>NC_135889.1:98221446-100721446 GCF_964194155.1 Cetorhinus maximus | reverse complement strand
CCTCTATATATTTTCACACAATATTAGCCATCTACCTGTGATATACTTTATAGTTATATGTGTTGCATTATGTACCATACTGTTGCACTGAAACATCTGAGAAGATGACTTTTCCTTCTTTTGCCATCCAATTGCAATGTCAGGTCTTTAGACATTGTACTCCTGACACAGTATGGAGGCACTGCAGTTACATCTGTGCCTTTGCCAGTGCTTCCCTGTAACCAATTATTAGGTGTGCCTACTAATTACCAATTTCTCACACCCATTTCCTGGGCACTTTTTCAGGTGGTATAACTGACATCCTGGCTGAGACCAAAGTTCAAAAGCAATAGAAGGTAGGGAGAAACAAGCAAGTCTCATAATCCATGATACAGATTACCAGTACGTTAATAGGATACTCTTCAATTACAGATTGTAACATGATATTATAAAGTATATCAGTTACACTGCGTAGAGGCCAGTGTTTATTAGTTATTAAGCAGTAACAGGATTAGATCAAGTTGGCAAGAGTATATGAAAGGGAAATCATGCTTAACTAATCTACTGGAGTTTTTTGAGGATGTAGCTAGTAGAATAGGTAAGGGAGAACCTGTGGATGTGGTGTATTTGAACTTCAAGAAGGCTTTTGATAAGGTCCCACATAAGAGGCTAGTGGGCAAAATTAAAGCACATAGGGGTGATACACAAGCATGGATTGAGAATTGATTGATAGATCGGAAACAGAGGGCAGACATGTAAAATGACGTGCGGTGATGTCGGGTGTGCGTCCCAACATCACTGCGCGTCATTCCGATCTTTCGTTCGGCGGGCGTGCCCAGATTCGGCTGCGTGACCGCCGAACTGTCAAAGGCCTGTTAAGGCCATTAATAAACCACTTAACCAATTTGACAGGGCTGCCCGTCCAACCTTAAGGTTGCTGGGCGGGCAAAGAGCCCAGGCGGCCTTCGCAAGGGTCTATTAAATTAATAAATATTTTTTAAACATTTCATAAACATGTCCCAGTTCTTGGGGCACTGTCACATAAGGGGACATGTGTAAATGATTTTTAACTGTCTTTATTTTAAAGTATCAAATTGAACTTAATCTCCTTGAGGCAGCTCCGTGCCTCAGGGAGATTTCTGCACTCTTTCGCGCACATGCGCAAAAAAGCGTAGGCCCCAACTCTCTCCCCTCCCCTGCCAGCACAGATAGCGCTGAGTGCTACCTGGCGCGCATCACACTGGGCAGGCCTTAATTGGCCTGCCAACATAAAATGGCAGCACGCAGCCGATCACGGGCAGCAATTGGCTCCGTGCCCACTCGCGCCCGGTCCCAACTGGCCCACCCGGCAGGCAGAAGATTCTGCCCAGAGAATGGGAATAAATGGGTCTTTTTCCGGGTGGCAGGCAGTGACTAGTGGTGTACCGCAAGGATCAGTGCCTGGGCCCCAGCTATTCACAATATATATAAATGACTTGGATGAGGGAGCCAAATGCAATATTTCCAAGTTTGCTGACGACACAAAACTGGACAGGGTTGTGAGTTGTGAGGAGGATGCAAGGAGGCTTCAGGGCAATTTAGACAAGTTGTGTGCATGGGCAAACACAAGGCAAATGAAGTATAACGTGGATAATTGTGAAATTATAAGCTTCAGTGCGAAAATCAGAAAGGCGGAGCATTACTTAAATGGTGATATATTGGAAAATGTGGATGTAGAAAGGGATCTGGGTGACCTTTTACACCAGTCAATGAATGTAAACAGGCAGGTGCAGCAAGTAATTAGGAAGGCAAATGGTATGTTGGCCTTTGTTGCAACAGCATTTCAGTTCAGAAGTAGGGATGTCTTACTGCAGCTATACAGGGCTTTGGTGAGACCACGTCCCTATTGCATGCAGTTTTGGTCTCCCTCCCTAAGAAAGGATATACTTGCCAGAGAGGAAGTGCAGCGAAGGTTCATTAGGCTTATACTGGGGATGGCAAGACTGTCGTAAGAGGAGAGATTGGTTCGACTAGGCCTGTATTCACTAGAGTTTAGAAGAATGAGAGGGGATCTGATTGAAACGTATAAAATTCTAACAGGGCTAGACAGACTGGATGCAGGGAGGATGTTTCCTCTGGTTGGGGAGTCCAGAACCAGGGGCCACAGTCTCAAGATACAGGGCAGCAATTTATGACTGAGATGAGGAAAAATTTCTTCACTCAGAGGTGGTTAACCTGTGGAATTCTCTACCACAAAGGGCTGTGGAGGTCGGTTCACTGAGTATATTCAAGAAAGAAATTGATAAATTTTTCGATATTAGGGGCATCAAGGGGTATGGGGAGAAAGTGGGAATATGGCGTTGAGATAGAGGATCAGCCATGATTATATTGAAAGGTGGAGTAGGCTGGAAGGGCCAGATGGCCTACTCCTGTTCCTAGTTTCTATGGGCTGAATTTTCCCCCCGTTGGGGGGAAACTTGAATGGCGGGTGCGCACAGGCGTGCCCCCGATTGGGGGCGCAGCGCCATTTATCATGGGCTGGCCAATTAAGGCCCGCCCAGCGTGATGTCCGCACAGAAGCGCTATGCGCTCCCTGTGCGGGTGGGGGAGGAATCCCAAAATTGAGAGTGCGCTCTTTCGCGCATGCGCAGGAAAAAGCACACTCACCTCCCTGAGGCTAAGTGCTGCCTCAGGGAGATCAGCTGTAAACGTCAAAAACCTAAAAATAGAAAAATAAAATTTCCCTAACATGGCCCCTCATGTGACAAATGTGACAATGTCACATCAGTTGGGACATGTCCATAATTTTCACAAAACTTTATAAAAATTTTTTAAATGCTACATGAAACCTCATCCCGCCTGTAGATGAGGTTTCAGCCTTTTTCCAATTCGCGCTGGGGCTCCTGGCCTGCCCACCAACCCTAAGGTTGGACAGGCAGGTCCTTTAATTACTTAATAGCCTCTGTCAATGGACTCAATTGGCCATTGACAGGTCAGTGGGTGCACAGCTGATTTCGCTGTGCCCCTGCCTTCCTGAAAATTTAAATGACGTGAAGTGATGTCGGGAGTTCCTCCCAATGTCACCGCGCGTCATTTTACACGTCGGCAAGCGGGCCCCCCCCACCTCCCTCCACGGGACCCCCCCCCCCCAGCCCCCTCTTGCCATAACCTGGCCATTATTTTCTTAATTACTGTTATTTTGCTTATGTCAATTTTGTCAAGTCTCTCTCAGTTTTAAATAAAAACAGAAAATGCTGGAAAAACTCAGCAGGTCTGGCGGCATCTGTGGAGAGAGAAACAGAGTTAACATTCCCAGTTCATCTGGTTCTTCTGCAGAGCTCGAAACGGACTCGAAATGTTAACTCTGCTTCTGTCTCCACAGACCTGCTGAGCTTTTCCAGCATTTTCGGTTTTTATTTCAGATTTCCGGCATCTGCAGTATTTTGCTTTTAACTTCTGTCAGTTTTCTTGGACTTCTGGAATGCTGTCCTCTACTGTAATTACTACATAGATGCTGCGTAATACTTGTGCAGTTTTCAGAATTGTCCAGAATGCATCAGTCCCCCTGCATCACCTGAAAATTTGTGAGTTTCTTTGTTCTTTCCGACTGAAAAAGAAACTGGAGATTTCATTCTCGTGACAACTATTTTAGGCAAGCATAACATCAGCCCTTTCTATTATGTACTGTACAGTTTGTGTCTCTTAGACAACATCTGTTGATGACAGCACCTGTGGTTTCTTTCGTTGACATTTGGGATGTAATTTTAAACTAAATTACCTGATGGAAACTGCCAGTATCTGATTTACCACGCCCTCTTTCACCAGACTCAGTGAATATTGACTCAAAAGCTGCAAGACCACGGCTCCCTCACCTCCAATTCCACCCTCCACCCCACCCCCCACCCCACAATCAGTGCAACCAGACATTTAGCCTTCTGCACACCAGCTCCACCCTATCCAGGACTTCTATTCCTCCAGCTCCCAGATCTAGTACCCTCCCCCCACCGGTGCTCACAAACCTCACTCCCAAGGACACCCCCTTTCCTGGGCATCAAACACAACATTAAAATCCAGGCCACAAGTAACTCCCTTCCAAATGCTCCTAAATGCTCCCTGACAGAGGTGTTCAAAATCATGAATGGTTTTGATGGAGTAAGTAAGGATAAACTGTTTCCAGACACAGAAGAGTCAGTAACCTGAGGTCACAGATTTAGGGTGATTGGCAAAAGATCCCGAGATAGCAGGAAGAAACATGCTTTTATACAGCAAGTTGTTGTCAACTGAAATACACTGCCTAAAAGCGTGTTGGAAGCAGATTCACTGATAACAGTCAAAAGAAAATTGGATAAATGATTGAAAGGATCTATGAGCAAATGCAGGGGAGTAGGATTAGCTCCAACACAGAGTCAGCACAAAGATGAAGAACTGAATGATCTTCATCTCTACAGTGTCATTCCATGATTCTTTGATGCCCAAATCCCATTCCCAGTGCTCCCAGATCCAAGGAATGGCCTAAAAATATTGCTGGACACTGTACCCCATCCTGATGCTGCAGACCTTGGGTTCCTTATCAAATGTTAAAGATCCCAATGATACTTTAATATTGATAAATCTAATCCTCAAGACAACAACACCTATCTTTTAATAAGAATTCTGACTCACTATAAGCAACGTCACAAACTATCAGTTAGCATATAGGTAAACATCTGCCACACCTCCATCACATTTCAGACACCAAAGCACAGATTTTAACCCAGCCCTCCCCAGTGGGAACAGGATTAATGGGTCATTAAGATGATCATTGTTGTGTTTGCATCATATTCCTGCCATGCCCCGCTTGCTGCCAGTTTTATTAAGCTCAAAAAAGACATGGGAGAGCTGTTCACAACAAGCAAGAGGAGACTGACTTTACAATCAAAAGTCACGTCCCAATGCCAGACCAAGCTGGAGTCAACAGACTCAACTAGGTAAGTATGTTTATTAACTTTTCCGAGGATTCTTGCAGGTCAGGGCAGCATGATGGGCTCCTACAAGGAGGCCTCTGGCCTCCCCAGCCTCAGCCTTCAATCTCCAACCAAGTGTCAGGGCCTCCTTTCAACATCCCCACTCCTAGCACCAGTTTTATGTCAGTGACCATTCCCTTGGATCCCCAGCAGCATTGGGTTCCCACCTGAATTCCCACTCCTGTTCACCCCACCGTGTCATCACTCTCACCAGTTTTGGACAGATAACAATTCAGCCAGGTGTTAATAAGACTCAGGAGTTATAGTAGCCTGCGTCTCACAGTCAAAGTTCCCATGGGGGATTCTCAGTAGGCCAACCGTCTCAAATGTGACTCGAGTTAAAATCAGAGTTCATACTTCAGAAGTGTCAAAATATTAGGGAAATAAAGCCAGTTATTTCCTGCTCTTTTTTCTGACCTTGGCAAGATGGTCTCCATGGGCAGGAGCTGGGGAGTTAACAGCAGCTGCAAACCACAGACATTACTCTTAACAATTAGCCACTAATTAACCTTACAATATGCCTGTTTAAGTTACTTCCCTCCCCCCCACCCCCATTTCCCCACCCTCCAACTCCCAGGGAGTACCTAAGCCTTTGATTTAAAGGGATACGCCAGCTTTATGCTTCAATATCATCGAATGTGCTCCAAATACCTGCATGAAACCCTTGGGACATCAGTCATTAAATTGTATCAAAACGGCATTAAGTAAAGGATAAATTTGCTTTACACTTAACAGAACTAAATTATTTGGGAGAATAAAATATTTTGGTGGACCATTGTCAAGATACTGACAGGTTTCAGGCTGGTTCAGCTCCTCAAACAGCCTGGAACACAGCTTCAGCTAAAACATTGCAACAAGGAGGTTGCTGTGCAGCAGATGCTATCAGTAACATAGCAGAAACCATTGCGTTTATGTTTTTAACTGTTTTAAGCAAAGAAAATGCAGGAAATGCACAGTCGGTAAAATAGCTTCACTTGGAGGAAGTTAGGTCAACATTTGTGGTTTGACCTTTCAACACAACCTTCAGTCCTATGAAAGGTTAAATTCTAAAATATTAACTATCTTTCCCGGGCTAATTTTCATTGATCTGCTGCATATTTCCATTTCCCATATTTCATTTTCGATACTTAACATTCATGTTCTTCTTTTCACACCTCAACTATTTGTGTTTATGTTTTTACAGTCATGATGCAATTATATTTCGTCATGTCCTATTGTTTCTGTGCAAGCTCTTCAAAACCAAAGTGCAGAAAAGTACCTGGAGAGATTATTTAATATGCTGACAATACCTCATCAGACGTCAATACAATTAAACATGTTAGGTTCTTTTGTGAACTATATTTCACTTTTAAACCCAGTAACAGCGTTCTCCTGGTTAAAACAGGAAATTTCAGTAGAACTTTTGTTTGTGCGAGTTAAAGTCTTATAACAACACAAACCTACATGAAACTTTGTGCACGCCTGAGGTGAAGTGGAGTGCTATGTACCTTTAAGAGAATGTAGTTAGTTGAACATGTGACTATATTGACCAATCACTACACAGCACGGGCTACCTGGGTAACAGGAAGTGCAGAGCTGGAGGTGATTGAAGAAGCAGGCATGGTATTATTCATCAGTTCTTAGTTTCAATAAACCACCTGTTCAGTTAATCGGTCTCTCTCTGCCCATATTGTTTCAAGCACCAACTAAAGTGTTAATATCAAGGGCGCAGCTAGCATTCGCCAGACAAAGCAAACCTGATAACCAAAAATGTAAAAACTCCTATTCAGAAAAGTTTTCTATAACATGTATAAGATACCCTATAAACTAAAACCTAACATTACTGCAGTGCAAGTTATGTAAGTACAGAAGCAAAATGGTTCAGAGACATGGGGCTGGATTTTATGGACCCCGCTGGGCATGTTTTCGACACGGGACACATGAAATACAAGGAATGGCAAGCCCACCACCTTCCCGCCCGCCCTCGAGCTGTCCTCCATAATGCATTAGGTGGGTGGGCGCTGAATTTGCCAACCCACCCAACATCTTTAAAATACTAATTAAGGCTCAACTGAGCTTGTTAACAAGAAAATTGACCCGCATAATTCGCTGCCCATGCAATAAAACCGTTGGCGTGTGCTGACAGGCAGAAGTGGGCTGGCTGTTTTTTTTAAATATTTTTGTAAAAGTGGAAGTAAAGGGGGTCACACCATTCAGGGGGTGCCCTTTGTGCATTGAATGTTACACCCCGCTTTGTTCCTCCCTGCCTGACCTCTAAAATGTGCCCTCCCGCCTCCCTCGCTCCCATCCCTGGGGTGCCCAACCCCTCCTTGTCCAAGACCTCTGACTTACCTGGGTCCGGACACCTTCTTGCAGTCCCAGCAGCACCCAAAACTCAGTTCTGGTGCTGCTGGAGACCCTGGCCAATCAGATCAGTGACAGTGAAGGAATGGTGATACAGTTCCAAGTCAGGATGCTGTGTGGCTTGGAGGGGAACTTACAGGTGCTGTCTTTATCCTTCTATGTGTTAATAGGTGTTAAAGATCACAGGTTTGGAAGGTGCTATCCATGCATTCTTGGTGAGTTGCTGCACTGCGTCTTGTAGATGGTACACAGTGCTGCCACTTCACATCAATAGTAGAAGAAGTGAAGGCTTAAGGTAGTAGATTGGGTGCCAATCAATCAGCCTGCTTTGTCCTGGATGAGTGTTGTTGGAGCTGCACTCATCCAGGCAAATGGAGACTCTATCACACTCCTCACTTGTGCCTTGTAAATGGAGAGGCTTTAGTGGCGGGGGGAGTCAGGAGGTGAGTTAGTCTCCGCAGAATTCCCTGCCTCTAACCTGCACTTATAGCCACTATATTTATATGGCTAGTCCAGTTCAGTTTCTGGTCAATGGTAACCCCCCCAGGATGTTGATAGAGGGGGATTCAGTGATGCTAATGCCATTGAATGTCAAGGGGAGATGATTGCTGAAAGTCAATTATCTCATGCCAGAACTGTTAACCAGGGTGGCCCACATTCATTTTGAGAACATCAGGAGACATTGATTTTAGCCCGCTCCCCAAGGCAGGAAGGGCAGAAAAAAGCGATAGTAAATTTTATTGGCAGGCCTATTTACAACTCGCTGATCAGGGAAGTCAGCAGCACAGCCGTCCATTTAGGAACAGACTGAGAAAAGACACAAATGAAACCCTGAGCTGTTAGCTTTTAAACAAGGCACACTCAAATGTAGGCCTTGGACCAAGAGGTAGAAAGTAAAAATAGGGTAGGTCAGTTGTTTCGTCAGAGGTTGTTTAGAAAGAAAGGTGGTGCAAAAGACAAAGCAGAATTAATTGAAAATTAGGAGGGTTTTTAAAAAAAATGTTTTAGAAGAGACATAAATTTGTGTTAATTAAGTGGAATTTACTTTGTATTTGCATTTTATGTTCACTAAAATATTGCAGCTTAAATATATGTATCTGACCTTACCTAAAAAGATAAGAAATAGGAGCAGGAGAAGACCATGCGGACCATAGAGCCTGCTCTGCCATTCAATATGATCATGGCTAACCTTGGGTTTCAACTCCACTTTCCTGCCTGCCCCCTAACTCCCTTGATTCCTTGAAATCTCAGGGGAAAATATCTGTCAATCTCAACCTTAAATATAGTCTTTGGTGGCACATCCACAAATCTCTGGGGTAGAGAATTCCAAAGGTTCACAACCCTTTGAGTAAAGAAATTTCTCCTTATCTTAGTCCTAAATGATCAGCCCTTTATCTTGAAACTGTGCCCGCTTGTTCTTGATTCCCCAGTCAGGGAAACAACATCTCAGTATCTACCCTGTCAAGTCTGTTATCATTGCTGTGAGTCTTAGATGTGGTTGCTTGTGTTCTGCATTTACAGATACTGTTGGAAGAAAGGCTGTTGGTAAATTCTACATTTTATTTAATACTATGTACAATATATACTTAGCATGAGGCTCTACATAGAACCATCTCTCTCCCTGCTTTATTGTCATGAGATCTTACATCATTGTTGATGTAAGCTATATATTTACATATTTAACATTAACCCTTCACACTACATCTCCCCCAAGACTCTGAACCTATAAATACTATTTACATTATCCTACATCTCCCTCCGAAGTCTCTGCCTTCACCTCTGGTTTATAGAAATAAGCATTGTGGTGGGTTCACCAATCTCCCCAATCTTGTTCTCAGCTCTCTCAGAGGATGTATAAGATTCAAGATCACCATAAACTCTCTCGAATTCTCAGACACTATTGTTCTCTGGTCAGGTTATCTTCCTGATCATATGGATAGTTAGTCCATTCCATTGATGGTCTCATTCTTGTCGATATGAGTGTGCTTCTGTTTCTTCTCACATCTCATTTGTAGTCTCGACAATATAAGATATCAGGTTTTTTTGTCTTTTCCAGTACTTGGCCTTCTCAATTCTGGTCTCTAATCCAGACTGATTCATCTGGTTGGAGTTCTGGTAAATCATGCACTCTATGGCATTAATTTCTGATTTGATTTCCTCCTCCCTTACTCTCTCAAGATCAGTTGCTTTTAGACATGGCATGAACATATGTGGAAGAACAGGACGTTGCGCACATAATCTTCTCCCCATTGGAAGTTCTGATGGAGCCAATCCATTCTGAAGTGGTGTGGAATGGGAACTTAACAGTGCTAAGTTGATATTACCAATCTTTTTCAACAAAGCTTTTACCATTCTCACCCTCTTCCAGCCTTTCCACTTGCTTGTGGGTACCTGGGTGAACTAGTTACATGGACGAATCCATGGTCTTCTGTAAACTTCTTGACCCCGACATTCACAAACTGTGGACCACCGTCTGAAACAACAAGATCTGGAATGCCAGGTATGGCAAAAATTTATTTTAGTGAATTAATGATTGCTTCTGAAGTTGTTCCATGGAGACATTTAACCTCAATCCATATGGAGTAATAGTCAACAACTATGAAGAACGTCTTTCCTTTGAGCTTGAAAAGATATATTCCAAGACGTTCCCATGATCTGAATGGGAATAAGGATACATCCAGTAGCTCTTTTTTGCTCTTGGCAATGGGTTTCATAGGTGATGCAGCTTGAAATCATTTCCTCCAGTGATTTTGAGATTCCTGGTCACCAGACTGAATTTTGCACTCTTGCACGACACTTTGTAATGCCTAGGTGTCCCTGGTGTATTCTCTGAAGGATCTCAAGTCTGAGGACTCTTGATATGACCAACCTTTCATTATAAATTAGTAAGTCATCCACAACACTGAGATGCCTTCATTACTCGAAGTATTTTTTCAGGATAGGGTTGTTTGGAACATATTCTGGCCGTCCATCTTTGCACTATTCTCTGATTTTAGCACATAATTAATCTGCTTTTTGTGCTTGTCAGATTTTGTTCAACCTCTGTGTCGCTGCTGGTAGGAATTTTATAGTCAATGAGGTTTATGATTCTACATCCTCAATGAAATTTATGTCCTTTTCAGGCTTCTCAACAGGAATGTGTGACAGTGCATTTGCTGTTGTTTATTGTTTGCCTTGGACATATTCATCTCTTGGTTTCTTGTTTGATGCAAGTTGCTCTTGCATGTAACACACTTGTGGCTCCTTCACCTGCTGTTCACTGGAAATCTTCTGCTTGGTTTTCTCTGGGCTTTTACATGTCTCTATTAGGTTTTGGTGCCCTTGGTTCAGAGTACCGGTTTCAGTCTTCTCAAGGCTTGTGAATAGTTTTGGGAATTTTGTCTTGAATTCTGAGCTTCCTAATTCTTCAACTTTCTAGATGAGTTGTAGATCTGTGCAAGCTTTTTGACTTAACAGTGAAGATTCTTGGTTGTCGATCACACACAAAGTTTCTGTGATTTCTCTTCCTTTGTACTGGAGTTTGGAAGTCAACTGACCCTTGACCTTCAGCTGAATCCCTCCTGGACCATGGGGTCTTATGGTCAATGCCTGGAGTAATTCTTACTTCATCTACCGTCTGTGTCTAAAATAATCGAAACTCCCGCTCCAATGTCTAATTTGAAGTTTGTTTTGTGTCCGTTGATCATAATAGCCCCTCTCCTATCATTCCCATTTGATCCTGTCATTTCTCCCAAGAATGACATTTCATTATCTTTTTCTTCTTACTTCTAGGGATGGTACATGATTTTCATTGTTTCTCCTTTAATTTTCGTATTAGGAGCCTTTTGCTTTGTCATACCAATTTAAGATGGCCTCCATTCTTCCAGAAATAGCACGCTGTACTTTTGGTGGGGTTTTCTTTGCTCCGATGTAGCCTTTTCTCGCTATAACAAGAACACTGAATAATGACGGTTGCTGCACTCTCTTCACTTTTTCCTTGTTTTGACTTAGGAGCACTGCTACTTCAATGTGCAACAAACTGCACTGTCTCAGCTGTTTTTCTCCACAAGATTTCTTTCCCGCCTCAAATAGACATTTGATTTCGTTTTCTTACATCTGCCTGCCTTGCTGTGTGCACAGCCTTCGATTGTGTCAATTCTTCCCTTGACTGCAGAAGATCAGATAAAGTCTCTTCTAAGATTGCTAAAACAATGCAATCCCGAATCAATCTGCCTTTCAGGGCTCCATATTTGCAATTCTCAGCCAATCAATATAAATCATTAATGAAGGAATCTACACTCTCTCCCAGTCTTTGGGTGTGCCTATTGAATTTTGTTAACGGTGTTCCTTCAAAGGCTTTAATAACTCCCTCATAAGTCGCTGTGCCTTCATTTATGTCCTGTCAGACTATTATGTCATCTGCACTACTGCCTATGGCATAGAGTAAGATACTGAGCTGTTCCTTGCTAGTCTTCTCTGCTAGGCTTAAAGCCATTCGGTACCTGGTAAACCTGTGATGCCAGTTCTGCCATTTCTTGGCTTAATCCGGACCTTCCACATGGCCGAAGCACTCTGGTAAAGGTTGAATTTTCTCCATGGCTTCCCTCAGTGTAACCTTTCCGGGATTGCCAATGAAAATTTTCCCACGCTGTCCTTGTCCTGCAATCATTTCTCTCGCTGCTTCTTGCAGTCACTGGGCTCTTTACTGGTTGCTTCTTTCATCGTGTTTTCTGCTGTCACTATCTGTGATCATTGTTGTAGGTTTTAGAAGGAGTTGTTCGTGGTCTGCATTTACAGATACTGCTGGAGGTAAGGCTGTTGGTAAACGCTACCTTTTATTTAACATAATACTAACTATGTACGAAACAGATTTAGCACGAGGCTCTACATAGAACTATTTCTCTTCATGCTCTGTTGTCATGTGATATTACATCACTGATGATGTAGACTATATATTTACATATTTAACCTTAACTTTTTATACTACATCAAGCTCCTTCATAATCTTGAATGTTTCAATGAGATCACCTCTCATTCTTTTAAACTCCAGGATGTATACCCAATTTATTCAGCCTCTCATCATAAAAAAACCCTCTAATCCCAGGGAACAATCTAGTGAACATTCGCTGTATCGCCAACAATGCAATATATCCTTCCTTAAATATGGAGACCAAAATTGCACACAGTATTCCAGATGTGGTCTCAGCAAATTCCAGTCCAATTATAGAAAGACTTTATTCTTGTAGTCCAATCCCCTTGCAATAAAGGCCAACAAGAACTCGGAGTGGATGACCCAGGAAGAACTGAGAGGATGCCTGGTATGGAGGCGGGCTGGGTAGAAGGTCTGCCTTGGTTCCAGTACTGCATCCAAAATTTAAAAACAAAGATTAAAACATGAAACATCTCTCTAGCCCGCACTCCTCACACTCACTCCCTCACCAACATCCCCCCCCCCCCACCCCCCCCCCCCCACACACGCCCTATGTCCCATCCATGCCAACCCATGCCAGCTCATTCCCCCACTGACACCATAACAACTCATGCCAACTGAAGGCCCCCAACCCACCCCCATGGCCCGTTACAGTCCTTATGCCAACCTATACACCTCCACCCACACCCCCCTAAGGTCCTTTATAGCCCCATACCAAATTAATGCCAGCTCATGCCAATCCATGCCCCCACCCACCTTTTTTTAAATTCATCCACGGGATATGGGCTTCACTTGGCTGCGCCAGCATTTATTTCCCATCCCTAGTTGCCCTTGAGAAGGTGGTGGTGAGCTGCCTTCTTGAACCGCTGCAGTCCATGTGGTGTAGGTACATCCACAATGCTGTTAGCAAGGGAGTTCCAGAATTTTGACCCAGCGACAGTGAAGGAATGGCAATATATTTCCAAGTCAGGATGGTGAGCGACTTTGAGGGGAACTTTGAGGTGGTGGTGCTCCCATCTATCTGCTACCCTTGTCCTTCTAGATGGTAGTGGTTGTGTGTTTGGAAGGTGCTGTCAAAGGAGCCTTGGTGAATTCCTGCAATGCATCTTGTACATAGTGCACATTGCTGCTACTGTGCATCAGTGTTGGAGGGAGTGAATGTTTGTGGATGTGGTGCCAATCAAGTCGGCTGCTTTGTCCTGGACGATATCAAGCTTCTTGAGTGTTGTGGGAGCTGCCCTCATCCAGGCAAGCGGGGAGTATTCCATCACACTCCTGACTTGTGCCATGTAGATGGTGGACAGGCTTTGGGGAGTCAGGAGGTGTGTTACTCGTTGCACGATTCCTAGACTCTGACCTGCTCTTGTATTTATATGGCCCTGCCCTTGCACCTACCATTCCGACTCACCTGGTATCCACCATCGGCAGACGTCAGGACTCATGCAGAGATGAGATAAAATAAAGTTCTGTAAAATGAAGTTCTAAGTGCCTATTGCAGTCTTCACTATACTGAGAAAAACACACTCATTCATAAAAAAAATTTACTACATTCACATTCCTTCAACTAAATAAAGCCTTATAACAAACATTTAATTCAAGTGCACAATCACTTTTAACAACAAGCACTGGAATTCATAATCCCAAATCAAAGAGTCTATAGCCACTTATGGCTGTCAATCAAACTGAAATAGCTGGTACCCTACTATGATAGTGTTGGTTGTGAAATCAGAGTAGGTTGCCCTCAGGCTTATGTCAACAGATGGGGTGGAATAGCAAGCAGTTTTTTTCTGAACACTCCAGACATTTTTTTTTCAAACATCTAAAGGACAGGACTTTTAAATGCCTTGATAGCTCCCTTTTACAGGTCCCTTTGGCAGGTGCTCCTGACCAGTTTTGACTAGTAATTTTGACAGGTATGTTGACTGTTCCAATGAGTTTGACAATAATAAGTTTATGCATTTTTACACACAATTGTGCCTACTTTTAGCAATTCTAAAAGGCACCTGACCTCCACCAAAGGGCACCTTACCCGCCCCCCAAAGGTCTCCAAAGGGGTACTTTATCTCTTCCTGGCTATCCATATGTATCCACAAAGTTCAGACCTGCTCTTACCCAGCCTAATCTGCACACTTCGGTTTTCACATTCATGGCCTACCAAGATCCCACTTCAGTGGAGGCAGCTGATGATTTAAGTGGCCAGCTGCCTCTGTAAAACCCACATGCGCTATCCACGCCCTGCCCCAATTTGCCCTACAAAAAGGGGAGTGCCATGATCGGGGGCAGGACTCACGATTTCGGCCACTTCCACCATTTTCACCGCGACATAGAGGCTCTCTGCCATGGTGCGAATCTGGGCTCAAGCGTTTCTGTCCAGCTTAGGGAAGATTGGAGAAGCATACATGAGGGAATGTGTAGAAGGTCCACTTTGGATCGGTAGAGAGTCCTAGTGTTGCATCACTAGGCTACGCTGTAATTTAATTAGGTAACAGTCAATGTAGGCACACTGTTAAATGTAAGAAGCTCAGACCATTTTTGGGAGTGAGTGGCACCACTGTAGAGTATCTACAGCAGACTCAAAACCTGTAACAAATGCTGCAGTCCCAAAAGTGAAATGGGGGGCCTCATCAAGCTATGTAAAGTATAAAAGCAGATAAGGTGTTACAGTGCTAAAGTGAATCTGAATATCGTTTCAATTTTGCCAAATTGGACAGCATCAATTTAAATCAGTGAAACATAAACCCAAAACATGTCAGAAAGAATTTCCTTACTCCAACATTTTTAAGTGTTTGAAACACTTTCAAAATGCAGTTGGATGCTAAGCTGCAGAATTAGAACACGAGGATTTGAGTGGAATGAATTGCCTTGTTGTGTTTCTAGTTAAAATCATGTGATCCTGTTCAGGGGCCATGTTTTCCCACACTGCCCTCCATGAAAACCAACAGCAAAACAAACTTGTCAAAAGTCAAATATAACAACCCCCGTGAACTCCAGCTGTATACATTAGAAAGAACAACACAGACTGGAGTCTCTTTCAAGGACAGAACAGGTCTCAAGTTTCAAATGACGATTTATGTCTCGTATGTTTTCCTATATGCACATTTTCACCACATGAATATTCACCATAACACAGAGAAGCTTCCAAAGGTAACTGGTAATGTTTCTACCACTGGAAAATTAGCAACCAACATTAGGCTCAATTATTGGGCTGCACTGACCTTTGACCAAGATTTCAGAAATGTCTAACACTTGATTCCAGTTCCGATGAATGATCATCAACCATTGACCTGAAACATTAACTTTGTTTCTCTATCTCCACAAATGCTGCCTGACCTGCTGAATATTTCCAACATTCTCTGTTTTATTACTTGAGTCTATCAGCTTGATGCCCTTTATTCTATACCCACATAGGAGATCAGGTCCACACTGGCTCGAGATGCCACTCTGCCAGCGTTCCTCTGCACACTACTCCCATAATTCCTGGCAGAGTATTCCCACCAACCTGGAGATTTAGGGCAGAATTTAATGTCCTCCCAGAAGAGGTCTGGGAGGTTGGGCGGGGTTAGTGTGGAGAGGCAAATAATCAGGTAGGAAGGATGGGGTGGAGAGTCCAACGCCTTCCCATCCTCCACCCACCAATAAAGTCAGGGGTGGGGAAGGTCAAGGCCAGCCTTCCCACCACTAGGCCAATTGAGACCCTTATGTGGCTAATTGAAGGCAATCTGCTAGTGGTGGGGGCCCCACTCCATGTGGGGAGAATGCCAGGTATAACTTGGCGCCTTTCCTGTGAGCTTGGGGTTGGCGGGGGCACTTCTGATCGGGCACCATGTAACACATGCAGGGCCCTGCCGATGGCATGGATCACCCCGCCATCCCCACCCCCTCTCCTCTTCAAATCAGCCCTGCCCCACTGCCCACACCAGGGTCTGTCTTATTGATCCAGGCGAACCCACTCTACTTACCTTTCCCCTTGGGCGTCCATTAGTGCTGCTGCTCTGGGGGTCTCCTGCAGTACTAACACTGGCCACCACCCCTGGTGGTGCTACTGGGACTGAAGAACTGCCGGCAATCTGGTATAGAGGTTCTGACGGCAGGCAGTTAGCTGTTTGATAGGCATTTAATTCCATTGGGCTTCCAGAAATGGTCACTGGCTTTCAGACCAGTGGACAGGGCCACGCCTGCGGCCATTAAATTCAGCCTTTTAGTTCTTAACATGAACGATGTACAATCCTGTAACAAAGTTAAATCAGTCACTTTTGCCATGTATAATTACCACAGGTCAGTAATAATTTGGATCCCTTCTATCAATGCAAGGTTATGGGGAAAATGTTTCCATCTAACTAGAGTGACAGCAAAATGCCAACAAAGTGAACCAGTTACCTGATAAAGAATATATTAAAAAAGTACTCATTAGTAATCCCAAGCAAACAATGCCACTGGGATTTAAAAGTGTGAATTTCACCATTAGAAACTTGTTGGATCATTTATGATAGGGGCTACTGAACATTTAATGCTAGGTGCAGTGTGTTATTGTCTGGTGTGGTTTCTGTCAGTCATAATCCAATGCTTACTGATAATTATTACTACTCTAGAACGTCCGCTTAATATTAAAACAACTTCCATTCAACTGTTGATTAAAATCTCAATCAAGACAATTAATGGCTGAGTTTTATTTCAATAAACAAATTCACCATCTTATTGTTCACATGTTTGTTATTTAATCATATTTGAAGTGGATTTTAGTGCCTTTAGTTAATTTACATTGATACTTGAGCATATTCTTTGCATAAGCATGATACCATTTTAGTCCTGAAAAAATAGAGGATAAGTTAACTTTCGCAGTTTATAATGCTTGACACATTATCATTCATTAAACAATCTTTTGAGCTACTTTTCAAAATGTTACCTATTTAAAAGAAGTTAAAACAAAGTTATGAACTAGATTTTTGATTCAAGGTAATCCATCTTCTACATCCATTAAGAAAACAAGAATCCAGAGGATAAAAGACTATAATTGTTGCAGAATACTTTGAACAATGATTTTTCAGGATACAGGTAGGAGGAGTTTGCCTACGTAAAGCACTTGGCAACCTGGACCTTTAATTTTCAGAATATTTAAACTTATAGAGCTTATAGCCTACTTATAGCAAGTCCTGGTGACACCATTGGGAAAGAGGAATTTGAGAGTCAGAAAGCTCAAGGGTGCCTAGTTAAGGTACAAAGCTGAAATGTTGATGCATTGCAGTTAAATGACTATCTCTCCTGATGTATATTCATTGACTAAACACAAGCATTTAAAAATAATTGTGAAAATTTGTGCTATTTTTTTGGCAGAGTTTGATTTAGCCCTAAAAAAATTGAATGGGGCCTCTGCTTATAAGAATAGGGACTTTGCAAATGGTGATCAGAACCAGGAACCTTGTTACCGGGCATGGATCAACATCAACATCATGTCGAAGCCTACTGATCACTTGTTCAACTAACTGAAAAGGAACTGACTGATAGTTGCAGATACCCAAAACACAGGACAATAATGTGCAGACCTATAAACACAGGTATGTAATTTTGGCCTTAGCAATCATGATACAAATTCCAAGGTTCACAAATGAGACTTTTGTCACACTTCCACAGAATATTATACATGACAGTAAAGCCCAGTTCTAATTACATGGGTGCAGACACCATCAAATAGCAATCAGGAGGAGTAATGTTAGTTAATTTCCCCTCTCAGAGCCCAAAGGCCCTAACACCATTTGGGATCTTTGGGGTCTGGATGGTTCAATTCAATGCTGAGATTTGTCTTTGCCAACCAATCTACTGGGGGGTTTCCAGATTTAGATCTCCTATAAAGGCATGCACCACTTTCATCTGTTTTTATTTTCCTAATGGAAGGAATACTGTTTTTGTTCAGCTACAAATACTTGGAGGCATTTTCATCAAATTGTTTCTTCATATGAAACTAATCCACTCTTGTGTAGTACAATCACAAACCTGGCCCAATAAAAGGTGCAAAGCAATGCCATCCGGGTGAAATATGAGCTACTTTCAGTTTTAAATTGATTAGCCAGAAAGATCAAAGTGACCACATCAAGGATCTACTTATGAAAGAACCAAATAAAACCCTAATAACCTCAGTAAGTAGTCTGTATAACTTAATACAGTATATACAATAAGAATGTGCAAACGTGCACATTCACAGAGGTATATGCATCACATACATAGGGTTCAAATTGACTTCTTTATGGATTACAATAACACGTTAAGATTCCCTACTGTTCACATCTTCTAGCATCTGTTTCTCTGCATTTAAGACTGTTGTTTTGTGGCAGCAAATCTCAGGGAAATGTTTCTGGCTGTTAGCCTGCAAGGCAAAATAGATAAGAGGCACTGTCAGACACAGTTAAAGTGCAGACCTGACAATAATTGTTTGCAATTTAATTTCAAACAGTGATATAAGTTTTAATTCACCATATTTGTCCAACAAAATTCCTATTGGATTTGCAAGACCATGTCTTCCTCTGTATTCCACGTATGCAGAAAGCAGTAGAGATGCACTAGATTTAAAAATTGCATGAAAATCTTCTCAAGTGTATTGATTTGAGATCCAAATAGATTGACGTTAGGCATTATACAACAAACCATTAAGCACAACCCCATATCATTACAAGGTAGGAGAGGTAATAACTTGAATGTGCATATAATTTGCCCACTGGCCCACTGACTGTACTATGGGTACAATTTATTTGAATGGAGGAACTTAGCATTATGATTTTCAATTGCAAGAGACTGAATTTTTGCTTTTAATGCAATCCTGAGTCCAAATCCCGGCAAATCAATGTCATGACTGAAAAGGTAGCCTGTCGCATGTTTGTCATCAGTTACAAAATCAGGAGAATTAGAAAACAGGAATGTTTAAGAATTACAGAGTTATTTTTCAAACTTTCACTGAAATTGATTTATCTTTATTTTCTCTGTTTTTCTTTGAAATGGTACTGATTTTTTTTTTTGCTGCTTTGAAGGAAGAAGAGGAGAGAGAGGTATTGTCTGGGGTAGGTCAACAGCTCTGTTATAATTGGAAATCAGCACCATGCCGATTTAGATTGTTGGCATTAATTTAACACCACAGGGTTAAGCAATTATGGCACTAGGCCACCATTTTTAATGTTTTTGTTTTGTTTCTCTAAATTTCTTCATTTTGCTGATGGTATTGACTCATGTTGGAATTCAATTCTATAAGTGGCAGCAGACCTTTAGAACCTCAGGTGTGAGGTCATTCTTCATGTATGAGCTCAAATATGGGACGCAATCTTGACTTCTGGGCCTGTGGCAGAGGTAGCCACAAGTTTGAGGCTATGTCAATTGAAAACTTCAAAACTGTGACAAAAATACTTCTGTTAGGAAAGGCTATTAACGGGTGTGGAGCAAAAGGGAGGGGTCAATGGAGTTAAGATACAGATAAGCCTTGGTTTAATTGAATAACTGAACAGAGCTGAAGGGACGAATGGTCTACTCCTATGATTTGGCCTATTGACATTGAGTCTGCGATGTAAAAATTACCTTTCTGGACCTCTTTGGCTATACCAAATATGAAACCATGTGAATGGGCAAATGCTTTGACCAGTTCCAATCTGAAACACCACTGGACATCCTTGGACACTGATTTGCATATTGAAAGTGACTTACTGCCTGAAACAGGCAGTTGCTAATTGGGCATTCAGCAGGTGTGAGCCCTTTCAAAACTATACTGGTGGCATCACCCGTAAGGCACCAAACCAATTTTGTGGCTGTTACAATCACGTTAACACCAACCACAATGTATTAAAATAGGTCACCACTTATTGACCATCCCTAATTTCCTTTGAGAAGGTGCTGGTGAGCCAGCTTCTTGAACTGCTGCAGTCAATGTGGTGTAGGTAAACCCACAGTGCTGTTGGGTAGGGAGTTCCAAGATTTTGACCCAGTGGCAATGAAAGAACGGCACCATATTTCCAGGTCAGAAGCGTGTGTGACTTGGAGGGGATCTTGCAGGTAGTAGAAGAAGGGTCATACGGACTCGAAACTTTAACTTTGTTTTTTTCTCTCTCCACAGATGCTGTCAGATCTGCTGAGTTTTTCCAGCATTTTCTGTTTTTGTTTCAGATTTCCAGCATCGGCAGCATTTTGCTTTTGTATTATTGCAGGTAGTAGTGTTGCCCTTGCCTATATAGGCAGTAGAAGTCACATGCTTGAAAGGTGTGTAAAAAAAAACTTAGCGAGTTGCTGCTGTGCACCTTCTAACTGGTTCACACTGTAACCATGATGCACCAGTGGTTACAGTGGTGATAGCTGGGGTGTCGATCAAGCAGGCTACTTTGTCCTGGTTGATATTAAGCTTCTTGGGTTCTGTTGGAGCTGCATTTATTCAGACAAATAAAAAGTATTCCATCGCACTCCTGACTCGTGCCTTGTAGAATTTGGACTGCCATGGGAAATCAGGAGGTGAGTTACTCGCCACAGAATTCCTAGCCTCTGTCTTGCTCTTGTAGGCGCAGTGTTTGTATAATGCGGCTGATCTAGTTAAATTTCTAGCCACTGGGCGACCCTCCCATTCCTTTTCCTCATTCCCCCCACGCAGAACGTTGAAGGTGGGGGATTCAGCAATGGTAATGCCATTGAATGTCGAGGGGAGGTAGTTAGGTTCTCTCTCATTGGAGATGATCATTGTCTTTCACTTGCATAACACAAATGTTACTTCCCATTTATAGATTCTAAGCTCTGCCATCATTGGGGATGGGAATGTTAATGGCGCCTTGCCAGCCCATTAGTTATTTAATTGTCCACTACCCTTCATGACTGAATGCGGCAGGACTTCACAGTTTTCATTTGATCCATTGGTTATGCAATTGCTTTTGATGTTTAGCCTGCATGGCAGCCTGTGTTGTAGCTTCATCAGGTTGGCAGCACATTTTTAAGTGCTGCTCCTGCTTCCTTCTACTCTCCTCATTCAACCAGAGCTGCCCAACTGGCTTGATAGTAACAGTAAGGTGACGGAAATGCCAGAGCATGAAGTTACATATTGTGGTGGAATATTATTCTGCTGCAATTGATGGCCTGCAGTGTTCCATGATGTTCAGCTTTGAGCTGCTAGATCTGTTCTGAATCCATCCTATTGGGCATGATGTTAGTACCACACAACATGCTATGTCCTCAGTATGAAGTGGGATTCATCTGCACAAGGACTATGCCATAGTTAGTCCTACCAACACTGCCATGGACAGATGCGTCTGAGACAGGTAAATTGTTGAGGACAATGTCATGTAGGTTTATTTCCTGCTGTTGGTTCTCTCACCACCTGCCTCAAGCTCAATCTGACAGTTTGGTCCTTCAGGACTTGGTCAGCTCAGTCAGCGGTGGCAAATCAAGCAGCCCTTAGTGATGAACATTGAAGACATCCCACCCAGAGTATATTCTGTTCCCTTGCCATCCTTCATGCTTCTTCCACTATTTCATCAGCTGAGGGAGGATAGTAAGTGGTAATCAGCAAGAGGCCGCTTTGCCCATGTTTAACCTGATGCCATGAAACTTTTTGGGTGTCCAGCATTGATGTTGATGAGTCAAAAGGCCGCTCCCTCAAATTGTATACCACTGTTCTACAACGAGATACTCGTGGATGGTGACAGATAAGCCTGGGATGTTGTCTGAAAAATATGATTCTGTGAGTATGGCTGTGTCAGGCTGTTGCTTGACTTGTCTATGGAACAACTCTCCCAATTTTGGGCACATGTTCCCAGATGTTAGTGAAGAGGATTTTGCAGGGTTGACTGGGCTAAATGTACTTTTGTCTTGTCCAGTGCTTAAATCAGGTAGTCGGTCCAGTATTTTTCTTATCACAGTTGATATGTTATGTCACAACCAAACTCACATTTTCCCTCAATTAATGTCCCCATAGATGTAGTTTGCACTGGCAGGTATGGAATACCAATCAAGAGTGAGAACTCTAGCTGATTTTATTCTCTGTGTTGCCTAACCTGATGACAACAACAACAACATCTTGTATTTATGTAGTACATTAACATAACTAAAGACTGAGAAATGAACCTGAATCTCCTTGGCCTATAGTGGTTCATATCAACCCCATGTTGGATTTTTACACTGAGCTATTGGAGAATTGTTGAAATTGTGTGATCAGAATGAAATTGGTAATAAAATAATTTGTCCATTTTATGGAATGAGTACATGATTTCCTCCAACTTCAAAGGCCTCTTCAACTCCCGTCTCTTCAACCAAGTCTAACATTTCTCTCAACCCCAGTTTCTTTTGATTAGTTTCCATTCTCTAGGGCTGTATGCCTATGAAACATGGACGACTTACAGCTTTCAAGAAAGGAAACTCAATAACTTTTACCTTCACCGTTTGCAGCACATTCTGGGCATATCGTGAGAGGAGAAATCACAAATGCGGCAATCCTCTCGAAGGCAAAGCTCCCAAGCATGTTGGCTCGTTGGCACTCATCGAGCAGAGGCTACTTCACTGGCACAGATGTATTCTCAAGATGGAAAATGGTCGCGTATCTAAGGATTCTCTGTGTGGTGATGTAGCTGGAGCCAGATGACCAGAAGGACACCCGAAGCTCCACTTCAAGGATGCTCACAAGTGTGACATGAAGGCCCTAACCATTGATTCTCACACATGGGTGATACTAGCTAATGACAGAGGAAAATGATGACATCACCTGTGGGCCAGAATGCACCACTATGATGATCAGTGTCTACAGCAGCTTGGCAACAGGCACCAATGCCGAAAACAACAACCCACAGTAATACCTAATAACCAAGCAGTCATTTGGTCGTACAGAACCAGAATATTGCTGAAAAGGGAGATATGTTGCAGAAGCTTTTCATCTTGCACTCATCAGGACAAATACAAGAATACCAAATTTCAGATGATCGAAAAAATTTATCCTACAGGAAAAAGGATGCTGATTGGTTGGCAGGTCAATTAGCCAAGCTATTACCATGGAGAAAGCAATACCATACTATAGGCTCCCCAAGTTCCTGAGTAATTCAAAAAAGGCACAAGACATGAACAGATTATTTTTGTTTGCAAAGTACAGGTCCCTGAGTATGAATGTACTTCACTTCTAGCAAGCGTAAATGAGCCACTTTACGAGCTCGACTGATTATCTTAAATTGGTTGTTAGTGTAGCTATTAGCGTATGCAGGATTGTTCAGCAAGTGCTGTCTAATTGCAGAGTCACATCTAACAGTATACAGTTTGATTTGGGTTTTGCAAGGATGTGTTGGTTGAGTGCGGTCTGTACTCTGCCTATTGTTATGACCAGGTGGGAAGGGATGAACTGGTTCCCCTCCATTCAGTCTCCTCGGTTGGTCACAATAAAGGTTGAAGTTTCTTTTTCACGATGATATGCCCTTTCTAAATCAGAATGTATTTAATGATTTAAACTGTTAGCAATAGGAGCCAATAAAACAAGGGTTTTATTGAGTTAAAGAAAGTGCAAATTTATTAACCACTAAACCCAAGAAACAATAATAAAAATGCGATGTCAAGCATTTGTCCCTCATGCAGCCATTCAGGCCACATTGCAAGGTAAAAAAAAAAGCACATTCACTTCCATTCACTCTCTTAGCCTTGGTCTGGATTATCCCATCTGTTTTAATTGGGTGACTTTAAGTTCTGAGCAGGGTGTCTGCAATCACATTCAATTTCCCAGCGATGTGGGTGATTTTAAGGTGACATGGTTGGAGAAACAAACTCCAATGGAAAACTTGGCATTCTGAGTTTTGAATTTACAAAGGTTAAAAAATTGTGGCCGTTTAGTCTGTGATCTCTCTGTGTCCATTTCGGATATATAATTCAAAGTGTTTGAGAGCCAGTAATAAACCTAGGGTTTCTTTTTCTACTGTGGAATACTGTTTCTGATGTTTATTCAGTTTTTTGGAGAAGTACCCTGTTGGCCTCTCTACTCCTGATTCATCTCCCTGGAGGAGGACAGCCCTTACCCCAAAGTCGCTGGCATCCAGGGCTATTTTAAATGCTTGGTTAAAGTCTGGAGCTGCTAGCACTGGCTTATTTATTAAAATGGTTTTCAGCTTCTTGAAAACTGTCTGGCGTTTCTTGGCCCATACTAATTTTGCTTTTATTCTGTAGTAGGTCTGTCAGTGGAGGAGCTACAGTGCTGAAGTTTGTGATGAACTTGTAGCAGAATCCACTCATCCCTAAAAATCTCATGATTTTCTGTTTTATTGTGCAAATGGGAAACTGTACTACTGCTTGTACCTTTGCAGCTCTTGGCAGTACTTGCCCTTGACCCAAATAGGTGGGTCCTGGATAGGTCACCTGAGCCTTAGCGAATTCGCTCTTTGTTAGATTCACCACTAGGTCAACTGACTGTACTTTCTGGAAGAGGGCTGCCAGTTGCTCTAAGTGAGTTTCCCAGCTATCACTGTAGATGTGGTAATTATGGTTTCATGTAATGTGTAGTATACCTTTCAGAAGGATGTTATAAAGCAAGATCACATGATCTTGTGTAACTAATAGAAGAGTAGTGCGGGCTATCTCTGTAGTCAGTAGTCTGTAGTTAGTAGTCAGAAGTACGGAGATAGGGTTTGATGTGAAAGCGCACAAGTGTAGCTGCTGAGTAAATAAACAGAATGTGCTCCACCTAAGAAGTGTCTGCTGTTCAACTCTATAGTACCAACTCAGTCATCCCACAACAAACGTGCAACTGGGATTCACAAGTCCCAACAAACTAGCGATGAGGATAAAGTGAAGACTCAACAAACTTGTGATGAGGATGCAACAAACTGGCAAGAAGGAAAAAAGCAAGGAAACAGCGAAGATCAAGCAAAGAAAAAACGAGGATAAAGTGAAGATACAACAAACTGGCGTCGAGGGTGAAATAAGTAATAGGAAAAATCAAGGGAAACAAAATCGGGCTGTACTTTGCACCGCAATTGTAAGTAGAATTTCCAAATTGTCAAAGTAATCCCCTCACAGAATGCCACAATTTGGAACAATTGATTCTTTCGATCCAGCCATGGACGATTGGTCTCATTATATTGAACGTCTCGTGTTCTTTTTCCAAGCGAGCAATATTACAGGGGAAGAGAAGAGGCGGGCAATCCTCTTATCTACATGTTTGATAGCACCCAGATTCGAAAACATTTGATGGATCGGTGGACCCCGTGAAGGGACATTAACAGCCAAAGCCGTCAGTAACGATGCAACATTTCAAGTTTAACTCAAGAAATAGAGCCCCGGGGGAGACAGTTGCACGTTATGTGGCAACTTTCAAACAGTTAACAGAACATTACGAGTTTGGTGCATCTTTAAGCGATATGCTCAGAGATCATTTACTGTGCGGTGTGAATGAGGACAAGATTCAGAAGAGATTACGGTCCAAAATAAGTTTGGATTTTAAGAAGGATGTAGAGATAGCACAGGCCATGGAAAGTGCAGTAAGGGATTCAAAAGCCAAACAGGGAGCGCAAAATAGCGCCATCCTCCATATTGGGCAGGAAGCCCCAGTCAAAAGGGTGCGAAAATGCAAGACTGCCAAGAAGCAGGAAACAGCCACCGCTAGCAGAAAAATAAAAAGAAATGACTTACTAGCGAAAACAAGGAATAATTGCAATAGAGGTGGAAACAAGCAATCTTATAACGATGAGCAGTTTTTTAAAAATCCAAGTCAAAGGTATAAGCAGAATTACTATCCATTATAGAAGCCAATTGGTAAAACTACCCTTCATGGTGGTAGCAGGCAAGGGGCCAAGCCTCCTAGGCCGAAACTGGCTAAAAGAGAATAAGTTAGAATGGGCTGAAATTTTCCCACTGAGAGAAAGTGGGCTACCAGAGCTGTTACAAAAATATACTTCAGTCTTCAAGGATGAACTTGGGAAGATCCAGCGGCTGAAAGCAAAAATTCATGTGGATCCAGAGGCAACCCGCGATTCATGAAAGCAAGACCAGTACCTTATGCAATGCGGGAAGAGGTCGACATCGAACTGGACAAATTAGAGAAACTAGGCAATGTACAACCTGTGCAGTTCTCAGAATTGGCAGCGCCAATAGCCCCCATACTTAAATCCAACCAAAGCGTCCGAATTTGTGGAGACTGCAAATTGACAGTTAATAAAGTGGCTAAGCTAGACAAACACCCCATACCAAAAATCGAAGACCTGTATGCCAAGCTGGCAGGTGGAACCGCCTACACAAAGCTTGATATGCACATGCTTATCAACAATTAGAGTTAGAGAAAGCCTCCTGGGAATTTGTCACAATTAATACCCACAAGGGGTTGTACCAATATTGCCTTTTGGCGTCTCCTCAGTTCACGCCATCTCCCAGAGAACAATGGAAAGTTTACTGCCGGGACTGCCCCACATTGTAGTTTATTTAGATGAAGTCCTGGTGACAGGACTCACTGAAAATGAGCATTTGGCAAACTTAGAGGAAGTCGTAAAATGTTTCTTGCAAGCTGGAGTACATTTTAAAAAAGGAAAGTGCACATTCCAAGCGAGGGAGGTAATCTATTTGGTCACCGGGTAGATTCACAGGGCCTCCGCCCATTTGAGGAAAATGTGAGAGTCATAGAGAGGCACCTGTGCCAAAGAACATCTCTGAGCTCAAATCATTCTTGGGAATGATGAATTATTATGGGCAGTTCTTACCCAATTTGGCACCCCAGCATTCTCTACTCAAGAAGAGCCAATGTTGGTTTTGCAAGGCACCCCAGAAAGAAGCTTTCATTAAGGTGAAACAATTGTTGCACTCGTCCAACCTATTAGTACATTATGACCAGAGGAAAGAATTGGTGTTGACATGTGACGCATCCCCCTATAGAGTGGGAGCAGTGCTCTCCCATTGGGTGGACGACAGCACAGAACAGCCTATAGGAAATCTCACAGCAGGGTGAGCAGTTAGACTCACAGATAGAAAAAGGCCTCTTTGGTGTCAAGAAATTTCACCAGTAAGTACATGGCCATCATTTTATTGTCGTTTCTGACCACAAGCCATTTCTAGGGTTGTTCAGCAAGGACAAGGCTCATTAAATGTACAACAATGGGCCCTGATCCTGGCAGCAGAAGAGTATGCTTTTGTACATAAGCCTGGAAATCAAATTACAAATGCCGATGCACTTTGATGAGCACACCCTAGTTCCACAAGGACTTCCATTATTGTTAAATTTCTTAGATTCATCGCCAGTATGCGCTGGGCAGATCAGAGACTGGACAAGTAGGGACCCAGTCCTACCTCAAGTACGAGAACAAGTGCTTCGTGGTTGGTCACAAGACCTTTATCTGACGAAATGAAACCGTACTTCAACAGAAGACTTGAAATAACCAGCCAGGATGGTGCAGAATTGGCTTGGTCATAGAAGACAGAGGGTAGCAGTGGAAGGGTGCTTTTCTGAATGGAGAGCTGTGACTAGTGGAGTTCTGCAGGGATCAGTGCTGGGACCTTTTTTGTAGTATACATAAGTGATTTGGAGGAAAATGTAACTGGGCTAATTAGTAAGTTTGCAGACGACACTAAGGTTGGAGGAGTTGCAGATAGTGAAGAGGATTGTCAAAGTATACAACGGGATATAGATCGGTTGGAGACTTGGGCGGAGAAATGGCAGATGGAGTTTAATCCTGACAAATGCGAGGTAATGCATTTTGGAAGGTCTAATACAGGCAGGAATTATACAGTAAATGGCAGAACCCTTAAGTGCATTGACAGGCAGAGGGATCTGGGTGTACAGGTCCACAGGTTACTGAAAGTAGCAACGCAGGTGGATAAGGTAGTCAGGAAGGCATATGGCATGCTTGCCTTCATTGGCAGAGGTATTGAGTATAAAAGTAGGGAAGTCATGCTGCAGCTGTATAGAACCTTGGTTAGGCCAAACTTGGAATATTGCGTGCAATTCTGGTCGCCACATTACCAGAAGAATATGGAGGCATTGGAGAGGGTGCAGAGGAGGTTTACCAGGATGCTGCCTGGTCTGGAGGTTATTAGCTAAGAGGAGAGGTTGGAGAAACTCGGATGGTTCTCCCTAGAGCGACGGAGATTGAGGGGCAACTTGATAGCAGTTTACACAATTATGAGTGGCATGGACAGAGTATATAGTCAGAAGCTCTTTACCAGGGTGGAAGAGTCAATTACTAGGGGACATAGATTTAAGGTGAGAGGAGAAAACTATAAAGGAGATGTGCGGGACAAGTTTTTTATGCAGAGGGTAGTGAGTGTCTGGAATTCGCTGCCAGAGGAGGTGGTGGAAGCAGGTACTATAGTGGTGTTTAAGAGGCAGCTTGACTAATACATGAATAGGATGGGAATAGAGGGATATGGACTCCGGAAGTGCAAAATGTTTTGGTTGACGGGCAACATGATCGGCGCAGGCTTGGAGGGCCAAAGCGCCTGTTCCTGTGCTGTACTTTTTTTTGTTCTTATTGTGGGGAGCACAAATGATGGTTCCTCCAAAGGGAAGAAAGCCATTGTTAATTGAACTTCATAGTGCATATCCAGGAATTTCCCGAATGAGACCATAGCATGCAGCTATCTAATGCGACCTGGGATGGATGGAGAAATAGAAAGCTTAGTGAAGAATTGTGTGCAGTGTCAACAATTGCAAAAGTTACCTTCAATAGCTCTGTTACACCCTTGGGAGTGGCCAGGAAGGCCATGGGTACGATTACAAATTAACTATGTGGGGCCTTTCATATGGGGTGTTCTCAGCAACACCCTTTCTGGCCCAAGGAGGGCTCCCTATGTTTTCGCCGGCCCTTCTCTTTCAGGCGTTCCCAGTCTCCTATTACCCTCCTACATTCTATCCTTCTCAGTTGGTTGGGGGTGACTAGGGAAGGGTTTCCTTTGGGATGAGGGTTTATGGATAAGCTCATTATCCCAGGTTGCTGCCTGTCTGGCCCCTGTTATTGTCTGTTCATCTGTGTGAGTTCTTATCAGAAAGGGTATGGAGTTTTTGAACTCCTCAAGCAGCATTATTTCACAAAGGTTTTTGTTAGTGGCCCCAATTTTAAGCGTCCATACCCACTAAAAGTGAGATGTTTAAGCCATTCAAATTCCAGGGGGAGAATTTTCTCCCCGGGGCTGCTGGGCGGGAACTGGTGCAGGCGGGCGCACAGCCGATCGCTGCCCGCGATCAGCTGCGCGCCACCATTTTCCGTGGGTGGGCTAATTAAGGCCCGCCCAGCGTGACGCACACCCGAAAACGCTGAGCGCTTCCTGTGCAGGTGGGGGGAGTAGGCTGAGTCGGGGCCTGCGCTCTTTCACGCATGCACACAAAATAGCTCAGAAATCTCCCTCAGGCACAGAGATCAGTTTGATTTTTACAAATTTAAATAAAGAAAGAAAAAAAATTTTAAGACGTGTCCTCTCATGTGACAGTGTCTTGAGACATGTCTATGAATTTTAATTTAAAAATTTATTTGAATTATTTCATTCATGAAACTTCATCCCGCCTGTGGTTGAGGTTTCATGATAAATGCGACGGTCGCCTGGTCTCTTCGCCTGCCCGCCAACCTTAAGGTTAGCTGGGCAGCTATGTTTAGTATTTTAATTGATATTTAAATGGCCTTAATAGGCCTTTGACAGTTCGGTGGGCGCACAGCCAACTCCGATGTGCGCCCGCCAAACTGAAAATTGGAATGATGCGCGGTGACGTCGGGACGCACGCCCGACATCACCGCGTGTCATTTTACACATCAGCGAGCGGGGCCCACCCCCATACGCCAAGCAGAAGATTCTGGCCCAGGTACATCTGGTCAGACCATTTCCTGAGGACACGGAATTTCTGATGGCACTCCTCTGGGACTAACTGGCATACACTTAAAACAGCTGTTTTTGCTGCCCCATGGCTTGTTGCACTTTCCTCAGACAAGAAGGAGTAAACCTTGTGAGGTTTTCCTATCAGTTTACTCTGCGACAACAAGGACCAGTGTTGGGCTGGTCACTTTAATTGCTGTGCTACCCTTTTCAAAGAGATAAAGAGGGTGTCCACCTCTTCTTTAGGGATTAAATGGGCAAACTTGAATACCTCAGCGCTTAAATCTGAGTGAGGGGTGAGCTTTGGGTACAGTGGGATCCTCCCTGCTCAGCTGAAGCTGTTTTAATTTAAACTCCCTTTCCTGTTCTCTTTTCTGGAATTCTCTCTCCTCCTTTTGTTCCTGCCTCTCTTTCTCTTTTTCCCCTTTCCTGCCTCTCTTTTTTTCCCCCTTTCCTCAAATTCCATTGCCAATTTCCACTGCTGCAATCTTAATTTTCTGCTGCTAATTTATCTGTTTCAGTGTCCTCAATTTCCACCTCTAGATATTTTAAAATTTCAGTTTTCCTGGTTTTCAGGTGGAACTCCGCCTTTAAGTGCTGAGCTACACCTTTTAATTCTTCCAAGGACAGTGCCCTTAACTTCTCACCAGTTATTTCATCTTGCTCTATGAAAGCATTAACATCGAATGTGGACATTTTAGCACTTTTATATTACAAACCCGAGAAAACCTTTTACAGTTTTAAAATTATTTTTGAAGGAACAATTTACCTTCCCCATTCCAAATTCTTTCATCCACCTGTGGGAACAATTCCCCTCTATTCAGCCTCCTCGGTGGTCACAATAAATGTTTAAGTGTCTTTTCGCGAGGATATGCCTTCACCAAATCAGAATGTCTTTAGCTATTTAAGCTGTGAGCAATAAGGAGCCAATCAGACAAGGTTTTCTTGAGTCAAAGAAAGAGCAAATTTATGAACTCTTCAACTCAAGAAAAAATAATGAAAATGCGAAGTCAAGAATTCGGCCCTTGTGCAGTTATTCGGGCACATGTATACACGGGCACACACACACACACACACACATCAGAGATATGGGAAGTTAGAGTACAATTTTAAAAAAGAGATTAAAAGGATACAGTTAAGTGTCCTATTATTGCCCTTGAGGCGTAGATTTTTAAACGCTGCGGCTGAATTAGGTTAGCTAGTTTCTTGGATGTAGAAGATGCTGCAATTATTATGAGAACTCAATTCACTGGTAGATTTCTCATAAAGTTGGCTTTCGAGCCAGGTAATACACTTGTTCCAAAAGAGAGAGAGAGAGCCCAGCTTTCAGCCTGTTTCCTCTGCAATTTATCTCTGCAGTGGCTGTAGCCTGGTCAGTTATATTTCACCTGTTGTGTATTTCCAAGTGGTTTTAGGAGGGTCTGTCTGTGGCAACCATTGTTTTAATATCCAGCGCTTCACATTTAATGTCTCTTCCTTACACAGTCACGAGTTTCTCTGGATCTCTGAATTATAGGAAAAGTCTCTCTCTCACTTTCTCTTCACACTCCCCTGGGGGTGACTTGTTTGTTTTTTCACCTTCACCTTGGAAGGTGACCTTTCATTTTTAAGTAGATTGTTCTGTCTCATTTCAAAATGCAAAATTGAAAGTTGAAAAATCATATTTTCAAAAATAAAGAGGCATAGCCTTGTGACACTGTTAATAGTAACCATAGGAACACACTGTTTGATTCAATCAGCCAATCATAGGGACGTACAGCCTACATACCTGGCATCGCACAGGCACTGAAATTCGTACATAAAGTTGCTCAATTGTATGGTAGGTATAACAGCTTTTTGGATTGACAGCAGCATCCTGTTAGTGGAAATACCAAAAAATGAAATGGCTACGCAAGTGTTATTTCCACTAACAGAATGCTGGCATCAATCCAAAATGATGTGATGCCTACCACACAGTTGAGCAACGTGGGTTACAGGGTGACTACATATTACTTTTTTCAAGTGTGGTTCGAACAGTAAATTCTTTACATTGAGGTCTGAAACTAATGCTGAACTTAATTTCTCGGTGGCCCATAGTTTTCCTGGTACGATTGCACTAAAATTGGGATGCTTTTGAACCAATTGGTGAGTAGTTTCCACTTATGGGCCATTTTAAATAATTGGATAACCACAAGCTAGACAGAAATCAGTTTCCTGTGCTTCAGGCAGGAGGCAAATCGACCGATATGATGCAGTAGTCTTCAATGAAGCTTCTGTACAGCCAAGGCAGTCCATTTAATCAGGAAATAATGGCAACCATTCAGGGATTTAAAGAGGAGCCTTGCCATCATTAAAAAGATATTAATTGAGGAGTTAAAAATAATTATGATTAACTTCAATATCTCTTTTTTCTTTATTTAAACAGTGAGTGCAAAGGACATTGTTGGGAGGAAGGCAAGGAGCCCAACTGAGTGCGATCATCAGACAAAATCATTCACTTTGGGGCCAGTAATACTATGGGGACCACAAATATATTATAGTGAGACACAGGGCAAGCAGACCTGAGTTAAGATGAGTAGCTAACATGTCGCTCCCGGCCCAGCGGCAGGGCTCTTTACATGCAAATTTCATCTGCAGGCATCTGAGTAAAGGTTAATTTTTAATGCTAGCTGAGAGCAAACCATCCCATCCGCTTTCTACTAATATTGAGACGACTCAAACTTTGCTTTGAAGAGGCTGTGGCTTTAATGTTGCAAGCAAAAAGTCAAAACAATATGACTCATAAGTTATTTCTAATGGTAGCTTATGATTAAGAGAGTGGATAAGAGAGTGGATAGATGGATAGGGTGGGTAAGTGGGTGAAGTGGGTAGGTGGGTGAATGGATTGGTTAGTAGATGGGTGAATGGGGAGGTGGGTAGGTGTGTGAGTGGCTAGTCAGGTCAGGGTGTCGTCAGGTCGGGTCAGGGGTAGTTGGTGGGTAGTCAGATAGTCGGTGGGTAGTTGGGTCCGAGGAGTAGTCAGGTCTGGTCATAGTCATGTTGGCCAGGAATAGTCATGTAGGTGGTAGTCAGGTGTGGTCAGATTTGTATTCAGTGGTCAGAGGCAAGTCGGGTCTGGTCAGCGGGGTAGTCAGGTGTGGTCAGGATCATAGCCAGTGGTCAGGGGGTATCTGGTCAGCGGGGTAGCCGGGGGTGGGTAGTCAGTGGCTGGAGGGTAATTGGGTCTGGTCAGGGGGTAGTTGGGTGGGGTCAGAGGGGTGGTTGGGAAGGTGGTCAGGTCAGGGAGTAGTTGGGAGTTCATGGGGGAAGTCATGGGGGTGGGAGGCATAGTTGAGTGGTTGGGAGGGTAGTGGGGGGGTCAAAGGGACCTATAGGGGAGCTCAGATGTGTAGTTAGACTCGGTTTTAATCTGTCTTACATTCCCTGGGTAACTATTCAGGTAAGTACCATGGAACTGTCCAAAGTCGCCGACTCTAACTCAGAGTCGGAAACATTTACAGAGGGTCCCGGAGAGCAGGGGAATTGCCCATCAGAAGTTTAAACTTCTTGGGCAATTCCCACATAGACTTACGTTGCATCTGGACACACATCTTCAGTTGTACATCCGGCCTCTGACAATCCAGAGACCAGAAAATTTGGTCCATTATTTTGTCCTTGTGCAAGACCTTGTTTCGGTTTCAGTTAGAATATTGTGTTCAGTTTTGATCTCCGGACACAGTGGGTGAAATGGAGGTTTTGGAAAGGATGCAGAGGTGAGCCAAAAGAATTACATTAAATGTTGGGACATGACACCTTTCCCAGAGATTCTTTGGAATGGGTTACCAGCCTGTGCAATATATTGATTTTTTTAAAAAGCAAGAGCTGGATCTGTTTCTGGCTATTGCAGATATCACCTTGTGCAAAAGCTAAGTGCTGTATGATATTAATCAGAGCCAGAGTGGTGCCTGGACTAGTTTTGATTGCCTAAAAGATTAGGGAGTACATTTCCAGATTTTCTTTCTCTGATCGGCTGGATTTTTATTTGTTTACATGCCTTCCAAAGGCATGGTTTCTGGGTGGGATGGAAAGTATGTGTTCATACGACCATATGAACAAGGAGTCATTCAATCCCTCGAGCCTGCTCCACCATTTAATAAGATCATGGCTGATCTGATAGTAACCTCATATCTACGTCCCACCTATCCCCGATAATCTAGCACCTCCTTGCATACCAAGAATCTATCCACCTTAAAAATATCCAAAGACTCTGCTTCCACCACTTTTTCAGAAAGAGAGTTCCAAAGACTTACATCTCTTTGAGTGAAAAAATGTTGCCTCATCTCTGTTTTAAATGGGTGACCCCTTATTTTTAAACAGTGACCCCTAGTTCTAGATTCTCCCACAAGAGGAAACATCCTCTCCACATCCATCCTGTCAAGACCCCTCAGGATCTTACACCTTTCAATCAAGTCACATCTTACTCTTCTAAACTCGAACAGACACAAGCCTAGTCTGTCTAACCTTTCCTCATAGGACATCCCACCCATTCAGGTATTAGTCTGGTAAACCTTTTCTGAATTGCTTCCAACGTGGTGATGCACAAGAGGCAGGCTCTGTTATCCAGTACATCTATGCCTGATTGCCATTTCTCATATGTTCATACTTAAAATACATTATGAACAAGAATCTGAAATTCAGAGTAGAGAATAGCTGAAACACACAGTTTCCAAAATACTAAATATTAAAGGCATATAAGATAGGATAGGAGATACCTAAAAAAACTCAAGTTCAAATAACATGTACATAAATAGCTGAGGCCAGGCGTCTGAGATTTTCAATATCATCCAAATCTCTTAATTGACTTTCGATTTCTTCCTATCTACTTATGTTTTGCTCAAGGGTACTGTGAGTTTAATACAGTAGCATGATGGGTCTCCAAAAGAATTTCCGACAGAAAATTATTTACTTAAGTAGTCAAAGTTTCCTTGCCCAGTTTACGCATAACTAAAAATTCAGCGTAACAACAGTGTCACAGAATAATCTATTCTGAAACATTGGCAGTTACATAGATCATATCTGTAAGGCTCCTCTCATCTGACCTCAATATATTTTGCTTGTTTCACCTCACAGAACTGTATAATATCAACTTCAATATGATAAAGGCTACGGTATGGTGCTTCTACACTCAGCTCCAAAGTTCATGTTGGTTTAGAGCTCACATTTTCTGGTTAAGTGGCTCTGTTTACTGTAGCCTATCTCCCTCCGTCCTCCCTGCGTGAAAACCAAGGCTGATTTTGTTGAGTGATTCTTTGTTCACATCACACGAGGAGTCACGCATCAATCAAACCTGATGCTGACTTGTCGAACTTGTTTCTCCAGCATATTTTTACATTACATGCATTTTCACTCATAGCAAAAGCATATATAACACAATCTATTGAGACATGACAAGATTAATGACAAAACTGAATGTTTTCCAGCAAGCAACATGACAATATGGCAAAGCAATGACATATGTTGATATGTTGTTTTTCAGTTTTAAGGGCGATTCACTAAACCTGCATGATGAGGCCTGTGACATCAGAAACATTCACAATTATCCATTTCCTTTCATATTAATGATATCAATATTGAGATTGGCTTCCCTGCAGCAATTTTTTTAAAGTAGTCATAATATTTTAGTTTATTTTAGAAACACTATGAATAACTTGTTTCTGGTTTTGTGACTTCCTTTAGTTCTTGTTTTAAATACAATGGTGACACAAATTCAGTCATTGTTCCAGATGTTATAAGAAGAGAGCCATAGCCTAGATTTTAAATGCCAGCAAATTAGTGTCCTGCCCGCCCACTCATCGCACAATGAGACCTAGTCAATTTTAATGGCCAGGCCTCAGTTAAATCCCATTGGTCAAATTCCCACCAAATTTGGGTGGAAAGTGGCGGAAAATCACCTGGTCCTGGGGGATCCAAACTATATATGCAAAGAAGGACCCTGCCAGTTTTGGATGGGTGTTCCTGCCACTTGCTCAAGCAAGCAGGTTAAAATTCAGAATGATGAACTCCTGCCGGCTTTTGGTTGAATAAGCCACGTGGGGTGATTTTAACTGCCTAGCATATGGTGTCCACCGCAACGGGAGGGTTAAAATCACCCCCGAAATTTTGAAAGCTAAAATTTTATTTTATTGTTCTGAGTCCAGTAAAATAGATCTTTTGGTGGCAGATAACTGTATAAAACAGGTAAGTTTTTGGAAAATCCTGATAAAATATACAGTTGTGCATCCTATACTTCATCTATAAAGAATGTTCTGACTTATTTCGGGTGGAAATAAGGCAAAGAGGACAGGTTAAATTACAAGCTGTAACTAAGCCTTTCAGTTTGATCTTTGTAGCTAGCCACAGATACATAATCCTCTTTTTTTAAAGTTTGGGGCCCCTTTGTGGAGAAACCACATTAGCTTTAACGATTGATAATTAGGCTGCTCACTGCCAACGAAAATGGATGGTGTACGCTGCACAGTACACATGTTTGTATTTCAAAATTTCCATTGGGATCTTACAACAGCAGAGGAGGCTGATATGCATATTAAACATTCTTCCACCCAAAACAGATGGGCATGCTGCCCTTCCATTTACAAGCCCTGAAAATTGTATCGGGCATTAATGGCTGCTGAAGGCTGCCCCCCCCAATTTTCCTTTGCTGGTGTAATGATGCGACGGAGTGGACAGGTTTCAACAAGAAACAGATAAGCTTTATTACAGAGAGCTTATCAGGTCCCACATGCTTGATCAGAAAGCCGCACCCCCTGGATTGCCCGCACTTAGGGCTTATTGGTCGGAGCCTCCCAGAACATCACATGACCCCTGATCGGCAGCAGAAGAGGCTATACCTTTAGTTACTACATTTCCATTCCCTTTTGGTTTTTTTACAATTTATATTTATAGAGAAACATTTGAAAATCCAAAAGCATACACATACATACAATTTCAGGCGATTGAAGATCAAGGGCAGGATTTTTGGGTCATCGGGCGGGCGTGGTGGGTGGGCACAGGAGGGACCAGGAAACAGTCCACCGCCCACGATCGGCCCCCCGACCACGATTTCACACTGGCTGGCCAATTAACAGCCAGCCAGCGTGAAACACGTGCTGAAAGGCTCAGTGCTGCTGGGGTGGGGGCAGGAGGAGGGCGAGCGCTGAAGTCTGCGCAGGCATAGGAGAGCGTGCAATGAAAGCTCCCTGAAGGCAGCGAGCTGCCTCAGGAAGTTGAAGAACTTTACAATCAAAAATAAAGATTTGGAAAATATGAAATAAATGTCCCTACATAGGATTCACTCACATGAACATATACATAATAAAAATTATGTCAAGACATTTTTATTTTCTTAAAATTAATGTCGGAAACCTCACCCCGCCCGTGGATGAGATTTCCTCAAAAATGCAAAGCCGACTGGCCAATTCGCCCACCCGCCAACCATAAGGTTGGACAGACAGCAAAAAATCTCTCTTAATTAATATTTTAATAGGCCTCTTAATTGTCGGCAGGCATGCTGCCAACTCTTTTGCGCATGCGCCCACCGACCGAAATATTGTGTGACTGCGTGATGACGTCGGGATGTCGCCCAACGTCATCTCAACAGGACCAAAAGGATCTGGAACTGCAGCATGATTCACATCATTAGAAAGCGGCAGTTCTGCGTTTGGCAACTCTACAGAGACATCGGGCATGTCTAATCTAGATCGGCCTGTCAACTCAGGAATTGACAGTTCGACATTAATCACAGGCAGAATAGTTTGTTGTTGGAATGTCTCTCTAGCACAAAAATGATCTACAGGCTTACGAGCAATTCTACCTTCCACTTGTACTGGGAAAGATAATGGTCCAGTCTCTGAGACAATGGTTCCAAGAACCCAACAATGCCCACTTTTAAAATTTTGCACGAACACTGTGCCACCTACACTGAATGTGCGAGCTTTGCTGTGTATATCATGGTTCAATTTTAGATTACTCTGATTCCACTCTACCTTCCCCTCTACATTTGGGAACACCAGGTCTAACTGTGTACATAGGCAGCATTTCATCAATAATTCAGATGGTGTTGAACCCGTAATCAAATGTGGTGTTGTACGATAACTGAGATGAAAGCAGGAAAGTCGAGTTTCTAGTGTACCTTCTGATAACCTTTTCATACCAGACTTGAAAGTTTGTAGAGCTCTCTCAGCTAAACTATTCAATGAGGGATGGTAAGGAGCTGTTTTAATATGTCTGATTCCATTCGGATTCATGAATTTCTGAAACTCTGTGCTGGTAAATGCTGTACCATTATCAGAAACAACGAGTTCAGGTACACCACGTATGCTAAAGCGGTGATGCAGCTTCTCGATAGTTGCCCTTGATGTTGGTGATTTGACTTTGTATAAATCCATTCATTTAGAATGTGCATCTGCAATCAACAAAAATATGGTAACTATGAATTGTCCAACATAATCGCTATCTAGTCTAACCCAGGGTCGACCAGGCAATTCCCACGGATGCAGTGGAGCTGAAACAGGCAAACTCTGTTGTTGCTGACAATGGAGACATGCTTGACCATGCTTTCAATGTCACTGTCTATGCCTGGCCACCAGACATAGATTCGTGCAAGCATTTTCATCTTTGATATGCCTGGATGTGCACAGTGGAGCTCTGTCAAGAGTGGTTCTCTACCTTGTGATGAAACGACAACGCTTGATCCCCACAACAAAATTCCATCTTGACAGCTTAACTCTGTTTCTGGCATGAAATGGTCTCAAATCTTCAGATACAGGCGAATCTGGCCATGCTTGCAAAACAAAGGCTCTGGCTTTTGACAATATTGGATCTTTGTTTGTCCAATTTCCAATTTGCTTCGCACACACAGGCGAAGAATCCAAGAAATTCAGTGCAAGCACAGCTTCTTGTGGAACAGAAGCATGTACAATGCTATCTGGTAACAGGAGACAACTGAGTGCATCCGCATTTGCAATGTGTAAGCCAGGACATTACATAAAAGTATACTCATACGCAGATAATGTCAGAGCCCAACGTTGTATTCTTGCTGATGCTATTGGCGGAATGGTCTTATCCTCACTGAATAAACCCATTAATTGTTTATGGTCTGACCCAACGGTGAAATGTCGTCCGTGAAGTAACTGGTGAAATTTCTTCACTCTGAATACCACTGATAAACCTTCCTTTTCTAGCTGGGAATAACCCTTCTCGGCTGTGGAGACATAGCCAATGGCCTTTCTGATTCATCTTCCATTCTATGTGATAACACAGCTCCTACACCATAATGAGAGGCATCATATGTTAATTCTTTCAATGGGCCGTAGTGTACCAATAAACACAACGAATACGACAGTTTCTTCACTTTCCAAAGGCTTCTTCCTGTTGTGAATTCCATGACCAATGGTGATTTTTTTTTAACAAGTGTAACGGTGCCAACACAGTTGATAAGTTAGGCAAGAAGCGGCTATAATAGTTGATCATGTCCAGGAAGGACTTGAGTTTGGTTACATTGGATGGTGAGGGTGCATCTTTTATTGCCCGAACTTTCTCTTCTACCAGATGCAATCCCATGGCGTCCACCCTGTGACCCAGGTAAATAACTTCTGGCACTTGAAATGTGCAATTGTCCTTTTTTAATCGTACGCCGGCTTCCACGAACCTTCTTAGCACCTCCTTCAGGTTGGCCAATTGTTCGGTCTCGGTTGACCCTGTGATCAGAACATCATCTAGGTATACTACCACTCGGGGATTGGTCCTTGGAAAAGACTCTCCATTGTTCTCTGGAAGATAGTGCATGCAGATGATACTCCAAGGGGTAGGCGAGTGTACTGATAAATACCATTGTGTGTGTTAATAGCCACATATTCTCATGACGTGCCATCCAGTTCTAATTGTTGGCTCATGTCTAATTTTGTATAGGACTTGCCTCCAGCCAGCTTTGCATATAAGTTGTCTATCCTTGGAATATGGTACTTGTCTAGTTTTGCTGCCTTAGTTACAGTTAATTTATAATCCCCACAATTTACATGGTTTGGTCAGGCTTAACCAATGGAACTATGGGTGCTGCCCATTCCAAGAATTGGACAGGTTGGATGGTGCCTAGCTTTTCTAACTGGCACAGTTCTGCATCCACCTTCTTCTTCAACGCATAAGGCACAGGTCTGGCCTTAAAGAAACATTGTGTCACCTGAGGATCCACATATGCCTTGGCCTGCAAGCCTTCTAACTTCCCAATCCCAAAATACAACATCGTATTTCCTTAGCAGTTCAGGAACTCCTGGTGAATTATCTCAGTCAAACTTGATCTTCTGTAACCACTCTCTGCCCAGAAGACTAGATCCTTCCTCTTTCACTATTATCACAGGCAGCTGGGCTGTCTGTTGCCTATAAGACCCGGGTACTGTGGCGATGCCCTTTACCTGAATAGATTCTCCAGTGTATGTCTTTAATTTAGCAGTTGTCCACTCCAGGTTTATTGGCTGTCTACTGTAGTTGAGGCACCTGTATCCATCTCTATTATTAGTGGCTTCTCATTAACTTGTATTGTGACAGTTTTTACAGTGGTTACGTTATACAGGGAATAAATGTCGGTGTCGGCAATTTCAGGTTCTGCTGTATTTTATAATTCAATCATGTTGGTTTGCTGCTTTACGGGCTGTTTCAACTTTGCCCTGCATTGCCTTACTACTTTCTTATGGCAGTAATGGCATTCTGCCTCCTTGAATTTACAGGTGTCCGCTCCGTGGTCACCTCCACATCTTTAGCAACTTAATCTTGGAGTTGCTACTGAAGTGTTTCTATTAGGCTTTTTTATGTTTCTAAAAGCGGACTTTGCATCTCGCTTTGATGCTGTGGGCCTGGTTTTCGCACCTTGCTCGGTGGTAGGTTCCCGCCCCAGATGAAGAACAGTGCCATGTTGTATGTGTTACAAAGCCTGCGAGTCTCTCGCAACACTTTCCATGCCAAGGGAGATTTCTAGGGCGCGTTTAAAGTCGGCGTCGACCTCGGCGAGTAAACGGCACTGTATGGCGTCGTCCTGAACTTCAGTAACTAATCGGTCCCACAGCGTATCATGTAATGTGTCCCTGAAGTCACAGTGTTCTGCCAATTGCTTAAGGTTTGCTATACAGGTTGCGATGGACTCTCCTGAGGCCCTAACTCTGGAATTGAACTTAAAATGCTGCATTATTACAGATGGCTTCAGCTGGAAGTACATTTTCACGAGGTCCACTAATTCATTATAGGCATTCAGGGCCATCAGATTGCGAATGAGATTGTATGTCTTTCTGCCACACACATTCAAAAGAATGGCTTTCTGCTTTTCCTCCATGGTAGTTTTGTTCGCCATGAAATAAAATCTGAGGCGCTCTACACTGGCTCCAGTCTTCTTTAGTCAAATCATAAGGATCAATTCTGCCAAAGAGTGGCATGACTGGTGAGTAGAATTTTCTTTTTCTTAAGATTCGATGTACTCACGGTAACAAGGTGAGGTGCAGTGTCGGAGCTATTTTACCCTCATCACCAAGTGTAATGATTCGATGAAGCAGAGAGGTTCCAACTAGAAATATTTTATGTCTTGGGTAAATGAGTTCATTGGCCAACTGAACTCTAACTGCACGCCTTCCTATGTTCTCATCAATTGCTGCTTGCAATCAATAATGGGGAGAGACTGATGTAAGAATAAACAGTGATGGTTTATTGAGACATGGGCAGTGCAACTGATCATATGTGCTCACTCAGAAACCTCCAGAACTAGATTTAAAGTTCCCAGTTGCCCACACTGTACAGTGATTTGTCAGTGCTGTCACATGATCAGTACACTTGCATTCTCTTAAAGGGACAAGGTACCTCACTTTACCACAAAACAGATAAACTTTATTGCAGAGAGCTTTTCAGGTGCTACATGCTTGATCAGGAAGCCCACCCCCCGGATTGCCTGAGCCTAGGGCTCATTGGTCAGAACCTTAACAGGACATCACGACACTCCTGATAGACAGCAGGAGAGGCTATGCTTTCAGTTGCTACAGCCAGCTGCCAGTTTATCCATTGAGAAAAGGTGGGCATCAGTTGAAATTCACTCCAAATTCCTATCCTAGTTTCTTGTAATACCACATTTGAGTCTTTGATATTGAATTAAGCCAAAGTGCCCGTTTACATTGCAGTTTTTTGTGTAATGCCTTCACAGTAGATTTTTTAATTGTAAAAGCAGCAACATCTTGGATTCATATTTTGCCTTTAATGTAGAAAAATATCCCAAGCTGTTTGCAGAGTTGTAATCAGACAAAAATAGCCATTGAACCAAGGGAGATATTAGGAGGCGGCCAAAAGGTTGGTCAAAGAGGAGGGTTTTAAGGAAGATCAAAGGGAGGGTTATTTAGAGACAGAGAGGTTTACAAAGGGAATTCCACAGCATGGGGCTAGATGGCTGAAGGCAAGGCCGCCAATGGAACTCATAAGAAACGAGACTGCACAGAATGGAGAGTTCGTGAAGGTGGACTTATCAAGTTGGAGAAAGTTGAAGAGAGAAAAAGAGAAAGAGAAACTATGGCCTGAATTTTTCGGTTGTTGGGCACGCGCGATCAGCGGGCCCGGGAGCGGCCGGTAAACAAACTCCCAAATGCAACCGGTCCCCAACCACGATCTCACATTGGCTGGCCAATTAACGGCCAGCCAGCGTAAAATACGCGCTGAAAAGCTCAGCGCTGCAGGGGTGGGGGCGGGAAGAGGGTAGGTGACGATGTCACCGCAGGCATGGGTGAGCACTGCGAGAGAGCAGACAGCTGCCTCAGGGAGCTGCAGACCTGCAAATAATGAAATAAAGCTGCAAAAAATGTCCATGCATCACAATCAAGCACCTGAAAGCATACCTCATAAAATTGCTATCCACAGATATTTATTTTTATCTTATTTCCTAACGGAGATTTCATCCCGCCCTTGGATGAGGTTTGTCGAAAAATGTAAAGGCCTCCTGGCCGATTCGCCTGTCCGCCAACCGTAAGGTTGACAGGCCACAAAAAATCACAGACAATTGCGCCATCAATGGGATTAATTGCCCGCTCAATTGTCAGGGGCGCGCTTTCGACTTTTGCACATGCCCACTGAGCGAAATATCACACGATGACATCGGGACACTTGGCTGGTGTCATCTCACGCGATATTACGTCCGATCAGGTCAGGTGTGTGCCGGCCTGCGGGACGTAAAATTCTGCCCAATAAAGTAATTTAAATAAAAGGGTGAGAATTTTAAGTTGGAAGTGCCAATGACAGGGAACTAATGTAGATTGGTACGGTAATAAAAGTGGAAAATACTGGTAATACTCAGGCAGCATCTGTGGAGACAAAACAGAGTTAACATTTCAGGTCAACGACCTTTCAGGGGAACACAGTAGCATTTTGCTTTTGTAATGGGTCAATAAAGTGATAAGTAAATTGGATCTGGTGCAGGATCGGATATTGGCACCTGATGTTTGGACGAATTGAAGTTTACAGAACATTGAGGATGGGAAGTTGTCCAGGAGAGCACTGAAATAGTTGAGTCATGGATTGAAAAATGCATGAATAGGTTTTTTCAATGACAGATGGCAGGGGTGGAGATGGATAATGTTTATAGTGGCAAGAGGGTCAATAGCCAGTAGACACAGAGTTATATTAATTGAGAAAAGAACGGAGGAGAAATGTGGAGATATATATTTACGCAGCGGGTTATGATGACCTGGATTGCAGTGCCCAAAAATGCAGGCAAAACAGATTAGTAACTTTCAAGAAGGAATTAGATATTTTTTTGAAAAGGAAAAATTTGCAGGGCTACCGTGAAAGAGCAGTGGAGATGGACCAATTGGTAGGTCTTTCAAAGACCCAGCAACAGCACAATGGGCCAAATAGTCCCCTTTTGTGCTGTATGATTCTATGCTATGAAGGTAGAAGTAGCTAGCCTATGTAATGGAGAGTATCTGGAGTCAGCTATATATGGTTATTTTCTGCATGTAGAAATTTTGAACATCCTTCCATGCAAATGTCAGAATATCATATGTGATAGTGCAAGAACATGTTGGAAATATTTTACATTTCACATTGCCTCCAAATTGGCCCTGATATGAAATGTGACCCTGAATTGTTGTAGTTGTAGCAGTCAATGTCCTCAAAGTGGCTTTATTTCACATCAGCACTAAGCTGCAGCTCAGAACCATGACATCTGCATCGTCACCTGGATTTCAGCAAACATCAATCATTTTGACCTCCAATTTGAATTAAATGCTAAACATGACCAAGATTTTAAATTAGGATTTGGAAAGCTCCAAGGATCTCAAATTTTAAAGCATTCCTCGGTCCTCGTCAAATATCTCCATTTAGGCTCCATTTGTGATGCAGTCTGTTTAAATATACATTTCTCATAAGTGGAATAAACACAGCTGCAGTTTATGCTTGGTTATGAAAGTATAATTTTTAAAAGAGCTCTTTGCTTTTTATTTACTGCCAGCCTTCCCACTTGTTTAAGACTGGATTTGGGACAATGATTGAATCTCTTCAGTCAGGAGTTGAATATTTTGACACAATTGGGATTTGGAAAATTAGCACGGATTGACATTGGGACTAAGCAAAATGGAAAGTTAGGGTTTACAATTCTGTTCCTGCATAGATAAGATCAACCTTAAATACAAAGAAAGATATACTAATGCTAATGGTAAGTAAGCATGAGCTTTGCAATGCATTAGCAATATTAAGGAGACACTGATAAATGGAGGGCATTTTTTTTGCTATCTTCATCAATTGTTGCAATTCTACTTGTTTAAGAATGCATTTGTATTTGGAGCCATTCTGTGGTTCAGTACTTTGATCTCTGCTTTCTAATAGTCACTTCCTGCAAATGTTTCTGTATATCTTCATCCAGTGGGTGAACTTTTATCATTGCTTGCACCCTTTGCTATTCAATTACAATTTATTTCAATTCAAATTGAAAGTGGCCTTGTCAAAATGTTACTTGCATGTATAAATTTTCAAGGACAAATATTAATTTATATATAAAATAAAACACAAATATATTGGTGGACTTTAGGGGAACCTTTAGCTGTATCTCCCTTAGAATCTTCCCAGAGGAGGCTGAGGGGAGATTTGATTGAGATGTGCAAAATTGTGATACAGTGGATGGGAAGGGCCTATTTAAGAGATATCAGTGACTAGGGGGGCATAGACTTAAAGTGATTGGTAGAAAGATTAGAGGGGAGAAGAGGAAACATTTTTTCACCCAGAGGATTGTGGGGGTCTGGAACTCACTGCCTGAAAGGGCACTAGAGACAGGAACCCTTTGAAAGGTGTCTGGATATACACCTCAAGTACCGTAACCTTCAGCGTTACGAACCAAATGCTGGAAAGTGGGATTAGGCTGGGTGGCTCATTTCTCAGCCGGCACAGACGCGATGGGCCAAGTGGCCTCTTTCTGTGCCATAAACTTTCTCTTATTCTATGTGAATGTTGATAGTGTTGATCTAACGTGGGGGGAGAGTTGGGAGCAGGGAGATTCAATCGTTGGCTGCCTATTTCTCGCAAAACAAGCAGCCAGCAAGGAAAAATCTGGTCACAACTTGGACAGCGAATTGTCAGCCTGATACAATTTTCATCATTTTATGTCTTGAGTTTATGAGTTCACTAGTCGAGTAAACTCAAATTGCACGCCTTCATATACACTTGTTAATTGATGCTCACTATCAATAATAGAGAGGCCGATATATGAAAGGAAAGAAGCCTTTTACCTCCGGGTTCAGCAACAATGTACTGGGTGCATTTCTCAACACTGTGGAGGCATGCCAGGAGATCCTTTAACCTTGTGTTGGCAGAAGGAGATCCACCAACCTCACCACACCAGCTTGGGAGTAGGTCACCAGGGTGGTCAGTGCCAACACTGCTCAGAAGTGGCCATCCAGTACAGGAAGAGGATGAATGATCTCATCTGCTCTGCCAGGGTAAGTCAACCTTCTCCACACTCAACTCACAATCTCACAAGGCCATCAGGCATTCAAAGAGTTACAGTCCACAGGGGTCTCACACACTGCCATCACAAGGGAATCATCACTGACTCTCTCACACACATGTTGAAATCTTCTCACATTTTGTGCAGTTCGCTTCCTCAGCCCTTACATAGGTCCACTCAACAACCAAAGAAGGCAGGCATGCTTATCATCTGCCTTGGCATCTGTCCTGCTCACAGTCTGTCCATTTGCCTTCATGCAGGAGACGATCACTCACAACAAAAGGGAGAGATCCCAGACAGGAGGGGGTATGCCTGAACTCAGGGCCCACACACAGTATGAAAAGCATGCGGCAGAGCTGGCCGGCAAGGAGCAGGACCTTGCCTGCACCAAGGGTGGGACCGGCATTTCCCAAGCCAATGAGGACACATCAATAATTCATCGTTCACCCGACAAAACTGTGAGCACTTTGTAACATTGTTGACTATGCAGCCCATCACTCATTATCTCTTCTCTCTTTGACAGGCATCAGCACCAAAAGGAAGAGGCCCATCGGCAGCCAGGCCATTAGTCCCAGCACCCAAACCACCACAGATGAGGATCCTGAGGACACCCTGGATGAAGGCCCGTCACAGCATTCAGCCGCACATTCCAGCAGCGCAGAGACACACATCCCGGTGGATACCAGTTGCAGAGCAGGTTGGGGATCACAATCTGTTGAGCACAGCACAGATTCTGCTCCACAGCAGACAGAGGCCTGGACATCCAAGGTCTCCGACACTCGGAGGACTGCTGGAGCCCAGGTTCCTGCAGAGTCTATGTCAGATGATGAGCCTCTGGACTCGGCCTTGTTGAAGCTGCAAAAACAGACACGGGAACATCAGGCAGGGTTGCCAGCTGCTGTCACCAGATTGTAACGGTTGGAGGAGTCCGTCTGTGTTCAGTCTGATGTCGTAGCGCTGACATGCCAGTGCACCAAGATCAACATTGGCAGGATGGGGACCACCATGGAGACCTTTGTCCAGGATATGGCTCCTGATATTCGCCAGGACCTGCACTCCATAGCTCTAGCCATAGGTGGGATCCATCAATGGCTAGGCGAGAGGGAAACGGGGAAATTTGACCTCACTCCAGGTGCCCCTTCTCCTCAAGGAGTCCGGCAGGGGCCTTCAGGCACCCACAGGGAGGAGGACCATCAGCTGGATACCCTGGGGCCACCCACCCAGGTGACTCCGGTAGTGTCCAGCCAATCCCAATCCCCTCTGCCTGTGACCCCATCAGCTGCAGCTTCACAGGCCGAGAAGGGTGCACAAGCCCCACAGCAGGAGACCCAAAGCAGGCTGGGGCCTTCCAGGCCTTGGTGCTCCAGAGGACACCTGCCAAGATCATCACAGACAACAGGGCGTAGCAGTCAGTAGACTGCCTCCACCTCTGCTGTGGATGTCGGGGATGCACCAAGAAGTAGCAGTAGGGTACAGAAAATTAAGAGATACTAAGAGCACAAAGGTAGCACAGGTGTCCAAAATCTGTATGTAATGTGCACAAATATGAATAAGTTTTGACTCATTCCACTTCTCATGTTGTGTATGCCTCTTCTATATAATGATGTGCTCCGTGGTCAGTCATGTGTCACAGGTGCCCCCAGCCACCGCCCCCCCGAGGTCCCAACGTCTGCATCTGCTCTATGGTGTCTAGAACCATCCCATAATAGTCCTGACCGTTCTCTATGTAGTATCGACATGAGTGAAGCGTCTGCTTCTAAGCAAGTTTTGATTGACTAAGCCATCTCTGAGAGCTGCTTCAGAGGTTCATATAATGTTGCCTCATGAGTTTCAAACCTGGAGGCTGCTTTAGTTCCCCCAAAGCTTCTGCATTGTAGAGTGCTCAATGTGGATCTTACAGGGTTGAATGGTGCCATGCATAAAGTCAGCGCATATTTCATTGTGCTTTCCATCAGCCTTGAATATGCTTTAACATATGAACCCAAACTCGGAGCTCTTATACACTCCTGTCTGCCTGCAATGTTATTTCATGTCCTCATGTACATCTGAACATCATCCCAACATTAATCCCCACGTTCCCACCTCCACGATTCAGAGCTATAAGCCTCGCTGACACATGTTGAGCCTTGCGTTTCCTGCTAGATGGTTAGAACTGTGCAACATCGGAGTTGTGTGCAGAGGCCCCAGATGCCTGACTGGGATAAGGGAGGATGCAGCACTGGGCCAGAAGACCTAGCTAGCATCTCATCACAGTAACCCTCTGCCAGCTCTGAGATGGTCAATCGAATGATAATGTGCAACTTACAATTGCATCAGTGTGCCAGGTTTCCGTGTGCATATGTCAGACTGTTGGAACGAAAATGTGGTGTCCTCAAATGGGATCAGAGCAAGGGTCCAAAACATCTACTGTGCACTGTTATTATCAACGTTTGGAATCTTAAGGCCTAGATGGAGTGTCACCATTTTTGGGGCCACAAATGCCATGGCTAGGCAGCGCGGGACACCGGGAGACTCCAAATGGAGGCATGGTCATGAGTGCATGACAGATATCAGACTATGCTGCACAGTCCACTGAAAGATGAGCTGAAGTGCAGCCTCATATCCATTTCTGAGAGTTATAGATGACTGTGTCCTGACAATATATCTGATGCTGGGGACTGGGTATGATGACGAGGCCCGAACACTTGTCTTGCATGAACAATTGCCTGTGTAGACAAATCGCATTGTGGATTCAGAATCGACCTCACACATGAAGGCAAGAACCACTGAGTGATGATTATCCTTCTTGAGGCACCATGCCAGACTGCAGGCATACTGTCACAAGAGCACTGAGGATTGCAGCGCTGCTACTGCCTTTTGAAGGCTGCCGTAGGCACTGGAATGTTGGTGAGATGCTTGAAGAGGCTGCACCATCTCAACTCTGCTCACGAAACGCCCTGTTGCAGTTATTATCCCGTAACAGAAAGACCACAGTCCCGAGGCTGCTGTACCTTCCAAGGATGAGGACATTGTGATGCAAGATTGTAACACCTCATTCAGCGATGGATGTGCTGTGTTGACGTGCTTACAATCACAACCAAGTGGTAAGGCTGACTCAGCATGGAGGGCACTTTTGAAAGAGGTTTGTACGATCTATTTGTCCCTTCGGGAACCCAGTGGCTATAAGCATCTCACATGCACGCCTGCCACATCTGGCCCGTTTTGTGGGCTGTTCCTCTGGAACCTCAGTTCTTGGCCTCATCGAGCTCAGTACTCTCGATATCCTCCATCCCTTGTTCTGACAAGACATCCCCCTTTGGAGCACCAGGTTGTGTCGAGCGCAGAAAGCCTCGATGATGCAAGAGACCCTCTGGGGAGAGTACTGGAGAGCATCGCCTGACCTGTCCAGACATTGAAAAGGCATCTTCGAGATGTCAATAGTCTGCTCAATCAATGAGCATGTTGCAGAATGAGATGAGTTATACCTCTCCTCTGAGGCACTTTATGGCCGCCATCAACCATGTCTTTTGCGAGTAGCCTTTGTCACCAAGGACCCAACTCTGGATGCGATGATGGCCCTTGAAGATCTGTGGCACCTACGAGTGACTCAAGATGTATAAGTTGTGGAAGCTTCCAAGGTATCTCACACACGCCTGCATTTTCTACTTCTGGTGGTTGCAGACCAGCTGCACATTGAGAGGGTGGAGCCCTTTCCTGTTGATGAATTGCAGCAGCTGCTGCCAAGAAGCTCTTAAAGCCACTATTATAAAGTCGATGGCACCCTGCACCTGTGGAAATCTGGAGATCGCTGTAAATCCCACTGCTCTGGCAGCCTGGCTGGCTTCATCTAGGGAGATCGGGACGTGATTGTGCACCTTGCTAATAAGGTGTCCATTACCTCTTGGCTGCACTTGTGAGAAGATTCTTGAGAATTCCCACAGAGGTCCCAGTGGAACCCTGGAATGAGCCACTTGTGAAGATGTGCAGAGCAGAGGTCATTTTTAGAGCCAATGGCAATGGATAGCCTCCCAGTCCCTGCAGCATCAGCTCCTCCCGGAGAATGTGGCAGGTGTGAACCACCACATCCCTAGGCATGCAAAGGTGTCGACGGTGCTGTCTCTTGCTCATCTGGAGGTATGAGAAGCGTCTTCTGTATACCCTTGGTCTTGCCAGCCACCTCCGCGCAATGGCTCTGTCAGCCTCAGCTCCTAGGTCTTGAGGGGGCCCCACTGGCCCTTGTTCATCAGGGTGAGGCTCTTCCTTTAGCCCAGGCTGCCAGTGACAGGCCCTTCATCTCCTCCTTCTTAGTTGCCTGATCGCCAGGATGAACACAACGTCACCTTTTCCACCCATGAGGCACTCATGCTCATGTCTGTGGAAACATTGAACAGAAACATTTTAAAAAATTCATTCATGGGATGTGGGCTTCGCTGGCTGGGCCAGCATTTATTGGCCATCCCTAGTTGCCCTTGAGAAGGTGGTGGTGAGCTGCCTTCTTGAACTGCTGTAGTCCATATTGGGTAGGTACACCCACAGTGCTGTTAGGGAGGGAGTTCCAGGTCTTTGACCCAGCGACAGTGAAGGAACAGCGATATATTTCCAAATCAGGATGGTGGGTGACTTGGAGGGGAACTTCCAGGTGGTGGTGTTCCCATCTATCCGCTGCCCTTTATGAATAAACATAAGCCTGCCACGGCCGCCTTCCAGTCGCTAAGTAGTGATTCATTGTGGAGCTCATGGGTCACGTTCATCCCAGGCATTACATCCCCACTTAGTCCCTCGGAGCAATATTACAGCCTTCTGGATCATCGGTAGGGCACGCACTCCCCCAACCACCACCACTCCCCACTCTTCCCCCCCACTGAATCGACACAGGCATGACAGGACTTTGACACAGGGGCTTGGATCTGACTGAGTTCTGCCAGGCAAGAGAAGCCTCAGTCAGGGCACTGTCAGACTGTATCCTTGGGATTACACAGCAGCCCCAACTTGCACTCATGTTATGAGAGCATTGTGGGGGACGGGGCCTTCAAAATCTTAAACTGCCAGCTGTGAGGTTTCGAGGTCTTAGGGCAATTAGGCATGTGCTTTTTGGCCGGTGGCCCCTTTTCAGTTGGTTCCTTCTGACACTCGGGATTTCCCATGTGAGGGACAAACGGTCTTTGGAAGCCAATCCGACAATGGACCCATTCGGGTTTATATTCTCAAAGGAATGTGCAACATGAGGTAAGGCTCCACATTCCCTAAATTGCTATTTGACTGTTCCTAACATGTCTCAGCTGTGCCATCCTCTCCATTTGGAAAAGCAGAAATTAGTAGGGTACCCCTTCAATTGGTCCACAAGTGTAGTAGTCAACTCTTCCCACTGGCCCTGACAGCTCAGCTGACAATCGTTTTCATAGCTTGTTTTTCAACTGTGTCATTGGATCAGCTTGAAAATTTATGGTACTGAGGTTTTACTACCAGACCAAGTTCAAGCTCCCCCACACCCCACTACCCTCATGATCATCAAGATCCCTCCCACCGTGCTGGAGGAGCATCGTGTGCAGGTTTCCCTCCCTCCAATCACTCTCCTTCCTCTCCCTCTAATCTTTGATTCCATGTTTATAGTCGTTGATATCCCTGTTCCTCCCCACCCCGAACCATTTGATGTTGATGTCCTGAAGCCCATGTAGGCCTGACCTCTCCCCATCCTGAGGCCCATTGTACTGTGACTTACAGAGACCACCCCCATAAGACCATTGAGTGCCCCCACTACATTACCTGTTCCCCATCTACAGGCTACAGATGCCTCCCCTGACTGTGACTGTGCCATCTGCGGCCCAGTATCAAGCCACCAATCCCTAGGACCAATGCGTATGAAGGACAGACCATGCCCTGCGCACCATGCTGGCCATGACTGACACAGGGCTGACAGACCCTCTCCTTCCCTGGTCTGGGACCAGAACAGGCATATTAAGCACAGACCTAGAAATTGTGGCGCAGATCCACAGGACTGACTATGCTTTGAGGCCTCAACTACCCATGACTCTATTGTCCAGGAATGTCGATGCTCCCTGGCCCCGAATAATTTCCCCCCACTCATGTGTCTATGTGCTCTCTTCCCCAATCATCTGCCCCCAGGTCATATGTCTCTGTGCTTTCTTCCCCAGTCATCTGCCCCTGCCCCCCAAGTCATGTGTCTCTGTGCTCTCTTCCCCAGTCATTCCTCCCCAGGACATGTGCCTGTGTGCTACCTTCCTCAGTCGTCACCCCCCAGTCAAGCCTTTGCCCTCCGCCCCTGCCCTTGCCTTTGTCTTGTCTCAGAAACCCCCCCACTGTCAAGCCTTTGTGCTCCAGCACCTTCCACACCACCCCCCACCTTCCCGCTGGTCTCACATGGTAAGCCTTGGCTTTGACACCCCCTGCCCCCCCTTGAGTTCCCACTGGTCTTGCCTGCACAGCCTTGGCACGGAGTCAGAGCAACCACGAGCACAGCACAATGAAAGGTCGGCAAACATACCACGAGGTCACAAGTGAAGTGGTGCTCGCCGGATGCACGTTGCTTATATCCGGTTGGGAATCACGCCGGTCGAATTTGCTGCCGGTGTGGCCATTTGATCTGGCGTGGGGATGTAATTCTGGCGAGCTGCCTTTTTCATTAGTGTTCATGATATTCAAATCTATGCAAGTATGGTTCCCGACATGGCGTGGTGGACTACCCAACCCGCCATGAAAGTCGGGAGTGGTAAATTGCTAACCATTTTTACGCCAGTGGGAAACTAACTTTGGGGTGTTCTCAACATTTTCCCGTTCTACCCGTCATGATGCCCACTGCTGACGGGACCGGAAAACCTCACCCTTAGATTTTCTGAAAATTCTTGGGGGGGGCAGGTCAAGCTCCCCACCCCCAACAGACCAATTCCACAGGCCAGAACTACAATCCCTGTCCAAATGACAGGCAAGCCTCTGAGTTCCCGGTGTGGTGACACAGTTCATCAGTAAAATTCAAAGGAGACCCAAACATGAAAATGATTCTGGTCTCCTGACGATGGACATGGGTGGGCACTGCAGGCCCCTGCACCAAAATTACATCCGCCTTCAGCCAAAGTTGAAAATACCCCATCAGTATGTACATCATACTAAAAGCCCCATATAGTTTATAAGGTATTGTTCCGAATAGTTATGTTACATTTTCAATAAAGTTGTGGGCAAACTACTTATGTTGAACAGTGTACCATCTATTTCAATGCTACCAGTTTCAAATGTCATTTCTTTCTAGCTCCATTAAGTTTCACACTATTTCTACTGCTGCTGGTTCATGACTTATTGTGAAAAATGGCTGAAATTTGCTGATAATGGTGATGATGAGGTCCTGTTGCCTGGGCCGGGAGCAATAGCCAAACCTGCTTTGGTTGGTGGTGGGTCCCTAGGTGGCATATTGTCAGAGGTAGCCAATTAAGAACTGCCAACTCAATCAGAGGGCCAGCAGCTTATCAGCGCCACTGCTGGCAGTGGCCATTGCTGAGGCTGCAACACTAAGGAGAGGGTCTCAATGGCAAGGATCCTTCAAAGGCAGGTTAGTGTAGCTGGGAGAAGCCAAGGCCTAGCAACTAGGATAAAAGCAAAATACTGCGGATGCTGGAAATTTGAAGCAAAAAGAAAAATAGCTGGAAAAACTCAGCAGGTCTGACAGCATCTGCAGAGAAGAATACAGTTAACATTTCGAATCCGTATGACTCTTCATCAGAACTGAGAAAATATAGAAATGAGGTGAAATATAAGCTGGTTGAGGGGTGTGGGACAGGAAGAGCTGGATAGAGGGCCAGTGATAGGTGAGGGCAAAGAAGAGATTGCCAAAGATGTCATAGACAAAAGGACAAAGGGGTGTTGATGGTGGTGATATTAGCTAAGGAATGTGCTAATGATGACATTAAGGGTAGAAAGCAGGACAAGCAAGTGACAGATAGCCCTAGTGTGGGTGTGGGGTGGGGGGGAAGGGATCGAAATAGGCTAAAAGGTAGAGATAAAACAATGCATGGAAATACATTTAAAAATAATGGAAATAGGTGGGAAAAGAAAAATATATTAAAAAAATAATAATTATAAATTATTGGAAAATAATTTTCCACTCCTCCATCACCCCCTACACCTCAACCCCCTCCCACGGCACCTTCCCATGCAACCGCAGAAGGAGCAACACCTGCCCCTTTACTCCCCCCTCTTCACCATCCAAGGGCCCAAACACTCCTTTCAAGTGAAGCAGCACTTCACTCGCACTTCCCTCAATTTAGTCTACTGCACTCGTTGCTCCCAATGCGGTTTCCTCTACATTGGAGAGACTAAACGCAGACTGGGTGACCGCTTCGCGGAACACCTTCGGTCTGCTGCAAGCATGACCCAGACCTCCCTGTCGCTTGCCATTTCAACACTCCACCCTGCTCTCATGCCCACATGTCCATCCTTGGCCTGCTGCAATGTTCCAGTGAAGCTCAATACAAACTAGAGGAACAGCACCTCATCTTCCTACTAGGCACTTTGCAGCCTTCCAGACTTAATATTCAGCTCAACAACTTCAGATCATGAACTCTCTCCTCCATCCCCGCCACCTTTCCGATCCCTCTTTTTCCAATAATTTATAATTATTTTTTAAAATATATTTTTCTTTTCCTACCTATTTCCATTATTTTTAAATATATTTCCATGCATTGTTTTATCTCTACCTTTTAGCCTATTTCGATCCCTTCCCCCCACCCCACCCCCACACTAGGGCTATCTGTCACTTGCTTGTCCTGCTTTCTACCCTTAATGTCATCATTAGCACATTCCTTAGCTAATATCACCACCATCAACACCCCTTTGTCCTTTTGCTTGTGACATCTTTGGCAATCTCTTCTTTGCCTCCACCTATCACTGGCTCTCTATCCAGCTCCACCTGTCTCACCCCCCTCAACCAGCTTATATTTCACCTCATTTCCATATTTCTTAGTTCTGATGAAGGGTCATACGGACTCAAAACGTTAACTGTATTCCTCTCCACAGATGCTGTCAGACCTGCTGAGTTTTTCCAGCTATTTTTGTTTTTGCCTAGCATCTAGGCCCTGGCAATCGGGGTTGCGGTGCATTAGGTGGGGGGGGAGGTGTGTGTCGTAGATCACCAGCAGCGCCGTTGTTTTGAAGGTGGCGATTAGCACCAGGGGGCCCCTCCGTGGCCATGGATCACCCATCAAGGAGGCCTCCAACCCCCCCAGTAGCTGTTGAAACTGCCAGCTTTCACTGGTGCAGGCAAAAATGGCCCAAAGAGGAGGACAAGACCTTGAGTTGGCCACTTGAGTGGTTGAAATGACCAAACTGAGCCTTCAAGTTTCCCGCCACTGACAATACGGCATTGCGTTGGGAATCTGTTGTTCTCCATTCCCACTGCCCACCCTGGCATTTTGAAGGCTTTCTAGGTCCAGTCCGTCGCCAAGGGCTGGGAAAGTTTAGCCCATAGTTTCCGGCAAATGTTCATATAAGCCATTCTTTGTTTGGCTTGTTTCAATGTTTTCTCGTCATGAAACTGGTAAAGAGTTGGTGAAATGTGAAATCCAATAATTACAAACAACATGGTCTCAGAAAGAATTAATCTCAGGAGATTTATCTCAGGGACAATACTGAAGCAACTGGCAGCTATTGGCAGTTTTAGACCTAAATATTTAGAATTACGTAATTTTATATAAATTTGAATGTTCAGATTATTATTGTACTTCAGTGAGGTGTCCCTGAATTCAATATTTAATTGACTGTCCTAAACTTACTTAAGCTGCACTTTTGTGAAATTTATAAAAGTGTGTGGTAAATCTAGATGGTGTTCTGTGATAATAGCACCAATTTAGTCCCTCTGAATGAGAGTCACCAGTTTCAATCTAATGCATTTTAAATTAAACAATGTGAATATAAAAATATTCAATGTTCTAAAATTTTATTTTGAAAAAAAAACTGTTTTAGTGGAACTAATGTAACAATAATGTAACTGTGTGTTTTGAAAAATGCAAGGAAACATTCCCTGTACAAATGATTAACCTAAGAAAGTATTCCAATACTCATCAGCATTTGCACAGAGATGCTGTCAAGCCTCCTTGTGGTCAGATCAATATAAAGGCTTTCTTGATGCACCCTGGAAGTTTCAGGGACAGGTCCTTGATCTGCCAGTACAATGAGTTTGAATTGCAACAGCAAGTGACACTTGAACTTGCATCCCATTATTTGCTGCAGAGCTGCTGCACAGAGTACAGAGGAAACTTTCACGTAAAAATCCAGATAAGTGATGGGAAGTGGGAGAAACTGACAAGTAAAGCCGCACCCTGCAGAAGCACATTGCTCTTTCTCCAGTCCATTAAGTGAAATGCCCAGTGCAACCCGTCCCACTGGCCATATGGGACCTGGAGGCAACAAGGATGGCTCTGAAGTGCAGCTACGTATTAATACTCTTGAGGATAGAAATTCATTTGGATGGTAAAACAAAGAAACCTATGTCAGATTGACCATCCATTGTGTTGCACTCCTTCCAGCCCTTGCCCCCGCCTGATATTTAATTCATTTGATTTCAATGGAACTGAATATTGGGCCAGGTGTATAACAAACGGCCAATACCCACCTGTCCTGTGTTGTCATCCAAGGCAAATATCAACCCTCTGGGCTTTGGGAGGACAGTTCCTCCTATTGGTATCGTAAACTAATTATTGTGAAATATGCTGGTGGTTGAGACTGTATTGTAGTAAGGAACGATATACAAGGGCAGGATTTTACAATTTTAAGCCCCTCCATTTGGTGTAAACATTATGGTAGCAGCCTGCATTGGGTCACTGACAACACTGTTTTTATTGAAGTTACAGCCACTTTTATCCTGGGTAGGAACCTGAGAAGGGAGTTGTGTCTGATGGAAAACCATTTGTAACATGATAATGGGAATCCTTTGACACACAGGGACACCCTGATGCAATTCTGAGATACAAATGGGCACTGAGTGCACCAACAACATTCCCGAGGAAAATTTTATTTTTGCGTGGCAAGTAGCAGCAGGCTCACCGGTTGCATGCAAATGAGGCTAGGCCTCAAAATGGCTCAGGACTCAAGTGGTTACAAGGGGATGGTCATGTTCTGTATGCCGAATACCCATGTGTGCTCATGCTTAAATTCAGCCCTATTGATAATGAATAGTTTATCCCATGGGAAAAAGAGAACCTTTAAGGTTAAATCAAATCTTTTCCAGTGCCTAGGTCGATGCCTGGTGGTCCATCTGGTTTTATTCCTTTTTGACTTTTGTGGAGCAATTTGGTTCAACTGTGTGGCTTGCTAGGCCATTTCAGAGGGCAAATAAGAGTGACATTTGTTGTGGGGTCTGGAAACACATGTAAGCCAGACTCGGTAAGGACAGCAAGTTTTCTTCCCTGAAGGATATTAGTGAATGGGTTTTTACAACAATCCAATAGTTTCTCTATTGTTGAGACTAGCTTTTATTAACTCCAGATCTTTTAATTACTAGAATTTAAACAGTCGCTTGGGAGTATAGAATTGAATATTTGAAAAGAGAGACAAGTTGCTGAAGGTTTTTGTCTTGCATACATCGGGACAAATGCAAGAATGCCAAATTTCAAGTGATCACAACAATTTGTACTACAGGAGAAAAGGGTGCTGATCGGTTGACAAGTCGGCTCTGATTGGCCAAGGTATTGCATGGAGAAAGCAACGGGGAACTAACGGCTCCCCAAGCTCTTGGGTAATTTTTAAAAGGCATATATTGAACATATTCCTCATGTTTGCAGAGAACTGATACCTGTGTATGCCATTTCTAGCAAGCATAAATGAACCACATTACGACCTCAACTAATTATCTTAAATTGGTTGCTAATGTGGTTATTAGTGCACTCAGGATTGGTCAGCAAGTGCCGAATGAAGTTAAATTCCACTAGTTGTCATGATGGATTTTGATCTTTTGTCCCCCTTAACCTGAGCCTCTTGCTCACTAGCCCAGTAACATTACTACGATGCCACCTTACCCATAAGGTGAGGTGAGGTGAGAGTGGCATCAAGGAAGCATTTGACTGACTGTGATATTAAGGAACCCTAGCAAAATTGAAGCCAATGAGAATTGGGAGAAAAGTCTCCACTGTTTGGAGTTATGCCTAACACAAAGGAGGATGGTTATGGTTGTTGGAAGGTAATCATCTCAGTCTCAGGACATCACTGCAGGAGTTCCTCAGAGTAGTGTCCTAGGCCCAACCATCTTCAGCTGCTTCATCAAATACATTTCTTCCATCATAAGGTCAAAAGTGGGAATGTTCGCTGATGATTGCACAGTGTTCAGCACTATTTGCAACTCTTCAGATCCTGAAGCAGTCCGTGTCCTTAAGCAATAAAGCCTTGAAAAAATTCACACTTGGGCTGATAAGTGGTAAGTAACATTCTCACCACATAAGTTGCAGGCAATGACTACCTCCAACAAGACCGAATCTATCCATCTCCCCTTGACATTCATCAGTATTATCTTTGCTGAATCCCCACAATCAACAACCTGGGGGTTACCATTGACCAGAAACTTAATTGGATCAGCCACATAAATACTGTGGCTACAAGAGCAGGTCAAAGGCTGGGAATTCTACAGCAGGTAACTCACCTGCTGACTCCCCAAAGCTTGTCCATCATCTACAAAGCTCAAGACAGGAGTGTGATGGAATACTCTCCACTTGCCTGGATGAGTGCAACTCCAACAACACTGAAGGAGCTTGGCACCATCCAGGACAAACCAGTTTGCTGATCAACACCCATCCACCATCTTAAACATCCACTCCCCCCAGCACTGACTCACAGTGGCAGCAGAGTGTACTATATGATGCACTGCAGAGACTCACCAAGCCTCCTTTGACAGCACCTTTCAAACTCATGACCTCTAACACCAAGAAGGACAAGGGCAGCAGGTGCATGGGACCACCATTACTTGTAAGTTCCATTCCAAGCCAAACACCATTTTGGATTTAGAATTTACAGTTCCTTCACTGTTGCTGGGCCAAAAACCTGGAACTCCCTTCTTATTAGCACTGTGGTGTACTTACACCAGGTAGACTACAACAATTCAAGTGCCTCACCACCAGTTTTTCAGTGGCAATCAGGGATGGGCTACAAATGTTGGCATTGCCAGTGATGCTCACATCCCATGAAAGAATGTAAAGAAAACAATACAGCTCTTCATCAAGCTCAGCTAAATCTCTAACTCTCAGGAGGAAATTATGCCCAATAGAGTAAGCTATCAGTCTTTGGTGGTATGGAAATCATACAGTTGGTGATATGTCTTCAGAAAGACCGAGTTTAGTGCTCCAAGATCATAACTATAGACTTATCTTGAATAGTATTCTATAATTGCACGATAATTTATTTAACTTGCAAACCTTATGAGCAGTACTGTCAATGCCATATTTAATAATGCAATGTGTTGGTTTTGTTTTCCCCTAGTAACTTGTAAAGATATTCAAACGAGGGCAAATCCTAATCATTTGCAATGTGGCAAAAATGAGGTCATTTAAAAAAATTGCAACACAAGTACATATGATGATGGTGACACAATGGAACTATGATGCACCCTTTCCACTTAAAGTGGGCAATTTTTTTGTGATGTCGTAATGAAGGCAATATTAATATGGCATCCAGTTGTAGCCAAACTATATCCTTTTCATTTGAAGGTTATTCCTTCACGCAGCTCAGCACATCTTTGAATAAATATTTGTATATCTGTTAAATGTGAAGGTTATGTTTAACTAACTCCGATGGAACAAGTATGCAAAATGCCATTATACTTTCCAATTAAAAGGTGGAATGGCGAAATTTGCTGCAACATGGTGAGATCTCTTTCTTACTCATAATCCTGCAGAATTTGGATTGGATTAAATGTGCAAGGACATTGTTTTATTGCAGTCAGATTTCTGCTTCATACCCCAGATAAAATGATTATAAACAATTCATTGCAGGAGCTACATGAGAAACTGTATGCATGCCCGCTGAAGGGCAGCCTAGAAATGTACGCATCTTGTATCTATGCATGGAGGGGAAATTCCAAAGCGACCACATATTCTCTTGGCTGAATCATGCTTATTATATCATTTCCTGGTATTTTTCTTGCCCAGCTGGCATCCTCATTGTGCCATCTTAACTTTCCATGCATAAGTGCACTACCTGCTAAGTGCACCTGCACCCTTATTCCCCCTTTCTGCATAATCAGCATAGATTAGTAACTGCAGGCTGTGTTTCATTCATAGAGTGAAAAGGACAAGAGTTAGGATGGCATGGAGAATCTGGACATGAACAGGGGACAATCCTGAGAATACAGCTTGAAGTTGTGAAGCTTTTCCTGATGTGTATGAAGAGTTATATGTAACATGCAGGCACCCTGTTTAGGAAAGCCACCAGCATCCTCTTCCACAAGGTTCATGGCTTTGCTCAGGCCACTAATTTTCTGGGTTTCATGCTTGGGTGAGGGTTATGCTGTTGGGTACACTTCTTTCCCTCATATTACGCGCTGCTTGGTCCTGCAGAAGAGGGTGAAAGTTAGTAAGTGGATGTTGAAAAGAATAGTGGGGACGTGTAGTGTATGTGCTGAGAGCTGGAAAAGAAGCGAGAATAGAATTAGGATGCATTTTTTTCTTCATTCTCTGCATGCGGATGATGCTGGCAAGGCAGGGATCTATTGCCAATCCTTAGTTGTCCTTGGGAAGATGGTGGCCAGCCTCCTTGAAAGCTATTTAATACAACTGAGTGCCATGCTTATCCACTTGATTGCAGATTGCAATTAAGGCTCAACCACGTTGGCATATAGGCCTGACAGGTAAGAGTGGAAGGTTTCCTTTACTGAAGGACATTAGTTTTGCAAATATCTGACAGATTCATGTTTCCTTTTATTGGCCCCAATTTATTACTTCCAGATTTTTTTTAAAAAGAGGCTCTGAAAAAGCGGATTGATAGGATCTGAACACATGGGACAGGATTTGCACCCTGATAGGGGATTGGGAATGGAAGCGGGAGGACTCATTATTTTTTGCTGCCAGTTAGCACGCTGGTTTACCTGCAACATCCCACCCTCGAGCCATTTTCCTAAAGGATGGATTGGGGAGGAACAGCTATCTGCCCACAAGTGGCAGGAATCTAGTAAAGGTCATTAAGAGCTTAATTAACTTTATTAAGCAGTGGCCGACTAGAATTTTCCAATCGGCCTGCAAGACCCCCTTTTGGCATCGGAAGCATGGGCAGGTGTCAAGAGGCGACCTCCCAGTGGCAGATCGGAGAGTTGGCTCTCCAAGCAGTCTTGAAGGCTTTCCCTGCCTATCTGGCCAAAGCTGGAACATACAGATTTCCTCTCCATAATGGTGGCCCAACAGCTGTGGCCATTTTTTACTTCAAAAGCTTTAGAAAGATGCCCCCATTTTAAGGCGCCCACTCTCTCCCTTAACTGCAGTAGCAGGCTGCAGCTCCTATTGGCCCATTAGCTTCGAGAGCATGCCCACTGTCCTTAATTGAAAGGCGAGCATGCCCTCTAGCCACTAATTGGGTAATGCAGGTAAAATCAATGTTGGATGACTGCTCCTTACACGGTACGGGGTTGGGGCTCACATTTGACCCCAGTGTTAGAGTCCAAAGCCAAAACATAAAATCCTGCCCGTGATCTTTGGTTATTTGTCTAGTAACATAATTTCTGGGGGCTGGTTAGCTCAGTTGGCTAGATGGCTGTCATGTAGTTCAGAATAACACCAACTGTGCAGGATTTGATCCCCATTCCTACTGGGTAGACTTGGGGCCTGCCACCTTGCCCTGCCCCATAGTAAAACTTACTATATGAACCATGGTTTGGCAATCCTAATCAAGGATGCTACCTAGAGCCAAAGAAGAGGAACATAACCTCTACAGCACTGTAATCAGACGATAACTGGAAAATCATGTATGGAGTGTGAAGTTGCGATGGAATCTTGGGAGGAGTTGCTGATTCTGCAAATGCTGGTATGTAAGAAGAGAATGTCATTAGTGTGTGGTGTGAGGACATCAAAGAAATGTGTTTATAATGATAAAGAGATATGTTAAAGTATCCATTTGTGATTCACAAGGTCATAACAACATAAACAGGAGCAGAAGAAGTCCATAGCCCATCAAGCCTGCTCCGCCATTCAATAATATCATGCATGATCTGATTGTGGTCTTAACTCCACTTTCCTGCCTGCCCCTCATAACCCTGTACTCTCTTGTCGATCAAAAATCTGTCTAACTCAGCCTTCAATAACCCAGCCTACTCTGTGGAAAAGAATTCCAAAGATTAACAACCTTCGGAGAGAAGAAATTTCTCCTCATCAATGTCTTAAATGGGAGACTCCTTACTTTTAAACTGTGGCCCCTAGTTCTAGGTTCCCTCATGAGGGGAAGAATGTGATGGAGAGAAGAAAGTGGTGGGAAGGGGTTGAATGGAGCCTCGGCATCGGTTGAGAGAGACAGGGAGAAGAAGAGCAGTACCCTTCCTTGCTTTTCATTTGAGGTCATTGAACCTCTTACATTGATGCCAGGTCCTGAGAGTGATGATGCTGCCACTGACCCTGTCAGCCACGTCTCTCTAGGCCAATAGAGAGTGTGCTAGGAGACAAGATGTCTGATGGCACAGAGACAGTGGAGGGGTTGAGGGAGAGGGTGAAGAGTCAAGCTAAATGTCAACAGTGTGCATTTGAAAACTGACCCCATGTCTTTGGATGGTGGTGCCAAGAAGCAGCATGTACATCAGGGAGGGGCGTGTGCCAAGTATAAATCCTTGGGGCACTCCTGAATTAACAACTTTAATATCCCTTCAAGTTCCCTATTGTCGTTACAGGTTTATTCAAATTATTATAATCAATATATTAATTAGACAGATATTAACTAAAATACTCTAATGGAAACCGAATCCAGTTTTAAACTTTTATGACTTTTAAACTTTTGATAAACTATTGGCAGAAGAGGGAGAAAGAAACATCTCTTAGGAAAGAATTTAGACTAATATTTTTACAAAGAGAAGTTGGATTGTATAAGTGAACAAAGAGGTTGGTTCCTTCTAAGAACAAAATGTGCAAATACCAGGGAAACAACACAAATAGTCATTTGGTAGTACATAACTTGAGTATGCTGAAAAAAGACATGTTGTTGAAGCTTTTTGTATTGTACTCATCAGAATAATTCTCAAGAATACCAAATGTAAAGGGAATAACAATTTATACTTCATGAGAAGAGAGTGCTGATTGGTTGGCAAAGGATGCAAAGGTTGCACACTATGCCAACAATGGTCTTGGCAGGGCAAGTGATAGAAGATATAGCCAGGTGGGAAGGCTTCAGTAAGTGGGAAGGCGTCATCACCCCTCAGTCCAGGGTTCTAATATTAATTTTAAAGGATGCCCAAGGTTGCCAGAGAGTGTGTTGAAGATTAGTGATAGATTTTTAAAGCTATTCTTGATTTTTTTTTTGTTTTTCTGTTGCTGTGCCATTTTTCACATGTGATTGTTTACAGTACCAAAATGGGTTTCTAATGGGAACCTCCTGTCCCTTGCTTTCAAGCAGAGAAGTGTAGTAACTGAAGGTATAGTCTCTCCTACTGTCTATTAGGAGTCACGTAATTGTTCTTGGAGGCTCCAACCAATGAGCCATAAGCACGGTAATTCGGGGTGGGGTGGGGGGGCGGGACTTCTTGTCAAGGAACTAGTTCAAGCATGCCACATCTGAAAAGCTCTCTGTGATAAAGTTAACTGTTTCTTGTTGAAACCTGTGCAGTACATCAAGCCATCACATTTAATGATGAGGGTAAAATAGCTCTGATGTTGCACCTCACCTTGTTAACATGAGTACATTGAATCTTAAGAAAAAAAAAAAGAATACTAACAATTCATGCCACTCTTCAGCAGAATCGATCTTTACAACGTGACTATGGAAGATTGGAGCCAATATGTAGAGCACCTTGGTTTTTATTTCATAGCGAACAAAATTACTGTAGAGGAAAAGCAGAGAGCCATCCTTTTGAGTGTATGTGATAGCAAGACATACAATTTCATCCACAGCCTGACGGCCCCCAACGCGCCCTATTCTAAGTCCTTTAACAAATTAGTGGACCTCGTGAAAACACACGTCCGACCAAGGCCGTTTGTAGTAATGCAAAGGTTTAAGTTTAATTCTAGAGTTAGGGCCCTAGGAGAGTCCATCGCAACCTATATAGCAAAGTTGAAGCAGTTGACAGAGCACTGCAACTTCAGAGACACACTCAATGATATGTTGAGGAACCAATTAGTTTGTGGAGTTCACGACAACGCCATCCAGCGCCGTTTACTCGCAGAAGTTGACATCGATTTGAAATGCACCATGGAAATAGCGCTAGCCATGGAAAGTGCTGCGAGAGACTAGCAGGCTTTAGAACACATACAACATGGCACTGTTCTTCTTGTGGAACCTACCACCAGACGTGGCGTGAAAACCAGAGACACAGCAGTAAAGCAAAAGGCAATGTCCACTGTTAGAAAAACGAAAAGGCCTAGTAGAAACACTTCAGCAGCAACTCCAAGGTTAATCTTTTATACATGCAGTGGTCACCACATCCGGCCACCTGCAGTTTCAAGGAGGCAGAATGCCATTACTGCCATAAGAAAGGTCACGTAATAAAGCAATGCAGGGTGAGATCAAGACACACCATAAAGCAACAAAGCAATATGATTGAATTGAATAATACAACAGAACCTGAAGTTGCCGATACCGACATCTATTCCCTGTACAATGTCACAGCTGTAAAAACAGAACCTATCAATGTCACAATCCAAGCCAATGGGAAGCTACTAATAATGGAGGTAGATACTGGAGCCTCAGCCACAGTGGTGGGAGAGCACACATTTAAATACCTAAATGAAGGTTCCACTGAATCTGGAGCTGACAACTGCTCAATTGAAGACATATACTGGAGAATCCATACAGGTAAATGGCATCACCACAGTACCTCTGTCCTCTCGGCAAAATACAGCACAGCTTCCAGTTATCATAGTGACAGGTGAAGGACCTAGTCTTCTAGACTGAGACTGGTTACAAAAAGTCAAGCTTAACTGATCTGAAACATTTCACTTGAGAACAGGAGGAGTTCCTGAACTGCTAAGGAAGTACGACAGTGTGTTTTGGAATGAGTTAGGAGAATTGAAGGACCTTCACATGCTGCAAGGATCCTTCAGGTCAGAGTTGGTTCCTCTGGAAAATCATGAAAAGAAACAAAATGAATTTAGTACCTCCTACCCAAAATCCACAAACAGGACTGTCCCGGCAGTCCGATCGTATCAGCCTGTTCCTGCCCCACGGAACTCATTTCTTGCTATCTTGACTCCATTCTCTCTCCCCTTGTCCAGTCCCTTCCCACCTACATCTGTGATTCCTCTGACACCCTACATCATATCAACAATTTCCAGTTCCCTGGCCCCAACCGCCTCCTCTTCACCATGGACCTCCAATCCCTCTACACCTCCATCCCCCACCAGGATGGTCTGATGGCTCTCCGCTTCTTCCTCGAACAGAGGCCCGAACAATCCCCATCCACCACTACTCTCCTCCGTCTGGCTGAACTTGTTCTCACACTGAACAATTTCTCCTTAAACTCCTCTCACTTCCTCCAAATAAAAGGTGTGGCTATGGGTACCCGCATGGGCCCCAGCTATGCCTGTCTCTTTATGGGGTATGTGGAACATTCCTTGTTCCAGTCCTACTCCGGCCCCCTCCCATAACTCTTTCTCTGGTACATCGATGATTACTTCGGTGCTGCTTCATGCTCTTGTCTGGACCTGGAAAAATTTATTAATTTTGCTTCCAATTTCCACCCCTGCATCATTTTCACATGGTCCATCCCTGACACTTCCCTTCCCTTCCTTGACCTCTCTGTCTCAATTTCTGGTGATAGACTGTCCACCAATATCCATTACAAGCCTACCGACTCCCACAGCTACCTCGACTACAGCTCCTCACACCCCACTTCCTGTAAGGACTCCATCCCATTCTCTCAGTTCCTTCGCCTCCATTGCATCTGTTCTGATGATGCCACTTTCAAAAACAGTTCCTCTGACATGTCTTCCTTCTTCCTTAACTGAGGTTTTCCACCCACGGTGGTTGACAGGACCCTCAACCGTGTCTGGCCCATCTCCCATCTCCCACCTCTGGATGTGAGCAGATGCGATGGGGGGGTGCGGGGGTATCGCTTTAGCTTCTCCAAATAATCCCAGCAGAGGCTTGTGGTCGGATATAATGTGAAAATAGCGACCGTGAAGGTACTGATTTTAATTTCCAATACCAAACACAACAGATAAACCCTCCTCCTCAATTTGAGAATATCTCCACTCTGCAGTACTGAGCATACTGAGTATAACCAATGGGTCATTCAGAGCCACCTGCCATCCAATGTGAAAGTAAAGTCCCTACTCCATAAGGAGATACATCGTAAGTTAAAATAAATTCTTTCTTTAGGTCAAAGTGGACCAGAAGGGTCAATGATCTTAACAACTGCTTTACCTTCAGAAACACCTCCTGGTGTGGAGCTTGCCAAATCCATTTATGGTTTTATTAAGCAATGTGTATAACAGAGCCAGTACAGTTGATAGACTTGGGAGAAATCGCCCACAGTAGTTTATCATGCCTAAGAAGGCTTTTAATTCTGTCATGTTCTTCGTTGTAAATGCCTCGTGAATAGCCTTTACCTTTTCTTCCACGGGATGCAGGCCCTGCGCGCCAACCTTATGGTCCAAGTGTTATCTGCTTTTGAGTATACCTTTATGCACCATCCTGCCTTGCATATTGAAAATGTGGATGCACTCAGTCATCTCCTGTTCTCAGATAGCATTGTACATGCTCCAGTGCCACAAGAAGTTGGGCTTGTACTGTATTTCTTGGATTCTTCGCCTGTGTGTGCAAAGCAAATTTGAAATTTGTTGAACAGAGATTCAACTTTGTCAAAAGTCAGAGACCTTGTATTGAAACGGTGGTCAAACTCACCAGTGTGTGAAGAGGTGAGACCATTCCATGTCCAAAAATCAGAGTTAAGTTGTCAAGATGGAATCTTGTTGTGGGGATCAGAGTTGTCGTTCCTTCACGAGGAAGAGAACCACGCTTGACAGAGCTTCACAGTGCACATCCAGGCATATCGAAGACGAAAATGCTTGTGCAAAGCTATGTCTGGTAGCCAGGCATTGACAGTGACATTGAAAACATGGTCAAACTCCATTGTTGCCAGTTTCAGCTCCACTGCATCCGTGGGAGTGGCCTGGTTGACCCTGGGTCAGCCGACATATCAATTATGTAGGACCATTCACAGGTACCATATTTTTATTGATCATAGAAGCACATTCCAAATGGATGAATGTGTATAAAGTTTTTTTTTAATTCATTCATGGGATGTGGGCTTCGCTGGCTGGGCCAGCATTTATTGCCCTTCCCTAGTTGCCCTTGAGAAGGTGGTGGTGGTGGATCAACTATTGAAAAGCTGCGTCACTGTTTTAGTATACATGACCTACCGGAAGTCGTCGTTTCTGATAATGGTACAATCTTTATCAGTACAGAACTTCAGAGATTCGTGAGTTTAAAGAATTAGACATATTAGAAGAGCACTATATTATCCCCTATCAAATGGCTTAGCTGAAAGAACAGTACAAACTTTCAAATCTGGAATGAAGAGGTTATTAGAAGGTACTCTAGAAACTCAACTTTTCTGCTTTCTGATCAATTATCATATGACACTTCATGCAATTTCGGATTCAACACCGTGTAAATTATTGATGAAATGCCACCTACGTACAAGGTTAAGTCTGGTGTTTCCAAACTTAGAGGGGAAGGTAGAGAAGAATCAGAGTAATCAAAAATTGAATCATAATATTCATAGCAAAGCTTAAAGATTCACTGTAGGAGACACAATTTTAGTGCAGAATTTTAGAAGTGAACCTTGTTGGGTTCCTGGTACAATTGTTTCACAAACTGGTCCCTTGTCCTTCCAGGTGGAAGTGGAAGATCGAGTTGTTCGAAAACATGTGGACGATGTTAGGAATAGTGATACATTCCAACAACCAACCATTCTGCCGGTGATTAACGTCGAACCATTAATCCCTGAAGTGACAGATTGACCTAGAATAGGCATGCCCAATGTCTCTGTAGAGTTTCCAAACCCTGAACTGCCACTTTCTAATGATATATCTGGTGCTGCAGTTCCTGATCATTTTGATCCTGTGGAAGAACCTCAAGTGGTAGACCTACGGCGCTCTAACCAAATAAGGAAAGCGCCTCAGAGAGTTAGCCTTTAATCACCTAACTTGTATATATGTATATGTTGTGGGATATTCAAATGTTCTCTGTAATTAGAAGCTGTAAAAAAAACTAAAGGGGGAGGAAATGTAGTAACTGAATGTATAGCCTCTCCTACTATCTATCAGGGGTCACATGATTGTTCTTGGAGGCTCCGACCAATGAGCCCTAAGCATGTGTAATCTGATGGGGGTGGGGGGGGGGGTGGGGGGCTTCTTGCTGAGGGCCTGATTCAAGCATGTAACACCTGAAAAGCTCTTTGTAATGAAGTGAACTCTTTCTTGTTGAAACCTGTCCAGTATGTCAAGTCATTACAAGGAGGTGAAATGCTAAGCAAACCGGATGGCAATGGAGGTATCCTGCACCTTCCTGCAGATAACATCATGACATATCTACTGTCACATGTGCACACATGTATTTCTCACAGGAGCAATGTCTGCATAGATAACTTTACAAAGGAAGATGTAATAAAGTTGCACCACACACTCCAAAGTAATCTGCAAACAACCTCCCCCACAGGCATGGTAAATCAAAAACTGTCAAAGTAACAAGTATCCTTAACCTTATCCTTCAAGATCATTCCACTGGGGACAACCTAAGCCAATTAGTTTTCTTTAGCTATACTGAACAAATCCCCCATGCCTTATTTGTTTGGGCAGCAGCATAAAAAAATGGCTGCATTTTTTTTCAGTCCTACCTGCAGTGATTAAACTTCCCAACTCATCTGTCTAAAGTCTATTTCCTGGCACCACAAGCTTGGAAAGAAGCACATCCTGCATACTGTCCAATTTAAATGAAGAAAAAGCACTTCCTTTTTTTTATTATTTCACAGGATGTAAGTATTGGCTGGCAAGGCCAGCATTTGTTGCTTATCCCTAATTTCCATTCAGAAGGCTTTCTTGAACCACTGTAGTCCATCTGGTTTAGGTACACTCACAGTGCTCCTAGGCAGAGAATTCCAGGAATTTGACCCAGCAACAGTGAAGGAACAATGGCACAGTCCCAAATCAGGATGTTGTGGGGCTTGGAGGGAAACTTAGAGCTAATGTGTCTGCTGCCTATATCCTTCTAGGTAGAAGAAGGTGTGGTTTTGGAAGGTGCCGTTGAAGGAGTCTTGACAAGCTGCTGCAGTGCATCTTTTATATGGTACACTCTGCTGCCACAGTGCACGGTGGTGTTGGGAGTGACTGTTTAAATTTGCGGATGGGTTGCTGATCTAGCAGACTACTTTGTCCTAGATTGTGTCAATCTTCTTGAGTGTTGTTGGAGCTGTACTCATCCAGTCAAGTGGAGAGTATTCTATGACACTCCTGACTTGTGCCTTGTGGATGGTGGACAGGCTTTGGGGAGCCAGGAGATGACTTACTCTCTGCAGAATTATCATGTGACATGTGCAGGGCCCAGGAGGAGGGGTGAGGGGGCTGCAGACAGTGCTGATCACCGGGGCCCGTGTCTTCGGCGGGGGGGGGGGGGGGGGGGGTCCCAGGTGCAGACAGCACCGACCCCTCTCTCATGTGGCCACCTCACACCCCAGGGGTAATGAGTAAGTGAGTGCCATGTGCCCCTCGGGGACGTGGAGTCCCGGGCTCAACTTCTCATACCGACAGCATCGCTCCTCTGTGCAGGCGGCACATGGCCAAATCCATAGGCTGCACTGAACTCTGAAACCCAATCCTGGACGCAGCAAACTAATTGGCTGCCTCTAGGGAGATCTACCTGACAGTCACAGCAGTGCAAGTGTACCCCCTCTGCCGGGCCTTGGCCAGTCCTCCTGCTGTTTTCAGAATCCACAATTAGCAGCTCAGATAAAGAGGGTGCAGCACTGCAACTGCCTTGGGCCAATTTCTTGGAGGAACAAAATTGAAAATAATTGATCAGTTTGAAACTGCTGAAAGGGAGAAAAATCAACTTGAATTTCCAAAACAATGTAGATTAATTAGGCTCCAGTTATGGGAAGAAATTGAAAGGAAAGAATTGCTTCATCATTTAAAAGTTATTTACAAAGACTTAGCTTAGTTCTTAAAGTGAAAGTTTTTTGTTATATTGTATTATAATAATATATTATATGCTGTAAAATGCTGACGGTTGACATGTTTTGAAGTGTTGAAGAAAGTATGAAAGGAAATGTCTTGAGACTGGGAAACGAAAAAAAAAACATAGGCAGGTTCATGTACAAAGCACAAGAGAGGGTGGAAAGATGAGCCACATTCTTCTCAAAGATTGTTGTTCAATGTTGTTCAGGTAGAATAGTTTCCAAGTCACAGTGCCTTGAATGGAATCAGGACCTGGAAATGGTCCCAGCTTGCAATTATTTTCTAAATCAGGGAGAAAAACTCAGGCTGAAAGGCAACCTGCTTCCAACCCCCTCGTTCATGTGAATTTTGCTGGGGCCTGCTCGGAGTGTGCACCACCAGGGGCGAATGTGAGGTCAGCATTAGCTAAACCCAACTCCTTAGCTTGGCTCCAGTCCCCTCCCCCATCCCTGGTGACCAGGACTTTGGGGCCTGGTCTGTCTCTCACCCTAGCTCTGCTTCTTAAGCAAAAAGACAAAAAAGGGTTTTATTAGTTTGCTCTGCTGCTTGGCACTTTTTGATGGCCATTTTTATTAATCACTCAGTTTTTTAAATGATCAATTTATTGCTTTGACATTTTTTTTTTTAGCCTGGCAAGTTTGTTATGTTTTCTTCATACCTTAACTATTTTTTTGAAATCCATGTTTCATGTTGTGCCAAACCAGATCTCAGGCAGCTGCTGCTGTGTTTCTTGCTGAAGGGGAATGAGAGGCCTACAAAATTGCTTTTTGGAGGGCGCTGGCAAAAGGGGTTATTTTTACTCCAATATGAAGGGGAAGTGCTAGAAATACTCAGTATGTCTGGTGGCATCTGTGCAGAGAGAAACAGAGGTCAGTGGCCCTTTGTCAGAACTAGTGCAGATCGTGAACCTGAACCACTGACTCTGTTTCTCTCTCCACAGAGGCTCTCTGGCCTGCTGAGTATTTCCAGCATTTTCTGTTTATATTTCAGAATTCCAGCATCTGCAGTGTTTTGCTCTACTATTATGTGCTCCATGCTGGGCATTTGTAAGTTGTCAATTTAAAATGAGAAAATATTAATTACTCAATGCAAAGTGTAATTTTTCTGTTAAAGCCCACTTGTATGGATAGAAGTAGTACATTATTGCAGGTAAATTTATTGGTGTTAATTTACTGCCATTTTTAAACTTGTAACTGAAACCAGGGGCAGAATTTTGCCCTTGATGGGCGGGCAGGACCCACCGGCTCAGCGGCGGGCGGGCAGCCGATCACCGCCACCAAAATGGGCCTCGCTGCCATTTTAAGTGGGCGGGCCAATTAAGGCCCATCCAGCGGGCTGCCCGACAGTAAGCGCTATGCGGGAGGAGGGGATTCCCCAGCTGCCAGAGTGCGCTCTTTCACGCATGCGCACGAAAGAGCACACATCTCCCTGAGACTAAGTACTACCTCAGGGAGATTACTGACAGTGTTTGAAAGTTTAAAAATAGGAAAATAAAAAAACCATTAACATGTCCCCCTCATGTGACAATGTCACACGAGATGGGACATGTTAATAAATATCACAGAAACTTTATGAAAGTTTTTTAAAACCGACATGAATCCTCATCCCCTTCCATCTTTCTCATCCCAGATTTAAAGGTTTAGACTGCCCGTTCAGCCATGCTGTTCGATGCTGGGTGGTAGGGTGAGGTTTTTTTTCTGGGTAATGCCATTAGGGGTCGTGAACCTGTGAAACTCCCCGCTGGTAAAAGCGATCCCGTTGTCGGACACGAGGACCTCCGGCAACCCATGCACTGCAAAACTCTGCCGCAAATCATCTGTGGTGGCAGCCAATGTTGGCAACTGGACTTCATAGATGTCCATCCATTTGGAGTGGAATCAATCAGTAAAAGGAACATTGTGCCCAAGAAGGGTCCCACATAATCGACGTGGAGATGCACCCATGGCCGCCCGGCCTTTCCCATGGGCCCATTGGAGCTAACAGGGGGAAATTTTGCACTTGCTGGCATTGAGGACAGCTTTTGACCAGGGTTTCGATATCCAAGTCACCACAAACTGCTGCATGCGAGCATCTTCGCTCTGTTAATGACTGGGCAAGTGCTATGTAGCTCGGCTAATAATGGCCTTGGCCCCCACGGGGACACAATAATCCTTGCTCCCCAGAGTAATGTGCTGTCCTGACAGGAGAGTTCATATCTGCGATCAGAATAAGGCTTCATTTCCTTGGATTTAGACCCACCTGACCAACCATTCAAGACCTGCTCCCGGACACTAGACAATAGTGGGTCCCGACTTGTCCACTCACGGATTTGTCTGGTCTGAACAGGGGAGGAATCCAGAAAATTTAGCACTAAAGACCCGTTCCTGGGGAATTGGAACCTCCCTGTTATTATCTGGCAGGGGAAGGCATCTTAGTGCATCAGCATGTGCGATTTGACTACCCGAACAGTGAACAAAAGTGTATTAATAGGTGGCTATTAATGGTGCCCATCTCTGGATGCGAGCTGATGCAATGCTTTATCTTCTCCGATAATCCCAGTAGGGGCTTGTGGTCAGGCAACCATGGAGATATTGATGAAACTCCCAAATGCCAAACACAATAGATGAGCCCTCTTTTTCAATTTGGGAATATCGTCACTCTGCGACACTGAATGTGCGAGATGTTTAACCAATGGGTAATTCGGAGCCATCTGATGTGAAAGGACAGCCCCTACTCACATGTTAAAATTAATTCCTTCTTGGGATCAAAGTGGATCCACAAGGCTGACAATCTTAACAACTGTTTCACTTTCAGGAAGGCATCCTGGTGTGGGGTTTGCCAACTCCATTTACGGTTCTTCTTAAGCAGGCCATACAATGGGGCCAGCACAGTCGAGAGATTTGGAAGGAATTGGCTGCAGTAGTTTACCATGTCTAAGAAGGCCTTAAGCTCTGTGGTACTTCTTGGGACAGGTGCCTTGCGAATGGCCTGGACTTTTTTTCCATAGGATGCAGGCCCTGCACATCAACCTCGTGGCCCAAGTAAACTACCTCCTTAGCTTGGAACAGACACTTCTCTCGTTTTAAACATACCCCCGCTTGTGCAAAGTGTTTGAGCATCTCTTCTAGATTTGCTAAGTGTTCATCAGCAGTCAGTCCCATGATCAATACAACATCCGAGCAAATGGTAACATGGGGAAATCCTCGGAACAAGTTTCCCATCATTCTTTGGAAAATAGCACACGCTGAGGAGACCCCAAAGTGTAGATACAATCCTAGGTATGTATTAATGGTGACAAATTCCTTTTCCAGCACTACCTGCTGGTAGGCATGGCTCATGTCTAATTTTGAATATGTGGTGCCCCAAGCCAGCTTCGAATACAATTCCTCAACCTTGGGTATCGGGTGTCTATCAAGTTTGGCCACCTTATTGACAGTTAGTTTATAATCAGCACATAAACGCATGCTTTGGACCGGCTTCAGTACCGGTACGTTGGGTGCCGCCCACTCAGAAAATTGCACTGGTTGTAGGATGCCCAATGTTTCCAATCTGTCCAGTTCGTTTTCAACCCTGTCCCGGCGAGCATAAGGGACTGGTCTGACTCTTATAAATCTGGGGGTTGCATTTGGGTCTACGTGGATTCTGGCCTGTAGCCCTCGAATCCTTCCTAACTCGTCGTTGAAAATGGAAGCATACTTTTGCAACAATTCCCGTAAGCCTTTCGTTGTAATTTGTAAAATTTCGGCCAATTTCAATTGAATCTCTTTGAGCCAGTTGCGGCCTATTAAGCTGGGGTCCTCTCCAGCTACCACTATCAAGGGCAACCTTTCAGATTGATCTCTGTACGTCACCGAGACTTGACAAAACCCTTTCAGTCTTATTTCTTCACCTGTGTATATTCTCAGTTTAGTGTCCGAAACTTCCAATCTTAAAGGATGGGGTCCTTTATTCAAGTACCTGAATATATGTTCTCCAATGATGGACATCGATGCTCCAGTATCAACTTCCATCTTAACGGGTTGTCCATTGACTATAATGACCACTTCGATTGGTTCTGTTCTACCCACTTTCAGGTCATATAATGAATGGATGTCTGATTCTATTTCTTCTGGTTCTTCCATGAGACACATGTCACGATTTCTCCCTTTGTCTTTACAATGCTGTCTCAGCCTATCTCTGCAATGCTGCCTTATGTGACCATAGCGGTGACAGAAAAACATTCAACTTGTTTAAATTGTCAGTCGTCCACTGGATGTCTGGATGCATTTCTCTCATTCATGTTGTGGGTTTTCACTGTAGTACATAGGGGGAGTTTACCACCTTTCTGAGGGGTCCGATATTTTTGCGCCTTTTGTTTATGTCTGTCCCGCCCTACCAAATGGACAGCACCATTTTGTGTATCTCTTATAGCTTCTGAATTTCTAACAGCACTCTCCATGGCTGTGGCTAATTCTAATCCCTTATTGAAGTCCAGATTAACTTTGGCTAGCAAATCATCTCCAATCCCGCATATTAGTCGGTCTCTCAACATATGGACGTTCCAAATTCGCAATGTTTAGTTAATGCCTTTAAAATGGCAACATAGACAGCTACTGTCTCCTTGGAAGCCTATTCCTTGAATTGAACTTGAAGCACTGCATAGTAACTGAGGACTTTGGTCTCAGGTGGTTTTGTACAATTTTTATTAACTTGTCGAAAGTCTTCGAGTTGGGGCTGTTAGGTGACGTCAGCCTGTGGATCAGCCCATACATTTTGCTCCCATATGATGACAAAAGAATCGCCCTCTTCTTTTCCTCCCCCCTGATGTCATTAGCAGTAAAGTAGAATGCTAGGCATCGGCATACTGAGACCAGTCATCTGAAATGGGGTCGAATGGATGGACACGCCCGAACTGCAGCATCGTGAACAACTGCAAGGGGTCTGCGCTTCTGATGGCTTCCCAGTTAATGACGAATTCCGGTGTTTGGCTTACCACGGCTTTCTTGACTGCCATCGATCGATTCGTGTTTTGCGTTCCGCAGAGTTGCCCTCTCGCTGGGGTCTCTTATAATTTTCTGTCCAGAGCCATTTTTCTTCCATGTACCTCTTTAAATGTATTGCCACTTTAAGAGCAATCACCTATTTTTTCAACCCCGTCTCTGCAGCAGTTGGCTTTTCTGTGCTGGGTTTCACACTCTTTACAAGTTTTGGCGGGATCCCCGCAATCGCGATTCTGCAGGGTTTTTTATTCTTTTTTTTTCAAATTTAAAACTGCAGCACTGCTTTCTGGCCTGATTGCCATCTATTTTACAACATGAGTACAGATTCGCTTTCTAATGTTTTGCTCACTCACCTTGTGGGTTCTCACTCAGGGGTCTTAGAATTTCGCTTTCTTTTTTCCTTGTCGCCAGTTTTACGTCTTGAGTCTATGAGTTCACTAGTCGAGTAAACTCAAGTTGCACGCCTTCATATACACCTGTTAGTTGATGCTCGCTATCAATTATGGAGAGAGACCAGCATAAAAACAAATTGTGATTGTTTATTGCAACACAAGGCAGAGCTCCAGCTCTAGACTTACAGTTAACCAGTAGCTCACGCAATACAGTGATTGGTCAGCACTGTCACATGGTTAGTCCACATGCATTCTCTTAAAGATACATGGCACTCCACTTTACCACAATATGGGATTATTGCCTTTGGTGCTTGTGAGGTTCAAGTCTGTTGGATGTTGCTGCCTTGGTATTGCATAGGGGTCAGGTTCAAAGAAGAGGAGCTGGTTGCATAAAATGGACGACCAAGTTGTGTGTAATTGTCTGGTGGGAAAGGCGTGATCAGATCAGCACAAGATCAGTACAGATCAGTAAAAGATAGCAGTACTACAGTGAAATCCCACAAAATGACGGTCGTGGTTGTAAAGTGTATTATGCTGAAACCTGAGCTTTCGATGGGCTTTATAAATAGAGGCATAGAGTAAAAAAGTGAAGAAGTTTTGCTGAACCTATGTAAAGCAGTTCAATCCCACTGTGACTATGGTTTCCAATTCTGGGCACCAGAAGGATATGAAGGCTTTGTAGAGGATTCAGAAGAGATTTACTAGAATAGCTCCAGAGATGAGGAACTACAAAGAAGCTGGGGTTGTTCTTGTTAGAGCTAAGAAGCCTGAGGGGATTTGATGGAGGCGTATAAAACAATGGAGGGGTTAGATGGGATAAATAGAATCGGTTTCCAATGACTGAAGGATCAATAATCAGATGGCCCAGATTTAACTTCATTTAAGTTGATAGGCAAAAAAATGAGAGACTGACACAAGGAAAAACTTTTACATGAAGAGTGGTTAGGGTTTGGAATGTTCTCCCTCCCTAATATTGTGGTGGTTATGGATTCAATTTCAAAAGGAAATTGGATAACTACTTGAAAAAAGATGTAGAGAAAGGACAGTTGGCGGGGGTGTGGTGGGGGGGCAGTGGTGGTAGGACTGACTGGGTTTCTTTTCAGTGTACTGCACTATCTCTCTTGAGCCCAAGTCCACTTCTGCCATATATGCCTGAAATCGTGATGAATGCATCACAATTTACTTAACTGAACTTTGGTAAGTTATCGGCTATGTCTGCTGTTGGCTTTATTGCTTCACCGCTGACTTTGCTCTTCTGGCTGGCCACACTGGCGCCTGACTGATTCAGACCTGCGATCCAGTCACACATTTTATCGAGTACTAGGACTGCTTGCTTCCACCATTGCGACATATCCTACATTCACTTCCACATCTCTGAATCCACCTAAGCTGCCAATCCAGGCATCTCAGCTGCTGAAAGCAATGTCCACATTTTTATTACCTCTGCACTTGATTATTTGAATGCCCTTGTTGCTGATGTCCATCTCAATCCCAAACGGTGCCTACGGACACACAGAAACCAGCAAACTAATTGAGGTTATGGAGAAGTTGAGCTGGGTGCCATCCGATGGAAACTGACCCTCTACCAGAGTATTATGTTACTGAGGGGCAGCATGAAGATGAGGAAAAAGAGGGTTCAAGGGTAGACACCTGGGAAAAATTCAGGGATGATGGTGAAATGAAACCATTACTGGAGTTGCGCTGGCTACATGTGAATAGATCGAAATAGAATACACTGGCTACAATGCTGGACAACAGAGAAGGACTGTGGAAAGATTAAGAAAGGCAAGGGGGAATCCCTGTGACAGTGACAGAAGGTATCATCCATGACTTTGTCCAGAACTGCCTTGATGCTGTAGCTGTGAATTGCACATACTTTCTGATGTTATGTTATGTTATGAATTGTGTTAGGTTATGTGATCATTTTAAGATGAACTTATGTAAGAGTGTGATTAAAAGAACAGTTCCAGTGTATACAAACTACACCAGGCTTCATAATGGAAATGCAATTCTTGAGGATGAGCTTATAGAGTGTATTCGGCACAGTTTCTTAGAACAATATTTTGTGGACTCAGCCAGTGGCAGACTATTTTAGGCCTGGTAATGTGTAACTAATTAACAATCTCAGAATAAGGGATCCTCTAACGAAGATGATCATAACTCATTCAGTTTGAGCATGAGAAGCTTGGGTCTGAAATTAAGGTCTGAAACTTAAGTAAAGGGAATTACAAAAGACATGAAAGAGGACGGGGAAAATAGACTGAAAGGTAAAACAGGAGGTAAGTAGTGCCAGACATTTAGGAGATAAGGCCCGCCCCGTCCACAATTTTACAGGGGGCAGGCAAGGCCCACCAATCCTTGCCCCACCTGAGGCCCTTAAGTGGCCAATTATTGGCTATTCAAGGACTGCTTCCCTCTAGCTTCAATTTTGAGGCTGGCAGGAGGAATTCAAGGGCAGGGGGGAAAGCAGGTCACCCTGCTAAGGCCTCGGGCAGAAAGGTGGGGCATCTCCCTTAAGGATCCCCTTTCCACATTGATTGCCACCCCTAGATTTACCCCCCATGGGTGCTCCCTGCACACACCACCCCACCCCCCAGCTTCTCCATCAATACCCCCACCCCCTCACCCCATCCAGCCCCAGGCCTTGCAAACCCTACCCACCGTAAGACCCCTCACACTTAACTCATCCTGTACCCAAGGACTTAGAATCTGGGGACTGCTTCAGGTGTTGCTGGCACCACTGAGACTAAAGAGCTGCTGGTCCATCTGAGGTGGGTCTTCCGTCTGAGTGAGGGACGGAAATCCTGTCTCCAACCAATTAACACTCCTCAAAGAGTTAAATGGCTGAGGGCCTGTTGCAATCAGTGGGGATGGTTTCCCTGCCAACTCTTCAGGTGGTGGGGCAGGAAACCACCATCCACAAAATCGTGCCCCATCAGTGGCTAACTAAGGAAGTTATTGTCCTAAGTAACTGTCACAACACTTGACGAACTCATCCCCAATGCCACAAAGATTAGAAGCGGGCCATAAGTTCAAAGATGGTTCACTAGGTTGTCTGATGAGGATAGGTTGAGCAGATTTGACATATACTCATTGGAATTTAGAAGAATGGGTGGTGATCTTATTGAAACATATAAGATTCTGAGTGGACTTCGCAGGATGGATGATGAGAGGACGTTTCCCCTCATAGAGGAATCTAGACTAGGGGGCATATTTTCAGAATAAGGGGTCACCTACTTAAGATGGAAATGAGGAAAAATTTTGTGGATCTTTGGAATTCATTACTCCATGAAGCTGTGGAGATTGAGCCATCGAATATATTAAAGCTAAGGTCAACAGATCGAGGAGTCGAGGGTTATGGGGAGCAGGCATGAAAGTGGAGTTGAGGCCAAGACCAAATTGGCCATAATCTTATTGAATGGTGGAGAAGGCTTGAGGGGTCGTATGGACTACTCCTGCTCCTATTTCTTATGCTCTTATGTTCTAAGGCAAACACTGAAAGAATTTAAAACAGTGAGGGTGGGCTACTTGTAATTGGTACACATGCTTAATGCACTATATTAGTAGAAGTTAATGGAGCATTTTCCTACCTTGGCTGAACTAGTGTAGTAATTAAATTTCTTCTAGCGCTGCTTCCATCTGTGCTGTATGGTGAAGGTGTCATTAACATTTCTCATTTCTTGCTCCATTCTTCCAGGAAATTTCAATGGCCTCATCTCAGAAATGGGTTGCGCTCCTTCTAGGTATTTTCTGTTGCCAAAGAGTTGTCACAAAGAAACTTTAAATTCTACAGCAGCACCAGGTTTCCCACATGCCAAAGGTGAGCACCCACTTTTAAGGCATTTTCAGCTCAGGAAGCTATGATAGGCTGAGTACTTGGAAAATGTAGGCCTATAGCTCAGTACCAAACTGGATAGTGCAATTAAGAGCTACTTAATCAGGCTAGCTCTTTGTGACTACATTTTACACAGCTGGCATTAAGATTCAGGAGATCATGAGAATGTGAAGCCTCTGAACATGTGATCATGTTGGCATGTTGCAATTGCTTGTGTGATCATAGTGGCATAAAGATTTTCCAAAGTGTAAAATAACATCGCAAGTTGTAGTGTGCATGATAACTTCCAGTTTATTCTCCTTTGCAAATTAATGATATAACAATAATGGTAACTTTTGTAGTAGTTTGTTGCAGTTGCCCTTGTGGCATTTCACATCTGATATTAGTCCTCAATTGCCTTTGGCAGAAAAATGCAGTTGACCCATCCAATTGTATATAATTATTGCTTAATTGGATTGGGGTATCAAACTGTGCTAAAGTTTTCAACAGTTTCCCATCCTAAAGGCTTTGAGCCCCTATAGATTTGTTTATTTTAAACAAATGCCAAATGTAAACAAATTATTCATGCCTGAGTTTTTGTTACAATACATTGTGGTAGAATTAGCCTTCATAATATGGCATTAACAAAAATCATAACACACGCATCCAACTGGAAATAAAAAAAACTCAGTAAAACACCTAGTGCTCTGAATTGTTCATGGCTGGCAGTAAGCAGCAGCACTCGTTGCTTTCAGTAGATGAAAAATGTATTGGACCCTCATATGTGACCAATTTATCTACCAGACAAAACATTTTTAATTCTATTTTTCATGTGGAGTTTGATGATTTTACATTAAAGCATCCGAGAGGGATAAAAAGTATTAAGCAAAATATTTTCAATAGAATATTTTTGAGGACACACACACACACAAATGTTGGTATGAGGGTGCCAATTCAGTGACCTAATTCCGTACTCTGGTGTCAGTCATCAAATTGTAATGAGTATTCAAAGGGTTAAAAGCAATAACTCTTACCCATTTCTATTCAGTGCTCTGGCAGAAGTGTTTGTATGTCGCCTAGTGCAGCACAGGAAGCTGTGCACTATTCACATTGCTGCTTCAGTGAAACTGTGCTGTCCCACAATTTTAAAAAGGGGAAAAGAGCCCAAAGGCAGTCAGATAATTAAGCAAACTCAGTGACAGCCGTGGCAGGTCTTGCGCAGGACTGGCTCCACTGAGCTGAATTAATAGCATCAACAGCCCAACAGCCCAGCATCTACATTAACATTTGATCATTAATTATTACCCTCTGACAGTGAGATCTGAAACCTGCCTAAAGTTGCATGGCTACTAATCTACTTTACCTGCCCTGACAACCCCAAGTGTCCATCTCTTCCTAATGTTCCTTGCCACTTCCCTTTGCATATCACTTAAATCTGAACAAACTGCATCCCTCCAGCATCAAGGAATTCCAACGGCACCAGAAGTAGTAAAATGTCGACTTTAAGAAGCTCCTCACATCTCAGTTGCGGCTGACAAAATCATACTGTCGATAATCCTCCAGAAACTTTCTGTAGGACGTAAGGAAAATCCTACAGAGTTGGCACTTTGTCCTTTAGGATCCTACTCATGATGAATGGCCACTTGGGCAAGATACCAGAATGCTGCCGACGCCCATGGAATCTGACCCAAGCATGAATCAGCACCTTCAGGAGAGGTCAAGAAGTATAATTGGGGGGGGAACAAAGACTCCTACAGGCTCTACTGCATTAGATAATTTGAATATATGAAAAGATCGTTTTTTACCTAAGGGATAAACAATTCTCTTGGCGTGCAAAAGGATTACAAGTATGCTTTTCGTAGTGAGAAAGATGCAGCGTAGCATAGATATAAGATCACAAGACATTTTTGCAACCTTTTGTGGGTGGGTGGATAACACTGCTTTTTGCATTTCATCTTGCCATGTTAAAGGGAAGTTAGAAAACTTGCTCTATTCTATTTCCTATTTTCCAATGGTTCTCCTGTCTGATCTTAAACATTTTAAATGCTGATGAGACTAGAAAAATTAGAAGTGTGAGCATGACATGGGGTTAAAATGCTTGAGTATCAACACTTCTAGCATGAGATGTGACAAGTCTGGAATAAACTCATCAGCAGAAATGTATTATTTTGACAAAAGTTAGAAACAGAATATTCTAATATTGATATTTTTATGTAGTGCTATGTGCTACAATCATCATCACTTGGCTCAATGTTACATACTCGGATGGCCATAGTCTTAGCCACATTTTTGTAATCTTCATCACTGTTGTGTCTACCTTCTGTTACAATGTCACAATGGACATTAGCCTATACTTCACACTATTTACTGGCTGCCTTGGGCATTATTACGGAGTGCTGAAATTCCACAAGATTGCACCAGTAATGTCAATTTACACATGAAAATGAAATGAGATAATGGAGCACTGGGAAAGGTGAGGAGAAAATATAGATTAATTGATCAACAAGCAAGTATTGGTCATGATTAATTGGCCATAGAAATTTCGAGTGATCAAATCCCAAATCAATACTATTCAGATTAAGTTGTCTGCTGTGCTACCTGCCTGTCGTTCATCACCCATGGCTGTAACTATAGAGTCTATGCTGTAAAAAATGTAGATTTCTTGGAAGTAAAAATTATTAAAGGTTTGTTTTCAGATTCCTGGATTTTACAGCCGTCTTGGGTTACTTCAAGTACGCCAAGGTTGCAGTTTACTGGTATGTTACTAAAATTGTCTTTCCCATATTTCTTTTGACTGTCCATTAGTAAGGTGAGTCTGTGAAATGGTAAATGAAATGCTGCTTCTTGCAATGAAAACGCTGGTTGCATTTCCATTAGCTTAAAACAAAATCTTTAATATCAGAAAAATAGCACATCACATATGAATCTTCCTTGTGCATTTAGAACAAGCAGCCTGGGATTTTGGAGTTACAAAGCCTGTAAGATTTAGGTTTTCACAAAGTCAAAGTGGAAAATTTAATCCTGGTCCCACAGGCTGCCTTCATTAGACCAGCCCCCACCACCCCTCCCCACTCCCAACTCCCAGCTCCCTAGAGAAGAGAGATACAACCTTCCACTATACTGACAGGAAACACAAACACGTACTGTCATCTACACCTGCAGAGGTCAGACACAGATACCACTATACTTCTAGGGATCAGATGCAGACACAAATCCCCAAAGACCGATCAGCCCATCGACACCACTTGGGAAAACAGATGTATGCCTTTCCACCAGAGCATTAGAGAAAAAATATGTGAACTCTACCACTATGAGATTGAGTGCCCCAACCCTGGACCATCAGGGATCAGATGTCCTCCAGCAGGAGTAAAATTACTTGCTTTTATTTCAAAAGGACCTTTCATTACTGATGTAAGTCTAGAAGCATAAAATAGGTGCTCATTCATACACCCAACACAAGACAAGGAAACTAACACAAGAACCTGAACACCTAATGAAATCAAATTTAACTCTTTGGATTTTTTTCTATTCTTTCATGAGGTGTGGGTGTTGCTGAAAGTCAGCATTTGTTGCCCATCTCTAATTGCCCTTGAACTGAGTGACATGCTAGGCTATTTCAGAGGCCAGTTAAGAGTCAACCATATTGCTGTTGGTCTGGATTCGCATGCAGGCCAGACTGGGTAAGGATGGCAGATTTCCTTCCCTAAAGGACATTAGTGAACCAGATGGGTTTTATGACAATCGATGTAGGCTTCATGGTCACCATTACTGAGACTAGCTTTCAATTCCAGATTTGATTAATTGAATTTAAATTCCACCAGCTGTCGTGGTGGTATGTGAGCCTGTGAACCCATATTCCCTGAGCATTAGCCTAGGCCTCTGGATTACTAGTCCAGTGAGATTACCACTCCGGTACTGTCTCTGCCCCCAACTCCCCACTACACCCACCCCACCCCACACACCACACCCCCACATCAACTATATGTGCAATAATGACAGGAAGATGGTGGTGTGCATGCACAAAATGGTCATTTAATGCAGAAACAGTGTAAAGGGAACTCTACTGCATCGGATCCTTCCTCTAGCTGACCAAGGAATATTTAACGGGATGTGCTAGATTCCTTTAGTTTAAAAAATTGTAAAATTCAGAACATTTTAAAAATAAATAAAATGTACCACTAGGTCCAGCATAATCAATTTCATTGTAAGTGAATATTCCTCTTGAGTCTTGCAAGTTGGTAGCATAGTTGCCTCTGAGTCAAATGGTTGTGGGCTAAATTCTCACTCCAAAAGTGAACACATAATCTAGGCAGATGCTCCAGTACTGTAACCAAAGGAGTGCCATAATACTGAAGGTACTGTTCTTCAGATGAACCATTCATCTTTTGAGGTGCATGTTAAAGATCCCAGAATTCCTCCATCATCGTAGACAACATTGCTCTGGCAGCCAACACCAAACCAGATTTTCATCTCACTACAGTTCTGTTCATGGACATTTGTTGTGCTCAAAATGACTGTTTTGTTTGTCTGTATATCAACAGTGATTGTATTTCAAAATTAATTAATTGTATGTAAAATGCTTTGGGATCCATTGGGGAGTGATTTGTTGTTGAAATTATCTATAAGATTATTATTCCAGGAAACCATGTCATTTAACTTGTTTAAGTAATGGTAGATCATTAGATACAGTCCTGGTTGAAGTAGTATCATTTCAAAATCTGTTGGGGAAATAATTCTAGGTAGAGAAGCCTGGCCGGGCAGGTTAGTTTGAGAAACTGGGCAAAGAATGTAGAACTTGATCTTTGGATTTCAAAGACCAAAATTGCTGGGTTACACTGAATTAACATTAAGTAGAGAAGGATCTGTAGCACAGGAGTACAGGTAATAAAGATTCCTTAATGAAAATTCTGTAATATAGTTAGTTGTTGCTTTTATCTAAGCTCAAAATATCAAGCTGATTAACTATAGATCTTCAATAGTATTCAATGCTTCTTGGTAACAGACAACAGGTCTGATAAACTCATCGTCTATTTAAAATAAGATGCATGCTTTTTAAGTAGGAATACTCAAGGACAATAATAATAAGTATCTTAGCTGGTTATAGAAGGTTATAGGTTCAAGTCTCTCTCCAGGACTTGAGTGCAAAAATCTCGGCTGACACGCCATTGTAGTTCCGAGGGAGTGTTGCATTGCCAAAGGTACTGTTGTTTGAATGGGATGTTAAACTGCATTGCCCTGTCTACCCTGTCAGACAGATGTAAAGGGTACATAGAAAGAGGCAGAGATCCCTAGTGTTCCTGGCCAATATTTATCCCTCAATCAACATCACAAAAACAGATTATCTGATCATAATCACATTGCTATTACAGAAGCTTACCATATGCAAATTGGCTGACACATTTCCCACAAAACAAGGGTGACCACATTTCAAAAATACTTCACTGGCTGTAAAATGCTTTGGGATGTCCTGAAGGGGTGAAAGGCACTTTGAATTTGAATTTTGGTCCAACCCCCTACCCAAACCATGCATGCACCATAAAATTGGCACATAGGCCCATGCATACTTCAAGGGCAGAATTTTCCCATTGGCATGCGGGGGTGGGCCCCACATGTCCGCGAGTAAAATGGCGCGCGGTGACATCGGGTGAGCATCCCAATGGCACCGTGCGCCATCGATGACGACCAACTCGCGCCCACCATTAATTAATCAGACTCTTAAGGCCCTTGACTCAACAATTGATGCCGATTTTTTGGCTCCCATGCAATCTTCGGGTCGGCGCACGGGCACAACGGGCAGGTGGGTAGGACATATTAACCTCATCCACGGGAGGGCTAAGAGGGCTCACTAGGGTCACAAGTGTGCACTGTCAAGTATTTATTTTTTAAAGTTTTTGAAACTTGCCTGTGTGATCTGCAGTCTTTCAAAACACATACCAGCTGCTTTTTCTGGACTCTTAACCTTCAGGTCAGCACTCCAGTGAGGAATCTTTTCTGGGCCTGCAGGTTTCTGGAAGCCTTCCCTTAGCCTGGGAATGGGAGCTGAACTGTCCACCGGAGGCAGCTCCTCTGAGGAGGAAGGGAGGGCCAGAAGGGGGAGGAGGCCATGAGTGCACATTTCAGCCTCCAGGGGAGCCACCTTTGGGAGGACAGGCTCAGGCACAAGGGGAATAGGGCCAAGAGGTGGACCAAGGTGGAAGGGGGCGCAGAAGATGCCATTATCCTGCTGCCAGGGTATACAGGCGGTGAAGCAGCTACCTCAATATGCCTCAGGTGCAGTGCCGAAGGAGGCTCCGTCTCTCAAGGGAGACGGTCAACTATATCTGTCAGATGATAAGGCCTGAGATCTCCGCTAACTGTGTGAGTGGACACCCCATGCCAGTGGCTCTGAAGGTCACAGCCGCCCTCAAATTCTATGCCTCTGGCTCCTTCCAGGGGTGGGTGGGTAATCTTTGTGGTGTCTCTCAATCAGCTGCCCACACTTGTGTCTAGCAGGTTACAGATCCTCTGTTCAGGCGTGTATTAAGCTTCATCCACTTCCGTTGGGACCAGGCAGGCCAGACACAGTGAGCCAGAGGCTTCGCGGCCATTGCTGGCTTCCCCCGCGTCCAGGGTGCAATAGACTGTACACATGTGGCCATCAAGGCCCCAGCAGGTGAGCCCGGTGCCTTCATCAACAGGAAGGGCTTCCACTCCATGAACGTGCAGATAGTGTGTGATCACAGGATGCTGATTCTACAAGTCTGTGCAAGGTACCCAGGCAGCTCCCACCACGCCTACATCCTCAGACACCCCCAGGTGCCGGGGCTCTTCGGTGCTGCAGCCCGGCTTGATGGATGGCTGCTGGGTGACAAGGGCTATCCCCTCAGAAGGTGGCTCATGACGCCTCTCCACCATCCAAGAACAGAAGCTGAGCAGTGGTACAATAGGAGCCACGCTCCACAAGGGCTGTGGTGTAGAGAACTATCGGTCTTCTCATGATGCGCTTCTGATGCTTGGACTGCTCAAGGGGCGCACTCCAGTACCCCCCAGATCGTGTCTCGGTGATAGTGGTTGCATGCTGCGCTCTCCACAACCTTGCGCTGGAAAGGGGGGACGCAGTGGACGATGAAGATGTGGACGCAGTGGCTGTGGCTGCACACGATGAGTCCAGCAATGAGTCCGAGGATGAGCACGCACAGGGAAATGCTGAGGGGGTAGACGCTGCCCCGGGCATACTCCAGGGAGGCAGGGACAACTGGGCGGCTTTAATCCACGAACCTTCAGCTGGCACACCACAGATGGACCACCAGGACAAGCCTGGGCTGTAGGCTCCATACTCGACACCTAAGTGCAAAATCTGCCAGGTTAGGAACAGTCACTAAGGGCCTTGTTAATAAAGCTGAATGTCCAACAAAGCATTCATTACAGTTTTGGAAACCATACACATGCAAAAGAAAAGAGGCACCCTCAGCCATGGTGACACATCTGAATTTAATGTCAAGCAAACCAACTTTTTCCAAAAGAAAGACAACAGTGTTACAATTCAAAACAAATCATAAGGACCTCATCTCGGGTCAACACAAAAGCACCAGTGAGAAACCCATGGTGTGCCTAAGGTGCCTTATGTTTTCGTTTCCAGATGCTATGTCTTGGTGCTGCCCCATTGCTGGGAGTGGCATCTGAGCCAACCTGCTGACTCTGCTGTCCTGTTGGCCTTGATGACCTTGGTGGTCGTCCTCTGGCCCCTGGAGCCTGTGCTGGCCCCGCCTGGGAAGGAGCTGCCAGTTCCATAGCTGCCATCTCCCCAATCGTCACAGCCTCACCGGATGCTACGGTCACTGGGAGAGGGGTGGAGGAGCTGCCGCCCTCATCCGGAGTGCCCTGAGAGGAGCCCACAGACACACCAGGTAGGTGCTGCGCCGATTTAAGGTTGCTTCGGACCTCCTTGCTCATCGTGGATGGATGGGCACCGAGCCGGGAAAGTTGATGCCCAAATCATCTCCCACACTGGCAATGACCAGCTGAGGTCAACGCTGATGTGAAGGCTTGCTGGTATGAGTGCATCCCCAGGAAGCCCTGACAGGTCTCTTGGAGTAGCCTCTCCATGAGAGTCGCCACTCTCTCCATGGAGGACGCATGGTGCTTGGACATGTGGCTAATTGCTTCGGTGATCATCCGCGTAGACTCCTCCACCACGGAGACCAAGCCAAGCATAGCCTCATGTATCTCCCCCAGATGCTCCCGCACACCTGGCCACGTTTCCTGCACCTGCTGTGTCGCGGACAGCTCCAGAGGCACATCAACAGGCACCAACTGAGCATGTGCCTGGTCCCCTGCAGTCCTCCGACTGCTGGTGCCATAGGCACTCTCTGTCTCTGCCAGCTCCTCCAGTGACTGCGAAGTGCCCTCACCACTCTGCCCCGGTACACTAGCCGATGTTCGAATTCCCACCGAGGTGCTAGTATCTGCGCTGGTGCCTGACTGGCAGAGATGATGTGATGCTAGTGAGACTTCAGGGCCCTCAGATGTGAGAGGGGGCCTCTGCTGCTCCTCCTCCCGGCCCTGCTCCGATGATGCTGAAAGGAATAACAAGGACAGTGGATCAGTTAACGTGGAGACAATGTCAAAGTGCATCCCTGTCCCCCAGATCATTATGCGCTCATCCTTCCATAACCAATGGTCAAGCCATGTTGCAAAATTAAATCAATTAGCATTCAGTAGTGCTATGGCTGTTGGGAGAACAATGCTGACCTCATTGTTGGGTATAAATACCTGGCCGTGGCACCCCAGCCTCACTGGCCTGGGAGCATGGTGCTTCTCCAGATCCAGGGCCTCCAGCTCGAAGCAGCTAAGAATGGTGATCTGCACCTGGCCACCGCCAGTCATCGCACGCTCTGCCACGTTATGAACATTCCTCTCCTGAAAATGAGAGACGGGCATTGATTAGTGAAAGTTGCACATGGACTCTCTTTGCGCACGGCCCACCCCAACCAGAGTGGGGCATATCAGGGCTCCAGAGCCTCCTCACCCTGCTGCTGCCGAACACTCACACAAAGATGCTAGGCCTGTTCCCCACACCCTCCCCCTCCCTCCCCCCACCGGACACATGCTGCCTACATTACATTAGGCACCACACGGTACATCCTTCCATAGCAAGGAGGCGCAAGCACATGGAGTGCAGAGCACAGCAGATGATATGTTGTCACACCATCTTGAAGCTCATTCCCTGCATGTCATCACCCTGACTTGGACATGTCCTGGAGTTCAAAAGTGGCACCTAGGTGCTGCTCCTCCAGGTTGCCCCCAAACCGGTCATGTGGGACTTAGTGTAACACATGCTGCGGAGGTAAAACACATCTCTTCATCACCCTCTCAGGCTGACCTCAGCATGGGCAGTATCTGCTTGCCCACCCAGCAAAGGACAAATGCGTCTCCCAAGGATAGTGGGAGTGGGCAGGTTCAATGATTCAATGCAGTCACTATGCTCAGACTTGGGGCAGGTGGGGGGCAGCAGGGGGGTAAACTGACCTGCTGGTTTAAATGACCAATGCCAACATGGTACTCACCCTGCCAGAGCGCAACAAGTCATTGAAGCGCTTGCAACACTGGATCCAGGTGCACCGCACCACGTTGCGGGAGCTCATCACCTCCGCCACCTTCTCCCAGGCACATTTCATCATGTGGGGGGGGGGGCTCCTCTTCCCATCCTGGGGAACCAGCACTTTCTGCTGTGCTGCCATTCCTCGAGAAGGACAGCAAGGCAGTCATCCGAAAAACGAGGGGCACACTGGCCCCCCACCCTACCCTCCGTCCTGGCCTGTCCCACTGCCCTACCCTCCAGCCTGGCCTGCTCCACTGGCCTACCCTCCGGAGTGGCCTGTTCACCAGAAGCCCTCTGGTGAGCCCTTCCACTTGCCATTGTGAGCAGCCTTGCAAAGGCTGCCAGTGCTTCACAGAAACAGGCCGCCGGGTCGCCATTGGACCTGGCGGACAGTGCACTCCTGCCACTGCCCGCCCACTCCCACTATCCTTGGGAGTCGCGCATTAATCTGGGCGGGTCTTAATTGGCCCGCCAGCGTAAAATGGGCAGCGATCGGGTCCACGCCCACCAACCAGTAAATTCAGCCCAAGTGTTTGTAGGCCTCTAAACTGCCTTTAAAAAAATAGGTTACTGAAATTTGTCCCATCATAAATTCCCCATAGCCTGTTGCTATGTGACTTCTCATTAATAAGTACCAATTTAAGAGGGGCACTGGGAAGCCTCTATGCTGTTTGCTGGAATACCACAATCCTTAAATCTTAGAGGGCTTGATTTTTGTAAATTGGATCTTTACTCCTGCTTTGGAGTTGCTGAAGGTTCTGCGTTTTTGCAAGTGTAGTATTTTTTGTGACTAAATACTGATCCTTTCCTGAAACTTTGCGTTCCTTTGGCATACACCTGTAGCAAACAGGGCCAGAGAGAGAAATTATGGGCCCTGATACTACTCCTATTTCCGGGCACCTTATTCCTCAATCCCCCCTCTCCTTTAATCCTCCCCTCAGTGAGATTTTCCCCCTTTGCTCTTTCAAGATTCACCAACCAATTTACCAAATATTCACAGAAAAGTCCTAATAAAATTATAATGCCTATTGTTGGCATCTGATTACAAATACCATACAATATATATGTAGCATGTCTCATTAATATTAAGAGCAGCAATGATATAATGCAGTATTAATTTGTGTGCACTCTATAGGTGATCTCACCGTGACTATTAATCAAACAAGAGAGTACGAATTTTACTTTTACAACATCAAGCAATATTGTTAATTTGACAGGAAAATATCCCACTAGTTATTTATAACACTGTGCAGACGGGAACACTGATTTCAGTGACTGCCTAAGCCCTCATTAACATGTTCTACACATGGCATCATTTGGATACAGTGACAGTAAATTCATATTTGGGGAAAGTTTCATTACTTGCAACCCAGATAAACTGCACACAATCTTTTCCATTCTGTAGAAGAAGTAGAAGACTTTCTTCTGTCTGGGTGAATGATACTATTCAATATAATTATTTCATACAAGGGATGTCATTGGATTGTGTTCTATCAGTAATCTCACAGGGTAAAAAGATCAAATGATTCCTGAGCAACAAAGTGGAATAACTGAACAACATGGGTCTTCATTGTCAGTGAGAAGCATTGGAGCCCTCAGGAGTCTTTGTGCATCACAACTTTTAAGAGGCCAGAGGACAAATACTGAATGGTTCTCAGTTGTATCTTTGTTTTCTTAATCAGCAAGTCTGAAGACGCTTCTGATTGCTGCTTCTCACTGCAATATATTTTCAATATCTACTATGCAACACAATGTTATCACAATATTTCAATTCCTCAAAAAGATCATAAAAGCCCCAAATATAGAATGGGATAAAAGATAAGTAGACAAAAGGACAAAATTGAAGTCAATGGAAAATACTCTTGAGAATCATATGCAGTGTAAAATAGGTTACTGATGCACTCTGAGCCCATTGCATACATCTGTGCTGGCACTTTCACCCCACAAAGCCTGTTCACAGTAAACTTCCAGCAACAAAATAACAGAACTCAGCCATGATTTCACCTCTGTTCGCAAGATAATTATGGATGACAAAGGTCACTTAGTCCAGCTCATCTTATCTACCCAAATGACATATGAACATACAAACATATCTTTTAGGAACAGGAGTAAGCTGTTTGGCCCTTCAAGCCTTCTCAACCATATGATAACATTAAATACATTATACCAGTGATGACAGTGTAAAAGTACTGAATTGACTATAAAGCAATTTGGGACATCTGAAAGGTGCTGTATAAATCTAAGTTTTGTCTTTCTTTCTTTACACTTGCATGCAATAGGCAGAATGACTGTAGCAATGGTGGAATTGGAGGCCAAATGCTGATTCTATAAGGATAATCAATCACAGAGAAAGTAACTGACGTTAGGAAAGCAGCTACAAAGAAACCACCACTTTTACAAAACAATTCAACTCTGTAGCTAACACAACCTTACCATTTTGACTTATCTGGCGCCAACCCACAATATACCATAAATGGCATCTGACCCTTTTACACTAATTACACCAAACCTAGGGATTGTCAATCAGACGTCTACCTGCAGCTTGGGAAACATATAGATTGAATTGTTGATTTGAATTTTCCAGAGAAGAATGATACATGGTACAAAAATTCAGTATGGACTTAATTCAAGAATTGGATTGTTTCCCCTTCCCCCAGAAGCTGTCACACAAATCATGCTATACTTTGTGAATTTGCAACCTACCTGGGGTGAACGTAGGATGGAGTAGAGTCTTGCAAAACCTTCTTTAAGCAATTCCCTAGTGACAAATTGAAATTTAATTCCCAGACTTTGCAAGTCTGCGATAGTGCATCAACACGCTGTTTTGCATCACTCCCTGTTTTTAGTTTCTTACATTTATTTTGATGAGGCCCAAGATTCTCAAGCCTCTGGTACATCAACACAGCATGTCATCAGAATTGTGCTACTTTAGGGCATAATGAAAATTTAGATTGCTATTTATATGCTGGTTTAAATTCAAAAGAGAATTTTGAGGAATGAACAGTGTTTAATTTTGTGGCACCAAACCTTAAAGCATTAAACCTAAAAGTGACCCCTCCCCTCCCAACAACCACCCCACCCCAACCATCAAACCTCCACCCTCAACCACCCCCCTCCCACCCACCAATCCCCCGCACCTTATCCACCCCCGAACTTCCACCACACCCTACCCCACCCGCCCCACCCCACTTACCAGCCCCCAAACCCTCCAGTCCACCCCCCCCACCACACTCCACCCCACCCCACCCTATCACACCCCCACCCCCACACAAACAGCATCCAGTTGGCTCTAAAGTAATTACAGGGACTTGCCACTTTTCAAGCAGAACCAAGAGTGCACTCATGGCAGTAACTGCGAATAGGAGCTGCTGCTGATCTTTGGGCAGCTTCATGATTTTTTGGCGGGCTTTTCAAAAAAAAATTGGAACGACAAAGCTGTCCAAAGAAGCACAGAAACTGACCTGAATGGCTAGCTTTACAGAAAAATCTGAACTGCCAGACTAACTGTTAAGATTTTTTTCTGGCCAGTCTTTCAGGTCTGGCCACTCAGCCTGGATGTCATTTACAACACCAAGTCCAGGCCCCCCTTAGCCCCGGGCCTCTGGAGTTTGGCACCATCTGCACCCTCCCTCCCTCAGGCCCTGTAGCAACAGCATTCTTGTTACCCCCAGTTGCCAACTCAGTGACAAAAAAAAACTGTACAGTATAGAAATTCCACTGAGCCTGGCAATAACTGTCCTAGATTTTGAGAAAACCATATACTTGCATCTCAGGCATTCTGGGCCTATCCACAGTCCCAGGACTTGGATGGTCTGAAAACACTTATCATCATGCCTTTCTACTTCAACAGAGAGGTTATCATTAAGCTGTGTCATTGACTGAAAGGTGGCTTTACAGGCAGTCAGAGGTTAGCTTGCTGGCAAGGACAGATGGAGCACCAGCTGAGAAATCTAGTCTTGCTCTGCCTCCATTATTTCCATGTCTGCTGAATATTTGCTCTATCAATAGGGTTCCCCTAAGCTCAAAATTTCCTTTGTACCACCAAATCCAGAATGGTGTCCAAGGGGAATTTTTTGGAACAAGGCTGGGTTTTCTTTGCAATAAGGGAATGTCTCTTCTGATCTTTAGTATCCACCACCTCCCCATCCACTTGTCTTATTCCAGCCCACCTTTATAAAGTGCAATTTTTTCTATAGTATGTTTATAGATGTACACAACTAAATTCAATCCCACCTCAAAAAGATTTGCATATTGTGGTTATCCATTTCTACTGCAGAACGAGCCAATTCTGGTAAACATGAAATAATGTAGTAAGTTTGCCAGGTGCAATTACATCATCACCTTTGTAGAAGAAAGGTTAATGGAGTCCCCAAAGCTTTAGAGAAACAGAAAGGGTGCCCTCACTGAGGTTTTATGACAAAAGATTTGCTTCAGTTGAGGTTTCTTCTGTTAACTAAATAATTGTCAACATCTGACACGTATGATTTTGCAATAATTGGATTTATTTAACATTGACTGAAGCATCAATAAGTGTAAATGGTACACCCCAAAAGATAAAAAAAAAATGCTTTGTAAAGATAGAGGATTATAAGCAGTTCACAATCGGGCTCTTGGCTAAAAAGCCTGCATCTTAATTTAATGGCACATAGGTTACAAATTTACCGAGTAGTAATTATAATTGAAAATATGCATACGTTTCTGCCAATCAAAAGTCAACATTATTTAATTAGATACCCTTCCAATAAATGACAATAAAATTATAGCAGAATATATTAAACAATACATGACAATAATTGAGAAAGAAACATCTTGTTTACATACCCTACAAGGGTTGTTTGCATGCAGCTAAACATGATTTACTATTTTTGATCATACAAGAAAAATAATTGCCAGAAGTGTATTAACTTTAAACAGCTTAACTATATTCTTGAGTGTCAGGATTTTCTTTGTTTCACTTCTGCAGTTTCTTAGAAAAGCTCTGTTAGTGGGAAGGTAACTGACCTCAAGTCCATCAGCAACAGTTTTAGCAAGAGATAATCAAGCCAACAACGCTTTTGCAATATTTATTAAACCAAAGGTTATTAGCACTGTATTATATTTTTAGAGAATAGTGGAAAGCCCATATGGCTGACTCTCTGTTGTAAATGTCATTTACACTCTAGCTTCACTTCAGAGATCCTTTGATAGAGAAAGGAAGGAAAACTGCCTGTGGAAGAGGACCCTTCCTGCATTGCTTAAGTGCAGGTTCTGATGGGCTGCCTGGGGTAGTATTGACAGCATCCAAGATCTGTCAGTTATTCCACTATTTTGTTCTCACACTGAGGCCGGAATTTTCCAGCACCGCACCGCACCCCCCCCCACCCCCACCAAACCCCTCAGGTTCCACCGCGGCAAGACCAGCGAGGCCCGGCAAGCCATTGAAATCTCCATTCATATTGGCGGGACCGGAAGATCACACCACTGCGACAGGCTGGAAAACACCGGCCTGAGGTTCATTTATGGAAATAACCAGGAATGGGAAAGAAAAAGTAACAAATCATTCAAATGTTTTTGTATTTAAGATGAGGGTAAGACTGGTGACCTCAGGACTCCCCAAAGTGTTTTACAGTCAATGAAGTGCTTATTTGAATGGTCGTCATTGTAGTAATGTAGGGAGACATGGTGGGCAGATTGCATACAGCAAAAGAGATACATGACCAGGTAATCAGTTTTAGTGATAAATATTGACCAGGTGACAACAAAACGCCTCTGATCTTCTTCGAATACTGCCATCGGTCTCTTACATTCATGACAGGGGGCAGACAGGCTCTCAATTTAATATCTCATTTCAAAGATGGCACTTCTGACATTGTCGCTCTCCCTCAACACTGCACTGAAGTGTTACCCTGGATTATATGCTCTAATCTCTGAAGTGGGGCTTGAACCTTCAATTTGTTTTATTAGCTTTACATAATTATTCTACATCATGATTTCATCATTTATACTTGCTTAAGTAAAAATGGCAAATCTTCCACTATAATTCTCATCTGCTCTGCAGTTTCTTCATTTAAACGATCCATGTTTTCATTAAATTGGTGCCGCTGGAGTTGTGGTTATATTATTCCCTCAACATATTGTAAACCACTTTTCCCCAAATTAATTACAAAGTATCACATCTCCTATTCCATTTGCTGGCTCCACATTTTGAGAAAGGGCAAGCTAAGCAGTTGCAACCACATCCAGTCAACATAGTTCTTCCAAAGCAAGGTGCAGTTCAGTGACATATACGATTTGAAAACTTAAAATAACTTCTTCAGCAAAAGGGATGTGTGAACCTTGTATTTTAAACATAAATTGAATAAGCAAAATGTAATCCTTTCCATTCCTTTAAACAGACATAAGGCCCAATTTTAACTCAGAGCAGTAATTGGGTGCATGGGAGCCAAGGTGAGCACCAAACCATACCCTCTGAGCTCAATAACTTGAAGCCCTGGAGATTTGAACTCTCGAGCCTTATCTGCTTGCTCCCAGTCAGTTGCCCATCCAGAATGTCAAGGAGGGGATTTCAGGAAGGCTCGTGTGATTGGGAAGGGGATACAGGGGAGATCTACATTCCCTTGTGGGTCCTGGAGGAACATACTTGTTCTCCTGCCACCCCAGTTAACGTAAAGTAAAAAATAACTTAGGACAAGATTTTGAGTTCGGTGTGCAGGCGTGGTTGGCGGGTCCACGAGCGGCCAGGAAATGGGCCGCCACCCACGATTGGCCCCCCGACCACAATTTCACGCTGGCTGACCAGTTAACGGCCAGCCGGCGTAAATGGCACGCTGAAATGCTCAACACGGCTGGGGTGCGGGGGCGGGAGGAGGGCGGGTGCTGAAGTCAACAGGGGAACGCTCACGAAAAGCTCCCTGAAGGCTAGAGAGCTGCCTCAGTGAGCTGAAGAATCCAAAAACCAATAAATAAAAATTTTAAAATGCTGAAAAGGATGTGCACACTTTAGAATGAGTCACCCAAACATATGGATGCTGAAAATCCTGTCCAAACATTTTTATCTTTTTTTTAAAATTAATCTCGGAAGCCTCATCTCACTCTTGGATGAAGTGTTCTCAAAAAGGCAAAGGCCGCCTGGCCAATTCGCCCGCCTGCCAACCATAACGTTGGACGGACAATGAAAAATTCCCGGTAACTGCAATGTTAATGGCCTTAACAGGCCTCTTAATTGTCGGCGAGTACGCTGCCAACTCTCGCATCAGCCGACTAAAATATCGCGCATGTGCGCGATAACATAGGGACGCTTGCCTGACCTCATCACACGCTATTTCACGCTCGAGCGTGTCGGGTACGCACCCGCACACCAAGAGAAAAGTTCTGCCCTTAGCAACTTACTTGTTTGGACCTCTTATAACCCCTGTTCCTCTTCCCACTTGCTTTATCTGATGTGAAAACCTCAACAGTTTCGCCGCTTGGGCCACCACCTACAACAACTTGAATTCATAAAGCACCTTTAATGTAGTAAAAAATTCCAAAGCACTTCACAGGGTCCACTGCCCAACCAGATGCGACATATTTGACAATTTATCAATTCATCATTTATTAATCAAAATTTGACATCATCGGACCCTGATCTGCATATTTAAAGAGGGTTGGCAGAAGCTTCAGGTGGGTACCCTCATTGCCTACTTAGAAAAATAGGTTAAAATTGAAGACAGCAGGAATGAAGAGGGCACTGACAGGCTAGTTAGTCTCTGACCTGATTTTAACTGGCTGCACATTCGCTTTCTGCCAAGTCGACAGAGTTAAAAATCACCCCTGTGGACCGAGTTAAAACCATCCCTGTAGTCTCACTTTTACACATGATTGCTGTTAAACTTATCATTTGATACTACTTAAAGGATGAAGTTGGGTGGTCAGAGCAGGTGGACAATCCAATGAACCGATATAATTTAATATATTTGATGCAGGATATCAACTGAACAAAATTAGCCTTGGTGCAATGTCATTGCCAAACTCTGGCTACCCCCTGCCAACGGCTGAAGGCTAAGCCTTCTCTACTTTCCCAAGGATTTGCATATGTTTTGCTACAGTGCAAAAAAAACTGGAGTTGTCTGCAAAATGTGTCACTCACTTAATCATCATAGCAAAACTTCATTGCATCAATAGGTAAAAATCTGTAGGCCTGTTAGTTATGTTAAGTTAAAGCTGAAAAATGTGTTTTAGTTCAGCTTGCACAATGGCTTTCCCATCAGCCTTGACTCAGCCTTCTAATTCATTTAGGTGAAGCAACATTAAATATTTAAATATGTTGCAAGCAACCTCCTCGTTTAATTGTCTGATCAGATTTATTACATATTAACATGATTAACTCTTCTTACATGTTTCATGTAATCCCAGATCTGTGCAACATAAGATTCAGAAAACTATGCAGAGGTATTACTATTTTTATAAAACTCTTTATAAAATTATAAAAATGAAGAATTTATTTAACAGTCATGTTATTTAAACTAAGTCAAGGTATTATATAATTGCTCAACATGGGTGAATGTTGTAAATTAGCTACAAGAGAATAAATAACTCTCGGCAGACCTTGACATAAATAGCTTGCTTTACATCTGAAAGCTTATGATACACACTGACTGATGTCCATCTGTAAATGTTGATGGTGCTGATCTCCAGGAGTTTGCTGTGTCTCCAGACAAAATAAAAAATGGTACCTATTAATTAAATGTGCAGGAAGCAGTTCTGGATGTGGTTGGGAGTGGGGGTGGTGACAGGTTAAGGATTATCTGTACTATGTGTAGTGAATTTGTAAAAACATTCACCACAGTACAAGGAGTTATCTTCCACCACAAAAGTCAAACACATGTAAACTATTTTAAAAACATGTGCATTGAATGCTTAACATCTTTCTTGTAGTTTATTCATTAGTAATCCACTGTTAGGAACAAAATGACTTTAGTATCTATCATGTGATGCTGTACATCTTGACCTCGTCGATGGGCTTATGTTCCTTGTTCAAAAAACGGTGAAAAGATAATCCAAGCAACTACAGGCCAGTTCAACCTTAGTGGTGGGGAAGATGTTAGAAATGATAATTCAGGAAAAAGTTAATACCATAGATCGCAACGTATAAGTCAGTCCGGCATATGAGATGACTCCATTTTCTCAGTGCCAAGAATTATGCTTTTGCATATACTCGATATTTAAGTCAACCCCTTCTTTTCAACTACGAAATGTTACATTAGCATTAGTAGTCAGCTGAGAAATGCATGTTTTACATGCCTTATATTGTTGGCGCATGGGATCAAGCAGGCAATATGGACTGTGTTGTGAAGAAGATGTGCGGACGTTTAGGACATGCCCACACAGAGCAGACTGTGTGTGGCATGGTGAGTGATGAACAGAAATAGGTCCTCCAGCAATGAATGAAATACAAAGCTGCTTTCAAACTAAATGTCATGGCAGGCTTCTTAAGCAGCACCTTCCAAACCCCTGACCGCTACTATCTGGAAGAACAAGGGCAGCAGATACATGGGAACACCATCACTTGCAAGTGCCCCTCCAAGCCAGTCGTCATCCTGACTTGGAAATATATCACCATTCCTTCACTGTCGCTAGGTCAAAATCCTGGAACTCTCTCCCAAACAGCACTGTGGGTGTACTTACACCACAGGGACTGAAGCGGTTCAAGAAGGCAACTCCTTCTCAAAGGCAATTAGGGATGGGCAATAAATGCTGGCCTTGCCAGCAACACCCACATCCTGTAAATGGATAAAAAACACATCAGCTAACTCATCAAATATCTGTGATACAGCGAGGGAATTCAGTGTTCATGAAAAACTGGTGCGAGAATGAAAGAAGAAGGAATCTGCCCGGAAGAAGATGCCCAAAACCAAATTAGAACAGGGACCAGACCCGATCTTGAGAAGCACGTATTGGAATGGCCCTTCAAAATTGTCAGAATGGTCACATCGTCACCAGAATGCACTGCATGTAAACGCACCTATGTAGGCCAAATCAAACTCCAGTTTGAGTCCAATAAAGATTTCAGACCAACAGATAGTTGATGTAGCCACTTTATGGAATGAAACAGACTAGCGTTGCAACAGGAGACCAAGATTGCTGAGAGACTACCAAGAGACCTCAATGCCAAAATTACCCGTTTCCAGTGGCTCATCACCAGACCACAGCAAAAATGTGTACCCATTAAGTCACATCAGTAACATGGATGAAACTCCATGAATTTTGATATGCCCAACAGCCAAACTGGAGTGGAAAGATTCATAAACAGTTCTAGTGAAAACAGCAGGATATAAGAAGCCAAGATTCATGGTGGTACTAGTCTGTTTGGCCAATGGAATGAAATTAAAGTCTATGTAATTTTCAAACATAAAACCATGCCGAACGTCAAGTTCCTTGCAGGAGTGTTTAGTGCATTGTCCATGACAATGGTTAGATGGATGTGGGTGGAGTGAAGTTAGGGTCAATAATGCATGGAATAGGAATCCTGGTGGCCTATGTAAAGAATGCAGCTTGTTAGTGTGGGATAAATTCAAATCCCATATGATCGGTGAGATGAAGAGGTGCTTGTGAAGAAATAACACCCACATTGCAGTTATACCAGAGGGTCTAACTTCCATAGTTCAACCTTTGGATGAGTGCCTCAACAAGCCATTCAAGGGTCATGTTCACGCCAAATGGAATAGGTGGATGGTTGCCAGAGAAAGAACCTTACAAAGGCCGGAATGTTATGGGCCCGTTGCGGCAGAGATGGGGCCGTAAAAAGAGGCGAGCCATTCTAAACTCCACTGACTTCAACTATCATTTCCTGATAGTTATTCCCTTCACAAAATGCATTTGCTTCATATAGTTTTCAACAGCTTTAAATTAATTTTCACTTAGCTGATTACAGACAGACTTACGAGTATGGTTTTAGTGAGAGAATTCAGGGTGACAGGCATATTGATGGCATTAGGAGCCTCTCAAGTTTGACAGAAGTAAAGCAATTTAACTTATTTTATTTTACACAATATTGAGATTTAAAAAAAAGGAAACAAATTAGGTGTGAATCATTAATGAAACATTCAACCATCCCCATCCCAGCAATTTAATGGAAAGAAATGTTCATCTGGTGGATGAGTGATGGCACAAATCTCTAACCCTAAAGCACCAGTGTTGCCTAAACATTTTACCGTATAAATAGAGACTGGGCATTGCAGACCTCCAGTTAACAGCAACACTTTGCATGTATATAGCCCCTTTAACATAGAAAAACCTACCAAGCTGTTTCAGAGGAGTGTCATCAAATAAAATTGACACCAAGCCACATAACGAAGATATTAGGACAGGCAACCAAAGAGGTAGTTAAAAGGGTGTCGTAAATGAAGCGAGAGGGGTAGAAAGGTTTAGGCAGGAAATTCCAGAGCTTTGGCATCTGAAGTCATGGCTGCCAATGACGGAGTGAAGAAAATCAAGTAGCCAAAATTGGAGGAATGCAGGATGATAGTGCGGGGATGATAGTAGGGCTAGAGGAAGGCACAGAGATAGGGAGGGGCAAGGTCATGGAGGGTTTTGAAAACAAGGATGAGAAATTTAAAACTTGATAGACTGAGAGAGAGACTACAAGATGATGGCATGCTATTTGGTGCAAGGTAGGACTCAGGCAGCAGAGTTTTGGATCAGCTGATATTTATGGAGGGTGCTAGGTAGGAAAGCAGTCAAGAGAGAATTGGAATATTCATGAAAATGAACTATTCTTTGACTGTAATCTTCTTGATTCTTCCTAAAATACCACTCCTTCCTGAGAACAGGTCTTTTTACCCTTTAAGAAACATGGGAAGCCTTTATTGTATACATTCTTAGAAGACGAGGGTTTTAGGTAAGATCAACACGAGGGGCAATACAAATGTTTATTCTACTTCAAATCTAACCCAATGGGCAACTGTTAAGTACCTTAGTATGACATGTTCTTGAATTATTAAACTGGAATAATAAGTATCTATAAATCTGATATAAGAACAATGGAACAGTGATGACAAGCGTATCAGATGCTGAAGGATTTTTATTGCTCAATACAAGGTACAGTATAATCAATACTCTACTGTCCAGATTTGATTACATATTTGAACAAAGCACGATAGCAATTTTGTTCTTCCATCACAAGTGAAATTGCACGGGTTGCACACATAGGAATGTAAATAACAGGCCTTTGGCATTCTCATAAATGGCAGCCCTTTCTTACAGAAAGGAAATTTGACGTTTGTGTCACACAAGCTGTAAATTTGAAAATTGCGACATTTAATGAGAATCACGTAATTTATGAAGAAACTAGTGGAAGTAATACTGAGGTTGTGCAGGAGTGGGAATTTTTGAGAGGTTGAAACCAGTAAGCTAATCCTCGCCAGGCTCACTTAATACCCAGCTACAAACAGAGTTTCACTTTTACAGTAATAATTAAACATTTTTTAATGGAAGTATTTTCCATAGAAAATGCAAACTGATTCCACCGATACTTCTGAAATAGCTGATTTAAAGCATTACTGAATATACCTGATCTTACATTAACATTGTTTGAAATGGCTCAACGCTATTTACTGTTATGTAACATTTTGATGCCAGTGATAGCTGTTAACTGCTAGGTCTGCTGCGGTTTAGCTTTTCTGCAGCGCTCAGGAAAAAAACACATAGCTTCCCTTTTATTGCAAAATCTCTCCAGTCCAACAGGTGTATGCAATCAAGAACCGCAGCACAAGAACACAAACTGTTACCTTCTAAAAATTCCACTGATGTATGACACAAACTGGTCAAGGTTGCACAACTTCACTTTCCTGTGCCAATTCTGATGACTCATTATCCTCAGCCAGGGAAACGGTATATTTCTTCTGTGCTGCAGCAGTCCATATCTTGCTGTTTGATTTGATTCTACTTATTAACGCTTCAAATGCTGAAGCTTACTAGCTAGCAGTGCACAGAGGTTAATATGGCAATATGTAAGGCCTCATTCTGCCCATGGCCCTCAAGTTCCGCCCCCCCCCACCCCCCATCTCTACACTACTGTTCTGAGCAGATTGGCTATTGGTAACTGGATCCATAATCACCCTTAATAAAATCTGAATAAAATGGTCATATTTTCTTACATGGGTGGCTTTATCTGAGGTGTCAGTTATGGATTAGATTGTGTCTAGTACTGTGATCCACAATAAAGAGGAAACGGATCAAGACTTTCTCAGCATGATAATCACTGAGATTAAGATAAGAACACTGAGTTACCCGAGAAGCCATTTTATTCTAAATAGGTGGCTGATTAACCTGATTTGTTTTTCAATTGTCCCTTTTTATGCCTAAAGACACAACCTGTCAGAGGACAGGAATCAGTTTTTATTGAAGTTTCCTGCAATATTGAAACTATGTTAACTTCATACTTGTACCAATTGATAATGAATGTGTGAAATGAATACTTCAAGTATTCTAGGGTAACCCTACTACTTCAAAGTGATCCAGGCCCATGTCTTAAAGATTTACTAAATTGTGTAACAGATCTCCAACACTGGTAAGTGTACATCTCAAATATTTTCTTCCTCTGACTTATTTAGTCCCAATTCCAGTGAGCAAACTGAAAGATAGCCTATCTTGGTGGGACACATATGCAGTCCAGAGTGGCACTAATACCTCCATTCTGTAGACTTAAAATCTGGTAAGCCTATTGGTGGCATATCTGTTGTGATTCCAGGCTTGGTCTTCATGCATGCCCCTTAAGCCACAACTGGGATATATCTGGGAGTCGGCAAGAAAAGTGACCACGCCGCCCATTAGAATCTCCCAGTACAGCATCAATGAGATGGAACTCGTTTCCACCTCAATGTCTGATCCCTCCACTTGAATGTCACCCCACAAAGGAGTTCAATTTCTGGGGTCACCTTGTTTTCAGGGTATCATTTGTTGGCCTTGATTTTTCACCAGGAGAAAGTTTCCACTGGCTGTTAACAGCTTTAAGTATTGCACTGGTGGAGTCTGGGGGAAGGATGGGGTTATTGTCCATTGTTTGCCATAAAGTGGCAGATTTGAATAAGTATTAATCTTTGGACAGTGTTTTGTCACTTTTAATGCAGCAGCATAGATACCAACAGGGGAAAGGCATGTGTGGGATGTTCAGTCAAGCAACTTAGTACAGCTTGTTTGACAAGGTTACTTTAACTTTTTCTCTGCCTCCCCCGAAAGCTGTTTTGAGTCCTCATTCACAGATGGAGTTCAGAGAGAAGATGGACCTTTTAATGAAAATCACCTTGGCATTGAACCTCATCCAAGAACATTCCATTAAAAAACAAAGTTGATAGATGAGCAATAATCCCATTGTCCTACCTCAAGTTAGATTATTCTGTATTACAGCAGGAATACTTTACCATTATGTCACATTGCACAGATAGTCAGAAAAAAAGCTCTTTTTATCCAAATGCAGAGGGGAAATATAACTATTTCATTCATTAAAGGGGTCAATCCTGTGATGAGCAATGGAATGACATGATACAGGAGCCACAGTCACAATTCCCCAAATAGTGAATTCCTTCCCTCAGTCAAACTATAGTTAAAGGAGGCATCAAAGGATGGCTTTAATATCTCACTGTGACTAGCCGAGCATCACTTGGCAATGGGAGATATTCATCTGCCTATTCACCATGTGATTCAAGTTGTTTGCATCCTATCCTTCTGCTGTTGGTTGCTGTGCTGATTAATGGTGTATTTAATGCTTGCCAGTGACTGCTATTTTAAGTAGATGTTTAGTGGTAGGAGATGGATCATTGGCTCCAATAGAATACTGGTAACTGTGAGTACCAAAATCAGCTCACATTTTTTCACAGAATATCCCCTTGGGACTCAGGTTTTTTTTTAATCCATTCATGCTATGCGGGTGACGCTGGCTAAGACAGCATTCGTTGCCCATCCTTAATTGCTCTTGAGAAGGTGGCGTTGAGTACCACTTGGAGTCCATGTGATGTAGGTACACCCACAGTGCTGTTAGGAAGGGAAGTCCAGGATTTTGACCCAGCAACAATGAAGGAATGGCGACAGAGTTCAAAGTCGGGATGGTGAGTGGCTTGGACAGAAAGTTGCAATGGTAGTGTTCCCATGCATCTGCTGCTCTGGTTCTTCTAGGTGGTAGAAGTCGCAGGTTTGGTGAGTTACTGCGGTGCATCTTGTAGATGATACACACTGCCTCGACTGTGCGATAATGGTGCAGAGAGTGAACGTTGCAGTGGTGGATGGGGTATGAATCAAGCAGGCTGCTTTGCCCTGGATGGTTCCAAGCTTCTTGAGTGTTGTTGGAACTGTATTCATCCAGGCAAGTGGAGAGTATTCCATCACATTCCTTACTTGGTGGATAAACTTTGGGGAGTCAGGAGGTGAGTTACTTTCTGCAGAATTCCCAGCCTCTGACCTGCTCTTGTAACCAAAGTATTTATATGGCCGGTCCAGTTCAGTTTCTGGTCAATGGTAGCCACAAGGATGTCGATAGTGGGGGATTCAGCAATGGTAATGCCATTGAATGTCAAGGGGAGGTGGTTAGATTCTCTCTTGGTCATTGCCTGACACTTGTGTGGCACAAATGTTACTTGCCACTTATCAACCTAAGCCTGAATGTTGTCCAGGTCTTGCTGCATATGGACACAGACTGCTTCAGTTTCTGAGGAGTTGCAAATGGCACTGAACACTGTGCAACCATTATTTGGTAAAGATAAGATCATATAGATCAAATGATCACTGGTTTGATACTCAGTCAGTGCTGAGTGAGCTGATCTCAGTTGTGGTTGCAGTAAGGCCACTACAATGGCCTCAGAAATCCTGGTCATACCAGCCAGATTTGTATCCAGTGGCCAGTGCTGAGAAGTGCAGTGTGCAGCTCTCTAATAAAATGAGGATGCCACCATTGTTGAATAGCCCACCAACATGCAGTGCCAAACTTCACTTGAAGAATGAAGAATGAAGAATGAACACTTAGGCGACCTGTTAAAAGGTGAGCCCATTCTCCAGCACCACTCCAGTGACTATAAAGCTACCGTCTTGCCTAAAAACCCACCTGGTTTAGAAAGGGCATCAACCTGAAATGTTAACTTTGTTACTCTCTTCACAGCTGCTGCCAAACCGGCTGAACATTTCCAGTAATTTCTGTTTTTATTTCTGTTCTTCAACATTCGTCGTATTTTACTTTTGTATCAGTTTTCAGCCAATTCAATTCACTCCACGTGATATCAAGAAACAAGGCTATGGGCCCTGACAACATCCTGGTTGTAATGCTAAAGACCTGTGTGCTCCATAACTAGGCATGCCTCAAGCCAAGCTGCTCCACTACAGCTACAACACTGGCATCTTCCTGATCTTCTTGACAAAGTGGAAAATTGCCCACAAGTGTTCTGTCCACAAAAAGCAGAGAAAACCCAATGTGGCCAAAAAGCTCCTGTGAGGGAATCTGTATTGTTGGGATCATGGGATTTCCAGGCGGAGGCAGAGCCCTACAAGTCCCAGCATTCCCAGGCTCCGGCTCAAGTGCACAGAACATAGAGTGGGGGCTGACAGAGAAAGCGTCTCCTGTTGTCAGTGTTACCGTGGCGCGTTGCCATTGAGCTGAGGCCCAACATTCATGCATGCACGAAAGATGACATGAAAACAACAACCATGGGACCAGGGTAAAGTGCAAAAAGGAGCCCACATGACAAGGTCAGTCAGAAACAGAGGGAAAGGAAGGTCGGGTCCATACAGCTGCAGTGCTGCCATTAGCTCCATGCTGCTGAGGGGGCTGGGGCTCAGAGAAGCCACAGGAGCCATTGGTAGCCCCATACTATTATGAGATAAGGCTCAGGGAAGCCCTGGAGCAGTATTTGCTTGGTATAGCTGGGGAGATTGGGGCTCGGGGAAGCCCAGAAGCAGTTGTTGGCAGCAGCATCGCTGAGCAGCTGGCACCATGCCTATGTACATACGTTGTAGTGTAGCCTTGCCAACACAGGGAGATGCAGGCTCAGTAGTAGGTCAGCTCAGCTGGAAAAGGAGGCCAAGAAGGCTAGATCTGGGAGCAAATTTGAGAGAGATCTGGAAAAGTGTGCCTTTTGGGTGAGGGTTGTACATGTGGAACTCGGGTGCAGTAGAGCTACTGTCAGCTAGAGATCATATGAGTTCTTTCAAGGAGAGGAGCTGAAATTCCTTGTGAGGAAGACAGAGTCTTAAAGGATTTAGCAACTCTCAATGATCACTGACATCTGTGTGGGTTGCTAAGAAATTTGTGGGATCTATCTTGGTTGTGTCTGCCATTTAAGATGCAGTTTGTGGTGTGTTCAACCACAGTTTGCCTGTTACTTCATGTTTACCTCATTTTAATTTTTTAAGTTTGAGTCCAAGTTAAAGAGTATTGACTGCTTGGTTGACTCTTCTGTGGTAAAAATTCTTCTGTTTGTTTAAAACCATGGAATCTTGCATCTTTATTCTCTTAGTAAGTAACTGGGATTTTTAATTTTGTCCACTTTAAAACAAAAGTTACTGGTCCCTAGCTGGATTGCAACAAATTTTGGGGATCTGGTCTGGGATCATAACATGCCATATTAGTTTCCTTTCAATAAATAGCAAAGTGTTGGAATATGTCACCAACCATGCTCTCAGTGGCACTTACTCACCAATAACCTGCTCACTGATGCTCAGTTCGGGTTCTGCCAGGACCACTCGGCTCCAGGCCACATTACTGCCATTATACAACCATGGACAAAAAAGCTGAATACTAGAGGTGAGGTGAGAGTGACTACCCTTGACATCAAGGCAGTATTAGTTCAAGTAAAGCATCAAGGAGCCCTGGTAAAGTTGAATGGAAATTACAGAGAAAATCTCCACTGGCTGGAGTCATGGAAGATGGTTGTGGTTATTGGAAACCAATCACCCAGACCCAGATCATCACTGTAAGAGTTCCTCAGGGCAGTGTGCTAGAACCTACCATCTTTAGCTGCTTCATCAATTATCTTCCCTCTACCATAAGGTCAGACATAGGGATGTTTGCTGGTGATTGCACAGTGTTCAATTCTATCCTCAACTCCTCAAATAATGAAGCATTTCATTCCCACATGCAACAAGAACTGGACAACATTCAGGACTGGACTGATATTTGGCAAGTTACTCTCAAGCCACAAAAAAGCAGGCAATGATCATCTCTAGCGTGAGAAAATCTAATCATTTCCCCATGACATTCAATGGCATTATCACCATCCAGCATTGAAGAATGCAGAAACAACACTGAACAAGCTCATCACCATCCAGAGCAAAGCATCACACTTGACAGGCACTCCATCTACCACCTAAAACATTCACCCCCTCCACCACATGGAGTGTCTTCTGTGTGTAACATCTACAAGATGCATTGCAGCAACTTGCCAAGACTTCTTTGGCAGCATCCCAAAACCCACAACCTCCATCACCTAGAAGGACAAGAGTAACAGGTGCATGGGAATACCACTACTTCCAAACTGACCTCTAAATTGCATACATTCTTGACTTAGAAATTGATCGCTATTCCTCCAATGTCACTAGGTTTCCTAACTAACAGCACTGTGGGTGTGCCTTCAGCGCACAAACTGCAGTGCTTGTAGAAGGCAGCTTACCACCACCTTCTTAAGGGCAATTAGGAATGGGCAATAAATGCTGGTCTTGCCAGCAAAGCTCACATCCCTGAATGAATAAAAAAAAATCCAGACCACAGTTACCAACAGGACATCTGTTGAGCTCATTTCCTCTAATGTTAGTTGCATGAATCACGCTATTAAAATGCAAAATGGTATTTGCTGAGCTTTGCAGAGACTGTATCAACTTTCCCTTCCCTCATAAAATTAATTTCGGTGACATGTAATTGACAAATCCAATTTAGTAGGCCATACATTTGGTGGAACAGAGAGGATGACTATCCTTATAAGATTGAGACTAAAATTACAGATTATTTTATGATGTTTTTGCCAATGCATTGAGGCCCATTTTCAGTTTGGCCAGACATCAGGCAGCTAGTGAGCAGTGCACACCTTGCCCATATCACTAGCGAGAGGCCCGAACAATTTTCATAGTCGGACCTGTTGGCATGGCGTTGAGGAGCTGTCCATGTGCTCGAGATGAACAAGATGAACCAGGGACAGGGTGGGGTCAGGGGATAGGTGCAATCCAACAGCTCTATGTGGAGTTGAGTGGGTAGGGACACGTTAACTGGGAATGGACAAAAGAACGGGGTTGGGGAAGGTTGCAAATGCCTATGGTGTGGTACACCTTTAAGAAGTGTGATTATGTTTCTAATGTGCAGATAATATAACGTGCCATGTAGACTTCTGTATATTCGCAGTCTGAAGAAGGCACTTGTGCAGTGAAGATCTGTATGCACATGCAGAACCGCCCTTGAATAAAGAATCCATGTGATTGTTTTACTGATCCCATCTTGAGTGGCCAGTGCCGAGTGCATAGTAGCTATTGCAGAGGTTAAGAAACACAACAGGCTGCAGACTTCTAGCCACACAAAAATTACTTTAAAAACTTGCCTTTTCTGCTATCAGAATGGCTTCCAGAGATCGCTTTGAGAACCACTATGTTCAGTTATGCCAGGTGGCATTTGTTCAGTGCATGCTCCACCCAGTGGAAGACCAAAATTGCATCAGTCTTCTACGTACACTGTGCTGCAATTTTTAAGCACACGCCCATCCTGTTCCATTTCAAACACCAGGAATAAAATGGCTCCATTGTTACTTCCCAAATGCCTTGGATAGTTTGCACCTGGGTAGCAATTTAATGGAGCAGACCACCCACCCATTGTGAAACCCTCCTGATTCTCATACTAATGATTTCAATAGGGTAAAAATCGTACAGATTTTACAACCTGCAAACAAACCACTCAATTTGATTTCTACCAGAAGCTGAAGACAAAAGTTACCTCCAACACTCCTAACTTTCTAATCAACAGTTTTCAGACCTTTCTCACTTGCCTGAATACATTGCTAGTTCTAATTTATAAAATGATGTTGATTCATACATATTAGATACAATAACTATGCACACAGACCTTTACTTGCAATACTGTACACTATACTTGTGCTCTGATTTAATATGTTGAAGAAAATTTAAGGAAAGAAAACAAGTAGGAGACACTAATTTCCTGAGGTCCCATCTCAGACTCCGGTACATTAAGCATATAGTACCCTAGCAACAGGTAAATAAATCTCTCACTGACGTTTCATAAGTTAAATTCTGGTACTAGCAGCAAGACAGATGAAATGAGTGCAATTCAGATAGATTTCATTCCTACAAAGGGATTAGATAATAAAATGTTTATATGGCATGATAAGCAAAGCCATTATCCTGCCAACTTCTGCCATGTTTTTAGATTCACAAGTGCAAAGTTGGCCTGCTAAAACAGTTGGGAGATTGCACTGTATAATGCATTTCAGGAAACTGGGCAATACAGTTGATCAGCATTGTCTTCTTTCACTGCTGGGATCTGAATTTCAACCACAGGAGAATACAGACCAGTAAAATGTGGGTCTTATATTCTAGCATTGGAAAAATGTAGTGTTTTCACACTGTAAATAGGAGAACTCGTACATGAATGTTGCCCTTCTGTACGCACCAAATGCAAAAAAAAAACCTCTAGACATCCTTTGTGTAATGCGTGTGGGCAGTCTCAACCTAGTTTCAAGGCTGCACAAACTCCATGCACATATCCCCTCAAGAGCTCAACCTAAATTAACAGAAAGTAGCACATCACTCAGGAATTCCTTAGGAATAGTTGGTGTGGGGAAATAACTAAATTAATGGTAAGAGGTGATTTTATTGGGGTTGTGAATTAGGCATTTTGTTGCGATATTAGCTATGGTACACTAAGCTTTATATTGACCAAGAGTTTCCATTTTGGGTGCAGTCAGCAATCCAGGTGCATATTGTGCTAGTTTTGAGAAGTGTTTTTCCCTAAAAATTTCTGCCAAGCTCATTTACATAACACCGAACATAAAATCTGGCATGAACCAGCCCATTGAGCAATGTTTTGGAATGTAATAGTACATTTTAAAAATCCACTGATTTAAGAGTCATTTCATGGTGCAGCTTTCATAATACATCTGTCAATGGGTTTATCATAAAATAAGAATCTTTAATCAGTGTCTAGACCACCAAATGTGAGTAATCCTAATCTATATAACTTTTAAAAAACCACGCAGTGCCATTAGTGTAGTCATCAGTTTCTTAGTAAATTAATCAAATGTTTTAAAAGTTTTTATTATTAGTGTCCTTGCACCTAACAAAAGCTTAATTTTAAGAACCACCTTGAAGACCTGCAGAAATATGCAGTTTGCAGAAACTTGTAATGGTAATAAAATGAATCTGGGGGCGTGGCCAGCTTTGAAGGCATGGCTTGTTTCAAGTATGATGTTCGCTAAACTAGTGCAAAGGATCACAGAAATCTAATTTCGCTAAAAGTAATTTTTGTTTAGAATTCCTTGAACTTGTGCACTAGTTTAGCCATTAATGGGCGAATTGCATTGGACAAAGGAACTACACAGCCTAGTAGAAATGCCAGCCTTGCCACAATAAAAAATACACAAAATATTTTACATAATGAATCACTTTGCTCATGCAATGACTTTTATTATATAAGTAAACTTTGACCTGGAAAGGCTTAATGGTGATATGGGAGCCAAAAGCGAAAAAGTGTTCCATTCATTTTGATGAATTCCTCCTGAGATTCTTTCTAAGCAATTTGAAATGCCCCCAGTCCCTTAGCTTTCCCCATGACGTTGTTGCAACAGCCAATTAATGTTACCGTTACCTACAGGCAATTTGAACTTTTTGAGGAAGACCAGTGTTTTTTTTTAAAGAAATACAAGTAAAGACACTGCGCAAAAGATGGTTGATAATGTAAACTGACCGCTTTCTGGAAAATTCCCATGTGGTATATATTTGACTGACCTGGATCCTGAGGGACATGGAATGTCGCATCTGCAAGGTGTCATGGCCTTCTTCAAACAGAGGCACTTGAAAGTTGAAAGATAGGAAAGTTGCAAAAGACTGAACTTTAATCTCCCATGGTTGCAGAGAGAAAAGACTGATATGCACTTCCCAGCAGACATTCAAAATCAATCTCCTGTTGATTTATATCTCAGAATGTGCAAATGGCCTGAGATCGAAAGAACATGGACTCTGGGTGCAAGTCATCAGGCAGGATTTTCCGTGCCGGCTGGCGTCAGGCGTGTTCGGCGGCATGAGTGAACAATATGGTGAGAAGGCCTAAAATCGGTTTCACAGCATCATGAAACCAGTTTGTGATTGTTCGCTCAGCCCGTCAATAGCAGGCCACATTTGCCATCATCGAATGTCAGAAACTTCGTTGTAACACATCAGCATATCATTATAAGGCCAGCCCACCAGTATCATTCCCTCCATGCTGGATTGTCCACTGACGGGAAAACATGTCGACGTGTTTAACAGCAGCGTATATAAGGCGTGCACTTCACTTGGGTCTTCAAGGTTTGTTTTCTTACCTTGCTTCGGGCAGCATTCATTGTCATCAGAGCCATGTTGTGGAGACAGCAACATATCACTTTTAAGGGGCTCACGGGCAGTTCTCTACCTACCAGACCAGCCCTAAGGCATGGGCGGCTTTTCAATGGCTCCAGGCCTAGGGCTTGCTAGGGAAGGCAGTCTGTACTCAGGCAAGGGAAGAGGCTGCCGGGTGAGGGCTGCACTGGGGAACGAGGGTATCCCAGGGTGTCTGTGGGGGCACATGTTGATCTGTGCAAGTGGCCTCAAGATGGTGAGGGCTGAGGGGGCAGTCTCCAGAGGAGATGAGGCCAGATGGACATCTAAGGATATGTGTGTGAGAATGGGTGGTGATGTCCCTTGAGATGGCAGTGAGTGAGATGCCAGTAAATGTGCGATGGGCTTGAGTGTTTGAGTTTAGAGTGATGAGATGGTTGCTTTGCCCTGGCTGGAAGGTTGAAATTATTCATCCCCTATCTGGATGGCCAACCTCTTCTGCGCAACATTGGCACTGACCACCAGTGCCATTGCCTACCAAGTTGGTGTGGTAATGTTGTTGCCCCTCCTGCAGCCAGAGCTTGGGTAGAGTATGTCACGGTGGGCCTCCATGGCATCCAAAAGACACTCAAGGGGCACGTTCAATAAACCTGGGGGCTGCAGTCTTCTTGCCTTTCAGGGCATGTCTTCTTTGCAGCAGTCCTGGGCCAGAAGCACTGAGAGGTGTGTGCGCGGCTGTACTTTAAATGTGGCACCCAGCGTGATGAGGTAGCTGATGGCATGGTGGGCGATTCAGAGCCTGCCCGCCATTGAAGCAACGTGTTTCCTGGGAATGCATCATTAATGCGGCGGGGTTGGGACGATATGACGTGAGCAACCACCATTGCAACTGGCGAGTAAAATGTCATTTTTCCCGCCCGCTACCACACTTAGTGCAAATCTGGGACCATTCTGCATTTTTTTCCCTTCCGAATACACAGGAAAAAAATCAGTTAAAAAGCTGGTGTGTGGCAAGTGCGGCAGCAAACAGAAGAACAAGTCAGTCACCCCATCTGCAGCTTGCAGGCAAAGGATCTCCCTCTCTTTTCTCTCTCTCACTGTTGCTGGAGGCAAAGCTCAGTAGAAGCCACAATCTAAAGGAAATAGACAGCCTTTCAGCCACCCTGCAGAACCAAGTATCTCCAAACTAACTGCGAAATTGCCATGGTCAGCTCTACCAGAATCACCCAATTTAACAGCTGCAACACACTGCCATCTACACCTCACGGACAAGCCAAAGATTGATTCTCATTTTTTTTTAAAATTTAATTGGTCTCTTAACTTCTCATTTCTGATCTGTGTGTATGCGTGTTGCGTTTTCATTATTTTTCTCGGGTTTTAGTAACTAATAAACTTACCATTTCTTTGACTCAAGGAAGTTTGCTTAAATTGGCTCCTTTTAAAAAAAATAAATATATTTGGACTGGGAAAATGTTTCCACAGGGGGAAGGGATCCCTTTTAAATTAACCTTGTTGCGGCCAACCGAGGGAGTTGAATGACGAAGGGCAGCCAGCCCATTCCTCCTCACCCGGGAGCATAACAAAATTGGGGTCCTGTTCAGGAAGTTAATAAATTGGAGGACCTCGCCCGTCATAACAACGTGAACCATTTAAAAATTGTATTTTTAATTTTGCTTTGGCAGTTTAAATTTTTTTTCAACCCTATAATGTATATTTGATTTTTCTCAATGTCGAACGCTGTTGCAATCCGGTTTACACAAGAGCTATCTCGGGTTATCAGAAATTATATGATAACGTAAGAGCTTGTATTATGCCATACTTCAGCCTTGTACTCTGCAAATAAATAAAAGTGACCCAGTTCCACTTTAAGATTGCTTTGTGTTTTACTTAGAAGGGTAACATCTTGAACGCACTTCCATCAGTGAACCCAATTTGTTACGTAGTTCAAGCTTTTGCTGGAATAGAGAATGAGTCTCATTGTCATGGTGTCATGGGCATTGCATTGCTTTAACACGTAGACTCTTTATCCATGCACAAAGACCTGTAGTTGTTCACAGCTGCACTGTGAGGTTTTAGTGGCCATTTAGCTTGTTTGCAAATAAGCTATGCTTCCATGAAGTTGGCAAATTTTTGGGGGAGGCGTGGGGTAAAAAGAGAAAACTGAACCTAATTCCCAATTTACAGGATTTCTTGGGTATAAGTACCAAGATTATCCAAATGTTGGTCTACCAAGTATAACAGCCGAGATGCAGGATGAACCGTATTGTCAGATTCGATGTATGACCATTGCCATCAGAATCGAGAGGCTCTAACTCCTGTACAGCTTCTTACTTTTACAATAAGAGCAAAGTGATAACAACCATGATCAGACATTAGTGACCATTAATCACTGGGCGGAATCGTCCCAGATTTGCACTAAGTGTGGTAGCGGGCAGGAAAAATGGCTCTTTACCGCCGGCCGCAATGGCGGCTTTTCACCCCATATCATCCCAAACCTGCCACAATAATAATGCATTTCCAGGAAACACATTGTTTCCATGGTGAACGGGCTCTGATTCGCCTGCCACGCCATCACCTCGCTGCTTCCTCGTGCCGGGTGCCACATTTAAAGTATAGCCACACTCAGTGGTTCCAGCCCAGGACTGGAACAAAGAAGACATGGCCCCAAAAGGCAAGAAGACTCCAGCCCTCGAGTGCCTTTTGGACACCATGGAGGACAGCCGTGATGTCCTGTACACCACTTTGGCTGCAGGAAGGGCAGCAACATTACCACTCCTGCCTGGTAGGCGATAGCAGTGGTGATTGGTGCCAATGCTGCACAGACGAGGTTGGCCATCCAATAGGAAGAATAATCTCTTCCATGCCACCACAGTATGGCAAGCATCTCATCACTCTAAACTCACACACTCAAGCCCATCACACATTCACTGGCATCTCACTCACTGCCAGCTCAAGGGGCATCACCACCCATTCTCTCACACATACCCTCATATGTCCATCTGGCCTCATCTGCTCTGGAGACTGCCTCCTCAGCCCTCACCATCTTGAGGCCACTTGCACAGATCAACATGTGCCCCCACACACACCCTGGGATACCCTCCTTCCCCAGTATATCTCTTGCCCTGCAGCCTCTTCCCTTGCCTAACACCACTTCTCCCCCTTCCCCAAGCAAGCCCTAGTCCTGCAGCTATTCATAAGCCACCCACATATGGCTGATCAGGTAGGTAGAGACCAGCCTGTGAGCTGCCCTAAAAGTGATATGTTGCTGTCTCCACAATCTGGCGCTGATGACAGTGAACGCTGCCCGAAGCAAGGTAGGCAAACAAACCTTGAAGTCCCAAGTGAAGTGCCGCCCACCAAGTGCACGCATTATACACGCAGCTGTGGGCAGCCGACGTGGGCAGACAATCCAGTGGGAGCGATGAGTCTGGCGGGCTGGCCTTATAATGATATGCTGATGTATTACAACGAGGTTCCCAACATCCGATGGCGCATAACGCGGCCTGCCATCGATGTGCTGAGCAGACGATCGCAAACTGGGGGAGGTTCTTCAGGTCGGCAAGTGGGGGCGGGGCCCCGGCACGTAAAATGACACGGGATGACAACAGACAGAACCTCCGATGCCACCCCGCGTCATTTCCATTTTCAGGTTGGCGGGGGTGTAGCCGAGTCAGCTGTGCACCCGCCGACCTGTCCACGGCCTATTGAGGCCATTAATAAACTAATTTAGGTCATTGACAGGGCTGCCCATCCAACCTTAGGGTTGACGGGCAGTTCGGGAGCCCTGGCGGGCTTAAGGAAAAGCATGAAACCTTATCCACAGGTGGGTTGAGGCTTCATGAGGGCTTTTAAATATTTAATAAAGGTTTGAGTAAAAGTGATGGACATGTCCCAATTCATGTAACAGAGTCACATGAGGGGACATGTCAGGGAAATTTTTTAAACATTTGTCTTAAAAGTTTTAATTCCAAGCAGATCTCCCTGAGGCAGCACTTAGCCTCAGGGAGATGAGTGCGCTCTTTCGTGTGCATGCGGAAAAGAGCTCACACCCGGCTGAGGGAATCCCCCCACCACACCCCAGCCCGCACAGGGAGCACATAGCGCTTCCTGGTGGACGTCACGCTGAGTGGGCCTTTATTGGCCCACCCACGTAAAATGGCAGCGTGCCCCCAATTGGGGGGCGCCGATCGGAGGCGCACCTGCCCGCACCCGCTCCTGCACTCACCCCCCAATGGGAAACCCACGACGTTGTGAAACCCAACCTTCACGCCACATTGTCCGCTAAAGCCACCAAAGATGACCAATGCCAGCGGGCACGGAAAATCCCGACCACAGTAGAAAAATGCATAGGATCAAACTAGACCTGCAACTTATGGCACTGGTCATTTTATCCTTAAAATAGTGTAAAGTACATCAAAGAGCTCCTTGTACCAAGCACTGGGGAGTTTATTTGCTCCAAATCATCATTTGATAACAAAAATCTGTGTGCATTGAACCTCTCATCGCAAGAACATTGTAACATAGCAACACTTGTAGATATTCAAACAATTTCATTATGCTGGTTGGAGCTCTTAGCAGGTGGGTGACTGTTAGTGTGGATAAACATTTACAGCATTGTTGTTTATTGTGTTTACCAACACCATGATCATGAAAACATTTCATAGCAATGTGCTTAGTGCCTCATCCATAAAACTGCTGCAGAAGTCTATTTACGCTACCTAATGTTAGAGTTTTAATCATTTAACAAGTGCTCTATTATCCACTATTTGTAATAATAATCTGGAGCTTCTCAAATAGAAAATCACTTTAATACTGTTAAATCAATTATTACATTCACAGTATAACTGCAGCAAGATTTCAATTCAAACATAGTCATTGTGCAATGGCAACCCAAATCTAGAGTTGGAACAAAGTAGAGTGAAACTCCTTGAAGGAGGTAGTTTCACTTTGCTTTACTTCAGAGTCAGTTCATACTTTGACACCCAACTCCAAATTTTGTAAAGCACTTTTGATCAAAGTTATCCAGTGTGACTGCACCGCTTGTCCTCAGGTGATCGAAACTAGAACAAGCAATGAGTAGAGTAAGATGGAAACCACAGTGAAAAGATAATGGAACAGTTTTACAATGGGCAGTACAGTTGTGTATATCATTCCATTTTATATGATAGACAGTTGTTTTGTCTTCAAAGCACAGTTTATTTTGGTGACGGTTGTCAGCTGCTTAGTGATTGAAGCAGGGCACCATCAGAACAGAATGTGACCTCATTGTCTGAGGAAGGTAGTAACATGGAGGCAGGTTGTAGACATGGCACATTTCGGATGAACCATACCTCCTTTTATTTATTTATTACTGCAGGCATAACAATGGGTTTTGTGTTACTGTGGACTAAAGGCAGTGGGGACAAATTTGCTGGGCTATTCAGATGGTCTCCCACCACAACTTCGACACTGGGAATCTCCATTTTGCCTTCATTGTAACCCTTCAGTCACCCCCAACTCCGAAAAAGGCCAGCAAGGCAAAAGGGGTAGAGTCTGAGGCTGGGGCCAGAGACTCCTTGCAGTGAGAATTCCAGCTTCCTCTGGCCTCAGTGAAACTCTAGATACAATTGGAGATAAAGCCCCCAGAGGTATGCGTAAACAGGGTCTGACCATTAAATAAAGAGCTTTAAAACTTTTTTCGGTTTCAACAAAGTTGCAAAGGGAGCATAAGAAAGCCAGTATATAATTTCTCTGAAGGGATTATCAAAGTGCCCAACCTCCTACTAGGCAGCAGGCAGCAAAGTTTCCAGTCGTGAGAGGCTGTCAGATGCTGGGGTGTGCCCATAGAGATGTGGGTACCCAGCAGCCTCATGCAAATGAGATGACCTCCCACTGACCCCACATTCTGTGTTGGAGTCAGTTCTGTGGTTCACTATCATGTGTAATTGCCAGAATAAGAGTACATGTAAGTTAGGCACCTGGTCTGATATTTCTTTATTGTCAACTGTTGTTTTTTTGTTAATTTTCCAGTTTGCAGTAGTTTTGTTCAAATGTGAATCCTGTTAAGTATCATTGCTCAAATGTGAATTAAATGAAATTTTGAAGGTGATGGTGTAGGTGGTACCTGTTAGTCAGTTCCCAATATGAACTGAGTTGGCTCAGGTGGGCTTAGAAGAGTTTGCTTGTGTTTCCCATCTCCTAAATAAACTCGCATTTACTTGTTTGTTAGATATGTGTCTAAAATGGATGCATTGAATCGAGAGCATAGGAGCGTAGGAAATTTTAAACTTACCACCTGGGAAATGAAAATCATATGGTTTCTATACTTGGCAGCCAATCACAATGGCAGTTTTACACTTAGGTGGCATGTTGAAAGGCTACCCTACACATGTCATTATCTTGGACATTGCTGGCCAGTTTATGCTGTCAACACTGCATCAATTTGCTTGCCAGTCTCCCTGTGAGATCATGAAGTGGAGGAAATGTCATTGATCGTATTAATAACGTTTTTATATATTGGGATAAAGGTGTAATATTGGACATATGAGAGGGATTTTTTTTTTAATTCTTTCATGGAATGTGGGTGTCGCTGGCTAGGCCAGCATTCATTGCCCGGCCACAATTGCCCTTGAGAAGGTGGCAGTGAGCCACAGTCTTCAACTGGTGCAGCCATGTGGTGTAGGTACACCCACAGTGCTGTTAAGAAGGGTGTTCCAGAATTTTGACCAAGCAACAGTGATGAATTGGCAAACAGTTTCAAGTCGGGATGGTGTGTGGCTTGGCCGGGAACTCCCAGGTGGTGGTATTCCCATGCATTTTCTCTCTTTGTCCTTCTAGGTGGTAGAGGTCGCGGGTTTGGAAGTTGCTGTCGAAGGAGGTTTGACAAGTTGCTGCAGTGCATCTTGTATATGGTATGCACTGCTGCCACTCAACATTAAAGGTGGTGGATGTGGTGCCAATCAAGCGGGCTGCTTTTCCTGGACGGTGTCAAGCTTCTTGAGCGTTGTTGAAGCTGCACTCATCCAGGCAAATGGAGAGTACTCCATCACACTCCTGACTTGTGCCTTGTAGATGGTGGACAGGCTTTGGGGAGTCAGAAGGTGAGTTACTTGCCACAGAATTCCCAGCCTCTGACCTGCTTTTGTAGCCATGGTATTTATAAGGCTGGTTCAGTTTCTGGTCAATGGTAATCCCCAGGATGTTGATAATGGGGAATTCAGCAATGGTAATGCCATTGAATGTAGAGTGGAGGTGGTTAGATTCTCTCCTGTTGGAGATGGTCATTGCCTGTCACATGTGTGGCACTAATATTACTTGCCACCTATCAGCCCTCGCCTGAATATTGTCCAAGTCTTGCTCCACATGGATAAAGACTGCTTTAGCTTCTGAGGCGTTGCGAATGGTGCTGAACATTGTGCAATAATCAGAGAACATTCACACTTCTAACCTTATGATGCAGAGAAGGTCATTGACGATGCAGCTGAATATGGGCCGGGCCTAGGCACTAACATGAAGAATTGCAGTAATGTCCTGGGACTGAGATGATTGACCTCCAACAATCACAAGTATCTCCTTTTGTGCTTGGTAAGATTCCAACCAGTGGAGTGTTTTCCCCCCTGATTCCCATTGACTTCAGGTTTGCTAGGACTCCTTGATGCCATACTTGTTCAAATGCTGCCTTGCTGTCCAGGGCAGTCACTCTCTAGGTTTGGACGAAGGCTGTAACAAGATCAGGAGCCAAGTGTCCTTGACAGAACCCAAACTGAGTGTCAGTGAACAAGTTATTGCTGAGTAAGTGTCACTTGAAAGTAATGTCGATGACACCTTCCATCACTTTGCTAATAATCGAGAGTAGACTGATGGGGAGCTGATTGGCCAGTTTGTATTTGTCCTGATTTTTGTGGATAGAACATAACTATGCAATTTTCCATTTTGTTGGGTAAATGCCAGTATTATAGCTGTACTAGACCAGCTTGGCTAGGGACGTGGCTAGTTCTGGAACACAAGTCTTCAGTGCTACTGCTGGAGTTTTGTCAGGACACAAAGCCTTTGCAATATCCAATATAACAAATGCTGCCCTAGCCAGTGACTCCCACACCACGTGAAAGAATAAATGTTTAAAAATGATTCTGCATCTGGCTTTGATCTATCTGGGAATGTTTGATGTTGACCCTGAACATTGATATTCCTCACCTTGGTAAGTTAACCATCACCAAAAACATAAAATAAGCCCGGAAAAGACTAAAGCCACAATTGGAGTCATAAAAATATTGCTGATAGCATTAAATTAAATGTAAATAAGACACTCATGAGAGACAAATAGATATTTCCACTTTACTCTCATATTCCCTCCACTAAATAAAATTTGAGTTCAATAATAAGCTGCACTTTAACCATTAATTATTTATTACAAATGCATTGGCAATTGTTACAGATGAGTAACTTCAAAAGACAGCATTGATTGTATGTAAAAGTAAAAATTAATGGGCTGAATTAGTCCGAATGGGAATTTAAAAAAACACCTTTAGAGATGGTGGAGGGGAAGGGGGAAATTTAACTTTGGGAGATTATAATATCCGTAAGTAGGCTGACAATTGTCTTCATCTTAAAAGGAGAAACAGATTAACTGTGGACAAGAGGGTGGGATTGTTTTGTCTATCAGTATTTACAAAAAACTGTTTCTTCAAAAATGATGCTGACCTAATTTGAAATAACTTTAAGTCGGCTGAACATTGTGAATCACACTATAATTCGTCTGAGAAGAGAAATGGAAGTACAATGTCATATGTAGATATGTAGATCTTACTAAATAGCGCTGTATGAGTGTCAGTTTCACATTCTCACATCAGCTTGTGATAATAGAGAAAGCCTGTAATCACTGTTGTTTCTATACTTTGATCAGGCCTGTGGACAAAGACACATTCCAATTCTTTCTTGGCCATTCTTTAATAGAATACCTCAGTGCCATCAAAGATACTCTAGGGACAGACCATTATCCCAGCAAGGGGAGAAATCCATACATTTAGAATCACAGAGATATGGCTGGTTTCTCCATCAAAGAAGTACATTACTTCAAAAGTTTGAAAACGTGATCAACATGGGCCTACACATTTACAATGCTATTAATATAGCAAAATATCTCAAGGTGCTTTACAGAGGCATAATCAGATTTTAAAAAAAGATGCTGAGGCAAAGAATATAGAAGGCTTGACCGAAAGATTGATTAAAGAGTTGGGTTCTAAGGGGGGTCTTAAAGGAGGAAAGGGAGCTGGAGACATGGAAGAGTTAGAGAGAGAATCTGGAGCGTTTGTAGTCTAACCTGATTATACAGATAATCCATTTAATGTCCATATCATAATGAAGCATCAGAGTAAACAGTAAACAAAATGTGGTGGAAAAGCTTGGCTCAGTTCTACTCTCTCTCTCTGAGTCAGAAGGTTGCAGGTTCAAGTTCACTTTGAGGTGGTCCAGCTTCCTGCTTGTCTATGGGGACAGGTACACTATCTTGAGAGTCCGTTTTGTAAAGTGAGATTAAATTTGATGTCACCATGAAACCATTGCACACAGTACCAAGATTTCTGGACTGAGTGTCATGGATTTGCTGGACAGATGTGCCTGGACATTGGTGAATGAATATAAAGGATGAGAAGGAAGAAGTTAGAAAGGGCAAACAAAAACAAAAATAGCTGGGAAAACTCAGCAGGTCTGACAGCATCTGCGGAGAGGAACACAGTTAATGTTTCGGGTCCGTATGACTCTTCATCAGTTAAAAAGGGCAATTGCTTTGTTGGCTTATGATCAAGCCACCAAGCTCTTCCTATCCCACACCTCTACTACGTCAAATCCCACGATTTCAAGTGCCACCATCTCAAGCCAGATGAAAATTAAGAGGTTGGCAGACCTGAAACCAATCTGATTTTTTTTGCTTTGTGTAGCCATTTGCATTTAAAGCATGACAACAACTTGCACTTGGACAAAGATAATGTCCTAAAAAAGGATGAAGCTGGTACAGAATTTATAGCAAAGCTTGACATTGGTGTCTTTGGTCATGCCAATAAAATTAAGAAAGGTTTGCATTTATGTAAGGGCCTTTCACAAAGTCGCCAATGAAGTATTTTTGAAGTGTAGTCACTGTGTAGGAAATACAGAAACCAATTTGTCCACAGAAAGGGCCCACAAACACAATACTAATGACATGTGTCTTAAGTTAGAAACTTATGTTTAGCAATGCTGGTTGAGGTGTGAATGCTAGCTGGGACACTAGGGAGAACTCCCTTGCTTTTCTTTGACCATATGGGGTATTTTACATCCACTTAAGAAGACAGACAGAGCATCAGTCTAACATCTCATCTGAAACATTATACCTCTGACAGTGTAGCACCCACAGAATTCCAGCCTGGATTTTGTACTCAAATCTCTGGAGTGGGATTTGAACCCACAAACCGTCAGACTCTGAGGCAAGAGTGCTACCCACCAAGCCATGACTAACACCTACTTTTAATATGTGGAACTAATGCCTTTATCCAAGGCTAGAGCCCAGAAATGCCACGGGGCTTCTTTTGGTCTCTTGTCGTAACCCTCACAGGAAACCAGTAGATGCCCCAGGGAACAGAGTGAATTGCTATTTTTCAGCCACTTCTCTTGAAATTCTGCACGTTTTCTGTGAGAGTGACAGAAAAAGACCAGCAGAATCTTGCTGGGCACAAAATAGCGACAGAGTTTGCCTGCACAACAATTGTCACTATATTTAAAAGTAATTGAGCTCTGATATCTTTCTGGAAGTTGTAAAGCAAAGTTTAAGTGCAATCAGTTTGTCCTTGGGCTATGATTAATGAATAAAGCAGCAGTTAGCTCCTACTGGAGGAAGCTTTACTAGCATTATGGTACATATTTAAGTCACAACTTAATATATGGTTTCCCAGGAACCTGGAACTAATGGGATTGGGAACAGGGAACTGATGGAAAAAGATTTCCTTCCAATATACAATTTGCATTGAACTATAGTTCCTACCAGCCATTTTATACTGGAATAATATGTTTGTCAAATTCTGCATCTGGCAAATCTACATCTAGCTAATTCTGAGAGAAATACATCTCTAATTGGTATGTTAAGGGTTAGTTGAAGTTTGTACTATACTGGTAGAGCAACCAAGGTAACACTACTACATCATCAGTTTTATACTTAAGACACATGTTAATCAGTTATAAATATACCTTAAATACCTGGCTTTCAATGAAGCATTCTGAAACAGTTTGAAAGAGCAAAGCTTGTCCAAGAGAAACCTCTGTGTTATCATTACCTGGTTACTCATTACGTTTTGATGCCTTTACCTCCTACCTGAATGAAGTCATGCAAGATGCTGAGAGATTTACAGCTGGATTAACAGAGGTTCATATTGTATCTGTGTATTTCGTCAACAGAAAAGATCATTAAGAGCAAAAAAATTATTAACCTGTCTTAAAGGCCACCTGTAGAGATAGACTGCAAATGTATAATGAGTTAATGGTCATCTAGGATAACCCTCAACAATATATTTATTACTCTGACTTGAACCTGAATCAGCAAATCATTTCTCAATTAATCTTAGCAGCAGCTCATTCTTGGTAAGATCTTATGCCTTAAGAACGTTTATCTTCCTTGTGGAGGTCTTCCTACGCTACATGTCACTATCTGGCCAAGAAAAGTGTATGGCTTAAAGAGATCTAAAGGGGATAAACTGTCATCAAGCCTCTGATGAAACCATTCTTAATCCATCTGCTAGGAAGTGCACTGTATTCCTGAGTGCATGCCATAAGTTATCTGCCTCATCCTCTTCTTGAGAATCAAGTATATATACATTCCATTTTGCAGCACATTGGTTCATTAACGGGTCATACCCTTGTGGCATTTACTTTAAGAATGGTGATAGCCGAAGTGCTCGAGGAACCTAATTCAAGTTCGGACTGGCATATGGTCTGTTGCATAGTCTGTTGCACTGACCTATCACTGGGGAAAGAAGTCAAACTTTCTTCAGATGCCTGCCTTGATTTTAGCTTAGTAAGTCCAAAATTCAAATATTCAGCAAGTCAAATATGAACAGATGTCCACTGCCAGTTTTCGGTTACATTTCAACAGATTGCATAGATACACCATTAATGGCCATACTGTCAAGATAGCTTCAATCAAAATCTGTAAATACCAATTCATTAGTTACTGTTACGCCAAGGCAAATATGTGCAAACCATTAGAATTTGTGCATGTGGAAATAATTTATGCTACTCAATATATGTTCTGACATTTCCCAAAAGAGCTCAAAATGTTGGCTGTTGTCCCTGAATCTAACAGGTGCATTGCTTGATACTGGGCTTTAGCTGATAGAGTCAGGCAAATATGACCTTCAGTCAGTTATGGCTCATGGTTTAACTGAGTACCAATCTCTGGGCGGAATCGTACCAGATTTGCACTAAGTGCAGTAGCAGGCGGCTTTTCACACCATATGATCCCAAACCCGCCATATTAATTATGCATTCCTGGGAAACACGCCTTTTCCATGGCAGCCGGGCTCTCATTCACCCACCACGCCATCCCCTTGCTGCTTAAGTATGCCAGGCACTATATTTAACGTCCAGCCGCATGCACACATCTTAGTGCTTCCAGCCCACAACTGCTGCAAAGAAGACATGGCCCTGAAAGGCAAAAAGACTGCAGGCCCCAGGTTCAATGATGCTTCCATTGAGCACCTTTTGGATGCAGTGGAGGCCCACCCATGAAGTCGTTTACCCCGGCTCTGGCCGCAGGATGGGCAGCAACCTCACTAATCCAGTATGGGAGGTGGTGGCAGCTATGGTCAGCACCAATGCCCTTCAAAAGAGGACAGCCACCCAGTGCTGCAAGAGGATGAATGATCTCCTCCGTTCTACCAGGGTAAGTCACTCTTCTCATCACTCTCAACTCACACACTCATAAACCTATAACACATACACAGAGCCCTCACTCGCTGCTGGTTCAAGGGACATCACCATTCACTCTCTCACACACACCTTCATTGTCTTCATCCCTTCCATGGGATCACTCGCCACCCACATGTGCCAGGCATACTTATCATCTGGCCAGCAGACATCCTGCTTACACTCTCCCCATTTCTATTCTTGCAGGACAAGCTGGCTCACAACAAGAGGGATAGGTCATAGACCGGTGGAGGAAAGCCTGAAATCAAGGTCCTCATGAACTTTGAAAGAGAGCCATCCAACTGGCCGGCGATGACTGCGGCCAGTCCTGTGTTGATGGTGAGATCATTGCTGCCCTACCAAGTGAGGGTCCAGCAGTGCAACATACATCAGACAACCATGCTATGACTGATGTGTCCTGTTTCATAATCTCCCCTTGCTTGCGCAGGCACATCTGGGAAACAGCTGATGGAGTCCATGACCCAGGGCACCAATCAAGCCCCGCAAAAACCTCTGAAGTGGAATCTGAAGGCGCCGTCCTTGAAGTCCTGTCACAGCGCTCGCCAACACCCTCCACCAGTGTAGAGACATGCACCTCGGTGGGAACTTGCTTTAGAGCAGCCTTGGGATCACAATCTGGTGAGCACATCCCACTTTCTGATCCACAGCAGGCGGACCTGGGACTTCCCAGGTGTCCGGCACTCAGAGGACTGCTAGAGGCCAGGAATTTGCTGAGTCTGAGTCAGATGACGAGCCTCTGGACTCGGTCGTGTAACAGTTGTCGGAACTGCAAGCGCAAGCTCAGGAACAACAGGAATGGATGTCCACTGCACTCCTCAGATTGCAAGGCACGATGGAGGAGTGTGTCCACATTCAGGCTGAGGTGATAGCGCTGGCATTGCAACGCACCGAGGTCAACGCTGACAGAATGGCGGCCGCTCTGGAGACCATTGTCCAGGACATTACTCCTGCACTGCTGCACGGGCTCAACTCCATCGCTGATGTCATAGTTGGCCTCCAACAGTATGCACATGAGAGGGGTGTGGGGCAGCTCAATTTCACTCCAGCTACCCTTCTCCTCAAGGAGTCAGCCAGGATCCCTTGGGCACCAATAGGGAGGAAGATCAGCAGGTGCGGTCCCCGGGGCCATCCATCCAGGTGACTCCAGGAATGTCCGGCCCATCCAAATCCCCTCTTCCTGTGACCTCAGCAGCCCCAGCACCACAGGCCAAAGAGGGTGCCACTGGCAAACAGCAGGACCCCGAAAGCAGGTCAGGGCCCTCCATGTCTTGGCCCTCCAGAGGATGCCCACCAGGGTCATCACAGACAGGGCGTAAAAGTCAGCAGGCTGCCTCCATCTCTGCTGTGGATGGTCGGGGATCACCAAGATGTAGCAACAGGGTTAGGAAGATTAAGAAGGTGTAACTCTTTCAGAGTCAAACAATTAAACTAAATTAACAAAATGAGGGATAAAGTAAACACAGCCCCTAAGTTAGGTTAACTGTAAAACCAAAGACAAAGTTTAAAGAAAACTTACAAACATCAAATCAAAATGTGATTAAGAGGGTCGCTAAGAAGGTGTAACTCTTGTAGAGTTAAAACAACTAAATTAACAAAAACAAGGGATAAATCAAGCACAGCCCCTAAGTCAGGTCAGCTGTAAAATCAAGGAAAAACTTTAAAGGAACCTTACAAACATCAAACTAAGATGTGATTAAAGGGGTCAACAAAACACCCCAGTCCCCGCGGTGCCCACCGGACACGGAAGGCCTCGATGGTGCCGGCAGACACCGCATGCTCCCTTTCCAGGGACATCCGGGCGCGAACGTAGCCGCGGAAGAGGGACAAACAATCGGGCGGGACTCCCCCGTCGATCGCCCGCTGCCTGGACCTGTTGATGGCCAACTTGGCCAGAAAATAGGCTAGATTTGTTAAATCACGATGCAGTAAGTCAATGACCGCTGATTTAACAAAGGTCCATGGAAGGCTTCGGGGACGGGAGTGAGCAACTTGCTTCGTGTCATCGTCGTGGCCAGTACGGGGATCGAACACGCGAGCTTGGCGTTATTAGCACCACGCTCTAACCATCTGAGCTAACCGGCCCAGGCTAAGAAGGTGTAGTTGCACGGCCTGGGCACGGGTATTAATCGCTTGTACATTCTATTCATTATTGTCAATAAACTCCCAAGAATGTCTCCATGCATATAGTCCTTGTTCTGATGAGCAGTGTACATGTCACTCTGATGTGAAACCTTTCTGCACAAGATAAAGGCAGATGTCTCAGTTCAGGGCCTCTTCTCTGTGCTTTGTGCAACCTTCAGACAGAGGTGATGGTCTGGCCTCACACTCCCTGGAAACACTACTGATGCCACACCTCGACAGTGTTTGTCATTGCTGCCAGAAGGTTGTGGGCAGGCGTCACGGAGTACCGTCACTCTCTTTGTATGCTTTCAGCAACTTTAAGGTAGGGCTGGCCCCCATCTCTTCAGCATCTGTGACCACTGACACTATGGTCCTGAAGGGGTCAGGTGCTAAAGGTGGACAAAGTGTCAGATGCTTTTAAAATTTTATTGCTGCATCTCTATGATAAGGCCCTGATCACAAAGTGCAAGTGAGCTGCCCTCGGCCAGGAGTCAGGCATTCTCAGGCCAGTGCAAGGGCCTCATCCCCATCATCATCGCCTTTGAGGACCTCCTTACCCTCATCCCCATTGGCATCCTCCTCGTTGGAGGGAGACCTCCAGCTCCTCCATCTCCTCCTCAGCCAGCTTGTCTCCCCGTTGCAGTGCCAGGTTGTAAAGGGTACAACAGACAATGATGCATGACACCCACTGTGGACTATATTGCAGGGCTGGACTATATTGCAGGGCTCCGGTCCAAGCACCAGAACCTCGTTTTCAGCATCCAGATGGTCTGCTCCACCAAGTTGCAAGTTGCAGCATGAGCCTCATTATACCGTCGCTCTGCTGCAGTCTGAGGCCGCTTCATGGGTGTCATCAGCCACGTCCTCTGCAGGTAGCCCTTGTCTCTGAAGAGCCATCCCTGCAGCTTCTGTGCACCCTGGAAGACTTCAGGGATCTGTGGCTGACTGAGAATGTAGGAGTCATGCACACTCCCAGGAAACTGCGCAGATCTGCAGAAATTTTTTATGGTGGTCGCACGCCAGCTGCACATTCAGTGAATGGAATCCCTTGCAGTTGACCGGGTGTTGCGTCAGAGATCTGAGTGCCACATGAATGCAGTCGATGGCACCCTGCACCTGTGGGAAACCCGAGATGTGGGAAAATCTAATCGCTCTTGCATCCTGGCTGTCCTGGTCCCAGGCAAAATGCATAAAGTTGTGTGCCCTCGCGAAGGTGGCATCTGTGACTTCCTGGATGCATTTATGGATGGAGGCTTGTGATATCCCACAGAGGTCACCTGTGGAGTCCTGAAAGGAGTCACTGGCATAGAAATTGAGCACTGTGATCACTTTCGCGGTTCCTGGCAGTGGATGCCCTCCACGTCCCCATGGCGCCAAATCCTGCAGTGACCGGCAGATGGGACCGACCAGTTCTCTAGACATGCACAGTCTTCAACGACACTGGTTCTCGGTCATCTGCAGAAATGAAAGGCAGCATCTATAGACCCTGGATCTAGCTAGGCACCAACCAGCAACAGCTCGCTGTGGCTCTTTGGCGGCGTTTGCAGGAACCCCAGTCGCCCCTTCTTCCAGAGGGTGCTGCTCCTCCTTCTGTGCAGCCGGGAGCCTCAGTCGCTCTCTTCGCCGTTGTCTTTGCTCTTTTTTTTATTCATTCACAGGATGTGGGCTTCACTGGCTGGGCCAGCATTTATTGCCCATCCCTAGTTGCCCTTGAGAAGGTGGTGCTGAGCAGCCTTCTTGAACCACTGCAGTCCATGTGGTGTAGGTACACCCACAGTGCTGTTAGCAAGGGAGTTTCAGGATTTTGACCCAGCGAAAGTGAAGGAATGGTGATATATTTCCAAGTCAGGATGGTGAGTGACTTGGAGGACATCTTCCAGGTGGTGGTGTTCCCATCTATCTGCTACCCTTGTCCTTCTAGATGGTAGTAGTTGTGGGTTTGGAAGGTGCTGTCAAAGGTGAATTCCTGCAGTGCATCTTGTAGATGGTACACACTGTTGCAACTGTGCGTCAGTGGTGGAGGGAGTGAATGTTTGTAGATGTGGTGCCAATCAAGCGGGCTGCTTTGTCCTGGACGGTGTCAAGCTTCTTGAGTGTTGTGGAAGCTGCGCTCATTCAGGCAAGTGGAGAGTATTCCATCACACACCTGACTTGTGCCTTGTAGATAGTGGACAAGCTTTGGGGAGCCAGGAGGTGAGTTACTTGTCACAGGATTCCTAGCCTCTGACCTGTTCTTGTAGCCACACTATTTAAATGGCTAGTCCAGTTCAGTCTCTCTAAGCCACAAAGCATAAAGCTAGGTCACCAGGCTTTCATGATCCTGATGTACTCATCCTGCAGGGTGAAAGAGAGCGATGCATGGGTTAGCATGGGTGTACTAAGAACCTGTCTTGGTTAAGTCTGAAGGCCCCTTAACACATCCCAGAGAGTGCTGGCCGCCACTTGGATGGCCAGAGATTAGTGTGCTATATGGCTGCCCAAAACCCCACCCACCTCCGCCCCACTCCACCTGACTGATTGTTGGCAGCTTTGTCCATTGCACTGCATGCTATGCTCTCAGCTCCAGCACAGACATTCTCCTAACCCGTGCTGCAAGGCTACACTGTTAGCTTGAACCATGGAGGAGAATGGTCCAAACCGCGATGATGACATTGCAAGGGGCTGTGAGCAGTGACTGCTCCATGGCGAGCTTTAGCAATGAGATTGTATAACGTGCCCAGTCATGGGCTGGGCCTATAATGATATGCAGATGTATTACAATGAGGTTCCTGACATCCGATGGCGGGAAACACTGCCTGCCATTGACGAACAGTGTGGACGGTCGCAAAGTGGTTTCACGATATCGTTAAACCAATTTTTGGCCTTCTCACCATATTGTCTGCTCACACCACCGAACACGCCCGACGCCAGCAGGCATGGACAGTTCCGCCTGCTGACTGCATTATGCAATCTTCCCATGCCTTCCTTGGAACAGTATTAGGAGAGCAAGTGATGCTTGATCAAAAAAAATGCACACAGCAGATACATTTCAGAAGAATCATTTGACTGTAGAAGTAGCCAAAAACAACCATGAGATCCCTCCAAAGACAGTTGAAAGGCTCTAATCTCCTGGATTGATTAAGCAAGAACTTATCAAAATGATTTTGATATGTCACTCACCGGCATTTGTTTCTTCATGCTATAGCCTCATTTTAAAAACATTATTGAAGAATAAGAAAGTTTTTGTATGTTATCGGAAGGTCCTTCAAGAGTTGGAAGGTAAGGGATCAATAAAATCAAAGGTGCATTTGAGTCTAATGCAGTCAATGAGAATGATTTTGAGATCTTGAAAGTGAAATCTTCAAAAAAATCTTTTACATCAAAGTCATGTTGTACATTTTTATTGTAAAGATTTAATAATATTGACAATATAGGGCTTTCTGAAGCAATAGGAAATCAATTCCATTCCATTTTTGATCTGTTACGTATTAAAGAAGTTAAATAAATGGAAAGATTCATCATTACCTTTAACACGTTCTTCTGTTATTTTCTGTTGCATATTTCTGTTTCAAAAATGAATGCAAATGACATTATTGGAGGGCTGACTTAAAGGAATTACTTGGCTTCAGGAAGGTTAATTAACAGGCTCACAGTTCAAATAAGAGAGGACCCACTTTAATGACCCAATTCACTGATGCTAATTTCGCTTTCTTCCACAACCCCTCCCCACAACTATGGGTCGATATCCACTCCTAGATATTTCTTACAATGATATTATCAGAACTTACTCGAAACAAAGATTTTCCAAAGCCCCCCAGAATGAAATGAACAGAACAAAGGTTAATGACAATTGCTTGTGAATAACTTTTAAAAGCTGTCTTCTTTAAAGATTCAGCACTTGTAACTGAACTAGTTAGACTAAGCCGGTCGACAGAATTGGCTGATACTCATTTTTTACAACAGGATTGTTGCTCTTCATATGTGTGGACAAAGTAGCATTTCTTCAGGGCACATTAGTCTTCTGGCCTATAATGCCCAAGGAGGCAAAGAACAAGTGGTTCTGGGGTGAATTTTACAGCTCCCTGCCAGTGTATTTGAAGGTGTGGGGCGCATAAAATAAAGCAGGTTGCCAGCCCTGCCCACCCGTGACCTGTCCCCTATATTACGGTAGGGTGGGGGGGGGTGGGGGGGGGGGGGGGCGGCGGGGGGTGCGGGGGTGGGTGGGGTTGTTGGGGGGCCTGGTAAGGCGTCAGGCAGCCCTCCTGCTCTTAGGCCTGTTGAGGCCCATAAATGGGCAATTAACTGCCACCTAAAGGACTTATTCCACGACTGCCACAATCTTTCAGCCTGAAGCAGAAGGCGAACAGCCTGGTAGATTTGACAGTGCAGGGGTACCTCCTTTGGGGAGTCCCCTATACCCATTGGGCAGTACCCCGAAGATGGTACCCCTTCCTTTTATACATCCCCTCCCCGGCCTCTCTAACACGAATTCCCAACCCCTTACCCCCTTGCTGGGGTCTCTTGCTTGGTGCCCGCCTCAAATCCCCAGAATTACCTTAAGCCTGGTATCCATCTTCACTTCTTCTTTGCAGCTGGTGTAGTTCCAGCAGTGGCCACTACTCTCTTCTGGCACTGCTGGGTCTGTAGAACTGCAGGCCGATCAGATTGGTTGGAACCCCTCTCCCTGAGGGGCACAAGTCGCACTCTTAACTAATTAAGGCCACCGTCAGTATAATACTGCTGCAGGGCAGCCGAATTTCACATTGATGAATTGCCGTTCAACTTATAGGTCAGGGGGCGGATAATCTCTCCCCCAGTGAAATTCGACCCCTCTATTTATAATTGGTGATACTTTCTCACATTATAATGACCTGAATGCCCAACTTCTCTTAAAAAAAAGTTTGTGGCTTCCATTGGTGTTGCAATACAAGGTATGAGAGGAATTGGATTCAGAATTTCCAAATTAATCTGAAACAAAGGTTCAAGGCAACATAGTCTATCTTGTGAATCGGGACAAACTGTAGGGTTGTAGACTTTCAGGAAGCTCATATTTTAAAAATATGTACTCTGAGGAAATTTAGGAGAAGTGTATAATAGGTGGCCTGTCTTACTCTATTGCCATAAAATCAAATTACCCCCACTGAGTGGGTAACCCTGCACGGAGAGATGGGTGATCATAGAATGAGCTAACCTGAGTCATTTTGATTACAACAGATGATTACACAACAGTATTTATGGGCTTCCAGGAACAAGTTTCCTGGCCAAAATTCTGGCTTAATAAATCACAAAATATTGCACAAGAAACAGGCCTTTGGCCCATAAGATCCCTGCCTGTCTTTATGCTTCACATGAGCCTCCTCCCGTTCTCCTTCAACTAACCCCACCAGCATGCGTCAGCATACCCCTACGTTATAATTTGGGTGAGTGGACCACAATAAAGGAGACAATTGATATTTGGTAGAGAACACTATTACAATATAGATATATTAGCCGGATTACTTTTGGAGTAAACTTTTCCAACGTAATGTTTCATGGATAGATATCGACCAGTACTTCTTTAACCAACTGTAAAATTTCAGTTCTTTGTAGTTCTCAAACAAAACCAGTTGTTGTAGCCTGAGGACAAATTGTAACAAAACACTCAAACACAGGATCAGCCTTTAAGAGGGTGTTAATTTATAGGATTCAGTAGTTTGGATATATGGGATTATTACTTCTTTAAATGCTTTCATTAGTAGATTGAAAATAAAGGATTACATTGAGCTCTATCACAGATCCCATTGGGAGCAGACAGACGCTATGTAGCACACAATGAAGTTAGTGCAATTACTGTTGTTTCTGTACCTTGCCCTAAAATTGTGTCATTGAGGGAGATCTCCTTCATCAAGATGGCTAGTGGAAAACAACATTTTGAACAGCCAAAAATAATTGAAAGTGGCAAAGGAAGTACATCCTGATAATGACTGCAACATAACCAACATATACTAGTTAGTTTGATTTGCTGGCTGTCAGGTTTTCCCAGTACCTGCTGATTGCGATTCGTAATATACAGAATATGGCTGTTTTACAATGCTGCCTCCTTTCCATTGCTGACAGACTTTCCTTCTGAAATAAAATAATCCTTATCATTTGCCTGATTAATTGTAAAGAAATAGGAAGTTGGGGTATGGTCTTCAACTTTCTATAACCTTTATTCATAACTAAAAATATATTCTATCTGCAGATAATTTGGAGGATTTTGGGGCAAATAAAGATAACAGACCAATGGATTATGCTAATGAACTTTCATTTACATCTCTTTATGTATGTAAATTGAGTTAATTGCCAAATAAGCATTCCCATAACTCACAAAACATACATCCTATTCTCCTGAATCTCAGAGGGTATTTTCACTATAGCATCATGGATAACAGATTAATGAAGTATGCTAATCGTGTTTAATTTGCATATGCAAATAAAGTGTACTCAAAAATAGACAGAGCTGAAATGCTTACAAGCTTTAACTTGCAGTCAGTAGGTTTTAAGCTATTTCTGGTAACCTGTTAATGAATTATATTGGCCTGGGTTTTGCAATCAGGGGAGAATGAACAGCATGCGCCATACGCTTACAATCGCCCACAGACACAAGCCTGCAATGATGTACCTCCTCAACTTATCAGGTTGAAGAATCCTCACTACGATACGGAGAAGGCTAAACTCGATAACCTCTGAAAACGGGCGCAGAGATAGCAACACCCTTGGAAGCGATGTGGATTAACGCCTGCCCATTCAATGTAATGCAGGCAGCATGTCAACCGCATACTACCTGCTGATTTGCATGAGTTCAGCGTGCAGCCAGCACTAACTGTGTTGTTGTGTGGCTACATGCCTCAACATGGGGCCCAAAAACCTAAGAGGCTAATACCAGTTAAAGCAAGCCTGCATTACTTAAAGCTAGACTGCATTTCACAAAGGGAAGGCGCACTGTGTCTGGAAAATTTGCAGGAGGTCATTCTACAATTGATTCTGACCTGGGAAATACAGAAGATGGCACAATAGAAGAGAATGGGCTCTGAGGGTTTTGAATGGAAGAGATATCTTGTACCCTCAGGAAACCAGGAGGCCTCAGATACACGCTCAGAAGGCAGTGGGAGCAGATAACCATGGCAGTCAATGCTAGTAGGAAAGCCCCAAGGACCTGAATTCAGTACTGCAAAAAGTTCAATTACCTCACATGAGTGGTCATGGTCAATGAATACATCTTCAAATGCCATATGCTACTCTCTACACCACTAGCTTCAGACACTGCTCAATTCACCAAGCAGCATCATTCCCCCTTACCTGCCTCTTACCTGATGTTCACATGCAATACCACATACTCACACACTTAGCACTGCTGCAAATCTTAGACCCACATCTCACAGTTTGTACACACTGCCAACTATACAAACATGACAGCCACATCACCCAAATGAATTGCGTGGGATCAATGATACGTTTGTTCTATCTTGCCGGACAAGTTGACGCAGAACTAGAGGCAGCATGATCTGGCTACTCTTCACACTTGTAGTAAGCATTCGTTGTGCACACACTAACAACAGCACCAATATGGCATCCAGTGCAACTCAATCCAGAAGTGTGCCTATCTGGCTCATGCACCAATTTTGACCTCAGATGGTACCCATAGCACCCAATCAGTGGGTGCTACTGATCCAAATTTTGCACGGAGAGAGTTGAAACCATGAAGTGCAAGTTAGAGCATTTAAGTCAATGACAAATCATATACAGATAAGGAAATAAAGAGGGGAAAAGAAAGACAGAATTAAAAGGCAGAGATAAAACAGATGAAGATAAAGTAAAAATGAAATTACAATTTTAGCTTTTCAAAATATTCAACAATAATAAAAATCTACAGGTATAAGATCCCACACTTATAAAAGTTAATTTATTTTTCTAGGGAAGCTTTTTGTCAGTAATTAAGACATTAAGATTCACCTGAATGGGCAAGCACCAGTGTTTTCTGGTGTCTGTAGTGTATGTCTAGTGAGTGCATATCCAAACTTCACGCCCTTCATGCATTTGAACATTAGCAAGGTCCCGATGTAGTGAAATTTCTGAAGAAGCAGGGTAATTCAGGCAGCAGGTTCGGGGTTTCCACTATTAATTTTGCATGTGCGGATGGTGGAAGTTGCTGTTGATAATCATTCCCTGAAAACAGTGAATGCTGATAGCCTCATTGTTATTCCTACCACAAAATCCTGGACAATATTACAGCTAATTGGCATATGCATATTATCCTCAAATAATTTACACTGGAAAATTAGACTATTTGCCCTATAACTCAAAACTGTAGATTAACATTTACAAAGCTTAAAGGATATATTATACTATTAGAATAGCCCATGAACCAAGTCAGCTAAATGATTAGATAGTACACGATAGTCTATTAAATATACATTCTTGTTGTTTGGATAAATTAAGATAAAATCCCTGCGCAATGATAATTACATGAAATAAAAGTGGAAATGGGAGGTAATAGGGAGCAATTTTCAGATCTAAAACCAGCACGAAGTGGGCAAAAAGGCTATTCTGCTCACTGGTTCATGCTGAAGTGAGGCCCAAGACAATTTGTCCTGGGAGAGTAAGATATTTTAAACATGGGACTTCAGTACAAGAAGATTGAAGGTATGCTAATTTATCTACTTTAAAAAAACAATTTTTATTTTTAATACATTCAGTATGTTAAGACCATAAGACATAGGAGCAGAGATTAGGCCATTCGGCCCATCGAGCCTGCTCCGCCATTCAATCATGGCTGATAAGTTTCTCAACCCCATTCTCCCGCCTTCTCCCCCGTAACCTTTAATGCCCTTACCAAACAAGAACCTATCTATCTCGGCCTTAAATACACTCAATGACCTGGCCTCCACAGCCTTCTGCGGCAATGAATTCCATAGATTCACCACTCTCTGGCTAAAGAAGTTTCTCCTCATCTCTGTTCTTCCCTTTACTCTGAGGCTGTGCCCTCGGGTCCTAGCCTCTCCTACTAATGGAAATATCTTTCCCACATCCACTCTATCCAGGCCTTTCAGTATTCTGTAAGTTTCAATCAGATCCCCCCTCATCCTTCTAAACTCCATCGCGTATAGACCCAGAGTCCTCAAACGTTCCTCATATGTTAAGCCTTTCATTCCTGGGATCATTCTCGTGAACCTTCTCTGGACCCTCTCCAGGGCCAGCAAATCCTTCTTGAGATACGGGGCCCCAAATTGCTCACAATATTCTAAATGTGGTCTGACCAGAGCCTTATAAAGCCTTAGCAGCACATCTCTGCTTTTATATTCGAGTCCTCTCGAATTAAATGCCAACATTGCATTTGCCTTCCTAACTACCGACTCAACCTGCAAGTTAACCTTAAGAGAATCCTGGACTAGGACTCCCAAGTCCCTTTGCACTCCAGATTTCTGAATTCTCCCCCCATTTAGAAAATAGTCTATGCCTCTATTCTTCCTACCAAAATGCATGAACTCACACTTCCCCATGTCGTATTCCATCTGCCACTTCTTTGCCCATTCTCCTAACTTGTCTAAATCCTTTTGCAGCCTCCCCGCCTCCTCAATACTACCTGTCCCTCCACCTATCTTTGTATCATCTGCAAACTTAGCCAGAATGCCCTCAGTTCCTTCACCTAGATCATTAATGTATAAAGTGAAAAGTTGTGGTCCAAACACTGACCCCTGCGGAACTCCACTAGTCACTGGCCGCCATCCTGAGAAGGACCCCCTTATCCCCACTCTCTGCCTCCTGCCAGACAGCCAATCTTCTATCCATGCTAGTACCTTGCCTCTAACACCATGGGCATCAGCCTCCTGTGCAGCACCTTGTCAAAAGCCTTCTGGAAGTCCAAGTAGATAACATCCATTGGCTCTCCTTTGTCTAACCTGCTTGTTACCTCCTCAAAGAATTCTAACAGATTTGTCAGGCATGACCTCCCCTTGATGAAACCATGCTGACTTTGCCTGATTTTACCATGCACTTCCAAGTATTCTGAAATCTCATCCTTAATAATGGACTCTAAAATCTTACCAACGACCGAGGTCAGGTTAATTGGCCTGTAATTTCCCGTCTTTTGCCTTACTCCCTTCTTAAACAGAGGGGGTTACATTAGCAATTTTCCAGTCCTCTGGAACCCTCCCTGACTCCAGTGATTCCTGAAAGATCACCACTAACACCTCCATTTGAAGCAGCAACATTGACAGTACATTAATACACTGCAGTATTGGTCTAGATTATGCGCTCATATCCCAGAATTGTGTTTCAGCCCTGAACTTCTTCACCCATTGATGACAGTTCTACCACTTGAGCTCGCTTGCCTCACCTGTTCAGAGGAAGAGTCATATTGGACTCGAAACGTTAACTCTGGGGAGAATTTCTCCCCATCGAGGGTTGGTGGGGTGGGGGGGGGGGGGCTGAGCGGGAGCGGTAGTGGGAGCGGTAGTGGGTGCGGGTGGGCGCGCAGCCGATCGTCGCCCACAATTGGCTGCGTGCTGCCATTTTATATGGGCGGGCCAATTAAGGGGCCTGCGCATGCGCGAAAGAGCGCAGAAATCTTCCTGAGGCACAGAGCTGCCTGAGGGAGACTAGTTTGATTATCAAAAATTTAAATAAAGGAAGAAAACATTTTAAGACATGTCCCCTCATGTGACAGTGTCACACATGAGCTGGGGCATGTCGATGAATTTTAATTTAAAAATGTATTTGATTTATAAATTCGTCATGAAACCTCATCCTGCCTGCGGATGAGGTTTCATGATAAATGCGAAGGCCACCTGGGCTCTTCGCCTGCCCGCCAACCTTAAGGTTGGACGGGCAGCTCTGTTAATTATTTTAATTAGTCTTTAAATGGCCTTTGACAGTCTGGCAGGCGCGCAGCCAACCCTGGTGCACGCCTGCCGAACTGAAGATCGGAATGACGCGCGGTGACGTCGGGACGCACGCCCTATGTCACCGTGCGTTATTTTACGTGTCGGCGAGCGGGGCCCTCACCCGCACGCCAGCCTGAAGATTCTGGCCTCTGTTTCTCTCCCCACAGATGCTGCCAGACCAGATGAGTTTTTCCAGTGCTCTCTATTTTTATTTCAGATCTCCAGCATCTGCAGTATTTTGCTTTTATTATGCCTCATCTGTGCCATGTACTGTGATCACACAGCCTTGAAAGCCAAAATTAGAAGGCAACCCATTGTGACAGCAACGGTATAATTAAAGCATAGATACTCACCTAAGAAGCATTAGATCTCACAGAAGGGCCACTTATTGGGCCAGGCCTCATTATGAAACTTACAAACTAAACTCCAGGGCCAGGATTTTCCATTCGTCGGGCGGGCTCGGCGGGAGCAGAACCAACCGCCGCCCACGATCATGTCCACACAGCACTTTCACACGGGTGGGCCAATTAAGGCCCGCCCTGCGTGGATCGCGAGCAGTAGCGCTGAACGCTGCCTGTGCGGGCGGGGGCGGAGGAGGGAGAGCCAGGCCTAGCGCACAGTTTGCGCATGCGTGCGAAAGTGCGCCTCAATCTTCCTGAGGCACGGATCTGCTTCAGGGAGATTGAACCGTTTTATGAGAAAATTAATAAAGAGCAGAAAAATTCAATGAAACATGTCCCCTCATGTGGCTGTGTCACATGAGATGGGGCATGTTTTTAAGTTCAAATGAAACTTTTTATTTAAATTGTAATAGCTTCAGGAAACCTTATCCCGAAATCTGCCCCAAAAGGTATTTCAGAATTCTGAATCCGCTCTATTTCCCATATGATAGCAGATATTACAGCCTGTTATTTTTATTATTATTCTTTCAAGGGATCTAGGCATCGCTGGCAAGGCCAGCATTTGCTGCCCATCCATAATTGCCCTTGAGAAGGTGCTTGTGTGAGCTGCCTTCTTGAACTGCTGCAGTCCATCTGGGGTAGGTACACCCACAGAGTTGTTAGGAAGGGGCTTTTGATCCAGCGACGGTGAAGGATATAGTTCCAAGTCAGGATGGTGCGTGGCTCGGAGGGGAACTTGCAGGTGGTGGTGTTGGCCAATCGCTTTGCAAATTTGATGAAGGTGAATCAAAATAAATAACCAATGAAATGGCTGTTAACATAAAATGATTTTCTAAGACTCTCCTTGGTCTAAGTTCTACTTCCAAATAACTTCAGTAAAAACTGACAGGAAAGCAAATGCTGCTTTGACAGAACACGCAGCACACAAACAGTTATCTGTAATTTTTTGCTATTTGGTGCAGACACTGTGCATTTGGGAGAAGGAAAATGAGGATTTCAAGAATTCCGCTGGTACACAAGATGGATTCTGAATCCAAACTCAGGTTTAGAAATGTAATTTTTCAGTTTGGCAGTGGAGACTGTGAGCTGAAATCTTATACTCAGCAGATACCTGAACACCTCTCCTCTCATTAAGGAACCTGTTTCAGTTTTACACTGGACTGCAAAGAGAAGCTGTGTAATGGTCCATTTGGGCATGGGGAGTAAAGGATTGTTAAGAGGATCATGGTGTGGCACATGGATGCCAGCTTTGGACAAATCTGATGCCTACATCATCCCACCATTCTAGTTGATGGAAGCGTTATGACAATGGGAAGGAATTATTGAGACACCATCTGGCAGAAGGACCAAAAACATCCACAATTTTAAAAACAGAAATATAACAAGAGCATGAATAATAATAATGATACCATAAATGATCAGTATAGTGACTCACCAGCATTGGAAGTGTTTATTCAAATGTACAGTGTGCAGTGTAAACTGTAGTGTTTGGAAAACAGCTTGAAAGGGCTAAATAATATGTTAAAGAAAATAATATGATTTGTAAAGAGTTCTTAAATACTGTCAATGCAGGCCAAAAGAATTGTATAAATTATGCTAAAGCTGTCATATTATTGATTCAGAAAGTACGTTAAGGTATTGTTCAGAATTCCGTACTATGAATCAAATGTACTTAACATGCAGAGACACTTGAACTTGCGTCTTTTTTATTGCATTACATTAATCAAATGCTTCAAGAGGACACATTTTCGAGCAAATGTCACAATGATGTTCTGTAAAAACATCTTTCGAGCAGGAGGATTTCTGACAGCAATATCAATTGTGCTGTCTCAAATGATCAGTGTGACTGAATTACTCCAAAATTAACAGTTGTAATTTATGTGCGAGTTGCCTCATTTCCCTTGAAGCCAAGTCTGAAAAACAAATAATTAAATTGTTCTAAGTGTTTAAACCATTCAAATGGCTAACCTAGCATGGTTAACGGGTTTAACGAAAGCATGCGCACGGTCATGAATTGTATTTTAAAATGCTAACTCTGTTCTATTGCATGCTAAGATGTTTTTTTTTTAAAGATATCCAGGGAACTGACAAGGGAATACTGTTGGGTTGTAAGATGCAATTTACAGGATCTTTACAAAAGTTGACAATTTCTTTCAAATTCAAAGGTCTGAACATGCATACAAAATGCTCGTCAAACTGCAAATGTGGCAATTATAGCAGGTTATTCCTTGACACTGTTACTTCAGGCAAGCGGCCAAAGTGCAGCTCCAGTCAAAATATCCCACATGATCCAAGCAGCTTAACAAGCTCTTTTACTCTCTGCGGACTCAGAGAAGAAAGGGATTTCAACCCAGGAGGAATAGGACAAAAAAAAAGTAAAGGAAGAAAGAAAGAGGGCCGCTAGTGTTTGCTGAAGAAAATGGTGCCACTGACTCTCCCTGATCAAGGTGTGTGTGTATAGCGCAATGACAGCTGTCCACGCTCACATTTAACAGAGCAGCTTTAAATAGGCGAGGGAATCTGCCCGTTATTCACTGTTTGCTAATGAATGACTTGCTTCAGTTCATGTGCTTTTGTGTTCCAGCAGCCCCTCTAACTACACCTTGCCTACATCGCCTACAGACACGTCAGCCTGCCACAAATTCCCTCCCCCACTCCCTCCCCACCACCATCGCCCTTTTTTTTTTAATAACTTAATTTTAATTCCATCTCGAAGCAACCTCCACTGCACAATGGGCTTCTAAACTCATTAAGTAAATTCCAAAAGAACCATTAACAAATCATTTCTCTTTGGCCAGATATATCAGGTTTAATTAGGTAACCATTTTTGACATGGTGCAAAAACAAAAGGCCTGCTCCTCTCTGAAAAGGTTCAGGTCCTTTAGAGTCCCACTCTTCCCACCGTAGCTCTGCTAATGATTCAGAATTTTAAGAGAAAAAAAAACAGATGAAGGGGAAGGTCTCCTACCCTCTGCTGTACACAAAAGCCTTCGCAAGAAACCCGTTGCCCCCTCACCAGGTGACTTTCGAACCTCATTACACGAAAATTGTCAGGCAACAAAGGCGCTGAGCGTAGCATGCAGTACCTAAATAAAGTAAACGCATCAGACCGGGATGTACAAATTTAACTCTTCACTTCATAACACTGCAGTGAACTAACCAGAAACATTCATCTGTGCCATACCTTGTGCAATGAAAAAGATTTCTAGCTAGTTCTGTTTGCAGGAATGATACAGGCTACCAGATTCACTAACCACAGGAACACAAAAATAGGATTAGGCCACTTAGCACAAAAGTGTGTTCTGCCATTCAATGAGATCATGGCGGATCTGTGACCTAACTCCATATACCCAACTTTGCCCCATACCCCTTAATAAGCTTGGTTAGCAAAAAATCTATCAATCCAGATTTAAAATTAACAATTGATCTAGCATCAATTGCCTTTTTCAGAAGAAAGTTCCAAACGTTCACCACCATTTGTGTGTAGGAGCGTTGCTAACTTTGCTCCTGAAAGACCTGGCTTTAATTTTTAGGCTATTTTCCCTAGCCCTAGACTCTGCAACCAGTGGAAATAGTTTCTCTTCATCCAATACATCAGTTTCCCCATAAAATCATGGAAATTTTGATCAAATCCATATAGATTTGGTAGAATTCTGTCAATGGATATGACCACGATCATTGGATGATGTATCATCAAGAATTCCAGAGAATGGCCTTTTGAAGAGGAATGTGAAGTCCTCTTGGCTTTAGCAAATTTTTAAAGGAACGTTTTTTTTCTTGTTTTCACCCCCTCCCCCCACCACAGCTTCCATTTAACCATCCTTTATTTTTCCATGCAGATGATATAACCATTCACCCCATGCAATCTTCTTTAACTGTGGTCATCTGAGCTGCAAAGGCTTCACCACACACAGACAATAATACAACTCCAAGGCCAACAAACAGTATTCACTGCATTAATTTCCTCACTTGCTGCCCCACCCCATGAAAAAAGTATCAAAGTTGGCTTGTCAAGTGCTGGTAGGTGAGAGTGAGTGACTCAAGTATTCTAACAAGCATCCAAGTAGGAAGCATATTCTACAAGAACACAAGAAATAGGAGCAGGAGTAGACCACATGGCCCATCAAGACTGCTCCCTCATTCAATATAATCATGGGGATGTGAAGGCCTAGTGGTATTGTCACTGGGCTAGTAATCCAGAGACCCAAGGTAATCCTCTGGGGACCTGGGTTCAAATCCCACCATGGCAATAAAAATCTGGAATTAAAAGTCTAATGATAACTTGGTCTGGCCTACATGTAATGCTGTTGACTCTGAAATGGCCTAGAAAGCCACTCTGTTGTATCAAACTGTCTTATGATGAGAGGCTGAGTAAATTGAGTCAATAAAAAGGAATGAAGCTAGATGGCAATGACCTAGACACTGAAAAAGATAATGGCAAATCCAGCTCTGTCAACCCTTCAAAGTCCAACAGAGACTGCAGCAGTTCAAGAAGGCAGCTCACCACCACCTTCGCAAGGGCAATTAGGGATGGGCAATAAATGCTGGCCTAGCCAGTCATGCCCACATCCCATAAATGAATAAAAAAGGTCTGATCTTGGGCTTCAATTTTCCCGCCCACTCCCCATATCCCTTACACAAAAACAAAAATTGCTGAAAAAACTCAGCAGGTCTGACAGCATCTGTGGAGTGAAAGACAGAGTTAACAGAAGAACAGTTCTGAAGAAGAGTCATACGGACTCGAAACGTTAACTCTGTCTTTCTCTCCACAGATGCTGTCAGACCTGCTGAGTTTTTCCAACAATTTTTGTTTTTGTTTCAGATTTCCAGCATCCGCAGTATCTTGCTTTTACTCCATATCCCTTAATTCCCCGAGAGAACAAAACTCTGTCTAATTCAGCTTTAAATGTATTCAATGATAAAGCATCAACCACTCTCTGGCGTAGAGAATTCAAAGATTCATAACCCTTTGAGTGAAGTAATTTCTCCTCATCTCAGTCCTAACTGATCGGGCCCTTATCCTGAGGCTGTGCCCCTGTATTTTAGACCCCCCGACCAGCGGAAACAATCAGTGTCTACCCCATCAGTCCTCTTCAGAATTTTTTAGGTTTTAATGAGATCATCTCTCATTCTTCTAAACTCCAGAGGATATAAACCCAGTTTACTCAGCCTCTCATCATAAGATAACCCCCTCATCCCAGGGGCCAATTTAGTGAACCTTCACTGTGCCGCCTCCAGTGCAAGTATATCCTTTCCTAAATGCGAAGATCAAAACTACACACAGTATTCCAGATGTGGTCTCAGCAAAGCAACTTACAATCGTAGCAAGTCTTCTTTATTCTTGCACTCCAATCCCCTTGCAATAAAGACCAACAAGCCATTTGCATTTCCAATTGCTAGCTGCATCTGCATGCCAACTTTCTGCATTCCTTGTACAAGCACACCCAAGTCTCTTCGGACATCAACACTTGCAAGTTTCACACCTTTTAAAAAATATTCTGCTTTTGTATTCTTATGACCAAAGTTCTATCCACATTTCCCTACACTATGCTCCATCTGCCATCGTGTTGCCCAGTCACTTAACCTGTCTACATCTCTTTGCAACCTTTCTGTGTTCTCCCCACAGCTTACCTTCCCACCTAGCTTGGTGTCTTCAGTAAAGTTTGATATATTACTCTCTTTCTCTTTATTTGAGTCATTAATGTAGATTGTAAGTAGCTGAGGCCCCAGCACGATCCTTGTGATTCACTGCCTGCCAACTTGAAAAAGTCCTGTTTATGCCCACTCTCTGCTTTCTACCCATTAATCAATCCTCTATCCCTGCTAAAATATTACCCCCAGTTCCATGTGCACTCACCTTGTCTATTAAGCATTTATGTGACACATTATCAAATGCCTTTTAGAAATCCAGATATATCACATTAGCTGTTCCCCCTTTATCTACCCTACTAGTTACATTCTAAAAAAAACTCTAGGAAATTTGCCAAACAGGATTTCCCTTTAGTAAAACCATGTTGACTTGTTTTGATCATACTATGCTTTTTTAAGTGCATTGTTAAGACTTCCTTATGAATATATTCCAATGTTTTCCCAAAACGGATGTTAGGCTAACTGGCCTGCAGTTCATTGTTTCTCTCTCCCACCTTTCTTGAAAAGCAGTGTAGCATTTGCCAACTTCCAATTTATTTGCATCATTCCAGAATCTAAGGAATTTTGGAAAATCATGACTAGCACATCCATTAGCTATGCAGCTATCTCTTTTAGAACCCTTGGGTGTAGGCCATCAAGTCCTGGGGATTTTTTAGATTTTAGTCCCCTACGTTTCTCCAATAGATTTTCTCTGCTGATATTAATTTCCTTAATTTCCTCACTCTTTTTATCCCCTAGGTTACCACCTATGAAATGCTGAGGGGTGTTACTTATGCTTTTGTAAAAACAAAATGAAAGATTTAAGTTCAACTTAACTAATTACTATTCCTGTTTCATATAACTGTACACTTTTCTTCTGGGTTCTAATATTGTGGAATTTACAGATAGAGGCTATTCAGTCATTTTTTTCCTAAGTCTTCAACTGGGACTACCTACTCTGATCACATTTCCTTATTATTGCCTCATATCTCGTTATGTTCTTTCTTTTCAAATGTCAATCCAATTCCCTGTTAAAAGGTGCCATAGCTTCTGCTCCAATTCTCATTTATGGGTAAAACATTTTACATTCTCATGAGCTTCTGTGTGAAGACATTTTTATTTTCCAAAACTCCCTTCATTCTTCCAATGGTGATCTGAATTCATGTTCCTGAGTTAACCATCCTCCAACCAATGGAAACAATCTTTTGATATTTCCCCTCCCGAGGTCTTTGGAAATAACCTTTATTAGATTCCTTTCTTAGTCTTCTTTTTTTCAGTCACTAAAGTCTTCATTTTTTGACCCTTCCTCTGTAATTAAAATCGTTCTTTTCTGTATAATTATCTTCACTGTAACATATCGATGGCTTTAATAGCCTTCCTATAGTGCCAAGAACTGTCCATGCTACTTCAACTGTGACCTAACCAAATCCAACATTTCTTTCCTATTATATTTACCGACATATTAAATTCAATTTTCCCTAGGTGGGATTTCGGAGGCCAGAATATGACTGAACTGCAAGCTACAAGTTAGCGTCAGCTTCATTTAAGTGGAGTATTTGTTCAAATTTAATCTTATGCCAAATTGCATTACTTCACATGAGGCTTTACCCAAAGCATATACCTCAAGCATATCAGTCAGGCAGATTGGGCATCCTGAGACCTGACCTGCTCAAGTAAGCATCTTAAGGGAGATCATGGTTCAAAGTGTAGGTTTTTTCTGAGTTTTCAATTACATATTGCTGTATTTTGCTCCATGCATTAGTTGGTTTTTCAGCCTTGCCTGCCATTTTCATATTTTTTATTTCTTCAGAGTTTTATTTAATCATCTTTGGTTGCTGTTGTCATTTAAATAACACCATATAAAATGCTAAGAATGCAAGTTAATTTAGGAGTCCTCATCATGCTGCAGAGCAGACCTGACTTTGCTCTTTGCTTCACAAGGCAAGCTGAGATAGAGCCAGACTATCTGCTACACAAAAACTTGCAAATAACCTATGGAACATAAATGCTCTTCTCATAGTCATAGAGTTATGGCACAGAAGGAGGCTAGATGGTCCATGAGTCTACACAAGTTCTTTGTAGAGCAATCCAGTCAGTTCCATTCCCTTGCTATATCCCTGTTGCCCTGCAAGTTCATTTTCCTCACATACCTACCTAATTTAATTTTGAAATCATTTATTGTCTCCACTTCCACCACCCATGTAGGCAACAAGTTCCAGGTCACTGCCACTCACTACTTTAAAAAGTTCTTCCTCACATCCCTCCTGCATCTCTTGCCCAAAACCTTGAGTCTGTGTGCTTTAGTCCTGGTATCATCAACTAACATGAAGAGTTTTTCTTTGTCTACCTTGTCTATCTTCTCATCACTATCAAATTTCCCCCAAATCTCTTTTGCTCCAAGGAGGATTCCAACTTCTCCAACCTAACTAAAATCCCTCCTGGAAGTGAAGTTATCCACAACATGAGGGCTCCATATTGTCAGATCCTCCAAAGCCACCACAGTAGCCATCTGCCATATCAGGCAATCTGAAGCACACACAAGTTTGTGGTAACTAATAAACACTGCATTTGCAAGAAGCAAGACTTTCCCAGTGAAAAAGTGACATCATCTAGCTAGGCAGCTGGGATTTCATAAGGTGTCATATTTTCCTTAAGTAAGGCATCGAATGGCACTCACTTGTGCATCTGGGCGCCTCAGAACAACCTCATGGCCTCTATGAAAAGGTTTGTACTCAAATAATACTTAGATAGCCTTCGACTCAAAAACAAAATCATTGGTCTGGATTTTGGAGTCAGTGGCGAAGAGATGGCACTTGCTACTGACCTCAAAGAACTGTCCAGAAAGATCTAGTGACCTCTGTGGCATCAATTTTTCCTTTACTGAAGTCAGTTTGAATCTAGCTCCAAGTCAAGGGGGGGGGTCACCAGGCATGTAGCAACAGTGATGCTATCAAGCAGGGTTAGCAGACAACCACATATAATTATTCAATAGGGTGTAACTTTTTCAAAGGGTAATGGCATAAAAGGGCAAGTTTTCATCAGTTCAGCAATTTCAAATTGATTGCAGCCCTTCAACAATGCACCCAAAAAGGAAATGCAAAATCACTGATAGCAACCTCTGATTTCCACATTTAACTATACATTTACAGACTCCTGTCAGTTTTAGAGCGGTAATAATGGTGACTTCTGACAGTTTCACCATTATTACCTCTGCAAAATCGGATCCTGTATGTAGTTCAAAAGCCATTATCTACGAAGTATCAAAGATGCCATAATTATGCAGCATTCCACGGTGCACCTATTTTTTGAAGGAGTAGAAACACAAGGGGGGGACATGGTCTTTTAGAGACCAAGGCCAAACTTTAGATCCATAGCTGCTGAAACCCCACCACCTGTTTGCTGCTATAAAGCTGCTGTCTCTAATGGCAAAAAAAAGAACTTTGGTGCAATGATTATATGCAAGAGGAAACATAGAAACATAAAAAATAGGAGGAGTGGGTCATTCGGCCCTTCGAGCCTGCTCTGCTATTCAATAAGATCATGGCAATCCTTTATATCAACACCGTGCTCCTGCACTTTACGCATACCCCTTGATGTCTTCAGAGTCCAGAAATCTATCTATTTCCTTCTTAAATATATTCAGTGACTTGGCCTCCACAGCCTTCTGTGGTAGAGAATTCCATAGGTTCACCACCCTCTGAGTGAAGAAGTTTCTCCTCATTTCAGTCCTAAATGGTCTACCCTGTATCCTGAGACTGTGACCCCTTGTTCTAGACTCCCCCCAGCCAGAGGAAATATCATCCCTGCATCCAGTCTGTCCATCCCTGTCAGAATTTTACATCTTTCAATGAGATCTCCTCTCATTCTTCTAAACTCCTGTGAATAGAGGCTTCGTCAGCCCAATCTCTCCTCATTCAACGATCTTGCCATCCCAGGAATCAGTCTGGTGAACCTTCGCTGCACTCTCTCTATGGCAAGTATTTCCTTTCTTAGGTAAGGAGACCAAAACTGCAATGATTTTTTTAAATGGTAGCACCCAGAAGGTAGAGGAGTTCCCAGCTTGTCATGTCTGATGATCTCCAAAAGTTCATCTCCAAAAAAAATCTATACCAAATTCAAGAGCTTATTTACCTTCTGATAACAGTTAATGTGTTCCTACAGTCAGGTACAAGGGAGCTGAGTGATTGCATTGGTTCAATCAGCGCCTTTCCTTCCTACAGTTTGAACTGACAATTTTATTGAAAGGTGCTTTTCACCAAAAGGTAGGATCACTCCACTTTGCTGTATCTCTTGAAGTGCAACCATCAACACTTCAACATTAAATGGATCAGTGTTGACCACATCTTTACTGTACCGTTGTAAATAATTTGTCATCTTTCCTGACACCATCACAATTTATTCTTTAAAGGTGAACTGCAGCACTATAAGAATTGCTCTCGTGTTACATTTTATGTGCAAATAGGCCAAGCTGTATGGGAAAGCCTGTCTTGTGCCAGTATCCCATCAAAATGGGATATGTATGGAAATGTAGAGGAGCTACCATTACAGGATTTACCATTGCCACCTGAGATGCCAATACAGGTGAGTCTATACCATGGGCTAGCTTGGCCTTATTTTCCCCATTTTCACAAAATTGGAGTTGGGATCCCTTGCTGTAGTCCTGTTATCACAGAGCCATCACCTTGTGTTAGGCCAAAGTAAATGAAAAAGCTGCACCATTCATAGTCCTAAAATTGAGATTAAGTTTATTCATGGAAATAATTCAGCTTCAGCCTTGGGTACAGAAAGATATTTTAATATTTACTATACTAAATATATTAAATCATTGAAGAGGACAGGGCAGGCTGAGAAAAATAGTTAATAAGGCATCTGAGATCCTGGGCTTTATAAATAGATTCCTAGGGTACAAAAACAAGGAAGTTATGGTGAGCCATTATGAAATATTGGTTCAGCCTCAACTGGAATATTGTGCCTAATTCTGGGCAACACACTTCAGGAAGGATGTGAAGGCATTAGAAAGGGTGCTGTAAAGATTTAGGAGAATGGTTCCAGGGATGAGAGATTTCAGTTAAGTGGATAGATTGGGGAAGTTGATACTGATCTCCTTAGGGAAGGCTGAGAGGAGATTTGAGAGGTGTTCAAAATCATGAAGGGTCCTAGAGTACATAGGGAGAAACTGTTCCCACTAGCAGAAGGGTCAACAAGAAGGGGACACTGATTTAAAGTGATTGGCAAAAGAACCAAAGGTAACATGTGGAAAAACCTTTTTGCACAGCAAATGCTTAGGATCTGGAATGCACTGCCTGAAAGTGTGATGGGGGTAGATTCATTCATGGCTTTCGAAGGAAAATTGGATAATAATCTGAAGAAAAAAGATTCACAAGCCAATGGTGAAAAGGCAGGAGAGTGGGGCGAGTTGATTTTCTCTTGCAGAGAGCCGGCATGGATACAAGGGGCCAAATGGCCTCCTTCTGTGCTGTGATCATTCTAAAAATAAAGATTTTTTTTTTAAATGGCTTGCTGCTATTTATACTGAGGAAATCCTATCATTTGCAATTTTAATTATTTTACCAAACCGCACTTTAGATTAGAAGGATTGTCTAAGTGACAAAGTACTCATCCAGATCTGTGTCCTAACAAAACTATATAATAAAGATGCGGCCACCTTTGATATTATAGCTTAATTGACACCCATCATTTTATGTTTCTTTCTTCCAGTGATGCATTAGATGGGTCAATGATTTTATCAAAACATTGTTGATATCGTAATCCAGTTTATGTGTCAACCTGGAAATAAACACATCCTATTGGCATTGAGTTTTCAAATGTTCAGCCCCATCTCTGCTTTGGCTTTCTATGTGGGCTTTCCCAGTTGAGAGCCATTCTCTTAACTTCTGAGGTATCAGTTTTCAGTCATACAGCAGACATGCCTTGTCCACTGCAATTATTTTACTATGAGATGCTATATCACTGTATTTTAACCATTCCTCTTTGTCTCACTGTTGATTGTCACGTCTCTGAGTTGAACCCCCAATCAAGTATAAAGAACTAGGTAGAATCTGGGATTTGGGATGCTGTTGGAAGAGATAGACCCACCCATGCCAAAGGAAGAATTTATCTCCATCATCTCCTCCAGTGATTGAGTAAATGTCCTTTTGAAGCATGTTCCAAAAGTGTCTGACCACTTGTTCTGAGCCTTCAGCTGAGTTCAAGTCTCAGCATCATACTGAAGTGCCTCGACCCTCATGTGTTATGCTTTTAATGTCCATGTCTTATTCTCCTATTCCAGCATTGTCCTAACAATCCATCAAAGTCATCCACATGAAATAATTTGTCTCTCCAGCTTTTTCTCATAGCTAGTCAAAGAATATATACTAAAAGTAAAACTAAATTGAAGACCCTCCCATATTTTATCGAGCTGACTTTTAGGACTGGGACTAATGTCCTCGCAGGGAGGTTGCTAGTACTGTTGGGGAGGTTTAAACTAGATTGACAGGGGGATGGGAACCTGAGGGGAAATTCAGAGTGCAGAGGAGAAAAACTGGCAGTGGGAAGTAGTGAAGTATCAACTGATAACGAGGACATATCAGAGAGTTACATCAAGGTAGATAGGATACTTGGAGAGTTTGATAGAATTAGAGTAAGCAACAGTAAGTCATGAGATGGGGTCAGAATAAGTGGGAAAGTAAAAAAGCCTAAATCAGGGCTAATGTGCATATATGGGAATGCACTGAATGTGATCAATAAGATTGGTGAACTGCAGGCACAGGTTGACAAATGGAACTATGATATTATTGCTATGACAGAGACATGGCTCAAAGAAAAGCAGGACTGGGCGTTAAATATTCCTGGGTTCAAGGTGTTTAGGAGAGATAAAAAAGGAAGAAAAGGAGGTGGCGGGTGCTAGTGGCAATATTGGTTAAAGATGGCATTACAGTACTGGAGAGAGAGGATGTTTCAGAAGGGTCAAGGACAGAATCTCCCTGGCTCGAAGTAAGGAATGGGAAAGGTGCAATAACATTGATTGGTGTAGTATATAGACCACCAACTAGTGAAAGGGATGTGGAGAAACAAATTTACAAAGAAATCACAGAGAGGTGCAAAAGTTATAGAGTAATCATAATGGGGGACTTCAATTATCCAAATATAGACTGGGATTGGAATAGTACAAGAGGACAAGAGGGGCGAGAGTTCCAGGAATGTGTTCAAGATAATTTTCTACAGCAGTATGTTTCCAGTCCAACGAAAGGACATGCAGTTTTGGACCTGATTCTGGGGAATGAGTTGGCCCAAATGTATCAAATATCAATGGGAGAGCATCTAGGGGACAGCAACCATTGTATCATAAAGTTTAGATTAATCATGGACAAGGGCAGAGGACAATCCAGTGCAGGGATAATTAATTGGGGAAAGCCAACTTTGCTGGGATGGGAATGCATCTGAGTCAAGTGAGTTGGAATCAAACGTTGGCATAAAAGACAGTGGCTGAACAATGGGCCACCGTCAAAGAAAAAGTATTGCAGGCAATGCCAAGGTATATTCCCATGAAAAGGAAAGGTAGGAAAAATAAATCCAGAGCACCCTGGATGATGAGAGAAATAGAGATGAAAAGGAAGAAGAGTGTGTACGACAGATGTTAGGTAGAAAATACAATGGAGAATCAGGCTGAATATAGATGGACCAGAGGGGGAATGAAGGAACAAATAAGAAAAGCAAGGAGAGAGCATGAACGGGGGTTGGCAGCTAACATAAAGGGGAATCCCAAGGTCTTCTATAATCATGTAAATAATAAAAAGGTAGTTAAAAAGAGTAGGGTGATTAGGAACAAAAAAAAGTGACATGCATGTGGAGGCTGGAGAAATAGCACAGGTGTTGAACGAGTACTTTGCATCTATCTGTACAAAGGAAGAACTTGCTACCTAGGCCGAGGTGAGAGAGGAGGTAGCTGGACACTAGAAGAACTTTCAATTGTGATGAAGGAGGTTTTGGAAAGGCTATCTTAACTTTTAATAGATAAGGCACCAGGATCGGATGAGATGCATCCAAGAGTACTGAGGGAAGTGAGAGTGGAAATTGCAGAGGCACTAGTGATAATCTTACAGTCTTCCTTAGACACAGGGGAGGTGCCAGAGGACTGGAGAACTGTGAATGTTACACCCTTGTTCAAAAAGGGGTGCAAGGATAAAGCTGGCGACAACAGAACAGTCAGTTTGAACTCAGCAGTAGGGAAACTTCTGGAAACTATAGTACGGGACAAAATCAATAATCACTTAGACAAGTGCAGGATAATTAAGGAAAGCCACCATGGATTCATCAAGGGAAAATCATGTTTAACTAACTTGATAGAGTTTTTTGAGGAGGTAACAGAGAAAGTTGATAAGGGAAACACTGTTGAAGTGGTATATGTGGATTTTCAAAAGGCATTTGAAACAGTGTCACACAACAGACTTGTGAGCAAAATTCTAGGCTATGGAATAAAAGGGAAAGTAGGCACTTGGAAAACAAATTCGCTGAATGACAGGAAACAGAGAATAATGATAAATTGTTCTTTTTCAGGTTGGAGGAAGGTTCATAATGGAGTTCCTCAAGTGTCAGTATTGGGACCCTTGCTTTTCCAAATATATATTAATGACCTAGACTGTGGGCATGATTTTAAAATTTGCTAATGATACAAAGATTGGAAATGTTTTTAACTGTGATGGGGATAGTCTTGAACTTCAAAAGGACATAGACATGTTGGTGGATTGGGCAGACAAGTGGCAGATGAAGTTCAATGCAGAGAGGTGTGATGCATTTTGGCAGGAAAGACATGGTGAGACAGTATAAAATAAAGGGGGAGCCTCTAAAGGAGGTGCAGGAACAGAGGGACCTCAGTGTGTATGTACATAGATCAAGATGGTAATGCTTGTTGAGAGAGCAGTCAATAAAGCATATAGTACCTTGGTCTTTATTAATAGGGACACTGAGTATCAGAGTAAGGAGATCATGTTGAACTTACATAAGACACCAGTTAGGCCTCACCTGGAGTACTGCATCCAGTTCTGGGTGCCATACTTGAGGAAGAATGTGAAGGCATTGGAGCGAGTACAAAGGAGATTCACAAGAATAATCCCCGGGATGAAGAACTGTGGCTATTAGGATAGATTGGAGAGAATGGGACTGTTTTTCTGGAGGTAAAAGGGCTGAGAGGAGACTTGATAGAGGTGTTCAAGATCCTGAGGGGTATGGACAGGGTAAATAGTGAGAAACTGTTCCGACTCAAGAGGACAATGAGAACTAGAGGGCACCGATTCAAAATAATTGGCAAAAGGAGTAAATGTGATGTGAGGAAAAATGTTTTCACCCAGAGGGTGTTTGGAGTATGGAACAAACTTCCTGAAAGGGTGGTGGAGGCAGGTTTGATTGAGTTTTCAAAAGGAAATTTGATTGCTACCTGAAAAGAGAGAATGTGCAAGGTTACAGAGATAAGACAGGGAGTGAGGCTAGGTGGAATGATCTTACAGAGGGCCAGAGCAGACTCGATGGGCCAAATGGTCTCCGTCTGCGCTGTAAAGATACTGTGATACTGTGATATGCTTCTTCTTTATTCTTCCTGCCAAAATGGACAATTTCACATTTGCCCACATTATACTTCATTTACCAGGTCTTTGCCCAATTGTAAAAAGTTGAGGTCCACACCACTCATCACACCCCACCAACCAGGAAAAAACCCATTTATGACTACCCTCTGTTTCCTGTTAGCTAGCCAATCTTCTATCCATGCCAATGTATTACCCCATACACCATGAGCTTTTATTTTCTGCAATAGCCTTTGATGTGGCACCTTATCAAATGCCTCTGGAAATCTAAGTACAGTACATCCCCTTTATCCACAGCACATGTGACGCCTTCCAAGAACTCCAATAAATTAGTTAAACATGATTTCCCTTACACAAAACCACATCGACTCTGCCTGATTGCCTTAGCCTTTTCTAAGTGCCCTCCTGTATCAACTTTAATAATAAACAGAAACAGAAATACCTGGAAAAACTCAGCAGGTCTGGCAGCATCGGCAGAGAAGAGCACAGTTGACATTTCGACTCGAAACGTCAACTGTGCTCTTCTCCGCCGATGCTGCCAGACCTGCTGAGTTTTTCCAGGTATTTCTGTTTCTGTTTTTGTTTTGGATTTCCAGCATCCGCAGTTTTTTTGTTTTTATCTTTTTTGTTTTTATCTTTTTTGTTTTTATCATCTTTAATAATGTTGCACATAATTTTTCATTATGCCTAACCTTTATGATCACTGGAGGGGGCAGGCAATATCAGCAACCAGACTTTTCTACCCCAATTAATAACAGCAGGAGTATTATTGTCATGTCTTATATTGCTCTGCTGCTAAGGGTAACATATTGCACTAGAGTATCGAGAACACTCCATCCAACATGGAGTGAAAGGTCAGCTCCACAAACATGACAGTGGCCCTCACCATAATGGAGCCTCTGCTGACAGATCTGGCATTTGCCATGGAAGTTCAGATGTCTGCCATCCTGACTCTGACAAGCAATATTCTCAGGGACTTACAGAGCATCAAATCACTCCAGTGCTCTATCACCGTACAGAGCCAGCATGGTGCTGAGGTGCAATCTCAGGAGTGTATTATCAACTCAATGGGAGAGGCACCTCAGTCCTCTCTCAGGACTTTTTTTTATTTATATGGCTGGGGGAGCAATTTTAGTTCAATGTCAAGGTTAACAATCCATTCAGCTGGCACAATGTGAATGGTTGTGATGCCACCAGGAATGGATCTCTCCCAGCAGTATTTCAGTATGTGGGCGATGGTCAGATTTGAATAGCCACAGTCACAATTTGATCTATTCCTCATATTCTGCGTGTGGAGCAAGTGGCCACATCTTCCTTGGCCCATCTTCAAGTGGGTGAAGCAGCAACCTTCACGTGATGCTCCTGTTAAAGCAAGTTTTCCAACTTGAAAACCTGTGAACTAATGCTGTCAAGAAGGTGACTGACCCCCGGCCACCGAGCTCCTAGTCCAAGACGTAAAAGCCCACTGGAAATGGATTCTCTCCCTCAGGGTAACGGCACATCTATTCCCCCACCACAAACTCAGCCAACACCTTTGCTAATGCCACAAGCCCAAATATGTCAGGCTCTGTGGCAGCCCAATTTCATAAAATGGCTCTGTAACATGAGGGAAGGCATTGCATAGCAGATCTTTTTTTCAAAAACTTCAATTACCACTTTGAATACTTCTAATGTGAGTCCTGGACAGCTACAGAGGAGCCCGATCCAACATCGTTCACTTCCGGCATGGGACAGGCAAGCACATGCCCTTGTCATATTGGGTGCCAGTGAAATGCACAGACTCAAAAGAATTTCTATGTGGAAATGTTTTGCACTGCACTAACCACGTGAAAGCAAAATTTCAACCATCACAAGGCAGATAATTGACTTCTTGTTAAAGTAATGAGCAACTGAGAACATTGAGAAAAATGTGGGTAAATTTCGAATGTTTTAAAATAAGCCTCATTTACTTAACAAGTAGGCGGTCAAGCCTATTTGAGTAGGGAATAAAACTTCCTGACTCTCCATTGGGTATGTGCCCTGGTTGGCATCAGGAAATGTGTGCCCACTTGAGTGTGTGCATTTAAGGCTAGCACATCCATCATATAAAACAGCTTCTGATAAACGGGGCACAATACAACATTATCTTTGGGTAAGGGTGATACTGGGCTGAGTTATGTTGTCTCCCTTGATGAAATATGGCCAATTACACGAGGTCTTTGAAGACTGCTGACGTCATGGAGTAATACAAATTAGCGAGTTCAGGAGAGAAATGTGAAAGGGACAACATTTGAAATAAGGGGGAAATGTGCACAAGAAATGAAAATCTATTGGAAAAAAAGCAGCATCATCATACATTAAAAATTCATTGGAACTCAATTTCCCGAACAAACATGGAAACATTAATAACAAAAACAGAAATACCTGGAAAAACTCAGCAGGTCTGGCAGCATCGGCGGAGAAGAACAAAGTTGATGTTTCGAGTCCTCATAACTCTTCAACAGAACTAAGTAAAAATATGGAAACATTAATGGGAGAGCTATATGGGTATTGTTATTCCTGAAACACTCGTACAAATCTTCTACAATCTCAAAACTGATATTCGTTCTCTGCATAGATGAACTATAAAAAAACAAGCCCACATGTTGGAAAAATATATAATATTTTGCCATGCAGTTGTTCATTATCCAATTAATCATTCCAATTCACTGGTATTTTTAAGATAGAAAATGTTTTGTTTTGTACTGATGGAGATTACTTACCCCGAGACTAATGGGGAATGGCCTAGTACTGCAGTACTCAATGCTACTTGTGTAGTAGGTTGGTTTGACTGACTGATTTCAACTACGCTTGTCTTTTTTGGACATTGTATTTGCGCCTAGCCTGCTGATTTTTGTTTGAAATTTTTCCAATGCAATTATTGTATATGATCAAAAACAAGATAAATGCAACAATGTTCCAATGATTTTGTGCATTTAAAAGTCATGCGGATGCCTATTTTCAGTTCGATTTTAGCTTTACAATATAATTGAGTTAGTCAACCATGCAGAAAAAACCTAATCTGTAACATTTGCATGTGACTTGCATAGAAGAAGCTAGTGTTGGTGTGGATAGATATTTCCTCCTAACTACAGTCTCTTTGTCATAATATGTCTTGGTGTTGCTTCTATGCACATGAATGGAAATGGGAGAGTCCAGTTATAGACAATGGATTTGGACAAATAAAGCAATCACTATGAACCAGATTTGCCTCATCTAGGATTGTCCTCTGTCCTGATCCTGAATATTTACATTTTATTGTGTCTTGTTCTGCAAATTTGATTTATGCTGTGCTTTATTTTGGAGCAAAATCCTTATCCTGCTACATTGACAAATCTTCTCCCTTCCCAATTAACTATGCTTCAAGCAGAATACATTGAAGTCCCAAAATATCAATGCATATTCAGCAAGACGGAGTTCAACCACCTGTCCTCGATATTCAATTGTATTACCATCACTCTCATCAAGTTGCCCACTATCAACATCCTAAGGTTTACCATTCATCAGAAACTCAACTGGACCAGTCAAAATAATGCCTTGACATCTACAGTGAGTGGAATCTTCCCAGATTTGGACCAAGTGTGGCAGTGGGTGGAAAAAAGAACTTTTTACCCACTGGCCGCAATGGCGGCTTTTCACGCTGTATCATCCCAATCCCGCCTCATTAATCATGCATTCCCAGGAAACACATCGTTTCAATGGCAGGCAGATTCTCATTTACCCACCACACCATCACCTCGCCACTTCCTCTCGCCGCGTGCTATATTTAAAGTGCAGCCGCGCGCACACCTCTCAGTGCTTACAGCCCAGGACTGCTGCACTGAAGACTTGGCCCCGAAAGACAAGAAGACTCCAGCGCACTGATTCAGTGACGCGTCCATGGAATGGCTTTTGGATGCTGTGGAGGCTCACTATGATGTCCATTTATCCCCGCTCTGGCCACAGGAAGGACCGCAATCTAACCACTCTGACTTGGTAGGTGATGGCAGTGGTGATCAGTGCCGATGCTGCACAGAAGAGGTTGGCCATCCAATGCAGAAAGAGGATGAATGATCTCATCCATGCCACCAGGATACGGCAACCATCTCATCACTCTAAACTCACACACTCAAGCCCATCACACATTCACTGGCATCTCACTCACTACCAACTCAAGGGACATCACCACTCACTCTCTCACACGCACCTTCACATTTCCATCTGGTCTCATCTCCTCTGGAGAATGCCTCCTCAGTCCTCACCCTCTTGAGGTCACTTGCACAGATCAGCTTGTGCCCCCATACACACCCTGGGATACTCCTCTTCCTCAGTAATGCCCTAGCCCTTCAGCCTCTTCCCTTGCCTGAGGCCACTTCCCCCCCTTCCCCAATCAAGCCCTAACCCTGCAGCCGTTGAAAAGCCACCTCCGCCTTATAACTGGTCTGGTAGGTAGAGACCTGCCCGTGAGCCCCCCCAAAAGCTATGTGGTGCTGTCTGCGAAGTCTGGTGCTGATGTCCGCGAGTGCTGCCCGAAGCAAGGTGGGCAAACAAACCTTGAAGTCATGAATGAAGAACAGGTCTCAAGTGCACGGCGCTTATATACAGTTGTGAAACAAGTCGGTATGCAATCACACCAGCTTGCTCGGACAATCCAACATGGGGGATGACTCCAGCGAGCTGATATGCAGATGTATTACAATGAAGTTCCCGACATCTGACAGCAGGAAAAGTGGCCTTCCATTGATGGGCAGAGTGGACGATCACAAATTGGTTTCACAATGTCATGAAACCGATTTTTGGCCTTTTCGCAATATTGTCTGCTCATGCCACCAAACACGCCCGCCGCCAATGGGCACAGAAAATTTCACCCAGTGGGTCAGAGAGTTAGGTATTCTGCAGTGAATCACTCACCTCCTGATTTTCCAAAGACTTCCCACACCTAAAAGACACAGCTCAAGAATGTATTGGAACAATATCCAAATGCTTGAATGGACACAGCAACAATACTCAAGAAGTTAAACACCATCCAGTACAAAGCAGCCCACAGCCTAATCCATTATCTTAAACATCCACCACTGGTCTACTGTGGCTGCAATATGTTCCATCCACAACAGGCACTACAGCAACTTGCCAAGGCTTGTTTGGAAACACTTCCCAAACTCATGTCCTCCACCACCTAGAAGGACAAGGACAGCAGGTGCATGAGAACATCATAATCTTCCCTTTGAAGCCAAACACCAGCTTGACTTGGGCACATATTACCATTCCTTCATTGTTGCTGGGGCAAAATCCTGGAACTCCTACCTAATAGAATTCTGGGAACACTTGAACCACTCAGATTGCAATCATTTAAGAAAAAAGGCCCACCATCACCTTCAAAAGAGTAACCAGGGCTGTGCATTAAATGCCAGCCCCACCAGTGACACCCGCATCCTAGGATGAATAAATATAAGAGCAGTGGGGGCACTGTAGTTTAGTCCACCAATCCCACCAACTTGCAAATCGCAGCCATAGTACTAGAGAGGAGACCTGAATGAAAGACAAATTTGCCCTTGGCAAAGAACAATGGAAATCAGAAACAGCGCCTTTTTGGGGCTGCTCACTTCCTTGTAGCTGATTCAGAGTGGGACTTGTGGAGGTCTGGATGCTTGATATCCACTTCTATGGACACAGGTGGTGTATTACATTGTGAGAACATCTCATCACACACACTGTGACATTTCAAGAAGAAGGCCTACCATCATCTTCCCAAGGGCACCTGAGAAATATAGGAAACAGGAGAGAAAATGGATTCATACAAAAGTTATCAGAAAATCAGGTTTATTTCTATTTGGTTTAACTGTACAGTTGGCATTAGCATGGAGAGCAACAAGGGATGTTGTGGTCATATATTAGAGGCCTTGTAGTAACTTTTGTAATAGTTATAATGGAGTAGCATTTCTACATTACAAGGATATTACCAGCTTAATGGCATTTTATTGACCACCCCATTTCTGTGAGGTCTCTCTCAATACTCACTAAAATTGAGAAAAAGCTTTGTTTTTATTAAATCAAATGTAAAAATAATGCACTAATTATGGCCAACAAATCAACCATATATTAACTGAATTGTCACACACTGTGCATAAACCAGGTAAAGTGACTTGTGAGATCTACCCCTTTAATAATGCCCAATTAAAGTTTTGTTCTTCTAAGTATTTTTAGGTACTAAATCTGTTCAGGCACTGAAGCCTTATGCCACAGATATCAATGTTTTAATGCCCAGCTGTCCCGCAGAATGCAGCCATAGCACAGACAGTGATACTGTTTGAGAAAAATAGGGTAATGATTGCAAATTCTTTTTTTTAAAGGGGCACCATCTTTAACAAAAAGTGTCTGGCAAATGTTTTTCTAACTATTTACAAAATGATGCTGCAGATCACCTCCGAGTGTATGACTTGGGCAAAACTTCACCTTGGCGAAAATAATTGTTTTGCAATATCTTCACTTTCCAAACAAAAATATGTTTACCACACACTTACCATTAAAGTGCCTCTTTAATATCCAGTGCCGATCGTGGGCTAAACTAAAAACTCTCAACAAAAATTTGTCTCTAACCTCCGTTGAGTCTTCCATTGGTTTCAATCTCCTAGAAGTTGCCTCCAGTGCTCAAGTGGTACAATATTTATTGGCAGCTGGGACCAAATTCGTATTATTGTTTAGTTGCAACAGCCACATACTGCATTATGTTTTAATGCAATATTCTTTCCTAAGACCGATTGGAGCTATCTCAACAGAGTAAGTTGAAACATAATGGTCAGGAATACAGAAAGGAACTTTATATCATTTTGGCTTAATAATAACCATATTTGGAACATTTTCAGCTAAACTATGCAGTTATTAAAGTATTAATCATTCCCATCCCTATTTATCAAATGTTAATACGAGTGATGGCTTTTGAAAGGTAAGAAAGTATTTGTGAATTGATTTTATTTACTATTAAATATACCAAAGACAATTTAACTTTAAAAACCTCTTGCTAAATTAACATCTGATGGATGTTAAATAATTGGAAACAATTAATAAAATCGGCACAGCTACACGAAGAAAGGTTTACTTGTCCTCTGGTGCCATTCTGTACTTTGCAATGCATTCATAAGATGATTCATTGGAGACAACTCTTTCACTGACATTGTACATTCAGAAGGTGAAACAAATGCCTTGTGTAACAAAATAGATATTACAAACAGTGAAGTATCATTCTATTGATGTAACATGTGCACATGCTCCTTCATCAACCTATCAGTGTTATACCATAGGCATTACCCTGGTGTATTAAAACAATATTTGGGTGCGTTTCTAACAACTCAACATTTACTGTAGCAACAGTGACTATAGCACACATTTTGTTACTTCCAAACCAAAAAGCAAAATAACCCTATCCTTTAACATTATTATGCTAATGAAATCCCCTCTGAACTAGAACAGATAGGATACAAGTATCAAGAAAGACTGAAGAAATTAAGGCCTTTTCGCTAGAAAAGAGACTGAGAGGTGACCTGATAGAGGTCTGTAATATTATGGATCGGTTTGATAGAGTAGATGTAGAGGGGTTTCCACTTGTGGGAGAGTCCTAAACTAATAGTTATAAATTTAAAATAGTCCCTAATAAATCCATTAAAGAGTTCAGGAGGAACATTTTTGCCCAGACAGTGGTGAGACTATGGAACACACTATCACATGGAGTAGTTAAGGCGAATAGCATAAATGTATTTAAGGGGAATCCAAATAAGTATGTGAGAGAGAAAGGAATAAAACATTATGTTGATACGGTGAGATGAAGTAAGATAGGAGGAGGCAAGCATGAACACTGGCATCAATGTGTTGGATTGAGAAACATAATGTTAAAGGATATGATTGTTTTGCTTTTTGATTTGGAAGTAACAAAATGTGTGCTACATTCACTATAAGATCCTACGGTCTGAAATTTCAGCTCGGCCAGTAGGCCCAGGGACATTCGGGGAACAGACCGCTGACCATGATCAGCCCCCGACTGTGATTTCATGCTAGCTGGCCAATTAACAGCCAGCCAGCGTGAAGTGCGCACTGAAAAGCTCAGTGCTGCCGGGGTGGGGACGGGAGGAGGGCGGGCGATGATGTCAACGCGGGCGCTGGCGAGCACTGACAGAAAGCTTCCTGAAGGTAGAGAGCTGTGTCAGGGAGCTGAAGACCTAAAACCCGGGAAATAAAGATTTTAAAATCAGGAAAGAAATGTCCAAGTATCACAATCGGGCACCTGAACACATAGATTAAACGAATGCTGTCCACAGATTTCTATTTTTATTTTATTTAATAATGGAATCCTCATCCTGCTCTTGGATGAGGTTTCATGAAAAATGTAAATCTGCCTGGCCAATTCGCCCACCCAGGTTGGGCGGGACACGTAAAAAGACAGACAATTGCACCATTAATGGGCTTAAATGCCCCCTTAATTATCGGCTGGCGCATTTCCGGCTTTTGCGCATGCCTGCCGACCGAAATGTCGTGCAAGCACAGAATGATGTCGAGATGCTCGCCCAACATCATCTCGCGCGATTTCACGCCCAATTGGGTCAGGCGTGCACCAACCGGATCAGCCGTATGTAATTCTATGTAATAAGGGTACATTTTACTTGCAAAGCAGTTGAAAACTTTCGTACCAATTTGGTATTTCAGCGTGTACTAGGGGAGGTGATGGCGTAGTGGTATTGTCGTTGGGCTAGTAACCCAGAGAACCTGGGTAATGCTCTGGGGATCCGGGTTTGAATCCCACCTTGGCAGATGGTGGAATTTGAATTCAATAAAAATCTGGAATTAAAAGTCTAATGGTGACCATGAAACCATTGTCGATTGTTGTAAAAACCCATCTAGTTCGCTAATTCCCTTTTGGGAAGGGAAATCTGTTGTCCTTACCTGGTCTGGCCTACATGTGACTCCAGACCCACAGCAATGTGGTTGACTCTGAAATGGTCTAGCAAGCCCTCAGTTGTAATAAACTGCTACAAAGTCACAAAGAAGAAATTAAACCAGGTGGATCACCTGGCATTGACCTAGGCACCAGAAACGGCAACAGCAGTCATAGACCTGTCAACCCTGCAAAGTCTCCCTTACTAATATCTGTAGGCTAGTGCCAAAATTGGGACAGCTGTCTCACACACTAGTCAAGCAACAGCCTGACTTAGTCATCCTCACGGAATCATACCTTACTGATGATGTCCCAGACTCCACCATCACCATCCCTGGGTATGTCCCGTCCGACCAGCAGGACAGACCCAGCAAAGGTGGCGGCACAGTGGCATACAGTCGGGAGGGAGTTGCCCTGGGAGTCCTCAACATTAACTCCGGACCCCATGAAGTTTCATGGCATCAGGTCAAACATGGGCAAGGAAACCTTCTGCTGATTGCCATGTACCGCCATCCCTCAGCTGATGAATCAGTGCTCCTCCATGTTGAACATCACTTGAAGGAAGCACTGAGGGTGGCAAGGGCGCAGAATGTACTCTGGGTAGGGGACTTCAATGTCACTGAGCTGGCCAAGTCCTGAAGGAAATAGCTGCTAGACTGTGTCTGTGGTAAGTGGTGAGGGAACCAACAAGAGGGAGAAACATACTTGATTTCATCCACACTGACCTGCCTGCCACAGATGCATCTGTCCATGACAATTTGGACAAGCTGAGTGAGTGGGCAAATGCATGGCAGATGCAGTATAATGTGGATAAATGTAAGGTTATCCACTTTGGTAGCAAAAACAGGAAGGCAGATTATTATCTGAATGGCTATCAATTGAGAGAGGGGAATGTGCAATGAGACCTGGGTGTCCTCGTACACCAGCCGCTGAAGGTAAGCATGCAGGTGCAGCAGGTGGTAAAGAAGGCAAATGGTATGTTGGCCTTCATAGCCAGAGGATTCGAGTACAGGAGCAGGGATGTCTTGCTGCAATTATACAGGGCCTTGGTGAGACCACACCTGGAATATTGTGTGCAGTTTTGGTCTCCTTATCTGAGGAAGGATGTTCTTGCCATAGAGGGAGTGCAGCAAAGGTTTACCTGACTGATTCTTGGGATGGCGGGACTGACATATGAGAAGAGATTGAGTCAGTTGGGATTATATTCGCTGGAGTTCAGAAGAATGAGGGGGGATCTCATAGAAACCTATAAAATTCTAACATGACTAGACAGGGTAGATGCAGGAAGGATGTTCCCGATGGTGGGGGAGTCCAGAGCCAGGGGTCACAGTCTGAGGATATGGGGTAGACCATTTAGGACTGAGATGAGGAGAAATTTCTTCACCCAGAGAGTGGTGAGCCTGTGGAATTCGCTACCACAGAAAGTAGTTGAGGCCAAAACATTGTATGATTTCAAGAAGGAGTTAGATAATGCACTTGGGGCAAAAGGGATCAAAGGATTTGGGGAGAAAGCGGGAGCAGGCTATTGAGTTGGATGATCAGCCATGATCATAATGAATGGTGGAGCAGGCTCGAAGGGCCGAATGACCTACTGCTGCTCCTATTTTCTATGTTTCTACATTTCTATGACAGTATCGGTAGGAGTGACCAATGCACAGTCATTGTGGAGACGAAGTCACACCTACACATTGAGGATGCCCTCCATCATGTTGTGTGGCACTACCGCCATGCTAAATGGGATAGATTTCGAACAGATCTAGAAACTCAAGACTGGGCATCCAGTAGAATTGTACTCGAACACAATCCGTAACCTCATGGCCCAGTACATCCCCCACTCTAACATTACCATCGAGCCAGGGGATCAACCCTGATTCAATGAAGAGTGCAGGAGGGCATGCCAGGAGCAGTACCAGGCATACCTAAAAATGAGGTGTCAATCTGGTGAAGCTATAACACAGGACTACTTGCGTGCCAAGCAGCGTAAGCACCAATGAGTTAAGCGATCCCACAAACAACAGATCAGATCTAAGCTATGTAGTCCTGGCACATCTAGTCGTGAATGGTGGTGGACAATTAAACAACTCGCTGGAGGAGAAGGCTCCACAAATATCCCCATCCTCAATGATGGAGGAGCCCAGTACAGAAGTGCAAAGATAAGGTTGAAGCATTCGCAACAATCTTCAGCCAGGAGTGCCAAGTGGATGATCCATCTCGGCCTCCTCCGGAGATCCCCGGCATCACGCATGCCAGTCTTCAGCCAATTCAATTCGCTCCACATGATATCAAGTAACGGCTGATGTCACTGATTACTGCAAAGGCTATGGGCCCTCCTGACAATATTCCGGAAATAATACTGAAGACTTGTGCTCCAGAACTTGCCGCAACCCTAGCCAAGCTGTTCCAGTACAGATACAACACTAGCATCTACCCGACAATGTAGAAAATTGCCCAGGTATGTCCTGTACACAAAAAGCAGGACAAATCCAACCTGGCCAATTACGCCCCATCAGTCTATCCTCGATCATCAGTAAAGTAATGGAAGGGGTCATCAACAGTGCTATCAAGCGGCACTTGCTTAGCAATAACCTGCTCACTGATGCCCAGTTTGGGTTCCACCAGGGCCACTCAGCTCCTGACCTCATTACAGCTTTGGTTCAAACATGGACAAAAGAGCTGAACTCCCGAGGTGAGGTGAGAGTGACTGTCCTTGACATCAAGGCAGCATTTAACCGAGTGTGGCATCAAGGAGCTGTAGCAAAACTGGAGTCAATGGAAATCAGGGGGAAAACTCTCTGCTGGTTGGAGTCATACCTAACACAAAGGAAGATGATTGTGGTTGTTTGAGGTCAGTCATCTCAGCTCCAGGACATCACTGCAGGTGTTCCTCAGGGTAGTGTCCTAGCTTCAGAACCGTCTTCAGCTGCTTCATCAATGACCTTCCTTCCATCATAAGGTCAGAAGTGGGGATGTTCGCTGATGATTGCACAATGTTCAGCACCATTCGCAACTCCTCAGACACTGAAGCAGTCCATGTCCAAATGCAGCAAGACCTGGACTAGCCATATAAATACTGCGGCTACAAGAGCAGGTCAGAGGCTAGGAATCGTGTGATGAGTAACTCACCTCCTGCCTCCCCAAAGCCTGACTACCATCTACAAGCCACAAGTCAGGAATGTGATGGAATACTCCCCACCTGACTGGATGAGTGCAGCTCCAACAACACTGAAGAAGCTGGACCTCTCCAGGACAAAGCAGCCTGCTTGATTGGCACCACATCCACAAACATTCATTCCATCAACCACTGATGCACAGTAGCAGCAGTGTGTACCATCTACAAGATGCGCTGCAAGAATTCACCAAGGCTCCTTAGACAGCACCTTCCAAACCCACGACCACTACCACCAAGAAGGGTAGGGGCAGCAGATAGATGAGAACACCACCACCATGAGGTTCCCCTCCAAGTAATTCACCATCCTGACTTGGAAATATATCGCCATTCCTGCACTGTCGCTGGGTCAAAATCCTGGAACTCCCTTCCTAACAGCACTGTGGGTGTACCTACACCACATGGACTGCAACGGTTCAAGAAGACAACTCACTACCACCTTCTCAAGGGCAACTAGGGATAGGCAATTTTTTTAAAATACTGGCCCAGCCAGCGAAGCCCACATCTTTTGAATGATTTTTTAAAAAACTAATACATAGGTGTAATGCAGCCATAGTATGAACAGGATGACATTGTAGTCTCCATTAAATGTGTGGGAAAGTATTCTATTTCCCAATAATATCATCTCTTTGTTTTGTTTTTAAAAATGAAGATAAATTTTGTTTTGTTTTTTCCTATACTTAGGTATTTGCAAAAAAATGCTAACAATACAATATGTATTTTTAATCGGCCAAAAAGGAAACATGGGAATATAAGAATGGAGGAAAAACAACTCAAATCTGTTCCTCCATTAATGTAGATAATGGTAAATCTGTACCTCAGAAAGTTCTTACTTGTTTAGACTAATGCCTAAGCCCTTATCCTAACCTCATGCCTACCCCACAGAAGGAACGCACCAACAATAGTGATTGCATATCCTTTAACAGACCAGCACAGGGAAAAAAGGATAAAAACTTGTCAAACTAAACCTAAATTTAAAAGATTTAACTGTGTGGTCTGCTCTTTAAGTCTGCTGCTATTGGACAGTACTTGGACCTTAAGAGGGATAACACACAAACACACAGATGAAACGTGTGTGGTTTTTTTATCTACCATGTGGCTAGGAGCAGAGGCACAGGAATAGTCAAAGTCCAAAAAAAAAGTGACATTTTCTCAAATGTTCTCCCGTAGATCTTACCGTCTTGTGAGTGAATGTCTATTTATGTGCATCTCACAGCAACGTGTCAAACTTCCACAAAACAGACAATTCTGATATGATGAATAAAAACATCACAGTGGTGCTGGCAATTTAAATGTAATGCAAGTCAGATGAATTAAGACTTGGCAGCTTCCTTTCTGTCTCCTTCCCATCTTCTTCAGCACCCCACCCAAGTGACGCAACAACAAACTGAGACGATTTAAAAGCCTGCTAAATTGCATCAATTCCTCTCAGGGGTCATTGGCTGGGTTTCAATCCTGACATGTGTATCAGTGCCAATCAAAATGAAAACAGAGAGTTTAAAAAAGGAAGAAAAGGACTTTTCAATTCTAGGTCAACTTAGCGTTAATTTATTTGCCATTAATTTTTGACAAATATAAACATCCATGTCGTTTGGATTATAATGCATTTTGGGGTATTGGACAGTGATTTAGCAAGGATATTCCCACTATAAAGTGGGGCCTTGTTAACCGACACGATTAAGAAACAGATTGCCACATTGTTGTTTGTGGGAGCTTACTGAGCACAAATTGGTTGTTCTGTTTCCAAAATTACAATAGTGACTACACTTCAAAAGTAATGAGTGAAAAACGGAGTTAACATTTCAAGTCTGAAGAGTCATATTCAACTCAGTACTGTGTTTCTCTCCAGTCCATGGATGCTGCCAGACCTAATGAGTATTCCCAGCATTTTCTGTTTTTATTTCAGGTTTTCCAACATCTGCAGTATTTTTCTTTTACATCATTGCAAGTGCAGTATGTTCTGTGGTTGAGAAAGGCACTACATAAATACAAGTTTTTGTTTACAACAAAATGAGAAAATGCTGGCAATGTTTTGCAGGTCTGGCAGCATCTGTGGAAAGAGAAACAGAATTAATGGCTGGATTTTCAACCCCTGCCAGGGCCAGGGTCGGAGGTGGGCGGGGGCTGGTCAACATGCAGGTTTCCGGCCTCCATCCCCACCCTCGGACAGGGGCCAGCAGGGTTACCTGCTCGCATGCGGCAGGTGGCTGATCAGGCTCACTAAGAGCCCGGTGAGGCTAACTAAAGGAAGCCAGCCGGAATTTCCCAGTCAGCCTCCAGGTTGGGGACCAGTTTAGGTGCCACGAGGCAGGAACTCAGTGGTAGACCGGGGTGGAGGGCCAGAGTTCCTGACAGGCCTGACACTCCATGCCTGCCGGGGTGCAGGAGCAAGAACAGGCCACCACATGGAAGGATTCCCCATCACTACCCCCTCAGCCCCCAACACATCCCTGCCGCCTCACAGTCATGGCCTGGCTGCTGAATCTTTTTTTTTAAATAAAGATTATTAAAAATTAAGAGATGGCTCTTCCATGTTGGAGCGCTCTCACCCTTATTTCCCTGCTCCTTGCAAGCTGGAAGGTGTCTGATTGGCCCTCAGATTTGAGAGCCTGCCTGCCATCCTTATTTGGACAGCAAACCAGCCCTCTGGCCATTAATTGGCCGCCCCGGGGAAGATCACAGGTGAGTGATTGTTTACCACCAGGGATAAGTTCAGGACCTGGAAAACAGTCCCAACCTCTTTGTTTCCCACCCCTGGAGGAATAAACCCAGCCCAGCTTCACTTCGATGGCATTAGGGTTAGTGTTAGACAGAGAGGGCCCCAGCTTATCCAAAATGGCACTGGAGGCCTGATTCCGAAAACCCCTCCCCCGAATCTGCCCACCTCCAATTTTGTACAAATGGGAATGGAAGGGTAGGATTTACCTGGCACATCCATGGTTCACGGAGGCAACTGCACATGTCAAAGTGCAGTTTTGCCTTCAGTCAGATCCAATTTTCATTACAGTGATGTCCAAAACATGACTTGTGCACAATGGGCCTATTAGGAGAAGGTCTAAAGTGAGCAGAGACCTTTGGAGAGGTAAGGTACGCTTTTGGAGAAGTACGGTACCCATTTGGATATGGTCCTATGCACCTTTGCAAGAGGCGAGGTGCCCTATGGGAGGGCTAAGGTGCACTTTGGGAGAGATCAAGTAGTCTTTAGGATTTTTAAAGTTAGATATGAATGTGCGTTAAAAAATGGATAAACTCATTGAACTGTCAAGGCAACTTTCAAGGGAACTGTGGAGACAGCTGTCAAGGCAATTGCTAAGGGAGGTGTCCAGGGAGCTGTCAACACATTTAAATCTCCTGTCTTTTAAATATTTGAATAAACTGTCTGCAGTGTTAAAAAAAAAATCAATGCTTGCTATTTCACCATGTCTGTTGACATACATCTGAGGGCTTTCATTATAAGATTAGAGCTATATGACTTATTTCACAACCTATCATTATCACAGTGGGATATCTGTCAGTTCACAGTTTGATTGACAGCTCTATGTGCTTATAAAGTATTGAAGTGGGGCTATGAATCCAATTGCATGTTGTTCTAAGAGATTAAGTAGTTGAAGGAATTTAATGAAGTTAATGGATTTTATGAATAAGTGGTTTTTTAACAGTGAATCCATCAATAAACACTTAGAATCTTATTTTATTTCCATTCAGCATGGTCTGACACCTACCCATGGTGGATACTGAATGAGTTGGCACAGAGGCCACAAATGCATATGGTGATGGGTGGGGGGAATGGATTGGCATGAGTTGGCACTAAGTTGGCATAGGAGCTTTAAAGGGCCATGGGGGTTTGGCAAAGGGCTGTAGGTTGGCATGGAGGGAGGGTATGAGGGGCCATGGGATTAGCATGGAGCCTATGAGGGGCCATGTGGGTATGTGGGGGGCATGAAGTTACATGGAGGGTATGGGGGCCATGGGGGGGTGTGGGTGGTGGACATAGATGGGGCATGGGTAATGTGTGGGTGTCAGGGCTAGAGGGCTGTTGTTTGTTTTATTGGCTTTTTTGCAGCTGGTACAAGTGCCGGATCAGTAAGGCCGGCCTTCAGCCCAGGCCACCTCCACACCTGGCAGCCCCTGTGCTGCGTCCAAAGTATTTCTAGGGGCAGTGAGCCCAACTCCCACTACACCCCGCACCGCCCCCCCACCGCCACCACCCCCCCACCACCCCCCACACCCACCCCCACCCCCACACACCCCGAGAATGAAAATCGGAACCTCCAGGGCAGTTTTTCAGGAATCAGGGTTTGCAGAGCCAGGAATTCTCCCAAACCTGCGCTTTCGACCCGGGAGTGAAAGTTCAGGCCATATTGTCTGAACTGGAAAAGATTGGAGATGTACCAGTTTTAAGTACATAAGCAGGGAAAGAGTTGAGGGGAATAAAGAACAAAAGAGAAAGCCTGTAATAGGGTGGAAGGCAGGAAAGATTAAATAACAGAAGGGACAATATTGGAAAATGAATGGGATGGTAATGGGACAAGTAAAGAAACTTGTCCCATTACCATCTAGAGGATGGTGCAGATGGTAACAGCAGAATCATTACCAACAACCGCAGTCTGAAAAAATGGGAGCAGTCATTTTGACCTGAAATTTTTGAACTCCAACTTGAGTGCAGGGGACTGTAAAGTGTCTAATCAAAAGATTAGATGCTTTTCTTTAATCTTCCGTTGAGCTACATTGGTTGAATGTAGGAGGCCAAGGACAGAGAGGTCAGAGTGGGAGGGGAAAGGAGAATTCAAATGGAAAGAGGCTGGAAGCTCAGAGTCATGCTTGTAGACTGACTGAAATGTTCAGCAGAGCAAACACCCAATCTATGTTTGATCTCCCAGTGTAGAGAAGATCACATCGGGGGGGAGTGAATACAATATATTAAATTAATGAAGTATAAACAAATCACTGTTTCACCTGGAAGAAGTGTTTGGGGCCCTGGATGGTGAGAAGGGAAGAGTGGAAGGTCAGTTGTTATATCTTGTATATCAAGGTACTGTAGAAAGGGAAATAGGCATTCAAGGCAATGGAAGAATGGACCAGGACATCATGGAGGGAACAGTCCCTTTGGAACCCTGAAAGTAGATGGGAGGGGAATATGTATTTGGTGGGGGTATTGCGCTGGAAATGGTGGAACAGTGCAGGATAATTCATTGAGTTGGGGATACTAGCGAGTTGAAGGTGAGGACAAGGGGAATCCTATCTGGGAGGAGGGGAAGTGTTGAGGGCCGGAGTGTAAGAAATGCAACGGGATGCGGTCAAGGGCTCTGTGACCCATGGTGGAGGGGAATCCCCAGCAGAGGAAAAAGTGAAGACATATTGGAAGCACTGGGGTAGAAGGTGACATTGTCGGTATAGATGCGACAGAGACAGAGAAACCAATAGGATGGAAATGTTGTGGGATGAAGTGTAATCAAGGTAGCTGTAGGAGTCAGTGGGTTTATAGTATAAGTCTTTGTATAGAGGTTTAGCAGGCAAACTAGCACTTTAATGTGGAGTCTTGGACGTTGAGGCAGTTTAGTAAGCACATTGTAGTATTCAACATTGAACATGCACAATACCTGGGTGCAGGATACTTGCCCACTCTCCAAACCACAATATCGCATGCATCAGAGGAAACAGAAAACACGAAGGCAAGGAACAAAGACCTTAACATTTTAGAGAACAAAAATGTCTTTGGGGACTAGGAGAGACTGAACTGTGAAAAACATAAAATGCAGGAAACCCTCAGCAGGTCTGGCAGCATCTGCAAAGAAACAAAAGGTCATCGACCAAAAACACTAACATTGACTTGCTCTCTCCAAAGTTGCTGTCTGACCTAAGTGTTTCCAGCACTTTCTGTTTTTATTCTGGATTACTGGACTCTGCAGTATTTTGCTTTATCTGAATGAAAAACTGGGTGAACAGTTTGAAAAATGTAACACAAAAATTTTTTTGCCATAAATCAACAATATGGGCTAAAAGCTGTAAAATTCTTCATCTCAGGCAGTTGCTTTTCCACTTTTAGGTACCAGATCCTAAGCTTTGTACTTGAGGGGTAAACTCTCCTTAAACCATTACAACCTGCAAACACAGTGCAGGTACTTTGTCAAACCAAAGTAATTTTTTCATTAAGCAATGGACAGTTATAAACTGCGTTCAGAGACTCTGATAGGAAAATCTGTATGTGCAAAATCACCTTGGATCGGTCAGGTGCAGGACAGATGAAATAAACATCCAATAATAGATGGCTGCCAGTGAGTTATGAGGCAAGGGTTCAAATGTGCTGATCTGATAAAAGCATGAACTTTTAGTGAGCAAAAGTGGATTTCCAACACTCAAAAAGTATTGAAAATGCACAGCCAGATATTTATTATTCTTTATAACCTAAGTGCTTTTAACAAAAATCCTGCTGAAGGATTTTCCCCCCGGCAATTTATGCGGGACGACGTCAGGAAGAACACCCGGTCCATTTAAATCTTCAGGAAGGCGGGCGGACAACGAAATCAGCTGTCCGCCCGCCAACCTGTCAATGGCCAATTAAGCCATTGACAGGCTAATTAACCTTGTTAAAGACCCTGCCCATCCAAAGTTAACGCTGGTGGGCAGGCCAGGAGCCCCAGTGGGTTCCAGATTATTCATGAAACTTCATCCACTGGCGGGATGAAGTTTCATGTCCGTTTTTTAAAAATTTAATAAACTTTGTGTTTCTTATTAACATGTCCCATCTCGTGTGACATTGTCATGTGAGGGGGACATGTTAATAATTTTAATATTTCTCAATTTTTTGACTTTTCTTACCTGTCAGTAAACTCCCTGAGACAGCACTTTGCCTCAGGGAGCAGTGCGCTGATTCGCGTACATGTGCGAAAGAGTGCACTTTGACATTTGGTGATTCCCTCCCCCCCCCCCGCCCCACCTCCTAAGCATAGCGCTTACTGTCGGGCAGGCCGCTGGGCGGGCCTTAATTGGCCCGCCCACTCAATATGGCAGCGGGCCCCATTTCGGCGGCGGGGGTCAGCTGCCTGCCCGCCACCGAGCCGGTGGGGCCCGCTCGCCCATCGAGGGCTTTCCCCTCATCTTACCTGCTGTCTTGGAGTTTCTGACTCACTTTGGGTTACAATTCCATGGGGGGGCCAGCAGTGTCCCACTCACATAATGCGTCTTTTTACAAGAGTCTAGATTGTGAGTGCTGGTGGGGTATTCAATAAGAGCAACCTGCATGGGAGTCCGGGAGGAGGTTTGTGCAAGAGGTCAGATGGTCAAGAGGTCAAATTCTACCCTCATCCAACAACCACAACTCAAAGCTTTCCTGATGAAGGCATTGGATAGTGATCAGGAGCAGGCACCCTTGTTAATTCTTGCCCAGTGCTGAGAGCAATTACAGAGACTTACTGTTGCCCTGGCTGAGCATGTTTTTTTATTAAATCAGATGAAGCTGTTAAAGGTCATCTTCCTTTGTTAACTAAATATAATCAAAAAGTTGACAGAAGTATAAATTAGTAATCCTTACTTTATGCTTACCCGATATGCACCTCACCAAGTTTCCCCGTCCTTTGTTTTTATTGGACAGAAAAATCAGGTGAGTTGTCTCAGGGTAGACAATCCACGACTGCCTGCTTTCCAGCTGCGTCAAAATGAAAATGACTCCATCTCCCCTGAATACTTGAATAATATACCCTGAACCTTCTGGCTCCAGAGAAAATAGTTCCACTGTCTGAAAACTCTTTGTAGCTCGGGTAACTGAAACTAGATTTCGGTTTTGTTGCCTTTTTTTCTGCACTGTCCATGTCTGGATATCCTTGCTGTCACAGAACAAGCAGAAGTGTGGACAAAGCTTCCAGTGTAGCTATACTCGTGCCTTGTACAGACTCATTATCACCTCCTGTGATGTGTGTTTTTTCCCTCTGGCTACCTATTCAAGAATCTAGTAAGCTTTCCTTACTACAGCTAAAAGCTGTGCTGTTTATTTCAATGGGTTATTGTAGTAAGTATAGTTTTACTTAGTGTGCAATGTACCTTTAAAAATAATACTTGTTTGGGAAGATCACATGATCTGTAGTAACCAATAGGAGAGTAGCACCGGCGACCTCAGCAGTCAGTGTAGAGATAGAGTTGGAGTTAAAAGCACCCTTGTAGTTGCTGCTGAGCATATTGTAAATAAACTTAATGTTTCCACCCAAGAAGCGTCTGCAGATCAACCCTATCACTAATAATACAACTCGGCCACCTGACAACAAACTGGTGACAACAATAAAACAGGATTGAACAGAAAAGAAATCAAGTTAGAAAGAAATCGGTACTGCACCTCACCCAGTGATTGTAAGTAGCAAGCTCCATTAGAATTGAAGAAGTTATCCTCTCTCAAAATGCCACTATTGGGAAAATTGATCCTTTTGAATCAGCCACAGACAATTGGTCTCAATACATAGAGCACCTCACATTCTTTTTTCAAGCGAATGAGATGATGGGGGAAGAGAAGAGGCAAGCAATCCTCTTGAAGGAGCAACCATACGATTTGATTCGAAGATTGAGAGCCCTAGTGTCCCAGATACGAAGGATTTCGATGAATTGGTGGACCTCATGAAGGGTCTCTTTCAACCCAAGCCCTCAGTCACGATGCAGAGGTTCAGGTTTAATTCGCGAAATAGTGCCCTGGGTGAGACAATTGCATGCTACGTGGCAAATTTGAAGCAGCTAACAGAACATTATGAGTTCGGTACGACTCTGAACAACATGCTCTGTGGTCGTTTAGTGTATGGTGTGAAAGAGGACACTATTCAGAAAAGATTATTTCCTGAAGGGAATCTGGATTTAAAGAAGGCGCTAGAGATAGCGCTGGCCATGGAAAGCACTGTAAGAGATTCACAAGCAATACAGGGTGCGCTAAATGGTGCCATCCTCCACATCAGGTAGGAAACCTCAGCTGAAAGTAACGCGAGAAAGCAAGATCCTGCCAAGAATTGGGAAACAGCCCTCGCTAGTCGAAGAATAAAGAAAAATAATGGCAGCAAAATCGAAGAATAATTTTAGCAGAGGTGAAAAGAAGCAGTCCTTTAGCAATTGGCAGTTTATAAAAATCAAATGCTACTTGTCAGAGAAATGGACATATAGTGAGGCAGTGCAAGGAAAGATTCAAGCGGGCTTGTAAACTAAAGAAGAACCCAATGAAATCTACAATGTACAAGAGTCTGAAACAACAAATTCTGACATTTACTCGTTGTTTAATCTGAAAGTTGGAAAGACAGAACCAATATTTGTCACAGTGAAAGTAAATGGCAAACCTGTTAAAATGGAAGTAGGCATGGGAGATTCCACTACAGTAATTGGGGAATATACCTTCAGATATTTGAATAATGGTGAACATCAACTAAGTTTAGAACAAACAGCTGCCAAGCTAAAATCATATGCGGGTGAAGACATTCAAGTAAAAGGCATAAGCAAAGTAACTGCCCATTATGGAAGCCAACTGGCACGGCTACTCGTGATGGTGGTAGCAGGTGAAGGGCCAAGTCTCCTGGGGTGAAATTGGTTAAAGGAGATTAAGTTAGAATGGTTCGAAATCTTTCAGTTGAGAGCTAGTGGGCTACCAGAACTACTTAAAAAGCATGCCACCAGCTTCCAGGACGAACTGGGAAAAATCCAGGGCCTGCAGGCCAAGGTTTATGTGGATCTGGAAACAACCCCTCGCTTCATGAAAGTAAGACCGGTGCCACACGCCGTGCGAGAAAAAGTCGATGCTGAGCTGAACTGGCTAGAGAAACTGGGCATTATACAAGCTGTTCAGTTCTCAGAATGAGCGGCACCTATAGTTCCCATCCTTAAGCCTGACCAAAGCGTCCGAATTTGTGGAGACTACAAACTGATGGTTAACAAAGTAGCCAAACTGGATAGGTAGCCCATTCCAAAAATTGAAGACCTGTATGCCAAGCTGGCAGGAGGGACAACGTACACAAAGCTTGACATGAGTCATGCTTATCAACAAATAGAATTGGCTAACGCCTCCCGGGAATTTGTCACAATTAATACCCACAAAGGGTTGTACCAATATACACGATTGCCTTTCAGTGTCTCCTCAGCTTGTGCCATCTTTCAGAGAACAATGGAAAGCTTACTGCAGGGACTGCCCCAGGTTGTAGTCTATTTAGACTATGTATTGGTGACAGGATTCACTGAAAAAGAGCATTTGGCAAACTTAGAAGAAGCCTTAAAACGTTTCTTGCAAGCTGGAGTGCATTTAAAAAAAAGAAAAGTGCACGTTCCAAACGAGGGAGGTAACCTATTTAATAATAAAAAGTTAATAAAAGCAAAATACTGCGGACGCTGGAAATCTGAAACAAAATCTATTTGGGTCAATGGGTAGATTCACAGGGCCTCCACCCTGTTGAGGAAAAAGTGAGAGCCATAAGGGAGGGACCTGAGCCAAAGAATACCTCAGAGCTCAAATAATTTCTAGGAATGATCAACTATTATGGGCAGTTCTTATACAATTTGTCTACAGTGCTGGCCCCTCTGCATTCTCTATTCAAAAAGAACCAATGGTGGTGTTGGGAGGCACCCCAGAAAGAAGCTTTCATAAAGGTGAAATAATTGTTGCACTCATCCAATCTATTAGTGCATTATGACCAGGTGAAAGATTTGGTGCTGCATCTCCCTACGGAATGGGAGTAGTGCTATCTCATCGGATGGGCGACAGCACGGAATGGTGTTAAGGACGCTCACCACAGTGAAAAAGGGATACTCACAGATAGAGAAATAAGGGATGTCCATCATCTTTGGTGTCAAGAAATTTGGCGTCAAGAAATTTCACCAGCACATACATGGTCACCATTTTACAATCGTTTCAGATCACAAACCACTGTTAGGTTTGTTTAATGAGGAAAAGACTATACCACCCATAGCAAGAATACAACAATGGACCTTCATTCTGGCAGCATACAAATACACTTTCATACATAGACCTAGCAATCAAATCGCAAATGCCAATGCCCTTAGTCATTTGCCTTTACAAGAAAATGATGAGCACGTCCCAGTTCCACAAGAACTTGTTTTACAGTTAAATTTCTTTGGTTCCTCACCTGTATGTACTCGACAGATCAGAGACTGGACAAGTCAGGACCCAGTCCTATCTCAAGTACGAGAACAAGTGCTACATGGTTAGTCTCAGGAGCCCATATCTGATGAAATGAAACCATACTTCAACAGAAGACATGAAATAACCAGCCAGGATGGCATCCTATTGTGAGGTGCACAAATGATAGTTCCTCCAAAAGGAAGGGAGCCACTTTTAATTGAACTACGCAGTGTCCATCCAGGAAATTCCCAAATGAAGACATTAGCACGCAGCTATCTATGGTGGCCAGGGATGGATGGCAAAATAGAGAGTTTCGTAAATTACTCTGTGCAACGTCAGCAACTGCAAAAGTTGCCAGTGACAGCTCCATCACACCCATGGGAGTGGCCAGGTAGGCCCTGGGTGCGGTTACACATTGACTATGTTGGACCTTTCCTGGGAACAATGTTTCTGCTCATTGTCAATGCCCATTCAAAGTGGTTGGGCGTATATTAGGTGAAGCCACCAAGGTTGGGTGCTACAATTGAGAAACTACGTCAGAGTTTTGCCATTCACTGACTACAAGAAGTAGTCATTTCCAATAACAGCACAGCATTTACGAGTGCTGAGTTTCAATGGTTTATCAGTTTCAACAGTATCACTATTGTGAAAACTACATCATACCACCACTCCTCAAATGGACTGGCCGAAAGGGCAGTTCAAACATTCAAGAAAGGCATAAAAAAGCCAACTGGTGATTCCTTGGCAACCAAGCTAGCACGATTTCTTTTTCATTACAGGACTGCCCCTCATACAACAACAGGTGTCATACCTGTGAAGTTATTGTTGAAATGCCCTCTCAGGACGAAATTGAGATTAATAATGCCGAATTTAGAGGGGAAGGTGGAAAGGAATCAGGAAAGCCAGAAAACTAGACACGACTGGCGTAGTCACGAGAGGAAATTTACCGTGGGAGAGCCGGTATATGTGAAAAACTTCGGGGAAGGACCAAAGTGGTTACCGAGTGAAATAAATGAGGTGACTGGACCTCTATCTTACCACATGGAGGTGGAAGGTCAGATCATCCGTAAACATGTGGTCCATTTAAGGAAGAGAGAGAGACAAATCACCAAGATTTGATTTTATCAGTGACCATGACTGGTTTCCTGTTGAGGATACTCAACCAAGGACTGACACGTCTGATTTTGCTCTAAGAGTTGACGATACAGAACTGGAAGTGCCCATGGAAGCACCTGATGTTCAGGCAACTCCAGAAAAGGAGGTTCCTGACAAATAACCTGAAGTTGTGGAGCTGTAACATTCCACACATATCAGGAAACCACCTGAAAGACTGAACTTGTAAATTCCTTACCCAGTGTAAATATTATGTTGTCTTGTAAAATATGCACTTGTAAATATATTATGTATGGCCAAGTTAAAGGGGGAGGAATGTAGCAATTATGGTTTTATTTAGTGTGCAATGTACCTTTAAGAATAATACTTGTTAGGGAAGATCACATGATCTGTAGTAACCAATAAGAGAGTAGCGAGGGCGACCTCAGCAGTCAGTGTAGAGATAGAATTGGAGTTGAAAGCACCCTTGTAGTAGCTGCTGAGCATATTGTAAATCAACTTAATGTTTCCACCCAAGAAGTGTCTGCAGATCAATTCTATCACTAGTGGTACAACTTGGCCACCCTACAACAGTTATGCACCAATATTGCAGACCCCACTATGGTGTTGTGTCCAATACCTTTAAGCATTTATTTTACATAACAACTGTTTGCTTCCCTTTATCTAATCTCAATATGTTTCATTTGTCTACATTAAGTGATTCCATGATCCAATACCACCAGCAAAAAGTGGAATTCAGAACGAGCGCATCTTGGGAATTTGTGTGTATGCAAGCCATGATTCTCTGGGGTGGGCTGACAGCAAATGCTTCATCACTGAGTGGCAGAACACAGAATTGCCCATTGAGTGCCACTTGCCTATTCAAACCTCTCCATATTTGATCTGTCTGTTTGTTATTGTTTCAACGCATCCCCAGTGCCCCAGTGCCCTCACATTCCCAGTTTGGTGTCTTCTCTATTCCTGTGAAATAATTTGTATTCCTGGACATTTTTCACCAGGTCCAAGGCATGCCTATAATATCACAAGCTTTCTCTCAGCAAGGATGTCAGGAATCCTAAGGTTCCTAATATTTATATGTATAACTTGTGGCTTCCATTTCCTCTATGTTCCACCTTCAGTAAACCTCAGCACGTCCACAGTTTTGCGGCCCATATCTTAACCCACCTCCATGTCTTAATGATATACAGTGCTTCCCAAAGCCTCATATGTAAAATTCTCATCAGTGTGTTTAAATCCTTTCATATACTCATCCCTCCCTACCTTTATAATCTCCTCCTTCCCTAAAGCACTCTTCAATGCACTCTATTTGCCCCTTTGGTGACATTACTCTCAGCTTCCACATGTATGTGTCACGGATGTATATGAGAGTAATTCCTCAGAGCTTTGATTGATTTGGCCACAGGCCTTTTGCCTGGTTGTTGTTATTGTTGGATCAGGTTGGTTCGATGGACCTGATGGTCTGTTCCCATCTTAATATCTATATGTTCATATGAATAAGACCCTAGTTTGCACCCACAATTTACAATTTCATTTCCAGTGTCTTACTGATGGGAATTGCATTGATAGGAAGGCATTTCCATGCAGGGAGGAAGGGAAAATCAGATAGGAAGTGATCCAGGTCACTTTTACAAATTTCCAAAGATGGTTTGAGTGTGGCACTAAAAAACAATAACAGAAGCTTGCATTTATATAACACCTTTAATAGTGTAAAACTTCCCCAGGAGCTTCACAGAGGTATTATCAAACAAAATTTGACATGCAGTCATGTAAGAAGGTATTAGGACATGTGACCAAGAGTTTGGTCAATGAGATGAGTTTTAAGGAGCATCTTAAAGGCGGAGTGAGAGGCTATCAGTGGATTTGAAAACAAGGATGAGTATTTTTAAATTGAGTCATTGACTGACCAGGAGCCAATGTAGCAAGCACAGGGCTGATAGCTAAACAAGTCTTGGGGTGTGAGTTAGGAAATGGCTGGATCCTAGCGAATGGTTCCAGGGATCAAAAGGGGGAAGAAAAATAAATAGAAACTTATTAAGAAACAAAAAATTCCACTTATATCATCTATTTGTACTATTTCTGCTGAATTTGAATGAAATATTCCTGGCATGCATTATTCACTGCCAATAAAGGGGGAATTGAGAAAGTATTTTGCTCCCTAGTAAGCATGCAGACAAAACATAAGATGAGGTCATATGGTTCATTCCACGATATGACCCTTGACCCATGCAGGATGTGAATCTGTATGTGGCACACTATGATGTGCCAGTTCTGTCTTGTGTGGTTAAGGATGAAGTAAATCTTATTGAAATGTCAACTATTTACTGAACTGTTCTAAAAGGTAAAACTCTAGAGGTTTGCAACCCTGAATGAAAACCCAATTGCTTCATGCATGGTCCTGTTCATCTTCTGATTGGATTTAGCAACCTCTTGTTTCCACATCTTCCTTTATTACTTTTTTTAATGTTTCTTGTTTCATTTCACACCAAATTTTCCATTTCACACCCTTCTTTTCTGAAAATGTTGACTTCTTACTGGGGCATGATTCTACAGCCTTCACAGAAGTGGCCATTATTCATATGTAAGCAGTAATAGTGAGCATTTTTTTTAATTCTTTCATAGGATATGGGCATCGCTGGCTAGGCTAGCATTTATTGCCCATCCCTAATTGCCCTTGAGAAGGTGGTGGTGAGCCAATCATCCTCTTCAGAGGGCAATTATAGCCTAATTTTGTCCTCAGGTAATGCAGATCCATATAGCAGGGGTCACTGAACAGTGAGCAGGAGCTGGAATATTTAACAACAGTTTCCTCCAAAAAACAGTTATTAGACCAATTGCTGAAGTCCTACCACACCCCAGCCAAAATCAGCTTACATAGGATTGCATAGGATATACGACACAGAAACAGGCCATTTGGCCCTACTGGACCATTCCCTTCTTCATACTTCACTCGAGCCTCCTCCCATCTTTTCTCAACTAATCCCAGATTAGAGTTTAAACTTGGAAATTTGGATGCACACAAATACTTGTTGCCTAGCATACTGACCTCTACATTGCAAAGGCTGAGCACCAACTTTCTTCCTACCTCCCCCTGAACCATGACCCCACCACCGAATGTCAAGCCATTGTTTCCCGGACTGTCACTGACCTCATCTCCTTCACTGCCTTCAACCTCATAGTTCCCCAACCCCATACAGCCCACTTCTACCTCCTTCCCAAAATCCACAAAAAGGACTGTCCCGGTAGATCCATCATTTCAGCCTGTTCCTGCCCTACTAAACTTATTTCTTCCTATCTTGATTCTATTTTCTCTCCCCTTGTCCAGTCTCTTCCCACCTACATTTGTGATTCTTCTGACACCCCACTTAATTTCAACCGTTTCTATTTCCCTGGCCCTAACTGCCTCCTCTTCACTTTGGATGTCCAGTCCCTCTACCCCTCCATGCCCCACCAGGATGCTCTGAGGGCTCTCTGCTTCTTCTCTGAATGGAGACCTGAACAATCCCCAACTACCACCAACCTCCTCCACCTGGCTGAACTTGTTCTCTCATTGAAGAATTTCTCCTTTAACTTGTCTCACTTCCTCCAAATATAAGGTGTGGCTATGGGTACCCACATAGGCCCCAGTTATGCTCGTCTTTTTGTTGAGTTTGTGGAACATTCCTTGTTCCAGTCCTACTCAGGCCCCATCCTACAACTCTTTTTTAGGTACGTCAATGACTGTATTGGCACCATTTCATGTTCTCATCTGGAACTAGAAAAATTCATCAATTTTGCTTCTAATTTCCACCCATCTCTCACATTCACATGGTCTCTCTCCGACACTTCTAGTCCCTTCCTTGACCTCCCTGTCTCCATTTCTGGTGATAGACTGTTTACCAATATTTAGTACAATCCCGCCAACTCTCACAGCTACCTCGACTATACCTCCTCACACCCTGCCTCCTGTGAGGACATTGTCCCATTCTCCCAGTTTCTCTGTCTCCGTCACATCTGTTTTGATGATGCTACCTTCCACAACGGTGCTTCTGACATGTCTTCCTTTTTCCTCAGCTGAGGATTCCTCCTCACCGTAGTTGACTGGGCCCTCAACCATCTCCTGCACTTCTGCCCTCACCCCTTTCCATCAAAGTCATGATAGGGTTCCCCTTGTCCTCACTTTCCACCCACCAGTCTCCATATTAAAGGCTCATCCTCCACCACTTCATGATGTCACCACCAAACACATCATCCTCTCACCTCCCCTGTCAGCATTCCAAAGGGACCATTCCCTCTGTGACACCCTGGTCCATTCTTCTATCACCCCCAACACCTCACCCTTTTCCCATGGCACCTTCCCATGGAATCGCAGGAGATGTAACACCTGCCCCTTTACCTCATCCTTCCTCATTGTTCGAGGCCCCAAACACTCCTTCCTGGTGAAGCGGTGATTTACTTACACTTCCTTCAACTTAGTCTGCTGTATTCGCTGCTCCCAATGCAGTGTCCAGTACACTGGGGAGACTAAACGCTGACTGGTTGACCACTTTGCGGAACACCTTCGCTCAGTCTGCTAGCGTGACTCAGACCTTCCTGACGCTTGCCATTTTAATTCAGCATCTTGCTTTCATGCTCATATTTCTGTCCTTGGCCAGCCACAATGTTCCAGTGAAGCTCAACACAAGCTGGAGGAACAGTGCCTCATCTTCCGATTAAGCACTTTACAGCCTTCTGGACTTAACATTGAATTCAACAACTTCGGACCATGAATTCTGTCTTCCGTTTTTGATTTTCTTTTCCCCCAAGTACCAGTCTACACCTTGTTCTCATGTTTTTGCTTTCAGACAGCGCTGAGCCTTTCTCTGCTATTAAAACATTCTGCTATTTTGCTTTCAGCAGTGCTGACCTTTATTCTGCTATTAACACCTAATCTGGACCAGTGATAGTTAATACTATCATTACCACTCCTTTTGTTTCATGGTTCAAGAGATCTTTGTCATTTAATCTCTACTGCTCTCTAACATATCCCTCACCTTCCATTTAGCTCTACCTGCCCCTTCTCCCTTTTTCAAAAGCATAAAACCCATCACATTTCTACCTCTCTCCAGTTCCGAAAAAGAGTCTTACTGGATTCAAAACATTAACTCTGTTTCTCTCTCCACAGATGCTGTCAGACCTGCTGAGTTGTTCCAGCATTTTTGGTTTTTATTTCAGATTTCCAGCATTTACAGTATTTTGCTTTTATTTTACCTAAAACTTGGAATTGTTCCTGCAAGTATAGCTTAGTTTAAGATGATCTATCAGGATATTCCTCTGCCATTCCTTCCCAATCCACACCCTTTACTCTATACAATCTGACTGAGATTAAGAACTCTCCACAAGGGGAGACATTGGAGTGTGATGGCTCACACTCATGAAAGTGCAGAGCTAGGTCAGCTGGGAGTGAAATCGGGAAGTCGTTTTCACGCAAATGGTTATGAAAATCTGGAATTCATTCCCCCCAAAAGGTTGTGGATGCTGGGTCATTTAAAATATTCAAGATGAGATCAGTAGATCCTTTTTTAAAATTCTATAATAGGATATGGGTGCCCTTGGCAAGGCCAGCAATTGTTACCCATCCCTAGGTGCCCTTGAGAAAGTGATGTTGAGCTGCAGTCCATGTCGTGTAGGTACGCCCACAGTGGTGTTAGGGAGAGGGTTCCAGGATTTTGATCCAGCAACAGTGAAGGAACGGTGATATGATTCCAAATCAGGATGGTGAGTGGCTTGGAATTTGCAGGTGGTGGTGTTTCCATGCATCTGCTGCCCTTGTCCTTCTTGGTGGTAGAGGTCATGCGTTTGGAAGCTGCTGCCAAAGAAGGCTTAGCGAGTTACTGCAGAGCATTTTGTATTTGGTGCACACTGCTGCCACCATCCATCGGTGGTGGAGGGAGTGAATGTTTGAGGTGGTGGATGGGGTGCCGATCAAGTCAGCTGCTTTGCCTTGGATGGTGTCAAACTTCTTGAGTATTGTTGGAGCCACACTCAACTAGGCAAGTGGCGCGTATTCCATCACACTCCTGACTTGTGCCTTATAGATAGTGCACAGACTTTGGGGAGACAAGTGAGTTACCCACCACAGAATTCCCAGCCTCTGACCTGCTCTGGTAATCCCTGGGATGTGATTAGTGGGGGGGATTCAACGATTGTAATGCTGTTGAATGTGAAAGGGACATGGTTAGTTCCTCGCTTATTGGAGATGATCATTGCCTGGCACTTGTATTGTGTTAATATTACTTGCCACTCATCAGCCCAAGCCTGAATCTTGTCCAGCTCTTGCTGCATATGGACACAGACTGCTTCAGTGTCTGAGGAGTTGCGAATGGTGCTGAACATTATGCAATCATCCATGAACATCCCCACCTCTGGCCTTATGATAGAGGAAAGTTGCTGATAAAGCAGCTGAATATCATTGGGACTAGGACACTACCCTGAGGAACTCCTGCAGTGATATTCTGGGACTGAGATGATTAGCCATCAACAACCATAATCATCTTTCTTTGCGCTAGATATGACACCAACCAGTGGAGAGTTTCCCCCGATTCCCATTGACTTCAGTTTTGCTAGGGCTCCTTGATGCCACACTCGGTCAAATGCTGCCTTGATGTCAAGGGAAACCACTCTCACTTGACCATTGGAGTTCACTTCTTTTGTCTATGTTTGGACCAAGGCTGTAATGATATAAGGAGCATAGAGGCCCTGGCAGAACCCAAACCGATCATCAGTAAGTAGGTTATTGCTGTGTAAGTGCTGATTGATAGTACTATCGATGACACCTCACATCTCTTTGGGCTTGATGATTGAGAGTGTAGGACAGTAATTGTCTGGATTGGATTTGTCCTGCTTTTTGTGTACAGGACATACCTGGGCAAATTTCCACATTGCCAGGTAGATGCTAGTGTTGTAGCTGGGTAAGGATATCAAGGATTATGGAACAAGGGTAGCTCAACCATGATCTAATTAAGAGTCAAATACGTTTGAAGGGCTGAATGACCTATTCTTATTCCTACACATGCTCCTCTTGCACCTTAAATATTCACTCTCTCCATCACCACCACACTATGGCTGCAGTATATGCACATCTACAAGATACCCAGAAGCAATTCACTAAGGCATCTGCAACAGCATCTTCCAAACGCACAATCTCTACCAACTAGACGATAAAGGGCAACAGGCACATGGGAACACCACCGTCTCCAAGTTCTCCTCCAAATCACACACCATCTGGACTTGGAAATATTTCACCATTCCTTCATCTTCACTGACTCAAAATCCTGAAACTCCCTACCGAACAGTATTGTGGGTGTACCTAGATCACATGGACTGCAGCAGTTCAAGGACAAAACTCACCCCCAAGGACAATTAGGGAAGGGCAGTAAATGGTGGCCTTGCCAGCGACACTCACATCCCATGAACAACTAAAAAAAGTTCTTGCAACTCAATGTGTTCACAGTTTTTACTTTGACAAAATTAAACTGTGAGAGATCGCAAAGCTTTTCAGTTCTGTGCTCTCTGTTCCATCTGCTACATCAATCCCATTACTCCTCCAACCTAAACTTTCACATGCGACTTCAAATATTTCAGCCAGCAGAAATTTGGTTCGTGCGCAAACTAATTTGCATTTTATTTTGAAAGCATTTTCATTTTAATTCAGTCATCTGATATATTTTATATAGGCATATATATATATATCGTACAAATATATATATATGTAATATCTGTAAATAGATATATATCTCTATATGATATATATATATAATATACCATAACTGCTGATACCGAAGTGGGACATTTTGAATTTATTTTTCCCTATTCGGTTTTTCTACATTTTACTTGATGAAAGCATTTTCATTTGTGCTTAAATTTCACATTTTGCATTAATGCATATTGTAGCAGAGATACTACACCTATTTTTCAAAATTGTTGATAGGTACATGCAAGCTTTTTTTCTGAAAGTAAGTTAAATGTTCTCAATCAGGTATACAATTTGCGGCCTGTTTTACGGTGCAGCATAATACATGGTTCTCACTAAAGTCATAACTTTTTGTCACTTATTTATTTTAATCATTTCCTTTCCCCTGGCTTTCTTTCCTCTCTCCTCTTTTCCCCCTGCCCATATTAGTCATCCATATACATACTTTCCATTTCAGTCAGAAGATGGGATAGTTCAGCCTGTAAATATTTCGACAGATGTTATGAATCCCATTCCTCAGCTAACATAAGGAGCAGCATGTGAGCTAATTGGGACCAGATCCCCTCAGAAGCCAGTTGAGCCCTTCTCTCCCACAGGTGAACCAGCGCCAAAATTGGCAAAAGTCACCCTCCAGGTTGTGGCCAAGTGAGAAAGCCAGGGCAAGGATTCAAACACACGTTTTTCTGTTCATGGGGAACATGCATTTGGTGTTTTAGTTCCCAGACTGACACACAAATCACTACTTTTAATATTTTTCCATTTCCATTTAAATTTTTGTTTTTGTCATGTGCAAATGGATAATGCACTGTTACAAAATACTGTTATTTATGCATTTATATATAATGTCGCAATTTATACATATGCACAATGCACTGCTACTTGATACAGTTAATGTACTAATGTACTAATGCTAATGCACTAATGTTCTGTTACATAACGCTGTTACAGTATACGTAAAACACACTGGGGATAATTTTAGCCCCCCCACCTCTCCCCCCCCCCACCGCCCCCAGAATAGATAAAGGAGGAGGCTGGCAAGGGGTTACATTTTTAAAACTAGGAAGCCTGATCCATCCTGTCTCCAAACTGCCCAGTTGATTTTTTTAAAGGATGTATGCTTCTATTTTAACCCAAGTTTTATTTTTCGCACCTGTGGACCAGGTTTTTTTTGCGTCTCAGGAAACCCACTAGAAGAAAGAAGGTGAGAAAGGCCAGAGCATAGACACAATGGACCAAATGGCCTTCTTCTGTGCCATACATGTTCTAGGGGCAGAACCTTTGGCTCAGCGAGCGGGGGGCGGGGCCCACTCGCCGAGGCATAAAATGACGCGCGGTGACATCGGGCGTGCGTCCTGACGCCACCGCGCGTCATTCAGGTTTTCAGTTCGGTGGGCACGCACCCGAGTCAGCTGCGCACCCACCAAACTGTCAAAGGCCTATTAAGGCCAGTTAACTATCAATTAAAACAATAAACTGAGCTGCCCATCAAACCTTAAGGTTGGCGGGCAGGCAAAGAGCCCAGGCGGCCTTCGCATTTTCCATGGAACCTCATCCACGGGCAGGATGAGGTTTCATGAAGGTTTTTAAAGGTTTGAACATTTTTTTTAATAAGATTCATAAGCATGTCCAAGCTCATGTGACATTTCCTTTTCCCTTAACATTTTTTTAACTTAAACTAAGCTCCGTGAGGCAGCTCTGTGCCTCAGGGAGATTTCTGTGCTCTTTCGCTCGCATGCGCGCAAAAGAGTGCAGACCACCACTCAGGAAACTACGCCAGCCCACCCGCCTACTCGCACAGGGAGTGCTCAGGGTTTCCGGGTGCGCGTCACACTGGGCAGGCCTTAATTGGCCCGCCCATATAAAATGGCGGTGCCCAGCCGATCGCGGGCGGCGATCAGCTGCACACACACCCTTGCCCGCTCCCGCACAACCACTCCCACCAACTCCCCCAACGGGGATAAAATTCTCCCCTATGTTTCAATATTTCGGTTTCTATCAATAGGATAAGTGCTGGTGGACCAGGAGAAATAAGATCACTCACCTCATCCCACCTCACCCCTTACCTTTTAAAAACTCCGCAATAAGACCGCCACGATCAGCAACCTTCCTGTGACATTCAGTAGTCCCACCTCTCCCACAATGTCTGACACCCCCTGCCCCCACCCCCACCAATGTCCCATTCAATCACTCCCCGCAGCTCGATCTCCCTCCCACAATGTTGCATTCATCTTTTCCCCCTCCCTCCCCAACTGGCCTGCTGTTCAACTACTTCCACCCCACCACGCCCCCACCATAATATCAAACTTACCTGACATCCACATTCCAGCTACTTTATAGCCTAATACATTGCGAGCCTGTTACCTGGGTTAGCAGCTACGCAGGCAACCTGTAGAAAAAAGCTTTAGAAAGCTTTTGTCAATAAATTCAGCAAAAACCTGCTAAAACACCTTCGGGCTTCCTGTCTGAAAACTTTCCCTACCGCTCCACCCGCTGCTTTTTCCGAGCTCTCAGTTATTACGAGATACGTAGACATAATGTAGTTACTTCTTGACTTCTGGCATCTTGCACATCCCCAATTTTAATCTCTCTACCTTTGGTGGACATGCCTTCAGCTACTTAATCCTAAACTTTGGAATTCTTCCCCTGAGCCTCTCTAACTTTCTTGCCTCTTTTAAAACAGCCCTTAAAACCTGACAGTTTAACCAAGCTTCTGGTCACCTGTCCTAATATCTCCTTGTGTGACTCAGTGTCAAATTTTGTTTGATAATGCTCCTGTGAAGCAACTTGAGACATCTTACTATGTTAAAGATGGCATCTAATATAAGTTGTTGTTGTAATGTTCACTGGATGATTTTCTTTCCCATTTACTTGAATGGAAAATCTGTTATGGCTTATGAGGGCAGCCAATCTGAACAAGGACAGCCTGTCGGGTACTAGTGCAAAGGTGGAATTGAGTGTGTGAACAAGGGTAGCTAATAGGGTGCAGTGTATATGGGTAGCCAATCAAGAGTGTGTACAAGGACTGCCATTGGGTGCAGTGCACAAGGACAGCCAAAAGGGTGGGATATACCAGGGCAGCCAATCATATGTTATGTACAAGAGCAGCCAATTAAATGCTATCAGTTTTCTGCCCAGCTGAAATGTTAAAATGTGCATAACATAAAAAGAAACTTATTTCACTTCATTTACTTTAACAAGTCATAGGTAATAAAACAGAAGAATGCAGAAAATAATTGTTAAGGAAGTAATGCCATATTTTGGTAATTAATCATAACAATTTCATATTAATCTTGGAATTGTTTGGGCTCTTGGCGCTGATAATAGATCATTAAAAATTCATAAAACAGCAATTTGGAATTCATCTTTTTTCATCATAGATGTATATTAATTTGAAAGTGAGGATTGAACATTATATAACATGCAGGAAAACTTAAAACTGATTTTAGGCCTTTAACAAAATTGTACATTTTACCGGCCTCTAACAGCTTAAGGGTTCATTACAAAACTGGCAGGGAGTTCAATGAAACCTAGGAGAAGTAACGTATTAATGAACAGTGGGCAACCAGCCTGCTTTAGTGGCTCCTGTTTTATACAACTCTAGTGCTCTGCAGCCAATCAGTGAGGTTCGGAAAGGCGAGGGGGCTGGTTGTAAGGCAGATCTGGTGGTGTGCAGTTCCAAATGTGATTCCAGGCTGACAGAGGAATTATAGGAAACAGATGACTTACGCTTCTAATTTGTGGCCCTAAATTGCAAACAGAATTTCAGGAGTTGAGGAAAGTAATAAATAGCAATAGAGGAAGCCACACACAGCCAAATCAGTATGTGGTGGTTGTAGGTTAAAACAAATGGGAAGAGACAGGTTATGATGGTTTACTGTATTACAGAGGAGAAGGCTTAAATTGCTATTGGAAGAGCAGTTAAAACTGCACCGTGGCAGAGGTTGTTTTATTTCTAAAGATCTGTACCTATATCAAGCAAAACTGTGTACAGTGTAACATTGCGTAAGATCAGATATGAGGCACACACTTTATGGTTTTACAGGGCATGGAAGATAAGTGTTTCTTTACAGTTTAGAAACGACTGTTGATTGATGTTCTTTTTATCTCTCCCAGTCAGCAATGTTCATACCAGCAGTCTGGTAAGAACAACTGGGAGAAATGACCCTCTAAGTAAAGTCTAGAGTAGAATAATCTTGTCAGCCCACCAGCAGACGGATAGAGATAAACTATTAACTTTATTAAGAAGCATTTTGTTCTCAAGTCGTGGGGTGAGGGTGCAATTTGGCTGTAGCGAGAAACTTATCAAATCACGCGCTCGCTACAGCTTTTGTGAAGACAATGCATCTTTACACCAGGCGATCATAATATCTTATTTTGCTCTTCTTTAACTATGAATAAGACATGTTGTGCATTTCCATGCAAAGAGAATCACAGCTTTTATGCAAAGCAGTGCAATACATAATTGTTAGGAAAACAACGGATCTCCAGCTCTGGTGGAATAGGATCCTTAATTCCATGTCCCAGGATTGTCAAAAAAATGATGAAAGCTGACATTAAAATGAGTTTTTAAAAAGCCTTTCTTCATGAGTGAGCTAAAACCAGTGTTTTACAAGCCACCAGTGAACTAGTTGTACAACCTATTTTTAATAAAAGCATTGTGATTGAAAGCAAGAAAGTACATTGTAAACTTTTACTGAAGAATTCCTTTAGCAGTTGAGACAGAGGAGTTAGTTTACTTGGAGAAGGCAAGGTCACTGTGACATCATGGACGATGTGATCTTTGCATTGTAGCCATACTTATTTAATTTAATGGGACTCTTGTTCCATGTGGAATAAGCTTGTTTAGTATGGCTATGTCACCAAGTTCAAGTCCCAGTGCTCGTTGACAATGATGCCTGATAACTACCATGGACTGAGTTTTACCAGTTCTCAGCCAAACTGTTAAGTGGAACATTTCCTACCTTGAAGCATAATTGGCAGTGTTTTCATCATGCTCCCATTAAGTGGGCCTCCTGTTTCACAAAAGCTGCATTAATGTCAGGACTAGGAATCTGCATTCAGCTTATTTTTTGGGTCAGCATTTTGGCTTCTTCATCTCTCAAAATTTGCTGACTTTAAAGAAAACATCCAATAACCCTGACTATCAGAATTGAAAACAAACTATCAGAGGCTTCCTTATTATGAGGATTTTATCACATTCCCAAGTCATCCGTAATTGAGCAAATCCTTTAAGACATCGGAATTGGACAATAACTCTCATAGATGGGATGGGTTTGTATATATGCCCCTTCTCCAAAATACTAGAAGGACATACACTATTTCCCAGGCTACCAGAAATTTGACACAATAAACTGATAGCAAACACAAAAATCCAGAAGTTGCTGTCTGAAATGTGCGTATTTCCATAAACTGCGCAAAAATGGCACCTCCATGTCTGACTAGTCATTCAATTGCATTGAACAGAATGAAGTTCATTTACCTGCATGGTAGATAAAAACTAAACTAGTCACAGAAAGTTAGGGCTTGTCCATTTCAGTCTAAGTACACTTTTTAACAGCATGATTAATCTTAATTGCTGCCAAATGACCTCCCTGGCACTGAAAATTAACTTTTGCATGTGTGAATTCTCATTGACTTAATTGTTCATGGAGATTTTTTTAAATTGTTTTTTTCATATATTTTTCTCTCTATTTTTTGTCTCTTAATATAGCACTTCTTTTCCTTTCTTTATTTCTCTTTTTGTGTTTGATTTGAGGGTGAATTCACTATTTTAACTCACACTTCCTGGTTGAAAGACTGTGCTGTTCAATCCCCAAGCTTCAATCCAATTAGTTAAGGAGATACATAATTGGTTGCCCTATTCGCAGAGATCCCAAATGCCCCTGCGGAGGGTATCATGCTGTTTCCATTTCCCATTTAAAGCTTGCAATGCAAAAGCTTTTTTAATATTTGCTCATGGAATACTGGCTCACTGACAAATCCAGCATTTATTGCCCATCTCTAATTTCCCTTGAGAAGCTGGTAATGAATGATCTTCTTGAACTGTTGCAGTCCATGTGCTGAAGAGATATCCACATGCCTTTAGGCAGGAAGTTCCTGGTTTTTGAACAGCAACGATGAAGTCCTATCTCAATTCTATTTTTTTCCTTTGTCCAGTTTCCTTCACAATCTGTAATCTTCCAATGCCCTCCTCAACTTCATCCGTTTCCAGTTTCTGTGGCTCTAACCATCCCCTTTTGACCTTGGATGTGAAATCTCTCTACACTTCCACCCCCTTGTTCTGACCTTCCACCCCACCAACCTTTGTCTTCAGTGGATTATCCTCCACCATTTCCAGTGTTGTGCCAACACCAAACATGTCTTTCCCTTCCCTCCCTGCTTCAGTCTTTCAAAGGGACAGTTCCCTCCCTGACACCCTATTCTACTCCTTAATCACCCCCAGCACCTGTTCGCCTTCCCATGCAAATGGAGGAGATGTAACATCATCCTTTTCACCTCCTCCCTTTCACCATCCAAGGCCCCAAACACTCATTCCAAGTGAAACAGTGAATTACTTGTACTCCTTTCAATATAGTATATGCATTCACTGTTCATGATGCATTCTCCACTAATTAGCAGAGACTAAATGCAGATTGTATGACTACTTTGTGTAACACCTGTCTTCAGTCCGCAGACATGACCCTGAGATTCTGGTCACTTGTCATTTTAATTCTTTGCCCCACCCCCATTCTGACCTCTCTGTCTTCAGCCTCCTGCACTATTAGGAACATTGGAATATAGGAGCAGGAGGAGGCCATTCGGCCTGCCAAGTCTGCTCTGCTGTTCAAACAGATCATGGCTGATCATCTACCTCTAAGCCATTTTCTCCCACTATCTCCATACCCCTTGACATCATTAGTATCCAGAAATCTATCAATTTCTTTCTTGAGAATGTTCAGTGATTGAGTTCTACGGCCCTCTGGAGTAAAGATTCACCACCCTCTCAGTGAAAATATTCCTCCTCATCTCAGTCTTAAATGGCCTGCCCCTTATTCTGAGACTGTGTCCCCTGGTTCTAGACGCCCCATCCAGGGAAAGCATCCTATCCACATCTACCCTGTCACTCCCTATAAGAAGTTTGTAAGTTTCAATGAGATCACCTCTCATTCTTCGAAACCCTAGAGAATACAGGGCCTTATAAGATAATTCCGCCGTCCCAAGAATTAGTCTGGTGAACCTCCATTGCTCTCTCACAATGGCAAGTATATCCTTCCTTAGATAAGGAGACCGAAATTGTACACAATACTCCAGGTGGGGTCTCACCAAGGCTCTATAAAATTGCAGCAAGACATCTTTACACTGTCCTCAAATCCCCTTGAGATGAAGGCCAACATAACATTTATCTTCCTATTTGCTTGCTGCACCTGCCAATTAGCATTTAGTGACTCATGAGCAAGGACATCCAGATCCCTTTCGACATCAATACTTTCCAGCCTCTCACCATTTAAAAAATATTCTGCCTTTTTCTTCTATCAAAGTGGATAACTTCACACTTACTCACATTATATTCCATCTGCATGTCCTTGTAAACAATCCAAACCCCCTTGAAGCCTCCTTGCATCCTCCTCACAATTTACATTTCCACCTAGTTTTGTCAGCAAATTTGGAAATATTACATTTGGTCCCCACATCCAAATTATTTATATAAATTGTAAACAGCTGTGGCCCCAGCACTGACCCTCATGGTACCTCACTCGTAAAAGCCTGCCATCCTGAGAATGACCCATTTATTCCTACTTTCTGTCCGTTAGCCAATTCTCAATCCATGCCAGTATATTACCCCCAATCCCATGTGCTCTAATTTTGTTTGCTAACCTCCTGCGTGGGACCTTGTCAAAGGCCTTCTGAAAATCCAAATACACCACATTCACTGGTTCTCCTTTATTTATGCTACAGGTAACATCCTCAAAAAACTCCAACAGGTTTGGCAAACATAATTTCCCTTTCATAAATCCATGTTGACTTTATCAATTATTTTCAAAATGTCCAATTATCACATCCTTTATAATAAATTCTAACATTTTCCATACTACTGACATCAAACTAACAGGTCTGTAGTTCTCTATTTTCTCCCTCCCTCCTTTCTTAATTAGTTCCAATGAGGGCCAACATAAGTTCAAGAAACAGCATTTCATCTTTTGACTCAACACTTTACAGTCTCCTGGGTTCAACATTGAGTTCAACAGTTTCAGATCCTGTGATTGGTCCAGTTAAGTTTCTGATCAATGGTAACCCCCTCAGGATATTGATGGCAGGGCATTCAGTGATGGTGATGCCATTGGAGATAGTCATTGCCTGGCATTTATGTGGCATGAATGTTACTTCCCATTTATCAGCCTGAATGTTGTCCAGGTCTTGCTGCAGGCAAGAATGAACTACTTCAATATCTGAGGTGTTACAGATGGAACTGAACACTAAGCAATCATCAGTGAACATCCCCATTTCTGAGCTTATATTGGAGGGAAAAATCATTGATTAGGCAGCTGAAGACAGTTGAACATAGGACACTGCCCCAAGGAATTCCTGCAGTGACGTTCTGAGGCTGAGATAGTTGACCTTGTAACAACCACAACCATCTTCTTTTATGCTAGCTATGACTCCATCCAGTGGAGAGTTTCCCCTGATTCCCATTTACTTCAATTTTGCTAAGGCTGCATGATGCCACACTCTTATCAAAAGCTATCTTGTTATCAAGGGCAGTCAATGTCACATCTTCTCTAGAATTCAGTTTGTTCATTGTCAACTAATCCACTTTCAAATTTTGAAGTTTTAGTGATTATTGCAGATTGGCCATCAATTGCAACAACAGTTTTGCTGCAATACATTGACATGTGGTGCATTTGTGTTATTCAGCACAAAAAGGAATGTAAAAATAGTACACTGTGGTCATAGTGAGGGAGTTAAAAAATGATTCAAGCAGTACCAATATGTACAGATACACTGCCCTGCTGTTTGAGGGCCGTGCGAATTTTGATGTGTTATCAGGTCCTTCCTCAGGGATTACTCTATTCAGGCGAGAAGGAGGAGGATGCTCCCAACGGATAGAATACAAGCATCATGGAAATTGGGGTTGATTTACTAACTACCAACTGATAGTGGACCAGCTATGTAGACCATAGTTAAGAGAATGTCTCTGTTTCAGCTTTGAAGCACACAAATTTCTTGCCTAGTTTATTTTCCATTCTCCTGTTGCCATATCAGTGTGGGTGCACCGGCAGCCTATAGTTAGGAGGAAATCTAGAAACTTGCCCATGTCCAAAATAAAACTATAGGGAGGCATAGGGGGCAGTGCAACAGGCCTGGTCCTATTTTGTGCTTGTTGATCTTTTGAATGTTATGCAGCACATTTGACAGTAGGGCTAAATTTTAGGCCCTGATCATAACAGTTGTAGGGTCATGCCCTCTTCAGCAACTGGGACTTCTGCTGTCCAGTAATAATAACAGTAGTTTGCAAAGGAGCATTCTCTTTCATCTTTGGGCAGCTGGAGTTATACAATGTTGATCCTGGGTTGGAGACAAAAAAAAAATGAGACCATTTAATACCTCAAGTGTGCTTTGCCATTCAATGAGATCATGGCTGATCTGTGACCTCACTTCATATAACCACCTTTGCCCCATATCTCTTAATATCTTTGTCTAACAAAAATTTAGCAATCTCAGATTTATAATTAAAAATTTATCTAGAATCAATTGATGTTTATGGAAGAGAGTTCCAAACTTCTAGCATCCTTTGTGTTGATGGTTTCCTAATTTCACTCCTAATTTTTAGCTATTGCCCGCTAATCCCAGGCTCCTCAATCAACGGAAATTGTTTCTCGCTATCCACCCTCTCTGTTTGCCTTAATAACTTGAAAAACCTCGATTAAATCACCCCTTAACCTCCTAAATTCAAAACTCCAGTTTGTGTAATCTTGCCTCACAATTTAACCCTTAGAGTCCAGATATCATTGTGGCAAATCTACATCGAGCTCCCTCCAAGGCCAATTATCTTTCCCAACATGTAGTGCCCAGAACTGCTCACAGTACTCCAGGGGCAGAATTTTGTCCTGTTGGGCAGGCGCGGCGGGTAGGCCGGTGGACTCTGTCAAATGAGCGGGGACATGTTAAATATGAGTGTTAAAAGTTTTCCATTTTTTTAAATCACTGGTCAAAACCCACTCCTGGATGAGGTTTTGCCAAAAAATGCAAAGGCCGCTTGGCATTTCCGCCCGCCTGCCAATCAAACGGTTGGACAGGCAGCAAAAAATTTGAATCAATTCGTTCTTTCATGGCCTTGATAGGCCGTTTAATTGTCGGCGGGTGCGCTGCCAACTGCTGCCGACCGAAATATCACGCGGCGCTCGCCTGACGTCATCATCTGTCATTTTACGCTCGTTTGGGTCAGGCGCACACCCTCCCGACGAGAGGGGTGGTCTGGCCAGGGATTTGTTTAGCTGAAACAAGACTTCTGCCCTTTTGTATTCTAGTCTTCTAGATATAGGTCAGCATTCCATTAGCTTTTTTGATTATTTCCTGTACCTGTTCATGACATTTTAATGATCTATGTACCTGGTTTCTGGCATCCCTGTCCTTTCAAGTGAATTTGGTGATTTTGTTGTCCAATTTGATAATTAGATCTTAGGACATTTTGGCAGGAAGCATTTGGATAGTATAGATTGGGTAGGATGCTGAGGACACTTATCAATGGCTATTTCAGTTGTGTTCCTTGACAAGATTTTCAATCTAATTATTAAACTCATTTTCAAAAATCTGTTAGCAAAATCTGGCTGTATAAGTTAACACATCATGGAAATTTATTTCTGGATAATATGTGTTGCTAAGGTTTCTTACATCATTTATTAATCAGATGATAGAAAGTTCCAGGATTTGTAGATAGCTTAAGACAAATCATCTCAAAGCCAAGGTTTTAACTCCAGGCTGCCTCTAATAGAAATGGAAAATGGGGAGAGACTATCAGGAGGGGAGTGAGGGATGATTGGGAGTGAAGAGGCCATAAGGAGGGAGGAGGGGGTGGGAGCGGGAGGGGGCCATCGTGAGGGGAGAGGCCCAACAGAATGGGAGGGGATGATCAAGAGTGAAGTGACAATCTGGAGAAAGAAGAGTAATTGGGAGGGAGTGGGCCATCAGAAGCGGAGAGGACGATTAGGGATAAAGGCATGATCAGTAAGGGAGTTGCAGTTGGGTGGGTGGGGATAAAATGAGGCCTGGCAGCTGTCTTTGTGACTGCTTTGGAGCTGGATGGAGCACTTCTGCGGTAATTATTTTATTAAAAGCTTATTTTTGGGCGGTGTCCTCCTGTAGTCCCTTTACGGACCCCAAGTTAAACCTCGTGCACTAAATAATCATTAACAGACAACGGCTGCGCTCAGGTAACCCAATTTCAGGATGGGGTCCTAAAACATGACATTAAGATCCTATATGTACATGCAAAAGGACTTTAAACCCAGATGTAATATCTTATTTTCCACATCTAAATGGACTAGTTAGATCAACAGTAACTGAGTTATATGGCTAATGTGTATGTGGCACATGTCAGCTGATTAGGCTTTTTAAAATATTATATTTGTGACCAGAGAGAAACATTTTGCTTTTGGCCAGTATTGAGTTTTCTGTTAGTACCATTCCATTTAGAATGCCCCTTTGAAAGAAAAGCCATGTCAAATGATGGCCAAACAGATGATCCAAATAGCAAGCTTTAAGAATCTTCAGCTGAAGGAGGCTAAAGTTGAATCAAGTTGAATGCATGCTGAGATCTCAGCAGGCAACATACTGTTCATAGCCTCATTTCCATTTGGCAATTCGCTACTGAAGTGCAAATATAGGCAACAAGAATTAAACCGGTGAAAAGGCATTGAGCACAGCATTGATGATATATATGTTATATCAATATATGTTATCAGGAAATTTTCTGATGCCTAACCATTAGCCTAGAAATTCAATCAAATTAAATGAATGCCTAAGGATCCATGATGACAGGTAGTGCATGTTACCCTGGTTGTTGGGCCCTTTTCCGAAATTGTTCTGCCACAGTGCCTGACTCACTGTGATAAACCCACGCAACAAATTGTGTGGTTAATAATCAGCAAGCACCCTGGCCAATATTTAGCACTGAAACAGATTATTTGGTCATTATTACATTGTTCTTTGTCAAGCCTTCCTATGCACAAATTAACTGATGTATTTCCTACACTACAACAGGGTCCATGCTTCAAAAGCACTTCATTGGCTGGAAAGAACTTCCAGAGTTCAGGAAAGGTGCAATATAAATGCACTTTTTTTTTCTTTTCAGCTCTTGCATATTTGTGCCTAATGATTCACCAGATTTACACTCCACCTCTAGCCTACTCACTAAAGTGCACATGAGCCAATCCCTGAGCTGGTGCTTGTTCAGGTCAGATGCTGCACTTTCAAGAACGATGGCCTCCTCTTCTGGCACTGCAATGGCGACCTCAACATTTTCACCACCTGAAATGAAAGGGCTCAGGGGTTTATAATATCATGGGAAGGAAGAGCAGATAAGGATAAGTAGCTGAAAGCATCTACAATTTGCCATGCAGAGTGTATGAGCTGAGACAGAAGTGAGAAGGATAAGGTGTGAAGAGACCATGCACAGTATCTCCTTCAGACATGAGGTGTCACAAAGGTTCCAACAGTGGTTCAGTGTATGCGTCAACCTCAGGTGTGATCAAATTTGGAGGCCATAATCTTTGTATTGCTGACCAATCTCAACGAGTGCTCTGGTGCAAGTCACAAAGTACCCAACTTATCCTTCTTATAATGCTTTCTCTATCACCCTGAGTGGTCACGGTATTTGCCTGCACTATGTTAAGGTCAAGTATGCTATAATATTATGTGAAATCATAATAACTTCAAAATAAGTTATTTAAAGGAAGTTAAAATTGCAAAATAAAAAATAAAGAGAAAAACAAGTTGCAGAATTGCTGCAAACCAGCTTAAGGCATCATACAGAACAAAGGTGTGACTCATCTATGTGAAATGAACAAAAGTTTCAAAGATTCATTCATATATTGGGATTTCACACCTATAGGTTGTGTAGAAGTGTTTCTGTGTCTGACACTGAAGTCTGTTAGGTGATATGGTCTGAAAAAGTAACAAATGAATTGTGGCATTACGTTGTACCAGAATTCAGGTTTGTTATTTCACGCGATTGCAATACAGCAATGGATAATTTAAAGCAGCTTAAGATAAAAAAAAAATCTTGGAACACTTGTGGAATAAACCTATTTGTTACACTGGTATCTCTAAAAACAGAAAAGACCTGCTTTTACATTTTAGTTGTGTACCCTTCATATAACACCTGACACCCGTATAATGAAAGCTCATAACTTTAGTAAGTGTATTAAAAAGGAAGTGTAGGCCCATTAAACACAGATGCAGATGATATTGTGACAAACCCCCAAGGAAAGAACAAAAAAAACTTATCTTAAGTTTAACTTGGCAGTCAGAGATAAGAGTTCAGGAACTAAGGTTCCGAGTGGGCCTTGGGGTTTCTGTGCATGGCTGGCCTTAGAATGGCTGCACATGCGCAGCTTGGGTTTTTCTTAGGATCTTTGGGTCTTCTGCACATCCGCCAGCCAAAGAATGGCCACACATGTGCACGTCATAGTTTTTCTCATCTTCAGGCTGGGAAACGTGCCTGTGCACATGCGCAGTTCGGTTTTTTTCATTTCTTCAGCCGGGAACTGGTCCTGTGCATTTACGCAGAAGAAGGAAAAAAGTGAAACAGCACAAGCCTAGAGGTCATGTGACCTAAAGAGGAGCACCATTGCAGAGAAGGTGTCCCAAGGACCAGGAGGGGTCAGGGGGAAGATCCCAGACAAAGAAGAACCAGGGAGTGCAGCAGAAATAAGTCCCAGAAGACGGACCTAGTTAAAGGAGAAGGACAGAGATCAGAAATAGAGCCTGTTGAACAAGGTTGAGAGAAAGGAGCAGAACAATTGTCTCTGAGTTACAGAATAAAGAGAGAAAGCTATGGAGAGTAGACTTGAAGCAAAATGGGCTTGAGGGAAGCCAGGAGCTCCGAGGAGGCAGCCGAAGGTTGGTGACATCTTACTGCGGGCTTCTGGAGCAGTGGTGTTCTGCTTGGCATGGCCAAATATCTGAAAGCGTGTTTGGAAGGTGAACATTGAATGTATGTGAAGATCCAGAGGAAAGGAACATAGGAAGGCGAGATTGAAACCCTAGAGGTGAATTCATGCTGAAGTCGTCCAAGTGGAAGTGATGTTAGGGAGAGAATTCCAAGGCAAGTTCTTCAAGTATGGAAATTGGAAGCCCTCATGAGAAGGACAGAGGCTGGGATTTTCCAGCCCTCCCGTGGTGGGACCCATCAAAGGGAATGCAGCGGGCTAGCTAAAAGTGCATTGGCTTTCAGTGGGACTAGAAGATCCCAGCGATCAGTGGGGTCAGAAAATCCCAGCCAGCACTTCAGCAAGACTGGTTAGCTCAGGGTGTAAGAAACGTCTGGAAGTGTTGATGGGATCTGCTCTGGTGGCATCTGTCACTCATTTTGAGTGTGATGTGTCCAACCACAGTTCGCCTATTAGTTTTCATGCACCACGTCCTTACCCTGAATATCAGAGTATAAGATAGATATTGTAATTTACGAATTTGTACGTATCTGTAAAGGTAGCATTGGGGTGAAGGAATACTGTGACTTGACTGGTCATCATTTACTGTATTCATGATTTGAAGCCTTTCCAACCTTTTTGTCTAGTGTAATAGAGTTCATTTTTCTTGTTTAATAAACATTTTTTCTTTGTGTTAAAAGTACACCAGTAGACTCCTGTGAATGTGTTCAATAACTGCCCTCCATGGTCTCTAAATAAAAAGTTAGGATCTATCAAACCAGGTCTGGGATCTTACTTGTCCAGCATTAACATCAGCTGGGATCGTAGCAATATTATAGAAGCAATAACAACAAAAACAACTTATATTTATAGAGCATTTTGAATGTAATGAAACAACCCAAAGCACCTCACAAGAGCATTATAAAACAAAATATGACTGTAAGCCACATAAGGAGATGTTATCTCAGATGACAAAAAGTTGGGTCAAAGAAGCAGTTTTAAGGAGTGTCTTAAAGGAGGAAAGTGAGATGGAGAGGCAAAAAGGTATAGGGAGTGAATTTTGGAGCTTGGGGCCTGGACAACTGAAGAGACAACCACCAATGGTCATGCAATTATAATTGGGAATTCACAAGAGGCCAGAATTAGAGGAGCACAGATATGGCAACATCGGAACATAGGAGCAGGAGTAGGCCATTCAGTCCATCGATCCTGCTCTGCCATTCAATAAGACTATGGCTGATCATCCACTTTAGTGCCTTTTCCTCACATTATCCCCATATCCCTTTATGTCATTGGCATTTAGAAATCTGTTAATCTCTGCTATAAACATACTCAAAGACTGAGCTTCCACAGCCCACTGGGGTAGAGAATTCCAAAGGTTCACAACGCCCTGAGTAAAAAAAAAAATCTCCTCATCTTGGTCCCAAGTGGCTTTCCGCTTATTCTTAAGTTGTGTTCCCTGGTTCTAGACTCTCCAACCAGGGGAAACATCTTACTTGCATCTACCCTGCCTATCCCGTTAAATGTTTTGCAGGTTCAATGAGATCACCTTTCATTCTTTGAAACTCTAGAGAATATAGGGCCAGTTTCCCCAATCTCTCTTCATAGGATAGTCCCGCCATCCCAGGAGCAATTTGGTGAACCTTTTTTGCACTTCCTCTATGGCAATAATATCCTTACTAAGATAAGGGGATCAAAGCTGCACACAGTAACTGTCAATATCTTGAGATGGGGTGAAGTTGGAGGTGGAAATAGGTGGTCTTAATGATGGCACGAATATGAGTTCACAAGCTCATCTCAGGATCAAATGTAATACCAAGGTTTCAAACAGACTGGCTTAATTTCAGACTATTGCCAAGGAGAGGAATCAAGTCGATAGCTAGGAAATGGAATTTGGAGTGGGGACCGAAAACAATGGCTTCAGTCTTCCCATTATTTAATTGGAGGACATTTCTGTTCATCCAATATTGGATGTTGGATAAGTAGCCTGGCAGTTTAGCAATAATGGAAGAGTTGAGATAGGTGGTGGTAAGGTGGAGCTGGGTGTCGTCAGCATACATGTAAAAATAATGCTGAGCCTTCAGATGATATCACCAAAGAGCAGCATGTAGATGAGAAAATAGGTGGGGTTTAGGATAGACCCTTGGGGGATACCAGAGGTAACAGTGTGGAAGCAGGAAGTGAAGCCATTGCAAGTGATTTTTTGGCTACAATTAAATAGTTCAGAATGGAGCCACATGAGTAGTCCCATCCAGCTGGATGACTGTGTAGAGGTCAAAGGTCGAGGTGGATGGTGTGGTCAACCATGTCAAAGGCTGCAGGCAGATCAAGAAGGACAAAGAGGGAGAGTTCCTATTTGTTGCAGTCACATAGAACATAACAAAATGACAGACTTTCTTAAATGAATATTTTAGATCCATTTTCATATGAAGAGCACAAAATATGAATGATACAAGGGAACCTTAAAATTAGTCAACAGGAGGATCTTATTGGATTTAATATTGAAAAATGGTAATGGAGAAAATAATGGGACTTAAGATGAACAATCTCCAGGATCTGATGGTTTCCAACCGAGGATATTTAAAGAAACAAGTGAGGAAATTGCAGATGTAGTAGTTATAAGTTTCCAAAGCTCTCCAGATTTTGGGAATTGTGCTTTTGGATTGTAAAGTTAAAAAGCATCACGCCAATATTTAATAAATCAGAGAGTGAGAAACTAGAAAATGATAAATCTGATAGACATAAATGATAGATCTATCAGTTTAACATCAGCCATGGGAAAATTACTGCAACCTATCATCAAGGGGCTGGGTTTTACACTGCCCTGCTAGTGAGTTTGAAGGCGGAAGGCTCATAAAATGCAGCATGTGGCCTTCCTGCCATCTACCCACCTGCCCCATCCTCTCTCCCATTTTACAGGGAGCGGTGGAGGTGTCAGGCAGCCCACCCATCCTTGGGGCTAGTGAGGTCCTTAAATAGCCAATTAATGACCACTGAAGTGCCTTATCCTGCCCTGCCTCCATTTCCCCCCCTCGAAGGGGAGGCCCGCACCATGTGGGAAGCTTAGCAGCTTTAGCTGCGCAGGCTGGTGTTGGGCAAGGGAACGACCTCCATTGCGCATCCCCGTGCCCATTGGAGGCAACCTCCCCCGCTCTTACCCCCAGGCCATACTCCCCCCTTTAGCACTCTCCCTCTGGACTCTCACACCCTCTCTTCATAGGATAGTCCCGCCATCCCAGGAACAATTTGGTGAACCTTTTTTGCACTTCCTCTATGGCAATAATATCCTTACTAAGATAAGGGGATCAAAGCTGTACACAGTAACTGTCAATATCTTGAGATGGGGTGAAGTTGAAGGTGGAAATAGGTGGTCTTAATGATGGCACGAATATGAGTCCAGGATCGATGGACCGAATGGCCTACTCCTGCTCCTACGTTCTGATGTTCCCATATCTGTGCTCCTCTAATTCTGGCCTCTTGTGAATTCCCAATTATAATTGTATGACCATTGGTGGCTGTCTCTTCAGTTGTCCAGGCCCCAAGCTCCAAAATTCACTCCCTATACAGCCTCCTCGCCACCCTTTGCTGAGGCCTGCCATACCGGGATATCAGGCAATACTCTGGACTTACCTTAGTGTCCAGGCTCCATAGGTTCCACTTCTTCAGGGACTGCCTATAATCCCAGCAATGACTATTGCTCAAACCTTGCGCTGCTGGGACTACAGGGAAATCCAACTGGCTAGCAGCTCTCTGAGGCAGGACGTCCAACCCAGATGGGGGCAGAAGCCTCTCCCTGAGCCAATTAAATTAATTAAGCATTAAATGGCTGCTGGGCAGCTGGCTTTTTCATGGGAAACCCCCAACCGACTTTCCAGCAGGAGAGGCAGGAGGTAGGGAGGCAGCGGGGGGACAGTGGGAGGGGTAGCCCATAAAATCCAGCCCAAGAGTTCATAAAAGAGAGTCATCATGAATTTGTGAAGGCTAGACGATCGGTGACTAATCTAGTTTAATTTTTTGACAAGATCACAAACATGGTGGAACTACAGATGATGTCTATATGCACTCCAGAAAACATCTGATAAAAGATTATGAACAAAATATAAAGGTGCATGGTGGTAACCTTGTAACATTGGTTGGATTTGTTTTTATTTCTCCATGTGTTTAATGATTAGGAAACGTGGGGAACGGAGAGACATATCCATAATTACTGCCAGTCAACTTGTGAGCACACATCTCATTTACATTGATCTACTGGTCACTAGTATTTGTATCACTGAGAATCTTCTGTTTGTACTGTTTCAACTTGGAACTCAAATTTTGAGCTTTCCAGAGAAAATACTGAATACATCAAAACTTTGTGGGCTTTATTACAAATAGAAGCAAATTGACTGAATCTCCCAGATTGGATCATTTTTTGGCATTTGGCATAGTAACCCATCACCATACTTAAGAATCATCATCCAAAGCTATTCAGAACCCACACAAATAGAATTTCTGATTGCCCAATAGAAGTGCACACTCTCTTTATAAGGACCCAGCTCAATTTTCCAGAGAGCTTAGGTGCAGAATGTACATTGTGGTTTACCTAGCTATAACTGCACACCTCAGAACAGAACCTTGCCTCTACATGTTGAGTTAAGAGTCCTTCCCGTTTGAGCATTGCCTTGTAAGGTTATTTGGAGCCAAGAATTCCAGTGCCCAGTGACTCCTCCAGGTCCCATTGGTGAGCCAGGCTGGCTGAACACTCATCAACAGTATGTTGGAATAATGGTTGGCTCAGGCATAGAACTCATAAATTGACAGAAAAAAAACATATTTGATTCCAGTCTTCAATAATCAAGCATATCATCCATGAGCAGCCCCAATCCCAAAGAGATGAGGAAAGGGGAATATCACTGATCCCTATCCAAAGGAGGGACCATCCTATCTAAAGGGAGATAAGTACTTGCAGCTGCTATTACAAGACTTTTATAAATATTTAATCCACTTGAGGAGGAATAATTTTTCAAAAGCCAATGGTTAAATCTTTATCTTAAGTGCAGTGCACTTTCATTATCATGTGATCCTCAAAATACATACATTTTGAGCCTTATAATGAGATGTATTGCAGCATATGTCCCATTACTGTATAAAATGTAACACCAACAAGTCAGGCACCAAGGTCCAGTAGTCTTTTAAAATAGATAGTGTTATTGCTGAGAGACTTATAACGAGGCCTGTGTGTATGATGCATTTGTAACCTGTTGACTCTTTAAAAAGTACCCCCCCTCTCTCTCTCCCTCCACCCCCCCCATCCCTCCCTCCCCTGAGGAATCTCTTCAACAGTGTGAGATTTTTTTATGGAGTACCAGGAGCCTTTAATAATATTGCTCTTGTATGAGGTAATATCAATCCCAATGTGTCAAGACAAAGTATTGTAATGATTTATAAGATACTTTCTCAAACCAGGTGTAAAGTGTAATATAGATCCTATTACTTCACTGTATATTACAATTCTACTGCAAATTTTTAATTATTTTATTAAATGCTAAGTCTAAAAGTGTAATTGCAGCTAAAACAGGAAGTTGCAGAATGTGCTCACAAAATAGTATTTACCTTATTGATGTAAATTGTATTGTCCAAAGGTACCACAAAGACAAATTGCCTGTGACTCAGTCATCACAGCTTTGTATCAATCATTGCTAAACACTTAGGGCAGCAGTTTAATGTAAGTAGCCTCAATGACATTCACAGTAGCTGACTAAGATTAATATCACCAAAAGGAGTTGAGCAGGACATGATATTACAAGGAGTTGTTCGGCAGGAAATGGTTCTTGATGCAGCAGTGGTACTGTGGAGCTTTCCACAGCGGAGCAAGGCAGGCAGACTTTATGGCCAGAATTTTTATCTCGATGGGTGGGCAGGCCCCCCACTGGCTCGACGGCGGGCGGGCAGCCGAACTCCGCCAGTGAAACGAGGCCCGCCGCCATTTTGAGTGGGCGGGCCAGTTAAGGCCCGCCCAGCGGCCTGCCCGACAAGAAGCGCTATGCGCTATGCGCTTCCTGTGCGGGGGATTGGGGGAGGGATTCCCCATCTGTCAAAGTGCACTCTTTCGCGCATGCGTACGAAAGAGCGCACTGCTCCCTGAGACTAAGTGCTGTCTCAGGGAGATTACTGACAGTGTCAAAAACATTAAAAATAGAAAAATAGAAAAATTATTAACATGTCCCCCTCATGTGACAATGTCACATGAGATGGGAAATGTTAATAAAAAGGACATAAACTTTATTAAAGTTTTTAAAAACGGACATGAAACCTCATCCCGCCAGTGGATGAGGTTTCATGTATTATCCGAAGCCCGCTGCTTTTAAAAGACATATCTGAAGTCAAATATTTGGGATTTACTCAAATAAGATATTGGCCTAGATTTTGTAGTTGCAATGATGACGAAACTATTAGTGTTCTCCACCATCGATTTGTGAAACTGACAGTAAATCTGGCATCCACATATGTACAGTTAAATGCATAAATGTAGAAGTTGCTGTCGCTGATTCCCTACTCCTCCACAGGGCATGTTGTTGATGTCTGCATCAAGAGCAATATTTAGAAATCACTGAACTGATGAGAGTTTCCCGTTCTACATGGCAATATCTCTGTTAAAACCCTCCGAAATTGTATACATTATTAATGAGGTTTAACTGGGTTCTTAACAGCACACTAAGTCACAACTTTTATTTACTTCCTTCAGGGGATGTGGACATTGCTGGCAATGCCAGCATTTGTTGCGTATCCATAATTGTCCTTGACAATGTGGTGATGAACTGCCTTCTTGAACTGCTGCAGTCCATCTAGTGCAGGCACACCTATAGTGCTGTCAGGAAGGGAGTTCCAGGATTTTGATCCAGCAACAATGAAGGAACGGCGATATATTTCCAAGTCAGGATGGTGTGTGTCTTGGAGGGGAACCTGCAGCTGGTGGTGTTCCCATCCGCCTGCTGTCCTGATTCTTCTAGGTGGTAGATAACCTCCCTGGCCCTATGAAACTAATTTATATTTGTACAATGCCAAATTTTTCTATTAAAGTCAAAATTCCATAGCTTTCTTTAATATAATTAAGAGTTTTTTAAGGTTTGTTTATAATATTTCAGTTGCTATTGTGAATGTCCAATCTTATTTTGCCTTCTGTAAAATTTATAAAAAGTGAAGGACAATTGGTATATTTTACTTCCTGTCTTGCTGTCTATGAGAATTCTTCAATACGATTGACTGCTTACAATGCTTGATGACATAGCTGTTGTTGGATGCCTGCTGATCCTTTGCAACAAAAGTAATGAGATCAGAGACATTTTCAAGCATCAGAACCTTTAGCCTCCAATCTCAAGCATGAGCCCAATTCAGTACAAAATGTATGAAATAATTATCTCTCTCTGATACCTCGTAAGGATCTTTTGAGTTCTGGCAGTGCCAGTTAAACTTCAGTTACATGAGGCCAGAGCAAATCAAGCTGTCTTAACATGGACATGGCTCCAACAGTCAGACAACAGTTTGGTGTTCAGATTAGTTATGTCTTTCATCTTTTTAATCTTCCATAACAGAGGCTATTATTGAGGCTATTGGCTATATAGATTTCTCTCTCTCTCTCTCTCTCCATCTCAATATACATATATATTTATATGTATGTATTAAATTTGTTTTGTCAGCTTTTTATAATAACAGCCATATTCATGTAGATGAACAAAATGGTGCAGAAATAGGTACTGATACAAAAATAATCTTGTTGGATTTATGCGGACTTGTATTCACTTTTTTGATCATTTTCTTCATAAAGCTACTCGTTTGATGCTAGAATATCCTTTTTGCTGTTTTCATACTAAAGAATCGGATGATTGCATCAGAATATACTTGAAGCAATTACTGATACATGATACTCTTAATGATGCTATTGAGGGGAAGAAGTATCAGTAAAACAGGGAGACAGAGAATACATACAAGAATTATGATGAGAAAGCATTGTACAGAGGGGATATCATTCAAGGGATTCTCTCTCTACATCTCTTCTGTTTCTTTGCTCTCTCATTCCACATTAATATTCTGTTTCTCCTTTTTGTGTGGTTTATTTTCTGTTTTTTGCCCTGCTATCACTTCCTCTTCCACTTTCTTGTTACTGCAGTTTGTCTCCCTGCTGTTTCTGCAGTTTATCACCCTATTATTTCTAACCTACCTTATCCCAGCTCTCAGATGTCAACAGAGCAGCACAGCATCACCATAGCTATATGAATACTTAAGATATACTATGTTGGTCATATGACTCCTGTTGCTCTCATTTTTCACCTTAATGAGTTGTCTTATCAACCACATAAAATGCTTAAAATTGGACAGTTTGTGCTCTCATTCATATTTGGACCTAATGGAATCATGATATTGTCGAAGATCCAATCGACAAAGTTCACATGATGACCACTTAATCTGCTCATACTATAGGTGGAATTTTAGGGTCCTGCCGAATTCAATGGGCCTTTGAATGGCTCACCTCATTTCACAACCCTGACCCCGTCATTACAGGGCCATAAAATTCCACGCAATCCCTGAGGGCACGACTTTTAGGGAGACTTTAACCCAGTTAAAATGAAGGTTGATTTCTGTATAATATTATTACATTACAGATGTGGAATGGGAGCGTTTGGCAATGAAGTTCACAGTTCAGAATTTCTACCCAATAAAAATATTGTATGACAGCGGTCTAGAAAAAGCTGGTACTAGTATTAGTGGATGAACACTTAATATATTCATACGATATTTTTCTGTCCACTGTACATTTTTTGTTTTGAATCTGTTTATAATACTGTTAATATAGAACCATGAGAAAAGGAAAATGATGCAAATGTGATGAAGTGTTCAATGGATAATATCAGCGACATTCAATTCAACTCTATTGTTGGTGTAATGTCATGTTTTGCTTGGGTTTCAGCAGGAGTGAATCACCAGCCGAAGAATAGGAAATGATGCCAAATCTGAAACCTGAATCCAAATCAGATGGGTTCCTTAGTAGGAAAATTTAAATGTTCATGTAAAACTTTTTCTGTGTTCCAGTAAAGGCTTTTTTTCCATTCGCAGGCATTGCTGAAACAATAGATTTATTTATTTTGATTTTTAAAATCTGATATGGTGGCTCACCAGAATATGTGGAACAACCCATTTGAAACCAATTTTTGTAATTATAGAAATGTTTCTTGACAGTATAGTGTATAGCATAAAGCCAAAACTTTAAATTTCCTTCCATTCACTTTAATTTACTGTCTGCACTACCTTAGCACAGTCACTCACCCAACAGTGTTAAAGTAGTGCAGACACAAACTACAATCAATGACATTAACTAGTGAGCTAAAAGCAGCATACAGAGGAAATTAAAGTATTTCTCAGAAGTTATCTAATTCACATGCCTAACAGTAGCTCTTCTGTGTTTGGTGCTGTAAACATATGTGCAAAGCAGAATTGCCTGTCACCCAGCCAGATCATCCTTTAGATCGTTAAGCCTCAGTTAACTAAAAATTAGGCCTGCATAGCTGTTGTTTAGCAAATAAGTGGGTTCTTTTTTCAGTTTGGGTCTCAAATCCAAAAAAAAAGTAACAAACAGGAGAGTGTAATTAGTCCAAAAGGTTCATAGAGAAAAGCAATCGTACAGACTCAATGGACCAATGATTTCTTTTTGTATTGTAAAATTCTTTGACTCTATGGGCAAAAGTTTTACCTAGGCAGACGGGTGCACGCCTGACCCGCTCGAGTGTAAAATCACGTGTGTTGACATCGGGCGAGCGTCCCAACGTCAACGCATAGTCAGGCAATATTTCGGTCAGCGGGCATGCGTGGAAATCGGCAGCGCACCCGCCAACAATTAAAAGGCCATTAAAGTCGTAATTAACTTTCATTTTTGGCTGCCTGTCCAACCTTACGGTTGGCAGGCAGGAGAAAAGGCCTAGCGGCCTTTGCACTTTTTAGGAACCCTCATCCATGGGCAGGATGAGGTCTCGAAAAGCAAATAAAATTTAAATTTATAAATTTAATTAACAACATGTCCCTGCTCATGTGACAGAGTCACACGAGGGGACATGTTTTATAACATTTTATGTGCCTTTATCTATTTTCATGAAACTCTTCATCTCCCTGAGGCAGCTCTGTTCCTCAGGGAGATTTGTAAGTGTGCACTCAGGCGCATGTGCAAAATGCGCACTCGCATTCCCTCCGCCTGCACAGGCAGCACTGAGCGCTGCCACTTGTGTTTCACGCTTGGCGGGCCTTAATTGGAATTAATTCTCTTCTGGTACTCTAATGGTTGTTCTGTGATATGGGGGATACATCAAAGCTGCAGCACTTTATTGGAACATAGGATTTGGACTCCCGATAGTTGAGTGAAGAGGTTCTAGCTATATATGAGGATTATGCAATTTTAGTCTCTTGCACATCCCCCCTTTCCATTGTTTCATTATATAGTATAGTTGTTGTGTTGCACTGTTGACAATCATCCCTCCAGCTGCCTAGGCCCTAAGCTCTGAAATTCCATCCATACATCTCTCCAACTATCTCCTGCCTTCAATATGCTCCTTTAAACCTCCCACTTTGACCTTTTGGTCATCTGCCATAATATCGCCTTTTGCGGATTAGTACAAATTTTAAAAAAATATCTTTCCTGTCAAATGCCTTAGAACGATTTGCTATATTAAATGTGCAAGTTGTTGTTGTTGCAAATCGAACTCTGTACTCAAACTTCAGATGTAAACTTGAAGCATTTAACTTTTAGGACTCTGAATCCAAGGATCAAGCACAAATATCCTCACACCAATGTGTGAGGACATGTTCAACAGTGTAGAAAATAGAAACATCGTGGGCTGGATTTTACAGCCACAAATTGGATGGGCCCCTCCACCCCTACCCCCAACCCCACACCCAAACCCCCCTATTGATCTTGTTAACTAAACAATCGCCTGCAATTTTTTACTGCATTTTTGGGGCGTTGGTCGTGAAAACGTTTGGGAGTGTTTTACAGCAGCTATGACAGGACTACACAAAGGTAGGAGAAAAGGCCTGCCACCAGGACCATAGCGGAATTTGCAGAAGATTCTGCTGGTGAAGGTGGCAGCGTCTGTATGTGTTTTAACTCATTGTATTAGTTTTTTGGGAACCTGCCATAAGAAATAAAGAAAGATTGAGAGAGCGGGGGCCTTTAAATTTGTAGCCGTTACCAACTTCCTGTTAACAGCATAAAGTCACTGCCACATGACCTGCCAAGCTAGACTCCCAATGGCGTGGAGCCCACCCCCACCACCCCACCCCCGCACCTTCGCACTGCTAACTGATCGCTTTTCCCACTGGACAGCCGCTAATTGGCCATCTGATGCTTGATTTATTGAGCTGAGACAGTGGGGTGGGAGCGAGTGGATTACTTCAGATCCTGTTCCACCTTCCTCGCCCTGCTGCAAAACCTAAAAATCCAGCCCTACATGGCTGGGATGAACCTGATTTCAGACCTATTTGTTAAATAGCAGTATAGTACTTCATTTATAAGCATCTTAAAAAGAATAGTACAGAACAAGAAAAATGGCCCATCAAGCCTCCTTCCTTCTTGTACAACCAGGGGTATGTGCTAACATTTGAAGCATACAAATTTTAAGGCTTTCTGAATCCAAAGCCCAAACAGAAATATCCCCATGCCAATCTAAGAGGACATACTCAACAATGTAGAAAATGGAAACGTTGTAGGCTGGATTTTGCAGCCACAAATCAGATGGGCCGACAATCCCCCCTGCCCCCCTCCACATGCAAGTACAATAGGGTGTGATGTTGAAGGTTTAAAAAATAAGGTAAAAGATTAATTAAAAGAAAAATATGAAATTCTTCCCCGACACCAAAAGACAATGAAGCATAAACCCTAAAAGAAGTTAGAGCAGAAATAGCAGAGGCACCACTGCATACATATAAAAACTCATTTGTAAAGGGAGCAGTGCCAAATAACTGGTGGACAGCTAATGTGATTTTCATATTTAAAAAAGAAAATAGAACAAGTCCAAGGAACCATAGGCCAATTAGCTTAATGTTGGTGGCAGGAAAAATCATCGAATCCTTACTCAAAGATGCAATAGAAAAACATCCAGAAACTAAAATATAATAAAGAATAATCAGCATGGATTTCAAAGCCAAAGTCGTGCTTAAGCAATCTTATTGAATTCTTCAAAGCAGTAACAGAAAGGGTAGATAAGGGTAATGTGGTAGATGTAATATATTTGGATTTTCAAAAGGACCTTGATTAGGCACTGCATATTGATTTATAACATGAGATGTAGCAGAATGGATAGCAAGCTTGCAACAAAACAGAAAATGGACAAGGTTGTTATTCAGACTGGCAAAAGGTGGGAAGTGGTACTCCACAAGGATCATTGCTGGGACCATTGTTCACCTTTTGGACAACACTCTGCACGCATGAATTGAAGTACAATTTCAAAATTTGCCGACAACACTAAACACTGGATGCACTTAATGCAGAGAATTGATGAAATACAGGAAGAAATTATTAAATTTGCAGAACAGATGTGTAATTGAGAAATTAAATTCAATTTTAATAAGTGTGAGCTAGTACAGTTTGGCGGGAAGAATAAGGAGGTCACTTACCACTTGGAAAATAAAGTTTAAATGGGCTAAAGAGGTAGAATAATCCAGGGGTGCTAATACAATTATCACTAAAAGTAGCAAGGCTGTTTAATAAGGCCACTAAAATACTAAGCAAAGCACTGGGGTTCTTTTCTAAAGGAATGGAATTGAAAAGCAAAGAAGTTATTTTGAATTTGTGGTTGTACCACACTTAGATTGTTGTGAACAGTTCTGGCCTCTGTGTTATACAAGGGATACTGAGGTACTGGGGACAGCTGCAATAAATATTATTAGGATGATGCCAGAACTGAGAAGTTACACCTATCATGAAATATTGAACATGTTGGGGGTCTTTATTCTTGACAGGAGAAGGCTGAGGGGTGATTTGATAGAGGTTTTAAGATTACGACAGTGGTTGCTAAGGTAGGGGAAAAAAGATGTTTCTACTTGTGGGTGAGACCAGAACTAAGGGGTCATAATTATAAGATTGTCACAAATAAATTCAATAGAGCATTCACAAGAAATTAATTCATCCAGAGAGTGGTTAGAATGTGGGACTCACTAACACGAGTAATTGAGGCAACTAACAAAGATGTATTTAAAGGTAAGCACATGGGAGAGAAAGGAATAGACGGATATGTTGATGGGGTTAGATGAAGAAGGGTGGGAGGAGGCTCATGTGGAGCATAAACATTAACATACACTTAGTGGGCCAAATGGCCTCTTTCTATGTCGTAAATACTATGTAATATTATGTAAGATTAAATTCTAGAGGTGACATTCCCAATGTCATAAGAAGAACAAGCTTAAAATGTTTGGGGGAGTAATTGATCATTATTGTGCCTGCTTTGTCAACCAATGTGACTTTTTTGCACAATAAAGTGGAAAAAAGTACAGACAATTCAGCACCAATAGATTTGTTAATCATTCATTTATTGGCCTAATTAGTCGTATTGCAAATAAAAAATTCAGTTGATCATCTTTCAATTTCCTTTTTTTTGTTGTTTCTGTCTATTTCCTGTAACCTGTCAGATTACCTTACTTCTGTTAGATGTTTTGTCAGAACCTGCAGGAGAACATTAAGGATGCCATTGCACCTGCTTCAAATCAAGAACCATTATATGGTAGCTGCAAAGAAAATTGCACGGATTTTGCTTCCTAGTTCTCTGAGAAAAGCAATTGTTTTGGGTAAGAGAAACCACACATTTATTGTGAAATAAAACTTAGTGATGTGACATTAATCCTTGTTCCTAGATAACCAAGTTCATATTAACTTTTATCTCCAATTGTCTCGCTCAGTGCCCTTTACTACCTTTATTACCCTGAATCCACAACTTCTACCAGGTTTAAATTGAAACCCCTTGTTGTAAACTGGACTCAGCAATTGAATATGTCTATGTAGAGAAGAGGGGTTGAGTGACATGCTCTGTTTATGCTATTGCATAGCGCCTAGATAATTGAAAATATTAAATTTAAAGAATATAGTACACTTGTGTTCACATGCTCTATACTTTAATTCCTAAAACTATTTTCTATTAAAAATCAGAACTGTAGTAAAAGAAATCGTAGCCATTATAAATTACCATTGCACCCTGAGGCAACCAGAATAAGTAGCGAACTAGATGGGCCTTGATCTTTTTTATATCTCGTAATTCCTATGCTCCTACAAACGGGATATAATGGATGCCATAGGGGATAAAATAACCAGAATCTACCAGTAGCCATGGCTAAGATAGAATTCAAATCTTGAATCAGTTATTAGATTATACAGTCATGAATCAGCACTGGGCTATAACCTTCCTCTGAAGTGGTATTGCTTTATGTGGGTATGAATTTATCTGACCATTTACAATGTTAAACAGTGTGTTTAGCATTCCTGATTGGGGATTGAATCCAATCTCTGCTTGGCACTTTGGATTTCATAGATTGGATCATCAAAATACTTGGCCTTCCTCAGCAGTCATGTCACTACTGCTGTGGAGATCAGTCAGCAAATGGGCATTAGTTGGTCAATCAGCTGCTCAGATAAGAATTGGCAAAACTGATTAAAGCAACAAGGTGTATAACCTCCTCCCAATCCCAAGTTTCCCTAATACATATCTCAAGTAACTTCAGTACCATTTACCAGAATATTCATGGTTGTCATCATGGGAGGAATTTAATGCCGTTCCCCATGACAAGTTTGGTGGTGGGGAAGGGATTTAATTGGGTGGGAGGCTGGTGGGTGAGGACCCTCTGCCTCAATTAAGTCCATGACAGGAAGGCCCATGGACAGCCTTCCCACCCTGCCACCATTATATGGTAGTTGCAAAGAAAATTGCATGGATTTTGCTTCATGGTTCTCAGAGAAAAGCAGTTGTTTTGGGTAAGAGAAACCATACATTTATTGTGAAATAAAACAGTGATGCCTTCTTAAACACCTTATCCAGCTGTGTTGGGATTCTACCCACTGGTGGTTGGGGGGACTCGCTATGTGAGAAGCATGAAAAGTAAACCCTGCCGAGGTTCCTAGTGGGCTTCCGATGGAGGGGGGGGGCGGAATGGGGTGTCCCCCATTCACAGGCACTCAGTGCCTGAGCAAGGGACCGAGCATTAGGAAGGGGGGCTTGCTGAGAACCACCCTCTTCCACATGCTGCTGACCGCCTTTCCCCGCAACCCCAGCCCCATGACCCCCATCCCACCATCACTCAGCTGTGGCTGAGTTGTACCATCAGTGATAGAGTTGATCTGCAGATAGTTCTTGGGTGGAAACATTAAGTTTATTTACAATATATGCAGCAGCAATTACACGTGTGCTTTCAACTCCAACTCTATCTCTACGCCGACTGCGGACATGGCTACTCTCCTGTTGGTTACTACAGATCATATGATCTTTCTTAACAAATATTATACTTAAAGGTACAATACACACTAAATAAAACCATAATTACTACATTACTCCCCCTTAAACTTGGCCAACTCGGTATTTACAAGTACATATTTTACAAGACAACATAATATTTACACTGGGTAAGGAATTTACAAGTTCAGTCTTTCAGGTGGTTTCCTGGTACGTGTGGAACGTCGCAGCTCCACAACTTCAGATTCTTTGTCAGGGACCTCCTTTTCCTGAGTTGCCTGAACATCAGGTGCTTCGGTCGGCACTTGTAGTTCTGTATCCTCAACTCTTACAGGAACATCAGACATGTCAGTCCTCGGTTGAGTATCCTCAACAGGAAATGCAGACCCAGCCATGGTCACTGGTGGGACCAAATCTTGATGATTTGTCTCTCTCTCTCATCCTTAAATGGTCCACATGTTTACGAATGATCCGGCCTTCCACCTCCAAGGGTAAGATAAAGGTCCAGTCACTACACTTATTTCACCCGGTACCGACGTTTCTCCTTCCCCAAAGTTTTTCAAGTATACGCTCTCCCACTGTAAATTTTGTCTCGCAACTACGCCAGTCGTGTCTAGTTTTCTGGCTTCCCTGACTCCTTTCCACTTCCCCTCTAAATTCAGCGTTATTAAGCTCAATCTTGTCCTGAGACGGCATTTCAACAATAACTCCGCAGGTGTGAAACCTGTTGTTGTGTGCAGTGTAGTCCTGTAATGAAAAAGAAAGCATGTTAGCTTGGTTGCCAAGGAATCACCAGTTAGCTTTCTCATGTCTGTCTTGAACATTTGAACCGCCCTTTCGGTCAGTCCGTTTGAGGAATGGTGGTACAGTAAGGTTTTTACATGAGTGCGACCATTGAGGCTGATAAACCATTGAAACTCAGGACCCATAAACGCTATGCCGCTATCTGAAATGACTACTTCTTGTAGTCAGTGAATGGCAAAACCCTGATGTAGTTTCTCAATTGTAGCAGAAACATTGTTCCCAGGAAAGGTCCAACATAGTCAATGTGTAACCACATTTAGGGTCTACCTGGCCACTCCCATGGGTGTAATGGAGCTGTCACTGGCAACCTTTGCAGTTGCTGACATTGTACACAGTGCTTTACTAAACTTTCTATTTTGCCATCCATCCCTGGCCACCATAGATAACTGTGTGCTATGGTCTTCATTTGGGAAATTCCTAGATGGGAACCGTGTAGTTCAATTAAAATTGGCTCCCTTCCCTTTGGAGAAACTATCATTTATGCACCCCATTATAGGATGCCATCCTGGCTGGTTATTTCATGCCTTCTATTGAAGTACGGTTTCAATTAATCAGATATGGGCTCCTGGGACTAACCATGTAGCACTTGTTCTTGTACTTGAGATAGGACTGGATCCCGACTTGTCCAGTCTCTGATCTGTTGAGCGCATACTGGCGAGGAATCTAAGAAATTTAACAGTAAAACAAGTTCTTGTGGAACTGAGACATGGTCATCATTTTCTTGTAAAGGCAAACAACTAAAGGCGTTGGCGTTTGCGATTTGATTGCCAGGCCTACATATGAAAGTGTATTTGTATGCTGCCAGAATGAAGGCCCATTGTTGTATTCTTGCTGAGGCAATGAGTGGTATAGCCTTTTCCTCACTTAGCAAACCTAACAGTGGTTTGTGGTCTGAAATGATTGTAACATGGTGGCCATGTATGTACTGGTGAAATTTCTTGACACCAAAGATGATGGACAGCTCTTCTTTCTCTTTCTGTAAGTATCCCTTTTTCCGCTGTGGTGAGCGTGCTGACCGAAGCAAGGTACAGAAACAAACCTCAAAGTCCCGAGCAAAGTGCTGCTCGCCAAGCGCACATCGTTTATGTTCAGTTGTGAAACACACTGGTGTGCAATCACACTGACATGCTCGAATGATCCAGCATGGCGGGATGATTGTGGCGGCTGGGCTTATAATGATATGCAGATGTATTCCAATAAAGTTCTCAATGTGCGCTGGTGGGCCATTGACAGGTGGAGTGGACGGTGGCAAACAAGTTTCACGACAATGTGAAACCAGTTTTTGGCTTTCCCACCATATTGCCCACTCACGCTGCCAAGCACGCCCATTGCCATCAGGCCCAGAAAATTCCACCCATAATTTGCTCAATGCGCCAGTCAGAAAAAGTACTGCCTAGTTTAGTTGTAAGCCATAGAGGCCAGAAGGTAAAATAATTTACATCTTTGCAATACCGCTTATATACCCTCAGAACAAATAAAGGGCAGGGTCATCCCAGATTTGCACAAAGTGCAGTAGTAGGCGGGCAAAAGGATGTTTTACCCACCGGCCACAATGGCGGGTTTTGTGCCGTATCATTCCATTCCCGGTGGCCTCTGATTCGCCTGTCCCACCTCAGGCCTTCAGTAATCCGGGCACCATATTTAATGGGCACAGAGCTAGCACTCTCTAAGGCATCGGAACTGCTAGAAAGTCATGGCTGCCAAAGGGAGGAAACATGCTGCCCCCAAATTTAGTGATGCCTCCCACGGGCGCCTACTGGATGCAATGGAGGCCCGCCATGAAGTCCTCTACCATGCTCAGGGCGAAGACCAGCAAGCAAGGCCACCAAACCAGCAGGGGAGGCAGTGGCAGCAGTGGTCAGCACCAATGCCCTGCAAAAGAGGACAGTAACCCTGTGCCAAAGAGAATGAATGATCTCCTCTGTTCCACCATTCTCAACTCATGTGTTCACAAGCCCATGACACACCCACAGGGATCTCACTCACTGCCAGTTAAAGAGACTTTATCATTCATCCTCTCACACACACCTTCATGTCCTCATCCCGTCCATGGCACAACTCACCACCCACACGTACCAGGCATCCTTATCATCTGGCCTGGCAGGCATCCTGCTTACTCCCTCCCCATCCCTATTAATGCCAGACAAGCTGGCACAAAAGAGAGAGAAGTTTCAGACTGGTGGAGGAATGCCTGATACCAATGTCCTCACAGCCTTTGAGAATAGGGTCATCCAGCTGGCCAGCGACTATCTGGACTGTTCCTGTGCTGACTAGATGGTCAGCAATGCTCAACCAAGTGAGGATACAGCAGTGTAACATCCATCAGACAACCGTGCTGTGAGTCAGTTCTTCTGTTCTGCAGTCCCCTGCCAGGGCCATCCACCCAGGTGACTCCGGCTAGTGTCTGACCCATCCGAATACCCTCTTCCTGTGACCCCTGCAGTTCCAGCTCCACAGGCTGAGGAGGGTGCCACTGCCACACAGCAGGACCCTGAAAGCAGGCTGGGGCCCTCCAGGTCTTGGCCCTCCAGAGGACGGCCACCAAGATCATCACAGACAGGGCATAGCAGTCAGCAGGCTGCCTCTATCTCCGCTATGGATGTCGCAGCAGCACCAAGACGTAGCGGCAGGGTTAGAAAGGGTAAGAAGATGTAACTCTTTCGAGTTATCAACAGTCACAGATTGTAACTCTTTCGAGTACATTCATAGTTCTTGGTTTCCGGGAGTGGGACATGAACCCACAACCTTCTGATTCAAAGGCGAGGGTGCTATGAACTGAGCCACAGCTGTTGTACAGCCTGGGCACGGGTGTTGATCACTTGTACTTAATGTTCAGTATTGTCAATAAACTCCCAAGAATGTTTCCCTGCCTATGGCTCCTTGTTATGATGAGCAGTGTTCATATCACTCAGATGTGAAACCTTGGTTCCTGCACAAGATAAAGGCAGATATCTCAGTCCAGGGCCTCTTCCCTGTGCAGTTTGTAACCTTCAGACCAAAGTGATGGTCCGACTTCACACTCACTGGACACATTACTGATGCTCGCACATCGATGGTGCTGGTCATTGCTGCCAGAATGTCGTGCGGAGGCGGCACAGAATCCTGTCATTCTCTCCAGCACCTTTAAGGTGGGGCTGGCCCCCATCTCTTCAGCATCTGTGATCGGTGATGCTGTGCTCCTGAAGGGGCCAGGTGCTGAAGGCTGACAAAGGATCAGGTGCATTTAAAGTTTCACGGCTGCACCTCCATGATATGACCCTGATCACAGAGCATAAGTGAGCTGCCCTCGGCAGACAGGAGTCAGACATTAACAGAGGCTATGTGGAGATCTATGGATTGTCCTTACTGCATGTCGTTATCATCCTCGTGGAATCTAGCGACTATTAGAGCCTCTGCTGCATCTCCATGACATGAGCCTGAGCACTGAGGGGATGTGCACTTCCATCAGCCACACAGGAGTCAAACGTTCACAGGTGCAAGGTGAGGATGTCAGGAATGTCCTCACTGCATCTCATCATCCTCCATGAATCTTGCAGCTATGAGGGCCTTCCGAGCATGCCTGCCTCATCTGGCCAGCGCGATGGCCTCATCACCAGCACCCTCATCTTCAAGAACCTCATCATCATCATCATCCCCTTTGATGTCCTCCTCATCAGAGGATTTGTGCAGCTCCTCCTTCTTCTGTTTCTCAGTCAGTACCTCCCCCCTTTGCAGCGCCATGTTGTGGACTGCGCAGCAAGCACCCTCTGGGGACGGTATTGCAGTGCTCCACTGGGCCTGTCAAGGCACTGGAACCTCATTTTCAAAATACCTATCGTTTGCTCCACCAAGGCCCAGGTTGCAGCATGAGCCTCATTGTACTGTCATTCTGCTGCAATCTGAGGCCACCACACAGGCATCATCAGCCATGTCCCCTGTGAGTAGCCCTTGGCCTCGAGGAGCCAACCATGCAGCCTCTCTGGACCCTGGAAGATGTCTGGGATCTGAAACCTGCTAAGGATGTACCCCCCCAGAGAATGGGTAGCATCTCTTCCTCGATGTCCTATGGGCGATGCTTGCAAGCGCTGCACAAGGTTGTGTGCACTCACCTCCGAATTCCCCTCAAAATTCAGGTTGCCAGGTGCACAACTTTTAAAGGCAGTCGTGAAGCATGCCGTTCTAAAGTTACGCCAACATCAGCGATAAATTTGACGTGGCGGGGGGGGTGATTCCAGCAAGCAGGGCTTATAATGAGATGCTAAAGTATTGAAATTAGATTCCTGATGTGCAATGGGAAACCCGGCTCACTGTTGATGGGTGGAGCAGACAATCGCAAACTGGTTTCATGATGGCATAAAACTGACTTTTGGCTTTCCTGCCTTATTGTGTGCCCCTCTCCCCACCCCCCACCCCGCCCGCCGTAACGCCCAATGCTAATGGGGCCAGAAAATCCCAGCCAAAAATTACTTTTCAGAAGTGAAATCACTGTTGTTATGTGAGTAAATGCAGCAGCCAACTTGCACAAGACAAAGTCCGCCAAATAGATCATTTGATGGTGTTGGCTTATGGGGGATTATTGGCCTCGGAGAAATCTCTACTCTTCTTCAACAAGTGTCCTGAGATCTTCCATATCCACCAGAACAGGCAAACAGAGCCTAGGTCTAATATTCCACTTAAATTATTGCACTTCTAATAATAATGATCTCTCAGTTATGCATTGATATTAATGCAATGAAATGCATTATTGCACTTGGTAGCAGGTCTGTCATGAGCCACAAGCATCAGATATAGGGGTGGACGTACGCTTGAGGGAGTAGGTTTGATTCTGTGTTTAGTTAGCTTATCTAACCCGAGATTGCAGTAGGGAAGCTACAATTCGTTGACATGCTAGAGGTTTAGAAAGGTGAAGAAAAATCAAACAATATTAATTGATAACCTCTGCTGGAAAGTGAATGTGTGTTAATGTGGAGTGATGCCTTTAAAGTTGAATGGGCTGACAACAATTAATTAGATTTGTATATGAAGAATGGTCACTTGGACAAGATACATTCATGTGGCAAGCTCTGATGCAGTCTAGCTCCAGCAATCGTCAGCATCTTCAGGAAAGAGGGGAGGGGATTGGAAGGGGGCAAATTGACTCAGCATCAATCATGAAACCGTATCAATTTTTATTAACTCAGATATCTTTAACAATTTTATCAATGAATGGAGTGCAGTTGTATGTACATTACATCAACAATGAGACCATTTCATTCAGCGTGTGCTCTTAAAACACTGAGAACCTAGAATTTGTGAAACCATGGCAGCACCGGAACCCCTTTTATAGTCTGGCATAAATCCAGTTCTAGACTATTAGGATAATCAGTAATTGGTAACAAAAGTGCATGCGTATTGCATTTCTTGACAACCATCATCGAAAGAAATGGCTCACCTTATTCATAATTCCCACCACCTCCCCCATCACCACCACCCCCCACCACCCCCTCCCCCGAACTGAGATTTGCAGATGAGGATTCCCTCACTAAGGGAAGGTAGAAAATGCTGGAAGAACTCATGGCACTATTGTCACATTGCTGATTTGCAAGGAGATATGTATGCAGCTGGCCCTAATGAGCCTTTCTCTAACATCAGTAGTGGCAATGTGTAAACTGGAAAATATAAAGAGTTTAAGTACCCTCTCTGTACGCTTTGTGTGCTGTTGGATTGAAAACATCAGCGATCCTGCCTCTCCATTCAGTCTTGGAACTCTTTTTGTCAAATATGGTAGCAGAAGCAGCAATTTGCAGAAAAAAAAGCTGTTATAGCTTGACAGCTAAAGAAAATGCAGCCTGTTAATTATGTAGATGAGTGATTCACTTCCATCATAATAAACTGCCCTTGTTAATGTAATACTTGTTAATGGGCTGGTGTATAAAGATTCCTGAAGGGCCTTGACTGAAGCAAAATGACTAGCTGCTGGATTGGAAGCACAGCCAAACTTGCCCTTTTTTCATCAAATTGTGCTTTAATTGACTGATGCTGTCTTTGGGAGTGACTGGAAGAGGAGTCATCCCTTTTGTCTCCTTGGTAAAATAGCAGGATATTTATGCCCACTAATTAGAAGATAGAGGAATGAAAACCTCTATGCAAACAAAACAAATGAGCATGGCACTTACTATAATGCAAAAGTGATCCCAAATATTTTTAAGTGGTCCCTGGTCTGCTGTGTAAGACTGATGAGCTGTACAGTTTTTTTTTAAAGAAAAGACATTATAACAAACCTACTGGTGCAACAATTATTTAGTCAATAATGAATGAAAATGCATGTATTTATTCTAGGTTTCAGCACAACTGGGACTGTTTTCCCACATGTGTTTACCCTAACTACAACCAGCCCATTGAATGGCTGCCATTTTAACCCCTTGTTGCCAATCATTTGCATATCATCTGAATAGTGAAAACTAATTAGCTGAAATGTGTCCCAACCAATCATTTATAGTCATTTCGTGTGCAGAATGTATATTTCTGAATGAACTTGCCAAGATGCACTCTATAAGTAGTAATGTTGCTTCCTTAAGTTTATCCAGGATAAACCGGATACATTGTTAAATCAAAATGAGAGCGACAGAGTAGCAGTTACTAATGACTCACATTTAAATTAATCTGATTTGTGATCTTATGATTTTCCAAACTTGGTATTAAACCAGCCCAATTCACAGTCCTGAGCAGAAGATAAGGATTGGACTTTACACTCCCATATCCAAAGGAAATCTTGTGCACCCAAACAATCTATCCTCTCACACATTATGATTTTCCCCTTACTCCCTTCAACCACAGCCCAGGTGGATTTGTCTACCACTAAGGCATGCAAAGGAACAGGGAAATTGAAAAGGTGATTCTTCTCACCAGTTCAAATGGAGCAGTTTCATGACCTGATACAAGTTTCCAATTTAACAAGGAAAACAGTAATATCCAGTTCCAGGGGCCTCATGTTGGAGATGGGGACTTGGGTGGTTGCGATATATCCAAGTGGATATAAGCTACCTGCAGAGCTGTCCAATTTTTAAACATTACAAGATATCGCTGCAATATTACCTTGGGAGATGTATATAACAGTGAGAACTTATTTTTATAGGGATGAATTTTGCTCTGATTTTCCCTCCCAAGAAAATCTCTGGCCTCCACTTGCTGTTTTCCACAATGGTGTAGCAAATCGAGAAAGCAATGGAGCGGACAATAATCTTACATTCTACCAGTGCACATATGATATCTCCTCTCTATTACCTCCTTCTGAACGTAAATAACCCAAACCTGCCCCTGAATTCCAAAAAATAAAATCCCAATGCTTCTAACACTTAAGCTTCACATGTTGCCATAGCAACACCTGAGAACAACTCAAGGAAAATCCAAACATAGTGCCAGAAATACAAATTTATGCTATGTTTTTTCTCAATAATGGTAGTTTTTTGTCTCACATCTACTCCCAAAGGTATTACTCTGTCCTAGTCATGTTCATGGACAGTTTTGATTTTTCTCTATTTGTTAATTATTCTCCTTTGTTCCACCTTAGTCTTCCCCCTATAAAACCAACACCGTGCTGACATGCACAAATAGACAGGCACCTTACTGTCTGGCATCTCCCAATGCCATTGTTGGCTAATTGCTGTGATGTGCACAGGGATTGCCTGAGGTGACTTAGTCAAAATTTTAAGCCACCCCATGACGGGTAAATATCCAGCATGCATTCAGTTTCTCAAGATTAAGATCAAAAGTTCGGAAATAGAAAAACATAAATGTTAGTCTAAGTTTGAACCATGGTGTGTAGTTAAGAGCATAAGAATATAAGAAATAAGAGCAGTGTAGACCATATAGCCTCTCGAGCCTGTTCCACCAATTAAAATGATCGTGGCTGATCTTCTGCCTCAACTCCACTTTCCTCCACTCCCCATATTCCTTGATTCCCTCCGAGATCAAAAATCAACCTATCCCATTCTTGAATATACTCAGCAGTGGAACATCCACAACCCTCCTTGTGGGCAATTTCAAAGATTCCCAATCCCTTGAGTGAAGAAATTTCTCCTCGATCCTAAATGATTGACCCCCTTATCCTGATGCTGTGCCCCATGTTCTAGGTTCCTCCGCCAGGGGAAACAACCTCTCTCGGTGTAGACACTGTCAAGCTGAATTCGGAATATTGCATGTTTCAATGAGATTTTTTTTCTTTTTTTTTATTCATTCACCAGATGTGGGCTTCAGTGGCTTAGGCCATCATTTATTGCCCATCCCTAATTACCCTTGAGAAGGTGGTGGTGAGCTGCCTTCTTGAACAGCTGCAGTCCATGTGGTGCTGCTAGAGACGGAGTTCCGGGATTTTGACCCTGCGACAGTGAAGGAACGCTGATATATTTCCAGGTCAGGATGGTGACTGGCTTGGAGTGGAACTTCCAGGTGGTGGTGTTCCCAAGTATCTGCTGCCTTTGTTCTGCTAGATGATAGTGGGCGTGGGTTTGGAAGGGGCTGCCTAACAAGCCTTGGTGAGTTTCTGCAGTGCATCTTGTGGATGGTGAACAGCAAGTGTGTCACATAAGTTGTACACGCTGCTGCCACTATGTGTCGGTGTGGATGGAGTGAATGTTTGTGGATGGGGTGCCAATTAAGCGGCTGGTTTGTCCTGGATGATGTCAAGCTTCTTGACTGTTGTGGGAGCTGCACTCATCCAGGCAAGTGGTGAGAATTCCATCACACTCCTGACTTGTGCCTTGTAGATTGTGGACAGGCTTTGGGGAGTCAGGAGGTGAGTTACATGCCACAGGATTCCTAACCCCTGACCTGCCCTTGGAGCCACAGTATTTATATGAACACCTGTCATTCTTATAAACTCCAGAGGATATGGCCCCAGCCTCTCATAACGGAAGAGCCCACCCACCCCAGTGACCAACCTAGTTAACATGCACCTCTCAGGGCAAGAATATCCTTCCCTATACAAGAAAACCAAAACTGTGCACAATACTCCAGTTGTGGTCTCACCAAAGTCCTATACAATTGTACCAAGACTCCTTTTTCTTGTGATAAAGAATGCAATTTGAAACTGTCCAACAAGTTCTTTAGCAACCAGTTGGGTCTCCTAGTGCTGTGCACCATTAACCTTGGAAAAAGATTGACATCTGCTTAGTGTCAGCTTGGCTCAGTTGCTGGCACTGTCAATCGTCAGCACGGGACTCACATACTCCTTCAACATAATCACAGAAGTGATGGCAATGAGGTGGCATACCCTGTGCATTTCTTTTCCTCTTGGTTATCGATTTCATCATGAGGAAGGCAATGGTGGGTGCAGACTTTGGCTTGCCATGGCAAGGCCACAGGTTGACAGATCCGAATTTCGCTAACAACATTGCCTTGCTGAGCAAAGAATCAAGCGTCCTCCGAAACATGACCACCAGTGTTGATGGTGGTCACCAAGGTTGGTCTACGCATCAGCTGCAAGAAGGCCAAGACAGTTGACTGGATGGCAACAAGGACCTTCCATCACCATCAGGCAACAGAACATCAAGGAATTTGACCACATCATCTACCTGGAAGCAACATCTCTAGGGAGGGCAATGTAGAGATCGATGTCCACGTAAGAATTAGCAAAGCAACGTTGGTCTTCCAGAGCTCCACACAGTCTGGGCATCCAACACCATCAACACAGCCATGAAGCTGTGACTCTACATGCCCATAGTAGTACCAACTGCAATCAATGCCAGCGAAATATAGGTGAAAACAGCAAAGGTGGCACATAAGTTGGATGTCTTTCACCAGCGTTGCCTACGTAAGATCCTGGGCATCACATGGAGAGACAACATCACCACCGTTGATGTGCTACAGAGAACTGGCCAGAAATGCCTGCAAGACATCATGATGGAGAGATACTGAGACCAGCAGGACACATGTTTTGCCTCCCAAATATCCCCCTGCCAGAGTGGCAGTAAAATGGACACCACCAGATTGGAAAAGAAGACAGGCCCAGGCAAAGAAGACCTGATGAAGTACATTTAAGGAGAATCTTCAAGAGCAGCACACCACCTGGTCTAGAGATGGAAAGAAATTGTGATGGATCAGGGCTGGTGGCAGCGTCTTGTTGACCATTGTCCCACTTGGGACCAGAGGAACTAAGTAACTAAGTAAATCAATGGTCAGAAACCTGTGGATCAAGCCCCCAACCTACACCTTGAGCACATAGTCTAGCCTTTAATTCAGTAGTGACACCAAGTGTACTATTTTGGATGAGAATTCAAACCAAATCCTGGTCTTCCTGCTCAGGTGGATTTTTAAAATTCCATGACTGTATTTAAAGCACAGGGAGTTCTTCAGCTGTCTAGGAAAAACTTAAGGGACTAAAATCTGACAAATCCCCAGGACCTGGATGCTAAAGAGATAGCTGCAAAGATAGTGGATGCGCTGGTTATGATTTTCCAAGCAAATGTTCACTGGATTGGTCCCTGGGAAGAGACGGCTGTCTTGTGATGAGAGGCTGAATAACTTGGATCTATATTCTCTGGTGTTAGAAGAATGAGAGGTGATCTCATTGAAACATAAAAGATTCTGAGGGGGCTTGATAGCTTGACCTGCTCCTATTTCTTATGTTTCTTTTTTATGTTCTTATTCCTGTCCCAACCACACCATGAGAAACAGATTGTTTAATCAACTCATTACCTGTTTGTGGAACCTTCTGCTCAAATTGTCCACCATGTCTTTCTACATAACACCAACTGCACTCAAAAATAATCAATTGGTTGTAAAGTATTTTGGCCACCTGAAGGATATTATGTCAAGGCCATCTTTCCTTACATTATTCTGATATTTTAGGACCGAGCAAAAGCCATTATGGTGACTATTTTGAAGCTTCTGGTAATGCTAATAAAGTATTGGACAGGTGCAGAGAAGGATTAAGTAAGCCACTGATCTGTGTATACTGGGACAAATAACTTTTGTGTATGGCAAAGCTACAGCAGAACAAGAAGTCACTGCAAGTCCAGGACTTTAATGATGACCATTCAACCCCCTAGATGAATTGTTCATGCTGATGAACATTAAAACTTTCTACTCAATCAGCCTCTAGGTGATGGGTAACCAGTAGCAGAGGCTTATGCAGGTTAATGTTCATTTCTCAAGTAGCAGTCAGATGATTTTAAGAAGATACACTTGAAGGATGTCTTCAATGAGATCAAGGCTAGGACTAGCCATTGACATGCTTGTGAAAGTGAACACAGATACAATGACAAAAACAAAAAGCTAAAAGCTACTGCGGATGCTGGAAATCCAAAACAAAAACAGAATTACCTGGAAAAACTCAGCAGGTCTGGCAGCATCGGTGGAGAAGAAATCAGTTAACGTTTCGAGTCCTCACGACCCTTCGGCAGAACTGAGTATACATGACGCCCATTTCTGCTGGTAGGCCAAATGCCCTAGACCCATAATGGGAAAGAAAGGACAACAGAGAGATTAAAATAGTCCTCAATTTGAGGTAGATTTGTCGCTTTGTCCTCCACAATCCTTTATGGCTATTCTCCCAAATATTTTCATTAATTGACAGGCTCCCCATCCTATACTTGCCTATTATGTTATGTGCATCTTGCCCCACAAACAAAAGAATAGCATTAAGATATTGAAAGTATCAGGAAAACATAAAGGGGAAAACCAAGTGACCATCCTGTAGCCCATTGTGACTGTGGTTACATGATAGAACCTCATGCAGCTATGTTTGGTTAAGGGCTTTTAAGTTTAAGAACTCAATTTATCAAAAGCTTCAGCTATAAGATCCAGCTGGTGGTACATACTGGCCCACAGGTAATGTAAACGTTTTCCTCAGTGGTCAACTAGTGTCTCCCAGATGTGGGAATTGAAGTTTAGGACCTTCATGTCACACTTAGAACATCCTTGAAGCAGAGCTTTGAGCATCCTGCTGGCCAACAGTAATATATTCATGCATGGTAAGCATTACAAGAAGGTATAAGGTGTTCTGCATATGTTTTCTTTCATTCATTAGATGTGGCCATTGCTGGAAAGGCCAGCATTTGTTGCCTATCCCTACTTGCCCTTAACTGATTGGCTCGCTATGCTACTTCAGAGGACATTTCTGTGGGTGCGTAGTCACAAATAGGATGATATAGATGACTTACAGCTATCACGAAAGGAAGCGCAACAGCTTTCACCTTAGCTGTTTGCGGTGCATTGACATGTCACAAAAGGACAAAATCGTGAATGTGGTAATCCTCTCAAATGCAAAGCTCCCAAGTATGTTGGTGCTCATCAAACAGAGGTGACTTCACTGGCTAGGGCACATTTGCAGAATCGAAGACAGCTGCATACCTAAGGATCTTTTGTTTGACAAGGTAGCCAGAGCCAGTTGGCCAGCAGGATGCTCAAAGCTCTGCTTCAAGGATGTTCTAAGTGTGACTGGAAGGACCTAAACTTCAATTCTCACATCTGGGAGACACTAGTTGACCACTGAAGAAAATGTTTACATTAACTGTGGGCTGGTATGTACCACCAGGAAAATCAATGGCTCCAGCAGATCGGTAACAGGGATCAATACCAAAAGCAGCAACCCATAACACACCTGATAACCATTGCACATAAGGTTCTTGTGGCAGAACCTGCATCTCACAGATTGGTCTCTTTCAACCATCAGCCAAAGGGGACCATAAGAAGCTACCCATCCCCAACAGATTTCATTTGCTGCATATTCTTCATCTTATGCAGATGGAAAGATGCCAATGACATAGTCACACATAGGCCAGGCCAAGCAAGTTCCCTGTGGTCAAGGATGTTAGAAAACAAAATGAGTTTTCACAACATTCTTGTCATTTTATCACCCTTGCTGATAGCTTTTTTTAATTCCAGATTTATTTATCAACTGAATTTAAATTTCCCAGGTGCCATGGTGGGATTTGAACACATGTCTCCAGTTCATTCACTCAGGCCTCTGGATTACTAGCCCAGTAATATAATCACTATGCTACCATTCCTTATCAGCACTGTATGAGGTAGTAGTCAATGGAGTGCAAGGAAATACTCTGTGTCTTCCATATTTTGTATAATTATTTTTCAGTAAGTCAACAAACTTCATTCTTAGTTGGCACTAGGCCATTCGGGTAGACAACAAAGCATTTAGCTATTGTGTAACCACATCCAAGGCACTCTGAGCTATTGACTAGTTGGGAGGGTGGCCTGGAGCAGTGAACGGGCAAATCCCTCTTTCCTCCACTCTTGGACCACCAGCTCCAGAGTTGTTTCTGTGAAATAAAATGTTCTGCCTTGGTAAAAATTTCAAATGAATGGCCAGCAAAGACTCAAATCCCTTTAAAAGTCTCCTGCAGCAATTTAAGTGGTTGTACTTGTGTCAAGTACCCTGTTCTTAACGCCACCCTGCAAGACCAACCTTTGAGCTCCCTGCAACTGTTGGATGCAATGCCAGAGGGTCATCTTGAATCGATAACGCTCCAGAATAGATGTTAGAATTGTATTCACTGGTACAGTGTGAGTGTAGCCAAAAATTGCTACACTGCTTACCACTATTACCTTGCAAATCAAAAAAATCCATCACACAGCATATATTTATAATGGAAAAATGGGGGGAAGTGGTTTTAGAAGGAAAAAACATCTGGACTTTTTGCCAGTTTGAATGAAGATGTTTTTGGAAGAAGAAAGTGTTAACAGTTTATTATTGATGATTGCATGAACCCTTCACTCTCATGCTGTCCTATCACATTTTAAAACTTTTCTACTTATGTTGGAAATTCCTTCACTGTCGCTGGGTCAAAATCCTGGAACTCCCTCCCTAACAGCACTGTTGGTGTACCTACACCACATAGGCTGCAATGGTTTAAGAAGGCAGTTCACCACCACCTTCTCAAGGACACCTAGGGATGGGCAATAAATGCTGGCCGAGCCAGTGAAGCCCACATCCCGTGAATGAATTTAAAAAGGGGATCAAATAGAATCTAGCCCCTTCCGCCAGCAGAATCTTCCAGTCCCGTCAATGGCAGTGGACTTTTGAATGACCTGCCGCATTTTCTGGCCCCACCCCCGCCACAACGGGGCCAGAAAATTCCACCCATAGAGTCATGTCAGCACAAAAGGAGGCCATTCAGCTCATCAAGTCCATGCTGGCCCTCTCTAGAGTAAAATAGAAATTATAATCTTGCCAGTTCCTTTTATTTTCTGTTAAGATAGCACCATCAGCACCCTAAGGGAAAAAAATTCCTGATACCCAAATCACTTCATTCAGAAAAATTAGAATTCACTTTAATCCTTTGATCAGTGCATCGGAAGATATATTAAGTTATTGCTGGCTTCAAATAGTCATCAATTTTTCTTCCAGTTATTAACTATGATAAATTGATCCCAGATTTTTCAAATTCCTTCTTCAATCTCATCCCAGATCCTTGTGTTTTTCAGCTGTTTTTATCCTTTCAGATTTGAAAACAAATACTTAACCCGTTAGCCCTTATGTTTATTTCCTTTATAAATTAACAGATTGTTAGAGACATGGTAAAGGTGAAACGGAATACAACTTCACTGACAGTTTTATAGGCTGAGTCTCTGAGTGAAATGTCTGGAAATTCTCCTGGCTATTGTCCAAAATATTCAGGTAGAACAGTGGGTTCATTGCTCATGTTAACTGAAACAATCTGGCTCTGAACAAGCCCACCTTGGGCTCAGCCAAGTGGAAAGCTTAATCGCTGTGCCAGACCAAGACAGAGGGAATTATTTACCTTAGGATATAAAGTGAGTGCCTGAGCTGTGAAGTGTGGAAACATGTGAGTGTCAGGTTTGATCACCTACAGCTTTCTCACAGTTCCATGGAGGCCAACGTGTTTAACTCCAGCAAGAGACAGAGATGGACAATGTGACAGAAGGTGAAGATAAGAAAAAGAATTATAAAGAGTTCTGAGTTGAAAGGTTCAGAATGTAAGAGGACCCCAAGTAGAAAGGCAAACAAAGAACAGATGCAATGGTGTAAAATACAAAAAAGAGGGCAATGTAAGAAAGGAACATAAATAGCACTGTAATGAAGGAGGAAAACAAAAGGAAATCAAAGTTATCATTTCCACAAAGGGAGTAAAATTCCTTCTGCTAATAATTCCTTCACTGTCGCTGGGTCAAAACCCTGGAACCCCCTTCCTAACAGCACTGTGGGTGTCCCTACAACACGCGGACTGCAGCAGTTCAAAAAGGCAGCTCACCACCACCTTCTCAAGAGCAACTAGGAATGGGCAATAAATGTTGACCTAGCCAGCGATGCCCACATCCCATGAATGAATAGAAAAATGCCAAACAATCCCATTTTGAAATCCTATCAACTTTCTGTACTGCTTTACCCCAAGTCAGCTTGTCCACCAAATCAGACGTGATACCAAAGCTGCTTGCCTTCACCTGTCTTTTACTTCGATTCCATCTGCCTTGTTGTAGTACCATAATTCTAATCCATACTTTTAGCCCCTGAAAGCAGGATTTCACCAGCACTCTTATTTGTGACTTCCCCACTTCCACCAGCTTCCATTAACTACAGTTCATTCAGAATATGCTCTTACCCACAGTACGCTCCATATATCCAACAGCCTTCTCCTGACCAAACTCCACAGTCTCTCTGTGGCCCAGTGAATTAACTTTGAGATCCTTACCTTCCACTTCAAATCTCTCCGTATTCTACCCCTCCATACCTTCCTTGAGTTACTCCACTTTCTGTTCCTCCATTATCCTATATTTAGATCTCCAACATTCTACTACAACACCAGCACATGCTCAGTATCAAAAAACCCTCCTTCAGCTATGATAGCCCACTGTCTGGAACCTTAGACCTCAGCACCTCTGCCTCCTTTCAAAAGCCTTCTAATGACCTTTTCTCTTCAACCATGCCTTTGCTCTCTTCAAAACCCTCTATTCCATTTCTTCCTTCTACCTGGTGTTCACTACTTGGTTAGATGCCCTGGGAAGGCTTCCTGTTTCCAAGGAGTGTTAGCAGAAATTTGTTATTCCCCCCCTTCCCCCCACCCCCCCAAAAGTATTGACAGGGGATCTTTCAACACCTAAATGTTTTTCTTCTGTCAAAGCGTGCACATGTGGAACAGAGTGTTTTGCCACTTTGAGGTGGGTGGGGGGAGGGGGGAGCAGGGGTTATGGTAGTGGGAGGAGGATTTATGTGGTCTAGGGATGGAAAGGGGATAAGTACAGTAACCTTACTATGGAGCACAGATATTTCTTTGCATATAGAATCTCAGGAAAAAGTAGCAAAAAGGTTTATGCTGCCATATAAAATTGAGGGTAGATATATGTGCAAGTAGAGCTCGTAGCTGAAAGTAAAAGTTAAATGATGTGAAAAGGAATGAGGAATGTAGATTGTGATTGAAAGAATTGGAAGCATTAACCCAGCACTGTATTTGTGAAAAGAATGGTGTGTTTTTAGCAGAGCAAAGAAGGAGAGCTATTCTGGTCGCCAGGTGTGACATATTGTAAACCCATCCAAAAGGAACGTGTTTACAACTTTGCTACCCTCAGCAACTAGAGTAATTCTCCCGTTTTACGATGTTGACGAGTGTAATTACTGTGCAACTTAAATCATTGTTATCTGTTTATAAGCAATGGGATACAGGAATGCAAATGCTTTTTAACGAAGCTGGCCCTTTAAGGAACAGAACTAAGCAGCTCACTTGAAAGAAAAAATGAAAAGTAGGTAAACTAAACAGTGTAATTCAAATGACTTCCTTCCCGATCCAAAGTTAAAGTTCAACATTAAAAGGATATGTAAGTATCCCACAACAATCCCCTCCTCCTAATGCGTCAGATGGTAGACAGTAATGCAATTAGATTTCTGCTGCTATTTCCAATTGTCTGCCAAAACACCATTCACGTCTATTAAAGTATCTTGAAAAGCACCCATTACATCAATTTTCAGCAATGGCATAATTACTCTCTTTCTGGAATGTCATACGACGTGAGTCACTCCGCCAGAGTGGGATTTAATCTAAAGACTCAAGGAATGCTTTATATGAGTGCAGAATGGGGAGGGTATTACTGTCCTATTTATTACTGTATGTATAAAGAAACTTTTCATAAGTGAGCTTTTGTTACATGGTCGATGTCCATTGCTCAGATGTAAGGCAGAAAAGTGGAGCTCAGAGGGCCATGGTTCAGCTACATAGAACAAAGATTTTATCTTGAAAATGAACAGAAGATTTTTTGATTACAGCATTTCACTTTGTAGTGGATACTAATGCAGGGCCCTGGCTTTTAAAAATTGCATTACTTACCATTTAAACATATTCATAGAAACGTGGCTTGGCATTGTATTGCTCAATAAAATTAATAAATGTTAAACAGTATCATACAGACTGTTTACAAGCGACTTTGTCTAAATTCTCTTTTTGTTGTCTCTTGTTGACCTGTTTGCTAGTTTCTTGTTTGGCTTAGAACCTTGATTTGGCCCTTTGATATCTTTAAAGCTGCTTTTGCATGGAAGGTCAAGTATGAGGAGAGTAAACAAAATGACCCATACTCTGTACTTTGATTATGGACTGTGCAGCTAGAACAGCAAAGTCTTTCAAAAGATTTCATTTTTATAGCTCCTTTCACAACCTCCTTACGGTCAGTTAAAAGTATTGTAACAGAAAACACTTTTCACTGCTGTAATGTAGGAAACACAGCCATAAATTTGCGCTCTGAAAGCTCCCACTAACAGCAGTGATAGTCTGCGATGTTTCTTGAGGAATAAATATTTTTCAGGGCACTGGGAAAACTCCCTTCTCTTACATTATGCAATGGAATTTTTATATCCACCTGAGAGGGCAGACAGGGCCTCAGTTTTGCGTTTCATCTGTGATGGCTGGCACCTCTGGCAGTGTAGCACTTTTCAGTACTGCCCTGAGTACTGCCCTAAGAGCCAACTTTAATTTTCAGATATCTAGAGTGAGAATTGAGCCAACCTTCTGGTTTGGAGACAAGAGTTCCATCACAGAGCCAAAGCTGACACATTATAGCTTTAGTCTGATCAGAAATAACTAAGAAGACCCCATGATATTATATCTGTCTTGCCACTGGACTAAAACAGTTTGACTGGTTTGTAATGATATGCTTGTCAGCTGTGTGAACCTGGTGGCCAAAGAAAATCATCGAAGTATCTCTGTGCCAAGTTACATATTGTGTTGTCACTGAAGTACATATTGAATATTAATCAATTCTATGTCAGTTGAAATGGGAAATTTAAGAGCTTGCACAGAGAGACAGTCAAGCATTTGTTTATCCATCTATTGCACAAAATCAAATACTGAATAGGTGCTAATTATACTACTAGGGTTTGAGTTACCTCCTATTCTGGAGAATAGTAGCCACAGGATTTTGTACAACCAGAAGCCACTTTAAATGCATCTTTAATTAACTAATCAGAGAGGAATATTGATACCATGTAAACTGTTTATGTACCTCATGGATGAAATAGCGCTAGTTTTTTTTATATTCTTTCATGGGATGTGAGCATTTCTGGTCAGCAGCTATTGCCCTTGAGATGAGCAGTTAAGAGTCAACCATATTGCTGTAGGGCTAGGGCCAAGTGTAGGTCAGACCAGGTAAGGACAGCAGATTTCCTTCCCTAAAGGGACATGAGTGAACCAGATGGGTTTTTACAACAATTGATGATAGTTTCATGTCATGTTGACTGAGACCAGCTTTCAATTCTAGTTTTGTTTTTAATTAATTGAATTTAAATTCCATCAGCTGCCTTAATGGAGTTTGACCCTGTGTCACCAGAGTATTAGCTTCTGGATTACTAGTCCAGTGGCATTAGCATTAGGTCACTGTCTCCCCTTAAAATTGTGGTGAGCACCTCCTATGTGAGGCGAATGAGAATCTAAATAAACTACAAAGATATTGAATTTAGGATCCTTTCCCACCTCATCTCACATGCTAGAATAATATGAACATTGTTCTAGGGGCCTTCCTACAAACTTAGTCTGGGTCGGGAAGGGAGAATTGGGAAGACCCATGATTTAGAAGATGAGGAAAGGAAACAAAACATTTTTTTTAAATAATGGTGGGGCGGGGGCGGGGGCATGATAAGACAGCAAACCAGAGCTCCAACACACGACCATTAAATAGTAGGATCCAGGCTAACAGCTGCAATTCCACGCAGGGTGAGTTCTTGAGCTCAGTTGGATTATCAAGGGAGGCACTAGCAAAGGCCAGGCACCTTCCCACAGGGAAGGAAAACTGCAGGGAGAATTAAATCAGGCTGTCCTGGCACACATTTTATTGGCTGATTTCACAGCAACACCAGTTGTGGCTTGGGAGCCTGCTCTCTTTGGAAAAGAGAGATGCTGAGGGACAAACTTTAAACCTGCAGGAAATAAATCAACTGAAAGATGCAAAATAAAAATGAATATAAAAAGGTTCCTATGAACTTTCAAAATATGTGAGTAGCCTGTAGATATATCTTTTATTCACTAATTTTAATGTTGTAGTTGATAGTGGATATAAAATGGAGACTGTAAAATTAGCTAATCAAATGGAAGAAATTCTGGTCTAAAAATCCTACAATATGTTTTTTTGAAAATCTATTGAAAGTGTCTTGTAAAATGAAGTATTTTCACGGCTTAAATATTTTGTGTTTTGACATTTTCCTGGTTTTCATGCGCAAAAATATTTCCATTTCTCTGGAGTGTGATGATGAATTTAATGGTAAATTTTAACAGTCAATAAAGTGCAGTGGCAGATGGGCCACTCACAAAGGCCAAGGATAGACCCTACCCAGCTTTACAGCATTTGCTATTTAAACTGAAAGAGATAAAGAAAGGAAAGCGGGCACCCCTGTAAATAGGCTGGGAAGCAGCTACCCAGTAACACTGGCGTGATGATAGTAACGTGCATGACATTTGGGGATCAAAGGTACATGAGAGGAACAAAGTCCTTTTACAATCCCCTCACAGTTCTGCAACCAACGTATTTTCTAGGTGGTGAGGTTGTCATTTCCCTTTTGAGCGATATGACAGTGATAATCTGCTGTAAGAATGTTAAAAATGAGACTTCGCTGTAGTGAAGGACCTCTTGATGGTGTGCCCTGAAGCACACCATCACTTTTAGTCAGGGCTCATAGGATGAATGGACCATTGAATTGGTCACAGCACCTTATATACATCTATATGTTAATGAATTCAAAATTTAGCAAACAACTTAACACTGATTGTTTTTATTGATTTTATGAATGAATTTTTTATTCATTTACGAGATGTAGTTGTCACTGGCTAGGCCAAAATTTATTGCCTATCCCTAATTGCCATTGAGAAAGTGGTGGTCAGCTGCCTTCTTGAACCGCTTTAGTCCATGTGGTGTGGGTACACCCACATTGCTGTTAGGGAGGGAGTTCCAGGATTTTGACCCAGCAACAGTGAAGGAATGGCGATATATTTCCTAGTCTGGATGATGAGTGGGTTGGAGGGGAACTTCCAGGTGGAGATGCTCCCATGTCTCTACTGCCCTTGTCCTTCTAGATGGAGGTGGGTTTGGAAGGTGCTGCCTAAGGAGCCTTGGTGAGTTTCTGCAATGGATCTTCTAGATGGTACACACTGCTGCCTCTGTTCATCGGTGGTGGATGTAGTGAATGTTAGTGGATGGGGTGTCAATCAAGCAGGCTGCTTTGTCTTGGATGGTGTCAAGCTTCTTGAGTGTTGTTGGGGCTGCGCTCATTCAAGCAAGTGGGGAGTATTCCATCACACTCCCAATTTGTGCCCTGCAGATGGTGGACAGGCTCTGGGGAGTCAGGAGGTGAGTTACTCACCGCTCTGACCTGCTCTTGTAACCACAATATTTATATGGCTAGTCCAGTTCAGTTCCTGGTAAGCCCTAGGATGTTGATAGTGAGGGATTCAGCGATGATAATGCCATTGAATGTCAGGGAGTGATGGTTAGATTCTCCCTTGTTGGAGATGATCATTGCCTGGCACTTGTGTGGCACGAATGTTACTTGCCACTTGTCAGCCCAAGCCTGGATATTGTCCAGGTCTTGCTGCATTTGGACATTGACTGCTTGGAGATGTGAATGATGCAATCAATGATAGCACCATTTATGACCCCTTCCAATACTTTACTAATGATCGAGAATAGACTGATGGGGCAGTAATTGGCTGAGTTGGATTTGTCCTGCTTTTTGTGTACAGGACATACCTGGGCAATTTTCCACATTGCCGGGTAGATGCCAGTGTTGTAGCTGTACTGGAACAGCTTGGCTAGGGGCGCAGCAAGTTCTGGAGCACAAGTCTTCAGTACTATTGCTAGAATATTGACAGCGCCAGAATACTTATCAGTGGCAGGAGTGAGAGCGGCCCTGAGTGAAAACAATGCGGAGAGAGAATGAATAAAGAGCAGGGAAGAGAGACAGAGGCCACAAACAGCAGTTCAAACCAAAACTGAAAAAACAAAGAGTGATGTCACAGGAGAAAAGGCAGGTGATTGGCTGGTGAGTATTTCAGCTTTTAGCTTTATTTTAGATTTAAATTAGCAGCTGAGTAACTATCACTTGTCGACTATTATTAAATTAGTAATTTAAAGATAGGGGGAAATTAAATAAATAATAACGGTGAAACAACAAATAAGTGGTCACTCCGCAGCTTTAGGGAGTGCAGTCAGAGAAGGAATGGGTGACCACCAGTCAGAAGAAGGGAGGCAGGTGGGTAGGAAGTCAGGTAGTCAGGAAAGCCCCAGAGTAGATCTCACTCAAGAATCGTTTTCCAGTGTGGGAAAACGGTGAGGGTGAAGGTTCCTCTGGAGAGTGCAGCCAAAGCCAAGTTCATGGCACTATGGGTGGCATGAGGCGGGAGGAGTAAGAGTCCAAAAGCAATAGTGGTAGGAGACTCAGTTGTGAGGGGTGCAGACAGGCGCTTCTGGGATCTATGGACATGTACACCGTGGATGTGACTCCAGGATGGTGTGTTGCTTCCCTGATGCCAGGGTCGAGGATGTCACAGAATGGCTGAAGGGCATTCTGAAAGGGAAGGGCGAACAGTCAGAGGTCAAGGTTCACATCGGTACCGACATGGGTAGAAAGAGGGATGAGGCCCTGCAACAAGAATTTAGGGAGCTAGGTAGCAGATTAAAAGCAGGACCTCAAAGGCTGTAATCTCTGGATTACTCCCTGTGCCACATGCTAGTGAGTATACGAATAGGAGGATAGAGCGGATGAATGCATGGCTGAAGAGATGGTGCAGAAGGGAAGGCTTTAGTTTCCTAGGTCACTGGGTTTGTTTCTGGTGAAGATGGGGCCTGTACAAGTCAGACGGGTTGCACCTGAACTGGAACGGGACCAACATCCTGTGGGGAGGTTTGCTTGTGCTGTTGGAAAGGGTTTAATCTAATTTGGCAGGGGGATGGGATACAGAGTGGAGGTACAATAAGGGGTGATGCACAGCCAAATATAGAAGAGAAACTAAGTCAGTCTGGAAGGCAGAGCAAATATAGACCTGTTAAGGCACAAGGGAATAATGCAAGGCTGGATTGCATCGATTTCAACACAAGGAGTCTTACAATTAAGGCAGATTAATTGAGGGCATTGATTAATACATGGGAATATGATATTGTAGCTATCACAGGGACATATTTGAGGGAAGGGCAGGACTGGCAGCTCGATATTCCAGAGTATAGAATCTTCAGGCGTGCTGGGTGTGGGGTGTAAAAGAGGAGTTGGCATTGCACTATTGATCAAAGAGTCAATTACTGAGTAAGGAGGGATGGTATCTTAGAAGGTTCCTCAAATAAGACCATAAGACCATAAGACATAGGAGCAGAAATTAGGCCATTCAGCCCATCGAGTCTGCTCCGCCATTCAATCATGGCTGATAAGTTTCTCAACCCCATTCTCCTGCCTTCTCCCCGTAACCTTTGATCCCCTTACCAATCAAGAACCTATCCATCTCAGTCTTAAATACACTCAATGACCTGGCCTCCACAGCCTTCTGTGGCAATAAATTCCATAGATTCACCACTCTCTGGCTAAAGAAGTTTCTCCTCATCTCTGTTCTAAAAAGTCTTCCCTTTGCTCTGAGGCTGTGCCCTCAGGTTCTAGTCTCTCCTACTAATGGAAACATCTTCCCCATGTCCACTCTATCCAGGCCTCTCAGTATTCTGTAAGTTTCAATCAGATCCCCCCTCATCCTTCTAAACTCCATCGAGTATAGACCCAGAGTCCTCAAATGTTCCTCATATGTTAAGCCTTTCATTCCTGGGATCATTCTCGTGAACCTCCTCTGGACCCTCTCCAGGGCCAGCACATCATTCCTAAGATAGGGGGCCCAAAATTGCTCACAATATTCTAAATGTGGTCTGACCAGAGCCTTATAAAGCCTCAGCAGCACATCCCTGCTTTTATATTCTAGTCCTCTCGCAATAAATGCCAACATTGCATTTGCCTTCCTAACTACCGACTCAACCTGCAAGTTAACCTTCAGAGGATCCTGGACTAGGACACCCAAGTCCCTTTGCACTCCAGACTTCTGAATTCTCTCCCCATTTAGAAAATAGTCTAAGCTTCTATTCTTCCTACCAAAGTGCATGACCTCACACTTCCCCACTTTGTATTCCATCTGCCACTTCTTTGCCCATTCTCTTAACCTGTCCAAAACCTTCTGCAGCCTCCCCGCCTCCTCAATACTACCGGTCCCTCCACCTATCTTTGTATCATCTGCAAACTTAGCCAGGATGCCCTCAGTTCCTTCATCTAGATTATTAAGTGTAAAGTGTATAAAGTGAAAAGTTGTGGTCCCAACACTGACCCCTGCGGAACTCCACTAGTCACCGGCCGCCATCCTGAGAAGTACCCCCTTATCCCCACTCTCTGCCTCCTGCCAGACAGCCAATCTTCTATCCATGCTAGTACCTTGCCTCTAACACCATGGGCTCTTATCTTACTGAGCAGCCTCCTGTGCGGCACCTTGTCAAAGGCCTTCTGGAAGTCCAAGTAGATAACATCCATTGGCTCTCCTTTGTCTAACCTACTCGTTACCTCCTCAAAGAATTCTAACAAATTTGTCAGGCATGACTTCCCCTTGATGAAACCATGCTGACTTTGCCCGATTTTACCATGCACTTCCAAGTATTCTGAAATCTCATCCTTAATAATGGCCTCTAAAATCTTACCAACGACCGAGGTCAGGCTAATCGGCCTGTAATTTCCCATCTTTTGCCTCACTCCCTTCTTCAACAGGGGGTTTACATTACCGATTTTCCAGTCCTCTGGGACCCTCCCTGACTCCAGTGATTCCTGAAAGATCACCACTAACGCCTCCACTATCTCTTCAGCTATCTCCTTCAGAACTCTGGGGTGTAATCCATCTGGTCCAGGTGATTTATCCACCTTCAGACCTTTCAGTTTTCCTAGCACCTTCTCCTTGGTAATGGCCACCATACTCACCTCTGCCCCCCGACTCTCTTGAATTTTGGGGATGTCACTCGTGTCTTCCACTGTGAAGACTGATGCAAAGTACCTATTCAGTTCCTCCGCCATTTCTTTGTTCCCCACTACTACTTCTCCAGCGTCATTTTCCAGTGGCCCAATGTCCACTTTCGCCTCTCTCTTACCCTTTATATATCTAAAAAAACTCTTGCAATCTTCTATTATATTACTGGCTAGTTTACCCTCATATTTAATCTTCTCCCTCCTTATTTCTTTTTTAGTTGTCCTCTGTTGGTCTTTGTAGGCTTCCCAATCCCCTGGGTTCCCACTGCTCTTCACCGCATTGTATGCTTTCTCTTTAGCTTTTATGCTGTCCCTGACTTCCCTTGTCAGCCATGGTTGCCTCGTCCTCCCTTTAGTATGCTTCTTCTTCCTAGGGATGAATTTTTGCTGTGTCTCCCAAATTACTCCCAGAAACTCCTGCCATTGCTGTTCCACTGTCTTTCCTGCTAGGCTCATCTCCCAGTCAATTCTGGCCAGCTCCTCCCTCATGCCTCTGTAGTTGCCTTTATTCAACTGTAATACCGTTACAGGTAAATGAGGCCATATGGGTAGAACTTAAAAACAAAAAAGAGGCAATCACTTTGCTGGGAGTGTGCTATAGGCCTCCAAAAAGTCAGGGGGAGATAGAGGAGCAGATATGTAGGCAAATCTCAGGGAAGTGCTGTTTGTAGTGTATATTAATGATTTAGATGTGAATATAGGGGGTATGATCAGTAAGTGTGCAGATGACACGAAAATTGGTGATGTCATAAATAGGGAGGACAAAAGCCTTAGATTACAGGATGATATAGATGGGCCAGTAAGATGGGCAGAGCAGTGGCAATTGGAATTTAATCTTGAGAAGTATGAGGTGATGCATTTTGAGAGGACTAACATGGCATGAAATACACAATGAATGGCAGGACCCTAGGAAGTACAGAGGATCTGAGGGACCTCCGTGTACATGTCTATAGATCCCTGAAGCTCAGCAGCACAGGGAGACAATGTGTGTTAGACGGCAAATGGGATACTTGCCTTTATTAGCCAAGGCATAGAATATAAGAGCAGGGAGATTATGGTGGAGCTGTATAAAATGTTAGTTAGGCCATGGCTGGAGTACTCTGTGCAGTCCTGGTCGCCACCCTATAGGAAGGATGAGATTGCACTGGAGAGGGTGCAGAGCAGCTTCACCAGGATGTTGCCTGGGCTGGAACGTTTCAGTTATGAAGAGAGACTGGATAGGCTAGGGTTGTTTTCCTTAGAGCAGAGAAGGCTGAAGGGGGACCTGATAGAGTTTTACAAAATTATGAGGAGCATAGATAGGGTAGATAAGATGAAACTTTCCCCATAAGCGAAGGTGTCAATAACCAGGGGATGTCGATTTAAGGTAAGGGGGAGGAGGTTTAGAGGGGACTTGAGGAAAACTTTTTTCACCCAGGGGCTGGTTGGAATCTGGAACACACTGCCTGAGGGGGCAGTAGAGACAGAACCCTCACAATATTTAAGAAGTATTTAGATGAGCACTTGAAATGCCATAGCATACAGGGCCAAGTGCTGGAAAATGGGATTAGAATAGATAGGTGCTTGATGGCCGGCATGGACACGATGGGCTGAAAGCCCTCTTTCTATGCTGTATAACTCTATGACTCTATGACACCATGGCCCATAGCCTTTGCAGTATCCAGTGCCTTCAGCCATTTCTTAATATCACGTGGAGTGAATCAAATTGGCTAAAGACTGGCACCTGTGATGCTGGGGACCTCCAGAAGATTCACATGAAGTTACTTGATGATTTCAAAAAGAATGTCATAAGGTGGTCTTTTTTTTAAAAAGTCTATTTGTATTACTAAAATAAGCAAAATATATTGTTTCAGCCAAACGTTTGTCACTAGGATTTGTAGCTTCTTATGATTTTCAGATATTGGGAAACTCCAGAATTAGTTAATAAATAGCATAAATTGGATAAAACCCCAGTTGGTTGGTCATTAACAATCTAGTCGCAGAGTACCAGCTTTGTCAGTTCCATGTTTCATTCTGTTACCATTCTTCTTTACCCTGTGAAAAAGTCTTTGGATACACTCTACATTATGCAAGAGCAGCAATATGCATTCATCCATGACTTTTTTTGGTTCATTTTCACTCATTGGATCGACAAGGCACACTCTCTATTCAACTGCTGCTAACCCACTGAGTGGACAGAAGAGCTGAATTCCAGAGATGAGGTGAGACGACTGCCCTTGACATCAAGGCAGCATTTTACAGAGTGTGGCATCAAGGAGCCCTAGCAAAACTGAAGTGAACGGGAATCAAGCAGAAAACTGGCTAGTCATTCCTAGGACAAAGCAAGAAAGTTGAGTTGTTGGAAGCCCCAATACATCGCTGCAGGAGTTCTTTAGAGGAGTACCCCAGGCCCAAACCATTTCAGCTGCTTCATCAATGAATTTTCCTCCATAATAAGATCAGAAGTGGGAAGTTTGCTGATGATTGCAGTCTTCAGTTCAATTTGCAACTCTTTAGATCATAAAGAGGTCGATGCTCCCATGGAACAAGACCTCAACAACATTCAGGCTTGGGCTGATAAGTGGCGAGTAACATTTGCACCATACAATTGCCATCTCCAACAAGAGAGAGAATCCAATCACCTCCTTTTGATATTCAATAACATTACCATCGTTAAATGCCTCACCACCAACATCGTAGGGGTCACCCTTGACCAAAAGCTTAACTGGACCAGCCACATAAATACTGTGGCTACAAAAGCAGGTCAAAGGCTGGGTATTCCGTGGCAAATAACACACCACCTCACTCCCCAAAGCCTATCCACCATATACAAGGCACAAGTCAGGAGTGTGATAGGATACTCTCCACTTGCCTGGATGATTGCAGATCCAATGCTCAAGAAGCTTGACACCATCAAAGCAGTCCACTTGATTGGCACCCCATTCACCATGTTAAGCATTCAGTCCCTCCACTAGCAGTACACCGTGGCTACTAGATGCACTGCAGCAATCTGTCAAGGGTCCTTCAACACCACCTAGAAGAACAAGGACAGTGGGCACATAGGAACACCACAACCTGTAAGATCCCTTCTGCGTAACAAACCATCCTGATCTGGAACTACATCACTGCTCCTTCACTGTCACTTCATGAAAATCCTGGAACTCTGTGAGCATTGTGGGAGTACTTGCAATACATAGGCTGCGGTGAGTCAAGAAGCCAGCTCATCAACACCTTCTCAAGGGCAATTAGGCATGGGCAATAATGCTGGGCTTGCCAGCAACTTCCACATCCCATGACCGAGTTTTTAAAAAAGGTGTATTTGTTAGAGCTGTCAAAATCAGAGTGAATTAAGGTATCGGGTTAGTTCTAGTGACTGAAATCCCCAATTTAAAAATAAACATAACCCGTCACATGAATACCATAGATCATGCTGGATATGTTGACCTGGTGTATAAGACAGCCCCACTTTTTCGGCCCCCAAGAATCATGTTTTTGTATATACTTGGCATATAAATCGACCCAACTTTTCAGCCATGTTATGCAAAACTCATATTAGTAACGTGCCTCAATTTTTCACCCCAAATGGATGTTTTACTTATGGTACCTTTATAACTGGGTGCAAGAAATCAAGCAAGCGATATGGGCTGTGTTACAAAGATGCGCAAGAGTTTACTACATGCCCACACAGAGCAAACTCTGCATGGTGAATGACAAAGATGGCAACCACCCACATCCACACCAGTGGTTCACTTATATTTTCAGCGTATAAGTCAACCCCCATTTTTCGAGGGATTTTTCAAGACTCCAAAGGTTGACTTATATACCAACATCTACGGTACCTGTTTTAATGTAATAGGTGTGGAAACAAAGCAGCTTTTAAGGGCTCAACTTTCCTTTTCCACCACTCCAGATTCTGAACTTTATTGTTCTGCTTTTTTCTTTTTTTTTTACAAGATACTTGGTTTCGAGATGGTGTCTACCCCTCAGCACGACCTCTCGCATAATGAAAGCATTCCGCAGAATGTAATATTGAATAAAAAAAACTCCCGAAAAGGAGAAGATGAGAAGAGTTGGAAGTTTCTCTTTAGCTAGAAACTGCTGACACTGAACGAATAGGTTCATAGAACTGCAAAGCCTAACTCCAAATGTGTAGGAAATGCACATTCTGTATGGTTTGCAAATTAGTAGCAATGCTTATTATTGGTCAGGGGATGAAGCTTCTTCAAAGAGGGAAGTAATTTCTGTCGGGAAATCAGATGTTTGTAAAAGGGTGGCAATGTGATTCTGAAGTTTAAACTTTAGTTACTGCAGGCGATAAATTGTAGATCATAATGCAGCTGCATTTTACTCCTGAATAATCAACCTCACAACATTGGTCGATCAAGCGAATTCAAATGGAAAATTAAAGCAAATGCAACAGCTCAAGATGTTGCCTTTTTAGGGTAAAAGATAGTGCATGTCCCCGTAAAACACATTTTGTAATAATGGTAGAAATTTACTTCTCTGGTAAAAACAGCGTAATGCTCTTGACCAGCAGTGAACATGTGCCAACACTATCTGTTATTACACAATGTCATCATCTAAAAAGGGAAGGTGGGTGGTGTCATTTAATAATGTGTCACACTGTTTTCACAAAGAGATATTTGGAAACATAGAGCCAATAGTCCCATCAGGCCACCTCTGATTTGCTGCCTCAGGAAGCTGCCCTGCAGTTTCTAGTGTGGTTCTGCCTATGACCCACAGCCTAGTTCTGTTTCAGTGCTCAGCCAGCAAGGCTGGAAAGTTTGAAGAAGAAAATAAGTAGTCTTAAGGAAAGGTTCTCTACTGAAATGGAAAACAGAAACATATGACCATTTCTGCTAAGACTCCCACGCACTGAAGCAAAACTCTTGCTACTCACTGATGCTGTTTAAGGCAGAGGAGCACGAGCTTTCTGAGCTTTTATTTTGCTTTTATGGTAGTTATGGTAGACTATCGCCACTTTAATCTGAATGTACTTGATTAAACCCTTTATGCAAATAGGTTGATCTGCAAAACATACCAGCTTTTAAAAAGAAAGAGAAACAGGTTTAATCACTGGAGGACTTTGGAGCGCTCTTGTACATTTCCAAATTGCTTCAGTGAGCATGAGTATGATATATGTAATAGAAGCATAGAGGTGCAACGACTTAAAACTACACAAGGGAATACTACATTTTATAGCATGCTAGTAAATGTTGTAAACTGATGTTTTCAATTATAGTGATTCAGGATTAAGTTCTGTACTTGATGGCTAAAAATGCTGAAATGACCTTGCATAACCCCATGCTACAAAGTGAAATGACTTTATGCCACTTCATACAGTGAAAACTATATTACCTGACATTTCATCTACAAACGATTGGTACAATAAACATACAGTGTTTATACCACACAAGTAGAGTTTAGAATACAGAAGAAGCGGGCACTGGGCAATAACACACTATAATAGTCCATGTCTGTCCAGTGTACCTCCCACATTGACAGGCTGTTCCCCTATAGTTTCAAATGGCTAGCTCAAGTTAAGGAACATAGAGGTGCAAATCTATCATCATGTTGAGTGCTGGGGCTAGAGTCACTGCTAATGGTGATCAGTTGCCCATTGGCACAAAAACAAAATGCATTTTATTTGGTAGTAAGATAGTTTTAACGACAACCAGGTAGCTATGCAAGTGCAAATTAGCCTAAACAGTTCATATGTTTACATGCCGAGCAAGAGAAAATTGCCTATACATTCATCTTTTACCATCGTAGGTATGCTGTGTCACTATCTGGTCGTTGTCTGAGCATTGCTAAGCACAGGCCCATGCATTGTGAAAAGCTAATGGAATGATGCTATCGACACTTGATACACTCAATGGATGGGTATTTCATTTGTTCCCTCCCCCCACCCACGCCAACCTCCGTACCTCCACAAACTATGAAGGGCTAAATTCCAGCCACATTACTGATGTATAGGAAATGGAACTGAGGATTGTTTTAAATGCTTTTTGCAGTGATGTTTTGAGTTTTTTTGGTCCTGGACATTGTGACTTCAACAATAGTTTGTGGAGCCACAACAGGTAGAGAATTTTTTTAATTTATTCTTTTATGGGATATGGGCATCACTGGCCAGGCCAGCATTTGTTGCCCAGAGCTACCTATCTACAGTGTCACTAAAACAAGCTACTAAAAGCAGTTACTACCCATTAAAATTGCGATCTTTCTTTCCTGCCCTCCTCCTCTCAAAAAAATTACCAACATACAGACAAAACTGTGCATGCAGTAAAACATATAACTGACTATGGTGCTTCAAAATCTTGAGGAAATTGAGAAAAGACTTTGTATTTGATGGGACTTTAATCCAGAAATAGTGTGTTAGTATTATTTATACTCCAGGAACTACATAATTGAACAGTGTATCAAGTACATGGTACAATGAAATATTTAAAACAATGCAATTCCCATTCAAGGAGAAACTCTGCATGCAGTCACTGTCCATTTACTGCCTTGATTGAAGTGAGGCACTGTCAATTTCTCGCTTTGGTTAAATATGAACTACAGTGCTTCCACAGCATCTGTACCCAATTGCAATATGTCCACCAACATAAAGCACTTCCTAGCCTATTCTTTCAACAATGGATGAACAACTTATAACCCTTAAAATTTACCCTGCATTATACGTCATTATTTACTCAAGTTTCTATGTGACTCATAATGTCAAATCCTCCCATTGACTACGAGATCTGCACCTTTATTCCTAAAACTCAAATCATTTCTATGAATTTTGATGGTGTCCTCCTCTTTAAGCTAACCTTTCTCTTTCCAGTTCCACCACTGAATGCTGTTTTTGATTGTTTTCATGCCTATGCTTGTATTGTTTTCTACCATTTTCTTGCTATGTGCTATGACGTCTGGGCCCGTTTTCCTCCCCTGTTCTAAGAACTAGTATTCTATCCACAAGAATGCATTAAATTGCCCTTCCCCTTACCATTCCCATTTAAGTCCTCTGCCACTCCTCTCATCCACTCCGTCATCCAGGACATTAGCACTTGCCTGGTTTCCGTGAAGCTCACCTCCTGCTCAGTTTCCTCTTTCCACAAAATTGGTCTTAATGTCTTGAGAAATCCCTTCTGTCCTACACCATCCTTCAAAATATTTGTGTACATTACTCATCTGTCTTTCCTTATCTGGTGTAGCATATGGCACTGGTTAATACTCCTTAGATTACTAATGAAATTAATTTTCTCATTCTTAAAATTGATCTTGCAGCATCTCCTTCCTCTTATAGCACATTCTTTCATTGTGTGGTGGAAGATAGACTCTCACCAGCTCTCGGCTATATAACTCCCTTTCTTTAATCTTTCCCAGTTCTGATACTTTAACAGTTATATTTGCACAAGTGGTTGAAAAGGGATGAGGGCTGGAGGAGCAGGTCCATATTGATAAATTGAGCACAATGCACTCATAGATAAAAATAGAACTCCTTGTTAGGGCACTGAAAAGCACAGCCCAGAAAGATCCCAATTTCCACGACTGAACTGTGCTGAGTTAGTTGGTCTTAGCCCGATCGGCAGTGAGAGAAGTCGAATTGGCTTCAGTGTCCTTGGGCTTGGGAAAGGAAACATCAACCAATATTCCCACTCTTGATCACGGTGTTTTGACCCCTGGTGGGGACTGCACCTGTGCGATGTCTGCTGCTCACTGATTGGTATTAATTATGATACCCTTCAACAATTAAACAGTCTATTGACAGCCATTGTCAAGAGTCACACACGATGAATGGCCACTTAGCAAAAAACTGAAGAGTTACAGGAACTGCTGCAAATATCGCAGCATGTGTAACCAGATGAGGAAACAAGTGGATGAAATTGAAAGTGGGAGAGTGAAAGCATAGCACTAGGAATGAAGGCTCTGTTGTTCATTACAAAGAGAAAAGTTGACTTTTAAAGACACTGATTGGACAACATTGTTCAAACAATGTCTCATCGACCCAGTAATTCTTTAGGACAACAAGGACATTTTAATTTCTAAATTCAGTAGGTATTGAGTATAAGCAGAATACAAGGACAATGGTACAAGGATATCAAGTGGCAGACTTAGTTGACATTTTTTTTTAAAAAGCAGCTGTGATATTTGGGCATGCTCAATGGCAAATCACAGATAGATTACCAAGGCAAAATTTGCCATCAAAGGCTCCCTTCCACAGTGATACTCCTGCCTTCACTGTCTATTGTAACAGTCAAATATCTATCTTCATTCAGACCATACACACTTCTGCCTTTACTAATCGATTGTGAAATGTATTAGTTTTGATCTTCAGACTAGTGCTAATTTTGAAGTCAAAATGAATGCATTCAGACTTTTATTTCAATGTAATACACTGGCCTTTATAGGAAAGATTTCTCTGTAACTGCAAACTGATTCTTCATATTTGGTTTTATAATTTTATTACACAAAGCACACAAAGGAGATCACCTCCCATTATATGTTATAAGATTTTCATTTCTCTGTCTTCGCCTGGTCTCTCTCTCTCCAGGGAAAAAGGCAAAGGTGTGAATTTCGACTGGAGTTCTCCTCTTCATCATGTAACTTTGGTAAATAGCTATGGAAACTCCAGAAAAGTGACATTAACACTGAAAGTGTCATTTTTTCGGGGATTTCCGCAACACTGTCAAAGCTACAGCATACAATCGAGAGAACCCTCGCAGGACTTCATTTTCGAAGAGTTAGTTTCACCAACCAGTTACAGAAAGAGAAGGCCGGGCCAGTGATAACAGGTCTCCTTTTAAGCAATCTTACCAGAGCCATAAACTGTTTTTCATTTTCATAAGTGTTTTCACAAATCTGGTTGCATGAAACTACTGCATACAGTATACAAGAGTATCGAATGCTGCAACTCTGATGGTTGCAGCCCAATATCTTGGGATCATAGCACCACAGAAATTTACAGCACAGAAGGCTATTTGGCTTGTTGTTTCTGTACCAGCTGTTACTAGGGCAATCCAAAACTAATCCCACTGTCCTGCATTATCCCCATAATCTTGCATTATACTAAGTTTATAAGATTGTTGTTTTGGGACTGATTTACAATCTGGTTGGTTAAGGATATGCACAGTTGATTGTTGAATTCACATAGGACCCAGATGCCCTGTAGAGGACATTGCACTTTTTGGCTCTCTAATTTGCATTAAGTTCCAGTGCAAACACCCGTGCAAAGTCTATCGGCAAGTGTAAGTGTATTGAACAGCTGGCACCATTCATTCGCAGCTCGGAGCAAATTCCAGCTCAATGTTCCTTCTATTACAGAGTGGCCAAAACTACTCAAAAAAGGCAAGACTTCTATTTACATAGTGCCGTTCACAACCATCAGTCTTTCCAAAGTGCTTTACAGCCAATTAAATATTTTTGAAGTATTATCATTGTTGTAATGTAGGAAACAAGGCAGCCAGTTCATACACAGCAAGCTCCCACAAACAGCAATGTGATAGCTAATAGTCTGTTTTGGTTGATGCTGATTGAGGGATAAATATTGACCAGGAATAATTCCCAGGCTCTCCTTTGACATAGTGCCATGAGATTTTTTTCTATCCAGCTGAGAGGGCTTTCAAAGCTTCAATTTAACATCTCATGTGAAAGACAGCATCTCCAATTTTGCAGCATTCCCTCAGTATTGCAGTGGAGTGTCAGCCTTGATCTTTGTGCTCAAGTCCTGGATTGAGACTTGAACCCACAGCTTCCTGAATCAGAGGCAAGAATACTACCCCTGAGTCATGGCTGACACATTCAGTTCTCTCACTGTGATCTAACCAACATTTTGTATAACTTCATCATGCCATCTTTACTCTTGTACACATGGTCCCATTTAGGAAATGCAATATTTGCATTGGTCTTTTTATGGCCTTATCTACATATATCCACACATACAAGAATTATATATTTGAACACTTAGATCTTTCTGTTCTCCTACTCCCTTCAGTAGCTTGTTACCTGGATTCCTATTCTACTACCTTGCCTAAGTCACCTGAGGTTTACTATCCTCTTCAATATTTCCAAAATGTACCTTTGCTCAGTTTTGTGTCATGAATCCCATTTTGGTTCATTCAAGCTCCAAGCAGAAGATTAATGAATTGCCCCAAAGTCCATCTAATAGAATTCCATGATCTAAATTCCTCTTTAGAACCTTGGCTACGCATTGAGTGGCGACCTTTCACCTCCAGTCTTTCTCCAACAAATGATGCGGAACATGTGACTGATAATCTGATCCAGAAAAGAGCAGTTGATCCTAGTTGGACTGATCTTTTGTTGCAGCAATACCTGAGTTCTTACCACCTCACTATGTGGAGTGCCAAAGAGCCCTGAATTGTTCATTGTTGATGGCTAACACTGTTGTGGATAGTTCAAAAGCAGGATTCTTATTTTTAAAAATCCAAAAACTAATCTGCAACTTTCAATGAGTCTTCACTAAGTTTATAGAACCTAGGAGGCCTCATAACCATTAAGAGAACATTAATTTCACTATAATGGGCATTATACATATTCTAAGTGTTATGGACAACTCTCAAGTCTCTTCATTATACTCTAATTTCACTCACTTTCGTTGATACTGTGGGTTGGACAATAATAGATAATTGTGCATGGCAACAACATTGAATTCTTGGCTCCAGTTAGCTCAGTCAACTGGTAATGATCCCAAAAGGAGAATGCATTTTGGAGCCAAACATTTACTTAGGGGCATAACCATCAATCAACTGTTATTGGTGGCAAAGCCATGGCTTTTCCATTATCTATCACTCACAGAAATATTAAGGATAGGATTCCCAGAGGACCGATGGCATTACAAATCCAGATTTTCATTGATCTCATAAATTGCATCAGGTTAGGTATTTCCTATAATAACAGCCAAAGCGAGATAGTCTATTTTGTGTAGCTATATACTTGCATCATGGTGCTCTTTTGCAGAATAACGCAGATTCACAGACACAAAGAACCGTCAGTGAGACACTAGATTATCACATAATTTGCCTCGTTGCTGATAACTGCAACACAGGGAATCTCCCTTGAATCAGTAGTACCAAAGGTTATGGTGGCCCAGAATATTCGATGGGTATCGATCTGGCAGAAGTTCTGTGATATAAAAACAGAAAATGCTGGAAAAGCTCAGCAGGTCTGGCATCACCTGCGGAGAGAGGAACAGAGGTAACGGCCGGGGTTTTCCGGCCCTGTTGCGGGTGGGACGCGGGTGAGGCGGTGCCCCTGCCAGAAGTCCATTGACTTGCAGCGGAACCGGTAGATCCCGGCGGCGGGCGGGTGCGGAAAATCCCACCCCAACGTTTCAAATCCATTCTCGGATCTGGCTGCCAGAATACCTGCCACTCTCCCCACTACAATTTCTAGGGCAGGTAGAAGGTACATTTTATATATTCCTAGTTGGCAGTGGCATAAGCCTGGAGGTTGAGGAGGGGGGGAAGGGAAGGGAGTTAGGGGAGAGATATTCAGTGGGTGGAATTTAACGTTCCAGGCCCTGGTCCCGCCCACCAGTTGGAGAACCGGTGGGAAACCTGTTCATTTCCATCGGGGAGCCTGACCAAATTATGCGCCCTTAGATGCTTAACCAGCCAGCATCGGGCCTTTCCAGCAAATTAGAATCCCAGTTGTAGAAATACCGCCCCTGAGAGCTGCTGGCCAATCAGAGGTCAGCAGCTCTCTATTGCCAGCAGTCTCACCGGGAGCAGTGGCTGCCGCCAGTAATGCTGCAGAGACTTCACCAGGGATCTTCACTGGATCCCCGTAGTCAGGTGAGTGAGGGCGGGAGGGGGTTGGAGGGGGGCTGTGGGGAGCAGAGGCAAGGGCAAAGGGGTGGATTTCAGTGGCTTCAGTTCCCATTGAAGCGCCTTTGATTGGGCACAGAGCGCCTGACAATGAGGGACGCACCCCACAACCCCCCACCCCTCCCCTCCCCCCTCCCGCCATGCAGGTAGGCCACAGGCAGACCCAACAGGATTTATTGGGTGGCCTTCGGAGGCACAGGAAAGGTGTGTGACTCTCATTTAATCCCTGAGCCACTGAATTGAGCCGAACTGACATCCCACTGTGAGCCATGTTTCCTGCCCCAACTGTGTGGATTAAATTCCGCCCAGTGTTTCCAAACAATTCTCAACATTTGCATGATTCTTTTTATCATCCCACTCCTTCTTTCAGAACAGAAACAACAGATAGTCTTCTAGAGATAGTAAGTTCAGCAATTAACCGGTGAAAACTCAGTAGTTTGTCTAGAGCTTCTAAATATTGACTGCGTTATTGCAGTAAATAGTAGCAAAGTTAATAATAGATTAATGACACATAACCAGCAGTCGGAATTTGCACTTTAGAGATTTTGTCCAACAAGGCTGTTTTATTGCTTTCCTTTTGCCTTATTTTCAGCTGTTAGATGAATGGAAATAATGATGTTTCTCTTTGAATTTTTGAAGATGTGTTTGGTCTGGCAAGTTCATACTTGGAGGCTATAGTGAAAGAACAGGGGAGTGGGACGAATTGATTGATCTTTTAGAGAGGTGACACAGGAACAATGGGCCAAATGGCCTCCCTATTTACTGTATAATTCTATAATTATATATCTAAACAATCCTGAAAAAGAAATCCTGCCTATTGCACTGGTAGCATGCAACCACACCACTAAGGGCACAGTTCCATATGGGCTCACACTAAAACATAGCTTCCAGTAGATTTGGATTTGAAACAAAGAGTGGGACAAGGGTGTTTAGGGGCGAGCAGAGCTGTAAAAGTTTCTATTCAAGCATTGCTCAAACAATGTCCTAACTTAAGTGATGTAAAGGTGCTTTATGATTTTTCCCACAATGGCTATGGGACACACAGCAAAGCCAACATTGAAATCTAAGTCACCTACTCTCCTTAGGTAAAGCTGGAGTTAAGCTGCACATTTAAATTAATGAAAGGAGAATGGGGCATGTGTTCCAGCCACCCTATTTTGTAATATCTCCTGCATCCAAACAATCAAGTACAGCTGGGCACCCTGGAAAATCTCCCCTCATGAAACTGTGTTAAAAAAACAAGACTTGGTCACCGTGCCCTTTTTTTTAACAGGTGTAATAGCACATCCAGCTGACAGGTCACATAATACTGCCCACTAAATGGACTCGAAATGTTAACTCTGTCTTCCTCTCCACAGATGCTGTCAGACCTGCTGAGTTTTTCTCGCTATTTTTGTTTTTGTTTTTGTTTGCCCACTACATGGCCAGGTTCAGTATAATGTTGTATTTAATGCTGGGGAGATTACTTCGACCTTTCAGCAGAAGCAGAGATGTATTTGTATCATGCTATCTAGGAATGTATGTACTATGAATGAAATGAAGAACCCTAACAGAAGAAAAGGAATAGTACTCATCAGAACCCAAATTAAGTTATTGCAATGATGACTATTTCAATTAGTCAACATCCCAAATTTTTATTGACTGAAGCTGCAGTCCATCATTAAGCAATTAATCAAACAATCCTCTCTTCTCAGAGTATAAAACAATCTGCCTTCATCATGGATATTTGCACTTTGAAGAAAAAGTGCTGCAAAGTTAATGATTCTGAAATGTTGCACATAATTAGGTTGGGTTGTCAGTAATAAACAAAAGTAGGCAGAGCGGAGAGTGTTATGTGAGAAGCAAGGTGTGAACATTTTCACTGCTGTTTGTGTCTGCTCATGTTGTTTGATGTCAGGCAAACCCATTAGACATACCTTCTTAGTCAGACAGGGAAAAAAATCTTACGACAGAATCAAGGCTGAAATGAGAAGGTGTGAATACTGAACCTTTAATCTATGGCCAGTGGTGCTGCTTAATGCCAGATAAATCAAATAAAGATTTATCCCAGTACTTAAGAAAACAGGAATGACTAGTATGTCCTCCTCCATCTTTTTTAAATTGGCATAAAATATCTTTGGTATCTCTATACTGTTGTAACTAATGCCCTTTGTTCAATAGAAAGCAGAGCTATTTTTTCATGGCTCATTTTTTTAAACTATCCATCCCCTATACCTTGATTTTATTCGACAACTCTTCTTTGTTTCCTTCTCTCTGGTGATGTAGTTTGCCTAAATCACAAAGCCATCGTGATCTGTTCTGACGCAAAAGCTAAGCATGCTAAGGTTAAAGTGCCCTAATTGTGGTGGTGCAAGCCTTTCCTTGCATAACTCTTTTTATCAGTAATCCATGCAAAATGGCGCAAATGTGCCATTGCGCACTGATAATATTTTCATTTCCATTTTACTGGGGAGTTGTATGGCAACACTTGTGTGAGGCGACAATGCCCCTTTAAGGACTGCTTGTGCTATTGAATGTAAGCCTTTAGTCTTTGATGCCCAGTGTGCCAACAAAGGGTTGTTTCACATGGTAATCCAGATTTAGTCAAACCTGATTAACTCACCCAAGGCTGTTAACCTTAAGAAATCATAAAAAAGGGGCAGTATGCATACCTGTTTCAGAGCATTATCATTCATCTAAACTTTTATGAATGCAATGTTGTGTTATGATGCATTCCCCAAAATGCATTAGAATTTGAACATTCCTCCATCCTTGAAAGTAAAAATTACAGAACCATGAAGAATCTGAGATTGCATGTAAAAAAAACAACAACATTTTTGTGTGTGTTCTTTGTAGTTAGATTCAAGGAGCCAGGATAACGAAGTATTTTTTAAAAATCAATGACAGTGGGAATAATCACAAAGTGAGGAAAATCCTGCCACACAGGCCGGTTAAAAGCCCTGACTTCATTTGCCACTCTGCAATTAATAATGGCAGTGGTACTTCCTATTCAAGTGGCTCTTGCTCAGAAAGTTAGATGTTCAAACGGCAACAAACTTTCATGTGATGTACGAACTACCCGCATGACTGCAATCATGTGTTCCTTGTGTAACATGCACAGCCCTGCTGACATTCCTAGGCAACAGGCACACTCACTCGTCTGAGTGTGATTTGGATTTTCTCCTTACTTCACCAGCTCCATACTGGTGAAGTATTCTGCACCACACCCCACCCCACCCCCCTCAACCAATTCCCCCACCCCCGGCACCAACCGCCGCTCCCCCAACCCCCACTGTCCTCTACTATGTCTGTTAAATTATTGAAGTCTTGATAACTCTTGCAATACTGCTGAGACTATTAATGTACAGTATTGGGCAGCACTGTCCTATGATAAATATCTGCACAGTAAGGCTAACCGGATACTTTATGAGTCACAACTGACAGAGTTAATGTCATTCTGACCAGTGGAGATGGCAATCAAATGACTCAATTTATAATTATTGCTTCTTTCAACCAAAAAATATATAGTTTTATGTGCTTTACTTTATCATTAACTGCTTTGCAACAAAACACCTTGCCACCCTGATGTTATGCCAGACAATTTTTAAACAGAGGTTCTTGTGCAAGAGAAAGGTTTGGTGTACAAAGAATATTTCATGAGAAAACTAGATAATCAACAAATGAGTTGACATCAGTACCCTAGTCTAAGTATTCCACATCATACAAAGATGTATGGCTGGTGTTTGGTTTTTATTATATAAATAAAGGTGTTTTTTTAATAGCAAGTGGTATTGTTAAGGCTGAAAGTTCCTTAATGCGAAACATCATGTAATCTGCCTTATATTTCTCTTCAGAAATGAGTGATAGCCAACTTTAAAATTCCCTTATGAGAAAAAGGGGAAGAACTTGCATTTTACATCCTCAGGCAATCCCAAAGAACTTCAGAGTCAACAAATGAGTTTTACTGTGCAACCAGTGCTGCAAATGTATGCGCAGTAAGATCCCACAACAGAAAATGAGATGGATAGCTAGTTAATCTGCTTTGGGTGGTGTTGGTTGAAGAAGGTTTGCTGCTTAGGACACTGGAAGAGCTCTCTATTATTCTTTAAGTAAATTCACAGAAATGTTTGTCTCCACCTGAAAAATTAGATGAGGTTCAGCTCAATATCTCATCTGACAGATGGTATTTTCTGACAAAGTCATGGACAGCGCTGTTCTCTGATAAATATCTTTGTAGTAAGGCTTACCGGATACTGGATGAGTGACAGTTGACGGTGATAATGTCAGTCTGACTAATGGAGATAGTAATCATATCGCATTATTGTCGATGATGTGAATTGGCCACTCATTATAGATGCTGCCAAATATGGTATTCATTTCTATAATGATTAGCCAATCTGATTATCAGCTTTTATATCCAGGTGGCACTTTGACTACTGCATCCTATTCATAATAATTGCAAAGGAACATAAAAATGAGAGCCTTTCCAGGCTGTTCTATTAGATCATGGTTGATTTGTACCTCAACTCCATTTACCCACCTTTGCTGGAGATCCCTTGATACACCAGCCTGTATGACTTCAACTAAAAGACATGTAGAGATATTTCTGCACCCTTAACTGTTTTGTGACAATAGACCTTGTCACCATGATATCGTGCCAGATAATATTTAATTACACGCAATTTTTAAATAGAGGTTATTGAGCAACAAAGGCAGATGATATACAAAGAATATTTTCATTAGAAAACTGACCTGATGATGTGGCCACAGTTGGGGTTAAATTGAAATGTTAGCTTATGTTTTTCTAATGTCCTGGAGTAGGATTTGGACCCACAAAATTCTGACTTAGATGTGAGAGTACTACAAACTGAGCCAAACTGACACTTCAGTGAAGACTAGATGTAGAATATAATGGGGTTGCTAATTCTCTGTTCACAGTGCCTGTTGCATAGTCTGGCTGAGGGGCCTGCTTTATCAGGCATTGAGCCCTGAGACTTTCTGTGCAGGGAAGCACTTTTGGCACCGAAGGGATGTGTACCAGGAATGTACAAACTTCATTAAGGCTACAAAGAAAAATTAATGTAGCCAGGGCCCCATGATACATTCTCAGCAGCTGGCTAAAGTTACAGTTCTCGAGCAGTCATTTAGAAAGACTGCTGCTTGCTAATGTCCTTCAGCATGTTGAGTCCTTTCTTTAAATAGTAGGCATGGCTGTATTGTTCGACACCACTTTTCACCAAGAAGTTTTGGAGGAGGATCAGAGAAGGCATAAAAGTTGGTACCGTAGATAATCAATTAAAAACTTGTCCATGTCACCACGCATTTATATTGGCCAAGAGAGGTTTTTTTGTATGTCTGAGGAGATGTGCCTTGGTTGTTATCCCAACAAAGGCCATGATGGAACAGCACAATCTCCTACAAGCTGCTGTCTAAAAGCCTTTTCCTTGAGGATGGCACTATCAATGGCTCTCAAGGTGATGGCAGCTGTGCAAAGAAATTGCACTAAGTCCTTCCAAACAACCTCCAAAGATCTATGTCAAATCTCCAAAGCTGTTATTTATTAGGGTTACAGGTAACAGATGGCTTGTTTGATTGAGTGAGAGAATGCCATTCTTTGCAGGAGCTCTAAAAGCTTGTTTCACTGACTAGAGCTATTTTCATTTAGTCTTTTGCGAAGCCAACTCCTCTTCTATTAGGCCAGCTTTGACTTAGTGGTAGCACACCTGACTCTTTATCAGAAAAGCCATGGATTGAAGACCCACTCCAGAGATTTAAGCATGGAATTTAGGCCGACACTTCAGTGCAGTACTGAGGGAGTGCTGCATTGTTCGATGTGCCATAGTTTAGATGTGAGATTAAACCAAGACTAGATCTGCTCTCTCAGGTGAGCATAATAGACTCTGTGGCACTGTTCGAAGAAGGGCAGGGAATTTTCATAGCTGACATTTATCCTTCAACTAACACTCCTTATCTTATTGTGGACCTTGCTGCACGCAAATTGGCTGCTGCAATTCCCTACATTAAAACAGTGACTGCAGTTTAGAGTAGTACATAGGTTGTGAAGCATTTTGGATGGTCCTGCTTTCAAGAAAGGCTCAACAAGTTCTTTATTCCAATTCAGTAATGGGGCAGTTTTGAGGGCAAGCAGCAGTATATTAAGGGCCCCTGGTAGCAGGTTACCTGCTCCCTATGTGCTCAGCAGGTCACAAGAGTGATGGCCATTGTGTTTCAGGTAGCATTCTCATGGCCCCTGCAGAATGGATCATTAGCCTCAATAACATCTCTTACTGGGCAAAAAGTTTAAATTTCTAGTTCTAAGAAACCTGCTCTGTGCCTGCACTTTTGCTGCGCAGTTGACATAAAGACAGTTGGCTCTGCCGTCACACAGCTAAACATTTAAATTGCGGGGAGCAGGGGGAGGCTGCTGAATATCAGTCTTGAATGACAAGTAACAAAAGCTCCAGCTTCTCCAACTGGTGAGATCATACCTGTAAAATGAGGAGAATATTTTAGAGGATTATGTCCTATACATATAGCATAAATTATAGTATTAATATATGTGTAACTAATGGTTCTGTCGCGCAGAGATCACACAGGGGATTGGTGAAAAGCAGTAATAGATCACAGCAGTGCATGGAGTTTTAAACCATTTTCTGGAGGACCAGAGACAGTTTGATTATATTTATATATTAGGAAATACGAGGTATTATCAAAATAGTAGGCATGGCTATATTGCTGTAACATATGAGTTATTAGCAAATACTTCAAGGAGGGACAGGAAGATAACTGTGTTAGATTAAACACAGTTATCTTCCTGTCCCTCATTGAAATATTTGCTTCTTCACTCAAGTTCCATTACAGAGGCAGTCCTCATGACCATTATTTGATGTGACCTTTAACAATTGAATACCACCAGGTAATGGAACTGAGAAAGACATAAAAACAGTTCTTTTGTTCTCATCGGCACCGACATACAGAGGCCGCCTGTTTTCAAGCATTACCAGGTCAGTTAATGGAAGAACATCTTGAGTTTGTGGCCTACTGCTAGGTATCTGCTCAAAAACATACCAACAATTATTTTTCCAGGCAGACATCTTCAGCCATGGCACATCCAGCCCCATGCATTTTAATGGTGGTGGCGAAATGGAGTTTGTCATCAGGCCATTTATACCCTGTATCCACATCCAGCAGAGGAGAGTGTCTCAGGAGAAGAGACACAGGGGCCTACTTATGAAAACAGAGGCTCTGCAAACCTAATCAGTAAGTAAGTTCTTTTATTAGTATTATTTTTAAATGATTTTAAGTATTTCAAATTTTTAAAACTTTTCTAAGAATTTTTTTTTAATTTCATAAAATGATGTTAATTATTTTAACAGGTCTATTTGCAGACTTAGCCTCATGAATCATTGCGGCCTCTCTTGGGCCTGCCTCATTTCTTTGCTTTCAAAACTTACTTATCAGGTGCTTATAGATGACAGGAGAAGGATCAGGAAGCTTACAGCAGTGACGCAATGCCAAAGCACCAAAGGTAGCTTCTGTCCCTGCCTATTGATACCCAGATCTCCCCGTCTGCACATGCCACCCACTCTGATCCTCAACAATGCTTCAAAACGTTGTGCATCTTCATGGCGCAAGCACAGATCATTGGAGTGGCCTTCAGCAGCCTAATATCTAAAGCCACTGCCAAATGAACACTGCCAACAGGACCTACTTTAGCAACAAATCAACCCAGTCACTGGCTCCTTCACCACTTCCAAGGTTGCCATTTGAAGATCATTCCATGACTCCTTCATGCAAACATTCTCTAACCTACCTTACCAAACTATTCTGCAAAAGTCCTGTCAGTGACTGAAACATACCACTGCTAGCAACAACTTGCATTTATATAGCACCTTTACTATCGTAAAACATTCCAAGGTGCTTCACAGGAGCATTATCTAATGATTGTTGACACAAATCTAAGAAACTTCTTCCTGTTTAAGTCTGCCATAGTACCCTCGGTGCCTACTCTTTTATGCCTTTTCATCTTTGCCTCCCACAAGCTTTGAGATGACACATGATCTGTAGTTGACTTGCGGATTTGATGTGCTATTTCCTTATTGTCAGTCACTGATCAACAACCTCCAACTACATCAGGATAAGTCAGTAATGAGAGACACAATGGCAGCACCCATTGAAAAGTTTCACCTGTTAACCCCCATTTTCTAGTGTTCTGTCTAGAAGGTGCTAACTCAATTTGAGTATATGATTCCACAGGTGATTTGATGTAGGTACTCAGTCAGTAAGCTCCAGCAGGTTACTTAACAATGGTAGCATGACAACTAACCCTCATTCTGCTTTCATTCAGGAAAAAAAAACATATGTTTCAGCAGGAGCCATTGAGCTGATTTTTCTTTTTTCCTAACCTGGGGAAACCGAGATTAATTGTAAAGAGCCTGGACGGAATCTTCTGCTCTGAACTCTAACTTCAGTGGCGGGCATGGAAGTGGGAGTCATTCCCACTGGGAGCAGGGTGCAGATGGGACAGCTGAACATGTGCGATCTTGTGCTATTATTTATCTATCCACGTGGAATACGGCGAATCTTGTGGCAGGGGCTGGCAGGAAGTCTGCGCCCCCAACATTATCTCATGGGGTCGAACGTCCGGGCGCCATATTTAAAGGGCAAGTGGACAGCCATTCATTCACTGCAGGCCAAGAGTTCAGGATCTGTATGAGCAAACATGTCCAAGAGGAGAAAGCAACCATCGCCCCCGGGGTTCAGCAATACCTCCATGGCAGTTCTCCTCCAAGCTGTCCAAGAAAGGTGGGAGGTGCTGTTTCCCAGGATTGGCAGCAGAAGGACCTCCTGTCTGACCATGGCGGCCTGGGAGGAGGTCACAGAGGTGGTTATCACCCATGATGCTCAGAAGGAACCAACCAGCAGTGCCAGAAGGGAATGAATGATCTGCTGCGCTCTGCAAGGGTAAGTGCACCATTTACTCACTGTAAACTGACACTCTCATAAGGGCATCAGGCAGTCGAAGTTTTAGAGTGCACAGGGATGTCACACACAAGCAGCAGATGAGACATCAGTACTCCCTAGCCAGGGAGAAGCATGACCATGCCTGTGCTGAGGGCGAGATAGGACTCCTCCAGGAAGCCAGTGAGGATGCCTCCAGTTTGCAGTTGTTATATGTCTGTGAGATCTCTGTTTAATTTATGAGCCTGCTTAGCCGGTCACTAAATCTTTTCTTTCTCTATTCCAAGTACCAGCAAGAAAAAAGGGAGGACTGCAATCTGTAGACATCACAGCCCCAGTCCCAACCCCACCTCTAAGGAAAATGCCTCAGAATCCTCAGAGCATGCAGCATCACAGCATTCACCTGCACTCTCCACCAGTGCAGATACAGTCACCTCGGGTGCACATTCTAGTGTAGGCTTCGGCTCACAACCTGGTGAGCACATCACTGACACGGGTCCACAACTGGCAGAGGCAGTTACAGTCGAGGCCTCTGCTACTCAGAGGACTCCTGGAGACCAGGCCCCTGCTCAGCCCCATGCAGATGGCGAGCCCCTGGACTCGGCCCTCAGAGACATGTTGGAGAGCAGAGACAGGCAGCGGAACAATAGGTAGAGATGCCAGAGGCCTATTAGAGCAGCTGATGCTTCAGACTGATAGCCTCACGGTCCTTGACACAGTCCAGCACATAGGCTCATTCTGTACTCTCTCTCCTCATACACGAAAAGCCCTGTCATTCAATGATGTCCAAATCACTATGGTTGCTAACCCTTTATGCGAGTTCTACTGACACCCTTGATAACCCTTGGTAGCACCAGGACTGCGTGTTTTAGCATAGTTTTGCAGATGCAAAGGATAAAATCAACGTTATGGCAGACGGTAAACAGCACTATTTAATTCAGCTCTCAGAAATCAAGGAACATTGGAGAAAAATAATGTCTATAAACAATAAGGTTTTAGGGCCTTCCAACCAGCAAAGGAAAGAAAACCAAAAATTTAACAAATGTGTCGGCAGCTTACTCTGACTGGAACCTGCTAGCTATCAGATTGTCATGGGCACGTCTGCTGTGTAGTACCTCTGCTATGGCCTCTGCATGAGGATTGGCGACATCCTGGCCCTCATCAGCTACATCCCCTACAATGTCCTCCTTGTTGGAGGAGACTTCTCGCTCGTCCATGTCTCCCTTAGGCAAGACATCCCCCCATTGTAATGCAAGGTTGCACAGAGCGTAGCGGACATGGATGATCCAGGACACCTTCTGTGGTGAGTATTGGACAGCCCCGCCTGAGCGATCCAAATATCTGAACCTCATCTTTAGGAGACCTATCATCTGCTCAATCAGGGACCTGGTGGAGACACGTGCATCATTGTACCACTCCTCAACAGCACTCCATGGAATGCGAACTGGCATCATCAGCCACATCTTCTGGGGGTTTCCCTTGTCCCTGAGGAGCCAGCCCTACAACCTCCGTGATCCTGACAAAACCTGTGGCACCTGCGAGTGCCTCAAAATGTATACATTGTGAGAACTCCCTGGGAACCGAGAACAACATTAAGGATTTGCCTTCTGTGATCACAAATGAGATGCACGTTCAAAGAGTGGACTCCTTTTCTATTGATGAATGTGACAGGCTGTTGCCAGGGAGCTCTCAAGGCCACACATGTGCAGTCAATTGCACCTTGCACTTGCGGGAAACCTGAGATTCTTGCAAACCTCAGCGCTCTGCCAGCCTGGCTTTCAGGATCTAGGCAGAAATGTACAAATTGTTACACTCTACTGAACAGAGCATCTGTCACCTCCCGTATGCACTTATGTATCGCTGACTGGAAGAAGCCGCACAGGTTCCCAGTTCGCCAGCATCTTGACCTTTTTGAGGCCCCACTCCCTCTTGCTGCTCAGGCTGTTGCTCCACTTGGCCCTGTGCCAACCTGCAATGGGCCCTCCTTCTCCTCATCTGGATGACAACCAGTACCAAGGCAGGGTTGCCTGCAGCCTGCATGTTCCACATCTCTGGATCTGTAAATACATCAAAGTTATGCCTTTAATAAGCATATCCTTAACAGGTTCCCCTCTATCTCCAAGACAGCAAGTCACTGCTAAGCCCTTGGTCTCCTTCTAGACGTGGCATCCCACACCATCCCTTCCAGGTGAAGGACATCCTGGAGGACCAGAGGTGGGTATTCTACCCATTCATATATGACTGTGCATGGAGGCATTGTGCATTGAACAGGGTGATAAGAGCCATGTGTGAGAACCTCCCCTCAGACGCTATACAGCTTGTTCCAATTACCCTCGAGATTCTATGGAGAGACCGTTGCTTTGACACCATAGAAAGATTTACCACATGAACCCATGTCAACCTTGACCATTTACCAGGGAGGATGGATGGTTGGAGTAGGGAATTTTACTGCATCCAGCAGCCGTGCCCCTTGGAGGAACCCACCGCCCGTCCTCCCTTCATCCCTGTCCCTGACAGCAACAGGTGGTCAATTGCGTAGAATGAATGCCAGCTCCAGGCCTTGGTGTGTTCACGTTGGAATGCGATCCATTGGTCATGGAGCAATGCTGGTTTATTGGACATTGGAATCTCAAGAACAGAATTCAGCTGAGCCTGGTTCTCCATAGAATAAACTAATAATTAACAGGGCGCCCCCTTCACTCAGCCCAAAGGATAAGTCATTAACTCCTCCCACCCATTCTGAGACCCCTCCCATATTGATTGCTTGCGAGTTTTTAGTAACTGCGCAACAACTTATTGATTTGGGAGATGGTGCGTTTAAGGTTTGGCAGTGCATCCAGCACATTATACCGTCCCCCTGCACCCACGAAGTGCCCCCCATCCTCTTCCACAATCATCGCCTTCTCATTCTTCTCCCTCTTGTAATCATTCAGCCTCCTCCTGTTACCCTGGACCCAATTATTATTTTGTTGACTTTCCTGCTCTCCCCGCTGTTCCCTTCACTATTGATGTGCCCATAACCCTTCTGATCCTGACACCTTCCGTTCTTGAGGCTAGCTGTACCCTGACTTTCTGAGAGCACCCCCTCCCCCGCCCCTGAAAGGCCATCCACTATCCACTCCCATTAGCCTTGCATGTCCACCCTACCAGCCTGAACTCCATCCCCTTGCTTTGCCTGTGCCCTCTGAGCCTCAATATCAACCTTCAAAATCCTAGGTCCAAATTCAAGAACTCATGGACCACACTCTTTAGCCATATCTCTCTAAGGCTCCCACTAAAGCCTTTGACCACCCAACAATGGGGCCAGGACATGCATGACATGCCCCCGACAGTCTGACTCCCTTCCCTGGACAGTCTCCTAAACATTCCCAGACAGTCTGGCTTCCTTCCCTGGACAGTCTTCTAAACATGCCCTGGAAAATCTGACTTCCTTCCCCAGACAGGGTCCCACCGTTCCCTGTTGGTCCACCACCCATTGTCTTGCCTCCATTCCACCCTTCTCTGCTGGCTCTCCCCACCTTGTCCTGCCTATGTTTCACCCTTTACTGTTGGTCCTCCCCCGAAACTGCTTTCGCCTGACCCTTGTCCCACTTCCTCATTGGCCCTGCCTCCCATGCCCAGCCTTGGTGCAGCTTTTGCTACTGGCACCCGATATGCCTGAGATTATAAACCGTCCCCAGTAAGGTGAAAGCAGCATCTACTAACCTCAAAGTTAAAACCATAGAACCATAGAACACTACAGCACAGAAAAACAGGCCATTCGGCCCTTCTAGTCTGTGCCAAAATATTATTCCGCTAGTTCCATTGACCTGCACCCAGTCCATAACCCTCCAGACCTCTCCCATCCATGTATCTATCCAATTTATTCTTAAAACTTAAGAGTGAGCCTGCATTTACCACGTCAGATGGTAGCTTGTTCCACACTCTCACCACAGTTGTGGAGGAAGTGAAGCTCACCAGATGCACACCACTTATGTAATCATAAAACTGAATGTTCTAAATTCTTGCTGGTGGGGAACTTAATTTGGAGGGTGAACTTAATCACTAGACTTTTAATGAGCATGCATGAGATGCTAATGAATGCAACTGGGCTTCCTGACATTGTTTGTTGGAAAGCTCAACCTGCCCTTAACCTGCCTTGAAAGTCCTGAGAACAAAATCCTGACAGTTCATTCCGATGACGGGAAGCAGGTTTTTCGCCTCCTGCCAAATTAGGCTCCACCGCCTGCCATGATTCCCACTGTTGGCAGGACCAACTTTCCAATTGAGATCAGCAGTCAACACAGAGCAATGACCAAAGCTCAGGATCTTACTCATCTGCATGGCTGGATCACATTGGGCCATGCATGTACTCTCTGAGCCTATGTCATTTAAAAAAAAATGTTTTTTAGAGTGAATATGCCATCTTGACTCTAATATTTTCTAAATTGAGTGATAATACAATATTTAAAATTAAGATCAAAAGTGGCTCTTCGGATTTAGTTCCACTCACATCCTTATCAATTTACTATTCATTCTGTTGATGACATCATTAACAGGAAGTTACAATGACCTCTGAGGGTGAACAGTACAGAATTAAGAAAGATGTGAATAGAATGAAGCATCTGACTGTTTGTGACATCCTCACCATTGCTTTACCTTTGACCCTGAGGCCAATTCAACTTCCTGTTATGGTGCCAACATGAGATGAGCAAATAAGCGGACAGAATTATGTAGGTCCCACAGGTCTCAGGTTTCTTTAGAGGTAATAGAAGGAATCTGTAAAGTCTTCAAGTTTAACGTGATAAAATTTGCAGGCTATATGAAAGATGACAGCACTTTTATCTGCTCAACAGGCCTCTCACACACAGGCCTCTTCAGGCACCCAGAATCCAGACATCATTGTTAACAGTGGCAGAGGTCAGATCAGGAATAGGACAGAGAGGCTAAAAAATTTTGAATGATCAGTCAATTTGTTTGCTTGCCTGCCATTTGTACTGCAGGCATCATTTGTCCAGTCCCACTGACATTGTCACCAATATCACAGGAATACATCAACGCATCTCGTGGCTGTTTGAAGAAATGTTAGTCAAAAAATTGCTGATGATTTGACAGAAAGTAACAGACCTGAAAAATAAGCAAGGTGATATTTGTATCTAGCTAACTGGTTGTTGTTGGGCAGAAAAACATTACAGATAAGGAACTGCTATCAATTCTAATCTTCCTTACTGCAGACAACATCTGGCACTGCAGATAGGAAGATAATAAGATAATGTTGTACATATTGAAATAGGCCTGAATATTTGAATAGAGTTTACCATGGAAAGTAACCTACCTGATTCAAGTATAATTCTATCAATGTATAAAATTCCAATTTACCCAATCAGTTCCCATTCTCTTCCATTATACTGCTTTCCTGGTCCGTGCGTGATGTTTAAATAGAACATTTTGATCGAAGCGTACATTTCCCTAGTTGTTCAGAGGTTGGACAAGCTGCCATCTCACCTAAAGACCTGGAATTTCTGCGGGGTTTCTCATTTCCCACTTTATTGGAAGATTGGCAAAAAAAAATTCAACACTTCTCTATGGTTTCCGACAAAGTTATGGTGGGAGATGGAGGAATTCTACCTTTCTCTCACTCTCAGGATGTGGCCATACTATCCACTGTGCACTTTAGTAGGATTGCTATTTATGTCAGTTGTGGCATTGATAAGTACAGATTGTGTGTGGCCCAGTATTTGGAACTCCTCCCTCCCACCACCACCCCCACATAACATTTATTAGATAAATGGCATCTGTTTTTTCGAGGAAGGGACCCTTTTTCACCTTGCTTTATGAATCCCTCATCCCCTCAAAGTTGGCCTGTGATGATATTTTAAGAGTTCTAATTGAAATTGCGCAAAAGGCTTTTTTTTTTCACTTTTGTTTTGATTGAAAACATTTAATCTATCCACAAGGAACACGAGTCCAGATAGCTTTGGAATTCCAAAGGTATCTTTTCCTCTTGTTTCGATGAACTTTACAAACAACAAACTGAGCAAATTGCAACTATTGTTTCAAAGCAAACTGCATCATTTCTCCTCAGCATCTGGAGTGTAAAAGTGCCCTGTACAAAAAAAGCATATATTCCGGGTGGGTGGGGTTGGTGGGGGGCGGAGGAGAGGGGGGACTATATTTTTTGACAGGGCTTCAATCTGAGCTTGTTTATCACACGTGCATGTAAAGGAGCTTATATGAAGGTTCACAGTTTTTAAAATCTTAACTGGTTCTCAAAAATAAGCACCTAGATTATGTCGTGGGCAACAATTGGTACTGACCTAGTGTTCTGTGGGCACAGCTGATAAAGGGAAAGCCATTTTGTATCAGACAACCACAGTGGTGATAAAGTCTTGCCAGCCACCTAGACTAAATTATCATCGGTCCTGATTTTTTCTTAATTTGGCAACTGCAAAATGTATGCCTCAGCAACGCAAGGCTCCAATCTTTAGGTGGGTAGCAAAAGGCAGGAAAATTCCCTGGTTAGCCCGCCCGCCTTGGGAGAAAGTGCCCGTGAGGAAATGATTTTCATTGTCATTGGACTGAAATCGGGCCAGCCAACCCTGGAAAGAGTTCGGGAGCAGCCATAAGGGCTACTGGGTGCGGAGGCGGGCTGTTTAAAAGGCCCTCCTCGGTGCTGTGGGACTTCATCCCATTTATAATAAAAATAGAAAGGCCCTTCAGCCCTCACCCCTCACGCACCCTCACCTCAACACCCCCTGCCACCTCATGAACCCCACCCAACCCCTGCATCCCCATCATGCTTTCCATGTCAAGCAATGCCCCCAAAACGGCCCCTCATGCCCTCCCCCATGCCACGCTATGGCACTTCCATGCTCATTCATCCACTATGCACTGTATAATAGCAAAGAACCCTCTACTGGCAGAGAAAAGTAAGATGCGTGAAAAAAAGCTTTACGGAAAAAGTCATTCATTGATAACTTTTCACTTTCTTAACAAAAAACTTCTTTTTACTACAGCCCAATAAAAGTGTCATATTTGCTCTTAGCCAAGAATACATAATGAGGCTTGGCTGAACCCCCAAAGATCCGTTGGCCTGTTGAAACAACTGAACCCCAAGTGAAACACTGCTTGGTTGGTAGCTCTTGATCTCTGATATATGCTTTCAATTTTACAATGTTTATTGACATAAGATAAAGAGATTTCAAGTGCTTGCAGTTACAGCCATTAATACTTTAAAAGGTCGGGGTGATTGACATTTTATTGGGCTGTAGTACAAAGGCGATATTTTTGACAAAGTGGAAAGTTATCAATGAATGACTTTTTTAAAAAGTTTTTTTTTAATTCATCCTACTGTCATTATAGGGTTAATTTCTTTTATACAGTGTATCATGGGTGAACGGGCATGGAAGTGCGACACCTTGGCATGGGGTTATGAGGGACCATTGGGAATGGACGTGAGACATACCTTGAAGGAGGGGGCATGAGGAGGACCTTTTGAACTTACCTTACAAAAGGTTCCCTCATGCAGACTATGGTTCACGACACCTCTGAGGGACCGTGAACCATGACTCTGAAAAGCCGGCCCAACTCCATGAAAGTTGTGGAGGACTAGGACATACCTATCCTCACAATGCAGCCAGCCAGGTCGGGAGTGCAGGGCGCAGGCTTTTGGCCCGAACCAGCCACACCCTTAAAAGGCACTCCTGAAGATCAGAAATCCCGGGAATGGGATTGGGAATCCTGGAATCGGGACATGGTCACCATTTTAAAAGGTTCCAGAGTCATCCCAGCTCAGCCAAAATCCAGCCGGTTAACTTTGCTTCTCCCCCACATACAAATGCTGCCTGACTTGCTGAGTATTTCCAGCATTTCCTGTTTTTATTTCAGATTTCTGGCATCTGCAGTATTTTGCTTTTGGACTAATCCGATCCTGCTAGTTTCCTGCCAGATGAGTTAGGTTAAAATTACCCTTTGTGTTGTACATTCCTTCACTCTGTCCCCTGGCCAGACAAACCACCCTGCTCTTTACACCACAGAAAAGTATCATGCTCAGTGCAGAAGTGTAGAGGACGGTCTGGGGCCAAAAGATTCCAAGTTCAGATCCATACTAAGTGAGCTGATCTCAGCCTAGGAAGTCCCATGCTAACATGGGGAAAAATACTTCCTGATCACTATCAATATGCTGGAAATTGTGTCTGTAGCGAATGAATAGGTAGGGACTGGACCTGGTCCGGTTGAATTTGTTCAATAGTCCTCACGTGCTCATAATTTAGTTCACAAATGAGCCTCACACACAAGGAAAATGAAGAATGGCCACTTGAGCAAGGTATTACATGGATGCCAGTGCTCTAGAAACCCCATCGAAGAAAGAGACCGCATCAATTAAACTTTGCCCTCAGGAAAGGGAACAAAATTGTACTTATATATATATGTATCATGATGATAAGCGGCTCTATCTCATTACCACCTCTCTCAATCCCTACACTGCCCCTAAATTATCAAGACTGATTATCCGATATCCAGTACTGGATAAGCAGAAATTTCTCCTAACTAAATATTGGAAAGATCAAAGCCACTGGGCTGGATGTTACCTTACCCAAACTGGGAAGGTGTTAGGGTGGGTGGGGGCGATTAGTAGGGCACAAGGAGTCGGAGCTCCTCCACACACACTGTGGAGTTTTAAGCATGAGCGTGGTTTCACCAACTGGGTCCCTGCCCGGAAGCCAAGCTGATTGAGCTCGGAGGCCTGGAAAGGTTTGGAGGACTTGCAGGGAACTTCACAGGCCTGAGTGTGGGATCAGAAGCCTGGGGAGTATGGGGTGGGGATGTCAGAGGCCTAGACGGGATTCAGAGGCCTCAGGTGGTGGAGTTTGGTTAGGGGCCTCGACGAATGGGGGGTGGGGGGTGGTGTTGGAGACCTGTGGGTGGTTGGAGACCCCCTACAGAAAGTCGGGTAGAGGGGATTGTCTGATTATTGGTTGGCGGCAAGGGTTTTGGCCCACTCTTACACGCAGGATCCAGCAAGTAAGTGAAAGGGCACTCGCCACCTGGATCTGACAGCCCTCACCTCGGTTTAGCTACCAGGAATCCCTGATGTTCGGGAAACCCGACGATCTTCAGTTAAAATTCAAATATAAAAGCAAAATACCGAGGATGCTGGAAATCTGAAACAAAAACAAAAATTGCTGGAAAAACTCAGCAGGCCTTAAAGCATCTGTGGAGAGAAAGACAGTCATACGAACTCGAAAAGTGAACTCTGTCTTTCTCTCCACAGATGCTGTCGGACCTGCTGATTTTTTCCAGCAATTTTTGTTGTAGTTAAAATTCAAATGTTGAATAACAATAAGGTTCACAGCCTCATTATAATATTTAAAGTGCTAGTGTTTTGTTTAATTCATTCATGGGATGTGGGTGTCACTGGCTAGACCAGCATTTATTGCCCATCCCAAATTGCCCTTGCTCAGAGGGCACTTAAGAGTCAATCACATTACCTGGTTCTAGTAGAGTTAAAGTAGTAGCCAGTTCTCACCCTCGGTAGAGGTTCTCTTTTCCCACACTATTTGTGTTGTTGGTTACTGGGCTGCCCTTGTATTTTTTCATCTCTGGTGTGGTTGCTGGTTTGGCCTCAAAGCCCTTTACCCACTGCGTTGTACTGTTGCTTAGTTTGTCTTGAGGCTTTTACCGCCATTATTTTATGGTTTCTCTGTGGGTATAGTCACTGCTGCTGCCGTCTGTTACTGCGGGCTTGTCTCAGGATTCATTGGCTTCTTACTTTAGGAGAGATCTCGTTGGAGGCAATGGTCTTTCATTCAGAACACCTTTATTTGCATCACTTAACTATTTACAAAGTTATAGAACACCAGGACATAGCTACAGCTACTCTCTGAAGTGCTTCTTACTCATCTTCTCTCAGTAAGTGACATCACTACGACATAGCTCCTTACACACATGCTCAGTATCTATCATTAGAGTTAACAATTTACTCTACAGTCTTATCTTCAAAAAAGTGGCTGGGTTTGGATCGGGTGCCGGTATAAAGTGTTAAAGCCACGAATCCCAACCCAAACCCACCTCCAGCCCATCCCAATAGGCTGGGAGGCAATGGCGTAGTGGTATTGTCACTGGACTAATAATCCAGAGACCCAGGGTAATGCTTTGGGGACCCTGATTCAAAACCTGCCATGGCAAATGGTGGAATTTGAATTCAATTTTTTAAAAAGCTGGAATCAAAAAAGTCTAATGATGACCATGAAACCATTGTCAACTGTTGTAAAAACCCATCTGATTCATTAATGCACTTTAGAGAAGGAAATCATGTGACTCCAGACCCACAGCAATGTAGATGACTCTTAAATGCCCTGTGAAATGGCCCAGCAAGCCACTCAGTTGTATCAAACTGCTACAAAGTCACAAAAAAGGAATGAAACCAAATGGACCACCCAGCATCGGCCTAGGCGCCAGAAATAGCAACAGCAATCCCAGCCTGTCAACCCTGCAAAGTTCTCCTTACTAACATCTGGGGGCTAGTGCTGGAGAGCTGTCTCACAGACTAGTCAAGCAACAGCCTGACATAGTCAGCACGTTCCAAACCCACGACCACTACCATCTAGAAGGACAAGGACAGCAGATAGATGGGAACATTACCAACTGGATATTCCCCTCCAAGTCACACCATCCTGACTTGGAAATATATCGCCGTTCCTTCACTGTCGCTTGGTCAAAATCCTGGAACTCCTTTCCTAACAGCACTGTGGGTGTACCTACACCACATGGACTGCAGCGGTTCAAGAAGGCAGCTCACCACCACCTTCTCAAGGGCCATTAGGGATGGGCAATGAAAGCTCACATCCCATGAATGAAAAAAAAGACTACATGGCCTCACCTCTGATGCCGTTATTACTCCTTGAAGAGGATGTCCTCTAACATGGCATTCTGGACATTGTCATCTCTGACAACAGGCCACAATTCGTCAATGAATTTCCAATCCTTCACAGTGTCAAACGGATTTGTGTATGTTACAAGTTCACCAAAGTCTATTGGAGAAGCTGAGCAAGGCTTATGTACTGTAAAAGACCTACTAAGGGAGAATGACAACTTTGAGCTCGCTCTGCTCAGTTATCACTCTACACCACTGCAGAACAGTTTTGCCCCATGCAAGCTTCTGATGGGCTGCAGGGTAAAAACTCAACTTCCTTTCCTTCCCCATACATTGCTACCAAATGTCACGATGGAAAACCAAGGGCAGGATTTCCCGGTCGGTGTGTGGGGAGGTGGGTCCCGCTCTCCGACACGTAAAATGACGCAGGATGACCAATTGAGGCCATTTAAAAACTAACTGCAGTAGTTAAAGGACCTGCCCATCCAACCTTAAGGTTGGCGGGCAGGCCAGGAGCCCTGGCGGGCTTCAAAGAAAGCATGACACATCATCCACGGGCAGGATAAGATTCCATGTAGGTTTTTAAAAATGTAATAAAAGTTTAACTATAAGTGATGGACATGTTCCAACTCATGTGACAGTGTCACATGAGGGGACTTGTCAGGGAAATTTTATTTTTCTATTTTTAACATTTTTGAATTTGGCACCGATCCCACTGATGTAGCACTTAGCCTCAGGGAGATGAGTGCTCTCTTTTGCACATGCGCGAAAGAGCGCACTCTTGGCTTAGGAAATTCCCCCCCCCCTGTCCGCACAGGGAGCACATAGTACTTCCTAGTTGACGTCACGCTGGGCGGGCCTTAATTGGCCTGCCCACCTAAAATGGCGGCGCACCTTCAATTGGGGGCACTGATTGGAGGCGTGCTGTCATGCACCTGCTCCTGAACATCCCCCCCCCACCAACGGGAGGGAAAATTCTGCCCAATGATTGAGGTAGGAAAAAGAAAGAAACTTACAGAGCAAGTCAAGTCCATACTTTTAACCAGGGACACAGTGCTCACAACCTTTCCACTCTTGAAAGAAGAGGTGTGAATTAAAGACCAACAGCAAGCAGGTACTGTAATAGAGAAGCTACAGCAACCAAGATCATACCTGGCCAAGAGACAGTTAGGCATCATTCGAAGGAACAGAGCTGCCCTGATTTCAATGGACTGAAAAGCATTAACAAGGTGGGCTGTGTACTCTGAACCTCAGGAGAACATCACACCGAAGGAACCACAAATTATGGGAACCAGGCATGAAAACACCCAGGAACCAACCTCGGAGCAAACAGATTCCCAATTACCTCAGAAGGAGCTCTGCACTCACTCAGGAAGACTGGTGAAACCACCCAAGAGACTATCCCTTTAAAAGCAGAAACTTTGAAAGGAGGTGTAGGAGGATGTGTATACAATAATATGGGGACAAAGGCCCGGGTCTGGGGTGGGGGAAATGTAGAGTAAAGGGTTAACTCTAATGATAGTTACTGAGCAGTGCATAAGGTGCTATCTCATAATGATGTCATTTACTAAGAGAAGATGAGTGAGAAGCACCTGTAGCTATGCCATGATTCTATAACCTTGTAAATAGCCTGTGATGTAAATAAAGTTGTTTTGAATAAAAGATCATTGCCTCCAGCAAGATCTCTGTTAGAGTAAGAAACCAATGAATCCTGAGACAAAGCCATAATGACAATAAAACTCCACCTTGCTCCCCCAACCACAAACACTGTCTTCAGTCCTCATCACAAACTCCATTCCCTATTCACTGACTTCATCCCTCTCCCTGGCAAATGTCTGAAGCTGAACCACACTATTCACAACCTTGGTGTCATATCTCACTCCAAGATAAGCTTCCTCACACAAATCCGCACCATCACTAAGGCTGCTTATTTCCATATCTGTAACATTGCCCAATTCTACCCCTACCTCAACACATCTGCTGCTGAAAACTTTATCCGTGAGGTTTCTCTATTCCAATCTTTCTTGGCTGGCCTCTCACATTCTACCCACTGTAAATTTGAGGCCATCCAAAACTCTACTGCCTGTATCCTAACTCATGCCCAGTCCTGTTCACCTATTACCCATGTGCTCACTGACGTACAATGGCTCCAAGTTAAGCAATGCCACAATTTAAAAATTCTCATCCTTGTTTTCAAATTCATTCACAGCCTCACCCTCCGTATCTCTATACTTCCCTCCAGCCCCACAACTCTCCGAGATACCTGCGCTCCTCCAATTCTGGACTCCTGTGTATTCTCAATTTTAATCACTTCACCATTGGTGCTGTGCCTCGCTGCCTGGTCCCCAAACTCTGGAATTTCCTGCCTAACCTACTCTGTCTGCCTATCTTTTAAAACACGCCTTAAAAATGACCTCATCTGCCCTAGGTGGCTGGGTGTCAATCTTTATAACCCCCCTACTATGTGAAGTATCTTCAGATATTTCAATACCTTAAAGGAGTTGTTGTTGTTGTAGTACAACTGTTCACAACTTCATAACTTCCTAAAGTCCTACAAAGCCAAAGAATTGTATGTAAGAAGTGGCAAACAGGGGAAAACTTAGTGAAAAAATATGGGTGCCCAACAAAAGCCCAATAGCTGTGGTAGGTGGCTTGTGACAGGCAGTGACTAGTTTTCATTGGCAGTAGGCCCACAAAGTCCCAATTATAATCATTGTCTCTTTTGGACAATAGCAAGAGAGGGTTTGTCTTGTTGCTGAAATACAAAATGCAGCTTTAAAATAAACAAGTGAATGAGGTACAAATGCTGTACATTGCTCCTTTATTAGGTCCAGCCTGGACGAAACCTGGGCCAAGCATTTCATCTTGGTCCCAGCACTAAAAGTCTTCCTGGAAAACTGGTTATATGTTTATCAGGATCCAGCTGAGGTTACAAGCAAGCATTTTAGATGGAAAAAGGAGGAAGAGCATCATATGTTTGAAACATTCCGCATCATTCAATGCTATTTTGGTGGCATGACTCATATTTTGGGTTTTTTTATATCCCAATTGAGACATTACAGGGGATCCTTTGGCTCTTTTCTGGAATTTGTACACTTTTTTTCCCCTTGATTTAAGCAGCTGTTTCCTTTCCTCTCTGAGGGGTAAGCCGAGAGTAAATTTATCTGTCAAAGAGTGACTCAAAACAAACAGGAAGTCTTCATCAGCAAGACTGCTGGGCAAGTAGATATAAAGGTGGAGAAGAAATCGAAGCCCGCCTTAGTGATTGGATCTAGACACATTAATCCCTCCACGTCCATCCCGAGTTGCATTTTGCTGCCACTTATTTATCTGTCTACCTAAACCTACCTGACAGGGATTTATAGGTAGTGCCAATATTGAGTGTTTTAATTTAGCTTGCAAAGTGACATGCTAATCTTTCTCCAGGGATTTCACTGCGCTTATGTTGTTCCCTTAATACCCTACCTCCCTAAGAATTCCTTCCTGTGCTACCCACTGCCAAAACTGGCCTTGCACTAGCTGCTCTCCATAGATCTTCGACCTGAGCTTCAACCTTAAGGGGATTGGAGCTGGAAAGCAGAAGGGGTACATTTTCAACACAGGCTTGCAGGTTTGCATGTGTTCGATAGAAAAGTCACATCCTTCTGCTTTCTACTGAGAAATAATGTGTCATCCTATCACTTCCTTGCTAAGATGAACACAAACTTCCTGTGAAGTTACTGAGGTGAAAAAGCAGAGGTTGTGTGTCTGCTGTTGTTGAGGGGGGTGCGTGGAGCTGGGAGGTGGGCAGTGGGGAGAAACAAGGGAGATGAAAGGCTCAATCTATCAAACTCCATTTTTTACAGAAAAGGGAAAAAAAAACTGAAAATGATGCATAATTTGACATTCGCCGTTTCCTGCACTTAGGGGGGAAAGAAAGCATGCAGTTAGTGCTATGTTTGAGGCACTCTGCGCTGGCGTTATCTCTGACCTGCAGCTTAGCCCTGATGTCTGCACTGCCAAAATGCTCCTATTCAACATTGTGCTGAGTTCATCAATGCTCCACGTGTCAGGATCCTAACAGGAAAAGCAGGACAGACAGTCACTTCATTCAGCTGCCCAGAGATCTCATGACAAGCAAAATCCCTTTGCTGTCCACTCATATCACCACGAGACAGGTAAAAGGCATAATCCTTCCAAAAACTGCAGGCCCAGGCACACGCCCTTTCCCCTTGTCAATAATGTCTCCACGGGCGGATTCTTATTTAAAATCACAAGATCTGAAGCTGGTACATCGGTTAAGATGGATTGCACTAAGAATTCCACCCCCCACCCCAACATCCCGTGTGGTCTTCAATAACCTGGCACTCTTGTCTTGCACAACTGTTTTGGGCCATGGGAGAAGCACTTCATCCCTGCTTAATGTTGCAGGGATAAGAGCCGCCCTTTAGACAGTCACACAGGCATACTCATACACACATAGCAAAGCATTGCAAGTTTGCCAGGGGCTTAAAATCAAATGAAATCTTATGGCTTGGTGGATTGTGTATAATTATATCAATCCTTAAGAGTGACAAAATAAAACAGGTGTCACAGGTATAAAACGTTTCCTTTTCCAGAACAGCCCCCACCCTCTCTCTCTATCATACATACACACACTCACCACTGGAATGCTTTGACAGGTGCAGAAGTTCATGTTACAGTGTGGAACTGGTGAATAAATATGTGGTATTATTGAAGTCTAACGTGCTCACTGAGCAACCGAGGACGTTAATAACTGGCAAGGTACACTAATCTCTGATTGCAACATTTGGTTTACTTTAATCTGGAGGGACAGCTGTATTAAAGAGGGAATTATACTAATCAGTTCAAGGCCCTTGCATATAAAACTTCCCATTAGGCTTAAAGTACAACAGCTTACCGCTCATTCTCTAGGAGCATACATCTGGTTCTGAATGCGGCCATCACTAATTTGCAAGGTACAAACTGAAAACAAGAGGCTGACAGTTACTGGGGGATGGGGAGGGGGGGTGTGGGGGGGGAGGAACGCCTAATTCTATGAGAATTTTCTAGCACAAAAGCAGCTTTGAAGCATCTCAGTACTACTGCATGTGTTATCATCCCTTGTCTATTTTTTTCCTGTCACCGGAGGTGACCAAACTGAAAAAAAAAATGATGATGTCAGTCAAATGCTAAATACAAAGCTTGGCTTTGTTATTTTAAGTCAGAAGGTATGATAGGCCATGCCATATGGCCATAATCCTCCTATATCTTCCATCACCTGACAGGAAAACCTTCATGTTGCATGACCTTATATGGCAGGCACCAGGTTAGGGGCTGAAGGTTTTTTTTTCTCTTTCTGTTAAATCCAGGGGTTTACGGTGATTCTCTTTTTTAGTCAGGCAAACTATAAATCCGACTGATTACTCTGCACTCTTTTGCTTGACTGAGTCTTTACAATCAGACAGCTCTGTTAACAATAAACCCCTGATGAATCAAACATCTATGGCATTAGTTTCACCTAGCTGCCTCTTTCCCATGCACCAAGAGCTCTGTCAGACCTCATCTGACGAGGAGAGCAACTGACACGTTTTCTCCCGATGCACCTATTTATCAGCAATTCAGTCATGGGGTGTTGGCGGGTGGGGAGGGGGGAGAGAGAGCTAAAAAAAAAAACAACAGTTCCCCGTGAAAACTCAAAGCACAAATTAGCTGGAGCTTTCTTGGCAGGTCCAGGTTAGCTTCTGTGGACTCATCGTGCCGAATGTTGCGGTGTGTTGCACAGGCCGAGGCCAAGCGTTGTCTGACTACTTATCAAACCTGAATGTACTGGGAGTTTATCTTGTGGTGCAAACATCTATTAATAAACATACAGTGGGGAAGGAGGAGGGGGTGGGGTGGGGGGGTGGCGGGGAGACAGCATTGAAAACACAATATTTCAAAAAAAAACCTTGCAATGTAAAAATAGAGAACTACCAAAGTTGTGGAATTATGTCATAACTCTACAGCTTATGCAGTTCCTTACTTGTCTATTTTAAAATATTTTGCTGACCTAATGAAGAGTTTCTGGTAACCCAAAACTCTTAATATCTTGTCATCCCAAATCCTTGTATTTGAGCCCGTCACATTACAACACAGAGTAGGCAACATACCCCTCTTCAACGTTCAAACCTTAAAATATTTCTTTCTTTCTCTTTAGTTTTCTTTTTAATAATCCGACATGAAAAGATATGATTCAGCCCTGAGACTCCTAGAATGTAGATTACTATTTAATTTGACTCTTTCTTAGCCTACAAACACAAGTCTGTAGCGATAATATAATACATCCCTCTATCTCTGGGTTGCCTTCTAATTTAAATGCTGATTTAAGGCCTTCAGTATGCACCTGCTTTTTTTACTCACAGGCAGACCAAAATACATTAAATACAGACTTGTTTCATTCACATCGAAGCAGGGGTTTTTTTGAAGGTGGGGGGGGTGGCGGTGGTGGTGGAAAGAGAAAAAAAAAGTTTCCTTTTCTCCAAGGAGGATTAACTGTAGATTCAGCCTGCATTCACCACTGCTCTTGTGGCTCAAGTAAAGTGATTTTGGATTACCTTTACTAGGGTGCTTTGCATACCTCAGAGGCTGACAACAACAGCTCTGCATATGAAGTAAGTAACAGATGGGGACTGCAAAGTATGGCCAGAGAATAGTGTCGTTTGCAATGATCTCAGATCGGTTCCAAGATTGGTGCTAATAAAGTTTGTCACCATGCCGAACACAAGTGCTTGACATAATCCAGATATTTATTCGCTGTAAACATTTTAGATTTTGTGCCTCCTGATCAATTAATGTAATTTACTGTCCAGTGAATTTTAATTATTGTTATGCATGCTCCCTAGCAGCCACTCCATCAATGTTTTCCTGAAGGATGCCCTTTAATCTAGTGCTTACCCACTACTGGGATCATCCTGAGCATTGTTTATTTTCACCCAATGGTTTGGACTACATTGAAAGTGAATAAAAGGTAGAAATTTGTTTAGTGTTGCTACTGAAGTGTCTGTTGTCCAAGAAGGTGGTTGAAGAACTCACCAAGATCTGCATTACATATAAATTTGTGAAATGCGCATTCAAAGTTGTACAAAAAGCCTCAAGTCAGAAAGTTATCTTTAACTGTTCCTACTAATAGTTACTTAATATTTACCCATAATCTGATTCCTTTTGAACCATAGTGTGGGTGAGAGGAAATGAATAGTAAAGGGCAGTGTAAAATTCTGGTTCACAATGTCACACTGCACCAGTGTCTGTTGATCAAAACAATGGATAATAGCACACTGTGGGCAGAATGTCTTTCAGGCCTAAACACAAGGGCTACACAGACCAACCAGAAGAGCCAAGGCAAATCCAATATTGGGTGAGTTATTGTCACCTGTCTTACCTCCACAGGCATTTCAACCATTTCAAATGGATTAAAGTCAGGCTACTTGCATCGCTGGCAGTGGTTTGAAGTTAAGTCATGGTGGTCAGAGAGACAAGGGCTGTTCGTTGGGGTTGAGATGGAGGAGGGAGGGGGCCTTGCAGGTTTGGGGAGTTGGATGAGTGTTCCTGCTCCTCCAAACTCCACAGCAACAATCTTTGGCTCATTTAAAGAACTTACCTTTTATTGGCACTGCTAAGGCCCAATGAAGATTGGCCCAAGCTAATATTGAGTCAGATGTCTTTCAGGCATACTTTAGACACAGGACAGTAGTTCCTACATGGAATTAGCTGTTTTTGCACCTGCATCCAACAAGGTTCAATATCTTTCATGTTTGGATTTGTGATATTCCAGTTATTTGTCATTGTATTTAACATTCAGTATTTTCAGGTCCAATAAATTATTCTTTTTATCCTCCTGACAATTTCCGCCAAAACTCTTCTGACTGATTTATCCATGAACCTGCTTATCTGAAATTCTGCATTTGGCAAGTAGGAGGTGCACTTCCCAAGGACAGATTTTCTTTCCCCACCTCCCTGGGCTAAGACATTCAATCTCTCCAGGGTGTCCAGTGACACCCCCATAAACTTGCGACTGGGAGCTTACAAACCATACTTCCCGTGGGCTGGTGAATTGGACTTTCAGATAACCCCGTAAAGCGAGCATCTTAATGTGTAAATCACCTCTACTTTGTATGGCTATCTCTCCGTGCCACACAGATACTCTGTGTGGAAGGGGCTATATTTTTATTTCAATGACGGTCTGCTTTTCTTTCATATTTAAGTTTCCAGATCCAGCCCCTCCCTCCATTTTCCTGCCTTTTAGATCCTTGCTTTCACCCACCACAATACATCGTCCTTCAGTCAGGACAGCAGGGTTGGGTGGTCTGGTGCTGAACTTCTCCATGGCAACCAGTATAGGTGTAGACATTTCTTCGTGCTTGGAGGTGGTTGAGAATCATAATTTATGCATCAGTTTGTCCTGCTGCACAATCCTAATCTGCATATCAGAGTGAAAAAAGAAAACCAATGAAAAAGTCAAGACAAGTTTATTTGAGGAGAGGTCGTGACCCTGTGAAGTTTAAAAGTTTGTTGCTTTGGGATCATCTAACAGGATATTCCTTTCTACAGGGTAGGATTTTGCATGCTGCCACAAAATACTGCCCAAAATGCTAGTCCCTATTTATTCATTTCCTTTCTCCGTTCTTATCTCTTGTTATCTGTTTACACATATCCTTCTATTCCCGGAAAGAGTGAGCAAAAGGGCTACACATTACACAGCATGGATTGGCATTGCTTGCTGCCAAGAGACAGACAAGTGTGCCAGTTTTCTCATTGGAGATGGCATCCCCTTCCTCTCGCAGGCTAACGGGGATAATAACAAAATGCATCACAGACTCTGAATGACAGAGACAAACATCAGACTCGTATCCACATCCAGAAACAGTAAGAACCTAAGCTGTTAAGACTACAGCACAAAGCCAGTATCTTACATTGCAATAGACCTTGTTTTTCTGGAGTAAACAATCCCTATTGTTCTGCATACTAAAGTCTTCACAAATAATTGGTTCACATTGGAAGCTGAACCAGCTAGGTTGACTTCACTCTAAGATACATCTTTTCTTTAATTATATATATGGTCTGACAAGCACTGGAAAATCTGGTAAAATATTATATGCATGTATTAACATTTTAATACATATTTTGACACATCTTGTAGTTCATCTTGTATTGTGGTGTCTACATTGCTAACACACACCTACACACCTCAATATCACATCTGAGGTGTTCAGACATTTGCCTAAGAAATGTGCTTTGCACCAGAAACACGGTTAAAAAGTCAGGGAACCAATTACTGTCTGCAACAACTGACTGACTACTGATGTACAATTTGCTGGTCTTTCAAATGTTTCTCTCAGACCCTCGAACAAGGAAGAAATGCTTCTGTTATTCTTGCAAGTCTTTTGACTCTACTGAAGCATGCATGTTTGCCAGACTTACACAGATAGAATGAGCTTCTGTGAGTGGATTTTAAACACAAACCTAAGAAAGTAAAAACAAATCAGACTTAATTGTAATTGGCTGGAACAAAATGCCTAAATCAATACAGCAACGGCTGATCTGCTCATCATTTAGCCATTACCTGGGAGACGGGTACCTCCTGCTGTGCCTGATTTTTGCTCTAGATTTACTGCAGCCTTCTTCCCTCAAATACTTTTCTAAACAGAAGGAATCTGTTTCTTTTCCTCTCTTCCTTTTTTTATTGTCTGTTTTCTTCAAATGCTTCACTCCGGCAGTAACTTTCCCCTCATAATTGCCCACATACATTAATGCACAAGTTTATTTTCCTCTCCATTTGTTTCCTGCGAAGGTTTCTCAGGGGTAATTACAGTGAAGCGTTTCCTCCCCCATCTGGACTGCTTACATAGTCCGATGCTGTGGAAGAATCCGCAATTTTGTAATGTAGTTAAATTTAACAACACCATAGAAAGATTTGTGTCATTTCTCTTCACCACCTCCCCAAGTCCCCCCACCACCAACCCCCTGTTCCCCCCCACCCCACCCCCCCCCCCCCCCCCCACCTCCTCAGAAAGAGTCTGTAAGGGAGCTTCCGTGTTCCTTCAGGGTCAGAGAGGCTGTCTAGTAAGGAACAGGGCAGTGTCTTTTCCCCTTGTATTTGTACTCTGTATGGGAAAAGCTGCTTTTTAATACTTTTTCCCATTACTCATGTTTTCTGGTTTCAATGTACCACTAATACTGCTGGGCACATATGCACATTGCAAACTTTTGTTTTTGTGCATGTGTGTTGTTATGTGGGTGTGTTTGTGTGCTTGCCAAAAAAGAAAAGGAGAGATACAAGAGGCAGAAGGGCTGACAAAAAGAGCAAAAGGTGACAGAGAGAAAAATGATTGTGGGGGGATGGGGTAGATACAGGGCCGACAGATGACTAGTATTAGCCTATCCACCTGCTGTTAGCTTATATAACACGTCCCTCCTTTTCCATACAATTATGAAGTTCCCTCAGAGCAGGGCCTATCAATTGGACTCAAACAAGCTTATAATGATACCAAGCGTGTAGTTTAGGTTATACCAAAACCACCAGCTAACTGTAAAAAGTCACTGTGGGGGAGTTACCTTTGCGCAAGGTTCCATTTAAGATGGTTCCTCTCTTTTACTCACTGGCTGCAAATCAGCATTTTCAGTGGACAATAGACTCAGCAGTGGCCTCATGATTGCTTCTTTTCAAATGGTAATGGACATCCTAACTCCTTTGCCAGGTTTTTCTTACTAAAGCACAAATTACAGTTTACAAGACTGAAAAAAATATTTTTTTTAAAAAATGTGAGCAGAATATCTTTCTTCCCCCACACCCCCACCCCCCCTGGTAAACTGACATGTAAATTACCCTTTAAGTGCTCCACTCTAGGGCTCTGATCATCTCCTAATTGTCGCAGTCAATTGTAGCCAACAGTCTCTTCATTCCCAAGCGCTTTGACAACAAGCGCAGGGATCAAAGACAAATCAGCTCCCTTCAATTTCCATCTGTTTAGGATACCACAAAAAAGACTGAAAGCAAAGGTGTAAAGGGCACTGCTGTAGAGGAGAATTAAGTGTGGAAATTAGTACAATTGCAATTTTTGTTACCTTTTATTGATGTACATTCTTGTAAACTCCCTTATTACCTATTTTGAGAAAATACATAAACATCTGCAGTGGCAAATGGCTTCTTAAATACTTAAAAGCCCCTGACGTGTTAGCATAATTTTCTGCATCCCGACAGGGCAGAGCATGATTTGAATCATTTTTCACTTATTTTGACAGCGTGGTATGATGTTATTAAAATATTCTTTCTTATAGGAACCTGTAGTATGCAATTGACGAGATTATGAAATGCCTCCAAAAGGCACATTCTCTCTTCTCATTTTTTGTTACTGAGTTAAGGCTCTCCTGCTTTTCTTTGGTTTCAATGGTTTCATTCGCTCCAGAATAAGAGATACACAAAGTTCGGGCCTTTTGGTGCAGTTCCAACTGCAGCCTTCACGGAAAGAAGTGCATTTCATATAATTTCTGGTTTGGATAAAGATACTTCCTGTTTACACGGGTCATGCTTAAAACAACATACAACCACTTCCAGAACACTTGAATGACAATGATTATTTTTGTCTCAGTTGGACTTGTGCCTGATGGATGTCGAATGTTCAACCTCGTTTGTTTGAAAGAGGGAAGGTATAGCTTCAAGATTTCACCATTTTTCTCAGGAAAATCCTTTCTTTGCAAACCTTGACTGGAGAATTACATTACTTCATTGCCACCTGTATCAATATATTTATTTGCTATATATATATATAATGCAAATTTTGTAAATGTATTCATTTCCAAAATTTAAACAGGGCACCATTATAGACCAAACGTGGAAACAATACCACCAGGATAAGGCTGATAACTCCTTGAACTGCGGACAGTTAGGAATATTGATTTTCTAGCCCCTCTGAGGTGAATCTTTAAAGGGACACTACCATCTGGAGAACCCCATCTGCTGCTTAAAATATTTATAATATGTATTCTGGCTGATCTCCTCTGGCGTTGCTACACAGGTAGTCTGGGCCTAGATCCACGGTGGTGATGCTTGGCTGCTAAATTGCAGTTAGGTTTAATCTGGGCTGTAGACAATCTCTGTGGGGAATGATCCATGTACACCCTGAGGTCAATTAGGGGTTAATAATTGGGTAACATTTCTGTGGGTTAACAACCATTTCTGTAAATCCCTGGTTTCTGCTTATGGAGAGATGCTAGGTTATCAACATAGGAAAGAGTTATGTGATGTAATTGGTTTTCTTTTTCTTTTTTCTCACGATATTGACACTTTGAAGCGGTAGATTTTAAACTTTTGAGAAACTATCTATACGTAGCACAATATCACTTCCCAATAATTCTCTCTGGATTAGATGCTAGGGCCAGTAGCTAAACCTTTCAGTGCTGATGTCATAAACTGCATGGTTATTTATGAATACCATTGCTGCATATATCACAGCAAAGAGAGTGGGCAGGAATAAATGCAAAAAAAAAAATGATCTCATCTTCAGTTTCGGAGGCTTCTGTCTCATGGTTGCTGATGCCAGTTGAAACCTTCAAGGATTATTCACCATAACTACTGATGTCCATCATTATTCACTAATTACAAATGAAAACTCCATGACGTGAGAAAGGTGGTGCACAGACATGTACTCCACCAGATACAGCACCTGCCGCACTGTGTACTTTCCGCAGCAACCTGCACAGTAGCATTATAATGGGGTTATCAGAGCAACTCCACCTCCTCACCTTTCCTCTGTGTAATCAGATTTCCATGAGTCAGAGTTTAATTTGACATCATTTTAATCAAGCTGACGAGGGGAAAGTAACCCGTCCAAGCTCTGCATGTAACGGCACTTCCTGGGGCACGATGTCTGGTTAATGCTGGATTAAATCAAAGGCATGGTAGCTCCCATTGTGGTTGGGTTAGTGAGTGTGCTGCCTAGCATGGAACTGAGCCATAGAGACCTGAATTAGTTAATCTCAGTTTGGCTGGTGTAGCCATGTTGCAATTTGCCTGGACTAAGGAGAACAAAATAAACCTGTTCAAGACTTGGTGGGAATTTTATCCCCCAAAAATCAGGAAGTTTTGGGTCAGGAGGAAATTAAAGACGTAAAATAAAAGCTCCAACCCACGTTGACCCTGATTACTTTTGGTTTTAACAGAGGCAGCAGTACAGGGATGAGACCTACCCTCATCAAAGAGGGAGGCTTCTCATTTAACTACTTTAATGAGGCTGCTGCTTCAGGCATTTTCTCATTTACAGTATTATCATTCGCTGTCTAGGTTTCACAGGCCTCAGGAAACCCAACAGTTAAAGGGGTACATGTACTGCATGGACCAGATAAGTGCTTTTTTGGCACTGCTAGTGGGCTAGGGGGTGGTTGTCAGGGTGGGCGGGGTCTGGGGGCGGTGGTGCACAGGAGTGCAACTTTAAGCACAACCCTAGTCATCAGATATCCCTCCCTTCATGATCTGATAGCCTTTCAATGTTCTCCACGATCTGCTCCTCTACACCTCACCCCCAATTTCTCCAGCATGCTGTGATCATCCCCCCTCCTCCCCAATCTCTCCAGCCAATCTTATTCCCCTGTCAATGCTCCGATATGACCCCTCACCTCTCCAGCCCCATCAATGCCCATCACGCTACAACCCTCAACTCTTGATCTCCCTGTTCTTCCCCTGTCAATGTTCTCCTGACCGCCGATCTCTCCAGCTACATCAACATCCCCCCCAACCCCAGATCTCTCCAACTGAGCCCCCCTCCACATTGAGGTTCCCCCTTTCAATGCTCCCCATGCCAACCCCTGATCTCCGCAGCCCCAACCCCATCCCCCAACTCCTGATCTCTCCCTCCTCTTCACTCCATAGCTTCAGCCTTGTGGTGAAGGCTCTCCTGCCTGAGGACCAGTCAACCTTTCAACCTGACTGGCTGCTTCTGGGAAATGTATTCTGAAAACGATGCCAGGTCCTGTCATTAAATTCAGCAGAACTTGAGGGAAACCTGAGAGATAGGACCAACCACCCCCAATGCACACGGTCACACCGTTAATATTGTGGCCTTAATCTCTATGCAGAGAAAAGTGTGCATATGTGTGTAAGTGTAGTTATTAGGCCAGGAGGACATGAATGAAGCTGTGAAGTACATCATGGTTGAACCTCTGCTTACCGTAACCTGTCAATGGAGGGATTGGAAGGAAAAAGGTTTATCACAAAACACCAAAGGAAACCTCACATGTGCAGAAAATGTGGATTTACTGATTCAAATATGTAATGCAGTTAATTTTTGATTTTTTATAATTTAAATAAAAAATATTAAGATAGCTAAAATTATGCCTGACAAAGTTATAATTGTGTTTAAAAGTTGAGTTTAACATGTAGCCATTGATTGATTTCTGTTAGAATCCATAAACAATCATTACTGTGAAATCTTAAAAAGCACCACACCCCCCATACCCCACCAAAAATCTGATCTTGATTTCAATATTGGTAAATCACTAAGGAAAATGTTATATTTAACATATTGGATATACATCACCCAGCACTATTTGCTAACAATAATTATCTCATAGCTCACATTATACAAGAAAACACAAGTATTTGGTCAATGTAAGATAGAATGAGAGCATTTGAAATGATCATAAATTGTTTCATGTGGTTGTGTCTCAACCCCAGGACATCTCTACAGGAATTATAAGGATAGTGTGCAAGGCCCAATCACCTTCAGCTGCTTCATCAATCTCCTTCCTTCCATCATAAGATGAAAAGTGGGAATTTTCACTGATGATTACACAGTGTTCATTTTCATTCAAACTCCTAAAATAAAAAAGCAGTCCATGTCTACATGCAGCAAGACCTGGACAACATTCAGGCTTGAGCTGATAAGTAAAAAGTAACATTCACACCACACAAATGATAGGTAAGGGCCATCTCCAACACATAAGAGTCTAACTATCTCCCCTTAACATTCAATGGCATTGTTATCCCTGAATTCCCCATAATCAACACGCTGGAAGTCACCATTGACCAGAACCTTAACTAGATCAGCCACATAAATATTGTTTAAAAGCAGGTCACAGGTTGTGTATTCTGCAGCAAGTAACTCACCCCTCAAAGTCTTTGTACCATCTATAAAGCACAGGTCAGGAGTATGATGGAAAACCCTTCATTTGTCTCAATGAGTGCAACTCCAACAATACTCAAGAAGCTCGACTCTATCCAGGACAATGCAGCCCACTTGATTGACACCCCTTCCACCACCTTCATCATTCACTCCCTCCACCGCCAATGCACATTGGCAGCCATGTGTACCATCTTTGAGATGCATTGCAGCGATTTGCAAACGCTTCTTTGGCAGCATCTTCCAAATCCACAACTAGAAGGACAAGAGCAGCAGGCGAATGAGAATGCCAACACCTGCAACTCCTCCAAGTCACACACCATCCTGACTTGGAACCAGATCACCATTCCTTCATCATTGCTGGGTCAAAATCCTTGAACTGCCTCCTTAACAGCACCACACGGACTGCAGCAGTACAAGAAAGCGGATCACCATCAGCTTCTCAATTAGGGATGGACAATAAATGCTGATCTTGTCAGCGGTCCACATCCAGTGAACAATCTTTTTCAAATCATAGAACGATGTCCTCTTTTCAATCTCAACATATTTATCAGTCTGTGGGGTAACAAACCATGAATGAAATTCCAAGGTCAAAACATCAATTGGGAAAAATAATTTGTTGAAATTATTTGTATTTTAAAACTTAATTTATTTGGTTATATTATATGAGCTAAATCCAGTTCACCTCTCTGAAACTCAGCAATTTTTACTCTTGTTTTTGTGTAATCTACTAGAGCCACAACTACAAAGTAACCACGCAGTCTCGAGGTACTGTGTCTCAACCCAGAAACCCATCTCTCTGAAGATACGGAGGATGCATGCCAGAGTAACTTGAGTGACAACATGGTGTAGATAAACTGTTACGGCAACATCTCCATCCCAGCAGCCATCAAGGTTGCCTGGCAACCCAGACACAAACCACCAAGTGATGCTGGCAGTGCCTACCCCGGACCATGTCCATTCAGTATTGAACTTTTGTGAGTGTCACAATGTGTCACAGTGTTATCAGCCTTTTGGAGGTGCCGTGCTGTTAGGATTCCTGCCAGTGAACCAGCTCTGACTGGGTGACCAGTGCAGACAGTAGCACCTCAGCTGCAAGTGTAAACAAAGATTTTTATTCCTGATACACTCACACACATAAAGGTCATCCAGGTCACCATTTGAGACATCATTGTGATGGAAACTTCACCTCATAAACATGGGTCCAAGTCCCACTCCAGAGTCTTACGCACATAATCCAGGTTGGTATTTCAGCGCAGTCTTCCCATTTTACACCCAACACAATTGCATTTTACATTGAGGTAAATGGAGAAGTTAACCAAGTGAGGTGTAGAACAGGCTGCAGATTTGCTCTTGCCCATTTTGCCCAAGGCTAATTTCGCCTTCTCGAAATCCGGATCACTACTGAAGGAAAGCCATGCCAATAGGACAAGGAGCCATAGACTCAAGTTACACATATTAGACAGCAGATTTAAAATCAATGTTTGGAAGAATTTCCTTTCGCACACAAAGAATAATCAACACTTGGACGTCATTCAATAGCCAGTTGAATATTGTGATGTGTCAGAGGTATTTCTTTTTGACTAAACTAGCTATAATGCGTCGAATGACCTTCCTCCATCTGTGTTTATCTTGCGTAAACAAGATTATATAGAGATATGACTAGAGAACACATTTAAAGAATCATTTAGGAGGTTAATTTTGATTGTGTGGAAATATCTTGTCACAGTGAAATAAACTAGATGGATTTTTATCAATGAAAATATGATTTCTCTTTGTTTTGTTTCAATGAATTAAATATCATGCAATTAATAGGTTATAAGTTTTGATTTTGTCTTTCCTTTTGACTGACATTTTCACGGCTGTTGATGTTTTTTTAACTTCCTAAGTATTCCACAGTGTCCCTAAAATATTACACATGATATTTAGGAACACAGGAATGTCCATCTGGCCAGTCCCCAGTGAGTACATTATCATTGGTTGGAGATCTACTTGGCAGGAACATAATAGTTGAGTCAGGCAAGTGATATAAAGACCCAGGCAGAATTATCTGAAGTGCAACAAAGGCAAGTGTGTCTTCACTGTGAATTAACCCTGGTGCAGATCAGGGTGAGAAACCTGACAGCAAGAAAGTGGAGACAGTAACTAACATGGATAGATTCAGCACAAATAAAAGGAACCACAATGGCTTCTTGTAATGGCAAATTCCATAAGAAGATACGCTCCAGACCTATTTACAGGATCAACACCTCGAAAAATGTTACTAAAAAAGAATACTCAATGGTTACAGAAGCAGGACAAATCATGACCAGAATGAGTGTTTGTTCTTATCTGTAAAAACCTATAAAGATCAGCGCAGAGACGAATCAGTGTGGTCTAGGAGCTGCATTACTCCAAATAGATAATGACTGCAAAACAGTAGTTTATGCATCTCACTCGATGACAGACATTGAGCACAGAACTGCCTTAATCGAAAGGCTGATACCTGTTGCAAGCCCCAACATTGTCAAAGTCTCAGTGATGATGAGGTAACAATGCATATTCACGGCTTGATAGCATTAGTTGCAGCAACTGAATGGACACTTAAGTGAATCAGACAGGAGACGACTCAGGGTGTTAAATGCATATTCCCAACAAACCACACAAAATGAATTGCTAGAGAAAAACAGTTACACTTAGGAACATAGGGACAGAAATAAGCCATTCAGCCCTTCAAGACTGATCTGCCATTCAATTGGATAATGGCTGATCTATATCTTAACTCCATTTATCTGCCTTGATTTCATATTCCTTAATACCATTGCTTTAAAAAAATGTATTGATCCCAATTTTAAAATTTTCAATTGACCTAACATTGACAGTTATTTTGTGGGGGGAGGGGGGAGAAATCCAGATTTCTGCTACCTCTGTAGAGAGAAGCGTTTTTTGACACCACCCCTGGACAGCCTAGGTCTAATTTTAGGTTTGTACCCTCTTGATCTGAACTTCAATTAAATTGCAGTATAAGAACATTCAATGGTCACGTCTCTAACTTTCAAACGGCTGGAGAATCATAATTCCTTTATAGTCCTAAAGATTTACATTTATATAGCACGTTTTGTGACCTCAGGACATTCCAAAACGCTTCACAGCCAATAAAGAATTTTTAAAATGTCATCATTGCTGTAATGTAGGAAATGCAGCCGCCAACTGGCGCACAGCAAGATGCCACAAACAGCAATGAGATAATGACCAGATTGTCTGTTTTAGGTGATGAATGAGGAATAAATATTGACCGGCGCATCAGGCAGAACTCCTCGGCTCTTCTTCGAAATAATGGTTGGGATTTAAAGGAGCCCCTTGAAGTGGGCTAGGTGGTGGGCAGGCCCAAATAATTGTCGGGGGGGGTGGGGTAACACATTCCTGTCAGTTGGAAAACTGACCCCCATTTAGTCAGCAGCATGAATGGACCAACTTGGGGAACCTGCCCACTGGCTAATTAGGCTCACCATTGAGGTGCTTAAAACACATTATCCTTGGGTCCACTGGAATTGATTGCTGGCTCAGGGATCCTCCTGAACTCACAAGGGTTTCCCATGCCTCTTGAAGGCCATCCAGCAAACCCTGTCAGTTTTGCCAGCAACCCCGTCTGGGTCATTCTTTCAGAGGCACTTATTGCCCGACTGAGGGAAGCAGCATCGGAAAGGGACACCCCTTAAGAGCCAACCCTGCCCTTGCATTCGACCACCCTCTCCCCACCCTCGCCAGAGACCCCCTCCCTCTCAAACCCCAACCTGCCCACATTCAATTGTCTCCAGGAATGCAGCAATGATCCCTGGTGAAGGACTCGCTGATACCAGCAGTAGGCACCACTCCCAGTGGCACCCTCTGTAATGTAGAGCTGGCGGGCTCTGATTTGCCAGCAGCTCCCAGGGTGGGATTTCCGCCCTACTGGGGACTTAATTATGTGGGAGACCCAACACTGCCCACTTAACGCCTGATTGCACTTAAATAGCGTCGGGCACCCCCTGGAGAGGTGACACACCTACTGGTTTCCCACCAGATCTCCCACCATTGGGCTAAACCCACATCACCGATCCCACCTGATGTCATGGGATCCAATTTGTCCACTTGAAAGCACAGATGAGGGATAGAATTTTGGCTTTGGTTGCAATTGGTGAAACAGACACAAATCAGACTGATTTTGAGAAGTGTTTTTATCCCCAGGTTTCCACTCAAATCTATTTGCTACTCGTTGAATGCAAAATCTGCCATGAACCAACACAATCCAGCAACATGTTAAAAACAAACGTTTTTTTAAAAAAAGTTATGCTGTAAAAAATATTCCTTGCTATGTTTAAGAGCGGTAACTTGTCAAGGTTTGAGTTATACAGCAGAGAATGGATTTATCACACAAAAAAGTAAGCAATTCAATCTGCCACCTGTGAGTAACCCGATTTTAAATGAACTGAAGATAGTTTTAAAGAAATATACAGAACAATTTTCTAGTCATGGAAACAGAAAGTGCTATAAATACTCAGCAGGTTAGGCAGCATCTGTGAAATGAAACAGACTTAACATTCATCGGGATTCGTAGATCTCCTAGTTGGATTGAGACCTACTAGTCAGTTACTTCGCAATGTTTTTTAAATTATATAGAAAACCTTTTTAAACATACTTATTGGTGACCCTGTGCCCAAAAGTTCCAGCTTAATTTTTTGAGCCACCTCGAAGGCCTTCAAATGAGCTCAATTAGCAGAAACTCCCAATGATGATGAATTCACCCGAGGATCTGCTTCAAGTGCGATATTTTTAATAATAAGCGCAAAAGACCAAGGAAACTCTAGCTGCTGTCATCATAATTTACACTTTAAGCTCAGCAACTTTTTGTGTTGGTTATGCCAATTTTAGGCACCAGAGCAATTGAGCGGAAGCTCCAGGATAGGACTTGGGTTTAACATAAGAATACAAAAAACACAAGAAATAGGAGCAGGAGCAGACCAGGCAACCCATGGAGCCTGCTCCACCATCTAACATGATCATGGCTGATCTTGGCCTTCAACTCCACTTTCCCATCTGGTCTCATATCCCTTGATTCCCTGAGAGACCAAAAATCTGTCTATCCCAGCCTTAACTGTATCCAATGAAGGATCATCCACAACCCTCTAGGGTAGATAACTCCAGAGATTCATAACCCTTTGAGTGAAGTAATTTTTCTTCATCTCAGTCCTAAATGATCAGTCCTTTATCCTGAGACTGTGGCCTGTGTTTTAGATTCTCTCAGCGAGTACCCTATCAAGCCCCTTCAGAATCCTGTACGTTTCAATGAGATCACCTCTCATTTTTTTAAATTCCACAGGTAAAAGACCCAATTTGCTCAGCCTCTTATCAATGCTAGACCCCCTCATCCCAGGGACCAATTTAGTGAGCCTTCTCTGCATTGCCTCCAAAGCTATTCTTTTCTTAAATGTGGAGACCAAAATGGCAAAACAGTACTCTCGATGTGGTCTCACTAAAACCCTATACAACTGCAGCAAGATTTCTTTATTCTTTATGCAATCTCCTTACAATAAAGACCAACATGCCACTCGTCTTCCTGATTGCTGGCTGTGCCTGTATGCTAGCTTTTTTGTTCCTTGTACGAGCATACCCAAGTCTCTCTGAACATCAACACTTAACAAGTTTCTCACTCTTTTAAAAACTCAGCTTTTTGATTCTTTCGCCCAAAGTGAATAATGTCACACTTACCTATATTATAATCCATCTGCTTTCTTATTTCCCATTCACTTAACCTGTCTATATCTCTTTGCAGGCTGTCTGCGTCCTCCACTTAACAGGTCATTCCAAAGGCAACATCTCCGACAGTGCAGCACTCTGACTCTGAGTACTGCACTGCAGAGTCATCCTTGATTTTGTGCTTAAATCTTTGGAGTGGGACTTAAACTACAACCTCCTAACTCAGATGTTAAGAGTCCTCTTGCGTAAAGAAACGTTACAGGAAATTTATGTGGGGCAACTTGCTACTGAGTAGTGCACACAAAGAGACTATGAGGTTATACATTCATCAATACTGAACCAGAAGACAAGAAGAAAGGTCTCAGGATGTTCCAAAGCACTTCTACAGCCAATGAAGTATTTTTGAAATTTTGAAGTGGCTTTCAAGCTTTTGAAGAGGTTTTTCGTCACAGTTGTAATGTTACAAACATGGCAGCATATTTGTCCAAAGCAAGCTCCCACAAACAGAAATGTGATAATGATCAAATGATTTGTTTTTAGTAACGTTGCTTGAAGTATAAATATTGACCAGGACACCAGGGTGTCCTGCTGCTCTTCTTCAACATAGTGCCATGCGATTTTTTTTTTAACCTAGGCCTCAATGTAACAGCTCATCTGAAAGACAGCCCTTCCAACAGTGTAGCTCTCTCTGGGTGCTGTGCTGGAGCATCAGTCTAGATTGCTGTGCTCACATCTCTGGAGTAGGACATGAACACATAAATATCTGATTCTGGGGCAAGAGTGCAGGCAACTGAGTTACAACTGACACGATACAATAATCAAATGAAACATGAAACATAGGGCAAGATTTTGCCCTTGGTGGGCATGCGGGCCCCACCAGCTCAGCGGTGGGCAGGCAGCCGACCCCTGCCGCCGAAGCAGGCCCCGCCGCCATTTTAAGTGGGCGGGCCATTTAAGGTCCACCCAGCGGGCCACCTGACGGGAAGCGCTGTGTGTTCCCTGTGCCGGTGGGGGGGAAGATTCCCCAACTGTCAATGTGCACTGTTTAACGCATGCGCATGAAAGAGCACACATCATCCTGAGACTAAATGCTGTCTCAGGGAGATCCCTGAAAGTTTTTTAAACATCAAGAATAGACAAATAAAAAATTTATTAACATGTCCCCTTCATGTGATGATGTCACACGAGATGGGACATATTAATAAAAAGGACATAAAGTTTATTAAACATTTTTAAAACGGACATGAAACCTCATCCTACCAGTGGATGAGGTTTCATGTTTTTTCTATTCCCGCTGGGGCTCCTGGCCTGCCCGCCAACCTTAAGGTTGGACGGGCAGGGCATTTAATGAGCTTAATTATCCTGTCAATGGCCTCAATTGGCCATTGACAGGTCGGCGGGCGGACAGCTGATTTCGCTGTCCGCCCGCCTTCCTCAATATTTAAATGGACCGGGATGACGCCGGGAGTTCCTCCCAACATCATCCCGCGTCATTTTCGCGTCGGCGAGCAGGCCCAACTCGCCTACAGAAAAATTCTGGCCATAATCTTCCATTAATCAGTATAAGCAACAGGCTATGTCACTCAGCCCATATCCAGGTACCACAAGACCATGAGCAGAAAGGCTTTCACATTTCCTTGAATATAAAATGAGGAGTACTTTATAGTTGTAGTCTATTATTTGAATTATCAAGACATCTGACCTTTGACATAGGCAATGAATTAAATCCATAATTGCTGCAAATTCTTATATGAAGGGAGACTTGTGGTGATAGTGGACAATGCGGATAGATATTTGTCGTCAGGACCTGGACAGTAATCTGGTGGTGTGGACCTCATGGGTGTGCAATCCAATACACTAGAATACATGCCCATATATGAAGATGAAAATCTACTCCCATGTTTGCAAATGCTTGGAACTTAACATATTTGTGGATGAGTGAAACTTAAAGCATACTACTTCTAAGCTGTTCCACTCTGAACCAAATAATCTTGCTGAAAAGCTTGTTCAACTTGTCAACAGCATCATTAGGAAAGCTTGTGACACTATTTGAGATCCATACATGGATTTATTGGAACACATTGGAGAACTGGTTCTCCCTTGCACATCATCTGATGAGTTGTCACATGGACTCCAAATTACTCATTATAGGACAATCTCCTCAAGGTTAGTGACTATAAATGGTCAAGACAAAAAGAAGAAACCACAGAAACGCTGTCATGATCAGTGTGTCAACCTTTGCTCTTGTTATCTCCTAGCAACATATTAGAAATGAGCAGAACCAGAACTGGCTGAAGAGAAGATTCATGTTATACCAAACTGCATCCTGGACTTAAATTGTGAAAGTATGCAGAGGTTCATAGCCATGTCATAATTAGAGCGACCTTATGAAAATCAGTGAGCAAACTATGCAGGATGTATCATGTGATGATGGTGAGTCGGAACACAACACAACCCACAGATATAAAGTCAAATCAACCAGCTGAGTCCATACCTACAGCGATTCAATAATCACTCTAGCCCATGCAACAGGAAGTCACTGTGACTTGAACAAAATGAATAATCAGGAAACCAGATGTGTTGTATGAAACAGTGTAGTGCCTTTAATGTTTAGCCATGGATTACATTTGATACAGACACACTTTGTACCTTGTACATTATTCGTTTTATAGCACTGTGATTTTAAAGTTTCCATTGTGTAGCTTCAGTTTGATTGGCATGAAGTTTTAGAGCCAGCTATTAATTTTGAAGAAAGGCGAGATGTAATGAGATCCAGTAGGCTGTCTTCATAGACACTGCAAACTGATTCCTCATTAGATGATTAATCACAGCTACTCTGCATAAAGCATCCAAATTTTGAAACCTTCTTGTAGTAAAGACCTCCTGAGCCCCTAAAATAATAGAGACTGTTTGGAACCAGGCTTTTCCCCGGATCAGGATTTCTCCTAAGTGTACCATAATTATGAAATGAGATATTCTACCAGCTAGAATATTCCTGGTCAACGGAGGAATTACTTAACTGGTATTAAACATTGTGAATGGACCCAGTCAATACATTTCCAAAAAGACCTGTCTGTGGATCTTTTCATTGCCATGTTGTGGAAAATTAAAGGTCAGGTGAAGGTTTTTTTATCAAGATTGCCCTTGGAAATGCAGATTTTAGTTAGGTACTTAGAATAACATTGACCAAATTCCCTTCAAACTTGTGAACCAGGGACCAAGCCCCCTTATCTTAATCTCCCAACTACATGCACCCCCCCACCATCCTAAATTAACTACAGATTTGAGTTTTGCAGTTGCCTCGACACAACTGGATCATCTCTGATGCCGCTGTGCTGATCTAATGTCAAATATCACCAGCCTCTTTCACATGCAAGCTCTGTCAATTCTTTAAATCAGTGTGAATGCTGCAGATTTCTAATCTCTCTCTCTCATACAGCAGATCGAACTGCACCCTAATCATTCAGGGTTCGAGCATGAAGGGGTTAAATCAAGACTCTTCAGCTTCTTCCCATTCTGTTGGATGAAAATCGTTTAAATTCAGTCACATAAACCCAGCTGATTTTGCTCGCTCAGCAAAACTATCCATTGACTTCACCTCAGAAAAGATGTTTTACAAATGCTGCTACTGAATCTGAAATAAAAGACAAATTGTTCAAGGCTTTTCACAGCAGATATCACACTATAGGAGCAATTTTTCAACAGGTGCTGTCCATTTTAGCATTCTTTTCTTTAATCCCATGAGCCAACCTATAGTGCTTTAGAACGATATCACTGTGGAGATATACAACTGGAATGATAAAACAAAAGGGTGCTTGTTTTAAAGCATCCAGAATACAATATCAGATTTCATACTGGGTATTACTGCCAAAGTTGCTCCAGTCACTCTCAATCAAAGAAGAGGCGTCATCTTGATAGATCACAAGCCTGTCATTCTACAATAGTTGTGTGAACTGTTACTTCAGATTGATACTAATGATTACAAAACATTTCAGTTTTCAACTGTGACTCATACCTAAATACCAATTCTAATATTGGCAGAATTGAAACAAGAAACCCCAGAAAGTCCAATATGAGCCAACAGCAACCACAAAAAATTTGGGGGAAAAAAACAAATTAAGGAGGATGCAAAGGATATTTTAGGATAAATGACTATTTTATGGAGAAAATCTTTAGATGAATGAGTGGCATGGCTCTGTACGCACACACACACACAAGTCAGGATTTAGCACTCTGGGCCTAAGTCCCATGCGGGGGCAGGAAGTGGGAGGGACACCCACCACAGAGCGTAGCGAGTAAACTCGCCGAATCACACAATGTTGAGCTCATTAACAATGCAGCCGGGGATTTGACACTGAATCGCGCGGTGGGGCAGGCAGGAAGTCACACGCCCCGCCATTATATACAGGCGCCTTATTTAAAAGGCACCCGGATATTCATTCGTGCATCACGCAAGGACTTTGCAAGACAGACATGTTGCCCAGGAAGCAGCAAGCACTGGCCCCATGCGTCAGTGACGTCTCACTAGAGGCTCCACTGCAGTCCGTGAAGGAAGGAAGGGGCGTCCTCTTTCCCAGGGATGGAAGGAGAGACCTATCTGTCTCACCACACCTGCCTGGGAGGAGGTCGCCAAGGTGGCCAATGCCACATCTCTACAGAGGAGGACTGCCTTACAGTGCAGAAAGCGAATGAATGACATAATCCATGCTGCCAGGGTAAGTGAACCTTCCACAGCTCTTGCCCACCTCACTGAATTGGTACTGGGATTTGGGCATCAATGGCAAGGCCAGCATCTGTGCTGCCCATGCATAATTGCCCTTCGCAAGATACCGGAGTGCTGCCTCATAGAGCCGCTGCAGTCCATGTGGCCTGCTGTGGGTTGCTGTCCCAACCACACTGAATGCACAAATTGTTTGCAGCGGGAGTGGGGGCGGCGACAGTTGGTGTAGAGGCAACTTGCAGATGCTGCTGATGCCAAGCCCCTGTTGCCCTTGTCCTTCTAGCTGCTAGAGCTCGAGGGTCTAGAGGGTGCTGCTGAAGTACCCTTGTGGACTAGCAGCAGTGCATCTTTCATGTGGCACAACAACTGCCAATGGGCTGGAGGTGGAGAGACTCAATGTTGAGGGTGCTTGATGGGGTTTCAGTCAAGCGGCCTGCATTGTCCTGCATGGTCTCCAGATTCCTCAGGGCTGTTGGAGCAACACTACTCCAGGCAAGTGGACAGTATTCCCTCAAACCCTCCACTTATGGTGGACAGGCAATGGGGATTCACAATGTCACTCATTAGACATAGAATGAGCAGCATGTAACCTGCACCTGCATCAGAAGTAATCAGAAAGCATCTTCTATCTTTACGCAGGAGGAGACTGAGCACAACAGGCGTGAGATGGAGAAGGTGAAAGGGGGCATGCCCAAAATCCGTCCCCTCACACAATTTGAACAGCTGGCTGCTGAGCTGGCAGGGGAGGGCCGTGACCGTGCTTGTGACGATGGCAAGGCCGGCCTCCCCCTGGCCATCCAGTGAGGAAGCATGCTTAATCTCCGCAACTTGAAACCCATGGGTGAGGCTCTGTGCAAAGTAGGAGGCAGCCCTTGCAGTCACTTCCAGGTGCCAGCAGGAAGAGGGTAAGGCCCCACATCTGAACTCAGCCCCAGCCTCAGCCCACAGAGGACCTTGGAAGAGGATGAGGACAACGAATTCACACCTGTAGAGCCATCACAACATTCACCTGCACCCTCTGCCAGACCAGAGACATTCACCTCGGTGAGTCATAGGTCTAGTTTAGGCTGGGGCTCACAGTCTGGTGGTCACCTCACAGACACGTGTCCACAGACGGAGAGGCAGTGACAGCCAAGGTCTCCAGCACTTGGAGGACTGCTGGAGAAGAGGCCTCTACTAAGTCAAGTCTGATGAAGACCCTTTGGGAGCAGTCAAGGACAAGATCCTGGAGGTGCAGCGAGACGCAGGGGAACATAAAGTAGAAGTGTCAGAGGCCCTCAACAGAGTGGCACGTGAGGCGGAGGACTCCTTCCACCTGCTCTCTGATGTTGTGGCATCAATACGTGAATGCATCATTGTTTCCATGTGGATGATAGCAGATGCCATGGGGACCCTGGTCCAGCAGAATGACCAGTTTCGGCAGGAGATGCGCTCAAACCTGCATCGCTGTAGCCATGGGTGAGCTTTCACAGTGGCTAGACAAGGGGGAGACGGGACACTTCAACCTCCCTCCAGGTACCCTTTCTGCTCAAGGAATCAGGGAGGGGCCCTCGGGCACCCAAAGGGAGGAGGAGCGTCAGACGGACAACCCTGGGGCCTCCACCCGGGACTCTCCAAGGGTGTGCACACATTCCAAGTCCCCTCTATCTGTAACCCCGTCAGTCCCAGCCTCTGGGACCGTTGAGGGTGCATCTGTCCTAGAACAGGAGACCTAAGGAAAGCTGGGGCCCTTCAGGTCTCGGGTCTCCAGGGGACACCCGCCAATATCATTGGAGACAACAGGGCATAGTGGTCAGCAGGCTGCCTCCACCTCTGCTCTGGATGTCAAGGAAGCACCTAGACATGGTGGTAAGGAAAATTAAGAAGTTCGAAGTTCACTCTGGTAGCATGGGTGTACAATCATTGTACATAGTTGTTGCACCTTTGTAAGTATATGATTCATTGTACTTTAAAGAGGCCTGCTGGGTTTTTCTTGCTGCTGCTTGTATTAATGCCAGTGCGCACCCCACCCCATCAATCTTTCAAGGGGGCAAGCCAGGCTGCGTCCATCCTCCTGAATCATGTCTGCACTGCACATGGAGGCATCAATCTTTGCCAAGGCCTTCACAAGCCATGTGTAAGAAGTCTCCCACACACACTCTGTTCCCTTTCCCTCCACTGCCTTTCTGAGGCTATAGAATGACCTTGCCCTTGTCAGGCCAGATTATTAGGGTTCCCCTTCAGTTGTCCAGTTGAGCTGAATATCAGCTCCACCTACCTGATGACCCTCCTCACAACTAGCATTTCTTGAACTGGACATCGACAGTGTGGACCCAGTGCTGTGCCTTAAAATCAGGATGGTGCACATGAGCTTCCAAACCATTTCCAATACCTTCTACCCTCCTCCTGTAACCTACACCCTCCCCAACCTGTCACCATTGACACCCCTCAGTGTTACCTTCACCTCACATCTGTCACTCTTGAACCCACCGCCCCCATCACCCTGCAGCCCATCACCGTAACCCTTCACATGCCTTCAAACCCCAATGAGCCCTCGCCTGTCATGGACCCCTTGCCCACCTTTGTCCTGCTCACCTCTAAGATCCATGTCTCCTCCAACCACTCAAACCAGCCCTTCACCCGCCACAGATGGACTCTCACCCTCCCACCCTACCATATCCCACTGCCCCCTCTAACAGTTACTGTGCCCTCCCACCACCAGTACCCTCGGTTTGTGCCCAAGATTCCTCTATCGACACCACAAGCCCCTCCCTATGAACTCCCCCCACTTCACTATTCCCTTCTTTCCCATGGATCCTGCACCTCTCCTAGGTCCCTCCCCTACCCGCCCCCAAACCAGCCCCGCAAGGCTCCACGGTTCCATCTACCACCCCGGTCTGGCCTTCCCCCCACCCTCTGGCTTTCACCCCACCCCTCATGTTCCAGCAACCCTCTGTTTTGTCTGCTCTCGCCGCCACACCTGTCCAAGCATTCCCCCCACCATTCCACTTTTCACGCACCTTCCACCGAGTGTACCAGGCTGCACCTTACCGGTAGGTCCTTGCCATCTCAATGCCACATTGGGCTGGTCATGTTTCGGACTGCCATGGGTGGATATGCCGGGGGTGGGGGGTGGGGGGTGGTGGAGGGGTGGGGGGGCGGGTGGGGGGGAGGGGTGGGAGTTAGATTTCCTGTCGGTTGCTCATTTGAATTCTATTTATTACATGCTAAACGGATTCCAGGTGGCCTTTAGCAGGAATAGTGACCTGCCATTATCCCACCATGACTTTCGGGACTGCAAGTTCCCGCCATTATTTCCCACCAATTGTAAGATTGGACAGGCAGTGAAAAATCGCTGTTAATTAATACTTGAATGGCATTAATAGGTCTCTTAATTGTTGGCAGGCACGCGTGGGAGTCGGCAGCATGCCTGCCGACCGAAAGATCGCGCGTGCGATGACGCACGCCCATGGGATGTAAAATTCTGCCCATAGAATCATCGAACAGTTACAGCACATAAGAAAGCCGTTTAGGTCATCGTGTCTTTGCTGACCTTCTGAAAGAGAGCAAACAGGAGCCATGCAGGGGGACATTTAAAAATCACCTATGGGAATTACCTGGACTCCTCCTAAAAGTTCTGACTTTAATCTGCTCTTCTGAGCAGGTGGGAGTGGCACCCGGTCCTTCTTTATTATATATGCAGATCGGTCTCTGATCACATCCTCAAAACTCAACTGGCATCTTAACCGGGGGCCTACACAGGGAAGCCATTGCGGCAAACCTAGCAGGAAGGGGAGCCAGGACTAAAAGAGACCCAAGCAGATAAGTGTTTTTGTCAAAATTTTCTTTTGGTTCCTTGAAGAGCTAGTAGGAGCAGGAATGTTGTTCTGGCACCAACGAGAAACAGTTAGGCCTCCCCTGCACCACCTATCATCCACCCCGCCCCATCAACATATCCTTCTATTCCTTTCTCCCTCGTGTATGCATCTAGCTTCCCCTTAAATGTATCCATGCTATTCACTTCAACTGTTCCCTGCAGTACCGAGTTCCACTTTCTGGGTGAAGAGGTTTTCTATTAAATGCCTACTGGGGTATTGAACCCTTTCATGATCTTAAAGGCTTCCATCAGGTTCAGATCCTTCAGTCTTCTCTTTTCTAGGTAAAAGAGCCCTTACCTTTCCTGAGGGTTAAATGCTCTCAATACCTCGCTTCCCAAACCCTCTCATGGTGATTTACCTTGGGGACCATTGTTTTAGTCTCCAGCGGCTTCCTCCTGCCAGCTGACATTCCACTCCCCTGCAGGAATTCAAATCTCTCAGGACTCACACTGCCAAGGTTCTGGATGAGTTAGTATCTGCCCACACAGCCTTAAAATTGAGGGCATAATCCGCCTGTCACACCTCAGATGTTGCATTTTGTTAAAGATGCAAAACAGTTCAAAAGAAATTCAATAAAGTGACATCTGTTGAAAAACAGGAGCTGCAGAGATTTACATGCAGTTGGCAATCTACAGCAATGTCCTTCGGCAATTGGCCTCTAATTGACCTCCTGATGTGCCTATTCAAATCGCTTCCTAACAGGGATGAATGCTACCTCTAAAAGAATAAGTCAGGTTAAACACCACTCCATTTTAACAGTTAAACATTGCATATATGCTTCAAGACACCAGATCACCAACGAGCAATGCCACAAAAATCAAATTTATTGATAATATAATCAGTCTAACAAATAATGCATTTAAAGCTGAAGGGTGAATAGTGTCCATCTTGAGAGAAGAAACACTGTTGGAACAATGCAAAGTCCAATCCTGAACCAATGCCGACACAGTTATATTCTGCACAGTGTTATGGTGCTCAGGACCTGATGAAAAGAAAATGTGTTGAAACAATGAGACTCAAATTAGACCTAATTAGATGTATATAGGTCTAAACCTTACTGGGAAGGAGAAATTCACTGTATCAGCACATTTCAGAATCAATAGGGTATCAGATCAGGAATCAGCACAGATCGCCAGTTGAGCCTAATAAAGACTTGTAGCACACAAACATTCCTTATGTTAACACATATCATAGAGAGCTTTGCTATCAGTCTAGATGAGTGATGTACTCGAGGTGGAACCAAACCCTATGCTTGATATCAAGGGTAACATTGTTTGAACATAGATGTTGTACTCTGGATATTTTTTCCCAAGCAGTTAAAACATATTGTTCCCATAGGCTGGTCTGGTCGACTTTGAGCAAGGCAATGTCACAACTGCTTGTCTGGAAATAATCTCATCAACATCTCTTTATGACTGTGTCCCTTACGCAGTTGCATAGATTGCCTTTATTTTTTCTGTTCCCTGTTTTGATACTGGTGTATGACGTATAATTTAAAGTTTCAGCATTATACATACATTGTAGGGGTTTTTTTTCCCTGAAGGAAGTTACATTTGCATAAGTGCAAAATCATTTTGAGATCTTTTACATCCTCCTGAGAGGGCCTCAATTTGATGCCTTATCTGAAAGACAACACCTTAATATGGCAGCACTCCATGAGCGTTGCACTGGGATCAGCCTAGATTGTGTGCAGAAGCCCTGTAGTGGGCTTGAACCCATAATCTTCTAACGCCGAGATGAGAGTACTGCCACTGAGCAGGTACCTAAACTGGCAGACAAAATGGGCCAAATGGCCTCCTCTTGTACCTTAAATATTCTATGTTTCTATACATTGATCTCTACTGGAAAGTACATGTTTTGCTGTCAGCTGAGAATGCAATTTGCCTCTGCTTAATACCTATCAACCTATTAATTTTTGCAGGGGTCTGAAATTAAACCAGGCCAGATGAGGTCAGTTGGCATTAGTGAAGTGGCAAACATTCTAGATTGAAAGGAAACTATTGGGAATATATTTATACAAAAGTCATGCTGCTTTACATGGGGTATCCCCTTCTGTTTTGTACATGCTGCCTCAAGAAGCAGTGCTGCAACAGTCCTTTTAATACCTGCAAGTGAACTGCTACATTCACCACTTAGTCTCATGCGTCACATGGCCACCATACAGGAAGACTGCTGATGACAATAAACAGTTTCCAGCTAGAACCAGTGCCTTCAAGATGAGATAGAAGAATATTTGCCAAAAAGTGGCCTACAACCAGCCAGACACTGCAATTGTAAAATGATTCCTTCTCCTTTTGGTATTTTCCATTCAAGATTTTGATATACTTTGTAAAAACATGCAAACTGCTCTGAAAAGATTTAGCGGGACTTTAATGATAAGCTTAAAAGAATAAGATTAAATGCATGTGATCGTGGCTAATTGACATTATATATAGCTCTATATAGAATATAGATTTATTCAGTAAATTACAATACTCTTACGCTGGTAATATCAATAGAGCAGCACCAGGTATACCTAAAAATGAGGTGTGAACCTGGTGAAGCTACAACACAGGACTACTTGCTTGCCAAACAGTGTAAGCAGCATGCAATAGACAGAGCTAAGTGGTCCCAGAATCAACACATCAGATCAAAGCTCTGCAGTCCAGCCAGATGCAATCGTGAATGGTGGTGGACAATTAAACAACTCACTGGGAGAAGGATGCTCCACAAATATCCCCATCCTCAATGATGGGGGAGTCCAGCACATCAGTGCAAAAGATAAGGCTGAAGCATTTGCAACAATCTTTAGCCAGAAGTGCCGAATGGATGATCCATCTCGGCCTCCTCTGGAGGTCCCCAGCATCACAGATGGCAGTCTGCAGCCAATCCAATTCACTCCACATGACATCAAGAAACAGTTGAAGGCACTGGATACTGCAAAGGCTATGGGACAATATTCCGGCAATAGTACTGAAGACTTGTGCTCCAGAACTTGCCGCACCCCTAGCCAAGTTGTTCCAGCACAGCTACAACACTGGCATTTACCTGGCAATGTGGAAAATCCACAAAAAGCAGGACAAATCCAATCTGGCCAATTACCACCCTCTCAGTCTACTCTCGATCATCAGTAAAGTAATGGAAGGGGTCATCAACAGTGCTATCAAGCGGCACTTGCTTAGCAATAACCTGCTCACTGACAGTTTGGGTTCCGCCAGGATCACTCAGCTCCTGATCTCATTACAGCCTTGGTTCAAACATGGACAAAAGACCTGAACTCCAGAGATGAGGTGAGAGTGACTGCCAATGAAATCAAGGAAGAATTTGACTGAGTGTGGCATCAAGGAGCCCTGGCAAAACTGGAGTCAATGGGAATCGGGTAGGAGGAGAAAGTTCTCTGCTGGTTAGAGTCATACCGAGCACAGAGGAAGATGGTTGTGGCTGTTAGAGGTCAATCATCTCGGTTCCACGACATCACTGCAGGAGTTCCTCAGGCTAGTGTCCTAGGCCCAACCACCGTCAGCTGTTTCATCAGTGACCTTCCTTCAATCATAAGGTCAGAAGTGGGGATGTTCGCTAATGTACAATGTTCAGCACCTTTCACTACTCCTCAGGTACTGAAGCAGTCCATGTCCAAATGCAACAAGACCTGGGCAATATCCAGGCTTGGGCTGACAAGTGGCAAGTACCATTTGCGCCACACAAGTGCCAGACAATGATCATCTCCAACAAGAGAGAATCTAGCCATCGCTCCTTGACATTCAATGGCATTACCATCGCTGAATCCCACACTCACAATGTCCTGGGGGTTACCATTGACCAGAAACTGAACTGGACTAGCCGTATAAATACTGTGGCCACAAGAGCAGGTCTAAGGCTAGGAATCCTGTGGTGAGTAGCTCCAACCCTGACTCCCCAAAGCCTGTCCACCACCTACAAGGCACAAATCAGGGATGTGTTGCAATACTCTCCTCTTGCCTGGATGAGTGCAGCTCCACCAACATTCAAGAAGCTCAACACCATGCAGGACAAAGCAGACCACTTGATTGGCACCCCATCCACAAACATTCACTCCCTCCACCACCAACGCACAGTGGCAGCAATGTGCACCATCTACAAGATGTACTGCAGAAACTTACCAAGGCTCCTTAGACAGCCAAACCCATGACCGCTACCACCTAAAAGGACAAGGGCAGCAGATGCATGGTAACACCACCTGGAAGCTCCCCTCCAAGGCACTCACTATTCTGACTTGGAAATATATCACCATTCCTTCACTGTTGCTGGGCCAAAATCCTGGAACTCCTTCCCTAACAGCACTCTGGGTGTACCTAGACCACAGAGACTACAGCAGTTCAAGAAGGCAGATCGCCACCACCTTCTCAAGGACAATTAGGGAAGGGCAATAAATGCTGGCATAGCCAGAGCCACTCATGTCCCATGAATGAATAGAACAAAATGAGGGTATCCAATCCCCTTGATTATTTCGAATCACTATAGTCTCTTTGTGCTGTACAATACCTGTGCTTTAGAGGGAAACCTAGGAATCTCAATCCTCTAAGCAGCTGCCATGAAGCACATGAAATAGGTCTATCAATGACACTCACTCCACCAGGTTCCCAGGGAGAGGTATTTAGCCTCTGCATGGGGTCTCCCTGCATCAATGTGGCTATGTTTGGTAACGTAACTCTAACGAGAGGGGCTGATGGAAAGGAAACAGAACTCGGGTCTCCATTGTCATGATCCCATTATTCCAAAATGATCTTTTATGAGATCATCCTATGTTTCTATCCTAAGTTCCTAAGTATTTGGCTTGTGGTCGACAAAACTAGGGCATCCTAATAGAATGTGTGTTTTAATTGGTTAAACAGACGTACAGCATCACTAATGTATATCATGGAGCTATTGTTCTGTTGCTGACCTTTGAGCTGTGTAGTCTGAGGCCGTGTGTGGTGGTGTACTGCGAACTTGCTGCTTAATTATTCAGCATTTACATGCTGTACTATGGGTATGGAACGAATACTTTATATTAAATAATAATGATCGTGCATGTAACTGTTCCATATAACATCTACTGCTGTCCTGAGACAGACAACTTTCAACAGCAAGGGTTAATGTTGTTACAAGTTCCAGCACAAGACAACAGGTTCTGGGAGTACCTACTTGATTAGCTTTTTTTTAAGTACACTAACAGTATACATCAAGAAGCAGATACGCAGATTTATGTAAAGACTACAGCTGCAACAATTATTCAAATGTTTGATTAATAATTTATTACAGCAGTAGTCAATTATTAATTCTGTAGCATGATAATCCATTTTCCAGGATTGACTTAACAACCTACATCGCAGAAGTTTACATGACATGAGGACAGTGTGTGGAGCTGCTTTAATTTTTGCAGGGGTCTGAAATTAAACCAGGCCAGACCAGGTCAGTTGGCATTAGTGAAGCGGCAAACATTCTAGATTGAAAGGAAACTATTGGGAATACATATACAAAAGTCATGCTGCTTTACATGGGGTATCCCCTTCTGTTTTGTACAAGCTGCCTCAAGAAGCAGTGCTGCAACAGTCCTTTTTTGAAATCCTTGTCCTCGGTCTCTCTGGACTAAGTAGAGGAACAAACAGGCTACCTTCTAGTTCTTGATTCTACACATATGACTCCTGTGGCAGTGTTAGCTTGCATGACTGTAAACTGGTCTTTCAGCCTTATAGCCAGTGATTTGCCAAGATTATCATTTTCCACCTCCAGAAAATGCATCCTTAACCCTCGCTTTACTGCCGAATTGACTTATTTGTACTTTCATCAACCTCCAGACTCCCCCAACTTTCAAATAAGGCGGAACTCTACAGCCCAAATCATATCTTACCCGCACCATTACTGCTATCGTTGCCGGACTCCATTGGCTCCCAGGTCCCTTCTCCACCAACTTGACATCAAACCACTCCCCAGTCTTGCTCACTCTCTACCATGCATATGACCCAATGCAATCTTTTTTACTCTGACATTGGCATCTGGTTGTTCCTGGTTCCAATTAGTCCATCCTTGTCAGCCATTCCTAAGGTCACAATATCCCTGGTCTGTGAACTCCTAAAACCACTTTGCCTTTCTATCTCTTTCCCATTGTTATGATCAGGTAAGGAGGGGTTGAATGGCTCCCCTCTTTTCCCTCTCCTCGTTTGACTGCACCAAGCTTTTTGTTAAATTGGATGCATTTTCCAATTCAGCGAGTGTTTAACTGTTTATGCATTATAATCACAAAAGGCACAATCAGACAGGCTTTCTTGAGTTTTAAGAAAGAAAAGAGGATAGTTTTTATTGTAATTAACCCGACCTAAGTAAAATAACAAAATGCGCTACAACTTTCGCACACACACAAGGGGCAGAATTTTCCCCCCATTGGGGGGGGAATTCAGGAGCAGGCGCACCTCCGATTGGTGCCTCCGATCTGGGGTGCGCCGCCATTTTACATGAGCGGGCCAATTAAGGCCTGCCCAGCATGACATCCACAAGGAAGCGGTATGCGCTCCCTATGCAGGCGGGGGTGGGGGGGGGTGTATTCCCTCAGCCGAGAGTGCACTCTTTCGCTGTCACATGAGTTGGGACACGTCCATCACTTTTAAATACACTTTTATTAAATTTTTTAAAACCTACATGAAACCTCATCCCACCCGTGGATGAGGTTTCATGCTTTTTCCAATGTCCGCCAGGGGTCCCGGCCCGCCCGCCAACCTTAAGCTGATTCGGCTGAGCCCCCGCCAACCTGAAAATTGGAATGGGGCAGGGTGATGTCGGGAGTTCCGCCCAGTGTCATCCTGCGTCATTTTACGCGTCAGCGAGCGGGCCCCACCCCCTGCTCGCCGACCGGGAAATCCTGGCCATGAAATTTGCACATACACAAATAAATTATAGAGTACGGAAGGATGGATTAAGTAAATTAGAGTCCAGTAAAATTAAAGGGGTATACAGTTCATTGAGGTTGATGACTTGGCTAGCTTCAGGCTTAATTTCTTGGTCCTGCTTCTTTCACTCTGTGGTCCTGATGCTTCCAGTGTTGAGGCAGTTTAAAGATGCAGATGCATGATTTATCTGTTCTTCTGGAGACAGTAGTGCTTGCTTGACTTATTACAAAAAAAGCTCTGTCTACAGCATCTGGGTTAGTCACAATCAGCAGACAGGATTCAAAAACATGCAAGTTAGGTGGAAAAAGAGAGGGAGGAATCCCCTCTGGGTCTTGTTCCTTCAGCATCTCCACTGCTTGTCCTCTTTTGCAGAGAAAGCAGATGCTTAAAACACACAAAGCATTGGCTTGTCACATGACCTTTTCTTTCCAATTGCCCAGGGATGCAAATAAGGTCACGGCCAGTATATTCCAATAGTAAATTGATTAGATCATGTCCAGGAATCCCCCTCTCAGCCAGGGTCCCATAGATTATCTCTACTGATTTGTCTCTACCCAGTTGAGTGCCTGGATGCTAATGGGATAAGAGATGTGGTTCATTCACATTCCCCTGAGATCATTGTCTTTGGTGGGTTTTTGCAGGCAGATAGTCTCCATTGCAATGGTGTTGGAATGTAGAAGGCACAGTGATGCAAGTTGTGTAGCCACATTTGGCTGGAGTTCAAGTCACTGAAATGTGGCTTTGTCTTTTATTTAAAAAAAGCTTATTCAATTAGGGGTTTCCAGCTAGTAGATTCAAAAAACTACTTTTGATATAAAGCATGATTTCATGACACCATCCTTCATCAGCCACTTATAAAGTAATTCCTTTAGCTGTAGCTTTAGTTCAATTCCCTCACTGCTTTCCACACTTTGCTTGTTATTTTCCTAGCCAATTTGTTCAGCTTTCTGAAACAACTTACATGGGGTGGAGAAGGAGGGGTGGTGGGGAGGAGGAAGGGGTTTGTGGGGGTGTCTATAAAAATCCAAGTTGTTATTGTAGATTAACAGCGTGCAGAATAGGAGTGTGCTCCACAGTGATAGCATTCATATTTGGGAACATTCACATGCTAACCTCACACAACATCATTTGATAAGGTATTGGAGGGCTGCGGGTGCTTTTTGAACCATCCAGAAACATAAGCCAACCCCTTCAGCAAAAGAGAATAAGATTGAACCATAAAGTCCCATTCCCCTGATGCTGTGCAATAGCTGGATGTAAAGAAGAGCTTGCTGACCCCTTTTTTTCTCCAATGTTCTCTTTATTTACTTAAATAATTTCAATTTGTTTCCTTTTTGAAAAAAAGATCACAATTATTAATTTCCTTCCCTTGTGTCACAGGGTTTTCCTCCAGAGAGGCTTAGTTTTTTTCTGCTCTCAGCTCATCTCATGTGGACAGGAAGTGATTCAAGCATTGCTGTGAGCAGAGAAAATTATTATGTTGGGTAGCAAAAAGACAGGCTTGGAACAAGAAACAGCCATTCAACTCATCTACCTCTTCCTGTTGTTGAGGTGCACATTCAGGACCTGGCCATAACAATTTTATATCTGTGCTGCCTCTGCAAGACAGTATCCCTTTGGAATCGGGAAACTGTTCATGGGCAGGAATTTAGGCTCTGAGTAGGGGTCAAATGGGTGCCACAACCTCACACTGTGGGGGCAAACAGTCACCTGGCAATGATTTTCCCCAAATTGACCAACTAGTGGCCAATTAAGGATGGCAGGTGGGCTCTCAAAGCCGGAGGGCCAGTAGGAGGTCCTTTGGCTCACAAGGAGATGAATCCAGCAGTTCAGGTAAGAGGAAGTGAGGGCACCTCCATTTTGAGGTGCCCTCTCTCCAACCTTTTAAACCTAACCTTTAAACATGTATTCATCAGCTGGGCCACCATTGTGCATGGGGAGCCTGTAGCCACAGCTGTGACCAGCTGCACAGAGATGGCTTCAAAGCCTGCCTGTCGTGCTGCCTTCCCCCTCTGACACAAGGAGCGCAATTGCCATGCGTTTCGCCTAGTTCCCGAAGCCTCGTAAGTCCCGCAGGACAACTGGAACTTTCCAGTTCACCTCTTACAGTAGGCCTTAAGTGGCCATTTAATGCCCATAACTAGCCATCCTTCATGACACCATCCTTCCTCAGCCACTTATAAAGTGATTCCTTTAGCTGTAGCTTTAGTTCAATTCCCTCACTGCTTTCCACCCTTTGCTTGTTATTTTCCTAGCCAATTTGTTCAGCTTTCTGAAACAACTTACATGGGGTGGAGAAGGAGGGGTGGTGGGGAGGGGGTAGGCGTTTGTGGGGGTGTCTATAAAAATCCAAGTTGTTATTGTAAAACCACCTTCGTGCAAACCCATCAAAGAAGCAAGTTTGTGCATTCCACCTCAGAAACCATGAAGCCAAACGCCAGCTTAAAGTAACCTGGTGTGGAGCAACACTGACGCATTGCGAGCACCCTATCTACTTAGGAGTCACCCTTGACAGATGCCTCACCTTCAAGAACCACATCGAAAAGACAAAGGCAAAAGTAAGCGCACGAAACAACATCCTGAATAAGCTCACTAACACAAAACAGGGAGTAAGCTCGAAAACATTGCGAACCAGTGCACTTGCTCTTTGCTATTCCACTGCCGAATACGCCTGCCCTGCATGGGAAAGATCTACTCATGCTAAGAAGATGGATGCCGTTCTGAATGCAAGCTGCCGACTTATCACAGGTTGCTTAAAACCAACAAACACCAACAGCCTATATATCCTGGCGGGTATCGCTCCCCCTGATATAAGAAGAACAGTGCCCAGCAAGAAAGAGCGACTCCGTCAAACATCAGATGAGAGGCACCCTCTACATGGTCATACACCTACACCCAGGCACCTAAAGTCAAGGAAGAGCTTCATGAACAGTGTTGTTCCATTACAATCAACCCCATCTGAAGCCCGCATCGCCTTGTGGAAAGACCGGCTCGCCAATCTCGAACAACCCCCAGCGATGGAAATTCTACCGGATGAAAGCCTTCCCCCAGGAGCGAATTGCAACTGGGCAACCTGGAAGTGCCTTAACAGACTTGGGACCGGTGTAGGTCGTTCAAAGGTGTCACTAAGCAAATGGGGATATACAACCAGCCCGACAACTTGTGAATGTGGAACTAAGCCACAGACTATGCAACATCTCCTGCAATGCCTATCGCTAGAGGAACCCTGCACTGTTGCAGATCTTGCCGAATTCAACAACAAGGCGCAAAAATGTGTCCAGTTCTGGCTGAGCCATGTATAGGCTGTCCATAGACACGATAAGAAGACTAGCCATCCACTGCTAGCGGGCAGGTAGCTCTGCAACCCCCAACCCACCTCCAGGAAAATGGCCCGGGGTGGGACGGAGTGCGGGATGGTGATGGCAAATCAGCACACTGACTGGGGGGAGTGAATTGCCACATCCACATGCCTGCATGTTCACTACCCCCATCCCCCTCCCCCAACATCACCCCCCCCTCACCCCCAACCAACATAAGGACTAAAATTCCTGCCCTGCTTCTCTACCGAATGCCCCAGTGCAGTCTAAGTAACAGTCTGTTCTATTGGTTAGCAATTCTTGTGCTAGTTCTATACGTACTGGATTAGTGTGACAGAGGCTCATTGAATAACATTGCCCCACACACAATGGTGTGCTTACACTCCATTTTCTTCCAAAACTCAGAGCAGGTCTGCAGAAGCATAGGCACGTACACACTCTTTTTTGTTTATGTCGTGGTTAGGTGCACTATGAAAATCTGGCTCCGGATAATTATTATCGGTTTGCCAATATTTGAGTACTGGCTGGAGGAATTTGGGTTTTCTGCTGGTAAATGGCTATAGAGCAGAATGTTCAATATGATTCAATTGGTCTATACTGTTATGTCCTTCAAGTTGCTACACATTTACATTCAATGTAAAAAACACAGTACAAAGAGGACTAAGTAAGAACTAGTTACTCTTTAAGTCATACTTAGCTAGGGTATCTATAATTATGACCCTAGTTCTCTTCTGATTTCATTTGAAGATCATCTCCAAACCTTTGTCATTAAAGTAACAGAGCTGTCCATATGTTTTAGTGACAGATGTGACCCAACTCCGCAAGTGTTTCTCAAAACTGATTTTTTAAAAATGTATTAATTCACGAAATAATGGCTTTGCTTGCAATGGGATTTACTGGCCCTTCTGAATTGTCCTTGAGAAGTTAATGGTGAGCCACCTTCATGAACCAATGCAGTCCAAATCTGTTCGGAACAGAGTTTCAGAATTTAGGCCCAATGAAGAATTGGCGGTATGTTTCCAAGTCAGGATAGCATGTGACTTAGAGAGGAACTTGAAAGTGGTGCCAGTTACCCTTGGCCTACTAGGTGGTAGAGGTTGCCAAAGGCCACTCGGAAATTTTGAGGCCTAAGGAAGTGCTCCTCTAGATCCTACAAAAGTCTTCTAACTCAATGACAGCTCAATCTCACACCTTACCAAGGATTCACTCACCCCACCCATACACACTGCCCCTGACCTGACACATACTTCCTTGTAGAAACTGGTAGATTTTTCACCACAATAAACCAGTGAGCTATAGCGGAGAATCCATTTGACACCCGCAGTTCCTTTGGTAAAATTTAAATGAGGCCCAAACTTAAAAATAGCTTTGGCCTCCCGACTTGTGGCCTCGGGTGAACACCACAATTGCATTGTCAACATTGTGATTATTTTGGTCCTGACATTAAAATCTGAGTGTGACAACAATCACAACCATGTCAAATAATGAGAATTTTTCTTAAAATTCACCCCAGTTGAACGGACTGAAATTTTATGCAAAACACATTTGGTTTTTAAATCTGCTGAAGTGATCCCTCAATGACTCAACTAGTTAACCTAGTGAGTAACTGGGGCTTACAGGCCAGGAAGGTTCCCTGTTTGATTTCAACTGGATAACAGTAGAGGCACTACAGTTAGCCTCAGTGCTCCTGGGGAAAAATTGGTCAGATTCCCCACATTTTGGGGCTGAGATTTCAGAGCCCACTGTGGCTGGGAACGGGAGGCAGACAGGGCCTGGAAATTATGAGGCCAGCTGGTATGCTCATTTCCCGACGTCGCTTCCAACACCAGCCATTTTGGCTGGTGAAAGTTCAGAGGTTGGCAAGGCTGCCTATCCTCATGAAGCAGGCAGGCTATTAGGCTCGCTAAGAGCTTTGTTAGTCAAGGATTAAGGAGGCAGATGGACTTTTCCATGTTTCCGGATGCGACTAGGGGAGATTTAACTTCCTGAAGGTGGGCACATTGTGGCAGGCCAGGGTGTCAGCATTCATGGCAAGCCCACAGGCCCTCCAGGCCTGCCTGAGTGGGATATAGCCAGAGGCCGCCCTGCAGAGGGACTTCCCTACACCCTGCCCCCTGCCCCCCACAGTGGTGGTCTGATTGCTCTTGTCTTTTTGATTATTTTTTTTAAGTGGCTCAGAGGGCACCTTCTTGTTGAAGCACGCTTCCAGTTACTTATCTTGTACTTCAGCAGGGTGCTCCTCTCAAGCTGTAAGGCCTCTGATTGGCAGAGAGCCTGCTCATTGCCCTTAATTTGACAGGGAAACTGTCTCGATGTGTTTCAGTCAAAATTCTAACGAGTGACTGTTTCCCCCCGTGGGTAGGTTCAGGACCTGAATCAGTCCCAGTTCCTGTTCCCTGCCCACAAAGTGAAAAGTCAGCCCTTGATCTTTACATATGGTTACCCCTGTTGTAATTGTGGTAACTGAACAACGTACTGGCACTCACTATCAAGTCACATGCATAAGTCAAATGGCCACTTGTGCAAGGTATTGCCAGGCACTACTCCAGCAAGCAACCAAATTCTCCAGAGGAAATGAGGAAAAGTAATTCTGTAAAAAAAAACTTAAAGAATTCTAGCTTTTAGTAGCAAGGGTGGAAAGATACCACTCCAGTGCACTGTGCCAGGAAGTTTGAGCCTCATACACAAAGTTCTCAATGACATCAGTGCAGAGGCACATCCCCACAAATAGGGAGGGAAAACCAGAGTGTGAGTCATTCCAGAACCTGGTGGATAGCTAAACAGGCACTCCCGCCCCCTCACAATATGTGTGTGTGTGTCTGTCTGTTTGTGTGTGTGTGCACGTGTGTGTGAGAGAGACCTGGAGTAAAAAATATTTTTAAACTGATCAGACAAATATTCATAGAAACAGTTAATTTGTCATTAAAATTATGAAATTTTCTGGAACTGTTTGTTTTATCATCCTCCATCTTTATCTACTGCTGTCACCATCTCATATCATCTAAACATAGTTCGGAGTGGGTTACTTTTAAGTAAGAAAAACTTGTGGCCTTGACACCCAGCGATATGACAAGAGCGATAATCTTAGAGAATTGAAGGAGCCTGTCTTGCTGAGCTGCTCTGTAGAAATCATAGCAGAAGCTTGTGGAAAACCTCGCCAAAACCATGACCCTAAAAGTATGTACTTGCTCCACCTTTATCTAAAAGACTTTTGTAAAGTGTAACAATTTCTGTAGAACCATGAAGCCATAAACCAAGTAGAACATGGTTGTAAATGGAATCATTAATTTATAGTAGGATTCTGGTAACCTGTTTACAACATATGTAACCCAATGATAAGAAACCAAGAGGTGAATGTATAAATTTATCTTTCAGTAAAAGGAAATGGAAATTTGAAATCAGTAATTGCTATTTCGTATTTAAGCCTCTGTCAGGCAGTCTAAAGGAAATACAAACGTAAGGTTTAAATAGAGTGTAGGTAGGTTCTGATTAACTTGTCCTTATTGAATAAATGTTCTCTATTGCTGTACATGGTATGGAAAGCTGTGAGAAGAAATTCAGATGTGCTGCATTTTTGCATTTGCAATAAATTTTAAATTTATAAAACTATTTATCCAGCAGTCAAATCATGCCCATCACACGCATGCATGTTGACTGGCCTGTACTCGGATAAGCAAAGTCACAGCAAGTAAACATTTTTCTGACAGTGCTGTTTGCAGTGTAGCCTCTGGCCATTTGTTCACCAGTAGCCTGGCTTTGCTGACATCATCAGTTTGACCCAGCTACTAAGGCCGGCATGGTTGTAACATTTTTTGTCAGAAGCAAATCAATCGTGCAACTGAATTAATGCTCATCTAGTGGATAAAGCATTTGCTGGCACAGAGCCTTCTGCTGAATAGTACTGAAATGCAGAACAAAGTCCATGCGAGGCCAGACTGGACTCAACCAGGTAAATGTGCACTTGGACCAGGCTGATTTCCTAAAGGGACAGCCAGAACCAACCATTGTTAAAGCAGAGTTATTATTTCATTTGGACCCATAATAATTGGGCACAGTCATAGAATTTTCATTGCCATGGTTTTTGCTGCTGTAAGTTCCATCTTCTTAAATAAAGGGCCTTGAATTTGGAACCACGGAGTAATGCACACCAGCTGGAATACAAATCTTTCTGATTATAACTCTATGTTGTTAAGTTTCTTACTTCACTCTACTACACTGAGCAGGTGCTGAGCAGAGGTGAGAAAATCAGCCACCATGGACCACCTTCATGCACCTCCTAATGTGAGTTTGTAGAGTGGGATTATTAAAGGGCAAGGATGGTCTACAGCTAATCCTGTTGACAAGGAAGCCAGTGATGGTGGGAGATTATAACAGGAAAATCATGGGTCGAAGTATAAAAGAAATTGGATTATTGTGTGAGAGATTGCTGCTCCTGTACATCAAAACATTGTAGGCAGTAGATCTGAACCCATTACTGCGGCAAGGCAAATGGAACAGGACTTAAGCCTTGCTCCATGCAGGCTTGTTCTCAGTAGACTTGTTCTTAAAGACAGTTTGTCACCTTATTGGAGCACTTCAAACTCACTAAATCCTGCAACATGACTCAAAAGAACCTAAATCAGATGAAAATTTGGCAATTTGGTCCACATCAGTAAATTCTGTCCTTTATCGTATGTTGTCATGCGAACTGTTCTAATGTTTTTTTTCTTGGTTTATATTCAAAAGTTTGTGTTGAATAATCCTGGGCAAACTGAAATTTCAATCATCACGAAGGAATTCTCTAGACTTCTTGTTGAAAATTAAATAAACAGGGCTCGCTATTGATTCAAACAAATCCCCCAAAAGTTTATTTTCCTCTTTCACCTCTTAAAATGTCTATGTGTAATTGCAGATGTGGTCCACGACCCAGTGGCTTCCTTACATCACAGATCACATCACTACGCACGTCTCTGTTTGCAAATCTGCTAAAGCATCTGACAAGACCTTTTTTAAAGTGACAGTCTCCTTTTAAGTGGATCAGCTGGTCTGGTGATGGCTACTTAATTTTTTTAATGAGAGAAAATCATGAGCAAGACTAAAAGACTTTGCTTTTTCAAGAGTAACATTATATACTATCCATTCTTTCAATTTTATTGTAGGGGTAATCTAAATGCCACTATATTTGTAAATGTTTATTAAAGGCCTGGTATGTCACCAGGCCTGATATTCTTGTTTACAACAACACAGTATGTGATGACGTTGCAGATTGAGCAGCCAGATCAGTAGATTAGTGAAATAAAAGCCACCAGTGAACAGGTTGAGCCTGCTCTGATTTTTTTTTAACACTAAACATTGTTTGAATGCTCTCAAGGGCAGGATCTTCATAAACCTGTTTAGATGAAGATATCAGCTAGAAACCCTTGACACCACAAGGCCTCTACAATATTTGCCATTTACCCAGATTGCAACCCCATTCATTCCTCTCTTTGGGAAGATTTTTGTTGCATATTCATCGCAAAAGCAAAGTTCATTTTATAGTCATTTTAAAAGGCAAATGACATCATTCTTGTTATGCTTTATGACAGTGCATTGAAGTACAATAACAACCCTTTGCATTTGTATAATGCCTTTAACATAGTAAAATGTTCCAAGGTGATTCACCAGGGCATTATCAAATATAATTTGAGACCTAGCTACTTAAGGCGATGTTAGGGCAGATGACCAAAAACTTGCTCATAGAAATAGGTTTTTTTATGACCAGCTAAAACGAGGAAAGAGAAGGCATAAAAGAAATCAGGGATACACAATAGGCCAAGATTGCTGGAACACAGAGGCCTGGATTTTTGCAACGATGGAGAATCTCTCCATCATTGCAAAAATGGAAGAAGTGGCCGAAAATCAGAAGTCCCACCCCTGAACACAGCACCTACCATTTTGTGTGCATGTTTCTTGCCTGATATTTCTTCCTATATAATGGAACAGTGAGACAGGTGGAAATGGGCCCCGGTCAGCACATGCATATGCGCATTCGATGGAAGCAGTTGCCCATATAAAACAGCAGCTGCCTCCAGTGATATGGGATTTTCATTAACGAGGAGTGGGAAACATGATGTGTGCAAATTAGACCTGGTAGGAGCGGGTGTGTAAACTTTGCTGAGTCCTGTGGAGAGGGGACTGCCCTTTTGGACATGGTCCTGGCTCACCTATGGGAGGGGTAACCTGCCTTTTGTGAGAGGTGAGGTGCCCTTTGGGAATGTTAAAAGTGGACATGAGTGTGTATAAAAAGTGCATAAACTCATTATAAGAAAGTCTCTCTTTGTCATGAGAGTTGTTAAGAGGAACCATCAAAAGGACCTGTCAAAACTGTCAACACTGTCAAAAATGTCTGAAAAGCTAGCAAGGCATTTAAAACACCTGCCCTTTAAATCTTTGAAAGAAATGTCTTGAGTGTTTTTTAAAAATCAATGCTTGCTATTTCACTCTGTAGGTTGATATAAGCCTGAGGGTTACCATTACTGGATTAGTACTGCATGGCTGATTTCACAACCTTCCATTATCACAGTAGAGTCTCTCCCATTTCACAGATTGATTGACAGCTCCAAGTACTTAAGTCTCTTTGAAGTGGGACTATGGTCTCCAAAAATTGTTTTTTTTTTATAAAGGATTATGCACTTGAATGAAATGTTTGCTCTCATAGAGAATTATGTAGTTGAAGGAATGTAAATGTATTGAATGGCTTTTAATGAATGAAAGTGTTTTTAAAACAAATTAAAATATTTAATAAACACTTAGAACTTTATATTATTTCATCTTAACTTGGCTCCTGAGGCTTGTCCATGGTGGATATTGCATGAGTTAGCATGGTAGGTGTAAGGGAAAATGGTAGTGGGTGCAGAAGCATCGGTTGATATGAGAAAGTGCTAAGTTGGCATAGGGGCTATAAAAGGTCATGGGGTGGGTAGAAGGGTGTAGATTGACATGTAGGATATGAGGGATTATGAAGGTTGGGCAGAGGGGCATAGGTTGTCATAAGGGCTATAAAGGCATAGGGTGATGGGTGGAGGATATAGGTGGCCATGGAGGATATGAAAGGTTATGACACGGTAGGAGGGTCATAAGATCGCATGGTGGGTATGACAGGCCATGGGGATGAGTTGTGGGGGGGGCGCATGAGGTGGCGTGGGCTGGCTTAGATGGGGCATGGGGAGTCGGTGGGATGGGGGTGTAGTGAGGAGTTATGAGGGCTGGAGGGCTTTTTTTAAAAACTTCAACACAGTGCCAGTGCACTAAAGCAGGCCTTCTTCCCAGCCCACCTCTGCACCCAGCTGCATCTGCACTCATTCCAGGGCTGCCCGGTTCACCTCCCAGAGAACCCCAGCGCCCCAGAATAAAAATTCCAACTCCCAGGGCAGATTTTCCCAGACCAGGCTTGCAGAGTCGGTAAATGTCCAAATTCTGCACTCCGAACCCGGGAGTGAAAATCTAGGCCAGAGTTCTTGGAGGGTTTTAGAGTTGAAAGAGGTCACAAAAATAAAGAGGGACAAGGCCATGGATGGAATTGAATACAATTAAATTCTCTGAATTTCAAGTTTCTTGCCTGATATTTCTGCCTATATAATGGAACAGTGAGACATTAAGATTTGAAGTAAAGGTTTTATGAAGGACAGTAATCTGGCTGACCCATGTTCAATGGGAGCAGATGCCACTTGCAATATAAAGGCAACTCTTCTGCTTTCCCAAGATCCATTCACATTGGGTCCTCTTGTTCACGCAGCCAAAAACTGCTTTTTCTAGCCTGGGACCACCAGAACTTTCAGCAACACTGACATTGTGAAAAGCCGGTGTAAGTTGCATCTTTAAAATTGTTGGTAGTGCTATTGTTATACAAACCAAGTGGCCTTTTAGCTTCATCCACAGGAGATTCTAGTATAAAAGATTGTTCCACTAAATGATCAGAAAATTGTTTTTGTGTCACTAATTCCTTGTTCAAAAAAACAAAAAACAAAGGTAAAATAAAAATCCAAACAAAAATATTTTTGAATACAAGCAACTTATATCAAGTGTTTAAAATTACATTTCCAACCCAAAACTAGAAGCCTATAGATGACTTACTTTCACTTGAGATTGATAGCTATATTAACCATTCAGCAGAATACTGCAATAATAATGCAGCAGAGGTGAGTTTGATTAGCTCCTACACACTGGTAATGCAACAGATTTGTTTTTTTGTCTTTTTCTTCAAGGCATTCTCTTTCCTCTTCTTGCTTCAGTGTCCATGTGCTCTTTGCCGCCTCCATTCCCGAAAGCCGGTAGATTTCCTGCTTCCAGACCTCCAGCATTGATACTGTTAGAGATTGCAAGTGAACAGACCAGAATAAATTTCTTCAATCTTCCTCCCTCCTTATTCGAAACCACTCATCCTTTTCTTGTTTTCCTTTTACTCCTGTCTCATGTAGAGACCAGGAAGTCACGGTGTGCAGGCTATGAGTTTAAATCTACACTCACTTACTCCACCCTCCAGCCCTTACCTGAGAACAGAAACCTGTTGAATGCACTTTTGAAATGAAGCATCTAGGGCTAAATGTTTTGTATCATTCAAAAATACAAGATTATGTATTGGGAGTGGCAAGGATCAGTTCATTCAACTACCAGGCATAATATCAGCTTATTTACTATTATTTATAAAAATTGAAATAATATAGCTGTGGCCAAGCACAGATGTCAAACATCTGTCTGCCATCTTCTGGCATCAGAAAACATATGGTTGGGATGTGCAAACAGCATTGTATACATGTAAAGAGACATTTTTAATCCTTAGTACATGTTCACTACCATTTTGTTAAGGGGATAAACACATCCAAATGTGGAATAGTCCAAACTAATCCAGTCTGATGCTCATTTCAGAGTTTCCAATACAATTCATTGAGCTCCCCTTGATCATAACTTCTACTAGTGAGGCCAGTCTGAAGTTCCTTTCTTCCAATTTACAGCATGTCCACCCTCTTCCAGCACCAGCATCTCTCAGACCACTTTTAACTCCATTTCTCCATGTAATGTAGTGTTCTTATTTTTTGCCAGCAACAACATGGATTCCACTATGACAAGATGGTTTAGCCAATATAAAATCTTAAACGTATTTAAGGAAACCCCGCCCCCTCCAAATTCTGCTAAGCTCCCTCTATCTGCTGCCATCTCCCACACACATACACACACACGAAAGCAATCGCATAACAGTGAAATTGGTTTGCATATTATTAGGCTGAGTAATATAGGCATGGTAGAAACTGCAAACACTGCACACTGGGCTGGACTTTGGTGAGATACAAGTACCTGTAAATTAATTTGAACTGTGTCTGCCATCTGCATTTGACTATAGCTTATTTTAACAAAGTACTCTACTATCTTCACTGCTTTTCTGAGTTAGGCTAATGCATGCCTGACACAATGGCAAGTTTAATGCCACTAGTCAGGAGCCACAGATATATTTGTATGACAGATACACTATTTCCCATTCAAGTCACTGTAATACTGAGAGTCAAGGCAGAAGCAGAGATAAGAAAGTTATCATACATAATATAGATCAGATATGAAACAACATTTCCTTCGTTTGCCAACTGACTGATACAGTTACAATCAACTTCTTTCTAAATTGCCATTTCTTCCAAGCAGCAATTTCTTTGAAAATGTTTAATTATGTTAAGAGGGAGTTCATTGTAGATTGAACCAAGAGTAAGGTGAATTGAGAAAAAAATGCCAAGTTTTGAATTATTTGTGTTTTATTTAAAATAAAATACAGCACTTTGGTTAAGTCATATCGAGTTTTCCCTAGATATTACTTAATCTTTAAATTATAATAGTTGTTGGAATATTCACAAGAAACTCACTGAGAGCCACAGTCTTAAATTTATTATTTGATTGGTAGTGGGGGAAGGTAAGTTAATTTATATTTTCTAACATTCCCTTTTACTATCCACATGTTGCTGTCAAGTACAGAAGCTAAGCTGGCACTCTACTGCCAGCCCTCTTCCCCTGCCACAATAACCAGCTGCTGAAAGCTGAAGAGTTGCCTAGGTGGCTTCTCTTCCACTTGTTGCAGACACAGCTGACCTCCATTTAGTATTCAGAACACTTACAAGAAAAAAACATCGCAGCGCTACTAATGCTCCGAATGTTTTACTTAACTTCAAACCTGAATTCATGAGATATATGGAAGTTCCCCTCCAAGCCACTCACCATCCTGACCATTCCTATACTGTTACTGGGTCAAAATTTGGGACTCCCTCCCTAACAGCACTCCGGGTGTACCTACACCACATGGGCTTGGCGGCTTAAGAAGGCAGCTCACCACCTCATTCTCAAGGGCAATTAGGGATGGGCAATAAATGCTGGCCTAGCCAGTGAAGCCCACATCCCATGTACGAATATATATAAAAAATAAAGGTATATGTGGGAGACTCCACTGCTGGCAGAGTCTTGATAGCTGCAAGTGTAAATTGGGAAATCAGAGTTATAATAGTATTTAGCCTGTACTCTCATTTAGCTACAGTGCATCTATCACTGTAACATCCTCCAGCCCTCTAAGAACTCTATGTTCCTTCAATTTTGTCTTCTGGCATCCCCATTTTCCTATCCCCAGCTGCTTAGGCCATGAACTTTGGAATGCCCTTCTAAAACTGCTCCACTTCTATCTCTCTCTCTCCTTAGAACCTACCTCTTTGACCAAGTTTTTGCTCACCTGTCCTAATATCTCCTTAAGATACTCAGTGTCCAATTTTATCCGAGAATGCTCCTATGAGCACCTTGGGATATTTTACTTCATTAAAGTTGGTGTTATGCACAGGTTGGTGATAAAACATGGTAGAAGGTAATGAACAGTGAAACAGAAATGTAACATGGGCATAAAGTGACAGGTTTACTTTGTGTGAATGTGATGGGCTAATAGAGCTATGAAATTCGAACAGTCCAACTCTTTCATGGTACAAGTGCCCCCCACTTAAGGGGCCAACACCATTAACATTTTAGGGAGGGGTGATCAAACTATTTCAAACAAAAATAAACGTTAAATAAACGCTGCTTCTACCAATCAGAGCCCACTTGCCAACCAATCAGCACTTTCTTCTCATGAAGTATAAAGTGTTGTTCCCTTTACATTTGGTATTCTTGGGAATGTCCTGTTGAGTGCAAGGCAAAAAGCTTTTATCAGTGATACTCAAATTTTGCTCTTAGTAGTGAACAGATTACAGGATATCCAATATTATGTCAATTAGTTCCTTTGATATAGAGTTAAATAAATGGCTAGTTAGGAAGGTGACTGAAAGAAATAAGTATACACATAGATTTACTTCATTACAGAGTCCAATGGGCATCCAATTTGTCACAATGGATGTGTTATTCATGGAATACAGTTGGAATGATCAGTTTTGCTTAATTCAGGGTTGGAGATAAAGTTCACGCAGTATTATCTTCTTAGAGGATACCTGTGTTAGATTACTTTTCTCTTAGGATAGTAAGGTTCGGGCCAAGTGCAGAATATGGCAAATTATACACAGTCTGACAATAGACTTGTTGAGCCAATTTTGTTTTGTTCGATTCTTTCTCATTCTTATGTGTGAGAATGAACAGGTTTGGCTTGACACCAATCTTCAGGAAGTGAAATAATGCTGGCTTCAGTTTAATGTACCATTATTGGTAAGTCAAACTACCTTCCAAGGCAATTTAACAAGCTAATTAATGCACTGTTTGTATCAACATGAGTGAAATATTAACGATGGAAGTAATGGGCACAAATATATAAGGGTCAACATTTTCTCCAGATGGAGATTAAGTATTTGCAGAACATTCTAATGTGATAGAGATCACATCTAAACGTAATCCCATACTCACCTGGCATCCAAACACACACATTCTGACAAGGGTCATATGATAGTGATCAGGAACAGGAACCCTGCTGATTATCCCTTTTCTAATCCAGAGACTGCACATTGCTGCCCTATAGCAAGTGAAATTTGTCAGCTCAGCAAAGAACAGGGATCAAACCTGGAGCCACCCTGATCTGCATGCCTCAATACCACATCACACAATTTATTTGCCCACTGGACCAGCAGGGAACCTAAATTGAAATGTTTTAAAGCAAATGACTGATAAAATTCTCTTACAAGGCACTTTATTGGGTAAATGTGACCTTTGACATGTACGTGCTATTCAGAGTGACAATGGCCTAGTGACCAGTGGCATCAAATCAGTACTGCTCCCAACACTAAGCAAGCTGCAATTTAGGAGGACCTTTTTATGTACTTTGCTTCAATACTTTGTCAGCTTTATTTCAAATATTAGGAGTTTTGATTGCTCTCAAGTAGACGAAGAGTGCTGGGTTAGCAGTCCTTTAGTTTAGTGATGGCATCATCTCACTCCTTGTACAATCGCTAATAGTCTAATGATGGTGTGAATCCAACACCAGGTAAGCTAATAATAACACGTCTTTCCAGATATTAGTGGATATGACTCAACTCTGAACAGACTAACGGTGGACAGATTTATCTGGTGATATAAAAGTAGTAGACATAGAAATTATTCACAGTCCAATGGCAAGCAGACCACAATCTGTAGTGGTACATATTTGCGTCCTTGATGGTATGAGGTCAGCTGTTTCTGTACTTAGGTATTCAAAGATTGAATTCAGATTTTGAACTTATTGAAATATTAACATAAATATATTTTTATGTACAGATGCATACTTTTTTAGTTGTATAACAGAAATATAGGACATGGCCTTTAAATAAAAGCAGACTGAATGTGAGTTACTGTCATGCAGTGAATGCTGACGTTTTTCTTTTAAGCACAGCTTTTCATACTTAAAGGAATTCAAGCAAGCAGTACTTTTTCCCCTCACAAATGCATTGAATTTATGAGCTCTCTGAATATCTGGCAATACAGTAATCTTTTTATTAGAGCAATATTTAAATTTCACGAACTAGAGATTCATTAGTTAGTTTTCCATCTAATATAAATCTTCTATGTTGTAATATTATAATTAGATTTGTAACTTTCACTGAAATCTCATCATTTAAATAATCATTTGGCAAATTCTACAAAAATGCAACTTCAAGAATTTAACTCCTCATGGGCCTGCGAATGTTGCTCACTGACCTACTTTTCATATTTACTACTTCCACTAGAAATTCACTACTTTAAGTAAAACATATTTTTGAAATGTTATCCACAGAATAGTGAAAGGGCTGAATTATAGGGAACTTCTACAAGCAAGGCTTTAACGATGTAAGTAGGTAGGGGTTAATTTGGGGCAGGGGAGGTTCAAAAATGGCAGTTAAGATGGAAGTAATTTTGCATTAATCCTGGGTATTGAAGTTGTGCCCAAGTTGCGTTTTAATACTGAGAATAGCGTTACAATCCAATACATTTGTTTGTGCCCAGGTCAGTTCAAGTGCCTGTTGGATGATAGTCACACCCTTTAGATTTATTTACAAAACTGTCTACTTTGTATACATTGATCACCAACCAGCTGTTCCTTTTTTCTTCATTTTACCAAGTCCGATAAAAGTCAGAAAGACAAAGCCACCAGATCATATGCAATAAATTAGAAGGAAACCTTGAGACTCTTAAATTATACAACAGAGTATGATGAGGCAAAAGTTTTACAAATCATCATGCTGTTTATAATCAATGAAATAAAAATGTGCTGCCAGGGCTAATGATATTTTTATGTTCTGATACACAGACGCTCTTACATCATGTAAATGCAATAGACCATATATTCTTTTGTTTAGTAACTCCTGGATGCTACTCCCTTTTAATGCAACATGAGAGGATTTTAAAAATGTTGAATTAATGAGATGGAGAGAGCAAATTCACTTTAAAAAAAAGACCATTTATAAACATGTCATAGCATCTAATGAAGTTTCAAAGTATAGTTTCTCAGCTCCTCACATGCTAATGATCTGATTAATACAGTGTGCTTTTAAAATGTTTGACAGAATCTCAGGACTACAGTTCCAAATAGCAGAAGGCTTTCTCAACAACTGTTATAAAATGATAATGTAGCACACAGTAGGACATGTAAGATAACATCATAGGAACTGTAGGGGGTGAAGAGTAATCTTACGAGTGCCAGGCGAGGACCACCTTTGGCTTCAAAGAGAACTGCAGCCATTTTGGAGCCATTTCTGTTTCCTTGTGACACCAAAGTGTTTCTCCTGTAGATGCTCCAGTCTCTCACCACAGGGACTGGAGCTGAGAGTTTGTCTGATGTCGTCACACTCCATAAGATTGGCCATCTGCATTATCAGATAAAATACTCTTGTCACTTTTTGATTTCAGGGCAAGGTGTCGTGAAGATTGTTGTGAACTATATTCAAACTACAAATTGGCTCATAATCTGAGATCATCCTGGATTACATTCAGCAGGGTACAGGTATGCTGCTGAAGCTGAGCAATGCACTAATACTGTGAAGTAGACAAATGTCTCTAACAGCAATTATGTTGGTCAGATTATCAAGCCCTGATCTTTTTGATCTTCAGATACAGTGATGTTCTGGTGCTTTAATACAAACATGTCTCTATGCAAATAAAATCCATAATCCTGGAACAAAGTCATTAAAAGTTCATTTCTGCTCCCTTTCCACCTCCACATTTCAGTCAATAAATACATCACATGAGCCCTAAACTTATGAAGAGTGTATATTATTATATAAATCCTTAAAATATTTGTACAGAATTCCTTTATTTTATTTTAAGAAAAATATAAACTTACTTAAAATAAACAGTTTAATGCCTCTCTTAAAATGAACAACTCACATTTATATCACACTTTTAAATTAGAAAAATGTCCAAAGCTGCTCTTAAAGAAGTAATTAGACAAAAATGGTTGCCTACCCACAAAAGGCGATATTAGAAGGAGTGATAAAAAGTTTGAGCTTGATTAAAGAAATTAGTTTTAGGGAGGGTCTTAAATGAGGAATTGGCAATGGGAAAGTAAAGAGATTTAAGGACTCTGTAGGGCCAAGGGAGTTGAAGGCACAATTACTACTAATGGGATAAAAGGAGGGAGGTATGTGCAAGAGGTCAGAATCAGAGGAACAGAGCATCCAGGGTACCATAGGGCTAGTGCAGGTTACAGAGACATGGAACTAGAAGGCCAAGAATGGATTTAAACACAAGGACGATCATTTTAAATTTGACGCATTCGGGTAATCGGGAACTAATGTAGGTTGGATGATGGGTAAGCGCGACTTGATGCAGGATAGAATATAGGTATTGGATTTTTAGACATCCTAAAACTTATAGAGAATGGAAGAGGGGAGGCCACCCAGGAAAACATTGGAATCTGGAGTTGATGAAAGCCGACATATGGATTTCAGCAATACATGTGCAGAGGCTGGAGAAGTAGCAGATGATGTTAAGGAAATAGAAGCAGACAGCCGTTATTATAGAAAGGATCTGTGGGTTGGACACTCAGCGGGGAATCCAATTGGATATTGAGATTGCCAGTAATGTTCTTCAATCTGAGACAGTAGGCAGGGTTTGGAGTTTGTGGCAAGAGTATGGTGTTTGTGGTGAGTGTCAAAGATGATGGCTTGGGACTTCCTAATGTTCAACTAGAGGAAATTGTGGTTCATCAAAGGCTGGGAGCTAGAAACTCAATGGTGCTTTATTTATTCATTCATGGGATGTCACTGGCTCAGCCAGTATTTATTGCCCATCCCCAACTGTCCTTGTTCAGAGGGCATTTTAAGAGTCAACCACATTGCTGTGAGTCTGGAGTCACATGTAGGCCAGACCAGGTAAGGACAGCAGATTGCCTTCCCTAATGGACATTAGTGAACCAGATGGGTTTTTATGACAATTGGCAATGGTTTCACAGTTATCATTAGACTTTTAATTCCAGATTTTTATTGGATTCAAATTCCACCATCTGCCATGTTGGTAGATTCACATTTTATGAATGTTAGGGGTCCCAGCTGAGATCACAAAAACAAACAGGGTGTTTGTCTCTACTACTGAAAGCACCCAGTGTTGCATTTAAAGCTGTTCTTAGGCCAATCTGGGTCAATGTAAGATTGGAGCGAGTTCATTCGGACAGGAAGAGGTCATAAGAAGAGGACACATCATCTTGGGAGGTTTGAGGGACCCAGAGCATTACCCTGGATCTCAGGATTACCAGTCTAGTGACAATACCGCTACGCCACTGCCTCCCTGCTGCAGGCAATTAACAGACACTTGAGCCTCCAATGTGGTGGTCAGGAAGTGTACATTCATTACTAGCAGGAAATGCACCACACATCATATTGCTATAGGCAAAAATACAGGTGTCCAGAACTTCTACCTGAAACAGATGTTAAGCCCTTTGCACATGCTAATAAGGTACCTAATGCTTGCTTGAGCCCCCTTTGCAAATCTGGGTTGTCCTGAATACAGCCAGCAAGAAGGAAGTAACAGGGGCCAGGAAATGTCCAGGTTTGATCGTTGGTCTGTGCTGGGTAAGCAAAACTTTATCTAGGGTCATTGTGGGGATGCCACATGTCATCTCAGTATCCCTGGCCTGGGGAAGAAAACATTAGACAAAGTTTCCTTATCCTAATTGTTCTCTCATGCCCTTTGCTGAAGGGTTTCAGTGAGGACTCCATCAGGGGTGGCCATGATGTTCTCCACAATCGAATAGAGTCACAGCCCAGGCTTGTTAATGAAGTGTGGTCATTTAGGTCTGGTGCCAGAGTGCTACTAACGCTCAGAGAACTGTATCCAGCATGTGTTTATGCCTTCCGGAAAGGGAGGAAACTTGTGGTGGCAAGGGCTGAAAGGAGATGCAGTTTTATAAATTCTATCAATGTGGTGCATTTTAGCAATATTTATGACACAGGCCATGATTATTTGCAAGACTTTACAAAACGACAATAACAAGCATTTTTTTGTACTTTTTATACATGTATTTAGATCAAAGGCATAAAAGAGGCAAGGCCATAAAATATTTGTCACTTAAGTTAACCATTTCTGCATTCGAGCAAATATTCACTGAAATATCTAATCTCACATAAATAATACCAGCCACATCATCTTGGGAGGTTTGAGGGAGTGGGAAATTGTTGCTAAGAGGCTGGGACTAATTAGCTTGCTGTAGATTTGCCTTCAAAAACTGAGTGACATGGAGCGAGATCAACAAAGAGCTTCCCAAATGCTACTGTTCCTCACCTCTATTTTGCAAATCTCTGCCTGCCTTATGACCTCTTCCTGTCTGAATGAACTCGCTCCAATCTTACATTGACCCAGATCGGCCTAAGAACAGCTTTTAAATGCAACACTGGGTGCTTTCAGTAGTAGGGACAAACAACCTGTTTGTTTTTGTGATCTCAACTGGGACCCCTAACATTCATAAAATGTGAATCTACCAACATACCTTGCTTTCAACATCAACAATAATTTATTTTTTTTAGATACTGATTCAAATGTATGTTAATTTGCTTTGTAAGAAGAATTCTCTTACGTTATCATCTTAAGCTGCTGATCTGAAGAGCACTCATTTTCAACATATTCTCCCAGATTATTTTGGTGAATTTGTTTCAAATATAGTGACATGCCTAACGGATTGTATCATACTGTTTACTGCATTTATGTAAAATAGGCAATTGCCAGAAAACGATTGTAGTATAATACAGGCTTCTTAAAAGATAAGACCACTTGAACCAAAATTCCTTCGGATTGGCCTAAATTAATTTTACTGAATGGAATGTTCAAAACTCTGATTGGTCATTGTTTTAATTTCAATCAGTGCTCATCACCAGCTTGGATCCAAAACTGAAATAAATGGTGGCTTCACCCATAAGGGATCATATTTTACCAAATTGTGTCCAAACTGGCTGTGGCTGCTGCAGTCAACAAACATTTCAGTTGGATTCTAAATGGGCTCCCTACCTCAATTTTATCACTGACATCCTGGAATTTAGATAAAGAGATCTTTCAAAGGTGTTCATCCCAGTCACAAAGCACATGATGCAGAAAATCATGTCATTCTAAACCTAACACAGGCTGAAAAAGGAGTCTCAATAGAATAGGGGGATTGGATGGAAAGTGGGCAATTGCAAGATAAATTTAAAAAGTGGCAATGCAAACTGAATGGCTGTATTCCACAGGATATCACATTGCAAAGGGAATGATAAAACTACTTGATGACTCATGGGAACTGATCATCCAGTGTGCGGGAGCAATAACTAAAATGGACAAATATGCCAAGAGAGATAGAACACATATTTTGCAAGGAGACGATGAATCTACACAAGGCATTGGTATGGCTAACATGAGAGTACTGTGTACAATGTTGGTCACTGTACCACAGCAAGGATATCCATGCATTGGAGGCAATGGTGAAATGGACACCACTCTTTTGCCTACCTATGGCATCAGGGTTATAGGATGAAATGGAAGAATGGGATTTCCCAGTGTGGAAAATAGAAGGCTCAGAGGACTTATTGTTCAAGACTCTTAAAGACATAGTTAATTTGAATAGTAATATTGTGTTTGACATTGCCACAAATGCTAGAATCTGGGAATGTGGAATCAGGTTTAGAAGGGGAAAGTTGCAGCAGAACTTAGAATTGATTATTTTACACAGCGAGTATGAAACATGAGGAATGGATTGTGGAAGAAAGGAAGATAGAATGGGAATATATAAGGGGGAATGGGATGGATAATTGAGGGAGTGGTTAATTATGACATTTTTGTTTTTAGGACCAGCCAGATGAATTGCAGAGCCTTCTCCTGTGTTGTATTTTTGTGTGTTTCTATGAATGGAAGCATCACCATCAGTGCTCCTTTTAAAAGTGAATGGCTCAAAAAAATGAGCTTAATGACACTCAGTAAAACAGAAGGTCATGCAACACTGAATTATTTTCTGATCTCCTTTACTTTAAAAATCTGCCATATATACTTTACAAATATTTCAATAATAATCATTTAAAACACCAATGTCATTGAAAATCAGTATTTTTTAAAAAAGTTAACCTCAGCATGCTTGTTTTTTTTGAATCGTTTTTCTTCACTGTTATTCTCCCAACAGTTTTTCTGCTCTTCTAAAGGTCTTGATTTCTTGCTGGGGAACAGTTCCTCACACCCACCAGGCTCCCCAGTACCTCCCATAGGTGGTCATTATTCTTATATGTGTCATGACAGTGTCAAAGGCCATTTGGTCATAAGAAACATCACAGTCAACCCAAATCCTGCCCTCACCCGATGTCCACTCACAGCTATTTCATGCAGGGGATGCTGGGTAATACAAACTCTGGCCAATTTTTTTCATTCTTTAAGCCAGGAACGCTGAGACCAATTACAACTGCCACCCTGGCTGAGATCACTAAATTGGCACTGGTCAAACGTAGGACCTTTCTGGCCTGTATAGTTCAGCTACTAACTGGATAGTCTTGAAAGCCATTGGAAAAAGGCTGCTTGATATTTGCAAAAGTATATATGGAAATTGCAACATTGCTGAGATGTCATTTGATGACTGTACCTTTGTTGATGTTAAATTAAGTCCTTCATACTGTCAGACTCAATAAACCTCCCTGAGAGAGTTTCCACAATTAGGTCATCCGTCCACCGTTTAAACAAAAAATAATGCAAAAATACATCAATGGAACTAGCCTGAAAAAATGTTTTCGAGTGAATCACTAGTCTCTTTAGTCATTTGATTTTTAAACGAGAGGCTGGCGATAAAAGTCCTTCTTCAAAAGTAACTGAAAGACATCCTATTTGAATTACGCTCAAGGGAGAATAGTCTGCTCTCTATTCATGGGATTGCACCCAAAGTTTGCCATTGCACTTACTGAGTCTTGCACAGTTTATCATATGAAGGCTTAGTTCCACTGAAGTTTTTCCCCAAGAATGCAGTCTTCATGCAACACGATTGCCCTCCACACTCCCATAAAACAAATGAGTTTACAATATGCATCAAAAGGAAAATTCATTTAAAAGAGCTACGTGCAGACAGAATTTATTCTAAGTGAAAGGAATCAGCCACTGAATTAGAATTATTAGGACCACTTGGACCTGGTGTGTGAATAAGGCTCTTATGTGTTTGACTCCATTTTCACCATCTTACACCCATCTTGGGTATTCTTTTATCATGTTATGATGCAACAATTAATAAAAATAATGATTTATAAAGCTTCTGTATTAAAAGACAGCAGATTGACTTCTGGCCCCAGTACTGGATAAGCTTTGGCAGTGAGCACAAAACTTCCCCCCGACAGGAGTGGAGGAGATTTTGCCCTGAAAGTCCATAAATTTGGTTTACATTTAAACAGAATCCCCTCCACCAGGTCATTTTGTTCAAACATTTCAAAAAGCCCAATCGATGTAACCAACCTGATACTGCTCCCTTTCACCATTAATGTTGGAATAATTACAGAAATTAAAAAGAGACATCTCAAGAATCAAGACTTTTCCAGATCTCCGGGGAGCCCACTTAAATTTCGTTACAGAAACCACAACATCTCATAAAGTTGTACATCCTTAAAAAAAAGATCTCAGGGCCCCGCCTATTCCTGCAACAATAAATGACGGGCTCCGATCAATTATCAATCTGATTTATTATTACCCACTGTCTGGTGATTGAAAACTTAATTAACCAAACAGGAGTTAGCGACATGTCAGGGCAGGGCAGCTTGGGGCTGTCACGGAGCCAATGGTTGCATTGCGGAGGCTGAGCTTTTTGTATCAATGTGAAATGAGTGAGAAGCAGATATTCGAACAAGTACAACTAGTCAGAGAAAGGAGGGAATAAAACACATAGACAGAGTGGCGCGGATATAAGCACTTACAAACTTAAGGCATTTTAGAACCACACCCCACAAACCCAAATCCATTCGCTCCTATATCCTAACTGCCTCACGAATCCCAACTTTGTGGTCGTTAAGTTAAAACCAGGTAATCTTTTTTTCCATGAGAACTTCGTCAACATATAACGCTTTAACCCTTTAGCCGCCAGCGCGTTTCACACCGTCCAATTGCCCCCCTCCTTATTTTTAGATCAGTTACTTGGGGTTAGAGGTTAGAGCAGTGGTTTAAATAATCATTACAGTTTTGATGTTTAAGGCCAGATCCATAAAGGTGGGCATAATTGAAGGTTACAGATCAGACACTGGGAGCTAATAGTCTGCTTGGGTCCAGGGTCAATTTTTAGCAGACGAAAGAACACGATGCTCGCGTGTATTTAAAGTTCCCATGGCAAAACAGATAAAAGTTTCTAAATAGGGTTGAAGTTTCGAGTGACTGCGAAACGTTCAGCTTAGGGACATTTTTAAAAATCGATGTGGAGATTTTCAGTTCGGGGATAGAAGACTCGGACGACTTGGACGGTGGAAAGCAAAACGAGACGCGAGCTCCCAAACTTTCTGTGAAAATGAATAAATGGCATTTGAGTAGCATCACTGTGGCGAAAACCCGGACAGATCCGATCGGCAGCCTCAGCTGGAGGCTGGTTACATAGCGATGCATCCGGCTGTCCCGCTGCCTCTCTGGTGCATGAGCAAAGAGTTGAAAAGGGCTGGAGTTTTTATTTTAGCGAGCAGCGCGGGGCTGTGTGATCAGGACTTTCAGACACACATCTAACACTGTTAAGAATGGTGCAATTTCTGTATTACGTCGAGCGGGGGACAGGGGCAACTGCATTCCTACTCCCGGCCACCCTTCCCCTTCTCCATCCTCTGCCGATGGCTGCGAATTGAAAGGTAATTCAATCCAGATTCGGACTGGACACACAAGAGAGGGGAAGAAAAATGTTTCAAAACGTCACATCTACCGGTGATCACGTTTACGGATCTTCAATTATCCCTTACCACGAAGATAGGTGGCGTGCGTTTGTGGGGCTGCACTTCAGGGACTCTCTTTATAGAAAAATGTCATTCCAGCAAGCGGAACACGTCAGTCCGTCCACAGGTTGTGTTTCCTGGTGTGGGAGACAACGGAGCGATCAGTTCTAACCTGCACAGCAGGAATAACGGTCCTTCCTCAAGTCTTTAAAGGTCTCTTTTTCTTTCCCCCCTTTTCTAAAAAAAACCTCGCCTTGTTCTCCATGCTCCTTCATCTCCACGCTGCCGATCTCGTAGCAGTCTTACTAAACAACACAGCCAGGACAGAGCAGGTATTTTATACATTTATCTATATATCTATATATTCACATCTATGGATTTTGTGGGCAGGTATTGCAGTGCGCGGGGAAATAAACTTTTGGGGATTTCGCCCGTTCCTTCTCTTGTCCTGCTTGTAATTTGGGGTGTAAAACTTTGTGAAAGTACCTGAAATCCAGGTGTAAAATAAAAAGGTGTTGATGGGAGGAAAAAAAATATAAAGCATGTCCATCAGCTGATGTGAGCTCTCGCGGAAAATTGCAAGTCGATTTTTCCTTCCCTCTAGCACGCGTGTGTTTCTCGTTTTGTGGGTTTTTTTTTCCTTTTTTTTAAGTGAGGAATGGGAACCGTTAACCTGCTACGACAGTGCGAGGCTCACGATGCGTTCCCCCCCACCACCACCCCCCCTCACCTCATTGTAGCTCCAGTGTAAAGACGGAAATTTCCAGGGATTTAACGAGATCGATAGAATTTTTTTTTAAATTCTACAGGATTTTTAAAAAAGCCACCTTTTGTCATTTACAACCGAATGCAGAGTCCGGATCCCCTTTTCGCTGTGAATACGCGTCTTGCCAAAACTTTGGATCCTTTTTGAACTATGCGATGCTTCCACTTTCCTTTTTTTTGTGTCTTGTACTCCGCATTAAGGGGGAAAAAAACCCAGCAAACTTAAGGGACGAGTAACTAAAATCACTTATGATGGCAAAAGTGAAAGTTGGAGGTTCGTCTTAAAATCAAGTAATGACTGAAGTCAGTTCTGATCAGAACTCAGGGGAGCGGATGGTGTTTAAAGTGTGATTCATTGTGTAGGAGTCGCCGTAATTGTTTATTTTCCCCCCTTCACTCGAATAAGTAAAAAAGAAAGTGGAGTTGTTATGTGATGGCACACTGATGGCATTTTTCACTATGACATGCTCGGTGGCTTATGTGACTTTATTACATAAGCTAAGTCAGGATGGCCATTTTTTTGAGTGATCCTAAGATCTTTGTTGCTGTGTGTGTGTGTGTGTTTTTTTTTTAATTAGTGTGGATTGTGGTCGGACTTTCATATCTACGAGGCACAGGAATAAATATCAGCCCATTTAACATACACTTTCTGTGCGTTGATCGTTTGGTGCGAACCTTTTTTTTGGACCAGAGCCTGGATTCCCCCTCCCTCCCTCCCTCCCCCCGCCCATTTGTTAGTTTCGTTTCAGTTTGAATTCACAACAAAACGTTTTTTTTTAAAAAATGATCATACGTTTCCTGCCATCGTTTGCCTGGCGTAAATCTTTTATGTGCGTCCTTTCAGATTTTTTTTTTAAAAAAAGGAAAAGGACATCTGTAAATTTGGGGGAATTACCACATTCATGTCATATTACAGTTACAATTTGCCCACATGAGCCGGAATCACCTTTAATCATCGCGGGTGTTTGATGCTTTGGTGTGTGTGTGTGTGGGGAGGGGGGCGGTGGGGAGGTGGGGATTGGTAATATTTGGTTGTGGAGGGGAGGGCGGCGGTGGGGGGGGGGGGGGGGAATTGTTGAAGAAGTAAAATAAAAAGAGGTAAAAGTGTAAATTCCAGCAAGGGCGGAAATGCAGATTGATACAGAGTTTTGATCTCAGCCGGCACCGTTACTTTGCCTTTCAACACCTCAGTTGCAGACGTTGATGTAGTTTAACGATTACCCGTTTCCTACAGTCAGGAGGGATAAAAATCAAACATTTCTGAAGTCCCGCAAAGCAGTTCAATGCCGGTCTTCACACCCGGCGGTACCATCGACCGTGTTCCTTTTCCACCTCTGCCCCTCTTGAGTAAGTCAGCGATCGCGCTTGTTTGCCTCCCTTGTCACTGTCAAACAAAAGAGTAAAAGTCAACAAAAACAAGCCCCCCCCCCCTCCCCTCTTCTCTGGGGCAACCCACCCCCACCCCACCCACCCCCCCTTCCAACAATCGCCTTGTTATGTTTCTTTTTTTTTTAAAAATGATTATTTTTTTTTAAAACATAAAATGCAAACGGATTTCAGCCACCATCTGATCCGCAAGGCTGCCTTTATGTGTTTGGACAGTGGCAGGCTTTTTCGCTCAGGCGCAACGGCCCCAATTTGGGAAGATTTTTTTTTTGGGGAGGGGGGGTGGTGGATAAAGTCTGTGCTGAGAGTTGCGAGGCGCGTTGCGAGCTGTGCGGAGGGGCTGACAAGAGGTGTCGGCTTTGTGGGATCGTGTGGAACCCCCCCCAAGTCCGCTGAGTGCGCTGGTGGCCGGAGCTTGTGCTTTATTTCGCGGGCAGTATTTAAATGAGTACCGTAAAACACATTGTTGGCGTGTATGTTTTGTAAACGCTCCCTCTATTTCTCTCCCCCTCTCTCTCTCTCTCTCCCCTTCCGAAGGACCGTAAAGCGTCGTGAAAAGAGCCGGTTGGGGGGGGGGAACGAGCCGATGCCGAGTCCTGGAATCTGATCAGACTCTTATCAATGAAGCAGCAGATCATGGCGGATGGCCCCAGGTGTAAGAGGCGAAAACAAGCCAACCCCAGGAGGAAAAACGGTAGGAGAGGGCACCTTTCCTTTACTGGCACCGTGTCCCGCATAAAGTTCGCCTCAGATTATTAACAGCGGCTCTTTTTTTTCCCCCTCTCTCTCTGTAATGTTGATTGACTCGGAAAGAAAAGCCCCCCCCCCCCTCCCCCAGTGAAAGTGCTAGATGTATGTTGTGTGAAAGTTACTCCTGTCTCCCTGACTCTCTCTCTCTCCAATACCTTGATTTGCCTACAGGAGAAAACCGTTATGTACCTCTTTTGTTTGTTTTCTAAGCCATCGTGTATTTATCTAAACTCTTTCGATAAAAAGGGAAGGATGTGCCAGACTTTGGCAACACTTCAGTTTAACGGAGCACACCTTACATACATGTGTTTGTTAAATGTTTTCATACTTGCAGTCGATTCCGTTTTTTTTCCTCTCAATGATGGTCGCAACTTTTTTTTAAAAAAAAAGATTTGTAAGCCTGAAGTAAGGAAATAAAAAGCCAGTCAGATAGGGGTTTCTATTTTTTTTAAAAAAGGAGCAAATTTCTCTCTCTCTCTCTCTCTCGTTTCTTTAGATTTTGTTTTGATGTGAGGTGCGGGGAAAGGGAGGGGAGGGGTGATAACAGGATCAGAATAAAACGTTTCGCTTCTTGGTACCTAGGTCTTTTTGTGTGTGTGTGTGTGTGTGTGTGTCTGTCGCCCCTCGCATTATTTAAAGCTTCTGTCTGTGTGTTACGGGATCAGGGCTTTGTTGATGGGTTTATTATTCATGTTTTCACCTCGCACTGGCTGAAATGTTATGCCGCCAGCTCGACATTTTGTGTTAACATTCATTTCATCTTGTGATCTTGTATGCGTTCTCCACCGCCAACACCACCCACCCCCCACCACCCTCGCACACACACACACACAACACTCCACCACCACCACCTTGATATGTTTGGCTCGATCAATAAATAAAGTGTCCGTAACAATAGCAGAAAAAAGAGAGGCGAGGAATCGGGAGTTCCTATTTAAAGTACAGTCCATAGCGACTGGACGAGGAGGCGGTGTGTGTGTATGTTAGTGTGAGTGTGTGTGTGTATGTTACCGTGTCCCCTGCACGCAGTCTGCCTTTTCCTCCTTTAGCAGATTAAACTTATTGATTTTTCTCCTTTTTTTTGTTGCTCTGTCAATGCTTGAGGCTGATTCCTTTCTCTTTCTCTCGCTCTCTCTCTCTTTCCCTTCCTTTCTAAGTATTCCAAAAGCACGTTGCTGGTGTCAAGAGATTAACTAGAGTGGCTTTTCCCTTCTTTCCCTTTTGTATGTGTGTGTGTGTGTGTTCATGAAACATGGAACATGAGATTAGAAACCAATGTTAGGGAAAGACAAATAAGGTAGGGATCCTTTTTAAACCAACGTGCCTTGAAGATCACTGGCTGGATCTCTAGCGTGACTTCAAGTTTTCTCGAGTGTCTTGTTTTCTGGTTATTTTAACGAGGTGATTTTTTTTTTACACACTGTAATGCACATCCCTCTTTTTCTGTTGTGGTCGGTAGTTGCGGGGGGTGTGGGGGGGGGGGGGTGGGTGGTGGGTGTGCGGGGGAGGCGCGGGGGTTGCTGCAGGTAAAAAACGCTTTTCATTTTCTCCCGTGTCATGCACACATCCAAATGGCTTTCCCCGAGGGAATCGCCTGCATTTATCATAGCTGACTGCAGGAGAAGGTTTTTTTTTAATCTTCCGTCTCACCTCACCTCCCCCCCCCCCCCCCCTCCCCTCCTCGCCTTCTCCCAGAGTCATGGAAAAGATGTCAGCTCCTTGGTTGTGCATCCGCTGATAGCAGTATTTGAAGATGTTATCAGAGCGATATGTATTGCAGGAAAGAAGGGGGGGTGGGGAGGGGGGGAGAGAGATGCTGGGCTGCAAGTAACTGTATGCGATCAGGCAGGAGGGGAGTGAAAAATACCAAGAGAGAGAGAGAGAGAGAAAAATCGAACAAAAGGCAGTGTCAGTTTCAGTCACAACCCAAGTCAGATGATCATTGACTCATCTGTAACTTTGAAACACTTTTACTTTAAGTGTTTTGTTTCAGGACTCGGGAGACCTGCGCTTACTTAATAATTTATACTTTGGGTAACTTTGATTTCCAGTTAGATCAAAGGAAATCAAACTTCTTTTTAGCAAGTGAAATTGATGTGCATGTAGCAATTTCACAACTGGTAGCCGAGTTACCATTGTTCCGGGTGTATTTTCTCAGTGGGGAAAAAAGCTGTCCTGTGTTGTTGTTTTGGTTAACCCTTTCCATTGATATTTTGTTATAGTCCCTGCCCTCCCCCCACCCCAACACCCCGCTACCCTAACACATACTCATACACACACACACACACACACACAGGTTCTGTTTATGACATTCCCTGGGAATGCTAGCGTTCTGCTGAGAGAGTCCTTTGTTCATTGCAGAAATAGTGTTCGCAATGTTTAATGATTAAGTAGAGTCGCCTGTTTCACCACCCACATTAAGTGTTCTGGTCGTTTTATTTATATGTATACATATTTGGTGCCCCATCAGTCGATCTGGTCACTTCTGCAAAAGCCTTAAACTGCTAAAAGTTAATCAGGATCAGTCTCAGAGAAAGGAAATTAAACTTAACTTCTCGAGAAATGTTTTGAAGAAAAGTTTGGACGTTGTTCTGAATTGGCTCTAAATTGTGAGAGGTGGACGAAATTGAGAAACCCCCATTTAAGTAAAACAATTGCAGGTTTTTTAAAAAAATCTACCTAATCCGGTGCAATCTAACTGTTAAAATATCCGTCGAGCGCTTTCTAGCTTTTGAAGAATGAGAGGGGGGGGGGGGGGGGGGGGAAGAAATGAAACTATCATGGGATTAACTGTTGTGGGCCGACACTGCTGTTTCTGTTGAGCGACGTTCAGCAGTGAGCCTATCATCATGGTCGACTGACCCAGTGTATGTCTCAGTCCAGGTTTCGTGAATCCGCCCAGCTTCAGTGTTAAAAAAAACTTAACATCAAAAATATCAGGAGAAAGAAAGAGGGTGAACTAGAAGTGGGGAAAGTGTCTCCAGACAACAAGAAAATAAACATCACTCATGGAGCCTTATAAACCTTTACCAATCGCGCTCAAACACTGTTGCAATACTTTCATCAGGTGTTGCAAGTAACAGCTAACTGTAAAAGCTGCACTTCGTTGCCATTTGCAGCTAGCCTGGTGAGCAAATGTAAGGGGTTCGGCTTTGATAATATATATTACATTTTATATTATCTATAATAAAAGTGCAAAGCATCCAGCTTATTTATTAGCAGCTAGTAAAATAATTCATTAGAATTGGGAAGATTTATTCCCCCGCCCCCTCTACTTACCTCAGACCAGTAGCTATCCATCATCAGCTGTAAACACATTAGTAAAGGATCTTTCCCTTCTGTTAGGATGTATTGATCATTGTCAATAAAGGTACTTTGGAGGAATGGGTTAAGGGTAAAGAACCAGATGCTGCGAGCAGAGTTTTGTGTCTGCACTCATGCTGAAGGTAAAAAAAAAAGCAGTAATTCATTTATAGCAACATTGCTTTCAAGACTTAACAAAGGCAGATTCTTTCCAGTCCAAACATTTTACCCCGTTGTCATTAGTCCTGGCAGTGTAGGTGCACTTTCATTGAAGGGGAGAGAAGAGAAAGCTTGCTGGGTTTCTTTTTTCAAGCTTGCCTAGATTTTTTTTTCCGCTCCTTTCCCAGAAAGCGGCTTCCCAAGGTACATGCTATTTTGCGCCTGTCATCAAAGTACAGAGAGGGAGAGAGAAGGTTTGCAGTGATCACAGACAATTGATTGTCAGGACTAATGTGTTTCATTTACATGTTTATAACGTCAATAGTGCTAGGGTGTCCACTGTACTATTCACTCCACAATTCCACAAGGGTGCAATTGTCTGCGCGTCTAAAACAGACACCTTTTCTGATGGGCTTTTAGTTGGCATTTTTAGCTTAAAAATAGCGGGGAGGGGGGTTGGGGAGAGGGGTTGAGTCAGACTGGCTGCTATGGTATTACAGTTGAAAAAAGAATGTTTTTTTTTGCTTTAAGCGTGTAACATAATTAATAAAGATCTCCCGACACTTAATTGCTGATGTTTGAGCAGATACATGCAGGCTTATTGGGGGAAAAAATTAAGCAGGCTTTTAAAAACAAAATAATACATATATTAGCAACAGCATATGAATCAATCATATAGAAGGCTAGCAGAAAGTGTAATGTTTTACATGCGTTTTTTTTTAACTTTGAAATGTAAAGGAAGTGTTCCTGTGCATGTTGTTGTAGGAAGAGTTATTTATTTTGTTGTCTGAGAGTTCTGCCTAACGGGAAAATATGCACAGCAGAGGCACCGTTAGTTGAACTCTGACTCTGCGGTCTTTTAAATGCCTTAGGTATGATTTCACTTTCACTCACATCAATGGTGACCTGAATGCCTTTCATATCTGATCCGCCGTGTCTCTCCCAGTAAACATCCCCTGAGGGGAGAACAAAGAAAGAGCTTCTTCTTCTTAATCACAATTCAGCCCTTTCACCGCCAGCAGGCTAAATTTGCATTCGGCATCAAGAACAAGATGAAAAGAAGAGGGAGAGGGAAAGAGAGAGAGGGGAGAGAGAGAGAGAGAGAAAGGAGAGGAGGGTCTGATGTTGAGGAAAATAGCTTAGGTGTTTGTGAGAGCTAACTAGGCTTCCCCTGGTTACAGCCTTACATGGCTAGCGCTCTCCCCTGTCCGTGTAGCCTTGGCCTGCTTGATAGACTGATAATGTTACAGGATGGCATGCCGGTACTATTCGTGGCCACTCGCTGCAACACTTGAGCAGAACTGTCTAAAGGGGATCAAATTCCACTCCCAAGTCTGCTGTGCCTGAGGTCAGGTGTACATCTTGAAAATGCCTGCTATACAACGTTGTTGTTGTTGTTGTTGTACGGTGCAGTTCACCAATAATAATGAGCGACAGTGTCTAGATCTTGTTCCCACCGCCCAGGCATGAGAGGAATATTCTTCGGTTTCTATTTTAGTTTCAGTTTAGTTTTTAAGAGATCAGATACATTTTAGATCTTTCTTCAGAAGAGAGAAAAAAAAAGCAATAATAATGATTCAGCCTGTACAGACTAACACAAATCGAGCTGACACGACATTCCGCTATACCCAGCCCTGCCATGTCACGAAGTTCAAGGCATTTTAGAGCCATTTAGTCAATGAAGTTGACAGCTGTAGTTCAGTGACCACCTTTATCTTTGAATCTTAAAAGTGCAGCAGCCTTTCCGTTCGAAATGAACCTTCACGAAATCTACAGGCAGCCAACCAGACATTTTGGACTGAGCCAATAAGGGCAATTAGCAACAATTAGTTGGCTTGGTGAAATTAACAAGAAGAATGTCATTTTCCAAACCAGGGATGCAGCAGAATTAGATTATTTTGGGGTTTTTTTTTTGGGAAAAAAACACGTCTTTCAGGGAACTGTCCGTCACGCATTTATTTATCTTAGTCTCTGCAAGGGCTGGAGCGGTTTCCAAATACAAGTTTAGTTTTGGAATAGTTTCGAAGGGCGGTGTATCGTTTTAATGTAACTTACGTGTGGAGGGTTTATCTTATTTTTGTTTAGGAGGGTTTGGGGTGAAGTTTATTACTCTTTCTTTGCTGTCCTCTCTCTATCCCTTTCACCCTTTTCCAACGGCTGCAAAATTTACTTCAACCAACACCTTAGCACACTTGGGAGGGAGGTGGGGGGGAGCAGGGGTTGGGAGGGCGGGGGGGGCGGGTGTGAAGTAGCAAGCTATGGCAAAAAGGTTTCTGTGCAAGGCGGGGTGTTGGGATAATTTTGTACCAGGCATATGTGATGTGGGACCTCTGCAGAGGCGCTTACAGGCATTTTAACCCTTTGAGGACACTTTCTCGGTTCTTGTGAGCCGACACTTACTCTTGGCATCAGCGCCGATAGAAGCCACCAGAGGATAAAGGCAGCAATGTCTCAGAGGGTTTTTTTTTAAAAAAAATCTCTCACTTGAAATTAACTGCCACTCGTAAACTTCGTTTGTGGAACTTAGTGAGTTAAATAAGTATGTGTCAGTGCTGGAGCAGCTTGGCAGTTTGAGAAAGTAAGGGCACGAACAGAGTGCTAACATGAAAGGTGTTTGCTATGTTGTTAGAGCCGGTGGTAAACTGCGAGCTCCCTTGCCACAGAGTCTTATGATTGGGTGCTACCGATCAACTTCCTTCTAAGGTGATATACCACTCTGCTGAACTGCCCATCTACCCCTTAAAGTCAGGTTACAAAGAGATGAAAGGAGTTGAAAGTGGACTTCGTTAGCTTCATTACAAGCATCGGGCGGTTCCTGCAGGGATTGCTCGGAGGGTGTAATCAATTTCCAGTGGACATTTGGAATCAAGTATTCTCAAAACTAAAGTTAATCTGCCTCTGGTCTCAGTGGCGCGGTGTGTGCTGGTTAAGGGTCACCGCACAAGGAGATCATGAGTTCAGGCTGTCCCGTGCCAGTCGTTGGTGATGGGCGAATGCGAGAGATTCCCCGGGATGGGTAACAGACACCGGGAGGGTTAGACAGGCTTACCCCGCTTCTGCACAACTCCCAGTGGCCCCTTCAGAAAACCTCGGCTCAGGTCACGCACTTGTGCCCATGGGGGCGCAGGGAGAAGGGACACAGGAACAGAGGGCGGAGGGAGGAAGCTAACATCAGGGCAAAGTGAATGACCATCAGGCGAGGCAATGGTAAAGCGGAATGGAGAGAGAGAGAGAGAGAAAAGCAAGAACTAGTTTTGGAAAGGTGAGAATGTAGGAGGAATGCTGTCACACCCTTGGAAATAAGCCAACTGCGGACCATTCGGCAGATAGTATTAGCCAATCAAAGGCAGAAATGCCACTTCTGGGTTTCGCGTGGACAGAGCGAGGGCTTTAGAAAATGTGTCATATCAACCGGTGCATAAAATTACTGAATAGCGATTCTTTCCATAAAGTGACAGCTTGCACAGGGCGTTTTCCAACACATTCCCGGAACCAGAGGGAACAGTTAACTAGAAAAATTAGATAACCATAAAACAACATATTTGAAATACTAATAGAAGATAAGATGTAATGTTGAATTTTACCATGCTATCGCGGAAACAAGCACACACTTTACATATATGTGTGCTTGTGTGACTGTGGATGTGTATCCTGTGTGTCTATGTATATATAGTTGGCAAAACTATTTTGGATGAAAAATGGAAATTGACAGAGCAAGTGCTGCCAGTGCAGTGAGAGCTGCTGCAGCTATCTTCTGCCCAGGGCTTTGTAGTGAAACACTAGTTTTGAGCTATAATGGTGACATACGGCACTGTGTATTTGATTGTTAGGTGGATGAGCACTTCTGGCAAGGTCATTGGCAGAGTGAACAATCAATAGCAGATCAGCAGATTGAGATATCATGACATCTAGAATCCAAGCCATTTATTTATTAACATGAATTTCAATACTTCATACACTTTGAACTAAACTTCATTTTAAAACTGACCTTTTTTTTTCTTTTCGTTTTCTTTCCACTAAGTTTCACTCCCATCACCTGCGTCCCCTTTCTCCCACTAAGTAAAACATGTACCAGGGCTATGACCAGGATGGTAGGTGTTTTTTTCCCTGAGGCTCTTCTTAAGGTGGTGTCTGTTGAAGATGTATGAAGTTACGACAGAGGGGCGGGTCCATCCTTTCCTCAGTCCCTCAGGGAAGTATCTTGATATGATTCGATACCTCCCTGGAATAACACAGATGAGAAAATCACTGTGTCGGGAATCAAACTCCTGTATTTTTTTAAACTGGTTGATTGAACCTCCCTAAACTGTGATGAAATTTCATTTCAAACCTAATATGTAAGTAAAACACAGGGGATATGTATCACAAGAGACAACCACGTTGATACCAGCAAGATAAAAAAAAGTTCTGAAGCACTTCTATATGTTTGAAAGAATAAAATTAATGATGATAATATGTTGGATGAGAACTTGTGAAACCTAAAGGCGAACTGTTTAATAAATTATTTTTAAGTGCATCTGGTCACAATGTTTTGTGCTGTTAAGCTGTGGTGTCGACCAACACTTCCTTAGAGAGTAAGTGGTAAATGCAAAGAAAGATTAGCTTCTGCTCTTTTGAGCCCCTCTGTGCCCCTACATGCAGTTGAAAGTTTACATGTAAACGGCCCTGTAATTGCAGAGGCCTGACTTTGGAATCCATTTGTTCCAAGATAGCAGCAGCCACTTGTGCAATAAACAGCCTGGCCACATGTGCCCCTTTAATCTGGGGATATACCCACCAGCGGCTGTACGCTCACTGGTGAAATTCATTAGAGCACCCCATCTTCAAAGTGTCCATGCTCATGATAATTTAAAGAAAGCTGGTTGCTCCTTCATCTCCTGTAAAAAAAAGTATTTTTAATGCAGCCCTGGTCAGTGTTTGTTTTTAACCCTTTGTTGGTTTATTGTGTTTTTGCGATGAAAGCTTCCATTATAAAGGGCAGTGTTCTCACCACTGTAAAATGATCAGTGCCCAATAATGGGCACCGTTGTGACAAGACCCTCTCTTGAAAGGGAGCCCATATCCTGGCACAAAGCAATTCCCAAGCCATTCCACACAGTTTTCTTGCTGGGAACGATTGGATAGTTTGAACAATTTACTTGTCTCACGGATGTCCCTTTTATGAGGCATTCATTGTCTTTTACATTTCCTTTCATTTGATAATGGATAGAATATATACTCTTTAATTGATTGAACTTCTTTATTAATCAAACATACAGCAAAGCAAATGATCAGGGAGAGGTAACACAATTGAAATCCAAGTTTCTGCTACACAGCAACCCTTCAAACTAAACATTGGTCTGGGAAGAGAAAAACAAGTTTACCTGAACAAGGAGCCTTATTTGTTGTTGGAACAAACAACAAAAAAAAGGCAGCGCAGATGCAACTAGTTCAGATGGCCCTTGTCAACTTAACGACTCTTGAAGATGCAACCAAACTGAATCCAACCTTTGTACCATTTTCTATACCCCGATTCTAGTATCCAGCAGTCTCGCTAATCCAGCAGAATTTGCTTTCAGCAGATTAGTCAGAGTGTCAAGCCCTCCCTTGCATTTGGTTCAGAAAAAAACATTCCTTGACGTTTATACAGAGAGCACATTTGGACTTGCCCAAACAATATGCAGCATGGACTTACTCCTCCTGGGCCTCCAACACCTTTGAAACTTGTGTGTGAGTGTGTGTGTGTGTGTGCGTGCATGTGCCCGTGTGTGTGTGTACGTGTGTGTCTGTATTTATGTGTATGGGGGGATTTGTTGCACGTTGTTGTGTTAAGCAGTGGCTGTTGCTAGCTACAGTACACACACATCTGTGGCTGGCAGGAAGGAGTTGTCTTCAGTAATTAATGTAATGAAATATTCATCTGCGCTACCTTTTCAGTAGTCTCACAAATTAGGCTGTAACACTTAATGTCTGCACTGCCTCCGTTTTTATTATAATGGCAGGTTTTGCATCTGCAATTAGGACTTATACTGACAGTTACAATTTCCAAGGGATGGTAAACAGCGTGGTGTATGAGAAGCGTAATCCACGTGCAAAGCCCCCATCTCTTTAACCTTGTTGTTTTTTGTGCAGAGGTTACCTTTTCCCGACAGTGCAAAATCGACTTGACATAACTGTTCATCAGTTTCAAGGTTCTCCCTCGAGGTATTTACATCAAATCAGCCCAGTCAAGCTTCAAGTTGAAATTGGCAGCCCAGAAACTGACAGGGTTGGGACTGGGAAAGAGACAGCACATAGGCAGCGAATTGACAGCAGCAGGGTGAAAGAGACAAAGCTTCTCGGCTTCTGTGGAAAAAAAGATCAGCCCTAACGGTGCAGGTCAGCAGCGACGCAAGGCACTCCATCAGTGCTAGTGTGCTGTTGTGTGTTTTATTTTGGGGGTGGGGAGTGTGAGGGTGAAGGAAGGGGGAGGTTAAAACATAGTAATCTAGTGGCATGAAAAAGAAAAGAAATTTATCAAAAAAATTGTAGTCAGTTCTAAAGTTAAACCTGTGATATTTTGGCACTTTAGGTTTCAATGTGAGAAACGGTAAAGAGCAAATTTTTTACAAGTATTTGCTTCCTTTGATAGCCTATCAGTTTGGTGATCAGTGGGGTTTCCTTAATAACATGAGAGAGCCTTGATCAAACTCAAATACTGCAGTTGCAAAAGTTATTTGAATACAAAAAATCTTATTGGTACAAATATACGTCATTCAGGGGGAAGCAAAAGAGGCTGTGGGGGGTGGGGGATGTTGAGGGGAGGTGGAGAACTCTTTAAAATTGCTTCATGAGTGCCGAGAACTTAAAACATACTGTTTAAAACATGCACAGTAAATGAAAAAAGTGGAAAAAAAACATCCTAAGGTGTCCATTGTGTTTCAAAGGAAATAAACAGCAGCCATCGATCCTCTGTTGAGACACAATGGAAAGTTTTGCGTGTGCTGTGAAGAAATAAATGCGTAGACCCCCTCAGTTTCTGAATGGTTCTTTGATACCGCCCGGGCAGCCCAATGGCTGAAAAAAATGTCTGTCCTATCTCTATTCAAGTAATAAAGGTTCACCTTATAAGTTAAACATTCTTTGAAATACTTTTCTTCAGCTTTGCATTTGACAGGCACTGGGCATCTATTGATGGCTTTTCGACAGGCAGTGTTGAGCTAAAGTGGTGTGACCAGAGAGTTTTGTTAAGCTCTGAACAAAAGATTGGAGATGCCTCACTGGCATTGTCCACGCATATATATGGGCCTTGTCACAGTTTTACTTGATTTAATGCTCTGTTTATTCCTATCTGTGCTTTGAGACTCTTTTTGCCAAGGTGCAGACAAGCAGCTCTGTAACTAGACTCAGCAACCTGAAGGTTTGTTTTTTATGTGGGTATGTGAAAGACAGAATTATAGTTCACTTCTCAGGTTGTTTTAAAAAAGAGAAGTGTTTGTTGTGGGATTTAAAGGGGAGGGGGCGGGCACTCTAGAGAGGTAGTCATGGGAAGTGTCTTTCGACTGGAAAGAATGCACGGCAGGTCAGGGTGCGAATTTGCAGGGAGCCATAGCTAGCATAAACCCCCAGAAGCAGGTACTTTGTTCCCTGTCAAAAATCAAAAGCCACACCAGTTATGAAAAGGTTGGCGGTGTCACTTTAAGTCGTGACAGCTACAGTTGTCATAGTTTCTGCAACATTACGTTATTGTGAGCCTCCCGCAAGAAGCCATGACACATTCGTGTCCCCTTCAAGTTCAAATGCTCCCCCCCACCAACCCACTTGAGAATTGTCCAAAATTTGAGATAGTTTCCCATCCATGCGAAGCATTAGATCAACTAAAGTGAGTTTTATCTACTGCGAAAAAATAGCTCATGCTATGTTTGACACTCCAGCTAAGACTGCGATCTATTCTTCAGGAGCTTCCCTGTTAAATTACCTTATTTATGTGTTTGTTGCTTCTGAGGGGTGTTGAGTTTAATTATGAAGTGAGAGAAGGAAACAAGACTATAAAAGAAAGCAGCATGAAGGAAAAAAACACAGAGCACAGGATGGAAACAATAATGTACACCGACAATTGCACCTAGCCATTCATACCTAGAGAAGAGGCACATATAGATACATGCACAGGTGCAGATACCATAATATATAGACACACAGATAGATATGCATAGTCAGAAATACTCTGACAGACACATCCAAATATATATCTCCTAATGGTCACTGGTATTAAATTGAAACCAAAATGGTTTCCTTGTGCACGTCAACATCAGTGATTACTTTTCAGGGACATATACAAATCTTTAACTCTCTATAAAAATGGTTTATCCTTAGAGAAAGAGTTTGGTTTTGGGCTTCTAAAAGCATAGGAACTTAATGTTATGAAAACAACGGTGAGATGCTTGAACTTCAGAGTGTAAAACTTCCTCAGAATCAGATTAATTAAAGGCCAACTTCAGTTAGTAGAAACCTTTTATCCCACCCCACCCCCAATTGTATGTCACATGAGCAAACTCTGAAGATGTGCAACAATGTGGTTGACTCTTAACTGTCCTCTGAAATGGCATAGAAAGTCACATAATTTAATAGCAAATTAGGGATGGGCAACAAATGCTGGCCTTGCTAGTGATGCCCACATCCAATGAAAGAATAAAGAAAAAAATGTAAATGTATAGATTGTTTTAAACACATTTTAGGATTATAAGTATCAAAAGCTACAGAAATAATGCTGCTAAATCCCAGGAATCTGAATCCACGTGTAAAATTTGCTGAACAGTCAAATCTGATGTTTAGGGAGTTGCCCTCTTTCCATCAGTGGTGTACAAACACCCCAAAGCTTTTGTATATAATCAGTTAAGGCTGTGGCAGTCTGATTTGAATCCTCGGTTCCCCCCTCGCCCCATTCTCTTCGTTGAACATATGGTAACCAGATACAGATACAGTCACAGCTCATGCCTTGGTTTGAGGGGTGATGGAAATCAAATTCAGTTTAGATCAAATGATTGAAATTGAATTTGAACTTCCATTACAAGCAGGAGAGGAGCAACATGTCACTGATAATGTGTTTGTAGGCTTATGACCTAGTTTATCAGTACCCTGTAGTGGAAAAATGGATTCTTGTCCAGAGCTAAGCAGGTAAACAGTCCATTCTTTAACAGTAACTGTTCAGAGATACTGTCTGGCTCCAGAGTATTTCTCTTCAGGTAGCTCGCCCTTCCACTGAAGTGGTTGGAGCTAAGATTTTGACTTTAGAAGTAATTGGCTCCTTGCACTGTTCGTTACATATTTTCTCAGCTGGACTTGACTGGCAAGAAAAGGAAGGAAAGATGTCTACAGTAGCACCAACCCTAAACTGAAGAGGAAGCACATTGATTTTACTTCACTGGGCTGGGATGGAGGGCAGTTTTGTCCGTTGAGTGTCTCCTGGTGTAGCGAATACTGGATTGCAGGATATCTTTACTCTGGTTTGCCCAACTCAAAGTGTGTCCCCTCTGCCTGCGAAACGCTAAGCTCCTCTGTTAATGTAAAGCCTCAGCTTGATGTATACAGCATATAAAGATACCCAGATGTCTGGCAGTGAGTTACAAGGCTCAGTCCAGTAGTTCTAATGACGTCATGTAATGGCATCATGAATTGGAAGTACCTAAATTCAAGTGGTTGATGAAAGCCGACCGTACTCCTTGTTTGCATTAGAGCTTCAAACTCACTGCCAACTGTTTGTTAGCCTGTATGCTTTAAGTTTAATACTTTACTTTTTGTTAATTTCTTTCTGACATATTTTCATGACATAGATGTTTCTTGATGTTAGTGCATCTTCATCCTATGTACCCACTTATGTCTCCTTGGTGGCAACCTTCTTTCCAATCAGCTGCATAACCTATACACATGAACCATAGACTGTCCTTGTGTATTGTCTACACCCAAGTTGATTCATGACAGTGAAATGCCACTTGGAAATAACAAACTTTGGTTCCTTCAGTGCTCCCATATATAATATTATTTACACAGTAAATGGTGGTGTACAGGGTATTGCAGTACATGTGCAAGTTACCAATTCCAGAATATGCTCCATAACTGGAATTCTGTAAGATTTCTAAGTGATTTCCAGGATCTACTTAAAGATACTTTCCAGAAGGTTTTACCTTTTTTCCTACCTGATGCAATGTCACTATTGTCTGAAGAAATAAAACAAACCTCAAGGAGTTGGATTATGTAGTGGAGTCTTTGTGAAATAGTTCAATGTTTATTGGAATTGTCTGGAATTACAATGGTATTATTTTCTAATTACAAAAAAACATTGACAGTGAATATTTCTTAAAGGGACCTGACAAGCTGACAAAGTGGAACCTGTGACTCATTCCTGCCTCAAACCATCAAGTGACATACAGGGAGTGCATATTTTAATGGATGGGCGTTGGAATGAAGATGATTTTGAAAGAGGTCAAATCTCTTCTTGTCAGTCTGGGAAGGGTTGGCTCTCTGCTGTAAAATCAGTTCTAAGTGCCATTAGTCTGGCGTCCTTGATATTTGATGCAGGTTTTCTCTGAGTTCCATCTAATCTCTACACCTTCCCATATGAAGCAGTAAAATGTCTGTGTTCCTGTTATTCTCTCCGGCTAAGTTAGTTTAAACTGTCTGAGGCCTTTGAATGCTGAATTCCCTTGATGCTATCATTTTTGTCATTTAACAGCTTTGAGAATATTCATCGCTACAATTGAAACGTTTTAAAATATTGGGGCTGAGAATGGAATTGTCAATAAAGAGTCTTATAAGCAAAACAAAACTCTCTGTTTCAAATGGCACTTGTGAAAAGTGTCTGAATTTGTAGCTAGCACTCAGGGAGGGGTTGAAACACAGCATTCAAACTAAGAGCAGAATCCTACGTTATTTTAATGGTGTATAAATTGAGTTTGAAGGCAATTTTGCTGTGTGAAATGAATACTGAACTCAAATTGTGACCACCAAAACCTTTTTTTTTGTGCGTTAATGTGTATTTTGATGTTTTAATTAATTTTTACATTATTACTTCATTTATTTAGTCATGAGGCAAAATTAATTAATAATTATAATAAGAGTAACTCATTCCCAGGAAGGTTATACTAAAGTAATTACAAATTAAATATGGAATCTTGTAGTTTTGCTTTGTGTTCTAAGTAATGTGCAATAAAATAATTTAAGGCCAAAAAACTCTTTCATTTGCAATATAATTGCTTCTTTTGCACATCTTCAGTACAGTTAATTAAAAGCACTGATTATATTCAGTTACTCTACCTTTGTACTGAAAATATCTTGACCAAATGAGAAAACAGGTGCAAGTATATTTAAAAGTAAAATTGCAATTAGCATTGGAAATTGGGAAATTGATAGGAATTGCTGTTAATTTTAGTCAGTGACAACATAATTTATCCACCTCAAACACAGATAGTGCTCAAACGAACAATTACCTCCTTCGCCATGTGTAGTCTGCAGGTGAAAGTGTTTGCTAAATATTTAGGCAACGTGAGGATGTTTTCTCACATTGAATTCCATCTAGGACTTTGAGTAGGTTTTTACAGTGGGGAATGGGAGAGAGGAGCTGAAGGAATCATTTCTGGTTAAAGGTGTAGAAATAGATAAGGCTTTTTTCCCTCCTCTGGAAGTGTAGTTGCATGTAACGTGGTCTTTTCACATGGAATACATTAACCCATTAAGGGCCTGGCTGGTACTCTGCACCCTGACAGTATTGAAATTTGCTCTGCTCACTCACAGAATTGTATCCTGTGCATTTCCTGAATTGGCATTCCATTTGTAACTGGCATTAAATACACAGAGTGCAATTCGTTTTTGTAAGTCTGACAGTGAAAAGGAAGACTCAAGAGGAATTGTTAGGTAGATATACCATTGCAGAAGGTGGCTACAAAGAGTGTCATATTTTCAGGTTGAAGTGAGGCTGAAGAGAAAAGTTTATTCAGCACAGGAACTGTGAGGGATGCCTTCCGCACTTTTGAGTAAATTTAGATATGTCAGCCTGGCTTGGGCTATTAAATTTCCAATCTGTGGACTTGTACATTATATGCTTGTCATGAGTGGAGATATTAGCATCGTACCTGTACTCTGTTCCAAATAGCACGTTTAAACGGTACATTTTACATAAATGGATATATTTATCAAGTATGTTTAAATGGCACAATTATAGAGCACACAATGTATCTTGTTTACACAGTACCTGCACTGTAGTTAAAAGGGAACATTTATTAATTGTTTTCTGTAATTAAATAAACATGTTTATACAGTGTTTACTTCTTTTTCTCTTCATTCAATTTTCTCCCCGTGCTATTTCTCTCCTGAATGTAAAGGCTCACACTTGGAGACAGTTCCATTAGGTTTTGGTGACCCTCTGGTACTTACCTCAAGTAGTCTTAACAAGCGGTGAATTCAAGTGTACGTGATTATATAGTAACTATTTAAAGGATCTATTTGTACTGTACGCATTTGTTGAAATTAACATTTATGTTGCAACTGTGCTCAATTTAAATGGATGCCTTCATGCCAGAGGAACATTATTTAAATATTTAAAGAAGGTGTGTTAAACCTGAATCGGTTAGTTTATGTGAGTGATATCTGTGGTCTATTTTAATCAATCACATTTATACAATATAGGTTGTATTTTAATGGATGCATTCATATACGATATGCTTGAAATAAACGTTACTCTAATATGAACTCCGCTCTCTGTTGTTTAAATAAATACATTTGTACCTTATGCTTGACATGCAGATGATTATATAGTATATGCACTCTTTTAAATGGGCACATTTACTTTGTATTGTCTATTTAAAGGAATACATTTAAATGGTGCCCTGTTTAAGTCTGCATGTTTCTACAATATGTACTCTATTTAGGAGGACACATTTTACACAGCATGTGCTGTATTTTAATATGTTCGTTTCAAAAATATGTGCTCTATTTGAATAGACTCGTCCGTACAGTACCTGTGTTCAGTTTAATGGACATGTTTATATAGTATGTGCTCTATTTGAATAGTTTCATCTGTACAGTACTTGTGCTTTACTTAGATGAGCATTTTTATATAACGCATGATTTATTTCAACAAACTCATCTACATAGTTCCTGCCTTCTATTAAAATGGGTTAATTTGTAATATTTTTGCTCGTTAGATCAGACAATTAGTTTGATGGGTTTTATGTTTGATTCCTGTACTTTATTTCCTACCATGCTAAGTAAATTTGCAGAAAAAATGGCTTTACCAAAGCACGCCAATGCCATTTGCATGGAAACATTCTGCAGTGTATCATCCTATGGAGCCTTTACTGCTTTAAACTTCTGTTGAATTACATCTGGTAGTTTTTTTTTAATGCTTTTTAAAATCTTTTACCATATTGAACACAAAGTGAATGAAAGAGGCATTAAAATTTAGATTCATTCAGAGGATTGATGTTTTACATGGCTCATGTAAATGCTGGAATGATCAAAATCAGTTCATTTTTCCCAGAACAAGAATAAAGTGGGAAAAAGAGCAAGTGACAAATCTGCACTTTTCATAGCATTGGGACAAAGATAATTGGTTACTAGGAATTAATTACCTAGATTAGGGGACACTTGCAAATTACACTAAAATAATTTTGGGATAAATTGTTGGACTTCAACCCAAGTTCTGCTTTGTTTGTATAATCTATCTTCTAGAGTGCACTGTGTTTGTCACAGATACTGTTTGAATTATTCTTTTCATAATACTAGACACAAAAACCAAGCCTTGTGTAGCACAAGAGAACAAACTAACCTCCACGGGGTTAGTTCAGCTGTGTACTTCTGCCCTGCCACTTACCTCATTCCTAAAATCATAATGTGAAAATGATTCCTTCAATAAAGTGAAGAGACAAAGCCAGGCTTCTGCAAGGGAGAACAAGATGAAGTTTGGGCTTTACAGCCTTAATTAAACCATATACCACTGTCAAACCTGCTGTCTTATTCCAAAAGAAAAATGCACCCCTATTTGGTATTCCGTGACCAGTCACAAAGGTAGGAACTCTTACAGCCAAGTGACAAATTGTCAGAGCTTTATCCAGTCCAGCGTGGATGGTGGAAATGTTTGTATTTTGTGTTTGGCTGTGTCTTGGGACTGAAGATGCCTATTCTATACAGCATGTCAAATCTGGTTAACACGCTGCTATTTATCTTTACTGCTTAACTGGAACAATAGTATGTGCACCGAGTGCTTGTAGATCGTGCTAAGCATGTAGCTACTTTTTGACGCTTCCTTTGTGCTTCGTTGAGCCACTCCAGTGAGCAGGTCAGGCAATATTTCATAAGGTATTCTGGGATTTTGTGAACCTTTCAGGAAACAAATTGTATTCGACAAGTTTAGCATGAGTGAGCTGCCTCAAGACCACTGAAGTGTAGAAAATAGATGCAGGAGATATTGAGAAGCCAATCTTTGTATGCGTGTGTTTGCGTTGTATTGTGTTGTTTGTGTGTTGTGTTTGTGTGTGAATTGTATGTTGTGTTGTATGTGCATTGTGCCTTGCTTCTATGTTGTATGTGTGTATTGTGTTCCGAGTGTTGTGGGGGTAGAGTTGCTCCATAACTCATTATTCCTAACAATCATTCATTACTCTGTTAGTAAACAATCTAATTGTTTCTTTTTCCTACTGATGCCACACTTATGTAATCTTCTGGGGTTTCTCATGTGCACGTTTAAGCCATCAATCTGGTTTCAAAGATCCCAGGAGCACCCCTGACCTGATGTAAGGGGTTCTGTTCCTTGGGGGTTTATGTAAATAGCTTCGTTCACACAAAGTTGTAGATCTGTGATGTTCTCTATTTGTTTTCCATCCCTCTTCCCCAGAATTTGATGGTTGCATTCTGTAAGCCCACAGAAGGCTATGTAGTTCACAAGAATGAGGTCAATTCAATCCTTATTCACAAAAGGATTTTCCCCACTCTGCAGAGGAATGTTTTTTTTACCAGGCATCTGCAGTATTGTTGAAAATAAAGAATAATCCAGGAAAAAGAGACAATTTTAAAAAGGACAATCAAATAATTCAGTTCAGGTGTCATCTTTCCTCCCAAGTTTCTCCCCTCCTCTTTTGAAAGTGCTTGGGTATAGATTCACAATACTGACAACTGCCCAGTACCTTACCATAGTGACTTTCCTCTTGTGAGAGTCTAGATAGAAAGTGGTAATGGGGTATTCACAGCTGAGCATTCCCTAACATTCATACAACAGGTTACTGGTTTAGATAGATTATTTTTCAATACGCTGTAAGTTTTATTTGTTCCATATTATTACTGTAAATGGAGGATAATACAAAGAATAAGTTAAATACTAGAGAAAATAATATAACCCCCAGTAACAGGATAAAACACATTAATTAAGTACCTTTGCACAACTCAGTTCCTGACTATAACCTAGAAAAGTAGTCAGTCATACCTGCAGATTAGAGAAAAGTAGAAGATTATTTATCTCCAGAATGTTTAATGGACTGTTTTCATAGTCCATTATTTTTTGGTTCTGGATTGAATAACTTGGTAATCTGTCTTCTGATTCTCTCTCAGGGGGAGGGAAAAGGGTGCCATCGCTCTCAGCTCCAGAGCTGTCAGTGGGAAAACAATCCCTAATTTCACCACAACACACTGTTTGCTTATATCCGCATAATGTAACTTGCACGCCTAGGATATGTGGCAAATGGGGAAAGCATGCATGGATTTCACAGGTAACAGGATTACGTGGGCATATAATTGATCCATGTGGGAAAAAAGACAGAGCTCTAAATGTGTCTACGCTTTGAAAATGGAGTTTATGAAATGGACATTCGTACATTCGAAGCAATCAATATGTCAATTCTAAGAGATCACAGTGCCAACTGTTTTATGAAGAGAGTGTGTGCACTTACAGTTCTTCCCTCTGCCTTAACCCACTCACAGGCATAAGCCCCTAGTATTGATAGGGATAGAATCACGGTGCATTTGGAAAGCTTCCTAAATGGGTGGGGGTGAATAGTTATGCTTCTTTCAAGCTGACCTGCACTGACTGACTGGCAAATAATAGAACCTAATTTAAACCGTATTAACTAACACTGGGATAAATGACTTTTTCTAACATCTGATTACTTCAATGGGGGTGAGGACCACGCAGACAGTGAACAGAAATCTTGGCCATCTCAAATTCTGACTGGATAGGTTAAATAATATATTTTCAAATGCAACAAGTATTAGTTCAGCCATGAAATTTCCAGGTTAGAGTGGAAAGCTAGCTGGACAATAAGTACCAAGCACATCATTTGAAGGCAACAGGTACAGAATGTGCATTAGAGTTAGTATTGCAATCAAATCTAAAGCTGTCAAAGCTTAAAAGTCCCCGGGTGCTCCTTCCTGATTCCTCTTATGGCTGTTGCATATCAGTGAAAGCAAAGGATCCCTTGCCCTGTATTCCTAAGAGCTCTGGAGTTTTGTCCATAATGATGGGGCAAGGCTTAAAGCTGCAATCTACAGTATGGGGGAAAAGGAACAAGGCTTTGGAAGAAATTTGACATTGTGTCCTAATTCATGTTGAAGATTTTTTTAAAAAGTTAACATTAAACGCACAGTAATGACAAAAAAGAACAATCAGTGGATTTAAGTCCCTCCTACTCAGCTTGTTGCACTTGAAATTCTTTGCCCCTGCTACACTGACACATGCCTACATATTGAACATTTGACTAGGACTAGAGTTGCAAAACACCTTACTTCCTGGGCCTGAGATATGCGAAGTGAAGAAACTGTTTTCCGGTGCGTCACAATATTATGATCCACCGCTGTGCTGTGATGTGTAAAATCTACTTCATTTTCTGCTAACCTGACAATTCCACTTAATAAACTTCAAAAATGGTGAAGCCTTTTACTTGTTCAAATAAACTTTAATATTCTGAGAAAATAATTCTCATTGCATTCAGCAGTATAGTGTTCTGGCAACTGATATATCATGACTTTCTGAAGGACCCATGCTGTGCGGATTTTCTGTCTTGCGAGCTAGACTTTTCTATGCGTACATGCAGGCCAATTTGTAGAGATCAAAAATGGTTAGAGGCATGTGAATTGCCATACTTTTCAGAACATCTTGCGTTTTGAAACCTCTTAAGACGCAGCGTAACTCTGACTCTGTTCAGAATTACTGATATTTCTACCATCACCATTTTGTGCACATCCTAACCATTCCTGCACCAGAGCGTCAGCCTGAAAAATTATGAATTTCTTCTGGCAATTCTCCTTTAAAAAACATTGCACCGTGTCATAAGACAGTCCTTTAATCTTCCTCTCATGTAATAGGTGAACCTTTCTTGAATAAAAATGCCCATCACTGTCCTTGTGGTTGATTCATTTTATCAATAATTTCTAACTTCTGGGTTTTACCTCTTAGACTTACCTTTATTTAAGGAGGACAGAGGGAACATATTTCATTGACAACTTGATATCCTGTTGAACACAGCACCAAAGAAAGCTATCCTTAATGTGGAAAGAAACAATTTTTTTGGATATTCAGGCACACCTGGAAGATTCAACAACAATTGTATCCTTGCTACTTTCCAAATAGTATTTGATGCACAAATCTGGAGGGACGAATAGCTCTCATCATTAGCTCTGGGTGACTATTGAAATCATAAGCACACATTCTAAATCAATGCATTTGATTATTTTTTTCAAGAAGCATCGAATAAAGGAAGTCTTCACAAACACATTTAATGCCACTAAACACTACAACAAAAAGAAGCTTATCCACCACGCCGCTCCCCCCCACCCCACCCCACCTTACTTCAACAGCGTTGTTATGGAAGTCAAACACTTTTACTTTATCCTCCAGAGCTACAGGTTCTTAGCAAGAACTGAATAAACGTAATGTCAAAGAAATCTCTATATCACAAGCAAGCAAACTGGAGGATGCATGTAAAATTTTAATATGTGGGCAGAGATGTTGCACAGCCAAACTTTAAAAAAAAAATGATCAAGGAAGGGTTGGGCAGAGTTAATATATGCTTTGCGAGCAAAAGTAAAGGAAAATTTAAAAAGCATGTTATTTGTCTGTCACGTGGCTGATCTCTCTTTTCCTTTTTTTCTCTCTCTCTTCACGGTGACATCTGCTATCAGGCTAAGCAGGTGTTCCTGTGTAAACGAACGTGGCCTGTTTGTGTTTCACTGTACTTGCTACTGCACAGTCAAATGAGCAGTGTGATTAAGAATCCTGTAAATTTTTGAAAAGGGACGGATGGCTGCCCTACTAGAACCTAATTACAAAGCTCGAACATCCGCGGCTCGGTGCTATCACTGCAGTGGCGAACAGCAGAAATTAATAATATATAATGGCATCATTCTTGCAATTTATAAATGAAGTAAAGTGGGGGAGGTTTCTGCTGATGCGCCGTTTCGTGTTAATTTTGCAAGATTGAATAGAAATTGGAATTTTAGTGAGGTGAAACCTCGCTGACATGCTCCTGCAAGTTGCGAACATGGGATTAACACTGCATCTTAAATGTAATGTCCCTATGATTTGAACAGTGCTGTTTCAATCTGTGAAGCCCGGGCTATCCAGCTGAGAGGTGCGTTGCTGTTACACCTGGTTTGAAGTCTCTGAGGAAGTCTGCAATGGAGCTGCTTAATGATAAAATGTGGTGAATTATCTCATCCTAAAAATATTCCTTGTAATAGCCTTCTGTGATAGTCATTACATTGATAACCTTAACTTGCTTATGTTAAAGCATTCAGTGAGTTGAACTAGCTGTGGGGAAAATGGTCTCCCTGAGCTACCAGCAAGCTCTCCTGCCTCCCGCAAGGCACAAACAAGCTGGACAGAGGCGCCAACCCTACTGAATAAGTAAAGAGGTAAAAGCCACACCTGTGCTTCCTCTATCAGTGAAAAGAAATAGTGCCCAGTTACTTATTAGTTTTTATTTCCATCAACGCATGTTGGTAAATGAATATTTGCTTATACTGCATCAAAAGCTGCATAACATAAGGAAGAATTCATCATGATTATTGTTTTCATAACTACCACAGTTGTATATATTCTTTAACAAATAAATCACTGCAATTTTACTTGAATTAACAAAGAAGAATGTCTATGTTTAAAACAATTAAAAGATCTGATGTAAACTGTACAAACATAGGAGATGATCTCAAACCGCCGATTATGTAACTGCCTTGTACCTTGCACATGGCTGTCTTATTATAAATGAGGATGTTGTTTTGTTACAGTCTTTTTTTAATTGAAATCGTAGTCCGGTAATGGCACCAAATGTCAAAATACATGGTCTGTCACAGACCCTATTTACAAGCAAATCTATGTTGCTTTTGCTGTGACTTATCTCTGGTTGCACCATGTAACTGGGGGAGGGGGAGAGACACACATAGCACAAACTATCCTACAAATGTCAGTTTATTTCACAGTCTGTTTAGCTCTTTCACAATAATTGGTAACACAATTTGGCAAGAAAACAACTGCATTTCAGAGTTTGAAACAAAACATCAAACCAGTTGTTCGAGTCAATTTTGTACACAATGTAATTTAAAAAGAATTTACGCAGAAGGGTTAAGAACCAGAGATCAGGTACAAATTCACAGTACTTGTGACCTCCAAAACCTCTCGGTAAAGCAACATCCTTAATTATATGTAACATATAAATGTTCACACAGTGGTGTTGAGTAGTATGACCTTTATTAATGTCACATGTTAGAGGAGTTTCATGCCTCAATATGCAGATGTGCTGTGTCAGAAATCTTTTTTGTCCTTTTCTATGATTTTTGCCATGTAAATTAATTATTTCAGGAGTCAGAGATGGGATAAGTATGTAAACCCATTGGAAATCACAACAGATGTCAAGCCTGTGTCCTGTCACAATACCTCTATGTGTCACAATATGGTATTGTGCCCCATTGTTGTCCCCTCTCCCTCCACACCCAACTCTTCCCCTTAAGTCCCCATCTTGAGATTTTGTTTAATTGCACCATTACAGTTGAAAACGAAATGATCATTCAATACTGAACTGAAAACACCCTGGATTAAATTTTTAAAAATACATTAGGTATCAAATTACTAAGGGTGCAGTTACAACTCAGAAACCTTAGCTAGCTGTGGTCTAAGTAGCTTTACTGCAAAAAGCAGACTCCTCTGCCACTCAGTGCAGAATATTGGATACATGGGTTACTGAATTGACAGGTATAGAGTGATGCCACTTCATGAGAGTGAAACATACATAGTTTATAAAAGTCATTTGGAATTCAAGTCTGAATCACAGCCTGGAGTAGCACATTCCTGGGTGATGTTGATTTACATTTTTATTTGTGGTCATAAAAGAAAGAGGAAACTTATTGTATTTATAAAGCACCCTACCTGACCGCAGGAAATACAAAATACTTCAGTCAAAGAAGGACTTACTTTCTCAAATGTAGTCATTGTTGTAATGTAGAAAAATGAGACAGCCAATTCCTGCACAACAAGATCCCACAAACAGCAGCAGGATAGATGGCTGGATAATCTGTTTCTTTTAATGTTGCTGGTTGAGGGATAACTGTTGGCCAGGACAACTGAAGAACTTCCCTCCTCTTCTTCAAATAATGCCACAAGATCTTTTACATCCACCTCAGAGGGCAGATGAGCCCTTGGTTTAATGTTGGATCTGAAAGACTAAAACCATGTGTGGAATTTGCAAAACCAATTTTGGGACACCATTGATGACCCAGTGAGTAGATGAAATATTCGGAGCAGAGGGGCCCAAGTTTGAATCCTGGTCTGTGTTGAGTTAGCTAATCTCAGCTGGGTAACAATAGGGGGTGCTGCAATTAGCCTAATCACTGCAGGTTAAGGAATCAGGAAATTACCTAGAGATCCAAGTCCTGATAGTTATCCAGAAATCCCTGTTGGAAATATGTTAAATGGACAAGGTGGGGGGGAATAATATCTGACTTAACATTGATGACTCCCCCACCCCTCCCTAGACCTGCAGTCAAAATTGACAATCGTGCAAAGGGTCATGCATGAATAATAGCAACATGTCTGAGGTACAATATTGCAAACATCCATGAGAGAGTTTCAAAGCAAGAGGAGGGCAGTGGAGTAAAATTGGTGAGCAAAAAAAAATAAATCTTTCTAAAGTTGACAGGGCTATTCTGGAGTGCCTGGGCAACATCAAATGGTGCTCACAGATTGATATTGTGATCCTTTGCACTACTCTTACCATGTGTGTGGAAGAAAATGATCATTATGTATATAGAATATATCAAATTGATGATGTGGCTCTGTTTAAATTGGCTGCCCAGTTCTGTTTAGTGTTATTAGAACAGAAGATCACAGAATGCAAACAAGGTGCCAATAACGTTCTGATGGAGGGCATAAAGTGAGGTTAAGCTTGGGGTTCAATTATGATTTTCCTTCCCTCTCCACACACCTTATTCCCACCACAACCCCATCTCTTGAACACAAAGCTTGCTGGCACACAGGGTCAAAACTCTCACAGTGTAGATAATGTACATGGTGATGGTGGGTGCATATGAAGCACACAATGGGTGGACACCTTCAGTAGAAGAGGGAACTGGGAATCCAAGCTATCACAACTGGGACATCTGGCCAGTTTGTTTCTCTTCAACCACTGATGGCAAGGCCAATTGTGGCATCGCTATTATCACCGACCAATATGCTAAAACTATAGCACAAAAGAGCCATGGAAATAATGGCACGTTAAAGCGAGTATCATCAGTTAAAGATGCATACAATTTTAAATAGCCCTACTTGTTACTTTACTATATCGCTTAAAGAGACAATGCAAGTGTTGTTTATCATACAGTAAGAAAGTTAACAATATTTATAGACAATAGAAGACAGCTATGCCATCCATTGCACTTTTGATTATGTTTGGTGTTGCAAACTTACATTTTGTTTGCTATGATATCAATTGGACTTTCGAATGAAAGAGGACACATCACAATGGATGTCAGTCTGCAACAGTCCAAAGTTGCCACAATGTCCAACATTTCTCCAGTGCAGTTGGAGTTGACTGAGTAGAATTGGTTAGGGAGGTTTCTGTGTGTTCTTGGAACTCTGCCTGTGTGAAAGATCCTTTTAATGTGGCACTACTGCCCCTTTAAAAAAAACCTTGTAAATGATGGGCCTTTGTCTGAATGTTAATAGTGTAAAAATAACAAAGATGTGACAAACCGTTTTTGCAGATATTTGAAATTAAAGCTACAGCTCATATTTCTGCAGGTCAGACCTGATAGCTTTTCTTAGAATAGGGGAATATGTCAGAAAACCCATGAATTGATTAAGTTGTTCCAGTTTGGAAAATGTTGTCACCTCCATGACCACTTTTACATAGTTTGTACTCAAGGCAATCTTCCTTGCAGCAAGGTAGCATATGTTTGAAACCATGCCTGCTCCACTATGGGCACTGTTTACTGTCCCATGGGCACTGCCTATACCATTATAGATACTACCATCACCAACATAGGGCAGACCTGCTTCACCATGGGTACTGCCTGCCCTACCAAGGGCACTGCCTACCCCATTACAGCCATTCTCTACTGTCGCATTTCATTCTCACCATCTCAACAACGGAAGTAGCTTTTTGGGAGGTGAAAAGTATAACAGTGATAAAAACGATTTTACTGCATTTCTACATGTTTGCCTCACGTTATTCTCAGATTAGTTTTACACCTCCTTATGTTCCTCCTCCCCACCATGAAATATTATCCCACTGAGGGCTCCACCCCGCACAACCCCAACAACAACATACACTATTATCCAGCAGTTGCAACAATAGTCAACATTCCAATTATGATCATAAATTGATGCCAACATGGATGATTTAATATTAAACCTTGGAAATCATCAACATTTGAAAGAAAGCCAATCCTAACGGAGATCAGTTCAGGGGTTTTGACAGCAACTTCAACAAAATAGAATGCTCAATGCTTTGAAAGAGTGCAACTGAAGAAGAACAGTGCAAGGAGTGAAACAGAACGCTATCTGTAGACACAATGAGCTGATATCTTAACAGATTTTAAATTAAAAAATATTGCTTTGCATACATTTGCTAAAGATTTCAATGAATCTGTATGCACTCTAATTCAAGAGGCTGACTCAAAGGCCAAAATATAATTACCTTTTACATGTCACAAAACTGAGTTCCTTTGGGATGCAAACTCATTTGCGTGTCTTCTACGGATTTTGGAGTTCATTGCACAAAGAAGGGGCCCGTACCTCAACTGAGATGCAGTTAATACCAGTTTACCAGAGTCTGCCCAGGTGCAGAGTTCCAGATAGTAGCTGCTTTGAGGTGTTCCTTAGCCTTTCCCTCTTTTAATCGTGGGGTAAGTGTTAACTGTTAAGGGTGAACTAAGCCTTCTCACAAGCAGGCTTTTCGCTTCAAGAGTTATTGTGCCACCATAAAGAAAGTATTCTTTCATGATCAACAAAACAAGTTTTTTTTTCTTTTGTGCTTTTCTGAAGTCTACACGCGTGGTTTACATTTTACACCAGTGATTCCAGTCAAATCTTTCTGGGCTTTCTGGCAGTTCTGAGGTTCGGAACACCTTGGGAGCTGAAGCAGAGTTCTGTTAAGGATTATCAAAAGACCAGAGCTTTTTTTCTTTAGCTATTGAGGCTTGTGAAGCAACTTAGGGGAAATGCGACAGTTCATGTGTCCCTGGGAGTCCCTGTATTTTTTCTGAAAAAACAAAATTGTTGGGAGTTCCCACTTTGTAATGATGTAGGTACCTGTGCTCCCGAAAACCATGAACAGCAGGCATGGCGGTGACTCAATCTGGCCCCATTCATTAAAGGTGGATTCGGCTGGGATTTAGAGGGCTTGTAGGGCAGACCAGATCAGCTTTACACAGCCAAGCAGACATTACATCATTTTCTCTTCCACTCTATTTTCTTTTAAAAAGGGGTGAAAGAGGACTGTGGAGTGTGGTTAAAAATTGCACATTGATAGTGATTTTTTTTGGGGGGTGGGGGAAATAGTTAAAACGAATAACTCCTCTCTAAAGTAAGACTTGTCGCTTATGTTCTGACACTGTTACCTCTGGCATCTGTTTGAGTTGTCTTGCCAAAAGGTGTGGGGCTGTGCAAGTGTGTGTGTGTGAGGCGGGGAGGGAGGCGGTGAACAAAACAACACGAAAAAAATAAAAGGAGCAAAAGGGGTTGGTGGGTGGGGGGGGGTTCTTCATTGTAGGACTGAGACAGAGGCAGCTTCAGTGGTCTTCGATCCCTTTCATCAATGGTGGAAATTATACACTCCCTCACGGATACATGATAATTATACATTGCTGCACACAGGAACTTGACAGTGCTCCAGAAATGTGACAGAAAGATGCCCAGGCTCCAAACACAACAGCTTCACCACCCCCACCACCCCAAAAAAAAAGAGAGAAAAAAACTTGCAGCAGTCAGGAGGTGAAAGGGGAGGATCAGCTGGCTATTGTGCTGGGCTTTGAATTCACACTATTCCTTGTTTACCTCGCTGAGCGCAGTGATATGATTTGTGCAATACGAGGTCGCAACATGTTACTTGGGACGACAATTTGCTGATTCAAGAGGGCGATTGTGTCTGGTGCCAGTCAGTCGCAATTAGGAAAGGCATCAGGGAGGCCTGCAGTAGCTGCTATGTCTTGAGCTCAGATTCATAGAAATCAGCTCACCTGAAACTAATTGTCACAACAGAGTCCTTATGCAAATGAGCCCCGGGGTTAGCGTGGGAAAAGGAAAACTGTCGCAAAGATAGGTGACCTGCTGGGCAGGGGGTCCGTTCAGGGGAATTCTTTGTTTGAGGAGTAAAAATTGTTTCCCTTTGTTTAAATCCTGGAGTGGAAAGTGGGGGGAGAGTAGAGAGAGAAAAGTATCACAGAAAATCCAATGTGGCCAGTGGTTTGCAATGCTCAGGGCTTATATATTATCACATCCAAAGCAAAGAATAATGCAGTGGACTTTACTTTTTTTTTTACTTTTCCTCTTTTGTTGCACATAACAGAATGAACCATTATCTTTCGCGATATTTCTTCAGCCTCCCCGTTCTCGCTTGGAGACTCCCATCCGCTTAAAGAAAAGTATTTACACTTCCTGCGAAAGCAAAGTAGCTTTTGTAAGCTGCCTTTCAAAAGCTTCACACTGCAACATCCAGGCAGATTTTTTTTTCTTCTCTCTCTCTCTTTTGATGCACCTCAGACTTCCAAAAAAAATATTCTTTTAACACAATGTCATATTGTTTCATGAAGAATGCGCTCGGGTCATTTTTCCAATTCTTCAGAGTGCTGAGAGCAGCCAAACATGGTATTGTTTGGTGAAGTTGTCCTCTTTCTAAATGATAATATATCGATGAACAAGCGCAGGGAGTCTGGATGAAATGAAGATTCTACATAAAAAAGCTCTGATTTTATATACAGTGTCAGCCAACTCATTCCCTGTGTTGATTTACATGCCATTTATTTTCTCAGAGTCTGGGCAGTTAGCAGGTGCTTCACTTAAAGGTTAGTCTGCCCCAACTCGTAGGAAATTCAATTCTAGATTTCGTGTGTGTGTGTTTGTGTATATATGTGTTTTGGTATGTGTTTCTGTGTGTCTGTGTGTGTGTACTTGTTTCTGTGTGCATGCATGTGTTGCGGTGGTTGTGAATGTGTGTGTGTGTGTGTTTTGGTGGCCAGCAGTTTCAAGAATATATTTAATAGCTGCTAGATGATAAATTCTTATCTCAAAAGTTTTATTTCCTGATGCCAAGTGGAAGGCAGGGGAGGGGGGAAATGATTGCGGGTTAAAATCTTCGATCAAAGCAAAAAAAATAAAATAAAGGTATGCATTTAAACCTACTGCTGACTGTATTGAGGATTTAATACATTGCCATCTGTGGGTTGATCAAACATAATAATACCTCCTTGCATAAATTTTAATAATGTTTTCTCTGACTTTCATATAAGGGGTATGTTGGGAAATACTGTATGAAAGTAATTTCATTTGAAAAACTGAAATGGGTACACAGGGAGTTGTGTCCTATATATGCAATAAATTAGACTGAAACAGAGCTATGGTATCAAATCGCCCCTGTCAGATTGCAGTTCATAAGTGGCAGTCTGGCACCATTTGTAAACTAGATGCTGGTACCAGTGTCATTGTTCCAGTTCTGTATCCCAACCATTCCCTATTTTCTATCTTTTTTCCCGTCACTGCCTCTCTCTTCCTGCCCCCTTCATCTTCAATAACTTTGGCAAAATGAGCGGCTCTTCTGCAGCAGCTAGGAAGCGTTCTGCCGCCAACTCATCAAACTTTAATCGTAACTGCATCTTAGTTTTTGAATAAAGAACACTTAAAAAATTTAGATGCAAATTATTTTGCATTATTCATGCCCTTGGTGTCCTTGTAGATTTAAACACTTCTGAGGCCACCTTGATTCCAGTAATTACCTAGGCACTTGCTGCTCTGTCATGAATAAGGTATTTTGTACAAGCAAAGTACGTGCCCGATGAGCTTTTAAAGTCGCTTTACACTGAACTTGTGTATTGCTTGGTGTGCATGACTGAGTGTAACATGCGTCGCGATCTGTCTCAGGTGGTGAGAGGCTGGCTGTGCATCCAGGAGTGATGTGATGGAGGTTAAGTGTCTTCCCGCACATGGTCACTGTCTTGCTGCAAAAACTTAAGAAAAATAGTCAACATTTCCAGTCAATCATTGTAACTACACAGTGGTATAATTAATATTTAATCATTTTAATAATGTTGTGTGGCTTGCTTGTATAGTTTAGCATATAAACCTTTCTTATTTTCCATTGAGGGCATTAGTTCACTTTTTCTTTTACTGAGGCTGGTAGCGTCCTTTATCATCCTATAAAATGGATGCCTCGCTTTGGGCACTGTTCATAGTTTCCTGTTGCTGTTTCCAACCCATAGATTTTTCAGTAATTACCTTATTCATACCTCAATCTAATAAAAGGTTTGAAAAATAAATAAACAACTTGACAGGAAATGAGTTAAATGGACCAGTTTGAAATTATTTATTTGCACGTTAAAAACTCTTTTTAGTGTGGTAAGAGGTAGAATCATGTTTCAGTCACAACATAGAAATAACATTTTAATACCTGTCCTTCTAATTATACACACAGTGTACTGTGCTGTACACTTTCTACAGTTCTAATTTTCTTCTATAGATTCTCCCATTTATTTTTTCAAACTGATGTCATGGTTTTATTATCCTTTCCCTCCTACTGTCACTTTTAAAATTTATTTTACGCTAACTGTTAATAGCTGTATACAGTTTAATTATTATTTTCTTACCACACAGTCAGATCCAAGTGTTCACAGCTCTCTCTAAGCAAAAAGATCTCCATAAAATGACAGAAGCAACCCTCCGCAAATGTAGTTACACTGTTACTTTTGCATTGATGTGAGGTGGTTTTGGCCATACATTGGCATGAAAGTGGCAATAGAACCTGCGTGTCAAATCACTCGTTGCTTTGAGTTTGTATTGGCTGTAGTATGACTCCAGTCTGTGATAAACATCTTACTGGGACTGAACCTGCTTACGGTCATTTGAGGCTTGTTCTCTCTTATTTTCCCTTCTCTAACTGGAAGAATGAAAGTGCTGATTACAGGATGCCATTGTATGTGCACATTTTCTGTCAAATAAATTAGAAAGCACAATTCGAGGAAGCGGAAGAACCAGATAGTGTTTATTCATTAGCAATAGCAATGAAGAAACCAAACAATGAAGATTTTGAGCAATTTTATAGTCTTGCAAATATCATGAAGCATCAAGCAGCCTCCAAAGCATTGTAACCTTCACTAATATCACCTGATGGTTGAAGATTGGATAGAAAAGTCCAAAGAAATTCATATCTCTATATAAAACATTATGTAACAATAACTATTTGCCATTTTGAATTGCACTTAAACCCAGAGTTGCTCAAAATTGTTTCATATTACTCCAGTTGTTGTAGAGTTGGTCTTTGGTGTACTAGTGACTGAGAGAGGCTGGAACACATTATTGTATCTCAGCCTAACTGCTGTACAATTGGCGCATGGTAAGATGGTAACTGGAAAGTTATATCTGGCTCTTTCATCATAGGACCTCCAAATAACTAAGACTTGCTAATGCGCAATATTTATAGTTTCCACCTGAGAGTTGTCTTGATGCTTGTTTAATACGACTGCTTGCTCTGAAAATATCAGGAATATTGAGATTTGGAATTGAAGAAAATGAGGGAAACGGGAAAGGACTGAAGTTGTGAATTTGCACATTAAACCCTTTGTGCGAAGAATTGGACACACTCATTGTTTTGGGTGTTTCAAACATCGTTCGTGCTCCACAATGCCATCCATATTGCACTGAACACTTGTGGAGTAAATTGTGCCAGACAACATATTGGTGCAGACATTAGTGTGCATACAGTGAATGTCCACTGGAAGTATGCAGAGCAAGAAAGGTCATGATAGCAATTTGCATGCAACACTGATTTGACACCAGAGTGAAATTTTGGAGCTCAGCACTTAACATACGTTAAGCAGTAGGAAGGACCACTTGTCAGTAGTGCTATTTGAAGGGATCATCAACTGCTCACAAGTTAATTGCTGGTTTATTTCTTCTGACTGTTGCTGCGATTCTACAAACATTTGGTGCTTTCTGGAGTTGTTTTGAGTTGCAAAAGACTACAGGGAGTAGTGTGGCAGCTGCTGAAGAAGTTTTTGCTGATTTTGATGCTTCTGCATAAATCAGTCACTGCCAGACAAGAGTGTATTCCTAGGTATTCCCCTTGGAATACAGGATGACTGGGAGAATGGGCAAAGGTCACACAGAGCAGAACAAGCAGCTGGAAGAGGGAGTAGGAGGAGGGGGAAGAAGGAGTCTCACCAGATGCCAAATCTAGTTTGTGCCACCTCCCTAACTTTCAGTGGAAGAGACAGCAGATGGCCTTAAATGAGGTTGTTAACCAGTTCTTGGCCTTGAAGGCCCGGTTACAGAGTACACCATCTTTGCATGGGTTTCTGCAGTGTGGGCTGGTGAGCCGACAGGCAACAGCAAGGGCATTAATGAAGTTGCAGGGGCTGAAGGATGAAAACTGCCTTCCTGAGAGATTACAGCAGGTTTGTGCTCCATAGAGCTATTGCCATTCATCCATGACAGTGCCTCAGCAATCCTGGTAATCTATTTGAGGACAAAGTGTTGGACTGCTGTGACACCCTGCAAGCTCCACTTCACATTGTAATACATAGGCATCATGTTAGCTTCTAAACTTGAATGGCAACAAGCTAACCTTGCATGATAGCGGTTGGAGCTTCCCTTTCAGGTATTGGGTTGCTGCGGCTTGTGTTGCAATGGAAGTTGCAGCCATGGTAATCCGACACTGCGTCATGATTGGGCCCACAAGTGTGGCCAATGGAATTGGTCACCATTTCCTTGATGGAAAAGATGGGTTCTAAGGTCTGCACAAAGTTGTATCTATGTCAGTATGTTGGACTCCTCCATGTTCCCTGACATTGACTGCAAGCTTTCTGCAGATTTCCAAATGTACCAAGCAGTTTGTTGTGCGGTTGTGCATATCCATCAGCCTTCTTCTGTAGTGGAACCCATGTGGGGGAGCTGAGACCTGTGTTATCCTTTCCCCTGCCCTGGCTGCAGGCCACTTGTGCCCAGTGTCTCACAAAGGACAAAGCCCACCCCTAATCAATCCTCCAAAATAGTGTCATTATCTGAGTTGGTGTCTGTGAGTATGAAAACAAGTGATAGTGCTGTGTGTTTATTGTCACTCTTTTGACGTGCCTCCATTGCCTGGCCATGTTGGACCTTTTCAGTATCTGAAGTTAAAAGGGCACAAGGGTATGGTTGTGGTGTGGAGAGGGGGGAAAGTAAGAGGTGCATACTTCCACAATCTGCAGATTGTAAATCAGAAGAGAGTGTAAAATGAGGGGGCAATGGTATGTGAGAAGGAGGGTTAGGTCTGAGGATACCATCGTATTCAATGGCTTCATCCCCACTGCTGGCTGTAGCCTCAGCAATGGCTGTTGCAATATGGCCAGCCCGACCTCCTCCAGTGGAGTTAGGACATGCAAGCTCACCTACCTCCGTTCAAAAAACTGCTGCTGCCTTTTCTTGTACATCATTGTCCTGCAAGAGAGGGAAGTATGTCACTGAGTGTTGTGCAATGTCGATGAGGGTGTCAGTAGGGTTGTCAACCCTGCAGGATTGGCCAGGAGTCTCCAGGAGTTGAAGATCAATCTCCAGGACACAGATCTATGCAAACCCTGGAGAAAAATCATAGGGTTGTTAAAACAGATTTTTTTTTTGTCTTTTTTTCAAACATTTCTCTTTACCAGATGTAAAAATATTGAAAATGGGGAGAAAAGGCTGTTTGGCTGACAGTCAAGCATCATCTAATTTGGTAATGAGTCTTTTTGAATCCAACAACTGGCTGGAACGTGGGGGAAAATCATGTGATGAAACCTCCAGGAATACATTTAATCACAGTTGGCAACCATAGGTCTGAGATTTTTGTGTAAAGTTAGAGTGAAACATGAATGTTGGGTAGGAGACCTGATTGAGAGAGATTATTGGCGCATGAGCTCTGGGTGTATGGTGATTTTAATGGCTGTGACTCCGGTTGCAACTAGTAGGATAGGGGAATTGAAGATGCATTCATTGACCTTGACCACTCGTGTGAGGTCATTAAACTTCTTGCGACACTGCATCCAAGTCCTTGGGGGCTTGATTCCTGGCATCGACCTTCATGGTTATCTGCTCCCCACTGCCTTTTGACAAGTATCTGGAGGGCCTCGTGTCCCCCCCCCACCTCCCTGCAGATACAGGACATTTCTCCTTTTTTCCACCTCCTCATCCAAGGCCGCCAGGGCAGCATCTGAAAACTTTGGAGCCCTCTCTCTCTCCTCTGTCGTGCTACTTTACATTTTTTACCAGGTCAAACTCTCTTCAGCCATGACTTGCAGCACCTGCTTCAGCCACAATGCACCTCCACTTTAAGAGGTGCAGGTTAGCATTGAGCAGTGTAGGCTAGCTTTAATTGGTACTAGCCACTCATGATATTGGCCCCCTACTGATACATCCAATCAATGAACAACTTGGTTCGCGGTGGCTGGACACTGCGATCATTCAAATGAGCAGGCAGCATGAGGTTGGCGGGCTGCTTGCATTGCAATTAATGGATGCAGATTAATCACACATCATGATCCCTGTGTGCATTTTTAGAGACTGTCCAATTTAACCCCTTTTTGCGTTGGTCTTAGATTGCTTTATGTGGCAGCATAATTCTTCCAGCCATTATCTGAATTGGACTTTAGCATCTTCCTTGTCATGGGGCATCTACATCCACCATCCAGTTTGTTACCAAATGTATGTCGTTGGACTTTTTACTATGTTGAAGTTAAATTCTGGTAGCAATAGACCTTATTAATGTACATCTTATTTATGCCATTAGTTGTTTAGAGTAAAATATAATCCAATAAAGTTGAGCTTTTTAGGAGATAGCAGCAAAATATAAAAAAAGCTTTTTTTTATATGGTGGCTTACCATGTGTCTCAGAAATATTGCAAAATGCTTCGCATACAATTACTTTGTTGTTATGTTGGCAAATGTGGCAGCCATTTTACACACACTAGAGATGAATGAATAGATAATCTGCTTCATGGTACTTGAGGGAAGTTGAGGGAAGAATGTTGATCAGGAGACTGAGAGAACTCTCCACCTTTCTTTAAATAACACTTCTTAAATGCCCATCTGAAGAGATAAATGGGCCAGCTGTGATCGGTGTGGGGGGTGGGGGGCGGTGATATGGGGATGGATGTTATGTTTGGGTTCATGGTAATAAAGGGGGGACTGCGGCTGAGCTTTCCTTGTGAAGCCTGGAAGAGCAACCCTGCTGTCAGAGGGAAAGTAGAAAGAAATAAAAACAGAAAATGTTGGAAATGTTCAGCAGACCAGGCAGCATCAAAGAGAAATGTTTGTGCACTTATCTTTTTGGGACTCTTCTGGCCTCCTAGTGGGCAATTCATTGGCACTTCCTGTTCAAGCCACATAATGAAAATTGCAGTTGGGTCTCAATGGCATAATTTTGATCTGGCATACATATATTCTATGGGAGACTGCCGAATATATGTAGATCTCTGTGTCGCCGACTGGGTTACGTCGACTAAACCAATTTAAAGTCTAGCTTCCCATGGCTCCAGCTCAAGTAAATAACCTGGGTAATTTTAACTATCCACCTGTCCAATCTTGCCAGGTGGGTTGGGTTAAAATCATTCCATATGTGTCTGCCAAAGGTGCAAAATAAAGTGAATGGCTAGCTCACCCTGTATCTAATTTAATACACATTTCTGATAACAGAAAATATTCCACTCAGTATCTTGATTATAACGTTTTCAACATGGGCACTCTTTCATGGTGTAGTTAGAATCCAGAGGTGATCATGTGAGACCTCCAAATTATTCAGTCTTTCGATAAGAAAATAAAGTTTGGAATGTAAAAAGCCACTTGCGTATCAAACGTATTCCTTCCAACAGGCCATGTACAATTCAAACAGTCATGGACTCTCCACAAGTTCTTCAGTCTCCTGATAGAGGTTGGGAAGCACAGGGAAAACTTTCAAGGAGAAAAGACTAGTGAAGTGTCTACATGATCCCCAAAGGTAATCATGCAAATACTCCAGTGTTTCAAGCTAACATTGAATCTATGGTATTGAACCTTGACCACTTGCCTTTCACTCAATGATGGTAAATTACTGGACTAAATTTTATATCTTTACATTGTGTCGATATACAAAAGAAATGTGAAAGATCAGCAAGCACCTCACATCTTCATAAGGTAGAGTTGATGCCACTAAGTTCAGAGCTACTGTTCCATTTTTTAAAAAAATCCAATTTTATTATGCTGCCTGGGGTATAAAATGGCAGCCATTGCTAATTTTGAAGCCTGCATTTGAGTACAGCAATTGTTAAAAATTATGAATGAGAGATAAAGTCAGATCCGGAGCAGCTGAACGTGTCAGTGGTTACTGAGCTTCAGTTTTAACCATTATGGAATAAACGTTGACTCACATGTCCCAAGCTTTGAAATGACACTTCTGAAAATTCTACAATGGCTGTTGACTGATTATGGGACTTCGAACAGAAACTTAAAAAAATGATCTTTGAAGTTTTGAGTATGTGTTCACATTCACTGCATGAATGTAAGATAATCGTTAACCGATCCAATAAGGAATTCAGAAGAAACTTCTTCACTCAGAAAGTGGTGAGAATGTGAGGAGTGGTTAAGGTGAGCAACATAGAGGCATATGATGGCATGAGTGGAAAAAGAATATAAGGAATGCTGATAGGATTAGATGAAGTAAGGTGGGAGGAGGCTCGTGTGGAGCATAGACCCCAGCATGAACCTGTTGGGCTAAATGGTCTTTTTCTGTTCTGTAAGCTCTATGTAATATGATGGACAGTTTGTTGTTTGACACAAAAATCTGTTGCAAATACAGTGTAAAACAAAACGAAGGACATTGGGCCTAGTTTAATATGTATATTTTTTACGCTGATACAATTCAGTTCTGGGGTACAATAATAAAATTAAGTGTTTTATATTTTGTTTTTGATGCAGTACCAGCTTGCAGATATGTCCAGTTGCCAACTCTGCTTGGATGTAATTGTAGCGTTTTCATCACATGGCCTCCTGCCTCCAAGTGCCCTACCCAGTCAAGCAGCCTCTTCTTGCCATCTCCACTGATTTTATAACTCCTAAATGAAAGTGTTCAAAGAAAATGAAAAACAAGTGCAGTTCTTTTAAGGCCCCTTTGGATTTTACTCCAGGGCTGTATGAAGCGCTGTTTAGGAGATTAATCTTTACTTCTTGGAGATTCCATGACAAACCTAGCTGTGTAATAAAGACGCTCTATCCATTTAGATCTATAGATATATATTAGCGGAGGAGGAGTCATAAGGCACTAACACATCAAGTAAAAATTCATGAGAAAAGCATGAAACTAAAACTTAACCATTTCAGATGTTACGCCCTTACTGAGCTCCTAGCTTGCAAAGCTTTCCTAACTAGGGTTAAGATAATAGAGAAGATGTGGGTTTTGAATCAGTGCAGAAGTTTGTTCCGCACATAAGCTGCAAAACTAATTTTGTTCATTGTGATGTGAGAAAGCACAAGGTTGCGACTGATAGAAAGGAATGAGGAGTGTTTTTTAAGAGTGAGACATTAGCTTACTTCCTGGTACAAATGAACAATAATTGTTGGAAAATCATCAGGTTTTTCTTGAATGCACAGATGATTTGGATTCTAACCTAAATGTTTTGAAAAGCCTCCTCTTCAAAGCACATCTGCGATATTGACTGAATGTGGGTTTTTTTTTTAACTGAAGCAGGCAGAAGAAAAGTTTTTTTTCTCAGAGTATACAACATCAGGACAGGGGTCCACAATCTATCATACCCTGCAGGCAGTGCACAGCTACCGGAGATGCCAGCCGGAGATCAGTAGTTCCACAGATTTGACAGTGAAATCCAAGACGATTTATAACAACTAGGTAACGGCTTTGGCTCCGGCAGAACATTAAGTGAAACTTCACGCTGAGGAGAGAGAGAGAGACGCTGCGACATGACTGACCCAGGAGCCTAAGTTCTTCCGCCTATCTCTTGTATTACCCCTTGACTCTCCATCCCTGCCATAGTCACACATTCCTGCCTTCCCAGTCCCATCAGGAGGCCGATAAGGTAGACACATTCTGTTCACCTCCTCTGTCCATAGAAGGGCAATGCCAGGAATGTCTGCAATGTGTTCTATTTTTGTCGCACCTATGTGTGGCCATCCATCTGGTCTTAATCAATCAGTCTCATCCCAAAGCTTTGTTGAACTACCAGCTGAAATAATATACTACTTCATCAGGATACAGCCTGAAGGATGGCGGCTGTGCAAATCCCTAGCCAGCGCATGTTAATTGTGGTTACATATCTGTGAACCTAGGAGCTAACAGGGAATTAGGGAAAAGGAAGGATTTATGTAGTTGCACTTTTAAAAAAAAACTTGCATGCACATTTTCATTGGCAAGGGAGCTAAAGGGTGTCTGAATGACAATCACCACCTCAACGCCTTTTTTGTGTGTCTATGTGAGTATTCTTTTCACGATAGGACTTTTTGCTGCTGCCTAGGTAACTGCCTGGGAAGGTTGGAATATCTGGTGACGGAGTTGTGATTGTGGGTCCTGACACAACCTTTGTTGTAATGAGGTGTTTGATGCGTATTCACTTCTACTCTTAAAACCAGTTCGCTTCACCATCTACTTTCCCCTTCACCCCCCCACCCCCGCCCCCCCCACCCCACCACAACCCTGACCCCCCCCACCACCCCTTAAATAATACCTCCTGCAAAGAAAGTAACTCAGCTGAGCTTTTACTGAAAATGAAATATTGGTAACAACTTCAGGACTAAAAAGAACTTGGCTCAAAATGTAATTCTTATCACAGAACAGTTTGCAAATGTTGGTGTATTTGTGCTCGACATTGTGTTTTGGAAAGGGTGAACACCTAAGTGTATGTCGTTTGTTTGTAAGTGAATGTGTGTGTGAGTGTAAGTGTGCAGGAGTGTGAAGCGTAAGTGTGCAATAGTATGTTCAGATATGTATGTGGTGTATGTAAGAGGGAGAATGTGTGTGTGAGTGAGGGTGAGTTGTAAGAATGTGTGTGACAGTACATAGATGTGACTGAATTACATTTGCTTTTGTTGTAAATATTGTTTTAGAATTAGATCAAACCTCTCCTTAACATTTCCTCGCAAGAGTTTAGGGATCGTTGTTTGGGATATAATGTTTAAAGATTTGGGAGGGACAGTAAGCGCTTATTCAAGTATTACATAATTACATGAAAGACTTTATTTTAAATGTCCCATCCCACCCCCACCCATCCAATTATCACCTCTCCTGAAGGTGCTAACTCATGCTGGCGCTAGGTTCTACAGCTGCTGGGTAACCTCCAGGGTCTTGCCCAACCAAGTGGCTATTCTTCAAGCATGAGTCAGAATGGTGAATGTCATCAAGCTATTCAACCACTTGGGGGAGGGGGAGTTACAGGGGTAGTCGTCGCAGTGGAAGGTGTGTGGGTGCTGGGAAATTGCTTCAAGCTGGGCCTGAACCTGATGGCCATACATGTGCACTTTCTGCCAAGACATTGCTCCAATTGGACATTGAAGCAGAGTCATATCTTTAGCTGCTGAGGGCTGCTGACACCATTTGTTGCACTGCAATTAAATGGGTTTGAGCCTGGGACCATTCTGGCCTACATTCGGTTGGAATCATTGTTTTGAATATATAAATATCTAGCTTACGATAGTATTAAAGGAGAAACACATTACACTATAATCCTATATATATCATAAAGGTACACTTCTCTGTAGCCTTTCAATTGCTTCTCACTATCCATGAATTACATGACTATAATCATAAATCTTTGCTTCACTTGACATCATGAATGTGGACTTCTGCCCACAAACCACTGTCTCCATCCATGATGTCACCTGAGGATGAGCTGTAGACAAAATGTCTGCTGCTTGGCTGACTCAAACCAGCATTTTGTAAAAATGTAAAACTGGGGCAGCAAGAGGTAACCATGAGACCAAGTGGCACCAATAAGTGTACAGGTATCTTACTTTTAAGGATTACAGTGTATTTCAGTCAAATATAATTCCTCTTTAACTATCTATTTGTGGAATTATTTCATTTTAAAAAGTGTTTTCTAAGAAATAGGCAGCACTCTGCCATGCAACCTAAGTGGTAGTGACAAGCTAGTCAGTATAATTCAGCATGTGTCCATTATCATGTGTGGGCGATCAAAGGAAAACTGCTTGTAGCATCACACACTCACCACCAGCTCCTGACATAAAGTTATTCCAGACAGGCTTGATTAACTGGAATACTATATATATATCATTTCATTATTTCCCCCTTTAATTATGCACACCCCAGTCTTAATATGCTGGTACATTATGTACTGTGTCATTTGTATTTGAATAACCTACTTTACTGATCATTCTTGTTTGCTTTAGCCTTCTATTGAAGTCTGTTCACATTCCCAATGGTGTAAACTCCAGAATAATAGGAAATCAAACTTAGGAAGTACATTCAGGATAATTCATAGCAAACAGCATGTTACAAAGCAGTAACTAATACGCCAAATCAAGGGGTTCAGATTCTGTTGACAAACCACAAGAACTGGTTAGTCAATGTCCTCTGAACTCCCTAGACTTGTTATTGCCTTGAAACTGATGCCAAAATACACATGCTGCTTTTCATAGCATATAACCTTTTTATTTAAACTTGCCTGGTGTGAGAAGTTCACAGGTAGCAAACTAGTGTAGTGAATGGCATAATCACTTACTCACGGAAGTAAATGTTGCTTATTGATGTACGTGTGATTCAAACCACAGCAGCAATGTTGCACCAGGTCAGCAAGGCTGCAGTGATATTGTACTGTGCATCTTGGTGGTACAGTTTACTTTCCTTCCTGAATGCGCTGCCTCTTGCTGGGGTACAGTCTCCTTAAACAATGGGCCCCGCTCCAATATTTTGTCCAAGTGACACACTTGAGTGCCAGCGGATTGCCCAATGTCCACACAAGAGGAACAGGCATCACTGGATAGCAACCAAAAGTGGGAACACTGGATGATTCTGTCTCCCCACCCCTCAACGTTACAATAACAAATTGCATCTCCATAGCACCTTTATCTTAGTAAAACATCCTGAGGTTAGGAGCACCAAGGCCAATATATCCGTTATATAATATGTATCAGCCCTCCTCAAGATCCACTGTTACAACACATACTGCAGGTGGGACTTGTTCTTTTTGTTTTTGCATTGCTCAGTTGTATTCTAAGCCATTGGTTTTATCAGCTGAGCCACCTCAGATCAAATGGCACAGGGGAGTACTGTGCCCATGTGAGCATTACAGCATCAGCAACTGACTCTTGTTTCTGTCAAAGTTTGTTTCCACTCTAAAACATTATAGCATAAAATTTGCTACCATTTTTGTTTGGTTTGTCAGAACAACAAAATCTGGCAAATACAATCCATATGCTCTGTCCATATGATTTTAGTGCAAGACAAGGAGGATTGTGAATGGCAGCACTAGCCTCATAACATAACTTTTTTCTTCAGGGAATGTTAGCATTGCGCACAATTCGATGTCCCTCCCTTGTGAAGAAATACTCAAGTTACATGGCAAACGATGTATTTTTTTCTCTCAATTTGGCTACATTCAAAGAAAAAGAAAATATTTCATGGTTAGAGTCGAAGCCAGCTATTGCTTTCTCCAGTTCAGTAATGAATTTGTGTAGTTTTGTTTAAATAAGATGCACCTGGGTTGGACCAGAGCTAATCCAACAAAATGTGCAAAGCTGGAAAGAGAACAGTATTTCCCAACTCCCCGGAGCTGCTGACTGGCAAGTGGAGTTCATTTCTTTATTTAAGGCTACACGTATCACCTTGCGCCTGCACACACTGTGTGCAGAGACATTTCTCAGATCCTCGTTAAAGGAGCAGCCTCCTTCTTTCTCTGTTTGGGGAGATTATGAAGCAGAGTTATCCTTCTGGACATTGATTTTTCAATTAACCTGACACACCTCTAACCCAATTTGATTACCCTATATATTATTTTACAGGAGGGATTGGAAGACAAAATACCATGGAAACCATTGTATCTGTTACTGTATTTTGTACATATGCAGGGAGAATAGGGATAGACTGAAAGCCGACAGCAGCAACCAATCGCCAATTCAATACGCTGTTGCTGGCAAACAGGGGAGTGTGCCAGTCAGCACAGAAACAAAGTCTAGTTGTCCTGACACCCCAGTGGTGCAGTGTACTGCCTGGTGTGCTACTGAACTGTACAGGACAGGAATGCCCCAGATTTGATCCCTGTTCTGTGCTGATTGGCAACAGTTGGGGCTTTGCAGTTGGTTTTACTGGTCCTTAGGCTAGAGAACAGCAATAAAAGACAGAATTCTTGTTCCTGATTGTCGACCAGCAACTTCTGCTATGTGCACATTTGCTTATACTGGTTGAGGGCAAGATCAGGCCAGCTAGTGATGCTTCCCATGGTCGAATATCTCTGTGACTCTTTCTGCGTGGGCTTGCAGGTAAAGATTTCCACATGGGTGAATGAGCAAGGAGGTAACCAGAGCAGCATAGGTCAGTGCCTTCAAGTGACAAAATTGCATTACATAGGATATATGGCACAGAAACTGGCTATTCAGCCAAAGCAGTCCATTCCGATGTTTATGCTCCATTCTAGTCTCCTCCCATCTTTACTTGTCTAAATCTATGATCAAAACCATCTATTCCCTTCTCTCTCATATGTTTGTCTAGTTTTCCCTTAAATGATTTCTTGCTGAGCGCCTTATATTGATGGCCTCTAGTTATGCTCTTTCCCTCACAAGGAAACATTCTCTCTGTATCCATTCTCTCGAAACCTTTCAAAATTTAGAAGACTTCGATTAGGCCACCCCTCAGCCTTCATTTTTCAAGAAAGAAAGAGACTCAGCCCGCCAATCCTTTCCTGACATGTATATCCACACATGTCTGGTTTCATCCTTGTAAATCTTCTCCAGTGTCTCTATAACCTTTTTTATAATATGGTGACCTGAACTTCATGCAGCACTCTAAATGTGGTCTAACCAAGATTTTATACAGATTTGGCATAACATTCCTACTTTCCTATAGCAATAACACCTTGTGCTTGATTTGCCTTTTTTTATGGCCTTGCTAACCTTTGGTGCAACTTTTAGTAATTGGAGAAGTAAACACAGTTAGTTTACAAATCCTGTGATGATAGAATCAGTCATGTCAATTTTGCCAGCAAAAGCTTGAATCATGGAATGCTGCTCTTTGACAACAAATTGCATGGAGCAAGATACATTTTCAGAGCCTGATGATTATAACCTATATCCACCAGACATCTCACTATAAACCTGTATCAAGGTCACAAACATCTCCAATCCGTTTCTGTAACCAGATGCTAATTTAGCACAGTAAACCAGAACATACCAAAAATTGTAGCACCAGAAAAGGTGCACATAGCAATAATTAGTTGCAATATTCTTAACCAAGGCTCCCAGCCACTCTTTCAACCACCTTGTGACCAAAGGAGAAGAAGAAAGGGTTAATAACCCACCAGCAGGCGAATTGTAATTGCAAGACCAAACACAGGATGCTCATAGGAAAAAAGATGATTTTAGATTAATTTTAATTTAGAAACAATTGCTGAACTGCTGGTGTGTCATAGGTTATGTTCAAAGAAAATGACACTTCTTGAAATCAATTCACTGTAACGTTTAAGGTTTTCACTGTAATATTTTGCATTATCACCGGATATGTTCAATGTCTAAAAGATATATAAAAAGTACCAACTAGGGCATTTTTTGGTGTTTTTGTGGCTGGCAGAAGTGAAACAGCGTGTTGTTATTGTCATCACTTTGGTAGGCAGTCTGGTAGCTCATACAGGGCATAACCTGTCTGGCAGTCACAAAACAAAAAAAAAGGAAAGAAAAACTTGTAAATGCTGACAAATACAAAGCAGGTCCATTGGCGCCTGAGAAAGGGAGAACATTAAGTTTGGTCCTTCATTAGAACAGTTGGCAGCCACTTTGGAAAACTCCATGCCGGCCCAGAGCACCATGACCTCCTGGCTAGCAGAAAACAACTGCAATGGTGATGGGTCAAGGAGCAAAAATTAAAAAGGGGGAATAACAGCATAGACAGAAGGAAGAACTTGCATTTCTAAAGCAACTTTCACGACGTCAGCATATGCCAAAACAATTTACAGCCCATGGGGAAAAATCTTCCCCTTGTCGGGGGTGGGGGGGAGTGTGGGAGTGGGCACAGGCAGACGCACCTCTGAGTGGCGCCGCCAGACGGGGGCGTGCTGCCATTTTATGGGGGGGGGGGGGGGGGGATTTCCCTCAGCCGGGAGTGCGCACTTTCGCGCATGTGCGCGAAAAAGCGCACAGATCTCCCTGAGGCTAAGTGCTGCCTCAGGGAGATCAGCTCGGAATAAAAATTTGTAATACAAATGATAAAAAAAATTCCTTGACATGTCCCCTTGTGTGACACTGTCACATGAGTTGGGACATGTCCATAGCTTTTATTGAAATCTTTAATAAAAATTTAAATACCCTCATGAAACCTCATCCCACCAGTGGATGAGGTTTCATGCTTTTTCCAAAGCCCGCCAGGGCTCCTGGCCTGCCGGTCAACCTTAAGGTTGGACGGGCAGGTCCATTAATGACTTTAATTAGTTTTTCAATGGCCTCAATAGGCCGTTAACAGGTCGGCGGGTGCGCAGCTGACTCGGCTGCGCCCCCGCCGATCTAAAAATGGGAATGATGTGGGGTGATGTCAGGAGTTCCACCCGACATCATCCTTCATCATTTTATGCATCGGCGAGCGGACCCCGCCCAGCTTGCCGACCGGAAGACCCTGCCCATGAAGAACTCTTGAATTTGTTATAATGTAGGAAAACGTGGCAGTCAAATTGCACATAGCAAGATCTATCAAATAACAATACGATAATGACCAGATCATCTGGGTTTATATTTTAGCAATTTTGGTTGACGGATAAATATTCGCCAAGACATCTGGGAGAACACCCCTGCTGTACTTCAAAATAGTACCATGGGGTCTTTCATGTCCATCTAAGAGGGCAGATGGGGGCCTCTGTTTAACATTTCATCTGAAAAACTGTATCGCCGACAGTGCAGCATTCCCTCAGGGCTGTATTGGAACATTGGCCTAGATTTTCTGCTCCCTGAAGCTAAAATTGTCTTGTGAAGTGAGCAGGACAAAATAAAAAACTAACAGAAAAACAACCTGTAGGCTGACTTCTATAACTGTATAATGGACGGAAACAGTTCATTCTTTCTCTGGTCTCATTGACAATTGGTATTGAGTAGATGATGGTACACCTGCAGTACATGCCACAGAGTAACCTCAGTGTTCAGCACTGTGGTGCTGCCAGCTTCTGTCGCTACCAATCACCCCGTCAGACCTTCTTACTGAATTTCGCAATTGTATAATCTAGCTTCTGTGCTTGGAAGAAAAGAAGGCATTTACACTTTGGCAAGCTCAGGCTCCACAATAAGTGTGTATACTGCAACAGTGGTTCCATTATGCCATGCCGCCCACCTTCAGCACCCCAGTCCTTGCCACAGCTCTGTTGTAGAATAATTGTTCTGTGCATTGCTGAGATTCCCGACTTCTAGGATAATGGCTGCTGATGTGAGCAGTCAAGAGCTAAGTTGGAAAAAAAAAAGATTTTTTTCAATGAAATAATCCAGTGAATTACTCCTCAGTAACTATTTTTCGAGATGCTTTTGATGTTAAGGAGAAATGCCTTTTTCTGTTGGCTCACCCAAGGCAGAATTTAATGCAAGTGCAAGATTTAATCAGCAAAAGACAACAAGAAAAGAACAGAAATTTGTATTCTCTTCATCTCTCTGCAGAGTGCTATAACTTCTGGAGTCTTTTATACTGCTTCACTTTTCATTTAATCGTACTGTGTAGCATCCTGGAATATTTCAAGAAAGGTTTTTTTCTGTCGAAGGAAAGTACCTTTGAAACTATGAATTTCAATGGTCAAAGGGCTTAAAGAGAAATCCCAAGGCAAGACATTGCTTTAAAAATACCTCCGCCACAGTCTGCGGGTAAATTCAATGAATGTCGTGGTTACTGGAGTTTCTAAACTGGAAATCTTACAAAAGGTCAAAGACCTGAACATTTAGCAGAGTTCTGACAAAAGGTCATTGACCTAAAACGTTAACTCTGTTTCCCTCTCAACAGATGCTGCCAGACCTGCTGAGGATTTCCAGCAGTTTTAGCTTTTGTTTCAGGTTTCCAGCACATGCAGTCTTTTACCTTTTTGGAAATCTCACTGGTTTTGATCCCTCATATATGACAGCGTGAACTCCTGGACCAGGGCATCAGTAAGGGCATTGGCATTGACCCAAGGTTCCTGGTTTAGAGAAGGAAAAATTAACCAGTGAGAAGGGTGTGCATATTGGCTTAGGACAATATTGGCTCAGATGTGATGCCACTCATGACAAACTAGCCACTTACTGAAAAGGCTCACACATGAAGAATGGGAACTAGAGCAGGGTGGCTAAGGATTGTTGGCTTCAGGGGAGAAAATTACTGGGGGAAAGATCAAACTTTTCAATGCCTGAATGCATTTTGGGTCGCATCTCAAATGCTTTAGGTAAATGAATGTTTGGATAACTAAAAGGGTAAAGTTATGTGTGTGTGGGGGGGATGGGGTGGGGGGGAGCGGTGGGGGTTGGTGCAGGGAGGTAGGCAGGTTGGGAAATTGAGCTGTTTGAGGAGCAAGATTCAGAAGAACAGTGGCCCACTGTTGTTTCTTTCAGAAGATCTGTTATTGTTAGAGATTAGCAAATCTGCTTCAGACTGATTGTTCCCCATCCACGTTACACACTGGTACCTGCTGGCACATCATTGATGCTTTAGACAAATGTGTGGGGCAGCAATATCTGTACTACAAGTGAGAATTTGTGGCCTTAGAATGAAGATAGCTCCCTCGTACAGATAGTAAACTTTAATATTTTTTTACAATATGTGTTAGCCCAACCATGCAACTGCTTGTTCTAAGCAACATCTTCTCATTTAGATGTGAGTAGGCTGAAAACATGGTCCAGTAAATGAAAGCTCCACACTGGCAATAAATTTCTCCATTGATGCAGAGCGCAGGCCAGTACACAACTTTTCATAAAGATGTTATGATGCCATATCCTGTTTCAACATACTTTACAATTTATTCAATCCACAAGAAAACCCACTCATTTGAGAAACTGCACCCCTCCCACTTCACAACACAACTCTAAGATATATTGTTTTAAGATTGTAGTCTAATGCTGGGGTGACAGTGAGTTTTTATCTAGTTCAGTCAAATTCACCTAGTTTTTAAAAGCCATATAAATGGAATCCTCACAGTCAAATATATAAAACCAAGCGGATTATTTTGCAATCCACACATGCAGTACAGGATTTAGCAGCAGATTACTGAACCACATTCTCACCTCTCCAAAAGCTACTCTCTAAACTCTTTAGCAGGTCAGTTTAGCACCTCATACTTTAATATCTTATTGTATCTTGTCAGTGCAAAAATTATATAGATAGAAGAGTAAAATAACTGTGGGAATAAATTATGTACACTGTAATGTAGAAAAGGAGATACTCAGCTGTACTTCTCACCACTGTTGTTACTTGGAATCTGTCTGTTTAGAAAGCTACTTAATAGATCCACGAAGAGTCTTCCTTTACTATGACCAGAATTCAGCCAGGCTAATAAAATGACCATGTGTAAATATGATTAAATATGGAGGTTTCTTTTTAGTGTAACTTATGTCAATCTTTGAAAAGACTACTTTGTCCCTGAAATATTGCAGATAATGTTAAGTAATCTGGAAATCAAGGAGTTAAGTGGGATGCCTGAAGCAACATTCTGTATTTTTGCTTTGTGACATGTTGTCATATGTTTAAAAGAAAGTCAATCGGCAATTAACTGATGCACCTTGTGAAGATGACAAAAGGCATTTTGGTTGCAAAAAAGAACTGGGTTGTGAGGGGGTTGTAATGAAGGACTAATGACTATTCATAAGTGATTTTCAGTACGTTGATCCACTTGACTGGAAAGTTCTGCCCTGGAGAGTTTGCGCTGTCAGTTTCTTTCACCTCAGAAAGCTGCCGCAATCGGTGTGTGAGTGAAAAATTATCTAGTTATGGCTTTAGGCCTGTCTCAGGTCATATGTGTTAAGCACACATCTGTTTTACTATAGGTGTGTGCATGTAAGAAAGAGACTCTGGAAAACAGTGAGCTGTGCACATATTTACTTTGGTTTATCAGCGCATTATCTCAATGGTGATTTACCTTATCAGAAGGTAAATAGTTTACTGGCCCATTAAGGTTGTTCAACTGCCACTTGAAAGTATTGTTTGTGGAAACAGTTAGCGAATGATGTTAAATTGAAACTTTACACAGCCATTGCAGGTACAGCAAACTTCAGGGCTTTTGACCTGTCAATAATGCAGTAGCAAAGTAATTTAATATGTTATGTATATTTGAAGAAGCCCCAATGGTGCTTCTGTCCTTGTGTTGTGGTTGCCACCATCACTGGTGCGTTTGCTGCTGCTTAGGAGCTGGTTAATGCTGCAAGGACTTTGATGGAGAAAGGCCAAATTAACAATTAAACTTATAATGTGCATGGACCACTCATCAGATGCAACAAGCGAGTAATTCAGTGCTTGTCATGTGATCATTCTGTGTTTCTAATAACAGGGTTGAAATTCATTTTGAAATACTTACGGTAATCTGAATTGAAAAACATCCTCTTATCCTGCATTAGTGCAGTCTTCTGCACTAAAGTGCAGAGGGTTTTAAAAGCCTTAAACTTCGCCCCATTCATTTCATTTGAAGCCTGTGCTGTGGCTCTCTGAAATGTGCCTATGAAGAGACATTTGTTTGCAAACATATGGTTTTGAGGAGAAACAAATCATGGAGTATTTCCTTTTAGATTCAAATTCAAACTGAGGCTCTGTCTGCCCTCTCAGGTAAACATAAAAGATCCCATGGAACTATTTCAAAGAAGAGAAGGTGAGTTATCCCATGTGTCCTGGCTAATAATTCTCCCTCAATCAACATCACAGAAACAAATGATCTGGTTGTTACCATATTGCTGTTTGTGAGAGTTTGCTGTGCTCAAATTGGCTGTCATGTTTCCTCAAACAGTGACTAGAGTTCAGAAGTATTTCATTGGCTATAGAGCACTTTGGGATGTCTTGGGATCATGAAAGGTGCCATGTGAATGCAAGTCTTTTTATTTTAGGGTAACTTGGAAGTGATTACAAAGCAGCAACCTAATTGATGAGTTCATCTTAATAACATCGGCATACATGTGAGTGAAACTTGAGTGGCTTACAAAATGATCTGAGCGTAGAGATGACATTACTGCCTTGCTTTTACTCCCAGAATCAGTTATTACCCAATTTAAATAATATGCATCATGTGAATTAGATGAGATGCCTCATTCAGTTTTTGATACATTTTAAGGCTAACAGCAAGTCTCTTTCAGAATCTGCTTTAGTGCTACAGTTAATGAACATGGTATCAATGTTGCCCCCAAGTATATGAAAAATGATTCACTGTTATGGTACAGTTGATGGTAAATGCTGAGTTGTTAAAATCCCAAAGGGAAACCTGAAACAACTGCCACAACTTGTTTTGCAATTTGTATAAATTTTGAGATGTGTGCCCTGAATTCAGTAGTAATAAGACCACCAAGTCTTATGGGTTTTTACAAAACTAGATTAAACATTTATCAATAAGAGAAATGTTTTTAAACACATACATGGATCTACAAGTTACTACTATGATAACTTCTAAATCCCCTACTTAATCTGACTCCCAGTTACACTTTCGTTAAGGCAACAGTAAGACACATATATTTTAAAAGACCCAGGCAAGGTGACACACAATACCCTGAACCAGTCGAATTCAGAGTTTTCTTAACTTCAGTTCTGTGAAGACAGCAGCTTGAGGCATAGATGCTGAAGGCTTTTCACCCATTGTTAGATCTAAAAAATGCCTACCCTTACACACAGCCTTCACTCCTTTATACATATTTTTCCTTTTGAATGCAAATGCCCATAGTTTCACTATGTCTTTACCTTTCTGATAATAAAAATCTGTCATAGCACTAAGTTTTACCAGTAATCTTTGGGAAAAATAAACACACTGTTTCTAAACTAAGTGACACATTTCACCCCTCCTTTGAAAACAATCTTGTCTGGTTTATTTAAAAATGCAAATGTCCTTTTACACCTTACATTCTAAACTTCACCCATGTTTATCATGGTTACATCAAAGCCTTCAGACCAGCTGCCTTTAATTGAATTGAGTCACACATGTGCGCGCGTGCACACACACACCTACAGACACAGATACCAGTATTTTACAATAAACTCCAATAACATTCTGAGAATTATTATATCTTCCTGATGTTCACGGTCATGTAAAAAATACTTTTAAAAATGAAACGAATAACATGTAACTGATCACTGGGAAACTTCACTTGTTACACCACTGGTCTCTATTTTAAAGTGACAATGATTCAGTTGAAGGATGGGTTTAATGCTCGCTGCTAAAATTTACCAGTGACTCCAATATTTAATTAAGAAGGGACTTGTGCATCAGCATAATTTACGGTAACTCTGTTTGACTCTATTTCCTTAAAAAACTGGGAAATTAACGATCAATTGCCAATGATCATAAATTTCTGTAAATTCACATGTTTAAGAATTTTATTTTCTATGAAAACAAAATTATCTTTTTTAAACATTCTTCATCCCCAATTCCTCCTCTTTATATCCTAAAAGTACTGGCTAATGCTAAGATGTGTCTCCATGAGTGCCAGCTTTTCCATGACATCCAGTTGAGGTAGCCAACCTTAATGTGTGAGGATACGCATTGAGCACAATAAGTTATTTTACTATGAAGCACCACAGTTGAGCCCAGTATTGTTTGTGCATACATTCACGGACATACATGCACTCATTTTCTAGCAGAGGCCATTTGGACAATAATCAGAAATGAGATTGATGAATGATTTATCCCTCTCTTGCTTAGGGCTGCTGAAGCTAGTTACGAACATATGAATTAGGAGTAGGAGTAGGCCACTCAGCCTCTCGAGCCTGCTTCGCCATTTGATAAGATCATAGCTGATCTGATTGTGGCCTCAGCTCCACATTCCCGCCTATCCCCAATATCCTTTCACAAGTTGTCATGACCTGACTGCCGCATTCTGAGGTAGCTCAGTAACGGTGCTGGGATCTTCCTGGTCTGCATTGCTTTGTCCCACAATGCAGTGCTTTTACCAAACTGAGCCTTTGTAGCAACTATAACATGGCACTACATCATGCTTAACAGATTGAATTTACTGTAAGTACCGTTTCTTTTTAGTGAAGAGATATGCCCTGTACACATCAAAAGCCATGAACCCAAATTTACTGTGGCCAGAATATTGCCGTTGGTGTGCGGGGGTGGGCCCGACACGCTGACGCATAAAATTACACGCAATGACGTTCGGGCGTGTGTACCGACATCATATCACGTCATTTCGATCTTTCGTTCGGCGGACTATTAAGACCATTAAAAAAGATATCAAGCTTATTAACACCGCTGCCCACCCAACCTAAAGGTTGGCGGGCGGGCAAAAAGCCCAGGTGGCCTTTTCGTTTTTCAGGAAACCTCATCCACGGGAGGGATGAGGTTTCCTAAAGGTTTTATAAAATAATTTAATAAATTTTGCTACACCCACAAACATGTCCCAGCTCATGTGACACTGTCAGATGAGGGGACGTGTTTAAATCATTTTTTACTTTATTTATAACAAGATTTTTTTATCAACTTAATCTCCCTGAGGCAGCTCCGTGCATAGGCCCCGACTCTCCCTCCTCCCCCGGCCTGCACAGGTAGCTCTTGAGTGCTACAGGCCGCGCGTTGCGCTGCGGCGACCTTAATTGGCCCACCCACGTAAAATGGCGGCACGCAGCCCATCGCCAGTGGTGTTCAGCTCCATGCCCACTCCTGCCCAGCTCGCCCGACATAGGTAAGATTCAGCCCTATGAGTAACCCCTACAGTCTGAGCTTCTTAGATATATTTTGCTTTATTTACCTTTTTACAAGTCTGAGCTTCCAGCTTGTTTCTAAATAATTATTTTTCCTATAGCTCATTAATTATGGCCATGGCAATACCTAGCTCTTGGAATACTGTACTCTCATCTCTGAGCATATAACTCAACACAAGAGCCATCATCTTCAAGTCTGCAATACACTGCACCACAATATTCTAATGCTGTCATCAATAATTTACATTGATCTTTTGTATGTTATTGATACAGTAAGGTTGAGGCCTAGAGTTTTGCCTCTGCTCCTGTCTGGAGGCTATCTGCACATTTTAACATAGCATCGGTGATCAAAAAGAATACCAACATCGTCAACATATTTTCATCCTTGACTTCACCAACTGGGCTCATTTTTTTTGCTTGACAGGGCAGGTATGAAGAGAGAGAGAGATGGGGAAGGTTAGTGAGTTGCAGGTGGTATCCTGGAAGAACATAGGGAAACTCCCAATCCCTTGATCCCGCAAAAAATTATGTAATGGTGGCAGGGATTTCCCCAACCTTTGTATCTAAAATATAAAAACACTGTAATAGAATTGTTGGTGCTCCTGGGATTTCTAACATAACCATTAATGTAATTTTAATACAATACATGCAACATTAAACACTCCAAAAAGAACACATAACAATCTGCCTGATGTATGCTTGACTGTGTATTCACTCAACTCAATGTATTTTCTGTTTCTTTTATTGGTTTTATTATTCAACAAGAACAGAGGTAAAATTTGATTGATAGACCTAGGTATGATCTAAGTTAGTGTACCTTTGAGACCATAAATATTTCAGAATTAGACCCAAACTTTAGTCATTCATTGACTGTTAATTAGGATAAGCCTACTTGGCCCCAAATGGCCTGGTGAGGTAAAGCTGTAAGGGCCTGAGCCATACAGATCAGGAAGTCCTACGTTGATTGCTCTTATACAGTGTTGCCTCCTTTCCTTGCAAAATAAAGAAGCAACATAAAATTTACAAAGAAAAATCCAGGTTCCTGTCGAGAAACATCAAGGATAAATCTTAGAAATGTGCTAAATGCAAGTTCTTACCGCCAAATTGGAGTGGAGCTTACTGATCTTTTTTTACCAAAAAAAACAGTCAGCAGCTTTCCTTTAAAACTTTTATAGATTATATGAATACAGTTGTACGAGGCCCTCTTCATAAGGCTATTTTTGGGAGCCATGTAAAAGCACATTACAGCTGGGCTACATTATACAGATGGTGTTTTATATAGTTTCTGTATCACTGGAGAAGGCAAGAGTATGTGTGTTATAGCAGAAGCTGTCATATATCAGACAGTGTTCAAGTGAGAGACTACTCAACATTCTATTTGTTCACCTTCTTTGAAGCTTGAGAATTAACTTCCTGCTTATCTTTGTTGAATTTCAGAACTAAGATGCACTATTAAGCAGCATCTTTTACAAAACAAATTGTTTGAACCATTTTAGTTCCTGGATACTTATTCTGTCTTCCAAAGGTTCATTGTAACCTCATCTTCAATTTCAAGCAGTCATATCCACTCTTCACTACTATCCAATATAGAACCAATTTTATCGGTATTAGAAGATCAGAATCATTATCAACCAGATGTCAATGCCTCAGCATTTGTCATCGAAATATTTGACTTGGTAATGTCTTGTCCTGTCCCCTCCCCTGCTAGTCTTTGCCAACCCCACAATTTAGCATTGGTGCTGCTGTTGCCAACCACAAGTTCCTTAGGTTGACAGATACACATCTGTAGTGTACTAAATATTAACAGTTGATTCATGTAAATGAAAAGTGCAATGTAACTACTGTATGGCATGTACTCAGGATTCTCAAACAAGCTTGTTGCTTGTGCTAAATGTGGCTTACTGTGAGGTCCAGGACATTGGTGCATCTCTGGAATCTTGTAACAGTGTTTTTCCTCATTACGACTACAAGTGATGCACAGCTGAGCCTGAACTTTGTGCTTATGCACATCTCACTTACTCAAGTGGCAGGGAGTGCTGCTTCTGCACCATGAACCGACCCACCGACCCCAATAAGAGTCAGCTACAGGAAGATCAAGCTCCTTGACCTTTTCTTACTAGGTATCATGATGGAGGGCTTTTTCTCTCTCACTCTAGCCCATTAAAACTGCAGCAAATGGAATTTCATTGGCTCCCTGAAATACTCAGAGGTCTTATTTTTTAAAGATGTAAGCCTTTATTCTTAATGTGCTTCATAAAGCAGTGGAAATGTAATTCATGCCTCGCCCAGAAAACACTTTTTGAGAGAAAATAACTTACTTTTGCATCAAATTATCTGCGTCTGCCATTTGAAGCAGAAGAACAGATGTGACCAAAAAATGGTGGAATTGGTGGGGGGGGGTGGAATGCACGCTTCTTGTCTAGTGTAGCTCTGACCATTCCTATTTTTCTAAAAATGGCAATTTAAAAAGATTTTTGCTTGTTACGCCTCGTAAGGTCATTAATGATCAATTTGTACCCCATTCTGCAGCTACACATTCAACTTGTAAATAAGCAACATTTTCTCATTCAGCTGTGAGTAGGCAGCAAACATGGCCCAGTAAATGAAACAGGAAGATTTTAAATTATTGCCACAGGCTGAGGCCTCGGGCCTTATGGCCAGAAATGGGGAATGGGACATACTCTGGAGGAAGAGGAGAGAAACAAAATAAAAATAAAATAACAAATGTTGATTAAGGCATCTAGTAACTTGATAACTATTCTCATTTACTTTAAAAGCAGTGATAAGAGCATAGATGAGTTTAAATGTTTTTGAATGGGAATTTTAGTGCTAAAGATACAAGATTTATTTTCTAGGACTTACGGCCTCTGAGAAAATGTTGATGTTTGCTAGTTTGGAAGGTTGAGGTATTGCTTTTATCGCCAGGCAGTCTAAGCTTCTGCCTTTCAACTGTACAGCAAATATGATTACTTTCCACTGGACACATAACAATCAGTGAACTGATAGTTTTATTTTCTTAGCAGAGCAATGCTTCTGTTCTGTTTGTTTTTAAACAACTGATGCTTTCTGCTCTGTACGCTAAAAGAATGACAGACTGCAAGACAGAATGAAAGTGAATGAATTTTATTCAATTGTGCAGGAATGGTAAGGCATCTGCTTCATGTGTATTGTGGTTGCACTTGTCTGTTGTGGTCTTGCTTGTTGTGCACATGACTTGCTGTTATGTGCTCTCCTAATTAAAGGATTTGCACAGGTGATTGGACGCTCTGCCAAGTGGCTATATTTACAGATAGACCTGCTATCTGTGTCTGTGCCCAGCTCTAGTGTGCCTGCATCAATGCCAGGGGTATTTTTTTACCTGAATCCTGTTGGCTTATTGCTTTCTGAGGTGTGTAGAGCAAGAGTAAGGTGAAATGCAGAAATGCTGCTGATGTGAGTGGAAACTGCCTACAGCTGTGATGGTCTATAGGTGCCGTTGGTAAAGAGCATCTCGTGATGCTCATTGATCTATGTGAACATAATACAGATCATGGAATTCCACCCCCACACCACCCCCCCCCCCCCCCCCCCACAACCCCCAACCCCGACCCACCCAGGCCCACCCACTCCCAGCCCCGAATCGCCTGTAACATTTCTCTAAAAGTTTGAAACAAGCATCTTGAGATTAGATCACCAATGCCTCAGAGAACCTTTGGCAATGGCTGTAGAGATATTAACAAAAAACTGCGGATGCTGGAAATCCAAAACAGAAACAGAAACAGAAATACCTGGAAAATCTCAGCAGGTCTGGCAGCATCGGCGGAGAAGAGCACAGTTGACGTTTTGAGTCCTCATGACCCTTCAACAGAACTAAGTAAAAATAGGAAAGGGCTATATTCCCCTTTCCTATTTTTACTTAGTTCTGTTGAAGGGTCATGAGGACTCGAAACGTCAACGGTGCTCTTCTCCGCCAATGCTGCCAGACCTGCTGAGTTTTTCCAGGTATTTCTTTTTCTGTTTTTGTAGAGATATTCCTATTGTATCCCTGATCTACATAATTGAGGTGGCCATTAGTGTTTACATCTGTTCAATAGCAGATGGCAACGTGGACAACCATTTGTTCATGACGTCGCTCCTGTGGAAGGTGTCATCACAGGGATAATTGCATAGCCTGGTGAATCAGCATTTATGGAGCCTGCACACGTTTCTGATATATGCTTCCAGCAGGCAAGGCTCCCTACTGGAACTATGAAGTCAGAAGTTATCCCTCATGTATATAGGTGTTGGCCTGCTCCACACTCCACGTTATTCATATTACCCTCCATGTAAAGAGATTAGGAAAGGGATTAATAGGTTCTTGGCACTGTACCAACCTTTGTTCAAAGTAGGCTATCTAAGCTCCCTAACCCCATGTAACTGAGCAAGGGCACTCAGCATGCCAGAGACCTTCACTCAAGATCAGTTTACCTCTCATCATCTGCCATTATTGCTGCTCCATTCATCACTGTTGTTTAGTGCCTCATATTGATTCCTCTAATTCTCCTGAGTTTGTACCTGTGTTCAGAACTGATTTGATAGCCTGGTGTGTACTGTTTTTCTAGATCTGCATGAGGGCAACTGGATTCTCATTGCTCTATCAGTGAAGGGCAGAGTATAGTACTAGTAAAAAAGATTATTTATCCATGCTGTATTGTCATTGTGTCCTCTACAATGTGAAAGGTTGAGATCACTCTGTACCAGCATAGTTATATAAGATGTGCTAATTGTAGAATACTTGAATAATATGGAAAATGGAGTCTCCTCTAACCCTGGTAGCCTTCCTCCACCAAGCAAGGAGTCACATCAGTGATCCATTGCACAGTCCATAAGAGCCTGTAGCACCTAACCAATGAAGTAAGCTTTCTCTATTGATCGTTGAGACATTCCCTACAATAATTGAAGACTCCATAGTTGGAGGAGTGAACTTTCAAAAGGTGTGTTGTGTGTGGCTTGTACTTTATTCCATTGCTTGAAACAATATTGCATTCTGAGAAAAGGAACATTTCAACGATTTACAACTGAATATTTTCAAATATTTGGTAAAATAGCAATTTTGGTCCCTTGAGCGTTACCTTATATATTTTCCTCCCCATTTTACTCCTATTACCCTTCAATTGTTGAATATGCTGACTTCTACTGAGCGTCAGTTCCACAGGCACAAGCAGCCTCTCCTGCACTATATGCAAGTGAGCATCGTTCATCTGCAAGTGAATGTCAGTAGAAAATTTGCTCAAATCACCATTGCGTTCAAGCCCAGTACTCACCCAATGCCCACACAGATGCAGGGATTACTGAAGTATTGGGGTGCTAGGGCTAACCGTGGATCCTCAGTACCACTCAGACAGCACAGACCTGTGTTCAAATCCTGGACTTTCACGGTGTTTTTGGCCACACTACACCATGCAACGCATTTATCCAGAGTTCCTTCATAAGTTATCATTTCGCAGAAGTTTACAAGACTATCACTGTCATGATTTCAACGTAGGTTTGACCTCCTTTTGCACATGACATTTAAGACTATTGTCAATTCTTCTCAAGTTTTCTCTTAAATACCTACTGTATTCACTACACTTAAAGACAACTAAGTAATCCTGATGATTTTCTGTAGGATGTTGGGATAGTGGAAAAACACTATCTACTACTTGCACAGTTTTGTGCAAGTGTAGCCTTTGGTTTCTCATTGCAGGTGGTACTCTGAAATCTGCCCCATAATGTAAATAGAGTGGATTCCAGAGTAGCAGATGTCCCAGTACATTGTAGAACCACTTCAAGTAGGAGCAGTTCCATGGTTTAAAGAAGGATTTATCATAGTCCAATCTGGGAAGTGCTTGATTCAATCACTGGGAGCAGTAATTAGTATAGTTCACAAAGGACCATAGGAATTTCTCTCCATTAAAGAGAGACAACTGGTTATATATGGCTTGAGGGTCACCACTCTGTAAGTATGGGGCAAGGTGAGGACGCAGGCCTCCATGAAGTACCACAGGCGGTATGTGGATTGAACCCGTCATTGGCTTCATTCTGCATCACGTCCTAGTGAACTGAGCTAACAGACCACCACTGGGAGCAAGAAAGAAGAAAATCCATCTCCCCCGCCCTTGTTAATACAAATTCTTTATAACAACAAAAAGAATTTCAGGTCCATTTGTCACACCCAGTTAAACTGAGCAGCCATCTCAGTGCAGTAATGTAGACTTTTAGCACATTTATTCATGAAATGAAAGTAGTTTCTAAATAACAGTAACATAAGGAAAGGCATTATGACTCCCCTGATAGCTCAGCAGGTTTAGGCGACCATTAGCTATGTCATTCAAGCCAGGAAGGTCCTAGGCTTTCAAAAGCAAAATCCTGAAGATGCTGGAAATTTGAAATTAAAACAGAAAATGCTGCAAATGACCAACAGGTCTGGCAGCATCTATGGGGAAAGGAACAGAATTAGTGTTTCAGATCGATGACCCTTCTTCCAGAATAGGAGAACAGTCCTGATGAAAGGTCATTGCACTGAAACATTAACTCCCTTTCTCTCTTCATAGGTGCTGTCTAATCTGCTGAGTATTTCCAGTTTTTTCTGTTTTTTATTTTAGACCCAGTGTTTGCAGCTACCTAATCCCAGCTAGGACAATATATAGGGGCCCTCCAGTGGGCCTCAATGCTCCTGGGGCAGGCTGGGAAAAATAGCCACAGTTCCCAAACTTGACCATAATCAAGGATCCGCTGCATGTAAGAGCCTATGCATGGAAATACAGTGAGGATAGGATCAGCCTTGACTGTGGTGCCCCGCACAGTTCACTGGCATGCACCATCAAGACTCACACATAAACAATGGTCATTTGGGGAAGGAACTAACAACCATCTAGTCTGATACTAGCAGGGAACAAACATCTTCCAGAGAAAAGAAAACCTATGAGAAAAAAAAATAAAAAACAAAGATGTAAGAATTCAGGTGGGCAGTGCTGGGCTTATCAGTTATTTCCATTACAGGCTATAACCAGCTCTTTTTTTAGTTTAAACTTAGGCTGCCATTCCAATCCAAAGAATGAATAGGACGTGCAACAATGCCAAAAATTTCGCCTTTTGGAAATGGAATGCTTAATTATACGTGGGAGCTCAAGGGTTAAATATTCTGCAACCTTAATCACAACAGTACAAAAGAAAGTATAAAAATAAGTTGAATTGCCTACCTACCCTCTCGCTTTTTTGTTGAAACAATGCAGTGTATTTTGTAAGTCCTTGCAAAGGAGAGTGGGTGGGGGTGAGCTGTGTGCCTTGGCCTTGTCCAGTTTGGGTTGAAACAAATTGACGCTGATGCAATGAAGCTGGCATCTGGTCAACTCTGTGGGATGAGCCTTGCTGCCAGTGCAGTCCCCCAGGTGGTTATAGGCCCTATAATAGCTGGCATAGGAAGAACAGTGGAAACTGATAGGCGCTGTTGCTACATGTGAAAAACTTAATACCAATGCTGTTATCACAGATAAGGAGGGGGGAATATTCCAGGATATTGATTTTTATTACTTTGCTGTTTAAGCATATCTGTCTTCTGCACGCTTCTAGTGGTTTGTGCATCATGTTACTTAAACTTGGGGCCAGAGAGAAATATTGTTTTGTTTACCATCTCTTTTTTGATGAGTGATTCATTTTCGTGAACAGTTGTTTTATTGAGCAACAAAACTCTTGACTAATTTTTTTCAATTCCCTAAGTAGAGGCCAGTTGGGCACCCTCAGTGCAACCAAACTGAAGCTGCATAACTCAGTATAGGCCAGGGATAAAAGCTGGGGCTTTCACGGTGTGTACAGTTCAATATGATGTCATGCAGTAAATTTAACCATTGATCTATCTGAGGAACTATCATAGAATTGTTACAATGCAGAAGGAAGCCATTCGGCCCATTGTGTCTGCACCAGCTCTCCGTATGAGCATTATGACTTATTGCCATTCTCCTGCCTTCCCTCCGTAACATTGTTTGCACATTGTTTCTATTTTAATAATCATCTACTGCCCTCTTTAATGCCTCGATTGAACCTGCTTCCACCTCCAGACCCGAACCACTTGGTGTGTGAAAAAGTTTTTTCTCACATTGCATTTCCTTCTTTTGCAAATCACTTTAAATCTGTGCCCTCTCTTTCTCGATCCTTTTGCAAGCGGGAACAGTTTCTCCTATTTACTCTGCCTAGCCCCCTCATGATTTTGAACACCTCTATCAAATCTCCTCTTAGCCTTCTCCTCTCCCAGGAGAACAGTCCCAACTTCTCCAATCTATCTTCATAACTGAAGTTTCTCATCCCTGGACCATTCTTGTAAACCCCTTCTGCATTCTTTCCAATGCATTCACATCCTTCCTAAAGGTGATGCCCAGAACTGTACACAGTACTCCAGCTGAGGTCTAACTAACATCTTATACATGTTCAGCATAACCTTGCTCTTGCACTCTATGCCCCTATTAATAAAGCCTAGGATACTGTATGCTTTATTAACTGCTCTCTCCACCTGTCCTGCCATCTTTAATGACCTTTGCACATAGGTCCGTCTGCTCATGCAAACCCTTTAGAGTTGTACCCCTTATTTTTTATTGTCTCTCCATGTTCTTCCTACCAAAATAAATCACTTCACATTTTTCTGCATTGAACTTCATCTGCCACTGATCTCACCACTCCACCAACTTGTCTATGTCCTTTTGAGGTTCTACACTCTCCTCCTCACAGTTTACAATGCTTCCAAGTTTTGTATCATCCTCAAACTTCGAAATTGTCCCCTGCACACCATGGTCTAGATCATTAATATATATCAGAAAAAGCCAGAATCCCAATACCGACCCCTGAGGAACTCCAGTACAAACTTTACTCCAGCCCGAAAATTATCCATTAACCATTATTCGCTGTTTCCTATTACTCAACAAATTTTGTAAACACATTGCTACTGTCCCTTTTATTCCATGAGCTATAACTTTTCTCACAAATCTGTTGTGTGGCACTGTATTGAATGCCTTTTGAAAGTCCATGTACACCACATCAACCCTCATCAGGCCTCTCTGTTACCTCTTCAAAAAACTCCAGCAAGTTAGTTAAACACGATGTTCCCTTAAGAAATCCATGCTGGTTCTTCCTAATCAACCCACATATTTCCATGCGACTACTAATTCTATCCCGGATAATTGTTTCGAGAAGCTTCCCCACCACCAAAGTTAAACTGACTGGTTTGCAGTGGCTGGGCTTATCCTTACAACATTTTTTGAACAACTACACAGAAATAAATTTTTAATAGAACTTAAAAAACTCCCCACTACCTTGATCTCAATATAGGTTTGAATTTACAATGGAAATTTGAGATAAAACTAGGATCAATTCTTTTCCTTGTCATGTGGTGCTGTTTCCCCCTCTTAATTGCCTGCTGTATTGCCAACACATAAAGGCAGGTAGTTCAGGCATTCCTGGAATATCTTTAGTCTATGTGGAGGATCAGGACCAGGCTAGTCTACAGTGGTTCCATCAGGGTAAGTGGCAATTCAAATATGGGAGCATTACACATAAGTTTGTCTCACATGGCATTCACATAAATGCACTTACAAGTATAAATCACTGGATAGCAGTCAGGAGCAGGAGCCGCAACTAATTTTGACTCTTTTCAGAAAACGAATGCTGTGGCCTAATGCTGTGCTCGCCTATTGCGTCAGCTGATTCAAGTTAACTTAGCAGATACTGGTATGTTGAGCTTGGGAATTTTGTTGGCCTCTGTGCTCAGTTCAGCACGAGGTTGTTCATTTACCAACTGAGATATCTGGAGATTGAATGATGTAATGGCGTTACATGCCACTGGAGAAGCAATGCTGAAGAAAAATAAGTTTAGCTATGAAAGAGTGCATAATGATCTTATCACTGACAGTGGATTGACACTATTATCCCATTGAACATAGTATGGTTTTATCTGAGGTGATTGCAGCCTATAAAATGCCCCAGCCCTCTGTTTATACATATGAATCCAGTGCCAATGACTCCAGCCCCTGCTGGTGTTTCCCAACCAAAGAAATTCTGTTTGATTTGCTACGGTAAACCATAGGCTGGTTCGGTTTTAAAAAAAAGACCTTACATAAGTAGTGTGTTTAATTTTGGGGTTCTCATACAGCACTTAACCCAATATAAAGGCAGATTTATGAATGCTACATTGTAGCAACACAGTCTAATTTTGGCTGTAGGCTAGCCTAGGAGTTCACCCTTAAGCTGCTTTTCTGATCCCTAAATAAAAGCAGGCATCATAGAATGGTACAAATCGCTGGTTAGGTCTCAGCTGGAACATTGTGGACGATTCCAGAAACCACACTTCAGGAAAAATGTAAAGGTCTGTGAAAGGGTACAGTGGAAGTTTACCAGAATGAGGGTCTTTACCAGTTATGAGGAGGGGTGGAAAAATTAGCAGCATAGTAGAAAAGGTGATCTGATAGAGGTTTCAAGATGAGAAGAAGTTCTGATAGGGCGGAGTTTTATGATGGCAGGATTTTACGGTCCCCCCAAAGTCAATGGACTTTTGAAAGGCTTGCTGCATTTTACCGCCCCGCCCCCACCACGATGGGGCTGTAAAATTCCCTCCATAGAGTAGAGAGAGAAAAACTGTTTCCCCTGGCAAGTGGGTCAATAGCCAATGGTCATAGATTTAAAATAATTGGTGAAAGATCTAAAGGGGAAATGAGGAGAGATTTGTTCACTCAGACTGGTGATGGGATCTGGAATACATTATCTAAAGAGGTAGTGGAAGCTGATTCTATCATTTTTATTGGACAGATACTTGAGGATGAAGAACTTAGCGAGTTACAGACAAAAAATGAGAGGCAGAATGGCCTTCTTCTGTGCTGTAAGTTTCTATGGTCTGGATTTTGTGGGGCTGACAGGGATCTAGTCCACCAGTCTGAGATCGGTGGGGAACCCCCGTCGGATATGTGGGGGTGGCCCAATGGAATCAAGTGCCCTTCAGGCGCTTAAGTGGCCACCATCGGGCCTCCCCCACAATTGAGGTCCCTGGTGGCGGAAGTCCCATCTGCTGAGAGCGGCCAGCCAATCAGAGGCTAGAAGCTCATCAATGCCATCAGGACCAGAGAGAGAATGGTGGCTGCTGGCGGCACTGCACCCAGCAGAGGCCCAGGCAGGCCCAGACTAAAGGCTACGGAGGGCAGGATGGGGTTGCAGGGTGGGGGTGTTCACAGGACAGAGGGGAACAGAGGGCCAGAGACAATATGTGGCTTTCAGCAGACCCTCCCCTTCCAGATGCTGGGTCCCCCAATCATTCACAGGGCGCTTGGTAAGCCCCAACAGAGTTTTCTGGGCGGCCTTCCAAGGATGCGGGAAAGTCATGCGACTCCCATTAATCCCTGAGGCATCACTAAATTGTAGTCTTCCACTTTCTGACTTAATTGGGGGAGGTTCTCCCTCCACCGGGAGACTTACATGGGGCCTCTCCTACGATTAAGTGGGCCTGGCTACCATTTTTCCTGTCGCAATGGTCTACATTAAATCTAGACCGTTGGTGATTTGATCCTGATTGTAATGCGATGTCACAGCACTTTGGAATGATTACCTTGGTTTGCCATGTGAGCTCTGATTTCTGTACTAGTACCTGCTGCTTAGATATCCTAGAGGTATGTCCAGGGTGAAGTGCATCAGGGTCACATCATGCATTTACTTTATACTTGTCAAGGGCCAGCTAGCAATTATTCAAATATCTAATTTGCTTCAGTTGAATTTGATCTGTACCTAACCAAAGAAACTTGGAGCCAGGTGTGAGGCTTTGCAATTGCTGTGTCAATGTCCATAGTACATGAGAAAGCTGGGTTCAGCTCCAAGCTTGGGTTCAGATTTCTCATTAACAGGAAAAATTGGTCATTTTACAAGAAGCATTAACAGAGCAGATTTAAGGTTTGGGGTGCTTGATGGCCCACTCTACATTGTGCTAGTCTGAATGGTCCAGTTCCATTTGAACTTTGGTATATCACTTTAAAAAGTTGTCACCATGAGGGTGTAAATCTTTAGAAGATCAGGAATATCACATTCACTTGGAGAGAACCCATTTGATTGAGATGTGTAACCGCTTCAATTTGTACAGTTACTATATGAAAAAGTGTTTTTAATTGGGTTTTTTCTTCTTTCTTTTCGGCCTGCATTTTGTTTTACGGTCCTCTGATAATAAACAACATTTTTCTAATTTTTATTTGCCCTGAGGCTAATGAAGGAAACTGTTGTATGCCTATTTTCTTCACCTTGTAAGTGTTCAAGTTGGAAGATGTTTTGCTTGTCAATTTGCAGGGGCTTCTGCCTCACTCCCACGGTCTTATTTCACAGATATATATCATCGTGAATCAGCAAAAGGGAAAGCAAATTCTCCCTTTGGCAATTATTGAATCCTGATGTGAGGCCAGGAGACACATTGACACACTGTACCATTTTTACCCATTCCCCAAATCCTATGTGCTTCCAAGTGACAAAGAATTTTCAAGGGGGAGTGGATTTATGCTGTAGCTCAGCTTTTTTTTGGCACCTGTATTTTCTCTCCTGGTTGGCCAAAAAAGGGGAAAAATGTACAGACCTCTTCCACCTTTGCTGTTTAAAAATTAGCAATAGTCCCCCTGATTCCATCTCTGCTTTAGTTATTCAACTGAGCAGGAACAAGACTCTTTTCTGCCTCTTGAGGAGTTGTGGTTTGTAAAGGCTAAAATTGCTTCACCGTGCCAAACTGAAAGAATGCATAAATTATTTAGTTAAACCTGAGAAAATCTGACTACTCCTGGGGAATCTTTCTTGCATCGGCTGCTTAAATTTCAGAAGAGTGGGCAATTTTCTTTTGCTCTTGAAAAATGCTGTAAATGTTTGTAGAATCTCAAAGTAAGCTGGATCAGGTGAAAAAGAAGGTGTGATAACTGATTCGAGGGTTTAGTAAGCGGGTTCCCCGAAATAACTGAAGGGTAAGAGGAGCAGCAGTTTGTGTTTTAGAGGAACTTGCCTTTTATTTCTGAAACCATGCTGTATTTTTATGTTCTATGTCAGAAAAAATTTGGGATACGTCATAGAAAGAGGCTTTGGCGAGGGGGAGCTTAATCATCGTGAACAATAGCACAACCGTAATTGCTTCTATTGAAATGAATAGTTGATTATCACATTTAGTTGAGTTTCGCCAATGTGCTGAACCACGTGAAGACACCAAATTAGAAATAGTCCCCCTGATTCCTTCTCTGCTTTCGTGCCATTCCACCTTTGATAAGTATTTGTATTTCCACAAGTCAAAGAATTAAATTGGTATTAAAAAGTATATGAAACAGCACAAAAACAAAACAAGCCAGGCAATGGAGGAGGGGAGAATCATGCTTTATCACCCTGTAGTATCCTGTTACATAAATTTATGTCCTGTTAGCTATAAGTAGCAGCATTCGTCTCCTCCCCACCCCAAATATGCATGTTAGATGTATGTTGTACTTTTAAGCTGCAGGCATACACTGTGCTAGATAACATTCCATATAAAGCTAATTAGTCCATCCTGGACCTTGTTTTAAACATATTATAATAGTAGTGACATGACAAACAAGCCCCTTCTTATAGTATTGGGTTAAATATCTTATATTACTTACATGTGATTACTAGTGAAGTAGATGACACTGACTTAATGAATTACTGACACAACAAAATTCATTGCTAACCCAGTTTTAAACACTAGCAATATTGTACTTTCCCAGCCGATGCTGCAAACAGAATCACGCTGTCTTCGAGGCCGAGAATAAAGAAATTAAGTATGGAAAATGTGATATGGCTGTATTCCCAGATTCACTGTTGCATGTATAAAACAGAACTGTTCTCGACTAGGAGTGCTACCTCCTCTTTTCACACTAAATGTTCTAGATGGCAAATGCATGACTTCAGCTGACAAATGCTTTTCAGTTAGTATGTAAATTATGTGCACATAGCTATGTAGATACAAAATGCAACAAACTGCACTTGGTGCCGAAAATTGAAGCCGAGGCTAGGCAACAGTATATGACTATAGGTCTTCAGTTGGTGGGGGGTGGGGGGGAGCTGGGTTATTGGAATAAGCTGCCTCACCGTGGTTCAAAGTGCTACAGGTTCATAATATTCTGTTTTGATAGAGTCAACTGCTGTTGTTAGTGCTCGGAGAGCAGAGGTTAGTCACCACAGAATGTAATTTCTTCTGATCTGACAGGACTGCAGATTGCAGCTGTGGGTTTTCCCTCAGATTTCAGGGAATTGCTTCACGGTGACAAATGATTAGCTGTTATCTCCAACTGAATTTGATTTCTACAAGAAGCTGAGTCAGGTAACTTCTTAGTGTTCAAGGGTTTCTGACAGGAAATGAAAACAGCTTGCTGGCCGCATGAGGACAAAAAAAATGATCTCTTTCTGAATTAGATTCCCCTTTTTGCTAATTGGACACAGGTTTTACCTCGACTCTTTTGTTTAGCTGGAGGTGAGGCTTTTTTTTTTCAGGGCTTTGGCCTGGACATTAATGCTTTCTATGGCTGGGTGGGTGGCAAAAGGGAGTTGAGGGAGTGGGATAGCATCTGACAAGATATTTCAGTCTTCAGGCTCTTGTGTTTGAAACCAGTTTGCAAAATTCTGAAACTGGAAGCCAGAAACAAATCTAGATATATACATTTGACTCAATTTATTCCTTATAACTGTAAATGTAGGTGCTCTTGATGTGTGCTACTGAAATCTCACCATTCACTTTCAGTGTGGCGTTTGTTTTCTTTGAAGCTTTTATTTTTTCATTGATTTGTATTTTGAATTTTGAGACACCCCAAAGAGCGTCAACACATCTCGCTCGGATCCCTTTTCCCTCGATAGATGAAGGACATAATTGGCTTCTTTCCTGTTACTTTCAGTGTGATGTTGGGTTTTATTTTACGATCAAGGGCAGGTTATAAAAGCCATGGATTTGTTTGCATAAAAGGATTATGGAGATACCAAGACAAGCAACCTGCCTGTTGCCTACACAGGCTGGTTTTTTATACATATATATATATAATGTGTTAAAAATCAACATGTATCACACCTCTTTATTTTAAAATACAACCAACTTGCAGTTTTGTTCTAAATGTCAAAGTAACCAGAGTAATTGGAGAAAGTAGAAAAATACTTTGTGAAAAAAAATTGAATGCCATCTGGTTTCATGGATAAGTGATAGGGATATGTAGCAGCTATCTCTGTTAGGGTTAGGGCCTATGGTTTTGGATGGAGCTGGAATGCTGAATGGATGACGACATTGGTAAAGGAACTATAGTGAACTTTAAGAGCTATCATTTCATGTATTTAAAGCACAGTCTTGATTAGCTGTTGAGAAAGAGCTCTTCTCATTTGTAAGTCGCCACTAGGTTTCTCTTGGTTTCCTGTGTTGAAAGAACCAGCCAGCTCTCCTGTACCCACGTAAATGTTTCGTTTTTCCTTTTTTCCTCTTTGAGGGGGAGAGGAAGAATAAAACATTCTAGCTGCCTGACGGTGTCAGATTAAATACTGAGATGGCGACAGGAAGAAGGCTGGAAGGAAAAACAAAAGACAGGGGGGTGAGAGTTATCAGGTTTTAGGCGGAACGGGATGCTTGTCGGACTCCAATTTACAGAATCCAAACAGATTTTAGTTGACACAATCTGCAATCATTACTGCCAGAGCACAGCTAATTAAGAAATTAGCTTCAGCAATTGTTTGCTTGCTTCTTATGTGATGAGTAGGTGAATAATATCTCGCTGCTGATGTACCTAGTCCAAGACATATTCAGCCACCCTAATAAAGTGCTGTCTTTCTCTTAAGGGTGATGGAGTGGTGGGGGTAGGTGGGGGTAGGTGGGGGTAGGTTGGGGGTGGGGAGGGGGGGGGCGGTGGGCAAGGGAGGGATGTGGAATATAAAATGTGATATTAGTCTTGCAGTAAAGGCGTGTTGTGAAAATCTGAAATATTCTGAAGTTACAGTCAGTTCTATCCAAATACCTGACTTGCTTTAGGCCAACAAAACAATGCTAACCCGAGAAGAAATTAACCCTTGCATTACCTATAAAGGAAGATTGAAACTTCTGTTAGCTACGTTTATGTAAAGGTGCTTACTGTTGTGATACATCTAATGCATTCTCAATGTGCTTCAGTTTATACAGATTTGACCCTTTATGCTCAAGTTCATCTTACTAAGTTCCTCCAAACCTGCTCTGGTTGATTCCTTTAGTGCCACCTTCCATAAAGCCTCTGTGCCTCTGTCCCAGTATCATTCATTAAATACTTTACTATTGATGCTTGTTAGAGCACCATGAATGAACAGCTAACCCATCTGTGATCAGTGTGTACCTGAAGACCTGTATGGAACTAATTAGGCATTTTGCTCCGAAGTCTGTTTTAGGTTCCAACTTGGTATTTTTAAACTCTTACAGAGTTGTGGGGGCAGATGCCTATGGATTCTCTTGATGATTGTTGGAATTGAGTATTAGTCTTCGTGAGGCCCTGTTATATTGACATTCATCCAATTATTTTGGAAATAATTCTTGGATGTAATGCTTTTCATTGTGTTTTTTGATGCAGTTGGTCATGTAGTAGGTACTAAACAAAACAGCTAAACATACATTTTGGTTTGGTCACCTGGACCAAATGCAATATTAATTTGCCCGTGTTCCCAAATGTTACTGAAATCCTGTGCAGAATTAGGAGTACAGGCATCAAAACATTTTTGAATGTCAGTGTTTTATAAACTCCATGCAATTAAATGCAAAAATTACTCTGAAACAGCACTCTCAGTTTTTCCTTTTAGTCTTTGAAAGTAATTTTGCCTGAGAGACCTTTAACAGAGAAAACAGATTCAGGAGGAGTTCCTGTTCAGCTCAAATTTAGCACCAGCCTTGCCCCTACGTTCACAGTGGCAACAGTTCTACTTCCAGCAGACCACAAGCTTTTGGAAGCATAAGCAATTGAACCCCATGCATTACGTATTATAAAGTTTGGTCAGAATGGTAACATGCATTTATATCAACTCTGCTACTTTGAGAAAAAAGATAATTTCTAGTGAGAAATGCAAGGGTGTGAGAGCTGATAAGCTTATCTAAACCAAGTCTCCTGTGTGCACATGTGCAAAAATGAACGAATTAAATTTAAACTAGCTTGTTTGGAACCACCTCAGACAGGTTCAAGTTAGTTAAAGATGAAGCAGCCTTCTTGTGCATGTGTGCACAGCAGATTTTGATTAGCCTGCTTTATCAGAAGCTGAACTGCTCCTGGTAACCGTCTGTACTGGTTTTGATCTAATACCTGTTCAAATTAATATTGAACTGAGTCTTTTTAAAAGCGCATTTAAAGTGGCAGAGCCTTCTTTATTTTCTTGCTGTTTCAAAACAAAGCTGACTTGTTGAAGATGTTCCTAACTTCCCCAACCAAAAAAAACATTCATTTCAGTGGAATGTTCTGTCCCAAGTGAGGGCAAAGGATTAATAAAAGTGGCGCTGCTTTTTATTGGGTTTGTTTTGATGGAATGAACTCAGCAACAGTTTAATTATTTTTCTTGAGATAGGGATGAGAATGCAACAAGATACTTGTCTTTTGAGTCTGTTCTGAAATAAGTTGCATGCAGTGTTAACACTTTGCATCCTCACTGCTTCCCATTTCCTTGGCTTAAGAACAGATTGAAAGCTCCATGGGGATCACTGGAGGAGTTAGATTTCTTTCAACCCCCGCCCAGGCTGAAGTACCTTGTGAAAAGTAAAGCTTCACCTTTAATAATTTGCCAAGTACACCGTGATGGTTGAAAATAAGATCAAGATTGAGTAAGATTGAGAAAATTTAACACAAGAGCCTAGAAGTGGAGACACATAATGGAATAAAAATGGAATCAGTTTTGAAAACTGCTGCAGATCCCTAGTAGTCAAGGTTTAATTCAATTAGGTGAGACTTATGGGGTGGGGGTTGGTGGTGTGTGTGTGCGTGTGAGAGAGGAGTGAGAGAGTGTATGTGTGTGTGTGAGAGAGAGTGTGTATGTGTGAGAGAGTGAGTGCATGTGTGTTAGAGAGTGTGTGTGTGCGCGAGAGAGTGAGAGTGTGCATGTATGAGAGAGTGTGTGTGTGTGTGAGAGAGTGTGTGTTTGTGTCTGAGAGAGAGTGAGTGCTTGTGTGTTAGTGAGTGTGTGTGTGTGTGAGTGAGAGTGTGTGTGTGAGAGAGAGTGTGTGTGTGAGAGATTGTGTGTGAGAGAGAGCTTGAGCACTTGTGTGTTAGCGGCAGTGTGTGCTTGTGTATGAGTGTGTGTGTGAGTGAGAGTGTGTGTTTGTGAGTGAGAGAGTGTGTGCGTGCGTGCGAGAGAGTGTGTGTCTGTATGAGAGAGAGTGTGTGTGTGTGAGAGAGAGAGAAAGTGTGTGTGCACAAGAGAGTAAGTGTGTGTGCATGTTTGAGAGAGTGAGTGCGTGTGTGTTAGTGAGAGGGCGTGTGTTTGTGTGTGTTTGTGTGGAGGACCGGGGGTTGGTCAGAAGGTAATATGCATTCAGTTGTAGAAGAGAAAAAGATCACACCAGCACAGCACAGTAGAGCAGAATGATGAGCAGCCTTCCATTTAATGTACAGCATGGTTTCTTATCAGTTTAACCAGGGAGGTAAGTGTTCATTAATAAAAAAAGAAGAATCTGTTTAGGAGTGTTAAGAAGAACAAGCAAGTCAAAGCATTTGTTCTCTGCGTAATCTACACATCAATTATCCTGCTGGGCTAATTACCACTTTCCATACCCCAGGTACCTAAGCATTCACACATATTCAGTCTTTCGTGCTCCTGATCAAAAAGTAGTAGATTGAGGAGACACGGGGAATCTGGGCCTTCTTGTTGGGCACTCATTTACTCATTGCAGAGAGGTGGGATGAAAAGGAAAGCCATTTCCTGCATCTCGTTGATACCTGGTGGGGATGCTATTCAGGTGACAAATATTCTGGCACAGGAGGGGAACAGATGTGTTTTATACTGTCATTTGCATTTGAATAAAAACTCAGATAAGCCCAAACAGGGGCCTGGGCCTCACCTGGATAGCATTTTCTTTGATCTTTCATCTCCTGAGAGAGAAGACTGCCTTGACCACCTTACAATACTCTTTCCCATCGAACGAGTCACACAGTTTATGGTGGTAAGCACTCTGACACAGCTCAAAGCATCATGCTGTTCAGAATGATTTTCCACATTGTCTTTACATTCATCAGAAATATTTCCAGGGAAGGGAACTAAAAAGGCTGATCGGGAACAATTTGTTTTGGAATGTTTCCAAAGACCTGATTTTGAGAGTTCTGCTATAACAATAGTGCTGCATCTTATCAATTGCAGTCACGTAGGTACAATCACCCAAGAGAAGAAATTTGATCCTATATAGATATATACACATATATATAAAATTATTGTAACTTTGTTCTTTGCGATTAAGTAAGAACTTGAAATTTATTGGATTTTAATTTAGTTTTATTTTTTGCAAATATACAGAAGAAAATATTGTTGTTTTCTTCTCCTCCTCCAAAATGCAAACAATTGAAAGTTTACTTTTAAAAGTATTGGATTGCAAGCTCTGACCTGGCATCCGTTTTCTTTTAATCTGGTAAGTGTATATAACCCGGAAACCATCTCCCCAGTGTATCATTCGTACAAATGTGCAAGTATTGAAAATAATGGCCAAGTCCCCAAAGCAGCCCTGGAATGTAATGCTCTGTAGAAATTGCATGAGTCGCCACAGTAAAATGCTATTTTAGCAAAGTCACAGGGTAGTCCCTTGAATTAGATGAACAGGTATGGCACACAGGCAAATCTGTGGTGCCTACCAGAAATAGAGGACTTTGTGACCGGAAGACTCTGTGTTCTTTATGGACACATGTCAGTCTAATTTGAAGATATCACTCCCCTGGCTGAGTACCACGAAGTGGTGAAAGACTGATTTTCTAGCCCAGAGATTTCCCTGGAAGGTATTCGATTCATGGGGTCAAAGGAAGGCCCACGAGTGGGTGAGTGTGCCAACTCTTGAAGGGGAGGGAAGAATATATTTCTACAAATGTTGGGATTTTACGATAATTTTTAAAAACCCACCATTTTGGCTCATCACATTTATATCATGCAGCAATCCTGTAGGATCATGTAGGAGCGCTGTCATGGAGACATTGCCGTGAAGCAGACCATCCTACCTATCTCGCTGGTTGCCAACAATTGAGAAGTAGCAATTTGAAATCTAGATTTACCTTGTCATTACTTCTAAGGGGAGTGATAATCTCTGGATGTGCGTTACGTAGTCGTTCAAAGCAAATTTTGAACAACGCTAATGCTATGGTGGCCATAGCCTTTTGATATCATTAACACAAAATGGTCAAATCAAGAAGCTTCATTAAATAGTTCCCAAAAGGAATGCAAAACAACCTTGAATAATTCAGATTGTTTTCCAGCTCCATGTCTGATATTTTGACATTTTCAGGAAGGTAAATGGAATCTGTGGGAACAAATGCTAGGAGTGTTCACAATTTTAATTAGGTATTGTGTTACAGATTTTTTTTTTAGCAAACTAAAGACTAGCAAAAGCAAAACTTCCAGTCCTCCAGTTCTCATTTAGTTTGCATGGAAAAGGAAGCAACTGCTATTAAATTACTCTTTGAAACATTCTTTACTTATAACTCAAGCTGTGTGGAACTGTGTTGTGTTGAAACAGTGTTCAACATATGCTTGATGTGTTAGCATATAAATTAGTCTTTACTAAATATATATTTAGCAAGTGGATTGAATTTGAAGCATGAGGTTAAAGTTATGCAGGGTAGTGCATTTATGGGGTGCTATAAATGAATAATTGAAAAACTTAAGATATCTTATTTTTGCTGTGCTCAGTATATGGGATACCAAGTGAAAAAGGTCTGTTCTTGCTATTCTAGTGGAATTTTTACTGCCTTGTCACAAGCAAGTTACTTGCTATATTAAGCACACTTCTTGGCTCTCTTTTTCTCTCTCTCCCTCTCATCAGTGTACTGTTATAAGAAGGCTGGTTTAAGAATAAGCTGGACTTCCTTTCCTCATTCTTTATCTCCATTTGATAGTCCAAACTCCCATTTGAAAGATAGACGCACATAATGAATACATCACTATATTTATTTATTCGCTCATGTCAAAATAGGACAGTAAGTTGGAAGCATTAGTGATGTGGCAAATGTTCATACCTTAGAAGATGTAGGGGGAAGGGGACTCCTAGTAATAGTGTTGACTGCTTTGCACTTGTGAAAAAATTCAGGCCTCCTCTATAGAGAAAGGAAGCTGATAGCAGTGCAGTGTGACTATCTGTCTGAGTCTTGCCACACCCTGTGTTTAGCTGATGAGCGCCAGCTTACTGCTCGCATCAGCAGATTCCAGTACCTGAGCAATAGGGTTTAGCAGGCTGCTGGTGGCATCAGGCCATGCAGGCCTCCCAGGACTGCTGAAATGAAGAAGGAAGGGATTTGAATCTGAGTGGTGTAGGAGGCCAGGCTTCAGAGAAAGCGCGCAGATAAACTTTCAACTTTTGAACAGTTACAACAGTTTGCTGTAGTTAAACCTACAACAGCCCACATTACTACAGGTGTTTGTACAATGTGCAGTGGGTAAATGTTCACTCCAGTATTTTAATTAAATGTTACGGGATGGTGTGTAACCATTTGGGAAAGGTAGATAAAAAGTTCATTGCGACCAGTTGGGAGAAAGGTGTGAAAAAGCAGATGGAATTTAGGTGAGAGTTATTAACTTGGACACAGAGTTGAAAATAAGCTTTCCTTGTGTATTACCCAAATATGCTAGTGGGGAAAAATATTTTTAGCTTAAACACAAAAAAAGCGGAGAACAGACGAGCAACATAAAAAGTCAACTATGCAGTGACTTCTCAGTAAACAGCACAAGGTCTCATTCCAGTGAATCTACTCATTGATATTAGGTACTTTGCTTGAATTAAATTCAACCAACTAACTGGGCATGTGACGTAGCACATGGATTAGTGAAATGAAATGGAAATAAAATCAAGGATCAGAAGGAGAGGTATTGTAACAATTCTCACAGCAGATAATGGACTTTAGATCTTTAATATTTGATTTGGTTGCAGGTTGAGCAGATTAACGGATCCCAGAAATCGCACATTGTATTTTTTGACATTAGGGTGGATGTCATTTTGCCTTACTTGCACAAGCATTCTGGTGATTCACTTGATTGCCTTTAGTTATTGAGTATTCATATGGAACTTTCCCTCAGGAGATTAAATAGGTGGCCGACTGTCTATTATGGGATAGATTGCATAGGGTAAGGCTACTGAGCCCACACTCCTCAGCAGCAAGTTGTGCTTAAAGAGAGTGTGGGTTGGAAATTCGGATACAAGATCCAGCTTCCCAGACCGTGTCTGTTTCAGCCTGAGGTCATTGAATTGACAGGAGAAGCCCCTCAGTGGTCCAAGTGATTTTTTTTGGTCCATACCTTCTTATGTGCTTATTTTGTCATTGTAAACTGGCAGAATACTCGTTAGAAAGACTGGTGTCTCTCATTGGCAAGGGAATCTCGCAAGAGAAGCCAAGAGCTCTCCCTATATATTTCATCATATCCCATTGAGCACAGTTGATATTTCCTTTTGATGGTGGGCCTGGAAGAAATCTAAATTGAGAACTGCTTTGGAGTTCTTTGGCCTACAAGAATTAATTCCATGTTGGCAGAGAGGGCAGTTCCAAATTGGCAGAGAGCAATGGCGCACTTTACCAAGGAGCATCTTAACAAACAGGAGCAGCCTCAAGTTAGCAGAGAGAGTGATCCCATATCAGTACAAAAAAGCTCCACATTAGCAAAGTGACCTCTCAGCAGATGAGAGAAACCCCACATTAGCACAGAGAGCGGCCCCCTAGAGCAGCAGAGATCACTGCCCCATATTAGCAAAGAACAGCCCAACATTAGCAGAGCGCATGACTGCACCTTTTTTTCATTCTTTCATTAGTTGCCCATCCCTAATTGCCCTTGAGAAGGTGGTGGTGAGCCGCTTTCTTGAACTGCTGCAGTCCATCTGGTGTGAGTACTCCCAAAGTGGTACTAGGAAAGGAGTTCTAGGATTTTGATCCAGTGACAGTGAAGTAATGGAAATATAATCCCAAGTCAGGATTGTGTGTGACTTGGAGGGGAATTTGCAGGTGGTGGTGTTCCCATGCGTCTGGCTGCCCTTGCCCTTCTAGCTGGTAGAGGTTGTGGATTTGGAAGGTGTTGTTGAATGAACTTTGGCGAGTTACTGCAGTGTAGCTTGCAGATGGTGCACACTGCTGCCACGGTGCGTTGGTGGTGGAGGGAGTGAATGTTTAAGGTGATGGATGCGACACCGATCAAGCTGTTTAAGTAGAACCCTACGTTATAAAAAAGAGTTGCTCACATCAGCAAATTTCAGCCCTGTTTAAGTCAAGAATTGTCCGCAATACCAGAGCATTCCACATCAAAATATTTTTAGCCAGATTTTCTTATTTGTGAGAGTGTCATGTGAGGTTTATTTTTCCCCAGAGTAGACGTACTTCCCCACATTTGCACAGCCAGACATCCATGGGTAAAGCTTCCAGGTATACAGAAAGGTGCTGTGGATTCACAGTGATGCAAATAGAATCATTTCCATGTTGAATCTATTAAAAAAATGTGGTGGATTTTACGGGCGGAAAGGATTACCTGATCTCCCCCCCCCCACTCAACCAAAAGGTCGATTGGCACCATGCCAGCCAGAAACCCGGCTGCCTCGCAACAATATTGGGCTGGGGGCAACCTTAAATGAGTCAGAGTGGGACTTCCGCCCTCGTCTAAGTGGAAGTCCCGCCCAGTGAGATTGGCCAGCAGCTTTGTAGCCCCAGCAGCACCAGAATCGAATAATAGTCACTGTCAGGATTACAAGCAGTCCCCGGAGAAGAAGTGTCCTGGCAAACCCGAGTGAGGGTGGAGGGGTGAGGGCGGCGGTGGGGTTCAGGTTTTAGAGGCTGGGGGGTGCAGGGAGGGATAAAGGTCAGTTATGACTTTGGCGGAGGTGTCCTCAATGGGCACGGGAACCCCTAAAGGAGGTACCCCGTTCCTGACCGACAGCATCCCCACACAGTGAAAGCTGCTTGGCTGTCCGTCTTGCTTTCGCCTTCCCATGCTGCAGTAAAATACCAGCGGAGGCAGAATGAGGCCCTTAAGTGGCCATTAATTTGGTGGCATTAATAGGCCCAAGGACAGGTGGCTGCCTGGCGCCTTACCCACCCAACATTACACGGGAGACAGCTCGAGGATGGGCGGGAAGGTGGCAGACTGTTTTATTTTACAAAACCCCTCCCCACCTAATGGGGGAGGCCATAGAATTCACCCCAATGGATCCGAACAGTATATCTGAAAGAAATATAGGGGTAGACTTTCAGTTTTCCACCTGACCATGTAAATGGTATTATAAGTAACCTTTTTTAGAAACCCCCCCAATTTCCATTCACATTGCTTTCAGCAGAGGTGAAAATGGGACAGTTTCTATAATGGACAGCATATCTGGTATGCCAGTGTTACATTCAGGAGGCAAGTACAAATCTACCCAATTCAGCCTTCTTTTCTCCCATATCTATGCTCATCTGTCACCATTTTTACATTATTTGGACTGTCTTAATTTTAAAATTCTCATCCTAGTTTTCAAATCACTCCATGTCATTGCCCTTCCCTATATCTGTAATCTGCTTCAGCCCCAGAATCCTCTCAAATATCTTCCCTCCTTGAATTCTAGCCTCATGCTCATTCTCAATTTTGGCCCTCCACCACTGGTGGGCATGCTTTCAGTTGACTAGGCCCTAAGCTCTGGAATACCATGTATACACCTCTCTGTCTCTCTACCTCATTTTCTTCCTTTAATACAGTCCTTAATACCTACCTCCTTGACCAAGCTTTTAGGCATCTGACCTATATCTTCTTATGTGGATTGGTGTCATAGTTTGTTTTATAATTATCTTATGAAGCTCCTTGGTACATTTTATTACTTTAAAGGCACTGTGTCAGTATAAATTTTTTTTGTTGTTGTTTAAGTTCCACAAAGATGAACTGCCCTCTCATGTTTTGCTCAAGTGATCATTCTAAATACTTGGACCCAGCAAGATTCAACTGTGCAAAATATAAGGAGCAAGTCAGATGCCATTGTCATCCAACATCTACATTTTCCAGTTGGCTGCAATTGGTAGTAGATACCTGGGTAATATTTAGTCTTCTTGTGCCTAGGAGCGCTGGAGTTTATTATGGCTCCCTATGTCCACTTTGACTGAAGTGGATGACTCAGCACAGACTAGGGATTGAACATGTTACCTCCCCTTGTGTGATTCAGTACCAATGGCATGGTATCTTCACCCACCGAGACAATAGAAGAGTCAAAGAGGAAAGGTTCACACCAACAACCACTTTCAGAGTAATGGAACTGGACCTTCCAGTACGCTGCTTTTAAACCCCCTATTGACAGGGTGAAAAGACTGGGCAGAATTTTATGCCCATCTCTACTGGAGATGCGTTTGGAGGCTGGCGGGAGGGGGGAGGGGAGACATTTGATTGGGTGGGAGGATGTTAGGTGGACCCCCCCCGGATGAAGCTCTGGGCAGAAAGGGTGGAGACGGACCTATCAGCCCGGAGGTTCAATGAGGCCTTAAGTAGTCTCTGATTGACCGTCAGCTCTCGGGGGGTGGAATTTCCACCTTCCTTGGGCTTTTAATTCAATGGGAGGCCCAGCAATGCCCTGATAAATGCCTGATTGTTACAAAATTTCTCCGGGCCTCCCAAAAATGCTTGACGTGGGGATCCCGCTGGTTTTCCAGCCAGTGGACGTAACCTTGAATGTTAAATTCCGTCCACTGACTTTGTAGGCTGCAGTAATGACGGGTAGGCCTGGAGAGGGGTGTGTGTCTGTGTGTGTGTGTGTGCAAATGAATACAATAAAAGGCTACTGTTACCACCAAAAAAGTAAGATGGAAAACTTTCACTGTTTTGTAAATGCTTGTAGGAGGCCATCATTTAAATTATATTGCCGAGACATGGAAATACACCATCCGGTCAATCACGATGTCGCAACATTGGTTCTTCTGGGATTTTTTTTGCCACAAGCGGTGATATTGGCCTAGTTAATTATAACTAGTTCATTATAACTAGCTGGCCAGCATGGTGCTGTCGGTATTTGCGGAATAAATACATTTGTGTGGCATAGCGAATGCTTACAAGTGATTTCATTTGCTTTGCAAATAAATCCATAGTGAGAATCTTCAGCAGCAAATTTGAAAAAACTACGAACTAATTTGCTAATAGCAAATGTCGCGTTTGAGCTGTGAATATGCCCTGCCCACGTGCTCACCTCTTTTAAATTCTTTTTTTTTTCCATACCTGTTCAAGATCTGCCAGCTTTCGCACTGTTTGCACCAGTGTATCAAGAGGAGGAGTTCAACAAAAATACTGATTAAATTATGCATGGGAGCAGATAAGATACTTAATTTAGTCACTGCCTTTTTAAAAGCCCTAGGAAGCTAAAAAGAGACCTTTATTTTCTAAAAAGAAATTGGCCCCTTTGTGACAGCAAAGTACCAGCTTGCACACAGGCGAAACTGTAACAATTTTATATTCTCAACGTTTTGTGTGTATTTGGTTAGTTACAGTAATTATGCCCAATAACTGACAGCCGAAATCACGTAGGGGAAGGCAGACTGCTTTCACGCTTGGGCCCTGCTGCAGAACATCTGCTGAGAGATTTGCATATTAATTAACCCATATTAACTCTAATTATTCTGGGAAATTATCAAATAAATTGAATTTTCTAATTTTAACCTTTCTTTTGCTTGATGCGTGTTAAGGCTGATAGGATGTGGTTGCTGGCTCACCTGTGTGACAAGCAACGAGTTTTTTTCCCCTGCTCTTTGGACCTGAGGGAGGCCTGCAGAGCTTTTGTGTGTGTGTGTGTTTTTTGGCGTCCTTGCTTGATAGGGGCCCAGTGCAATTGTCGTGAGATAGAACATGTGTGGATGTGTGCACAGATGGCTGAGTATTACGGGGTGAGGAAGGTTGGTACCTCAGAACAGTAGAGCAAACCTTGCTTTGCTAGCCTGTTGCTCAGGATTGAACAAATAATGGGACTTTAATTCAATTAAAGTCCAGCTTCAGTCAATGCCTCCTGACAGAAATTATTGAATTTTTCCCTACTCATTGTTCCATTTACACATCACTGAATTTCCTGCTTTTGTGCTTGTTTTCCCTGCCACAAAGCAGGCCCCGTAATGTATCAAGCGTCTGCTTCTGTGCCTTTCACTTCTGTCACTTCTTGCCCAGTTTGGTGGGTTGTTAGGTGAGCCCGATACAGTCAGCTGCATCTTTGTCACTTTAACAACACCCAACGCCCCTTGGAAACCAAGCAGACAATGACCTCATTTCCAATTTGCAAATGCGCACACCTCCCCTTTGAGCCATTCAGGTGATTAACATACTTCCAAATCTCTCTTTTTTAAAGCACAACAAATTGCCTCCATCCAATCAGGTGAATGTCCATGTCCATCCCCTGCAACGGATGGGCTAGAAAGCAACACATTGCCTGTTAGCCGTGCCAGACAGAGAAGGTTCTTGTTAATTCTCAGCACCAGAGCTAAATATGATGAGGATTACAAGGCATTTGAGCATAGGCTGCCCCAACCAGAAGTGAACTTTGGAATCTTTTAAAAAATTGTTCTGCTGCTGATGGAAGGTGTTTGTTTCGGGCCTCTAGCTGCTTGGGACCATGAGGGCTTATTTGCAGTAAACCATTTCCTTACGGACCCAGCTGTCATTTCTTCAGTTAAAGGTATGATTTGATTTTAGTCACCGCCTGTATAAGCAATTTTGTAAAGGAAGTTTCAGTGAAAGTTGAGATTCACTGAGGAAAAGGCTGAAGGCGAATCTGGCTGAGTGACTTTCATTACTGTTGCTCTTGGATGTAATGTTTATGCCTTAGTGGAAACAAAAGAGCTCTGAAGAGCTGGCTGAACTATAAATCATTATTAGTATTCTGGGCTTGATTGATAATTTATTGAAAAGGCTTTTTGGAGAGTTTTGCTGGTCAGCTTTAAGTGATTTTACTACTGATACACTAAAAAAAAATGATCTTTCGTTCCAATGCTGCCTGCTGCAATTTGCATGCACATTAATCAACGTTAAACCCAGGATTGACTTGAGGTCTTGAAATGTAGATGATCCAAAGGTTCAGGTACTGTTCCCTTTGGGAGCATAAAGCATGGTGCTGAGTGCAAGTGAAGGCAACTGAGAGCTACACTAGAGAATAGGAATACTTAAGAAAAAAAGTGTGATAGCCTTTGATGTAAAAACTTCAATCTCTTCTTTCAGTATTTAGTAAAGAAAGAATATATTTAGGAAATGCTTTTATCATAATTTAAAGTTGCTGGGTTTTCTGGGGGAAGAATTGCTGCCTGGGCTGACATATAAAGATGATGATCTTTAAAAAAGCCAGGAGGTTTAACACTTTGAAGTAGATCAGACCTTTACAACATTCAATTTTTACTTTTCTTCCTCAGCATTTGACCCTTGTTAAATTTATTTAAACTCCATTCAGTTGAAGACAATTGAATCAGCTGCCAGCTCTATTTACAAGCCTGCAATTAATGTGTTATCTTCACACTTGATGCCCCCATGCCATCTAATTTGCTTGATCACAAGTCAGGAAACAGTTTGGCACAATGACGTCTTTGCTGAGCGTGAACGTCATTATATTGGTTGCTGAATGTACTCACCTTGTGGTGCAGCAGGGGTGTCATTTGGGCACCATCATTATTCGAAAGCCCTGGGCCATTTTGAAGGTTGTGCATTTTATCAAAATTGTTGTCTGCATTGCACAAGATTAGTAAGTTGTACAAAGTATTTTGGCAAGGTGCATTATTGTTATATAGGTCCTGCAGCAGCACAATAGCAGAGATGCATAAGTACCTAACTCACGGAGGGAGCAGCATCAACTAGGCCTGCCCTGCGCTGTCTGTCATTCACACTCTCTTAGCTTCATTGGGAGCTCTGAGCTGAGCTGTTAGATGGATCAACAGGTCATATTGGAGCATTTCATCTTGGGGAATGGGGGAAGATAAAGGAGTGACTTACCTCACTCAGTCAGCTCTTCCATTATCTGATGATGGACTTCTGTGGACCAGTCAGGATCAACAGTCCAAATGCCTGGCCAGAGGTATCGGGCGGGATTGTCCGGGCCTGCAAAAATTCAATGAGCTTTTGGCTGGGCCGCCGAATTTCCCACGGCAGATCCTACCATGACAGGGCTGGAAAATCCCAGACATAGAGACAGACAACACTCTTTAAGAAAATGTTGGGGGCAGCGATTGGGGGAGAAATTAATCAATGTAATGTAGGCTGAATTTTAACCCTCTTTGATGAATAAGTTAGCAGAAAGGAATGCAAGCTTAAGTGTATTCGGCCCACAAACAAGTCCTTTGAAATGTCCAAATGCAATTTGCTGACTGACTCCCAAAAATTGCATTTATCATACACCTACATTCTAACATCTTCCCAGGCTCAAAACCTAAAGGTACTTAAGAGCTGTCATACCTTCCCCCTCAGCTCCCAGATTTGTACCTGATCAAACAAGTCAGAGAAAACAGTAAGGAAGCTGATAATAAGGTATATTTTATTGATGATTGTGACTAGCACATTCTAAAGAATGTCTTTATATGGGAAGGGGTGTGGAGATGAGGGGAGTGGGGTGCAAATGTGAAATATCCATTCACCTGACTTTGCCCCACATTTTGATGGAGGGGTGGGAAAAGAATTAAATAAGCTTTTAAAGTTGCCCTTTTGAGTTCACTATGCCTTGTCACAGTTGTACCAGTACTTGGGAGGAAGTAATAGAAGGATTTACAGATCTGGTTAGATGAAGGCAGGTGGGAGGAGGCTCATATGGAGCATAAACACCATGAGTTGGGCTTTACAGCGTGTTTCTGTTCTGTACATTCCATGTAGTTCTGTGTAGTACTGAGATAAGGAGGGCTTCAGATCTGACATTCTGGACATTTTCACCAAAGCAGTAAGTGGGTGTATAATGTCCATACAAGGCATGTGAGCACTGAATGAAATAAAGAGAAAAACTGTTTGCCAAATCTCTTTTTGTTTGCAAAGGGAGAAGAGTCGTGTGTCATTTCTACGATAATGATGATATCAATTGCTGGTGATGCAATGTTGCATTGAACATGTTTTGCACATTTACAAACAAATGAAAAACAGTTTATTAAACAACAGTGTTATGAAGACAAATTGCCCTTATAACCCTTAATTTTCATCACCTTGCCCAAAAATTACCTCTTTAAAGAGGTAGCTATGAAACCCTTTTATCTGCATGGAATAAAGCCATTTTGAGGTGGTGCTGGCTTCTTTATCAAGCCAACCTTCTGCAAAAGCAGCCAGATAATTGTTTTTTGGACAATCTCACTAAAGTCATTTAGTTCATGTAGGCTGGCTGAACTTGAATTTCTATAGTTGAGAAAAATGTTTCAGGAACACTGCAGCCTTAAAGTGCACAGTAAGTCTGTTCCCATTGAAACATTTTATCTTATCAGACTGTATGGTTTGGAAAGAGAAAAACAAATACAGGACAAAAGCACACGTAACCTTCAAAAATATATTTACTTTGTTTTATTTCATATAAATCGTACGTCAGTGAGAAGGGCGGAAGGAGTAGTTTAGGCAAACATTTTTCTGCACATATGAGAGCATCTGTATTGTGGCTTAAAATGACATAATAAAATGATGGCCTGTGTTAATATAGTCTTGATGGGACATTGGTGCATGCTGGGTCAAAATCATACTTATGGCATTATTTATTTATATTTCAGCATGACTTGTAGCATGATGTAAACTCAAATTATATTTTCTGATTCTTTTACCAGAGGAGAATCAGAGTACACAATCCTATCTGCGTGCGTGGCAATTTTTTTAACCTTGCGATTTTATTCCTTTAATTTTAAAGTAAAGTTGATATGGGTTTTATCCCATCGGAGCCTGCAGTCCTGTTAGTGTATTTATTTTAATTTTCCTGGAATGTCCACTTCTGGTGTAGTGCAATGACCTACACCATCAGAATATCAGCATTAATATTTGTCACCATAAACAATGTGGCAGGTAAAACAAAACATATTTGAATTGCCGGACTCACTACCCTCCCCTTCAGTCAAACATTCCATTCAGAAATCTGTTTTTGTGGGGCATTACTGTTAAAGCTATGTCTACACATTAGTAAATGCATTAAAACATTTCTACACGAACAAGAATTGCGTAAATTTAGTTTTTTATTGAAACATTTTTACTGAGCTTTTTCTTTGAGTATAGAGGAAAGCCAGTTAGATTACTGTAAACCCAGTACCTTTTGGGCTTAACTAAAATGACCACAAGACAAGGTGACCACGACAGAAACCCCTCCATGGATCCCTTTGAAATTTCTGCATTTTTATTGGCATCCATCACAGCTATTCACTTGGCAGCCGTTTCACATTGTCCAGAGACTAATATGGGGCCATTGTTTATTCTTAGCCAGCAACTGGACATCTCTTTCTCTCTCTCTCCCTCTCTCTCATATGAGTGTTTACAAAATAACTCTGAAGAATTCTTCAGGCACCCACTTCTTTGTAGGTTGAAGTAATACCCTGTGCTGGTGCCAACTTACAGCTTGATGACTAAAGCCTCTGTGGTGGCCCTTGGGTAAATCTAGAGGAGCCACATGTGAGAAATGGCCCATTTTAGATCAGACGTAGACAATACTTTTAACAAAGTCACAATAGTGACTGCGGAAGGCCAGCTTGGTTTTGCTTTAACCAGAGTGAAATAAAAAGGAGGATTAACATTTCTGTTCATTTTGAAATGGAAAAAAAAAGGTCCAATACTTATTTATAGTTATTTTAGCTGAAATGCACATATTCCTGTCAATTAAGGGAAACTGATTTTGATTTCAAGGTTTCTAGGCAGACCATTTCCCATTTTTGTAAACTGCTTTAATTACAATTCTGGAGGTTTGCATAAGTTATTAAATAAATAGCCTTCAGGTAACATATACCAGGAGTGAATTCACTGCCAATCTGCTTTCTGCTTTGTTAAAAACAAAGGAGGATAATTTCAGTATCATTTGTACTTGCCTGAGTAGGGGTACTGAGTTTATCAGTGCAATAAAATGCTAATGTTCAACGAAGCACTATTGTTATATCTTTCCCACAGTCTTAGTGAGGTCTTTGAGCCAGTCGCTGGTGCTGGGGTTTGAGCTTATTGCTCAGAGGAGAGATTCTTGTCAGGATTGAGATTGGTATTTATGAAGTGAACAATATTTACTGTCGCCCAGGTCTTGCAGGTTCGGAAAGTATTGTTGCCCTTTGAGGGTGATATATGTTCTGCTGCTGCCCCTACACCGAGACATGACTTCATTGCTTGTTTAGCTTGTGCTGATATTTGTGAGTGCAGTAGCTAGTGATTAATCATTTATCCTCTTTTCTCTAAAATATTTGAATCACACTGCATCGGGAACCTTCACGTGTTATTCAGAGAGAATGCTGTGGACAAGCAAAAGACCTTAAAAGGCATGTTTTTTATGGAATAAAAAGCCTTTTAATGCTTGTCCAGCCTTAGATAATTTTATTCACCCCTTCAAGACCTCTCTTTATTTCTCTTGCACCCAGAGACCAGTTTTTAGGGGGTGGGTTGATAGCTTCCCAGGACTCAGACCTTTTGTTGTAGCCCGAGACAAATATATCCAGTGAAGCCTTGAACCCTTGTGCAATAAAGAATCTTCGGCACGTTGCTAAGAAATGGTTAAACTACCGTTGCAAAGGAAGGGCACAGTCAATTGTGCCAAGGTATATCTGGACCACACAGCTAGAGTGAAGACGAATATTCCCTTTTAAAAAAAAAATCATTTATTTTCAAAGGGCATTACCCAGCCTGAACTTGCCTAAACCCTTGTGGTCACACCTCTTTGAAAAGGTTTTGTTTCGCCCGTCAATTGGTATTCAAACCAGGTCAGCATTTCTGTTTGCCCAACTTCACTGTCGTTTTCATTTTAATTTGCACCTGTTGTGCAGTTGTTGGGAAGGCAAGTGCAGGCCCGCGGATTATACAAAGATCATATTATGAGTAGATATGCACAGTGTAATTTTTTGTCCCAGCTATACATATATATATTTTTAAAACTATTTTTGTTACTCTCCTTAACAAAATAATAAACAGCAAGCCTTCCAGAAGCAGGAAAAGAAGCAGATATCAAGGCCTGGAAAGCAAGAGTTGTAAATAGAAATGATTTCAATGTTTCACAAATTCATGAGAGGAGGATTCTAAACCTGATACAAGCAGAATTCTGTTCCTGCCACTCCTGTATAATCTGATAGCTGGCAAGAGCCACTTGAGATAGTTCAGTTGATAAAACCTAAGGATTTCTTTATTAAGAGCATAAGAAATCAAAATGAACCTGAAAACTTTGAGATTTAGCTGGAGATGTTTCTCTTCCTTCCATGTGTGTGTGTGTGCGCGCAAGGAATTTAATGCCCTTCCCTGCGGTGTTTTTGGTAATGGGAGAGCATCTAATCAGGCAGGGGGGTTGCGGGTAGATGCCACCTTCCCTCTCCCCTGATTGTCCCTGACAGGAAGGCCCATGGACAGCCTTCCTGCACCAATGCCTGTTGAGGCCCTTAAGTGGGCAATTAAGGGCCTCATCCTGCGACTGCAGCATTCACCCAACGGCAGGCGGGGAAAATATCTTGTGGGAAGCCCAAAAGGCAAACCCTATCGGAGTTGTTTGCGGGCTTCCTGTGGGGTGAGGTGGGGAAGGTGAGGGAGCCCTCTTTCAAAGTGCTTCTTGAGGAACCCAGCATTGGGAAGGCTGGAGGGGGGGGCGGATGTAACCCATTGAGTGCCACACCCCTGACATTGCTGCCGATCCCTGTCCCCCATGACCCCCAAACCATAATCCCCCTCCTGCCATCAATCACTTGTGGCCTGGTCCACTCAGCGAACCTGGGCCTTGGATGTGTGCATTACTGGCAGCAGTCACCACCTCCCCGATGGTGCTGCTGAACAATGAAAAGCTGCCAGCCTCTGATTGGCTGGCAGCTCTTGGTGGGCGAGATTTCCACTCCCAGGGTCCTTGATCCCAGGGAATGCCCACCGCTGCCGAGTTAATTGTCACTTAATGTGGTAAGCCTTCCCGAAAAGAGGCAACACGGATCTTTCACCAGCTCTCTACCCAGCAGGCAAGACCTCTGTCGCATACATTAAATTCTGCCCTGCCTGTGTGTATGTGTGTGTGTGTGTTTCTTATGAGCGGGTTTAACCAGTTTTTGTCAGTGTTGTGTCTGTATGTGTGTAACTGATGGTATGTTGCTCTAGCTAAACTAATGTCCCTGTGTTTATTGCTCTAATCTTTCTTGTCTAGTGGTAAAGTGGACAATTTATGTACTACCATGCACAGTGAATGACTGGGAAGGCAAGCTAATGCAGAAGCAGCCACCTTCAATTCAGTTCAAAGACCTTATTTATAAACTGTCTATTTTAAGGAATGCTGGTGCAAGTACATCAGGTCTGTGTGGTAAAATAAACTGGTTTATTTTGGTTCTTGAGCTGTTCTGACATTTGAAGCATGTTTTTAAGCTTATTCGGCATGTTTTGTCAGTGCTTTCAAAAATTTGGGAAGTGGGACACAGGTGCTAGGTCTGGGTTGGAGGAATTCATATGGAAAAGGAGATGGGCTAGGTTTGAGAAAGCACAGGAACGGAAGAGCTTTTTGGTCACTTGACCTTCATAAAAGCAATGGTTTCATCTACATTTTTGTAACTCTATAATCTTCTGATTATTTTTCTCTCTTTCAGTTTTGAATTATGAGAATGTAGTGGATACGGGTTCAGAAACAGATGACGAAGACAAGCTTCACATTGCAGAAGATGACAGTATTATTAATGCCCTGGACAGAGATTCCAGTCCAGTGACTATGCCCAACCACGATTCTTCCCCACATGGAAACCAAGTACTGTTGCCAAGGGAGGACGAGGAAGGTGAGAAGAGGGACTGCGGCACAGAACACACCTGGCACAGCAGGGAGACACTACCAGTCTCAATAGACGGTACTGGTAAGTCTGGCTTCTGGACTGCTTATTGGATCTTCACTCTGGAAATATTAAAATATATGAGGTTGTCCGTAACGCCAAATTCTTCATTCTAATTCATTTGACTCAACATGCTGGTTAGGCAGAGGAATGTGCTACAGATGTTTTATGTTCTAAATGTTACGCATTACGTGATGATTCAACCATTGTTAAATATGTAATTTGGTGGCACCCTTCAAAAGCCAATGTAGTTCTATAATCCAGAGGTCAAACTCGTAAAAGAGCTCTGCTGTCAGTTTTATGAATCTTGTACCTACCTGATGTGTTGAGTTTAATTAAAGAATAACATTGGGGAGTAGTGCAGATGCAGTTATTGTTGTTTAATTAAAGCGAAGGAACATTACTTTACCATCTTGTTTAAAGGTTAAAGTTTAACACTGCGTTCTGGTTGCTGTGAGGTGACATTAAAAACTCCTTACACTAATTCCTGTCAATCGAAGATCTGCACACTAGAGGTGCAGAATGGAGGTCAGCGCTACCTCCATTACGGCATGCTTAAAGAAAATTTCAAACAAATTACAATTCCAACTGTGACTTTGAGCTCAACATACTTTAAAAGCAAATGTTAAAAAAACATTTATTTTTATTTATTAAATGGCTACAATTTTATTTTCAAGTTATTTGCTGGTGCGCATCTGCTTCACATTTTCTGTATTCACAGAATGCCATACTATTGATTCCAATTTATGTCAAAGAGCAGTCGAAAATAAAATGCAGGATAATGCCATTCTCCCAACATTTACTTTAAATCCACTCTACTTATTGGTCTATTTGTTTGCTGAATGGATCATTCCAGACTGCAGTGCCTCATCAAAGTATTCTAATGACAGTCCTTCATGAGTTTTGCCATATACAGTATAGAAAACAAGCATACAAGTACCAAGAAAACAAAACCAGGCTCTTAAGAGTCAAGGAAGCTGCCTTTTACAGATCAAACAGTTGCAAAGAATAATCATTAAGTTGAATGACTTGTCTTTATTTCTGTTAATTTTTGATTTTTTTTGTTGGAATGGAGATTACAGATGACATCAGCAAGGGAGTCAGTCTGGAGGAATTGCTGAGCCCTAGTGCAAGAGCAGAATCAGTGAGAATGAACACAGCTGACATGTACATTAAAGCACCCAACTATCTGTTAATTGTGTTTCCTTAAACACTCTGATTCCACAACTCCTCCAGAGCTCCAGCTGGTATTATCAGCATTAAGTGGTAAAATCATTTTTTAAAAACAAAACTATTTTTGGATTTTTTTTTTAAGGGATATGATCTGAGACCTTTTGAGGAGAAGACATTGCCCAAGACTGCGTTTGTGGATACAAAGTTGCTTAGCCTGTTATCAAGCTTTGCTGGGGAGTCCTTAGTCTAAAATACAATAGGATATAATGGGCTGGATTTTATGCCCCCCCCAGCTAGTGGGTTTGATGGCCAGGGGGGGCATGTAAAATCCAATGGATGGTTTGGCTGCTGCCTACCCCCCTGCCCCAGTCACCACTGCAATTTCATCAGCGGTGGGGGTGATGCTAGGCGCTCCATCCCCCTGTGGGCCAATTGAGGCCATTAAGTGGGCCATTAATGTCTATATAAGGGCCTCATCCCACCGCTGTCAGGATTTAACTGACTGTAGGAGAGGTCCACCCCAAGCAGCCAGCCTGGCAGATTTCCCTGTACGGGCTGGTAGCAGGCGGGAGTCTCTCCTTAATGGGTCCCCTGGACCCATGGGAGGACCCCTCAAGGTGTTACTCCCTCCAGGCTCTTCTGCCCCGCCACTGCGCCCCCCCCCATGACATCTCAAACTCTGCCCCCCACCACCCCACTCACCGGGGTTTGGCGAGACCCCAAATGATCCAGAGCGAAATGTCACCTCAAGCCACGAGTGCAGTATTGGCATTGGCCACGGCCTTTGGTGGCACTGCTAGTATTGGAGAGCTACAGGCTTCTGATTGGCCAGAAGCTCTCTGAGGTCAGGCTTCCTGTCCCTGAGGGGCAGGAATCCCACCTCTAGTCTATTAACAGCCAAACTGCACAGCAGCCTTTCTGCTGGGTGGCTCGCCCCGACCTTTTAGCTGGGGGCGGGGTGGGGGCCATGAAACCCGATAAAATTCAGCCCCATGCGTACAATTGGGTGTGGAATGAAATAGCAATTAGCAAGCACCTCATCGACCAGGCTGTAGTCATATCTTCCAATGAAAAATATAATTCGGCTACAAGAAATTTCAAAAATTCAATTATTGTTGAATGAGCTGATATCTTTAATGCTAAAACTAATAGATCTCTAGTGGTACTACTTTGTGGTTCATCAGAAGAGACTTTTGCTCATATAGAATTACATGGAGTCTACAGCACAGAAATAGTCCACTCGGTCATGTAGGTCAATGCTGATGTTTATATTCCACACAAGCCTCCTCCCACTTCAATAACCTCATCTTGCCTTACCCTCAAACCTTAACCTTATGTATGCATCAAGCCTTCCCTTTAGTCTGTCAATGCTGCTTGCTTCAATCACTCCATGTGGCAGTGAATTCCACAATCTCACCATTGTCTGTCACTTTCTGTTGTTGCATCTCCCGCTTTCTTTCTCCCTATTTCTGCTCTATCTCTTGCTCGCTCTCACTAGTTCTGCTCTATCTCTTGCTCGCTCTCACTAGTTCTGCTCACTTTCTTTCTCTTTCTGTTTCTATCTCTCTCCCTTTTCACCTCTTCCACTTCAGGGAGACAGAATGATGGGAGGTAGAAGGCCACCATTTGGGCGAGAGCTTTAGACCGGTAGATTCTGGGTTGGGGGTCTCCAGATTGGGACAAACATTTGGCTAGGACTGCAGGTGAGTTTTGCAATGCTGGGTTGACTGAGAGAACTGGCTAGGGACTCAGGCTGGGCATTGGAGAGAGAACATGAAACAAATCTGTGGGCATGCGTTTGGGAGAATAGTGGTTAGTTGTAATGATAGACATACAAACCATGTAGCTTAAACTGTTATACCCAGGCATAACATGTGATGTGACATTGAAAATCCTGACACCAGGAATAAGCATAACACCAACACTCAAAACTTTTAATATACTGTACATAAATCATGATGATTGTCATAGCTATGCGTTGTCAATCCCATGATTGCATTACTTGCCCGGAGGTTGATTGTGATTTGTATTAATTTGTAGGAGCTCGCAAGTATGTTTGGCTGGTCTACTGTTTCTGACACAGCACATGGGGACCTAGCCAGGGTGAGTACAAGGTGCTCCACCTGGCTCTCATACTGACCTTTCTGCCCTCGGCCTCCTGCAGTGTTCCAATGAATCTCAAAGTAAGTTTGAGGAACAGCACCTAATCTTTCGATTAGGCACTTTCCAGCCTTCTGGGCTCAACACTGAGTTCAACAATTTCAGACCATAATCTTGCCCCCATTTTGTTTCCTTTTTATTTGCAGGTTTTGGTTTTACTCTCGTCTTTCTCTTGTTTTTGCTTTGAGATGACAGCTGTTCATCGTTCTGACACTGACACCTCCTCTAGACACATCTTTTGTTCCTTCACTTGTCCCATTACCACTCCCTTTGGCCCTGCACCCCCAACTCTTTTGTCATTAAATCTCTCCTTCTGCCTTCCGCCTTATCACAGACCTTTCCTTTTGTTCTTTTTTCTGCCCTCCCCCCTTTCACTTGCTTAAAACCCATTGCATTTCTAACTTTTCCCAGTTCTGATGAAAAGTCTTTGACTTGAAGCATTAACTCTGTTTCTCTCTTCGCAGAAGCTGTCAATCTGCTGAGTATTTCCAGCATTTTCTGTTTTTATTTCAGATTTCCAGCATCCACAGTATTTTGTTTTTGTGTTTGAGTACACTGACAGTGCCAGTGCTGTGATTCTTGTCCTATCTGAACCCCTTAGGTTTGTGACCATTGTTGAACTGTCACCATTCAATGGTATATCTATATACATATTTTATATATATATATATATAATGTATATATATGTATGTACACTATTTGCTGCTGTGAGACTTTAGATAATTCTGATCCTGATCCTGTTTTACAATGGACGACCTATCAATGTCAATACAGAAACATTCAATAAGAATTGAAAAAAAAACTAATTGACAAGGAAAGTTCCAGATTTAATCAACCAGGACCATTTTAATTGGCCATAATGCTCCTGGCTGAGCAGGCAAAAGGTCAGCATAGATTCCAGCTTCTGATTGCTACTCTTTAGGAAAAAGTGGTCCCAATTTTGTTGCACACCTATCTCTGAGTCAGAAGCTCTGGGTTCAAGTCCCACTCCCACTTGATGACCAAGGAAAGTGTGTTCATAATGCAGTCAAACAGGTTAAGTATCAACTTGTAAATCCTACCAATCTACACCAATGGCAGGTGGTAAAAGCCTGAGAGATTCCTGGTCAGCCATCTGCAGAAGGCAACGGCAAACCGCTGCAGTACGCTGCCAAGAATAATCATGGATCAACATATCCATGGTTGCCAATGCCCTCTCAGGGCATGGTACCTAAGGAGGAGAGGTGTAGGTGCACTCTGACAGCCACAATATTGGAGGGGGCCTTCTGATGGGTGGCTCAAGCACCTGCCTGTCTGTAGTGATAGGCCCTTGAAATGCACTTTGGTCCCCAGTTGGAATTTTGAGGTTCAAATAGACAGTGCACACCCATTTGGCCCAGCAATGATTTCAAAATATGGCTCACATCTTTTTTGATCTAGTTGTGAGTTTAAGAATACCATGGCCTACCGCCAGCCTGTGCTGTCCCCCACCATGCACCCCTTCCTCAGTCTTACCTGTCTGTGGCCCAGCTCAACATTAGAACCAGCTGTCAACTGGTTTCCCAGCAAGTTGCAGTGGGCAGCCATCAGAGGGGTACAGCTCCCTGAGACAATGTTGATGAGGCCTGAGCCTCTCCACTGCTTCATTAGTCAATCGCCCAAAGATCAAAATGTTTCTCCGCTCACTCATGACCATCAAGTGATGACTGCACGGTCAAACAGCCTGTTGACACAAAGGCTCGTGCTTGACCACTAGCTGCCAATCTCTTGGAATGGACTTGAGCAGGAAAGACCACTTTCAGGAAAGCAGAGGTAAATGAAACTTTTAATTCACGCCAAGAGAAATTATAATTTTCATGACTTAGCTGTGTCACCACAGTAGGCAATGAGGATTGCAAAACTTTTTAGGGGCGGAATTCTACGGCCCTGTCGCAGTGGGGGCAGGGCTGTAAAATGCAGCAAACCGTTCAAAAGTCCATTGACTTCGGCGGGGCCATAAAGCCCCGCCAGTATAAAATTCCACCATAAAATTCTAAACCAGGTTTATAAACTGTGCAGTGTTTGATTTTGCGTCACTATTTGAAGAATGTTCATTAGCTTGCACATGTAATTGCAGCTTATTGATGAGATCTCCAGAAGAATTTGAAGCAGCAAGTCAATAAGTGTAAAGCAAACTATCAAATGGGAGTTGCATCTATGACTACCTGAAAATAGGGAGCAGGTGTCCTTTGAGATATTTCAAAACCTCTTTAAAAAAACAGTGACTGGCAAGGCATGATAGCACATGCACCCTCATGAAGGAGGGATGGGAAATGCAGCTCAGGCTGGATGGATCCATGATTAAGGCAGCCCACCATATTGTACTGTTCCTTAAGTGGCTACTAGCAGAAATACAAGCAGATCACTTCTGCCTTCGCCAAGTCTTACTGGGCACTGTCAGATATCTTGTCCATTTTTGAAATAACCAGTGCCATTTGCTAAAAGGCTTCTACCCATCCAGGTTGCAAGCCTTTCTTCATGTGCATCACCAGACAATAGTGTTTGGGTGTATGACATATTAGTAGCTGTATTAGTATCTAGGAAATGTTAACTTCCAAAGGGAACATTCTGTTACTTTGAACTTCCGGCAGATGGGTGGGAAATGGTGCACAGAAATGTGTACAGAAATCTGGACAGACGCTCTTGGCAGGTGAGCCTCCATGCTCAGAGAGCAAGGAATAAGTCTTAGGGCAGAATTTTTAGGTCAGCGTGTGGGCGCATGCCCGACACGATCGGATGCAAAATCGCGTGAGATGATGTCGGGCAAGCGTCTCAACTTCATCCTGCGCTCATGCGATATTTCGGGTGGCAGGCACGCGCAAAAGTCAGAAGTGCACCCGCCGACAATTAAGAGGCCAGTTAGTGCAATTAAAGTTGTAGTTGTCTCTGATTTTTCGTGGTCTGTCCAAACTTACGGTTGACAGACGGGCGAATCGCCCATGCGGACTTTGCATTTTTCATGAAACCTCATCCAAGGGTGGGATGAGGTTTCCGTTATTAAATTTAAAAAATGCATGGACAGAATTTTTAGCATGTATATATTCAGGTGACTGATTGTGATGCGTGCACACTTTTTTCTGGATTTTAAAGACGTTATTTATTGGTTTTAAAGTCTTCAGCTCCCTGAGGCAGCTCTCTGCTTTCAGGGAGCTTTCATTCAGTGCTCAGCTGCACCTGCACTTACGTCAGCACCCACCCTCCTCCCTCCCCCCCCCACCGCAGCAGCGCTGAGCATCTCAGTGTGTGCTTCACACTGGCTGGCCATTAATTGGCCAGCCAGCCTGAAATCACAGACAGGGGCCGATCGCGATCGGTGGTCCGTTCCCCAGCCGCTCCTGGATCCACCGATCGTGCCTGCACGCCGACCTGAAAATCCTGCCCTTAATGTATTTAGGATAAGATCAGTCTCACATTTAACCTGGAAAGCCCAAGAACATGAGAACAAGAGTAGGCCATTCAGCTCTTTGAGTCCACTCCGCTGTTCAGTTAGATCATGGCTGATCTGTATCTTAACTCCATCTGCCCACCTTGGTGTAAAGTCAAACTTTACATTCTTGCCCAAACAACATCCACACCTGCACACATCACTGGCAGTAGTCACGACACAGTGATCAGGAGCGAGAGCTTTGGCTAATATTTACTCTTCCTAGCCCGGGGGACTACACCATAGTAATATTTCCAATACAACTACATTAAAATCATGGAAAATCAGCTTTATATTTAAGACTATGCTGTAGGGGGTTGCTATATAGAGTTGGCACTGGTAGGAGGGTAACACATCAACACAAAACCTATCACAATATTTGATGTTGCAAATTTAAACCTGTGGATTATGTGCTAGGTGTTGTGAATTTAATAATTCACAATCACATACAGATTTAATTTTTAGGCTCAAAGATATGTCAACATTTTTTTTTAAATTTCGCCGCTCCAGTAAAGATGATTCACAATTACATTCATTATTGCTTGAAAGATTTTTAACTGTTAACAGTAAAGTTAAAATGTAATAAAGAAATAACTGAGTGTAGTGGAAAGATAAATATGTTTAATTAGGGCAGAAGATGATTGCTAAAGGAAATGCAACTCCTACAGAAGGCACTAACATTTTTAAATTAATCTTTTATATTGAATCCCTTTCACATGTCTAATTAAAATAATGATTCCTAGTGTCGTTAACCTTATATATTTTATAATATTTATGCAACCCTAGTCTCTTTTCTTGCAGTATGAATTATATGCTATACTTTGAGACACATGGTGCAAGCTTGGTTGCTTGTTGCAAAAAAACATATCATTCGCTTTGCTACTATTGTGAAGTGATTAGAAGTTTCATATGTACTATATATGCATAGTATATGCTGTGTTCCCCACATTAGAGCAGTGCCTACACTTCAAAAGTACTTCATTGGCTGTAAAGCGCTTTAAGATGTCCAGAGGTTGTGGAAAGTGGTTTATAAATGCAAATCTTGCTTTTATACAGACTATCCTTTTAACTTTGTGGGAGTGTTTTCAGGCAGTAGCACTTTGAGAAGAATTCAGATTATGTTGCTAAATCTCTCAGTTCATGTCCATATCTGAATCTCTCGTTGTGTTAATGCCCCGTGGAAAAGCTCCCTTTCTACATTTCACTGACCTAAAGCTGGAGGCAGTTTGAGTCTTTTTATCTCTCCAAGGTGGCTGTTAAATCTTTGGGTCCTTTCTAATATTCTCACTCTAGATGACTTCAGTTGTCATATGTTAAATCACTCTCATGAGTGAGTCCCAACTCCCCATGCTTATGACTGTCTATCCAGCCGTGAGAGCAAGGTAAGAGTAACAAATGTGGGATAACAAATAGAAAATCCTATCTGCTGATTCCTAGACTGGAATTTGTATTAACTCCACAGGATCTCTCTCAAATCTTTAAAAACAGTAGAACATAACATCGGACTAGGTGGAATGCTCTTTCAGAGAGCCAGTGCAGACTCAATGGGCTGAATGGCCTCCTTCTGCACTGTAAAGATACTGTGATACTGTAAAATATCAAGTGAACAAGCAAATAATCTAACTGATATAATACAATTATGTATTTACAGACGGAAGTATTATCTAACTCCTTAAGTGGAAAAAGCAATAAAGGAGTTGCAATCTAATACAAAGTTGTTCTTTTATAGGTAACCCTTATACATGTAGTCTTTTTCTTTCCTGTAACCTTCCCTGGCTAATCTATTTTACCTTTTCCTGTGAAGATTCTAATCAGCTTGACTTTTCTCAGTACAACCTTTCACTAGTCATCATAGCTTGTTTCGATTTTTTTAAACTGGCATTTGATTTTAAAAATAATTTGCTGTTTTAACCGAACAAATGCTTGTCTAAAAGTGGCTTGGTTCAGCTTACAGTTTAAAGATGAGTTTGATCTGGTCTTGCAACATATGTATTGAATTTGATTGTAACAGTATTTCTCACTGCAGTGGTCTTTCAATGGCATATATGTTGTGATTCGAATTAAAGGAACAATCACCAAGCCAAGTCTGAACAAACAAAAGTACTACATTTGTGACAAAGTGATATTAAAATATTGTTGGCTCTTATGTTTGCAATAAGCTCACTTAGTTGGTCCGATGAGATGGTGGTATGCATTAATTCAAATTATCAAGAAGGGATTTAAAGAATTAGGTAAATCAAGAATATTACTGTCAAAACATCATAGCAGTCAAGGTTGGGAAACACATAGACCTAGAATTTCGATCCCTGCACCTGAACAGTTAAGCTGGATGTCCATCCAATGTTGGGTGTCAGGCCTCATTTAAATCAGCATGGTAAGTGGCGTGTCCCCCCCCCACCACCACCAGCGGATGTGGCAAGCCATTTAAATCTCCATTCAGTTCATTGGGATCGCAATATCCTGCCAGGCAGGAGAGAACGTAAAATCCTGGCCTTGGATATCTTCTCTGCATCATCAGGCAGCTCTCTGGCTAGAGGCTTTGAATATTAGGCCACTGCATCTCAGTGTTGCCCTCAGATATGTTGTTAAAAGGAAAGGAGATGCATTTGGGAGGGGTGTGACCGGGAAAGGGAAGGCAATTGTGAGAGGGCACTCAAGGACGGGAGAACGAGGTTAATGAATATGTCAGCTCTGGTATCAGAATTGAGTTTTTCCACTGCCTCTGAGCTCTCTTCCACACTGTACATATACACAGCACTGTCCAGTCAGAAAATCATTGTCCAAGCTGTTGCCAGTGCTGCTCAAAAACAGCATCTCTTGGTGCACAGTATGGGCAGAAGGGTAAAGAAACATGATAAAACACTGTTTCAATACAAGTATTGGGTAATAGTACCTCAAAAAATACATTAGCCATAAAATATGTAATTGCCAATTATTAACAGACTTTGTGGCCCCAATGATGCCCATTACTATACACTTCTCACCTACCACTGGCAAATAAAAAAACTTATTGTACTGTGGATAGTACATTGTAGATGGTTGAGGTGGGATGAAGATTTGTTTAATATATTTTTAACTGCCAGAGAGTTTTGTAATAATTTTTTTAATAATTTCATTCTGTTGAAGCTGCTGAAAGGAATGTCACCAGATATTTTAACTTGTCAAAACGTTATTACATAACAACTTCCATCCAGGGAGGTGAGGAAGATAGAAAAGTCTTCCAAGGGCATTAATTATTTTCCCCAGATCCTCCATAACAGGGAGATTCTTTGTTTTATTTTTCTCCCCTCTCTTCTTACAGCTGTTGGGTTCCATGAGTGGCTGCTGCCCTCTGATATATCATGCAAGAGGCCATTGTTCACATGTGCATAAACAGGTTACCAGACTGTGGTAGATGTTGCAGCCCAACTGCAGTATTTTGTTCTTCTGCTGTACTCACATAGGCAGCACCAGTAGGGACTCGAGTCCATCATCAAGGATGGAACCAACCTAATTTTTCCTTCTTCAGCCCAGAGCACTTTAGTCAATTGGAAAATAACTTTTAAAAATGTACACTATATTGTGGGGAACAGGATGGAGAGATGGTAAGTGCACATTACTTGGTAGCAGTGTACTGTGCGGACTACTCTTTGTCAGTGTTGCCTTCCAGAGTACCAATTCAGTACCTTGGTGCATTTGAGGTTATATTATTTAGCTTTTCTATTTCTCTAAATTGTGATGGAAAACGCTAAGAAATTAAAAATTTACCACAGTTTGGCACTGTTACAATTGATGCTAAAGGCTCTCGTGGAACAGAGCACTATGTGTAGACAATCTATACACAGGCTGCGCCTACACAAGTGAAGGCATGGCAGCGTTATACCAGCCTCACTAAGGCCGGGCAATAATCCAGATCGCTAATAAATACAATGGGCTAGTGAAAGGTCGCCCAAGAGAACATGCATGACGCCCACTGCAAAGCTGTCAAGGCTACATTCTGAAGAAATGGTCAGGCATTAGAAATTCACTAGCCTGCTTCATTATTTGTGTGTTAACCCTTTCCCTAAGTCAATGGCATCCTTGAAATGCAAATAATTAATAGATTAGTGACTATTCATGATATCTAAAACAATGGAGAACCCTCAGCATTGGTACAGGATGACTGTGAACCGTTCCATTAAAATACAACTTGGAATGGAAATTGATTTCCATCTTTGAGATTTATGGCTTGTTTAGGTCAACAATTGGCACAGCCTGTTGATTACTGGTGTAAACTTACAGAATTTTGTACTCTAGATCAATCTAAGAATAAGTTAAACCCACTCTTTAGTTGAAAGAATGTATCTCAAATGAGCAAGTGAGCAAGCCTTAGGGAGCAATGCATCAGTAGGGACATAGGGGTAACAATGTATGGAGAACCATGAGCTGAAAATCAGTGCTATCTGCTTGCTACATGTACCGCATGCTGAACAGAAGTAAAAATTCACATGTGTATCAGCGGTTTAGATGTAAGTTCTAGATACATCCATTTGTACAGTCCATTTCCCTGCACAACCAAAATATGTGCAGTTGATAAAATGATAAAGATCCAGATCCATGTGTTCGAGATTCACTAATATTCCTGGGGGGAATATAGGGGGAGGTGGTGGAATAGTGGTATTGTCATTGGGCTAGTATTCCAGAGACTCATGGTAATGCACTGGGGACCCAGGTTTGAATCCCACCATAGCAGATGGTGAAATGTGAATTCAATGAACATCTGGAATTAAAAGTCTGATGATGACCACAAAGCCATTACCAATTGTCTTAAAAAAAAACCATTAGTTCACTAATGACTTTTAGGTAAGGAAACCTGTTGCTGTCCTTACCTGGTTTATGGCAATGTGGCTGACTCTTAAATGCCTCTGGGCAATTAGGGATGGGCAATAAATATTGGCCTAGCCAGCACCACCCACATCCAATGAATAATTTAAAAACAAATGATGGCTGGGACCAGTTCTAGAGTTCTGTGACCTTTAGGTTTATTGGTGCTTTTCAGAACATGCACAGGTAGCTGGTACACATACATTGCTCTCGAGCAACCTGAGATATGAAAGCTGAATATTAAAGCATCTTTAATTATGATTCAATGGGATTCATCGAACAAAGTTGCTTTTACACAGAATTACATAAGATTTAAAGTACAGCAACAAGCCATTCAACCCAACAAATCTATGCAGGTCTTTATGCTCCAACAAGCCTTCTCCCACCTTTCTTCATCTCACCTTATCAACATGTTAAATTTAGGGCGAGACGGTGACATAGTGGTAATGTTACAGGTTAATGCTCTGTGGACATGGGTTCAAATCCTACCATGGCATCTGGTGCAATTTGAATTCAATTAACAAAATCAGAATTGGGAAGCTGCCCTCTGAAGTAGCCTAACAAGCCACTCAGTTCAAAGGCAATTAGGGATGGGCAAAAAATGCTGGCCTTGCCAGTGATGCCCACATCCTATGAAAGAATAAAAAAGTAAAATATTGAGGTGCTAATATTGCCAGCTCCTGATATTGGTCTTGTGTAGCCAACATCAACTTTAAAGTAAACGTGCCAGATTCATAATCGCCCATGGTCGGTAAAATTCCTTTTTTTATCACGTTTTCCTATCTGCCAGCCTTTGCAAAGCTAATACATTTATTTTGAGCTTGTCGCTTGCTCACACATCAGCAGCCAACTGTTCTATTACCTCGCTAAACCCAATGTAAAATATGCATTTGGTTTTGTCCACCATTAAACTATTCATTTCTTCTGGAAATATTCAAACATTTAGTTTTAAACACTTCAGACAGAATAAACAAAAAAGCACAACTGTTTACTGAGGAAAGTCATCTTTAAATGACTAAGAAGAAGAACTTCCAAGTGCTTTATTCACCTTCAACAACCTATACAAGGAGCTGATGGATGACTTTGTCAATAAAATTGAGACCATCAATTCAGGTGCCTCTGTCGCATCCCTTCCTTCTCCTTGCCCACTAAGTGAGTCTTCACCCGGCCCCATACCTGAACGTACATCCTTCTCGAGCACCTCCAGTCTCTCCTTTTGCCCTCTCCTAACACATCTTGTACATGATACCCAGCTCCTGCTCTCCTGACCCTATACCATCTAAGCTTCTGACCACCCCACTATGTTTTCTACCCCCCATATTTGGTGGATCTGTGAGCTCCTGCCCAAAGTCAATGGATGTTTGGCTGCCTCTCCGAACTTTCCGTCCCACCTGTGACGGATCCCGGAGGACTGGAAAATCCCGGCCATTAGCTACTGTCCCCTTTCTTTCAAACCTGCCATCATCTCCCCCACTCCTCAAAAAACCCATCCTTCACCCACCTGTCCTTACAAAGTACTGCCCAAGCTCCAAACTCCTTTTGTTTTCCTTTAAGTCCATGAAGATGTAAATCGCATCCTAAAACCATTCCTCCAACTCTGGCCACTTGTGCTTCACCCACTCCCTTCATCCCACCATTGATGGTCATGACTTTAGCCAACTAGACCCTAAACTCTGAATTCCCTTCTTAAATCTTTCCACTGATCCAACTCTCTCTCCTGTTTTTGACCCTCCTTTATAGATACCTCTTTAATGAAACATTTGACCACATTGGCCTAATGTCTCCTCCTTTGGCTCAATGTCAATTTTTTCTGACTATGCTCCTGTGAAGCATTTTGGAAGTTTTCCTACCTTAAAGGTGCTATATAAAGGCAAGGTGTTGTTGCTGTCACCTTTGTATTCTCATATGGAACGTTACATCCCCAACACACTTGCTTTGTTAATATAAAATTTATTTCTAAAATGTAGTTTTGAAATCATATTACTCCATTAGAAATCGTGGTAAGTTCACCAAATGTTATATTTCTGTGCCTACTTGCAAAAACACTATGAAACTGATGATAAGCAGCTGCCACATGCTCCGTTTGTAAGATTTTTTTGACTTAGGAACCATTTAATCCCCAAATACCTGGAGCTAAGGCTACTATTGTGCTTGATCCTAGAATGTTCCTTTCAAAGTATTAAATTGTCGGGATTAAAAAATTGTCAGGCTGACAGGTTGAAGGCTGTGTGAGGACCCCAATACACTGAATGCTCAATATTAATTCTCTCCCATGCACAAGCACAACTCTGAGCTTGCCCTGGCCTTCAGGTGCATCATGGTAACAACACAGATTCTGGCATATTTACAATTCTACTTTCCTGCAACATAGATGCTGCTCTTGATTCCATAATTTTACCTGAGCTATTTACGACTCTTCCTGTTCCTCCCAACTGTACCCCCACCCACCCTGCACACACAAACACACACACAAACACACACACACGTATGCACATACACAAAACTTGCTTCAATTTTAAACAAATGCTGCCAAGCTCTCAGTGATTTTCATTCCTGCACCACTCAAAAAAATCTTTTGCCCTCGCACTAGCTCAGGTTGCACTCGCTTTCAGATCCACTGCCTCCCTTTTTCTCTCTCTCTCCTGTGTTACAATACTTTGTTAGCAGGAAATAGGTTCTCAGCTGAAGAGCATAGTTGACCTGCTCGAGTTCTTACTGTTCCTTCCGGTTACAGCACAATAAAAGTTTTGTGTTTTGAATTGTCCTTGACATTCTTTTATCCCACTATGGGTGGACACAGTGTGCTGGAAAACATGACATCATTATCACTGACAGACGCTCAAATAAATCACCTGCGTGTCTGCTCCTTTTGCTTATTCAACCCTTCTTGTCCAAAACCAAGCGTTTCTATGAAATTTCTTCAATGCTTGATAGACAATAAAACGCTATGATTATTTTAAAATGTATTAGGTTCATTGCTCTCTTAACTGTTAAGAAAAGAACAATTTCCCTTTTTGGATTATGCTGTTTGAACATCACAGCGACAATGCATGGCAGTTGAGGGAAAAATACGAAAAAAGATCATTGCTCTCTTGTAGTCTGGTGAGAACATGCAGCAATGCTAAACGATCAGGCTTCTTGAAATCTGTCATCTATGTCGTATTATTTACATTGATTATTTTGAACTTAATTATGGGGGTATGCAAAAGAGAAGAGTATGTTTGTGCAGTTTTTTCTTTCAAACCTGCCCTTCAGGGACCAACCAGAGGGATTCTGCCTCCTTTACACAGTTTGAGTTTTCTGTTTTGAGTCTGATTTGTTTACAAGGCCATGATTGTAGCGGTTTTAACTAAAGGTGCCACACAGTCTATGCAACTGCAACAACAAAACAGAGCTCAAGAAAGCAATCTGTAAACATTGTTCATATTTAAGAATGTTAACACAGCAAACAGATAGTGCAGGGCATTACAATTTCTCTCACCCTTTACCTAAAAATGACACTGAGGAAGTAAGTGAAGCAGAAATCTTGAGCATTACTGGTATTATGCAAAAAATAGTGTATGTCTTTTTTTCCCTCAGCTGGTTCAAGTGCCCTCAGGTGGAAAACTTAGATGCTCATGACACACATGAGTCACATGAGATGAGCAACAGTACAGCAAAATAGTTATATCTCAGTTGGTTTCTTCTCAGAAATACCTTTAATTCAGTGTTTTTGAGATTAGTTAACATTGCTGGGTTTGATTATTTAATGAAGTCTTTTTTCAACTTATTCCTCTCTTACCTTCGAGTGCTTGACACTTCGCAATTTTTAGTTTCTTCACTCTTTTTCACTGCTAGCTGTAATATTGAAGGTAAATAAGTACTGGTCTGGCCTAGGGTGACTGAATTCATCGAAAAGGCCAAGACAAAGATATTGTAGGCAAGAGTTTAGACAATCATTCCTGTGGTTAAGAGAATACCTTATTTTACCAGGAGTTGCTGTGCCTGTGCTGCGCAGGTTACCACACCACAATTAAAGCTCATAAATACTCAGTCTCTTCTCATGTCCCTTTTCTCTACAGAAGAAATGAAGGAGGAGTATGACACTATGGGGCCTGAAGCCACACTTCAGCCTAGTAGAGGTAATGGTACAGGTGAGTACAAAATTAGCTATGTCTCATGCCCTCTGCACAAGTATGATGTTTTATTATAAAAAACGCAGTGTGAAGTAAAATTCTCTTCCTGTTTTAGCTTTGCTGCATGAAACTCTGCTACCAGTGAAACTGTGGGCTTTGATAGGCTTCACAATGGCCTAAAGTTTAAGTATTTTTGTGCTTTCCAACCAGTTTTCTCCCTCTATGCCTGCTCCAACCTTAACCAAGCAAATAGGTTCAGTTCCTTGTGTGTGGCTTGAAAGACACAGATGCACTAATGTTTGTGTGCCTTAAGCTTTTGCAGTCTAAATTTGCTTAATTTTATGTAACCACCAGTAAATTAAACAGTGGACAGTTATGGAGCTGGGTCCCTTTAATTCTGATCGAAGTTGTTCAGAGCTATTCCGGGTAAATCCAACAACTGATTCTAAGTGGGGGCTGACCTCATTCCTGCAGCCATGTGTTCATGGGCATTCCGAGCATTTTTCCCACCTGATAAAGAGCTTTCGTCAAAGCCATGGCACAGCAATATTGAAAGCTCACAATTCTTGTGCAGGTGTCTGCAGAAGAGCTCCTTTCTCTAGGTTAGTAGGTTGAATACTTTTTTTCAGCTCATCAAGGTGTTTTCCAGAATGCAAATCAAAGTTGCAACACTGAACCACAGAGACATACGTTTTGGTCTAAATTTAACTTCAGATGGGAACTTTACCAGTAGCTGGTTGCACTATGACATATTTTGCTAATCTCGTGAAAACTGGTCACAGGTTTTGAAATAAACAGAAGCAACAAGCTAAGCTGTTTCTGATTTTGCAAGTGCATCAAAAATAAAGATAAATTTAAATACATATTTTAGGTCTCTTTCCACTCCTAAACCCCCAATTAGCAGGTGTGTTTCTGCATTTCCTCAAACCTTCAAAGAAAGGGCAGCCTCTCCATCTAACAAAGGACGTTTAGCTGCAACATTTTGCCAGTAGAAAATTTTTTCAACTCCCATAACTTCTATTCTTTAACAGGACAAACTGCATAGTTCTAATGATAGTTTGGAAATTATAAATATGGAAAACAATGTAAAATATGAGACTACTCCTTTGTTCAGTACTTGTTTAAATTCATATTGGAAATGCATTTCACAAATATTCCTTATATTATTGCACCCCCTTAGACTAACAAATGGTTGGCAGTTTTATTTTTATAATTCTCTGCCGGCCTGTGTATTTGTGGCCCATCATCTATTCTTTATTGGGCACAGCGCCACCATTTCAACAATCCTTCTTAGCCTTCTGGTAGCTTTGGGTGTGCAGTCCATTGGTACGAATTTGTAAGCAAGGGTGATTAGATTTAGATCTGGCATTCCATTTTATCATAGATAAGTACACTTGGGTAAGAATAAATAAATGTGTTCTATCTCCTAGGTCTTGACTAGATCATGACTCAAGGACTGTCAGTGTTTATGTTTAGTGACCATACTGGCCTTGGAAAATAAGTAGTAACAGCGCAGCAGTCTCTCAGTGCTAATGAAGTGTTGATCTAGATTATGGAGTAGAGACTGGGATGTATTGTGCCCATTTTTTAGCGTAGCATAGGTGCATAGCATCCCAATTTAGTGGGATCTGCAACCAGTCTATGCAGGCGTTGTGCCCACTGCTAAATTCATTTTTCTGTGGCCTAAAAGATATTGAAGCTGCTTGAGTATGTCAGTTTGTGGCCTAACGCCAGTTGAAAGTTCCCCCTCTATAAAATATGTTATCAAGGGCCTGATGTACTCGAGATCCTTCAGTAATCCCAACAACTTTCCTGTCAAGCCAGGAGAACAGGAGTGCTGTACCCAGCTCCATAGTCCTCACAATCAGACCACCAATCCTAGTACCCACTCCAACATTTGGCATTGACCACCCCCACCACGCACCTCACCCCAACAGAATGTCCATGAGATCCACAGCTGGCCTTTTTTCTGCATTATATATACAGGAATGGCAGATAATCGATCTGTCAGTGCTATTCTTGAGTTGGCCACTGAGAAATATAGGAAGAGCTTTGGGTAACTCAGTGGGAAAGCACCAAGCTTCAACTTGGCAACTCCCCTGATAAATCAGGAATTCACCATGAAGGAATGTTGTTCTTCTTGTCCTAACACACTGAGTAAGAAATTTGGTTTATAAATGCCCATTTTTTGACTCCAAAATACTGTTTGCGGTGCACATGCACACTCCTGGGGTGAACCGTGCAAGCGCCATTTTGGTGCGACATTAGCACACATGCAGTTGGAAGAACCCCCTACCAGCACTATTTAAAGTGATCATCAGGCTAGGTCCATACAGGTTAGGTACTAGTTAATTCCTTTTGGCCATTGCTATTATCCTACAATTGTTTGTTGCTTTCTATAGCCCTTTCAAGTTGCGAAAGTCTATAAGCATGTGCTGAAGGACTTTTTGTCAACTTCAAGGCTTCTGCACAAACCATTTGCTCCCAAACATGGCTGCACGAATAGGCAATCCATTTTGAATACAACATTACACGGAGAATGAACAGAGGCCAAGCAGAGCAAGACATGCTGCTGGATGAAGAAGGAGATGAAAGTCCCTCATCAGGAGACTGTACCCAGCCATGGTGTTTTGGGAGCAATTCTCCAACCTGAATTTTGGTGAGGTGTAGTGCACTTCAGTAAGGAGATCTCTACTGAAATCTGTTATCTACTGCAGCCACAACTGCAACCTCAAGCAGGACAAGGACCACTTTGCCAGTGGAAGGTTACCGTGGCGATGAACTTCATGCATCTGGTTCCTTCCCGGCTGGAGCTGGAGATATTTGCAATATCTTGCAGTTTGCCATTCATATTTGAGTGAAGGAAATCACTGAGGATTTGTATTCAAAGAGAGCTAACATCTCTTGCCAAAGACAAGTAGGTAGAGTGAACACATGGCTTTGCTAGGATTGCAGGACTTACCAGAGTGCAGGGTGCCACTGACTGCACACATGTTGCTTTGTGGGCGTCACATGTCAACTATGCCTTATGCCAGAAACTAAATGAATTCCATTCCTTCAACATCCAGCTGGTGCATGAACATAGGCAATGAGTCATGCAAGTCAATACCCGATATCCTGGCAGCAGTCATGATGCCTTCATTCCGTGGCAGTATGCTGTGCCAGCTGCATTTAAGCCACAACAAACCAGAGGGTGGCAACTGGGTGGCAAAGGCTATCCATTGACGATATAGCTTATGAGTCTGGTGCACAACCCTCACACATCTGCACAGCTTGCATACAATGGAAGTCATGCTGCCACATGAAATATGGTAGAGCAGAACATTGACGTGCTGAAGCAATACTTTCACTGCCTGGATTGCTCTGGAGAAGTCCTGCAATACTTGGCAGAGCGGCTGTCAAGATTCATGATGGTCTGCTACATGTTGCAGCATACAGCATTGCCATCATGAAGGGACAGCCCTTACCACCATATGTAGTGAGCAGCTTAGGGGCAGCAGCATGAGGAGAAGGAGGAGGAAGAAGAGGAAGGGGCGTCCAAATAATGCTCAGCATTATCTCCGTGGTGTTAGGACATACAGACACACTCTCCCCCTCTGGTTAGCCCCTCCTGCCTCCACCATTGTTCTGCAAGAGAGAGGAAAATGTTTCAGTGAGTGTCATGTAATCTGTTTGGTTGAATTGACTTGTGTTTGAAAAGCTGGCAGTGTTTGCAACTTGTGAGATATAGGTGTGAGGCTTGCAGCAGAGACAAGGGTCTGAGAATGAGGTGAAGCATATGAATGAATGGTGGCTATGAGGCTTGATTGACAGAGATTGCTGGTAGGTGAGTGATGGGGATCATTTGGGCAGTGGCTGAGACAACTGATGCATTTGGTAAGATATAACATTTGAAGATGCATTCACAGTCCTTGACCACTCATGTGAAGTCATTAAATTTCTTGTGGCATAGCTTCCAGGTCTTCAGGCTTGACTCCTGGCATTGACCTTCATGGCTAACTGGTCCTACTCCCTTTTGACCCATGTATCTGGAAGGCCTCCTGCCCTGGCAGATTCAAAACATCTCTCTTCCTTTCCACCTCCTTCACCAAAGCTTCCAGTTCAGCGTCCAGAAACCATGGAGCCTACTCTCTCCCCTATTGTGCCAATCCTCACTCTTTCCCAGGTCATTTCTCTTCAAGTACGAATCCCAGCTACAAATCCCAGTTAGTAGTTCCTGCTACAAACCACTTCCCCTTTCAGAGGTGCAGGCTAGCTTTAAGCAGTGCGGGCTAGCTTTAAGTGATTTAAGTAACTCATGATACTGACCCCCTGCTGATTGATCCAGCCAATGAACAATTTGGTTAGCACTGGCTCGAAGCATTCAAAAGAGAGGTGCACAAGGTGGCATGCTGCTTGCACTGCAGTCAACAGGCGCAGGTTAATTGTGTCTGTTTTCAGGGTCTATCCAATTTATCTCCCATTATGACAGAGTATGCTAAAGAACTGCTATGATGTGTCAATGCTGCCTAACTTTATCTTTTACACCACAAACTTATAGTTACTGGACAGGAGGGAAAATCATCTTTCTGGGAGCATAGAAGCTGTAGGTAGTCAGATTGTTACTGAAATACATAGTTTCTTGTTGTAAATGTTTTTCTCTTTAAATAGCACCTAGGTTTCCAGTGTAAGTTTGAAATGTCTGTAACAAAAAAAAATTCAAGGAAAAACCCTGAAAGATAACAAGACTGAGGAAAACAGAAGTAAAACTTGGCATGCCAGCAAGTCAGGCAGTTTAGGCTTGTAATCAGCATGTACCAATAAGGGCCTGTCATTTCCTGGCTAATGAAGGCTGTGGTTTTATTTGCTTTGTTTGTGATTATTTCAGCTATCTCCACCTAACAGTTAGAGTTCCCACAAGAGCTAAACAGTATGGGGAAGCAGAAATTCCAAGTAGAATTGCAGCCCTTCAGAACTGTGCATTGTGACTTGAGAGATGCCAAGTCACTCTGGCTTGTATAGAAAGATTGGACCATGGGTGACTGATATTCTTCTTCCTCCTTCCTTTTCTCAATATATTATTTTAGGAAAGAGTGTAGATTGCACGTCAGATCTTGAGGAGTATTTTGCCAAACGGAAGCTCGAAGAAGGAGACAGCCATGCGGTTAGCATTGCAGAATACTTGCAGCGGAGTGACACAGCCATTATCTATCCAGAAGCGCCTGAAGAACTGTCCCGGCATGGAACACCAGAGGCCAATGGGCAAGAGGACAATGGTGAGCCTCTCTCACAATGGTAGCCATTGCACTGATACTTTTACACCATAAATTCATTGCAAGCCTCAGTGTTTACATTCAAACTTGGGGAAGCTTGTGCCAGCTGTCAGAGGCCTAGTGTCAGATGTAGCATCGAACATTTTGCCAGAGGCTGTCAGATAGGTCATTTTAAGCATTCAATTTTTCATAATGGTATGTTTTGTGCCATGCATTCACTTTACAAATATGACTTTAGCATTTGTTTAAACAGTGAATCGTCACTGTTTGGATCACACGCTTAGTACAGTTGGTGGAGGTAGGAATACTTTACGACTGTTTACTTTAATATAGTTGACTCCACTTAAGGGTATACCCATTTAAACGAGTTGTTTTAACCCATTTAAACGAGTTGTTTTAAAGGTGTTATCCTGTATAGCTATTCATTTGATTACTACATAAGATAATCACTTACATTCATTCCCTTGGACAGTTTCAGAATTTTTCACATATAACCAGTGTAATATTATACTGAAAAATGAGCCCTGTACCACCACCACCCGCCGCTTTCAATGATTGAATGCACCAACCAGTGTAGTAATAAGAAGTAAGTGACATTGATCTGATTCCTGACACAAGCTGAGTTAGACAAATTGAGCTGGAGCAGCATTTGGGGCACTGCACTTAGGCTCCTTGACCCAGGACTAGGAAGGGGGTGAATAGCCAGGGTCTCCATTTCTTCTTGTTATCCAGTGATTCCTGCTGGAAAATACAGGGATGTGGATGGATGATGGATAAGAACAGGGTCTAATTTGCCAGTGATGTCCCTCCTCTTGACAATGCTGCAGTGCCCACTGACACTATAAAAAAGACAAACACCTTGAAGCACAAATGTGTGTTGTATATGAGTGCTTGTTATACAATAAAAAAACATGAAAACAAGCCTTGAAGTGATTTCCACGTATAACATTCATCATATAATATATAAGAAAATTGACATATTTTATGTCCACATATTATATGAATGTATTGTTTGCTGGTAGGTGAGAACAGTTGATTTTTTTTGGGATGTTTGCTACATGCTGGGAACTACTGGATCTTGCAGCTGTCAACGGGCAGGTATTGGCGGCTGATGTAATTGTTCCTGTACCATTTGCTAACTGGAAAATGGGGCACAGCTGCAGGGGAAGGGAGACCAGGACTCTGAATTAATTGCGGAAACAACAGGAGAATGTAATGTGATGTTGATTGGGTTGGTGTCCTGATAGATTGAGGTCAAATGAGCTGCTGTCAACCTGCCAGAATACCCAACGTCCCACCTTGTGACTTTGTTTGATCCTATGGGCTGGGCTGCATTTTACGGACCCCTGCCAGGTGGGTTTTCGGTGGGGTGGGTGTGTAAAATATGAGGGGTAGCAAGCCTGCCACCCTCCTGCCCACCCCTGAGCTGTTCCCCCATACACCGTAGATGGGCAGACGCCAAAATCAGCAGGACCATTTTTAAATAAATAATTAACGGTCAATTAAGCTTGGTTACCAATCCAATTGGCTGGAAAAATAGGCTGCCCATGCCATAAAACGGTTTGTGTGGGCAGGTGGCTGGGAGTGGGCATACCGTTTTTTTGAGGAAACTGCTTAAAAGGCAGTAAAGAAACACCATCCTCCACCCCCATGATGATACCACCCCCCTTTGTTCCTCCCCACCTGGCCTCCAACATTTGTCCCCTCACTCCCCTCTCTGGGCTCTCTGATCCTTCCCTGTTCAATACCTCTCTCCAAGATCCATGTCCTCTTCATCCTAGGGCCTCCTTGTGGTCCTAGCAGCAACCACTACTGAGTTCTGGCGATGCTGGGACTGCTAGAGCTGTCGGCCAGTCAGATCAGCTGGCAGCTGTCGAGGGCAGGTCTTCCTCCCACTGAGGGGTGGAAGTCTCACTTTCTGTTCGCTTAGCCTGCCGAAAGCGCATTACTGCGGTGGGGTGGGCTTCTTTCAGGTGTGTCAGCTGCTGGCCAACTCTTGCAATAGTTGTGAGGGTGGGGGTTTGGGGGAGGGTGAACTCCAGTCCTAGGCAGGACAAGGCCACTCAATTTTGGAGCTACCCAGGCTTAGTGGCTAGAATCTTTGCGTCGGCGTGCGGTCCCACTCACCGAGGCGTAAAATGACACATAGTGACGTCAGGCGTGCGTCCCAACATCACCGCGCATCATTCAGATCTTCAGTTCAGCCAGAATCGGCTGCGCGCCCGCCGAACTGTCAAAGGTCTATTAAGGCCATTTAAAAACTAATTAAAGTAATGTTGGCGGGCAGGCGAAGAGCCCAGGCGGCCTTTGCATTTATCATGAAACCTCATCTACGGGCGAGATGAGGTTTCATGAAGGATTTATAATTCAAATAAATTTTTTTATCAAAATTCATTGACATGTCCCAGCTCATATGACACTGTCACATGAGGGGTCATGTCTGAAAAAATTTTTTTCTCTTTATCTAAATTTTTCAAAATGTAATTAAACTCCCTGAGGCAGCTCTGTGTCTCAGGGAGATTTTTGCACTCTTTCGTGTGCACGCGAAAGAGTGCAGGCCCCAACTCAGCCTGCTCCCCCCGCTCGCACAGGTAACGCTCAGCGCTCCCAGGTGTGTGTCACGCTGTGAGGGCCTTAATTGGCCCGCACACGTAAAATGGTGGCGCGCGGGTGGCGATCGGTTGCACGCCCGTCCGCGCCCACTCCCGCTCAGCCCCAACTCGACGGGGAGAAAATTCTCCCGTTAGCTTAAAACAGGCAAGGCTGACTGAAAAGTCCATCACCAGTTTTGACACTGAGCCGACAAAGAGATAATCAGGTGCTCATGCTGGTGCTGATCTAATTGTCCCTGGTTTAGAGAAGAGAAAAAGAACTGGCTGAAATCACCACACTTTCTACACACAAAACCCTTCTGAAACTGAAGGTGTGCAAGTTGGGAAAGAACCCTCAGGTTCAGCCTCAGTTATCATGGCCTCAGGTTGTTTAGTGGACTGACACTTATTGTTGAGAAGCAGATTTGAAAAATGCCTACATATGCCTATACAAAAGAACCCAGCATGGGTCACCACCCTTCAAATATGAGAGGTAAAGTAGAGAACATCAAAAATAAAATGGTGGAAAAATTAAAAGACAAGCAGGTCACTTATTTTTCAAAGGGTAGATGTTTATTATTGTCTTTATACCAACATACAAATTAGGAGCAGGAGTAGGCCACTTGACCCTTCAAGCCTGCACCGCCATTCAATAAGATCATGGGTGATTTGATTGAAACCTCAACTCCACATTCCGCCTACCCCCAATAACCTTTCACCTCCTTGCTTATCAAGAATCTATCTACCTCTGCCTTAAAAATATTCAAAGACTCTGCCTCCACCACCTTTTGAGAAAGAGAATTCCAAAGCCTCACAACCCTTTGAGAGAAAAAAAACTTTTCCTCATCTCTGTCTTAAATGGGCCACCCCTTATATTTAAACCATGACCCTTAGTTCTAGATTCTCCCACAATAGGAAACATCCTCTCCGCATCCACCCCATCAAGTCCCCTCAGGATCTTATATGTTTCAATCAAGCCGCCTACTACTCTTCTAAACTCCAGCGGATGCAAGTCTAGCCTGTCCAACCTTTCCTCATAAGACAACCTGCCCATTCCAGGTTTTAGTTTAGTAAACCTCGGAACTGCTTCCAATACACTTATATCCTTCCTTAAATAAGGAGACTAATACTGCACACAGTACCCCAGATGTGGTCTCATCAATGCCTTGTTTAACTAAATGATAATCTCTCTACTCTTGTATTCAATTCCCCTCGCAATAACTGATAACATTCTATTAGCTTTCCTAATTACTTGCTGTACCTGCATACCAGCCTTTTGTGATTCATGCAAGGAGGTAACTGGTACACTAGAAGAACTTACAATCGAGAGGAAGGGGATGTTGGAAAGACTATCTTTACTTAAAATAGGTAAGTTACCAGGAGCTGATGAGATGCATCCAAAGGTACTGAGGGAAGTGAGAGTGGAAATTGTAGAGGCACTAGTGATAATCTTCCAGTCCTCCTAAAACACAGGGGAGGTGCCAGAGGACTGGAGAACTGCGAATGTTACACCCTTGTTCAAAAAATGGGTGCAAGGATAAAGCTGGCAACGACAGGCCAGTCAGTTTGACCTGAGTGGTAGGGAAACCTCTGGAAACTATAGTACAGGATAAAATCAATAATCACTTAGACAAGTGCAGGATAATTAAGGAAAGCCAGAATGGGTTCATCTAGGGAAAATCATGTTTAACTAGCTTGATGGAGTTTTTTGATGAGGTAACTGAGAAGGTTGATAAAGTTGTTGATGTGGTGTATATGGATTTTCAAAAGGCATTTGATATAGTGCCACATAACAGATTTGTGAGCAAAATTCTAGGTCATGGAATAGAAGGGAAAGTAGGCACTTGGATAAGAAATTGGCTGAGTGACAGGAAACAGAGTAGTGATAAATAGTTGTTTTTCAGATTGGAGGAAGGTTTGTAGTGGAGCTCCTCAAGGCTCAGCTTTAGGACCCTTGCTCTTCCTGATTTATATTAATGACCTTGACTGTGGTGTGCAGGGCATGATTTCAAAATTTGCAGATGATACGAAGATTGGAAATGTTGTCAACTATGATGGGGATAGTCTTGAACTTCCAAAGGACATAGACACGTTGGTGGAGTGGGCAGACAAGTGGCAGATGAAGTTCAATGCAGAGAAGTGTAAGGTGATTCGTTTTGGGAGGAAATATATGGTGAGACAGTATAAAGTAAAGGGAGACCCTCTAAAGGAGGTGAAGGAACAGAAGGACCTCAGTGTATATTTACATAGGTCATTGAAGATGGCAGGGCATGTTGAGAGAGCAGTTAATAAAGCATATAGTATCTTAGGCTTTATTAATAGGGGTATTGAGTACAAGAGTAAGGAGATAATAAGCTTCTTTGTTATTTCTCCTGCCAAAATGGACAATTTCGCATTTGCCCACGTTATACTCCACTTGCCAAATCTTTGCCCACTCACCTGACCTATCTATATCCTTTTGTAGTCTCCTTATGTCCTCTACACAACTTACTTTCCTACCTTTGTGTCATCAGTGAATTTAGCATCCATACCTCCAGTCCCTTCACCCAAACCATTTAAATAAATTTAAGGAGTTGAGGCCCCAGCACTGATCCCTGTGGCACACCACTCAATGCATCTTGCTAACTGAAAAATGGCCCATTTATGCCTACTCTCAGTTTTCTTTTGGCTAGCTAATCTTCTATTCATGCCAATATGTTACCCCCTACAACATGAGCTTTTACTTTCTGCGATAACCTTTGATGTGGCACCTTATCAAATGCCTTCTGAAAATCTAATTTCAGTACATCCACTAGTTCCCCATTATCCACAGTGCATGTTACTTCTTCAAAGAACTCCAATAAATTGGTTAAACATGATTTCCCTTTCACAAAACCATGTTGACTCTGTTTGATTACTTTGAATTTATCTAAGTGCCCTGCTATAATGTCCTTAAATTAGCTTCTAACATTTTCCCTATGACGGATGTTAAGTTAACTGGGCTATAGTTTCCTGCTTTCTGAATAAAGAAGTTACATTCACTATTTTCTAATCTAATGGAACCTTCCCCGAATCTAGTGATTTTTTGATAATTAAAACCAACGGAGCAACTATCTCACAAGCCACTTCTTTTAAGACCCTAGGATGAAATCCATCAGGGCCTGGAGACTTGTCAACTGCAGTTCCAACAATTGGCTAAGTACTACTTCCCTGGTGATTGTAATTTTTTTGAGTTCCTCCCTTCCGTCCAATTCCTGATTTAAAGCTATTTCTGGAATGATACTTATATCCTCTATAGTTAAGACCAGTGCAAAATATCAGTTCAATTCATCTGCCATCTTTTTATTTTCCATTATTAATTCCCCAGATACACTTTCTATGGGACCAACATCCACTTTGTTAACTCTTCTTGTTTAAGTGTCTATAGATTTAGCTAGGGTAGTAGTAAAAAGTACTTTATTATTGATATTTACGAATATTCAGACAGGATAGGTGCTTTGCGAGCCAGATTTCTTACACAGATATTTACATCTTTGCAATTCATGCACGCAGTGCTCACTTAATCAGTAGATAAATTGCCCCACCACCCATTCCTATCTTTGTAAATGTGAATTTGTTAATTGTTTGTCAAAGTCTTTAAAACCATTTTCTGTATTTTTTAGAATACTCATCACACTAACATAAATATCACACATTTAGAAAGGAATTAACAGTGCCAATAGTGGCATGCCCAGTTTCAATGCTAGAATGTAAAATATATATTTAAAATACATAAGTATTTGGGTGCTGTGGTATATGCCCTTTTGTTTGTTTTTAGAAGAATTGGGTTATATTAAAGAGGAGAACTGCTTTACTCCATGTTACTTGAAATGGTCCAGAATGTTAATCTGAGCAATATTTGGGTATTGTAAGCATGCATTTGCACCACAAAGAATGTAGACATGTATGGGCCCATCTCATTTAGTGTGCACATTGAGTGGTTGGCAGATGAAGTGATTGAACTGCCCACCTGATGGCAGCAGTGAGAGACCGGAACAATTTCATGGGGAAAAATTTTCGGGTTGGCAAGTGGGGGCGAGGCCCACTCGCCAACGCGTAAAACGACGCAAGCATCCTGACGTCACTGCGCATAATTTAGATTGTCAGTTTGGCGGGTGCGCAGCCGTGTTAACTGCGCGCTCGCCGAAATGTCAAAGGCCTATTAAGGCCATGAAGAAAGCAATTAAAGTTGTTAAGAATGCTGCCTGTCCAACGTTAAGGTTGGTGGGCAGGCGAAGAGCCCAGGCGGCCTTCACATTTTTCACGAAACCTCATCCTCGGGCAGGATGAGGTTTCATGAAGGGTTTATTAATTAAATAAAATCTTTTGAAAAAAATAATGGACATGTCCCAGCTCATGCAACAGTTTCACATGAGGGGACATGTCCTTAATTTTTTTTTACCTTTCTTCAATGTTTCATAACTGAAAGTAATTGTCCTGAGGCACCATTTTACATGGGCAGGCCAATTAAGGCTTGGCAGGCCTTAATTGGCCTGCCTATGTAAAATGGCGGCGCAGCCCCAATCGAGGGCACCAATCTGGTTCGCAACTGCCCCCGCCTGCCCCCACACAGCCCCGCCGATGAGGGGAAATTTCTGCCCATGGTGCGGCCACATTAAAATACTCTTGGTGAGCTACCAGTGCTCATGAACGCTGACAAACAGTTCACCAATTGGGAGTAAGGTGGGTAAATATTTAAGGAAACCTGTATGCAATGCTGGTGCAGGTTTAGTGGGGGAAAAGAGGACACGGAGGGTCTAGTAGCAATTGGAACATACTTATGGGGCTAGAAGGCAAAGTGTTTATATTCCTCTTGGCCACCAGAATGATTTATCCCCTGTTTTGACAGTCCCTTGAAGCCTGATCATTTAGCCATTCAACATGCACTGGACAAAGCACAAAGAATGCATGCTCCACTCTTTGGTGCACCCAAAATTGAATTGGGGTCTGCAGATGGTGTAGATATTTCAGTAGATATCTGCCAATTTTAGTTGTGGGCATGCTCATTTGTTTCTTGGCTTGCTCAAATAGCATGGAGCATTGCATTTTTGCTGTTATAGGGTGATAAATGGTGCACCTTCATTTCGGCCTGTTCACTCTAAAACCAGGGATGAAAGTTGGCACTGTTGTATTGCCCCAAACCCGCCGCATAAATTATGCATTCCCGGGATACATGCAGTTTCCATGGTGGGTGGGCTCCGATTCACCTGCCACACCGTCACCTCACCACTTCATCATGCCAGGCACCACATTTAAAGCACAGCCAGGCTCAGTGCTTCCAGCTCAGGACTGCTGCAAAGAAGACATGGCCCGGAAAGGCAAGAAGACTGCAGCCCTTGAGCACCTTTTGGACAATGTGGGGACCCACTGTGATATCCTCTACCTCCCGCTCTGGCCGCAGGAGGGGCAGCTACATTACCACTCTGGGTTGGTAGTCAGTGGCAGTGGTGATCAGTGCCAATGTCACACAAAAGAGGTTGGCCATCCAAAGCAGATAGAGGATGAATGATCTCATCCGTGCTGCCACAGTATAGCAACCATCTCATCACTCTAAACTCACGTACTCAAGCCCATCACACATTCACTGGCATCTCACTCACTGCCAGCTCAAGGGATATCACCACCCATTCTTACACACATACCCTCACATGTCTATTTGGCCTCATGTCCATTGGAGACTGCCCCCTCAGCCCTCACCACCTTGAGGCCACTTGCACAGATCAACATGTCCCCCCCACACACCCTGGGATACCCTCTTTCCCCAGTTCAGCCCTTGCCCTGCAGCCTCTTCCCTTGCCTGAGGCCGCTTCTCCCCCTTCCCCAAGCAAGCCATAGCCCTGCAGCCATTGAAAAGCCACCCACATATGGCTGATCTGGTAGATAGAGACCTGCCCGTGCACCTCCCTAAAGTGATGCAGTGCTGTCTGTGAAGCCTGGCGCTGATGACTGTGAGTGCAGACCGAAGCAAGGTAGGCAAACAAACCTTGAAGCCCCTAGCGAAATGCAGCCTGCCAAGTGCACGCCTTTTATATGCTGTTGTGAAACACGTCAGTGTGTTTTCCAGTCGACGTAGACAGACAAACCAGCAGCGGGGGGGTGGTGGTGTGGAAGGGGGAATGACCCCGGTGGGCTGGCCTTATAATGACATGCTGATATATTGCAATGAGGTTCCCAACAACCAATGGCAAAGAACACAGCCCGCCAATGACCGGCTGAGCGGACATCGTGAAACCAATTTTTGGCCTTTTTGCCATATTGTCACTGATGCCACCGAACACACCTGTGCCAGCGGGCACGGAAAATCCCAACCCATATTACAAAAACAATATTGCTATCCTTAAAATGTCCATTCCCCTGGTATGTTGAAACATTGCCTCTATAAACTGACTGCTGTTCTTCAGTGGTGATGATTGTTTAATGGGGATGACAATATTTCCAAAAGTTATTCCCACCATGCAGAAAAATATATTTAATATATATCTTTAAAAGCACAAAGCCTATGAGACAAAACATATATATATATAAACATTTCTAGAAACAACAACAAACTGGGTTGATAAGGTGTAAAACAGTAGCTGCTTTTCTTAACGTTCATACATGCTCAGTTGGTAACAGGCAGGTAAAAGACTTAACCCCGCTAGTGGGTGAGTATAATAAGCAGCAATTTTGTAAGTATAGTGATCGCAGGATTATATAATGCCTTTGAGAAATACATTTGTGTTATGTTACATTACTAGGTTGAAGTATAAGCTTGTTGTTAAAGTTGCTTATTTCCCCCTCAAAATTTTAAGGCACGCTACTGCTAAAGCTGCTGTCAGCTGTTTAGTCAAATTTGTTGATGGGTCAGTACTTTTTTTGACTTTTCAGCTGAGCTGGGAAAAGGATTTGTGCTGAAGAAATCACAATGCAAATCTATTTTAAAAAGCTGCCCAGCTTAGACAATACATTTAGATAATAAGGACCTGGGTTTCTCTCTGAGCAGTCAGTAATGGGATAAATCTGCTTACAGTCCACGTGGTCTATTTTCAACCACTCATGGTAGCTGCCAAACTGGACTATTGAACTTACCACCCTGTGGTGTTTAGAATCAAAATATTCCCATTATAGATGGGAAGCAACTTTGACCAAGCAACTAACTGGATTTCAGTTTTCAAGTATCTGACATGTAGATCATCTCACTCAGAGTCCCCAAAGAATACCCTTCTGATCTCCATCTCCTTTTTCCCTCCAAAGGAACATCTCAGTGCCTGTATCACCTGTAATATTCTGTTTGAATCCTCCCCTTATAAAGTTTTCTTGCCCTTCAAGGTTGATAAATCACAAGAAGGATTGGCCTTTCTCATAGTCTTCCCTTTTGTTGGTAATCACCAACATTGATAGTAACATTTAAATAATTTTATCTGAACAACATTGAAAAATTACTATCACTAAAATCGCTATTGTGAGAGGAATATCTGTCATCGAAAGTTGGGTAGAAAATTGAAATAGGCAGGACTTACCCTAAAACATGCTTTTTAATTCCTGCCCTCCAAAGATCTCATTTTGATTGGGTCATAACAACACCATTAAACTACACCTCATTTATACCCAGGGTAGCAACCAGAGTGCAGCTGTGAACATTTTAAAAGCATTATTGGCCTCAGGTATAAATGGGCCTGTTCCAGCCAGCAGATGGGGAGAAAAACATGATTGATTTTAGGGAGATGACGTGGTTGTCACCAGTTTCCATGCTTCTTGCTATGGTCTCAGGTTGTCATTTGAAACCTTAAACGCTTCCACTTTAAGCACACCCCAACCTTTAAACATGGTACCAGCTCTCATTTTTTCTTAAGTGGGGCCCTTGTAGAAAAATGAAATCTGTACTTCAACTTGGGCGCAATAAACACACAGGTGTTAAGATTTGCTTTGCCTGACCATTAACTGATAGTTAAAAAAATACTTGAACAGCCTAGCTTTCAAAGGCACAGTATCCCATTTTTTTTAATATAGCCTAACATTGCCATTTATGATGTGGGCTCTGTACTGCTTTTATTTTTAAACATTGATCATATTTCTCTTTGAATCTGTGCAACTATTGCTGTTTTCATATAAACAAGTGCACTCAATGGATTCCACATTGTCACTTTATTCCCGGGTTTCAGAGAATTCCAGTTTTACCTTTGAATGTTGTTTCCTTCTTAGTTGATTTCCGCCTGCTGCCACTTTTTTTTCTTCACACAAAATATTCACGGCTGTACACACTTTCTTATTATTTTCATGTCACCCCAGTGAGAGCCAAATGCTCCCTCTGAAGTGCACGGTGCAAACAAAATCCTCGCAAATTCCTGTAGTGTTCACTGCAAGAAGTGACTGATTTTTAAAAAATACTGATTTGATTGCAAAATGGATTCCTTTTGAATATTTTGACAGGAAATCTCAACATATTATTATTCTCACTGACATTAACATGATGTGAATAAACCATTCAAATTGGTCATGCCTCCAAAACAAAAATTAAAAAGAAGTGATTTGATTTTTCTTTCTTTGATTATGGTATGTGAAATGGCTATTTAAAATGCTATATTGTTTGGTCATAGCCGATTATCCTTTTGCATTTATAAATGTTGAAATATTAATTGATGTGGTGGAGCTTTCTTGGTAAGTGTATTAGAAGTTTCAGCGGGATTATTGAGAAAAAACGTACTTTAAAAAAAAAAGTATATCAAATTCTAGTCTGAAGTTCCAGACACGGTATGAAATGACATGTACAAGCTTGGCCTGGGTGTGTATGGGGAATCGAAGTGTGCAGAGGCCACTGTAATGATGGCACTTGAAGCAGCAGATTGCAGCGATTCCAGTCATACCATCCGGGCAGTCATCCCATTAACTGCCATTGATTGCTGACCTCTTGGCCTGTGCTCTCCCTTTCCCCTCCCTGGCTGCAGACCTGCCACCTGGAACTCCAGATGCTTTTGCCCAACTGCTGACCTGTCCATACTGCGACCGGGGCTACAAGCGCTTGACATCACTAAAGGAGCACATTAAATATCGTCATGAAAAGAACGAGGACAACTTCGCCTGCCCCCTGTGCAACTATACGTTTGCCTACCGCACCCAGCTTGAACGACATATGGCCACGCACAAGCCGGGGAGAGATCAGGTGGGGCTCCTGGATGGGTATGGGTAACCCTTAGAGGATAAATATCATTTTAATTGCCATTGGCTATTAATTTTTTATGGCATTTTGAAGATGCAAATCTTTAATGGTAATAGCTCTAATTTAGGTTTAAATGGTTTTTTGATGGTCTCTTCCAGGATGATTTAATATCATGTACTCACGATTGAATGAGCATTTTAATATCCAATTTAGAAACATTATCAGCACTTGAAGTTAAGTTTAGCTTAAGTTTGGGGCATTGCCTTCATTTTCAAAATCTTATTAAAATGGTGTGTCATCTCGACAATAGCGTTGTGGTCGTACTCTTTAATCAAAATAGGCGATTCAAACCTGTGTGGCCTATGGCCTGGCTAATAGCTGAAAGCAACAGTTTTTTTTAAATAATGCTACCACCTCTGCTGATCATTTGCTTTCTCTGCCTGTCATACATTTTTACTTTAATAATTACTGCCAACTCCCTCCAGCCATGGTTTGGTTGAGTTCCATTATACAAATACTCCAAAGATTTCCCTTTAAAACTATTTTTTGATTTTGTAAAGCCACTTATTGAATTATTTTTCTCACCAATGTCCCTCCCCTACCCCAATCCTTTTAGAAAGAGACCTGTCAATATATTTGTTGTTGAAACACTAGCTTACTTTCTATACTCAGGCGATGGAAGGAGATAAGTTACACAACACTGTTCCCTATTCTTTGGCACATACATATGCCTCTCTCAATGGAACACATGCTTGGATTAAAAATTACTAAACCATTTGTGTTACGTAGCCTAACTTCTTCTGCCTCCTCCTGGGAAATGTGAAATACCATATATTGTAAATAGTCGTGTAAAAGTGTACTTATTCCATTGTTATCATTTTAGAGAATGGTTTCATTCAAATATTTACGTTTGCACATGACAACTTTGTTGCTTTAGAAGATGAGATAAATATCCAAGACATCACTACAAAAAAAAATCCATTGGAAAATTTAAGCAGTAATAGATTGTGGTTTGTTTTGTTCTCTAATGACAGTTCCATTTCATTTGGGTTTTAAATAAAGCACTTTCTGTCAGTGTAATTTTATTTTAAATGAAATTTCTCTTTCACCTTTTGGTGCACAGTCTGTACCATTAACAACTGATTTAAAAATGCTTCCATAAAATTACAGAACGTACCTTATTAAAACACAAGGCTCATTTTATCTCAGCATTGTTATAAAGGATGACTGTAATATTTTGAACCTGACTCCTACTCTCTTTTAAAGGTTCAAATACTGGTATTACAGTTGCCCTTTGTCAGGAAAATAATCTGCACCTACAGAATAATGATGTTCTCAATTTTACTGATGGCACTTTAACATGATAAAATTGGATCTAGCAAACAGCACTCAAACCTACACACAAGCTCCATGGGCCACTTTCCATTATTTTCTTTTATTTCAACCACTACAATAAATCTACAGCGGAGACCCATTATTCCCAATGTGAAAAGCGAGGGAAGCCGTATCTTTTTTGGTTTAACCAGGGCTCAATGGCAGTTCGCAGAATTAAGCATAATGTGAGTTGTCGATGCTGACAAGTCACTGGAGGTTGAATCAGTTATATTAAAGAGTGCCACTGATGTTGGGAGTACAATGCAGCTGTAGTCGACAGCGCTCCATCAATGTAAAACCATTTAAATATTCTGTGAAGACCTCACAAAAATTATTTTTGTTTTGCATCATTATAATTCAACATAAACCCCATCATTATTTTATCTGAAAATTGAAGAATGCTGTAAAAGAATCTCATTCTTGAAAGTATATACCTATGCTTTCTTGTCATGGAGTCACACTATTTTGTGTGTTTTGCCCAGTATGTGTCCTCTGCTGTTTCTTCTTCTGTCCTCATTTTTATATTTTATTTATTTCTGTTTAGCTTCAACGTTGAAAAAAAAGCCCCCTAATTTGATCATGGTACTCCCACTTAGTAATTACAAATGATTGTATCATATTAACAGAGGCGCAACTAAAGTTTGCATCAGTCCTCCAAGGATTGAGGGGAGACAAAGCAGCTGTTGCTGTTTGTTTATGCAGCTCAGCAACATATGAGCACCAGTCCCTCATTGGCGCTCTGCAGGCCAGGGTTTGCTTGATCTTTGAAGGTTGCTGCTGTTTGAACAAACCTCCCTGTGTCCTGTCCAACACCATCTGTCTCACCAGGAATGTGGGAAGAGTCAGCACACCCTAGCAGTTGTCACACTGTTCAGCACTGTTCCCTTGCAAAGCTTTTGTATCTTGCTACTTTAGAAAGCTGACCTCCTACCTTGAGTATCCGTTGCTATCAATTTAATTTCTTGCCAGTTAATTTTCATATTGTGCTTTCTGCCAGATGTTTAAGAAAGGTCAGCTCTGTTGAGATTTTAACTTTTTTTTACATAATGTAACAAAGCATTGAATATTAATTAATTTTAACTATTAATCTGCTACTGTTAAGATACTTCATCCACATTCAATCTGCAAGGTCCCAACAAAAAATTAATACACTTTTACTTCTGACTTTGCGTTTTTCATGTGACACTTGACATGAATGTATCAATAATAGAACAATAGATTGGTTATAGCACAGAAGGAGTTGGTTTTGGTGGTTATGCCTCCTGTGACAGTGATTTTCTTTTGGAAATTTTTTTTGTTCTACATGATGTGAGACCTGAAGGGCTTAACAGTTCTTTCAAAAACCATAGTATGAAAGACAAACAGATTTAGAAGCTTGCTGGTATCTAGAATGTCTGTATGTAAATAGGGTCCATTTGGCATGTCTGTTCTGTTAGCTGTGACTGTTCACAAATTTCACCAAGCTGTGCACAAGACTCATTTAAGTATCTTCCCTCCGTAGCACCACATGCTGACCCATGGTGCTGGTAATCGCAAGTTCAAATGCACAGAGTGCGGCAAGGCCTTTAAGTACAAACACCATCTGAAGGAACACCTGCGAATTCATAGTGGTGAGCATCACATTTCTTAGTCTGCTAGATAAAAGTTATGCTTTGAAGGACGAGGTTAAGTTTTACAAAAAGGCTCTCGGTGTGGAGTTTCACCTGCCAGAAGTGCACATTGGAACTGCAGGAACGGACACCAGTGGGCCCTGCAGGATATCTGTCCATTAAAATTATTTTCCAGAAAGCCCTACAGGGACAGGTGACCTCCTCTCCTGAAATCCTGAAATGTGCTCCAAGTCAGCGGAGCTCCACAGCAAGAGCACAAATTTGTTAAATTACCCCTATGATTTTTATGGCATTTGGTGTGAAGAGGCAACCTTATAATATATTAAATATAATGAGCCATTAAATGTCATTATTATTGTACAATTAATGTATATTTATTTTTTCTGGAGAATTTTAGTTCTAAGGAAAGATTGGATAGGCCAGAGTTGTTTCATTTGAAACAAAAGAGGTTGAGGAGGGATCTAGTTGAAGTGAATAAAATTATAAGGGGTCTAAGCTAGAGTGGATCGGAAGGACTTATTCGCCTTGATTGAGGGGTCTATAATCAGGAAGCATGGATTTAGGGTAAGAGCTAGGAGGCTAAGACGATATTCAAGGGGATTATTTTTCACCCAGAGAGTGGTGGGGATCAGGAACTCACTGCCTGAAAGAGTAATAAAGGGAGAAACTTTTGTAACATTAAGTACTTGTATATGTACTGGAAGTGCCATAACCTACAAGGCTGCAGGTCAAGAGCAGGAAAGTGCGATCATGCCAGATGACTCTTTGTGGGTCATCATGGATATGACAGGCTGAATGGCTGTTCTCCATGCTGTAAATTTCTACGATTTCTTCTCACTAATGTTTAACTCATTAATTTGCTGAAATGCATACTTTTGATGTGATTACCGAATACTGTATAAGTTTAAATTTAATTGCTTAAACGTTTTTCAGGTGAAAAGCCATATGAGTGTCCAAACTGCAAGAAGCGCTTTTCTCACTCCGGTTCGTACAGCTCTCACATCAGTAGCAAGAAGTGCATTGGCTTGATTTCTGTCAATGGCAGGATGCGAACCAGCTTAAAACCGGGCTCGTCTCCTACTTCAGTTTCTTCCTCTCCAACCAATTCAGCAATTACACAACTGAGGCACAAACTGGAGAATGGCAAGCCTCTTGGTATCCCTGAGCAACCAGGACTACTTAAAATCAAGACAGAGCCACTAGATTTCAATGACTACAAGGCCATGATGACTTCCCATGGATTTGGTAATTTTCCAAATGGTGGAGTAGGAGCTAGCAGCCCACTGTCGATCAACACTTCAGTTCTAAGTCCAATGCAGCACTTAGGAGTAGGGATGGAAGCACCAATACTAGGCTTTTCAAATGTAGCAAGCAGTAACTTAAGTGAAGTCCAAAAGGTCCTCAAAATTGTTGACAATACAGTGTGTAGGCAAAAAATGGACTGCAAATCTGATGAGATTTCAAGACTTAAAGGTTATCATGTGAAAGAGCCAGCCTCTCAAGCTTCCTTGGCTGAGGAACAAGGAGTTACCTCCCCTGTTATGCCATCTGTTGGTCTTCCAGTTGTCAGCCATAATGGTGCCACTAAAAGTATTATTGACTACACACTAGAAAAGGTGAATGAAGCCAAAGCTTGTCTTCAAAGCTTGAGCACGGACTCACAAAGGCAAATGAGCAATTTGAAAAAGGACAGGTTACGTAACATGAGCTGTTCTGCATTAGATCTCGGTATGGAGGAAAAGACATTTGACAACAATAACACATCTCCTTACTCTTGCCAATTTTGTAGGGAGGCTTTCCCTGGTCCCATTCCCTTACATCAGCATGAACGCTACATGTGCAAGATGAATGAAGAAATCAAGGCTGTGCTTCAACCGAGTGAAGTAATTACCAATAAAACAGGAGTGCTGGGTGAAAAGCAAGCTTATATGTTGTCCTCCCTTCTTTCAGAAAAAGGTATCCCCAGCCCCATAAATGCTTATAAGGACCACATGTCTGTATTGAAAGCTTATTATGCCATGAATATGGAGCCAAATTCTGAAGAACTACTGAAAATTTCCATTGCCGTTGGCCTCCCTCAGGATTTTGTAAAAGAATGGTTTGAGCAGAGGAAGGTCTACCAGTTCTCTAATTCCAGGTCACCGCCACTGGATCGGACCAGTGCTGAGTTGGCATCAGCTGCCACCGACATGTTCATAAGTAAAGACTGTCTGTCAGTTAGGCACCCAACGACAGCATTAAAGCCGATGGACTCAATAACGTCACCATCAATAGCAGAACTGCATAACAGTGTTACTAATTGTGATGCACCTCTCAGGCTTATTAAATCTCAGTTTAACAGTATTAAACCAATTGGTGATAAGATGGACCACTCAAGGAGCAATACTCCTTCCCCTTTGAATCTTTCCTCTACTTCCTCTAAGAACTCCCATAGTAGCTCATACACTCCAAACAGCTTCTCTTCAGAAGAGCCTCAGGCTGAGCCTCTGGACTTGTCTTTGCCAAAACAAAAGAATGAACATAAAAGTGTTGTCACAGGAAAAATAAGAAATAAAACCAATAGTATTATTGTTGACCATAACAGTATTTCCTATCCATCAGAGAATCCAGATGAGCCCTTGAACTTGACTTTCCTGAAGAAGGAATTGCCTAATACTAACAACACCCTAGAGAAAAGCACTAAGCCAGTATTCAGTATAAATCCATTTAGTGCCAAACCGTTGTACACAACGCTTCCACCACAAAATGCATTTCCCCCGGCCGCTTTCATGTCCTCAGTCCAGTCTAGTGTTCCAGGTCTGCGACCATACCCAGGGCTAGATCAAATGGGCTTCCTCCCGCACATGGCCTACACATATGGAACAGGTGCAGCTACTTTTGCAGAATTGCAACAGAGGAGAAAGTATCAGCGGAAGCAAACGTTCCAGGTAACGGCAGCTGACTGATTCTGTCACATTTCTAAAACTTTTGCAAAAAAGAGCATCCAAATGGGCACAATTGATGTTGCAATAGATTGATATGCAATTGCAGGGCCACAAACTTATAATGGATACAATAACATTTTCTTCAATCCTGGTGAGAGTAAGATCAATTTGATCAACATAAGAATGACAGAGAATAGCTTAATTCTGTATTTTCACCTGGATAATGTTTACTTACGGCGCAATATGACAGAGTAGTATTGATAAGATATCAAAAACCATTAGTTTTTCAAGAAATCCAGTAACAATATCCTTTACTTTCACTCTTATTGAGACCAAAGCCATAGGTTGAATGCTGAAATGGGTGTCCTGGTTACCAAGTGAACTTTGTTCACATTTTGCCATTCTATATAAAACAGTGGGTTATGTTATGTTGCCAGTTAGTATCCTAGGGATTAAATTAAATTCGAAAAGGATACTATTGTGTGAAACATATTGAAAAACGTGTCTTTATTGTCTATGTAATAATAGAATATTCTAAAAACAAAGGGTGGGATTTTCCAGCCCTGTCCACTGCTGGGATCATCTGGTCCCACCGAAAGTTAATGGACTTTTGGCTGGACCACCGCATCCTCCACGGCGGTCCCGCCACAGCAGGGCCGGAAAATCCTGGCCAAAATATTTAATTTAATCTGAACACACCTAACCCCTAGCACTGATAATAAATACAAAACATTGAGAATGTTTGATATTTTTATTTCAACATCAGTGCCATTTGAAGCCAAAAAGTGTTTTAATGGTTTTAATATGAGAATCAGATATTATATACCACAATAAAAGTTACAGTGATTAGGGTGTATGTAGACTGAATGCTACAGTACCTAATTCACATTTACCTTTTCTTTCTATTTTGTCAGTGCAGCTGTCCTATTAAACAAATATATTCAACCCAGTCAGTTAATTTTAACTTATGCAGGTATCAATTAGTATATCTCTGTCGACAAAATGTAATAGCACTAATAAAGTGGGAAGGTGCGTGTGTGCATTTTTACACTTTAGGATTACTTTTAGCACTTCCCCTCATATCATGCCAAAATGAATGTTGCCATGCTGTAATGCACATTTTCATGTACGTTACTGTTGAATTAAATCCTGTTTTCACATACAAGGAGTCATTTTCATAGTAATTAAAGACCTTTCTCACCAGCCTGTTTGCATTAACAATAAATCATAACCATATAGGATAAAGATATTTAATATAGCTGCTGTAAGTGTGTAATCAGTACTGATAATTTAAAAGAATGTCACAAGGCAGTTACTCACAAGGCTAAATGCACAGTAAGCCTTATCAGTAACTAATAGTTTTTTCAGTTTCCAGTTAAAGAATTCTGTACTGGGACAAATTTATTTTACAAAATCAGTAAACGTGCACACACAAACACAAGACAAAACTCACTTTGTGCATTTAATACATGTATATCTCCTTTATTTGCCTCTCAGGTTTAATGCCTTTTCAGACTTGAGCCTTGTAAATTAAATGTTTTATATATGGTATTGCATTTGCCTATTGTGAAATCACAAGAGACAGCGCAAGGTATTTATTTGAGTTGGAGGTCAGTGGGTTTTCTAATAAAAATGTATGTTATCTTAGGGGGAATTGCTTGATGGAACTACAGATTACATGTCAGGCTTGGATGACATGACAGATTCAGATTCCTGTCTGTCCCGAAAGAAGATCAAGAAGACAGAAAGTGGCATGTATGCATGTGACTTGTGTGACAAAACATTCCAGAAAAGCAGTTCCCTTTTGCGACATAAATATGAGCACACAGGTATGTTTGTTTTTCTTTATTTTGCACTGCCTGTACCTGTTAGATTTGATTCTTATATCTTAATCCTAAAATAATAAATAAAAATGGTTACCTGTGATGGTGCAACATTTCTTTGATTTTACAAGGAGAGATTTTATTAAGGCTATTTAGCATGATATAGTGTTAAGGATATGGGCTGTGGAATCATCTACTCATGGGAGTTGGGATGAGAAGTATGACATTACATCTTTAAGGGTGGGGGACTCTACGATGTAACACTTGCACTGTAATTGGCAACATCACTGCACTGTTTCTTTCCCGTCCAGATTCTTCATCCAGTTTTCCATTTTAATGCAATTTAAACTTATTTTCTTTTTTACCCCCCCCCCCCCCGCTCAACATTTTACTTTCTTATATTTATACATGTACATGCTTGCACTTTCTTGCTGTTGCATCACTCTCTTCCCAATCTGCCCTCCATTTTGTCCCATGATATTAGACTGACAGGGATTTGCTGTCATGTCTATTTTTGAATTATGCTTCAAGTATTGCAGCTATGGAAGGTGTTGAATGCATTCCAGTGCTATTTGTGGTGTGGAATTAGCCAGATGTTTGCTTGGCCAAGGCTCCAAGTTCCAAACTCTGGTCACACGTTGGCTGAAATGCCAAAGGAGATACTCTCAATTACATAAGTTAAAAATGAAGTGCATATCATAACTTGATGTTGTTATAAATATATATCATTCTTTTCTGTCATTACAGCTGCTATCTGAAAAAAAACATTACTTTTCCAATTTTGACAGGAATCCTGCCTTTTAGTAACTTGAGAATTTTCATTGTGTTTTTTGCTGAAGCATTTAAATACTCTACTTTATTAAATCATAAATTATCTTTTCAAAAGTACAGACAGTCTGTATTCAAAATATTCTGTAGCTTCAGGGCAGAGAAATGATCTGTAGTACCTTTGACAGTTATGATTGACAGTAATTCTGAACACTTGAAGATTTCTGACACTTTGACATGTGCTTGGAGATGCACCAAAGGTATATAAATTATTAGAAGATTGTTGAATCATATTAGAAAATTTTAGCATTATATCTTAATCTGTTTTTTTGCTTTTTTTATTATAGGAAAGCGCCCACATCAATGTCAAATTTGTAAGAAGGCATTTAAACACAAGCATCATCTTATTGAACATTCACGACTGCACTCTGGTGAGAAACCGTATCAGTGTGACAAGTGTGGCAAACGCTTTTCACACTCAGGGTCCTACTCGCAGCACATGAACCACAGATATTCCTATTGCAAACGGGAGGCAGAGGAAAGAGAAGCAGCTGAACGAGAGGCCCGCCAGAAGGGTCACTTAGAACCTGCAGAGCTACTGATGAATCGGCCCTACTTACAGAGCATTACTCCTCAGGGCTACTCGGACTCTGAGGAGCGAGAAAGCATGCCAAGAGAAGTAGAGAGTGAACGAGAGCAGGAAAAAGGAGAAGAGGATGAAGAGAAATTAGTAAGACAAGAAGGGGAAGAGGAATTTGATGAAGAGGAAGAAGAAGAGAGCGAAAATAAAAGTATGGATACAGATCAGGATACAATAAGAGACGAAGAGGAGAATGGTGACCACTCAATGGACGATAGCTCAGTTGATGAGAAAACGGAAACCAAATCAGAACATGAAGACATTGTGGAAGATGGCATATAATAACTACTGCATTTTAGCTTCCTACTTCTTCCAGTAGTATTGTTACTTGCTTGAAACACTGCTGTGTTAAGCTGTACATGCACGTGCCTGATGCTTCCTGGAAGCCTGAGTGTTGGACAGATGGGGCAGTCTGTCAGATGCAAAAAAAGGAAAAAAAAAAAGAAAAAAAAGCGACAGTGTTAGAAGGAATTAGTCAAGTTTGGGTTGTGAAGAGTTGCATTATGCAAAAAAAAATGTTCAGTGTTAGGGCCTAAAAAAATGTGTGGTTCCAGCAGCCTAAATTATCCTTCTGTTAATAGTTTCTTGTTTAGCACAAAATAGTGGAGTATATTACAATACATGCCACTTGTATTACTACACAAAATTCTAAAAAGAAATGTATTGTCTATGTTTCTACCTATGTATATTATCACACAACAGTAACTTGAAAATGTAATGCCTGTGCTTCTACCCATACCTGTATAAGTAAACAACAGTATTTTAGTGGATTGTTTGTAGTTTGACCCAGTCATTAGGCCTGTTTCTGCAACCACACAATATTTTAGGTTCCCAAGAATTTTTGAAGGATCATGAAATGATGCATGTGTGATTTTTTAGACGTTGAAGTCTTAAAGTGGCCCAGCTATGAAGGAATAGAAAGAGTGAGAGTAAGAGAGAGAGAGTAAGAGAGAGAGAGAGAGAGAGAGAGATAGAGGGACCGTTGTGGAGAAAGCCTTTTGAAAGGTGGTTTTAAAAAGCCTTATATGCAAACCTTTTAATCTGTGTGTTCTGCAAGTGCCATCCTTGTATAGTGCTAAAAAAGGTAACTAAAGTTACCTTGCACCAGCTTCAGTGTTAAACAGCTCACCCTGTTCTTTGAAGCACCCATGTCAGTATTAGATTCTAGGCAGCAGTTCCTTAGTTTACATATGTTTGTGCAATTTTCTGTACTTTTTTGTTCATTAACTTGTCAGTATTACACCAAACTTTGCAACAATTTGCATTCATTTTATTTTAGGTCAAATAACATTTATTTATGTTGCTCATTTTATATTTCCTAATTTTATTTATTTCATACTGTAGTGTACAGTATTATAGTTCTTCAATATATAGATATATTTTAGTAAAGGAACATGAGGTTGATCATTTGGGCAAATTTTACGTAATGAGAAGAGCATTTATTGTGTTTTCAAACATTAATTGTGAGATACGAATTTTCAATTTATTATTTTATTTTGTTTTCCAATTACTGGATTCCAAATTTGAGAACTTTTGATACGATCTTGTGAAAACACTGTATTTTCGACTGAAAATTCCACTTTCTTCATCTGTTTTTTAGCTAAAAAAAAAGAGGGACTGTTAAAATACAATGTATGATACCATGACAGAAATCTTTCCTGAATTGTCTTTGTAAAAGTATTATTAAATTTTCAATTTGTAATTTCTCTTGGAAATGACCATGCTCGAATAAAATGTAGCCAAACTAGGACCTGTACGTGCAGCTTAAGGTTCTATGGACATCACTGCAGAAAACTGATGTGCATAATAATGTATAGTGTTTCCTTCCTAACTGTAGGATTGTCTACAAACCATGAAGAATTACAGTTTCATCCACAGCATTGTTAACAAAAAAATATTTATTAACTTAAATTTATATTGTCGTCCTATTTATTTCACTCAATGTCCACTTTTATATTTCTCTCACCATCTCAAAATAAACAAAATTATATGGTTGGATTTATTTCATAAGCTTGCTGAGAGGAAAGCAACAGACTAAATGAGGACTGGACACATTGTATAAAATCGGCAGTGCACGAAGAAGAATTTATTCCTTATGCTACCCTGTATTTAGCTGATTTGGGCTTTAAAAGGTGATAGGCAGGTGAATTTACAGGGTATATTCTATCTCTCATCCATTCTTCTAATAAGGTGCAAAGTACCATCCGTGGCTAGTGCATAAAATAGGGGCTTCTTTTAAATAAGCTATCTAGGTTTTATTAACAGGATTTAATTTGAAGGAAAATCAATATTGAGCTTTTGATTAAGGATAGAGTACTTTGTAAGTTGTGAGGTGTACACACAGCTTTATCATTTCATCATAGGGACTGTGTAGGCTAACAAAATGGAATGCTGTCTTTTAAATAAAGAGACTGAGGTTCTCACAGAAATAGGCCAGTGGTGGTTTGAACAGTGCCTCCATGATATTGTAACTAGGATCTGGTTACACTACATTCCGAATTTCCAGCAGGCAATTAAGATACATTACACATAATGAAGACAAATCGGAGATCAGATGATAACTAAAAGACCAGTGATTGTGATTGACATGCAGTTTTTTGAACTGCCAAACCATTGATTTTGAAATGGCTTTTACAGCTCGTTTAAGTTGATCTCAGGAATATACCAATGAATTGATTGGCGTCTTAAAAAAACATCAATTTTCTTACTAGTGCAGGTTGAGAAGAAGACTTTTAAAAGACATCCATTACAAAATCCAATTAAAAAAGCCAGTGTCAGGCTTGCCTGAGACTGTAAAATTCTTTTCAACCATATGTAAGCAAGACCGTTTAAGAATACTTAAGCACTATACGCTTTAAAATATAATCACATTTTTCTTAATATTCATATTCTGAGACCCTTATTTGGTTCATAATACGTATTTATAATTGTGCTTTAATAATAGCGTCCATACTGATACTACTTTCTCTTATTGTCAGCTATATTATTTTCCATTTCAAGAACATTGCAGGTACAAACTTTCCACATCAAACTGGCAACTTCCCATTGAACAACTTTTAAAAAAGTGTTTCACTTACGTTTTCTTAAAACATAAAATTGGTTTGAATATATTAAGGGAAAGTCACAGAACCTAAATGAGTGAAATCATTATTGCAAGACCAAACATTTATTCACATTCCCAACAATAAAAAAATACACATACAGTCTCTGCATTAATTGTGACATCTGATGAAATGCCTTGAATTCAAAGAAAAGGGAACAAAAGTAGTTTCAATCTCACGTCCATGTATTTAAAGCTGTAGAGCACTATGGAAAGCAACATTTGGGATTTTGGTACTAGCAGACAATTTGTCCAAATTATAAGAGGTAGATTTTACCAGTCGCCCTATCTTATGAAAAACCTAGGGAGATCCTATCCTTAAACCATCATTAGTGATTTCAACACATTACTTTGAACATTCAGTCATCAGTTGCTCCAAGGCAGCAGCAGCAGGTTCTTAGCTCAAACAGATTTGACACCGTATAGGGATGATGATACATTTCTGGTGACATTTAGAAAATAGAGTCAAAGTAAATATTCAGATATATTTTCCCAGCAGCATTTTTACATTTAAAAAAAAACTTGATTGCTGTATTAAAGGGTAATAAAATGCTTTTCTTTAATGCTATACTGTAGAATAATATATTGACAGGTTTGAATTTGCACAGCAATTTGAACAGGACTGTTGTTAAATGTGTTCTCTGAAGATCTGTGAATTACCTTGGACATAATTATCTTCAAGAATAAAAATAGTGAGGATCATTATGTCTGTTGGAGAATGCCCCAAGCATTTTGGTAACATTTTCCCTGCATATCCATAGTGATGGAAAGCATTTAAAAAAGGACAGTACTAAAATGCATGTTTCAGTCAAAGTGCACATAAAACAGAGTAAAGTGAAGCTTTTAAACCCTTTACCATGTACGTTTTTTTTTCATTTTGTTCTGTAATTTGTTTTATGATTGATTGATTTTAAAATAACGTCTGGTTGTAAGAATAAGCACACAAGAATCCTTGAGAATAATAATATTATAATCTCTCTGAGGAGAGGAAAAAAGTAGATCAATTGATTTTTCCCCCCTAGCCTGACCCTTAATACAACAGCAGATTTCTTCTTGTTACTAACTATATTCACTATGATATAAAATATTACATTAAATGACCCCCTCTGGATCACTCTAAAAAGATAAGTTTAATTCCCCATCCAACTGTGGGAAATCACTAAACAGATAAAACATTAACAACCTCAAAATGGTTTAGCAGTTGTTCCGTACTATGTTGTAACATGTATAAGGAGATGTTATTTATTTTCATACTTCAGCATGTTTGTCATCAGGACATGGATAGCAAGGTTTGTAAAGCGATAAAAATAGAAGTAAGATTTCAAGAGTCGATTGGATTTTGTGTGGACGTGTGAGTGAACATTTCTGAAGAAAGCCTATGAATGCTGTCATTAACACATTAATCAAGAATGCAGCAAAGGCAGGGTTTAAAAATAGTGATCTAATAAAAGACAACGAAGACATGTTGCCTTGTTCCATCAAATTTTAAAGAAGTCTTGACACAGCTGTGCATATGGTAACAGCATAAAATCAACGTTTGGATCAAATTTTACAATAGACCAGCAGTGATTTATTCGGTTTCAACAAATGATTGAACTACATTTAACATTCAAGCCATGAAGTCTATACAATTTAAACAGTCCACATTACTTCTTCAAGAAAGATAGTTCATGATTTGGATTGTAGTTATGCTGCAGATTGCTTCTTTAAAAAAAATTCAATAAAGCAATAAAAAAGCTAATAGTAGATAAATTTGTTTTCTTCTGCTGTAAAAGGACAACGTTGTCTGTAGTTGCTGTTACTATCAGAGGTGTTGCTACCAAAATAAATCTTAATGAAATTAGAAATTTCAATCTTAGGTCCTAACACATGGGCACAAAAGTTAAATGCATTTTACAGTAGGACTAATGATGTGTGTGCAACTGGAACAAAAATGTTAGTGTAGAATTGATCTGCACTGTACTGGATGAGGAAGATTGTAATTCAGAGAATTTGAAGAATGGGGGACAGAAAAGTTTACTTAACTATAAAAGTAAATTATTAGAAACATGCATTGATCAAATTATGGTGTTTTTTTAGAATGATGTTTCAACTTGTGATCTGAGTATGATGTGAACACAGTTTAGTAATTCCTCAGCAAGTTACACTGCAGCTACTTTATAATCATTTTCAAATGAGGGAATATTGTGGAAGCTGTAAACCATTTCTAAAGCATATGCCGGATGCATTTGACTGTAATCAATAAAGCACAATTAATATGCACAACACTGACTAAATACTGTTAAACCACACAAGACAAGTTATAAACAGGGTCACTTCAGTTTAATTGAACGTATAATTTCCTTTGAGAGTGACTTCCTTGATGAAAAGTGCTGTGTTACAGTTCCAACTGCTTTGACGCTAATTTATTGATATTATAATTTGCATGACACAAATAGTTTAAGATTAATGCACAACTCAGTAAAAGAAAGCATTATTAAAAAAACAAAAATTTGGAGAATTTGGGAAAACATTCTTAAATTCTCCAAGTGAATGAAAAGGCTATATACTGTTAAATCATGAGATTAGAATAATAAACAGAATAATTTTAAGTTTATTAAGAATCCACATGCTGTTTTTGCTGTTTGCATGCTTCCCACTTTTAAAAGTGTGTTCTTGTCTTGTGTCTAAATTGGTCTGAGCTGCAAGTAACAAAAATTAGACTTTACATACATGTACAAACATATCAGAAATGACCTTGGCACAAGAATACCAGATTAGTATTGATAAAAATGTAATGTTCAAGAGTATTAATTTAATATTAGCATTAAGTCATATTGATTCAATGAGTGTACATACAGTGCACAATTAAGTGAATTGTGTTTTTAAAATGGTAATTCTTTTAAAGTGGAATGTTACAGATTTGAAAATGCTTTATTTAATCATTTATAATGCACTTTAAGGCACAAAAGAGTACTTCTAGATAGCAATCAGGTTGTTTTTCTGCAGTAAAAGTTGGAAATGCACAGCAGGTCAGGCAGCATCTAGAAAAGACAAACTCTTCAGGCGGGACTCTTTGTTATTACATCCTAAGTTCTGAGGAAAGAGCTCATCTGAAACATTCACCTTTTTTTCCTCAGGTGGTTTGACCTGCTACATATTTCCAGTATTTCCTTTTTTTTCTTTTGGATTTCTACTTTTGTGTATTTTCTTTTCATCCCCTTAAGACATTTCTTATTTTCTGATACAGAGCTACTTTGTTGTACCAATTACATGGTGAAACATACCTGCATCACTTTTGATGTGCCCAACTGAGATTATTCTAATCTCATGACAATGCTACAGTAAGGTCTATTATAAAGAATAGCAAATAGCTGGTGGTGAGATTAAGGTCATGGTTCGATTTTGGAGTTCTGTTGTTTTTGGTAACGAGTTTGCATGTATAGTTGACATCATCAGAACTATTCAATTGAGAATGGCACTTTGAATCCCAGGCATTTGTTATTCTACAATTAAATACAAAATCATTATAATAAATACTTTGAAACCCAACATTCTTTCCAAAGCAAGTGTTGCTTATAATGGATATTACAGACAGAATTGCATTTATATAGAACTGTTCATGACCTCAGGATATCCCAAGGTTTACAGCCAATGAAATACTTTTGCAATGTCGTCATTGGTGTAACATACCAAATCTGTACCATTCCTCTTTAGCCAAGCAGTTTAAAAAAAAGCTCACCTAGTTATACAGTGGCATATTCTAAGGTTTGACTGATCCTAAAATCCTTTTTACATTCTTACAGTGCTAAAGACTGGGGAGTTAACTAGAATCAATGCAGAAGTTTGACTTGTGTTCTGTGGGGTTTACTGAGTTCTAACAGTGTTTAGTATGTGCACTCACCTATGTGGTACAACTGCTTCTAAAAAAGTGAACCTCAAAAGGGTCAGATATACTGCAGGATATTTTCTAAAGGTAGTTGTGCATCTAAGACTTAAATAAGCTGAGCACCTTCTGATGACAGGACTTAACATCTTCATTGGCTTCAAATGCACCCAGGACTGGGAACCCAAAAACGTAACCTAACAAATAATCAGCCAGTGTCACACAAATGATTTGGGATGATCCCACATGATGGAGGTTAATATGTCGAATGTTAAAAATGCATTGTACCATCCCTAGGGGATACTGGGATAAACTTCTTACCGGACTCGAATATTGGAAACTGTGAGGACAAAAAATCAAAAATTTAGGTCAAAAGCTTCAAAGCTATTGATAAACAGGAATCTATAGCTTACTTCAAACAAAATAAAACAACATCAATAAAATTGTTTGTGTATAAAATAAAGCAAAGGCAAACATTTTATATTCAGCTGAACGTTTCTTTGGGCTCTACTTCCAGCACTCACTTTCACATTCTCTCAATAGACTTAGGGTGTGGTGTATTCCTGGCAATGATTGAGTTTACTAGTATGCTAATAATACCGCAACAGTAAAGAAGCAGACCTGATGTAAAGTATCTGCATCAATTTAACATAACATGAGATCCACATAATATCAAATTGCACTGACATTTGACCTTTTCACAGGTTTAGCGCGCACGATGGTTCTACTATTAGCCGGAGGAGAACGATGTTAGTGTTATCTTGGAGAACCAAATATTTCTGTTCTTTGGTCCCAATAGGAAAATGTTGAGAATTAAATGGAGGTATGAAGGGAGCCAGTCTGGAACTGGCTGTCCTTTATGAAACCCAGAAAGATTTATGCAGTGCAAACATTCAGCAACTCGCACCAAATTTAAAATAAGTTCAATTTAACAAGAACATCCGTAAAATGCACAGCAGAAAATCGAGTTTTGGGTGCATCTACAATTGTGTAACGCGAGCCAGTCAGCTCATGCTGCAGAGCCAATTCACTGTGTTCAACAGATGGAATCGGGGGGGCAATTTTATTTTCCTGTTGTACACTTCTTTCCCTTTCTCCCATTCTAGACTGTCAAAGACTTTTTGTTTTGGATGGAGGAAGACATTAAACTGGGTGCATTGAAGAGAGAGTGGAGGGAGGGGGGTGGGGGTAGGATAAAAATCCCGCAGATTGAACCGTCTGGCGAAAGAACAGGCTCTTGAAGGGGGAAGGAGGGGAGGCGGGGGGGGTGCAGCGTACTCTCCGCTGCGGAAAGTGGCGTTTCAGCAATAGGCACGGTTTCTGCATTTTTGTTCGTTCTGGACGGAAAGAGGTGTGCGGGCTTTGAACTTTAATAGCGCTGTGGGAGCGGGGAGGCGGCGCGGGGGCTCGCGCGGGGGGGGTGGGGCGGGGACAGGGAGGTGCCTCGGGCTCGCGCGCGCCTCTGGGCGTGCGCGGGACGGGGCGGGACCTCGGGGTCGCGCACGCGCGCGGCGACGGCGGCGACGACGACGTACCTGAGGGCCTTGCGCGCGGTGCCGGCTGTCATGGTGACGGAGCCGCCGGGAGGAGGTGGTGCGCGGAGACGGGCCTGAGTGACAGGTGGGGCCGGCAGCTCGCACTTAAAGGGTTAGGAGGCTTCCTTTAAAGGCACGCAGGGCTCTCTCATTGAGTTAATGCAGCCAGGGCTTTTGGCGGGTGGGTGAGGGGACCTTTAATCATTTCAGCTTTATGGTTGGGGGGTTGTTTCGGTATAGGCCGAGGGATGTGCCTCGGTATGGCCTAAAAGGTACATCTGAGCTGGGGCGGTCTGCATTTGGGGGGGGGGGGGTGATAGAAAAGCTCGCTCTCTACAACATTTGCAAAGCTACTGTAGTGAGATTATTTTTTTTCTTAAACAGTCTTTCCTCGTGGTTTGGTGTGAGTTGGGCGAACTGTGTCTTACTCAGAAAGATGTGTTTTCCAAAATGTTGCAGACATTGAATGCACCCATTTATTGGTGAAATGCCACTATTGATGAACCTCTCTCGAACTCAGGAAGTAACGTTCACTGTCCAGATTGCAGTTAAAAGTTTGTTGTAAAACGCATTCAAATTTAAATCCGCACATTCCTGGTTCCTACAAATTACAGTATAATTTCTGGCAAAATGAATTTTGAGAAATAGAAGTTTTGCATGAAAGCTTACTAAGGAAATGTACATTTGTAATTAACTGTCATTAGATCTGTCATTCATTCAAAACATTTTGGAAGAATTATCCACTTTCTGAGTGAGTATACCTTTGGTTAACTCAACCTCAGCAGTACTAACCATGAGAGCTATGATCAAGACAGTTCAAAATAGTTTACATTATATAATTTGTACACTAAATCTTTAAATGGAAAATAGTCAGATGAGAACCCAAAGTATTTTTCTGTGGGCATTGTTTATAGCAATTTCTTCCTTTGAGTGAGGAGTGTCTGCAGTATTCAATGCAAACTAAAAGCATTATAAATAGCCTAGTACTGAACAATGGAAAAATTCTATACTTTTCCCTATATTGTATCAATAATTTACCTTTCTTGAAACACAGGGTGTGGTGATATTTTGTGGGTACTACAAGGTCACTGAAGGCAGCTTTAGTAGTGGTAATACGTTTACATTGGTGCTAGAAAAACAAAATGTACTGGAATTCCTCAGCCGATCAATAAGCATCCGTGCAGAAAACAGGAGGTAATATTTAAAATGTAGCCTCTTTGTCAGAACTCAGCATTTCTGTTTCTTATTCAGATTTCAGAAATCCATTTTTTTTGCTTCTTTCTTCATATTCCTGTTACTTTGTTTAGTAATCAGTGGTACAGATAGTTTGTTAATATTCAATTTTTTTTTGTTTTAACCAATTCCTTACAAGTGGATTCCACTGTAAATATTGTAGGTCAATGTTACTTCTATTGGGTGTAAAGTGTTATGGGATGTCCTGAGGTAATGAAAATTGCAAGTTCTTTTTCCTTAATGTTAGGGGGCATCTTGATGGTGATTTTGAACCTTTTAAATTAAAATGCCAGATATTTCTCCCTAAAGTAACACATCAGATTGTTAGAAACGAATACTGAAGGATATGCTAAGTCTCATGACTGACTAATTGTCTATTTTTAAACTCCATAAAACACTGGGAATAGTCCTACGTTAGGGACCATTGATCTGTAAGATTTCCAGCACATTTTGTGTTTGTGTGCCTATATAATATATGCATTTATCATTCCATTTGATTAAATTGTAAAATTGTAATTGCAGCAGATAGCTAATGCCTATCTAAAATGCACAACATTGAGGTAAGATTTGGTGATGACATTAGAGCTAATGCTAATAAATCAAATGGGAGTTTTATGGTTATGGTAAATACAGCCTCCTGTAATGGTATACTAAGTACAGCAAAAGAGAAGGAAAGGTTTTTAAGGAATAATGGAACAAATATGGGCACTATTTGGTCTAAAAATACTGTTTATTTTATATGCTATATAATATTAGCCAAGTTTTTCTTTGTTTTGAAACTCAATTACAAATTTTCAGTATAGATATAATATTAGATTTGATAGGGGCATTCAGAATTATGAGGGATCTAGACAGAGTAGCTAGGCAGAAGCTGTTCCCATTGGTGGAAGGATAGGGGAACTACAGGACACAGATTTAAGATAATTCGTAAAAGAAACAATGGTGACATGAGGAATAACTTTTTTATGTAGCAAGTAGTTAGGATCTGTAATCCCTGAGAGTGCAGTGGAGGTGGTTTCAATCGAGGCATCTAAGAGGAAATTGATTTATCATCTGAAAAAGAACCTTTCCTTCTCTTCGGCTACACTTAAAATACCCTTATAGGAGGCCATATTTACAATAATTTAAGTATCTGAAAAAGAGGGTTATGCAGGGCTCTGGGGGGAAGGGGGGAGTGGCACGAGGTGAATTGCTCCTTCAGAGAGTCAGCACAGACGCGACAGGCCGATTGGCCATCTTCTGTGCTGTAACTATTCTATGGGTGGGATTTTCTGGCCCCGCCCACCGCTGGGATCATCCAGTCCTGCGGAAAGTCACTGGAATCTCTCGCAGCGGGTTCTACCACGAAGGAGCTGGAAAATCCTGATTCTGTATAATGTCTGGTATGACACTGAGCCACCCTGACTAGGAAAATTTCATCTTTAACCCAATCCATGATCTGCACAGATTTAGCAGGCCTGAATTAGGATAGTGATTTGACCTCATAAAATCTTAGCCTAACAAGCTCAGGAAAAAGGAGAGATTAAAGAGCAGAGAGGAAAAAATGCTTAATCACAACAATATAACACTTTTAATGTCAAAAAAATGCCCTGATGCAATTTACATTGGGAAGGAAAATAGATAAATAGACAAAAGGGAACCTACAATGCAATGAGAGTTAGGAGAGGTTGGTGGAACAAATTAACTTTGGTCTTCAAAAGTGGAAAGACAATTGGAGAACTTTAGGTAAGAAATTCTAATATAGAATGGTAAGTTTTAGGTAAGAGTAGCGTGGAAACTCTGCTGACAGTGATGGTTCAAAGCGGGATGCTCAAGAGAGGTTGCACAAATGGCCAGAGACTGAGGATTGATGGATGTTGGATATAAGAAAGAAAGAAAGACATAGATTTATATAGTGCATTTCATGACTTCAAGATGTCCTACATTTCTTTAAAGCTAATGATGCACTTTTGAATTGTAGTCACTGTTGTAAGGTAGGAAATATGGCAGCCAATTTGAACATAGCAAGGGCTTACAAGCAACATTGTGATTAAAAACTAGATAAACTGTTGGTTGAAGGTTGAATATTTGCCAGGACATCAGGGAGAACTCCCTTGTTCATCAAAATAGTGTCACCTCTTGTGTCTATGTGAGAGGGCAGACTGGACCTCGGTGCAACATCTCATTCAAAGGATGGCACCCCCGACAATGCAGCACTTCTTCAGTATTGCACTGAATGAGTGGTCTAGATTGTGTTCAAGGCTCTGGGATTTGAACCTACAACATCCTAACCTGGAGGCAAGTGCTGCCACTAAGCCATAGATATCAAAGGCTATAAGATGTTTAAAGTGGGGCAAGACTAAGGAAAGATTTGAAGACAAAAATTTGAAATTCAACAGAGTTAATTTTAACCTAACCTGCCAGGTAGGAAATTGATGGGATGAGATCAGCCACCCTTTTTACTCCCATTCAATTTTACTCTTTGTTTAAAGTGGAAAGTAAAATTGGCAAGGGTGTAAATTAGGCTGCATCTGATCCATCAGTTTCTTACAGGCAGGTTAGGTTACAATTACCACCATTGTGTTGGGAAGATGAGTTGACGAAGATGGGAGTAATGAGTGAATAGGACAAATATATGGGCACTGAGTTTTGAGCAAGTGAAGGATTGAAGGTTGACAAGGAGGACCTTGTCGAAATTGGGTGTAGATATGACAAAATCTGTGGGTCCAGAGATGATAAAATCTGTGGGTGAGTCCATCAGGGAAAGTGGCAGCTAATCCTGTGGGGGTGGAAGTGGTCCTGTTGATGGAGGATAAGAAGTTTCAATTTTCCTCTGGGTTGAACAGCATGCTAAGGTTTCACATGATCTGGGTCAGCCTGCGTATGCGGTCAGGAAGAGTGAGGAGTCACTGGAGGTTATGTTTATTTTTTAGAAAAACATGGTCTTTGCTGAAGTTTATTCTACATCAAAGATTGTATTTTTCTGCAAACTGCTGATGGTCTCAAACTCATTGAGGAAAGCAAGTTTTTAAAAATAAATTTATTGAAGCACTTGTGTCTGAATACTCAGGAACCAAAGGTTTTACATGCTTGAATATGTGCTGTTATGCTTCATGAAATGCTTCATAGTATATTATAAAATATAACCTTTAAAATATAGGATCAAAGATAAAGGAGAGTCTGCCATAGTTAAGAGCCGTATAATCACGAGGGTGGGGTGTATTTCATATCCAATTAATAATATAGAAACAATATTGAACGTTTGAAAGTAAGGAGATAATTCCAAACAGAATGCTGATTGTGTGCCATGCAAGAAACTTTTATTTTCTTCAACCTAAATAAACTGGTGCCGTTAAAAGGTTATACATCTGCTAGAGTTTATTTTCTTTTCTTTGGAGTGTGCATTTTCTCTTGCATATTTCGAATATCCAACATATTAAAACTACAAAATTCTTGTAAGGCTCCATTGCAATGCCCCCCCTCGCCCCACACCCCCTCACCACCATTTCTGTCATTGAGTAGCCTACCAACTCTTAATGGCTGACTCAAGCTTGAAGTATAGTCACTCGGGTCTGATACAAGGGATGGTGTACCCCAGCAAGAGACATTGCCGAGAGTAGGGGAGAAGATAAAAAGAGGAATAAATTATTTATTTTGAGAGTTGTACAATGAGACTGCTTTAGTACATGTTTGCAAAGGAATCAAGTTACTCGTTTATGTAACAATTAGAAGACTGGGATAATTTTTCTTCAGCTATCTTAATACTGGTATGAATAGTTACATAATTGAGTATCATAGCTCACTTTTCAGACTGCAGTAGGAATGCAAAAGCTTCGTTTACAAGAAGCATATCAAAATTGCATTGCATGATTTCGCTTCATTTTGGGTTTGATATTTGCCCATTGCAGGGCGTTGTCATCAATTTTTGGCTTTCAGATAGAAAATCTGTGTGTGCATGCAGTTCATAGAATGGGATTGTGCAACATTTTGCACAGCAGTTAACGTTTTGGATGGTTTCAAACATTTGGGCTTCAAAAAATTCTATTAGTGGAGTTTTGAAATTTGTGTGTACAGATCAGCAGAAGTGTAATTCAACCCTATGTGCACTCAAATGTTTTACCAATACAAGCAATTAGAAATTGTTTGTGTCCCTGCTTTTTCCTGTTACTCGTGGAAATTAACTAGGCTATTTTGTGCAGCCTGTGAGAAAAGCCTTTAAAGTGAGAATGCAATACCTTCATGAAACTCTCTTGATCGTTAGCAGGTAAATTTGGTGTCAGCCTCTCTTGGTTTTTGATACCCTTGACAGTAAGTAAGAATGTTGTGGATTCAAGCCTCATTCCGGGACTTGAGCCCACATTTTAGTGAATGGGTGCTGCTTTCAGATGAGGTGATGTCTAATATTAAAGTTCATTGAGAGCTGTTTGAAAAATGTGAAATTCTAATATCCAGGCCAATATGGCTCACTTTTGCAGTACCAAAATCTATCCAGGCATTCGTCTCATTGCTGGTCATAGAATCCTGAGCTGAATGACTTCGTTTGCCCACAATCAAACAATAATCACTGCACTTCAAATTAGCCTTGAGAGTCCAATTATGGGGGTAAGTAAATGGCCACTGTGCCATACATCATATAAAGTATGGTTTGATTCCTGCTCAATGTTGGATTTTGCTAATTTAATTTGGAGGGGCAGAAGGGAACAATAAGGGATAGTTTACGAGTGTTCCTGGGAGAGAGAGGGGGGAAAACCAGTCCTGCTTTCCCTTTTTTATCAGTGTTGACTGAAACCTTTTGGACAGTTCACATATATGGACATTGAATGTAGATAGGATTGGACTAAAGTGTGACACATGCATGATGGAATAGCCTGTTGTTTCATAGACCCTGAAATCGGGCAGGAAGAATGCTAACTTGATGAGCAACAGGAGGCACAGTATCCTTAGGAGTGGAAAGGAGAAAATGGGGACGGATAGCTTAAAAAACATAACCCAGGTAGAAAAGAATTCCTTTGGGAGGTGAAACTCGCTAATGGTGGTACCTATTCCTTTCACTGTAAAGTTCAGTGAACTTTATTGCTGTAGTCTGAAACCATTTCATTTTAAATTAAGCAAAATATTTTGCTTTGCTCTGAAAATGTGCTTTGCTTTAAAAAAGGTTATGTAATTCTCTCTGCATTTTGTTTTGTACTTGCAATGAGTAGAATTTCTCATTTTCAAGCTGAAAAGCATTGATGACATTGCCCTCTTAATGTTGTAGAGAAGTTCAGTCAATGAATAATATTGGTCGGCAATGTGCATGTAAGCATACTGATGAATTCCCTTCATATTACCACAATGACAGTAATTGTTGCCAGGGTACATGTGGCTTCCATTGGTAGGATTCAGGGGTGATGGTGGCATCATATTTATGTGGCACTAAATGTAGATTAATCCCGGAGTCAAACAATTAATTGAAAAGATGAGATTTGTGCTAACAATGCAGATCACATTAGCTTGATTTTGCCAAGCAAAAAGAAAATGAGTAAATGGCTTAAACATATTTTTTGTTTTTTTTTCCTCCCCAAGTAACTGCATCCTGTTTCAGAATCTTTGGGGTTGGCTATAGCAGTCTCCTTGAGCTGAACAGCAGTATTTCCTGAAAATACTATGTCACCATGTTGCTTATTACAAGAAATTCATGCCACATATGCTGCAACACAAACCTAACACATTTTTGACCTCCTAATTATAAGTAAAAGTTTCTGTCGTACCAGCTTGTGATTAACATTGCATTTTTGATCTCATCAAATTCTCCTGTTTACTAACGTGGTGAATTGTGTACAAGGGTGGGGACTGCCCCTTTAACTCATCATTGCTAAATACTCTCCTCTGCTGGTTTTGTGAAGATGAATGTTTATTTATTCACTGACTGGATGTGGGCGTCGCTGACAAGACCAGCATTTATTGCCCATCCCAAATTGCCTTTGAGAAGGTGATGGTGAGCTGCCCCCTTCAATCCCTGCACTCATGGTGCTGATAGGTAGGGAGTTCCAGGACTTTAGCCCAGTGACAATGAAGGAACTGTAATGCATTTCCAAGTCAGGATGGTGTATGATGTAGAGGGGAACTTGGAGATGGTGTTCTTTCTTTGTGTTTGCTGCCCTTGTTCTTCTACAGGCTGTTTATAAAGTCTGTGTAGCTTTAATAACTTCGGGTGTACACATGACAATAGCAAACTGTAAATGGCATATGAAAGCATAACTCATGAAGTTTTAATACAATACAGTTCATATTTCTAGCCTTCAATATAATTTGCCATCTTTTTGATACCATCATTCAATCTGATGTTGCAACAATTCACTTTCTAGTACTATTTTCATTTTCAGCACCATTAACAAGATTAACATTAAAAATACAGGAACTATGGTTTCATATACCATTTACAGCTTGCTTCTATCAGATATACATTCAAAGTTTTCAAAGTTGCAGAAAGAATCTGTAAGCACCCTGTAAGTGGTAGGTGGAAAGTAACTCACACAACAATTAGAATATAACTTGTAGCAAGTGACTTGATGATGAACATAAGAAATAGGAGCAGGAGTAGACCATATGACCCACTGAACCTGCTCCGCCTTTCAATATGATCATGGCTGATCTTGGGCTTCAACTCCATTTCCCATGCATTCCCCGTGCCCCTTGATTCCTTGAGAGACCAAATTATCTGTCTATATCAACCTTAAATATATTCAACGATGGAACATCCACAACCCTCTGGGGTAGAGAATTCCAAAGATTCACAACCATTCAATGAAGAAATTTCTCTTTGTATTAGTTCTAAATGATTGTCTCCTTATCCTGAGAATGTGCCCCATGTTCTAGATTCTCCAGCCAGGGGAAACAGCTTCTCAGCATCCACCCTGTCAGGGCCCTTCAGAATCTTGTATGTTTCAATGAGATTATTTCTCATTCTTCAAAACTCCAGAGAATGTAAGCACAACTTACTCAGTCTCTCATCATAGGACAACCCTCTCATCCCAGGGACAAATCTATTGAACATTCGCTGTACTGCCTCCAATGCAAGTACGTTCTTCCTTAAATATGGAGACCAAAACTGTACACAGTATTCCATGTGTGGTCTTTCCTAAGCCATGTACAATTGCAGCAAGACTTGTTTATTCTTGTTTTTTATTTATTATGAATTGTTAATCATCTATTTTGGCAAGAGTACGGCCAGCTCTCTGGTGAATACATTTGTCCCTCACTAGTGATGGATTTGAACCCACCAGTGCTCCTGTGGTATAAGTAACTACATTGTGAGTAATTATTGTCAACTGCAATTGCCTCTGGGAATTGGGGAGAGGTTTGCCAGAGCTTTGCCCAAAATTTTTTTTCCATCACTTCAGTCTCCCCCTCCAGAAGTTAGCATTACTGCTAGATGGAGAGGGCGGTGCACTAGTCTGCTCAGTTTAAATAAATACTTGCATTTAAATTGCGCCTTTCATGACATCTCGATGTCCTAAAGCACTTCACAGCCAATTAAGTACTTTTTAAGCTTAGTCACTATTGTGTTGTAGGAAATGTGGCAGTCAATTTGTGAACAACAAACTCCCACAAACAGCAGTGAGCAGTGAGACAATGACCAAATAATCTATCTTTTTTAAAGTTATGTTGGTTGAGGGATAAATGCTTTTTTGAAATAATGGCCAGGATCTTTTGCATCCACCTGAGAGGACAGATATTGCCTTAGTTTAATATCTCATCCAACAGACTCCCACAATGCTGCACTGGGGTGTCAGTCCAGATATTGTGCTGAAGACTCTGGAGTAGGACTTAAATTGAATACCTACTAGTACAGAGGTGAGAGCGATACCCATTGAGTCACAGATGGGATATAGTGACTACGCAAGGTCAGTTCCCACCTTTCTTTTTGGATGTTTGCTTGTGCTTTACCCTGGTGTTAAAGCTCTTTCTTGGCACAACCCACATTTAGAAGGATAAAATCTATCACTGTTATTCACTATCCATGTTATATCCATTATATTTTTGCTGAAATTTGAGTGATTATGCTGGAAATGGCAGCTGCAAAATGCAGTCAGGGTTTGATAATGCGCACTGGCATGTTAAGAATTGGTACCACACAGTGGTAGACAGTAGGTTTGCGCCTGTGCTGGCCCAGTCCTTAGCTGGGGCCTATGGTAGAGGACACCACACAATACACTCAGTTGCAAAACAATTACTGTGCTATGAATCTATGCCACCCATTACACAAGCTACACCAGAGATTTGGATGAAAGCTGGGGAGAAGGGAAATTCATAGCAGTTAAGCATGCAGCCTTTCAAACTGTACCTTCCAAATCTTTGAGTGTGATAATTTCCGTCAACATTCTCCCCACAAAAGCAAATACTCAAAATAATGAACAACAATTTTTCAATTGGTCCTTACCTGCAGTTTTATGGAATGGTTAATGCATTCTGTACGGCCAAGGCAACAGTGTCCCCTGTGAAAGATGTTATTATATTGCCCTTCCAGGGACATCATCACATACAGCACGCAGCCTAAGGACCACATTTAAAAAAAAAATTCATTCATGGGATGTGGGCGTCGCTGACTAGGCCAGCATTTATTGCCCGTCCCTAATTGCCCTTGTTCAGAGGGCAATTAAGAGTCAACCACATTGCTGTGGGTCTGGAATCACATGTAGGCCAGACCAGGTAAGGATGGCAGATTTCCTTCCCTAAGCACATTACTGAACCAGATGGGTTTTTACAACAATCGACAATGGTTTCATGGTCATCATTAGACTTTTAATTCCAGATTCTAATTGAATTCAAATTCCACCATCTGCTGTGGTGGGATTCGAACCCCGGTCCCCAGGGCACCACCCTAGGCCTCTGAATTATTAGTCCAGTGACAATACCACAATACGCCATCCCCCCCACCACCCCCGCCCCCCAAATGAACAATTTAATGCTGTGCTCAAAATAAGTAAGATTAACCAGACTTTTTAAATAAGGGATCATAGAAACAATTACTTGCAAATTATGAAATTGCTTCCCTGTACAATAGGCTGAGACATTTTCTTTTGGGAGGTAGGAGGGAAGTTTACAATCACTGAAGATGCAATCCATTGCAAGGTAACAAAATTCGATTGTAATATAATTGGAGACAAATAAATCTCACCGTGGAGATAAATATATGTATATAGTAAATAAATGACTAGGAGTAAATTAGAAAAATGTGTAATCAGTTCCTAGGTGAGTACTGCAGCACAGGAACTTGTACCTGCATAGACCACTAACCAATGTCTGTAACTTTTTGCTGCCAGCAGAGAACAGCAAGTGTGTTTGACAATATATAACATTACTATTGATGGTACAAACTTACAGAGCAATAATCTACATGTTCTGATAATTGCACGGAATCAAAGAGGAAAGGATAGATCTGTTTGTCCTGAAATGCAGTAATTTAGTAGATCATAACTAAAGTAGTCAGATCCTTGAGATTATGTTACAAGCCTGTATTTTATTTTCTTGTACATAAAATTATTCCATTTTCTTTGATCTTTGTTGCTGAGCTTTTCTGTTCTACTGATTTCTGTAACCACCACCATTAATACTGCTGAGCTTTGCCCATGTGTTTACTTCATATCCTCGGACCAGGGATTTTAGGAAAAAAGTGAAATGTGTAGTTTGTCATTTGATAGGAAGTGACAGGACCCTTTTGAAAAAGAATGGACTATGTTTACCAGGTTATACATAATCCTGCATATTATGTAGAGGATAATGGATACCTCTAAATTGCAGGGTAGCAATCTAGTCAAGTGGTTGAGATGATATCGGCAACTGAGAACAAACCTTGAGTGATTTATGAACCTCATTTGATCCCATCACTTGGAGTATTGCTGTAAATGTACTCATTGTTTCATCCCAGTTTTGTTTGGCCCCTTCCTGAACGTGCTGACTCTTGCTGGGTACAATTACAAGGAGGATATCAACCTTGCTACATTTTGCCCACACGTCATTCTTAATGCATCTGTGTAGAAAGCAAGTGTCCATAGGTTATTCCTCAGTGGAAAGATCATAGCAGATCCTAATCTGATACTCAGCAGCTGTTCACACATGTGAACTGCTAGCAGGGCTCACCAGATAGTGATTACGAGCTGTAATTGCGGCTGTTTACTTTTTTTTCTTGCTTCCCTAGTGCAGGAGTGTTGAGAATTGTTACACCTCACATACTGTCCCAGCAGAATGCTTAACCCAGACTAAAGATCAAATCAGCCAGTATGAAATACAGGCATTGATTGAGGCTATCATAAATTTGAGCATTACAGACTACAGTTTTCTGAACTACTGTGCTAGCTAAGTATAAACCTGGGATGGCTGGCTCAGTTCCACTCTCGTCAGTGCACTTATCAATAAAGCCATTGGTGGAGCTTAGTTATTTCCACATACTGTAAAATGTAGTGCACCATTGCACATTTGTGGAAATGTTTAATGAAACTGAGAATAAAAATGTATGCTGGTGTAGCCAATAATAAAGTATTGCTGAAAAAAGAGACATGCTGTCAAAGCTTTTCGTCTTGCACTTATCAGGATAGTTCGCAAGAAATTGCCAACTGTGATAGTGGAGCAACAATTTATACTGCATGAGAAAAAAGTGCTGATTGGTTGGCAAGTGGACTCTGATGGAGGCGTTACCTTGGAGAATGTAGCATGGAACAGTTAACTGCCCAGCTTTGTTTAAATTCAAACCAGGCAGATCAACTCTGGTCAAGGCTTTGCCCTGGGGAATGAACCAGGAAATGACTGTTCCCTAAGCCTTTGCTTAGTTGAAAAAGGCACAAAGTGTGGACATGTTCCTTCTGTATGCAAAGCACAGGGCCCTGTGTATAAATACATTTGGCTTCTAGCATGCGTAAGTGAGCCTCTGCCAGCCTGACTAACTATCTTAAATTGGTTCAGTGTAATTCTTAGTACAATCAGGATTGTTTAGAAGGTGTTGTACAATCACAACACGAGTGGTATTTTCTACTAACGGGATGCTTCCGTCAAGCCAAAAAGATGTTCTGCCTATCACACAAATGAGCAATGTGATGTATGACTTTGTTATGCCTATCTCACAAATGAGCAATGTGATGTATGACTTTCAGTGCCAGTGTGATGCCGCGTATATAGGCCGTATGACCCAGCAATTAGCAGATCGTGTAACACACAGCAGCACATCCCATCGGCTGTTCACAACAGGCAAAGTACTGATCATGCCCAACCAGCCTGTGCTTGCAAAACTGAAAACAATGCCCAACATTAGATGTGATTTCACACAAAGGGCCCTGTGCTTTGCTGACAGAAGGAGCATGTCCACACTTTGTGCCTTTTTCAACTGAACAAAATGTTACTCACAATAAGAGTTTGTGGTGGAAGAATTAATCCAAGCAGGTCTCTTGGTTAAAGCTGGTTTATTTCCAAGACAACTCCTCAGTGCTACTAATTTCCTAGTAGTTGCCACACACTGTTCCAGCTATACCTTTTTACTCTATTCAGTTGGGATAATTAATGCCCATCACCTGTTTAACTACCAATTGGTTTTAACAAGATGATTGCCATATTAACACAAAACCTTAGGAAACAATCATTCCCTGGTTCGTTTCCTAGGGCAATGCCTTGACCAATCAGAGTCGACCTGCCCAGTTTGAATTTGAACAAAGCTGGGCATTTAACTGCTCCATGCTGCATTCTCCATGGCAATGCCTTCACCAATCAGAGTCCACAGGCTAACTTGTGGCCCTCCATTGACCAGCATACTTCTACAGCTGATGACCTGCTGAACCACATCCATCTTTGGTGCCCTTGTCTTCAGAAAGCATTTGCTTTCTTCCTCAAGTACAAGGTGTGTAAACTGAGCTTTTCTAACATGCAACTTATTTGCCCATACAACACCAGATCTGGCAAGACCCACATCAGGCTCAATTAAGCCTCACTGTCTTCTGCCAAAAATGCCAGCTTTGCCAGGAGTATCCTGGAAAGCAAACCTAAGCCAGCACCACTCTTCATCACTGCATCTTCCTTGCCCCCTCCACTCTCAACTTCAACAAGTGTGAGGAATTCAGAAAACTTTTGCCATCAAGGGTCATAGAACCATAGAATGGTTACAATTCGGAAGGCGGACTGCTGCAGCAGCCCTCTGCAAGAGAAAATCAGCTTGCTTCACAATCCCTGTCTTTTCCCAATGACCTAAGTTATTTTCCCTCCAGGTACTTATCCAATTCCATTTCAAAGCTCTGATTCTATCTGCGTCCACCACATTCTCAGGTATTGCATTCCAGATCCTAACCACTCACTGCATGAAAAAGTTTTTCCTCATGTTGCCATTGGTACTTTTGCGAATTATCTTAGCCAGTATCCTCTGGCTGTCAACCGTTTTGCCAATAGAAACAGTTTCTCTCTATGTGCTCTATCTAGACCCCCCCATGATTTTGAACACTTTTCTTCTCTAAAGAAAACAACCCCAGCTTCTCCAATATATTCACCTATAAGCCCACATACCTAAAAGCATTCTCGTAAATCTTTTCTGTTCCATCTTTAAAGCCTTGACGTTCTTCCTAAAGGGCGGTGCCCAGAATTGGATACAATGCTCCAGTTGAATAACTTCCTTGCTTTTGTACTCCTTGCCTCTGTTTATAAAGCTCACGATCCCATATGCCTTCTTAACCACTTTCTCAACCTGCAAGGATTTGTGCACATAGATCCCCAGGTCACTCTGTTCCTGCATTCCCTATAGAATTATAGCCTTAATATTGCCTTTCTTCTTTCTTTCTTTCTTCTCCGCATTAAATTTCATCTGCCATGTATCCGTCCATTCCAATAGCTTGTCTCTGTCCTCTTGAAGTTTATCACTATCCTCCTCACAGTTCAGAAGACTTCCAAGTTTTGTGTCATCTGCAAATTTTGAAATTGTACCTTACGCATCCAAGTCTAGGTCATTAATATATATAATGAAAAGCAGTGGTCCAGAACCAATCTCTGGCAGATGCCAATACATGTTCTTCCCTCAGGTTGAAAAGCAACAATTCACTACTACTACTCCTGTCACACAGCTAACTTCATATCCATTCTGCCACTTTCCCTTTTATTTCATGGGCTTCTATTATGTGACACTTTATCAACGCCTTTTCGAAGTCCATATAAACCATATTACCCTAATCAGCCACCAAAAACTCAATCAAGTCAGTTAAGCATGATTTGCCGATCCATTCCATCCAATCCATCCTTTCCCTAATTAATCTGCACTTGTTGAAGTGTCATTAATTTTGTTTCAGATTATTGTCTCAAAAAGCCTTCCCACACTGAGGTTAAACTGTAGTTGCCAGGTTTGGCCTTACAACCTTTTTTGGACAAGGGTTGCAATTCTCCAGTCCTCTGGTAACAACAACTTTTATGAAGTTAAAGACCCTATACAAAAATAACATCCTGAGGCACTTCGCAGGAGCATTATAAAACAAAGTGTAACATTGTGTCTCATGAAGAGATATGTCAGAACACAAAGCTTGGCTAAAGAGTCAGGAGTTAAGGAGTGTCTAAAGGAGGAAAGTGAGGTGGAGAGGCATAGGGAGGATGTTCCAGAGCTTGGGGCCTAGGCAACTGAAGTCACCGCTGGTGAAGAAATTAAAATCGGGAATATAGAAGAGGCCAGAATTAGAGGAGTGCAGATATTTTGGAAGATTGTGGGGCTGGAGGAGATAACAGAGATATGGAGAGGTGAGGTGATAGAGGAATTTGCAAACAAGGACGAAAACTTTAAAATCAAGATGTTGCTTGACCGAGAGCCAACATAGGTCAGTTGGGGTAGAGGTGATGGAGCAGGCACTTAGTGTGAGTTATGACACAGGCAACAGAGCTTTTAATGACCTCAAGTTTACGGAGGGTAGCAAGTGGGAGTTCAGCCTAGAATGTAATGGAATGGTCAAATCTAGAGGTAACCAAAGGAAGAATAAGTAAATGAGCTGACACAAGGGTGAAGTTGGGCAATATTACGAAGATGGAAATAGGCGGTCTTAGTGGTGAACGAACATGAGGTCGGAAGCTCATCTTGGGGTCAAATGTGACACCAAGGTTGCCAGGAGAGGGGTGGAGTGAGTAGCTAGGGAACAGAGTTTGGAGTGGGGACAATAGTTTCAGTATTCCTGATATTTAATTAGTTGAAATTTCTGCTCATCCAGCCATGGATGTTGGTTAAGTAATCTGATTGTTTGGTAACAGTAGAGGAGTCCAGAGAGGTGGTGGTGAGGCAGAGCTGGGTTCTGTCAGTGTACATGTGAAAACTCTGGAGTTTAGAAGGATGATAGGTGATCTCATTGAAACAAATTTCTGAAGGAGTTTGATAGGGTAGACACTGAGAGGTTTTTCCTGGTTAGGGAATCCAGAGCATGTGGGCTTGGTCTCAGGATAAGGGACTGATAATTTAGGATTGAGGTGAGGAGAAATTTCTTCAATCAAAGGGTTGTGAATCTTTGGAATTCTTTATGCCAAGAGGGTTATGGATGCTTATTCGTTGAATATGTTTAAGGCTGAGGCAGACAGATTTTAGGTCTCACAGGGAATCGGATATGGGGAGTGGGCGAGAAAGTGGAGTTAAGGCTGATGATCAATGCTATGACTGGATGAGGAGGAATGAGCTGGCTCCCTCTTTATTCAGCCCCCTCGGTTGGTTGCAACAAAGGTTTGTTTAAAATTCTTTCCCTATGGTTATATTTTCCCAATCCAAATGTATTTACTTTTTAATAACGAGCTAATCCAACCAAGTTTTCTTAAGTCAAAGGAAGAGTAAGTTTATTAGTCGCTAAAAACCCAAGGAAAAATAATAAAAGATGCAACACACAGATCAGAAATAAGAAAGTTAAGAGTCCAAATAACAGTTAAGAAGAATATACAAGTCCTTGGCTTGTCTGTGAGGCGTAGATGTTGGTACATTGCAGCTGTTTCTTCTTGCTTCTGTCACTACCAAACATTGGTCTTCAGCCAGTTTTAACCCATTTTCTTGTACATTCCTGGGAGGGGGAAATAGTCATGACTTACATCCATAGTCCATTTTGCTTTCATCTCAGAAATTTTTTCTCACATTCTGAGATATAAAAAAACAGGAGGTAGGTTTTTGGATACCTGATGAGATGTAGCTGGCTGTGGAAACGGCTTCCATTGTCTTCACAAATGCAAGAGATTTAAGTCCAGCCTTTTGCATTTTCTATGTCTTCCTTTCAAGTGTCTCTTCGAAGTGGGCCTTGACACCTCTTCAGGTGCAAAACTCCATGTTCTCTCAGGACAGGTCTGTCAGTATAATCCATGTAGGAATTTTCGAGAAAGTGGTCACTTTACAGTGTCAGCCATCTTTTAAAGATATCAGTGTCTTTACTTGTATTTTTTTGGGAAAAAAAAGGTCTTCTTTAAACAGTTCAATATGCCTGTAATTAGTCGGTGAAGTTGTAAGTGGCTCTCACTGTTATTGTTTCCATTTTTGTGACATCAGCCATAATTGTACAGAATGATGGAGCAAGCTCGAGAAATCTTGTAGTCTACTCCTCCTATTTCTTGTGTTTTAATGCTGTGCTTTCAGATGATTCACTGAGCAGCAGTATGTAGGTGGGAAATAAGAGGTGGCCAAGAATAGATCCTTGAGGGACAGCAGGGGTAAAGGTGCGAAAGGAGGAAGAGAGCCATTGTAGGTGATTCTCTAGCTATGGTTAGATAGACAAGAATGGAATCACATGAGAGTGGTCCCGCCCAGCTGGATGACAGTGGAGATGTTTTGGAGGAGAATGGTGTCAACCGTGTCAATGGCTGCAGGCTAAGAAAGACGAGATACCATCCACCCCATCTTTAAGGAAGTTTAGAAGATTATGGCCTGTGATTGCACAATTTCCTCCCCTCAGCATCCATGGATGCATCTGTTCCAGTCGCAGTGACCTATCAACTTTAGTGGAGAGAGCAGCTAATAAAGCATACAGTATCCTAGGCTTTATTAATAGTGACATAGAGTACAAGAACAAGGAGATTATGCTGAACTTGTATAAGACACCAGTTAGACTCAGCTGGAAGATTGTGCACAGTTCTGGGCATTGCACTTTAGGAAGAATGTGAACACTTTGGAGAGAGTGCAGAAGAGGTTTACAAGAATGGTTCCAGGGATGAGAAACTTCAGCTATGAAGACAGATTGGAGAATTTGGGACTATTCTCCTTGGAGAGGAGAAAGGTAAGAGTAGATTTGATGGAGGCGTTCAAAATCATGAGGGGGCTGGACAGAGTAGATAGAAAGAAACTGTTCCTGCTCGTAAAAGGATCGAGAACGAGAAGGCACAGATTTAAAATGATTTGCAAAAGAAGCAAATGTGATATGAAAAAAAAACTTCTTCACAGAGCAAGTGGTTTGGGTCTGGAATGCACTGCCTCCAAGTGTGGTGGAGGCAGGCTCAATCGAGGCATTCAAGAGGGCATTAGATAATTTGAATAGAAACAATGTGTAGGGTTATAGGGAAAAGGCAGGAGAATGGCACTAAGTCATAATGCTCATTCGGAGAGTCTTTGGAGACACAGTGGGCCAAATGGCCTCCTTCTGCACCGTAACAATTCTGTGATTCTTATTTTTGGATTTAGTGATGGTTTTACAGCCAGATGCTCTTCCTACCATTTATTTGGGCTGGGGACTAGCACTAATACATGCTGACCTCTGTGCAGCAGTGGCTGGGTTCTTCCATGGCTAACAATCCTGGAGTTGGACTCGAACCTGGAGCATTCTGGCTCAGGGGCAGTTGTGCGACTGACTGAGCTACATTCTAGCTCCCAAATCCAACCTTTCTAATGCCGCCTCTTTATCAATTTTTAGCCCAACCTGCATCTTAACTGCCTGCAGATTGAGACGATCTGCTCAGCTTCCTCTGCTGCTCACCCACTTCCATTGCTTGCCAGAACAAACATCCCCCTGGGCTTCCCCTTGCTCAAGCATTGACTTATGACTTCTTCTTGTTTCTGTCATCTCACTTCATGTCCTCTCCCCAAGCGATAACCACCTGTTTCTTTAACCCTTCCCACTAAACTGCTGACCACCCAACTTCCCTTCCTGGCCCCCATGCCAGCTGCTATTGTGTTGGTTCCTTTTCCTCAGGAACTATTTCTCCTCTCCCCCGAAGTCCCTTTCAAAACTGCCGTTACTATCCTCTCTGCAAAAAAGTTCTTGCAAACTGCAACCCAAGTTCCTGGCTCCATTTTCTTTCCAAAATTGTAGAATATATTTCCTGCTTTAAAAAAGTCCATCTTTCTACAAACTCCACATTTGAAACTATGAAATATTCCTGCATCACTCCCTTTCTGTAGCACTGAAACAGCTCTATTGAAAGTCACAAATGACACTGTGACTTTAATCATCATGTATTTTGCCACCTCAACTTCATTGCAGCCTTTTAATTAATCGACTTTTTCATCCACCTCCAACAACTCCCCTCTGTTATCCCGTTCATTGGGATTGTCCAATCATAGCCAGGGCATCCCTAACCAAAGCTTTTCTTTGCACCGGCACACCATTATGTCTGGACTCCCCCAAGAGTTTCTCCTCAGCCCTCCGCTTCAGTAATTATATACTACCACTTCGTGGCATCTTTCACAGACATTGAGACATGTCTGCTGATGACATCCAGTGTGAATTCACCATTTCTCTCTACCCCTAGGTCTGCTGCTTCAACATTCAGTTTGAATGTGCAGTATTTTCTTCCAGTTAAACATTAGCATTGCTGTATGCAGTGAAGCCTGGATAACTTACACCTACCAAGAAAAAGAATCAACAACTTCCCTCTCCGGTGTTCATGACACATCCTCAGCATTATGTGGAAAGACAAAGTCACCAATGAAGCAATCCTTCCTGGGGTAAACATGTCAAGCATGCTAGTACTAATCAAGCAAAGAAGGCTTTGCTGGCCTTGGCATGTGAACAGAATGGAGGAGGGTCGCATCCCCAAGGATATGCTCAACGGGGAGGTAGCCTGTGCCAAGAGAGCAGCAGGGTGCCCAAAGCTCCAATTTAAGGATGCTGTCAAAAGAGACATGAAAACATTCAACCTCAATCACGACAAGTGGGAAACTCTAGCTGACAACTGATGCAAGTGGTGACACCAGCTTTGGGTAGGAATTCACCACCATGATGACATATGGATTCATATGTTTTTGTTGGAGAAAACATTTGGGCAATTGTATCTCACTGTGTTGCTCAAGTTGAGTTGGGTTAGTTACAAACTAAATGTTTAACTTCCTATTTTGAAAGCAAAGGAGAAGAACATAAGAAATAAGAATAGGACTGAGCTGTATGGCTCCTCGAGCCTGGTGCACCATATAACATGATCATGGCTGATCTTTGACCTCAACTCTACTTTCCTGCCCCATCCCCATTTCACTTGACTCTCAGAGCTGGAAAATGTATCGGTCTCAGTCTTGAACATACTCAATGGTATAGCATCCACAACCTTCTGGGTTAGAGAATTCAATAGATTCACAACAGTGTGAAGAAAATTCCACTTATCCTTTACAGTCAACCCCTTATCCTGAGACTATGTCCCCTAGTTCCTGACTCTCCACCCAGGGGAAACAGCCTTTCAGCATCTACCCTGCCAAGCCCTCTCAGAATCTTACATGTTTCAATGACATCATCTCTCATTTTTCCTAAGTCCAGAGAGTATAGGCCCATTCTACTCAACCTCTCCTCACTGGACAATCCCCTCATCCCAGGAATCAGTCTAGTGAGCCTTCGTTGCGCTCCCTCTAAGGCTAGTATCTCCTGCCTTGGGTATGGTTAGTAAATTGTGCACAGTACTCCAGGCATTGTCTCAATAAAGCCCTGTACGATTGCAGCAAGACTTCCTTACTCTTGTACTGTAATCCCCTTGCAATAAAGATCAACATACCATTTGCCTTCTTAGTCCTGCTGAGGACTAGAGAACATGAAAGGTGCTACATAAATACAAATTCTCCCTTTCAACATAGAAATGACCAAATTTGGATAACTGTAGACAAAAGGATCTTTATACCCAGTTTATATATTTTTGTTCTTTAACAAGAGTTTTGTGTCATAATTTTAGACACAAGAAATATACATTAAATGGTCTGATGTGTAAGCATGTTTTGATGGGCATTGTCCATATAATGCAACAATACTGGCAATATTTTCCCTTCATTCCAGTGTGAACAAACATCCTCAATATCACAGGATCAAGGTTAGCTGCCACTTACACCTTTTGCTTCACTGAAGAACATGAAGAAAATAATCAAACTTTGATCTAAATGGTTAAGTAGCGTAGCTTATGCAAACTGAATTATTTAATAATGTTCTGGCATATTTAAGCTTGATGCATAACTGCCACTTTGAAATCACAAGGAAAGTTAGTTGACCTCGTTAACTAAAATTTAAGGCAAATATCTCAAGCAAGAAGAACTTTTATAGCACCTTAACACATCTTTGGGACATATCAGTACTTGCAATGGATGAATTACATTTGAACCACACCAACTTTTGTTATGGAGGCAAATGTCAGATTCAGTTGTATATTAAAAGATGCCACATAGAGCAAATAAAGTCAAATAAATAATCTGTTTTTTGATGGTTTTGGTTGAGGGGGAAATTTTGACTAGGACACTGGGAAAACTCCCTGTTCTGCTGAAGTTTCCGCTTAAATTATATGCTCAGTCTGGTGAGTGAATGCATAACATTTAATCTCAGAGGCTGAGAAAATGGTAGGGAAACTATTAGGTTGCTGATATTTAAGAGGTATGTCAAAACACTGTGGAATGAGATTTAACAATCCAGGGGATCGGGTTTCAAAGTTTGGGTAACATTGGTGGTAATTAGTATATGAGTAGAAATGCTGAACCCTGAAAGCTTGGAAGATTTGTGAGGCGTGGTAGCATGTGGAGTTTGGGTTGACAGTGGTATTAGGGATTGCTATGTGGCAGAACTAGGCTGGAAAGAGTTCTGACCTACAAAGACTAAAGGGAGCTCACTAGAGTTGGGAATGTTGATGAAGTATTTGAGGGGTGGGAGCTTATAGGATAATTGGGCATGCATTTCTCCTTATGGAAACATGGAGTGGGCGGGGTTGGGTGATTGTTGAAGCTTTTGAGCACTAGAGTTGTCCATCAGTCTGCAGTATTGGAAAGGAACATTTTTCAAAATGGGAATTTTTGGGGTATGGGAGTATGAGATATAGTCCTGGGATATGCAACTAGTGAGAGGCAATGTGGGGTTGTGAATATTATTATTGGCATTCTTGGATCTACCTGGAAGTAATGAGGGGGGTAATTTGGGAGTAGTAGAGAGGTCCTGGCGCTTTGCTTGAGCAGTGGAAATGGCAACAGGGAGAAGGGCGAATTCACTGGCTGTTAGATTGGTGGACATGACAATGTGGAGTGTGGAAAGTCAACAGGAAGGGCCTCTGACTCTTGGGGGCCTCAGGTAGATGGCACTGAAGAATGATGCTTTTTTATCTTGGAGTTGGAGAGATTCAGTTGGAGGCAAGTATAATTATAAATATAATATAAATGGTATCAGGGATGAGGGACTTCAGTTGTTTAGAGAGACTGAAGAAACTAGGGTTATTCTTCTTAAAGCAGAGAAAATTAAGAGGAGATCTGATCAAGGTATTCAAGATCATGAATAGTTTGATAGAGTAAGGAAGGAGAAACTGTTTCCCATGGCAGAGGATCGTCACCAGAGGACACAAATCTATGGTAATTGGCAAAAGAGCCAGAGGCAGCATGAGGAAACATTTTTTACAAGGCAAACTGTTGTGATCACTGACTGAAAGGGTGATGGAAGCAGATTGATCATAACATTCTAAAGATAATTAGGTAAATACTTGAAGGGGAGAGAAATTACAGGACTGTGGGGGAAATAGCAAGACAGTGGGATTAATTCAATAGTTCTACCAAAGAGCTGCACAGGCACAATGGGCTGAATGGCCTCCTTTTGTGCTGTATCATTCTATAATTCTGAAAAAGACAATAGCACCACTTAACTCGAAGATTGAGTAGGACAATTTAGTCAGAGGTAACATAGTTAAGTTTAAACATGACAGACAGGGTGATAGCAAAGTTCATTTTGTATGAAAGACTTGTAAGTATTACAAATAAATCAATTGGATTTCATAAAATGCAGTTAAGCAGTGTAAGGAACAAAGATTGATTTCCCCATAGTATTCTTGATAAACTTCTCTCTTTTTTCCTCACCTGGTTCATAAAACTGAAGCATCCCCAGCATTGAAATGTTCAGAAGCACAGCTATTAATATATGTTTTTAAATTAATTCATGGAACGTGGGTGTCGCTGCTAGGCCAGTATTTATTGCCCATCCCTAATTGACCTTGTTCAGAGGGCATTTAAGAGTCAACCACATTACTGTGGCTCTGGAGTCATGTGTAGGCCAGACCAGGTAAGAGAAGCAGATTTCCTTCCCTAAAGGACATTAGTTAACCAGATAGGTTTTTATGACAATCGACAATGGTTGCATGATCATCATCAGACTTTTAATTCCAGATTTTTTATTGAATTCAAATTCCACTATCTGCCATGCTGGGATTTGAACCCAGGTCCCCAGAGCATTATCCTTGGTCTCTGGATTACTAGTCCAGTGACAATACCACTATGCTACCACAGGTAAGAATTACAAATTAATTAAAAAATGAGAAGAATTGCAAACCTATTTAAGTAGATGGAATTGTATTAACTTTTCAGAACAGGATACATGAAAATAAGTTACACTTTTAAATCAAAATGCATTGAATCTTGACATGTCTGAACTCAGCAATAAGATTCCTTTGTAGTTTTCAATATATAGAATATTTCAGTACAAGGTTTTGCCACTTGCAATGCTGGCTAATGGAAAGAAAGTAAAAGTAAAGGACCTACTGTACAGACCATTTCCTTATTGCAGCAACTTTGCACTAGGTTAACCGCCAGCTTCAAAATGAAGTGCGTTATTTATGGCTCCCTAAAAGCTCCTGAATCATTAGCATTAGGTAATGTTACCCAAAAACTATTAGGTAAATTAGTCATTTTGCTAAATAATTATTAGTAAGCTGAGTTCCCGGCACTTCATTGCGACTTGCCCTTCACTACAACACTGCTTTCTTATGGTTCCCAAAGGGAACATTATGACAAATGATTGCCATATTAGTATTCGGGAAATAAACTGAAATGTTTCATTGGTACTGTGTTTTCAGATGTAATGAAAAATGATACATATCTTAGTTATGATTTCTTTTTTGCCTCTGTTAATTTAATTCACAATTAACTTTTCAAGTAATTCTGTGATGTTGGGGAAGGTTGTTTCCCCAAGTGCAAATTCGATACAGTGCTGCATTGAAATGTGAGCTTAGACTATGTACTGAAGGCTTGGAGTGGGACTTGAACCCAAAACCTTCTGATTGAGAGGTAGGAGTGCTGGCAACTGAGCTGATGGTAGATGTACAAGGTTGTAGCATAAGCATGAAAATCATTCCCACAGACAAATTTCATTTCTTGGAATAGCAGGAGGTAGAATCAAGGGAGTGCCACTGAGAAGGATGCTTGGAAGTGAGTGCCAGCTGGAAATGTCAGGGAGATGGGTTACACAAGTGTGGGGTGAGCGGAAAGCTGCCAGCATGGAATAAAGGACACTTTGGATTAAATGTACTAGCATGTTGGTAGGGAACAGGGAACATAAACAGTTGGAGGGAACAGGACCATAAACTGAGGGAGGAGAAGAGAGCTACAGTGAATTGATGGTTAAAAACTTGAGATACAGGTAAGCGGTAGGGAGATATTTATCAGCGTGAATTGAGATGGGAGGGAGATGGGTGTCATCTTGAATGAGAAGAATAACAGTGGTAATTTAGGGTGAAAAGGGAGAAAAAAAACTGCGGATGCTGGAAATCCAAAACAAAAAATAAAAAATACCTGGAAAAACTCAGCAGGTCTGGCAGCATCGGCGGAGAAATGTACAGTTGCCGTTTCGAGTCCTCATGACCCTTCAACAGAACTAAGTAAAAATAGGAGAGGGGTGAAATATAAGCTGGTTTAAGGTTGGGGGGGTGGGGGGAGGGGAGAAGGAGTGGGGGGGTGGTTGTTGGGACAAGCAGCCAGTGATAGGAGATAACCAAAAGATGTCACAGACAGAAGAACAAAGAGGTGTTGAAGGTGGTGATATTATCTAAAAGAATGTGCTAATTAAGAATGGATAGCAGGACAAGCAAGGTACAGATAGCTCTAGTGGGGGTGGGGTGAAATAAGACTAAAAGGGCATAAAAGGTATAGATAAATGATCGGTGGAATACATGAAAAATAATGGAAATAGGTGGGAAAAGAAAAATCTATATAAATTATTGGAAAAAACAAAAAGGAGGGGGCAGAAACAGAAAGGCAGTGGGGATGGAGGAGGGGGTTTAAGATCTAAAATTGTTGAACTCAATATTCAGTCCGGAAGGCTGTAAAGTGCCTAGTCGGAAGATGAGGTGCTGTTTCTCCAGTTTGCGTTGAGCTTCACTGGAACAATGCAGCAAGCCAAGGACAGACATGTGGGTAAGAGAGCAGGGTGGAGTGTTAAAATGGCAAGCGACGGGGAGGTCTGGGTGATGCTTGCGGACAGTCCGAAGGTGTTCTGCAAAGCGGTCACCCAGTCTGCGTTTGGTCTCTCCAATGTAGAGGAAACCGCATTGGGAGCAACGAATGCAGTAGACTAAGTTGAAGGAAATGCAGGTGAAATGCTGCTTCACTTGAAAGGAGTGTTTGGGCCCTTGGATGGTGAGGAGAGAGGAAGTGAAGGAGCAGGTGTTGCATATCTTGCGTTCACATAGGAGGTGCCGTAGGAGGGGGTTGAGGAGTAGGGGGTGATGCAGGAGTGGACCAGGGTGTCACGGAGGGAACGATCCCTACGGAATGCCGCCGGGGGGGTGGGGGGGATTATTTTGGTTATTTCCTATCACTGGCTGCTTGTCCCAACAACCACCCCCCCACCCCTTCTCTCTCCCCCCCCACCCAACCTTAAACCAGCTTATATTTCACCCCTCTCCTATTTTTACTTAGTTCTGTTGAAGGGTCATGAGGACTCGAAACGTCAACTGTACTCTTCTCCGCCGATGCTGCCAGACCTGCTGAGTGAAATGGGAGAAGACTGATAGTATGAACTGATGTCGGAATGGGAGCATGAACTGAAGAAGAAGAATACCTCTGTGAATGTGAGAAGAATACTTCAGTGTCACTGTAACAAGTATATAAGCAAATTATCAGGTTTATTATGAAACCCTGCAAGGCAAGAGGGAAAATTTCCACAATCTTTCAATAACCATCCAGGACGCAAGTGGTCAAACGTTGGCTACACTTGCAGCATGAGTCATTGCCCCACCGCACTTTGTGTAACTGCATGCCATAGACCAAAATTCAGGGCTGCTTTCTATTATTTTTGGAAACGCTTAGTCAGCTTTTGCTGGTTATCTCGCTGATGCGAATGTTACCAATGCCAGCTGCTGGTTGAGAAGGGGGAAGAAGATAGATCCTTAGGGTAACCTGGAGGTAATTGTGCAGGGGCAGGGAGCAAAGTTATTGTAGGAGATGCTCTAGCTATATTCAGATAGGTAAGAATAAACCAAACAACGGCTCTCTCACTGAACTGGATAATGAAGGAAAATCCATGGAGGGGAATGGCATGGACAGCATGTCAAAGGCTGAGGAGGGGTCAAGGATGGATATCGTAGGATCTCAATCACAGAGCATGTCATTTGTGTTAGGGTTGTTATGGTACTGACAGGTAGCCATGCAGTGCATAAATAAGATGAGCTAAGTTTTTATACAGGAAAGGTCCACTCAAACTAGAGCATGTACCTGGCAAAAATAACTTGTGGGGAAGGTGTGTTGCAGAAAAAAACCTGCGCAGATGAAACAGTTTTAGATGTGTTGCGGTATCAAGAAGACCATAGTGTACACGTTTAATTGCACATGCATTTGCTTTATGGTATCCAGGTAAAATGAATATATTTTAATAGACAAATATTTGTACTGGATGATGTGCTCAGAGACAAAAGGATATAATTGTGATGTCAAACACTGAAAACATTGCAGGGTGGGCCTCCTCTGTGGTGTACAGGGAGCTATCTGTGAACTACTGCATGCAACTTTGGTGGCGATTGTTGAGCACAGCAAAGTTATTATTTGCTCACCTTTCGTTTGCCTGGAGGCCTGGAGTTTGGGTCCTCGGTTGGATAAGATGCTTTTTATTTCATATGCATCACCGGACGAATCCAAGCTCTTATACTACTTTACACAGTGAGCTGCTGTGAAGTGCGTTAGTGAGTTACCACAATAAGTGTTACGAATTTATTTAATTATCCTCAGCATTGACCCTTCCCCTAAGTGCTATCTTCTGCATACATTCAGGAGTTTTCCACACTAACCACTATCTAATCATACAATAGCATAACATGGGTGTGTATCAGTAGTACCCCACCCTGTGACATGAATTGGATATTGCCTTTCCTAAGCCACTTACCTTTCAATAAGTGGACTGAAAACACTTGAGTGAGACTGGGCAAGACACACGTCCTTAAGATCATCTGTTTTACAGAAAGCAAGTGAATGAAACAGTCACTATGCATAATCAAAATTTATTTCACATCAAACCTCTCCATATGAAATTAAAAAAACCCCACAGTATCCCATTTTAATGGGTTAACTTAACTTATCCTAGTGGGTGTTCTGATTCTGACTGACCTTCAGCTGAAGATGGGAAGTTACTGGGCCAAGGTTCCTTCTCGGATTTAACTGAACTCATTGACTTTACATGTGTGTCTTTATTCTTTCTCCCCATGTGTTCCTATGCAGTGGGAGCACTGTACTGCTGACTTCTTCCACGTTCAGGTATTTGGCAATTTGGCCTGTCAACTAAATTGGTCACCTTCCTATGAGTGTATTTTAAGCAGATAATCCCCTGCTGCATGCCCAAAAATACTGTCTTGAGTAGATGGCTTACTGGAAGTCTGAAGTAACATGACCGCTGCATTAATATAGCACTTCCATGCCCATTCACCCACTATACCCAATTAACTCTACAGTAACAGTAGGATGTGCAAAAAAAATTTTAAAAGCCATTCATTGATAACTCTGCTTCCTTAAAAAGAAAATTATTTTTACTACAGGCTAATAAAAGTGTCAATCATCCAGACCATTTAAAGTATCAATAGCAGAAACTGTAAGCACTTGAAACTCTTTATCTTGTGCAAATAAACATTGTGAAATTGGAGAGCCAGAACTGTCTATCAAGGATTGTTTTCCCTGGGGTTCAGGTTTTCAGCAGGCTAAGGGATTTCTGGGTTCTCAGCCAAGCTCATTATGTATTCTTGGCTGACAGCCCAGATGTCCATTACAGCACTAAAACACTTGAGCCCCAGGGAAAACATAGGGGTTGCAAGGGTGGAGGCATAGCTTGGCATGGGGGGCATGAGGGGCCATAGGGCGTGGGTGGGGGCATGATGTGACATGGATTGGGCACGGAGTGTGTGTGTGTGGGGGTGGGTGGTGAGGTGGTGTGAGAGCTGGAGGGCCTTTCCATTTTTATGACGAGTGGAGCAAAGTCCCACAGCACTGAGCGGGTCTTTTAAACAGCCCGGCTCTGTACCTGGCAGCCTCTGTGGTTGCCTCTGAGCTTTATTTTGGGCCTGCTGGCTTGATTGCAACCCTCACCTGCCCCGTCCCTCCCCATAATGAAAATCCCAGGTACCTTCTCCTGAGGCGTGTGGACTGAGCCAGGAATTTTCACAGATCTCGCCACCCACCTCCCAGATGAAAATCCAGCTCATAGTTCCAAGTTAGGATAATGTGTGGCTTGGAGCAGAACCTGCAGATAATGGTGTTCCCATGCTTCAGCTGCCCTTGTCCTTCTAGGTGGTAGCGACCAGTGGTTTGAAAGGTGCTGTCAATGTCGTCTTGGTGAGTTACTGCACTGCATCTTTTATACAGTGCACACCGCTGCCACTGTGCATCAGTGGCAAAGGGAGTGAATGTTTAGGTTGATGGATGGGGTACCAATCAAGCAGGATGCTTTATCCCACATGGTGTAGAGCTTCTTGAGTGTTGTTGGAGCCAAACTCATCCAGTCAAGTGGAGGGTATTCCATCTGTGCCCTGTAGATGGTGGACAGCCTATGGGGAGTCAGGAGGTGAGCAGCTGGCCTCAGAATTCTCAGCCTCTGACCTGCTCTTGTAGCCAAGTATTTATTTGGCTGCAAAAACAAAAATACCTGGAAAAACTCAGCAGGTCTGGCAGCATCTGCGGAGAGGAACATAGTTAACGTTTCGAGTCCGACTGACCCTTCAACAGAACTAAGTAAAAATAGAAGAGATGTGAAAAGTCTTCTGTTTTTACTTAGTTCTGTTGAAGGGTCATTCGGACTCGAAACGTTAATTGTGTTCCTCTCCGCAGATGCTGCCAGACCTGCTGAGTTTTTCCAGATATTTTTGTTTTTATTTTGGATTTCCAGCATCCGCAGTTTTTTGCTTCTATCTTAGTATTTATTTGGCTGGTTCAGTTTAGTTTCTGGCCAGTGGTAAATTCCAGGATGTTGACAATGGGGGATTCAGCAATGGTAATGTCGTTGAATGTCAAGGGGAGAAGATTAGATTATCTCTTGTTGGAGTTGGCCATTGCCTGGCACTTGTGTGGTGCAAATGTTATTTGCCACTTACTGACCCAAGCTTGAACATTGTCCAGGTCTTGCTGCATATTGACACAAACTGCTTCACTATCTGAGGAGTTGAGAATGGTACTGAACATTGTGCAACCATCAGTGATCATAACCACTTCTGATCTTATGATGGAGAGAAGGTCATGAATAAAGCAGCTTAAGTTGGTGGAATTTGAGGCCAGGAATTTAGGTTGGGTCTGTGGAATTCCTGCAGCAATGCCCTGGGACTGAGCTGATTGGCCTCCAACAACCAAAGCCATGCTCCCTTGTGCTAGATATGACTCCAACCAAAGGAGAATTTTCACCCTGATTCCCATTGGATTCAGTTTTGCCAGGGCTGTTTGGTGCCACACTTGTTAAATGCTGCTTTGCTAAGGACATGTCTAGACAATTTTCCACATCGAGTAGATGCCAGTATTGTGGCTGTGCTAGAACTGCTTGGCTAGGGGGCGCAGTTAGTTCTGGGGTCTTCAATATTATTGCTGGGATGTTGTCAGCAGCCATAGCCTTTGCATTATCCAGTGTCTTCAGCTGTCCCTTGATACAACATGGAATGAATTGAATTTGCAGGGTACCTCAGGAGGAGGCCGAGATGGATCATCCACTCAGCACGTTTGGCTGAAGATGGTTGCACATATCTTTTGCACTGATGTCCTGTTAGCTTTGGTCATTGAGGGAAAAAGTAAGAATAGTTGACTCATTAATGCATCATTACTTTCAACCGCAGGAGGATTTTAAACCTGTGAAAACTCACTTAAGCTTAAAATTTAACACTTAAGCATAACTCATTGTGGGAAACGCCATCAAAAAATCTCAAAAGTTGAAATCAGCAGTGGTTTTATGGAGAATGAAAATAAACCATACAAAAAAAATAGTAATATATTTTGGGGCATTCAAAGAATTTAGAGTGTGATTGTCAAAATGTATTGACTGTGCTGTAGAAATGATGTGTTACAGTGCTGTAAATATGGATAAAGACTTCAAAACTGAAAATTTTAGATTTTTTAAATAGTTGAGTAAAAATAAGAATCAAAACTGGCCTTGTATGCATGTACACGGTCCTGCAGGAAAGCCTATACATGAATCTAATGTATTAGCTTTAGCAAAGAGCTCTGTTCCAGAAGTGAAGAGGACTTCCTTCAGTTGATAATTTAAAGAATGCATTAGTGGTCTGGGATAACTTCTTATCACTGGTGTTGGTACCTTTGGACTAACTGCAACTTTCCCTTTCTTCTCTTTGGTTAATTGGTCTGTACCAATTTTCATTATCAGCCTATAATTTATTAAAGGTCTTGCATATAGCACTTAACTTCCTGTGCACTTGCTGTGCGTCACACTTTTGTCATCCAATTTTATTAGAGAGAGAAAAATGGCCTCATCATTGTAACTCAGATTTCTAATGTTCAATATTAGGGTTATTAACATAAGGTATACGGAAGTTAAATGTTTCACAGTTTAAACTTTAAAACTATCCTTTGATCACTCTGTTCATATTTTTTCTTGAAGGCCTCAACCTCTGTTAATAGTTTGGATTTTATAATTTGAATTTAGAGGAAAGGTTTCAAAAGTTTTATCCAGATAAAGTTCATGTCAACCTTCTTGTTATGATGCGGCATATTATCTGACTCACCTTGAGCCATGCTGTGGGAGATCTGCTAGTATTTAATAAATATTATGAAGACTGTGGGGGGGAAAGATTGCTTTCCACTGAAAGCAGATGGAATATCTTAGTCAGAAGTTTTTAGTATTTGACAACTAAGTGGAATACTAGCTGATTTCCACAGACAGGAGCCTTAAGATTTAGTTTTTTAAATTGTTCATGGGTAGCAGGCATCAGTGCTAGTCCAGCGCTTATTGCCCATCCCTAATTGCCTGTGAGAAGGTGGTGGTGAGCTGGTTTTGTAAACCACTGCAGTCCATGTGGTGTTGGTCCACCCACAGTGCTGTTGGGGAGGGAGTTCCAGGATTTTGACCCAATGACAGTGAAGGATCAGTGATATATTTTCAAGTAAGGATGGTGTGTGGCTTGGTGGGGAAGTTCTAGGTGGTGGTGTTCCATTTGTTAGCTGCCCTTGTCCTTTTAGATGATAGTGGCAAGGAGGCTTCATGAGTCCCTGCTTTGCATCTTATAGATGGTTCACACTGCTGCTACTGTGCTGGAGGAACATAGGAAATAGGAGCAGGAGTAGGCCGTTTGGCCCCTCAAGCCTGCCCCGCCATTCAGTAAGATCATGGCTGGTCTGCTCCAGGTCTCAACTCCTCTTTCGCGCCAGCTCCTCATAGCCCTCAACTCCCTGATATTTCAAAAATCTACCTACCTCCTCTTTAAATACTTTCAGTGACCTAGCCTCCACAAATCTCTGGGATAGAAAATTCCAGACATTCACTACCCTCTGAGAGAAGAAATTCCTTCACACCTCAGTTCTGTAACTATGTCCCCTAGTTCTAGATTCCCCCACTAGTGGAAACAACTTCTCAACATCTACCCTGTCAAGCCCCCTCGAATCTTGTACATTTCAATAAGATTCATTCTTCTGAACTCTAATGAACAAAGGCCTAACCTGTTTAGCCGTTCTTGATAAGTCAACCCCTTCATCCCAGGAATCAGCCTAGTGAACCTCTTTTGAACTGCCTCCAATGCCAGTATATCCTTTCTTAAATACAGGGACCAAAACTGTACACAGTACTCCAGGTGTGGCCTCACCAACACCCTGCACTGTTGTAACAAGACTTCCTTAATTTAAGCTCCAACCCCGTGGCAATACAGGCCAAAATTCCATTTGTCTTCTTAATTACTTGCTGCACCTGCATACTAACTTTTTGTGTTTCATGCACAAGAGCACCCAGGTCCCTCTGTGCCACACTTTTTTGGAGAGTCTCTCCATTTAAATAATAGTCTGCCTTTTGATTTTTCCTACCAAAGTGCATGACCTCACACTTTCCTACATTAAACTCCATCTGCCAAGTTTTTGCCCACTCATTCAACCTATCTATATCACCTTGCTGATTCCTTATGTCCTCATCACAACATGCCTTCCCACCTATTTTTGTATCATCAGCAAATTTGGATACATTACACTCTACCACCTCCTCCAAGTCATTAATATAGATAGTAAATAAATGAGGCCCTAGGACCAATCCTTGTGCCACTTATTAGTTACGCCTTTCCAACGTGAAAAGGACCCATTAATCCCGACTCTCTGTCTTCTCTGTGTTAACCAATCCTCAGTCCATGCTAATACATTACCCCCCAATACTGTGAGCTGCTATCTTGTGCAATATCCTTCATGTGGCACCTTGTCAAATGCCTGCTGACCATAAGACATAAGAGCAGAAGTAGGCCACTTGGTTCATCAAGTCTGCTCCGCCATTCAATGAGATCATGACTGATCTGATGATCTTCAACTCCACTTTCCTGCATTTTCCCCATAACCCTTGATTCCCTTAATGATTAAAAATCTGTCTGTCCCAGCCTTGAATACTTAACGACCAATCCTCTACAGCCCTCTGTGGTAAAGAATTCCACAGATTGACTACCCTCTGAGAGAAGAAATTCCTCCTCATCTCTGTTTTAAATGGGTGCCCCCTTACTTTGAGATTATGCCCTCTGGTCCTAAACTCTCCAACAACGGAAACAACCTCTCAGCATCTACCCTGTCAAGCCCCTAAGAATTTTATGTGTTTCAATAAGGTCGTCTCTCATTCTTCTAAATTCCAGTGAGTACAGGCCCAACCTACTCAACCTCTCCTCATAAGAAAATCCCTCCATACCAGGGATCAACCTAGTGAACCTTCTCTGGACTGCCTCCAATAACTTTTCTTGGACAAGGGGACCAAAATTGTTCACAGTATTCTAGGTGTGGTCTAACTCGTGCCTTGTATAGTTTTAGCACGAATTCCTATTTTTATTCTCCATTCCCTTTGAAATAAAGGCCAAAATTCCATTTTGCCCTCCCTAGTACCTGCTGAACTTGTATGTTAGCTTTTTGGGACTCATTCACAAGGATTCCCAAATCCTTCTGTGCTGCAGCCTTCTGCAGTCTTTCTCTATTTAAATAATATTCAGCTCCTTTATTCTTCCTGCCAAAGTGCATAACCACACATTTTCCCACATTATATTCCATCTGCCAAGTTTTTGCCCACTCACTTAACCTGTCTGTATCCCTCTGTAGACTCCTTGTGCTATCCTCACCACTTGCCTTCCCATCTATTTTTGTGTCATTTACAAACTTGACGATAGTACATTCACTTCCCTCATCTAAATCATTAATATATATGGCAAATAATTGAGGCCCCAGCACTGATCCCTGTGGCACTCCACTAGTTACAGATAGCCATCCTGAAAATGCCCCACGTTATCCCAACTCTCTGTCTCCATTTAGTTAGCCAATCCTCTATCCATGTTAAAGTACTACCCCAACACCACGGGCTGTTATCTTATTAAGTAGCGTTATGTGCGGTACCTTATTGAACGCCTTTTGGAAATCCAAATATATTACGTCCACTGGTTCCCTTTTATCAATCCTGCTTGTTACCTCAAAGAATTCTAATAAATTTGTTCGGCATGATTTCCCCTTCATGAGGCCATGATGACTCCACTTGATTAGATTATGTATTTCAAAATGCTCTGCTATTATATACTTTATAATAGACTCCAACATTTTCCCAATGACATACGTTAAGCTAACTGGCCTATAGTTACCTATTTCTTGTCTCCCTTTTTTGAATAAGGGTGTTGCACTGGAGGGGGTGCAGAGGAGATTCACCAGGATGTTGCCTGGGATGAAACATTTAAGTTATGAAGAGAGGTTGGATAGACTTGGGTTGTTTTTGTTGGAGCAGAGAAGACTGAGGGGCGACCTGATCGAGGTGTACAAGATTATGAGGGGCATAGACAGGGTGGATAGGGAGCAGCTGTTCCCCTTAGTTGAAGGGTCAGTCACAAGGGGGCATAAGTTCAAGGTGAGGGGCAGGAGGTTTAGGGGGGATGTGGGGAAAAACTTTTTTATCCAGAGGGTGGTGACGGTTTGGAATGCACTGCCTGGGAGGGTGGTGGAGGTGGGTTGCCTCATATCCTTTAAAAAGTACCTGGATGAGCATTTGGCACATCATAACGTTCAAGGCTATGGGCCAAGTGCTGGTAAATGGGATTAGGTAGGTAGATCAGGTGTTTCTCACGTGTCGATGCAGACTCGATGGGCCGAAGGGCCTCTTCTGCACTGTGATTCTGTGATACATTGGCTGTTCTTCAATCCTCTGGGACTTCTCCAGAATCTGAGGATTCTTGGAAGATTACTACCAGTGCATCCACTATCTCTGCAGCTACTTCCTTTTATATCCTAGGGTGCAACCCATCAGGTTCAGGGGACTTATCGGCCTTTAACCCCATTACTTTCCCTAGTATCTTTTCTCTAGCGATAGTTATTGTATTTATTTCTTCTCCTGCTTTTGCTCCTTGATTATTTAGTATTTTTGGAATGCTATTAGTATCTTTTACAGTGAAGACTGAAGCAAAGTATTTATTCAATTCCTCTGCCATTTCCTGGTTCCCTATTATTATGTCCCTAGCCTCATTCTCTAAGGGGCCTATATTCACTTTGGCCTCTCGCTTCCTTTTTATATATTTAAAGAAGCTCTTACTGTCCGTTTTTATATTACTTGCTAGTTTATCCTCAAACTTTATTTCCTCCCTCTTTATTATTATTTTTTGTCATCATTTGTTAGTTTTTAAAACTTTCCCAATCCTCTGGCTTACCACTAATCTTTGCCACATCGTATGTTTTTCCTTTCAATTTGATTCAATTCAATGGTTAACTTCCTTTATTAACCATGGTTGATTGATCCCCTTACTTGAATCCTTCTTCCTCACTGGGACATATATTTGTTGAGAGTCATGAACTATTTTCTTAAATGTTTGCCATTGTTCATCAACCGTCTTTTCTGCTAAACTCCTTTCCCAGTCCACTCCAGCCAACTCTGCCCTCATTCCATTGTAATTACCCTTATTTAAGTTTAGCACAGTTGCTTCTGACCCAAGTTTCTCACTCTCAAACTGAATGCTAAATTCTACCATATTATGGTCACTGTTTCCTGGGGGATCCTTTACTCTGAGAACATTTATTAAATCTGCCTCATTACACATTACCAGATCCAAAATAGCCTGATCCCTGGTTGGATTCACAACATATTGTTCAAAGAAACTGTCCCGAATACACTATGAATTCTTGCTCGTGTCTACCTCTGCCAATTTGATTTTCCCAGTCTACATGAAGATTAAAGTCACCTATGATTAACGTACTGCCTTTTTTACATGCCCTCATTATCTCCTGATTTATTCTCTGTCCTACAATATAGCTACTGTCAGGGGGCTGACAGAAACATAGAAACATAGAAACTAGGAGCAGGAGTAGGCTATTCGGCCCTTCAAGTCTGCTCTGCCATTCATTATGGTCATGGCTGATCATCCAACTCAATAGCCTGCTCCCACTTTCTCCCCATACCCTTTGATCCCTTTCGCCCCAAGAGCTGTATCTAACTCCTTCTTGAAAACATACAATGTTTTGGTCTCAACTACTTTCTGTGGTAATGAATTCCACAGGCTCACCACTCTCTGGGTGAAGAAATTTCTCCTCATCTCAGTCCTAAATGGTCTACCCCATATCCTCAGACTGTGATCCCTGGTTCTGGACTCCCCCACCATCGGGAACATCCTTCCTGCAAATACCCTGTCTAGTCCTGTTAGAATTTTATAGGTTTCTATGAGATCCCCCCCTCATTCTTCTGAACTCCAGTGAATATAATCCTAATCGACTCAATCTCTCCTCATATGTCAGTCCCGCCATCCCAGGAATCAGTCAGGTAAACCTTTGCTGCACTCCCTCTATAGGCTACTCCCACCAGTGTCTTCTTCCCCTTGTTACTTCTTACGTCCACCCATATGGATACTACAGCTTTCGATCCAAGATCCTTTCTTGCTATTGTACTTATTTCATCTCATACTAACAAAGGTACCCCACCACCCTTTCCTCCCTGCCTGTCCATTAGAAAAGTCACACACCCCTGAATATTTAGTTCCCAGCTTTGATCTCCTTGTAACCACGTCTCTGTAATGGCTATAAGATCATATCCATTAATCTCTATTTGTGCTGTTAATTCATTTATTTTGTTCCAAATACGATGTGCATTTAAGTAAAAAGGCCATTAATTTTGCCATTTCACCATTTTTTTCTCCTTTTGATCCTATTTGCTGCTGTTTTTGTACACTCTGGGCTGAATTTTCCCCCCATTGCCGGGGGTGGGGGGGGGGGGGGGGTGGGCGGGAACAAGCACGAACCTGATCGGTACCCCCGATTGGGTGCGTGCCACCATTTTACGTGGTTTACGTTACCAATTAAGGCCTGCCCAGTGTGACGTTCTGTGAAAGAGCGCAGAACTCTCCCTGAGGCACAGAGGAGATTTGTTTAAGGTTCAAACATTTAAATAAAGAATTGAAAATATTTTAAGACATGTCCCCTCATGTGACAATGTCACATGAGCTGGGACATGTCAAGGAACATTAATTAAAAAATGTATTTAATTTATAAACACTTCATGAAACCTCATCCCGCCTGTGGATAAGGTTCCATGAAAAATGCGAAAGCCGCCGGGGCTCTTCGTCTGCCCGCCAACCTTAAGGTTGGACGGGCAGCTCATTTAATTGACTTAATTAGTGTTGAACAGGCTTTAATAGGCCTTTGACTGTTCGGTGGGTGCCCGCTGAACTGAAAATCTAAATGATGCGCGGTGACGTCGGGATGTCTGCCCGACGTCACCGCGCATCGTTTTACGTGTCGGTGAGCGAGCCCTGCCTCCACTCGCCAACCGGAAAATTCTCCCCTCTGTCCCTTCCTGTCACACTCTGGGTATCATTACCTAAATAGCTGCCCTGCAAGGCTGCCATATCCTTTTTGATTTGTAAGCCTACGTATCCCCTTTCCAGAACCCTCCCTCCCGCCTATTTAGGTTAACACCCCCTCTACAGCCCTAGTTATTCAGTTTGCCAGGACGCTGGCCCCAGAATGGTTAAAGTGAAGCCCGTCCCACTGGAACAGCTCCCTTCTACTCCATTACTGGTGCCAGTGCCCCATGAACTGAAACCCATTCCTCCCACACCAGTCTCTGAGCCACGCATTTAACTCCTTGACTTTATTTACCCGATGCCAGTTTGCCCTTGGCTCAGGTAGTAATCCCGAGATTATTACCTTGGAGGTTCTGCTTTTTAATTTAGCTCCTAACTGTTCAAATTCTTTCAGCAGAACCTCCTTTCTAGTCCTATCAATGTCGTTGGTACCAACATGGATGACGATAACTGGATCCCTTCCCTCCCACTCCAAGCTCCTCACTAGCCCTGAGGAGATGTCCTTAACCCTGGCACCGAGCAGGCAACACAGCCTTCGGGACTCATGCTCATGGCTGCAGAGGACAGTATCTATCCCCCTAATAATACTGTTCCCCACCATTACTACGTTCCCATTTCCTCCCCCCACTTGAACGGCTTACTGTACCACTGTGCCGTGGTCAGTTCACTCATCCACCCTGCAGTCCTCACTCTTATCCACACAGCTTGCAAGAACCTTGTAACTGTTGGACAGTTGCAGGGGCTGAGGCTCCTCGAACGCTACCCCCTGGGTCCCCAAGCCTGCTTTACCTGCAGTCATACCCTCCTGTCCCTGATCACAGACCAAATTTGAATTACCTAATCTGAGGGGTGTGACCACCTCCTGGAGCAAAGTGTCCAGATAGCTTTCCCCCTCCCTGATGTGGCACAATGTCTGCAGCTCATACTCCAGCTCCTTAACTCAGAGCCAAAGTTCCTCGAGCTGTAAACACTTGGTACAGATGTGTTCGCTCTGGATCACCTTGGTGCCCAGCAGCTCCCACATGCTGCAGCAGCAACATCTTCTGGAAATCCAAAAACACTACATCTACTAGTCTCCCTTTATCAATTCTGCTTGTTATATCCTCAAAGAACTCTAGCAAGTTTGTCAAACATGATTTTCCCTTTCACTAAACCATGTTGATTCTGTTTGATTGCGTTAAGCTTTTCTAAATGTTCTGCTATTTCTTCCTTAATAATGGACTGTAGCATTTTCCCAACGACAGATGTTAGGCTGACTGACCTATAGTTTCCTGCTTTTTGCCTCCGTCCCTTCTTGAACAGGGGCGTCACATTAGTGGTTTTCCAATCCGCTGGGACCCTTGCGGAATCCAGTAAGTTCTGGAATATTTCGACCAAAGCCTCCACTATTTCTGCAGCCTCTCCCTTTAAAAGCCCTGGATGCAGGCCATCAGGTCCTGGCGATTTGTCTGCCTTTAGTTCCATTGGTTTGTCAAATACTTTGTCCCTTGTGATAGAGACTGTTACAAGATCTTTCCTCCCATTAGCTCCTTGCTTATCTGATATCTTGGGATGTTTATGGTGTCCTCCACCGCGAAGACTGATGCAAAATATTGGTTTAAATTATTTGACATTTCCCTGTTCCCCATTATCAATTCTCCAGTCGCATCCTTCAAGGGTCCCACGCTCACTTTAGCCACTCTTTTTATATACCTGTAGAAGTCCTTGCTGTTTTTATATTTCTTGCCAATTTACTTGCATAATCAGGTTTCTCCCTCTTTATTAGCTTTTTAGTCATTCACTGCTGGTTCCTAAAAAAATTCCAAATCCTCTGGCCTACCACTAGTTTTGCCGCTTTGTATGCCTTATTCATTGATTGGATATCTCTTTGGCTGCCTTTGTTAACTATGGGTGGTTCATCCTTCTCATCGAATCCTTCTTTTTGACCGGGATAAATTTTTGCTGAGCTTTATGAAATATCTGCTTAAATGTCTGCCACTGCTCATCCACTGACCTTCCTCTTAGTCTATTTTCCCAGCCCACTTTAGACAACTCTTTCTTCATACCTCTGTATTTGCCCTTATTTAAGTTGAGAACACTGGTTTGAGCCCCGAGTTGTTTGCCCTCAAACTGAATTTGAAATTCTACCATGTTGTGATCGCTACCCCCTAGAGGATCCTTAACTACGAGATCTCTTATTAATCCCACCTCATTACACTTTACTTGATCTAAAATAGCTTATTCCTGGGTAGGTTCTGCAATGTATTGCTCTAAGAAACAATCCCTGATACACTCTATAAATTCGTCTTCCATGTTACCCCTGCTAACCTGATTGGTCCAGTCAATTTGCAGATTAAAATCACCCATGACAATTGTAGTGCCCTTCTTACACTACTCCATAATTTCCTGACTTATACTTTGTCCTACAGTGAGGCAACTCTTCAGGGGCCTGTAGATGACTCCCACCTGTGACTTCTTTCCCTTGTTATTCCTTATTTCCACCCAAACTGATTCCACATCACGATCTATTGCACCTATATCACTACTCACCACAGCACTGATACCTTCCTCTATTAACTAAGCTACCCCACCTCTTATTCCTTTTTGCCTATTTTTCCAGAACGTTGAATACCCTTGAATATTGAGTTCCCTGCCTTGGTCACCCTGCAACCACATCTCTGTAATTGCTATCAAATCATATTCATTTATTTCTATTTGTGCCGTCAACTCATCTATCTTGTTACAAGTGCCGTATGTATTCAGATAAAGAGCCTTAAGCTTTGACATTTTACCGTTATTACTCATTCGATTCTAATTTCTTCATTTTCCTGCTTATATTTTCTGCCGCTTCCTGTCACACTTTGATTATCGGTTGCCTCTTCACCAAGCTACACCTCCGCTCTCTCATTTCTTTTTGATTTTTTAATTTCCCCTTCAATTGAACCCTTCCCCCCCACTACGTAGTTTAAAGTCCTATCTACAACCCTAGTTATACAATTTGCCAGGACACTGGTCCTAGCATGGTTCAAATGAAGCTCGTCCCAATGGTGCTAGTGCCAGTGCCCCATGAATTGGAACCCATTTCTCCCACACCAATCTTTGAGCCATGCATTTACCTCTCTAATCTTATTTACCGTACGTCAATTTGCACATGGCTCAGGTAGTCATCCGGAGATTATTACCTTTGTGGTTCTGCTTTTTAATTTAGCCCCAAGCTGCTCGCAGTCCCTCAGCAGAACCTCTTTCTTAGTCCTACCTATGTCGTTAGTACCTACGTGGACCACGACAACTGGATCCTTCCCCTCCCATTCCAAGTTCCTTTCTGTCTTTGTTGCAGAGAACGGCACCTATTCCCCTAACTGTGCTATCCCCGATCGCTACTATATTTCTCTTTTCTCCCCCCACTTGAGTGGCGCTCTGTAGCATGGTGCTATGGCCAGTTCACTTATCGTCCCTGCAGCCTATGCCCTCGTCCACACTGGGAGCAAGAACCTCATACCAATTGGACAAGGGCACTGGCTGAAGCTCCTCCAAAGCTAAGTTCAGGATCCCCATACCTGCCTCACTCGCAGTCACACCCTCCTGTCCCTGACCATGGTCTAAATTTGATGCAATTAATCTAAGGGGTGTGACTGTCTCCTGAAACAGTGTCCAGGTAATTCTCTCCCTCCCTGATATGTCGCAGTGTACGCAGCTCGGACTCCAGCTTACCAGCTCTGAGCCGAAGTTCCTTGAGCAGCCAACACTTGCTGCAGATGTGGTCACCGTGGATCGCACCGGCTTCCACCAGCACGCAGATACTACAACTGCAACACATCACCTGCCCTCATTTCATTTCTCATCTCATTTCTAGTTAATTAATTAATTTGGGTGTTAAATATTTTAAATGTGAATTTCTTAACTCTGCACTTCAGCTGTAATAATATCTCCTGATTTAGGCCACTTGGCCAATCAAAAGATACAGGGAAGAGATACCCACCAATTGCCTACCTGTTTTCCTGTGACATCACACTTTGGCTTTGACAGGTAGAAACAGGTTAAAGGGGCTCTCTGCTGCCTGTTTTTATCTCCTGTCGCTGCTGCCCTTCTCACGCAGCTCCGCTGTCCTCATGCTCTTTTATCCTGTGTCTCTGCCGCTCTCCTCTCGCTCTTTAATCCTGTGTCTCCGCTGTTCTCCTTGCGCTCGTTTATCCTGTGTCTCAGCTCTCCTCGTGTTCTTTTATCCTGTGTCTCTGCTGCTCTCCTCTCGCTCTTTTAACCTGTGTCTCCACCGCTCTCCTCGCGCTCTTTTATCCTGTGTCTCCGCTCTCCTTGCACTCTTTTATCCTGTGTCTCCGCTGCTCTCCACACGCTTTTTTACCCTGTGAATGTTTGAGGATGGGGTGCCAATCAGGCCATGTTTGTGGATGGGGTGCCAACCAAGCGGGCTGCTTGGTCCTGGATAGTTTCAAACTTTTTGAGTGTTGTTGGAGCTGCACTCATCCAGGCAAGTGGAGAGTATTCCAACTCACTCCCGATGTGTGCCTTGTAGATAGTGGACAGGCTTTGGGGAGTCAGGAGGTGAGTTATTCACAGGAGAATTCCTAGCCTTTGAGCTGCTCTTGTAGCCACAATATTTATTTGGCTAGTCCGGTTCCGTTTCGGGTCAATGGTAACCCCCCCTCAGAATGTTTATAGTGGGGGATTCAGTGATGGTAATGCCATTGAATGTCAAGGGATGATGGCTAGATTCTCCCTTGTTGAAGATGGTTATTACCTGGCACCTTGTGTGACATGAAGGTTACTTCCCAGTTTTTAGCCCAAGCCTGGATATTGTCTAGGTCTGCATTGGACATGGACTGCTTTAGTATCTGAGGAGTCGTGAATGGTACTGAACATTGTGCAATTATCAGCGAACATCCCCACTTCCGACATTATGAGGGAAGGAAGGTCATTGATGAAGCAGCTGAAGATGATTGGACTTAGGACACTACCCTGAGGAACTCCTACAATGATGTCCTGGAACTGAGATGATTGACTTCCAACAATCACAACCATCTTCGATTTTGTTAGGTATGACTGCAACCAGCAGAGTTCCCTGATTCCCATTGATCCCAGTTTCGCTAGCCACACTCAGTCAAATGCTGCCTTGATGTAAAGGGCAGTTACTCTCACCTCACCCCTGGAGTTCAGCTCTTTTATTCATGTTTGAACTAAGGCTGTAATGAGGTCAGGAGCTGTGTGGCCCTAGTGGAACCCAAACTGAGCATCCGTGAGCAGGTTATTGCTAAGCAAGTGCTGCTTGATAGCACTGCTGATGACCCGTTCCATTACTTTACTGATGATCGAGAGTAAACTGATGGGGCAGTAATTGACCGGGTTGGATTTGTCCTGTTTTTTGTGTACAGGATATACCTCTATGTAGATATTTTGGAAGAATTCACACATTAGGCTCCTTCTAGGAATAAATGCTCAGTGGCTCTATAGTTGGAGCTTTGTTCTTTAAAAGTTACCTTAATTGTGCACTCAACTTGAGGAAGAAAAGGCTACTATTGAAGTGAATGGGAAACTTGGCATGAAAAAATACACTTTTAGTAACAGCCTATTTACAGGTAATCAGCAATCCACTTAAGCAGAGTAAGCTACATGCCTAATGTCTTTTCATATTTGCATAAATACTGACCACACTGTTTTGTGGCCAGTGCCAATCAACATAGCACTTTAGAAAATATGTAGGGTACTGTCGGAACTCTCCTGCTGTGGTTGGAAAATTGGGCAGGGTATTTGACTTTGAAATTGAGTTTCTATTTCTAAACTAGAATTAAAGGCAATAAAGATAGAAAAAAAAATAAGTCTTTCTTGCTGATATTCATTATTGTGGCCAAAACATATCTTGATTGTAGACGGTAGTCTTGCTCATCCTGAAACCGACTTTTATGTTGGCACTGAGAATGTGGGCTGATTGAAATCTACACAACTTGGGTTCGAATTACACAATTTCCATTCATTCGGACAAAACATGAGTGCTAGTTGAACTTGCAGGACATGTATGTGGTTGAAAATTACTGAGAGTTATAAAATATAAAAACAGAAAATGTGGCAAGTACTCAACAGGTAAGGCAGCATCTATGGAGAGAGAAACCGTGTTAATGTTTCAGGTCAGTGACCTTTCGTCGGTTTTTGCGAGTAATATTTTACTTCAAGTCGACAAGGGTGATTTACGTGGAAAATAGAAAAAACTCGTGCCTACTCAGCTGAAGTTCGGGTTAAGGCAGTTGTTAACAGAATGGACAGAGTTTTACTCTGCACCTGGCCTAGTTAATAGGAAATATATTATGGAGAAACCATAGGACTGTTCACCCTGGGTCTGGTATGCTTCTTTTATGTGAAAGTCTGTCAATTAATGCTGCAGCAGTCTTCTGAGCATCAGCCTTGTCCATTTCTTGTCCTTCTATACCCCTCGCTTTCTCACTTTCATTTTCTCTCTTCACTAACACCCTCCCCCACCCCCCCGCAACCCCACTGCTTCCACAGAGCTACAAGCTGCTGTTTCAAATATTGTGGTAAAGGTTTTCCTCCTCTATGTACTCTGTTTTGCAAAAATAAGCAGGCTTCTGGAGACTTAAGGAAGCCTTTTATTTTAGGGCTGCTGTCAATGGCGGGATAACTATTGTTGGCAGTCACTCAATAAAAGAGCCTCCAAAGATGAAGGAGAGGGGGAAACTTCTATTAATGAAAGGGAAGAGGGAGAAGACCTGGGACTGAATTATATGAGGCGCTGGATTCTCCCCTCCACCTCCCACTTCCCGGCTAAAAAGTTGTGGGGGCTGGGGGAACCAACTGAGGGGAACACTGGCTGCCCCATAGCCATTTTGCAGACACTTGGCTGTTAACAGACTGGGGGTGGCATTTCTGCCCCTCAGAGAGCTGCCGGCCAACAAGAGACCAGCAACTCTCCTTGGATCAGGATTTCAGTTAGTGTTTGGGGATCTGGCCGTGTGCCAAACTGGCAGGCCTTGGTGAAGGGGGTGTGGAGTGGGGTTTGAGAGTTCTGTGGGGGGGAAGATAACCTGGGGGAGGGCAAAATCTTGGAGGCGAGTGGGCCTTCTGATGGGCCCGGGGGCTCATTAAGTTGGAACCCCCTTGCCTGCCTTGAGCAGGCACAGGGAAACCTGCCAGACTGGCCGCTTAACGTGGGCCTCTCTCACCGCCAATTAAGTCCTGGTGGCAGCAGGATGAGAATTAATTGTCACTTAAGGGCCTCAATTGGCCCATTGGCAGGCTGGTCACCCTGCACCACACCTGCCACTGTTAAAATTGCAGTGAGGCAGAGGCAGGCGGCTAGGTGGTGGGCAGGCCATGTGCTGGATTTAATGAGCCTCCCTGCCTTCAAGTCAGCTGCTGGGATTGCGTAAAATACAGCCCATTGAATGGTGCAGCGGTTCTAGAAGAATAAAAACCTTTTGTGATGTAACTTTTATCATGCCAAGACATTAATATCCCATTTGTATTACTGGCCCAGGGTTTACAGTGAAGCCAGCTAGCATTTATTTTACGTGCAGATGGTATTAAATCACTCACTCCATGTACGAGCTGCCCTTTTCTGCAGCAAGTATCAGAATGTGCTCAGTGGTTACTCGCACTAGCTGGACATGAATTTCAGGTTTCACATCCATATTAAAATTTTGCAGTTAAGCGATTTGGGAGGTTATTTTCGTGAAGAGATGTAAACAGGCTCTAAATGGATGCAGTGCTAATGAAATTTGCAAAAGTAGTTTAGTAGTTTTTTTAGTATGCAACTTTGGGCTTAATTGCTGATTACCATAAGTTGAACTCGCTTGAAGATGCTGAAACAAGACACCTGCAGATTTAGAACTTGAGCACTGGTTAGAAGCAATTTTCAGGGAGCAAGTATCTATGGGATCCACACATGGATTCCACTGAAGATGCCGAATGCACTGTCTGACACAAAACAGGTTTCAAAATGGTTTTGAGACAGGGAAAGGGTGCACAGGTTCTTGGATGTGGCACTGAAGGTCCTAGTGCAAGTGGTCCAGCGAAAGGCATATCCTTTCCTGTCCCTCTCTCCTGCAACAGCTGGTGCTGCTCTGCCTGACCTCATGGCCTCCGACAGACCAAGGGTAACTCTGAGTATGATGGCCAGAACCAAGCAGTTCCTTCTTCTTGGTGACACCTATAAGGTCGAGCAACACACCACTTACTCTTTTTAGATAAAGTCCTGAGAGAATCACTGGAGTAGATGTGATAGAGTGTTGGTTAATTCTTGACAAGCTATCCCAGAAAGTTTCCATGTTAGTCCTCTCTGAACCACCAACAGCAAGTCATCAGTAAAAAATGAGTATGCCTATGAGTAGTGCTCAAAATCCTGTTCACGGCCTTCACTCCCAGTCAGTTGGTTGCTGTTAGGCAAAGGCATTAGGTCAAGTGCTATCAGCCAGAATGTCATACAGCCTCTTTAGTAAACGATGGCAGGTAACTTAGGTGGTAATCTGTCCTCTCTTGGTGGCTGCTCCTAGTGCACACTTCAGCTCCTTTACCAAGATGTTGTCCTGCGCTAAATGCAGTCTAAACCAGCGTTTCAGCTTAAGACTCCAGCTAGGCTGTCTTGGAGCACTTTGGTGCCTGACGGAGCCTGCGAATATTGTCCCCTGGAAGTTTTATTTGTAAATGCATTGGAGTAAATGTCTCCGCACCATGAATATTTGTATACATAGTGTGCTTCTGGTGAAAATCAGAACTTGTGTGAATTTGCAGTTCGGTTGTAAACACCATACTGGGGCAAGAGGGAGCAGTACTGTTGGAATTGTCTTCACCTGATCTGTGATGCGACCAGTGTTCTGGCAATTCGGATAACTAGGGCAGTAGACTAAATAGTGGGGGCGAGGGATCAAGCGAGGGAAGATGTGATAAATTAAAGAGAGAGGACAAGGCAAGGGAGCAAGGTAACAATAAGTGAATTGATAATCTGAGTGACTTTGGCAGGAAAAGACAGAGCATACAAATTTAAGAGTGCGTCAGCAGGTAAGGCTTGAGGTTGCGAAAATAATAAAAAGACAGCATGAAAGACACTCTATCTGAATGACCTCAGCGTTTGCAACAAGGTAAATGAATTGACGGCACAAATAGAAATAAACAGGTATGATAATCTAATTGCCATTATGGAGCCGTGGCTGCTGTGTGACCAAGACTGGGAACTGGATGTTCAAGGGTACTTGACGTTTGCGAAGAATAGGCAAAAAGAAAAAGGAGGCGGGTAGTTAATAAAGGATGAGATCAGAACATTAGTGAGAGAGAATCTTAAATCAGAAGATCTAGATGTAGAATCAGTTTTAGTGGAGCTAAGAAACAACAAGGGGCAGGAAACATTGGTAGAGGTTGTTTAAAGGCCACCAAACAGTAGTAGTAATATAGGGCATGGTATAAATCAGGAAATCGGAGGTCCATGTAACAAGGTTAATACCATGTAACAAGGTTAATACAGTAATGATGGGGGTCTTGAATCTACATTTTTAAAAAATTTTATTCACAGGATGTGGGTGTTGCTGGCTAGGCCAATATTTATTGCCCATCCCTAATTGCCCTTGTTTAAAGGGCATTTAAGAGTCAACCACAATATTGTGGACCTGGAGTCACATGTAGGCCAGACCAGGTAAGGACAGCAGATTTCATTCCCTGTAGGACATTAGTGAACCAGATGGGCTTTTACGGCAAAAGCTTCATGGTCATCATTAGACTTTTAATTCCAGATTTTTATTGAATTCAAATTCCACCATCTGCCGTGGTGGGATTTGAACTCAGGTCGCCAGGGCATTATCCTGGGTCTCTAGATTACCAGTCCAGTTACAATACCACTACGTGGCGTAGTGAGTAAACCTAATTAGCACTAATGCTGTGGAGGACAAATTCCTGCAATGTATACGAGATGGTTTTTGAGAACAGTATGTTAAGGAACCAACTGGAGAATGGCTATTTTAGATCTAGTATTGTGCAATGAGAAATAATTTAGTTATAAAGGAGCCTCTAGAGACGAGTGACCATAATATGAAATTTTACATTGAACTTGAAAGTGGTGAAGCTCAGTTTAAAACTAGGATCTTAAATCTAAATAAAGGATACAAAGGTTTGAGGGCCAAATTGACTGTGGTAGACTAGGAAACTACATTAAAAGGTATGATTGTGGACAGGCAATGGCTAGCATTTAAAGAATTAATATATGGTTTACAACATTGTACACTCCTTTGAGACACAAACACAACAGGAAAAGTGATGCAACCTTGGCTAACGAGAAATTAAAGGTTATATCAGATCAAAAGAGGTTTGTAATGTTGCTAAAAAAAAAGTAGTAATCCTGAGGATTGGGAGCATTTTATAATTCAGCAAAGGAGGACCAAGAAACTGATAAAGGGAAAATAGAATATGAAAGTAAACTAGCGAGAAACATATAAAAATAGACTGCAAAAGCTTTTATTGGTATGTAAAAAGGAAAAGATTAGCAAAGACATATGTGGGCCGGCTACAGACAGAGACAGGAGAATTTATATTGGGAGAATAAGGACATGGCGGAGAAACTAAACAAATACTTTGTGTCTCTCTTCATGGAGGAAGACACAAAAACCTGGCAGGAATACTAGAGAACCAAGGGACTAGCGAGAATGAGGAATTGAAAAAAATTAGTATTAGTAAATCCTAGAATGGAGAAGTTAATGCAGCTGAAAGTTGATAAATCCCCTGAACCTGATAATATACATTTCAGAGTGTTGAAAGACATGGCTGTAGAGATGACGAATGCATTGGTGGTCATCCTCCAAAATTCAATAGATTCTGGAACGGTTCCTACGGATTGGAGGACAGCAAATGCAACTCGACTATCTAAGAAAGGAGGGAGATAGAAAATGGGGAACTATCGACCTGTTAGCCTAATATCAGTAGTAGAGAAAACGTTAGAATCCATTATAAAGGATAACTGAACACTTAGAAAATAATGGTAAGATTGGGCAGAGTAAACATGGATTTATGAAAGGGAAATCATGTTTAACAAACATGTTCGAGTTTTTTTGAGGATGTAACTAGCAGAATAATTAAGGGGGAACCAGTGGATGTGATGTATTTGGATTTTTAGAAGGCTTTCGGTAAGGTCCCTTACAAGAGGCCAGTAAATAAAATTTGGGCACATGGGATTGGGGGTAATATACTGGAATGAATTGCGAATTAGCTAATGGACAGAAAACAGAGAATGGGAATAACATTCTCAGATTGGCAGGCTGTGACCAAAAGGGTAACAAGGATCATTGCTTGGGCCCCATCTATTCACAATCTATATCAGTGATTTGGATGTGTGGACCATGTGTGATTCCAAGTTTGCTGATCCGTCCCTCTAGCCAAAGCTAGGCAAATCTTCCAACCTTGTTTAAATCCTCACACACTTGGTCTCTTAAATCCAAGTGGGAGCTCCCACTGCAATCTCTGTGGTGTACAATAGAGACTGGCTGCCTCTATCTGTCTGTCTCTCTCTCTCTCAGATTCTTGCAGGCTGATCTGTCTGTGAGGCTCAGGGATTTCTTAAAACCTGCAACCTGATTCTACAGTAGTTTCCTATGGACTTCTCCCTTCCCAAAGCCCATCTCCATAGCAACATGAACCACATGAGCCTTGTATCCAGGTAGAAATGCTGATTAACTAACTTCTAAACCCTAAACCCCATTCTGCCTTGGAATTAAATAGGTGGTTCAAAGTATACCCGTTTATAAAACCTGACATTCCTAATCCCTGTAAGAGTAGGAGACTAGAAATCTATCAGGCAGCACAGTTGCTCTGGTCATTGTTTACAGGTGTGAATATCTTGCACCTTCTTCCCAGTAAGACAACCTGGGCTCCCCTTTAACCCTTAACAACCATGCCACCCAAGCTTGTTGTCAAGCATGATTCAGAGCCGGGCACATGACCTCCATGGCTTCCATTTTACCCTAACTTAAAGAGAGAGTCCCAAAACATGATCTTACAAACTTTGTATTTGTAGCACAATCATGCAATCATGCAATCCCCTAACATTAAATTGGAGCCTAGCAGGTTTAAAAGTTGCACCTAATAATACTAGCATTAAGGGGAAGTATGGTGGCCAAAGACATATGTGTTCAGGTAAATAAATTAATTTTCACTGTATTTAAATTTTACAGAGATTGCCCCTGATCATGTAAAATAACACTACGAGACAATAAGTAAAGACTTGCATTTATATCGTGGTCTTTCACAGCCACAGGACATAACAAAGCACTTTACAGCTAATTGAAATACAGCCACTGTTGTAATAAAGGAAATGCAACAGTCAATTTGCACACAGCTCCCACAAACAGCAGTGCGATTGTGACTAGACTATCTTTTTTTGTGATGTTGATTGAGGGATAAATGTTAACCAGGACACTGGGGAAAACTCCCCTGCTCTTCTTTGAAATAGTGTTTTGGAATTTTGTTGTCCACGTGTGATTACAGATGGGGCCCCAGTTTAGCATCAAAAGATGGCACCTTGTACAGTTTTTCCTCAGTACCACACTGCAGTGCCATCTTTGATTTTGTGTTGAAGTCCTTTAACTTGAACCCGCAACCTTCTGACTTAAGGGCGAAAGTGCTGCGACTGAGCCATGGCTGATATACGGATGTATGTTGACATTAGTTGAAGTAATAGAGGACAAGATTTCTCAAGATCCTTGTAGCCAGTTTCTTCTTGCCGTGAGGACTGGTGGGGTTCCTTAAAGAAATATCTTGGGCGGGAGGCTAAATGTCTTTTAGATGAGTACCTGTTACACTGGTGTTCCTGCTGTGCCATCCTTTTAGCCAATGTCTATGTCCTAATGTATCCTTAATTATTATCTGCTCTCCTCCTCCTCCATTGTTTTCTAAAGATGTTGACTCCAGATGTGGAGGTAACATTGGGGCATGACACATTGAATTACAATTTTTTCAAAACATAATGCATGTTCTAATTACTTTGGATCAACAATTGGGTGTTAATTGTGCCTGAATATTATTTTAAAAAAGGACAACGTTCTAGACAGGAGAGATGTTTATTTCTGTGTAAAGCTTTGCCATCTTATTCTGTGTGGAATAGAAACATAGAATTATACCACAGAAGGGGGTCACTCGCCCATTGTGTTCATACTGGTCGACAAAGAAATATCTCCCCAATCCCAGTTGTTGGTCTATATGGACCTCAAGTGCATATCCAAGTGTTTTTCAAATGCGATAGGGGATTCTGCCTCTACCATGCTTTTAGGCAGTTTGATTCTTTGGGTGCTACTGCATCCCTTATGTTCCAAGCTAAACATTGTAGTCTGCCTTAAGCACTGGCAACCTCTGTAATACAGCCATAATCTTGTAAAATACTACGGATGCAGGAAATGAGAAATAAAAACAGAAACTGCTGGAAATAGTCAGCGGGTCTGACAGCATCTGTAGAGAGAGAAACAGTGTTAACGTTACAAGTTGAATATGACTCCTCTTCTGACTGGAGGCAGGTAGATATGTGATGGGTTTTATGCTATTGAAAGGGAGGAAGAACAAAAGAGAAGATCTAAGATAGGATAGGGGGTGGGGGAGATTAAATGACAAAGATGTCACGGAATAAAGGCAAAGGGAGCGTTAATGGTTGTATTAACAGTTAATAGTTCTCTGTCCTTCACATGGTCCATCTCCGACATCTTCCTTGACTTCTTTGTCTTCATTTCTGGGGACAAACTGTCTACTAATTTTCAATATAATCCCACTGCCTCCCACAGCTACCTTGACTGCATTTCCTCACATCCTGCCTCCAGAAAGGACTCCATTCCATTCTCCCAGTTTTTCCCTCTCCGTCTCATCTCTTCTGAGATGCAACCTTCCACAACAGCACTTCTGTTATGTCCTCCATTTTTATCAACTGAAAATTTCCTCCCACTGTGGTTGACAGGGCCTTCAGCCATGTCCAACCCATGTCTCACAATTCTGCTCTCATCCCTTCCCCTCCCTCCCAGAATTGCGACAGGGTTCCCCTAGTCCTTACTTCCCACCCCACCAACCTCTATATTAAAAGGATCATCCTTCACCATTTCCGCCACCTCCAGCATGATGCCACCACCAAACACATCTTCCCCTCCCCTCCTCTGTCAGCATTCCGAAGGTTCTATTCATTTTGAGATGCCCAGGTCCACCTCTCAAATCACCCCCAACACCTCACCCCTTCCAATGGCATCTTCTCATGCAATCACAGAAGGTGTAACACCTGCCCTTTTAAAACCCTCTCCTCTCTGTCCAAGGCCCCAAACAGTCATTCCAGGTGAAGCTTGTACTTCTTTCAGTTTAGTATACTGTATTCGCTGCTCACAATGTGCTGTCCTCTACACTGGGGAGACTAAACACAGATTGAGTGACCGCTTTGCAGGACACCTCCGCTTAGTCTACCAGCATGACCTTGAGTTTCCAGCTGCTTGCCAGTTTAATTCACTACCTTGCTCCCACACCCATTTATGTCCTTGGCCTGCTGCAGTGTTATAGTATCATTTTGGCACAGAAGGAGGTCAGTTTGTCCATCGAGTCCATGCTAGCCCTCCATAGAGCAATCTAATCCCACCCCACGCCCCCCCACTCATCCTGAATACCTGCGAGTTTAGTTCCCTTGAGTGCCCATTCAATTCCCTTTTGAAATTATTTATCGCCTCAGCAGGGAAATACGATGTTGTGTCTATAACAGAGACCTGGGTCAACGAAGGGCAGGACTGCATATCCCTTGATACAAGGTTTTAAGGAAAGATAGGAAAGGAAGAGAAGGGGGAGGCTTGGTGGTATTGATTAAGGAGAACATTGCAGTGCTGGAGAATGGGGATGTGCCAGAGAGATCAAGGACAGAATCTATTTGACTAGAGTTAAGGAACAAAAAAGGTGCAATTACTTTGCTTAATGTTGCCTGTAGGCCACCAACTAGTGGAAAGCATGTAGAGGAACAAATTTGAAATAGCAGAGAGGTGCAAAAATTATAGAGTAGTTATAATGGGGAACTTTAATTATCTGAATATGAACTGGGATAGTAGTAGTGTAAAGGGAAGTGAGGGGCGAGTGTCCTTAAGTGTGTTCAGGAAAATTTTCTACGCTATGTTTCCAATCCAATGAGAAAGGAGACACTGCATCACCTGATTCTTGGGAATAAGGTGAGCCAAGTGGATCAGATGCCAGTAGGAGAATATTTAGGGGGCAGTGATTTTTTTAATATATATATTTGTTCATTGGATGTAGGCATCGGTGGCTAGGCCAGCATTTATTGCCCATCCCTAATTGCCATTAAGAATGTGGTGATGTGCTGCTCTCTTGACCTGCTGCAGCTCACTTTCTCAAGGGCAACTAGAGATGGACAATAAATGCTGGCCCAGCCAGCGAAGCCCGCATCCCATGAATGAATTTTTAAAAGAAAAACACTCACAGCGCTGTTAGGGAAGGAGTTCCAGGATTTTAAGCCAGCGACGATGAAGGAATGGCAATAGAGTTCCAAGTCAGGATGGTGTATGACTTGGAGGGGAACTTGCAGGTGGTGGTGTTCCCATGCATCTGCTGCCCTCTTCCTTTTAGGTGGTAGAGGGCCGTGGGTTTGGAAGGTGCTGTCGAAGGAGCTGCTGCAATGCGTCTTGTAGATCGTACTTACTGCTGTCACTGTGCATCAGTGGTGGAGGGAGTGAATGTTTATTGTGGTGGATGGGGTGTCAGTTAAGCGGGGTTGCTTTGTCCGGGATAGTGTCGAGCTTCTTGTGTTGTTGGAGCTGCAGTCATCCAGGTAAGCGGAGAGTATTCCATTATACTCCTGACTCGTACCTTATAGATGATGGCCTGGCTTTGGGCAGTCAGGAGGTGAGTTACTCTCCACAGAATTCCCAGCCTCTGACCTGAACTTGTAGCCACTGTATTTATATGGCTGTTCCAGTTCAGTTTCTGGTCAATGGTAACTCCCAGGATCTTGATAATAGGGGATTCAGCGATAGTATTGCCACTGATTGTCAAGGGGAGATGGAGATAGTCACTGCCTGGCACTTGTGTGGCACTAATTGTATCTTAAGGTTTAGGATGATTATGGAAAATGACAAAGAACAATCCAAAGTAAGAATAATTAGCTGGGGGAAAGCCAACTTCAGTGGGGTCAGAACGGATCTGGGCTGAATAAATTGGATTCAAAGGTTAGCAGGAAAAATGGTAGCGGAATAATGGGCTACCTTCAAAGAAGAGATATTTCGGGCACAGTCAAGGTATATTCACTCGAAAGAGAAAGATAGGGCAAACAAAGAATTCCCTGGATGACAAAAGAGATAGAATTTAAGATAAAAAAGAAAATGTGTGCTTATGACATATGTCAGGTAGAAAATACAATTGAGAACCAGGCTGGATATAGAACGTTCAAAAGGGAGGTGAAAAAGCAAATAAGAGAAGCCAAAAGGGAGAATGAAACGAGACTGGCAACTAACATAAAAGGGAATCCCAAAGTTTTCTACTGACATATAAATAGTAAAAGGAGGAGTAGGGCTGTTTAGGGACCAAAAGGGGGGTTTGCACATGGAGGCAGAGGGTATAGCTGAGGTATTAAATGAATATTTTGAATCTGTCTTTACCAAGGATGAAGATGCTACTGAGGCCATGATGAAGGAGGAGGTAATTCAGACACTAGAAGAGTTTAAAATTGATGAGGAGGAGGTATTGGATAGGCTGTCGGTACTTAAAAGTGGACAAGGCACCAGGACCGGATGGGATGCATCCAAGGATATTAAGGGAAGTGAGAATTGAAATTGCAGAGGTACTGGCAATCATTTTTCAGTCTTCGTTAGACTCTGGGTGGTGTCAGAGGACTGGGGAATTGCAAATATTACACCCTTGTTCAAGAAAGGTTGTAAAGATAAGGCCAGGAACTACAGGCCAGCCAGTTTAACTTCGGTGGTGGGGAAACTTCTAGAAACAATAATTCGGGACAAAACTAATAGTCATATGGACAGATGCGGGTTCCCTAAAGAAAGTCAGCATGGATTTCTTGAGGGAAAATCATGATTAACTAACTTGCTGCAGTTTTTTGAATAGATAACAGAAAGGGTTAATGAGGGCAATGCAGTTGATGTGTACATGGACTGCCAAAAGGCATTTTATGTAGTACTGCACAACAGACCTGTGCGGAAAGTTATAGCTCATGGAATAAAAGGGACAGTAGCAATATGGAATTGGCTGAGTGTCATGGTTAATGGATAGTTTTCAGGCTGGAGGAAGGTTTGTAGTGAGTTCCCCAGGGATCAGTGTTGGGACTCTTGCTTTTCCTGATATACATTAATGACCTAGACCTTGATGTAAATTACACAATTTCAGAGCTTGCGGATGATATGAAACTTGGAAGTATTGTGAACCATGAAAAGTTGGTGGAATGGGCCGACAGGTGGCAAATGAAGTTCAATGCGGAGAAATGTGATGTGATTCATTTGGTAGGAAGAACAAGCAGAGACATTATAAAATAAAAGGCAGACCTCATGAAGGCTAGTGGTTCATATGACCATGAATTGTTCTATCTGAAATGTGATTGGAAAGATGTAGGTTCTGTAGAATATTGAAGCTGTTATCTGTGACAAATAGGGATTTGGCTTTTTCCCTTTTCCTACCTATTTTCCACCAGTGTTTGTCACTCGTTTTATCCTAGCATGGATCTAATTCAGTTAGAAACCTGAGAACCAACTTCTGTAACTGAAGGGAGTTTAGAATCCTCAAAATGGGTGAGCATCATCTGGTCAATCTTTTGCAGCAGAATTATTGATTTACCTTGCTATCTTATAATGGAAAAAACTATCTGTCTACCCACTATCCAATTCTGTTTATATGTGTTTGCAGTGATTCAGTTGCTCGTTTTCCAGATGTGAAGTTAATCACTCTATTTGGGGTGGTGTCCTCAACAAAGAGAATAATGTCACTTTTGATGGATATCACAGGGCTACTAATGAAGACAAAAATAGAATAGGGCCAAGCATGCTTCCCTGAGGGACCATTATGTAGCGATTGGGATAAGAAGACAAATGTCCATTTCTTATTGCCTGGGATTTGCACCCTTTATGGAAGTCAGTTTTCCAGTTAAACAGTGCAACAGATGTTCAGAAGAGACCAGCTTATATGTTCTGGTTGTATACTGGGTATCAGGAAAATTCATTTCTGTGTTATCTAAACATCAGAGGTTGATTGATTTGCTGTGAACCAAAATTGGTGGGTCAGTAGAGTTTAGCTTTGTCTGAAATATTACAACAGCTTTAAGGATTTTGTAGTGGTCACAGGCTGCAGATTCAAGTAATTTTTTTTCAACTGCTGATTGTTCATGAAAGGCGTTTCTGGTATGTATTGTTTTTTGTACAGAATATTGCATTGAACTTTCTAAAGGTAGTGTTGACTGGATCATGTCTGACAATGTCTTCCAGCAGTGACCCTGGTAGGGTTTGTGGAGTGAGTGGGAGGTTGCCTCAATTACAGAGGGCAGAAAGGCTCATCTCTGGTACCCACCTGCCCTAGCCAAAGGAAGCCTGACTTTGTTCTCTTGGAAAGAAGGGTTTACCAAACCCTCACCCCTCAACTCTGGCTATTTTCCCTTCATTCCTGTTCAGCGTAACCAGGTCTCTGCTGTTTTCCTTGAAGCTCTACCAATTTCCGACTGAATTTACAGTGGGCATGGAACGTTCATGGAATATTAGCGTCTATATTTTATTTAATTTAGGTGTTATAATAAGTGTTTCATCTACTGGTCATATAATGAACTGCAAATGCCATTATAATTAGTGTTTCAATTCTCCTTTTGTTATGACAGAACATCTAAGTGTTCACAGTTATTATAGATTAATCAAAAATGAGTTAAAAAGCCACAGTCTTTCCTTAAGATAAATGTTTATTGGAGATTAAAAAAATAATGTTTGTAATATTATGATTACACATATATTGTTGTCATGTTGGGTCCTTGGGTTCATAAGAGCAAGAGCTACTGATAAAGAATTAGAAGGTCCTCTCATACTCTTTACCAAAGACTCTGGAAGAGCTTCGGATTTTAAATAAAAAATATAAATGTTCATTGCTGACTTTTAAAAATTGGGCTTTGCACTCACAATCTTGTTTTACATTGACATTGTGCCTCCAGGACAAACTACATTGCCTTATTGCCAGCTGTGCTAAATCAGACTGAAATCACCTGGATTGAAGACCATCAACCTGAAGCACCTAGCTTTTGCAACACCTTCCTGACTGCCACTTGCCTTTTGACTCTAGCAAATGTACTGTCTGAGGCATGGTATGTTCACTCGTCATGTCTCCAACATGCAGTTGACTGTGGGAGGTGGTTTTATTTTGTGGTTATGGGGTTTGTGGGGGGTAATGGTTGGTGTGGTCAGCCCACTATTAAATGTGTGTTGGCATATGCTGGTCAAATATATGCATCCAGTATGCACAGGTGCTGAAAGTCTGGATCAAATTTGCAGCAACAGTTGACACCAAGACAGACTGCGCTGCTTGAGCCTAAGTATGGTAGGATGGCGTGTCATTCTGCTGTGACTTGGCTGACATTATAAAAACAACTCTAGAGTTGTAGGAAAGTTGTGAAGGAGAAGTATTAAAGAAAGATTAAAGTATGCAAGAATCTTTGGGATAGAACAAATTCCAATGGTAGTAAAACCCTGTGAGCAGAATAAATCACATAGCGTGAAGAATCCTCAGTACCAATCACTCTATAACATTCTAATTGTTTTCCCATTGCCGTCCCATCGTTGCCATCTTATGTTTGAGAACCACAAACTTCAGGGAGTCAAGCATTATTGATCCAGTTATTCATTGGTTCAACCATTTTCAGCACCCTTGGATCTTGCGTCAATCAGATAACTGTTTCTTTCTATTCTAGCATTAACCTGAACACAAGGAAAACAAACAAAGCTTCTTCTTCCCCATGTACCCTCTCCTCAAACCCCTTATCCTTGTCCTCAACAATGCCTCCTTCAACACCAAATCCAAAGAGCTCATATATTCTTTGTTTCTAAGATTGAGCTGCCTCTGCTGTCAGGTTCTCCTCATCTCCACACCTGCCCATGATGCCAACCACTCCGACGTTTCCTATCCACCCTACCTCACTCTGCAGTTTCTATCTTAAACCTCCTTGTTTTCTCCATGTTTTTCTTTTTTGAAGGATCCATCTTCCACTCCCTTCATCCCTGACCACTCATTTCCTGACCACTTAATGACTGCTAGTGAGCCTTGTGCTTGTTAACATTGTTAATGGTTCATTTTTCTCAGGCACCATCCTTTCTTTAAAAACTGCCATCATGAATCCATCCTTAACCAATTTTTGACCTATCAATTCTCTCCAGTTACAGCTCTTTTGGGTTTTTGAGCATGTTGTCAGCTCCCATCTATTTTGCCGTTGTCCCACAAAGCTGCTGGCTTGAAACACTGCACTTTGACTCCCAACCTGCATACAATACAGGGAAAACATCACAATTGAAATCCTTTGCAATCCTGTGTTATCCCTCCCCATCTTCCTTAGTTTCTGTGCAAAGTTTCAAAAAGGTGACCACACTATCCTCCTCCATTACCCTGCCTCCACTATCCAGCAAAATGGTGCTGTCTTTGTGTGATTCTACTCTTACCTGTTTCAATGCTAGCATATCCCCAGCAATGACTTCTGGAGTTCCTTGAGGATCTATCCTCGACACCCTTCTCTTCATCTAAATCCTGCTTTATGGTGATATTATCCACAAGCAAGGAATCAGCTTCTGGATGTCACCCAGCTCTACTTCTTCATTCCCTTTATTACCCACAGTCACCTCGATGCTGTCAGTCTGTCTGTCTAACACTAAGTTATCAACAAATCAAATTTTCCTTCAAATTGGATGGAGGGGAGGGGAGATTGAGCCAACATTTTCTGGTCTTGCAATAAATATTGCTCCCTATCAATGACCACTTACCCTCAGTGCCATTTGATCAGGCCATGCAAAACCTGTTTGACCCAGAGTTAATTTTCAAACCCCACATGAACATTTTATCAAGACCATTTACTTCCCCTTGCTTGCTTGCCTATGTTTCTACCTCATTCCCACCACAGCATAGGAGGCCGAGGTCAAAGTGAAAATGGGAGAGATAACTAAAATGGAAAACTGACCCACTCCCAACTCTGATCTTTCTATCCTCTATACTGTTCTGGTGAAGCCCTACTGAAGCTTAAGTAACAGTGTCTTATCTTTGGGTTAGACAATTGACGTAGCCTTCTGGATTCACCATTGAGTTCAACAATTTCAGATCAAAACAACTGCTCCTATTTTGGTCAGCAGGTGCTGGTAATAGTTCACCTGTTACAATTTACAGCTGCTTTAGACCTATCTTTTGTTTCTTTACTCGTCTGACTATGACCGACTGTTGCCATGCACCATCATCCCTTTTGTCATTTATTCTCTTCTGCTTTTCACCCTATCACACACATTCCCTTTTGCTCTTTCCTTCAGCACCCACCTGATTTCTCCCTCCCCCTACCTGATTTCCCTGCCTTTGTACTTGCTTCAAACCTGTTGCATCTCTAACATCTTTCAGTTGTGACAATGGGTTATTGACCTGAAACATCAATTGTTTCTTTCTGCACAGATGGCACCTGACCTGCTGAATATTTCCAGCATCTTCTGTTGTTAATCCATTACATAACCATTGCAATGACTGCTAGCATCCTATCAAAATAGATGGAATGCTGGTGGTTGTTAGTTTGCTATAGTAACACAAAGCAACGCACTGAGCGACTGCAACTGGTACACAGATGGGACAGATGCAGTGAACTAATCTTTCAGTAAAAAATTGCCTGGATTGGCCCATGATTAATTTTAAGCTCTATTAGGGAAAATTAAATTGAATAACTCAACATTTAAGTAATGTGTTTCCATTTCAACCTGCAACATACACACAATTTCTCAGGGGGAGCATTATCAGGAGCTAAGGAATAATCTTGCTTTACTTTGCTGAAACCCTTGAAATTTGCATACAGAACACGATGTCCATAGCTTCTAAAATAAGACAGTGGAAGAATTAATTTTCAAATTATGTTGACAAAGTATTATGTTAAATGAGCAGGCACTGCTAACACATGGCCAGTTTTTATTGCAAACCATCCTCCACATGCATGAAAGGACACCACAATGTAAGTTGGAAATTGTGAATTTTCATATTTTTTTCTTCTACTGTACCCAATCCGGGATTAAAGAATGTTTTTGGAAACTCCTGTGATTTTCTCCTTAGCTGCAAAGTTGTTGCTCAACACCATGGGTAGTATGGAGCTATAAATATGCTGTGATGTGGAGTTCCTGGATGTGGGTTTGCAACTTTAACTTTTTAATGGTAATTTCTGTTTGTGGCTCTTCACCACAGGTGGAGAGAGAACAATCACAGGTGAATCACAATGGGTTGCTCTTGCACGTAGGTGGCACAAGAGTATCACTGGCAGAGTCATCAAGCCAGTGTGCCTGTTTACTTTTTCATGAATGCTTTGTGTAAACTCTGAATAACGTGAAAGAAAGTGAGAAATATAATAACCCTTTGAGTATTAATTCTCCCAGATGACTCAGAATATGAACTTCCTTCTCTGCTACTATTTACGAGTTGCTGTATAAAGGCTAATGGAGATGCTCAAACCTTAGAATGCCTTGTCTCAAAATACCTTGAAAGGTTGTTGTGCAGTTCACCATTATTGGTAACTGTAGATTAGGTTGTTCATCTGATGCCCATGTTGTTGTGGTTTTAAGTTCTTTGCTTGTAAAAATTTTATTTCAAGGGGAGGTTTGTCACAGTAAGAGTTTCTTTATACAAGTTCTGACTGTGTGAACTCGAGGAGTGAAGCGGCAGCATGTTCTCGGAAACCAATAACGTGCTAACCTTTGCAATGAACGTGGACTCCCCCTGCCCACACTAAAACCATGCTGCTCAACCCACTTAATGATACCCATGACACAATTCAAGTATAAAACCTCTTGGGGTGGAAACATATTCAGACAGGTGATTGCCTGAAAAATAACATATTTAGCTTGAGGTAGGGGTAATTTTCCCAGAAGCTCATTTATGCTTTTTCTCAGAACGTTCACAGCTTTGAGAAGTAAATTATTACTGGTTTGTAACTTGGAAGTAATCATTTTTCCTGTTAACTGTGTGTGTGATAGTTTTTCTACTTTTTGAACCCCTAATTTATTTTTTACCACTGCTAACAGACCTTCACAGGATGTGACAATAGGTTGATATTTCCATTCCAAGTATTATCACTGAAGGAAAAATATTGCCTCCAGATCTCACAATGTACTCTCTTTACACATGTGTACTGGGCTCTTGTCCAAGTAGTAAAAAAAGTGAGTATTTTAAAGAAGAGGCAGGAGGAGCATCATAGCTATATAGGTTTCTTAGGTAATTATAGAAATTGTAATAGATGTGTTGTAGAGATTAGTGGTTTCTGAATGATGGCGTTTATTGCTAATGCTGCCACCAGGCTGCTCTTAGCCATAGAAACTTTTGTAGGTTTGTTGTTGTAACCATATTTTCTCTGCCTGTTGATTCGCCTAGTGCTTGTGGCTGGTCCTTAGAAACAGAAGGCGGTTACTAAGCTTTATTTTGTTCTGGAAGTAAACTATGGGTCAGCTACCTCTCACCAAGATGGAGGTAACATAGTTTCACTTGTGGCCACGTGTTTATATAAATATACATGGCCGAATTCTGCAATCTTCTAAATGAAATTTTGCAAGGTCGTTGAGTTATCGACAAAATAGTAGCAGTCAAATCTCAAACACCCTGTGGATTCTTGTCCCAAGAAAATGCTGCTATCTAGAACTGTAGGATTTCATATACAGAATTAGCAATCAAACACGAAACCAGAATTTCTGGAACACACAGAAGAATCTTGAGAAATCTGTGACCACAAAATTCGGTTCCTTAATGCCTGGTTTTTTTGGTACTAAGTGTCATTTTAAGCTCCGAAATGGAGTCTGCAGCATGTGCGTTTGCTTTTGGTACAAGTTGCACCAGATGCCATTTTGGTGAGGGTATTAGCACACATGCCTGTGCAAAGTGGATCTCCCAGAAATGTTTTGAATAGACAGATCATAATGTCACTGATTTGACACCAGTGCTGCCGTTTTGGAGCTCAACGTCCAACTATTGCTGTCTCTTAAAAGTACACAGCTGTACAGGTGTGCAGCAGCAGGAAGGACTTTTCCACCAGTGCTATTTGAAGGGATGATAAGCTATTTTCATTTTAGTTGTTGGTTGATTTCTATTTGTTGTTTCTTGGTTGTAGAAGTATTTGGTGGCTTCTAGAGTTCTTTGAAGTTGGTAAATTCTAGATGGAGTGGTGTAGAACATGCTGAAGAACTTTGTCCTGACTTAATGGATTCTACACAAAACACTTTCTCCCAGACATGACTGCAGCAATATGCATTCCCCCTGGACTACAGCATGATGGGGAGAATGAGCAGAGGTGACATAGAGCAGCACAAGCTGCTGGAAGAAGGCGGAAGAGAATGGGGAAAAATGCTCTCAGCTCGAGGTCATGTTCTCCCTAGGGTGTTTCAGGGAGCAATTCTGTTACCTGAGCCTCAGCAAGGAGCAGTGTGTCAGACATAACCGTATCAGTAATAATCACCTCACTCAAATTTGCCTCCCGCTGCAGCTACAGCTGTAACCTCAGAGCAGGCTGAGGATGGCATTTGCCAGTAGCTGAAAATGACCATTTATCTGTAGACTCTCCAGGCTGGGGCAGGTGATATTTGCAACATCTCCCAGTGTGCAGCCTGCTGCATAAGAGAGGTCATTGAAGCTCTGCATTCCAAGAGAGCTGAATACATTTCATTTGCCTTACCAGAAAGAAGCAGGCAGAGTGAGCAGGTGGCTTTATGAGGGTTTCAGGCTTTCCCACAGTGCAGGATGTCATTGAGGGCACATATGTCACTTTGCAGGCGCTGCATGTCTACTCTGAGACCACAGCAGAAAGACAGTCCACTTCCTCGATGTCCAGTACCTACATCATACCTAATACATCATGGGCCAGAATTTTACGTTGATCGGGTGGGCGCACACCCCCCGACCCAAACGTATGTGAGATTGTGCAAAATGATGTTGGGCAAGCGTCCTGATGTCATTGTGCACTCACGCGGTATCTCACTTGGTGGGTGTGCGCAGCAGTCGGAAGCGCGCCCACCGACAATTAAGCGGGCAATTAAACCTATTAAGGAGGCAATTGAAAGCGATCTTTTGTGGCCCGCCCACTTCTATAGTTGGTGAACGGGCCAATCGGCCAGGCAGCCTTTATATTTTTGCTCAAACCTTGATCCAGCACGAGATGAAATCTCCGTGGGGAAATAAAACAAAAAGAGATACCTGGTGACAGGTTTTTTAATAAGGTATGCGTTCAGGTGCTTGATTGTGCTTCATGGAAATATTTTTGCAGTTTTTTTTTGTTTTTATTCTGTGGAGGTCTGCAGCTCCCTGAGGCAACTGTCTGCCTTCGGGGAGCTCAGTGGAAGTGCTCACCAGCACCCGCTGTTACGTCGGCGCCCGCCCTCTTCCTGCCCCATTGGCAGTGCTGAGCCTTTCTCAGCGTGTGTTTCACGCTGGCTAGCCATTAATTGGCCACCCAGCATGAAATTGTGGTTGGGGGCCGATTGCAATCGGGGGCCTGTCTGCCCCTGGGCCTGCCAATTGTGTACGCCTGCCGAGCAAAAAATTCAGGCCATGCTGGTTTTCTGGAATCAGCCATGGCGCTTTTGTTCTGCAGCAGTCGTTGTGTCCGTGAGCATTTGAGCCATCACGACAAAATAGAAGAAGGCTACTGGGTGACGAGACCTAATCTTTGACGATATGGCTCATGTATCTGGTGCGCAACCCACACATGTTGCCAGCCTGCATACAATCAGAGCCATACTGCCACGTGAAATGCGATAAAGAAGACCATTGGTGTGATGAAGCAACACTTCTGACTGGGCCACTTTGGAGGGGCCCAGCCATGCTCGGCAGAGCACACATTCAAATTTGTCATGGTCTGCTTCATGCTACACAACCTCGCCATCAAAAGGGTGCAGCTTTTTCCTCTAGGTGATAAGCTGAAGAACAGGAAGAGAGGAAGCAACCAACACAACCCCCTTCTGGTCAGGCTGTCTGATCAACTTGCCTGATTGCAATACTAGTAAATACAACCCTAATTCCCCATTCACCAACAGTCCCACACCTTACCTTCCCCCTGTTATTGACCTTCACAGCATCCGCTTGACCACAATGCAGAAATAATAGCCAATACAAAATCCATATTCCGAACCAAATTTATACATCAGAACATCCTATACATAATTGCATACAAATGTTAAACTAATAACTCTTGTTCATTTTCTTAGTGAATGACTGCCTTTGCTTGCCCTAGGTTCCTACATAGTGCTACCCTAGTGGCTACAGCATACCTGGTAAAAGGCTGTTGACTTTCATTGGAAGAGACTGAAGATGGCCTTGCAGTTCGACTTGAACAGCTCTGGCTGAGAGAGTCTGGCTTCAGACTTCATCATTTAGGCATGGGCTACAGCAGTCTGGGTTGGCTGATTGACAGGCAGCAGTAAAGGCTCTGATGGAGTAGGAGGATGAATGCTGCCACCCCGAGAGAACAACAGGTTTGTGCACCATGGAATTCACTGCCACTCTCCTGGGGTGGCACCTCAGGAATCCTAATAATCTGTTGGAGGACAGAGTGCTTGGCAGCTGTGACATGATACCAGCCCTTTTGAACACTGGAATCTGTAGGCACAATGGCTGTTGTCTGTGCAAGCACGACAGCAAGCTGACCTTGCATTACAGAAGTCTGAGCTTCTACTGATGCATCTAGATGCTGCATGGCTCCTATTAGCACTGCAATCAAAGCTGAGGCATCGATCATCGGAGGCAGCATCATGGTTGGGTCCACAAGTGAAAATGGAGTTGGCCTCCAATTTCGCCCTGGAAAGGATGGGCACCAAGCTATGTGAGTGCATGATTTTGCAGCACCTTGAAAGGTACTGTGCAGCCCTTGTTCCATGTTTTACCTTCTTAACAGTCTCGGCCAAAAGATCTAACCTGATTGCCAAGACTGACGCATTTTAGCATCGTTGTAATGGTCAGGAGAAAATCCATCTAATTCTATTGTAGAATAAAAATGTAATTTTTTTGAGCAATGAAGATGAAACATTTGTCATTGTGTTTGAAGAGTGAATATTTCTGTGGAATGCAAAAAGTTCAGAGTTGTAAGCAACTGTAAAGTTAGTTTAATGTTCTGGAGTTTTACTTGCTTTGGGCAGGCAGTTGACCAGCTAAGTTTCTCAGACATTTCTATAGAGATTTATCTATGGTTGCCTTTGTCAGGAAGTTGATATGTGTGAAGATCACAATGAGAGAAATTGCACCTGATCTAAAGAGGGAATGTGTTGGATGGACTGAATAGCTTTTTCTTGGTCCATAATCTTGTACTTTAGGAAGATTGTAACAGAATACACTGTCAGCCAATCATGGCCAGCTGCATGGACTGTTTTACAGTGGCATGCCTTCTTCTAGTAGTACTGACTGCTTACTTAGTGATTAATAATTTTATTAATTTTAATGTGAGTCACAAATACAACCAAACTATATCAAAGCTATTCACAAGGATTGGGTTTGCTTCCTTTCTCTTACTTTCTCAAAATTTGCAGATGATACGAAGATTGGAAATGTTATCAACTGTGATGGGGACAGTCTTGAACTTCAAAAGGACATAGACATGTTGGTGGATTGAGCAGACAAGTGACAAATGAAGTTCAATGCAGAGAAGTGTGAGGTGATTTGTTTTGGCAGGAAAGATATGATGAGACAATATAAAATAAAGGGAGAGCCTCTAAAGAAGGTGCAGGAACAGAGGCACCTTGATGTATACATTCATAGGTCATTGAAGATGGCAGTGCATATTGAGAGAGCAGTTAATAAAGCATATATTATCTTAGTTTATTAATAGGGGTACTGAGTACAAGAGTAAGGAGGTCATGTCGAACTTGTATAAGGCACTAGTTAGGACTTATCTGGAGCACTGCATCCTGTTCTGGGCGCCGTACTTGAGGAAGGATGTGAAGGCATTGGAGAGAGTACACAAGAATAATTCCCGGGATGAAGAACAGTAGCTATGAGGATAGATTGGAGAGGTTGCAACTGTTTTCCTTGGAGAAAAGAAGGCTGAGAGGAGACTTGATAGAGGTATTCAAGATCCTGAGGGGTATGGACAGGATAAATAGAGAAAAACTGTTCCCACTCAAGAGAACACCAAGAACTAGAGGGCACAGATTCAAAACCATTGGCAAAGAGAGTAAATGTGATGTGAGGAAAACCTTTTTCACCCAGAGGGTGGTTGGGGTCTGGAACAAACTTCCTGAAAGGGTGGTGGAGGCAGATTCAATCAAGGCATTCAAAAGGGAATTGGATTGCTACCTGAAAAGAGAGAATATGCAAGGTTATGGGGATAAGGCAGGGGAGTGGGACTAGGTGGAATGCTCTTTTAGAGAGATGGGCTGAATGGCCTCCTTCTGCACTTCATAGATACTGTGATTAAAAAAAGACGACCCATTTTGCTGATTTTTAGAAGACAAATAAATTGGTGTATTATCAAAGCCATGAGTAATGTCTGCATAAATTATTTTGTACAGGATGAATAAAATAGTGATATGAGATTCTCTTCATACAGAAAGTTGTGCAAGTAACAAGACTGTAGAATGTATAGAACGTAGATTGATCTTTGCGTAACTAAATACATGGGAAATATTTTGACACAACAAAAACTGAGAGAAGTACTTAAAGAATTACAATAATATTCTCTGTTCCTTTTTCAAATAATGGATATTTCATCTTTTTTTCCATTCATCTGTTTGTTGAGTTTTGGCTGTTAATACCACAATTAGAATAAGGTGTGTGCAGTTAGCAGGACCATTTGTGGGATGCAATGGAGAAGAAAGTTTGCTTAATTCTGAGTGTGCAATACAATGAAATTCTGTAATTGAATCCCGTTTTCCCAATGGGGAAAGGGCTTCTTAAAAATGTGATGTTCTTGCGATGACTTAATTTTGCTGGTTTTGCATCTTTAAAAAGTTGAAAGAGTAACCAAGTGCGAGTTACCAATAACAATGGCTTTAACAGTGTGCTTAGCTTTTTATATATATTATTTTCCTCATGGATGTGGTCATCACTGGCTAGGCCAGCATTTATTGCCCATTTCTAGTTGCCCTTGAGAAGGTGGTGGTGAGCTGCCGGCTTGAACCGCTGCAATTCATGTGGTTTAGGTACACCCACAGTGCTGTTAGAGATTTCAAGGATTTTAACCCAGCAAAAATGAAGGAATGGCAAGATATTTCCAGGTCAGTATGGTGTGTGACTTGGTGGGAAACTTCCAGGTGATGGTGTTCCCATGCATCTGCTGCCCTTGTCTTTCTAGATGGTAGCCGTCGTGGGTTTGGAAGGTTCTGTCTAAGGAGCCTTGGGGAGTTCCTGCAGTGCAACTTGTAGATGATGCACACTGCTGCCAGTGTACATCAGTGATAGAGAGAGTGAATGTTTGTGAATGGGGTGCCAGTCAAGTGAGCTGCTTTGTCCTGGATGGTGTTGAGCTTCTTAAGTGTTCTTGGAGCTGTACTCATCCATGCAAGTGGAGAGTAATCCATCACACCCCTGACTTATTCCTTCTAGATGGTGGACAGGCTTTGGGGAGTCAGGAGGTGAGTTACTCGCCACAGGATCCACAGCTTCTGATCTGCTCTTGTAGCCACAGTATTTATATGGCTAGTCCAGCTCAGTTTCTGGTCAGTGGTGACCCCAGGATGTTGATAGGTGATTCAGCGATGATAATGCTATTGAATGTCAAGGGGCAATGGTTAGATTCTCTCTTGTTAGAGATGATCATTGCCTGCCACTTGTGTGGTGTGAATGTTACTGGATATTGTAGATTCCAGATCTTGCTCCATTTGGACATGGACTGCTTCAGTGTCCGAGGAGTCACGAATGGTGCTGCAAATGGCACTGAACATTGTGCATTCATCAGCAAACATTCCCACTTCTGACCTTATGATGGAAGGAACTGCAGCTGGTTGGGCCTAAGACGCCAGCTTGAGGAACTCCTGCACTGATGTCCTGCAACTGAGATGATTGACCTCCAACAACCACAACCACCTTCTTTTGTGCTAGGTATGACTCCAACCAGTGGAGAGTTTTCACCCTGATTCCCATGGACTCCAGTTTTGCTAAGGCTCCTTGATGCCACACTGGGCCAAATACTTCCTTGAAGTCAAGGGCAGTCACTCTCACCTCACCTGTGGAGTTTAGCTCTTTTGTCCATGTTTAAACCAAGGCTGTAATAAGGTCAGGAGCTGAGTGATCCTGGCGAAACCACTCAGCTTCTGACTTCATTACAACCTTGGTTCAAACATGGACCAAAGAGCTGTGTATAGGCATTTCTTATCAGAGAATTTAGGCCTGCATTTTTATTATTGTTTGGGATAAACAAAATTTTGCCCAATTCTAAAGTCCCTCCCAACTTTGCTATCTGCTAAAAATGAGACATTTTCAAGATTTGCATTATAGGATGATATGTATGTGGAGTGCTAAACATGGGAGGAATGTACAGACTGATGTAACCTTCATACATTACCATGGTTGTCATTAATCAAATCATCTCATTGATCTTATTGTTTAAATACTTCTCTCTGACCAATGAAAGAAGGATCCCTTCCATGTGGCCCCACCCCGGCTACATGTGCTGTCATGACCCGGGTGAGTCTCATAAAACTCATTCCCTCGAAACCGGTTCATTATCTAGTCTTTTGGCCATAATTTTACATCAATATTAAGGAGTTTTGGAAGAGTACTGGTGATGTACACAGCTACAGGTGATATCAGGTAGTCCATTTTGATAGTTGGCAGGCCATTGCTACAGAAGCATTGTGAATTTTACATCATGGCTTTGTCCCTATAAATTGAAGTTAGCCAAAGTGAGTCGACTTTAAATAAAAGCAGTTTTAATTATTGTAACATTGCAGGTATGTAAAGGAAGGACAAGTTTGGCACAAGACATCAAACACAGTGATATTATTTGTAGCTGTTAATTTATATCCTCAAGAATTTCAGTGTTAGGATTCCCATGATTGTATCCTATTGTCTATCACGCTGTTATACACCAGAAGCCCTTTAATTGTTTACCTGGATTATCAGAATTCAGGGCTATAATTAACCAGAAAATTCTTCCTGATATTAATTTACCAATCTTTTACCAGATTAGGTATTCATATTGCCCTCAACTGCATTTCCATTTAGCGACACTCCTTGACACTCAGTTCAGCAGAATATTGTACACATACAGTTTTTTTTAATGATAGTTTAGTGAATCTTGTCAGATGAAAGTGTTAATATTTAACTGGGAATTATTTTCAGATTATTGACTGCAGGAATGTTTGTATCTACAAGATAATGAACATAATTAGGCATCTTTAAATGCAAAATAATCATAATTGTGTCCTTTTTTAATTGCAGCAATAATGACTCTGAAATTCTTTTTCATTTTATTACTTTAAATTTGTTTATCGCACATCATATGTTTGCACTATGAAAGCACTCACATTATTAAATAAATATCTTGTGCCTTGAGATGTAATGGGCTGAATTTTACATGGATCAAGGAAATCCTGCCTCCAGGGCCAAAAATGGGCCATGAAACCACACAGGCAAGTGGTGGGAACTGCAGGGGTGATTTTAAATTAAGAGGTGCAGTTGGGACTGCCATCTAATTCAGAATTGTAGCCTGCCCCTTAGAGCTGATGGCCCAATCAGAGGGTCAGCACTTAGCAGCCTTGGCACACCACTGTTAAAGGTGGCTGCTGCTGAGGCTGCAGGAAGCAGGAGTGGCTGCCTCCGTGTTGAGGCGCTCTTGGAGGGTAGGTAGGAATTTTTTTTAATGTTCCAGGCAGGCCAGGCCCGACAATTTGAGGGTTGAGCCCTCCACAGGTGGCGCTGGCACGGCAGAGGTGGCCATTGCTTCTGGGGTCACCTCCTTAGGCCATGGAGCAACCAGAATTGAAGACCCCCGCCCCAGGAAATTGTGGGAGGCCACTTCAATATATCTGATGGTCTCCCCATGCAGTGAAGATTCTTCCTGACGTCAGTAAAAGACCAGCGGGGCGTAAAGCGGCCGTTAATTACCCACCTGTAGTCAGCATGTGGACGCAACGTTGCCATCCCTACTTGGAATACCCCGTGACAGCAGGAGGACATTGGGCTTGCATCTCAAAGCTTTCTGCTGCTATTTCCTGAGGTTGCCCTGCCTCCCAGCCCATCTCCAAAAGGTTGGTAAAATTCAGCCCACTGTGTGCTTTTCTTAACCCCATGCCTGATCACTATTTCCTTTGTGGGTTAAAGGCCCGGAATCTTTGAAAGGTTTTTTGAACTTTTATCTAGAGAACTACTAAAACAACGTTCATGTTTCAAGTGAATCATTCCCATTCCACAGCATCCTTTCAGCAGTTATATGTTTCACCTTTACAAGAAAATTAAATTTTGCAATTATGGAACAAGAATTTGTTCATGAATCTGTCAATATAGTTAATGACTATATTCAAACCTCCTTGTTCAAATGCAAAATATTTTTTTAAAACTAAAAGACAATGCTTGGTTCTAGTTTTGTTATATTGCTCAAAAAGTGGTGCCATTTATTGTGATGCAGAAATAACTATTGCATTGTCAAAGGAATTGTCTATTTCATTACTCTTTTCTGATTTTGAGGTTTTATGGTTGACGTTTAGGGCTGTGTCATTGGAAGTATGCAAGAGCAATGTAATTATTGTGTCAAAGATGCATTAGTTGGCATCAAAGAGACTTCTCTGACTTCTGATGAAGCATAAAATCTCAACATCCATTGGTGTATTTGTTTAACATTTTAAATCTGTTCATAAGCTTTTTTGTGGGGAGAGGGGTTAGTGGGATGCTGTAGGGCAACGGGATAAGCAAGCTTGACATTTCAGTGCTGTCACTACTTGAGACCTCTTTATTGCTCATGTTGAATTGTAACAGAAGTTTGGAAACATGCTGGAAGTCAAATATAAAATAATTGTTGTACATTGAAGTGGCAGAACGTCCAATCAAACAAGTTTTGTCTGCAACACAAACTAACATTTCTCTGTACTTGTTGACCTGCATTGGCTCACAGTCCAGCAACACCCTAATTTTAATATCCTCATCCTTGTGTTCAAATCCCTACATAATTTTGCGCCACCCTGTCGCTATAATCCTCTCCAACCCTTTGCTCATCCATTGGCAGCTGTGCCTTCAGCTATCTAGGCCCTAACCTCTGGAATTCCCTCCTTAAACTTCTACAGTTCTCTATCTCTCTCTCCTCATTAAGATGGTCCTTCAAACCTGCCTCTTTGGCCAATGTTCTCGTCCCCTGTCCTAACATTTGCTTCCGTAGCTTGGTGTCATTTTTTTTATATCACTCCTGTGAAGCATCTTGAAACATTTTAATGTGTTAAAGGCCCTATCACTCCTGTGAAGCATCTTGAAACATTTTAATGTGTTAAAGGCCCTATATAAGTGCAAGTTTTTGTTGTCATCAGGTAATAGTGATCAGATTCTGCTTACATTATTCTATATGTGGAAATGCAAGCAAGTATGCCATAGGTGCATGAAAGTGCTTTGATAATTGCTATAAATGTGTCCCAGTTTCCTGAGATGGCAGAGTTGACTTTAAGAATGCCTTAATTTGATCACTAATGCAATATGGATCTAGTCACAAGTAGACATAATGTGCTTACTTCAGAGTCAAAGTGCAGGAATCTCTTGGTGGCCACACATCTTGCATTGATGGATTCTTTCTTTAATATGTAAATCCTCAGGTATGCAAAATCATGTGCTTTTGTTTTAAGATATTTTAGCCTGAGGCAATAATGATGCTTTAATGCAGACTTACTTCACTGACAGAATCAAGCACTTTTGAAGGGGGTAGCATCACATGAATTCATGTCATAAACATGAAGGATTGATTTAACTATTGTAATTGATTTCTCATGATACACATTTTATTAAAACCGGATGACATGGGCAAACTTTAAAGTAAAGTTCTAATATTTTACACAATATGGTAAACGGTGTATATTTTTAAACACCATCCGGTCATCCTGGTGATACTAACAGATAGGTATGCAGCTGTGGTATTTCCAGATGAAGATGTGTGGGCGGGGACCAGCATTTAACCAGCAGACTTCCTTTTTTTAATCGACTGAAGTATCTATCTTTAAGGCTTTGTCACCCCTGTACTTTCTGACCAGGTGTGCCTCAGTTTAAACCGAGACCATTTTTATTAACCCTGCTTGCAGAAAAAAGTGGTAGAACCATGACTGTGAGAGAAGAAATATCATCTGTGTCTGTTGGTGATATTTGCAGATGAAACCTCAACATATTTGTGTGCCATTTCTCTATCTTCTTTCATGGTGGAGGCATTAATACTTGTGTACAAGTAGTGGACACAGTAATGTCCTTTGAATGTATTAAATATGTGCCTAGTAGCATTGTCAGCTATAATTTCTGGGTCTCTTATTTGTTCAAAGCAACCCAAAGTGAACTGATGGAACTAAGAAATATTTTTGCATAGTGTCAAGTGACAGCTAAATAAGTAAATCTACAAAGGTTGAGTATATTTGTAATACTATGGTGTGAAAGCCATATAAAGTTTGTGTAGATACGCTGGCAGGAAGAGATGGTTCTTTTTAAAACCTGTGATTTACTCTATACGCTTTGGATTGGTAATATTGAAGCAGTAATGAATTTAAGGCTGATCATTATTTAATAGATGGTATCATTTTCTAATTTTATACAGATCATATTTCAGAATGACCACAATCAGATCTACACTCAGGAGGTACTGCTATTATAAGCCTTTGGTACTATAATATGTTGATTCTTTTAAAATGTAATTTCAGTGTACCAAAATACATCTTAAAATCCTATAAAAATGATGGTGACTGATATTTATAATTACACGACCTTTAACTAAATTATGAAATTCAGCCCTTGTACTATAAGCCAACTATGGGGTACTATGTGATCTCTTTAATAATGTAGCATGATTAATTTAAGTACTATATCAAGGGAATTCAAATGCCTAAAGTAATCCTTAGGTGCATCGCTTATCGCAATACACACCTGCAAGTTCATTATTGTTTTTTATGAGGTGAGACAGGACAGTAATCTAATAATACATTGCCATGGAACTATTGCATTTAAGGAAATGGGCCATGGCATTATTGTATTATGTTAGCGTATAAATCATTTTTACAACAAAATAATATTTTGAATCTATTTGTAAAAGCATGTTTAACACAAAGTCTGCCTGTGTGTGTGTGAGGAAGAGAGAAAGGAAGCTACCTACCACAGCAAGTGAGAAACTTACCCAGCCGTTAAGCAAACAAGAATGTTATTTAACAAAAAGGCAGTTTTGATAATATTTTGATTGGTTTTATATACAGTAACACCAGTTGTCATCAGGTTTAAATATGCACCCGTTTGAATTTCTTTTTCCCTTTTAGACCCAACTGCACTGAATTTAAAAGGAGAATGAAATTAAGTTAATAAACCACCTATCCTGAAATACCAGTATTGGTTAGTGCAGAGTAATGATATGCAGATTTTCATATGATTCAAGCTGTTAAATGAACTGAAGACCATTTAAATGGGTGCACAACTTTCTAGTGCATCAATGGATTATGTGCTAGGAAGCATTGCAAGTACTCATCAATGTAATTTCGCTTTTTCTTAGAAGTGCAGGAATTGGAAACATTGCAGCTTGCTCTTGATTGACTGTGCTGTTGGAATGAAAAGCATAGTTAAGAACAGATCTGCCATAGAGCAGGCAAGAGTCTTGTTAACATAGAACTGCTGGCCTTGTAATTTCTGCAGAGTGGCTCTCAAGGCATTGTTGGTATTATGACTCTCAAAAAGCAAAGTTAGAGAGGAACAATGGTACACAATGTACCAGAGGACAAACTGTGCTATTGGTTTAAGCTTGCTATTGATTGGAGACATGTAGACTCATAAAACAGTTTGGAGCTCCAGAGAAAGCTACTCTCCCATCTTTCGTGCTGTGTGGTTAACATTATGGTGTGTCGTATTGTTACTGGTTATTTAAGTTGTGGCTTTGCTTCATTTGGTCATAAGAAACACCAATTTATAGTCTAGCTTCTATAAAATGAAGACTTCCCTGGCCCTCTCAATAACAGCTAACTTCATTTAAGATTTTATTTTACTCATAGGAACTCGTAGCATGAATATACCAGTGCCACTATGAGTGTCCTAATGATTGAAGCCTTTTATGGGGGTTCCCACAAACAGCTGCTTGACCTACTTCAAGAGGAGATGAAGGGATGTTCCGTATTTACCTTAACAGCTAAGAAATGGCACTGGAGAGCCCGTACTGCTGCACTCTACTTCATGCAGACAATACCACCCAGTGAAAATTACAGGTATGTGAATACAGGGGAAGGCCACAAGAGCTTAACTGCCTTGGAAGTGGTTATTATGTGGGATAGCCGGGGAACTCCCTATACATTTTCTAAAGCTTTATTAACTCAATCTTCAGTGTCAATATTGTGCCAAACGTTTTGTCACAGTAGCTGTCACACTCTCTAACACTCTTCTTGTTTATTGAATATTTTCATGGCAGAAGGAGTATTAAAATGTGATGAAAGCTGTTCACTTTCAATGTGCGATTTTGACACTGCATTAAAGAGAATGTTGTCGTCCATGCCCTTCCTAGAATCGATCAATTGAAAACTATTGTGATTAAATTTTAAGCACTTTTTGGCTGTTTACTGCAGTTACTTTTTATTTAACTGTTTACAAACAATATATACATGACATCATGTGCAAACTGATTTCATAGAGATAGTGAGTCTGACCTTGTCAGAAAGCTGTATTAATATATGCAATTGAAACGGCAAGATCATTGCAGACCCCTGGGTTAATGAATAAGTCTGTTGTTAATTTGGGTCTCATACGCTGAAGGGCTGAGGCATCCTCCAACTTTCTTCACCTAATAATGTAATCAGAATTTACTGCTTAAATGGAAAATATAAAAAATGAACAACAACATGGGGGAATGCTATTTGTTCTTTCTAATGTATATTAACAGTGTTATTCCCCATAACCATGACTTATCAGTCGATATTACTTGGAGTGATCACATTATAATTGTTAATCTTTCATTGTGAATGTGATCACACATCAGCTGTCTGGGCACATTGGTTATCACTCTGTTCCAAGATGCACCACTACTTGCAAGAATGATGACTGAAAACTGAATAAATCAACCCATAAACCTCAAAATGGATATATGATGTCATCACTTTTGGGTGTCCACTTTTCATCATGTTTAGCTAATTCATTTTTAAAATCTTTATTGGTGGTGACATTTGCTCTTTAAGTTGCATTGTAGGCTACCCTTTTCCAGTCGTCCATTATTAACCTACACCTGGACCTAATTTAAATTTTAGATTATCCAGATGTTACCTTCTGAGGAGTAGAGCTATTTATTTTAGATTCAAAACCTGAATCCCATTTTTGTTTTAAGCGTGCCCAGGGAATACTGTGAACACAGAATTGTTCTGGATTTCTGTAAAATTCATGAATTCTATTTAGTACCAACCAGTATTACCAGTCTGAAAATGAAATGGAAAACATCAATCAGAAAAGTAAATCATTTTACAGATGTTAAAACAGAAAACAGTACAAGTGTATGTTAAAGTTCCAAAGGGAATTCAATTAAACTTTGTTTCAGGCAAGTTTAATTTCTGTTTACAGTGATTCTGTCCAATTAACATGTCAGAAATTTAATTGTTTAAATTTATTTCTTTACCACTCATCAGAGCTTGACTACAAACAATCTGGCGCCAAGGCTTGTTCTGTAACCCTCTGCTGAGACATGGAGAAAGAATGCCATTGGTGGACTTGCCTTTTTCCCTCCTTAGCATAGAGCTGCCTTGGTCTCATTAGACATTCTCTTCCAGCTACCTGGTTGATATATTAAAAACCATCATCTATTGGTTATTTGCATCTTAACCCAATATGCTTCTTCCAGTATAATAAAAACAGTTAAGATTTTGTTACTTAGTAATTACATGACATATTGTCAAACTGGCCCATAACAAACAGGGAGAACATTTCCTCTCTTCACTCTTTGTAGCAATATCCTAAATGAATTTTTTTAATAATTGCATTGATGATTTCAGTGTAAAGGCCACTGGTCTTGTCACAACTCTACCATTTGGCATGCTACAGTTAGCCACACCTCTGGCTTGGGTGGCAGGATATCAATACTCTTCTGAACATTGTTTAGTGATTCCTATTAAAAATATACAAGTATGGACATTGGTTGAAGAAATGACTCAATTTCCGCTGTGATGCCCCGCATAGTTGACCAGTCTGTGGCACTCAGCCCACACTTTACCACAAAGATTGGCTGCTTCAGGATAGTTTTGGAGGGAATCAGATCTCATGGAAGTAAAACCCAGAATCTTTGAAGGTAGAAGGTTGAGAAGGGAGACAAATTCAAGATTTTAATCCCTTAAGGAGAGTTGAGAGAGATGGTGGCTGTTTTCTTCTCTCCCCTGCCCCACCATCAAGTACATCTCTTCCTTATAAAGTCATACTGCAGTGCTGTAAAACATTTATAGAGGATACACGATGGGGGGGTGATGGTATGTTTTTGTGAAGAACCGTGGCCAAATGGTGTGTCTGTTTTGTGCCATGGGTGTTATTTTTTTTCATTATGGCTTGTTAAAAATGCTTATGAATAGTTTCTTTAAGAAATTTATTTTATTGGCACAACAGAGCCGGAGGTGCAAGTGGAATGCTCCACTTCAGGTTTCAGCAATGCTTGCTGGCTCTGAGTGGCAGACTAGTTTGTGCTGGTGCTTTGTGTCGTCAGCTTTTGAGAGATTTTGCATTTTTTCAGTTTGCTTTTTTATTGTTTGTTTTAGCTGCTGTTAATTTGCTGGAGTGCAGCAGGCTTTTACTGTTTAAATTTAGCGCCTCCTGTAGCTGGCGGATTTTTTGGATTGGATTTCCACACACTCGAGCTATTATGTTGCTGCATGCTGGGCAGCTGGAGAGTCATTGGGAATACTGGAAAACCATTTATATTTGCAAAAGGAAGGACTTCCCATACGAGCGTGCACACCTCGTAGAAAAATTAAAATCACGTAATCCATCCCCTACGTGCAACAGACAGGTTTGCACAATTTCTGATGAGGATATTTTAGTAAGTTGAACCATCCTAAAGCAATTGAACCAAAGCAATATAATATGACTGGATTAGAGGGCTTGCAACCAATCATACCAGTAGCAGTTTTTCAGTTATCTGGGAATTACAAATATCTCATAATAAATATAATAAAATTGTGTTGCGTAAGCAATTGTGTTTCTCAGCACAGCCCTTTCTTCCTGTCAGCTAACCTGGCATTATCAGGTAAATGATAAAGCTTCCTTCTCCTGCCTTGCCATTTGGGAGTGGGTAGAACTGTATGTGGCAAGATAGCATTGATAACCAAAGGTAAAGCCTCTCTTTCTTAAAGCATTTCTGAAATTTTGATATTGGAGTTTAACAAGCTGTACTCCTGAGAAAAGGTACTCCAGAAATTAGACTCATAATTAAGATATATATGCAGTCACGTTGTTTTGTTTGTATGGAAGATAGATCAATTACCCCAAGGAGTAAGAAAGAAGCATTCCTTTTGTCCCAAGTCATTTGCTGCAGTTCTGCCTTTAGGAGCAACATCATGATTATATCCATTACAAAGTACAAAGGTGCAGTTTGGAGAATGAAGTGTATTGCTTGTAATACAGGGTGTGAATCATCAAGAAAAGTTTGAACACTTTCTGTTGGGCAGTGGTCACTTTTTAGTAGAGTTGCCAACTCTAGTTGGTCAATCCGGTCATGCAGCCTTTTCTTTCCATCCTACATCTCCTATACTTTAAAACTAATAAGCAAAAATGTTCAAAGAAAATAAGTGCACCTATATGTTTTCTTCTGTGTTGCTGTTAGCAAGTGTGCAGGAGACTCCACTGTAATTCTTGAAGACTCCGTCAATCCTAGAGGGTTGGCCACTCTATTTCTTAGGTAGCCTAAGAAAGGTCTATCGAAGTCACCTACAAAGTAGAAATCAGAGCATGCTGCTATCGAAGATCTTGGTCCTCAGAACCAATTACCAATTTTTATTTTACATTAGTATACTTTTATTTATATATGGATGTTGTTATGACCACAGCCGGTGTTAATTGCTGCGCAAACCAAATCCCAGAGGGAAACTTGGCTTACGGGCCACAACCTTTATTTTTGTATTCTGATAATGAGAAGATGATCTACCAATCACAGCAGTAAGAGGTCCGGTAACACTTTTGTGTTTTTAAAAAATTAAAAGTAAAAGTTTTATTAAACAAAAGAAATAAAGAAAATTACAAGTAAACATTTTCTAGGCAACACTCCCTTATAGATATTTAAATATGAAATCCAGTAATATTACACAAGGCAAACTGCTGTAGTTTAAATAAGGGTATACCACATGACATTCACCTTCTTCCACTTTACTATGGAATCCACTTCAGAATAAAACTGCTTGCTGCAGCCCAGGACTTCTCAACAGCTCAAACAGCTCCAGCCATTTCCAGCTCAATAGCTATCCACAGTAACTCTAATGTGCCTTTTTCTCTTTCATCTCATTTCCATTGTTCTCACACCCTTTTGAAACTCAAACCCTTCCAAATATAAGATCTTTTATGTTTCCATCTTGTATTTGCTGTTGGGCCAATAAAAACATAATATCCCCACTACCCTTTACCTATGGACTCCTGCAAGATGCAAATATTTTCCTTGTAACCTCCTTTGAAATTCAAACAACCTCTCCACTTAACTAAAAAATGCAAATTTTAGATCCAACCTATTTACTTGTACCTTAAACTTAACATTGCTATCCTTTTCATGTTTCCAAACCCCCAGACAACCTGACTCCTATCAAACTCTTGCCTCCAGCTTAATTAAATCACACAAACCCACAAATACCCAGCCGTCTTTACAGAATAGAACAATATACCCCATTTAAAACAATAACATCCATTCTCTCAATGTTAAATAATAGAAAGAACTTGCCTTTATATAGTAGCTGACCATGTCTCAGCATGCTTCAAATGCTTTATGAATAATGTATTATATCTGAGGTGCAGTTACTGTTGCGTTGGTAAACATGACAACAAATATGCACATTGCAAAGTCTTGCAGATAGTAAATGAGACAAATGATCTGTTAAGTCTGGTTCTAATTGTGTTGGATGATGGAAGTCACTTACCAGGACACCAAGGGACCCTGGGAATAGTACCATGGGATCTATTCCATCCATATGAACAAGCAGATAGAGATCTGGTTTAATGTCTCCATTAAAAAGTAGAATCTCCAACAATGTAACGTTACTTCAAAAGAGTCAGCCTACATTATGTGTTCAAAGTCTAGAGTGAAGTCTGGACTTGTAACATTAAGACTCAGGTGGGTTTTGCACCAATAGAACTAAGCTGAGCCAAATGAATGCAGATTAATGCTAGAACACTTACTGAAGAATATGGCCTTCCTCAATCTTAGCAAAGGGGTTGAAGTTGTTCCTGCCTAGCTTTCCTATAATTCCTTTCTCTGGTCTGGTGCCATTTGCAGCCATTTTACTGTTTGTGTTTTGGCCCTCTTACTATTAATGCTTTCCTAATTGGCAAACTAATGGCAAACTTCAGAAAGAGGAGTTGTATTCAGCTAAGTGGGCAAGATCATTTGGCTATTTAACTCTGGAAGGAACATGGATCCATGCAATTTTGCCATGCAAGATAACAACCACACTTTATTTGCACGTGGCCTTTGAAAATCTTTCAAAGAATTAAGTGATCATACCTACAGTGGATATTAGTATTCCCCCAAATCCACATGTAGAAATCATTGCTCATGCTTTCCTCCGCCCCCTCCTCCATTTCCTGTGCTTCTGGGGAGGATTCTATACTGAATATTGAAACATTTGAAAAGGGCTTCATCCAGAGCAATTACTTAAGCAGTTTTAGTTTGTATTACCGATCACGAAACTTTTTAAAACGAGGTGACTAACAGCATTGTGTGGGAGGGGAAAATCCCGGCAGTCACAGCACCGTGCTGTTACTGTTACTCTTGCTCAAAACGAGGGTATTTTTGGCTCCATTTAAAAAAATAATTGAATGGGTTTCAGCGTGTGTTTTGCCAGATAACAAATTTGAAGCTATCATCAGTAAAAAGTAAGCACAAGTTAGTGCCCTACACAGGCTAGCTTTCAGGTACAATGCTTAAAAATCTCTAGTAAAATGCTGTGGTTATGGTTTTGAGGACTGTTTTTTGTGGTGCTTTTAATGACTGACTCCAGAACCTATGCATGTATATTTTAAGTATTACTTTATTTGAACAGGTAGTGAGTTCATTAAAATTTGAAGATTAAGCTATAGCAGAATGACATTTGGCTAAGAGAGAACACATGGCACAAACCTTGAAAAAATTAGAGAAATTTCCACAACAGAAATACCAGAAAACCACCAGGTTAATAATGATTTCCTGTCATGAAATATTTTTGTCACATGTGTCTGCCCACTGACTTGGCAATACAGTTCTTTAACATTTTGTAGAGTGAAACTGCAATCAGATTAAACTCAGGGATACTGCTATGTATCTGATAGCTTACTATTTTATTTTGTGTTTCTTTTTTAGTCATGAAACTGTTTCATTCATTGCCACAACAGCTTTTGAATTCATTATGAAGAGTGGTGGTATGAGCTGTGTTTTGCATACCTTATATTTATTTGTTATTTTATTGCTTTAAAAAAAAAATAGGAGTGTATGATTAATGGGGGGAAATTTCATTAGCTACCTGTTTCTTTGAAATCATAACCAGCCAATTTTTTTGTGATGCATAAAATGATGGAAATTTTGAGTGAAAAGTTAGGTGAAAACAATGCAATATCTAGAATTTCACAGTTTGCAAAGGAAGATCTGCCCTTACCAGCACTTCACTGCAGCGAACCTCTCTGATTTTTATAGGGTCAGCCCTAATTATTGATGCATGGCAAAATCCTGGCCTGCATTTAGTCTGCCAACAGGAGTTCACCCAACTGGGCAGTGGCAGTCAGTTAATTGGCATATCGTCAGTCCTTAAAGGCTGAAGAACGCTATTATCTGCATGTGGTGCCACACCTTCATTTTCAGTCTTTGCAGTTACATCTGGTTCACTAATGCGCTTTAGGGAAGGAAAACTGCCGTCCTTACCTGGTCTAATCTACATGTGACTCTTAAACGCCCTAGCATACAAACATATGAACTAAGAGTAGAAGTAGGCCATTCAGCCCCTCAAGCCTGTGCACCATTCAAAAATATCATGGCTGATCTGTTCGTGTTTCGAATTCCACGTTCCCATCTACCTCCAATAACCATTGATTCCCTTGCGTGGCAAGAATCCATCTACCTCTGCCTTAAAAATATTCAGTGACCTGCCTCCACCGCCTTGCACAGCCTCCTTAGAGAAGCAAGCCATTCAGATGTATCAACCTGCTAAAAAGTCAATAAAAAGGAATTAAACCGGACAGACCACACAGCATCGATCTAGGCACCGGAAACGACAATGGCAACCTCAGTTCTGTCGAACCTTCAAAGCCCTCCTTACTAACATCTGGGGGCTTGTGCCAAAATTGGGAGTGCTGTCCCAAAGACCAGTCAAACAGCAGCCTGACATAGTCATACTCATGGAATTATAACGTAAAGACAATACCCCAGACACCACCACCACCATCCCTGGGTATGTCCTGTCCAACCGGTAGGACAGACCGAGCAGAGGTGGTGGCACAGTGGTATACAATCAGGAGGGAGTTGCCCTGGGAGTCCTCAACATTGACTCCGGACCCCATAAAGTCTCATGGCATCAGGTCAAACATGGGCAAGGAAACCTCCTGCTGATTACTACGTACAACCACCAGCCCCCCCACCCCCGCAGCTGATGAATCAGGGCTGCCACATATTGAAGACCACTTGGAAGAAGCACTGAGGGTGGAAAAGGCACAGAATGTACTCTGGGTGAGGGACTTCAATGTCAATCACCAAGAGTGGCTCTACGGACCAAGCTGGCTAAGTCCTAAAGGGCATATCTGCTAGACTGGGTCTGCGGCAAGTGCTGAGGGAACCAACAAAAGGGAAAAATACATACTTGACCTCATCCTTACCAACATGCCTGCTGCAGATGCATCTGTCCATGATATTGTCAGTAGGAGTGACTACCACACTGTCCTTGTGGAGGTGAAGTCGCGTATTCACATTGAGGATGACCTCCATTGTGCTGTGTGGCACCAACACCGTGCTAAATGGGATGAATTTCGAACAGATCTAGCAATTCAAGACTGGACAACCATGAGATGCTGTGGGCCATCAGCAGATGCAGAATTTTACTCAACCACAATCTGTAACCTCATGGCCTGGCATATTGCCCACTCTACCATTACCACCAAGCCAGGGGATCAACTCTGCTTCAATGAAGAGTGCAGGAGGGCATGCCAGGAACAGCACCAGGCATACCTAAAAATGAGGTGTCAACCTGGTGATGGTACAACACAGGACGACTTGCATGCCAAATAGCATAAGCAGGAAGTGATAGACAGAGCTAAGTGATTGCACAAGCAACGGTTCAGATCTAAGCACTGCAGTGTTGCCAAATCCAGACGTGAATGGTGGTGGACAATTAAACAACTCATTGGAGGAGGAAGCTCCACAAATATCCCCATCCTCTGAGGGAGAGCCCAGCACATCAAAGTTGAAGCATTTGCAACAATCTTCAGCCAGAAGTGCCGAGTGGATGCTCCATCTCGGCCTCCTCCAGGTGTCTCCAGCATCACACAAATGCTAGTCTTCAGCCAATTAGATTCACTCCATGTGCTATCAAGAAACAGTTGAAGGCACTAGATACTGCAAAGGCTATGGGCCCTGACAATATTTTGACAATAGCACTGTATAGTCCAGAATTTGCTCCGCCCCTAGCCAAGCTGTTGCAGTAGAGATACAACACTGGCATTTACCTAACAATGTGGAAAATTGCCCAGATATGTCCTGTACACAAAAAGCAGGACAAATCCAACCCGACCAATTACCAGCCCTTCAGTCTGCTCTCAATCATCAGTAAAGTGATGGAAGGGATCATCAACAGTGCTATCAAGCAGCACTTGCTTAGCAATAACCTGCTCACGGATGCTCAATTTGGGCCACTCGGCTCCTGACCTTTTTACAGCCCTGGTTCAAACATGGACAAAAGAGCTAAACTCCAGAGGTGAGGTGAGAGTGACTGCCCTTGACATCAAGGAAGCATTTAACCGAGTGTGGCATCGAGGAGCCTTAGCAAAAGTGGAGTCAGTGGGAATCAGAGCGAAAACTCTCCACTGGGTGGAGTCATACCTAGCACAAAAGAAGGTGGTTGTGGTTGTTGGAGGTCAGTCATCTCAGTTCCAGGATATCACTGCAGGAGTTCCTCAAGCTGGCGTCCTAGGCCCAATCGTCTTCAGCTCCTTCCATCATAAGGTCAGAAGTGTGGATGTTTGCGATGATTGCACGATGTTCAGCACCATTTGCGATTCCTCAGACACTGAAGCCGTCCATGTCCAAATGGAGCAAGATCTGGAATCTACAATATCCAGGTTTGGGCTGGCAAGTAATATTCGCATCACACAAGTGGCAGGCAGTGACCATCTCTAACATGAGAGAATCTAACCATTTCCCCTTGACGTTCAATGGCATTATCATATTATCATCGCTGAATCACCTACTATCAACACCCTGGGGGGGTTACCATTGACCAGAAGCTGAACTCAACCAGCCATATAAATACCGTGGCTACAAGAGCAGGTCAGAGGCTAGGAACCCTGTGGTGAGTAACTCATCTCGTGACTCCCCAAATCCTGCCTACCATCTACAAGGCGCAAGTCAGGAATGTGATGTAATACTTTCCACTTGCCTGGATAAGTGCAGCTCCAACAATACTCAAGGAGCTGGACACTATCCAGGACAAAACAGCCTGCTTGATTGGCACCCCATTCACAAATCTTCACTCTCTCCACTACCAGCACACAGTGGCAGTGCATCTACAAGATGCGCTGCAAGAACTCACCAACGCTTCTTGAACAGCACCTTCCAAACCTATGACCACTACCATCCAGAAGGACAAGGACAGCAGATAGATGGGAACACCATCACCTGGAAGTTTTCCTCCAAGCCACACACACCATCCTGACTTGGAAATAATTTGCCGTTCCTTCACTGTCACTGGGTCAAAATCCTGGAACTCCCTCCCTAACAGCACTGTGGGTGTAGCTACACCACATGGACTGCAGCAGTTTAAGAATGCAGCTCACCACCACCACCTCAAAGGCAATTAGGGTTGCGCAATAAATGCTGGCCTAGCCAGTAAGGCCCACATCCCAAGAATGAATAAAAAGAAAATGAAGTGGGTGCAAGAAGAATTGTCCCAACGAGTAATAATGTAGCAAGTGGTGTCAGCTAGCATCCTCATTGTGTTCAGTAGGTTCTAGGAAAATGTTATGGACAGGGGAGAGATTACACAATGGTTCACCCTTTTCCCACATCTCAACTGACTGCAGATAGATGTGTTTTAAAGAGGCAGGGTTTTAATCCCTTAAGTGTTGTGACTCTCAAGATCAGCCAAAAGACAGGTATTCTTGTAAGTTTAAAAAACCAGAAAGAATAAATGTTTATTTCTCAACACCTTAATGTAATAGCAATGGTACTCACTCACAATGTACATGACACACACGCGCACACAAGAAAAGAGCTACAAAAGAGGTAGCATGCACTTAAGTTTTTAAAAAGTCCAATGATACACTGTTTTATTTGAATCTTATAAAATGGAAGCTGGAAACGTTGCAGGCCTGATGATTCCCTTTTGGTTCACTGAAGAAATGGAGGTTGGATGTTTCTCGCAACAGATTCACAGTGGCTTTCTACTTGCAGCAGCAGGTTTCTGGCTTTGTTTCAGTCAAATTCTTTTGAGTTATCGACAGTCACAGATTGCAACTCTTTCGAGTACAATCACAGTTCTTGGTTTCCGGGAGTGGGACATGAACCCACAACCCTCTGATTCAAAGGCGAGGGTGCTATGAACTGAGCCACAGCTGACACCTCTTTGTTTCAGTCAAACTCTTTCGAGTTATCAACAGTCACAGATTGCAACTCTTTCGAGTACAATCACAGTTCTTGGTTTCCGGGAGTGGGACATGAACCCACAACCCTCTGGTTCAAAGGCGAGGGTGCTATGAACTGAGCCACAGCTGACATCTCTTTTGTTTCAGTCAAGGTGCAGTCAAGCCCCAGTAGCGAAGATCGGGCTCGTTATCTAATCGTTAGACAAAAGGCTAGCCTCAATTCTCTGCCTGTTAGTGGATTCCATGCAGGGTCCTTCCTTTGCTGGGCAGGATCTATTCCCTCTAAGCCTCCTTGCCTCTCAAGCTGACTGACCTCAAAATGTGTGTTCATAATTGTTCCTTCTCACAACCTGGTTTCTGTCAGGAGACCATAATATCTGTTTTTCCATTGTCCACACAAATGGCCCTTGATGACTTGAGCGTTGGCACACAATAGGGTTTGATTTTCAGCCATTTGCATCTTCTTGTGTGTTTCTCCTTATTACCATTCTGTGAAATTCTATTTTGCAGCTAAGCAGCTATAGGTGAGGTGGTGGCATAGTGGTATTGTCACAGGACTGGTATTTCAGGGTAATGCTCTGGGGACCTGGATTCAAATCCTACCATGGCATATAGTGAAATTTGAATTCAATAAAAATCTGGAATTAAAAATCTAATGATGACGATGAAACCATTGCTGATTGATGTAAAAACCCATCTGGTTCACAAATGTCCTTTAGGGAAGGAAATCCGCCATCCTTACCTGGTCTGGCCTACATGTGACTCCAGACCTACAGCAATGTGGTTGACTCTTAAATGCCCTCTGAACAAGGGAAATTAGGGATGGGCAATAAAATGCTGGCCTCATCAGCAATGCCCCCATCCCATGAATGAATAAAAACTTTAAAAGCCTGCACTAAAAAGTCCTGTGTGTACTAGTTTCTGCAGGTATTTGGACATGAGCAGCCACTGTATCCACAGGAAAGCCTTTTAATGTCTTCTGAATGGATTGTACCAAAATGTCGATTGCATTTTAATGTCCTGTCCAGACAAGCAGGCTAATTTCAAGCCCTGTGCAGTTCCAAGTACGTTGGCAGAGAAGAACGGAGGTCACCTGACCTCTCAACCCCATCTTGTTTCAAAGCAGATTGTCCATTGTCCAATTTGTTTTTCAAGTGTTCTTTTTCCATAAATCTGCAGGTGTAACTGCATGAGTGTGACAAAGGGAATTAGAAGAAGATGGTACACTTTAAGGAAGCTACCAGTATTATACTACTTAACAGTGCCATTTACTGGGTAAATGGCCTAAATGTGCCTGCCACAAAGTCTTATCTGTTGATGAGCTTCACTTTTAATACTGGTACATGCCTAGCCTCTCACTAGCATACAATTCTATCAGTGTACTTATGTGCCAGTGATGCACATGTTCATTTTACAACTTGCAGTTAAAACCTTTGGTACTCTCGCATCTTTAAGTACAAAATCGTTGTAAAACAACCTCGCTGCATAATGGTCACCCACTGACAGCCAGGATACAATATATCTGTAGCTGCACATATGCTGCTTCATCTTATGACATCAAAGGATTACTTTTCTGCTTGCATAATAAGATGCAACATATTGCAAGTGAAGTGGAAAGAGCTAAAAATTAAAAGACTTTCACTCCTTGGAAAATGTCACCTTGAATTCTGGCTTTTGAGCATGTCAAGGCGTGGGGGGAGCGTGAAGTTCCAGGTCTCCCCTAAACTCCAGACTAGTTCTGTCCAACTCTAATATCTTCAGCATTTTCTTCCTCTCAGACCTGTGTAAATTACACGCAAAACCTTGTGTTTCCACCTATTTGGTGTGCACTGAAGTCAACATTTTAACCTTTATCAACTTGGAAAAGAAGCCTTCCAATGCTGCTGCTGGCCCAGAACAAGGCAGTCTCTCCCATATATTTGCAAGCATTAGTTTAGTAACTTTTATTTTGAAAAATCCAGTTAGTGAGGTAATACTAGGTGACTCAGGTTAACAGAAGCAAGTGATTGGGACAAAAAAGAATAGAAACCTCCTGATTAAATTGCTGCGTAGCTGTCAGCAATGTACTTCAATGCAGCAGTGAGATGAAATTGGGCAAACATGTCATGCTTCTGCTCTATTCCATGGGAAAGAAGATGAAAGTACTGGCCATGTTGACCTGTGAACTAGTCACCTGCTTGATCCATGCATGGGGGCAGCATACTGTGTGACACTGCTGTTGATCCTAATGTGTAGGAGAGGCAGAAAACTTGAATGCACTGTTGACCTTCATTGCCACTGACAATGTTGTCCCTATCATTGCAGTAAGATGACAAAGATCTTCAAGTGACACTTTGTTGACTGAGGTTGTTTGGAAGCTGCTCCCCCTTGATTATTTGCCAGATGCCTATGCCATGGCCAGAAGATATAGTTGGCAGCATAGTGATGTGAAGCCAGTATGGCACATGTCTTGTATCACTTAACTATGAAACACAGTATTTGTGGTGCTTTAAATGCAACAACTCATCTTTAATTTTAAACTTACCTGTCGATATCCTTAAGGACCTGTAACTTCAGCAAAGTCATGTTGCTCCCTGAGCCTTTGTGGAAGTTGTCCAATGAAAGATATTTTTCTCACCAGCTCTTATATTAAGCTCTTTTCCTGTTCTACTGAAATCTTGTAACTTCTTCATTTACAATGTTGTACTTGTACACAACATTGGTTTATTTTTAGTTTAACATAAACATTTAACCACCATGCATCACCATACCCGCCGCACCCCCGCCCCCCCCCCCCCCCCCCCCCCCAAACACTGACCATGAAACTCAAAGTAAATGAAACAAATCAGCACATTTTTTTCAAAAACTGAGAAAAATGGGTTGGACAAATCAAAATTCTAAAGTCATTGCACAAAATCATCTATCCTTTTTGCATATGGAGCTTCTCTTATCACACCCCTCAGATGATGAATGACATGCACAGCATGATTCCATCCAGGGGCTGGGAGATTGCAGTATGTGTCATTTAAATACATTTGAACGCTTTGAAATTAAGCACTTGCATATTTTGCCAGAGAATGGTCATGGGTTGATCCCCATTGTTCATTCCACTGCAGAACCAACTATGGCAATCAGAAAGTTTCTGGTATTTTAGGTAAAGGTTAGGACCCTTGTAATACCTGGACATTCAAAGGATTTACAAAATAATCTTCAGTTATCTTGCATCCAAGACTGGCCCACTTTTTTGGAAAGACTTGGTTCTCATCTGTGGAGAATAGTCAAGTGAATGTTTCAGATATGGACTAAGGGCGCTCAACTGGAACCTTACCTCATCTGTTCTCTGCACAGATCCTGAGTGACCTGTTGATCCTTTCCAGGTTTTCTGTTTTTTGTTTCAGATTTCCAACCTCTGCACTTTCCTGCTCTGTGGTTCAGGGTGGAATTTCTGGTTCCACCCGTGATGGGTTGGGCAGCAGTGGAAAATTTGAAGAAAGGCCAAAAGTCGGATGCCTGCTGACGGAAAAACAAGTCAGAATATTCCCCTCGCCACTTTCATGGCAGCTCAGCTTTCCCGCCATCCCAATTAGGTGCCATGTGTCATGGTCCCCTCCCAATTACGTGCCATGCCAGCAGGGAAATTAGACTAGCCTAAATCAGGACCAGATATAAGTGGCGTGCAGCAGTCCACCCTCTCTTCACTCTTGACTTCGAGGTGAGTGCAACATTCAAAGCCTACCTGCAGCAGTGATACCAGTGTAAGCCCACACTGGTGGGGGTGTATGTTAGGACTGCTCACCATGGTTGCTGCGCTACTCTGGCAGGGCATCATTGTGTGCTGCGAGTCTCAGGCAGGGCTGCACTCTAAAACAGACACCAGCATGGCAACCGGGGTTGGGGGAGAGATGGCAGAACCATGAGGGCAAAGGGATTTGTTGGGGTTGGGGGGCGGGAGCGATGGCCGGCAGACGGAAGATTGAGGGGGGGGGATGCTGGAGCCCGACATGGATTCAATTTGCATGAATGGGAGGTGATGCATGCAGATTCTAGAGTATGAAAGTGGCCGGGGGGAGGGGGCTAGTGTGGCACAAGAGGGAAAGATTGCACAGAGACTCATGAGTGGCGTGAGGGGTCATGGAAGGCTTGCACAAGATGGACGGGTTGCATAGAGACTAATTGGGAGGTGGGGTGGGGGGAAGTAGAGGGAATCTGTCTTGTGGTCATTCATTAAGAAGCAGGAGAACCAAGTGAAAGGCAGTCATAGTCCTTGGACCGGGGCCAAAAGACCGGGATGAGAGATTAAAGGGAGTCCTGGGGCTCTGTGACCTCGTAGTTGGGGTGAAAGATTAAAGGCAGTCCTGGGGCTCTGTGGACCTCATCATGGTGAGAGATTAAAGGCAGTCCTGGGACTCTGCGGGCCAAGCTACAGGGTTATGCATGGCATGCACATCGTATTGCTGCTCCAGGGAGGAGCAAGGTCTGTGTGCTCAGTGGGGATCAGGCACAGTTTGGTGTGCAGGGCGTGGTCATAGTCTTACATTCGTTGGTGATGGGGGTGTCTGGCTTGGCACTGGGCTGCAGATGGGTTGGCCATGGTCAAGGGAGGCATCTGCAGCCTGTAAATGGGAAAAACGTAATAAAGTGGGGGTGACTCGAAGCTCTCCTGGGGGAAGTTGCCTCTCTATGTGACTGTGCATACAACCTCAAGATGGGAAGGGGTGAGGTCCAAATGGGGCATGGAGACATCAACAGTGATGGGTTCAGTGGAGAGGGCAGGAGTGTCCACAACAATGATAAAGGAATTCAGGTTTACTGGGGGAGATGGAGAATCACTGGTGGGAGTTCTGCTTGCACATCATGAGGTTCCAGGAAGATCGGGGGGGACCGGAACTCTGACAGGGGGAGGGTTGAAGCTGGTCTTAAAGTAGAAATGTAGCACCACCCATCTTGACACCCCGAAGTTATGATGCAGTTTAAAATCAAAACTGGAAAAGAAGCTGCAAGGGAGGGGGTTGAGGCATATTGGGAGGAGCCTACAGATGGACTCCGGGGCCCTAACGGGGCACCCTCACACTGCTTAGAGTAACAACATGGAAATGGAACAAAAACAAAAAATGCTGGAAAAATTCAGCAGGTCTAACAGCATCTGTGGAGAGATGCTGTTAGACCTGCAGAATTTTTCCAGCATTTTCTGTTTTTGTTTCAGATTTCCAGCATCCACAGTATTTTGCTTTTATATTAACATGGAAATGGAGTCTGAGCTGATAGAACTCAGGAAGAGTTTATTGAGAAGGTGCAATTGGAGCCACTGACATTTGGAGTGCTGTACTGTGAGAATCATTGGATTCACTATGATCAACTATGAAATTGATCAATTTGAGCATTAGCAGAGAGGAATGTGAGAATGGAAGATGCAGCCAACCATGAAGGGTGCACAGCTGCTGGACATCTGCAAGATGATTAATGAAAGCTTCTAATGTGCTTTCTCCGATTGGCATGGCAAATGGGCCAAAGGGCATCCAGTCACTCTAAAAGTGCAGGTTAGGCATAATCAGTATACCAGATCAGACACAGTAGAGGTAGCTTTGGTAAGGTTGAACATATCTTGGATGCGCTCAAGCCTTTTCCAATCTCTCTGGGATTAAGATGTCAAGAAGCTGGGGTGGCATCTTGATCACTTAGATCTTGAGGCAGAGCCTCAGCTGGAATGCTAGATCAGGGAAAGGCAAGTGGTGCAGACGTAGCTCTAGGGCATGACGGTGACTTTCTGGTAGCGATTTGAAGCACTACTTTAGTTGCCCATTACTCATGAATCTGTTGGATCTAACGTGCATGATGTGCCACGTACCCTGGGTGTTCCCATGACTCATACATCCTGAGACACTCCCAGGTGCTTCAGATATTTGAAGGTCGCAGCATTTACAGGGCTGGATGCTTGGTGATAGGGGGTATCCGCTGAAATTATGGCTCATCACACCCATGCATTGTTCTTAAAGTGCCTCGGAGGGGAGAGACAGAATGTGGTGCATAGTTCAACAAGATCCATCATAAAGCAGACCATTAGCATCCTGAAGATGCACTTCTGATGCATGGACCGCTCAGGTGGGGTTCTGCAGTACTCTCCACAGATGGTGTCCTGCATAATCGTGGTGTGTTATGCCCTGCACAAGGTGGCACTTCAGTGGGGAGATCATTTGCCAGAGAGGGAGAGACATGGAAGAGGCGGAGAACCTCTCGGACGATGAAGACCTGGAAGGGCAGGAACCTGAAGATGATGATGGAGTGCTTCCATGTGAGGATGCAATTGAAGCTGCAAGACGTGGAGGCCCGTGACACACTCATAGCCACAAGCTTTCAGGAGGAATAAAGTGTAGGCAAGGGTACCCAAGAACATTTTTCCTGTCCCTTAGTGGCATGTCAGTGACCCGAAAGGCATTTGCAACTACTAACATCAAGGTCAGCATTGGGCCTTGGACCTCTAACCCTCATGCTTCACCAGGCCCTAATCTTTGGAAAGGTTAGCCGTTCTGGGAAGTGAAAGGCAGCGCACCAGCTCAAAGCCTGTGTCAAGTGGACTTGATATAGTTATGGCCTCCTGAATGAGACACTTCTTGTTGCCTCAGAGGCGCACAGGGCTGGAGAGACCATCATGGCTGCAGGTCTTGTGCTTTGCCACTAACGATGAAGGCAGCTACTTGATGATGAGACAACATGAGTGGTAACTCTAGAATGCAACTGAGCACACATAACTCCATGGTATCTTTTGATGAATATTACTTCCTAATGCAACTTGTGTCATTTTCAATAAAGAGGTTGACACATCTCCCTGACATTAGACAAGGGGCAAGTGACTAACATGAGTCAGCTAGACACCACATGAATATGAGGGTCACAAAGGGAGGTGATCACGGAGTGGGAGCTTGGGTCATTCTCGCAATAAGAGCCAGTGAGTGAACACCTGTGACCCAAAAGTGATATCAAGATTTCTTAATCTTTCAAACTCTCCCGCTATGTCTTGGTGCATCACCGACATCCGCAGCAGAGGTGGAGGCAGTCTGCTGACTGCTACACCCTGTTATCTTTGATGGCTTTGGTGGGCGTCCTCTGGAGACTTGGGACCTGGAGGGCTGTGACCTGCTTTGGGCCTCCTGCTGTGAGGCAGGTATACCCTCCTCAGCTTTTGCAGCAGTAAATGATGGGGTCACAGGCAGAGAGGATTGGGATTGGCTAAACACTCGCAGAGTCATGTGAGTGGATGGCCCTGGACCATCTCTCAACTGCTGACCATCTGGGTGCCTGAGGGCCACTGCCTGACTCCTTGAGGGGAAGGGGCACCTGTTGGGGGGTCATAGTACCAGCATCCCCTCTCACCTAGCCACAGATGGATCCCACCAATGCCTATAGCGATGGAGTGAAGGTCCAAGCGCAAATCTGGCAGAACCTGCTGGACCAAGGTCTCTAAGGCGGCTGCCACCCTTCCGATGGAGACCTTGAGGTGCTCATATGTCAGAGCCATGACATTGGACAGAATGCGGACAGACTGCTCCATCCTTTGCTCTAGTCTGTTGACTGCCTCTCGCAACTCTGCCTAATGTACCGCTGTCTGTTTTTGCATCTCCAGAGGCTCATCATTTGACTCGGACTCAGCGGGTGGCTGTTCTCCAGCAGTCCTCCGAGTGCCAGAGACCTGGACTATCACTGCCTCCACATGCTGTGGAGACGTGTCAGTGAGCTGTTCCCCAGAATGTGAACTTGAACCTAATCTAGAATTATGACTCACCGGGATGTGTGTCATTGTGCAGGTGGAGGGTGCAGGTGAATGCTGTAACAGGTCAAGTGGATCCTTAGCATCCCCCTGTGAGATGGCCTGGGGTCTGTGGCTTATGTTGCTTGTGCTGGTCAGTATGGACCTGCTGCTGTCTGTAAGAGAGAGAAGATCGATTTATTTCATAAGCAGGCTGAATACAATATTGCATGTCACCCACTATGAATGTCAGAATGCGATCAGCTCACGGATGGCTTATCCGTGCTAGGCTGCTGGGAGAAGCCAATCTCGCCTTCCCCACAGAATGGATCTCTGTCCTCACCCGCCAACTCGGCAGCATCCTCCCTGAACTTGGAGAGATCTTGGATGCCCACACCCCTCCTTTGGTCTGGGATCTCTTCCCCTTGTGGGCAAGCTTGGCCTGCATGAAGACAAAGGGATGAAGCAGAGGTTGGAAAGCGTGCATGCCTGCTGCGTGTGCTGAGCCCTCCCCAGTAAGGACTGAGGATGGTGGTTGTGCAAAATGATAGATGAGATGCTGGTGAATAGGCTTTCAATGCTGATATCTCCCCCATTACTATTTTGTGAGATCCCTGAGCTTAGTGATGCTCTGAGTGCATAATGCCATCATGAGTGTGTGCATTTGGAGTGAGTTGAATGATGACTTACCCTGGTGGTGCGGATGAGATCATTCATCCTCTTACTGCACTGGATCACGTTTTTCGGGTGGGTGCCCTTGGAGTTGACCTCCCTTTCAACCGCCTCGCAGGCCAGCAAGGTGAGGTTGGTCGACCTCCTAGAACAATCCCTTGGGTAGAGGACATCTCAGTGCTGGTGCACATCACACATAAGAGCCTCAAGGGATTCGTTGCTGAATCTTGGTGTTGCCTTCTTTTTCCTTGGAGCCATCTCAGCCTTGGTCATTCACACAGCTGGGCTGCAGAGAGTCATGTGTGTGTTCGGCTGGCATTTATAAATGGCGCTAGAATCTTTGAGACTATTAGATTATGGCAGTGCAGATGAATCATTGGCTGTTCCGCCATGTGATTCGGAAAGCTACACGCTGGCACATGCTGATGCACAATTAATGAGCTTCCAAGCAAAAGATCAGGCGTGACTCCCCGACCCGTCAATCAGCAAGAAACTCACCGCTAATCCTGCCTGCCACCGTACTTAGTCTCCAGAGCGGAAAATTCCACCCTCAATTTTCTTCCTTATTGAATTTAAAATTGGTGGAATGGGCAGATGACGCGATTCATTTCAGGAGGAAGAACATGGAGAGGCAATCTAAAATAAAGGGCATAACTGGCACATTAAAGTGAGTGCAGGCGCAGAGGGACCTGGGTGTATATGTGCATAAGCCATTGAAGGTGGCAGGACAGTATTGAGAGAGGGGTCAATAAAGCATACAGTATCCTAGGCTTTATTAATAGAGGCATAGAGTACAAAAGCAAGGAGGCTATGTTTAACTTGTACAGGACACTAGTTCATCTTCAGCTGGAGTATCGCATCCAGTTCTAGGCGCCAAACTTAGGTAGAATGTGAAGGCATTGGAGAGAGTGCAGAAAAAAAATCACGAGAATGGTTCCAGGGATGAGGAACTTAAGTTATGAAGATAGATTGGAAAAGTTAGTACTGTTTTCCTTGGATAAAAAAAGCTGGGAGGAGATTTGATAAAGGTATTCAAAATCATGAATGGTATGAACAGAGTAGATAGAAAGAAACTATTCCTATCTTGAAAAGATTGAGAACGAGAGGGCACATATTCAAAGTAATTGATGAAAGAAGCAAAAGCGACACAAGGAAAAACTCTACGGTGAATGGTTGAGGTCTGAAATGTACTCACTGCCTGAAAGTGAGGTGGAGGCAGGTTCAATTTTCTTTATTCTTTCGGGGGATGTGGGCATTGCCCATGCCTAATTACCCTTGAGAAGGTGGTGGTGTGCTGCCGTCTAAACTGCTGCAGTCCATGTGTTGTATGAACACCCACAGTGCTGTTAGGAAGGGCACTGTAGGATATTGACCCAGTGACAGTGAAGGAAAGGCGACATAGTCCCAAGTCTGGCTAGTGTGTGACCTGGAGGGGAACTTGGAGGTGGTGGTGTTCCCATGCATCTGTTGCCCTTGTCCTTCTAGGAGGTAGAGTTTGCAGGTTTGGAAGGTGCTATGAAATAAGCCTTGGTGAGTTGCTGGTACACACTGCTGCCACCGTGCATTGGTGGTGGAGGGAGTGAATGTTGAAGGTGGTGTATGGGTTGCCAATCAAGTCGGCTGCTTTGTGCTGGTTGGTGTGAAGCATCTTGAGTATTGGAGCTGTCAATCATCCAAGCAGGAGAGTATTCCATTACATTCCTGACTTGTGCTTTGTAGATGGTGGACAAGCTTTGAGGAGTCAGGAGGTGAGTTACTGACTGCAGAATTCCCAGCCTCTGACCTGCTTTTATGGCTATGGTATTTATGTCTGGTCCAGTTCAGTTTCTGGTCAGTGGTAACCCCCAGGATGTTGATAGTGGGGGATTCAGTGGTAATGCCATTGAATGTCAAGTGGAGATGGTTAGATTATCTCTTGTTGGAGGGAGTCATTGCCTAGCACTTGTATGGCATGAATGTTACTCGTCAGCCGAAGCCTGAAAATTGTCCAGCTCATGCTATACACGGACATGGACTGCTTCAGTATCTGAAGATTCGCAAATGGTGCTTAACATTGTGAACATCCCCACTTCTCACCTTATAATGGAGGGAAGGTCAGTGATGAAACAGCTGAAGATGGTTGAGTCTAGGACACTACCCTGAGGAACTCCTGCAGCAATGTTCCGGGACTGAGATGATTGACCTCCAACAACCACAGCCATCTCCCCTTGTGTTAGGTATGACTCCAACCAGTGGAGATTTTCCCCCCAGATTCCCATTGACTCCAGTTTTGCCAGGGTTCCGTGATGCCACACTCTGTCAAATGCAGTCTTGATGTCAAGGGAAGTCACTCTCACCTTACCTCTTGAGTTCAGCTCTTTTGTCCATGTTTGGACCAAGGCTGTAATGAGGTCAGGAGCTGAGTGGCCCTGGCAGAACCCAGACTGAGCATCAGGTTATTGCTGAATAAGTGCTGCTTGACAGCACTGTTGACATCACTTTCCATCACTTTGCTGATGATTGAGAGTAGACTGATGGGGTGGTGATTGGCTGGATTGGATTTGTCCTGCTTTTTGTGTGCAGGCATACCTGGGCAATTATCCACACTGCCAGGTAGATGCCAATATTGTAGCTGTACTGGAACAGCTTGGCTAGGGGCGCAGCTAACTCTGGAGCATAGTCCTTAGCACTATTGCCTGGTAAAGAAAAGATTTAAGAGGATGTTGCCAGGATTGGAAAAATGTAGCTATGAGGAAAGATTGGAAAGGCTGTGGTTGTTCTCCTTGGAACAGAAGAGGGTGAGTGGAGATTTAATTGAGGATGTATAAAATTGTGAGTGGCCTGGATAGAGTGGGTGCGAAGAGCCTATTTACCTTAGCAGAGAGGTCTGTGACTAGGGGCCAATGATTTAAAGTGATTGGTAGAGAGATTAGAGGGGAGATGAGGAAAAACCTTTTCATCCAGAGGATGGTAGGGGCCTGGAACCCCACTGCCTGAAAGGATAGTAGAGGCAAGAACCCTCAACTCATTTAAAAGGTATCTGGATATGCCCCTCAGGTGCCATGACCTGCAGGGCTACAGACCAAATGCTGGAAAGTGAGATTAGGCTGCGTGGCTCATTTTTCAGCTAGTGTAGAAACGATGAGCCAAGTGGCCTCTTTCTGTGCCATAAATGTTCTGTGATTCTATGAATGTTGATAGGGCCCATAGCTTTTGCAGTATCCAGTGCCTTCAGCTGTTTCTTGATATCATGTGGAGTGAATAGACTTGGCTGAGGATTGGCATCTGTGATGCTGGGGACCTCAGGAGGAGGCTGAGTTGGATTATCCACTCACCAATTCTGGCTGAAGATGGCTGCAAATGCTTCAGCCTTCTCTTTGCAATGATGTGCTGGGCTCCCCCAACATTGAGGATGGGGATATTTGTGCAGCTGCCTCCTCCAGTTAGTTGATAAATTGACAACCACCATTCATGACTGAATGTGGCAGGACTGTGGAGCTTAGATCTGATTCGCTGATCGTGAGATCATTTAGCTCTGTCTATCATATGCTGCTTCCGCTGTTTGGTACGCAAGTAGTCCTGTGTTGGAGCTTCACCAGGTTGCAACCTCATTTTTAGGTATGCCTGATATTGCTGGCGAGCCCTCCTGCACTCTTCATTGAACCAGGGTTGATCCCTCGGCGTGATGGTAATAGTAGAGTGGGGGATTTGTTGGGCCATGAGGTTACAGATTGTGGTTGTATACAATTCTGCTGCTGCTAATGGCCCACAGTGCCTCATGGATGCCCAGTTTTGAGTTGCTAGATCTGTTCGAAATCTATCCTATTTATCACGGTGGTGATGCCATACAACACGGAGGATAGTATCCTTGATGTGAAGATGGGACTTTATCTCCACAAGGACTGTTTTGGACAGACGTTTCTGCAACAGGCAGATTGGCGAGGATGAGGCCCAGTAGATTTTTCCCTCTTGCTTCCCTCACCATCTGCTGTAAACCCAGTCTGGTAGCGATGTCCTTTAGCACTCAGCCAGCTTGGTTAGTAATGGTGCTACCGAGCCTATCTTGGTGATGGACATTGAAATCCCCCATCCAGAGTACATACTATGCTCTTGCCACCCTCAGTGCTTTCTCCAAAAGGTGTTCAACATGGAGGAGTACTGATTCATTAGCTGAGCGGGTAGGGGGGTGTGGTGGGTGGGTGTTAGGGTGGTAGCAGCAGGAGACTTCTTTGCCCATGTTTGACCTGATGCCAAAAGACTTCATGGGGTCCAGAGTCGATGTTGAGGACTACCAGGGCAACTTCCTCTCAACTGTATACCATTGTTCTGCCATCCCTGGTGGGTCTGTACTGCCAGTGGGATAGGGCATACTCAGGAATGGTGATGGCATCTGAGACATTGTAAGGTATGATTCGGTGAGTATGACTGTGTCAGGCTGTTCTTTGACTGGTCTGTGGGACAGTCCTCGCAATTTTGGCACAAACCCCCAGATGTTAGCAAGGAGGACTTTGCAGGGTTGACAGGGCTGGGTGTGCTGTAGTCCTTTCTGGTGCCTAAATTGATGCCGGTTGGTCTGTCCAGTTTCATTCCTTTTAGATTTTCTAGCAGTTTGATACAACTGAGTGGCTTGCTAGGCTATTCCAGAGGACATTTTAAAGTAATTGCTGTGGGCCTGGAGTCACATGTAGGCCAGACATGTAGACAGATTTCCTTCCCTAAAGGATATTAGTGAACCAGATGTTTTTTATGACGATCGACAATGGTTTTGTAGTTACCATTAAACTAGCTTTTAATTCCAGATTTATTAATTGAATTTAAATTCCACCAGCTGACATGGTGGGATATGAACCCATGCCCCCAGAGCATTAGCCTGTAACCATTGGATTACTAGTCCAATGATAATGCCACAACGTCACCACCTTCCCATAAATTGAAGCATTCAAATGGGAATTAGACTGTTATCTAAAAAGGAAAAATTTGCAGGGTTACGGGGAGAAGACCGGAGAATGGCCCTAAGTGAATTGCTCATTGCACTGGAGGGGGTGCAGAGGAGATTCACCAGGATGTTGCCTGGGATGAAACATTTAAGTTATGAAGAGAGGTTGGATAGACTTGGGTTGTTTTCGTTAGAGCAGAGAAGACTGAGGGGTGATCTGATCGAGGTGTACAAGATTATGAGGGGCATAGACAGGGTGGGTAGGGAGCAGCTGCTCCCCTTTAGATGAAGGGTCAGTCACAAAGGGGGATAAGTTCAAGGTGAGGGTCAGGAAGTTTAGGGGGGATGTGAGGAAAAACTTTTTTATCCAGAGGGTGGTGACGGTCTGGAATGCACTGCCTAGCGGGGTGGTGGAGGCGGGTTGCCTCACATCCTTTAAAAAGTACCTGGATGAACACTTGGCACATCATAACATTCAAGGCTATGGGCCAAGTGCTGGTAAATGGGATTAGGTAGGTAGGTCAGGTGTTTCTCACGTGTCGGTGCAGACTCGATGGGCCGAAGGGCCTCTTCTGCACTATGATTCTGTGAGAGCCGGTGCAGAGACGATGAGCCGAATGGCCGCCTTCTGTGCCGCAACATTTCTGTGCAAATATTCTAGAATGTGCACACTGAGCTGGGCTAAGACTGCCAAACTTTATTTCCTAAAGAACTGTTACATTCAACTGAAGACTTACTTCCCATATGTTTTGCTTACCTTTTGAACTGTGTATATTAGTCTATCAATCTTATCTCTCATTAAATATTTTGCATACCATGTATGCTTCCTGCATTTTAAGAAGTAACATTTAATTATTTCCTCCTACTGTACTATTCCTATCACACTATTTCCAATTTGTCTGGTTGCCATATTTAAATTATACCTACCACACTTTATTTGGGGTCCTTCAGTTCACAAGGCAGGTAGTAATGTGTTCACAGGATCACTGCACCTCTGGCCCATTCAATTTCTGTCTCTGCGCTATTTTGGTGTTGGCTTTAGGATCCCGCTTTGAGTGGAAACTGGCTTTAAGTTTTATTAAGTGATGAGAAGGGATTTTAAAATTAAAGTTACAAAATGTTTTTAGAAGTGCTCAAGTGTTTAAGAAACTGAATCAATCCCCTTCCTATTGCGGATTCCTTTTTGTGCAACAAGTCTTCAAATTTGAAGTGAAATGAATATTTTGAGTCATTGCTTGAAACATTTCTAAGATATGCAGCCCCATTATCATCACTCATTGCTGTTCATGGCCCAAGCAAGGCATTCTTTTGAAAAGCAGAATACTGCGGATGCTGGGAATCTGAAATTAAAACAGAAAATGTTGGAAATACTAAGCAGGTCAGGTAACATCTGAGAAGAGAGAAATAGAATTAATGTTTCTTGACATACCTTTGATCAGAACTGGGAAAGGTTAGAAATGCAATAGATTTTGAGCAAGGGGTGGTTTGGACAAGGACAAAAGAAAGGCCTGTAATTGGGTGAATGACAGAGGAGTTAGTCCTCCAGGGCCAAAAGGGCAAGAAAAGAAACAAAATATTGCATTGGTGTGCTGTCGTCTGAAAGCAAAAATAAAAGAAAAACCAAAACAAGCAAAATAAAACAAAATGGGATAGAGATTATGGTCTGAAATTGTTGATCTCAATGTTGAGTCTGGAGGGCTGTTAAGTGCCTAATTGAAAGAAATGATGCTGTTCCTCAAGCTTATGTTGAGCTTCACTGGAACACTGCAGTTGGCCGAGGACAGAGATGTCAGCGTGAGAGCAACGTGGAGAATTAAAACAGCAGCTCATTGGAAGCTCGGGCCATGCTTGTGGACTGAACGGAGATGTTTTGCAAAGCGGTCATCCAATATGTGTTTGGTCTCCCCTAAAGGCACTCTTTTGGTTGCAGTGCAGGGGGAGGGGTCGAGGATGGGAGAGTTGGGTTGGCTCATAGTGTGCAGCTAATTATGTTGAATGCTTTTCCCAGGTTGCTGGGAAACCTACATTGTATTGCAGATAAATATGTTCAGTATTTATTTTGGATAATGCAGATTGAATCATAGGCTGGGAGACAGGGGGGTAGTAAACGGGCAGCAGAAGGCCCCTGGAGAGAAGACCACCGCAGGATATTTCCAAAGGCAGGAACGGCAGCGGCTTGGCCACTTGCCGATCGGAAGTGGGAGACCAATTAAGGTAGTTAATTTGCCTATCGATGGCCATTTAACAACCCCACAAGCACTTTGCTGCCATTGGAGCGCACCCCCACCACTGTGTGGGAAGTGCAAAAAGTGCATTGAGGCATTGGGAGTGACCTTCCATTCCGCGGCTCCATGGCCAAAGGAGGAGGCCTCCAATGTGATAATGGCTGCCCCCGTGGTTCCAATATCGCCCTTAGAGAGCTCAGTCCTCTGCTCACTGGGGCCTGCCTGCCTGGGTGTTATGATGTAGCAGATGATGTGTGCCAGGCGGACCAAAACCACAAAGGAAACTTGGGCGCACTATCACACGGTTTTGCAGTTTGTATTTATTACGATAAGATGTATGCACTGAATTCAGAAGTAATGAGTTTACCAAGATCTTTAGAGATTTTTAAAAAATAAATTAAAATTTAACAAAATAAAAGATTTCAAGTACATGCGTAAAACTACAATTACTACTCTAACAAATCCTGAAATTCCTAATTGACATGACTCCCAGTTACACACCCCCTTTAAGGCAACAGTCGAAAATAGATTTTAGATTTAAAACAGAACCAGCAAGTTAACATAATACTCACTTGACAGTGGGATTCCAAATGCTTTTCCGTCAGTTACTTTACATAGCAGATTTATGCACAACTGGTTGGAGGCTTTTTGAAGGCTGTTTCCCACACTCCTGTTAGATCTTACATGGCCTTCTTCACATAGCCTTTCATCCTCCTTTATATATTCTTCACTCTTTTTAATATGTAAAGTCTATTGTTCTATATGTCTTTGAAACTGTATCTTCCTCATAATATAAAAAAACTTTCATGTTGCCAATATTGTCAGTAACCTTTGGGAAAAATAAACACACTCTTTAGCATTGCTTATCTGGCTAGTTGTAAACAGACTAAGATCCCTTTGAAATCCAAACAATCTATTCATTTATCTAAGAATGCAAATTTCCTTCATACCTTACATGCTAAGCCAGCACCCATGTTTACTCATTAGCAGGTCAAGCACATTTCTATACCTAGCTTCTTTTGATGATTTCAAGCTTGCAGTCTACTTGGCTTCAAATATAATTAAATCACACAGACACAACCACCTACACTTAACCTCATAAACCTACTTCACAATAAACCAGAAAAAATTGTGAAAATTATTATAATTCCGTCACACAGGGCTGAGCACATACTTAAATCTCTTACCAGCCTTAACAGGGAGACACTCTCTGTTTTCCCTTGCAGTTTCAGCAGTGATCACCTCTGTTGATGGTGCCACCACTGTTGCAGGGTTGTTCACCCTTTTATTGAGCTGGCAGCTTGGAGAATCAGGTGGATGGCGGTTCCAGATGGCCTCTGAAGAGACTACCTCTGGTAAAATTGCTGCTTTGGTTCTGATGTCCACATGACTGCCCAATATTCTTGCATGCCTAAACCTCAGTAGGACCATATTCCTCAGCCCTCTCCCTCAGTACTTGTGCAACACCAAATCCACCTCCACTACTCTGGAATCTCAGATTTTACTTCTCCTAAATCTCACAATTTATGTCTATATCTAGCCTCAATCATTGGGACCCAGGTATTTCTCCCTCCCATCACTATGGCATCCTTACACAACACCAAAAATCCAGTAAGCCCCTCCCACAACTCCTAAATTCTGCAGTATCTTGCTCAATTCTCCTCTATCCCAGAAACATTTTCCTCTTTTTTTTTTCCAGACCTATAATTGTATAACAAATTCTCAAATAGCCTTAACCTTAACTCACCCAACCGTTGTCTTCCTAGTCTAGCTGTATTCTAGTGTTAGTGTGGCTCAGTGGCAGCATTCTCACCCCCAAATCAGAATGTTGTGGGTTCAACCCCTATTCCAGGGACTTGATTGGATAGTCTATGCCAACACTCCAGTGCAGTACTGAGGGAAAACTCCTTTCCTGGAGCAGTGCCTCAGTGGGCGAGATGTTAAATTGAGGGCGCAACTGACTACCTGGATGGGTGTAAAAGATCCAAAAGGCTAGAGCAAAGCAGTTCTACTAGTTTTTTGGCCAACACTTCTTCCTCAAGCAATAGCACCAATAACAGATGTTCTGGTTCTTCATCTCTTTACCATTTGTGGGACCTTGCTATGCTCAAATTGGCTGCTGCATTTCCCTACATTATAACAGTGACTACATTTTAAAAATATTTAATTCGCCGTGTGGAGCTTTGTCATGAGGACATGAAATGTGATCTGTAAGCCCAAGCTCATTTATATAATTTTTACTTGGTTTAGTTTTTCCTTTGCCATTCTCCTGATCACCACCATAACTCTCTGATTCCTGTTTGCACCTGATCCCGCCAATTCTCTTTCATGCTCACTTTGTGCCGTAAAACTCTCTATAACCCTTAATTTTCACCCTCCTTTGTCTCTTGACCCTTCAAACAACCTGAACTCCTGCTATACCACTCAATTGCCAATAACAACTTCTGCCCCACTCAACACTAACAATCTCTTTTTAGCCCCATTTTTTCTACCTCCTCTTCTCCTAATGTTTTATATCCTCCAAGTTAAAACTCCTTAATCTATCCCCACTGCCTGTCACAAAACCAGTTTCACATGTTTGCAAAATATTTTTGAAATCAATTGTTTCACTTAAACACTCTTCCTGTCTTAGTTACATGTATTTAATTTCAGCTACTACATAAATCATCTCTCATATACTCTATTTTATATACATTTCTTTGCTTCTAATTATTTATTCCCAACAACAGCTAAATTATGTAAGCATAAAAACACATTCTACAAGTTTGATTACGATTGGCACTGAGCCCCTTCCTCTTTGATTGTCATAGATGTTTTGACTGTGAAAGTGAGGCGGGAAGTGCCATGGTCAATTATGTTTGCAGATGACATTGAGCTATGTGGTGGGGACGATGCGAATGTGTTGAAGTATCTGGAGAACTGGAGAAAAGCACTGGAAGACAGGGGTATGAAGATCAGTAGACTAAAGACTCAATTTATGGACTGTCAGTTTGAGCTTAGGGAAGAGGATTAGAGTGAAGGTGTAAAGATTATGGGTGAAGACTTGGAGGAATTGAGTAGTTTCAAGTATCTGGGGTCAGTGGTGCAGAAAATAGAAGTATGGAGATGGAAATTAAGTAATGGATTAGCTCTGGTTGGAGCAATTAGAAGAAGTGCAGTGGAGGAAGAAAAGTATCGCTGAAACTGCAAGGAAAGAGGTACAAGACAGTTATGAGACTGGCCTTGTTATATAGTGCAGAAACTTGGGCAACATCAAGAAGAAAGGAAAGACTGAATACTAATGAGATGAAAATGCTGAGATGTGTGGAGTAACAAGAAAGGACAACACCAGGAACCAGCACGTTAAGGGGTCAGTGAAGATTGTGGGAACATCGAAGAAAGTAGATTAGAAGAGATTGAAATAATATGGTAACCTTTTGCAGAGAGAGAGGAAATGTGGTGAGGCGAATAATGGTGATGGGACTGCCAAGAAGAAGAACAGGAAGACCAGATAGAAAAGTGCAGTGGTGAGAGACTTAAATGCATTGGGATTGGAAAAGGAATAGTTGACTGACAGGAGGGTGATCAACCAGCATTGTGGTGACCCCTAATAAAATGGGAGAAGCCGAAGGAAGAAGAACATTCTAAATTGCAACATATCTTTATCAGATATTATGTGCAGGTATGCACACAAATCGTAGAATTTGAACCAGTAACAATCCATTGACCTTATAATATATTGTATGTGACAAGTATCACGTTGGATCAGCTAGTAACAATCTTGCTTCTGAGTCAGATCACATGACCAGTTTCTTTCTCTCTCTCTACGTATATATATCAAGAGAGTGTCTATGTATTGTTTGTGTGTACAGGTACACTCACTCTCTCTCTCACTCACTCACTCACTCTCACTCTCTCTCACACACACACACACTGCTCTCTCTCTCTCACACAACTCCAATATGACAGCATTCATTTAAATCATTTGTTCCACTTAACACTATTTATGTTATTTCTCAATTAAGTATTTATGATTTCAATTTCTATACAATGAACCACACATTTACTCTATTTTACACAGAATTCTTCACTTTTAATTTATTTAATTACCAACAAGCATGCTACAGCTTATTATCCTCATTAAGACATTATATGCAGGTATGCACATAAATCACAGAATTTGAGCTAGTAATGAACGGTTGTCCTGATGATGATATATTAAACATTATGTTACAAGTACCATCTTGGCTCAGTTTGTAGCACTCTTGCCCCTGAGTTCTCGTGTTGATGTGCACAATGGACTTCAATACCTAATTTTGGCAGAGACTACAGTGCTTCATTTGAGGAACTGCTGCTTTTTCAGAGTTGTACTGTTTAGCTTGAATGTTAAACCATCTGAAGAAGAGCAGAGAGGCTTGATTGACCAGACTAGCTTGGTGTTGGAATGCATGTATGCTAATGTGAAGAGTGTTAGAACAAATATTGCTGATGAACTATAGTTGCCACATACGGTTATGATATTGTGGCTATAACAGAGACCCGGCTTAAACATGGACAATAATGAAACTAAAGATTCTCGGCTGCAGTCTATTCATGAGGGATAGAACAGTGGAAAAGAAAGGAGTGGACGTAGCAGGACTGATCAAGGATAATATTTTTCTGCAGAAGGATAACTTTCCAGAGGGATTGAATCTATTTGGTTAGAGTTGAGGAACAGAAGAATAGCTGATGCTTTGTTTGATGTTTACAATAGACCCCCAAATAGTGAGAAGGAGATTGAGGAGCAAATCTGTAGGCAAATTTCAGAGAATTGTAAAAATAATAGAGTGGTGATGGTTGTGAACTTCAGTTACCCTAAAAAAAGAGTAAAAGGCAAGGTGAGTGAAGAATTTCTAAAATGCTATAGGAGAACTTTATTCATTCAATATGCTTATAGCCCAACAAGGAAGAAAGCAGTGCTGGAATAAACACAGAAAATGCTGGAAAAACTCAGTAGGTCAGGCAGCATCTGTGGGGAGAGAAACAGAGTTAAAGTTTCAAGTCCATATGACTCTTCTTTAGAGCAGTGCTGGAACGGAATTTGAGGGATTAAGTAGGGCAGGCAAAGTGTGTTTCAGTTGGAGAACATATGCGTAGTAGTGATCATAATAAAATTAGGTTTAAAGTATTTATGGAAAAGGGCAAACAAAACTAAAAGTGAAAATACCAAATGCAAGAGAGCTGATTTTAGTGGTTTGAGAAGGGATCCAGCATAAGTGGACTGGAAAAATAGATTGGCATGGGAAACAATAAATGAGCAATGGCAGGCCTACAATATGGGGATAGTTTGGGTGCAAACCAAGCAAATTCCCCTTAAGAGGAAATATGGGGCATCCAATGCTGACTGACAAAGGAAAATAGATAAAAATAACACAGGAAAAGGTTGTTAATGACAAATGGATACGGAGTGTGCAGGGGGAAATTGAAAAAAGAACATAAAGGGGGCATGGAGAAAGTATGAGAAAAGATTAATAAGTAATGTAAAAGAGAACTCAAACATTTTTATAGACATAGAAAAAATAAGATAGTTAAAGGAATGGTGGAGTTGATTATGGACAAAAATGGAAGTCATCTTGTGGAGGCAGAGGGTATGACTGAGGTACTGAATGAATACTTTTTATGTTTTACAAAAGTAGAGGATGAAGTTTATCTTTGAGTGGAGGAGGAGGTAGTAAAGATAGTGGATGGTTTAAAAATTGATTGAAAGGAGGAACTAAATAAATTGGCATCACTCAAACATAACAGGACACCTGGTAGAGATATGATACACAAGAACACAGGAAATACAAGTAGGAGAAGAACATGTGGCCTGTTGAGGTCCACCATTCAATTCAATCATGGCTGATCTTGGGCTTCAACTTCACTTTCCTGCCCATTCTCCTTATTCCTTGATTTCCTGACAGATCAAAAATCTGCCTATCTCAGCCTTAAGTGTATTCAGTGATGGACCATCCACAACCCTCTGGATAGAGAATTTCAAAGATTCACAGCCCTTTGAGTGAAGTTATTTTCCCTCATCCCAGACCCAAATGATTGTCCCCTTAACCTGAGACTGTGACCCGTGTTTTAGATTCCCCAAACAGCAGAATCAATTTCTCAGTGTCTACCCTATCAACCCACTTCAGAATCTTGTATGCTTTAATGAGATCGCCTCTCTTTCTTCTAAATTCCAGAGAATATAGGTCCAATTTACTCAGCCCCTCATCCCAGGGACCAATTTAGTGAGCCTTTGCGGTACTGTCCCAATGCAAATACATCCTTAAATATGGAGACCAAAGCTGCATACAGTATTCTCACTAAAGCCCTGTACAATTGTAGCAATACTTCTTTATTCATATACTCCAACCCCCTTGAAATAAAGGCCAACATACCATTAACCTTCATAACTGCTTGCTGTACCTGCATGTTCACTTTCTGCCCAAGTCTCTTTCAACATCAACATTTACAAGTTTTATACCTTTTAAAAAATATTCCGCTTTTCTATTCTTATGGCCAAAATGAATAACTTCACACTTCCCCACATTATATCTGCCGTTTTGTTGCCCGTTCACTTAACCTGTCTGTTTCTCTTTGCAATCTCTGTGTCCTTCCCACAGCTTACCTTTCCACCTATCTTTGTATCATCAGCAAGCTTAGATACATTACTCTTTGTCTCTTCATCTAAGTCATTAATATAGATAGTAAATAGCTGTGTCCCCAGTACTGATCCTTGCAGCACCCCACTAGTCACAGGCTGCCAACTTGAAAATGCCCTGCTTTTGTGCCACTCTGCCTCCTGTCAGTTAACCAATCCTCTATCCATGCTAACATATTACCCCCAACTTCATGAGCCCTTATCTTGCCTATTAACCTTTGTGTAGCACCTTAATAAATGCCTTTTGGAAATCCAAGTGTACTATATCTACTGGTGTCCCTTTATCTACCCTACTGGTTAATCCTCAAAAAACTGTAATAAATTTGTCAAACAGAATTTCCCTTTTTTAAAACCATGTTGACTTGTTCTAATCTACTATACTTTTCTAAGTACATTGTTAAGACTTCCTTAATAACAGATTACAGCATTTCCCCAATGACTGATGTTAGGCTAGCTGGCCTGTAGTTTCCTGTTTTTCTCTGTCCCTCCTTTCTTGAAAAACAGTGTTAGGTTTTGCAACTTGATGGGACTGTTCCCGAATCTAAGGAATTTTGGAAAATCATAGATAGTGTAGCCACCATCTCTGCAGCTATCTCTTTTAGAACCCTAGGATGTAGGCCATTATATCCTGATGATTTGTCGGATTTTACCCCATAAGTTTCTCTAATACTTTTTCTCTGTTGATGTTAATTACCTTAATTTCCTCACTCATTTTAGTCCCTATTTTACCCTCTATCTCTGGTATGCAACTTGTGTCGTCTTCTGTGAAGATGAACACACAATTTTTGTTCAATGCCTCTGATACTTCCTTATTCCCCATGATAATTTCTCCTGTTTCTGTTTCTAAGGGAACAAGTTTTACCTTAGCTATTCTTTTCCCTTTTGCTGAAAAAAGAGACATGTCGAAGCTTTTCACTTTGCATTCTTCAGAACACTTGCAAAGTGTTCTGATGAGTGCAAGACTAAAAGCTTCAACATGTCTCTTTTTTCAGCAACACTCAAGTTCTGTACTACCGAACGACTTTTCCTTTTTATATGTTTATCAAAGCCCTTACAACCTGTTTTTATATTTCTGGCTAGTTTACTCTGAAAATCTATTTTTTTCCTTTTTAGCAACTTTTGGTGGCTCTCTGCTGGTTTCTAAAACTCTCCTAATCCTCAGACTTGCCATTGTTCTTTGCAACATGACAAATCTCTTTTTGAAAATGTAATACAATCCTTAAGTTCCTGACTGGATTTTTCTTGGACGGATGGATCTTTCTTGCTGAGATTTTGTTTTTCAATGGAATGTATTTTTATTAGACATTTTGAATTGTTTCTTTAAATGTTTCCAACTGTTTATTTACTGCCATACCTTTTAATCTATTTACCCAATCAACCTGAGCTAGTTCTCCCCTCACATCTATGTAATTGGCTTTATTTAAGGTTCTTGTTTGTGATTGGAGTATGTCACTTTTCAACTTAACATGGAATTCAGTGGTATTATGATCACTAAGTCCTAGCGGATCTTTTTACCATGACATTACTAATTAACGCTGCCTCATTACACAATACTAGATCTAAATAGCTTTATCTCTAGTCGGTTCCACAATGTATTGCCCCAGGAAACTGTCACAAGAGTATTCTGCAAACTCATCTTCGAGATGATTTGATTGTCCCAGTCTACACAAAGATTAAAGCCACCCACAATTATTACATTGCCTTTGTTAAGAAATAATTTCTTGTTTAATGCGCTGTCTAATGATATAACCACTGTTAGGGAATCTATAACCTACTTCCACCATCATTTCTTGACCCTTGCTATCTCCACCCATACTGACTCTACTTCATTAACTTCTGAGACCAGATGCTTTCCCACTAAAGATCTTATGTCATCCTTTACCATCAGGACTTTGCTATTCTGTCTGTCTTTCCAAAATATTGTGTACCCTGGAATATTTATTTCCTAACGTTGATCAGCTTGCATCCATGTTTCTGTAATGGTGATTAAATTTAAATCATTCATAGTCGTTTGGTAGTATAGAACTTGAGTAGTGCTTAAAAAAAAGACATTTTGTCGAAGCTTTTTGTCTTGCACTCATCAGGAAAATCACAAGAATACCAATGTCAGGGGAAACAACAGCATTATACTGTATGAGAGGAGAGTGCTGATTGGATGACAAGTGGACTCTGGTAGAGACGTTGCCATGGAGAATGCACCAAATAATGGTGACTGACAGTTAACTGCCAAGCATTGTTTGAAAGTTAAACCGGGCAGCTTGACTGACTGGTCAAGGCATTGCCCTGAAGAATGAACCAGCGAATGGCTATCACTTATTTTGTTTAGCTGAAACAGGCGCAATGTGTGTAGTTGTTCTTTTTGTCTACAAAGAACAGGGCCCTGTGTATTAGTATATGTCGCTTCCAGTACACACACATGCGCCACAGTGCAAGCCTGACTGACAATCTTAAATTTGTTGTTAGCATAATTCTTAGCACACTGAAGTTTATTTAGCATATGTTGTCCAATCACGGAATCACATCTAATCACTGTGCTTTGAGTTTTGCGAGCGCAGGCTAGTTGGGTGCGGCCTGTACCTTGCCTGTTGTGAACAGCGGAAGGGACATGCTGTTTGATACGATCTGCAGTTTTTGGCATCACACTGGCACTGCTCATTACTCATTTGTGAGGTAGGCAGATCGTCTTTTTGATTTCATGGCAGCATCCTGCTCGTGGTGAATATCATGTGTTGCTACTGCATCCTGTTGATTTTTGAGATACCTTGCCCTTCCAGGCTAACCTGAGGTAGACTGGGCACTATTCCCTGCATTGATCTTATTCACTGATGCACAATTAATGTTAAACTCTGTCCCTTTGTGTCCCACTCTGCTGGTCTTAAACCAGATCACTTCACTGTTCTATTGCCCCAACCTTTCTCTTTGGGTTTCTAAATCTCCCTTCACCCAAATGCTCCTCCTATTCCATCCTAATTTGCTGAGGGAGTTTAGGATGGAGAGAGCAGAAACTCTGATGACAATCATTTAATCCACCTTGGATACTGGAATGGAGCCAGAGGACAGGAAGATTGCAAATGGTGCATCTCTGTTCAAAAAGGAGAGGAACTGGAGAAGCTGGGATTGCTTTCCTTAGAACAGGAGAGGTTGAGGGGAGACCCAATGGAGGGTATTTAAAATTATGGAGGATTTTCATAGAATAAGTAGGGAGAAACTATTTCTTCTGGCAAGTGAATTTTAACCAGAGGCCATATATTTAAGATAATTGGTAAAATAACTACAGGGGAAATGGAAAATGTATTCGTTCGGAGGATTGCTAAGATCTGGAATACACTGCCTAAAAGGGTAGTGGAATAAAATTCCCTAGCACTTGAACAGGACTACTTTTGCAGTGTTATGGGTAAAAAGCTGGAGTTTGGAACTAGATTGAACAGTTCTCTCAGAGAGCTGAAACAGACATGATGGTCCAAAGGCCGCCTTCTGTGTTGTGAGTTATGATGATTCATTCCTCAGCTAACGCCACCAAAAGAAAGTATTTGCTCAGTCATTTATTTGCTTGGTGTACAAAAATTGGGTGCTGCCTTTACCTACTAAAAGTGATTGAAAATGTGATATGATGCTGTCTAACTGCAAGTTCTTTCCTCAGTACCCTCCCATTTACCGTGCACTGAATGGGAGATTCACTTGTCATATTTTTTAAAATGCGACATCAGTATCTGTAGATGTCACACTGATGGTATTGTTTCTTATAGGTGCAACGCTGTCTTAAAATGCTCGATGTTTCTGAGCTACAGCCTGAAACAAACTAGCACATTTCCATCTTCAAAGTTACTCAACCAACGACAACATAACTCATATTTATGTGGTGCCTTTAACATAATGAAACATCTCAAGGCACTCCACAAGAGCATTATAAAACAAAGTATGAACCAAACAATGGTTTAACTCAACTATGTTTATTTATAGGCTTTAAACTTTAATGCAGTCCATGATTGACACCTGCTTGTATTATCCTTCTATTTTAAATATTCCTTACTTGCAGAAGGATGGAGACAATTGTGGCGAAAGTGGAAAATCCTTTCCTGGCAACACGTAGCTCCAGCTATTGCAAGGAGACTGCTTTTTACTGTTAATTCTGTTAATTGATTACAATTTTTTGCAAAGATAAGAGGGAGGAGGAAGCCACATAGCTGACCTTTGATGTATGTTGTATTGTTTTAATACTCCACAGCCGAAGTAATTTCCATTCTTGACTTAGATCATATTTGTAGCTTTCTGTAGAGTCTAGGATGGTAATCACCTGGATATTTTGTTTACCTTTCTGATTTAGAGTACAAAATCAGCTTTAGGATGTTGATTTACAAGTTCCAGAGACTGATGTTGCCTTTGTGTTGATGGCATGCTAATCTATATCCTCTCAAATTCATAGTAATAATCTTAGAATGCATATCTGGTCATGGAAAAGGGATGGAAAAGGTCTCCATTCTATTTTAAGGCATAATAGTAGTAAAAGAGTTAAGATGGTTTTCTTTCTTGACTTCCTTCCGATTCCAGGTAAAACCCTTTTCCTTGCTTACAAAGGAATCTTCAGAGAGCAGAATATCCTGCTTCTTTATTATTTGCAGGTTAACCTTATAATAGAATTTTTTCATCTGGTTTTAGTCAGCTTGGCGTATTACTTGGCAGTGGTTTCTTTTGTATGCGGTACTTAAAGCTTAAACAGCACAGGAAATGCAAATCATTCTCACACTGAAGATATATAGTGACGTGATTGTGTGGCAGTAAGTATGGGTCTTGGTTTTGCCACATTAAAGACCTTTTTTTAAAGAACACATGAAAGCTTTTGTAAATTCAGTTAGAACTGTAATGAAGCTTCAAAGCTTGTAGATTTGAATCCATTGTAAGCCACAGAACTTTGTATTTGGGATATTTATAGCTATTGTTTTTTTCCAGTTCTGTGAAGTTTTACGAGACTTATAAAATTAATGTGCATTTAATTTACTTGCACCTTTTAAATTCTTCCACTTAATGTAAAAAAGTTTGCCACAGGATATGTGGCCAGATCTACATATAGCCTGATTTTCCATTTAGAGTTCCTGATTAAATGCATAACTTTTTGTGCTCATCTTCAAATATAAATAAAATTGATTTATTCTTTACTGTGGAGACCCGTGAACCCCGATGAATAGTTATAATACAGAATTTTGAAATCAGGGAACGCTGACTGATGACTGCACCGTTTTTGCCACCCATTTAAAGGTTCTAAAATTAAGCCAAAGCAGCCTTAGTTTTACTGCATCCGGATTTCTTTTCTAACTCACCTTTTTTGCCTCTGGTACTGTCTTGGTGAATCATAGGATGGATACAGCACAGAATGAGACCATTTGGCCCATCATGACAAGCCAGCTCACTGCAAGAACATCTCAGCTACTCCCACTCCCCCACCCTTTCCCTGAAGCCTTGCAGATTTGTTTCCCTTCAGGAGCTTATCCATTTTTAAAAAAAAAGCCACAATTGAATCTGCCTTCACCACATTTTCAGGCAGTGCATTCCAGATCTACCCACTCCCTGATAAAAATGTTTTTCCTCATATTGCTGTTGGTTCTTGCCGCAGATCAATTGTCCTCTGTTTCTTGACCCTTCCAGCAATAAGAACAGTTTCTTTCTATCCACTCTCTCTAGATTCAGGATGGAAGTAGAGTTGAGGCAGAAGATTAGCCATGGTCAAATTGACTGGCGGGATAAGCTCAAGGGGCTGATTTAAGGCAATTGGTGAAAGCACCAACAGCGACATGAGGAAAAATGTTTATGCAGGGAATGATTAGGATCTGGAATGCACTGCCTGAGAGTATGATGGAAGCAGATGGTCTCCTACTTCTTATGTTCTTATGACCCCCTCATGCTTTTGAACAGCTTTATCAAATCTCCTCTTAACCATACCTTCACTAAGGAGAACAACCCCAGCTTCTCTAATCTGTCCATATAACTGAAGGCCCACATACCTGGGATCTGAGGACTTCTGTTGTGTGAACGCTGTCACTTGATGTTGAATTCTGGTGTCAGTACCTCAAAAGGTTCAGTTTGACATCTGTTGCTACTAGAGTGATACTGGCATGCATCTTTGATGCCATATTAGCCAACATTCGTGACCTGAGGTCAGAGTTTCCCCTTTCCCAAGAATGGATGTGTGCCCTTGCCCTTCAAAAAATGTAATACGGCCAGCATCTGTTGCCAAAGCTTCCATGGTTACCAAATAATTGAAGAGCCTATAAATTTAAATGGAAATGGTGCCCTGGAGTATGCTTCTTAAAGTATGGGCTTAGTTACAATTGGAGCTAACTAACCTTGTCTTGAAATAATATTCTAAGGGACTTTGACTTGTGAAATTTGTCAAAAGCTGAATGGTGCTGAGCTCCAGAGGGACAATGGATTTATCTAGAATAGTTTTTGACTGTCCGCAGTTCCGCAGGGAACAACATAGTTATCAGACGTTGAGCTTCAAAGTGCATCTACTCCCTCGGTAGCAGCACTCTCTGTATTTTTTCCAAGGTTTGTCAATTGCATGGCATCAGAATGGAATCCAGTTGGCTCTGTTGTTGTTAATAGCTTGGCATGTCCTTCGCTTTTCATTTGCATTACTTAATATTGCTGAGAAAGCTTGCATCTTTAGCCAGTTATCTTCTTCATCAAGAGGACAGCTAACAGTTGTCATTGGCTAGATGCTGGCCCTGAGATAATGCCAAGTCAGAATAGCTGGCAGCTTCTATGCTGTGAATGATTGTGCAAGGCGCTTAGCCACGGGAGAAATATTGATAGTCACAAAGCTTGGGACTGAGTCTGTGGCACTGCCAACAGGGCGTATTCAACAGCGGTTGATGTAGCCAATAATCTGTGAGAGAAACAGTGTTAACTTTTGGGTTGATGAAGGATCATCATTGACCTGAAACGTTAACTCTGTTTCTCTCCACTGATGCTGCCTGGCTTGCCGAGTATTTCCAGTTTTTTTCTGTTTTTATTTCAGATTCCCAATATCTGCACTATTTTGCTATTGTGTTCAAACAACCAATAATCTCATTGCTTTAGAAGCTGAAGTCATAAGTAAACTGAAACTCAACTACTAGACACTCATCAACTAAGCATAGTCCTAATAAGATAACTACAAATGGATACAGAGTTGCAGGCAAAGAGTAGAGGGCCTTTAAAACAGCACTTGAAGCCTCTTTAGAGCAATCAAGAGCTGTTGCAAAGGTGGATTTTGATACAGTACACCATGAGGCTAAGATTATTAAGTACATGAAGCAGGATCAGTGGGTTGTATTTGTGCATAATGGTTCACATTTGCACAAAAGTAATTCTAAATTGTTTTTCCATTGAATAAATTCAGCTGGCAAAGACTTGCTTTATGTGCCCTTGGATCCTGATGGGAACACTATATTGAGTTGGTGTCTGACACAGTAAGTCGTGGTGAGGGTCTAGGTGCATAGAAGTTAAATAAGTTACTGAAAGGTGCTGCACAGATCAAAGACATTAATGAATAAATTCACCGGGAGGATGTGGCACTGTGCTGTTTAATAGAACAACTGGTGTGGAAGTGTGTTGATGTTGAATTCCACTGTTGCTCTTAGTGAACAGCAATGGATTTGGAGTGCCAGGTACCATCAACTCACCTTCGATCTCTCTGCTGAGGATTAGTGAATAAGATACAATTTGAGCCATGCATAACCTTACGATTCTAAATCACAGTTGTGATCTCCTTATCTACAAGAAAGGAGGACATTCTTTGCCTGAAAACAGTGGAAGAACCTTAATGATACCGGTGCCTTTTTAGGTCTTTGATTTGTCATATAAATAACAGGTCCTCTGAAAGTTCATGTACAATTAGAAAGGAATTTATTTTTTGAGGAGTATGTAAGATTAGTTGTGGATATCTTATATATTGTGGACAAGGCTCAGAAGAATCATACCTACAATGCATCTAACAATTTTCATTAGACATCATGCTGCCTTCATGGTGAAACTGAAGCAATGTGATGGTGTCCAACATGTATACTCCAGTTGTATGAACTGAAGAATCCTTTTCTCTATCTTTCTTAAAAAGGGATAGGATAAGGTTTTTCAGCGTTAGCCATCCTATTCCATGTTTTCTGAAACAATGCGATGGATGTAAAGAGTGGCTCAGTAGTGTTTATTTTGGGCAGCTCTGAATATAGTAGTCCTTTATGCAGATCACTGTATCGTTGGTAGAATCAACTGAGGATCTGGTGATCCCTGTTCCATCTTGAATCGTGGACCCACCAGTTGGATATGATGGTGGGTATTCCCAGGTGTGTTGTTATAGCCTTACATGGCTCCAGCTGAAATGTCAAAGATATTGATGCAGAAAGTATGAGGGGCACCTGCCCCAATTTTTATTTGGCAATATGGCATATTGTGAGAGGGATTCTGAAAGACTGCAAAAGGGCGTAGATAGTTAAAACAAAAACTTGCATTTATATAGCTTCTTTCATGACCTCAGGATATTTCAAAGTGCTTTGCACAGTGCCCTTTTTTGAATCTTGCTGTGGGATCTTTTATGTCCACCTGAGAGGCCAGATTGGGCCTCGGTTTAATGTTTCATGCAAAAGACACCTCAAACAACGCGACACTCACTCAGTATTACACAGAAGCGTGTTGCAGCCTCTGGAGTGGTGACAATGTGTGTAGGTAAGTCCTTTTTATACAAAAAAATAGGCAAAGGAATTCCTTGGTCTTACATCTGGAAGCCTGAGAAGTATCAACCCCTGCCTCATGTGAAACTAAAATGATATGGGCCTGCTTCCTGGCAGCCAGAAGAAGAAATAGGGGAAGATGAATAAGCACAATTTATATTTGGAAGGTGCTAATAATTTGACTTTTGAAATAACACTTGAAATTTCCAAAGTGGTGCTAATGGACTTTGCAAACCATCCAGGTAGCTTGACTCTCCTGCTAACTTTGATGGTATGGGGAACTGGGAGTTGTCTATGGGAGTAACCAAAAGTATGTGCCTAAGCTAAGATTCCCTAAACTCAATTCATACAAAGATGATGCTTCGCTTTGAATTCTTCCGAATCCACATTACCTAAAGTGCTGAGTATTATGCAGGAATTATCGGAAAATAAAGTATACCATCATCACTAAGGAAAATGTAAGGTGATACAAAAAAGTTTTTGTGTTCTTTCATGGAATATGAGCATCACTGACAAGGCCAGTATTTCTTGATCATCTCTAATTGCCCTTGAGAAGGTGGTGTTGAGCTGATCCTTGAACCACTGCAGTACATCTAGTGTAGTTACATCTAAAGTGCTGTTAGGAAGGGAGTTTCAGGATTTTTGATTCAGTGACAGTGAAGGAACAGTGATATAGTTCCAAGTCAGGGTGGTGTGTGGTTTGGAGATGTATGCTGTGGTGTGGTGATGCACTAGAAATTGAAGAATTTCATCAAAGGAACGCTGAGAGAAAATGTGTACATCAACGTACAGATGACTGCTTATTTTCCTTCAATTGAATATCAAACCCTTGTTCTGTTGACAAAACCTAAGAGTTATATAGTCAGAAGAGGTGGTTAACCTTCCCTGGCAGATTGGAAACCATTCAATTTTCCATCATAGTCATTTTGCAGCCACACTGTTTAGCATAATCCAAGGTAATTCATCAAATATTTATAAAATTGTTGGCCCAAATTAAATTTACTGAAATTTCAGAAAATTCAATTAATGTCAAAAAAATTTGGATAATTTGTTATAATTGGAATGACTTGATATCTGCACTCTGTGTTCTTTTCAGGACACTAATATGAAGCACAGGGTGTGGGCCACATGATTCCTGGATCCTCATTCATACAAAAATAATTTCATATTTTGGCATGTTTAATGCTGCCATTTCTGTTGCTTTAGATTTAGACCCAGGCTATAGAGATGATGAGGCAATGTTTAAGCACAAAGGTTACCCAGGCCCCCAAAATACTGTTGTCTTTTTAAGTGAGCAAGCATAAAGTCTTACTATTCTCAAAATAACCAAGTCTCTCTGATGATAACATATAGAATGTACAAGCCCAAAGAATTTGTATTAAAATGCGAATGTTAAAACACTGCTCAACACTGCCCTAACTCTAAAGTTATCTGGGACCCTGGTCACTGAGGACAAGACTTTCATCTATTTTCAGCAGCTTTATTTATAATTTCATAAATAGTTAATGGTGACTTAAAGCTGCCTTTAATGTTGGGAAATTAATAGCAGGTGTCAACTATTTCTGCCAAACACTGATTTACATCAAATATTACTGGTTTTGTGTGTGAATGTTGCGAAATGACTGTCTGAAAAAGACATGGTAATCCCACCACCTACACAAAAATTTCCTCTCCATTCACTTGAAAAAAGCTGTTGGTAAGGATTCCCCAGAGGGGCCGATGGAGCCTCCAGGGACTTCCTCAGAGCAAAAGGCTCTCAGTGCAGCCATCAAAACAACGTCTGTTCTTTTTTTTTCAGTTTTTTTAAAATAGTAAGCTTGTATGCCTCAAATTGTCAGAAGGGATTTGTTGTATATCCAAAGGGGCTAACAATGACAAAATTTACCACTTCCTCATCTCCTCCTGGCCTGTTAAAAGATGCCGACCTCTTGGAGATCATACCATTTATATATTTTTTAAAAATCATCCACAGTTTACAGCCAAATTGCTGAGTACACACTATTGGAACATTAATTCTTGTACCTCTTGTCTCACATTGGCTGATGAATCTCTCAATTCCCCTTTTAAAGCATTTGTTCTAATTCAGCTGCAAGAAGCAGTCACAGGATGTGCAGTCTCTCTCTTTTTTGTGATACATGCAGTCTGTTTTCAGGTCAGCCTCACATCCTGAAGAAACAAGAGAATGCAGAAAGCTGGAGTTCAGCTGCAGTTCAGGAAACTGGCATCACAGACCTTTTCTGACTAGGTCCAGTTCTGATATGCAATTATTTTCAGAATTCCAGCTGGCTGCTCTATTATCAAAACATTGGTCAGCAATGCACAATTTGTCAGAATTCCATTAGGATGGGCAAAAATGCTGCCAAACATGCTTACAAGGAGAATAACTACACAGCAGAAACCTTTTAATATCAAATGTTCATCGCCATGACAGTATTTTACTAAATCATTGCCTATGGGATATTTAAAAGAGTGAATGTCACTATCTGTGCTTCTTTTTATAAGTCACTTAGCATGACTTGTTATTAGCTTTAACATCATCTCAACTAAACATTGTTTTCCTTTTGGGGTACCCAAGTCTTTTCTTAACTCCAGCATCACTCATCCTTTACCATCAACGTACACCAGATTTGAATGTAGCCTTGGTTTGGATTAATGCTGTAATAATGTTATAAATAATTCTCATTAACAACTTTGATAATCTTTTTTGTTTTTTTTTGAAGTAGCATCAGTACTGATACCATTAGATTTTGGAGGATTTACTGAGTCTGATGTTATAAAGAGGCTAACTAAACACCTGTAGTGACAAAGTAACTAGTAAAGGCTCTTCAACCTCGGTTCAGTGGATTTAAGGAAGCTCTGCCAAACTTAACCGTTCACCCAGAGCAGGAACCTGATGATATCCTGAAGTTTATTAAACAAATTAATAGAAAGGCCAAAGTGAAAGAATGTTAAAACTAATAACAGTTTTAGTAAAGTGACTTTTAAAAATGTTCTGATCATGATAGGTTAATAAGGTAACAAAAAATGCAAACCAAGCACGAGGATTTGTTTCTAGAGGTCTAGAAATGAAGAATAGAGAAGCTATGTTAAACTTGTATCGAACCTTGGTTAGACCACTGGTACTCCACAGTACCTGGAGTAGTGTACAGATCTGAAAAGGCTAGAGAGGCAGTGGAGGGGGTGCATGAAAGATTTACAAAGATTATTCTAGAAATATGAAGTTACGCCTATCAAGAAAGGATGAACAGTCTGGGTCTCTTTTCTCTTGGTGACTTAATAGAGGTCCTTTAAAATTAAGAAAGGTTTTAATAGAATAGATACTGAGTGTTTCCAGTTGTGGGGAAGAGCAAAACTAAACGCCATAAGCATAAGATAGTCACTAAGAAATATATTAGAGAATTCAGAAAAAAGCTTCCTTGCTCAGATAGTGGTGAGATTGTGGAACTCACTACCACAGGGAGTGGTTGAAGCGAATAGTATAGGTGCAATTAAGGGGAAGCTAGAGGAATATATGAGGGAGAAGGGAATAGAGGGTTATTCTGAAAAAATTAGATGAGGCTAGGAAACAGGCAAGGGTGTAGCACATTGCCAGCATGGACTGCTTGGGCCAAATGATCTGGTTTGGTGCTGTACATTCTAAATAGTTCATTCTTTTCAGTATTCCATAGGTGATGATTTAGTAAAATACAGTCCTGACAATGAACATTGGATATTAAAAGGTTTTTGCTATGTAGTTTTTTTCTATTGTAAGCATGTTTGGCAGCATTTTTCTCCATCTTAATGGAATTCTGCTGTATTTATACTGTACAAGGCTAATGTGACCTAATGAGCAATGAGACCTTAAATATTTACTTTTTAATCCAGAGTATACAAAATAGTCCTGTATTATTTAAGACCAGATGTTGCAATCTGCTAAATACCCCTTTTGCCAATATACTTAGTTTTACTTAAGAAAGCAAAAAAAAATTATGAAACATGAACCAAAATACAGTTAATATTGACAGAGTGTGGAGCAGAGGCCATAATGTTGGAATACTATCCCTAGATCATCATTCAGCTACCTTTGAAATTCAGACTGAACTTTCAAAGTAATTTCTTAATTAGTACTCTCCTGATTGGTAACTGATTTGGTATAAGCCTTTTTTTGTTTTTTTGAGAACGTTTTTCTTCAATTTTTAAAGTCGACCTGTTCCTCAACCTCTGCCAGTGCAGCTTTGTGGCCAGTTGTTCAAGAATGAATGAGAACAGCCTGAGTTAATATGACCTAGTTTTTCCTCCACCGCCGTTTCTTTCTATGGGGCAGGGGATAACCTTCACTCTAGATTCCACTATGTTGACTTGTCAGAGTTTGGGATTGAGGGAAGGAATCTGGATTTCACCATTATGGTGCACGCTGTTGATGAATGTGCTACTGCAGTCCACCAGAAATTTAATGAAGCCTATTTGAAAAGGAGTGAGTGAAACATATTCAATTATTGTATTTCTGATTAAAAGTCAGATGTTAAATATTCGTATATAAGATGTTTGCATTTATATTGAACTTTGACATACAAAAATGCCTCATGGACATTCGGGAGGTGGGGTGTAGGAGTGAGGGTCAGACATCGGAGGGGGGGTGGGGGTGAGGGTCTGGTTGAACCTCAGGGTCGGGGGGGGGAGTTGGGGGTCAGGGGGTTGGAGGTCAGGGCTGGCCTGCTGGGTGGGGGGTTGGGGGGGGATGAGAGGAGGGTCGGAAGGGTCCAGTTGGCTCAGGAGGGTGAGGAGTTCCGAGCAGGCGAGGGGAACCCCATGGGGTGGTGGTTATTTGGAGGTGGGGGGGTGTTGTGGGAGAGTCCCCTGTGGTGTCAGGGGTTGGGGAGAGTCCACTGGAGAGTTGGGGGAGTGGGGGAGTCCTGTAGAGAGATCGGTCTGGGTCTTAACAATAGTTGCCCAGAAATTAGAAGAGGTTTTAATTCTTCTAACTTTTTCTGAGTAACTATTGGTGTAACCCTGTTGGAACCATCCGAAGTTTGCATTTTAAATCACACTTTCGGATGGTTCATATTGCAGGGCAATTGCTCAGAGGATACCTGTGAAGTTCTGAGAGGGATTCCTCAGTGCATCTTTGGGGTACCCCTACAATCCAACCTGGGGAGCTCAGAGTTTACGGCCCAATAGCTTCTGAAGCCAATAGTTTCTGTCTTCCCAAAGTCTAACTGGAGGAAATTTTGGCTTATCCAGGATTGACTGTTGCACAAGAAATTTGATAACATAGACAGTGGATGCTTCAAAAGAGATGATGGGGAGGATATTGTCAACATAGATGTAGAATTTGTCATATTTTCAGCAACATTAGCAACTTGGATTTGCATTGCACATTTAACATAGTAAAGCTGCCAAATTGCTTCACTACCATTATCAAGCAAAATTTAACACTTAAGGGGATGTTAGAACAGACAACCTAAAGCTTGGTCAAAGTGGTAGGTATTAAGGAGCATTTTAAAAGCAGAAAGGAGAGGAGGAGAGGTTTAGGGATGGAATTCCAGAGTTTAGGGCCTGGGCAGTGGTGGTGAAGTAATTGAAGTGTCAGATAGTACATCTGGGACCGGCATGTAAATGAGAAGCAGGAGGCCGAGAATAGACCTTTTGTACTCCAGAGGTAACTGTGCAGGGATGGAAAAAGGAGGCCATTGCAAGAGATCATCTGGCGATGATTGGATAGGCAAGAGTAGAACCAGCTGAGGGCAGTCCCACTCAGCTAGGCCACAAATTAAGGGTGTTGGAAGAAGATGGTGTGATCAATGGTGGCAAAGTTTATAGAAAGAGCGAGAAGGATAAAGAAGGACAGTGCACCACGGTTACAGTGACATAGGATTTCATTTGTGACATTGATTAGGGCTTTTTGAGTGCTGAGGCGGGTGAAAACCTCATTGGAGAGGTTCAAGCATGGAGCTATGGGAATGATGGGCATGGATTGGAAAGCAACATCACATTCACAGCCTTTGGCGAGGAAAGGGAGTTGGGAGGTCAGAGTGGCCTTGGATAGGATTTTTGAGATGGCAGTTGATGATGGCAGAGGAGAAAGTGTACAGTGTCTGACGAGAGGGAACTATTCACAATATCAGTTAACAATGAGAATTATTTATTTATTCTTTCATGGGATGTGGGTGTCACTGGCACGACCAACATTTGTTGTCCATCCCTAATTGCCCTTGTGCTGAGTGGCTTGCTAGGCCATCTCGGAAGGCAGTTAAGAGTCAACCACTTTATCTGGATCTTACGTCACATGTAGACCAGACCAGGTAATGATGGCAGATTTCCTTCCCTAAAGGACATTAGTGAACCAGATGTGTTTTATGACAATCAATGATAGTTTCACAGTCAACATCACTGAAACTGTCTTTCAATTCCAGATTTTATTAATTGCATTTTAAATTCCACCAGATGCTGTGGTGGGATTTGAACCTATGTCCTCAGGGCATTAACTTGGGCTTTTGGATTGCTAGTCCGGTAACATTACCTCTACACCACTACCTCCCCTGAAATAGAGTTAACAGAACAGGAGGTGGTCTTGTGAACAAGATGAGTGGACACGAGATGAGGTAAGAAAGAAACACAGGTTCAGGCCTGTGGCAGGAGGAACCTGAAGAGGAGGTTTGGCTAGGTGATAAAAAGGAAGGAATAGGCTGCAGAGGGTAAGGGTGATTGAGGATAATGAGATTAGTCCCGAGTGAATGTGCTAGCCAGGGAGGTTGGCTGGGCAGTTGGGGTTGCTGCTTGTGAAGGGCCACAATGGATGTCTTGATGTGCCCTTTGGAGAATGTCCAGCAAGGCACAGAGAATAGCTGCGGATAATAGAGATAATAGATAACAGGGGATAATACATCTGGGGCGAGCATGTAAATGAGAAGTAGAAGGCTGAGAATAGACCCTTTGGTACTCCAGAGGTAACTGCGCAAGGATGGGAAAAGGAGGCCATTGCAAGAGATCACCTCGCGATGATTGGATAGGCAAGAGTAGAACCAGATAAGGGCAGTTCCCCTCAGCTAGTACTTGAAATCTGAAATGGCAGCAGGAAGGTAGTGATGTAGTAATGTGTTATGGTTGTGATGGTGAGAGGAGCAAAGTATCCAAAGGGGAGAAATGATAGGTGAGAAGCCTGGATGGCAGGAAGGGGAGAAATTGGAAGAAAAGAAGCTATGAAGTACCAAGAAGGAAAAAGGGGAGTTAGAAGTAATGGCCCCAGGTCTGGAACAGTAGCCAGAGTACATGCAAATAGACACATGGAATTCAGGTAACATAGGCATGACAGAGATCAGAAGATTCATGTTGTGGTTATAAATGGAGAATCAAAAATTGTTACACTTGGTACCTTAATGTTGCAATAAAATGTTACAATATCTAATTAAGCAGCTGTTAACCCCACAGGTACAAAACTTCACTAAATAAACAAGGCACATAAATTGTCCTTTTTATGGCTGAATCCATCTTTGAGGTTCATTGAATACGCATAGGTAATGCCTTGTCTGTCCTGACTCTGATGGCTTTATGATGCAAGTTTCATACGTTTTAGAATTGTTTAAGGATGTTTAGTTACGTTTGTAATATTGTTATGGACAACAGTTATGGCAATAGTGTCTAAGTACACAGTGAAAATGTTGAAAACAGAGTTGTGAGAATTTGGTGATATACTGCTTCTCCCATATTGCTAAGGACATAGCCAATATGTAAAATTTCTTTTCAACACTCACATTTCTTCGTAGTCATTTTAGTATCTGTGCTGAAAGCGTCTTAATTTTTTTTAAAATGAAAGAATCCTGTATTTATTATTTTTCATGATTAACTGTTGATATTTCCAGAGGTTGAAGATTAATTGACTCCAGTTAACTTTCAAAATCACTATGGCCAAATGAATTTCTAGGGGGGCACTGAAATCATTAGTCAGCAGTTTGTAGTACAGTTTGCCAAAAGAAACATTTATTGGATATCCATTTCACTCATAAAAAAATATTGTGGTCGTCCAACAGCAAGATCCTACAAGAAATGTGAAATTTTAATGAGTCCAGCAATCCAAGTATTCCCCATTCAATCTTATCTTTGTTCCACTTATCCTTCAGATATCGCTTTTCTTGCCTCTTTCAATAAAATCCATCTCGTCTCCCTTTTTTATGCTTCAGCTTACAGTAACAGAGCTCAAAAGACCAATGTGATGCCAACTCTTTTTAGTTGGAGTTCATAGCAGTTGCCTTAAAAGATCAAAACTTTCAGTGCAGCTACATGGTATTAATACTCAGCTTCTGATGTGTCCCTGTAGGGGTTTTTTTTCTCTGCTTTGGGTTGGGGGAAGGGAGTGATGGATATCCTATGGAACATGCTCAATATTTGCAAACACTGCTGTCCTTGTTTTATAGGGTCCTATTCACAAGCTCAGTCCTTAACCTGGCTGAACTGGTTGCCCTTCGACCTGACCTTGCCAAATTGAAAAAGGTCCTATACTTTCATGAGAACCAGTTGGTATATCCTGTCCGGAAAAGCCAGGAAAGAGACTTCCAGTTTGGATACAACCAAGTGATTTCATGGTAGGTGAGCTTGCATGTTGTCATTTTTGTTGATGTTACTCGTTAACTTTTCCCCTAAAGAGATGGCTTCCAAACCTGTTGATAACTTGCAATATGTAATAGTGTACTTTGCATTAGAAGGGCTGCTGGTAGCTCAGTCTCAAAGTAAGTCTATTCCAGTAAAGCTATTTAAATTCTAATTCTGGAATAAATCTTTATAAAGAACAGTATGATTGCTACGGTGCTTTCCTTGCCTGAGTGTTATTATGCTATTCAAAATGGGGTGTGTGCATATAAAATTATACTAATAACACACTACAAGGTTCACAGGTAAGTCAAACTGCATTTGTGCAAAAACTATGGGAAGTAAAGTTGCCCCTTTATACTCTGTTCTATTAATGTTATAAGTCTTAAGTCATAGAATAGATTATTTATTATGTTTACTTTGGTTATAGAATTTACCCATTCTCCCTGTAGTGCAAAATTATTGGTTAAAACTGGCAAATGCATTACCAGTTCAGTTGACTTGCTGAATGGAACAGTTTTTGGAAAAAAACTATTATCTGAAAATCAACTAAATATTATTTTGTGTATGACAGACAAAATATAATTATGATAATAAAACACTATGATCTGAGCATTTACATAGTTTACTTTAGCCTATTTCATCTGCATAGTCTGAATCTTGGCAAAATTTAACTTTGGGTTAATTGCCGGTCATGTTAAATGGATTCAAGAATTGAATGGAAACATTGTCGGAGAAAGATTTTTGTATGTCCCAAGCAGCTATAGTACAAGGTCCTTAACCAGAGGGATTTAACTTCATTGTCGTTCAGTAATGAAATGCTCTGCCCTGAAAGTATTAACTTGAATAGGTAAGACTTGGCTAAGTAGCTTAGGTTGTGGAATTTTGTGCATCTACAGAGCACCTTTAATAGAGAAAGACATCTCAAGGTGCTGAATAGATGGTGATGGTGGTGGAGTAAGGGAACATAGGAATACGAGTAGGCCATTAAGCTCCTTGAATCTGTTCCATCTCATTTGATGAGATCATCGCTGACCCATCTTCTAACTCTATCCATCTCCCTTGGCTAGCAAAAACCTATTGATTTTAGATTTAAAATTATTGAGCAGGCATCTATGCTTTTTTTGGGAGGGAGCTCCACATTTCTACCATCCTTGGCACAAATAAGTGCTTCCTAACTTCTCTCCTGAATGACCTGGCTGTGATTTTAAGGTCATGTCCTCTTGTCCAAGACTTCCTTACCAATGGAAAAAATTTCTTCCTATCAATTCCTTTCAAATTCCTAAAAGCCTCAACTCTGGGGAATACAAGATGGTTTATTAATCTCTCCTCATGAGAGGAGTCAGGGTAACACTCAATAAATATATGGGACAAAGGTCTAAATGGGATAGTTAGAAGAGGTTACCGAAAGTCAGTTAAAAGTCCTGAGAAGGATTTTAACGGTAGGAGGAATAATGATGAGGTGGATCTGCTTTTTTTGTTTTATTCTTTCATGGGATGTGGGCATTGCTGGCAAGACCAGCATTTGTTGCCCATCCATAATTGCCCTTGAACTGACTGACTTGTTAGGCTATTTCAGAGGGCAGGTAAGGGTCAACCACATTGCTGTGGGTTTATAGTCACATGGAGACCAAACCAGATAAGGATTCCAGATTTCTTTCCCTAAAGGGCATGAGTGAATCAGATGGATTTTTACAACAATCGATGATAGTTGTCATGGTCATCATTACTGAGACTAGCTTTATATTCCAGATTTAATAATTGAATTCAAATTCTATCAGCTCCCATGTGGGATTCAAATCCAAATCCTCAGAGCATTAGCCTGAGCCTCTGATTACTAGTTGAGGACATTACCACTATGCCATCATCTCCCCTGTTTAGGGAGGGATATCAAGGAAGAAATCACAAGATAAACCAGGGTTGGCCAGAGCAGATGGGTTGAGGGAAGTGGGGAAGGGGTGGATGAGTGCAAAAGGCAAAGTTGTGGACCGATATGAATCGGAGAGGAAATAAGGCTGGAGGAAGTTGCAGAGAGAGGGTGGGGTGAGGCTCTGGGTTATGGATGAATAACAGTTAGTATGGAATAGGATATGAGCAAATTGATGTAGGGTAAATAAAATTAGAGAGATGAATGCCTGGCTCAAAGACTGGTGTGGGAGAAATTGGTTTCAATTCATGGGGTACTGGGGAAAATGGGAGTTGTACCGTTGGGAAGCACTTCACCTGAATCGTGCTGAGCCCAGTGTTGTAGCGAGTCATATAACTAGGGCAGTACATAGGGCTTTAAACTAAATAGTGGGGGAAAGGGATCATGTGAGAGGAAATGTAATAAATCAAAGGGTAACAATGAGGTACTAGAGCAAGGTAGTGATTTGGGTAAAGATAACCATAGTGTGTCAGGAAGGGACAGAGAGTATTAACTTAAAAGTGCACCAGCAGATAAGGCCAGAGATTGCAAAAATGGTAAAAAAGACAGAGCTAAAGGAGCATCTGAATGCGCGCAGCATTCATAATAAAATAGATGAATTGTTAAAACCCCATATCCCGCGCATCCGCCCTCACGCCTTCTCCTCCTTCCCAGAAATATGATAGGGTCCCCCTTGTCCTCACTTATCACCCCACCAGCCTCCGCATTCAAAGGATCATCCTCCGCCATTTCCGCCAACTCCAGCATGATGCCACCACCAAACACATCTTCCCTTCACCCCCCCTGGCGGCATTCCATAGGGATCGTTCCCTCCGGGACACCCTGGTCCACTCCTCTATCACCCCCTACTCCTCAACCCCCACCTATGGCACCTCCCCATGCCCACGCAGAAGATGCAACACCTGCCCCTTCACTTCCTCTCTCCTCACCGTCCAAGGGCCCAAACACTCCTTTCAAGTGAAGCAGCATTTCACTTCCATTTCCCCTAACTTAGTCTACTGCATTCGTTGCTCCCAATGCGGTCTCCTCTACATTGGAGAGACCAAACGCAAACTGGGCGACCGCTTTGCATAACACCTGCGGTCTGTCCGCAAGAAAGACCCAAACCTCCCTGTCGCTTGCCATTTTAACACTCCACCCTGTTCTCTTGCCCACATGTCTGTCCTTGGCTTGCTGCATTGTTCCAGTGAAGCCCAACGCAAACTGGAGGAACAGCACCTCATCTTCCGACTAGGCACTTTACAGCCTTCCGGGCTGAATATTGAATTCAACAGCTTTAGATCTTAAACTCCCCCTCCCCCCATCCCCACCCCGTTTCTCCCCCCTCCCTTTTTTTTCAATAATTTATATAGATTCTTCTTTTCCCACCTATTTCCATTATTTTTAAATCTAAAACTAAAACTTTGTTAGTCTTTCCACCCCACCCCCACTAGAGCTGTACCTTGAGTATCCTGCCTTCCATTCTTAATTAGCACTTTTCTTAGATAATATCACCACCTTCAACACCTCATTGACCCTTTTGTCTGTGACATTTTTTGATTATCTGCTCCTATCACTGCTTGCTTATCCCCACAATCACCCCACCCTCAACTTCTCTCTCCCCCCCGCCCCTCCCACCTTAGACCAGCTTATATTTCACCTTTTTCCTAACTATGCTCAGTTCTGCCGAAGGGTCATGAGGACTCGAAACGTTAACTGATTTCTTCTCCACTGATGCTGCCAGACTTGCTGAGTTTTTCCAGGTAATTCTGTTTTTGTTTTGGATTTCCAGCATCCGCAGTAGCTTTTAGCTTTTTGTTTTTATATTTAGATATAAATATGTAGCCGTTACAGAGACATGGTTGCAGGGTGACCAAGGCTGGGCCCTGAATATTGAAGGGTATTTGACATTTCAAAAAGATAGGAAGATAGGAAAAGAGAGTGGGATAGCTCTGTTAATTAAGGATGTCATTAGTACAGTGGTGAGAGATAACCTTAGCTCAAAAGAGTCAAGATGCAGAATCAGTTTGGGTAGAGGTAAGAAATAGGAAAAGTGTAAGAGGTTACTTGTGGGATAGTTTATAAGCCCTCTAACAGTAGTTACACTGTAGGACAGAGTATACAGGAAGAAATAAATGAGACTTGTAAGAAATATACCGCAATAATCATGGGTGACTTTAATGTACATGTAGATTGGACAACTCAGATTGGTAAAGGTAGCTGGGAAAATGAGTTCATAGAGTGTATGTGGGGCAATTTCTTGAAACAGTACATTTTAGAGTCAACCATGGAGGAGGCTATTCTAGACCTGGCAATGAGCAATGAGACCAGGTTAGTCAATAACCTCATGGTAAACGAACCTTTAGGTGATAGCGATCAAAACATGATAGAATTTCATGTTCAGTTTGAAGGGGAAAAGTGTGGGCCTAAGACTAGTGCTTTAAACCTGAATAAAAGTAATTATAAGGGAATGCAAACAGAGCTAGCTAAAGTGAATTGGGGAAACTCAGTTAAAGGTAGGACAGTGGAGGTGCAGTGGCAGGCTTTTAAGGAGATATTTAATAACACTCAGCAAAGATTTATCCCAGTGAGAAAGAAAGATGGTTTGAGAAGGAAGCATCATCCATGGCTAAATAAGGAAGTTAAAGATAGTATCAAATTGAAAGAAACGCTGTACAAATCTTCAAAGATTAGTGGTTGGTCAGAAGATTGATCGGATTTTAAGAACCAGCAAAGATGACTAAAACAAAACAAAGAGCGAGAAAATTGAGTATGAGAGAAAGCTAGCTAGTGATATGAAAACAGATAGTAAGAGTTTTTGCAAGTATTTAAATAGGAAAAGAGCAATGAAAGCTAGTCTGGGTCCTCTAAGGAGTGAGTCTGGGGAATTGCTAATGGAAAACAAGGAAATAGCGGAGGCATTGAACAGTTATTTTGTTTCTGTATTCACTGTAGAAGACTTGGAAAACTTCCCAAAGATACTTGAAAATCAAAAAGTGAATGGGAGGGAGGAACTTAAAACAATCACCATCACTAGGGAAAAGATGCTGGGTAAAGTGTTAGACCTAAAGTCTGACAAGTCCCCAGGACCAGATGGCCTGAATCCTGGGACAGGAAAGTGGCTGCAGAGATAGTAAGTGCATTGATTGTAATCTTCCAAAATTCCTTAGATTCTTGAAGGGCCCTAGTAGATCGGAAATTGCTAATGTAACAGCTTTATTCAAGAAAGGAGGGAGACAGAAAGCAAGAAACTACAGGCAGTTAGCCGAACACCTGTCATAGGGAAATTGCTAGAATCCATTACTAAGGAGGTTAAAGCAGAATACTGAGAAAATCAGAATGTGATCAGGCAGATCATGGCTTTGTGAAAAGGAAATCGTGGTTAACTAATTTATTAGAGCTTTTTGAGGAAGTAACAAGCAAGGTGGATAAAGGGGAGCCTGTAGAGGTGGTGTACTCGGATTTCCAAAAGGCATTTGATAAGGTGCCACATCAAAGGTTACTACATGAGACAAGAGAGCATGGTGTAGTGGGTAACATATTAGCTTGGATAAAAGATTAGTTAGCTAACAGGAAGCAGAGAGCAGGGGTAAATGGGTCTTTTTCAGGTTGGCAAATTGTAGCTAGTAGAATGCCACAGGGATCAGTGGTGGGTCCTCAACTATTTACAACCTAGATCAATGATTTGGATGAAGGGACCAAATTTATGGTAGCTAAATTTACCAATGACACCAAGATAGTTAGGAAAGTAAGTTGTCAAGTGGAGGTAGGGAGTCTGCAAAGGGATATAGACAGGTTAAGTGAGTGGGTAAAAGATTGGCAGATGGAGTCTACTGTGGAAAATGTAAACTTGTTCACTTTGGCAGGAAGAATAGAAAAGCATTATAATATTTAAATGGAAAGAGATTGCAGAACTTAACGGTACAGAGGGATCTGGGTGTCCTGTTAAGTGAATCACAAAATGTTTGTATGCAGGTACACCAAGTGATTAGGAAGGCAAATAGAATATTTATGTTTATTGCAATGGGAATGGAATATAAAAGTAGGGACGTTTTACTTTAGCTGTATAGGGCAGTAGTGAAACCACATCTGGAATACTGTGTGCAGTTTTGATCTCCTTATTTGAAAAGAAATATAATTGTGTTAGAAGCAGTACAGAGAAGGTTCACTTGACTCATTTCTGTGATGAAGGGCTTATTCTAAGAAGAAAGTTTGAACTGGTTGATATACCCTTTGGAGTTTAGAAGATTGAGAAGCGATCTTATTAAAACATATAAGATCCTGAGGGGTCCTGATTGGGTAAATACGGGGTGGATGTTTCCTCTTGTGGAAAATACTAGAACTAGGGGATGCGGTTCAAGAATAAGAGGTCTCCTTTTTACGATTGAAATGAGAGGAAAAAATTCTCTCAGCGGGTCGCTAGTATGTGGAATTCTCTTTCTTAGAAAGCAGTGGAGGCTGGGCCATTGAATTTATTCAGGCAGAGTTAGACAGAATTTTGATAGACATGGGATTCGAGGGTTATGGGGTCAAACAGGAAAGTGGAGTTGAGACTACAACTAGATCAGCCATAATCTTATTGAATGGTGGAGCAGGCTCAAAGGGCTGAATGGCTTACTCCTGCTCTTAAGGCCTATGTTCCTATGTAAACTTACCAAGATCAAGTTTATGCCCCTCAAACTTTTGCTTGAATTGTAGGCTGAGAAAAATAATCCCCATAAAGAATAAAATACATCCTTTGGTAAAGGAAGGGAAACAGTCAGTGTAATTATGGAGGAGCTGCAACAGAAGAAAAGGTAAATCAGAAAAGTAAGGGAAAACAGTCTGATTTCACTCATGATCTAACTCTGAAGTAGCTTCTATTTTCATTTCACTGGAACTGGAAGGAAAGTCACCCCTGGCTAGAGTGAAATCTCTTAGATTTAATCCTATGGTCACTCCAAGGACAAGGTAGAGTCTGGGAAATGGCTCAATAAAGAGAAAGCAGAGAGAAAGGATTAACAAATATATGCATATAGTGGTGAAGCCTGTTGAAAACCAGTTTTACAGCTTAATTCTTAGAAGCAGGAACTCATTTTCAAACATTAATTGAAACAGTTTTACAGAAATTATGTGAGTATTCTTTCTTTGTATTTGAAGAATCTTCACTTTCTTTTTCTCTCTCTCAACGTTCCTGCGCACTGCCCCCCAGCCCTGCCCCAACCACCTCCAATTCCCTCCATCCCTTGATCAACTCAAGTAGATATTTTTCTGGAGTCATTCTGTATTCCTTGCACAATCATTTGAAGCTTTCGTTTTTGCACCCTGCAAAGCTGATAACATTGTAACTGCTCTGGTATATGGGTCGTACTTCCTCGCTGCATGGATTAAGTCAGAAAACTGAATGTGTTCATTGTTTTGTATCGTGTCTCTGCTACTTTGAGTTTGTTTGTGGAGGGATTATGGGTGCAGCTGCCACTTTATGTTAAACTTCCACAGCAGGGCAGTTGCACAGTGTGATAAATGCTGGCTCATCTCTGTACTTTCTCAGGTTCAGCACAGCAAAAACATTTCTGCCTAACAACCCATTTCCGACCGAAACCCTGGATTTTGCAAACCTCTGCGTTTGTGGTAATTTACCTGCACCACCCCTCTGTGATCACCTTTGATAACCCCAGTTTTGTTTTTAGCATATATTCAATCTGTAAAAAAAAAACACCCTTTCTCTTTGGCCCTAATCACAGTCCATTTAGTATCATGTTTGGAATGTTGGAAATTACATCCCAACCTACTTTTCACTGTTTATCCCTACAGTTTCTCCACTACTGTCATTCAATCTTACTTTTTAGACTATTTTTTTCACAAGTTATTTTGGTTATTTGAAGTTCTTTTCAATTTGTTTATCTTTTAGCTACTAGGGTAATGATGGGAACTGTTTAACATATACATTCTTTTCAAATATTTTGACATCACAGCAGCTGGTTTGACCAGTGCAGTGTGTAATCCATTGACAGGTGCTATTTTTTGCATGTTTAATATTCACTGCTGGCTCAATGCATTTTATTCCTTTCTTTGCTTTTCTTTTCATCTCTCCTTGCCTGTCCTGAAGGTGCTGACTCATGCTGGGATATGGTGCTTTGGGAACTGGTTACTTTCCAGTGCTTTGCCTAAGTGACTATCCTTCTTGTGCAAGTTTAGACTATGTCAACAGGCTGCTTGACAATGGGGGCATCACAATCCAAGCCAGTCCTCTCCTTGCACAGCATTTATGCAGGAGGAAATTACAGCAGATGTCACTGAATAGGAATCAGGAGCTGGAACACTGATTGTATCTCTTCTTCCTCTCTAGCCCAATTGATACTCAGGCCATTGTAGCCCCATTAAAACAATCCTTGACCAAATAAGCTCACTCAACTCAAAACCACCAAATCAGAAACATTAGTGGTTACTAGTTGTGTTTATTGTGTAGTTTAGATTTTGACTTGGTTGTTGGACTAGAAAGTAGAGATTATACTGTACCATGTCTATTCTTCAAATTTTAAAACCTAACAAGTTTTGGGCACATTCATTCATCTTCAGATAGCCACATGGAGGTAGAAGATGGCCTGGAAACCATACAAAATAAACTCTATGCTTGCTTTTAATTTCCAAACTTGTTTGTGGTGAGTCCACAACACACCTGACACAACAGACCAATTTCACTATTCACAACTGGTTAGCCCTTTAAAAACTCTTCCCACATGTTAGGTAAAACAGATGTAATTCCCTCTTTGAAGTGTGGAAGTTATCCACCTACCTCCGTTCTCTGGAATACCCATTATTATTTTCAGCATTGATATTTCAAGCAAATGAAATTAGAGCCTTAAACTTCAACACTGAACTTCTGGGTGAAGGTACAGCCTCAAGCCAAACACATCAATTCCTGCAAAAACTCAGCAGGTCTGGCAGCATCTGCGGGGAGGAACACAGTTAACGTTTCGAGTCCGTATGACTCTTCAACAGAACTAAGTAAAACATTTTATTTTTATTTTTGTTTTGGATTTCCAGCATCCACATTTTTTTGCTTTTATTTTTGCTTACATCAATTCCTGCTCTGTGCTGAGTTTATTTGGCTTCAGTTTCAATAAACATATTGGGTACTTCGGTTGATCCCTCTGCCTCAAGATTCATCCTCCTGAATGCTGTTTAATGACCCTGCTGGAAAGTATGCATATATGTGGCTGGCAAATGACAAGATTAAGCACAACTCTAAACTATTTCTTGAGGTGCAGGTTAAACTTAGTGGCAGGAATTTATCAAGCAAGATATCATAAAGCGTTTTATCTTATGGTTGGTGTACATGCTAATTCTTTGTTTAATAGTACCATAGAGGTATTAACGTTTACAGTACAGAAGGAGGCCATTTAGCCCACCATTTCTGTGCAGATCTTTGCCAGTGCAATCCAAATCTCACTGCTCCAATCTCTACCTAAAGCCCTGTATCCACCTCAAGCCTATAGAAAAATATTCCATGTTTTACCAACCTCTGCATGAAGAAATGTTTCCTAATTTCTCTCCTCATTCACTGAGTAACTATTTTAAATTGATGGTGACTTATCATTGACTCCCAGAGAAAATAGTCTTTTTTGAAGATCAAGCTATAAGGTAGCGGTATAGCAAAATGCAAAAGGACTTGCAGTGACAATGAAGGGTGGAATATTTGTGCCTGGAAGAAAGAGCATCCAACGTTAATGAGGTGGCTGACCTTAATGGTGACTCTTGCCTCATTTTTTTCTGACAATATTAGGGAAGTGCTCATTCTTTATAGGGCCAATTAGGCCTTGAGCCCTGTGCTCATGCCCACTCAGATCATAGGATATGTGAAGGGACTGCGAGCAAAAAGGTTGGTTGAAGGTATGCACCTTTATCTTTCAAGTATTGTACACTGTTCCTTGAGCTAAAGACTAGTTTGCTGTGTTTGGAAAATGTATGACCTATATAAATGACCAGAATGAGAAAATACATACAGATCAAGAAAATATCGGTAGATTCAGATCAGACCAGTTTGAGGCCAGTTTGCATTTCCTCGGGATTTCTAGGGTTTCCCTGAAGTGAAGGGGATCCGAGGTCTGCATGCGTTTTGTGCAATCTTGAGCAAGGGAAAATACTGTGGATGCTGGAAATCTGAAACAAAAACAAAAAATGCTGGAAAACTCAGCAGGTCTGACAGCATCTGTAGAGAGAAAGACAGAGGTAACGTTTCGAGTCTGTATGATTCTTCAGAAGAAGAGTCAGATGGACTCAAAACGTTACCTCTGTCTTTCTCTCCACAGGCGCTGTCAGACCTGCTGATTCCAGCAATTTTTGTTTTTGAAGCAAATAAGGTAGGTATGCTGCCACTGCCTAGCACTCAGCTATAGAAAGGGAGGAGTTGACCTGTAAATCTCATTTAGCGTACAATCAATACACTTAGAGCAAAATTAGAAGCACAGGAAACCAACAATTTTTTTTCTAAAAGTTGATGTTTACATAGAGTCCACAGAACCGTGTCATTTGGGATGATCTGTACCAGTGCTCAAGTCCACCATGATGACCTCTTCCTTATGCTGCTCCCACATCCTCTTATTCCCTTCTCCTGTATGTATGCTAGTTTTCTACTTTTATTAAGGAAGAATTGTTGAATAAGCATTGAAATGGCCTATGGGTCAAGGGTTTGAAAAATAGTATGTTTTACATGCATTTTAGAGAAACCCTAGTTGAGGCTGCTTGGCAAACTAAGTTTGCATATTTTCAGGATTCAATTATATTATATAACAAAGGAACTTTGAACTCTAGCTCCCCATACCAGAACATCTGTTAAGTAGCAATATATCTGCTGAAGTAATCTCCTGACCAACTGTGATTAAAAAGGAATTAAAGTTAAAAGAGGGGACAGTTCACAGGAAGCCCATATGAAAATCTTTCTTCCATCTTTTCTGTTTTTCCCTGTGCTTTTCATTGTTACCGTCCAGCTTCTTATATCCAGACCAGTGTGAGCTCTGTGGACATTGAGTGCAGTTACACTGTGCTCACAGTGTGCTGTGGGAACGAGGAGAGCCCAGATTGAAAAATCACAAGGGAGTGATGGGGCAAGGAGAGTGTCATTATCAAGTATCTCTGTTTAAAAATAACAACATTACAAAGAATTAACATTAACGCAGAGGTTCCCCATGGCTAAGTTCTTTTTCGCATTCCCTTTTTTTTCTTCATATCATTGACCTGCTTTACTCATTTTTAAACCAATCTTCAATTTAGCTGATGATTCCACTCTAAATTTATTAATTTCCTTCAGTCCTCAGGGCAGATATTCTGCATTCTCACAATGTAATGTCTGAATTACTGCAACTTGATCCTTTCCATGCCTTCAGTGGGCAATGAAAATCCTGTTGCTCCTATTTTTTTTAAATTTGCATTTTTTCCCATGTCTCTCGAAATTCTAGCCGCTAGCTTCCTCCTCTTACCTTAACAACTACACTCTAATAATCTTTTATCATTGTATCAATAGTACACATGCTGCCCTTATAAATTACAACATCTTCCATCCATTGCTGAAGCTGTCTCAGTGGGATGAGATGGAATTATTTTCCCTCAATGCCTCTTAATGCTCTATAAAGTCCCAAGTCTGGTAAGCTACTTTTGTATTTGGGGAAGCATGCCTAACATCCTTTTAGCACTATTAGACATAATACTAAAAATATCTAGGCCTGGATTTTGGCAGAGTTATGGAATCTTCACAGAGTTGTGGAGACCTTTCAAAATGGCAGGTGGCACCTGGATGTGGAAGACTCGCCCCCATTTCCGACAGACCCATTTTCACTCTGCAGGGCAAGTTGAACTCAGTACTGAGTTCAAACAGACCTCATTTTTGTTGTAGCAAGGGCCTTAACCCGTGGTGTGGGAGTCACAAATTTTTAGAGTAGAAATAAATATTTTGAAGGGCAGATAAGATCTGTAGAGCTGTCATAATGTGAGGTTATTTAAATTCCCATCCCTTTAAAAATTAAAAAAATCAGGCTGCCTCTGTCAGCGAGAGTTAGGAAAAACGTTATTCTAGCAGTTATAATTGCTTTGTGTTGACATTTCCCCAAGGGCTATCACTATGTCATTATGACTGCTTGGCTGCTTTCCACAAGCTATAATTATCTCAGCAGGGTGTCCTAAATCACAATTTGATTGAGAGCTCAAAGAGATTATTAAAGGATTAGCTGTTTTTTATGTTCTAAATAGAAGTTAGGTTTTTTTTTATAAGGGATTAAGCACTTGTGGAGATGTAAATTTTTGAATGGGTTTTCTTGAATGGAAGTGTTTTGTAAATATAGTGAAGGCTGTAATAGACATTTAGACCTCTATTTTATTTCATCTCAACATGGCTCCTGAGATCTGCCCTTGGTGGATACTGAGTGAGTTGGCATGGGGGGTGTAAGGGCCAAGGGTAGTGGGTGGGTTGGCATTAAGTTTACATAGGATTATAAGGGGCCATGGGTGCATGAGGGGCATGAGTTGGCATTAGGTTGGCATGAAGTGGCATGGGATGGGAGGCCGTGATGGGATGTGAGAAGTGAAGGCTTGGGGGGCCTAAAATTTAACAAAACAACTGGGACAAAATCACAGAGAACCGAGGCGAGCCTTTTAAAAAGCCCACCTTGGCATTCAGCAGCCCCTGCCGCCGTGTCCGATCTGCACCCAGGCGGGCCCGACTCTATCCTGCACCTCCCCCACCCCCAACCCTGGAACGAAGATGGGGGAATTTGGGGGAATTTCTCCCTGGGCGGATGCAGCGAGTGAGGAAATTTCCTGACTTATGCTACCCATCTCAGGAGCGAAAATCAGGCCCTGAGTCACCTGACATGCAATCCCTCTTACTTGAAACTTGATCTTTGTTTTACAAATACAATACTCAGCTGAATCTGGTCTCGTCCTCCTCCTGTATAGATATGAGGTAGGCTTCCACTTTTGGACACAGTGCAACTGAGGAAACCACTGATTACATTTTCTTCCTGCTGGGTTATTTGTATGGTACCTGAGTAATTCCAGGTGTAGGCTTTGGAGGAAATTCAAGCACAGGCTTGTCTCTTGACTAAACCTTTTTCACCATCAGAGAACATTGAGTTTGCATCTACGATAGGCACAGGCTTATTAACAAACAAAGTGCAGAGCTCTTTCTCCCTCTGTATAGTCACAGTTTTAAAGTGTGTTGCACCATCCTAATCTGATTTACCTATTTCTTACAGCCTCAAAAGTGTGGATGTTCTTCCCACCCTCAGTCTTCCTTATATAATCTTCATACTTTGAGAACCCAATATAGGATTCACTCCACGTGATATCAAGAAACGGCTGAAAGCACTGAATACTGCAAAGACAGTGGACCCTGACAATATTCCGGCAATAATACTGAAGACTTGTTCTCCAGAACTTGCCGTGCCCCTAGCCAAGCTGTTCCAGTACAGCGACAACACTGGCATCTAACTGGCAATGTGGAAAATTTCCCAGGTTTGTCCTGCACACAAAAAGCAGGACAAATCCAGCCCAGCCAATTACTGCACCATCAATCTGCTCTCAAGCATCAGTAAAGTGATGGAAGGAGTCATCAATAGTGCTATCAAGTGGCACTTGCTTAGCAATAACCTGCTCGCTAATGCACAGTTTGTGTTCTGCCAGGGCCACTCAGCTTTGGTTCAAACATAGACAAAAGAGTTGAACTCCAGAGGTGAGGTGAGAGTGACTGCCTTTGACATCAAGGCCGCATTTGACCGAGTGTGGCATCAAGGAGCCCTAGCAAAACAGGAGTCAATGGGAATCAAGGGGAAAATTCTCCACTGGTTGGAGTCATACCTAGCACAAAGGAAGATGAGCTGTGGTTGTTGGAAGTCAGTCATGTCAGCTCCAGGATATCACTGCAGGAGTTCCTCAGGATAGTGTGCTAGGCCCAGCCCTCTTCAGCTGCTTCATCAATTGCCTTCCTTCCATCATAAGGTCAGAAGTGGGGATGTTTGCTAATGATTACACAATGTTCAGCACCATTCATGACTCCCCAGATACTGAAGCAGTCCATATCCAAATGCAGCAAGACCTGGACAGTATCCAGGCTTGGGCTGACAAGTGGCAAGTAACATTCGCGCCACACAAGTGCCAGGTAATGACCATCTCCAACAAGACAGAATCTAGCCATCGCCCCTTGATGTTCAATGACATTACCATCACTGAATCCTCCACTATCAATATCCTGGGGGTTACCATTGACCAGAAACTGAACTGGACTAGCTATATAAATACTGTGGCTACAAGAGCAGGTCAGAGGCTAGGAATCCTGCAATGAGTAACTCACCTCTTGACTCGCCAAAGCCTGTCCATCATCTACAAGGCACAAGTCAGGAGTGTAATGGAATACTCTTCACTTGCCTGGATGAGTGCAGCTCCCACAACACTCAGGAAGCTGAACACCATGAAGGACAAAGCAACCTGCTTGATTGGCATCACATCCACCAATATTCACACCCTCCACCACCAACACATAGTAGCAGCAGTGTGTACCATCTACAAGATGCACTGCAGGAATTCACCAAGGCTCTTTAGACAGCATCTTCTAAACTCACGACCACTACCATCTAGAAGGATAAAGGCAGCAGATAGATGGGAACACCACTGCCTGGAAATTCCCCTCTAAGTCACTCACCATCCTGACTTGGAAATATATCAATGTTCCTTCACTGTTGCTGGGTCAAAATCCCAGAACTCCCTTCCTGACAGCGCTGTGATGTACCTACACCACATAGACTGCAGCGGTTCAAGAAGGCAGCTCACCACACCTTCTCAAGGGCAACTAGTGATGGGCAATACATGCTAGCCCAGCCAGTGAAGCCCACATCCTGTGAATGAATTAAAAAAAACTTAACCATTTATCTTCATGTTATCTTTTATGTCTTTTAAATGTGGTGTCATCTTGATTATAGGCCCTTTAATTTAAAAGCTTCTTTAATATTATTCTCTCGTTTTAAATATTTCTTCGCTAATTTTTTTCTGCCTTCAAGACATTGATTTTTTTTTGTAAGGGTGCGGTTTCCACCAGAACCTTGCCCAAGTGCCCATTATTTGTATGTGAGTTTTGACAGTGATTGTTGGTAGGCTATTCATTGAAATTTACAGAAGATGAGGCATAGAAGGGTAGCTGTCATCATCTTCCTAACCCAGGACAATTATGTTCTAGAGTTGCCCTGGCTGAGATCAGTTAACTTAGTGCTGACTAATCATTTAACCAAGGATCTTCCTGGTTCGATGACTCAGCAACTCCAAGGAAAATCTCATCAATGGTCCACGTTTTGCATATTTAATGATGGGAAGGATATCTTGGGAAAGTTTCTGAGTCCAGCTTTGGTGAGGTGAATTAATGTTTCAGGGAGTGTTACTTAGTATTTACAGCTTAGTAACATCATGCTCCATATGAGTTTCCTTCGTCTAACCCCATCAACATATCCTATTCCTTTCTCCCTCATGCTTTCGTCTAGCTTCCCCAAAAATGCAGCACTGATCCTTGAGGAATACCGCTTCCCCAGGGTCGACCTCGATGCGTTGGCATGCCCACACCATCACCTCAGACTGAAGGCGGACAAACTCCTCCATTGTGCCTTGCAACCTGAGGAGTACAGCAGACATCCCTTCCTGATGTTCTCAAGCTTGCCTTTAAAGCTCCAGCAACTGAGGTATGAGTGAGTCCAGAGGCTCGTCATCTGACTTGGACTCAGCGGATTTCTGGCCTCCACTGGAAACCTGGAAAGTCCCTGCCGCTGCCTGCTGTGGATCGGACAGTGTGATGTGCTCACCAGATAGTGACCTCGTTTACTGTAAAGCTTGGTCCCACTGAGGTGTGTGCCTCTGTGCTAGTGGAGGGTGTGGGTGAGCACTATGACGGGTCTTCACTGAGGGTTTCAGCAGATTCCTCTTGTGAGATATCTTCAGGGCTTGAGTCGAGGACCTGGGTCGTGGACTCCCTCGGCTATTTCCCAGATGTGCCTATGAAAGCAAGGAGAGATAACACGACACATCACTCACAGCATGGTTGTGTGATGGATGTTGCACTGCTGGATCCTCACTTGGTTGAGCACCACTAACCTCACCACAGGAACGGTCCAGATCTTCATTGGCCAGCTGCACGACTCTACTTTCAAAGTCCGTAAGGACCTTGATTTCGGGCATTCCTCCACCAGCCTGCGACCTCTCCCTTTTTCTCCTGCATGAATAGAGATGGAGAGAATGCAAGCAGGACGCCTGCCAGGTCAGATGATAAGTACGCCTGGCATGTGCAGGCGGTGAGTGGTGCCATGAAAGGGAAGAGGACAGTGAATATCTGGGTGTGAGACAGTGAATGGTGATGCCCCTTGAACTGTCAGTGAGTGAGATCCCTGTAGGTATGTGATGGATTTGTGACTGTGTGCGTTGAGAGTGATGAGAAGAATGACACCCTGGCGGAATGAAGGGATCATTCGTCCTGTTTCGGCACTGGGTGGCTGTCCTCTTCTGCAGGTCGTTGGCAATGACAACCGCTGCCACTGCCTCCCAAGCCGGATTGGTGGTGATGTTGCCCCTCTTGCGGCCAGAGCATGGGTAGAGGACATCATGACAGGCCTCCAAGGCATCCAAAAGGCATTCCAGGGACACATTGCTGAATCAGGGTTGCAGTCTTCTTGCCTTTTGGGGCCATGTCTTCTGTGCAGCAGTCCTGGGCTGGAAGCACTGAGAGGTGTGTATGCATCTGCACTTTAACTATAGCGCCTGGTGTGAGAAAGCAGCGAGGTTATGCCATGGCGGGCGAATTAGAGGCCGCCCGCCAGCGAAACAACGTGTTTCATGGGAATGCATGATTAATTTGGCGGGATTGGGCGTGAAAAGCTGCCCGGCAGGTAAAACGTTCTTTTTCCCACCTGCTACCGTACTTAATGCAAATCTGGAGCGATTCCGCCTATAGAAATTCTTACACCTGAAGAAGTGGTAACAGCGACCGTTTCACTTCTAAGGGAAACAATGGATTTTAGCCTGGAGCACAGAAACTGCTTGCTGGGCTGCAGTTAAATCATTAATAGGCTATGTCACATGACCCCATTCTGCGAGCTTTTTGGATTGTTTTAATATTACATTTCTAGCCTCACAAACTCAGACTGCTGTTTTAACACCAACCAGAAAAAACTCCAGCAGCTCCTGGCTGACCAAACAGCCAGCCATCATCTCTTAACTCTACGAATTCTGTTTGATTTTAAAAGCCTCTGATCATCGTCTGCCATGCGGTCCAAGCACAGAAAGCTTATCGTGCCACAGCGCCATTCGTTTCAAGGATTTTCATGTTGTTTCCAACCAGAAACTCATCTGGACTGAACTCTGTCATGAAGGAAATCTCTTAGACTTAGACTTCTCAGATTCTTGAAATCATGTGAACTAGTATTCCTTTTTGTGGTCCTTTTATTGCTGTTGCCCATAGTTGTAAATCTTCCTCTTTTCTATCTCCGTTACTGTATATGTGTGTGTGAAGTTGTGAACACTGCCTGCACCATCCCCCACCCCTGTTGCTGGGGTTTGAATGTGAATAAACTGACCTTCTGAGTTAATCATAATGTGAGCTTGCTGCTAGCTATTATTAAATTGGATCTCACAAACTGAGGGTTTGGGGAAAGATGCCACAAACAAAAATTTGACCAGAGCCCAAATTTAAGAAACGAGCTGAATCTGATATAAAAGGAACCACTTGGAAGCTAAGAAGGAAAATTAGTGGCTGAAATGATCTTTAAAACACAAAAAAATTACTGCAGCAAATTCCCTTCCTCTAACACAAGAAAAATGGCAAATTTCTATGCCCAGATGTTGCTAAAACAAGGACATTTAAATGGCGAGACACTAGCATCCCTAAGCACAGAACAATTGGATGTTGTAGCTAGGGAATTCCAAGTTGAACTACCCTGTAAGATTAAAAGAAGTGATCTGTCCCCATTGCTGGTAGAGCATTTGGATCCCACCTATCAACTAGCAACAGGAGTTCAACCCTGACTCCGAACCCCTTTCCCTAACCACTTGAGCTGGAAAAGCTTAGAATCTAGCTAGAATTTCAGGAGAGAGAAAGAGAGCGAGAAAGGGAAAAGGAGATGGAAAGAGAGAGAGAAAGAGAAGCTCTGGAGTGGGAAAGAGAGAAAGTGAGAAAGTGAGAGAGAAGAATTCCATTTCCAAAAATTGGAAATGGAGTTAGCAACTCAAAGGGAGAGAGAGATTAGACAGATGGAAGCTGCAAGGGAAAACCCCTCTCTACCTGCTAACAGTCCAAACCTCCCTATCCCAGAACTAATCCCTGAGACCCTTAAGTAGGCTAGCTTCGTTCCAAATTTGAAGAGAGTGACATGGAATCCTTTTTCGCTACATTTGATAAGGTAGCAGGACAGCTAAAATCGCCATCAGATATCTGGGACTTTTTAATTCAAGGGCAGCTATCAAGGAGAGCCTAAGAGATCTATTCCATGCTGACCCCTGACATGTCCCCTAATTATGAACAGACCAAGGCTGTCATCCTTAGTGGCAATCAGTTAGTCCTGGAGGCATATCGCCAGCAATTCTGGAACACTCGTAAGAAATCCACACAGACCTACACAGAGTTCGAACAGCTAGAGCAAATCATGTTCAACTTGTGGATCCACTCTTTAAAAATACAGCATACCTACAAGGGATTGCGTGACTTGATATTGCCGGAGGAATTTTTAAAACTGCTTACCCCCCAAATTAAGAATGCACTTGGAGGAGCGGAGAGCCCTCACAGCCACAGATGCAGTTGTCGCAGCAGATAACTATGGCCTCACCCGAAGGCCTGGCAACTCAGGCAGTCCCTTTCCAAACCACCCCCAAAACCATTGGAAAGATAAGAAGAGCAACATAGATATGACAGGTGCTTCACCTAGAAAGGGCACGAGAAGCCCTCCTCAAGCCTGAAAAGAGAACACACGGAGACTGGTGTGTTCCCATTGTAACAAAATAGGACACTCCAGTCATGAATACTGGAGGTTGAAACGGAAGCCTTTGGGTCTTATAGGGCTCCATAAGAGTAGCCCAAAAGGACCCCCCAAAAGGTAGTGCAGCAGAGCGGACAGGGACCCTCGCTGCAGAAATGTAATAGTTATAAGGGATTCAATTGTAAGGGGAATAGATAGGTGTTTCTGTGGCCGAAAACAAGACTCCAGGATGGTATGTTGCCTTCCTGGTGCTAGGGTCAAGGATGTCTCAGAGTGGCTACAGGACATTCTGAAGGGGGAGGGTGAACAGCCAGTGGTCGTGGTATACATTGGTACAAATGATATAGGTAAAAAAAGGGATGAGGTTCTAACAGCAGAATATAGGGAGTTAGGAAGTAAGTTGAAAAGTAGGACCTCAAAGGTAGTGATCTCAGGATTGCTAACAGTGCCACGTGCTAGTCAGAGTAGAAATCGCAGGATATATCGGATGAACATGTGGCTGAAGAGATGGCGTGAGGTGGAGGGTTTCAGATTCCTGGGACATTGGGACCAGTTCTGGGGGAGATGAGACCAGTACAAACTTGGACGGGTTACACCAGGGCAGGACCGGGACTGATGTCCTAGGGGGACTATTTGCTAGAGTGGTTGGGGAGGGCTTAAACTAAAATGGCAGGGGGATGGGAACCTATGCAAGGAGTCAAAGGACAAGAACAAAAGACAGAAGGGGAATAAGAAAAGTGATAGGCAGAGAAATCAAGGGCAAAAAATCAAACAGGTCCTCAGTGAAAAATAGTGGGAACGGGACAAGTAATGTTAAAAAGACAAGCTTTAAGGCTTTGTGCCTTGAGGCAAGGAGCATTCGCAATAAAGTGGATGAATTAACCGCGCAAATAGATGTAAACAGGTATGATATAGTTGGGATTACGGAGACATGGCTGCAAGGTGATCAGGGATGGGAACTGAACATCCAGGTGTATTCAGTATTTAGGAAGGACAGACAAAAAAGAAAAGACGGTGGAGTTGCATTGCTGGTTAAAGAGGAAATTAACGCAATAGTGAGGAAAGATATTAGCTCCAATGATGTGGAATCTGTATGGGTAGAGCTGAGAAACACTAAGGGGCAAAAAACGTTAGTGGAGGTTGTATATAGACCCCCAAACTGTAGTGGTGATGTTGGGAATGGCATTAAACAGGAAATTAGAGACACATGCAATAAAGGAACATCTGTAATTATGGGTGACTTTAATCTGCATATAGAATGGGCAAATCAAATTAGTAACAGTACTGCAGAGGAGGAATTCCCGAAGTGTATACGGGATGGTTTTCTGGACCAATACATTGAGGAACCAACTAGAGAACAGGCCATCCTGGACTGGGTATTGTGTAATGAGAAAGGAATAATTGGCAATCTAGTTGTGTGAGGCCCCTTGGGGATGAGCAACCATAATATGATAGAATTCTTCATCAAGATGGAGAGAGACGTAGTTGACTCTGAGACTTGGGTCGTGAATCTTAAAGGAAACTACGATGGTATGAGACGCGTGTTGGCTATGATGGATTGGGAAACATTACTTAAAGGGATCACGGAGGATAGGCAATGACAAACGTTCAAAGAGTGCATGGGTGAACTGCAACAATTGCTTATTTCTGTCTGGCGCAAAAGTAAAATAGGAAAGGTGGCCAAACCATGGCTTACAAGGGAAATTAGAGATAGATGCAAGAAAGAGGCATACAAATTGACCAGAAAAAACAACAGACCTGAGGATTGGGAGCACTTTAGAATTCAGCAAAGGAGGACGAAGGGATTGATTAAGACGGGGAAAATAGAGTACGAGATAAGCTTGCGGGGAACATAAAAACTGACTGTAAAAGTTTCTATAGGTATGTGAAGAGAAAAAGATTGGTGAAGACAAATGTAGGTCCCTTACAGTCAGAAACAGGGGAATTTATAATGGGGAACAAATAAATGGCTGACCAACTAAATACATACTTTGGTTCTGTCTTCACAAAGGAGGACACAAATAACATACCAGAAATGTTGGGGAGCACAGGGTTTATTGAGAGGGAGGAACTGAAAGAAATCAGTATTAGTAGGGAAATGGTGTTGGAGAAATTGATGGGATTGAAGGCTGATAAATCCCCAGGGCCTGATAATCTACATCCCAGAGTACTTAAGGAAGTGGCCCTAGAAATAGTGGATGCATTAGTGGTCATCTTCCGAGATTCTATAGACTCTGGAACAGTTCCTACAGATTGGAGGGTAGCTAATGTAACCTCACTATTTAAAAAGGGAGGTAGAGAGAAAGCAGGGAATTATAGGACCAGTCAGCCTGACGTTGATAGTGGGGAAAATTCTAGAGTCCATTATAAAAGATTTAATAGCTGAGCACTTGGAAAACAGTGGCAGAATCGAGAATGTAACTAGTAGAGTTGATGAAGGGGAGCCAGTGAATGTGGTTTATTTGGACTTTCAGAAGGCTTTCGACAAAGTCCCACATAAGAGATTAGCGTGTAAGATTAAAGCACATTGGATTGGGGGTAGTGTATTGAGATGAATAGAAAACTAGTTGGCAGACAGGCAAAAAAGACTACGAATAAATGGGTCTTTTTCCGAATGGCAGGCAGTGACTAGCGGGGTACCGCAGGGATCAGTGCTGGGACCCCAGCTATTCACAATATATATTAACGATTTAGATGAGGGAACTAAATGTAATATCTCCAGATTTGCAGATGACACAAAGCTGGGTGGGCGGGTGAGCTGTGACGAGGATGCAAGATGCTTCAGTGTAATTTGGACAAGCTGAGTGAGTGGGCAAATGCATGCAAATGCAATATAAAGTGGATAAATGTGAGGTTACCCACTTTGGTAGCAAAAACAGGAAGGCAGATTATTATCTGAATGGCTATAAATTGAGAGAGGGAAATCTGCAACGAGACCTGGGTGTCCTCGTACACCAGTCGCTGAGGGTAAGCATGCAGGTGCAGCAGGTGATAAAGAAGGCAAATGGTTTGTTGGCCTTCATAGTGAGAGGATTCGAGTACAGGAGCAGGATTGTCTTGCTGCAATTATACAGGGCCTTGGTGAGATCACACCTGGAATATTGTGTGCAGTTTTGGTCTCCTTATCTAAGGATGGATGTTCTTGCTTTGGAGGGAGTGCAACGAAGGTTTATCAGACTGATTCCTGGGATGGCGGGACTGACATATGAGGAGGTATTGAGTCGGTTAGGATTATATTTGCGGAATTCAGAAGAATTGGGTGGGCAGAATCTCATAGAAACTTATAAAATTCTAACAGGACTAAACAGGGTAGATGCTGGAAGGATGTTCCTGATGGTGGGGAGTCCAGAACCAGGAGTCTGAGGATATGGGGTAGACCATTTAGGACTGAGATGAGGAGAAATTTCTTCACCCAGAGAGCGGTGAGCCTGTGGAATTCAATACCACAGAAAGTAGTTGAAGCCAAAACATAGTATGTTTTCAAGAAGGAGTTGAATTTTGCTCTTGGGGCGAAAGGGATCAAAGGATATGGGGAGAAAGCGGGAACAAGCTATTGAGTTGGATGATCAGCCATGATCATAATGAATGGTGGAGCAGGCTCGAAGGGCCAACTGGCCTACTCCTCCTATTTTCTAATTTTAAAAAAATCTAATAAAAAATAAAACCTTTTGAGGGTGTGGCCCTATGTGTGGCCAAGTGGACAAACTCCCAGAGCGCTTTCAGATTTTTGCCCTTCGAGGAACAGTGTCCCTGTACCTCTCCCAGAATGTGAGCAAGTCCATTGCACTGCTCTGGGATACAGGAGCCACTCAGTTCTTAATGTTGCAGGAAACATTAGCCTACACTGCTGAGTCCTCCCTGAAAGCCAAGGCATTGAACAGTGGAGTGAGAGAAGGATACATGTCTGTTCCCCTCCATCCAAACAGCCAGACACCATCTCTCAATCCTCGAATCCTGTTTTATTTTAAAAGGAATCATTGCCTGTCAAGCAGTCCAAACGTAGAAAACCCATTGTGCTGCACCATCATTCGTTTCAAGAATTTTCAAGACTTCTCGGATTCTGGAAATCACGTGGACTAATATTCATTTTTTTGGTTGTCTTACCGTTGTTGCCCATAGTTGTAAATCTTCCTCTTTTCCATCGCCTCTTGCTATGTATATATCTGTGAGATTGCGAACACTACTCCACCTGCCCCTCCCCACAGGTTTGAATGTAACAAACTAACCATTGATATAAAAGCAAAATCTGCGGATGCTGGAAATCTGAAATAAAAACAGAAAATGCTGGAAAAACTCAGCAGGTCTGACAGCATCTGTGGAAAGAGAAACAGTGTTATCGTTTCGAGTCCATATGACTGTATATTGAGTTAATCATAATGCGAGTTTGCTGTGACTTATTATTAAATTGGTTCATGCAAACTGAAGGCTTGGGGAAACATGCCACAGCCCACTTTAAAAATAATTAAAAAACACCTCTGCTTTTGGACAGATGGGAGAGGATAAAGAAGTTCAGTATCTCTCTCTCTCCTGCCTGTTAACAGACAAACAACCAGATAGCAACCCTTCAAGAGACCAGGCTTGCCAAGAGCGGATCAGGCTTGCTGAAAGCGGATCAGTGAAAGAAAAACATTACATGTTTATCCGGCAAGGGAAGAGTTCAGAGGAAGCAGGTGAGTAAGGTATAGGCTTCCCTGTAGGGAACTTGCTACTCTCGATGGTAGAACCCCACACAAATGGTTCAGAACATGTTCTCTCCATCCGCTTTCAACTCAAACAGGGCCAGGTAACCTCATGAGAATCTGTGCTCCAATACTGTGTTGCACTACAGAAGCGAATGAGGAGCTTTGACACTGCTATCAGCACAATCCAAAATCGGGTGCGGAGCATGAGGCATACCCCTCCTGCCTCAGACATCGTGGCCTGAGAAAAGTAAATGGGAATGGACAGAAACTACTTGAGCTTTGTTGCTACCATGAGCTTTGTGTAACTAACACCTTCTTTCAGAACAAACCATCCCACAGATGGATGCCCTGAAACCATTCAAGATCAGGGCATTGGCTGACTCTGATCGTCACCAGATGTGACTCTGAAGAGCGTGCTCAGTACACTTAGCTACCACAGAGCTGACTGTGTTACAGATCACTCTGGTGTGTACTAGTGTCATGAAAAGCCAATTACAACCACAAATTACTTATTGAACTTATTATATGGGCATATTGAACTTTTTAAGGAAAATGTGTGTTTTTAAAGAAATACAAGCAAGGACACTGAGAAAAATATGGCTGACAATGTAAAGTGACCACTTTCTGGTAAAATCCCTATGTGCATTATACTGACAGACCTGGCCTGAGAGAATATGGAATGTCACACCTGAAAAGGTGTCATGGCCTTCTTCAAGCAGAGACACTTAAAAGGGGGAAAAGAAAGATGAACTTTAATCTCTTGTGGATGCAGAGACAAAAGACTGATTACCACATCTCAGTCGTGATCTGAAATCCATCTCCTGTTGATTCATATCTCAGAATGTGTAAAATGGTAGGAGATCAAAGAAAACAGACTCTGGTCGCAAGACATGGTTTTATTTCCCTTACAGATCTACAGAGGGAAAAATATGCTAAAAAGCTAGCTACAGAGCAGTGCAGGGGGTGCTAGTGTGCTGTTGTGCTCTGTGTGTGACAGCAAGAAGACCAACTAGTCACCCCTGCAGTTACAGACGTCTTTCTGTCTCTCTCTCTCTCCCTCTCTCTGTCTGTCTCTCTCTGTTGCTGGAGGCAAGGCTCAGCAGAAGCCACAATCAGAAAGGAAATAAGTCAGTTTCTTCAGCTATCCTGCAGAACCAATCTCTCCAAACCCACTGCGAAACTGCTAAAGTCAGCTCTAACAGAATCACCCAACTTAACAGCTGCAACACTTTGCCATCTACGCCTCGTGGACAAGCCAAAGGCTGATTCGTATATCTTTTTAAACTCTTATTTGGACTCTTAACTTCTCACTTCTGATCTATGTGTATGTGTGTTGCATTTTTATTATTTTTGTCAGGTTTTTAGTAACTAATAAACTTACTGTTTCTTTGACTCAAGAAGTTTAAATTTGCCCTTTCTAAAAAAAAAATACAACTGAACTGGGAAAAGGTATACACCGGGGAAGGGATCCCTTTTAAATTAGCCTTGTTGTGACCAACTGAGGGGGTTGAATAAAGCCAGGTCATTCCTTTTGAGGCGGGAGCATAACAAAATTGGGGCTCCATTCGGGAAGTTAGTAAATTGGGGTACCTTACCTGGGGACCGGTCATAACACTAGGATGGAACCCTTGAATTTTTTCATTCAGATTAGAAATGCTGTCCTCGTAATAACATCAGCCATACTGTCTACTCAGATAAAAACAAGTTGAGTGAATGAGCAAATACATGACAGATGCAGTATAATGTGGGTAAGTGTGAAGTTGTCTACTTCAGTAGCAAAAACAAAATTGCAGAGTATTATTTAAATGGTGATAGACTGGGAAATGTTGATGTACAAAGGGACCTGGTCCTTGTCCACCAGTCACTGAAACCAAGCATGTAGGTGCAGCAAGCAGTTAGGAAGGCAAATGGTATGTTGGCCTTCATTGCAAGAGGATTTGAGTTTATGAGTAATGTTGTCTTACTGCAGCTGTACAGGGCCTTAGTGAGACCACACCTGGATTTTTGTGTGCAGTTTTGGTCTCCTTATCTCAGAAAGGATATACTTGCCATAGAAGGGAGTGCACCGAAGTTTCACCAGACTGATTCTTGGGATGACGGGATATTTATATGAGGAGAGATTGGGTCGACTAAGCCTCTATTCACTGGAGTTTAGAAGAATGAGAGGGAGTCTCATTGAAACATATAAAATTCTGATAGGGCTGAACAGACTGGATGCAAGGAGGATGTTTCCTCTGGCTGGGTGGCTTAGAACAAGGATTCATAGTCTGAGGATATGGAGTAAGCCATCCAGGACTGAGATGAGGAGAAATTCCTTCACTCAGAGGGTGGTGAACCTGTGGAATTCTCTACCACAGAGGGCTGCGGAGGCCAAGTCACTCAATATATTTAAGAAGGAAATAGATTTCTAGACATTAAAGGCATCAAGGGATATGGGGAGAGAGAGGGAGTATGGCGTTGACATAGAGGATCAGCCATGATCATATTGAATGTTGGAGCAGGCATGAATGCCCTATTCCTGCTCCTACCTTCCATGTTTCTATGTTTCTAACTTGACTGAGAATACCAAACTGTGAGTCTACCAAGCCTGCGTCCTCAGCTCACTCCTCTACAGTGATGAGACCGTGACAACATATGTGAAGCAGGAGAAAAGGTTGAACAATTTCCACCTTTGCTGTCTCAGACGTATTCTTGGCACCTGGTAGGACAATGTCACCAACTGAGGTCCAAGTATGAATTACAGTAAAATCTAAAATAATTTTAAATACTGTACAAACAGAAACGGCATCATTTTAGTTATATTCTGAGCTTGTCAAAGAGTTGATAAGCAGTCAGTTTAATCAGCAAGCAGCAGCTGATTAAGATGGTGTCTGACGTTTTATTTAGACATAAGATGAAGTAGGGGTGTAAATAATTCGAGGAATTAGATCTGTGGAACAGAACCATCAGATACCAAAATGTCTGCATGTCAGTAGAATGTAAGATTGCTGTCCCTGTGGACATAATCTCCAGTAACAATTCTGATCTGGGTAAAATGGCACAAGTGAACTGCGAGCAGAACTCTTTGTTCTAGTTCAGTGTCCATCTGATCACTGCTAAAGTGCATTGAGAATGCCTCCAAACCACAATTGGATTGCTTACAGCAGTCAGTCTGACCAAAGCATCTGGGAAATGCTTATGTTTTCAAAGTAGAGTCATGTGTAGTTTAGGGGTTAAAGGCCTTTATATGCATTTGTGGAAACCACAGGGTGATGTAAATTTGAGTGACTTGGATGTTAACAGTCAACAATGAAGGTTTGATCTGTCTCTCAAGATACTATTTTCTATTACAAATTGGGCCAGAAGTCTTGTCACAAGAGCAAGATCTAAAATTTTTTTTTAACAGCCTAACTTCTCTATTTTCAGCTTGGTGGCTGATGTGGTCGTGTTCAATTCAGCATTTAATATGGAATCATTCCTCATGTCCATTGGCTCTTTCATGAAGCTAATTCCTGATCATCGACCCAAAGAACTAGAGAAACACATTAGGCCCAAGTGCCAAGTGCTGTATTTTCCAATCAGGTTTCCTGACATTACCAGGTCAGTAACTGGGACATGCTGATATTTAAAGTTCACTAAAGAGCTAACATGAGTGCAGTGATCTTTTTCAGTGTTTCCATGCATTTTTTTTTCATGTGTGATAGTTTGCTCTGCCCAAAACAAGAACTCATCCAGTGTAAGTAAGTTAATTTGATGAATGTGTAAGGTTATTAGTGAAGCAATGAAAATGCCTACAGCCCTTTTTAAAGCTGCGGTATATTTTGGAGAACCATTTCTTTTCAGTTGTGATTTGGAAGAGCATTTTACCATATTGGGCAAAAATATAATGAATGAGGAAAGATATTTTTTGTATATAAAGAACAACACTCAACATTTATTTGGGTTGCAGCCTACCCTTGTGTTGCCTGAAGCACCTTATCCTTACAGCATGCCATATGAAATCTAGTATTGCAGATAAGCCTATAGGAGTTGCTCGACATGAAGGGAACATTTTCTTAGAAACTAGTAACTGAGTATCCCAGATTCATGAAAAGAGAATGACATCATTGATGATTGAATGTAGAGGTGTTGGGCCTGTTCAAATTTGATTATATTGTAAAATTGTACTATTTTTCCACCTGATATAGTTTACTTGGCGGTAACAACTTTCATTTGATTGCTTGCACTGTAATTGCTGAAAGTAATTTTAAGATAATATTTTCTTGCTGTGTTGTTATTATTGGATCTATAGCCAGAGAAACAAGGGGCAGAGTTGCAAGATTTTTTTAAATGAAAAGATTTCTGGCTACCTTCTGATCCGTCTTGCCTCACTGGAATTTTTCTTTAAACAGAGACAGCATAATAATATTGTAATCAAATAAGAACTTCGGATCAGCCGCAACTGTGACACTGATTGATAACTAGTGCAAAATCTGAATTAAACTATTGATGCACAAAAAAATGATAGCCCCCCCTTCCCCTAAAAATATGCAGAATGAGAAGGGAGTATATAATGTTTCACAAATGACATTATGATTGACCGCATTAATATTCAATTTTTTCCTTTATAGGTACAAAAACATTAAATGCTCATTCTAACGGTCTATCATTTGTCACCATCAATACAATAAAGATTATAATGGAGGCTCACTTTCAACTCACTTTCTTATTCCATGCGTGAGCACGGCATGCTATTTAAACTGCATTTGTGATAACAGTATAGAAGAGCTCATTTATCTCACTGTGAACAGTAAAGTATTATTAGCCCAGTTTGTTTTAGTAATTATAAGCTGCTTAAGTCATTACTGTACAGTAATGGAATTATTTGATTGTACATATCAAAACTGAGATTGTGGTACATTTGCATATTTTCTATTATCTAATGACATTCATCTACACCTGCAGGAACATTCCACATATAAGGTGACATCGGTCAAAATGAGAGTTTTCTTTCCAAAATGAGAGCTTTTATTTTAATCAGTTCATTTAGCTTTCTTGGTGTTGATATGTGTGTGAAAGAGATTTGACATTGAAATAATTGAATCAAAGATGAATATTCGGCTCAACAATTCTGTGAATAAAAAAAAGTTATCATGCCAGACATTTAAAGCTCTTGTGTTTAAAATGAAAAGCCATCCTTGAGGTCTTGAACCCATTGAATATCATCACCAGATAAGATGTGAGATGGGTCAGGGTAATTGCTGATCAGCCCAGAATGTAGCTCCCCAAAGGTGCATGATGAGACTGTTATTGTGAATGTCATGTGCTGCCCTTGCACTCCATACATTAGAAAGCAGTTCCAAGCTCTTTTGTCACTTGACTCAAATCTTTCTGAAGATCTCCAGATTGAGCATAAAAGGCCCTGAACATCATGCTGGCTAATTTGAAAGACCCAATTAGCACATTCACTTGAAAACTTTATCTTCAATTGTGACTACTAATATTAAAGCTAAAATGTCTGGGAAGACCAAAGTACAATTAACTTCCAAAATTATAATTGTGTTTATTTCATAGATTATTTATTATGTTATTAACTATATATAGTTTTCATATTAAGACAGTGGTAGTTTCTGTTTGTGCTTATAGGGTATATTATATTTCCTCTTTTTCACGGGTATAGTTCGGTTTATAATGGTAACAGTTCTTGTGTTATGGAATTAACATACCCTACTGGGAAAGCATCAGGCAAAAACCTAGAAGATAAAGGCACTGCCTGGTGTGTTGCTAAGCTGCACAGAGCAGAAGATTTCAGGTTTGATTTCTGGTTTGTCCTGAGATTGCATGTCTTGGCAGAGAGTAGGGATAAATCGGTCATTTTCTGGTTGGCAAGCTGTTACGAGTGGGGTGCCACAGGGATCAACTATTTGCAGTCTATATCAATGACTTGGGTGAAGAGACTGAATGTACAATAGCTAAATTTGCTGATGACACAAAGATTGGTAGGAAAGTAAGTTGTCAAGAGGGCATGTAGAGTCTACAAATGGATTTAAATAGGTTAAGTTAGTGGGTAAAAATTTAGCAGATGGAGTATAATGTGGGGAAATGTGAACTTGTCCACTTGGCTGGAAGAATAGAAAACAATATATTATTTGAATGGAGAGAGACCACTACTGTACAGAGGGATCTGGGCGGCCTGGTACATGAATCACAAAAAGTTGGTATGCAGGTGCAACAAGTGATTGGGAAGGCAAATGAAATGTTGGCATTTATTGCAAGGGGAATCAAGTATAAAGGTAGGGAAGTGTTGCTGTAGCTGTACAGTGCCTTAATTAGATTGCATCTGGAGTACTGTGTATAGCTTTAGTCTCCTTACTTAAGGAAGGACATAAAATTGCATTAGAAGCAGTTCAGAGAAGGTTCACTTGACTGATTCCAGGGGTGAAGGGGTTATCTTGAGGAAAGGTTGAGCAGGTTGGGCCTATACCCATTGGAGTTTAGAAGAATGAGAGGTGATCTTATTGAAAAATATAAGATCCTGAGGGGACTTGACAGGGTGGGTGCTGAGAGGATGTTTCCCCTTATAGGGAAGTCTAGAACTATAGGACAGTTTAAAAATTAGGGATCTTCCATTTAAGACTGAGATAAGGAGAATTTTTTTCTTTCAGAGGGTCATTAGTGTGTGGAATTTTCTTTCCCAGAGAGCAATAGAGGCTGGGTCATTGAATATATTTAAGGCTGAATTGGATAGGTTTTTGATGGACAAGGGAATCAAAGGTTATGGGGGATGGACTGGAAAGTACTACAAAACCTGGTATTTGGCTGTCTGTGAGTTACAGCGAATTAATGTAATTAATTTGATACCTTAAGTTGCAAGAGATGTCAGAGAAATTATGATCAGTGGATCCCTAAAATTGATCTATCTCCTTAGGCTCATCCCAGAAATTGGTTATTTATTCCATTCACAGAGCCTATAATTTATGCTTTTTAAAAATTTGATTTTTTGAGGGGTTTGTTTCATATACATTCATGGGATGTGAGTGTTGCTGCCAGCATTTATTGCCCCTAATTCCCTTGGGAAGCTGGTGAACCACTGCCTTTAACCACTGTGATCCATGTGTTGTAGGTACACCCACAGTGTTGATGGGAGGGAATTCCAGGATTTTGACCCAGTGACAGTGAACCAGCAATGATATGGATCCAAGTCAGGATAGTATGTAACTTGGAAAGGAACTTGCAGGTGGTGGTATTCCCATGCATCTGCTACCCTTGTCCTTCTAGGTAATAGAAATCATGGGTTTGGAAGATTCTGTCGAATGAGTCTTTGTCATGGATTGTGTCAGGCTTCTTGAGTGTTGTTGGAGCTGCATTCATCTTGGCATGTGGGAGAGTATTCCATCACACTACTGACTTGCACCTTAGAGATAGTGGAAAGGCTTTGGGGAGTGAGGAGGTGAGTTATTCACCACAGAATTCCTAATCTTGACCTGTTCTTGTAGCCACAATATTCATATGGCTGATCTAATTAAGTATCTTGACAATTAAGTAACCCCCAGAATGTTGATAGTGGGGGTTTCAGTGATTGCAGTGCCATTGAACCTCAAGAGGGGATGTTTAGATTCTCTCTTGCTGAAGGTGGTCATTGCCTGGTAATTGTATGGTGTGATTGTTACTTGCCACTTTTCAGCCTGCATGTTATCCAGATATTGCTGCATGTGGGCATGGACTGTTTCAGTACCTGAGGAGTTGGGACTGAACATTCTGCAGTCACCAGTGATCATCTCTACTTCTGACCCCATTGAGGGAGGATCATTGATGTAGCAGCTGAAGATGGTTGGGCCTAAGACACAAACCTCAGTAACTACTACATCAATGTCATGGGGCTGAGATGATTCACCCCTAACAATCACAGCCATCTCTCTTAGTGTTAGATATGACTGCAACTAGTGGAAAGATTTCCCTCTGATTTTCATTGACATCAATTTTGCTGGGACTACTTGCTGCTTTGTTGTCAAGGGCAGTCACTCTCACCTCACCTTGGTAATTCAGCTCTTTTGTCAATATTTGGATCAAGGCTGTAATTGGGTCCGGAGCCGAGTGGCACTAGCAGAACCTAAACTGAGCATTGGTGAACTGGCTATTGCTGAGTAAATGCCGTTTTATAATACTATTGGTGACATTGTCCATCAATTTTCTGATGATTGAGAGTAGACTGAAGGGGCGATAATTGGTCGGATTGGAAAGTGTCCTACTTTTTGTGGATGGGACATTGCTGAACAATTTTCTGCCTTGTCGGAAAGGGCAACATATTTATAAAAGACAAAAAAGGTCCCCTTTGCCCAGACCTGAAACATGCATTAGATCTTTTGCACAGAGAATCATATATCACAAGTGGCCATTCAGCCCTTCATGCCTGTACCAGCTCTTTAAATCCAAAGAACAATCCAAACAGCTCCACTTCACCCTACTTTTTTTTTCCTTAGTGCTGCAATTTTAATCCATTTTAAGTATTTATCCAATCGCCTTTTGAAAATTGTTTTTGACTCTGCTCCCACCACCCTTTCAGGCCGTGAATTCCAGATCCTCATAATTCAATAAATTAAAAACCAGTAGCTTTTCATCTCTCACTGATTTTTTTTTGCCGCTTGTTTTAAATCTGTGTCCTCTGATTAACAACCAACCTATTGGTGGAAACAGTTTCTCCCTATCTACTCGTTCAAAACCCTTCATAATTTTGAACACCTCTATTAAATCTCTCTTTAACCTTCTCTGCTTCGGGGATACCAGTGTTGTAGACGTACTGGAGGGGCACAGCCAGTTCTGGAATACAAGTCTTCAGTACGACAGCTGGCATGCTGTCAGGGCTCATAGTCCTGGTTGTATCCAGTGTGTTCAGCTGTTTCTTGATATGTAGAATAAATCAAATTTGCTGAAGATTGGCTTCTGTGATTCTGGGGACCTCAGGAGGAGGCTGAGATGGATCATTGACTGGACACTTCTGGCTGAAGGTGGTTGCAAATGCTTCAGCTTTGTCTTATGTACTGACTCATTGACTTTACTGATTTGATTGGTGTGCAAAGAATGGCTGAGACAATGCAACACAGGAACAAAAGTTATATGACATTGAAATATTATAATACTTGTGATGCCATTAGTTTGAAATATTTTTCATGGTTTTTGTAGCTGGTATCATAATTGCAAACAGATGGCATTGTAAAAGTTTGATGGCTGTAATTGTTTTTAAGTTGAATATTTCCATGCAGTTCTAATTTAAATGTATCTGATGTTTTGTGAGCAAAACATATGATGAAGGCTCATTGGATACAACTTGTAATGTTGATTCTGTGTTTGGATGTGCCAGTAAAACTGACAGTGATTAAGCGAGCATCACAGAGAATTGGGCCAGAAAGCTTTGGGCCTGTTTTTCGTCTGACACACAGTATGATTCTGCAACCAGACTGTGCTTTTATGCTAGTCTGGCATAAAATACAAGCTACCAGTGAGACCATTTGCTGTGCTATGTTTTTACCTGGTGAGACCTTTTGCCATGTTTAAACCAGGAATGCCATGATGTTCTTTGGCTCCCATTTATGGTGGATGCTACAATAAAGGGGCCTTCCAGCCGTTTGGGAAATTGCACTCTTAGAAGGAACTAACATAGGAACAGGAGTAGGTAGGCCATTCAGTCCCTCATGTCTGTTGCACCATTCGAAGGGATCATGGCTGTTGATAGATCTTAACTCTATCTACCTGCCTTGATTCCATATCCCTAATATCTTTGGCTAGAAAAATTTATCGATCTCAGATTTAAGATTATTAATTGAGCCAGCACCTACTACATTTGTAGGAGAGAGGTCCATACTTCTACAGTGCTTTTCCTGCAGAAGTATTTCCTAACTTCTCTTCTCAGTGGCTTGGCTCAGATTTTAAGGTTGCGGCTCCTTGTTCTAGACTCTCTGTCGACCTTATCAATTCCTTTCAAAATTGTGCAAACCTCAATCAAATCATTCCTTAACCTTCTATATTTCAAGGAATTCAAGCCTTGTTTATGTAATCTCTTGAAGCCCTGAGTAACATTTTGCTGAATCTGCATTCCACTCCTTCCACACCTTTATAAGTTGTGGTGCCCTGAAGTATACACTGTACCCTAGTGCTTTGTATAGCTGTATCTAAAATCCTCGCCTTTATATGCTATACTCATTATAAAGGCTATCACACCTTTCGCCTTTTTGAGATTTTGTAGATTTATTATCTGTATCTGTGGAACTCTAAATCTTTTTGGACCTCCAATGTTGTTAGCTCTTCACCATTTAAATAATACTCTGAGCTATCCTTTCCTTGATCAAAATGGATGATTTCACAATTACCTACATTGAAATCCATCTGCCAGTTTTACTCACTCACTCAATCTATAATTGTCTCTGCATTTTTATATATCTGTTTACACTACTTACTATGCCACAATCTTTGTGTCATCAGCAAACTTGGATACATGGTTTTTAATTGCATTATCCAAATCATTAATAAATATAGTAATTAGCTGGGGCCAGAGCTCAGATCATTATGGGACTCTACTGGTCACTTCCTTCCAATTTGACCATATCCATTATCCCTACTGTTTATCTTCTACCATTTAACCAGCCTTTTAACCAGGCAATAATTTGTCTTCAGTTCCATGAACTTTAATTTTAGTTAACAGTCTCTTATGTGGAACATTATTGAATGCCTTCTATAACTACATGTAAACTATATCCATTGACTTTTCTCTGTTTACTACTTTAGTTACTCCTTAAACATTCAATTAGATGTGCTGGTCATGACCTACCCTTTACAAATTCATGCAAGCTCTTTCTCATCAGCTATAATTTTTCCAAGTGCTCAATTACTGCCTCCTCACTTATAGATTCCAATAATAAAATAAAAACAGAGAATGCTGGAAATTCTCAGCAGCTCAGACAGCATCTTCAGAGAAGCACAGAGTTAATGTTTCACGTTGATAACAATGCATTAGAACTGGAAAAAGAAAGGGATTCCAAGAAGTTGCCCACAACAGATCTTAGATTAACAGGTCATTAATTCCTTTGTTTCTCTCACCTTGTTGGAGTGGTCATTCAGGGCTATGAGGTGGTGTGGATTTCCTCACCTATATAAACAAAAAAATCAATGTTTGAAAATATGGCAAATTTGGTAGAATGTACTCTGGGTGTAGGTCTTCAATGTTCATCACCAAGAGTGGCTTGGTAGCACCACTACTGACTGAGCTGGCCGAGTCCTAAATGACATAGCTGCTAGACTGGGTCTGCGGCAGGTGGTGAGGGAACCAACAAGAGGAAAAAACATACTTGATTTCATCCTCATCAACCTGCCTGCCTCAGATGCATCTGTCCATGACAGTATCGGTAGGAGTGACCACCGCACAGTCATTGTGGAGACGGTGTCCCGCCTTCGCATTGAGGATACCCTCCATCGCGTTGTGTGGCACTACCACTGTGCTAAATGGGACAGATTTCAAACAGACCTAGCATTTCAAGACTGGGCATCCATGAGGTGCTGTGGGCTATCAGCAGCAGCAGAATTGTACTCGAACACAATCTGTAACCTCATGGTCCGGCATATCCCCCACTCTACCATTACCATCAAGCCAGGGGATCAACCCTGGTTCAATGAAGAGCGCAGGAGGGCATGCCAGGAGCAGCTCCAGTTATACCTTAAAATGAGGTGCCAAACTGGTGAAACTATAACACAGGACTACTTGCGTGCCAAGCAGCATCAGCAATAAGCGATAGACAGGGCTAAGCAATCCCTCAACCAACGGATCAGATTTAAGCTCCACAGTCCAGCCACATCCAGCCATAAATGGTTGGTGGACAATTAAACAACTCACTGGAGGAGAAGGCTCCACAAATATCCCCATCCTCAATGATGGAGGAGCCCAGCACATCGGTACAAAAGATAAGGCTGAAGCATTTGCTACAATCTTCAGCCAGAAGTGCTGAGTGGGTGATCCATCTCAGCCTCCTCCGGAGGTCCCCAGATGCCAGTCTTCAGACAATTTGATTCACTCCACGGGATATCAAGAAACAGCTGAAGGCATTGGATATGGCAAAGGCTATGGGCCCTGACAATATTCCAGCAATAGTATTGAAGACTTGTGCTCCTAGCTGCGCCCCTAGCAAAGCTGTTCCAGTACAGCTACAACACTGTCATCTACCCAGCTATGTGGAAAATTTCCCAGGTATGCCCTGTACACAAAAAGCAGGACAAATCCAACCCGGCCAATTACTGCCCCATCAGTCTACTCTCCAAGTAAAGTAATGGAAGGAGTCATCAACAGTGGCATCAAGCGGCACTTGTTTAGCAATAACCTGCTCGCTGACGCTCAGTTTGGGTTCCACCAGGGCTACTCAGCTCCTGACCTCATTACAGCCTTGGTTCAAACATGGACAAAGGAGCTGAACTCCAGAGGTGAGGTGAGAGTGACTGCCCTTGACATCAAGGTCGCATTTGACAGAGCGTGGCATCAAGGAGCCCTCGCAAAACTGGAGTCAATGGAAATCAGGGGGAAAATTCTCCACTGGTTGGAGTCATACCTAGCACAAAGGAAGATGGTTGTGGTTGTTGGAGGTCAGTCATCTCATCTCCAGGACATCACCGCAGGAATTACTCAGGGTAGTGTCCTCGCCCCAACCATCTTCAGCTGCTTCATCAATTACCTTCCTTCCATCATAATGTTAGAAGTGGGGATGTTCGCTGAAAATTGCATGATGTTCAGCACCTTTCGCGACTCCTCAGATACTGAAGCAGTCCATGTCCAAATGCAGCAAGACCTGGACAATATCCAGGCTTTGGCTGACAAGTGACAAGTAACATTCACGCCACACAAGTGTCAGGCAATGACCATCTCCAACAAGAGAGAATCCAACCATCGCCCCTTGAAGTTCAATGGCACTACCATCACTGAATCCCACACTATTAATATCCTGGGGGTTACCATTGACCAGAAGCTGAACTGGACTAGCCATATAAATACTGTGGCTCTGGGAGCAGGTCAGAGGCCAGGAATCGTGCAATGAGTAACCCACCTTCTGACTCCTCAGTGCCTGTCCACCCTCTACAAGGCACAAGTCGGGAGTGTGATGGAATACTCCCCACTTGCCTGGATGAGTGCAGCTCCCACAACACTCAAGAAGCTTGACACCATCCAGGACAAAACAGCTCACTTAATTGGCACCAGATCCACAAACATTCACACCCTCCACCACCGACGCACAGTAGCAGCAGCGTGTACCATCTACAAGATGCACTGCAGGAATTCACCAAGGCTCCTTAGTCAGCACCTTCCAAACCCATGACCGCTATCATCTAGAAGGACAAGGGCAGCAGATAGATGGGAACACCACCATCCGGAAGTTCCCTCCAAGTCACTCACCATCCTGACTTGGAAATATATCGCCGTTCCATCACTGTCGCTGGGTCAAAATCCTGGAACCCCATTCCTAATGGCGCTGTGGGTGTACCTACGCCACATGGACTGCAGCGGTTCAAGAAGGGAGCTCACTACCACCTTCTCAAGGGCAACTAGGGATGGATGGGCAATAATGCTAGCCCAGCCAGCGAAGCTCACATCCCATGAATGAATTAAAAAAAATATATTCTCTGTTGTGTTGCCACCATACTGTATACACCTGTGTCAGTACTGAATAAATGAGTAGAGAAAAAAATTATGAAGCTAAGTATGGCACTAATCCAAGAGACCTCTGTATTACCTGTCTCTCAGACCTTTTATGGACCATCTTCATAGAATTTGGAGGGCAATCTCATACTAATGAGTCAATGTATCCCTTGTGTACCACTGTTCCTCCATGTTATGGGAATAGTTGAGACTGAACATTACAAAAGCATGGATGAGAATTTTAGAAGGCCTGAGGCACTGGTGGAGATAATATATTATGGGTTACTATACCTATCTGTTACGTATGGCTGCTTCCTATAAGCAGATATAAAACATATATCTGTTGTAATTTGAAAAAGCACAGCAACAGCTTATACTTATATAACAACTTTGCCTCAGCTGATTAGATTCCTAAACTCTTACCTGTCCTTGTATCACATTCAGATTTGACTACTCCAATGCTCTCCTGGCTGGCATCCCATCCTGCAGAGTCTGTAAACTTCAGTTCATCCAAAATTCTGTGCTCAGTCTCAATTGCCCATTCCACCTATCCTTGCTGACCCACATTGGCTTCTTGACCCCTCCCCCCCCCATGCCTCTAATTTAAAATTTTCGTTCTGATGTTTAAATGTTTTCATGTACTTACTCCTCCTTAACTCTGTAACCCTCTCCAGCTGTACAACATCCGCTCCCCCGGCCCCTGATCTAGTTTACTTCTGTGCATTCACTCCCCATTCATCCCACCATTGGATTCATCCCTTGCATTTAGGCTTTATAGGCCCCACCTGTGGAATTCCTTCTCTAAACAGTTCTGTCTCTCCACCTCCCATTCCTCCTTAAAACCCACCTTTCTAGTCACCCCCTCTGAAAAGCTGCTTTTTTTGAAGGTCCATTTTCTGTCTGATTCTACATTTATGTAGTGCCTTGGAACATGTTTCTACATTAAAGACACTTTATAAATGCAATTGTTGTTGCTATTGTCTTTCTGATGGAGAGATATAAAGTCAGAAATTCAGCTCAGGAGTAAATATTTGCAAGGAGGTTGCAAATAGTGTAATTCAGTTTTAGATGATAGATGGAGTGGCAAGGTATAGTGTCTGTGGTGGAGGCAGAAGAAGATGGCTGCAGTCTTCCCAATATTTAACTTAAGGGAATTGCTAACTGTGTAAGACTGGATGTTGGATGAGCAATCTGACAGCTCTTAGGCAATAAAGGTGTCAAGAGAGATGAATGCTGATCCCTTGTCTGCAGGTGATTTAACCAAAGGGCAGCATGTAGATATTCAGGAAGGCACTGAACACATTGAGACACTTTGTTGGGAATGTGCATAGGCAGGTGTCAAGGCACCTTCTCCAAACTGTCCAACCCTTCAAGCACTACCTGCCTCACATGTGGCAGAGTCTGCAGATCATGCATTGGACTTATCAGCCATTTCAGAACCAATCGAATCAGAGTGGAAGTAAGTCATCCTAGATCTCAAGAGACTGCTTAAGAAGAAGAAGATAAGTAAGAGGTAAATGTCATTGATGGATCATTGTTGAACTTGTGATGTTATGGTGCTTGGTTGGGAAGAGAAGCCATTGCTGGAAATACTTGGCAACAATTGGAAAGGTAAGAATTGAACCATGTTGAGCAACAGAGGAGATATGGTGGAGGAGGATGGTGTGATTGTGAATGATTCCAGGAAGCATGAGGAAGGCAAAATGCACCGTGACTACAGCCACAGGGTGAAGAATGTCATTTAACTTTAGATGAGGCAATTTTCATGTATTGTGATGGAGTTGTTGGTGGGATGGGCAGAGATGTGGAAAGTTATACATTTAAGTGTTTTTGGGAGGAAGGAAACATTGGAGATGGGGCAGGAGTTTTCAAGGACAAATAGGTTGAGAGTGTCTTTTTGAGGAGGGGATACTGCATGACGAGAGGAAACCACTAAAAATATCACCTCATTTGGTGGCCACAAAGGGTATTTGGGTGGCCACCATTTTAGTGGGATGATGATGTAGTCAATTTTGGCGTCTGGTCCATTCCAGCTTGGACACAAGCAAGGAGTACTAGACCATTAAGTCCAAGAGAAATCCGTTCTGTTGGATTGTGTCCTAATTTGGGCTCCATTCCATTTCCATCCTGTTTTTAAAGCAGGCAGGAGCTTAAGATTTTCAACAAGCTCAGGGAAAGTTGATGCATTCACTACGATCATAAATTCTAGACTTCAGTTGATTGGAAAAACTGGCTTTTCACACAAATTTATAGCTATATGTTGGTCATTGTTTTTCAGGTGCTCCAACATTCAAAGTGAATAGTGAAAATTAGGAAGGAGTAAACCTACAATGTTTTAAAATTTTGACATTTGAGTAGCCTTATTACTGTAATTTTTTAATGTAACATTGTGGTGCGTAGGCTGAAAACTTTAAAAGGGTCTACTGGCGGTTTAATTTTTTAAAAATCGGCTTAATCTCAAAGTCCACATACAAGTTAAGAGGTCAAGGCAGTTGCTAAACTAAATATTTCCAATATTTAGTGTGTCCTTAAAGGGAGGTTGATGGCTTCCTCTTTTCAACTTTTACAGGATTATATGCAAAATTAAAATATCTTAATTTGGGATTGAAATCTATAGCTCTGACAAAACTTCCCATCTCAAAATAATCCCCTTCACTTCTTGACCTCCATTGTTGGTGAAGCTTCTATGCTATACTTTGAAAGCAATTATACTTAATGTATATTTGGGATGCAAACATTGGTATTTAGGAAGTATTTACAAATCTAAAGCTTTTCTTAACGTGAACTCCTACTATACAAAAAAATACAGGCCTCTAAACTGGAAACAATTTCCAATAAAAATTAATTCCTGACTTTCAACACCATGTTTGCTTGCCAAAAAAACATTCTGTCCTCACCTCTTTCTGTGCAAGCATGCATGTACATATGCACACAAATCGCAGATGTTATAATACACCCTTCTTGGTTATTTTATTATAATGCAGTCGTGTAAGAGATTATTAATTACTGGGTAACATCAATTCTGGAAATAAATCTACTCAGAATTTGCTTCAAAATCAAAGAAAAAATCTTGCCATAATCACCTGGGATTTCTTAATGTTTAAAATGCAGTAAATTAGTGTCCCAATGAAGGACTGCCCAGCATACGATGAGTTGTATCGTAATATGTATTGTTTATGACTCCCTCACTGATGGAGAAGCCATATTAAAAAACACTCTGTATGGGTCACCCATCACTATATCATGACTTTTATGATTCCCATGAGGTGTTTATGTTGGATTTGTATATACTGTCTTTGCATGGTACAGTATATACTTATCATCTACACGACTTTAAAAACATTTTTAGATACCTTTTTACAGTGTACATTTGACAGGAGTGCCAGGCATATTAAATAAAATCTTGCATTACATTATAGTTTAGAAGAGTATGTAGGATCGTTTAAAAATGAACAGTGATGTAGCAACCTCCAGTGTGCATTTTTTTTGTTCTTGGAATGTGGGTGACACTGACAGGACAGTATTTATTGCCCATCGCTAGTTCCATTGCAAAGGTTTTGGTGAAGTGCAATCCTTATATTGATGATGCTCTCACAATGATGTGGGGAGTACAGGGGGAAGCAGTAGCGTAGTGGTAATGTCACCAGACTTGTAATCCAGAGGCCCAGGCTAATGCTCTGGGTACACGGATTTGAACCCCACCACAGCAGCTGGTAGAATTTAAATTCAGCTAATAAGTCTGGAATTAAAGGACTTGTTTTGGTAACAGTGACCATGAAACTATAGTCGTTAAAAAAAAATCTTTAGGGGGGAAACCTGCTTACATGTGACTCCAGACCCACAGCAGTGTGGTTGACTCTTAACTACCCTCTGAAATAACTACCAAGCCACTCAGTTATATCAAATTGTTACAAAGTCTAAAAAAGTATAAAACAAGAATGAAACTTGGCAGATCAATTTGCATCGACCTAGGCACCAGAAACGATAACGGCAAACCTAGCCCTGCCGACCCTGCAAAACCCTCCTTATAACATCTGGGGGCCTGTTGCCAAAACTGGGAGTGCTGTCCCACAGACTGGTCAAGCAACAGCCTGGCATAGTCATATTCACGTAATCATACTTTACAAACAATGTCTCAGAAGCTACCATCACCATCCCTGGGTACGTCGTGTCCCACCGACAGGAGAGACCGACCAGAGGTGGTGGTGCAGTGGTATACAGTCAGGAGGGAGTTGCCTTGGGAGTTCTCAACATTGACTCTGGACCCATGAAGTCTAATGGCATCAGATCAAACAAGAGCAAGGAAACCTCCTGCTGAGTCCCACCTACTGCCTGCCGCCTCCTCCCCCCCCCCACCTCAGCTGATGAATCAGTACTCCTGCATGTTGAACACCACTTGGAGGTGGCACAAGCACAGAATGTACCCTGGGTGGGAGCCTTCAATGTCCATCACCAAGAACCACTACTGACCTGTATTTCTGAAGGACATAACTGCTAAACTGGGTCTGTGGCAGGTGGTGAGGGAACCAACAAAAGGGGGAAAAGCTACTTGACCTTGTCCTTGCTAATCTACCTTTCGCAGATGCATCTGTCCATGACAATTTTGGTGGGAGTGACTACTGTATAGTCCTTGTGGAGACAAAGCCCCGTCTTCACATTGAGGATACTCTCCATTATGTTATGTGGCACTAGCACCGTGCTAAATGGGATAGATTTCGAATAGATCTAACAACTCAAAAATGGGCAACCATGAGGCACTGTGGGCCATCAGCAGCAGCAGAACTGTACTGAACCATAATCTGTGACCTCATGGCTAGTCAACTATTATCTTCAAACTGGGGGATCAAACCCGGTTCAATGAAGAGTGCAGGAGGGCATGCTAGGAGCAGCACTAGGCATAGCTAAAAAAGAGGCGTCAACTTAATGAAACTACAACGTATGCTACTCGCATGCCAAGCAGTGAATGCATCATGCGATAGACAGAGCTATGTGATCCCACAAGCAACGGATCAGACCTAAGCCCTGTGGTCCTGCCACATCCAGTCGTGAATGGTGATGAACAATTAAACAACTGGCTGAAGGAAGAGGCTCCACAAATATCCCCATTGGGGATGGGGGAGCCCAGCACATCAGTGCAAAAGACAAGGTTGAAGCCTTTGCAGCCATCTTCAGCCAGAAGTGCCGAGTGGATGATCCATCTCGGCCTCCTCCAGATGTCCTCAGCATCGCAGATGTCAGTCTGCAGCTAGTTTGATTCACTTCATGTAACATTAAGAAATGGCTGAAGGCATTGGACACCACAAAGGCCATGGACCCTGACAATATTCCAGCAATAATACTGAAGACTTGAGCTGCAGAACTAGCTATGCCCTTAGCCAAACTGTTCCAGTACAGCTGCAACACTGGTATGCCCTGTCCACAAAAGGCGGGACAAATCCAACCCAGCCAATTAATGCCCCATTAGTCTATTCTCGATCATAAGCAAAATGATGGAACTGGTCATCAATGACCTTCCATCCATAATTAAGTTAGAAGTAGGGATGTTCGCTGATGATTGCACAGTGATTAGCACCATTTGTGACTCCTCAGATGCTGAAGCAGTCAGTGTCCATATGCAGCAAGAACGGGACAACATTCAAGCCTGGGCTGATCAGTGGCAAGTAACATTTGCACCGTACAAGTGCCAGACAATGACCATCTCCCACAAGAGAAAATCCAATCATCTCCCCATGACATTCAATGGCATTACTATCGCTGAATCCCCCACTAACTTGGGGCTGCCATTGACCAGAAACTGAACTGGACTAGCCATATAAATACTGTGGCTGCAAGAGCAGGCTAGAGGCTGGGAATTTTGTGAAGAATAACTCACCTCCTGATTCCCCAAAGCCTGTCCACTATCTACATGGTACAAGTCAGGAGTGTGATGAAATATTCTCCACCTGCCTGGATGAGTGCAGCTTCAACAACACTCAAGAGGCTCGACACCATCCAGGACAAAGCAACCCACTTGATTGGCACCCCATCCACCACCTTCAACATCCACCCACTCCATCACCGATGCACAGTGGCAGCAGCGTATACCTTTTACGAGATGCACTGCAGCATCTTACCAATGCTCCTTCAACAGCACCTTTCAAACCCATAACCTCTACCTCCTAGAAGGACAAGGGCAACAGATGCATGGGAACACCACCTGCAAGTTGCTCTCCAAGCCACACAGACCATCCTGACTTGGAACTATATCGCTGGTTCAAAATCCAGAAACACCCTCCCTTATGGCACTATGGGTGTAACTACACCACATGGACTTCAGCTGTTACAACTGGTCCCCGGGCAGTTACCCAATTTATGATCCCGGACGAGGTATTCCAAAATGTTATGCTCCCAGGTGAGGAGGGATAAACTGGCCCCTTCTTTATTCAATCCTCTTGGTTGGTCGCAACAAGGTTAATTTAGAAAGGATCCTTTCCTTTGTGAATACCTTTTCCCAGTCCAAATGTATTTATATTTTAAAAGGAGCCAATTTAACCGGGCTTTCTTGAGTCAAAGAAAGAGTGAGTTTATTAGTTACTAAAATACGAGAAAAAATAATAAAAACGCAACACACACACACAAATTAGAAATGAGAAGTGAACCCAGAAATAAATGTAAAAAAAATATGAATCAGTTTTTGGCTTGACTATGGAGAGTAGATGGCAAACATTGCGGCCGTTAAGTTGGGTGATTCCGGTAGAGCTGACTTTGGCAGTTGAGCAGTGGGTTTGGAGATTCTTGGTTCTGCAGGTTAGCTGAAAGGAGTTGTCCTATTTCCTTTTCGACTGTGGCTTTGGTGACTTATGACTTGCCTCCAGCAATCAGAGAGACTTCTTACCTCCAAGTGCAGGAATGCCTTGTTGATGTTCTTCAGCTGTGACCTTCACAGCACACTCTAACACCAGAACAGAACAATAAAACTAGCACACCGGGACCAGAGTTGCAGTTGGCTTTTAACCCCTTTTCTTGTGTATTCCTGGAGGGGAAAAAACAGACATGTCTTTTGGTCAGAAACTGCTTTCTTTCAACTCACATCATGTCCATAGTCTGGGATATAACTCACAGGAGATGGTTCCTGATGAGACGGTAATCAGCTTTCATTATCTCCACAGGAGATTACAGTTCAGCTTTTGCATTGCATCTTTTCCTTTGAAGCGTCTTTGCCTGAAGTAGGCCTTGACACCTTTTTAGGTGCGACATTCCGTTTTCTGGTCTACTTGGTCAAGTGTAATGCACATAGGAATTTTCCAGCAAGTGTTTGCTTTACAGTCTCGGCCTGCTTTTGCTTGTAAGTCCTTTTTTTTTAAGAAAACAAATGTCTCGCTTAAAAGTTCAATATGTCCATAAGTAATTTGGGGCTACGATCCCTTGTTATGACACTTCCCCCACATGATGAATGAAATGAGCTTCATTCTCATTTCATCACAAAAGATGGAAAAAGTTAAATATAAAATATCAAACTCACTCACACACACATTTATTTTCCTAGCCTTGGCCAGTATTTTTTCTTTAGTTCTAACCAGGTCTCTTTAAGTTCTGGACAGGGCACCTGTAATCACATTTGATTCACTGGGCAATGTGGGTGATTTTTAGGTGTTATGGTTGGAGAAACAAACTCCCATGGAACAACTTGCATTCTCTATCATAAACTTTTCCACAAAGGTTAATGGGTTGTGGTCAGTATAGACTGTAGTCTCTCTGTATCTATTTCGGACATGTATCTCAAAGTGTTTCAGAGCCAGTAATAAACAGACGGTTTCCTTCTCTACTGTGGAGTACCGTTTCTCATACTTGTTTAGTTTTTTGGAGAAGTACCCAATTGGTGTCTCTACCCTTGATTTGTCTTCCTGGAGGATGACAGCCCTTACCCTGGTGTCATTTGCATTGATGACTACTTTAAATGCTTGGTTAAAGTTCAGAGCTGCAAGCACAGGCTCGCCTATTAAAATGGCTTTCAGCCTTTTGAAAGCAGTTTGGCATTTCTCAGTCCATACTACCTTTGCCTTTTTCTGTAGTAGGCCTGTCAGTGGGATGGCTACTGTGCTGAAGTTTGGGACGAACTTGCAGTCGAGCCCACACATACCCAAGAACCTCATGACTTTCCCGTTTCGTTGTGGGAATGGGGAACTGTACTACTGCTTGTACCTTTGAAGCCCTGGGCAGTACTTGTCCTTGACCCACTACGTGCCCTAGATAGGTCACTTGAGCCTTAGCAAACTTGCTCTTTGTGAGATTGACCTCTAGGTCAGCTGACTGTACTTTCTGGAAGAGGGCTTCCAGCTACTCTAAGTGAGTTTCCCAGGTGTCACTGTACACTAGGAGGGTGTCTAGGCACACAAGGCTATTAGCTAAGCCTGTCTGGTTCATCAGCATTTGAAAGGTGGCTGGGGCATTTTGGAGTCCGATTGGCATGACTTGACACTGGTACAATCCATCCGGAGTTACGGAGGCGGAGATTTCCTTCGGGCGAATTAGACTGCAGAAGACACTCTGAGAATCACAACCATTTTTATTGTCTAACCATAGTTCAGTACGGATCCAGTTTCCATTCCTTGCATCTGGATTCTCTCCTTGTCCAGAAGCCAACCCCCTACTGGGGAAATACCCAGCTCTTAAGTACAGGCTTCAATAAGCATCGCCTGCTCTTAATTCTCTCTGAAGCCTGTTCTACATTATTCTTACTAACATTGTCAGAGGGAACCTGTCAGTATCCCTTGAGTAAATCTATCTTTGTAATGTAGGCTGCTTTCCCTACCCTATCTACGTAGCCGGGATATTGGGTAGGAGGTGGCTCTGGTTACTGCATTAACTTTTCGGTAGTCAATGCAGAACCTTATTGACCTGTCTGGCTCGGGCTCGGCACAACTGGGGAGCTCCAGCTACCTCTGTTAGGTTCTATTAGCTGGTGCTCCAGCATGTTGTTAATCTCCTCCCAAAACTGGGCAGCTTTTCTGGACATGGATGATAGGGATGTTGTCTTATGGGATGGGCCTCTCCCATATCCACAGCATGTAGAGCAAGTGTGATGCAGCCTGGCTTGTCTCTGCATAAGCCTTTAAATGCAGTGAGCAGCTTCGTCAAGTCTGCTTGCTGTCCTGCACTTCGGTGGGTGAATAAGGAGTCTAAGTTCGCTAGTATCTCTGTGTTGGTTAGCCGGGTAGTAGGCAGTTCAATGTGGGCCTCACCCACGTCTCCCTCCAATTAATCCCCACCGCTACCCTCATCCTCTAGGTCGATGGCAATGGAACAGACTGTTACCTGCTTGTCCCCTTCTCAGCTATGATATCGCTTTATCACGTTGACATGACACAGCCTTTGTTTTTTCCCCTGATCTGGGGTCTCAATTAGATAGCTCGCTTCTCTGAGCTTCTTTGCTACTCTGTACAGGCCAGACTTTTAAAGGTTCACCTGGTATTGGTAGGAGCACTAACACAGTCTCCTGGCTGAAAGGTTCAGACCCTGGCTTGTTTGTCTGCCTGTTTTTTCATAGCTGTCTGGGAGATTTTCAAGTGTTCTCGAGCCACATCACAGGCTCTCATGAGTTGCCCCTGGAACACTGTTACCTAGTCCAACATGGAAACTTCCTCCTTCTATTCCTAAAAACCTCTCCTTGATTAGTTTCACTTGGTGCCTGTAAACTAATCCAAATGGAGTAGAACTGGTGGACTGATTGGGTGAGTCCCTGATAGCGAATAGAAGAAATCCTAGTCCTTTGTCCCAGTCATGGGGGTACTTGTGGCAGTATGCCCTGATCGTTGTTTTTAGTGTCTGTAGTGTACCGTTTTAGTGTACCGTTCTTGCGCCCCCTGTGACTACGGGTGATACGCTGAAGACTTCAGCTGGGTTACACCCAGATTACCCATGACTTCCTGGAATATTTTGGACAGGAAATTTGAGCTCTGCTCCAATTGGATCTCAGTGGACAGATAGTACCTGGTAAAGAATTGAGTCAATTCCCTCACCACTGTTTTGGCAGACATGATTCTCAGGGGAACAGCCTCTGGAAAACGGTTGGCCACGTCCATGAGGGGAAGGATATACTGGTAGCCCCCTTTTCATTTGGGCATGGGTCCCACACAGTCCACTAACACATTGCTGAATGGTTCCCCAAAAGCTGCTACAGGAATCATAGGTGCAGACCTTATTGCAGGTTGGGGTTTTCCCACAACCTGGCAGGTGTGGCAGGTTCTGCAAAACCTTACTACATCCCCGTAGAGGTGTGGTCAGTAAAAATGCTGGCTAATGTGGGCTTGGGCTTTGCATATAACGACATGCCCAGCCATTGGAAATTCATGAGATAGCCACAATATTTCCCTCCGGTACCTCAACAGCATTGCTAACTGGTGGATCACTGTCCATTCCTCGTTTGCAGGTCTGTGAGGAGGGTCTCCATTTCCTCATCAACACCTTGTTTTTAATATAGTAACATTCAGGGACTGCTTCTGCCTCAGCTTCGGTGTGTGTAGTCTGAGCTAACGTTTTTAACAGTGGTTCAGTTTGCCTGGCCGCTACCAAGAAAGATCTATTTATTACCTCCTTAGGGTCTTCTAGACTCCCGAAAAAGGTTTCAGATAACCAGACCATAGGGTCTTCTGTCTGCAAAGCTACTTCAACCTCCACTGACGGAGCTTCTCTGGCCATAGACCGCATTAGCTTGTCTGGCCATAGACCGCAATACCATACAGTCAGGGAAAATGCCAGGCGCTTTCTCCTGTAGCTGTTCTGCCTCCCTGACCTCAGTGGCCTTCTCTAAAACCACAGGGATGCTATTACCTTTGATCACACCAGGATCTCGAGCAGCAGGTCGACCCTGTCCACAGGCGAACTGGGGACTACTCCCACGGGCATTGGTCCTGACACAAGGCCGCACTCCAGATGCACCTGGTGTAAGGTAATGGACATGTACTCTCCTTCAATCCCCTTTACTAACACCTTGGTATTTACTGCACTCTCTGGTGGGAAGGTCATGCCTTTTCCCAGCAGTAGAGTTTGGCTGGCAGGTACATCCTTCCTCAGATAAGGAGACCAAAACTGCGCACACTATTCCAGCTGTGGTTTCACCAAGGCCCTGTATAATTGCAGCAAGACGTCCCTGCTCCTGTACTGGAATCCTCTCGCTACGAAGGCCAACAAACCATTTGCCTTCTTCACCACCTGCATGCTTACCTTCAGCGACTGGTGTATGAGGACACCCAGGTCTCGTTGCACATTCCCCTCTCTCAATTTATAGCCATTCAGATAATAATCTGCCTTTCTGTTTTTGTTACCAAAGTGGATAACCTCACATTTATCCACATTATACTGCATCTGCCATGCCTACTCAGCTTGCCCAAATCACACTCAGCCGAATGCTGCATTGATGTCAAAGGACAGTTACTTGCACCTCTCCTTGTGCATCCAGCTCTTGCTTACATATCTAGATCAAGGCAGTTTTAAAGTTTTGAGCCAAGTGGTTCCATCAAAAATTGGATTGATCTTCATCAAAAAAGTTATTGGTGTGGCTTGATTGGAGTATTGGTAATTCCTTCCATCAGTTTGATGGTTGGACCAGGTTGTTAGGGCAGTAACTGGCTAGTTGTCAGACAGTGGAAGGCCAAGGATTGAAGCAACAATCCCTTACGTGATAAATTTCACCTTTGTAGATTTTACTCTTGGAGGCCTGGGTTGGGGTGGCAGAATTCAAGACTGAGAAACAGTTCCCCTGCAAATTCCTGGTAGCACACGTGTGTAGCAGCTTTGTGATCTTTTGGGAAAAAATGTTAGATGAAATTAAAGGGAACATACCTAATAACTCTACCTTGTCAAAACGTTGTAGTGTAAAAATTGTAGCAGGACATTAATTGGGAGAAAATAAAGCAACAGTATCCTGACACTATGAATATTAGTGACAAGCAAGAAGCACTAGTTGTGTGGTAGTTATGAAAAGCAGAATATAGTGAGGGTTGGGTATCCAGAGTACTGTCAATTAGATTTATACCAATGAGATTATTTCACTACAACAGTGCACCTGGACTTGTAATTTTGATCGTAATGTTGAGAGAGTGCAACAGCAATGGTGGAAATAAAAATTATGGTATATGGAATGGAGTAGACCCTGACATTAGGTGTGAAGATTCCATTAAATTATATGACGAGAGTTTGATGAGTTTAGAGTTATACAGCACAGAAACAGGCCCTTTGGCCCATTGTGTCCATGCCGGCCATCAAGCAGCTATCTATTCTAATCCTATTTTTCAGCACTTGGTTTGTAGCCCTATGTATGCTATGGCATTTCAAGTGCTCATCTAAATACTTCTTAAATGTTGTGAGGGTTCCTGCCTCTACCACCCCCTCAGGCAGTGTGTTCCAGATTCTAACCACCCTCTGGGTGAAAAAATCTTTCCTCAAATCCCGTTTAAACCTCCTGCCCCTTACCTTAAATTTATGCCTCCTGGTTATTGACACCTCTGTTAAGGGGAAAAGTTTCTTCCTATCTATACCCCTTATATTTTGGTACACCTCCATCAGATCCCCCCTCAGCCTTCTCTGCTCTAAGGAAAACAACCTTAGCCTATCCAATCTCTCTTCATAGCTGAAACGCTCCAGCCCAGGCAGCATCCTGATGAATCTCCTTTGCCCCCTCTCCAGTGCAATCATGTCCTTCCTATAGTATGGCGACCAGGATTGTGGCCTAACTAGCTTTTTACACAGCTTCAACATAACCTCCCTGCTCTTATATTCTATGCCTCGGCTAATAAAGGCAAGTATCCCACATGCCTTCTTAATCACTAATTAGCTGTGCTGCTGCCTACAGGGATCAATGGACATGCACACCAAGGTCCCTCTGATCCTCTGTACTTCCTAGGGTCCTACCATGAGAGATAGAGAAATTGTGTTAGATCTTAAAGATGGGCTGGGCATGTACCTTTGTGTATATAATCGGTCAATGCATGGCTGCAGACCTATCGAGGAAAGAACAATCCATATAGTTGGTGTGTTGGAAGGAATATCTGAAGTTTATGCTGAAGCGATGTCCTTTACCTGAACTGAAAGGGCACCAGTGCCTATGAGAGGATAAATAGGAAATGTAGTACATTTTGATTTCAAACATCCGTGTGACAAATAACAAATTGATCTAGCCTTTTGTAATGTTTAAGGAAAGCATCATGGTCAGGATTTTGGAGAACTGTGTATTTTTTTCTGATACTGGTGTGAGATCATTAATGCCCATCTCACCCTCTAGAATAAAGAGAAAAGATGTCCGTTTAATGTCCACTTTTAAGCCTACAATGACATGGAAGGCACAAGTGTTGCCTTGCAAAATACTGCATGTGATATTTCTGTGTGAGATTGAATGAAAGGAGGTCACAATATAACATGGACAGGATGGTACCAGCCCCAAGCTTATAGGACACCTTTTGTTTCATTTCCTTAATACTGTTATAGGCATTGATGCTCAATATGGCCTCCTCAAAACAAGTCAAAGACTTCTAGTTTCTGGGGCTGTTCTGCAGATTATATAATGCCTGCCCCCTTGTTAAGCCAGCAGAGATGTTGTCAGCTAAAGGGACACGGTGACAGAGGAGTACCCAACATGCAGCACATCCTGTGTGCCAGTACCTGGCCATCGGGCAACCGAGTTGTGCTACTGTGATTTGATATGTTAAACCCTTAGAAGACATCAGTGTACCAAGGATTTCAGTTGCAAGTTGTAGCTTGCATTTGTGTGCTACTGGTGTGTGAACACATAGCATAAATAATGATACAGGTGCAAATTTATCTAAGGTTTTGTTATGCACCTGCAATTAAAAGATTGACACCGAACATCAGCTGCATACATATTTGAACCACCTGTAAGATCTGATACTGTGATAAAATTCTATCCTTGCAGCTTTTGTAAGGTCTGACTTTGCAAGTTCTTCATGTAGCAATGCCTCCACATATGTGTCTGTATATACATGCATGTTTACTTACATTTACCTGTACATGTAAATATATGTATGTGTGTGTTAGTGCAGTGGTCTTACTTTATCACCATCATTCTGTGCAAAGGATTCCTGTTTATTCAAGCAATTAAAAGTTCATTGCCTAGAAATGTGTTTGTTTTGAATAAGATCAATTTTTGTAAAAATTGCTAAATAAAACTTTGCCCTTTATGATTCACATTATATTGGTGGACTGCAATCAGTAAATATGACAAAAGTTAGTGTAATAAACTGATTTTGATCTGATTGCTTGTCAGAGCACAGTACCTATCATGACGCAATATAGCTGTAAGTAATTGCAGTCATGACGCTAACTATTAAGCATCCATTATTCTAGATTTTAAGTACACGACGCTTGTCAATGAAAAATGCCAAGAACCAAATCTTGGTCACACAAGAAGAGGTTAAGCTAGGTATTTATATCTCTTCAATTATCACTAGGAGACATTTCTTTTGTTTTATGGAATATTAAATCTAAGGTACCTTATAATTAATTTTTGTTTTTGCCAGTGAGGTAGAAGTAAAGTAACATACCTAAGACAAAGATTCCCACTCGTACCTAGCTAAATGTTGAAAATGTATATTTATAACGAAGGGTAGTAACTAGAGTATCCCAATTTGCACACTTTATAACTCTGACTGCCGAATTACTGATTCTATGATTGGTTAGGGTTAGAAACAATGGAAAGTGGGTCAGTGCAATATATATAATTTTTGAAAACTCTTCTTTATTTGGGCACCCTTCACATTAATTAAAGTAGCATTACTTGGCAAGAGGAAATCTCATGCTAAACTTTTTCTCTTTGTATCACACTAGGCACAATCAGCTTTTTTATTCTTTGATGGGGTGTGGACTTCTCTGGTAAGGCCATCATTTATCACCCATCCCTGATTGTGCTTGAACTGAGTGGCTTGAGAGGCCATTTCAGAGGGCATTTAAGGACTGACCTCATCGCAGTGGGTCTGGAGTCATATGTCAGTCAAACCAGGCATGGCCGGCAGATTTCCTTCCCTAAAGAACATTAGTGAACCAGAGTGTTTTTTGTGCCAATCAATGATAATTATATTGTCATCATTACCAAGACTAGCTTTCAATTCCAGATTTAATTAATTGAATTCAAATTCCACCAGCATTAGCCTGCATCTCTGGATTACAAGTCCAATGACATGACCACTATGTCACTCTTGCCTCCCCCTCATACCTGATGTCCTACTACTGCATCATATAAAGCCTGCATAATAGCATCAATTTATTTTTTCCCAACAGTTATAATTTCCAACTGCCTTAAATCAGTAAAGTGCTTTAATCTCACGTCTAAGCAATGAACCCTTATTAATAGCAAAGTTTTTCTTTACAGGACATAGAACTGACGAGTTTTAATACAAACTGCAGCAAGGTTCTCAGTTGTCCAGTTGCTTCAATTTGTAAAATATGTTCTTATAGTTAAGCTAAAAAAAGTATTTTGCTAAATGAAAAGCTGCTTTCTTTATGAGTGCCAACCCTTGAATCAAGCAATATTCAAGAGTCCTTGTACCTTAGCTGCCAATGAAATGGAGCATTGCACCTCCATGGGGCCCTTAGACATTGACTCTAGCAAAGGATTCTAAATGTGATAAATCTCCAATCCAACACAGAAGGACTTTGCAAACAAATGCAACTTCTATTATACCTGACTGTTGCAGTTTCTTTGTGTATTTCAAACTTAGCTACACCGTAAAGACCCAAGCTGTGCCTCTGTCCAATGATAATAAATGCTGCATACAGGATTGTTCAGCTATATTACCCTTTCAAACAAAATATTTTCCTTTTTGACCCATGTCACGTAAGAAAACAGGAAGAATAATCTGCCATTCTTCATTGAATTATTTCATTGACATTTTTAATATCAAAGATCAAAATTTTTGGAGGAATAATTTTGTTTAAATTTAATAGGGAAAAGTAAACTAAAATTTACAACAACACCCCATCTTTGTGACGACTCAAAATACTTCACATTCAATGTTTTTTAAAAATTGTTGTTACTGCTAAGTAGGAAAGTGCTACAACCAAATTGCATGACACAATTTCCCACTGTTTCATGAAAAAGACTACACTTCCAGTAATGTATTACTTCTTTAGTAATGTGCTGGAGTGACAACCAATTAAATCTGAAGTCCTCACTTGGAGTTTGAACCATTAGTTTTGACTCTGAGGCAAGCATGTCACCAACTTTTTTTTTATTTGTTCATGGTATGTGGATCTCATTGGCTAGGCCAGCACTTATTGCCCATTCATAATTACCCTTGAGAAGATGGTGGTGAGCCACCTTTTTGAACCACTGTAGTCCATGTGGCATAGGTACATCCACAATACTGTTAGGGAGGGAGTTCCAAGATTATAGACCCAGCAACAGTGAAGGAATGGCAATATAGTTCCGAGTCAGGATGGCGTGTGACTTGGAGGGGAGCTTGCAGGAGATGGTGCTCCCATGCATCTGCTGCTCTTGTCCTTCTAGGTGGTCGAGGTTACAGGTGTGGAAGGTGCCGTCGAAGGAGCCTTGGTGAATTCCTGCAGTGCATCTTGTAAATGGTACACACTGCTGCTACTGTGCATTGGTGGTGGAGAGAATGAATGATGAAGCAGGTGGTGGAATGGTGGAAGCGTGGAAGCGGGCTGCTTTGTCCTGGATGGTATTGAGCTTCTTAAGTGTTGTTGGAGCTGCATTCATCCAGGCAAGTGGACAGTATCCATCACACTCCTGACTTGTGCCTTGTAGATGGTGGACAGGCTTTGAGGAGTCAGCAGGTGAGTTACTCTCTGCAGAATTCCCAGCCTCTGACCTGTTGTTGTAGCTACAGTATTTATATGGCTAGTCCAGTTCAGTTTCTGGTCACTAGTAACCTCCAGGATGTTGATCGTGGGTGATTCAGCAATGATAATACCATTGAATGCCATGGGGAAATGCTTAGATTCTCTCTTGATGGAGATGGTCATTGCCTGGCACTGGTGTGGCACAAATATTACTTGTCACTTATAAGTCCAAGTCTGAATATTGCCCAAGTCTTGCTGCATAAGGATACACACTGCTTCAGTATCTGAAGAGTCGTGAATGGCGCTGAACATTGTGCAGTCATCCACGAACATCCCCACTTCTAACCTTGGAGGGAAGGTCATTGATGAAATAGCTGAAGATGGCTGGGCCTAAGACACTGCCCTGAGAAACTCACGGAGTGATGTCCTGGGACTGAGATGATTGACCTCCGACAGCCACAGCCATCTTCTTTTGTGCTAGGTTGACTCCAACCAGTGGAGAATTTTACCCCTGATTCTCATTGACTCCAGTTTTCCTAGGGCTCCTTGATGCCACACTTGGTCAAATGCTGTTTTGGTGTTAAGGGCAGTCACCCTCGCCTCACCTGTCTAGTTCAGCTCTTTTGTCCATGTCTGGACCAAGGCTGTAATGAGGTCAGGAGCTCAGTGGGCCTGGTGGAACCCAAATTGAGCGTCAGTGAGCAGGTTATTGCTGAGTAAGTGCTGCTTGACAGCGCTGTTGATTATACTTTTCTCCATTTTGCTGATGATCGAGAATAGACTGATGGGGTGGTAATTGGCTGGGTTAGATTTGTCCTGCTTTTTGACACTCAAACTGACACTCAAAGCAAACATTGTGTAACTGGTTTGGAGGAGTTGTTTGTCAGCTTGCTGTGAAGAGGCAAGAAAGGATCCATGCTATTTGGACAACCTCACAGGATGCTGTCGCTGACTGACTGCTTGAAAAAGCTGCTCCTGATAATTTTCTTCAGTCGTTCCAACAGATGTTACTCTTTTGGTGGGGTTCAATTTTGATTTAGCTGCTAGTGAGTTATTCTTTCCCAGAGATTGTTGGCATTCTGCGGCCTATACCTTTTTAAGACAACTCTTCTGAGCTAGTGCGAAACAGATTAGTTCACAGCAGATTAAATCTTAGGTAGCACATGTTGAAGCTTATATGGTAGATCTGTTTAAAAGCATTCCTGTGGAATTCTTCACTTGCCACTTGGAGTGAGTCATTAAACCTCAGATGAAATGCGAAAAATTTTGAGGCTGTAAATATATTCACCTGCAAGATTTGTGAAAAATGCTCCATTTAAAAAGGTACATTTATGTGCGCTTAAATTTTTTATAGATTGTTGGGTCAATCTACGGAAACTGACCTTCCATTCTTTCCTTTTTTTTTGGTTCCTACTCCAAACTTCGTTCCCTAACTACCGACTCCATCACTCTCCCTGGTAACAGTCTAATTTGATGCTGCACTTCCAACCTCGTATTTGTGCCATCTCTTAGACTGCCTATTTTCAACTCTAATTCCTTGACTTCATTCCTGTTTCAGCTCATCTGTTGCTGAAACTCTCATCCATTCGAACGCACTCTTGACTATTCCAATGCACCCTTGACTGGTCTCCCACATTTTACCTTCCATGAACTTGAGGTCATCCAAAACTCTGCTGTCTTAGCTCATAGCAAGTTCTGTTCCCCTATCACCCCTGTGCTCGCTGACCTACATTGGCTCCCAGCCAAGCTACTTCTTGATATTAAAATTCTTTTTATTGTTTTCAAATCCCTCCATTACTTCACCCAAGTCCATATCTATCATTTCCTTCAGCTGCACAACCCCCTGAGATATCTGAGATCCTCTAATTATGGCTTCGTATGCATTCCCAATCATAATTGGTCCACCATTGATGGCTGTGCCTTTAGTTAGGCCCCAAGCCCTGGAATTCCCTCCCTACACCTCTCCACCTCTCATCCTCACTTGCCTCCTTTAAGACACTTCTTAAAGCCTGCCCCTGGCCTAATATCTTCTGAGGCGGCTCATTGTCATACTTCTGTAAAGCGCCATGGGATTTTTAATTATGTTGAAAGTGCTCTATAAATGTAAGTTGTTGTATTTCAGTGTCTCCCACAGTACATGTCATGAACATTATTCCGGATCTCAGAATTTATTGCTATACAAAATAGCTTTGCTGGAGCACAAGGATAGAATGGGAGATTTTGGAAGTTCTCATGAGATTAAGTTTTTGCTTAATGTTTTTTTCAAATTGATGCTCAGCATGCACTTAGGTATTACTGTAGCATCAATGTAGGAAACACCCTTTAACATTTAATGTTTGGATGATAATATTCTGGCAAAGTTCTGACTAGTTGTCATTGGTGCACTGCCAGCAGTTGGTTGGAATATACATCGAGCAGCTTGAAGTGCATTCAAATTCTTCTCACCTGGACTTCCCTTGTTATCAATGAGAGTGGACTACTTGGCTTCAATGACAGCTTCCCTCACAGTGATGTTAGCCTCAAGCCAGTCAGCATTTTTCCACTCTTGCTTCCCAACTGTTAAAAGTGCGGTATTATAAATGGTGTTTTGAAGTATGGTCCATTTTGCTTCTGTACCACGCGTGGGAATGCTGAAGAGTGCCTGTTTAATCAAATGGAGAAACTATTGGCATTTATCTGAATAGGCAGTATGGCTGACATTGATACGAGGGCGGCATATCTGCTTCAAATGAAAAAACTTCAAGGGTTGTATACCAGGGAGTGATCTGTATCGTAGTCAGCACTATGCTAGCCACATGTGTTGAGAACACTTTTATGAGAAGAGCCACATCTGGTGATGATCAGATTCAACTGGTGCCAGTGCCCTGATCTTGAATGTCTCTAGGACACCTTGTGGCATGATTTTTTTTTTTGAAAGAAGGTATTAGTTACACAAAGCTCAGTAGCAGCAAAGCTCAAGTAGTGTCTATCTGTTGTCATTTATCTTTACCAGGCTATGATGTCCAAGGCAGATGGGCCATGCCTCATGATCCGCGCCTCCAATAGGTAAAGATGTTCTGCTATAGGGATTCTGCTGATTGCAGTGTCAAGCTTTTCATAGAACTGATTTTTTGCCTCTGTAGTGGAGCACAGTCTTGGGAGCATAGATAATCATGAGGTTAACTGGCCCTGAGTTGAGTTGAGAGGTGGATGGAGAGAACATGTTCTGAACCATATGTGCGGGTGTTCCTATCATCAAGAGTAGCAAGTCCCTTATGGTGAAGCCTACACCTTGCTCACCGTTTCCTCTGAATTCTTCCCTGCTAGATAAAATTGTAATGTTTTTCTTTCAGTGACCTGCTATCGGCGAGACTGGTTTCTTGTAGGGAAGCTATGTCAATATTCAGCTTATGACAGTGGCGGATTTACAGTTAGTGGGACCCCCCCCCCCCCCCCACCCCCCCTAACTCTGGGCACAACCCAAAACTAAGGGGAATTGGTTATTTCACTGGCTTTTTTACAGGCACATAACTACTCCCGCACACTTATCATATAATCTCAGTTCTCGCCACTCAATTGAAAAAACTTAGTGTCTCTAACGAGATGATACAACTTGAAATGTGTATGGTCTCATGGCACAATCAATTAGTACGTTAATGGCAGGATTGAGACGTTTGCAATGCCAAGTTTGTGACTTCAAGCCAAACCAGCGGAACTTAAATTGAGCAGCTCATGTTGCGAAAAGCATGAGCTGGTTGGCTGTGCGATGGGACACAGTGCAACCTCAAACAATAAAATAATTTAATTGAAAGGGACCAATTTCTGTAGATTGAGAACGGACCTGTCCCAGTTAATTGACTCAAATATCAACATAAATGCTGCAACTACTCAGCAGATGATGCAGCTTCTGTGGAGAGAGAAACAAAGACGATGATCCTTCTGATATTGCTGATCTTGCACGGTATGTTTCATCCCGGTATTGACTCTTCAGCTCATTTTATGTTGTTCAATTTGTTGCCACTTTCTCAGATTACAGAGAGTTGCAGCAATGATTACTATAATCTAAACCTTTCGATGTTTTTTAATCATATAAAATGTTATGAATAGGTTAAACATTCAGATTGAGATTAAAGTCCATGGTTAAACTCAATTTTATAAAACCGTTAATTTATATCTAAGCTCACCTCACAACTTATTTATTCCCCTTTAAAATGCATCAGTATATCAAGTAGGCATTTGAATTCTCAAAGTATGTTAGGTGGTGTGGGTGGGAGGCGGGTGGGGGTCATCATCAGTTTCCTGACTAGTGGTCTCCAGGTTGATTTAACCTGTGAGTCTCTTCGATCTCTCTCCCTGTCTTTACGATGGAGTTTTTAAAAGAAAGACTGAAATGTAATAAAGCCTTGAGACATCCAGTGCTTGTGAACAATGACAATACAGCCAGTAAAGTACAACACTGCCAGGTAAGAATGTCAGGGGCTGCTTTGGCACCCCTTTTATTTTAGACTGGGGATAAGGTGGTGGGAATTATTCTAACAAGTTCAGACTATTAGCAGGTGAGAGGATGATCCAGAAGATGGGCCTCTGCCCCATGTGTGCAAAGCTGGATCATTAAATCATTCAAATTTTAAATCATTTCTGAATCATGTTCACACCGATTCAGTTCTGCCTCTTTCTTGCTCCATGAAATCGATTGCACAGAATCACATGTATTTGAAGAGCGACACAGCCTGCTCCAGTGAAAAGGTTATTTTCAAGATGCAATGCCAAAATGAATGAGCGATTTATGCTGATCGCTTACTGCCATCCATGTCCCTGTCACTGGGAAGGTGACAGGTTTAATAAAACCACCGCTACCCGCACCAAACCAGCAGGCTCGGCTGCATATGCAAAAGCAAAAGGTGTCAGCAGAAATCCTAGTGTATGGGGTTGTTGGGGATTTCTACATTTACTCTGCGTGTCCTGATTGTCAATAAATTGCACCCCATATACTCCTCCCAGCCTTCAGAGATATTTGATAGTAAAGGCAATTTAAGACGCAGATTGTGGGAATGCTTGGTGCTTCCTGTGTCTCACATTGCGATATAATACACCAGTGCTGCCATTCTGAAACAGCGGCTCCTGGTTTCTGGGTGTAACTTTGGCGATGGTAGAATCCGAGCAACAAGGTGATTTAATGATGTGAGCAACCTTGTCCCTAACTATCTAACCCCTGAAGTGTGGAGTGTGATTTGGGGAAAGCATTGCTTTCCTTCTCGATATTTTATATATTTGAATGCCAGGAGATTTTTTGCGTACAGCCGAACAGATAGTTTAACATCTCAGCTGAAAGACACTTCCAGCAGTTCAGCACTCACTCATTGTTTTGGGGCCCACCCTGTTGTTCGGGGACCCCGTGCCATGGCATGGTGTGTTTCATTGTAAATCCGCCTATGGCTTATGACGTTCCATGTCAATCACAGCTGCCTTGCACATGTTATTGATCAGCTACAATTTGTCTGTTAATCCCATGTATCTGGTCCTGATATTTACATGTTTCAAAGAGTTGGCATCTTCTTTTTGTTTTGTTTGTTTGCCTGGTGAAATGGATTCATCCACTTGTTGAGCAGGGATTCTAAACTCCAAGCTCCCAATGAAGTAGATGGATCGTGGCGGGTCAGCACTTTATTAGCCAAGGACTGTCCAACTTGAGGTGGGTGGTGGCTGACCAGTGGAACACAATAGTCCCTCCACCGGAGACAGCCCATCCCACCCATTCTCTACGCCTTGCAGCTGCTGTCTCCGTGTTGTGTTAATGCTCTGCAGCGAAATTGGAGTATCCTGTCTAGGATGCCAACCTGGGCAAAATTTTGGAGACCCTGGACTGCCTAAATGTCAGGGATCCCATCGCGACCTCTCCGGTTGAGCCCAAGGGAATGTAAGACACACTGTTTGTTACCGGCTTGACTGCTGACTGATAATACCTGCGAATCTATCAATCTTCAGCATACTTTTACAGCGGTGAGATATGGATGACATGTGTTTGACAGGGGAAGGGCTGAACAGTTTCCACCTTCGCTGTCTCAGACATATGCTCAACATCTCTTGGCAGGAGAAGGTCACCAACTCATACGTCTGGGAATTTGCTAACTTCGTCAGCATTTACTCATTGTTAAGCCAACAGCGTCTGCACTGGCTTGACAATGTTCATCAGATGGATGACGGCTGTATACCCAAAGACCTTACATATGGTGAACTAGCCACTATGTCACAACCTCCTGGATGACCATACTGCTGCTACAAGGACGCCCGCAAATGAGATATTAAGATGGCAGACACTGAAATGTGGGAGATAGTTGCTGATGGCCAAGGCCTCTGGAGTTTGATTGTTTGGAATGGAATTGAAGAGGAAGGCAGAGTTTTTTTATTAATTCAAGGGATGTGGGTGTCGCTGACTAGGTTAGCTTTTATTGCTCATCCCTAATTGCCCTTGAGAAGATAATGGTGGGCTACCTTCTTGAACTGCTGCGGCCCATGTGGTGCAAGTACATCCACAATGCTGTTAGGGAGAGAGTTCCAGGATTTTGACCCAGCGACCGTGAAAGAACGGCAATATATTTCCAAGTCAGGATGATGAGTGGCTTGAAGGGGAACTTCCAGGTGGTGGTGTTCCCATGTGTCTGCTGCCCTTCTGAGTTGGTGTCGTACATCTTGTAGATGTTACACACTGCAACCACTCTGCGGTGCTTGTGAAGGGAGTGAATGTTTGTGGATGGGGTGCCAATCAAGTGGGCTGCTTTGTCCTGGATGGTGTCAACCTTCTTGAGTGTTGTTGGAGCTGCACTCATCCAGGCAAGTGGAGAGTATTCCAGCATACTCCTGACTTGTGCCCTGTAGATGGTGGACAGGCTTTGGGGAGTCAGGAGGTGAGTTACTCTCTGCAGAATTCCCAGCCTCTGACCTGATCTTGTAGCCACAGTATTAAAAGGCTAGTCCAATTCAGTTTCTGGTCAATGGTAACCCCCAGGATGTTGATAGTGGGTGATTCAGCGATGGTAATGCCATTGAATGTCAAGGGACGATGGTTAGATCCTCTCTTGTTAGAGATGGACATTGCCTGGCACTTGTGTGGCACGAGTGTTACCTGCCACTTGTCAGCCCAAGCCTGGATATTGTCCAGGCTTCGCTGCATTTGGGCATGGACTACTTTATTGTCTGAGGAGTCATGAATGATGCTGAACATTGTGCAATCATCAGCGAACATCCCCACTTTTGACCTTATGATGAAAGGAAGGTCATTGATGAAGCAGCTGAAGATGGTTGAGCTGAGGACACTACCCTGAGGATGTGCTGGAATTGAGATGATTGACCTTCAACAACCATAACCATCTTCCTTTGTGCAGGGTATGAATCCAACTAGCAGAGAGTTTTCCCCTGATTCCCATTAACCCCAGTTTTGCTAGGGCTGCTTGATGCCACACTCAGTCAAATGCTGCCTTGATGTCAAGTGCATTTACTCTCACCTCACCTCTGGAGTTCATCTCTTTTGTCCATGTTTGAACTAAGGCTGTAACGAGGTCAGGAGCTGAGTGGCCCAGGTGGAATACAAACTGAGCCTAGTGAGCAGGTTATTGCTAAGCAAGTACCGCTTAATAGTACTGTTGATGACCCCTTCCATCACTTTACTGATGATCAAGAGTATATTGACGGGGCAGTAATTGACCAGGTTGGAATTGTCCTGCTTTTTGTGTACAGGACATACCTGGGAAATTTTCCACATTGCTGGGTAGATGCCAGTGTTGTAGCTGTACTGGAATAGCTTGGCTAGGGGCGTGGTTAGTTCTGGAGCACAAGTCTTCAGTACTATTGTCGGAATATTGTCAGGGCGTTTCTTTTGCAGTATTCCGTGCCTTCAACCATTTCTTAATATCACCTGGAGTGAATTGAATAGGCTGAAGACTGGCATCTTCATGCTCGGGACCTCCGGAGGAGAAAGGGAAAGCTCAGCTAGCCGAGCAGAGGGCCCAGAGAAAACAGAGGCCAACAAATTGTGCACCTCCTCAGCCCACTGTCTTTGCACCTCATTCACTACAACAAGCACCACACCATCTCAGCCAGGGAGATCCAGAGCACCGTCCGCCTCATGCTGCCAGGGGAACTGGCCAAACACGCCGTCTCCGAAGGCACCAAAACGGTCACCAAATACACCAACTCCAATTAGGTCAATCATTCTAAAGATTGTAAAAAAAACCTGAGAGGCGCACTCAGCTTTTGGCACTCAGTTGCGATGTGGATCAAAATCCTCAAGCAGATGCTGAGCCCTGAACACAAGGAAGGCAGAGGACAGAAATGAGAAGCAGAAAAGTAGTGAAGGCCATTCTTTCAGTATCAAATTTACCACCAAAGTAGAAGCTGCCTAGACATGCTAGAGCATCAATATAGCTAGGCAGATGATCACTGAAATTTGTGCTCTTGTTGAGAACGACTTCAGACCTTGAGTACTGCTTGCCATGCCCTGCCAGTAGCTGTTAAAGTCACTGTGGCCATGAACAAGTTCACTTCTGAATACTCCCAAGGATCAGCAGTGGACCTTGGTGGCATCTCGCAAATGCCAGCACACCATTGCATCTCACAAGTCACTAATGCCTTATTTGGGAGAGCTGGGCAGTACATACAATTACAAACATATGGGTCTCAAAGGCACAGAGGGCAGTGGGATTCACCTCCATCTCTGAATTCCCACAGGTGCAGGGCATCATCAGTTGCACCCTGTGGCCATCAAGTTGCTGGATGAGTGATCAGGGAGATTTATCAACAGGAAGGGCTTCCACACTCTCAATGTTCAGCTGGCCTTTAACTACAGCAAGAGCTTCATGTATGAGTGCGATTGTTCTCCTGGCAATTGCCATGACACCTTCATCTTCCAGCAGTCCAGGATGTCGAAGCTCTTCATGTCACCACCCAAACTTCGTGGATGCATTCTAGGAGATACGGGCTATCCCTTGAAAGGCTGGCTACTAACCCTTTACTTGATCTGAAAAGGGGACACAAAGTCGCTACAACTGAAGCCATTTACTCACAAGGACCAACATTGAGCATATTGTCGGGCTGCTGAAGTTATGTTCTGGACTGGTCAGGTGGTGCCCTGCAGTATATTCCTGCAAAGATCTCGTGCATTGTTGTAGTCTGCTGCGCTGTCCATAACATGGCACTCCAGAGAGGAGTAGACCTCGAAGTACAAGAATTACACAGATCATCGGAGGAGGAGAAGGAAGCAAAGAGGTGTCCATGTTGAGCAGGGAAGTGATCAAGGCATTCTTGGGCATCTAATCGCTCATCAGGATGATACAGATATCAAAGAATATCTGATCCAGGCATGCAGGACTGCATGCTGGAACTCACTTTGAAAAAAATTCCATTGTGTCTTCAATCTTGATTAGATCCACTCTTGCCCTTAATGCGTGACACTTATGTGTAGAGTGGCCTCACTGCCCCCATTTGAAGACCGTTGTGTCCCTTCACCACTTCACCCCTGTTTTGTTGTCAAAGAATGGAAACTCACACATCTGCAATCAGTGTAAGCGAAAAGTTACAAAATGCACATTAACAAGTGAAATAAACCCCAATGTACCACTCAGTATTCTGAACGATATGGTAATTCCACTCTCAGCCAATTCTGAGTGTTGATTCCTTTGTGGCCTTGGATAAGGTGGAGGTAGCCTGCTCGCACGTGTGTGCTTAGGCTGAATTCTCCATGGTAGTCCCCCTTGTCTGGCACCTCCAGAAGGCTGCTGCACCAGCATGAATGCAAGGGCAGCTTCTGTCACAAGACCTGCTGCATAGATAGTCCCTCGTCAGAGGGGCCAAGGAAACCAAAGATGACAATGATGTGCCATAAGGGGTGACCCACCCACCCCCACCCACCCACCATCCTCTTTGGTGACTGCCTCAGCCCTTGGATGGCACTCTGGATCGCTGGTACTGGCATCCACTCCATGCATCTCTGCAGCATCAGTGCCACTGACCAGTCCATGCTACAAAGTATGACATGCATTCTGCACCTGTGGGTGCACTGTTTCTGCATCCACTATGAATGTTGTCGTATACAGCTCTCCATAAGATTGGCCACTCTCTTGGAAGATTTTGCGTTCAATGCTTTGAGCCAAAGTGATGCACAAGAGTTGAATGACTCCCCCATTCTCAGCCCATGACCTCACACTGTCTCAGGGAACTCTAACATGTAGGCACACATCTCTCCCTATTGGTCCATTCTTGTGACTCCCGAAGCCTTGCATCTGCACCCAGATGAGCGTGGCTGTGTCTGCCTTCCATCCTCTCTCCGCTGACTTTGCCGCTGTCATCTCCTCCTGCTCACCAGTGCCATGCTGTTCACCAAATGCTACCCTAACGGCAGCACAGACCCACCCATCGTAAGTGCTGATGGAGTCTGCTGTTTCGGATGCTTGAGAGACCCCTGATGATGCTGCCATACTTTCATCCTCTCGCTCCACAACTGACCCTGTGGGAGACAGAAGGAGGAGATCACGAGAACTTGCCTGTGACAGTGGATGCCTGTGCTGTGGTGAGGCTTCCAATGTAGATGAGTCTTTGGCTGTCAGATGGGGAAGAGTGCACCCTGTTGCCTTCATATACAGATATCTTTCACCCTCTCCTCCAGTTATTCCCAACTCTCCATCACTCACTTGGTCCTGCAGGGCAACCCTGGCGATTTCCATTGCTGCCTCCTCCATGGCAGTGAGGATTGCACTCTGGGGTACTCCTCCTCTTGTGTGAGCCCTGTCCTGTGAATTACGTGCACTCTTCTCCTGCAATGGCAAAAGAGAGGTAAGGCACTGCTGGCAGCTGCATGTATCAGGGCTGTCAGTTCCTCAACAGTGCTAGGTTTCTGAGCCTTGATGACGTCAGTAATTACCCTGGGGGCACATTACTCCCATGTTAGGGAGCACCATGTGCCCTCAGGCTACTCAGCTGCTGGAGTTTGCAAAGCAGGAGACCTATCATCTGGGTGTCACATTACACTCACCTGGCCACAAGGAAGAAAGTCACTAAAACACTTGTGACACTGTACCCACTACCTCTGCATGCCATTTCTGCTTCCCCCTCAATTTCTGCGAGCACCAACCAGACCTGCTTTGTTAGTCTCTTGCCATCATCTGGAAACATGACAACCTTCCCTTCTTTCTGGCTCCAGCAGCACCTCAAAGGTGGCATCAGTGAAGCGTGGTGCAGCCCTTCCTTGGATGGCTGGCCTCTACCTCTCCTCCTGGTGAGCTGGATCTTGCATACTGAGTCAGCTGCCACAGTAATGACTTTATGATGCCTTTAAATCAGGCCCACAGTTTACAAGACAAAAACAGAATTACCTGGAAAAACTCAGCAGGTCTGGCAGCATCGGCGGAGAAGAAATCAGTTAACGTTTTGAGCCTTCATGGCCCTTCGGCAGAACTGAAGAAGTAGGGAGAAATATAAATTGGTTTAAGGTGGGTGGGGGGGGGGGGGGTGGGGGGGGTGGGGGGGGCCCACAGTTTACAAGTCCTGCCTCTATCCTGCCTCCACTGCTGCTAGTTGGCCACCAAACCCATCCTCTAGCCAATTAGCAGCAGACATTGGGTAAAATTTCAGATTGTGACTCCTTCCCTTGGCCTCCACTGTGGGGCCCTGACCCTGGAGGTAAAATTCTGCCCCATATCTTCCTTAAAAAGAGAATTCAGTTGTAAAGTCTACAAATTGATTTTATTTAATCATTCCTTCCTGAAGTTAGTTCCTCAGAGCTGTGAAATACCTGAAATTCAGCTTGCCTACCATTGGATGTGAGGGACTGGAGTTTCTGTTTGCACTTTTTTTTTGGGCGCAATTTCCCTACAATCGGCATGACCGGCGTCAAAGATTACAAAATTTTGAACTCAATTTTTGTTCAGGGTCGATAGTTTCTGCTGTCCTTTGCACTAGTTTTAAAGACATTGCATGAGAAATAGGCCATGCCCCCAGGCTGAATTAATCAGTTGGTGTTTCCACCAATTACTCTCATTTACAGGCCTTCGAGGCTGGAACTTTTGGCCACAAGATGACTAATAGGTACGTTATGAGAGGTTTTGAATGTTTCTTTTTAATTTGTCAAGGAACTCACTACTGTACCCCAGTCCAAACAGAAAATAGTTTTTTAAAACATTTTTCAGTAAAATAAAATGAGGTTACTCATAGGTGGTGGATTGACGCTGTTATTTAAAATGCTTGGTATTCTTTGTGATAAAACCCATTTTCAGCTGAATTAATCAAACTTTGCCACGTTACCACTCTTGAATGTATCAAGGAATATTTTTCCAGATTTCTTTTTTTTTTAAAAATCCATTTTAAAACGCAGTCCTGGTTCATGGCAGATATTGCACTTTGCGATTTGCAAATTAGTTTGAGCAGAAACTGGGGTAAAAAATTACACTTTGAAAATGGGACGGATATGGTGACAAAGAGTATGCAAGATTGATTGAAGCTTAGAAGGAACAGGATACAAAAACTAGGAGGGTCATTGAACATCGCAATATTCATGAGAAGGACGAGGTCAAGTCAGAGAAGGTTGGAGCCTAAAAGTGCAAGAAGAACTGTCTATTACATGATAAGCCTTTTCTTGTGTCACACCCAAAAGTGCAAGAACAGTATTAAAAGAGCCTCTTCAAATATGGTAACAGAATTCAACTCTTTGATGGATTTGAAAGTTACTGTGAGAGTTAAAAGCTGCCCGTGGTCTGTAGCCTTGTTACAGCACTTCAAGTGCATATCCAAGTTTTTTTTTAAATGCAATGAGCTCAGGCAGTGAGGTCCAGACTCCCACCAACCTCTGCGTGAAAACTTTTCTCTTCGATTCCCCTCAATCTCCTCTCTTCTGCCAATTACTTAAAATCTATCTTCCCCTGGCTATTGACCTCTCTGCTACAGGAAATATGTCCTTCCTATCCACCCTATCTAGGCCCCTCATAATTTTATACACCTCAATTAAATCTCCCTTCAGCCTCCTCTGTTCCAAAGAAAACAATCACAATTTATTCAATCTTTCTTCATGGCTAAAATTCTACAGTCCTGATACCATCATTGTAAATCTCCTTTGTACCCTCGCTAGTGCGGTCACGCCTTCCTGTAATGCAGTGACCAGAACTGTACACAGTACTCTCGGTATGACCTAGCAATGTTTTATGTAAGTCTAGCATAATCTCCCTGCTTTCATATTCCACATCTTGGCTAATAATGGAAAGTATCCTGTATCTCTCTTTAAACACCTTATCCACCCATGCTGCTGCCCTCAGGGATCTGTGGACTTGCACTCCAAGGTGCCCCTGTTCAATTACACTTCTCAGTATCCCACCATCTTTTGTGTATTCCCTTGCCTTGTTTGCATTCCCCAAATGAATTGTTAGACACTTCTCTGGATTAGATGCTATTTGTCACTTTTATGCTCACCTGACCGATCCATTGAGTTCTTCCTGCAGTCTACAGCTTTCTTCCTCACTATATACTGCATGACCAGTTTTTTATCACCTGAAACTTCTTGATCATGACCTCTACAGTTAAGTCCAAATCATTGCTTTCTACCCTGAAAAGCAACTGGGTACAGCCTTTCAGTCACAAAAACACCCGTGTACCATTGCACTTGGATTCCTGCCACTGAGCCAATTTTGAATCCAATTTGCCCCTTGCCCTTGAATGTTGAGACATGGAGAAAAATCTAAGGATGGAACCATTGAAGTAAGAGGCTTGAGTTGGTTAGCCTTCAGGTGGTTTAAAGGAATTGATGTAATGAATCAGTTCTCTCCTTTGTCCTTTGAGGCAAAGAATACCATGTTCATCATCTGCAGTGTTTCATAGGGTTCTGGTGGGTATGTAGGTGACTGGTAAGGCTGATCTGCAGCAGAAGGTTCCGCTGCAAATAGGACAGGATACCGCAGACGATTGAGTTTTGGGTGAGTAGCTGGCTCAGGATTTCCTCTGCTTACATTTTCTCATTGCTTCTGATATGTGCTTGCTTTTGAAGTAGGTTTTTTAATTGATTACGTCAGATGGAATAATCCTGGGCGACCTTCTTCCAGGATTCAAAGTCGATATCAAAACTCTTAAGTGAAGCCTTCAGAGTGTCTTTGTAGTGCTTCTTTTGACCGCCCTGAGAGCGTGCCTCAGCCTTGAACTCTCCATTGAAGATGAGCTACATGACCAGCCCAACTTCATCGTGACAACCACAAAATGGTGTGGATGCTTGACATGTCAGCTTGGGTGAGCGCCTCAGTGTCTGGTATTTTGTCCTGCCATCTGATTTTCAGAAGCTTCCGAAGGCAGCTCAAGTGAAAGTGATTGAGCTTCTTGGCATGAAGCTGGTACACAGTCCAACATCGGTAGAGCAGAGTGGGCAGGACTGTTACTCTATAGGCTTTCAGTTTGGTAAGCAGACTTGCTCCTTTTAATTCCCATGAAGTTTGAAGTCTGCCGAAGGCTACATTTGTTTTTGCAATTCTTGTGCGCGCCTCCTCAATAGAGATAGCTTGAGAGAGTGTGCTGCTGAGATAAGTGAACTTATCCATTGCTGACAGGTTCTGGTCATGGACTAAAATATTGGGCTTAAGAAAGGGCTGTACTGGAGCAGGCTGGTACATTACTTTAGTTTTCTTCCTGTCAATCATAAGGCTGAAGTTGTCACAAGCTTTGGAGAATGAGTCCATGCTACATTGCATGCCCAGCTCTGAACCGGCAGCTAGTGCAGTCATTGGCAAACAGAAAATCACAAAGAATATCCTTGGAAACCTTGGTCTTTGTCTGGAGTCATCACAGATTTGGCTGCGTCCCGTCCATGCGATATCAGGATCGCCATCGTAGAGTGCTTTGGAGAGCACGGTGGAGAAAAACATGCTGAAGAGGTTTGGCACGAACATGCAGCCCTGTTTAACTCCATTAGTGACCAGGGGAATAGGTAATAAGACTCACCATCATCCAAGGCACAAGCGAGCATTCCTTCGTGGAACAGTTGAACCATTGTGGCAAATTTCTCAGGGCAGCCAAATTTCTCCATTTCCTTCCAGAAGCCCTCATAGCTGACTGTGCCAAACACCTTGGGCAGATCAATAAATGTAGCATAGAGGTTCATGTTCTACTCTTGGCATTTCTACTGGAGCTGTCTAACTGCAAACATCATGTCAGTGGTTCCTCAACCTTTCCTGAAATCACAATGACTCTCCTATAAAAGTGAAAAGGAACTCAACAGTGAATCAGTTATTGCACTGTAGGGGGACTGGTGTTTGAGAGTACGGAGGATGTAAAGAGTGAAGGAAGTTGACCAATATCGAATCAATAAGATTAGATGTAGAAGTTGAAATGATGCACAAAGGGTTGGAACACAGCAGAAAATACTGTCATGTTGAGATGTGGCTCTGAGCTCTCGCTCCCCTGCCAAGGTGGTTAAGAATGTTAGTAGCTCTTTCACAGTTGGTTCACTAGAGCATGGTTATTAAAAAAGGGCAAACAAGAACCCAATGCACTTAAATCCAGGCTAATTATTTTATCATGGAGTAATTCTTAAAAAAAAACCGAAGAATGTCATTCTAGGTAATTAATAAACCACTAACAGTTGTATTCTTGGAAATGTTCTGTTTCAAAATCACAGACTCTTTCGATTTCATTAACGTGTATTGAAAAAGGGCATTCTCTTATTTTTCAATGGATGGGGAAATTTAATGCATTTGTGAACAAAAGACATGTTGTAGAGTTCACATCAGTTTTCAGATAAAAAGTTGCTACTAGATCAAAATGTCCAGTAACTAAAAGTATTGTCATGGTGATTGTAACCTTGAAAACCTGGCTGAAGATTAGTGGAATATTGCTGCTATATTATTTAGTGATGTGTTTGACCACCATTTGTTCTAAGGTTGCCTGTGACCTCAACATTGTGGATGTTTTGAACTAAGAGCAGTTTAAATTCATTTGTGCCATTCAATGCCAAATAAATGGACTGGTACTGGGGAAAGGTTTACACTTACAATCACTAAATGTCATGCAGCTGAAAGAGCTTTCAATATAGTAAATTGTATGTTAGACTGTTGAATCAAAAATTATTTCTAATTTCCATTTGGCTGGTGAAAAATGGGAAGCTGTTTTAACATGGTCTTTGAGAAGGAAGACGGAAGAGGTTGTTTTGGCATTTCAGTCTTTTCATATTAGCTGGTACATTGGTGCTGAATGCCCTTTATTTTATTATTTTCCTTGTGGCAGCAGGTGCCAAAATATGATCGCTGTCCAAAATAGATACGCCACTTCAGATAATAACAACAATCTTTCATCTTATTTTGTATAAACATAGACCTATATATTCCTATTTTTTGGCATATTTTGCTCCAGCTCTTGAACTATAAACCACTCATCAGCTAACTAATTTCAGTTTATTAATTTAATTAATGGATAAGTATGATATAATACATTCGAACAGATGTGTATCACTGCAAGTTTTTCACATCACCTAAAAGATGAAGTATTTTGTGTAAGTAACAAAATGTAGCATTGTGATGATATGATTAATCTCTGTACACATTCCTGTGATGCATTGTGCAAAGTGAGTGCTTGCATAATGCCTCACTACCACTGTTCCACCTTATGGGTCAAATAGTTCTGTTTTGCCTTTAATGTGGAGTTTGTTCATTTTAGCAAAATAAAGTATTTTTCCTATGCATTTGTCTATGCATTTTGTTTACGGCAGATGTGTTTGGAATGCATGCTCCCACACATTGGCCCATAACCTCCGAGCTCTGGGGCATCATACCTGAGGGATACCCCAAATATGTGATGGAGGACCCAACCTCCCCAGAAGTCCTCATTTAGGAGTGCACAGCAATTTTCCAGAAGTTCAAACTTCTGTTGGGCAATTGTTCTGCGCTGCAAAAGGAACCACCTGAAACTCCGATTTTTAAATCACAAGTTTCAGATGGTTCTGACTGTCTTACAGAAATCATTACCCAGAAAACGTTAGCAGAATTAAAACCACTTCTAACTCCTGACTATAGAACTGACCCATTCGGACCCCCAACGCGACTGCCCCCCCGCCCCCTCCGACTACACCCCCAACCACTTTTCCCACTCCTGACTACACCCTCATATCCCCAGAACCCTTCCCACCCCTGATTACACCCTCACCCCCCTGACTACCATCCCCACTCCCTGACCACACGCCCCCCCCCGACCCCCACTGACCACCTGAACCAACCCTCCATGGACCACCCCACCCAATGACCATCCCATCCACCCCACTGACCATCCCTTACATCCCCCATTCCCCTCCCCTCATCCCACTCACTTACCTTATACACTTACCTTTTCCCTGACTTCTTAAAGCAGCTGGACCTTTAAACTTACCTGTTTTACGGCAGCTAGTGCTGTAAAAAGGGGGTGTGTCTTCCTTATCTTTGACTCAGCTGCCCTCAATATAAAACCTCGGGAATCCGCTGCACTGCAACTTTCTCACCTGGCCTGAGTTGGAAGGTGAGGCAAGAAAGGCACAGCTGCGCTTCAGAGTGAGTAACTAGGAGCGGAGTGACAATCCGACTGTGATTGCCACTCCAGGGAAGTTACAGCCCATTGTTTTTAAAGAGAAATCCAAACACAAACCTTTCTTCTTATTGTTTCAGCTAGAGATAAGACATTGAAAGATGTTATGCAAATATTAGCCTTAATGTCAAGAAATTGCAATCAGGATAGGCATGAGAATTCAAATGGTGATTTGGCATTAGGCCCTACCACAAGTAATGTCGGACATCTGTTTGTCACTCACCTTAATAGCCCAGCCTAAACGGAGAGCTTACTGTGGGGGAAATGTAAGTGCTAACCAGAACCCTCCAATGCATGCAGCAAATTGATGGCACTGACTATCATTTTAGGAATATTTCTAGACTGATCTTTTCCAACAGAAAAGAAAATGGTGCATTTTTCAGTTGAATCTAAAGTTTTAATAGTTATGTTCAAAACTGTTATTTTCTTTTAGCTTTTCCTTTAGGTAACATGTAAAATCAGCATTTGAAGCTTCGCCTCTGTACGAGTGCAATGTCTATTCAATTATCAAGCAAGTATACCGAAATTAATGAACTAGCAATTTTAATTGAAATTCAGGAAACTGGGTTGGGAGAGTTATGGAACAGAATAACAAGTTCAACCCATATTGATCCATTTTTTCCTGATGATTAAAGAAAACAATGGCATCATTGTTAACTGCAAATAAACATTGCAGGAACAATAAGCATAACTTTTTTATATCTGTTCTTTTCTAAAGATTTTTGTGTGAATAGCAAAATGTAACATTGTGATGATATGACCGATCTCTGTTCACATTCCTGGTGTAATGCATTGTGTAAACAAAGTACTGGCACAATGCTTCACTGTTATTGTTACACCTTACAGATAAAATAGTTTTGTTTTGTCTGTATGTGAAGTATGTTAACTTTTTAATGAAAGCACAGTTTTATTTCACGAGAAAATGCTGTAACCATAGTGCGTTTGTCTGAGTTTTGTCCTGGGCAGGTGAGCTTTGAATCCACTTCTCCCACACTCATTATTTTCTGAAAAAAATCCAAACAGGAGCCATTTTCATTGCTGCATCACCTAGCAATGAGACCCTTGAAATGATGCTGTGTAGATATTAACTTAATGTATTTGTATGCAATTCCTTTGATCACCAATTTAACTCTGTTCAAATAGCAGATTGAGGAATTTGCTAATTTGCACATAACATAATTTCAAGGCCAAAGCGTATCATTATGTACACATTTTATTCAGTACTGACACATAAAGGACCTGTCCATGCACAGGCCCAAGGCTGATCCCTGCCTTCATTTCCAAATCACTATGTGGTGCTGTAGTAAAGAATGAATTCTCATGATTTGGAGCACCTTTTCACAATCTCAGGATGTCCAAAAGTACATTACAGCCATTGAAGTACTTTTGAAATGCCGTCACTGTTGTAATGAAGGAAAAATAGCTGCTAAATCTTGCACCACAAGTTTCCACAAGCAATAGAAAGACAGTGATCAGAGTTTAATTACTTGAGGGATAATTATTGGCCAGGACATCTGACAACTCTTCTTCGAAACAGTACCATGGGTCTTTACTGTCCACCTGAACAGGCAGACGTGTTCTGGATTTAATGTCCCATCTGAAAGGTGGCATCTCTAACAGTGTAGCACTCCAGTACTGCACTGAAATGTTTGGAAAGTCTCTCGAGTACAACATGAACCCACAACCTTATGACAGAGGTGAGTATGCTACTACTGAGCCACAGTTGTTACTTAATGTAATCTATCGTAATTTAATTTTTTAATAGTTGTGCATATCTTATTACACAATCGTCACAGGAATAAAAGTTTTATGAGGATTGCAGCATCACAAACTTGCAGACAGCAAAATGTTAAATTATTGTAGAATCATAGGATGGTTACAGCACAGAAGGAGGCCATTCGGCCCATCCTGTCTGTGCTGGCTCTCTGAAGAGGAATTCACCTCATGCCTACCTTGTTCATTTCCTAACAAGAAGGCAACATGGAATTTCAACTGTGGCCTAGTGATAATGTTTTATAAATCCTAAAGAAGCTGGTTTCATACCATAACATTGAATGACCTATACTGAAATTTTACCCAGTTTAAATTGATATTATTTGTTCTGCAGCAATCTAGAACAGAAAATATGCAACTTACTTCCTTCAGAGTTTTGAAAAAAATGAGCGCGGTTTCTTCTGCCATTATATTTTGGGGTTTCAATCCCAACCGGACTTTTTTTGCTTGAGCTCTTGGTTTACTTGCATATTGGGAGTGGGAAGAGATATAGTAGAGCGTTAAAGTACTATCAAATAGACATGCTTCGAACTTATTTGCACAAAATAATGAAAACATCTGTTGTGTACCTTTTAAAAGCTTCATGTTTTTGGTTTGCAACTAATCTGTGCACATTGCACAGCAGTTTCTTGTTCATTCATGTCTTCTTTTAATGACATGGCAATAAAACTGAGATGATAATGGATATAGTATTGTATAATAGGCATGGCTTCATTTGTTTGTACCAATAGACATATAAATGAAGGCCATATGTTGTTTTAAAGTATTTAAACAGTCGTGGTAATAATTGGTGTTAATTTCTGATGAACATAGTCTTTTTCTTTTGCTTACAATATGTGCGCATTAAGTCGTTGCTTCAAATTATGTTGAATCAGCCCTTTTTGCTCTATTGTACTGCCACTGCCTGAGGAAAGGTAGCAAAATGTAATTGTCCTATTAACTATAGATTTACATTGTTTCGTTCATTTGAAGGAACGGAATGTCTGTAATTATTATTGGTGGCAATGAAATTGTGCATGTAATAATCTACCAGCTAAATTTAAAAAAAATTAACTCCTAGTTCAGGAACAATTCTGCTTTCCCACCAAGGCTGCCATTTTCAGTATAGCAGGTGTGAGAAGAATACAGATGAATTTCCTGTCAACCTGTAGTCCGGCTGCATTTCCTAAACAGCAGATCGGTCAGTGACAGATGCAATAAGGATTAGCTGTGTGTCTGTCACTGCAGCTGACATGGAGGGAAAAAGGACCAACTGGGTTAGGCACGTAATTTAAAAACTCTCAGAGACGAACAGTACATTTCATGGTCTTTTAATCAAAAAAAGATCAATGTATACTTTAGTAGATTGTCAAATGCAATGCCTTTTGATACTAGAAACCGTGAATATTCATCATCGTCAGTATAATGCACCAAATGGCAACTTTCAGTAAAAGTTCTGTTTTTTTTCCCTCATTACGTCATATAATCTTATTCAAGTCAACTGAGATCATACCAGTTTTCTTGATTTCTTGTTTTTTTTTTAGGAACAGTTTAATCCCTTATATTTAATTCTTGCTACCAATATCTTAAAATTAAATAAACAAATTCACTTCATATTTACAGAAAGGCAGCCTCCTCTGACGATAAAGGAAACCAAATCCTAGTCTAACTGCTGGGTAACTATACAACTGACCCCTAATCACTCACACTGACCCTGCAGACTCTCTCTGACTCCCCAACTCCCCAGCTCTCCCTGACCCAACCCCACCACCCGACTCATCCCGACCACCCCCACCACCCCCCCAACAACCCAACCCGACTATCCCACAACCCACCTATACACTCATCCACCTGCCACCCTACCCACCTCAACCATCTACCCACCTCCCCACCCTGCCACCCTACCCAGGTGTCAATCTACCACCCCTCCAAACTGCCACTCTGTGACCTTACCCACCTGCCTCCCTGCCACCCTACCCATCTACCACCCTACCACCTCACCTACCTGCCATCCTGCCAATTCGATTCGATATTAAGTGTGAAAGTGGTATATTCTAATCACAAACAAGAATCTTAAACTTGAAGGTATTATGTTGTGTGAGGAACCCGCTTTTGAAAAATTTGAAAGACCTTGAATTTTGGGCATTGTTCCTCCTGAGTTAATTTTACAAGTTTGCAATATTAATTTGGAGCTGTGACTATGGCATTCTTCAAGGAGCCATGGGTCAAGATAGATGCCCAGCAGAGAGCAACTGGAGAGGGAAGAGATATTTTGTATATCTAAGTTAACAAAGAACTGCTTTTGCTAGGCTAAAGACTCTTGCTGATTGGTTAAAAATTAATAGGGTTTTGGTGGGACCACATCTGGAATACTGTGTGCAATTTTGGCCTCCACACTTAAGAATGGATATACTTGCATTGGACAGGTTTTTGGTCTTTCAGGGAATTAAGGGATATAGGGAACGGATGTGAAAATAGAGTTGAAGCTCAAGATCAGCCATGATCGTATCGAATGGCACAGCAGGCTTAATGGACCATATAGTCTATTCCTGGTCCTATTTCTTGTGTTCTGCCACCTACCACTCTACCCACCTGCCACTTTACCACCTCGCCCAACTGCCACCCTGCCATCCTACCCAACTACAAGCTGCCATGCTACCCCCCTCCCACCGTACCCACTTGCCACTCTACACACCCTACCTCCCTACCGCTGTCACCCTGCGACCCTACCCACCTGCTCCCTGTCCTCTTACCCACTTACCTCACCTACCCCCTTACCTCCCCCCTTCCACACCTTCTCTCCATAGCTTTCCAAAGAAGCTTTGGGGCATTCAAACGGCAGCTGGTGCTGTAAAAAGCAGGTGTGGCTTATCTTGCTCCAACAATCCAGTGCTATGAAGAAGCAGTTCCACTTTAGGGATGCTCTGCATTTCTGGAGAAAATGAGACTGGAACCACTGGCCAAAACTGCAGAGCTCTGGCATGGTGCAAAAAGGTAGGAATGGAGTGGCAATCTGACGGTAATTGCCTTTCCTCGGAAGATTCGGGCCACTGTTTTTTCTTTCAAATCCAGCTGTCCTAAGGAAAATTTGCAGTCCTATGACATCAAGATATCACAGGCTGTTACCCTGGAGACAGTGGTGTAGAACAAAGGCTAAATCTGGTAGAGTAGTCGGGTTGTGTTTACATTATGCCAACTTTACTAATGTTTTGCTTATACCAACCAAACAACCACAAAAAGCATGATTTTGTATAGCGGTATGAGGAGAGTAAATTATGCTGAAAACGTGTCTCAAGATTACATACTGGATTTCCTTCAAGTACAAATTTGGCGCTTTAAGTTTGAACATCTGAGAAGAGAAATGGTATTTGAAACACTAATGATGGGGAAATAGTATGACTTTTGAGCTGAAGGCATTTTTGTCACAATGATTTATGCAGGCGGTGAAAGATAGAACTGGAACCTATTTTTTGATATATCGTATAAGCTTTTATTTACACTTTACAAACATGCACCTCCAAAACCCAAACACTACAGTTTCAATCTGTTCCTATACATAGATGTACAAGAACCCCAGTTAAAGCCTACCATCTGAATATAATTAAATACTCAATTGCTATACAATTAATATGTAATACTTCTCAGCAACTGCATAGGGAAAATATTGTAGTTCACAAGTTATGATGTTTAAAATGCTAAAAAGGCAATTGCAGGAGTGGAAATGTTTTGACACACGTGCCTATGACTCTCAAATTGTCATCAACAATAAATTTCAATAACAGAGCGCAATAGTGTTGTGAAAAATTGGTTATCAATTGTACCAAAAAGCATATCAATGAACTAGCAGACCATGCCAGAGAAGCCGAGAATATGAGACATTAAGATAGGGCATGATAAGGCTGTGGATGCATTGGAAGATAAAGATAAGGAACGTGAAATTAATTTGTAGAGCAGTGGAAAGAATTTGGTAATAAAAGTGTATGATGTTGAGCAAGTATGGACATTTTGAGTGAACTTTTTCAAGAGGGCCAAAGTCCTTTTGGTACTCAGTACCATACTTATTTTTAAGTTGTCTGAGTGGTAAAACCCCAATTATCATAGATTTCTGCAGTATAAGTTGGCATGTATAAAGAAGCCAGGCTTCATGAGTCATACAGAGAAATAATTTTTAGCTTTGTCTCAAAATGAGCAAAATAAAACTGACAATTTCTCATGAAAAATGGTAATACAGATTAGAATATGTATGGTGTATATTTTAAGTTTCTAAAGTCAGAGTAATTCGGCTACCTCCACCCTACTTCCCGGAAAACTCTTTGCCCTCCATTTCTTTCCCTTTCTCTCTATCTCTCTCGCTATAATTTGTATTATAAACTGTACTTGTCCCACCTAAGTTCAGTGCAAAATCTTGACTGACACTCCAGTATAGTATGGAGGGAGAGCTGCACTGTTGGCGGTGCCACCATTAAACCGAGACCCATCTACCGTCTCACCTGAACATAAAGAATCTCATGGCACAATATCAAAAAAGGTCAGGTGAGTTCTCCCCGGTGTCCTGGCCAACATTTAAGAACATAAGAACTAGGAGCAGGAGTAGGCAATTCAGCCCTTCGAGCCTGCCCCGCCATTCATTACGATCATGGCTGATCTCATTTTGGCCTCAACTCCGATTTCCCAATTTGTCCCTAAATCAACATCACTAAAACAGATCATCTGCTTATCATCATTTCGCTGTTTTTAGGAGCTAGCTATATTCAAATTGGCTGCCATGTTTCTGACATTAGAGCAGTGACTGTACTTCAAAAGTACTTAATTGGCTATAAAGCGATTATGGATGTCTTAAGATTGTGTACAATATAAATGCAAGTATGTCTGCCTGTCTGCCTTTCTGATCTTGAGCACTCCTCCTAACCCTTCTAGTCCAGTGTCCATTTCCTTTCGCCTATTTGTGAATGGCCTTGGGCATTTCTTTATATTGATGGTGCTGTATAAATAGGTGTTGTTCAAGAAATTTAGTAACATGCAGCCTTGGTGCAGTTTATAGGAAATTCCTCTCAAATTGAATCTTAAAATGATCAATTAAATATCTTTGTCCATTGAGTTGATACAGAATATATTATAACCTAAATTATATTCAAATAACAATATTCAAACATTCAAATTAATTTAAAGGCAGGGGCAATGAGTTGAACCATAAAATTCTATTGCAGTTCACCAACTCTTCAAACACACAAATTGCTTCTTCTGGTTGGCTCAGATGTGAAAATCAGTGATCAAATAAAGAGGGTCGAGTGATTTCAACTTTTGATTTGCATTTAATTTAATTTCAAGTATAGCATCATCAGTAAAATAGCTATTAGCTTATAATTAAAACAATTGGTAATGTTCATTCCAAATAAAATATCTTTAGACAGCTGTCATTGCAGATTTTCTCTTCTTTCTTACTAGTTCTTTGCAATCCCATTTTAAAATTGGTCATTAATTTGCTTGCTGCAAATTGCTCACTACTATATTGCCAGTACCATGTGGTAACTGTAGTTTACTTGTAGGCCTCTTACTCAGTTTGGGGAATATATGGGTTAGAGGTTTGTGTTTTTTGTAACCATTGACTAACGTAGTAAAGTGAGTTGAGTTAGCCCTTCAAACAAAATTCCATTTTATTGACCTGTCCAGGTGACTTTGTACACTTTTTCTTAAATTCTTTTCTGTAAACTCAGTTTTATGTTCTAGTTGCGTTCCAAACCCCTTCCTGTTAATTGCATAACATTTAAGGGATAACTCATTTAAATGCATGATTCTGTGGTAAGTACATGCAGCACATAGGGGTGATAATTATATTTTTGGTGCCCTCTATATTGTGAGTTTAGTACTGAGTCAACAGTCAGAATAAAACTAATCATGTGTCTACCTCTTTAAGGATTTTGCATCAGTTTGACCTTGCAATGTCACATGTAATAGACGTATTTGCCCTACTCGGTGCCAAGTGTTTGTTTCTCCATTGTTTCAGGTCACGGTTTGTTACAATGCCCTTTATTCGCAAAGGCTTAAAATACTTTCAACGAGTTTTTTTTTTACAAAACCTCAAGATAAATAGAGGTGTGGGAGGCCATTCACCCTGTCTTAGCTCATTCACCTAAGAAATAAAATCTTGGGGCGGAATTTTATGGCAATGGAATTTTACATTCCCGCCGAAGTCAACGGAGTTTAAAATGACTCGCCACATTTTATGGCCCCGTCCCCACCGCGTTGGGGCCATAAAATCCCAGCCTAGGTCTCCCATTGTATTGTTTAACTGTATCTTGAATAAATGCAGAGCTTTTAACTTGGCTAACCAGTCCAAAAGACTGCTGCAGTTAGAAATTGGTCATGTTTTATCCAATATTTGTCCTCGCTTGATTTTTGACCAATTTTCACCTCTCCTACTTATCTTGAAATAGCCTTAATTTTATACCTGCATTAAAATTGGGCAAAATACCTTGAATTCAGCACCTGGCAACTGGGATTAAATATTTTTGGCAAATTACCTACTTTTATTCCATAGGGACAATTACTGAACTAAATTTGCATCGTGTCATAGGGCAGAATTTTGCCCTTGATGGGCAGACGGGCTCGACCGACTTGGTGGCGGGCGGGCAGCCGATCGCCACTGCCGAAACGGGCCCTGCCGCCATTTTAAGTGGGCGGGCCAATTAAGGCCCGCCCAGCATGTCGCCTGACGGGAAGCGCTATGCGCTTCTTGTGCAGATGGAGGGGGGAGATTCCCCAACTGCCAGAGTGCGCTCTTTCGTGCATACGCGCGAAAGAGCGCACATCTCCCTGAGGCAAAGTGCTGCCTCAGGGAGATCGCTGAAAGGCAGTGAAACTTTAAAAATAGAAAAATAAAAAAATCATTAACATGTCCCCCTCATGTGAAAATGTCACACGAGATGGGACGTGTTAATGTAATACACAAAAACTTTATATTAATTTTTAAATTCCGATATCAAGCCTCACCCAGCCACTGGATGAGGTTTGTAAAAAAATCACTTACCCGCCTGCCCGTTGGGTCCTTGCGCCGACCCGAAGTTCACACGGGCCCCTCAAAATCCTGGTCGATTGGTGAGTTAATGGCCTTAACAAGGCCTTTAATTAGTGGCGGGTATGCCTGCCGACCGAAGTATCGCGATGCCGCGCACTGATGTCGGGACGCTCGCGCGACATTTTAAGCGCTGTCGTGTGGACTCTGCCACCCACACGCCAGCCAGAAGATTCTGCCCATTGTCAATGAATGGAAAATTTAGCATTGCCACGTTGTGACATCAAGACCTAAATGAGTAGCATGAAGTCTTTTTAAAATTGGATATAAATAACAATTTTTTTTGTTGTAGACTTCACTATTTTTTAAAGCTGAACAAGAAAATAGTGAGGAATAGGCATAAGAGATATCTCTGAATCTGAGTTAATTCTTTACTGAACCTGACAAACAAGAACCAATGCCAGATTCATTTTGAAGATGTCACATTTCTGCCTTGCTTGATATATACATGAGAGTAGCATCATTGTACTCAAATATCATATATTAGCAAATATTAGCAATATCATTTGCTTGTGGATTGCCTTGATATGGTGGAGAGGCTTGTGAGCGCCGATGATCCCTTGAGTGATGCTGTTGGGAGCGGCTCCTTGCTCTTGGTTGGGCCACCCATGGTGGCAAGGTTGGGGGGAGGTTCCAGACAAAGTGGGGTCCAAAAAGTCCTCAATGGCAGAATGGGTGAAGGAAGTCTGGGCGTGTCACCAACTGCAAAGGCAGAAGAAGGCTGGAGCAGCAAGGTGGTCCCAGTCATGGTTTGACACGTCACCGAAATCTGATTATCAACTCATCAAGATAATCTGGACAATGACAGTGCCCGAAGGTTCCCACGTTAAGTAAAATCATGCAGAGGCTTCTACCAGTGTCCATGCATTCAGGCAAAATCAACGTCAGTGGTCTGGACGCTGTGTCTGGATGGTCAAAAACAATGTCCCCCATCAGGTCTTGTTTCCCCAACTCTCAAAAAGCCAATGTTTGAGAAGGAAAATACTTCAAAGACACTCTGAAGCTCTCCTTGACGCCTGGTAACATTGATGACTGGGAGGAGCTTGTTACCAATTGTTCAGAATGGCAACAACTTATTCATATTCACTCTGTTCTCTCAGGTCCAACCCTGACATTGTCATCAAACCTGCTGACAAGGGTGGTGCTGTTGTTGTCTGGCACACTGACCTCTACCTCGCAGAGGCTGAGCGTCAACTCACAGACACTTCCACCTACCGCCCCCTGGACTATGACCCCAGCAGTGAACATCAAGCCATTGTTTCCAGGACTGTTACTGACCTCATCTGGAGATCTTCCTTCCACAGCTTCCAACCTCATAGTCTCCCAACCTCGGTCGACCCGCTTCTACCTCCTACCCAAAATCCACAAACAGGATTGTCCCGGCAGACCGATTGTGTCAGCCTGTTCCTGCCCCACGGAACCCATTTCTTGCTATCTTGACTCCATTCTCTCTCCCCTTGTCCAGTCCCTTCCCACCTACATCCGTGATTCCTCTGACACCCTACATCATATCAACAATTTTCAGTTCCCTGGCCCCAACTGCCTCCTCTTCACCATGGACGTCCAATCCCTCTACACCTCCATCCCCCACTGGGATGGTCTGAGGGCTCTCCGCTTTTTCCTCGAACAGAGGCCCGAACAATCCCCATCCACCACTACTCTCCTCCGTCTGGCTGAACTTGTTCTCTCACTGAACAATTTCTCCTTAAACTTCTCTCACTTCTTCCAAATAAAAGGTGTGGCTATGGGTACCCACATGGGCCCAGTTATGCCTGTCTCTTTTTGGGGTATGTGGAACATTCCTTGTTCCAGTCCTACTCCGGCCCCCTCCCACAACTCTTTCTCCGATACCTCAATGATTGCTTCGGTGCTGCTTCATGCTCTTGTCTGGACCTGGAAAAATTTATTAATTTTGCTTCCAATTTCCACCCCTCCATCATTTTCACATGGTCCATCCCTGACACTTCGCTTCCCTTCCCTGACCTCTGTGTCTCAATTTCTGGTGATGGACTGTCCACCAATATTCATTACAAGCCTACCGACTCCCACAGCTACATCGACTACAGCTCCTCACACCCTGCTTCCTGTAAGGACTCCATCCCATTCTATCAGTTCCTTCGCCTCCGTCGCATCTGTTCTGATGATGCCACTTTCAAAAACAGTTCCTCTGACATGTCTTCCTTCTTCCTTAACCGAGGTTTTCCACCCACGGTGGTTGACAGGGCCCTCAACCGTGTCTGGCCCATCTCCCGCGCATCTGCCTTCACACCTTCCTCTCCCTCCCAGAGCCATGATAGGGTCCCCCTTGTCCTCACTTATCACCCCACCAGCCTCCACATTCAAAGGATCATCCTCCGCCATTTCCGCCAACTCCAGCATGATGCCACTACCAAACACATCTTCCCTTCACCCCCCCGGCGGCATTCCGCAGGGATCGTTCCCTCCGGGACACCCTAGTCCACTCCTCCATTACCCCCTACACCTCAACCCCCCTCCCATGGCACCTTCCCATGCAACTGCAGAAGGTGCAACACCTGCCCCTTTACTTCCCCTCTCACCGCCCAAGGGCCCAAACACTCCTTTCAATTGAAGAAGCATTTCACTTGCACATCCCTCAATTTAGTCTACTGCATTTGCTGCTCCCAATGCGGTTTCCTCTACATTGGAGAGTCCAAATGCAGACCGGGTGACTGCTTTGCAGAACACCTTCGGTCTGTCCGCAAGCATGACCCAGACCTCCCTGTCGCTTGCCATTTCAACACTCCTCCCTGCTCTCATGCCCACATGTCCCTCCTTGACCTACTGCAATGTTCCAGTGAAGCTCAACGCAAACTAGAGGAACAGCACCTCATCTTCCGACTAGGTACTTTACAGCCTTCTGGACTGAGTATTGAGTTCAACAATTTTAGATCATGAACTCTCTCCTCCAACCCCACCACCTTTCCGATCCCCCTTTTTTCCAATAATTTATAAAGATTTTTCTTTTCCCACCTATTTCCATTATTTTAAAATGTATTTCCATCCATTGTTTTATCTCTACCTTTTAGCTTATTTCGATCCCTTCCCCCCACCCCACCCCCACTGGGGCTATCTGTACCTTGCTTGTCCTGCGTTCTACCCTTAATGTCACCTATTAGCACATTCCTTAGATAATATCACCACCTTCAACACCTCTTTATCCTTTTGTCTATGACATCTTTTGGCTATCTCCACTTATCAGTGGCCCTCTATCCAGCTCTACTTGTCCCACCCCTCCTTAAACCAGCTTATATTTCACCTCTTTTCTATTTTTCCTTAGTTCTGTTGAAGAGTCATACGGACTCGAAACGTTAACTGTGTTCCTCTCCGCAGATGCTGTCAGACCTGCTGAGTTTTTCCAGGTATTTTTATTTTTATTTTTGTTTTGGATTTCCAGCATCCGCAGTTTTTTGCTTTTAACTTATTCATCAAGCTGCATCATGCTTTGAATCACAATGTCTTAATGATGAGGCACTGTGGTGACAGAGAAGGGAAGAAAAGGAAGCAAATCTTGCACTAACTCCAGATCCCTGAGAACCCTGCTTCATGTGCCCAAAGGTTTGGAGTCAAGATCAATCACATGAAGATCCATAACAGAAACTTGCAACCCTGTAGATATCATTCTCGAATTGAGGACAGCAGACAACTTGTTTGGAAACCCAGTACTCTATGTCTGTCCACCAAGAGAACTAGAAGTATCTTTGCAGAAATAAATTATCACAAAATGTCTAAACCTTCTCCCTGTAGAAGAAACCATACACCAGATAATTTGCTAACCTTCTTCATTGCTGCATAAGAGAACTATATAATCCCAATTCTGTTCTATCACATGCTTCTCACACCAGCCTCAGAGAGCGCAAGCATTCTTAGCATTTGGATCCTCCTGGCTCCTATCATTATATCATCAGCACTGACTATTACTAGTTTCAACACTGCTATGACTGTGACCATTGGTATCCATTCTTATAACCCCCACATATTAGATCATCACCTAATTTACACAGTTAATGTTTTCTGAAACCAGTAGGATTTGTTTTGAGATTAAATTCTTAGAACTAGCTCGGCACTAGGTAATAGGTCTGTAAAGCCTGCACTATTTGGTGGTTGTCTGGAATGTTTTTATTTCCATTTCCTACTGTAACTGAGTCTCAATTTATTGCATTATGAAATGTATTTTTTAGGAAATTTCTCCATTTAGGTTATAATTTGAAATTGGCAAAACACATTCAAATGGCAATCATCATTTTTTATTTAATGCACCAGTGTCTTTTAGTTCCACAAACTATAACTTCAAAATTTGCTGAGGAGTACACAATTTACATTGAAGCAAATAAAATTAGATGAACCCTGCCTGCAGTTGAGGTCGAAACACGGTCATTAAATAATTATAAATGCAAAATCCTGTTCTGCTCACCTTAGTTACTCCATCCAAATATAAATTTCAGACCCTTCCGCCTTGCCTAAAGTATAAATTGCTTCTTAAATAATTCCAGGATTTTTGTCTTCATTACTATACTTAGGAAGTAAATTTCATGAGTATTGATCACTCTGTGTATGAAGAAGAATTTCCTTTTATCAATCCTAAATTTGTCTTTTTCTAGTTTGAACCTGTGACCCCTTGTTCTACTCTCACATTTACAGATGTGTAATTTTACAGATCTCTCTCTTTTATAATTTAGATGCCTCAGTAAGATTGCATCTCTGTTGCCTCCTTTCAAGTTCCAAAAAACACATGTTTCTCTGATATTTCCTCATAATTCAAAACCTCCAACAAAGTTAGAGCTGGAATATATTCTTGTTCAACTGATATAACTGTTTCTCAGGAGGGCTACCATCTTATCCAGCAATATTCAGGTACACAGACTGAAGCAAAAGAATAAAGGAAAAGAGAGACAATAACAGCAATTTGCATTTAAATGGTGCTTTTAACTTAGTTGGGCTCAAAGATTGTGAGACAATTCTCATCATGTTTACTTGATGGGTCCTAGCTAATGCTTCATTAGCAAAAAGGAAGCTGATCTCTGATCGGAAATCCTCTCTGGATCTACAGCCTCTCACTTCAAGTCCTATCCACTCCTTTTCCCTGTTAACTTCTACCTCACAGTCGAGGGACAGATGCTGGAAGGGCAAAACAAAGTCCATTGTGGCATGGAAGGCGACACCTACATGTATTTGGTACATCAAGCGGCTATGGCATAATGGTAACATAGTGTGGACTGCAGCAAATGACAAAAGCAGAGAAACATCCTGTACTGGCCATCCAGTGCAGCTGTCAAGCTACCCACTCATCTCCTCGCCTCTGGTACCATGCAAAAGCAGCCGAGAGAGTGGGGGCAGCAGCACGCACATTTCTTGCACTATAATCAAATTTGTTATCATAGGTTTAGCTTTAGCTGTTAGTGTAGTACAACGTCCTAGAGTGCTTCAAAGAAGTGTTATCAAATAAAATTTAATGTAGTAAGATGGTTCAAGGTAGCATTTGACAGCAAGTCACATAAAGAGATATTGGAACAGATGCTCAAAAAGGTAGGTTTTAAGGAGCATCCTAAAAGAGGAGATATAGCTGGAGAGACACAGAGGTTCAGGGAGGGGATTCCAGTGCTTAGGGCTGAGATAACTGAAGGCATGGCATCCAGTGCTTTAGCAATTCAAATCTGGGATGCACAAGAGGCCAGAGTTGGAGGACAAAAACTTGAGAATGGCCATTATCCCAAAATTCAAAATTAAATTTTGGCCCGAATCTTACGTTCCTCCCCTCTATTTCCTACCCTCTTTCCTTACTCACACTACCACCTTGCACACCTTCTCTCCTTAGTTTTTAAAGAAGCTTTGGGACATTTAATTCTTACTTACCAGAATGTGGCAGCTAGTGCTCTAAAAAGGGATGTGGTGTGTCTGCATGGATTCTCTTCGCTGCTCTCTTTGAGGTTTCCTGCACTGACTGAGTTTTGCAGGATCCTCCATTGGAAGACTGCCCTGAAAAATCGGAGCCTGATCAGACAAAATAATACACATATACCTTCCTCCGATTTTGCTGTCAATCAAGCAATGTTTTCTCTCAGGCTCAGGTGTTTGAACAGCCAAGCCTAATTAGGGTTGATTGACAGCTCTGGCTCTCTGATCTCTGCTGTCAATTTTACAGTGTTTATTTACACAAAATTAAGCGGTTTCAAGTGCCTGTAGTTTCAGCTATTGAAACTTTAAAGGGTCTGGATGATTGACCATTTTATTGCCCTGTTGTAAAAAGGAGTTTTGTTTTAAGAAAATGGAAAGTTATCGATGAATGACGGCTTTAAAAATAAATTTACACATCCTCCTGTCACTATAGGGTTCATTGCTTCTATACAGTATATCGTGAGTGAATGGACATGGAAGACCTTGGCATGTGGGCAGGAGGGACCATATGGAGTGGGTGAGGGCCTTACCTTGGCAAGGGAAGCATGAGGGGCCGTAGGTGGTGGGTGGGGGCTGTATCTTGGCATGGAAGACACAAGGGGCCATAGTTGTTTGAGGGGGCATAATTTGGCATGAGGGGCCATAGGAGTTGTTTGGGGACATGGTGTGGCCTGGAAGAGACTTGGGAAGTGTGTAGGGGCGGGGGCAGGGCCTTTCTGTTTATATTTAACTGGGATGAAGTCCCACAGCACCAAGTCGGGCATTTTAAGCAGCCTGCCCCGCAGCCAGCAGCCCTGTGGTTGCCTCCAAATGAAAATCCCACCTTTGCAGAGACGGGTGGGCCAACCCAGTAATTTTCCCCGACTCCTGCTACCTGCCTCAAGGATAAAAGTGCATGTCAAAGTTTGAGGTCGATGGCCTTTCATCAGAACTGAGGAAGGGTAGAAATGTAATATGTTTTGAGCAAGCGAAAGTAGGGAGGAGGGGGGAAGAATGAAAGGGAAGGCCTGTGATAGGGTGGAGGCAGTAGAGATTACATGACAAAAGGTTTATTGATACAAAAAGCAAAGGGGAGTGGTCACGGGTGAAGTAAAGAAACAAAAGATTTGTCTAGATGAGGGGTGAATGGCTGAATAACAGCTATCAGAATACCAATTGCTCTAATATGGAAAAATTATAAGATTCTACAATATTAGATTCTATAAATAATCATCTAAAGAGCAAAAGGGCTATACTGATTAGTCAGAAATGACTTGTAAGCATGATCAATGCCTAATTGTTCTTTGAAATTCTTTCAGGAGGCAACTGAATAAGTGGATGAGGGCTTTCTAATGGATATAATTAACTTGGATTTTCAGATGGGCTTTAAAAAAGTTAAACATGTGAGACTTTGGAAAAAAAACTTGAAGTTGGAGTTAATGTCAAATGAACTAGTTGAGTGGAAAACCGACTAGTTTGACAACAGGAAGCAAAAGGTGCAGCTAAACAATAGTCCTTGAGGTTTCCTTCCTGCTGCCAGCATCATGGGAAAGACTCTATACAGTATATCGGATCTGTGGTTTGTCTATGTAAGAGGGTATAATCAGACACAGTCTGAGCATATTCCCCAGATATTTCAGTTTCCCATGTTGGGCCAGGTACAAAGACCAGATACTGAAGGCAAGAACATCCCAGATTTGCACTAAGTGTGGTAAAGGGCAGGAAAAAGGACGTTTTACCTGCCGGCCGCAATGGCGGGTTTTCACGACATATCATCCCAATGCCGCCCCATTAATCATACATTTCTGGGAAACACGCTGTTTCGCTGGCAGGCAGCCTCAGATTCGTCTGCCACGCCGTCACCTCGCCGTTTCCTCATGCTGGGTGCCATATTTAAAGTGCAGCCAAGTGCACACCTCTCAGTGCTTCCAGCCCAAGATTGCTGCATGGAAGGCATGGCCCAAAAAGGCTAGAAAACTGCTGCCCCCGATTTAGTTACACATCCCAGGACATTGTTGGAGGCCGCCACGATGTCCTCTACACTTGCTTGGGCTGCAAGAGGCCCATCACTGGTTTGGGAGGTGATGGTCAGTGCCAACACTGCACTGAAGAGGTTCACCATCCATTGCAGAAAGAGGATTAATGATCTCATCAATGCTGCCAGGGTAAGGCAACCATCTCATCGCTCTAAACTCACACTCACAAGCCCATCACACATTCACTGGCATGTCACTCACTTTCTCACACACACCCTCACGCAGATGGAATACTCCCCACTTGCCTGTATGAGTGCAGCTCCCACAACACTCCAGAAGCTTGACACCATCTAGGACAAAGCCGCCTGCTTGATTGGCACCACATCCACAAACACTCACCCCCTCCACCACTGTCGCACAGTAGCAACAGTGTGTACCATCTACAAGATGCACTGCAGGAATTCACCAAGGCTCCTTTGACAGCACCTTCCAAACCCACGACTACTACCTTGTCGAAGGATAAGGGCAGCAAATACATGAGAACACCACTACTTGGAAGTTCCCCTCCAAGTCACTCACCGTCCTGTTTGGAAATATACCGCCGTTTCTTCACTGTCGCTGGGCCAAAATCCTGGAACTCCCTTCCTAACAGCACTGTGGGTGTACCTACACCACATGGCCTGCAGCAGTTTAAGAAGGCAGCTCACCACCATCTTCTCAAGGGCAACTAGGGATGGGCAATAAATGCTGGCCCAGCCAGCGAAGCCCACACCCCATGGGTGAATTTAAAAAAAATCTCCATCTGGCCTCATCTCCTCTGGAGACTGCCTTGTCAGCCCTCACCCTCTTGAGGCCACTTGCGCAGATCAACATGTGTCCCCATATACACACTGGGGTACCCCCATCCTCAGTAATGCCCTAGCCCTGCAGCCTCTTGCCTTGTCTGAGGCCACTACACAGTATCACAGTATCTTTACAGTGCAGAAGGAGGCCATTCAACTCATTGAGTCTGCATTGACTCTCTGAAAGAGCATTCCACCTAGTCCCTCTCCCCTGCCTTATACCCATAACCTTGCACATCCTCTCTTTTCAGGTAGCAATCCAATTCCCGTTTGAATACCTCGATCGAACCTGCCTCCACCACCTTTTCAGGAAGATTGTTCCAAACTCCAACAACCCTCTGGGTGAAAACATTTTTCCTCGCATCACATTTACTCCCTTTGCCAATTATTTTGAATCTGTGCCCTCTAGTTCTTGATGTTTCTTGAGCAAGAACAGTTTCTCACTATTTACCCTGTCCATACTCCTCAGGATATTGAATACCCCTATCAAGTCTCCTCTCAGCTGCCTTTTCTCTAAGAAAAACAGTCCCAGCCTGTCTAATCTATCCTCATAGCTTCAGTTCTTCATCCCAGGAATCATTCTTGTGAATCTCCTCTGTACTCCCTCCAACGCGATATCCTTCCTCAAGTATGATGCCCAGAACTGGACACAATACTCCAGATGAGGTCTAACTAGTGGCTTATACAAATTCAACATGATCTCCTTACTCTTGTATTCAGTGCCCCGATTAATAAAGCCTAAGATACTATACGATTTATTAACTGCTCTCTCAACATGCCCTGCCCTCTTCAATAACATATACACCGAGGCCCGCTGTTCCTGCATCTCAATTTAGAGGCTCTCCCTTTATTTTATATAGTCTCACCATATCTTTCCTGCCAAAATGAATCACCTCACACTTCTCTGCATTGAACTTCATCTGCCACTTGTCTGCCCAATCTACTAACATGTCTATGTCCTTTTGAAGTTCCCCATCACAGTTGACAACATTTCCAATCTTTGTATCATCTACAAATTTTGAAATCGTGTTCTGCACAGCACAGTCTAGGTCATTAATATATATCACGAAGAGCAAGGGTCCCAACACTGACCCCTTAACAACTCCACTACAAACCTTCCTCCAATCTGAAAAACAACCATTAATCATTACTGTTTCCTGTCTCTCATCCAATTTCTTATCCAAGTGCCTACTTTCCCTTTTATTCCATGACCTAGAATTTTGCTCACAAGTCTATTGTGTGGCACTGTATCAAATGCCTTTTTAAAAATCCATGTACACCACATCAACAGCGTTTCCTTTATCAATCTTCTCTGTTACCTCCTCAAAAAAAACTCCAGCAAGTTAGTTAAACATGATTTTCCCTTGATAAACTTGCTGGCTTTCCTCAATTATCCTGCACTTGCCTCAGTAGTTATTGATTTTATCCTGTATTATAGTTTCCAGAAGTTTCCCTACCACTGAGGTCAAACTGACTGTTCTGTAGTCACCAGCTTTATCCTTGCACCCCTTGTTGAACAAGGGTGGAACATTTGCAGTTCTCCAGTCCTCTGGCACTTCCCCTGTGTCTAAGGAAAACTGGAAGATTATCACTAGTTCCTCTGCAATTCCCACTCTCACTTCCCTCATTACCCTTGGATGCCATTTCCCAAACAAGCCATAGCTCTGCAGCCATAGAAAAGCCTTATGGCTAGTCTCCTAAGCAGACACCTGCCCGTGAGCCCCTCTAAAAGTGATGTGGTTATAGAGTCATAGAGGTCTACAGCACAGAAAAAGGCCCTTTGGCCCATTGAGTCTGCACCAGTCAAACAAGTACCTAACTATTCTAATCCCATTTTCCAGCACTAGGCCCAGAGCCTTGTACGCCATGGCATTGCAAGTGCACATCCAAATGTTTCTTAAATGTTATGAGGGTTTCTGCCTCTACCACCCTTTCAGGCAGTGAGTTCCAGATTCCCACCACCCTTTGGGTGAAAAAATTCTTCCTCACATCCCCTCTAAACCTCCTTCCCCTTACCTTAAATTTATGCCCCCTGGTTATTGATCCCTCCGCCAAGGAGAAAAGTTCCTTCCTATCTACCCGATCTATGTCCCTCATAATTTAATACACCTCAATCATGTCCCCCCTCAATCTCCTCTGCTCCAGGGAAAATAACCCCAGTCTATCCAATCTCTCCTCATAACTAAAACTCTCCAGCCCAGGCAACATCCTGGTAAATCTCCTCTGCACTCTTTCTAATGCAATCACATCCTTTCTATAATGCGGATTCCGGAACTGCACGCAATACTCTAGCTGTGGCCTAACCAGCGTTTTATACAGTTCCAGCATAACCTCCCTGCTCTTATATCCTATGCCTTGGTTAATAAAGGCAAGTATCCCATATGCCTTCTTAACGATCTTACCTACCTGTCCTGCTACCAAGAGGGACCGGTGGACATGCACACCAAGGTTCCTCTGATCTTCAGTACTTCCCAGGGTCCTACCATTCAGCGGGTATTCCCGTGCCTTGCTTGTCCTGCCCAAGTCCATCACCTCACACTTATCTGGATTAAATTCCATTTGCCACTAATCAGCCCATCTGTATCCTGCAATCTAAAGCTATCCTCCTCAATATTTACCACCCCACCAATTTTCGTGTCATCCGCAAACTTACTCATCAACCCTCCTACATTCAAGTCTAAATTGTTTATATATACCACAAACAGCAAGGGACCCAACACTGATCCCTGTGGAACCCCACTGGACACAGGCACCCAGTCAGAAAAACATCCCTCGACCATCACCCTCTGCTTCCTGCCACTCAGCCAATTCTGGATCCAATTTGGCAAATTGCCTTGGATCCCACGGGCTCTTATCTTTGTTATCAGTCTCCCATGCGGGACGTTATCAAAAGCCTTGCTGAAGTCCAAGTAGACTACATCAAATGCATCTACACACCTGGTCACCTCTTCGAAAAATTCAATCAAATTGGTCAGACATGGACTCCCCTGAACAAAACCATGCTGACTGACCATGATTAATCCCTGCCTCTCCAAGTGTAGATTAATTCTGTCCCTCAGAATTGCTTCCAATAGTTCCCCCACCACTGAGGTTAGAGGACTGACTGGCCCGTAGTTCCCTGGTTTATCCCTTCCTCTCTTCTTGAATAACAGCACCACATTGGCTGTCCTCCAGTCCTCTGGTACCTCTCCTGTGGCCAGAGGCATTGAAAGTTATTGCCAGCACCCTTGCTATCTCCTCCCTTGCCTCACTCAACAGCCTGGGATACATTTCATCCGGTCCTGGAGATTTATCTACTTTTAAGCCTGCCAGACCACTTAGAATCTCCTCCCTTTCTATGCTAATTTCTTTAATTATATCACAGGCCTTCTGCCTGATTTCCATACCCACGTCGTCCCTCTCACTTGTAAACACCGACATAAAGTATTCATTTAGAACCCTACCTACGTCTTCCGGCTCCACACACAAATTACCAGTATGGTCCTTAATGGGCCCTACTCTTTAGCTAGTTATCCTCTTACTCTTAATGTTCTTGTAAAATAACTTTGGATTTTCCTTTATTTTACCTGCCATTGTTTTTTCATGCCCCCTTTTTGCTCTCCTAATTTCCTTTTTAAGTTTCCCCCCTAAACATTCTATACTCCTCTAGGGCTTTTGCTGTTTTGAGCCCTCGGTATCTGCCATAAGCCTCCCTTTTTCTCTTTATCCAATCCTATATATCCCTCGACATCCAGGGTTCCCTCGATTTGTTGGTCCCGCCCTTTGTCTTTACTGGAATATGTTGGCCCTGTACTCTCCCTATTTCCTTCTTGAATGAGTCCCACTGCTCTGACACAGATTTACCTAAAAGTAGATGCTCCCAGTCCACTCTGGCCAAATCATATCTGATGTTATTAAAATCGGCCTTCCCCCAATTTAGAACTCTGATTTCTGGCCCATCCTTGTTCTTTTCCATAACAACCTTGAATCTAATGGAGTTATGATTACTATCTGCAAAATGCTCCCCTACTGATAGCTCAACCACTTGCCTGGCTCCATTCCCTAAAATTAAGTCCAGGGCTGCCCCCTGTTTTGTAGGACTTTCTACGCACTGGCTTAAAAAGCTCTCCTGGATGCATTTTAAGAATTCCACTCCCTTTAAATCTATCACACTATGACTAACCCAGTTAATGTTGGGGAATTTGAAATCCCCCACTATTACTACCCTATTGCCTGTGTTGCCTGCAAAGCCTGGCACTGATGACTGTAACTCTTGTCTGAAGCAAGGTAGGCAAACAAACCTCAAAGTCCAGAGCGAAGTGCAGCTCGCCAGGTGCATGTCACTTATGTACAGTTGTGAAACACATTGACGTGCAATCTTGCTGACATGCCCAGCTGAGCCAACGTGGGAAGATGATTCCGGCGAGCAGAGCTTATAATGATATGCAGATGTACCTAAAATGAAGTTCCTGATGTCCAGCAGCGGGAAAGGCGGCCTGCCATTGATGTGGGGGAGCGGACGATTGCAAACTGGTTTCACAACATTGTGAAACCAATTTTTGGCCTTCCTGCCATATTGCCTGCTCATGCCCGCCATGACTTCCAACGCCAATGGGCACGGAAAATTCCACCCTTAGCGTTTTGTCTTTAATAACGGCTCACAGACTAGATATTTCAAGTTGAATAAAGTTTACCTTCCTTGTGAGAAAATATTGCTTTTCTGGCTTCCCTGTGGGTGACCTGTGCTACATGGAGATGATCTGAAAGTGAAGCTAAAAAGTAGATTACTTAATTAGATTGGAATAATTCTTATTCTCGTAATGGCTGTGCATATTCATCTACCTTCCTGCTTCTCCAAAGCTGTTCAACAGATGATATCAGAGAGTAAACTAGTTGCCAACATATGTTGAACAGAACTTTGTAGTTTAGTCTATATAATAACGTACCAAACCAGAGTATTTCTATCTTATTTCTGCTTCTTCTGCAAAATTAGGAAATCATGTTGGGTTTTATTGATATTCCTCAAATTAAAATTTACTTTTAATAGATAATTAAAATATTGGTTATTTAATTGGTAATTTAAATGATATGCTTCATTTTAAACAAATAAGTTTCTAACGCCTTCACAAGAATATTCTTCTGCAAAATTCTCAAACATAGAAACCTTCAGTGATTCTTCCAAAGAGCCAAGTTTACTGAATTTAGGATGTGATTTAGGTGTATCTGGCAGTTTTCTGTAGGCACAGTCTGTGTAAATCTCATGACCAAGGTTTTTGAGTATACAGAATCCAATCACCAATACTCATTTATGCACTTTGACTATAGTGACCTCCTTATTCTGTCACTTAAAGTTGAAGTACCCAAGTCTTGACACATCCTGGTTTCAGACAACTTCTTGGGAGATATTTTGTTAACTACTATATCTAGTGGGTAAAATAGCTCATTCAGGCCTCTGCGTTGTGGTTATAGGATAGCTTTGATATTGTCCAGCCTATGGATTTATGAACAATCCAAAGCCTTGATTACTTGGAGATTGCACATTTCTTCCTTGTGCTGATGGCATTCCCTCTCAACAAACTGCACCATTAGGTTCCTTGTCTTCGAACATTTTACATTGCCCTGACAAAATAGTTAAAATGTGATTGTAGTCCCCTGTTTTAAAATAACTATTGTTGTTCACTCATTGCTATTAATCATGCTTGTCAATAACATAGTGGCTAGTTCTTACCAGCAGCATTTTTTTTTTATTCGTTCATGGGATGTGGGCTTCGCTGGTTGGGCCAGCATTTGTTGCCCATCCCTAGTTGCCCTTGAGAAGGCGGTGGTGAGCGTTGTGAAGACGTTAGAAACTTATTCCTTTAAAATGAATCGCTGCAGCCCATGTGGTGTAGGTACACCCACAGTGCAGCTAGGAAGGGAGTTCCAGAATTTTGACCCTTTTATTCACCAGCCCAATCAAAATCAATTAGTCACCCAGAGATGTTTGGCATCCATCACTGTGCTTAAGAGTTTCCAATTCAAAACACTGAGAAATCTAAAGAGGCAGAGTATCTGTTGGTCCAATATGGAATATACACTGTGTCCATTTAAGGGCATCGTTCACTTATGCAAATCTAAAGATTTTAAGTTGGCACGAACCAAGGATTAGAGATTCCCAAATGTGTTCATGGTTACTACTGGAGTTTTACTAGCTAAAGCCGTGCAGTTTACAAGCATAGAGCATTGGTAATCCTCCAGTTATTTGTCCAACCTGGACCGCATAAACCACATATACGTCAAGGGTGAGTTGGTTCAATTCTTCCACAGCCAGGTACATCATCCTGGAGATATCTCAACCCAAGAAGAAATCCCGCTCCCCCACCTCCCCCCGCCCCCCCCGTCCCCGCCCCCACCAACTTCCTCACCAGGAGAACCATCAGTAATTGAATTCATTTAAAAAAATCTTGAAAATCAAGAACTTTGCACATACAGATTTGAGGAAATAGCATTTAATTTATAGAACATTGTATCATTAAGAAGATAGCATTATGCTATAAAAATATTTATTTGGAAGACTATGCAAAGTTACAAACACAAAAATTTCAATGTTCTTAAAGAGCGACTGAACCTGAATTGTAACTGTGCTTATTATTATTATCTATCTTGTTGTTTATGTTCAACTGACGAATCCTGCTTGCAGTTTAATATTTTAGACTACATCAATATTTTTACTTCTTGGGAGGGCCATGATACAGCATCGGACAGGAAATGGCTGTTAATCAATCCATACAACCTATACATGCTTGAACCTTTTGATTAATTTTTCATATCTGACTGCTGCATTTTATTAATAATGAAGTGAGGATAAAGCTTCGTGATTTCCTTTTCTGCCTACCACAGGAAGCGTTTGCAACAAGAACCTCCTACCCTTAACTACTGTTTCATATTTCACTAACAAGTTCTGAGTGGGTTGCTGCAATATCTCTCACTAAAATGAACAAAACTGAAAATTGGATAAATTGGGGTGATATACTGCCATTTAAAGTGAACCTCCCCTTCCTAACCTTTACATTGCTGCTACAGGTCTTTTTCCTATAGAGGAATTATCTGTATTGCTAAAGGCTAAGTACCTAGAGTACTTGTCACTAGAGTCTGCTTGTCATTAGATGTTTCCCGTACCTTACTTATTTTTCCACTTGCACTTCTCTAAAGATGCACGTGAGACCAGGAAAGGTTTGGAAACAGTGAAACTTTAAAAATATTTTTAACCAAGCTGAGAATATAAATTTATAAGTTATTGCTTCTTTAAGGTTCTTGACTCCTGCCAAACTGCTCCACTTCCTCTTCAGCTGGGATAATTTGCACAACATATTTCTGAGAAGTTAAGAGGAGACTGAGCCTGGCAAGATTTCTTCCTGCATTGTGCCTTTGTTTTTGCTCTCCCACTTTCATGCAGACAATTCTACTCACTTATGCATAGGAGGACCCATTGTTTATTTTAAATGGGCTACAAAGGAACTCTCTAAGTGATGCAGTAGGTAGTGGGATAGTGTGATACTGATTGTACAGACTATGAAATTTGTAGGTTCAACCTTGATATATTCTGATACAGATGATCTCAGTTGATGCAGTGGTGAATTGTTAAAATTGGCCAGCCTCCTGAGGCTGAGGAGGAGGAATATCAAACCGGTTTTATCTCTAATGGCTCTGCTCACTTTTGCTAGAATGTACCCATGTATGGATGTTAGGCAAGGGTGGCATTGATCTCCAGTATGATGGCTACCACAGTGGAATAGTCTGCCCTGACGGTATAAAGAATGGTTTCTTGGGTAACGGTTGCTGGTGCCAATGGAACCATAATGCAGCACAAGTCAGCACCTTAAGGAAAGTCAGTAAGAAAATTAGAAGTTAGGCTGCTGAGATTTTCTGAACTCTTAGTGGAAAGGAATGATCTAATAAAATCATACTATTCTGGACGAATCTTGGAAACCCTTGATTATTTTAGAAACCCAGAGAATTCTTTCAAATTTGTGGTAACTATTGTCAAAGTGTGCATGAAAACCAAAGGCTTTGAACATCAAGGACTAATAAATTTTTTTGTTCCTAAAGGGGTCTTAGTTTTCCATTAATAATGGGAATCCTTGTAGATATTGAAATATTATAAGCAGTATGTCATTAAAAGAAACATATATTACAAGTCTGTGTCTAAATAAAAAGGTGACTACAAAGAAGTTCAAGCGACGTTTGTAATATCCGTTAACAATTGCATGACTGCGTTATGCATTTGCTTATTTTAGAAGAGCTTCCAGCATTATCTTGTTTACATCACTAAATAAAAAATGTTCTATGGCAACTCTGGTTATTATTAGGTCAATAGCATTCTGCAGATTGTATAAATATAGATTATAGATTTGATGTGTATGCATATTACTTGGGTTGATTGAGGTTTTTTGTTAATCACAGTTGATGTCATCTCAGTACCCTAGGTTGTGCTACAGTCTCATAACTCATTCCTAGGTGTTAGCCATGTTGCCTTTGATTCAGAAGGATGTGGGTTTGTCCCACTCTAAAGACTTGAGCTCAAAATCTAGTCTGACGCTTCAGTGCGATATGGCAGAAATGCTGCACTGTGCTGTTTTTTGGAGGAGGTGTTAAACCAAGCCCCATCTATCCTCATAGGTGTAAAAGATCCCATGGCACTGAGATTGAAGATGAGCTCTCTTGATATTCTGGCTAATATTTACCTCTCAACCAAAACAGATTATGGGCAGAATTTTCGGGTCGGTGAGTGGGGGTGGGGCTCGCTCGCCGACGTGTAAAATGATGCTCGATGACATTGGGCATGCGTCCCGATGTCATCGCGATATTTCATTCGGTGGGCGCGCTCCAAAATATCAACGACCAATAAAGGCCATTAACAAATCAATTAAAGCAGCTAAGAATGCTGCCCGTCCAACCGTAAGGTTGGCGGGCAGGCGAAGAGCCCAGGCGGCCTTCGCATTTTTCATGAACCTCATCCACGGGCGGGATGAGGTTTCATGAAGAGTTTATAATTTGAATAAAATTTTTTTTAAAATTTCGTTGACATGTCCCAGCTCATGTAACACTGTCACATGAGGGGACATGTCTTAAAATGTTTTCTCTCCTTTATTCAGCTTTTTAAAACTTAAACTAATCTTCCTGAGGCAAGATTTCTGCGCTCTTTCGCGCGCATGTGCGAAAGAGCGCAGGCCCCGACTCATGGAATTTCCCCTCCCGCCCACCCGCACAGGGAAATGGCGGCGCAGACCCAATTGGGGGCGCTGATCAGGTTCACACCCACCAACCCCTGCACAACCCCACCGACGGGGAAAATTCTCCCCTACCTGATCATTACCCCATCATTTCTGGCACCTTGCTGTGCTCAAATTGACTGCCACACTCCCTACATTACAACAGTAATTACACTTCAAAAGCACTTCAGGACTCCTTGATGTCTTGACAGACACTATATAAATGCAGGTTCTTTTTTTATTTCCCTGGTTATCCAATCTTGTGTACTGGACAGCCATGAGTTTACTGAAAACATGACTTATAATTGAAGAGTTTAGTACAGGTCAAAAAGTAACCTACTTATATTGCTATTCTGTTTCTATTCAATTAAATTACCATATAATGCCACTTTTCATCATTTCAACAGACTATCTAATACTTGGCACAAAAGCATTGGAATCTCTCCCTGCCAAGATGTGAAAGACTTCTAAATGAAAATTGTAGAATTCCCCATTGTCATTACAGATTTGTAATAGCGTAGAGGGCTAATTTCACATCAACAATCATTCTTTTTAAAATCAGCAAGTTCTTTGAACTAGTCCATATTGACTAAAATGATACAAACACTCACTCCTCACTAGGGACTTCAGGCTGATGAAGCTCAATTTGAATTGATGTACCTGTACACACTTAAGACAAAATGAAGTTCAGATCAATGTGCCATAAGCCTATCTTCTGTGTTCAAAATGAGCATTTCTTTGTTCATGTGTGTAAAGAGAAATAGTTCTGACAGTTACAAGTTAATTTAGGTTCTAATTGGCAAAGGGAAACTGGTTTAGATTAGTCTGAAATGAAAATTAGTATCTGATATTTAGAGAGAAAAGGCACTTAATCAGTGTGATTTGATCTAAATGCAATCAAATCCATCTAGTTATGTTCAGATGCCAAACTGCAATTCTGCAGATGTTTTTCCATCCATCATCAGTGGTTACCAACACTCACTGACACCTAATCCAGGTGACAAAAATTTGTTTATCAGCAAGTTTGACAATTGTAGGCATCTCACTCTGCATTGCAGGAGGTTTGTGAGAAAGCTTGTTGAGAATTTCCCCACCCACTCTAGCACAAACTAGAAGTTTTTCATGAAATTGTATCTTCCCCCTCATAAAGCAACAAAACTAGGAAAAATGTACAACTTGTGTTCATGGTTACCAATTGCCATTTTGTGCCGTGGCATGTTGCTCTCCTTTCTACCCACCCACTCCCCTACAATACCCCAAGTCTGTTTCCAATCCCCCTCCCCGGCCTTATATTAACATGTAGTATGACCTTGAAAATGACATGACGCGGTCAGAAACCAACAAATCCATCATTTCAGTTACTCAACAAATTTCAAAAATGGAGGTCAGTTGGAACTTAAATGCAAAATGCGCTTCTAGCTAGCTGTGTGTCTTCCACCCCCATCATGGAAACATCAGAAGTGCCATTAGTTTTAATTGATATTTCAGTGTGGTTGCCTTATTATTGGTGCCTCATCTTTGGCAAACAAGTAACTTAAGTTTGTGTTGTCAAAACACGCTGTGGTGTTTCAAATTATCCTGTAAAATCCAATGTCATGCAGCACTAACAAATGAAACTATGTCACTGATCACTAAAGAGAGGTGATCCTTAGTTCACTCCTGTGCCATTGCAATTATTCTTGGTGCTGTATTTCAAACTGAATTGTGCAACAGATTTTTTACTCAAACTTTTGTCCATTTGTTCCTCTGCTATGATTGTAGCAACATTATCGAGAACATTATTTCTAAAAGCTCTGTATTCTATGATTCTATGACTTGTCAGCCAGCAGTAATAAATTACAAAATATAGCCAGTGTTAGTTATGTTCCCTGGGTGTGTGATTGTTGATTGTCCCTGCCCTTCTGTTGTAGCATAAGCATTCTTTGTGGATCTCTTTGCAGCTTCATAACTTTGCTACCTTATGTAACCTGCAGGAACCATCAGACAATTTTGTTATAGGAAGCTGAGTTACAGAGCTTTTCTATTTCAGATTGATGCAACCAGTAGGCTGTTGTCACATCACAAATTTGGCACTAAATTCACACTGGAGCCAGCATAATTTGGCTGCTGGTTAATAGAATAATGCCACTGAATCAGATATCAGCACAAGAAGACTGGTGTTGCCAAGATTCATTTAAGTAGGTAGTCTGACCTTGTGTGGAGTGACGCCAGATCCAGTATAACAGCCTGAGCAGACTTGGTATTCCTAGTTTCCATCCCCATCCTATTGGAACATTTAGCTACATGGAGTTAGTTGAGGCACATTATATGCATCTCACCAATTAACCATTATGCCTTACATAGTAATATTTGTTCAGTGATAAGATGATACATAACTTGTTTCTACCTATTAGGTATCATTGTAATATTTGAAAGGAGCCAGAATGTCACCATAGCAATGTCTAAGTGTAATCTTGGCTAGGTAATATCACTGCTGCTTTTGAGTCAGAAGGTCATGATGGAAGCCCCATTGCAGGGACTTGAGAACATAAACTAAGGTGGGACTTCAGCACACTGCTGAGATTTATTTTCTAGTGGGGTCTTGCAATATGTGATTTCACCTCCCCCCCGACCCCACTCACCCCCGCCCAAACATTTTAATTTTTAGCATTCGTTTGGTGTAATTTTCAGCATTTTGGCACCTTCTGTAATTCAGCCTTTCAAACTGGCTTGTTCTTTTTATTTAGGAAAATATCAACAAGTTATATCTACATGGTGCCTTTGATATAGAAAGAATAAACATCCCACGTTGCTTCACAAAGCTGTAAGCAGAAAAAATAATTCCAAGCAGAGAAGCTGCTATGAGAATGGGTGACCGGAAGCTTGGTCAAGGAGATGAGTTTTAAGGAGGGTCATAAAAGTCAAGGGGAAGGTAGAGGGACAGAAGGATTTAGGAACACAATATCAGGGCAAGAATGAGGTAGCTGAGAGACATGGCAAGAGATGGTGGGGAAGGGAGGAAATGATAGGGATAGGGAAGAGCAAGGCCACAAAGGAATTTAAACACAAGGATGAACATTTTAATTGAGAGCCAATGTAGACTAGTGAGGATGAGGGTGATAAATGAGCAGGAAGGGAATGATGGATGTAATAATGCAAGGATAGTAAGGGAAGCCATCGTTGGAGATACACCATTGGATAGCTAAGAATTAAACCAAGTGAAGATATTACCACTGAGGAGAGACTTGAAGGTAAATGCTGTGATCAACTGTATTTCATTCTGCAGAGATAGGAGGTGGAGTGGTAGTTCCCTGGACAGACGGGTCAATGGAACAAGGTTCTTCAGGTATTGGAGAAAGTAATGATGGTGGATCTGAAAGAGGGGGCACTTGAGGAGAAGGGACCATTTACAATGTTAGGTAGTGTGGGGAATAAGGAGGGAAGTTAAGTGGTCAGCAGTTTGGTGGGAATGATTCAAGATAACAAGAGTTGGTCTCATGGATGAAGTGACCACAGTGCATCAAGGAAGATGGAAGAGAACCTAGAGCAAAACTCAGTTTCAGGGCTTGAGCAGGGAATCCCTGGCAGCAATTTAATTTGGTAGTGAAAGGGAGAAAGCAGCATACGCAGCTGAATTGTCTCAACCTTGGGGACAAAGAAGTCAATGAGTTCCTTGCATTTGTTATGGAATTGAAGGCAGAGCGGAGAGTTTCTGAGATGGTTGGTAGTGCAGAAAAGAAGTGGGTCTTGGCAGAGTAGAATGAGGTTAATAAATGAATGGCTAAACCAGGAAAATAATCTAAATTTGTGTGCCGAAACCTTTTACAACATGATGATAAATTGCCCTAACCTGCAGTACATTCTATATTCGTAACACAAAACTTAGCTCACTATCATGTCAATCCTGGACTACATGACAGTTGGGGAAATTATCTTAATTAAGGATATGGTGATGAAACAATTTTATAAGTGTATACATATTTTTAATAGCTTCAGAAAGCATGAAGGTAACTCATAATTAAAGTAAAACCTTACAACAAAGTTCTGGTGAAGGATCACATAGAAAATGAACCTACCTTCACTGTTTTCAGATGCTCGTCAGCCTCCTTGCATTTCAAATGTGTTCTTTGCTTTAACACCTTGAAACACACAAGCCCAGAAATGGATTTTAAATGTCTTTGTATAACATTCTTCCACCCACTATTTTAACAGATGGGTTTCCTGTTTTAAATAAGCTGGTTAATGTCTCTTTTGCTTTTGAGTGCTATTGTTGCCAATATCTAGTCCGTGCTCCTCTTTCGTTCCTGTCCAAAGGTTCCTTGTACAGGAAATTAGAAAAAAAATTGCACATCAGAATGGTTTTTAGAATAAGCTAAAGTGCATCTGCAAACAGGCCAGATTACATTACAGGAGTATCCTGAAGTGAAATCCTAAATATGAGAATCATAATGTAATTATTTTAAGTAAACCTCATCATCGGTCTGATGCTGTGCACTATTCTACTTCCTGAGTTAGGCAACTCTGTAAAAGCCAGTTAATAAACATGCATGGGAGCAAACTATTGGAGCATATCTCGGAAAGTTCCTTTTGAGGAGAATAAATGATTTTCAAAGCAGTGTTTTAGCAGCTTATTTGTCATATCTAACATTTTTGAGAACAAAAACAAAACATCAACACCTCTCAGAAGCCATCGGCTCATCTTAAAGCTTTTCTTTCACAACCAACAATGGGTGAAAGCTCATCGTTTCTGACAGCCTTCAAGACCACTTCCCAAATGATCTGATTGGTTCTGACAGCATTGAGTTGAGCAGTCAAATAATCTGATTGCTTGGTACTGATAACCTCCAGTCCTAGTGGGAAAAAACAAGCCCCCTATGTCTGCCCCAACGTGAAACAGTAAGAAGTTGGCATGTGGGTTGAAATGCTGATTTCAGCTTAAACTGCTGTTAGTGGGCATGTATGCTGCAGGGCATAAGTTGAATAGCACTGTGCCACCGTCACAAAACCTCTTGAACATTCTGTGAACTTTATGTTTGCTGCTATTGCATCATCGCCTCAACAGCTGTAGCTTCTCCTATCACTACTGCAACACCAACATTTCTTTATTTTAAAATGAGACCGCCAAAATAAATACTAGACTTTACATTTCTTACACTGCGGTCAGTTTTTAAGCCAATTTTTAAAAAGTTATTTGGCACTATTACAGATACAGTGATACACGGACAAGGGCAGCTTAGCTGTGGGTCTTTTTGGCCTCACTTTGCAGTGAAAGAAACATTATTAATGTAACCAAACATCAGTTAAAACTTAGAGTCTCTTCAGCCCAGATTTTGCTAGAGTCGGGCACCTTGCAGCATTTGCCATTTGTCTCTCACCTTTCAGCCCAAAATTGTTTTGCTCTGTAAATTGTTGGAGGTTCGAGCTAATAACAGCATGGGGAGGGCAATGGGGCAATCGGAACCTTGGTGAGCAACAGAACCAACTGTCTATCTCTTGAACCACTGAGATTTAAGGATTGAGAAAAAAAAACAAATGATGACTGAGAAGGAAACGGGGAATTAGAGTCAAATCATATACAGAGAGAAATAATGTAAGAGAAAGAAAGATTGAGAGACAGAAAGATATAACAGGAAAAAAATGTTTGAATTTAACAAATCTCAAGCAATAATTTGTTACCTTTAGGAAGAAAAATTGACGTTTTAAAATGTTCCCTTTCTGAGTTGGAGAGGTTGATTGGCATTGCAGGAACATAAATCTCCTCATTCAAAAGGTACTTAAACTGTTAAGTTACAGCCCTAACTTTCTGTGATGAACTTAGTATGTAACTAATGCGCAGATGTTGCAACTTCATGACACTAAGGCAGATGTTGAAGTCGAGCTGCTTTCTCAGGGCTAATGGCAGAGGAGCGTAAATGTTCAGCAACTGATGGTGATTTGCAATTCATGGGGTATTTCTCCCTTGCTACAAGTTGCTGGATGATTTCCACCACAAATGACATAGTGATTTATTCTTTACAGTGAATGCTATTTGGTGATACCTGGAAATGTTTAAATGGCATAAAAATAACAAAAATCTGTTCAAAATATTTTTGAAAGCCCCCAGCGTGTATCTGTTCATAGAAGAGAGGTATTAGAAAATAATTTCTGCCCCAGATTCCTTCTATCTAACTGCAAACGCTTTTTCCTCACCTTATTATATTTTCTTTCTAGGAAAACAGCTATTTGCAGCCAGGGTGGTAATAGGGGTGCTATATTTTGCTTGGGGAAGGATCGACCAGAATTCTTGTCTGCATCACTATCCTGTAGTCAATGTTGCAAGTTTACAAGTGTGGTCAACAGGTTAGGGCCCCAATGACTACTATATTGTAAGATTAATCACTGCTTCTAGAAAAGTAATTGTAGAGAATAAAAATTAGAAGAGGCAGTGGAAACAAAATGGAAGCAGCCGAACAGCTTTGAAAAGCGTTGACCTCAACAAATTTGTATTATTGGACCCTCAGTACAGCCAAAGCAGGCAGAAACTAGAGAGTGATTAAAATCCAGCAAGTCAAATTATTTAAATATTAGCACAGCATTTAAGGACAATATTCTCATTTTTTTATAAAACCAAAAGGACAGCCATAAATATGTTTGTTTCAGGCAAGACATGATTTTAGTCCAGCCAGAATTTTATTTAAACTTCCGTTAATTCTTAAATGCTTGTGATACGATATGTGGGTTAGTTGGAGACTAAAACTTACAACTTACTCCTGCTGGAAAAAAAGAACATGTTAGGATGTTTCATAATAGTCAGAAGATTCCTTGTGTGTCCATCTACAGGCGATTGGCACAGGCTTCATCTCTGCAACTGCTTTTAAAGTATAGGATTTGATGACTTGAGTATTAATATTTCTCATTGTGAGACCACTGGCTGTTGTGTTGGGGAACAAAGTCACATGTTCAAAGACTCCTGTTGAGAAATCAAAATCCACCTTCAAATGAGACTTCTGGCTTTGGAAGGTAGGAACAAAACGTGCATGAAAAGTGAATTTGCATCCGATTACTTTTTGGTTCCCTCCTCAGAATGTTGCTTATTTCTGTTTTTGTACGAATGTTGGAGTCTGTTAGTTCGAAGTGGAGTAATTGAAATGTGTTGCTTTGAAGTAATTGTTTCCTGTCAGAAAGAAAAATTGGCTGCAACCACAGGCAACCTTGCCATAGAATGCCATCATTTTCAGAGTTTACACTAATCAAATCCAGTAGGAACTTAGGCACATGTTGTAAGTTTTTTTCCTTGTTACTGCAGTGTTTTAAATATGCAAATGTTGATTTTAGGATAAAGTTGCATTTTGGCACAGTGCATTGATGTTCCAAATTGCTATGCCAAAGTGGTGTAGACTCTAACTTACACCTATAATCAGAACCCCCCCTCCCACCCCGCCCCCTGTTCCTGCCCCACCACTCTCCAAAATGCTCATCATGGCAATAAAAGCTCAGCATGCAGCAAGGAGGGTGGATAAACTTGATAATTTGTCATGATGGTGCCTTATTCTTGAACCACCTAGAAATCACTTCAAAAGTGACATTGCTGGAGACCTAGCAGCAGGTTGAATATCTGACTATTCAGTTAATTGACAAAATGGCGCATGGGGGAGAGGCTAATACAATGGCTTATTTAAGGAAGATTCCTTTCCCCCTCCAACCACATTTATAATGCAGCTTTGGAGGATATTGGATAGTGGGAATTTACAGGCTTGATACTCCATCGACTGAATTCTTATGGTAGGTCGGTTTCTTTTTACAATAATCTTGTCTCCTCCGAACCTATTAGCAGTTCAGAGCATCCCCTCCCCCATACTTCAGCCACCTTCTTGACAGTGTTCACTCATTCTGCCGCTGTTGAAGTGCGTCTTCTCTCAGCTGTAAAAGAATACATGGATGCCGCTCATTCTTTCCTGTTTGTTTATCTTTCAGGGAGAATATTGGTTTGAAACCTGCGTCTCACAGTAGCAAATGGTACTCCAAATTGTTCAGTGATTCTCAGCAATGAAGGAGCACCATTTGGTGATGATCTAAAACAGAAAATCCTTGTGTTCTCAAGTACAAAGAGAACAGCACCCTTGAGTTAGTCTGTCTCTGAATATACACTCTACTCCACTTCTTGCTAAAGTGTATCATTTTTAAAAGCCTCAATTCCCTACCCTATTCATTTCTTTAGAAGCCTGTGCCATTGAGTGTGATGACCTAGAGGGTGATGCTGAAAAGCTTTTCACAGTAACATCATAGACTCCCCGACAATGGTAAGGATAGGTTTAGCTGAACTGTATTATTTTGCAGCCCATACTTCCAGTGCACACTTTGGTAGCAAACGACACCTTTGTAAACACAAATCCATTCATTGTTCTTTTAAATGGGTCTGCTTAACCCCTCTTATTCACCGAATCTCCGAGCCCAGCTACTTTAGATGTTCTACTTCTAAATTAAAAATCTCTCATTTTCTCCTATTGTGAATAAAAACAAAGAAAGCCTGTTTAAATTTTGTGTATACAGTAGTTCTGAGTATATTTCTTCGGGAAGTGTTTAACTGTAAAATTTCTTCCAAAAGTAGGAGTGGACAAAGTATGAGAGAACTTCAGCAATGTAAAAGATGTTATACTTTGGCGGTAATACAAATCTATCAAGTCACTGAAATTATATTGAAATGTTTCCTTTTTAAAAAAATAACACACATTGACCACCTCTCTCCTTTCCCAGCTCACTCAAGGACATACTCTCTAACTCTCAGCATACTCTTTTCTGGCTGTCTATCCAACAGGCCACATCTGTTGCTGATGGCTTTTTAATGGTTACCTTGGTTCTGCCCACAATGTCTTAATTCCCACCAACATGTGTACCAGTTTCCACCTGTAACATTTTCTCTGCTGCATTTCCCACCTTTGCAGTATCAAGTGTGAAGCCATGAGTGCACCTTCCACCATTGGCGTTCAGAATGACAACTCATGTTCTCACTCACACCAATGAATGTACAATTATCATTCCAGTTCTTGTAAGGCTCCAGTGGATTCCCATGCCCTAAAAAAACTAACTTCAAGATTCTTGTCCTAACCCTCAAATCTCTTCATGGCATTGACCTCCTCATATCCATAATATTGATACATGCTGTCAAAAGTCAGAGTTAATTTAAGGAGCTCAATGGGAGATATTGGCCAAACACAAGGGGTGGAATTGTCCCAAATTTGCACTAAGTGCAGTAGCGGGCAGTAAATCACAATGGTGGCTTTTCACGTCGTATCATCCCAAACAAACCGCATTAATTATGCATTCCTGGGAAACATGCCATTTCCATGAAGGGCGGGCTCTCATTCGCCTCCTACGCCAATAACTTGCTGCTGCATCAGGCCGGGTGTCATATTTAAAGCCCAGCTGCGCACACACCTTTGTGCTCCCAGCCCACAACTGCCGCATGGAAGACATGTCCCCGAAAGGCAAGAAGACTGCAGCCCCCAAGTTTAGTGATGCATCTCTCAAGCGCCTTTTGAATGTAGTGGAAGCTTGCTGTAATGTCTTCTACCGCACTCTGGCCTCAGGATGAACAGCTGCATCACCAATCCTGCGCTGGAGACGGTGGCAGCGGTGATCAGCGAAATGCCCTGCAGAAGAGGACAGCCACCCAGTACCGCTACAGGATGAATGGTCTCATCTGTTCCGCTGAGTCACTGTTCTCATCACTCTCAACTCTCACATTTACAACCCTGTCACACATCCACAGGGATCTCACACCTCAAGGGACAACACCACTAACTCTCACACACACCCTCACATCTCCATCAGGCTCATATCCTCTGGAGCTCGTGTCCGCGTCCCGTCCATGGCTCCGCTCAGCACACAAACATTCTGTGCAGTGCCACACATGCTGCTCACACACTCTCCATCTATTTCCATGCAGGAGAAGCCTGCTCACATCAGCAAGGAGAGGCCCCAGACGGAGGGTGGAGTAGCCCACATTAGGCCTCTCACTCACTTTGAGGAGCGTGTCTTCGCTCTGACTGGTGAGGATGTGGACCCTGCCAACAGTGACGGTGAGAGGTCGGTGGCGAACACCCACATGAGGATCCTGCACCACATCATCCCTCTCTCAATGCAACTGTGAGTGCTCTCTCTCCTTTTGATTCTGCTGCCATGCACTAATTATCTCTACTTCGGTTCACAGGGAGCTCTGCCAAGCGACCGACACCCTGAGCCAGCCAGTCCCTCAGCTCCATCCATGTCCTTGCCTTTAGCCAAGCGGACACCTCCTCCATTGAAGAACTGGAAATAAGCAACCTGGAAGACCCATCACAGCACTTACCCACATCTTCCACCAGCGCAGAGACACACGCCTTGGTGGGACCTAGGTCTAGAACAGGCTCGGGTTCATAATCTGGTGGTCAGCGCATGGACACGCATCTGCAACAGAAGGAGGCAGGCTCAGTTAAGCTCCCTAGCACTCAGAGGACTGCTGGGGAAGAGGCATCTGTGAGGACCAACTCAGATGACGAACCTCTGGGTTAGGCCTTCCAACTAATCGTGGAGAGTCAGCAGGCAGGGGAACATTATGCAGAGCTGTTGGAAGCCCTCAACAGAGTGGCTCACAAGTCAGAGGAGTGCATCCGCTTGCTCTCTGATGAAGTGGTTCCCACATGTGCGTGAATGGAGGCCTCATGGGGAGGATGACGGATGCCATGGAGACTATGGTCCAGCAGAACGCGGAAATGCGCGCAGACCTGCACTCCATCGCAGGAGCCATGGGTGAGTTCCTGCAGTGGCAAACCGAGAGGTAAATTGGGCACCTCAACGTCCCTCCAGGTGCTCCTTCCCCTCAATGAGTCAGGCCAGAGCCCCTAGGCACCCGAAGGGTGGAGGGGGAGCAGCAGGTGGACACCCCTGGGTCAACCACTCAGGAATTTCAGAGGCCGTCCACTCCCTCTGAGTCCCCTTTGTCTGTGAACTGCCCAACCTTGTCCTCTGTCACTGCAGAGGAAGCAGCCAGCCCATGAATGATTTTGGAGGACAAAGTGTATGTGTGGCAGGGCCTTTCTGAGCGTCATGCAACCATTCTCCCATGCACACAGATCCTTCCCCTATCACACTCATCTCAATGTCCTGTGCATTTTCAATGCTGCTTGTTGGGGTTCACTTTCAGTTGTCCATCTGAGCTGACCTGCATCTCTGCCCACCCATTGATCACATTCCCATGCAGCACCTGATCTCGCCCACCACGACTCTTGTTTCACTTTCGATTTGCACAGTATGGTGCTGATTCATTTTTACTTTCACTCCCTTGCCCTTTCCCCTTCCCCAGTCACCCATTTCGTTTCCCCCATTGCAGTTGGCCCCCTGGCATTACCTTTTGCCTCCCCTTCGTGACCTATCAGCCACAACCCTTTTCCTTCGGGGATGTCCTGGTGAACGTGCATGTTCCCTTCCATCCCAAAAATCCCACCCCCATCCACATTCACCTCCCCAACCTCTTCCCTCCCACCCCCAGGGTCCCCTGTCTACCACCGAACCGCACCAGCCACCCTTGCCATTCCTTCTACTGCTACCATCGAACCCTCATCCTGCCACCCTACCGCCTCACTCTGCCCTCAGTCATTCTCACCATTTCCTCATATCATTCCCACCATCAGTTCACTCCCCAGGAGGCAGTCATGGACCTATCAGACCCCCTCCCTTAAATGTTCACCTGGATGTCCCTCCTCTCCGGACCCCATCCACCCTCTGGAATACCTCCCACCTCCGGAACCCTTCCCCCACCCCGGAACCCCTTCCCACCTCCGAACCCATCCCCCTCCTTAGTCCTCCCATCCACCCGGGCACCCCCCATAGCCCCCCGCTTAGTCCCTCCCCTTTCCTGATTCCCTCAGACAACCTTACTGCTTCCGCCACTCTTAGTCCTTCCCCCCTCCCGACTCCTTCCTCCAGCCTTACCTCTTCCTCCAGCCTCACTTCTTCCTCGAGCTTTACTCCTCCCTTCCTGATTCCTTCCTCCACCCTTACTACCTCCGCACTCCTTCCTCTCCCTAGACTCCTTCCCCTCTCCGCACTCCCCACTCCGAACTCCTTCCCTTACACCTTCCACCCCCCTTACACCTACCCCTCCCGTTGCCGTCAAATCCCCCTGCACACCCTCCCACCTCCAACCTCCCCCACCCCACCCCCCCCAAACACCTTTATTCCCCCCTTCCCAACCTCACCCCCGACACCTTCATTCCCCCCTTCCAACATCATCACCCCCCCGACACCTCCTCCTTTCTCAGTCGATGCTATACCCTTCTCTCCCACCACCTCAACCATCATCCACTGTGAGAATCAACGGTGACTTTCCAGCTTCCCTGAGCTGCCTTGAAGCAGAGCCGCACCCATGAGAACCCACTCAGTATGCCATGGATGTTCCTCCAGGATCCCGTTGCTGTCGGGCTTCAGCATCTCCTGCTTCTCTGATATCTGCGATGTGAGCAATGCCCGGCCTGAAGTCCCAACTTCTGCATGTCACAGTTGTTAAGATGCGTTCTGCACCAGTGTGTTTTCCTGCCAACGTGGGCGGATGAACCAGTGGGCAGGGATGAGTCCAGCAGCTTGGCCTTATAATGATGTGCAGATGTATTACAAAGAGGTTCCCGACGTCCGATGGCGGGGGACACGGCCCACCATCGACGGGCAGAGCGGGCAATCACAAACTGGTTTCATGATGTCGCGAAACTGAATTTTGGCCTTCTCGCCATATTGTCTGCTCATCCCACCAAACATGCCCGTGCCAGCCGGCAGGGACAATTCCGCCCAAGCATTAGAATAGCCTGTTATGAAATTTTCACTACTGTATTGGTGTGCTGTAGAATGAATGTTGACAATTAATTTATTCAGTTATGTTTGTGATTTTTTAAAATCTAGATGAAAGCAGTAAATTTGTTTGATGTTATCAAACTCCTGATCATGACCAATGGTCTTGTATTATTATCTGAATTTCCTAAATCACCAGACAGAGAAATGCTCTTTCGAACAACAAAGCTAAACATTTCTTTAAAGGATTGCACAAATATTGCACTTTGGTTAATATTTTCAATCAGTTTTGTTTCTTTTTGGTGCTTGTTCTATAGCTTCTTCAGGGAGTTCTGAGGAGTCCAAAATGGGAATCAGAAAAATGGGCTTTTGAAAAAGAGTATGCAGAATGGAGCAGTGAATACTGTTGAAATATAAATGCCCCCCAGACATACTCTCATTACAAGCAATCAAATGAACACAGATTTGGAAAATGATACAGGCTGTTATGCAATCTCCAGAAACTTTCATCTGAAATCCTAATTTATATTGAAAGTGAATGACTGAAATATTCTCTTGTATCCACCCTGACTGTGCTGTTTTCATTCTATATTCAAGTTGAAATATAAGAACAATGGAATACTTCAACTCAGAAGGTAAATAGTTTGCTCTAACCTGAAAGATAGAATTTTCCACAGTATCTATTTTGTTTTTTAAAAAAAAGCTTGTCACTTATTTTGAGCTAGGTAAAATTTTTCTTTTCCACTATGTTCTCATGTTTATGAATTGGCCTGGTTATTGTATTAAATGAATTATGGTGTGGATAGGAGAGCTGGCTGTGAATTCCACTTGGGCTTTTCCTGGATAAAGAGTTACTGATCTTGGCTGGAGTGTATGGTACTGGGCCAAAGAAATGAAAATGGAGAAGGAAAGAACCGTCCCATAGAGACCCTGCAATGAAGCTTGAGGGCAGGACATATAGCGTACTCGGTTATTAGTGAATATGCCCAAGCAAAAACATCAGCTTACATGTTATTTATTCATCATTTTTTATGAGAGTATGCTAGCTTCCCTCATGAAAGGCTCTTCCCCCTGATTTCCCCTCCCTCCACTGCAAGGAAATGCCTGGCCCTCTTTTGCCACAACCTCAACATGACATGATGCAGATTAGGAGCTCCATGGCTTAGAGATTTGGTCTATATTTACTACTTTGGCCTGAGATATTGGACTGTCATAAAATTGTTCACAGTGTAAGTCAGTGCTCAGGTTGATTCTCATAGCTCTATTGTAGAAAAGAAATGCATTTATATAGTGTTTTATCACATCCTTGGGGTTTCAAAGTGCTTCACATTGAATACACAAGGGAAGTCACTGTTGTTTTGGCTCCCAGGCCTAGTATAATCTGGGTTACAGGATAGAAAGTTGGGAACGGAAAGAAAAAGATACATTTGATGTAGATGAAAAATAATATCATTTAATGAAATAAAACACTATTCTTTTTACCTTCAGAGATTTAGATTAATGTTTTTATCTGTTGCAAAAGTAGAAAATTTAATGTTTCTGTTGCTTGGGTCGTGGGAGTCCAATGTTATGTGCAGGGACCTGGCATTTAAATTGCTACAGATGGCTCTCTTATCTCATCAGCTGATTTCTAGACCCACATGTTAGCGGGTCTGTGATACTATTGGGATAACAGAGCCTGATTTATTTACACTATGTAGTGGAGCCAACAGAGGGAGGTCAGGACTCCTTCCATCAGTTGCACTGATGTGGCATTAAAGCACCTTAAAACTGTTTGGACTGGTTTCCTTTAAAGGTACACCAGGTCTGATTCGGCAATATATGTTTTAAGCTTTATAATGTTTAAAACTGATCCATACATTATTTTTTAAAAATTCATGTAGCTCAGTTGTAGTGGAATAGAACTTCTGCTATCGAGCAAAATCGGACACTTTCAGTGTGAGTGGGCTGAACAGATTGCAATTGCTTGTTTCTGCTTTATCCATAGCCTGACCTCAAGCATCCTTCAATGCACGGGGCACTAACCAATGTGATCGAAATATTACTGAGCCTATTGTTCCAGTTGACGTGGAGAGAGGCTAGTCCAGAGCATTTAAATTTAAAAAAAATAATTAATTTGCAACATGCCAGAGGATTTGATATTAAATAAATAAATATAAAATTGAGATGCTCTACTCCTTTAAAACATTTACTTGGAATGGTACAAAATGTTTCCTGGATGTCATGAGTTTTTTGTTCGAAGTAATGTCAGCATGTTATTCAGTCATTGTCATCTCATATCTCAGTGCTGTTCTCTGAAGTGCATACAAAGCAGTTCCAATTCAGTGGAAACTTGAGCATAAAGTGTGTATATTGTCCAGCAGGTTACACATCAAACTACCTTCTGTGACAACTAAACAAAAATTCATACTACAGCCAAACTAAAGACTCCTGTGCCATCACAGTTTGCATGTGCAAAAGTTAACAATTAAACATACTTCATTGTTGTAGATTTTCTTTTGGTAGGAAGTTTTATGCTTCACGAAGTGTTGAGAAAATTCAGAATTAATACTATAAAAGTAAATTGTTTTTAACTTTTATTACAAGACAAATCTTAAAGTAAAATCCAATTTTTACTAGTGAGATGTTGAGTATTGTATTAGCTTTATTAAGAATGCTGAAGGATGCAGATAAAGCATAACTAGTAGCACTAGAGTAGATAGGATTTCTGTTTACTGTAGGAACCAGCACATTTGAAATAGAGCATAATGACTACCTGGGAGTGATTACACACCAGTAATCCAAACAAGAGTTTCAAATTAAACCATAAGGGTGAAGCTCAAATGATTTATAAGTCATTTGAATCCTAAGAGTAGATTATCTCTTTCAAATTGCTCCTTGGCATCTGTTGGTATATGGTTTTAATTTCAGGTGTTGGGATTTTTTTTAACTCAGTTTTGGTGCTCGTCAGCCTTGGCAACCGTACCTGTCGCAGTGCTGCGTGTTCTTGTTGCATAATCGTACAAAACAGTTACTAAATATGACATCCTTTCCTAGGATTACTGACAATTTACAGCGGGTGACTAGAACATTCTATGATGCGTGCTGTATTTAATTATGAGCAAAAATAATTTTGCTAGATCTGCCCTAAATCTATATTAATTATAGACTGGCTTTTAATAAACTGATTTGGGTAAAGTGTACCCAGTAGACGTTGGCTTCTTTTGATATCTATATGTGGAGGTTTCCTCCATAAGGCATTTTGTTCTTGTTGCATTCTCCTGTGTAATGCTGGGCTCTATATATACAAGTTTATAGTTAACACTGTATTTCAGGAGCCTGACTACTTGTATATAAATGATGAAAGGATGCCTGAGAATGCCTCTGTAGGAATATTGGCAGGCATCTGTATGTACCCAGGAGCACTTTCATGAGTAAAGAAATATTCAAAGCATAGTTTCAGACAGAATGTGATCAGATTCAGTTTATTTGCACTTACAATATAAATTCACATTAATTTGAATCAGAAACTAACGCAGGACATTTTGCATGAACAAGTCTAATTTAGTTTATGGATGGTGTTTTTATTTATAGTTAAAGCTTTAAGGATTGGAACGCTTACTGTGAGCAAGTTATCGGCAGCTGAATTTTTTTTTTAAGCTATGGAGAGGGGAGGAATAGTTGGGAGTTAGGTATATTGTAAAGACGAGTAGAGTGGCTGGCTGTTGCTTAATACTGCAGGGAATTTTTTTAAAAATTGCTTTTCTCCAGTGTTGGCAATCTTTTGTTCTTATAAATGGCTCGATTTTAACTGGAGGTGTAGACTGGGGACACAAGGTTTGAAGCAAATGTCCATTGGTCCACGTCCTGATGTTAAGCCCTGCCCAAGGATGACACTGAGGTCAGCGGGAGGATGGGGAAAATTCGGACTCACCGAAACAGGCCCCAGCAAAGTAAACCAGGAAGGGGAGGTGTGGGGCAGGGGATCGTTGGAAGGCCAGGAATGATCTAAATGGCGGCGGAGCTGGTGAAGTGGGAGAAGCCTAGGGAGGGGCAGGTAAAAAAAATCTCCTGGCCCAAAGGAACTTGAAACAATTATTTTTAAAAGAAAAAAAAACATTTCTGAGCCTTTCTCATCGTGAAGCTGGCTTGTGTCAGCTTTTTGTGTCAAGTCCAGGCCTTATGCTGTCCCGCAGTTAAAATGGGGTGTCTGTTTGAATTATACCATCAGACTGCATCTTCACCATTTAAATTATGCCCCTGCTTGTCTGGAGCAACCCCTTTTCTGGAAAGTGTTCACCAATTTAAATAGAGACCATCATAAATGTTTTGAAATGATGGGGGAAATTTCCAAACCCAATTTGAACTCTTTAACCATGCTATTTACTCTCGATGAGCAGTTTTAAATCCGCCTAAACTTTAAATTCCTTAAAATAATGAGTGGGAAGATACAATGTAAACAAGGTAAACTGGCCTGAACTGCGTAATGTAATTTTCTTCATGCTGTCTCCAAAAAATCCAGTACTTTTCTGGCAAGTGCTAGCCTAGCCTGCAATATACCAGTTGTAGCAAGACTGCCTCCAACAGGTGCTCTCATGTCATGTTTCCCACTTGGCATTTGAGACTTGGTAGCACTTTTATCTCTGTGGCAGTAGGTTATTGGTTTAAGCTGTATTTTAAGAATTGAGTGCATAATCTAGGCTTAAACTTCAGTGCAGCACTGAAGGAGTGCTGCATTTCTGGAGCTGTCACTCTTGAGATGAGATGTTAAAGTTTAGTCCCATCTGCCTGATTAGACAGATGTTTAAGATCTCAAGTTATAATTCATTGTTCCTCCAAGTGTCCGAGCCAATATCCCTTCCTCAATCATCACCAGCAAAAATAGATTAACAGAGAATTCATCTTGTTGCTATCTGTGGAATCTTGCTGTGTGCAAAATGACTGCTGTCTGTGCTAACAGTTCATTGTATGTGAAGTGCTTTGGGACACCCTGAGATGTATAATAAAGTTTGAAATAAATATTCTTCATCCCAGTTGTAGGCACATGACCATTTTTGTCTTTTTGGATATTATATATAGTATCCTGGGCTTTATTAATAGGGGCATAGAGTACAAGAGCAAGGAGGTTATGCAGAATTTATATAAGACACTCGTTAGACTTCAGCTCGAGTATTTTGTACAGTTCTGGGCGCCACATTATAGGAAGGATGTGAACACATTGGAAAAAGTGTAGAAGGGGTTTACAAGAATGGTTCAAGGGATGAGGAACTTCAGTTATGAAGATAGATTGGAGAGGTTGGGACTGTTCTCCTTGGAGAGAAGAAGGCTAAGAGGAGATTTGATAGAGATGCTCAAAATCATGAGGGGACTGGACAGAGTAGATAGAAGTTGTTCCCACTCGCAAAAGGATCGAGAACGAGAGGGCTCAGATTTAAAGTGATTTGCAAAAGAAGCAAGTGTGACGTGAGAAAAAACTTTTTTACACAATGAGTGGTTCCGGTCTGTAGTGCATTGCTTGGAAGTGTGGTGGAGGCAGGTTGAATCGAGGCATTCAAGAGGGCATTAGATGATTATTTGAATAGAAACAATGTGCAGGGGTACGGAGAAAAGGCAGGGTAATGGCATTACGTTATTAATGCTCGTTTGGAGAGCCGGTGCAGACACAATGGGCTGAATGGCCTCCTGTGCCATTAAAATTCTGTGATTCTATAACTTAAGCTATCTCCTATATTAACAGATTATTTTGTAAATGTAGGATGCAGGATAATTGATCCAGTTCAACTTGCTCCCCCTCGCTTGTAAATGAAAGTTTGCTGGCATGGGCAGTATAATGAGTGTAAGGAGTCAATAGCAGCCCTTTAAAAACCCCTTCGTCAGTGCTGTTGTTCATCACTTTCAGACCAATTCTGCAAATTAAAATTCAACCAACTGGTTATCTTGGTGAACATGAGCCTGTTTTTTTTTTCCTTTTTTAAATTGATGGATCAGTGTATAGATTACTGAAAGTAAAGTTTAAAAGATGAATAAACAAAAATGATTAGAGGGGAAAAAAAATTGCAGGAAATCCCACTGTTTTTAATTACAGCCAGCCCTTTATTTTTAATATGAATTTGTAGAATTTCTTATTCATGGATGTTGTTTAATGCTGCATATCCCCCACAATTAGAGATTTTAAAACAGAGCACCACTTCCCATTAATAAGTGGATCGGAAACGGAGCCCCTGGATTGGATGGCATTCTGCTGCAGAGATATTAACTTCTAAAGTCTGTTAAACATGGAGACTTTTCAACAATTGTTTCAAAGTCGATGTAGCTGATTTTTGATAATCTCAATGCAGCCAAGTGGAATCATACCAGGATTTCCCGCTCCCGGCTGAACTTAATTGTGAGTGCTGTTGAACTTACTGTGAATAAAAATGTCAGTTTATGAAGATGTAACAGAAAATTTAAAAATATATACTGATGGGCATTCCTCCGTAAATGCTTATATTACTGATGGGGGTATCCACAGCAGTCAGCTCTCTAAACACTGGTAAACTCTGAAGGACACCATTTCCTTCAGAGTCATTCAATGCATTGTGTTATATAGTAAACTGCATAAAGCCTATCTAAATGAGTGCAGCCTCGTGGAGGTAGAGTGACTTGAATTATATATGACCATGTAAATAAGCACCCTGAAATTTAACTTTGCATTGACCTTACTGAGATTTGAGATATGAAAGAATGACTTCATTGCATGTCTAGTCTGCAGCCTGGAAGGAGAATGACTCTGGAGTATAAATCCTTTGTGTTTATACTGTCACAGTGTATGCAGATTTTTACTACAAACTGCATAGTCACTCTGTAAACACAACAATGTGCCAATGGAATCACTAGAAGGAAGATAGATCTGTTTGTTTTTTTACACTTGAAGTATACATGAAATAAACTGTCCTCTACTTAATCACCACCTAGTTTTACTGCATTTGCATATATTTGCATATTAATTGGACTCCAGATTAGAATTGGTTTTGTAATTTTAATTAAGTGTTCACAAAGGTAAATGATTAAAAATGTTGAAAACATATTCAGACATAAATATCAGCAAGCCTTGTTTGATATTTCGCAAAACCAATCAGTTTGGAAAATTTCTTTTTTATGATAATTATTTTTTTTATCATTTTAACAGATTGTAGAGAAGTAGAACCATTAAGCATTAATTATTTTATTTTCTGATAATTTTCATACTGAAGAGCACTTCACAACAACAAGGATTTATGTTAACTGAATGTTACAGTTATGGATAAACATATTTATACCTAAATGCAACAGTTTTCTATTTTGTCAAAAATATTCTTCAAAATAATTATTTAACTTTTGAACAAAGGATTTTTAATTCCACACAAGCACTTGACAGTTGGCTGCTTGATCAGACTCCAAAGGGAGGCTGGCAGAAGTGATAGAATGTAAACTCGCCACATCAAGTTAAGCAATACCGTAGATGTCAGTGCATAAGTCTACCTTTGAAGCCTTGAAAATCCCTCCAAAAAAGGGGTTTGACTCATTTGCCGAGTATAAAAGTGAACCACTGTTGTGGGTGTAGGTGGTCGCCATTTTGGAATGTGAGAAAATAACAACAATAATTCATACTAAATTAGTGTGACATGGTTTATTAATAAATTAACTGTACAAAGATACTTTTAACCACAATTAAAGTGTTTTAAAACCCATCAAATTCATTGTCATCAGCACTCGATGCAAAGAGTGGACATGTTTTAAACCCCGGTGCATCTTCGCAACACGGCCCTTATTGCCTAGTTATCTATGTGTCAGGTAAACTTATACACTAGTCCATGGTACAGTCTGGTCTGTGTTGGTGTTTCTCCTCTTCATGGACCACAATGAGTATTAACTTTATTATTTTACATACCTGTCAATGTTAAGGTGACAGTAATGCTAGGCTGGATTTAATGCAGCCTGTTATAGCAGGAAACATGACATCTCGGCCCACTTAATCATGGGATTAAGCCAGTCCTCTGGTAGTAGCAAAACCTCCCCCAATTAACTCCGAAGGAGGAAGGGGCTGATGCGGGATTCTCAGCCACTGGCAGCAGAATGTCAACTAGGCTAATCAATGAGCAAATTGCCACCCATTCTTCCTGCACCCACCACAACTTAGTAGTGGCTCAGGGATGAAATGAGGGCTGCATGGCATTTCCACACCCTTGGAAGACTGCCCAGCAAACCCTGTCAGGTTTCCCAGCAGTCTTGGGGTGGGGGGAGGGGGTCATCAGGCACTCTGCCCGATTGAGGGACCTGGCATTGGATGGGAGGGTGGCCACTGAAAGCCAGCCCCCTGCCCTTGTCTCCGACCACCCCCACCCGCAACCCCCCTGATCTCCACCCAGAAATCCCCATCACACCTTCACTCACCTTTGTTCTGGGATCCCATGATGATCCTGGGCCTCTAGTAGGTGCATTGCCACCAACAGCCACTGCTGGCGCTGGCAGCATGAGCTGCCAGCAGCTCTTGGGGGGCAGGACCTCCGCCGCTGGGGTCTTCAATTGCGGGGAGCCTGGGGATCACCACTTAAGTGCCTTAGAGGCACTTGATTCTGTCAGCCCCCCACCTCCCTCGAAACTGACGGGGTTTCCCCACTAGTTCTCTGACCAGTGGGCGACACCTCCATCAGCCCAACAGAATCCCAGCCACACATGGAGATATAGCCATGAAACGTCGTGGCTGGATTTTATGCCCCTGCATTATAAGCTGTCCTGATGCTGTGTTGAGCGCTAGGCAAATATTCAGATGTGAACAAAAACCAGAATATAGATCTTGCAGACAAATTCTCCTTCTCATCCCATGTATTGCATCTATACATCTTTCTCCTAAATGTGCTACAGAAGCTTAAGGAAAACTTCTACTGAAACTGTTTTTGAAATTAGGTGACATACTGGATAAATGCAAATCTGATAACAGGACTGAAGATTCAAGATAACAATAAATGCTGGAAACACATAACCAATCAACGTTTGTAGGAGAAAGATAGGTTAATATTTTGAGCGTTAGAAAGATCACACTAAAATATTTAAGTGAAACATTTAATTCATCTGGTAAAACATTTAATCTATCTTTCTCGTTCAACATTGAGCTACTGTGAATTTCTTGCATTTTCTGAACCTTTTTCAGCATTTGTCATTTATCTTTCATCTCTAAAGCTCAAGAGGTTGCTTATAGGTAGCAGAAAGAGTGCATCAGTACTGCCAGATCATCTCAAGACTTCCTTATTTCTAGAACAAAGAAAAGAGGATAAATATGCCTAATACCAGCTGAAATATTTTTTATTATTTAGGAAATGAGTAACACATAATTAAGAATAGGAAGTAAAATTAACATCGATTCTGAGTGTAGAATCTGGTTATATGGCAATGGAACCTCTATATTGCCTAGCATTAAAATATGAAAAATGCTTTGGGTATTAGAAAGTCAGGATGCCTTCCCCCACAACCCCAGGTTAACATAGCATAAGGTCAGCTTCAAGCTGATTGATAAGGCTAAAGAAGGACATGACAAAGAAGGACATAAATTTGAGGTGAGAAAAACCCAACTGACTCATTAAGCTCATTCCATCCTCAAGGATGGAAGTCCTCAGTGTCACAGATGCCAGTATTCAGCCAATTCAGCCATGAGATATCAAGAAACAGCTGACGGTCCTGGATACTCCAAAGGCTATGCACCCTTACAATATTCTGGCAATAGTACTGAAGACTTGTGCTCCAGAACTTGCTGCACCCCTAGCCAGGCTGTTCCAGTGCAGTTAGAACAGTGGCATCTACCCAGCACTGTGGAAAATTGCCCATGTATGTCCTGCACACAAAAAGCAGTCAAATCCAACCTGGCCAATTATTGCACCATCAGTCTACTCTTGATCATCAGTAAAGTGATGGAAGGCGTCATCAACCTTGCCATCAATGGCAGTTGCTTAGCAACAACCCGCTTACTGCCGCACACTTTGGGTTCTGCCAGGGTCTCTCAGCTTCTAACCACATTACAGCCTTGTTTCAAATGTGGATGAAAGAGCTGAACTCCAGAGGTGAGGCGAAGTGACTGCCCTTTGACCAAGGCAGCATTTGACCAAGTGTGGCATCAAGGAGCCCTAGCAAAACTGGAGTCACTGGGAATCAGAGGAAAATTCTCCGCACAAAGGAAGATGGTAGTGGTTGTCGGAGGTCAATCACCTCAGTTCTGGGACATCACTGCAGGAGTTCCTCAGGGTAGTATCCTTGGCCCAACCATCTTCAGCTGCTTCATCAATGACCTGCCTTCCATCATAAGGTCAGAAGTGGGAATGTTCGCTGATGATTGCACAATGTTCAGCACCATTCATGACTTTTCAGATAGTGAAGCAGTCCATGTCCAAATGCAGCAAGACCTGGACAATATCCAGGCTTAGGCTGACAAGTGGCAATTAACATTCGCACCACACAAGTGCCAAGCAATGATCATCTCCATCAAGAGAAAATCTAACCATTGCCCCTTGACATTCAATAGCATTACCATTGCTGAATCCTCCACTATCAACATCTTGGGGGTTACCATTAACCAGAAACTGAACTGGACTAGCCATATAAATGCTGTGGCTACAGGAGCAGGTCAGAGGCTAGGAATCCTACAGTGAATAACTCCCCTCCTGATCCCCAGAGCCTGTCCACCATCTATAAAGCACAAATCAGGAGTGTGATGGAATACTCTTCACTTGCCTGGATGAGTGCAGTTTCAAGCCTGACACCATCCAGGACAAAGCGGCCCACTTGACTGGCACCCCTTCCTCAAACATTCATTCCCTCCACCACCGACGAACAGTGGCAGCAGTGTGTACCATCTACAAGATGCACTGGAACTCACCAAGCCTCCTTAGAGGCTTCCAAACCCAAGAATACTACCACCTAGAGGGACAAGAGCAGCAAACGCAGGGGAACGCCACCACCTGGAAGTTCCCCTCCAAGCCACTCGACTACTGACTTGGAAATACATTGCTGTTCCCTCACTGTCGCTGGGTCAAAATTCTGGAACTCCCTCCCTAACAGCACTGTACCTACACCACAGGGATTTCAGCAGTTCAGGAAGGCAGCTCACCACCACCTTCTCATGGGCAATAGAGATGGGCAATAAATGCTGGCCTAGCCAGCGACATCCACATTCCGTAAATGAATAAAAAAAGGATTAAATTTATGGTCAATAGATCACAATGTGTCTGTTTTGTATTTTGAAGTATTTTGCTGTGCCATGCAATAGAGTGGAGGGTAGCGGCAGTGCAGGGAATTGCAGTAATGCTGATCCCACGGGTCAGATGAACTAAAGAACAAATTAAGCTAGGGACTTTTTTGAGTATGCCAAGACAGCAAGAGAAATGGGCATAATTTTAGCTTTAAGAGAAAATTTAGATACGAGTATTTCTTGGATATTGGCCTGGATTTTCATTCACAAGATGGGTGCACAGAGTCCAGAAAATTCCCAGCTTGGCACGTCTGCCTTGGAAGAAACAGTCCTGAATGAGTGGATTTTCTTTTCCTCCCGGGGGTTGGTGGGGAGGTCCATGTTAAAGTCCAGCCCGCCATCCCCGGAAAGGTGCAGAGGCAGTCACAAGGACTGCCAAGTGCCAAGACGGCCTGGTTAAAAGGCCTGTCTCTGTGCTCTGGGACTTTGTCCCAGTTGTAATAAAAGTAGTTCGACCCTCACATCACCTCACCAGCCCCCAACCACCCTCCATGGTCTCTCATACCCTCCATGACAATCTATGCCGCTTTACACCCCATGGCTCATATAGCCTCTATGCCAACTTAGTGCCAACTCATGCCAACCCAATACCCCAGACCATCATGCCTCTTATAGCCCCATGCCATCTTAATGCCAACTTATGCCAACCCATGCCCCCACCTTCCTTTGCCTTTACCCACCAGGCCAGTTCACCCAGTATCCACCAGAGCTCACGAGCCATGCTGAAATTAAATAAAGTTCTAAGTATTTATTATGGACTTCAATATTTAAAAAAAAACTCTCATTGATAAAAGCCCAATCAATAAGTTTAAATTCCTTCAAATTCCTAATTCCTTATAGAAAGAAACATTTGTATTGATACCCCCAAATCAAAGACAGCTATTCCTTAATAACCTCTTAGAGCTGTCAATCAAACAGTGAAATAATAGCACCCCCCCCCCCCCCCCCCACCACCACCACTGTGATAGCGATAGGTTGTGGAAGCAATCAAACAGCATTATAATGATAACCCTCAGGCTTATGCCAACATATAACTATTGAAATTGCAAACATTATTTTTTTTCAACTCAGACGGCAGGCTTTTTTTTTCAAAATTTAATGAGCAGGAGATTTAAATAACTTGACAGTTTGACTGTTCCACAGACCTTATCCACCTTTTATGCACATTCATGTCTACTCTTAAAAATCGTAAGTCACGCTGCAGGAAACGGACTTCACTCCAATGAAAATGTACTCTATTTGAACTCACCACTGAGAATGGGTCAGAGGGATCTAGGTGTCCTAGAGTGTGGATCGTAAAAGGCTAGTATGGAGGTACATCAAGTAATTAGGAAAGCTAACAGAATGTTGTTTATTGGAAGGGGAATTGAATATAAAAGTAGGTGATGCTTCAGTTGTACAGGACACTGGTGAGACCACGTCTGAAGTATTGCGTACGGCTTTGGTTTCCTTATTTAAGTAAGGAAATAAATGCATTAGAAGCAGTTCAGAGAAGGTTTACAAGACTAATGGCAGGAATGGGCGGGTTGTCTTATGCGGAAAGGTTGGACAGGCTAGACTTATATATGGACTTTAGAAGAGTAAGAGGCAACTTGATTGAAATCTTTAAGATCCTGAGGGGTCTTGACAGGGTGGATATGGAGAGGATGTCTCCTCTTGTGGGGAATCTAGAACTAGGGGTCACTGTTTAAAAATAAAGGGTTGCCCATTTAAGACAGAGATGAGGAGAATATTTTTCTCTGAGGATAGTGCATCTTTGGAACTCCCTTCCTCAAAAGGTTGCAAAAGCAGACTCTTTGAATATTTTTAAGGCAGAATTAGATAGATTCTCGATAAACAAGGAGGTGAAAGGTTATCTGGGGTAGGCGGGAAGTTACAAGCAGATCAGCCATAATCTTATTGAATGGCGGAGCAGGCTCACAGGGCCGAGTGGCCTACCCCTGCTCCTAATTCCTATGTCTGTATGTGATTCAAACAACCCTGCTGAGTTCAGGCTTCCCCCATGTGTGAATCACATCCTGCCCCCTATCCTCGGCTGGTGAAAATAGTTGCTGTCAAAATTCGGGGTGGGACTTCTGCATCTGGCATCCCGGTGCATTTTGGCTGAGACATACGTTCTCCATGATTCCTTGAAAACCCAGGACATAGAAGCTGAGTTACACTGGCACAAGTTGCCAAGGAGTTTGATTGAAGCCACGGGACTAAAGGAAGAGCTAAATGCCATAATTGGAATATTGTAGAATTGGTATTACTTAAAAAAAAGAACAACTGGACTGAAAGATATTCTCCATCTTATTGAGGTTAAAATTCCTTCCTATTGAGCAACGTTACTATATTAGAGGTATGTTAGTGCACAGTCATCACACAAAAGATATTTCACTCAAAGTGTACATGAAAGCTGAAGAAGAATTATTTTAGGGGAAACTATGTAATTCTTTCTTACCCCATGCATTGCATGCTGTCCTTTATCGAAGGCTTGCTATGCTCCAGCAACAACCATCCCTTTTACTTCCAGCAAAGACAGCAGTGATTCCCTTCTAAATAGAGATTCTTTCCCTTCCCTGCTTAATGTCGTATCAAGTTTCTCGCTCCAGCATCAAAAGGATTTCTCTTCACCGTCCTTTAACTGATTCTGCCTTTCCATCATTCCCCACCCCCCACTGCAAAACAAGATATCACTCTCTTCTTATGTCAGCTGAATTATCTCTCTCGTTCACCATCTCAATTGGATCTTCCCTTATTTATTTTCCTTCCCATACGCTTGTCAGGGTCGCTAACGATTATGTTGGTGATCCTCAACTTTTTCAAGGTTAGGCCTCATCTTGTCAATTTTTTTTCAGTGTAGGTCCCATCAAAATAATTCCCATTGTCTCTCGCTCCACTCCAACTAAAGGTACTGGTCATTTGACAGAAATAGTCTCTCTCTTTCTCCCTCTCTCCCCCTCCCATCCCCCCTTCACTTCTGTTTCTTTGTCTTTCTCTCCTGAGAGAGGAAAAATTGAAACTGGGGAAAGGGTTTGGGCATAATTTGGTGGCAAGAGAAAGTATAACAAAGGTAGGAATTTGAAAAATGATTAACAGACACTTAAACATTGAATCAGTGAGGAACAACTTGATTGGCTTTACAGTCACGATGTAATTAGCGGACTTGATGTATTCAATAGGAAGAAAATTGTTATAAAGATTTAAGATGTAGTTTTACGAATACATGGTCCTGGCAGGGAACCTTGCCCACCAGCAACACACATTGGAAATTCAGGCATGTGAAGTGTGCATCTGAATCTCTGCTATATGTTGTTGGTGAGCAAGACTGCCTGCCAAATGCAGAAAATTGTCACTTTGCTTTTATCCTGACAGAAATAATTAAAAGAAGTTGTTTGAATATAATGGTTTTATAAACAGGAGAACCTACTGTTTATTGATCTGCTTATGTGTCATCGCAGTTTATTGATATCCACTTTGATTTTGCTTAATAAAGCAAATATTTTCAATACATTGATGCTAACTGCTGTTATTTCTTAAAATAGCCCATTCTCTTGGAGGGATATTTATTGACATTCTGTTCTCCAACACTAATGAATATTTTTCATGTTGCTTTTGTACTTGTTGTCTATTTCAATCAGTGCCCATGTTGGCTATAGCTGATTCAAAAAGCGTTTGTCATCCTTTCTGAAGTTATAAAACAATGCTGATAGAATTCGTGGCTGTACTCTCGTTGAATTGCCAACTCAGTTTAGATGCTAGCTGTCTTGGCTCTGAGTCAGAAGATTGTGAGCTCAAGCCCTATTCCAAAATAGAAATCCATAGGCTAAGCAATTCATTACCATCGGATGTTTTGAGATCAGAAGAAACTTTATAATCTCCTGGACTACAGTGGCATGGCAGTCACTAGCTCCTCAATTTCACTGTAATAGAAAAAAAAAACTTCCTGTCAAAAAAATAAATTTTGAGTTCTCTGGTTTACATTTTACAAAGTTTCTGGAGTGCCTTCTCTATAATCAGATGGATGGTAGCGGTAAGTATAGACTGAGTTAGATACAGCCCCACCAATAAATTGTAATCTCAATCTCACTGCTGTGTGACTGCTTGGATAAATGAGGCTAACAATTTCATGTCAAATGATGCCAAATTATCAGCAGTTTTGTGGTGTAAACTTGGCTCCACTATGACTTTGGTTGTGATTGCCCAAACCCATTTCATTTAATACCCCTTACGCCAATCAGAGGAGATTTTCATCTGCTCAGTTTGCATCCAGCTGGAGGTTATAACCCATTCCTACCCTATTGCATTGCTTGGTCATCTTTAAGACTGTTGTTTGTCATAAGTGCTCACAAACCTTTTTTTATTTCCTTCCTTTATTTAAATGTATAAGCTCTGAAAAGCCGCTCTGCTCGTATAAATTGAAATCGATCAGTTTTACTGGTGCACGGTATTGGCAGAGCAAGAAGTAGGTAACTCTCTAATGAATTTTGGAGGGAATTTTCATAGACATCCACATCATAAATTAGGTTATCTCTGCAGAGGAACTGTTGCTGATTAATTTATCAAAATCTTAACTCTACAGAATTAAATCTGATTTAGATTTGTACATGCTGTATAGGGAAATAGGTACAAAAAAATGTTCGACTCTGACCATAAATAAGCTTGGTTATTATAGACAGGGCCAGACAGATCTATGTGTATAGAGAGCTTAAGGTCTCCGAGGTACCATAAAAGCTGAAGAAATGAAGCAGCCAACTGTCTGCATTTTGCTACATTAGGTAACGGCCTTGTGCATTTAATTTAAAAAATGTAAAGGGAGTAAGTATTTTCTTAAATATTGTACCTGAAGAAAATGTTATAGGATAGTTTATAAAATTACTTGCTCCATCAGTAGCTCAGTGGAAATGTGTCTCCTAGGCCACTTTGTTAATTGAAAAGCATGTGTTCTGAAGCATGTTTTGAGTGCTGCGAGACCCTGTTTAAAGTTTGCTGCCGCTCAGTGTATTATAAACGGATACTTTTATAAAAATAAAAGTACAAATTTTTGTGCAAGTCTTTTTTGAACTACATTTGTTTTATGTGGATTCACTCACCGAGGAACAAACACAACTGACATTTTATTGATTGCACAGAAAAGAAAAATCACACAGCACATGTCTAAACTTAAATGTAGGTTAATGTTGTCCTGGAGGTTTGTTTTTAACCCGTGTGAGTTTTCCTTTGCTGGAGTAACTCCCGAAATGTACAGCAGGATTCTGCCACATAACTGCTGCAGAACCGATGGGGAAATGTAAATACCAAACCTGGTACCTTACAATGAAGGAAGAGAATATATGTACAGATTTTTAATGTGAGTAATAAGTGATTTGCCCTAGGCAAATAGTTATTCATGTGTCCATTTTTAAAAAAAGGTTCAGGGAGTGATTGGAAATAGCTGATATTTGAACTATAACTTGATGTCCAGTAGTTCCAAAGATCAGAAGAGTAATTTGAATCGTAAAATGTTATAGCGCAGAAACAATTGGCCTGTCAAGTCTTTGCCATGTTTTTCTTCACATGAGCCATCTAATGTAATTCTATTGTTCTGGAATTAAAACAATGTTATTTTAAAAGGAAACCATGCCTCATACATGTATAAACAAGGAACAGTGATGTGATCTAGTTCAATTTAACAATGAGTGACCTTTGTAATTAATCTGGTCCTACTCCTGGCCTAAGCTGTGCTTTTACAATTTATAAGTCAATTATTAGACTTTTGTTAGTTTAGTCCCAAAAGCTTGTAAAGGAAACACTGTATGTTACTGTATGTGCTCCTAGCTCTGGGTCAACAAGTGCACCATATAGCATGGTATTGAGCCTGAATCATCAGGCAGGTGCCAGAATCAAACCCTGGTCTGTTCTTAGTTAGCTGATTCGGGTTAAGACTGTTGTGAGTTACTGCAACTAGCTTTGTCCCTGTGGTAGGGAGTGGAAAATCACATGGGATGTCACTTTCGATTGTTGTCCACTGCTGAAATTGTTTTAATGGTGAGGACAGGATTGGGTGAATTGCAATTTTACTTCATGTTTGCATAGCACATTGTAAAGGCTCAGTATTGAAGATGCGGTGGCGTAGCGGTATTGTCACTGGACTGGTAATCCGGAAACCCAGGAGTAATGCTCTGGGGACCGGGTTTGAACCCCACCATGACAGATGGTGGAATTCGAATCAAATAAAAATCTGGAATTAAAAGTCTAATGATGACCGTGAAACTATTGCTGATTGTCATAAAAACCCATCTGGTTCACTAATGTCCATTAGGGAAGGAAATGTGCCGTCCTTACCTGGCCTGGCCTACAAGTGACTCCAGACCCACAGCAATGTGGTTGACTCTTGGGCAATTGGGTGGGCAATTGAGATGGGCAATAAATGCTGGCTGAGCTGGCAACGCCCACATCCCATGAACGAATAAAATAAAATTGTCACTTGAGTAAGAGACTGGCAGGATGTCATCATATGGAATTACAACAGCACCTGCAAATCAGGAGATACAAGGTGAGAAAATCAGGATAAATGTGAACAGACAAAGTAGAATCTGCTCATCTCCACAATCACCACACCCTCAATGTCTCTCTCTCTCTCTCTCTCTCTCTCTCTCTCCCCCCCCCCCCCCCCCCCACCCACCTTAAACCAGTTATATTTCTCCCTTCTTCTAACTATGCTTCAGTTCTGCCGAAGGGCCATGAAGGCTCGAAACGTTAACTGATTTCTTCTCCGCCGATGCTGCCAGACCTGCTGAGTTTTTCCAGGTAATTCTGTTTTTGTAATAGTAGAACGATGTTGAATCTGAGTTTCCAGCATTTTCTGTTTTTATTTCAGATTTCTAGCATCTGCAGTATTTTGCTTTTTGTCTGAGTTGAGACAGCATAATTCCTTACTTATGTATACAAAAACCTTCTGATTGCAAATGGAGTTATATTTTATAATATAAAAATAGAAAATGCAGGAAATACTCAGGAGATGACGCTGCATCTGTGGAGAGAGAAACAAAGTTCATAGTATCACAGAATGGTTATAGCACAGAAGAAGGCCATTCGGCCTCTTATGTCCTTGCTGGCTCACTGCAAGAGCAGTTCACATAGTACCACCCTACCTGCCTTTTCTCTGTAACCCTACATTTTTTTTTCCCTTTTCAGATAATGATCCAATTCCTTTTTGACTGACATGGTTGAATCTGCTTCACTACACTATCAGGCAGTGTATTCCAGATTCTAACCACTTGTTGCATTAAAAAGGTTTTCCTCATGTTTCCATTACTTCTTTTTCCAGTTACCTTAGATTTTTGCCCTCTGGTTCTTGATCCTTCCACCAATGGAAACAGCTTCTCTCTATCTACTCTGTCCAGTCCTTTCGTGATTTTGAATACCTCTATCAAATCTCCTCTTAACCTTCTCTTCACCAAGGAGAACAGCCTTAGCTTCTCCAATCTATCAATATAACTGAAATTCCTCTTCCCTGGAGCCATTCTCATGAATCTTTACTGCATCCTCTCTAATGCCTTCACATCCTTCCTAAAGGTGCTCAGATCTGGACAGAATATTCCATTTGAGGCTGAACCAGTGTTTTACACAGGTTTACCATAACTTCCTTGCGTTTGTACTCATGCCCCTATTTATAAAGCCAGGGATCCCTATGGCTTTATAAGCCATTCTCTCAGCCTGTCCTGCCACCTTAAATGGTTTGGGTACATATACCTCCATGTTCCTCTGCTCCTGCATCTCCTTCAGAACTGCATCCTTTATGTCACTTCATGTTCTTCCCACCAAAATGAATCAATAAAATTAGTTCCAAAGTGGTGAGCCCCCTTCTTGTCAACTGAGTGACTTGCTAGGCCATTTCAGCTGGCAGTTAAGAGTCAGCCACATTGCTGTGGTTCTGAAGTCACTTGTAGGCCAGACTGGGTAAGGATAGCAGATTTCACTCTCTAAAGGACATTAATGAACCAAATGGGTTTTTAACAATAATCCTGTAGTTTCATGATAACCATTACTTGCATTTTAATTGAAGATTTATCTAATTAACTAAACTTACACTTCCCAGCTGCCATGTTGGCATTTTGAACTCATGTCTCTTAATCATTAGTCCAGGCCACTGGATTACTACTGTAGCTTATCTGATTGTCTTGGAGAGGCTTCAGTAGTAGGGAATACATCCCAGTTATTAGGTATTGGCCTTGGAAAGGGAGGTGTGTTTGGTATTGTTTGTTTGTGGCTAGTTTGTATAGTTTTTTGTGGATCAGGTGCGCAGACCCAGTGTGTTGTTTATTATATGTTCCAGTAAATGACTACTATGCTGCTGTACCCCACTCCCTCCTAACTTTTCCGGTTGATGACCTTTGTCAAAAGGACCTGAAATGTTAACTCTGTTTTTCTTTGAAGAAATGCTACCCGACCTGAGCATTTCTAGTATTTTCTGTTTTTATTTAAGATTCCTAGTTTCAGCAGTACTTTGCTTTTTTTGTATTTTATGATGACAGTCTGATATGTGATACAGGGTGGGACATAACATGCCAGAATGCTTAGAAGTAGGGATCATGATATTGTAGCTTATCTGATTGCCTTGGAGAGGCTTCAGTAGTAGGGAATACATCCCGGTTATTAGGTATTGACCTTGGAAAGGGAGGTGTGTTTGGTATTGTTTGTTTGTGGCTAGTTTGTATAGTTTTTTGTGGATCAGGTGCGCAGACCCAGTGTGTTGTTTATTATATGTTCCAGAATGGTTGTGGACAGCAATGGCAAGAGATTTGTCCTGGCTACAGCATCTGTGCTGAGAGTGAGCTCACTGCTACTTAGATTTATTTTTAAATTACAGGTGGCTCCTGGGGAGTTGTTTTGGCCAGGTTATTTTCTCATTCACATGGAGCAAATATCACATTCCATATGCGTGAGTTAGCAAGCCTGTAACACATGCCATTCTGTGTCATGTACTTCGTGTAATCGGGTGTGTACTGCAGGCAAGGATTCACCTCTGCTTTACTGTGGAATCGCCTTTGTGCCAAAACTAAACTGACTACCATAGACATCCATGATCTACAGTTTGCGAATGATTGCAATGTTGTTGCCCACGCTGCACCAGATTTGCAAGCCACTCTCAACCTCTTCAATTCTGAATACAAAGGACACAGCCTGTCCTTGAACGTTGCCAAAACAAAACTCATGCATCAACCCACATCTGGTCAGCCAAATATTCCACCCCCCTTTTATGTTGAAGAAGAGACTCAGGAATATGTTGAGCACTTCCCATACATATTGGCAGCTACCTTCTCAAAAGGCTATCATTGATAAGAAAATCCAACCCCGGATCAGCTGTGCCAGCTCAGCCTTCTACAAACTATGATAGCAAGGTTTTGACAACAAAGACCTCTGCATGTCAACAAAAGTCTAAGTGTACAAAGCAATTGACGTCATTGCACTCTTGTACTACAGTAAGACCCGACTGTGTACCAGTGACATATAAGAGCGCTAGAGAAATTCCATCAGTAATGCCTTTGCCACATCTTCCAGACTTAATGGGAAGAAGTTGAACAAATACTAGTATCCTTCTTGAAGGCAGCTCCACAAACATTCAGGCAAAACTACTGCAAAATCAACTGTGATGGACTGCACACTGTATCTGGATGGCCGAAAAGTGTCTCCCTTGCAAGTTCCTGTTTTCTCAATTCTCAAATGGCCAGAGTTCCAGGGGAGGACAAAGAAAACACTTCAAAGACACTCAAGCTTTCTTTGAAGTGCGGAAATACTGACATTAATGACTGAGAATAGCTTGCTACCAATCGTTCAAAATAGCGTCAACTTGTCCATCAAGCTACATCACGTTTCAAGTCCAAATGCCTTAATGATGAAGCAGAGTGGCAACAGAGAAGGAAAGAAAAGGAAGCAAATCCTACTGCGTGGGACATCCTGTCCCATGTGCCCAAAGATCTGGGGCCGAGAATCAGCCTGTTAAGCCAAATGAAGACCATTGGCAGAAACTTGCGACCCTAAGTAGACATCATCCTCAAATTAAAGGACAGCCAATGACTGTGGGCAAGTTGTGGCAATACAATACAAAGCTCAGCGCATAACAGGAGCTCCTGCCTTTCAGTGTCTTTTTCTGCAAATATGAGAACGTAATTATGTACAATAGATATGAAATATATCATATTTTTCAATGTTAGGTATATATTCTAGCAGGATGAGTATAAGTTTGACACAACCCCTCACTATAATGAGCCCACATAGTTTATAAAAGCATGGAGGTGGCATGAAATATAATACGGTAATTATTCGCTCTGGCGCTTTGGAAGTTCTTGTACAACATTTGGAAGTATTTTTCTTATCAACTTCCCATTGGTCTTAAAGACAAACTATTACACTTTATTTTGCTGTTGCAACAAGCAAACATCAGGCCGTTGTGTACATTACAAAAAAGACGTGAAGTGTTTTGTGAAAGTACTTTGAAACAATACTTGATATGGCTTATATAAAGTTTAAATGCCTGCCATTGGAAGAATGAAAAAGAAATTGCACAAAAATGCATTTTACTTTCATTGCTTCATCCATCTAATAGGTACAACCTGTGCTGGCTCCACAATGTAGCTTCTCTTTAGGTTGAGTGCATATTTTGAGCTAGTTTTGAGTTGGTGGGGAAACTGTTCATGACACTCTGTTACATGCAATCCAGAACTCCTTCAATCATAAATTGATTCCCTTTAAAAATATTGTTGGCAGAGCTAGCAGTTCTAATGTGGTTTTCATTCATCCTACAATGACATCAGTATCTTTCCTTTTTTTTATTAAAAGAAATTGCACATATAGCCTTTTGGTGCCAGAGAAACATCTCGGGCCCCAAAGTAATCTGTCAAGGAGCCAAAGAGAGTACTTTTTTATGATCAACAAAAATAATACAACAAGACATGGCAAAACAGTTAAGATGCTGAAGGGAATTATTTTTCAAGGTAATCTTTCAGAAATGGCCAGAACCACCTACGGGTGTAGATGAATACCAAGCTGAGTCCCCTGGGTATGTCTCAGATTTGCACACCTTGGGTTTCTGTTCTAATATTACTCGTGCACACCTGACATATTAGAGACATGCGAACAAATTATTTTCAAAACTGACAGATAAATGAAAAAATGTTCACTCTTATTACATGTGTGAACTTTAGATCATGCAAGAGAAAGTTTAAGAGAGAGAAAAAGGTGCTTGCAAGCAAATGGAAATACATGAACCAGAATTTTATCTTGGCCGTTGCGGGCGCTTGGCAGGCACAACCCTTCGGGAAATGGGGTGCGATGATGTTAGGAGGGCATCCCGATGTCATCGCGCCGCCTTGCGATATTTCGGTCGGTCGGCAGGCATGCGCAGAAATTGGAAGCGCACCCGCTGACAGTTAAAGGGCCAATTAAACCCAGTAAATCCCCAATTGACTGCGATTTTTAGTGGTCTATGCACTTTTACACTTGGTGCACAGACCAATTGGTCAGGTGACCTTCACGTTTTTCATTCATTCTACTTCCAGGGTGGGATAAAAGGCCCAGAAGATGTTGGAAAGGTGCGGCGTTAGGAGTTTTGCTGTGAGTTGTTTGTTGTTGGAATAGATTGTTTCTGGCATATTTTGGGTGTTTTGGATAATTTTCTGATTGCTAAACATTTGCAGAGGCTTTCTGCAGAAAGGCCCCTTCAGTGCTGAAATCTGTGTAACCATCTAGACAAACTTGGGTATTGTGTACTCTGCTGGAGGAACCTGCTCAGAAGAGGAGGAGAGGGCCAGAAGGGAGAGGAGACCAGTTCCCTGCAGGCACTGTCCCACAGTCTGCCCTCTGAACTGAGAGGTGCAGCCAGGAGAGCCAGCAGGCTTTGCAAGAGAGAAGGGTCCGGAGTAGGTACCAATGCCAAGCAGGTAGAGTGTGCAGGAAGCTATCATGCTACCTGGGCATGTCAGAGGTTCGGTGCCGAAGAAGGCTCTGCCTCTCCAGGGAAACTGTCACCCCTATCTGCGATATAATCAGTTCCAAAATAGCCTCAAACTCTGTAGGTGGCCACCCTATGTCAGTGGCTTTGAAGGTGTCAGTGGCCCTGAACTTTTATGCCTCAGGCTCATTCCAGGGGTCTGTGGAAATTCTCTGTGAAGCTTCGCAATCTGCTGCCCACAGATGCACTGTTCCGAAGGGTCAACACCTTTGTTCGCTTCAGGACAGACGAGGTCAACCAGTCAGAGCGAGCCAGCAGATTTGCTGCAATTGCAGGATTTCCCAGAATTCAGGGAATCTTTGACTGCACGCACATGCCCATAATGGCGCCAGCGGGGGAGCCGGGTGCCTTTGTCAATAGAAAGGGCTTCCACTCTCTAAAAGTCCGGATTGTGTGCCACCACAAGAGTGCGACACTGCAGGTTTGTGCCAGGTATCCAGGAAGCTGCCAAGGTGCCACCTTCATTCATCACTCCCTGGTGCCAGGGATGTTCATTGCAGCAGCACGGTCGATGGCTGGTTACTGGGGGTGGAACAAAGGCTATCTGCTGAAAAGGTGGCTGATGACGCCATTAAGACACCCAAGGGACTCCAGCCAAGGCGAGTGACAACCACAGTCATGCCTCCACAAGGGCGATAATTGAAAGGACAATAGGCCTGATCAAGATAAGGGGCGCAATAATCCCAGATTTGCACTAAGTGTGATAGCGGGCAGGTAAAACGATGTTTTACCCGCCAGCTGCAATGGTGGGTTTTCACAATGTATCATCCCAAACCCGCAGCATTCCTTATGCATTCCCGGGAAACACGCCGCTTTCATGGCGGGCGGGCTCTCATTCGCCTGCCACGCCATCACCTCGCCACTTCATCACGCCAGGCGCCAGAGTTAAAGTCCAGCTGTGCGCACACATCTCAGTGCTTCCAGCCCATGACTGCTGCAGGGAAGATGTCCATGAAAGGCAAACAGACTGCAGCTCCCAGGTTTAATGACGCATCACTGGAATGCCATTTGGACACCATGGAGGCCTACCATTATGTCCTTTACCCTCCGCTCTGGCCGCAGGAAAGGCAGCGGCATCACCAATCTAGCATGGCAGGTGCTAGCAGCAGTGGTCAGTGCCAATGCTGCACAGAAGAGGTTGGCCATCCAATGCAGATAGAGGATGAATGATCTCATCCTTGCAGCCAGGGTATGGCAACCATCTCATCACTCTAAACTCACGCACTCAAGACCATGGGACATTCACTGGAATCTCATTCACTGCCAGCTCAAGGGACATCAGCACTCATTTTCACACAATTACCCTCACATGTCCACCTGGCCTCACCTCCTCTGGAGTCTGTCTCTTCAGCCCTCACCGCCTCAAGGCCACTTGCACAGATCAACGTGCCCCCATACACACCCCAGTACAGCTCTCGTCCTGCAGCCTCTTCCCTTGCCTGAGGCCCCTTCACCCCCTTCCCCAAGCAAGACCTTGCCCTGCAGCCATTGAAAGCACCCACATATGGTTGATCTAGTAGGTACAGACCTACCCGTGAGACCCCTGAAAGTGATGTGGTGCTGTCTGTGAAGCCTGGTGCTGATGATGGCAAGTGCTGACTGAAGCAAGGTAGGCAAACAAACCTTGAAGTCCCGAGTGAAGTGCAGCCCATCAGGTGCGCATCACTTATGTGCTGTTGTGAAACATGTTGGTGTGTTTGCCCGTCGACATGGGCAGACGATCCAGCAGTGGGGGATGAGTCTGGTGGGCTGACCTTATAATGATATGCTGATGTATTACAGTGAGGTTCCTGAAGACTGATGGTGGGCGGAATGGATGATCGCAAACTGGTTTCACGACTTCGTGAAACTGATTTTTGACTTTCTCACCATATCGTTTGCTCATGCCACCAAACACACCTGACGCCGGCAGACACAGAAAATCCTGGCCAAGTTTCACTGCCTGGACCACTCGGGGATCACTGCAATATCCTCCAGAATGCATCTCCCTTGTTGTTGTCTGCTGTGCCCTACACAACCTGGCTGTCTCAAGGGGGACCCATTGGAGTATGAAGACAGTGTTGCTGTTCTACAGGATGATTCCAGTGCTGAGTCTGAGGAGGAGCCTGATCAGCTCCTGGGTGAGGAGCAAGATCCCGAATTGAGGATGCTTATCGGAGGCAAGGAGACTAGGGAGACCTTGATTCAGAGTACTTTCAGTTAGGATTCCAAACCAAGGAGTCAAGGTGATGGCAAGGGGAACGCCACCTTACTGATCGGTGCTGATGAGGCACTCCTATCACCCTACACTCATGTCCCTACCTCAGAAATAAACTTTGCAGCCCAGTCTATGTGTGACACACAACCCCCCAGGCCTCCTCCCTAACAATTGCATTGAAGCACAATAAGGCCATTGGAGACAATCTCACATTTTAATAGTGAAGTGTGAGATATACACAAACCATTACACACATGTCAATGAAAAATGATTCACCCATGAAACCCCTTAGGTGATCACAGTGACTTAAATTTCCACTTACGAGGGCTATGTCTTGGTGTCTGTGTAGGCCCCACTGGGCGGGAAAATCCAGTGCCGTGGCTGGGCACTCCTTATTTGCCATCTGTTCCGAAACGTGTCTGCTCACCAATGTGCCTGTATCTGCACTGGTGCATGGTGCGGAGGGAGGATGTGACACGGTGCATCTGGCTACATGTCATCCTCTGATGTCAAAGGAGTATCGTTGGGGTTCTTCTGGGGTCTGGAGGATGTTCCATCTGAGGGTGAGGGGAAAAAAATGTAAGTCTCGACCAGCATTGCGAACTCAGAGTGCATGCAGTCTGGTTGCTTCTCAGAATAGACATCTGGCTGAGCAAAGACCTCTGAATGGATGAGCAATGGGGTTTAGTGGATTTCACATGTCAGTCTTACAACCACTGCCCAACATCTCTCATACCCTCCCTCAATCTCTTCCTTGTCCACTGGACTCTTAGCCTCCTCCGAGACCCCTGCCTCTCCACGACCAATGGACCTGGCTCCACATTCACATGCCTTATCGAGTATCTGTTCCTCCGCCTGACTTAAGATCAGAAGATTAGGGACACCACCACCTATGTGTCCTCGCTCCTGCGCATTGTGACTCTTCTTCTCCTGTAAGGACAAAAGTGCTTTCATTAGTCCCCCCTCTACATGCCAGAACGTAGCAGTCTTTCAAGGCACAGGTATTTGTGCCAATTTACACTTGGGATTTCAGACACATGAACACAAAGTGCTGCCACCCACAAACACATCTCTTCACGATTACGACTGGAATCAGTACTCACTCTGGCAAAGCACACAAAGTCATTGAACCTCTTCCTGCACTGTGTCCAGGTCCTTCAAACTACATGCCTGCTGATCTGACTTGCCATCTCCATCCATGTCGTCTTTAAGTGTGGTGGCCTCCTCTTTCTATCTCGCGGCAGCAATATTTCCTGTCAGGCACTGACTGCCTCCAGCAGAACCTGCAGGCACTCATCAAAAAAGCCGGGGGCTGACTAGCTCCAGCCATCCCCATCCCACCTGGCATGCGCTCCGGGTGCAGATGACATATTATAGACACAGTGGACAGCACAAGCACAAGATCTGAAAAAAGTAGCTTGATCCCTTGAAAATCTCAGCAGCTCCCTGAGGCAGTTGCACAATGATTGTCAGCCTTCAGGGAGCTCTATTTAAACCCCCCCACCTGCACCCTCTTTCATCCCAGTGGCCTGTCCTTTCCTCACGTAATTTTAAAACCAAGCCAAAGACGAGCCACTTTTCACAAAGTTGCTGGCAGAAAAGGAAAAGGAGCTTCTGTGCATGAGATGCAATATCACTGCTGAAAGTTTGTGCTTGCCACCTAGTCATTTATGAAATCCCACACTGAGAGTGATAATTATCCATTATGGAGGGTAATGTCACTGAATTCACTGTGTTCATTTATATCTAGAGATTTTGAGGTAATGTAGTGTAAAAGCTGTAGCTTACTTGTCCTTTCAGAGTTCTCCACAAGATGATTAATTTAACCCCTTGTCAAGCACATCATCAGGTGAAGAGCTTTTGTTGCACAATTATATCAAGATGTTCTGAAGTTGGTTTTGTCATTTTTGATTAAAAAGAAAAAAATCTTTTTACATTTAAAAAAAAATAAAGTGCTTCTGTCTGTTCATTTCTATGGCATTGATAAAATGACATGCAAATGGCAACTGTTGGGAGAAGGTAGAAGCAGGAGCCGCCAATATATAGGTCCGTGCTATCAGGAATTTCTATAGAACCTATTGAAGATATGCTGATAAATAAACAAAATGCAGCATTTTGAGTGGACAGAGAACTTCCTTTGCTCACAATTGTACTGCAAGTATATTAAAACTGGATTAGTAATCAACAAAGAGCAAAATAATGTTCTGATATTGCATCAGACACTTACAGCTGGCTTGGGGTGTATTAAAAGAAAGATGATAGATGGGTGTTCGTTACAAGACAGTAATTCAGCCCAGTAGTTCTAATGTCAGCATAAACCATAAGAATGAAGCTCAAGTGGTTTACGAAACCAGAATTTTTAAAATCTAATTTCTGCCAACCATTTTATTTTTTATAATAGATACTAAACATTTCAACAATATTTTTCTTGATCCTTTTGTTGATATAAAGTAGGAGTACAGTAGCGACACGTTGAACTGGTGAAAGGGTAATAAAACAAATGGTGGAGTAGGACTTGAAGCTGTGTCACAACTGAAACTATAATGTCAGCAAAGTAGCACATTGCCAGGAAAACAAATGCTCAATGCATAATAGTTAATATAACAAAAATAATGGCATGAATTTTATGGACCCCCGCCTGCATATTTGAAGCAAGGGGACTTGTAAAATAAAGTGGCTGGCCTGCCTACCGTCTTCCCACCACCCACCCCCAACCTGTCTCCCATATTATGGTGGATGGATAAGGCGTAAGGCAGCCTGCCTGCCCTTGGGCTTATTGAGGCATTTAAGTAGCCAATTAATGACCATTTAAGGCCCTCATTCCACCTCCACTGTGATAATACATGCATCAGGAAAGAAGGCAGAAGCAAAGCAGCTTTCACTGTGCAGAACGCTGTCAGTCAGGAAGGGGAAGGTACCTCCTTTGGAGAGTGCCCTGTGTCCATCAGAGGCAACCCCCCAAGATCCTAACCCCCCTTTAACCCTCCCTCCCCAGCCTCTAAAACACGGACCCACCACCTCCTCCCCTCCTCTCACTGGAATCTGTCAGGCAGGCCCATCCAAAATCCCCGGACTTACCTCAACTCCGGGATCCGTGACACTTCTTCTCTGCTTGTAGTCCGAGCAGTGGCCACTACTTAATTCTGGCGCTGCTGAAACTACAGAGCAGCCAGCCAATCAGATTGGCTGGCATTCTCTCAGCGGGACTTTCTCCCGATGAGGCTGTTAGTCCCACTCTGGTCCAATTAAGGCTGCCCCCAGTGTGTTATCACTGAGGGCTGCCAGGTTTCGGGAGGGTGCAGTGCCCACAGACTTTTCGGTAAAATCCACCTCAATGTGTCTAGGAGTGTATTAAAGGGCTAATCACTTCTCTGCCCGGTTACTACTTATCCACACTAAAGGCCCTGTCTCAGGGCCAGAATACACACTAGGATCCCCAAGGTTTGACCTTTGTTTCATGAATCACTGAGCTTAACTGACCTGAATCCTGCTTAATAGGCAGAGGGACTACTGATTTTTCAGATAATAATACATTCAAGTGCACGTGTGTTGTGTGAGAATTTTTGGATTTTTCTCTGTGTAAAATCCCACACACTTCTCATCTTGAATCAATGGTAGCACTCTTGGGTCTGATTTTTGCAGAATAGGGTCATTTAAAAATGGTGGGCAGGACCTAATTCCTGCCCCCATTCCCAGCACTAGCAATTTTTACTGGCATGGGATAAGGGTGTGGGAGCCCGCACCTTGTACTTCAACCTGGCTGGCCCAATTGCAGGGGTTAGCATCTCCTAGCCCCCGGCAATTTTTGTGAGGTCGGGCTAGCCACTCTATGACTTGTGGTTTCTAATTATACACCTCCTCAGAGATGTACTATAATCAACTCCTCACAATAATCAACACCTCAGAGGAGTTTTTTTTTATCTGTGGATGTGGGTGTCACTGGCTAGGCCAGTGTTTATTGCCCATTCCTAATTGCCCTTGTTCAGAGGGCGTTTAAGAGTCAACCACATTGCTGTGGGTCTGTAGGCCAGATCAGATAAGGACAGCAGATTTCCTTCCTTAAAGGGCATTAGTGAACCAACAGCAATGGTTTCATGGTCATCATCAGATTTTTATTGAGTTCAAATTTCACCATCTGCCACGGTGGGTCCCTAGAGCATTACCCTGAGTTTCTAGAATACTAATCAGTGACAATACCACAATGCCACTGCCTCCTTGTGAACCATCATCTGGATTCAGGAACCTTTTGAAAAGTAAGTTCAAAATGTCTTACTCATGCTGTCAAGCCACTCCCCATGTCCCCTCATACTCTTTTTGCTACCTCAATGCCAACTCATGCTCCCTGCAACTCCCCATGGTCCCTCATACTCTCTGTGCCAACTCATGCCTCTTTCATGCCCATTCACCAAGTATGCACTGTGTACACAACCGATGAGCTATATAATAACAATGGAAAGTGTGGAACTGCTGAGAAGAAAAGTACCCATTCAGAAATGTTCTTTGGTGGGGGGAAAAAGCCTTCTGTTCCTACAATCCTATAAACACGTCAATCAGACAGACCATTAAATTATCCATAACAGTGGCGACAAACACTTCACAACTTATTATTACCACTTAAAATGTCAATCAAGCAAATTCAACAATTCACCTGTCAAAACAGAATGAATGCTGAACTGATGCTTTTATTGGTTGGGTTGTATAATGAGCACATTTGTTCTTTCTGTGATCTCTTTTGTCAATATTTCAGTGTTTATTTGGACAAGATTGAGGTGTGAAATGTTGAAAGCCTCTATTATTGATACCTTTAACAGTCTGTCTGATTGACACATTTATAGGGTTGTAGGAAAAGCATTTTTTTTCCAAAGAACATTTCTGAATGGTGTTTTTTCTCAGCAGTTCCACACTTGCCGTTATTATTATATGGCTCATTGATTATGTACATAGTGCAATACTTGCCCACCCCCATGGCTATCTAGGATCCCAGGATAGAAAGTAGTGTAATTTGGGACCGTTTAAACCAAGACAAATCTGCTGAGTCAGGAAATTTCCTGACTCGAGTTACCTGCTTCAGTAGCCCCTAATCTCTGGATCAGAAGGCTGAGGTTCCTCCCAGTTCCAAGAACTTGAGTACATAATGTAGGCTTCCACTTCGCTGCAGTACTGCGGAGTGCTGCACGGTCGAAGGTACCATCCTTCAGATAAGATGTTAAACTGAGACCCTATATGCTCTCTCAAGTATATCCATATTTCAAAAAACAGCAGAGTAATTCTCCTGGTCCCCTGGACACATTAATCCCTGAACCAACACCAAAAACAAAGAATCATTTCTGTTTGTGGTTCACAAATTGGCTGCCATGTTTCCCTGCATTATAATAGTGACTATATTTCAAAAGTATTTGATTGTTATGAAATGCTCTGGACATCTTGAGATCATGATTGGCACCGTATTCTTGTTTTCCCCAAGTTCTTTTTTTGCCATAAGCCTTAAAAAAGGTCTTTCCCTCAATGACCTGACAGTGACGGCACTAACCAGTGCAATATGAAGCAACTCATTTCTATTCCTGGACCCAGAAAATCCCATTTGCTAATAGTTTGTCTTGAATTGCTGATCTCAGGTAGGCAGTTGGAGTATAATAGTTGGCCTCAGTAACCCAGAGTTAAGAGGAGCAGGAGAAATCACTGTCGAGTAACAACTGCTGGAAAGCTCATGAGCGGGGACATTGGGTGAGAACAGAATTGGACGCAACTGTAATGCCCTCCGTTATCACAGTGCTTGCTGATTTCACTGCCTCAGCTCATAACATGCAGAATGGACACATGGATTAAATTCTGGAGAGCTGCTGATGCCTATACAACTATATCCTAGGAAGGTTCGTGCCTTCAGGAGGGGAGCAGCAGAATATTTTTCACAAAAAAGTCTTTGTGCACTTAATAAGGGGATGGACTCCAACAAAGATAATAACCTTCCACACAGGAGGTTAAAATTTAATGAGGCTCTCTAATTAAAGATCTGTAATTGAACGCATTATTTACACAGTTTACAGTGAAGGCTACTCATCACAAGCTTACAAGATAAATAGCATGCAGAGGGCTATTTGGCATATCCAGGAGAAATGGTCTCCCCATCACGCCATTCAACTGGAGCTTGGATGAATTGAACTCTGATGACCATTTCAAATATCAATTATTCATTGCATGAATCTTTTTTTGACAGTCCTAAATTGACTTTCCAGTGGCTTTAAATTGTCTAATGGCTTACCTTTAAGAAATGCAGCAGATTTGCCTTTTGCCCGTACATCTCAAGAAGTGCCACTCTAGTCGCCTCCTTTCAAAGCAAAAGTGTCAAAGTTGTTCCAGTCTTTCTTCAAAATCCAATTCTCAGATGTTAAGATTCACCTTTGTGACTCCACCCTGCACTGCCTTAATGACTAGAATATTCCTCTCGTGATCAAAATTGGACATAGTACCCAGGTGCAAGCTGACCAGAACACATTATACCAGTTTTAGCATTACTTTATCTGTGTTTCGCTGCTCTAATATACCAAGATAACTGAGCATTCAATTTGCCGTGTCTGTTGCTTTAAGTGCTGAGGTTGCCATCACCCCAATCCCTTCAACTAGATCTGCATAATCCATTGGGTACATTTTTCTTTCCAACGTGCAGTGCATTGCACATACCTATATTAGATTACATCTGATTGTTCTGCTCACTTACAAATTTTGTCTAGCTCCTTTTGTAGGTCTCTGAAAATCCCCGTACTGTATCACCTGCAAATTACCTGATAGATAACCTGTATTCAATCAGTTGTGGCTATCATACACACCCTGATATGGTGAACTATCTGATCTCCAACCACCATATGGGGAATACCCGGCCTGAAAATTGGTCCAGTGCTCTGTGAACAAGCAAGAAACTTCAAAGCTGCCTCAAAATCCAAATTTGCTTAGTTCAGATTAGCAGAACTTCTGTATCCCATCTTTTCTCAGTTGTTGGAAGTCAATAAGATTACACCTGAAACCACCTACTGATTGGTTAAGAAATGCAGATGCCAGCATGAAAATCAAATAGTAGTGATGAAAATTGGAAAACAAGCCACTCTGGTATTCTTGCGCCTTTCTGATAGCAGCATTAATAGATGCCAGGGAGCAGATTGTATTCTCCCTTGTCTAGGGAATGGTACCTGACACTAACCTATCTTAAGCAAAAGGAAGGAAATTTCAACTTCGAGAGCCCATAGGCAGCATTTTCCAGCGAGTGGGGGCGGGGCCCGCTCACCAATGCATAAAATGACGCGGGGTGATGCCGGGCGGGATGAGATTTCATGTAAGATTTAAAATTTCACGAAATTTTTTTTAACAAAAGTAATGGACATGTCCCATCTCATGTGACAGTTTCACATGAGGGGACGTGTCCTTAATTTTTTTTCCATCTTTAATTAGGTTTTTAAAAGTAAGACTGATCTCTCTGAGGCAGCACTTTGCTTCAGGGAGATCTGTATGCTCTTTTGCGTGGATACTCAGAGCTCCTGGCTCAGGGAATCCAACCCCCCCCCCGCCCACACAGGGAGCGCACAAGGTAAAATAGTGTGGGGGCGCCAATCGGAAACCTGCCCGCTCGCTCCCGCACAACCCTCCCGACGGGGGTAAAATGCTGCCCCGTGTTAGAGTTAACTTTATGCAACCCTGTCAAGTAATGTTTATTACACTGTTTGAGGATCAGTTCCAATTCAGAACTTCAACAGATTTTATTTTCCACTTCATGTGTATTTACCATAAATGTTTGAAGAGATGAATTCTGCACCTTAATTTAAAAATAGAAAAATTCCAATTGTTCAGTTGAATATGTAGACTTAGTAACTCCATGTAGGTCTTTGGGCACGTAGTTTTAATTGAGCAAGCTGCCATTGAGAGGTACAATTTCCTCCACTCTGGCTGTGCTAGGACACCAAGATTGAGTCAAGCTGCAATATTACAGGATACCTAGTTAGTTGCTCATTGTTGCAATTTGGAAGAGTATCATTGTAATGGCGAGTAACTATTCCAATCTTCGGTAAAAATATGCTAAATGCATCCTGTTTTTAACCACATGGAGATTTCCACTGGTTTATTAAGTACAGAAGCATGAAAAGCAGGAAGACAGGATTTCCGACATGTAATCAAAGGAGTTGAGTTACGGATGCGTTTGGTGCACTATAAGGCTTGATGTGCAATTGGTGTTCTTCCAAGGTGCTTAACAATAACCTAAAAAAATGCAATAATGACCATGCTTATTTGCTGTAAATTGTTATATTCCTTCAACATTCTTTTATATCTGTTTTCCAAAAGTTCCTGTAAATTTAATGGTTACCCAAAACTTAAGAAATCAGATTTGAAATGAATTAGATAATAAAATGTTAGAGCACTTGACAAAAGTCAGATTTTCTCCATGTGAGCCAGCGAGTGCTGTTCTGACCTTTTGTTTGTTCCCTATATTCTTTCACATTTATCTCTTTCAAAAACTCCAACAATCATTTGTGATGGAGAAACACACATTCTAAATACTTGTATTTTAAAAAAATCTACATCCCCTTTAATTCATTTTTGATTTGCTTACGTTTGTACCTCGTGTCACAACTGTCTTGGCAACCAGTGAAAAGAATCTTATCACTATCTGCCTTAATATAGCACCTCTTGAAGACATGCATCAGATTACACTTAACCTTCTCAGCTCTATTGTAAAAACAGCTTAACTTCTCAAGGTTCGCTTCACAATAACTGATCATTCCTGGATTATTTTAGTAAATTTACACTGCACCTCTTTCCATTGCTTTTTCATCCTTCTGGTAATGGGGTTCTCCAAAACTCTGCACAATACAAAAACTTTGGCATAACTGAAATTTCAGATGTAGAACAAAGATTTCTGTTTGCCTTTTCGATTGCGTTATCTACTTCTACTGACATCCTTACCAGTGTAGTAGTACACCAAAACTCCTAAGCTCTTTTATTCTGTTTCCAATCTAACAATTAGGATGAGACATTGTGGGACCTTGCTGAGCACAATTAAGCTTTTTTTATTTCCGTCCACGCACAGAAGCTGCTCTTTGAAGGTACATCACTGGATGTAAGGGGTTTTGGGATGCCTTGAGGTTGTGCAAGACTTTATGTAATTATGCAATTTTTTTCTTTCTCTAAGGTGAATTTTCTATTTCTATTTCCAAAATGTAATACTTAACATGTTTCTATATTAAACTGTATCAGTCATCCTATATGCCCATCCTTCAAACCTTTCTATCTCCTCCTACAGCCCTTCATAATCTTCACCACAATTTGCCATACCCCAAACCTGGTGTCATCGGCAAAATTTCAATATTGTGCCACCAATTCCTACATCCAAATTATTTATGTACTTGAGAAGCAGGGTCAGACTGTTGTTCTTAATGTCCCTTTATTCTCCTATAGGCTTATGTACTATCATGATCTCTGTCATTAATGATGACTGTTTCCAGATGGAGCATTGTTGTTACACTTTTTTGAGGTGCCCTTCTCTCTTTCAGCATTTCCACAGCTTTTCCTATGACCAGACTCAATGTCCTTGATCTAGAAGCTGTACTTTGACAAACCCACCCTTAGAGACTGTTACATGATCTGGGACCAACAGTGCTCACTCCCGTAGCAGTAATCTGCATATTGGAGTTTATGTAGACTCGTATTACGGTTAATTAATGAACATTTTTATTTACAGGTTACAAAATAGATGGATCAGAAATGGGATTAGGCAATACTATAACAGTAAAATGATCAATCATAAATGTCCCTCGAAAAGTCCACAAGGCATTAATTACCCTTCTGAATGTTCTGACAAAGAATTGAAGATAAACAGTCATTTTGCTGCACGAAATCTCCAGATATATTACAGCAAGCAAAACTTCCTTTTCTGTCTCTCTCCAACAAAATCCTTTGTTGCTGACCACTTCCTTTGCTGTCAAAATTCAGAGATGACTCTCAAACTGGAAAATCTTTCCATTTTTAAACCCGTTTCTTTTGATCTTGCAACATCTTTTTCCAATTTAATTAACTTCCTTAAAACCTATTTCTTCTACCACAATTTTGTTCACCTCAGCTAAGAATGGCGCAAGCAAGCACAATTGTGTGTTTGTGTAATCAACTCTGCTTCCTATTGTTGAAACGTTAAAGACCTATGCAATCGATTTTCATCTACCTCTTGCCTCAGCATGATGCTTACATCTCTCCACTTGCTGCCGAATCAAGAACTTGTTTTTTTTTCCTTAGTGAATGCTTAAAAATATAAAAATTAATTGGCTATTTAAAAGTCTGTTGTAGGCTAACAGCTCTTGGTGTGAAGACTCCTTAAATGTTCCTTAACTTCTAATCTTAACTACTAGTCAACATAAAAAACATCCTAGTTCTGATGAAGAGTCATATGGACTTGAAGCATTAACTGTATTCCTGTCTGCAGATGCTGTCAGACCTGCTGAGTTTTTCCAGCTATTTTTGTTTTTGATCCTATTTTATTGATTTGTTTCCTGATTTTAAAATGTATATTGGTCTTTTTCAGTGTAAGCTTATCTCCCTATAGTTGTTCATTTTAAGATCTAGTGCTATTATTTTCACCTTCCTTTGGACACCTTCCAACATTATGTTTTGGTAAATATTAGATTTACCAAGAGTGGTAATGTTCCATTTACGTATCGTAGCATTTTATTTGTTTGTCCATTTTGGTTTTCTTAAACTTCTTTTCCAAATCTTTGATGATATTTGTGGAGTCTATACATCATAGTATTTTATTTGTTTTTTCATTTGGTGTCATACAATGTGACATTATTTTAAGTTTTGGATAACCAGCATGCAAGTCTTTTTTTCTACATCTTATTTATTAATGCATTTTTAGTTGTGTAATACTACGTGTTCCCTTTTGTATTCAGTATGTATTTCTCTTATGGGCGTTTGCCAGATCTCTCTAGGTCTCTTGGATTGTCATCCTCCTCTTCCTACTTTACTACATAACTTGGTGTCATCTGCAAACTTAGACATTCTAAATACAATACCTTTGAGGTTGTTAACAAATGTTCAAGACTAATCCCTCAGGGATGTTATGGGTCACAGCTGCCCTATTATCTAACCAATTGATAATCCAATTTCCAACTTAATTTTGGATCCCACGAGCTTTCACTTGAGCCATAGGTCTCCTGTGAGGGTTTTTTTTTATTTTGTATATTAGCTGGCATAACCGGGTACAGCTGGAGGCAACTGTAACAAAAACAGATGTCTCCCAGATTTGACCCTGATGATTGCTGGGAGCATAGAAAGACTCAGAATAACTCTTACCAGGTACTAAAGAGACAAGTTAGAGATTTTCTGTGGTCTGATGCAAGCCCCAAGAATCCTGCTTCAGCTAACGCTACTTAACTGTACATTAGAACGTCTGCACACAAGGGATAGAGTTCCAGGCAATCTCATTCTGTGGAGGACAGTTCTCCTGGCAGGAGAAGCAGTGAGTGAAGCTTTGCCACTGGCATTCTTTGAATTCTTCTGAATTGATACAAATGCCGAGATGCAGCTGTGGTAACTGTTGTGTTCTTAAATATGGAATTCAATTCTTTTTCTGAAAGTATTTTGTTTAACTCTTTGCAATAAATTTGAGTATTACCTACAAAGTTACTTCAGTGCATTGAACATTATTGCTTTCCTGAATTTGTTCTTTATAAAGTACACTTTACATAACACTATATTGACATTTTTACTATAAGTATAAACAGAGAAAAACACTTTCCACTGCTGTGATAATTTTTGAAGTTGTTTGCCTCATGATGAAAACTATTTTATAAATTCAATAAATTTGATTCAACCAAAATTTAGGATTGAATCAAGAAATGTTAATGTACATAAATATATTGGCAGTGGGGTAAAGAAGACTTGTCTCCAGCCATAAAAAATCAGAGCAGAAAGTGAACAGAGAATTGAACAACAAAGGAATTGAGGTGCAGTATGGATAAATACACTAGCATTATTTGGCATTACACTGAGTTAAACTTTGTTTTTCACCTCACTAAAGCTGTAAAGCATCTTGTTCTGGCTATTTGGTAATTAATAGCTCGTAGCCATGGTTTACATCTGAGAGGCCAGGTTGCTTAAATCAACAAAATTGCAGGATTGTAATTCCTACTGTGCTCCAGACAAACAAAAATCTGCAATAATGCAATAGCAATAGCTATTGATACAGCATGTAACTTACTGAAGACATACATTTCCACAAGAGCAGGATACTTAACAGTAATGTATTAGTTTCTGCAAAAGAAGTATTTCTATAGCCTTTAAATCAGTGCTTTCCAAACTTCTTTTCTGCTGTGACTCCTTTTTCTGCTTCACACTTGGTGTGACCCCCAGAGTGAAAATTTGCAGAGGGCAGAGGAGCGAAGGAAGAGTTGTTGAGCAGGATGGGGGTTCCAACAGCAGGGATACAGGCACTAAAAATAACTAAGACACCTAACATTTTGCAGGTTCTGTCAGTGTCAGCAATCGGGTCTCAGGGCACATTAGATTAGACCACAGGCAAAAAAAATCATGCACATTTAAAGGGGTCTCACACCTGATCCCAGAGCTGTCAAATCTGAGTCTCCGCCCCACAGCCGCAATTGTTGCCTTGGAACTCGTGGCCCCAGTTGCTCGACTTGTGACCCCACTGAGGGTTGCTGCCCATAGTTTGGGAACCCCTGTTTTAAATGTTCCTCGAGGGCTGAAAGCAAGGTTCTGATGTTGAGGCCAAATATTTGCAAATTAAAATGAATGGCTCTAGGATAAACTAATCATATATCAATTTTTTTTAATACTCTCAATACATTGACCTTCTAATCGCTATGCACTTTTTAAAAAAACTAGGAGGGAATCATTTGTAATTTATTCAAGGGCAAAGAACATTTTAAAATTTTGGCTACAAACCTTAAATTCCATCATGTACACAGCAATCCAACTTAAAATATTTGAACTGTTAGAAAATCACAGCAGAATTACATCACTGTCACAATTTTGATCACTTGATTCTGCCCCTGTTTATGTGCAGCAAATGATGAGTTGCAATGTGGAAATTTTGACAATACTCTTAACATTCCTCCATGGATAAAAATTGCACTCTTCCTGTTGAGTAGCGCAAATATGTAGTGCTGATGAATGGCATTACATCAGTCATTCAGACAGTGTTCTTGAAAAATTTTTAAGAAGACAATATTGCTGCATCCATATGGCAACTCGATAACAGATCCATTTCTGAATACGAGAGGATTACTGCGATGTGTATTGAGAATTTCCATGTGACTAGCAGATTACATTTGCGAGCACATAGAAAATATGTATTTTGTTACCTGTTAATTATACATCATTAATGTTAGTTAATACATTTTTTGCATGTTGTAAATTTTATATAAATGGGCAAATCTTGAAAATTGATCTTTAAGTCATCTGCACCTTTAACAATCAAGAAAGCTACCTTGGGGGAGGCGAAGAGTGGCTTCTCTACATTGACCTCGTGAAGAAGCAAGGAAAAGGGAAGCCTATGGAGAGCTGCAGTTATTATTCATAACCTAGGATATTTAACTGTTAGCATTTGCTTGATGTCTTTTTGATAGTTTATATTTTTTAAAAATTCTTTTTTAATAACGTGTGCTTACAATATGAATTGGAGTGGTATTGGCATAGTAGAGTTCCTGAGTCTATTAATTCCTTCAAAGGCACTCAATTCAAGCAGTACTTTTCTCTTCTGTTGGTGGAACTGTTGTTCATATTGAGGAGAAAGGACTTTGCAGTCTGGCATCGGCCCTTTTACCTTGGATAAAAATAAGGTTTGTTAATAGAGGATGGAAAGAATTGGCAGCGGTGACTAAAGCTACATGGCCATCACCTCTGGCAGTTTAGTCCCAACCACCGCTCAAATTGCTTTCATGGTATTTTGCATTTATGTCGGCTTTGTCTAATTCAAATAGTTTATCAGTATACATTTGCTTGCATTCTTTCCCCATTCTTGTGCTTTTTAAAAAAAATGTCAAAAGCAATAAATAAGTCAGTACTTGGAACAGTACTTGGAGAGTTAAAAGTAACCTATAAATGCCTGTAAAGTTTGACATCATCAGTACTGAAAGGAATGCCACATTTAGAGATTCAAATAAACAAACACCACCAAAAAAAGTGTTTTATTTATTCAGACTGGTTTACATTTACACTGTTTATCGTGACAAATGGGAGCTAACATCTACATCCACCTTCTGTCCCATTGGTTTATCTACCATTTGGTACTATAAACAAGGAAAGTGTGAAGGACCTGAATAAACTCAGCGGGGCCCATATTTTATCCAAGGATGTTTTAACTACAACAGGTTATATTAATTATTTTTTTTCTTACAAATAAAGGAAAATAATTATTGCAGAAAAAAATATAGTGGCTTTTAAAGTTGCCCATGCAATACAGAATGATCTGTAATAATTTCCAGAAGTCATTGTTATTAATAGATATGCCATATTTTATAACAACCATTTTAAGATTTTACCAGTGTTTGTTCCAAATGGAAAGTGTGTAACCTTTTAATTTCCCTCCTCCTTCACACATGCATGCATTCATACTCATCTAATGCGCTTCTGAAAATCTGGAAGATTGTGAATGGCCCTTTAAAGTACTCATTGCAAATAAAGAAGCACCACATTTTTAATGGGTCTGGTAGCAGCTATGACACAGTACAGACTTTTCCATAAGAACCTTTTCCAGAATATAAAAATGTTGGGTCTAATCCTAAAAGTGAGTATGTGGTTAAGAGTTTAACCAAACATTTCCTCAAAGTGTGTTTGTTTTAATGTCAAAAAGAATGATATGACAAACTAAACTGTTTTGCATCTCAAATAATAGAGTTTGTGCTTTAAATAACAATCCACCCCTTTAATACGGTCAAAAAAACATAAGCAGACTTTTCCACATAATCAGTTCAGTAGAAATGCCAGTTCATTAAATTATTTTATGCAGTTCCCCCTTATCCTACAGAATTTCATCTGCTGGATGCAAGCCTGACTGTAATCTTTAACAGAGCGCTTTAAATACGCACCTCCTACATCTCCAAAGACAAAGATGCTGAAATGAAAAGATTAACATGACAGAGTTGCTCTTATTAACAATGCTCCTTAACAACAACTGTTAACGGTTTTGACAATGGTAAAGCAATTCAGCATCCTGCCCCAGACTAAAATAAGTTGAGAATTTCTCACTGTTCTCAGAAGGTAATACTTGGTGTAACTTGACAATGGTATAATTCTGGTGTGCATTTATGTATACTGAGAATATCAGTCAAGGGAAAAAAATGCTCCGCAAATGCTAAACTTGTCTTTTTTATTATAGACCCATCATGGCGGAATATTTAAGTGCAGTTTTGAAATGACAATAATAGTTTTAGCGAATAGGTTTTGATGCAGTATCAAAATAACATATGCGTGTACATACGTGATTATTTTCGTATTTTTCCCCAGATTACGGTCAACTGAGGTCAATTACATTGTGCTTCTAATGGATCTGCTTAGGACACTAAAAAATATTTCCTAGAAATTATTTCAAATGGAATGAACTATTTATCAGTGTTTAAGTGATTTTAGTGACCATTTCTTTGTTTTACACACTAGAAATAATTTCCATTTGCACTTCTTTACACTGCTTCTTGTGGTATTGTTTTTTTATGATTCTTCCCCCCGACCCCCTCTCCCCTCCTTCATGTAACAGTTGTGTCACAGCCTGACCTCTTGTTTCAGATTTCTGCCAGCACATAAACTTGGCCACAATCTGCAGATGACTGATATTCAAGAAGTTGAAGATGGTAAAGCTTTAGAGAGTCTGATTGCTTTGCAAAACTGTAAAGCAGATGATGGATTGATGAGAAACAGTTTTTCATGTCTGGAACCTGGTTCTGCTGAAAAACAGGATGCCAGAAATCAAGAAGGACTATCAAACCTATCAGAAACACTCGAAGAACTGAACTGCTTCAAGAGAACTGAAGGTACAAATGCTTATCATGGAGAAGATAAGGAACATATGGCCTTTAACCCCTGCAGCATGTTGGGTGGGAACTTGGAGGAAAATTGCAGTGCTGCCTCCGAGCATATGCCTTTGCATATTGTCTGGCCCCACAGGTGGTAAGTAGTGTACATCTGAGGTAATCTATAAATTTAGTTCATCTCTGCCTTTCAGAAGCATATTCCAGATGTTATCGCTGACAAAGCCGGATCTTGTAAGCTCTTCTAAACAGAGCAGAATCTACTGTTCAGATAATCACCACGTGTATATACTCAAAGTTCATCTTTCAGTGCTGTTGGAGGGAAATAAATTGGGATTAATGGGTGGGGGGGGAGGGCGGTGGGGAGAAACCCAGCCTGATAATCTTTCAGTGGTGAACATGAACGTTTTGTTCTAGTTATCTTTTAGCCTGTTTAATCTGCATGTGGCCTGATTAGAATCCACTTCATCCTAGATTATGAGCGGTTTGGAAGAGACACTTTGGCAGGGGGAGGGTGGGATCAGTAGGTCAGATGTTCATTGAGCAACTGTTACAGGTGAAGCAACAGTACGCACACCGGTAAAGTAAATCGTCTTTACACAGATTTGACTTCCAGTACATTAAAACTGGAGAAGCTTTCATAGCTGATCTGCAGCAGCTGGTATCTAAAAGGATTTTCATCTTTGACTCTAGGGCTTTAGGAAACAAAATGTGACATTTCTGGCGATATAGCATAAAGCCTTAGCAGGAGAAGAATTGATCTAGAATTAGTTTACAAATCATGCTGTAATGTAATTTGTTTAAAAGTCGGTATTTTGATATTTTTCCATTTTTAATGGTACTAAGCTGTGAAATATAACAACTGTACCTACAGTCTTGAGTCATGATAAATGTATTAGCCCACACTTTGTATTTATGCCACAAAATTTTTAAGCACTACAACTAGGGAGCACAGGCAAATAACAGTGCGAGAAATAAAATTAATATGTTCTTAAATAGTTGTGGAGATGGAGAAGTTACTAAGAGAATAGGTTATGTTTAAGACACCCTTTGAAATCATGGGGGTGCAGTAAATTTTAATAGTGCTTCAGGAAATGCAGTATAAATACAGACAAGTGAACTTAATTTGATATGATTTATTTATTTTGTGGTCTTATCCAATGATCTAATCAGAAGTAGAGGTATTTTATGTGAAAAGAGATTAACATATGAAAAAAAGTCCATCAACATTCAATATTGTGATAATAAAAAGGTGTAATTTTCCCTCTTTTTTTGATAAAAGCCAGCAAAGTTAATATACTTTACCTTTGAGAATTTTTAGAAAGGAAACAAGCAGAGAGCAGGAAAAAAATGACAAAAACATCAACCCAAGCTGTTTGTTGCCATTACCTAAGTGAGCTATGTCAGCTTTCTTGGCCCACATCTGATAGATATTTGTTGTATAGAGAGCAAAAAAATATCAAACTCTAATACTATTGTGTGCACATAACCATCTGTCACCAGTAGCCTGGAGATGAGAGGAAGATTACGAGGAATAAACATTGAGCTGCAGAGCATTGGTAAAGCCTTCAGGCAAAAACTCTTGTGGGGACATCAAAGACATTCTAATTCCAAGGCAGTCAAGGATTACAGTTTGTAACCTATGCTGACAACAGATAAATGGCAGGCAATATTGTGCTTGAGCTGTTGGGTCTTGCATGGAGTATTGATGATGATGTTATCTTGCGGGATGGACTCTGTTGGGATAATTTCATGATAAAACACTTCAAATGCCACCCGGTTCTGTGCACTTGCTGGCTGGTTACTTTAATGTCAGGTTTGTTAATTAAGGAATACAAGAGACCAAAAAAAAGGGAGGGGGAAAGAATTGGTAGATTTAATCAGAAAGTTGTTATTGAAGAGAGGGGAAAATATAATTAAAAAGGAAAAGAAGATAAATGAAAAAGAAAATATGTTGCAATATTCAAAAATTGACCTGAGAAAATTGCATTGATATCTTTTGGTATTTACTTCCATATTTTTTTATTTTCTCCTTCATCCTTCACCTTCCCTCCCCACCCTCCCCCCCACCTCATCACCACTACCCCCCTACCCTTTCGACTCGAGGCTTGAGAGACATACATTCAAAAAGTGAGGAAAGGCAATGCTGCTGATGTTACTATTTCCATGGCAACAGATTTATTTATTAGGACCTGAGATGACATGTGTTAATGTACCACATACCTGCTGATCGGCAAACTCTTCTATTTCAGCTTCAGTTGACAATTAAGTCCTGGACAGATACAGCCAGGGGTTAATGTTACTCATTAGGAGAACTAGGTCATTACTGGGAAATCAAGGCACTTAAGACAGCATGGGGGAAAAATACTAAATTCAGCATCTTGGTGAATGCAGCTCATACATTAATTAACCTCGCTTTCCTTGGTGAAAAATTCTGTTATCATACATGTGCACTACCGTACACCAATTAATTGCAAAAGCTAGTTTACCATCATCCCTTCAGTTGTCTTTTCTTCCTGCGCGGGAGTTCCATTATTTCCTGCAAAATTCTAATGTCTATATGATGAGTAAAAAGGGTATTAAAATTAAGAAGGGAATCATCATGGAAATCAGCTTTACCACAAGGGAATGGACAAATAAGAGCCTCTCAAATTAAAATAAATAAGCTCTGTTAATACCACACCTTAGGAGCCTAATATGAACCCCTCAGAAATGGTGTAGTTGGAGGTGCTGCTTTAGATTATTATTAAAACGTAACATAGACATTTGACCTTCAGCAAAAAGCTATTGTAGTCTAAATCCACAGTCCTTGTAAATGGTGATGTTCCTGCTCCACACAAAAGAATTAGTTTTTATTTATAAAGCAGATTAGACATTGAGTTTGGACTTTAACCTTCCAAACTATATGATTGCATTTTTCTCTCAAACGTGTTTACATGCACACTCACACACATACATACACTATATGTATAAAATATATAATGCATATATACACTGTATATTTTATATATAAATAAATATAATTATAAAAAGGACCATACACATGAAAGCAAAGTGTGAATTTAACCTGTGTTTGGAAAACCCTATTATCAGATATGTTTTTATGACAATCAACATTCACTGTTTCGATATGTTATGGATTTAGGATGTTTGGAAAGATTTTTATAATCTACAGTGGATGTAGGTGCCAGGCAGATGGCACTCTGAGGGTTACTATGAACTTCATATGTCTTGGACAAGTGCTAAAATAAAAAGAGTTAATATGTTCTGATTGCAGGATTGATTAATGTTGTGATAGAGAGCTGTGCAATAAAACTGTGAATCCATCTTTCACTAATTAGCACTTGAATAAAAATTTCACGAAGGGTAAAAATTCTACTGAAACCCATTATTTGTAATTAAAAATGGGAACTGTTTTATTTGAGTCTTTCTTAAAAAGAAAATTGACAAGAACAAAGATCAGTGTAATGTTGCTATGTTATTATTTGGCCTATTGTATTTTATGTATGCCACAAACTCTAAATTGGAAAGATTTCCCTGCACTCTATTCTTCCAATTGAAAGTAGTAAACTTTTTGAACCAATGTTTATTCAAAATGAGTTGTTGGAGCCAGAATGGGGTTAAAATATTCATAACTGGTATCAAGTCAACATGAACCATTTTGGTCACTAAAAACAGACATTCTTCTTGTTAATTTGTTAAGTAGGCCTGGACTATTGAAAGGTTATTTTATATTCACAGTTTGATATAACATTTCTGAATTACCTTCCATGTTAACTTTAGTACTACATTTGATTGAACTCTTACTGTGCTGTAGAGAAACATGCACACAGTAATCTGACGAATTCTTTGAAGAGGCGTTTTAAGGTGGGGTTAAACTGTTGAGCATTGACGATGACAATTAGGTTTGGTGTAAAGTGGGCTGCTGAGATGCTATCGGCCCATTTGGCATTGACTAATTTCACCCATTGGATTTCTTTACTACTTTTAATATTTGAAGAAAGAAGTTATACAAAATGATGATTAATTTTAAAATCCATTTTTTTCTATGATTTACTTATGGGGCGTGGGGGGAATCAACGGAGGGGAGAGAATTATTTTTTTAAACAGATAGTCCTGATGACTTCATCAGGGAACCAAGCTGGAGGAGTTACTAAGCTTCGCAGTGTGAGGGAGCTAAATTAACATCAGCAAAAATGCAGTCATTAGTGCAGGGTGCTCCAACAATCTTGTCATTTCAACTGTGTGCACTAAGTTCTCTCCCTCACAGTGTCAAACTCATAACTCCTTTCAGCCAATCATCCCAATGTGGTATGAGTACCTAATATTAAAACAAGTGTGTAAATATATCTATAACATATTGTGTATATATATATATAATATATATAATATATTGTGTGTATATATATATGTAATATGTTATATATATAATTTATATATATATGTATATATAAAATCAGCACAAATGCATACAAAACATTAAGTATAATTCTTGTTAACTGAGTCTAGTGACTGCCCTTTTAAAAGGTGAAAAATAGAAATCATAGTTTTCTGTCTAGTGTACCAAAGAAGGGACTTGAACCTGAATGGTTGGGGCAGCTTTAACTCTATGGCTCAAATTATTGTTTGTCATGACTTACTAAGCATGCACCACCGATTTAACTTGTAAAACCCACTCATGAGCCTAAACTTTGTTTTGTTTCAAGGGAGCATGACAAGAACCCTGAGGTCTTCTTCAAGACATTACTGAAGCTGAAGGAAAAAGGACTAACTTTTAAAGTGTCTGTCCTTGGTGAAACCTTTATGGATGTGCCAGGTATTGCTTCTGTCGGGAATAAAAGCTTTCCTTCCATATCTCCACCTCCCTCCACCAAAAAAACCTAGCACCTTCAGTGTTATAAAAGCCTCTGTCAGTCTCAGAACCCTCTTTGTTGTTGTTGAGCATTTTTTTCCACTTCTAAATGCCTGGAGTGAGCATCATTCATGGATCATTACTTTCCAAAGAAATCTAAGCATGGAATGCCATTTAATTTTTCCGAATGCAGTCCGTCATTAGGAAACTTAGCTGTCACAGTGATGCCATTTTTGGTGTGATGTTTTTGTTGCCTCATTTCTTTTAATTTTATCTCCATTAGCTTAATTCTTTTTTAATATTTTCATTTAACGAACTTTACAGTCCATTTTGTTTCACTGTCTGCTAAGCGAGTTTTATGAAGCAGACAGTTGGCTTTTCATAAGGGGAGGATGTTGAGGCGGGCCTTGCTTCTGTCAGCTTTTGCACCTCAGCATTTGGTTCTGCTTCCTTGCCTTGATTATACAAGCAAACAACTCGAAGAAATTCTATAAAATAAGCAGAAGCTAATTAACCTGAACTTCAGACGAGGCAAAGCTGACATACGAGTTAATTTTGCACCATATTGAATTGTTGAATATTTTTTTTCTCATTAAAGACATCTTTGCTGAGGCCAGAAGGGAATTGGGTTCCTCTATTATGCACTGGGGCTACCAAAGCAGTAGAGACGACTACCTCAAAGTTCTGTGCATGGCAGACATTGTCATCTCAACAGCAAAACACGAATTCTTTGGAGTGGCAATGTGAGTGTTCTTTATTAGTTAATGCTAATTACTGTCAACTGAAATGCAGATCTCCCGAAATATTTGAGACAGAAATGATTTCCTTAGAAATCAATTTGCCAGCTTCCCTGTTTCTTTGGAATTAAAAGACTGTCACGCTATTTCCTTTTGTAAATGTAGAAAAAAGAAGTCATGAAGCATGAAAATATATGAAAAAGAATTTTTAGTCTGTCATTTTATATATAGTGTTTTTTGTAGCATTTATGGCTTGTGGTGTATCTCTTCTGTAGATCACTTTTTACATGTCATTGGTAATGTAACATAAAATATGGGTTACAATAACTCACTGTGAGGATCATTTTAATCTGATCTGCTTAGTGTAACAACATTAGCATTTTCACTTAATTAAAATATCCTTAATACAGCAATGTTTTAATCATGTGGCTTTTATTTACCCTCCTTTTGTGTCATTAATAATTAACATTTTCTTTTATTTAAGAAAAGGAAAAAATAATTATAAGATCACATTCCCCTGATTTCAAAGATTTCAAGAAAGGTGCTATCAATAATTAGCGTTTTTCTGTTCCAACTCAAGTTGGGTCTCGTAATCTGCATTTCAGTTAAAAAAAAATAACATTCCACGTATCAGAACCATTAGTACTGGACATGTGACTGACTGCCATTGCCTGCAGTAAAATAATTCAGTGAAGAAAAATTATCAGCTAATTAAATATAGGATCAGAATCTCAATAACTATTTGCAAATAAATTACAGGAATTCAAGGGGATAGATCTTCATATTAAGATTCATAGATTTAGCACTCTTGAAAATAAAGGTCATGTTATTGCCTTCTTGACATACGATCAATGTTAACCCATTCGGTAGAAGAATATCTCCCTATCTAGAGGCATATACTAAGGCTGTGACATCTGCCCAGGTAAAGGAATTCCAAATGTGTGACACTTAGCAGTGCTTTTCAATAGAGTCAAACAAATCTGTTCAACCTGTATTAACTTGGCAGTAGAGTTTAAGGTATAATAAAGTTATTTACTTTTTTATACAGCAGGTGAGGGGTTGTCCCTAACGCTCCCCTCATCCCTGTTACTATAAATACATACTGTTGTTGGCATGGTTGCCATTTGCAATTTCCATACATGCACTCAGAGACAAAAGCATTAAAACAATGAAATGGTAGTGAATATTGCCCTGCAACCCATTACAGCCACTTTACCTGCATGAGGAATTCATCCAGCCTCTCCTTTTTGGTTTGTTTCATGCTGTATTTTTTGCCCACTTGCCACCTGCTTATTCAACTGCGCATATTTAGATTGAGCACAAGGTCCTAGCCATAACCACAGGTCACATCAAAGGGCAAAACTGAATATTAATCATTCAGCTATGTGGCAAAATGAAATACTTAAACTCTAATTAGACACTTTGAAATAAAACATGAATATGTTTTAAACACATTACGTTGATAATGTGCATATTTTATAAATGTAACATGTGACTCAGGCATAGTAATTTATTGTATTAAGCTATGGCTGATTTATTATCCCTGAAATCACTTTGTTGTCTATTGACAGAAACCACTTCTGTTAGCTATGTATCTTCTGCACAATGTTATTATTTTTTTCTTTCCAGATAGTTTTCTTATGAATTGTCATTTTGTGTTCATACTATGTATATATAGCAAATTATGAAAACATGCTTGTCGATGCAAGAGGAATTGGCTAATTAAACTTTAACCAGAGCCAACAAAATAATTAATAAGTAGAAAGTACCTTCAAGAGCTTTACACAGGATGAGTTAAATTCTAGTCGGTGACTTTGTCCCCGATCCTTTCATTGCCTCCTCTGTTAATGGTTGCAAGGATAATTTCCTATCAACATCCCAAAAAGCTCTCAAGGCATTAGTCCTCAGTCAGTACTTTTCACCATGGGGTTTTAAATTTGAACCCTACAAGGAAAAGGAGATAGTGGTCTCTTAAATGGTGGTGATGGTGTCAGATGATTTTGGGGTCATGCGATCTCATTAAAACACATAACAGTCATGAATCTGTGACAGACTGGTAAATATTTAGCAGTTTCAGTTGTAACAGATTCAGTGTATGAACACATTACGATATAGTACAGAGTATTGCAATGAGGTGTAGTGCTGTAATATAGAAGGTCTGCTCTCAAGTTTGCTATAATGCAAAGCCGAACACTGAGACAGATCTTGGAATCTTCAAACCACAAGTGTTGCACACCTGTGAAAGTGGATTTGTTGCTCCAGCTGTGAAACCTGCATGTGCAGCCCCTCTTCCAGCTGTGCCTTTGACCAATGCTGTCAATCTTTATCATTGTATCCGACCACCCATTGTCCAATGCTCTTGCCCATGTGACATAGGCTTTAGAACTTAAGACTAGATTGTTCCCAATTACATTATGCTTATTGAGAACCTGTATTATCTCAGTGTCAAAATATCATAGTTTATCAAAAGTGTCTGGAAACTCTACTCCAAAACACAAAACCAGCTTAGTAAAAGAGTTGACAAGTAATTAGAGCTTAGCTAGCGCAGAAGATCAAAGTCCACAGTCAAAAAGATATAATACAAACATGTTTTTTCTGAAAAAAAAAGTGATAGATATGCAGTCGTCTGATTTCATTAAAAAAATATGCTTATAATTAAATAATCAAGAATCCACATTTATAGTCAAGTCTCATTAATGTGAATTTTGATGGACCTTAATATTTTATACTTGTTATCAGGGGTAAATGTTCTTCTGAAGTTGTTCAGTGGAAGTATATTGAATAGAACACAACCTCTCGTCCAACAAGTATTTTTATGTTATTAGAACACTATATGTGTTAATGAGATTTGACTGCACTGTCCCTAAGCAGAGTCATATTTGAAACATCATTACAATGCATTTTGATATACCAGCTGATATAAGTAATGTGTTACAATTGCAAGCGGTGCCTGATAGGAATGGGAACAGAGGCCGGGTTTTTCCGTGCCCGCCAGCTTCGGGCATGTTCGGTGGCGTGAGTGGACAATATGGTGTGATCGGTTTCACAACAGCACGAATCCAGTTTGCGATCATCTGCTCAGCCCCGCCGATAGCGGGCTGCATTTTCCACTACTGGACGTCGGGAACCTCATTGTAAGCATCTGCATATCATAATTAGGCTTGCCCACCAGAATCGTTTCCCCACCCTCCGCTGGATTGTCCGCCCACGTCGACAGGAAAGCATGCTGACATATTTCACAACAGCATACAAAAGGTGTGCGCTTGGTGGACTGCACTTCTAGGGGAATCAGGAGGTGAGTACACAATAATGTTGTGCAGCGCTCACCAGGGTCACCTATTGGATTTCAAGCTTAAGGTGCGCTGGGGGTGGGGTGTTGAGGGGCAAGGGCAGCACTGTGGTTGAGGTGACTTGGTGGGGAGGGGAGGGCAGTCCTGCAGTTGAGGTGACAGGCAAGGGGGGCAACGGCCGCCCTGCAGATGAGGTGACTCGGGAGGGGGCTGGTGGAGGGCAAGGGCAGCCCTGCAGTTGAGGTGACTTGGAGGGGAGAGGGCAAGGGCAGGCCTGTGGTTGAGGTGACTTGGGGGAGAGGGGCCAAGGGCAGCCCTGCAGCTGAGGTGACTTGTGCCATTTTGGGGGAGGGGGGGTCGTGGTCGCTAAGGCTGTCCTGCGGTTAAATGTAGCACACAAGCATTCGGGGTGGGAAGTAGGCTGGGCAAGGGAAGCGACCACTTATTTAGGGGCACCTGATATAAAGTGACCATTCCTCTGCAACTGAGACAGTTCAGATACAGCCCTTGATACGACTGGAGTCAGGCTTCTAGCTTATCTGCCCACTCAAGCAATGCAGAGGCATCAAAGGGCCACCAAGTGCTCCGGAGCTTTTCACCCCTTGAGCACTGACTGCAAAGTAATGAGCATTTTAATGGACTGCAGAACAGTTGGACAACGGCGCATGTTGTACAATCACCTGGAGCAGTCATTGGTCACAGCCCCTTGCACAGCATCCCGGTTTGGACCAGCCTCCACCATGGTTCAAGCTAACAATGTTGCCTTGTAGCACAGGTTAGGAGAATGCCTGTGCTGAGCTGAGAGCACAGTGTGCGGTGCAATGGGCAAAGCTGCCACCAATCGGTCGGTTGGAGTGGGGCAGAGGTGGATGGGGTTTCAGGCAACCATTCAAGTGATGACCAGCACACTCTGCGATGTGTTAAGGGGCCTTCACACTTAACCAGGACACGTTCTTAATACACCCATGCTAACCCACATGTCTCTTTCATACTGCAGGAGGAGTACATCAGGATCATGGAGCCTAGTGAACTAGCTGTATGCCTCATGGCGTACAGCGAGCGAAGACGATGGAGGAGAGAGCAACTGAGGCACCTGGCTGCAGAAGAAGGGGCAGCTGGGGCTCCAGCACATGCGGCTGAAAAGCCACAGCGAGCCGTCACTGGTCGGCGCTTAGTGACACCCAGCGTCTATAGATGCCGTCTTTCATTCCTGCAGGTGACCGAGTACCAGAGTCGCCGAAGACTGTGCATGTCTGGGGAACTGGTTGGTCACATCTGCCACCACCTGTAGAATTTGGTGCCATCGGGACATGGAGGGCATCCACTGCCAATAGCTATGAAAGTGACAGCGGTGCTCAATCTCTGTGTCAGTGGCTCCTTTCAGGGCTCCACAGGTGACCTCTGTGGGATATCAGAAGCCTCCACCCACAAATGCATCTGTGAGGTCACGGATGTCACCTTCGCGAGGGCACACAACTTTGTGCATTTCACCTGGGACCAGGAGAACCAGGATGCAAGAGTGATTGGAGTTGCCCAGAGCTTGGGTTTCGCACAGGTGCAGGGTGCCATAGACTGCACTCACGTGGTGCTCAGGTCTCCATCACAACAAGCGGCCAACAACATCAGCTGCAAAGGCTTCCATTTGCTGGATGTGCAGCAGGTGTGCAACTGCCAGAAACGCATCTTGCAGATCCGTGCACGGTTTCCAGGGAGTGTGCACGACTCCTACACTCTCAGTCGGTCACGGATCCCTGACGTATTCCAGGGTCCACAGAAGCTGCAGGGATGGCTCCTCGGGGACAAGGGCTACCCGCAGAGGACGTGGCTGATGACATCCCTGCGGCAGCCTCAGACTGCAGCAGAGTGAAGATATAATGGGATTCATACTGCAACTTGGTGGAGCAGACCATTGGGATGCTGAAGATGAGGTTCCAATGCCTGGACTGGTCTGGGGGAGCCCTGAAATACAGTCCATAGAGGGTGTCACGTATCGCCGCCGCCTGCTGCGCCCTTTAAAACCTGGCGCTGCAACGGGGAAAGGATCTGGCTGAAGAGGCGATGTAAGAGCTGGCGATCTCTTCGAATGAGGAGGACGCCAACGTGGCTGACGGTGAGGAGGTCCTCGAAGGCAGCGATGATGGAGCTGATGCCCTCACGCTGGCCAGACAAGGCAGGCGTGTTCACGAGGCCCTCATAACTGCCAGATTCATGGAGGATGATGATGACATGCAATGAGGAGACCCCATAGATCCTCACATTGCACCTGTGAACGTTTGACTCTAGTCTGGCTCATGGCAGCACACATATGCTATGTGATGATGCTCCTGTCATGGAGACGCAGTGGAGGCCCTAATAGTTGCTTAACTGCAGGAGGGTGATGACGGCATGCAGCGAGAACATTCCATAGATCTTCACGTAGCCTCTGAGGATGTCTGACTCCTGTCTAGCTGAGGGCAGCTCGCTTGCGCTCTGTGATCAGGGTCATATCATAGAGATGCAGCCATAAAACTTTAGAATGATCTGATCCTTTGTCCACCTTCAGCACCTGAGCCCTTCACTAGCACAGTGTCACTGGTCACAGATGCTGAAAAGATGGGGGCAGCCCCACCTTGAAAGTGCTGAGAGCACTCAGATTGACTGATGGAACTCTGTGACACCTGCCCACTACATTCTGGCAGCAATGATGAGCACTGTTGAGGTGCAGGCATCAGTAATGTGTCCAGGGAGTGTGAGGCCAGACCATCACTTTGACCTGAAGGCTGCACAAAGCACAGGGAAGAGGCCCCGGACTGAGACATCAACCTTTATCTTGCGCAGAAAGGTTTCACATCTGAGTGACACAAACACTGCTCATCAGAACAAGGAGCCATAGGTGGGGAGACATTCTTGGGAGTTTAATGACAATAGTGAACAGTATGTACAAGTGATTTTTTTAATAGAATCATGGGATGTGGGCTTCGCTGGCTGGGCAGCATTTACTGCCCATCCCTAGTTGCCCTTGAGAAGGTGGTGGTGAGCTGCCTTCTTAAACCTCTGCAGTCCCTGAGGTGTAGGTACACCAACAGTGCTGTTAGGAAGGGAGTTCCACCCATGCCCAGGCTGTGCTACTACATCATCTTAATTTTCCTAACCCTTCCACTACGTCTTGGTGCTCCCCGGACATCCACAGTGGAGGTGGAGGCAGCCTGCTGACGGCTGCACCCTGTCTGTGCTGATCTTGGCGGGTGTCCTTTGGAGGGCCGAGACCTGGAGGACCCCAGCCTGCTTTTGGGGTCCTGCACTATAGCAGTGGCACCCTCTTTGGACGGTGGAGCTGGAGCTGCTAAGGTCACAGGAAGAGGGGATTCAAATAGGCCAGACACTCCCGGAGTTACCTAAAGAGGAGGTAGATTGATTTTTAAGATATCAGGGAGTTGAGGGCTACGAGGAGCTGCCACGAAAGAGGAGTTGAGGCCTGGGACAGATTAGCCATGATCTTATTGAATGGCGGGGCAGGCTTAAGGGGCCGAATGGCCTACTCCTGCTCCTATTTCTTATGTTCTTATGAATGGATGACCCCGAAGAGGAGGGGGATGGGGGATGACACCTGCTGACCCTGCTCCCTAAGGGTGCCAAAGAGCCCCAGGCTGACTTCTTGAGGAGAAGTAGCTGAAGTGAGATTGCACCTGCCACCCCTCTTGCGTACACACTGTTGGAGGCCAACTATGGCATCAGCGATGGAGTTCAGCCTGCGTAACAGTGCAGGAGCGATATCCTGGACCAAGGTTTCCATGGTGGCTGCCATCCTACCAGTATTGACCTCGGTGCATTGGCATGCCGGCGCTATCACCTCAGCCTGAAGGCGGACGGACTCCTCCACCATGCCTTGCAATGTGAGGAGGGCAGCGGACATCCCTTCCTGGTGTTCCCGAGCTTTCCTTTGCAGCTCCAACAACTATGACACGACCAAGTCTAGAGGCTCGTCATCTAACTCGGACTCAGCAAATTTCTGGCCTCCAGCAGGCCTTCGAGTGCCAGACACCTGGAAGTCCATACCACCGCCTGCTGTGGATCAGACAGTGCGATGTGCTGACCAGATTGTGATCCCGAGGCTATTCTAAACCTAGGTCCCACCAAGGTGCGTCTCTCTACGCTGGTGGAAGGTGTTGGCGAGCGCTGTGACAGGATTTCAAGGAGGGTGCCTTCAGGTTCCTCTTCAGAGGTTTCTTCGGGGCTTGATTGGAGGCCCTGGATCATGGACTCTGTCGGCTGTTTCCCAGATGTGCCTGCGGAAACCAGGGAGATAATTAGTGCACGGTGGTGGCCTGTGAAAGAGGGCACATCACTCATGGCATGTAATCCATCATGTCTGTTGGACGTTGCACTGCTTGACCCTCACTTGATAGAGCACCGCTGACCTCACTGTCAGCACAGGACCAGTCCAGATCGTTGCCGGCCAGCTGGTTGGCTCTGTTTTCAAAGCCAGTGAGGACCTTGATTTCAGGCATTCCTCCAGTGGTCTGCAACCTCTCCCTCTTGTTGTGCATCAGCTTGTCCTGCATGAATAGAGATGGAGAGAGCGTAAGCAGGACACCTGCCAGGCCAGATGATAAGTATGCCTGGCATGTGTGGGTGGTGAGTGGTCCCATGGACGGGATGAGGACAATGAAGGTGTGTGTGAGAAAGTGAATGGTGATGTCCCTTGAACTGTCAGTGAGTGAGATCCCTGTGAATGTGTGATGGGTTTGTGAGTGTGAGAGTTCAGAGTGTGAGATGAGTGACTTACCCTGGCAAAACGGAGGAGATCATTCATCCTCTTGTGACATTGGGTGGCTGTCCTCTTTTGACCACAGCTGGCACTGCCTCCCAAGCCTGTTTGGTCCTGCCGCTGCCCATCTGCGGCCAGATTGGGGGTAGAGGACATCGCGGCGGACTTCCACTCCATCCAAAAGGTGTTCCAGTGACACATCGCTAAACCTGGGGGCTGCAGTCTTTCTGCCTTTTTTGGACATCTTCCTTGCAGCAGCCATGGGCTGGAAGCACTGAGATGTGTGCGTAGCTGGACTTTAAATATGGTGCCCAGCGTGCTGAAGTGGCAAGGTGATGGCGTGGTGGGCGAATGAGAGCCCGCCCACCATGGAAATGACGTGCTTCCCAGGAATGCATAAGTAACGTGGTGGTTTTGGGACAACATGGCGTGAAAACCCACCACTGCGGCTGGCGGGTAAATGTTATTTTACCCGCCTGCTACTGCACTTAGTGCAAATCTGGGACGATTCCGCCCAGAATTTTAAGCAGCACTCAGAGTTGCATAAAAGCTGACATATTGAGAGCTAACATTCGCTAGGTTTGAGTTTACTTTTTAAGGTTTAACCACTTTATTGCTGGGACTAGATGAGACATAATAGACTGGATTTTTGCAGAACTGGGGAGAATCTGCGGACTTTTAAAAATGGTGGCCGGACCCAATTCCGGGATACCCGACGCTCCCAATTTCCACCAGCATGCGATAAGAGTTCGGGCTGGTACAGGTTGTGAGCCTGCACCCTGCACTCCCAACCTGGCTGATTCCATTCTGGAGATAAGCATCTCCTAGCCTTCCGCAATTTTCGTGGAGTCGGGCCAGCTTTTCAGGGACTCATAGTTCACGGTCCCTCAGGTGCTGTGAAATATAGTCTGGGTGAAGAGACCTTTTGAAAGATAAGTTCAGTAGGTCTTACCCATGCCCCCTTGCCAACCCATGCCCCTCCACACACCCCCATGGCCCCTCATCCCTTCCATGCCAACCTATGACACTTCCATGCCCATTGACCCAGTATGCACTCTATGCAGAACCACTGAACCCTATAGTAACAATAGCATGTGGGAAAAAACTTTTAAGAAAGTCATTCATTCATAAAAATTGCTTCTACCACAGCCTTATAAATATGCCAGTCGTCCAGACCCTTTAAATCTTCAGTAACAGAAACTTCTATCACTTGAAATCTCTTTATCTTGTGTAAATAAACATTATGCAATTGTCAGAATAGATCACAGAGCATGAGCTGTCAATCAAGCAATTTCTTTCATGGAGCGCAGCTGTTTCAACAGTCTAATGGATGTCTGGGCTCCCAGCCAAGAAACCATAATGACTAAGAACCCAGTGAAGCCATGGGAGATGTGGGGGCATAGGTTGGCATGGACAGTATGAGGAGCCATGGAGGATAGGAAAGGGGGGCATAGATTGGCATGGGGGGGTCATGGGGAGTGTGTGGCAATGAGGAGGGGTGAGGGCTGGAGGGGCTGTTTTATTGATTTAATTATAACTGGGACAAAATCCCAGAACGTAAAGGTGTGCCTTTTAAACAGTCCAACTTGGCATCTGGCAGCCCCTGTGGCTGCCTCCGAACTCTTTCCTGGGGCAGCCGGCCCAATCTCAGTTAGCTTCTGCCACCCGCCCAGGAGCAAAAATCCTACCTCTGCAGGCACTTTATGTCGTCTCCCACTACCCTCCTCGTAGATGAAAATCCAACCCAATGTGATAGGTTATGACATTCCAGGTGAGGACACAGCTGCCCTCATTTTAAAAGTCCCCTATGTTCTGAATCTGTTGGATGTGGTTAGGAGAGAAGCTTGCAAAATATACAGCTGCCATGGATCGTCATAACATTTTTGTAAGTTATTTAAAGAAGTTTATTTTGACACCAGAAAGATACCTGAGCTAAAAAGCTTAACTTATGAGGACAGGTTGCATAGGCTAGGCTTATACTTCCTTGAATACAGAAGATTAAGGGGTGTTCTTATAGAGGTATTCAAAATGAATAAAGGAGTTGATAGCATAGATGGGGAGCAACTATTTTCTCTGGTGAAAATGTCCAGAACAAGGGGTCTAACCTTAAAATTGGAGCAAGGCCATTCAGATGTAATGACAGGAAGCACATCATCAAATGATAGTGGAAATCTGGAACTCTCTCCCCAAAAATTATTTAGTTGAATGGGGGTAAAGGTTCAAGGGATGACTGGTCCACTCCTGTCCTATTTTCCCAAATGTAACCTCGCCCCTTTTATGTGTTAAAACACTCAGTACAAAGGGCCATTTTCTGGTTAGTTTAGTAATTCTGATAGGTTTAATGTTTTAACATTTATGAATTCAGTGCAGACTTTTTCTCTGCGTTTAATTTCACTGTTGTGACAAAGTTATTCCCAATTATGATAGCACATGATATCCTCCTGCATTCTACTAATAAAATAAAGTTGGTGAAATCTGAATTAAGTTTCCTTTAGCACCCCCCCCCCCACCTCACAACTGAAACAGACCATCTCCCTCCTGACGCAGGAAGCTCCATGATACCATTTGCAACAGGTTATATACAGTTACACAATGTAGCACCCATGGTTAGATTGCACATTTAGTGTTGGTTGATTATGGTAATGTCATCACAACTAAGAAGGAAGAAAAAATCAAAACAATCGTTTACAGATAAACAGCATGGGTAATTGTACAATGAAATAAATAATCAGTTTCACCCAGTGTTATGATGCTTTAAGGATTAGGCAGCACAATATGGCAATGCACTCATTTTGGCAACATTTTGGTAGTTTAATTATATGTTTTGCAATTTATTTCTATGATTACCTATGTTTTGTCATATAATGTATCATAGTACAGTTTAGAATAGGAATAGAGCTATGCAGGGTGTTATGCTATTTTAAGAAAAGATGCTTCAGTCACAGAATCATAGAATAGTACAGCTCAGAAGGAGGCCATTTGACCCATTGAATCTAAACAGGCTCTTTTAAAGAGCCATCCAGTTAGTCTCACTCACCCCCACTCTTTTCCCATATCAATACAATTTTTTCTCCTTTAAGTATTAATCCAGTTGCCCTCTGAAAGCTACTACTGTACAGTGTCTCAAATCTGACAATCTAAAAATCGGAGTTTCCGTAAACTGAACATTTTTAGAATGTGTCGTGCATCAATTTGAATTGAGTAAAATTTAAAAAATTATCTAGACAATACAGCTAGGCATTGCATTGGCATGGTTTGGCACCTGACTAGTTATCCCCTTTGCTGCTTGCACGCTGGCCTATTCCCACTCTCCGAGTGACCCTTGACTCCAGCGGATCGGCTTGACCTGAGCCACCAATGCCCTGAAATCCGGCACGGCCTCGATCCCAAGATTACTGGTTTTGAGACATTGTACCTGTACTGAATCTGTTTCTACCACCCTATCAGTTGTATATTCCAAATCCTAACCACTCATTGCATAAAAAAGATTTTCTTTATATCACTTATGGTTCCTTTGCTAATTATCTTAAATCTATGCTCTCTGGTTATCAACCCTTCAGCTATTCTTCATGATTTTAAATACCATTCAAATTTCCTGTTACCCTTCTCTGCTCTGAGAAGAACAACCCCAGCTTCTCTGGTCTACCCACGTAACCATAAATCCTCTTCCATACAACCACTCTTGTAAATCTCTTTTGTAAACCTCTCCAAAACCTTCACGTCTTTCCTAAAGCATGGTGCCCAGAATTGAACACAATGGGGCTGGATTTTACAGGCCACCCGTGGGTGGGAAAACAGGTGGGTGACCCCATAAAATAGGGCACCATGCCCACCGCCAGCCCACCCTCTCCTGCCCCACCGCAATTTTACAAGTGGCAGGGAGGTGTCACAAGACCTTTAAAAATGCCCACTTAAGGGCCTCATCCTGTTGCTGCCCAGATTTAACTGGCAGCAGGGGAGGCCTACACCCAACATCCAGCCCGGCAGGTTTGACCCTGTAGTGGGTGCCTACTAGGCTGGAGGTGGGTCTTCTGCCCTTTTGGATCAGGAAGTCCTGCCTCGATTGGCCAATCACCCTGCAATACCAGCTGTGCCACTGGGAGCGATAGCTGCTGCCAGTACACCAAGAACATTGACAAAGCGTTCTTCGATGGTCACTGAATGGCTACAAGGCAGCCGGTGTTCCCCTCGGTGTGCTCCCCCCAACTTTTTAGCCATGGGGCAGGGAATCTGATGCCCTGTATAACTCAGCCCCCTGCTCCAGCTAGGGCTGAACTAGCGTTTTATATAGAATCAGCATAATTTCCTGTTTTTTGTACTCTGTGCCTCTATTTATAAAGCCCAAGGTTCCATAAGTAGAAAATGGGTAATGTGGCAATTTTTCTTTTTCAAAATAAGAAACTTGTTACAAGGCTCCCACAATGGTTTAGTGAGCTTATCTTGAGTAATTGAGCTATGCGTCCAGGAAAGCTCCCACATAAATTCTACAGTCTGCTCTGTTGCTGATCTCTACGAAGGCATCAGTTGGAGTCCTGCAATCATTGTCACTTGTCGGTTAGAATGGAAAATCAGTCAACATTACCTGCTTCTGTTTGCTATCCAGCAACATCTTTTAGAGAGAGAAATAGAGTTAGTGGGCTGGATTTTCACCATCGAGTCGGGAAATCTCCTGACTCGGCAGACCCATGTCCATGGAAACGTTCCCCTCACACTTTCTCCATCCCTTTCATACTCCAAACCAACTCAATGCCCCCTCATCCACTCAATGCCACCTCCTCAGCCTTCATATCTCCTATGCCCCACCCTCACAGTATCCAGTATGCAGAGACTTCAGCAGCCATGTGGTGGTGAAAACAATTAAACTTCCAACAATCTAAGAAAGCTCTCACTCACACACACTTGATACTGAAAAAAGCTCTCATTCATGAAACCCATTCAAAAATTTTAAATCTCCCCAAGTGGCAAATCTATTGTAAAAACAAACTTCTGTTCACTAACCACATCAAAGATCGCTCATCCTTTAATAGCCTATTAAAACTCTCAACCAAAATGTGAACTTAGCTTCTCTGCTGAGATAAGTGGGTTTGGTACTTTTGAAACTTAGCCCATTCATAATGGGCTCAGCTGTAATAACTGCCTTTGGGGAATGTTTACAGTGAAGCCTATTAAAACTGCAGGTATTGATGGTGAATGTTTTTTTTCTAAGCTATACCAGATGGCCCATCAATCAATGTACTCCAGCAGCAGGTGTTATTTTACTCTAACTGACAGCGACAGCCTGTTTCATTTTCCAAAGGCTGAGGATTTAAATAACTTCAGATCATAACGCTTAAACAGACCTTATCCGCCCTTCTTTCATAAATTCATGCCTCCCACATTTTGGGTTAAGGCCCTTGGAACAGCAAAAATGGGGCCTGTTTTTAACAAAGTGCTAGTTTCAAATGCTGAGTTCGGGTTTCCTGCCTGTGTGATTCATGTCTTGCCCTCTTTCTGTTACCAGCAAAAATTGGACCTGTTGGAAATGGGGTAGGACTTCTGCATATGGGCCCCCCAGCATTTTTAAAAGCCTCCAGAGCTGGCCCAACTCCACGAAAATCCGGCCCAATGTTTCAGGTTGATGACCTTTCAAAAGTCATCAATCTGAAACATTGGGCAGGATTTTCAGATTGTGAGGTGGGCCCGAGAGTGGCCGGGAAACGCTCCGCCGCCCGCGATCGGCTCCCAACCGTTATTTCACGCTGGCTGGCCAATTAACGGCCAGCCAACGTGAAACGCACGCTGAGAACCTCAGGAGATGGGAGGACTGCGAGCGCAGAAGTTTGCGCATGCGCGTACTTAAAGCTCCCTAAAGACAGGGAGCTGCCTCAGGTAGCTGAAGAATTTTAAACTCAAAAATAGAGTTTTAAAACCTGAAATAAATGTCCCAACATGGGACTCACTCTCAATAACATTAACAGAATAAAAATTCTGCCCAAAAGTTTATATTTATTCTTTATTTAATTGTGGTAGACTCGTCCTGCCCGTGGATGAGGTTTGCTAAAAAAAATCAAAAGACCGCCTGGCCAATTCACCCGCTCACCAACCTTAAGGTTGGACAGGCAGCGGAAAATAGGTTTTAATTAATTTATTAAGGGCCTTAATAGTCCTCTTAATTGTCAGCGGGTGCACTACCGACTCACAAAATATCGGGATGTTCGCCTGATGTCATCGTGCACTATTTTACGCCTGATCGGTTTGGGCGCACACCCACCCACGGGACGTAAAATCCTGCCCATTAATTCTGTTTCTCTCACCACAGATGCTGCCTGTCCTGCTAAGTATTCTGACTATTCTCTGTTTCTATTTCAGATTTCCAGCATCTGCAGTACTGCTTTTGTAACCTCTTTTGGAAGTGTGTATGCATGGAAGTTGTTTGAGGAAGGAATTAAGCTGGGCTGGTCTGAAAAGTCCCTGCTGCAACTGAAAAGACTATTGATATTTCGGTGTTGAGGCACAAGTCAATAATAGTTGCTTAGGGAAGGTATTGGAGGGCACCTGGTGTTTGTTGAAGCACACCCCCAACAAGAATTTGGTGCCATCAGGAAAGGAAGAGAAATTGGGGGATGAAAAATAAATATTGCCATCTGTTGTCTAGTGCAGTTTAGTATTAGTTCTATGAACATTGGATTAAATATAGTTAAATAGAGTTTTAGTGTGAGGACTTAGCTTTTTTGATCAATAATTAATATTTTCCTGGCAGCATGGTAATGAAGTCTCAGTTATCCACTCATTTCAAAATACAAATCCACACATATACATGAAGTTCTGGTCAGTAAGGATGCAGGGTGAGCCAAAGGGCTTAAAGTAGTTTGGTTTGGAAACTGTAGATGGATATTTCCTAGGTGCATTGGTGAAAGGCTTGCAAGAACCACAGACATGTCAATGCTAAGGCTTTTAACCCGTGCATGATATAAGAATTGGAAGTTGGCATTCTTACAGGATTTGTGCACTTCATTACGAATTCTTTGAGAGTTTCTTTTTTTTTTGCTTTAGACTCATGTCTATTTTGTTTTCTTATTATGTACTTTTCCTATTCTGTGCATAACTGACCTTGATTTGGCAAAAAGCGATGGGCAATAAATGTTGGCCCAGCCAGCGAAGCCCACATCCCGTGGATGAATTAAAAAAGAGAGAGGGGTTTTTTTAAGCTTGCAATGATACTAAGCAAGATGGTGCAGTGAATTGTAAAGAAGAGAGCAGAAAATTACAGAAGGACGTTGATTGAGTGAGTGGAATGATGACAGATGCAGTTTAACGTAATGAAGTGTGAGATGGTATGCTTTGGATGTAAGAATGGCAGATGGAAATACAGTCTAAATGGGGAAGCACTGGGAGGAGGGCTGGTAGTTTTAAAAAAATATTTAGGAAGCTAGGTACATCAGTCAATAAAAGCTAGCTTACAGGCGCATAATACAATCAAAAAGAATAGGATGCTGGGTTTCATCATGAAGTGTCAGATATTAAATCAAGCAAATACTGTAGTTATGCAAAGTATCCGTTATCTAAAACATTGACCCAGAATTTGCTAGAGGTGCATCTATGTTGAGCTCCATTATTGTAGCATGAAGCTCCATGAAATTATAGCATGAATGACTTCAGCCATTACTTATGCCAGATCATCATTTTCTGTGATTTTTGTGCCACTCTGCCATTATCCCGCACCAAAAACAGCTAAGCAGTAATTATCAGTGCATCGTCCCCATAATGTCAATGACACTCTTAAATTTGCCACATTTAAGCCATTCTTAAGGCCACTGACACTTTGACTGACAACTAATAGAGACCTGGCAATAGCACGATGTATGGACTCTTAGTTGAAGAGGCAGGTTTCTTTATTTCCTAGGAGTTGGGAATTTTTGCTGAGCTCAGCACAGGCCCCTCACCAACTCTTGCCTATTGACCCAAATTAGCATATCATTTTTCCCTGGATTTTTCCCTTAACTTGGGGATTTGCCTCGTCCTTTGTGAGATACATTCATGCCTCCTGACTCCATGATTCCAATCAAAATCTCGATTGTGGTCTCTGAAATGCAACAAGACACTTAAAGCACTGCCCTTAAAGAGACAGTAGTCATCTGTTACATAATCTAACATGCAGATGAAGTTATTTTTTATTCATTCATGGGATGTGGTCGTTGCTGTCTGGGTCAGCAATTATTGCCCTTGCGAAGGTGGTTCTTGAACCGCAGCAGCCCACGTAGTGTTGGTACACCACAGTGCCGCTAGGGAGGAAGTTCCAGGATTTTGACCCAGTGACAGTGAAGTAACGGCGGTATATTTCCAAGTCAGGATGGTGAGTGGCTTGGAGTGGAACCTCCAGGTTGTAATGTTCCCATGTGTCTGCTGCCCTTGTCCTTCAAGATGGCAGCAGTCATAGGTTTGGAAGGTGCTGTCTAAGGAGCCTTGGTAAGTTCCAGCAGTGCATTTTATAAATGGTGCACACTTCTGCCACTCAACGGTGATGGAGGGAGTAAATGTTTTTGGATGGGGTGCTAATCAAGCAGGCTGCTTTGCCCTGGATGGTATCAAGCTTCCTGAGTGTTGTTGGAGCTTCACTCATCCAGGTAAGTGAAGAGTATTCCATCACACTCCTGTCCTGTGCCTTGTAGATTGTGGACAGGCTTTGAGGAGTCAAGAGGTGAGCTACTCACCGTGGGGTTCCTAGCCTCTGGCCTGCTCTTATAGCCACAATACTAGTCCAATTCAGTCTCTGGTCAATGGCAACACCCCCAGGATATTGATAGTAGGGGATTCAGTGATGGTAATGCTATTGAATGTCAAGAGTCGATGGCTAGATTCTCTCTTGTTGGAGATGGTCATTGCCTGGCACTTGCGTGGTGCAAATGTTACTTGCCACTTGTCAGTCCAAGCTTGGATATTGTCCAGGTCTTGCTGCATTTGGATATATACTGCCTCAGTATCTGCGGAGTCCTGAATGGTGCTGAACATTGTGCGATCTTACCTGAAATTAAAAGTTTGCACAAAAAAAAATTGGACGTCATTAATCAGGAATTGAGATACTAGTCCAACCAAGCTTTATTGAAATTAGAAAGCAATTAAAAATGTTAGTATAACAGTTTACAGATATTGGGACTGGCCCGACATACCATTAGAGGCAGGATCAATACATTACCCATTAGCTGTGCCAGACCTTTTTCGCCACCATGCACGCTGTAGGCCACTTAGCCATCTTGAGGTGCTGACTCTCTAAAAGCCCCATTTTCTTGTAAGGGGTAATCTAATTAAGGTATTTAAAATAATAGAATATTGACAAGAGTAGATGAGGAAAGACTTTTCCTTGTGGTAGAGGAACTGAGAGCAAAAGAACATAATCTTATAAGTTTGGACTAAACTGGCTAAAACAAATCCAAAAAAATCTAGGCTAAGAGTTGGTGAGAATGTGGGGAGCAGAAATTTGTGGATCAGTTGCTATTTTGGAAGAAAGGTATATGCTTTAATGGGAAATTACCATCAATGAATATGGAGAAAGGATGGGAAATTGGGATGAAATAAATAGAACTGCCACAGTTGACAGATCGGCAGAGTAGACTCGATGAGATGAATAGCCCCTCCTGTTCCTTTTTTCAAATTCTCATTTTTTTAATATTCTTTCAGGGGATGTGAGTCTCACTGGCAAGGCCAGCATTTACTGTCCACCCCTAATTGCCCTCGAGACTCTGGTAGTGAGCCCCTTTTTTGAAATGCTGTAGTCCATGTGGTAGAGTGCTGTTAGGGAAGGAGTTTCAGGATTTTGACCCAGCAACAGTGAAGGAACAGCAATATGGTTCCAAGTCAGAATGATGTGTCACTTGGAGGGGAACTGCAGTTAGTGGTGTTCCTGTATGTCTGCTGACCTTGTTCTTCTAGCCTGGTAGAGCTCACAGGTTTGGAAGATTCTGTTGAAGGAAACTTCATGAATTGCTGCAATGCATCATGTAGATGATACATACTGCTGCCCCGGTGTGTTGGTGATGGAGGAAGTGAATGTTTAAGGTCATGGATGAGGTACTAATCAAGTTGTGTCTAGGTTCCTAAGTGTTGTTGGAGCTGCACTTATCCAGGCAATCAGAAAGTATTCTTATCACACCTAACCTGTGCCTTGTAGATGCTGGCTTTGGGGAATCAGAAAACGTGTTGCTCACCACATAATTCCCATCCTTTGACCTTTTCTTGTAAACACTGTATTTATATGGCTTGTCCAGTTTAGTTTCTTGTTACTGGTGACTCCCAAGATGTTGATGGTAGAGGATTCAGCGATAATAGTGTCATTGAAAGTCAAGAGGAGATGGCTAGATTCTCACATAAAAGCAAAATACTGCGGATGCTGGTAATCTGAAGCAAAAACAGAAAATGCTGGAAAAACTCAACAGGTCTAACAGCATCTGTGGAGAGAAAAACAGAGGTAACGTTTTGAGTCCGTATGATACGGACTTGAAACGTTAACTCTGTTTTTCTCTCCACAGATGCTGTTAGACCTGCTGAGTTTTCCCAGCATTTTCTGTTTTTGTTTTCGTTAGATTCTCTCTTGCTGGAGATTGTCATTGGCTGGCACTTGTGCATCACGAATGTTAGTTGCCATTTATAAGCCCAGGCCAAATGTTGCCCAGGCCTTGCTGCATAGGAGTAGTCTGCTTCATTATCTGAGGAGTTGCGAATGGAGCTGAATGCTGCTCAATAATCAGTGAACATCCCCACTTCTGGCCTTATGATGGAGGGAAGATCATTGATGAAGCAGTCAAAAATGGTTAGGCTTTGGACACTACCCTGAGGAACCCTGCAGCTATGTCCTGATTGGCCTCAAACAACCATAATCACCTTCCTTTGTGCTAGGTATGACTGCAACCAGTGGAAAGTTTTCCCCCTAATTCCCATTGATATCAATTTTACTAGGGATCCTCGATGCCACACCTTTGTCAAATATTGCCTAGAATTCAAGGGCAGTCACTTACCCCTTGTGTCCATGTTTGTACCAAGGCTGTAATGAGTTCTGGAACTGAGTAGCCCTGGCAGAACCCAAACTGAGCACAGGTTATTGCTGAGGAAGTGCTGCTTGGTAGCACTGTCAACGACACCTCCCATCACTTTCCTAATGATTGAGAATAGACTGATGGGATGGTAATTGCTGGATTGGATTTGTCCTCCTTTTTGTGGACAGGATATACCTGGCCAATTTCCTACATTGTCGGGTAGATACTAGTGTTGTAACTGTACTGGAGCAGTTTGGCTTGGAACGCAGATAGTTCTGGAGCATAAGCCTTCAAAACTACAGTTGGGATATTGTTGGGGACCATTGCCTTTGCTATAGCCCATGCATTCAGCTGTTTATTTATATTACGTTGAGTGAATAGAATTGGCTGAAGAATGGCATCAGTGATGTTGGAGACCTCAGGAGGAGGCCATGCTGACTCTGCACTTCTGGCTAAAGATGTTTGCCAATGCTTCAGCCTTGTCTTTTGCACTCACTTGCTGGGCTTCCCCCATCATTGAGGATGAGAATGTTGTGGAGCCTCCTCCTGCAGTTAGTTGTCTAATTGTCCACCACAATTCACAACTGAATGTAGCAAGACTGCAGAGCTTTGATCTGATCCATTAGTTGTGGGATCGCTTGGCTCTGTCTTTAGCACAATGCTTCCTTTATTGGTGCTACCTGGTTTGGGGAGATTTTTCACCTCAAATGATTTATGATTCATCATTAGCTTGTAAATAGAGAATCGAATTTAAATATCCTATTTGGAACTTGATACTTCATTTCAAGTTTCCCGTCTCAGACAAGGTTAAATGCACTCTCCATTGAATTTTCCAGTAGGAACATTAAGTGCAAGAGAGGTCTTGTGTGATGTAGTTTTTAATTCTTCAGTGTTAAGATTTTCATATATCAGTGACACATCAACTGTGGCAACGTACAGCACCCTTTGTGATCATCACAGTAAAGTCAAAGACTGACTAAAATAATTCCACAGAATGGACAGCATAAATTGGATAGCCACCCCGGAGTGAAACAAGATAGTGGTTCGATCTAAGATTTCAAATGACAGTTCTAAAACAAGTGAATTTCATTGTTGTGATTTGTGATGCACCTTTTATTTACCCTAAGGGATCTGTTATTCTTTGTTAATCTTCTTTTTATGGTTGTTAACTTGTCCTGAAGTTTTAGGTGGTGGAGTTATGTATCAATCAGTGAAATGCCACCTTACAACAATTTGCATTTATATAACGCCTTTAAAGTAATTAAACATTCCAAGATGTTTCATACAGTCATTATAAAACTAAATATGGCACCAAGCCACATGAAATTAAGCCTGGCTGAAGAGGTAGATTTTAAGGAATGTCTTAAAAGAGGAAAGCGAGACAGTGAGGTGGAAAGGTTCAGGGAGGGAATTCCAGAGCTTAGCACCTAGGCAACTATATGTACAGTTATCACTGGTAGAGCAATTAAAACCAATGATTCTCAAGAGGCCAGAATTAAAAGAGTGCAGTTATCATAGAGCATTGTAGGCTGGAGGAGATTACAGAGATGGGGAGGGGTGAACAATGGAGGGATTTGAAAACATGGATGAGAATTTTAAAATTGAGGCATTGTTTAACAAGGAACCAGCATGGATCAGTGAGCACACGGGTGATAGGTGAATAGGATTTGGTGCAAGTAAGGACATAGGCAGCAGAATTCTTTACAAACATAAAACATTAAGCCAGGGAACTATCCAATGTAGCAATTGATTCAGAATGCTGTGTTGTTTACAGTAATATTTCGCTTCAATTTATTGAATCTCAAATAATTCCAAGCTTGCTTGTCAACTGGTATTTATTTGAATGAATAATAGAGTAAAAAACGTGAACAAATCAACTGAGTGGCATTTCCTTCAGTTTTACATTACTCTAGCTCCAAGGAGAAGAGCAAGACCCGTTAAAAAACGTTAGAAAGGTATGTCTGAGGTCTCCCAGTGCAAGTATGGCATCTGCCCCTCAAACTCAGGTGATTCCTGTGGAATATATCAAATATTATCGTATTATTGCTTCAGGTTGACAACACAGAAACCAGCCATTCAGTCCAACTGTTCCATGCCAGTGTTTTTCCTCCACGCAAGTCTCCTCCCACCCGTCTTCATCAGGCACTACTATCATATCCCTATTCCTTTCTCTCCGCAAAGTGCAAATGTGGTTTATTAAAGAAAGCCAGCATGGATTTGTCAAGTGCAAATTGTGTTTAACTAACCTGCTGGAATTTTTTGAAGAAGTAACAGAGAGGGTTGATAATTGATGTGTACATGGAGTTCCAAAAGGCATTTGATACAATGCCATACAACAGACCTGTGAGCAAAGTTATAGCTCATGGAATAAAAGGGATAGGAGCAGTACGGACATGAAATTGGCTGAGTGACAGGAAACAGAGAGTAGTGGTTAATGTTTTTTTTTAATGACTGAAGGAAGTAGAGTTCTCCAGGGGTTTGTGTTAGGATCCTTGCTCTTCCTGATATATATTAATGACCTAGATCTTGGTGTACAAGGTACAATTTCGAAATTTGAGGATGATAAGAAACTTGAAAGTATTGAGATCTGTGAGGAGGATTGTATAGAACTTTAAAAGGATATAGACATGTTGGTGGAGTGGGTAGACAAGTGGCAGATGAAGTTCAATGCAGAGAATGTGCAGTGAGTCATTTGGTAAGAAGAACATGGAGAGACAAGGTAAAATAAAGGGCACAATTCTAAAGGGGGGTGCAGGACCAAAGGGACCCGAGTGTCTATGTGCATAAATCATTGAAGGTGGTAGGACAAGTTGAGAGAGCAGTTGATACAGCATACGGTATCCTAGGCTTTACTAATAGGGACGTAGATGAAAGCAAGGCAGTTATGTTCAACTTGTATAAAACATTGGTTTGGTCTCAACTGGAGTATTGCACCCAGTTCTGGGCGCCATACTTTAGCAAAGATGTGAAGGCATTAGAGAGAGTGCAGAAATGATTCACGAGAATAGTTCCAGGGATGAGGAACTTAGTTACATAGATAGATTGGAGAAGTTGGGACTGTTTTCCTTGGATAAGAGAGGGTTGAGAGGAGATTTGATAGAGGTATTCGGATAGGGAAAAACTGTTCACATTGGTGGAAGGATAGAGGACAAGGGGACACAGACTTAAGGTAATTGGCAAAAGAAGCAATGGAGACATGAGAGACTTTTTCACTCAGCTAGTGGATAAGACCTGGACTGCCTGAGACTGTGGTAGAGGTAAGCTCTTGAGGCATTTAGGAGGGAATTGGATTATTATTTGAAAAGGAACAATGTGCAGGGTTACAGGGAAAAGATGAAGGAATTGCTCATTTAGTGAACCGACGCAGATGCGCTGGACCGAATGGCCTCCTACTGCACTATAACAATTCTGTGATCTAGCCTCCTTCAATACATCTATTCTATTGACCTCAACTATGCCTTGTAACACATTTCACATTCTAAGTACTCACTGGGTGAAAAGGTTTCTCCTGAATCTCTACTGGATTTATTACTGACTGTCTCATACTTTTGACCTCTAGTTTGAGACTCCAGCCAAAAATTATTGTGTTTTCTTTGTCTCTATCCTATCAACCCTTTTTAAGAGACCTCTATCAGGCCATCCCCTCAGCACTCTCCTTTTCTAGAATAAAGAGGCCCAATCAGTTCAGCTTTTCCTGTAAGTTCAGCTATCATCCTTGAGAATCTTCTTTGCAATGCTTCTATTTCCTTCTGCTAATACAGAGACAAGACTGTGGTCTAACCAAGGTTCAATACAAGTTTAACATGGCTCCTGTGCTTTTCAATTCTATCCCTCTAGCATTGAATCCCAGTGCTTGGTTTGCTTTCTTATGGCCTTATTAACCTATCTTGCTACTTCTTGTGATTTGCAATCATGCACCACTTGATTCTTTTTCTCCTCTACCCCATTTAGACTCAGTAAGTGACTACTTTATTCTTCCAATCTAAAAGCACCACCTCACACCTATGTCGAAATCCATTTGCCAGTTACGCTCCATTCTGTAAGTTTTTTTAATCTTTTTTATTTCTTCATGGAATGTAAGCTTTACTGGCAAGGCTGGCGTTCATGGCCCTTGAGAAGGTGATGGTGACCCGCCTTCTTGAACCACTGCAGCCCATCTGGCGTAGGTACATCCACAGTGCTGTTGGGAGGGAATTCAAGGATTTTGACCCAGGGACAGTAAAGGGATGGCAATATAGTTCCAAGCTGGATGGAGTCTGGCTTGGGGGGTACTTGCAGGTGGTGGTGTTTCCATGCATCTGCTGCCTTTGTCCTCCTAGGTGGTAGAGGTCATGGATTTGGAAGGTAATTTCGGTTGGTGCACACTGCTGCTACTGTGGATTGATGGTGGAGGGAGTAAATGCTTAGGTTGCTGAATGGGGTGCCAGTCAAGCGGACTGCTTTGTCCTGAATAGTCGAGCTTCTTGAGTGTTGCTGGATCCAGGCAAGTGGAGTGTATTCCATTACACTCCTGACTTGTGCCTTGTAGATGACGGACAGGCACTGGGGAGTCAGGAGGTGAGTTACTCTCTGCAAAATTCCCAGCCTCTGACCTGCTCTTATGTGGCTAGTCCAGTTCAGTTTCTGGTCAATGGTAACCTCCAGGATGTTGATAGTGGGGGATTCAGCGATGGTATTGACATTTAATGTCAAGGGGAGATGGTTAGATTCTCTCTTATTGGAAATGGTCATTGCTTGGCACTTCTGTGACGTGAGAATTCTATTTGCCATTTATCAGCCCAAACCTGAATGTTGTCCAGGTCTTGCCGCGTATGGACAAAGATTGCTTCAGTATCTGAGCAGTTGTGAATGGTATGGAACATTGTGCAATCATCAGCAAATATCCCCACTATCTGACATTATGATGGAGAGAAGGTCTTATATTTTGTTGCACACTTCCTTTGTGTTAATTTTTTGTTGTCAAAAAGTTTTGAAGATGTATTTCCTATTCCCAGGTCTAAATTATTAATGTAAATTGTAAACAACAGTTACTGGTATTTGCTGGTATTTTCATAGTCCAATGAGATAAATTTGGCTTAAAAAGCTTGGTGTAGGCAAACAAAGGTAGAATGTGACAAAATATAAGACAGTAATAAGACCACCAAATTGGTGACACAGTACGCAGCATTCAACTGGATTTAGTCTAAAACTTGAAGCTGGCACTGTTTCTGAGAAATAAATGGCATAACATAATGTTGCATTATCATAGTGCATGTTTTGAAATTGCCTATCCTTTCTGAAGTGAGTCCAGTCCTCCTGTGGGTTGGTAGATTCATGACAGTAAGTATATTGAAGTTAATGCAACCAGAATAAATGGGACACACAGACTGATTATTCTAATTTCCTCAGTACGGAGTGCCACAGCATGTGTACATGCTCTTATCCTCAATAACGGATTTCAAGGAATCCAGAGCATTACTGATGGAGTAAATATAACATTGCCAGTGCAAATGAGGCAGTCTTGTTAACTCAAACTGGCATCATTTATATAACAAGGATGTAAGGTGAAATACTGATGGCACTGTCGATCATTATTAACAAAGTCTCGTTGCTGGACATTTCCAAATACATCTGTCGGCTGATAACTTTTCAGCCCAATATTAAATTTTGAAGTTAATTTGGAGTGTCAGAATTAGCACCTAGGAGCTAGAAGCATGCTGACCCACATTTCTCCACCTGCCTTTGTTTAATTGGCTCTCTGCAGTGAGATCGTTGTCTTCTAATATGTAGGGTTGCTAGCACCAAAGAAAATATGTGATTTATTTGAATTATTATGAAAATAAAGGAACTACCTCCCACTCCTCCCACCCCCAAACTTTTGGGGGTGAGAGAAGTTAGAAATGACTCTCCTCCCTCTCCAAAAGCATTTTAAAAACACCTTTAAATTATCTGTGTGTAGAAGTTTATGGCACAGTGGGGTGGAGGTTGGCAAGATTAGCCCCAGTGCATTAGGTCAGTGAGAGGAGGATGAATAGTTGGGATTTCTGCTTGTAAGGAGGCAGCAACAGATGCCTCAATGGGCCCCACAAAGTATCTGAGATAGGCACAGAGAGGGTAACTATGGACTTATCCAAGAGTATTCAAACTTGAGATAGTGTTGGGAGAGTAGGAAAGCAGATGAGTCATGATAAGCTGATGTAAGATTTGGAGGTGTGGGGCTGTGGGACAAAGAACCCCAGAGGAGAAAAATGACAGTGGCAGGACTGAGTGATATGAGAGAAAATGATCCAAGAGAATAGAGAGAGAGAAGTAATGGGTTGAGGTCTGGAGTGACAGCCAAAATACGCATGGAAATAGCCATGTAAGGAATTCAGGTTATATAGACACGACAGAAAAACATATCGTGGTTATAAAGATTATGAGAAAGTTCAAGTCTGAGGCTCTGTGGTGGAAAGGGGTAGACTTGTAAACTGGGTGGAGAGAGCTTGGAGCACCAACAAACAAATTTCCTGGTTCAGAGACAGTTATGGAGAGGGAGTGAATTCAGGATCTGTTTGAGGGGCAGAGTTTCAGTACTGCAGTGGAAAATGGAGAGCTGGGAAGGCATAGAGAGTCGACCATGAGCCAGTAAATGTTAATCCAAAAGTCCTGCAGAGGTAAGTAGTGATTTGAGTACTAGCAATGCACACCAACGGTCCAGTATACTAGATAAGAAATAAGGAGCAGTGGGAGTGAAACCCTACTGAAAGGGCAGTGAGGCATAGGGCAGTGAAAGGTAAGTCCATGGGGTCAGGGCAGTTGAGGCAACTAGCCCGAGAGACAGTTGTAGAGAGGTGAAGAACACACGAGATTGGAAGGAGCTTGAGAAACCGCCTGGCCCAGTCCAGTGAAGGATAACCGGGGAGTTTTGAAGGTTGAGCTGAGAAATTGAATGAGTGTGAATTTCTGTCCAAGTCCCAACACTGAGAGGCCAGCTGTGCACTGAGGTGGAGGATTTTAATCTTGCAAGATTTCTGTTGAAGTTATAATCTGTACTTTTCTTGGAGGAACTTCAACCTATGGTCAAATTATCAAATACATACTGTAGTATCAAACAAGTCTGGCTGCACATTGAACCATAACAGCATCACTATAGCCATTAAATTATGCTGATCAATTAAAGTGTGAAGATGGATTTGCTTAAAATTCTTCATCCCTTGCTTGAGCAGACAATAAAATAAATGGGTTAATGTCCCTGCTGAACCTAGCAGACATAGTGATTTCATAAGACCCTGTAATTTCAAGGTCAATAGAGGGTAGTCAAATACGTATTTACTGTGATGAAGTAATATTATGCAATGTTTATACGAAATGTAAAACAAGAACAATAATGGATTTCTGGGAGTGATTACAAGGCCACCAGCCTGCTTTTGGGGTTCAGGTTGTCTGTATTTCTTTCCTTCTCCAGAGACTTGAATGCATATTGTAGGCTGCCACCTCAGTGTTGCATTGTTGGTGGCTACATTGCAGATGAGATGTTAAATGAAGGCCTTGTCTGTTCCTTCAGGTATATGTAAAAAAATCCCATAGCACTATTCAAAGAAGCGCAAAGGAGCTCTACCCAGTGTTCTGACCAATATTTACTCTTTAACTAACATCATCAAGCCACATTATCTGGTCATTAGTACTTTGCTGTTTGTGGGATTGTGCTCTGTGCAAATTGTCTGCTGCATTTCATGCATCACAATAGTCACTACACTTTAAAAGTATTTCATTGGCTGTAAAGTGTATTGGGACATCCTGAGGTCATGAAGATGCCGTACAAATAAATGCAAATTTTATTGTCCATCTTCAACAATCCATGGGCTTTTAAAATCCAAGCTCAGCACTGTTTAATTTGATTTATCTCATCTTTGCTAATCGTTTCAACCTTGTTGGTGTCATGCCTTTTGGGTCTTGTGTCTTATTTGTTGAAGGTACTTGATGAGAGATTAATGAGTATCAATGGCACAGATCAGACTCAAGGCACTCTGCTCAGTTCCCAGTCTGAGCCATGTGTAGCGGAATATTGTTGATTATGAGCCATGGCCTCTCCCATCAAGAAAGAAACTTGCACCAGGTAGTGCTGAATGCCTCTGACAGCTGCTAACATTTATGTGCATCAGGCCAAACAACAAAGGGCACAATGGATAAAAGTTACCTTCAGAATTATGGAGTTATGGAGCAAAATAGTCCCAAGCTTGCATTGGTTTTGGAAACCCTATTCACAAGATGCTCACCAGATCCTGATAGGAGTTTGTGGGAATTCCTTTGGTGTTAGCATACATATTTAATTATTTTTTAAAACTCATAATTAGTACAAACTGCATCCCCTTAAGGACAACTGAGTGGGGAATCATTTTTATTTTAATTATTGTTTTTCTTCTCAACACTCTTGGACCCAAGCTATGAAAGACCGTAGATACATTGCATTTTGGGCATGGTGCTAGGGTTAGCAGTCAGGTCTGGAGAATCATTCCATCTGCACTTGACCCATCATTTGCAGATCATTGTGAGCATCACTGTGAAACAGGTTCCAGGCAATGTGTGAATGCACCCTAAACTACAAAAAAAAGCAACATTTTCAAGATAAATAATTATTGAACACAGTTGGATGCTCAAACTGCCCCTGGCTATTATTTTAGTAGTTGACTGCAAAGATATACTGTCCAATTTTGAGGTGAACACACTTTTATTTTGAAGCATTTGAAATTATTTTAATACAGAACATGACCACAGTGCCTATTTGCAAGGGCTCCTGTTTCTAGGTTAGCTTGTATCAACCAAAATAGCCACATTATTGCTGAGGAACAACTCGTTTCCTATCAATAACTGGCCACTTCCCTCTAACTAGAAAACACAAACAGAACTTTTTTAAGATCATGTACCTCAAGACATTCCATCTACAGCTAAAGTTCAAATATCTTAAACTTCAAAATAGTGTCAACCCAGAATAAGAAAGTGAAGATATCAGTTGTGTTCAGAATTGTGCCCTGCAAGTTAGATAGTTATGCTAATAAGGGTTTACTGATTACTTTACATATTTCTGGATTTCTTAGCCCTGGAAGCATATAGAGTTCCTCATGATATGTAATTTTACTTGTATATTTTTGTTTTTTGTTCTAATTTTTATATTAACCTGTTGAAGTGCTTTAATTTGTTAGGTTGGAAGCAGTTCACTGTGGTTGCTACCCATTGTGTCCTAAAGCCTTAGCTTATCCGGAGATCTTTCCAGGTAAATTACTTGCATTAACATATATGAACGTATGAAATTGACAGGCTTGAAAGACACAACTATTCCACTGAGCTTGCCCCACACCATGATGGCTGGAGCACCATGACTAAACATTTCTTCCCTCCTCTCAGACCCACTGCCCTAACCACAGCCATGTAACCTTTTGGGAGAGCCAAAAAAGCAGAGAAAAAACACTAAAGCTGACAACAACAACTTGCATCCTTAACTTACTAAACTGTCCCAAGGCATTTGACAGAAGCGTTATCAAAACATTTGACACCGAGGCGCATGAGATATTAGGGCATCTGTCAAAAGTTTGGACAAGAGTAGGTTTTTAGGAGTAATATAAAGCAGAAGAGAGAGGTAGAAAGATGGAGAGTTATGAGAGGGAATTCCAGACCTTAGGGACTAAGCAGCTGAGAGCATGGCCATCAACGGTTGAGTGATTAGAATCAGAGAAGTGCACGAGGCCAGAATTGGAGTCCAGAGATCTCAGAGAGTTTTAGGGCTGGAGGAGGTACAGAGATAGAAGAGGGCAAAGTCAAGGATTTGAAAACAGGGATGAAAATTTTAAACTGAGACATTGCTAGGCTGGGAACCAATGTAAGTCAGCAAGCACAGGGTTGAAGCATGAATGTGTAACAGAAAAAAAATAGTCTTGAAAATCCTCTACGGTTCCCTCAGGCATTCAAATCTAGTCCAAGTGATTACATGGATTGAGTGCTATCTGTAAAGGCTCTTACCTCCTAAATGATGTGATCCCTGCCCCAGTCAAGTTCCAGGCCATTTTAAGTTGTATAGAGTCATCACCCACCACACTAGCTGCAATGTAATCTCGAGGCTCAGTTTCAAATAGAAATTGTGACCACAAAGCATGTTTTACAGAGCTAGATATATGTATTGAAATTTTTTTTAGAAAAATTGTCAGTAAAGGAAGTAAAAAGAATATGAAATCTGTATAAATGTTGCAAAGCTGGGAACTTGAGGAATCCTTGTTTTATAAAGCAAATATTGAACTAAATTAAGCTAATAAAGGGCTAACAAAAAGTACTGTGCTGAGTGAAACAATTTTTCCTTTCAGTGGGTAAATTTTGATCATCAGGACAGCACCTAGAGTCCAAAGAACCTGCCAGTTATCCATTTCACATCTTAGTTTGTGTAATCAGCAAACCATAATTACCTATTAGGAACAAAACCTTAAAATGTAATCATTTTCAAATCTTTTCTTATAAATATCTACTCTATTGAATGTACCAATGTATATAGTTCCTCTTATAGGAAAAATGTTTGACCTGTAAAATTAATGATTGTATGAAAGAGATAATTTAGAATTTCACAGGATCTATAGCACAGAAAAACACCAATCAGCCCAATTATAAAAATATAAAAATTCTGTTGTTGTTTATGCTCCACACAAGCCTCTAACCCTACTTCACCTAAGTCTTATCTGCATATCCTATTCCTTTCCGTGTCATGTAGTTATTTGACTTCCCCTTACAGGCATCTATGCTATGTCATACTCCATGTGGTAGCAAATTCCACATTCTAAACACTCTCTGGTTAAAGAAGCTTCTGCTTCATTCTTTATTGGATTTATTAAATACTTTGTTGGATTTATTGCATTCTTTATTGAATTTATATTTTAGAAAGAATTTTGTCGTGTGCGAGGATATTGTTTAAGCAGTTTTTCTTTTGTAAAAACCTGTAACATTCCTTATCCCTATGTAGAATGGGCTATTGTATAAAAGGAAAAAAAAATACTGTTTTACCAGTGAGTTAGATATTGCCAGAGTCTTCTACCTAGTTTCTATTGGCAAGTTGGTGCTGGATTTAATCCAATGTATACTGTGCTGCAACACAAGCTTGGTGGTATAACACTGCCAAATTGTGCACTCCAGTCTTCACCACAAAACCCTCATCCCTTTAAGAACCTAGTTTGATGCCAGCATGAATTCAGAGGCACAACAGCAAACTATGGCCAAACTCCAAGCCAGGATCTTTATTCCCAAGATACTTTTTTGCTTGGCATTTTGAGGCACCAGTGAGTTGATGTCTGTTTTGAAGATGTCACCTTACTAAGGCCTGCCCAGCACACACAGTGCAGAGACCTCTGTTTTGCTTTTTGGAGACATGGGCTGTAAAATTTATTGGAGCTGCTCCTGTTCCACCAGTATTACATTGCTGTATGTGAAATAATGGTGGCTGAGTGAGAACAATTCCAGGAAATTGCCCATCCCTGGTTTTGACAGAACCTTCACAAGGTGTGGCACAGTGGTAGAATTCTATGTAAATTGAGAGGTAACACGAGAACAAATGAAGGATGCAATTTGAAATACTGATTGAACCTATACTATCTTTTGAAGCTAGTGTTTGACCTATAAAACAAAGCTTTATTTTCTAGCAGGAGTATGGATTCTCACCAAGGGGTTAGCACTGCAAATTGCATTATATGTACACTCTCCTTCCATAACATCCATCTTACTGTACCTAATACCAGAGCTATGTTCTGTTTGTTCGCTTCAGATTCCCATAGAAAGCTGAACAGTATGTAGTGCTAATCAGTAAAATGACTTAATGTTTGCATACATTCTCTGAGGCTTGTTTCACAAAAACTTCCATCTGATTTACTTACAGATGTGTACCTCTACTCTACACCTGAACAGCTGTTTAAAAGGCTTCAGAATTTCTGCAAAAGACCAGATCTTGCAAGAAGGAGGGTTATTCAGGTAGTTTATTTAATTAACAGAAAAAAAACCTAGACAACCATTTGTTTTTCAAAAGTTGCATTTACAAGGTGCTGCCATTTACATTACAGGCTGAATTACCAAGCAATGAACATCTGAGTTGGTCCTTCTTTATTTTGTAATCGCATAAATTAGAACTGAGCCAAACATTTACACTGTCAAAAACTGCCACTATTCAAAAAAATATTGTGTTTATTTAACATTGCTAAGTTAATTCAAAAAATTAAACCAGCTCAAAACTTGAAAAGAAGGAGGGTTTAGATACTATGCTTTCAGTTTATTTAGATTAGGATGAACAGGAAAACCAACACTTCTAGTGCTACATGAACAGGAATTGGCTGGTTCCACATTAACGACAACAAATGTTGAGGCACTGCTGTGTTTAGAATGGTTTGAACTTGCATGGTGTGTGAAATGAAAACCCAATTTGTTCCTATTGTTGGTTCTCAAATCCATTAAACAATTTCAAGGGTTTTTTTTAAAATGGTTGTGAACACACCCATCTCCTTTCAGATGTTTAGCTAACCTAAGACTAAGCCAAACTTATTAGGGAAACAAAACAGATAGCAGGTTAACTTTTAAATGGGTCAATTGTCTTGCCATATTTGAAAGTTAGGCTCAGTAAAAATAACTTACCATGTTGGACCCAATGGCAAATGGCAAGAAATTTGAGGGGTATCCCTCTAGTTCATTCCCTCTTTTTTTTTGAAGTGCGTGGGTGATTTATTTATGTGCACGGTCCCTTTAAGTTTTTTGTGCAATAGTGCACAGGTGATAGCTTAAAAGGACCAACTTGTGCATGGCCTGTTTGGGACTTTTGTGTTGTCATGCAGCTTACAGGGAACGTTGTGTGTCTGTAAAATTCAGGAAAAACATTTTTTTTCAAATTTTAATGCCAATAATGATTTGTTCTTGAAAACAATCAATGGCCATTAGCAATTAAAGGCACAGTCAATACCAAAATTCTAAGTAGACCCTGTAGAAATCTTGCATATTGCACAGCAAATGCAATAATGTCCTTTAGGGAGGGAAATCTGCCATCCTTACCTGGTCTGGCTTACATATGACTCCAGACCCACAGCAATGTGGTTGACTCTTAACTGTCCTCTGAAATGGTGTGGCAAGCCACTCAGTTCAAGGGCAACTAGGGATGGGCAACAAATGCTGGCTTCATCAGCAATGCCCACATCCCATGAAAGAATAAAAATAATCAGAGCAAAATAAAATTTCAGCATCAATGATGTATACTTTCCAAAAAATATATATTTTCCTCCAAAAATAAAGGTATACAGCAGGTTAAACAAGGAATGAACAAATTAAAGAGCGAACCTTCGTTCAGATGGTAGATGGACATATTCATATGGTGATATGCAGAGCCTTTAGATTTCTGCAATGCTTTAGAAATGGAAGAGTTCTATCAGAATTATTTTGATGAATATAATCAGGGTAAAAATGTGTAGCGAAATATTTTTAAATGCAATCAACTAATGTTTGTATAAAAGGATACTTGCATGCAGGATAGCATGTAGGCCTTGTAGATACCTTTCAAGGATTACGTAAATTATGCCTGAAGGTTATATGCATAAGGATAATAAGGATAATAAGTAAATTTACAGTATCAGAATTGTTTGTGTGTTGTTACAACTGTAAGCATACATTGCTTCCATTATTCTGAAGAATCGTATGGAATTTTTAAAACCTAATTCTTTCATGGGATGTGGGTGTCATTGACAAGGCCAGCATTTGTTACCTATGCCCAACTGCCCTTGAACTGAGTGGCTTGCTAGGCCATTTCAGAGGGTAGCTAAGAGCCAACCACATTACTGTGGATCTGGTGTCACATGTATGTCAGACCAGATAAGGATGGCAGATTTCCTTACCTAAAGAATATTAGTGAACCAGAGGGTTTTTACAACAATTGTTAGTTTATGGTCACTATTACTGAGACTAGCTTTCAATTTCAGATGTTACTAATTGAATTAAAATTCCAGCAGCTGCCGTGGCAAACCATCAGCCAGGGCCTATGGTTTACTGGTCCAGTGACATTGCCACTAAACTACCGTCGCCCCTGAATTCTTTGGGCAGAACTTTCCCCACCGTCGGGGGGGAGGTTCAGGAGCGGGCGTGCACAGGCGCGCCTCCAATCGGCGCTCCCCATTGGGGGATCACTGCCATTTTACGTGGGCGGGCCAAGTAAGGCCCGCTCAGCGTGATGTTCGCCAGGAAGCGCTATGTGCTCCCTGTGTGGGCGGGGGGGGTGGATTCCCTAAACCAAGAGTGCGCTCTTTCGCGCATGCACGCAAAAGAGCGCACTCATCTCCCTGAGGCTAAGTGCTGCCTCAGGGAGATCGACGCCAAATTCAAAGATGTTAAATATAGAAAAATAAAATTTCCCCGACACGTCCCCTCATGTGACAGTGTCACATGAGTTGGGACATGTCCATCACTTTTAGCTAAACTTTTATAAAATTTTTGAAAACCTACATGAAACCTCTTCCTTTCCGTGGATGAGGTTTCATGCTTTTTCTGAAGCCCGCCAGGGCTCCCGGCCTGCCCGCCAACCTTAAGGCTGGACGGGCAGGCCCTTTACCTAGTGCAATTAGTTTTTAAATGGCCTCAATTGGCCATTGACAGGTCAGCGAGCACACAGCTGATTCAGCTGCGCCCCCGCCGACCTGAAAGTTGAAATGACACGGGGTGACGTCGGGAGTTCCGCCTGACATCATCCCGTGTCATTTTACGTGTCCACATGCGGGTCCCGCCCCCCCGCACGCCGACCGGGAAATCCTGCCCTCTGAGTTTTTACTGTATTTATAAGATATAATAGAGTTCCATAAAACAATTCCAAAATCCAACTGGATTCCCAATGGGAAGCATGTGCTTCTTGGCAAAAGTCAAACCGTAACCTGAAATGCCAAGGCAGCTGGAAACTTAAGCTGCAGTGCTTTTCTGAATATCATTTGGTATTTTATTAACTAAAACAACGTACGGTAGCATTAATTTATTAATAGCTTTTTACTGGACCAGTTTACATCGCTGTAATTTTAGTAGCTATTTGAATGAAACTTTAACATAAAAAGAATCCCATTAATTTAACTCTGCAAAATGGTAAACCTTGTCAATTAGGTCAAAAATGTGCAAAACAAAAACTCAATTTAACACACAATTTCAAAGTCATTATCTTTCAATGTCTATTAACTTGGCAATGGTTCAGATGCCAGCTCATAATACTTCAGAATGCTGAGTGCACAGTTCTTCTGTTCCTCATCATTCCTGCACACTGCATACTGCACATTCTTCTGGTTAGGTCTGAGCTTTAAAGGGAAACTGTTGCCAACTCTCCAAATGCATCCAGTATTTGAACCTTTTCTAATTCAATAATGTGTGCTCTTACATTTTTGCAGTTGTTACTTCCCTGAATGAATGAGAGGTCAATTGTCTCTTAGAACGTTTCCAAGAATAGGTGCCCCCTCTCTTTATCTGTAGGCCATTTTAGGGAATGTTAAATTCTGGCAGTGAAACGTAAATGTGATTAACAAGAATGTCACCGTGTAGTTATTATGGCCTGGAAACACTTTCAAGCAGTGAGTGACTAGAGGTTAATGATATGGGGATTGGGTGGTGCAGTGGGAAAGCATACTGTACTTTCATCTCTGGGTCATGGATTTGAATCAAACCCAGATTGATGGGATGAAAGTCCCTCTAAATAGTTCCTATGTAATTTCAGTTCAGGCAGTTTTAACACAAACCTTAGTGAACATTAGCTAGCAGCACAAAACTACAAAAAGTTTGAAACAAAAGTTTGCAAAGGATCACACTGCTGGGCCATGACTCATGTTTAGGGTGCTATGTTCTGTTTGCCTCTGATGTCATTGTAAATAACAGTGGAACCTATTTTATATTGTGGGAAACTCACTGTCTAGATTCACACTTGAAGAATGGCCACATGAGCTTTAGGAAAGGAGTGATAGCGAATGCGTGAGGAAAAGAAAAAAAACTGATGTTGCAAACACTCTATTAGTAATGGCTATGGGCTAGAGATATCTCCTAAAATTCCACCTAGAAATTTTGTCATTTATTTGTACTGTCAAGTTTCCAAATTTGCCCAATCACAGAAACCTGATAAGAATTAGGAAATACTTCAAATTATTAACTCTTTAAGCCCTATCCTGCTAAATGCAGATTTCCAATGTGTATTCAATTTGTTTTTCAGCCAGTGATGGTGAATAAAAAAAATTAAAAGGTAAACAAACATAGATGAGAAAAACAATATCACTTGGCCAGACTTACAATCATATGTTGCCCAATGTATTCCCTGTAATGTGTAAAGCAAATGGTTGCTGACATGCCGAAAGTCAATTTGGCACACTTATGGTATTTTTAAAAATTCATAATTCTTGCAATGAAATGGAAATTAGCTTTTTGGGGAAACTAACACCAAGTCTAAAACCAAACGCAAAGTAGTGCCTTTGATTCGAAGGTGGTTCCCTGACCACCATAGCCTCAATAGAACAGAAAGTTCCTGTAATCTGAGTGCCGCAACAATGAAGGCAACTTGATCTACTGGTAGCAGCCTTTCCCCTGGATTAGTGGGTTCAAGCTCTACAGCAGAGGCCGAATTTTAACAACTGGATCCACCCACAGCAGAGGAGGCTGGTAGCGGATTGGAAACCCGAAAGGTCATGGAGCAGATTTTGCTGTGGCTCTTCAACTTGAGTGTGGCATTAACATCCCACGTCAAGGTTTCCCAACCAATCAGAGCAACTGTGTGGACGTAATGCCGACTCGCACCTGACTGTTCAAGCCCTGGGATTTAAAGCGACCCTGGCAAAATAATGGATTATTTTTACAGTTGTCAGGAGAGAGTCAACATCGTACTGATAGAGTCTCAACATGGGAAGGGTGCCAACACCATCCCCCTCCTCCCCACACTCACCCTCTTGGAGGCATCCCTGGAGATCAGGCTATGGGCTATAAGGGCCAGTTCAGCTGAGAAATAGTGCAATATTGGAGCTAGTGTAAAAGGACAAAGACTCCTCAGATAATGCTCTAAGCTAATGCGCACCAGCTCAGATACAACACTTCAGAGGGGCCTCCAGGACTGGTAGTTAGGTTGTCACATAGTGAGCCACACACCACAAGAAAACAGGCATAGGTGTTGGAGAGAGAGACAGCATTGGAATGTCCCCAACGGAGGGTACAGGACCCTCCAAGCTTTGTTCAGCTGGATGCAGATGCTGGGCTTAGAGACCATCAATAATGGGACAATTCTGGAGCAATAGCAGAAAGTGCGTGAGGCTCTGTCAGAGGTCCTGTACACCACTGGAGAGAGATTGGAGGAGTCTGTCTCTAGCGTAAGTGCCATGATGCCTCGGGCCTTTACACCGGTGTCCGCCTTCATAGGAAAGGTGGCCTCCTGCATGGAACAACAGACATGGAAGCTCACGGGCTGCATGCTGGCCTGCATACTCCGTCTGCCAGCTTAAATAGTGTGGGCGAAACCTTTACCGTGTCCATTCAGCACCTCACAGAAGTGCAGCAAAGTATTCATTGACTTTTGTATAATAGGAAGTGCAGGCGGGAAAATGACAAAAGGGCACATGGAAATTGGGAATCAGTTCATGGTGCTCCCAATGCTCCCTCCTTGCCCCTTCCACCCTCAGTTAGAGCACCACATGCTAACCCCTACCCCAATGGCAGAGTCTTAAATGAGCCCCAAAACCTAGAGGGTGTCAGCCACGAGTATCTGAACAGTAGCTGGGGAACCAGCAGCCTGCCTCTAGCTCTGACTTGCACCATGTAATAGGAAAAGGAAGAGAAAGACTGTCATTTCACAAGGGAAATCACATGGTTGTTAGATTGTCACTTTTACTGTCAATATTTATGTAGCATAAACTTTATCAAACTTCCATTCATTTTCAATTAAACCTCTCACCTGTCAAGTGACCATCAGCCTTGAAGTAAATAATATGGCATGAGTGGAAAGTGAGCTTATACGTTACTGAAATATGGCAGGATGATTGAGTGTGGGAATGTTTTGTGTAGGGTGGCTTGGGACTCGGTGTTCAGTGGGCACAGCCTCGTTATGGCTGCACAATCTCAGGTTGGCTGAACCATGCTTGCATCAGTCTGTCCTGGACATGCTGGCAGCTAGTTGAACAGCTGTAGAGACTTCGGCAAGATCAGGCTCCTCCTCCTCCTGTTGTCTCTTCCCTTCCTCCTCCTTGTCCTTTTCTAAAGATGCAGATTGGTTGTTACCTTCCTTGTCCTGCAACTCCAGTTTTCTATACTAAGTTATGCAAGGTGCACCAGACCACTATCATTCATGACACTCTTGCTGCTGCATACTTAACCCCATATCTATCCTGAATCTCATCTTCAGCAACCTAATAATTTGCTCAGTGACCACTCTTGTGCTCATGTGGCTTCAGTTGTACGTTTCCTGCGCATCAATAGTGGGAATCCTCATAGGTGTAATCAACTACATCCTTAGAGGGTAGACCTTGTTTCCAAAGAAACATCCGCTCTCTCTGTTTGGAAGTGCGAAGATCTGTAGTAGACTTGCCTGGTGCAGAATGTGAGCGTCATGGCAACTTTCTGGGTATCTTGGATAGATGTACATGATAATCTCCTGGTGGTTACATGCCATCTGAACATTAATGGATTTGAATCCTTTTCAAATGGCGAGTCCTGCTGGTTGATCTAAGGGCGGCTTGATTGCCGCATGGGTGTAACCTGTGACTCCCTGTAATTCAGCCAGAGTAGCATATCAGGAGGCCCTCTCATTCTGGCAGACGTCATCAGTAGCAGAGTGGACGTAATTGTCAACCCAGGCAAATATGGCATTAGTTCACCTGAGGAATGCACCTGTGCACAGGAGATTGCAATATCCTGCAGATTTCATTAACAGATTCCTGGAAGGGGCTGGAGGCGAAATGGCGAACTTGACACTGGTAATATATGCCCAGCTGGTCCGCTCAGAAGGAGGTATTGTTCTCGGAGGCTGAAGATGTCAGCAGTGACCAAAGTCTGAACTTCCTGAGGCACTCATTCTCAGCTATGTCCAGAAACCTGATCTTCTGTCTCTAATACCCTGTGTTAATGATATCACCTCTTGCGAGCTGGAGAACTGTGTTCACCCCCTTAGTCCTGTGGAGTGGCAGGTAGCTGAGGGGAAGGCAACTGCCATTGCTGCTGCTGGTATTAATGATGCTGCTCCCCCTGTTCCTCACCAAAGGCCCAAGATAAAGCTGCATAAACAGCCTCCATGCTGCTGCAAAGGGTGACTGGGATGTTGACATCAAAGCCAAAAAGTCTAAGATAGAAGAAATGACCTCCAAAGTCTTGGAAATCACTCCCAAAGCAGTGAAAGCACACTCTTGGAACAACTTCTTTGAGAAAAGATCTTTCACATAGCTAAAGAAACAGCTATCATAGCTTGATATTTAAGGGTTTTTCAGCCTCTCAGTTAGTTAACCCCATCATTCACAGATGTGCTCTCGCCTTGTTAACCTGCTGAATTTCACACCGCCCAGGAAACCCATGCACTAGCAGTTAAAGCCAGAATCCAGGGTTAAAGGTGGAATCAGTTTACTTTTTGCAATCTTATATCTCAGATCGGCTGGTTTCATAACGTTTTCCTGGGTGCTTAGAAATGCACAACAGTTAAATACGGATGTCATCAGATTCCCGCTGAGTTCCCAAAATGCCAACAATTTTTGCTTCTATAACCCCTCCCCAACTCCGCATACACCAACACCCACAAGTTAATTCCTCACTCTGACACCTCCATTCTCCACCCCACCCCCACAAGGAATGTAATACACAATCTAGGCTGACACTTCAGTCCAAGAGTGCTGCATTGTTGGAGCTGCTGTCTTTCAGATGAGATGTTAAGCCAAGGATCCTCCTGCCCCATTCAGGTGGACATAAAGGAACCAATGACATTATTTGAAGAGTTCCATTTCCTCAGTTAGCATCTCTAAAAGCAGATTATCTAGTCATTTCTCTGTTTGTGAGCTTTATTGTACACAAATTGGCTGCCACGTTTGCCTACAAAATGACAGTGACTACACCTCAAAAGTAATTTGGACAATTGGCTCTGAAAAAGGCACGATGTAAATACAGTTTCTTTCTTTCTAAGTGACCATTAGTTTTTGTGATCCTAGTAAAGATGCTCACATTTTACAGTAGTGCTCTATCTTTTAAGTTTGCGGGTTTCTTGCAATTTAAATAAATGCCTTTGGATATTTTACAATGTTAATGGCACTATATGATTGCAAGTTATTAACAAGTGAACAAGTAAAATGGGCATGACCATTCTAAATGCAGTCCACAGTAGATTCATACAGGGCATCTGATTGCCCAATATTCAGCGCTACTGGTTATTAAATTGTCAATCTTGATCAGAGAGATGGTAAAGATAGTGGAGGAAATGGCAATGTCACAATGTTGCAGTAGGGCTTCTGCTCAGTTTGATTGGGAACTTTACCATGGTGTACCTGTCAAGAGAATACTTCATGCTAACTCACAAAAGTAGAAAAATATTCCATTCCTTAGTATTAACAGAAAAAACTCACAATGTATATTGCCATCAAAGTATTTACTGAAGTTGAAGTTCTGATAAGTGTTTGAAGCCAAAGGGCAAGAGTAAAAGAATTATCAACTATAATTCTCTGCTTGTAGGAGCTAAAGGTTTTTACCTTGGCATTAAAGTTAGAGAATTTGATGATGTAATGATATCCTTGGGGTTTGAGCATTATTATTTATAAATTGGTCAATATTTTAACACTGTCAATCTCCAAAATGGTCAAATTTGTGTATTGTTGGTCTTTGAAACACTGGATAGTGTGAAATGTTATTAAAGGACGGATACTTAAACTGTAGCCAAAGGGTAAAATAAATACTGACTGACATTTGCTAGATAGAAACGTTAAAGTGTTGTCCCTTGGAGTTTAAGTAACCTGTGCATGCAATAATACATCCTGCATGTCCTTTATAGCCCTTTTGGCAATATTTAAAACTCAGTGAAAGCTGAACTTTGTCTTTTCCTCACCATCTTGCTTTTTCCCCTTTCGTGATTTTCTCTCCCTCTCTCTTCAGATACATAATTGCTTACACATTCCTGTTAATTACCCTAAGATTTTAATCATTCAGTCAAATTTGGCCTGCATAGAATCCAATTCTATTTTCACAGCAGCACTAAGGACAATGACAAGGTGCCAAAAAATACATTGAGAAGTTTGCTTTGTATCTTATTTGATTTTTTCTCTTCCCTCTCATTTTATTTCATTTTAGCACCACAAACCAACAAAATTGGTACTTAAATTTATGCCAGGAAACTAAAGCCAAGGTCTTATTATCTCATTGAATATCTGTTGAAAAGATGCTTGACTTTACATGTCCCATGCAAGATTCCCAAAGGTACAACAGAAATTTTATTTCAGCAATGATATAGTCCTACAATACTCATTGTTTGGTCCAATGCATGATCGGGCTTATTGTAGAATGCAACTCAGTTCATGCTGTTTAATGTTATCCTTCATCTCAGCACTGTGGATGACACATTTACAAAAGAAACAGATCCCCCAAGGCATCATCATTAGCTTTGCTGTTAGAAAGGGGATGGGGGAGGAGTTGTGGACATGATAGTGGAGGAAGTGGAAAAGAAGTTGACAAGGGATCTTCCCAAAGACAAGTAAGGTACTTTTTTAATTGGTCCCTAGAAAATAAATAGTATTGTGCTTCCCAACTGCAAGCAGATAAATAAATAATGTCCAGCTCACATACCATGCATGCATAAATTAATTTCTATATCTGTATGAGGAGCAGCTCTTTACCTTTGAGCCAGGTATTTTGTGCTGTGACCACAATATGGACCAGGAATGGTTGCTTCAGTTAAAGAGGCTACACGCAGTGGAGGTTGTCTTTGAGTTCCATCTTGTATTTAAGATTTCACTTTGTGGTTAAATGTCAATTTCTGCAGAAACTGCTGAAATGCAAAATTTGAAACACATCTAAAATCAGCTCAGATCTTCAAGGGCCCTTCACCTTCACGGCTGGTAAAAGGTCAAGCCAAAGTCTCTATCTTCCCCAGTGAGTTACCAGCAGAACTTTGGAAAAACAGGATTTTATTGTCCATTGTTTAAACTTTCCATAGCAATGAGAATATAAAATATGTCAGACTTTGGATCAATCTTAATATTTGCATGTTTCCTTTGTTACCAAACAACTCTGCAGCAATAAGTTTCAATTTTAACTCGGGTGGGGATTGGGAGGTGAGTAGGCAGGCCAAGGAGGCTGGCAAGCTTGAGGCTTGGGACATTTTAACTTCTGGGCCTCATCAGTTTGCCATTGGGAGGAGCGCAATGTCAGGGAGCAGGAGACCAGTGCTATAGACTGAAGAAATAGTCCCTGACACATGAAATCGATCACAAGGTGGGCATGGGTCAGCGGAGGCCTGAACTACCCTAGCCCCACAAGAAAAGTGAAAAGAAATGAAGCGGCTTATCTACTTGGGCCTCTTCTGGCCCCATATCCTCTTCCTGTCAGAAAAACCACAATTACTTCCCTGCCTAGGACCTTGGTTAAAATGGCAGTCAGGTTCCAATGAAGTCAATAGAGTCCAACCTGCATATTTACAGAAGGACCTCAACAATTTCTGGCAGGTGTCTGCCTGCTCAGAAAAGCAGAACAAAATTGCAACCTGCATGATCAGTGGGTGAGTCCCACATTCAATTTTAACTAACTGTGCTTGCAGTTTATGCTGGGCACACAAGGTTGAAATTGCTCTTTACTGTGTTTAAGGAGAACCTTTTGATAAAAACATTTTAAATTTAGGGCTTTTATTTGAAGGCCCATTACTTGTTGACATGAATACTCGTTTTATATATAAGCATTAATGAAAGGACTGCATCTAAGGAAAGGATTTGTTACAGAATATAAGGATTCCACTTTTGAAACGTTGGCATTGTTTGAATTTTAATTTACCTCACATGAAATGCGCTGTAAATAACACTTTGAATACAGAAACCTACAAGTCTTTCAGGGAAAATTGTTTTTGGAGTTTCATTTTTAGTGATTTTTCATTACTAAGCCAGATTGGTGGGAGACAGGGTTAGCAAACAGCATGCCCAGGCTCTCCCCAAATGAATAGTCTTACTGTCCATCAGAAATATCCCTGGAAGTTGTACAGCCTGGGAACTGTAACCAGCTGGCTTGAATTTTATGCACCCAAAAACTACAGACTCATAACTTCTCACATAGACGAAGGCGGCCAATGAAAAAGATTTTACAGGCATTTCAAATACAGGAAATGCTTGTATAATTAAGTTTTATAAGAAAATATTATATTTGGAATCTTATTTCCTTTGTGGGAAAATCAAGATGGCAACAAAAAGAATTTAAAATAATACATGGGACAGTTTCACGATCTGGCTTTCTGCTGTACTTTATTGGTGGAATTTGATTAATGTTCATGCTTGATTATTTATTATTCAAGAATGATTCATTTTTCTCAGATGTCCTCACTTGGAACTTTATCCATGTATTTTCCTCACTTCAGATTCATATGTTCTTTGTATCTCCATCTATTTGTTGCTGATGCATCAATGTGAAATTTAAACCAATTAGGTTCATAATAAGTGTGAGATACTTGCGTTATGACACAGGAAGCATGAAAAACAAAAATACATTTTATATATATATATATTACACACACACACACACATATATATGTATATATATATATATATATACACTAGTTCATTCCCTGTGACATTACTCATGAGCAGTGAAAGGAGATGGGTATTCTATAAGAAGGGAGATCTTCTGCAGCAATCTTCATGATAAATGAAAAGATAAATTCATGAAAAGAGTGCTGAGTAAGTATTTGGGAGGCATGTTAGATTAAGTAAGAGGTTTGGTGAAGTGAATAGATGAAGGGAGTAATAAGTAGTTGGGGATAGAAAATAATGAAGATTTGGGGGTTCTATTATGTACTGAAGGAATAAGGCTCAAGGTACAGGAATAGTGAAGGACAGTGAATCAGCCAAAGGTAGTAGAAAGCATTAGTGGCAAAGATTAGTATTGGGATATCGAATATTAGGAGCAGAGGCATGGGGTGGTGAGCATTTGGGGATGTGTTGAATATGGAGGTCCTGAATGGTTGAAGATGCGTAATGGAGCCAGCGGGTAACTGAAGATGTGAATGAGCAGTGTGAAGAGTGAGCAATAGGAAAAGTGAATAACTAGGAGTTGTACAATCGGCATTGGGGATAGTATGATTGTAGAGTGGGGGAAACAGAGATTTTTGCTCCAGCAGTGTCCTTGGATACCTGACTATGATAACTGTGATAAATTAATTCCATTTTCTAACTATTAACAAAACACATGTTAATGGTAGCCTTTGTATTTGCTTGGAATCTTTCAATATTCTATTAAAAAAAAGACTTGCATTCATATGGAGCCTTTCATGACGTCTTAAAGTGCTTTAAGCCAATCAAGTGCTTCTGATGTGTTGAAACTGTTGTAATGCAGAAAATGGGGCAACCAATTTGCACACAGCAAACTCGCACAAAAGCAATGGATAATCTGTTTTTGTGATGTTGATTGAGGGATAAATATTGGCCAGGAAACTGGGTATAATTCCCCTGCTCTTCTTCAAAATATTGTCGTGGGATCTTACCTTGGTTTACCGTTCTTCTGAAAGACAGCAACTCTGACAATGGAGCACTTGCTCAATACTGCATTAGAGAATCAGCTTTTGATTTTTGTGATCAAGCCCAGGAGTGGGATTTGAACTTTTTGAATCTGAACTGGAATCTTCTGATTCAGAGGCAAGAGTGTTACCCACTGAGCCAAAGCTGGTATTTATTCCAAAAGATAACTACGGATGAGGGCCATTCAGTCCGTCCAGCTCAATCTTTCATAGAAACTTAGAATTCTTCCCATCACAGCAACTGACTGCATTGTGAACAACTTGGGAGTATTTGCTTCCACTGTTCTACTCAGATTACCTTCCCTGGTATTAACTATTCTTTGCTTAAAGAAATGCTTCCAGATATCTGTAATTATTTTTGGAAAAGAAATGGATGAGGAAAATGTTGGTTAGTATCTACCTCCCTAGGTAGTATTCTGGCAGGTTATATCCTCCACTCTGTTATGACCCTGCTGCAACCCTGGCACACCTTCCCGGCAAGGATCATTTGGTGGGTGGGATGGACGTCTGGCAAGATTGCCATCACAAATTGGAGTGTGGCATTGAAGAAAGGGATATTTCTATGGGTGTAGCAAGATCAGAAGAGATGGTAGTGATGTTAAAAGAGCAAAATCATTCTGAAGACTGGAAGCAAGGTTCCACTGGATGACTCAGCCACGACCAAGGCTCCACTGGTTGACTCAGCCAAGACCAGGATCTTGGATATCTAATTGAAGGGTTGAAATGGAGAGAGAGAGAGAAGGCCGCTACAAGGAATGCCACCCATGCTTTCTGAGTTGTAAGTTGTAATAACGTGCAGATGCTGGGACTATGTGCTTGATATGCAAGCCTTGCGTGTCTTCCCACCTTCCCCCTTCTCCCCACCAGCCCCCCATCACCCCCCGCCCCCATCAAAAATACGTTGGCTAGAGAAGAAAAAGCCAGCAACAAATCTGTGGTGATGGGGTTGGGGAGGGGTGGGGGAGATGGATGGTTTGCAACACATATCATAGCTCAGTGTCATAAAATTTCTGTCCCTTTGAGGTAAATGTTGAACCGTCGATAACATTTAAATCTTAAACTTCATTCTGCGGTTTGTTTTCAGCTAATTCAGAAAGGCACTCAATAGCCTTTTACACCATGAAGAGGTATACCAGAATTCCACTAATGCTTGGTCGAATTTTTTGTACATGTTCAGATGCCCTATGTAAATGAAACCAACAGAGTGAATGATAGCTCTGGAAATCAATATCAATTTCAAGTTTTTGAGTTGTCAGAGATTCTGTAGATTTTAAGTTTAAATTGTAAATTCAATTTTGTATTGTCCTCATTTTGTTATGTATTTTAGTTTGGACATTCAGAAAGGTTAAAGAGAAAAAAAATGGTGACTGGATTTTAAAAAAGGTCTTGAGCAATTTTATTTGTTGAATGTTATACTTGGGTAGATTTCCATGAGTCTGCATTGTTCCAAAAAGTATGACACAAAAGTATAATGCTGAAATGTGATGCAAGAAATGCTTCAGCAGAGCGTTGCATTGATATCAAGATAGATTACATGTTTGGAGGTTTAGATCAGCTTTTAGAAATTGGTTTCCTGTCATAAACACCAAATATATGATCTCGGTTGAGAAAATTCATGTTGGTTGATCTGGTGATTTTGATGATCAGGTAGAAATTTTTGAAGGCATCTTTTCCTTGGGTACCCATGATTGAAAATACAATTGGTTGGGCTACACGAAAAGAAATCAAGACCCATATTGTATCATTTTATATTTTGCCATTTACACAACTATAAGATTTGGGTTGGATGCTTGGTAAATTATGATACAGAAAAGAAACTAACTGTTTCAAAACTAATCTGACTGTTTTTATTTTTTTCAGAAATATGTAGTGAATAAACAGATTGCTTGGTATTTATTACTAAGCTGATGATATCTTAAAATGTGTGAATAAAATTCAAGTAGTTTATGAACTCCAAATTTTATGATGCGTCACACTCCTGAACACATTTCTAGCTATTTTTATTCTATATTTGATGCATTCCTCCATTAATTTTCTGATTCAGAGCATTTCTTTTGGACCTCAGATCTGCCATTACCACAGGCACTTGTTTCTAAATTCAACCTTAAGGCTTTTATGGCTTAGAATCATGTGACAGGAAGAGCAACTCTTGACAAGATTAGGACACTGACAAGGGAGTTCTACTGGGAAATAATATTTGTGGTCCATTTGAAAGACAGGAAGAAAGTTTTAGTGAGAAATATTGGGCTGTCTTTCACTAGGTTATGTCTTTCCTTCATATATAGCATATTGGATAATAGATGGCTGGTAGCCCATTACAAGGTAGCAATTCAATCAAGTGTATCTCAAAACATTATGAATCATGAAATACTGCCTTTTTATTATTTTTATTATTTGTGATTGGCTGTGTATGGGTTAATTATTGACTTTTTTTCAGGACAATAGAGACTGTGATGCAAATGGAAGGTTAATAAAGATGATAGTGATGTGAGAACTCTATGGATATCACATATGTCATTCAAACATCATCATATATTATTCTGAGTTGAAAGAAGAGGCAAATAATAGTGGGAAATAAAATGCTGTCCTTTAAACACTCTTTTTATTCCAATTCTCCACATACTGCAGGATATGTTCTTGATATCATCGATTGGGAGAATTGAAAAGCAATAATCCTTGAGATAATTTCTAGCATTAGAGTTTCAATGTGACCTTTCATGCGCTTTAATAAAAGTCACTTTCCAGAAACCATCAATTAGTTTGACATATTTCTGATGCCCATCCACATTTATCAAGCAATTGCAACAGTTGTCTTAATGTTGTTGCTGAGCTTATCATTCAGATATCCACACCCGGTTCAAAAGTGCTGTTCTGGGTGCTAACATCATTAGATGGGCATTCTCAGTGGCTACTGATGGTTATTTCTATTACATTGATCCTTATACAAAATATGTGGTCTATTTGAAAGAAAGGAAGACACTTTTAGTGAGAAAAAATGGGCTTTCTTGCACTAGACTTTGAACACTAGGTTTTGAAATGACCAAGAAATGTCCTACATAACAAAAAAGACCAGTTCTATTTGTTTTAGATCAACATAATAGAAGCATCATTCTTTGAGGCCAATTGAAGAACATTATTGATGTTCATTTTGCTAAATGACTATTCTGCGCTTGATCAATGCCAGCATTTCGACTTGAGTATGAATTGATTAGAATTCAATTATACTTGTTATTTATCCAGTTCCATTCCATTCGAATATCCATGCCAAGATGTATAATTCAGTATATTTGAACACATGGAGCTGTCTTTCCTTTCCTGTTTGGAGTCTTAAATAGGCTTATCGGAGGGGTCTTTTGACCAACTCACTACAAAGGAAAGTAAAAGATTCGTTATTGCTGCCAGAACCACTTTGTGATGCCAGCTGAGATTCTGTTTAGAATGGACAGTATGTTGTGAATGTTCTGAGTTAGTCAATCCAGGAAAATCACAATCATCATTAACTGCAATAGTGAATGGAGGTATGATGATGAACTTTTCTTGGTTTTGGCAATGGTATTGTTGGAGTGGCACAGACGTTCCAGGAACTTATGGCGCAGCATAAATAATTGCATAACTCATGCTTTTATTTGTTGGAACCTCTACACTGGAATAATGGTGCACAGTGTTGATGTGCTATTAATATGGATCAAATTTCCAAGAAATTGTTGACCAGTATTCTTTCCCTACAATTCAGTAGTGAAACATAAATTCCACTATGTGGATGCTAACCCATGACTTGGTCTTCCACTTTGACCGAGTTGGAATAATTTGCAGGGTTTTTTTTTATTTCCCACAAAACATACACACGTTCTTAAGACACTGTGCTGGCTTTTTGGCATTCTTTTTAATCAAAAAAAATTGAAGTTAGCTCAAAATATTACCTTAAAGAGGCCTTACAGTATGCACATTCTAAATACTAAGTTCATTGCTTAATTGTGATTCCCAAACTTTTAGAAAGTTACTGATATTCTACCTCAGTAATTTGATACTAGAATTGTTCATCATGATCAAACTTACTTGTGGGAGAAACAAAACAAAAACAGAATTACCTGGAAAAACTCAGCAGGTCTGGCAGCATCGGCGGAGAAGAAAAGAGTTGACGTTTCGAGTCCTCACGACCCTTCAACAGAACCGAGTAATATTAGGAGAGGGGTGAAATCTAAGCTGGTTTAAGGTGGGGGAGGGGAGAGAACCTCTTCACCATTATTCACAACACCGCAGATGCAATTTTGGCACTCCCTTTGGCTACCCAAGAAAAGGTATTGCATTGTCTTAAATGGGGCTCTCTTGGGATGTATTTAAAAACTAAGCTCTGACTCCCTTTTCCAAAAAGTGTTTAATTTACCTATAGTGTATTGATTGTGTTGAGAGTATTTTTTCTCCTCATTATTTATTTAATAATGCTTATTTGCAAGAATACACAGATTCCAAGCACTTTCTTGGAGATCAGAGAGGTGGCAAATAATGCACAATTGACAGCTAGTCAGGAAGAAAAGTCTGCAATAATAATTGTGAATCTCCTATTACCATTGTTAGATGTATTTTACAAATAAAGACAAAGGGCGGAATCGTCCCAGATTTGCACTAAGTGCGGTAGCGTGCGGAGAAAACAACATTTTACCCACTGGCTACAATGGTGGCTTTTACGTCATATCATACCAAATCTGCCGCACTAATTATGCATTCCCGGGAAATGCGCCATTTCCATGGCGGGCGGGCTCTAGTTCACCCGCCACGCCATCATCTCGCCGCTTCATCACGCCAGGTGCCATATTTAAAGTGCAGCTGCATGCATACCTCTCAGTGCTTCCAGCCCACAGCTGCTGCAAAGAAGACATGGCCCTGAAAGGCAAGAAAACTGCAGCCTGCAGGTTCAATGACACGTCCCTTGAATGCCTTGCAGACACAGTGGAGGCTCGCCGGGATGTCCTCTACCCCCGCTCTAGCTGCAAGATGGGCAGCAACATCACTAGACCGGCTTTGGAGGCGGTGGCAGCGGTGATCAGCGCCAACACCCTGCAAAAGAGGACAGCCACCCAGTGGCACGAGAGGATCAATGTTCTCCATCATTCCACCAGGGTAAGTCACTCTTCTCATCACTCTCAACTCACACACTCACAAACCTATCACACATCCACAGGGCTCTCACTCACTGCCTGTTCAAGGGCCATCATTATTCACTCTCTCACACGCACCTTCATTGTCCTCATACCGTCCATGGGACCATTCACCACCCACACATGCCCAGCATACTTATCATCTGACCTGGCATCATCCTGCTTACACTCTCTCCATCTTTTTACGCAGGACAAGCTGGCACACAACAAGAGGGAGAGGTTGCTTACTGGTGGAGGAATGCCTGAAATCAAGGACCTCACGGACTTTGAAAACAGAGCCATCCAGCTGTCTGACGAGGATCTGGACCATTCTTCTGCTGACGGTGAAGTCAGCAGTGCTCTACCAAGTGAGGATCCAGTAGTACAACATCCATCAAACAATCAGTGCGCCCTGCTTCAAAGGCCACTGCCATGCACTAATAATCTCTCCCTGCTTTCACAGGCGCATCTGGGAACAGCTGACGGAGTCCACGACCCAGGGCCTCCAATCAAGCCCCAAACAATCCTCTGAAGAGGAATCTGAAGGTGCCGTCTTTGAAGTCCCATCACAGTGCTCAACCATACCCTCCAACAGCACAGAGGCACACACTTTGGTGGGAGCTAGCTTTAGAGTAGCCTCGGATCACAATCTGGTGAGGGCATCACACTGTCTGATCCACAGCAGGCGGAGGCAGGGACTTCTCAGGTTCCCAGAACTCAGAGGACTGCTGGAGGCCAGAACGTTGCTGAGTCCGACTCAGATGATGAGCCTCTGGACTCGGCCAGTTGCTGGAGCTGCAAAGGGAAGCTCGGGAACATCAGGAAGGGATGTCCACTGTGCTCCTCAGATTGCAAGGCATGGTGGAGAAATCCATCCACCTACAGGCTGAGAGATAGTGCCGGCATGCCAATGCACTGAGGCCAATACAGGTAGGATAGCGGCCGCCATGGACACCTTGGTCCAGGACGGCGCTCCTGCATTGTTGCCTGGGCTGAACTCCATCGCTGATCCCATAGTTGGCTTCCAACAGTGTGTATGGGAGAGGGATCTGGGGCAGTCCGATCTCACTCCAGCTTCCCCTTCTCCTCAAGGAGTCAGCTGGGGGCTCTCCGGCACCCACAGAGAGGAGCATCAGGAGGTGCACACCCGGGGACATCCACCCTGGAGACTCCAGGAGTGTCCAGCCCATTCATAGAAACTAGGAGCAGGAGTAGGCCATTCAGCCATTCGAGCCTGCTCCGCCGTTCATTATAATCATTGCTGATCATCCAACTCAATAGCCTGCTCCCGCTTTCTCCCCATACCTTTTGATCCCTTTCGCCCCAAGAGCTATATCTAACTCCTTCTTGAAAGCATACAATGTTTTGGTCTCAACTACTTTCTGTGGTAACGAATTCCACAGGCTCACCACTCTCTGGGGGAAGAAATTTCTCCTCATCTCAGTCCTAAATGGTCTACCCCATATCCTCAGACTGTGACCCCTGGTTCTGGACTCCTCCACCATCGGGAATATCCTTCCTTCATCTACCCTGTCTAGTCCTGTTAGAATTTTATAGGTTTCTATGAGATCCCCCCTCATTCTTCTGAACTCAAGCGAATATAATCTTAATCGACTCAATCTCTCCTCATATGTCAGTCTCGCCATCCCAGGAATCAGTCGGGTAAACCTTTGCTGCACTCCCTCTATAGCAAGTACATCCATCCTTAGATAAGGAGACCAAAACTGCACGCAATATTCCCGACGTGGTCTCACCAAGGCCCTGTACAATTGTAGCAAGACATCCCTGTTCCTGTACTCGAATCCTCTGGCTATGAAGGCCAACATACCATTTGCCTTCTTTACCGCCTGCTGCACCTGCATGCTTACCTTCAGCAACTGGTGTACAAGGATACCCAGGTCTCGTTGCACATTCCTCTCTCTCAATTTATAGCCATTCAGATAATAATCTGCCTTCCTGTTTTTGCTACCAAAATGGATAATCTCACAATTATCTACATTATACTGCATCTGCCATGCATTTGCCCACTCACTCAGCTTGTCCAAATTACACTGAAGCATCTCTGCATCCTCCTCACAGCTCACCCGCCCACCCAGCTTTGTGTCATCTACAAATTTGGAGATTTTACATTTAATTCACTCATCTAAATCATTAATATATATTGTGAATAACTGGGGTCCCAGCACCGATCCCTGCGGTACCCCACTAGTCACTGCCTGCCATTCGGAAAAAGACCCGTTTATTCCTACTCTTTGTTTCCTGTCTGCCAACCAGTTTTCTATCCATCTCAATACACTACCCCCAGTCCCATGCGCTTTAATTTTACACGCCAATCTCTTATGTGGGACTTTGTCGAAAACCTTCTGAAAGTCCAAATAAACCACATCCACTGGCTAGCCCCTCATCAACTCTACTAATTACATCCTCGAAAAATTCCAGTGGATTTGTCAAGCAGGATTTCCCTTTCATAAATCCATGCTGACTCTGTCCGATTCTGCCACTGTTTTCCACGTGCTCAGCTATTAAATCTTTTATAATGGACTCTAGAATTTTCCCCACTACCGACATCAAGCTGACTGGTCTAAAATTCCCTGTTTTCTCTCTGCCTCCCTTTTTAAATAGTGGGGTTACATTAGCTACCCTCCAATCCATAGGAACTGTTCCAGAGTCTATAGAATCTTGAAAGATGACCACCAATGCATCCACTATTTCTAGGGCCACTTCCTTATATACTCTGGGATGTAGATTATGAGGCCCTGGGGATTTATCGGCCTTCAATCCCATCAATTTCCCCAATACCATTTCCCTACTAATACTGATTTCTTTCAGTGCCTCCCTCTCAATAAACCCTGTGTTCCCCAACATTTCTGGTATGTTATTTGTGAAGACAGAACCAAAGTATGTATTTATTTGGTCAGTCATTTGTTTGTTCCCCATTATAAATTCCCCTGTTTCTGACTGTAAGGGGCCTACATTTGTCTTCACCAATCTTTTTCTTTTCACATACCTATAGAAACTTTTACAGTCAGTTTTTATGTTCCCCGCAAGCTTACTCTCGTAATCTATTTTCCTCTTCTTAATCAATCCCTTGGTCCTCCTTTGCTGAATTCTAAACTCCCAATCCACAGGTCTGTTGTTTTTTTTCTGGCCAGTTTATATGCCTCTTTCTTGCATCTAATACTATCTCTAATTTCCCTTGTAAACCATGGTTTGGCCACCTTTCCTATTTTACTTTTGTGCCAGACAGAAATAAGCAATTGTTGCAGTTCACCCATGCGCTCTTTGAATGTTTGTCATTGCCTATCCACTGTCATCCCTTTAAGTAACGTTTCCCAATCCATCATAGCCAACTCGCGCCTCATACCATCGTAGTTTCCTTTATTAAGATTCAGGACCCTAGTCTCAGAATCAACTGCATCACCCTCCATCTTGATGAAGAATTCCATCATATTATGGTCGCTCATCCCCAAGGGGCGTTGCACAACTAGATTGCCAATTATTCCTTTCTCATTGCACAATACCCAGTCGAGGATGGCCTGTTCTCTCATTGGTTCCTCAACGTGTTGGTCCAGAAAAACATCCCGTATGCATTCCAGGAATTCCTCCTCTGTGGTATTGTTACTAATTTGATTTGCCCAATCTATATGCATATTAAAGTCACCCATAATTACAGATGTTCCTTTATTACATGCGTCTCTAATTTCCTGTTTAATGCCATTCCCAACATCACCACTACAGTTTGGAGGTCTATATACAACCCCCACTAACGTTTTTTGCCCCTTAGTGTTTCTCAGCTCAACCCATACAGATTCCACATCGTCGGAGCTAATATCTTTCTTCACTATTGCGTTAATTTCCTCTTTAACCAGCAATGCAACTCCACCGTCTTTTCCTTTTTGTCTGTCCTTCCTAAATACTGAATACCCCTGGATGTACAGTTCCCATCCCTGGTCACTCTGCAGCCATGTCTCCGGAATCCCGACTATATCTTACCTGTTTACACCTATTTGCGCGGTTAATTCATCCACTTTATTGCGAATGCTCCTCGCATTAAGGCACAAAGCCTTAAGGCTTGTCTTTTTAACATTACTTGTCCCATTCCCACTATTTTTCACTGAGGCCCTGTTTGGTTCTTGCCCTTGATTTCTCTGACTATCACTTTTCTAATTCCGCTTTCTGTCTTTTGTTCTTGTCTTTGATTCCCCTTCCTCTGACTCCTTGCATAGGCTCCCATCCCCCTGCCATTTTAGTTTAAACCCTCCCCAGCCACTCTAGCAAATGTTCCCCCTAGGACATCAGTCCCGGTCCTGCCCAAGTGTAACCTGTCCAGTTTGTACTGGTCCCACCTCCCCCAGAACCGGTCCCAATGCCCCAGGAATCTGAAACCCTCCCCTTCACACCATCTCTTCAGCCATGTATTCATCCGATATATCCTGCTATTTCTACTCTGACTGGCTCGTGGCACTGGTAGTGATCCTGAGATCACTACCTTTGAGGTCCTGCTTTTCAACTTACTTCCTAACTCCCTATATTCTGCTTTTAGGACCTCATCCCTTCTTTTACCTATGTCATTTGTACCAATGTGTACCACGACCACTGGCTGTTCACCCTCCCCCTTCAGAATGTCCTGTAGCCGGTCTGAGACATCCTTGACCCTGACATCAGGGAGGCAACATACCATCCTGGAGTCTCGTTTGCGGCTACAGAAACACCTATGTATTCCCCTTACAATTGAATCCCCTATACCTATTGCATTTCCACACTTTTTACTCCTCCCCTGTGCAGCAGAGCCAATCGCTGTACAACGAATTTGGCTGTTGCTGCTTTCTCCTGAGAGTCCATTCCCCCCAACAGTATCCAAAGTGGTATATCTGTTTTGTAGGGGAATAGCCACAGGAGATTCCTGCACTGCCTGCCTAGTCCTCTTGGTTTGCCTGGTGGTCACCCATTCCTTTCCTGCCTGTGGACTCTTAGTCTACGGTGTGACCACCTCTCCATACGTGCTATCCACGATACTCTCCGCCTTGTGGATGCTCCACAGTGTCCCTAGCCGCCGCTCCAGCTCCAAAACCCGGGCTTCCAGGAGCTGCAGCTGGAGACACTTCCTGCACACATGCTGGCCCCGGGCCACATAGAGCAGGAGGAGCACACCACGACTTTGAGCTCTCCTGCCATGACTTACCCCTTTAAATTAAATTAAACCTTTTGGAAGATAATTAATATCAATTACTCTTGGGCCCTTCTTCCCTGCTCCTCGTTGTTACAGAATATAGCCCCTACAAACGATGAACCACAAAATAAGACCTTAAAAACTATAAGCAATAAAAGTAGTAAATGCTTACCTGGCCGTACTCACGGCACTCAAAGGATCACCTCGTTCCCTCCTCACCGAACTCCCTCAGTCACCCTTGCTCTCCCAGCATCTCTTCAACTCCCGACTCCTCTTCAATTCTCAGCTCCTCTCACGCTCCTTTTCAATTCCCGACTCCTCTCGCAGTCCTCTTCAACTCCCGACTCCTCTTGCAGTCTTCTTCAACTCCCAACTCCTCTCTCGTTCCTCTTCAACTCCCGACTCCTCTCGCGCTCCTCTTCAATTCCCGACTCCTCTCGCGCTTTTCTTCAACTCCTGACTCCTCTCGCGCTTCTCTTCAACTCCTGACTACTCTCGCGCTTCTTTTCAACTCCTGGCTCCCCTTGCGCTCCTCTTCAACTTCTGACTCCTCTCGTGCTTCTATTCAACTCCCGACTCCTCTCGTGCTTCCCTTCAACTCCTGACTCCTCTCGCGCTCCTTTTCAACTCCCGGCTCCTCTCGTGCTCCTTTTCAACTCCTGACTCCTCGAGGTGCTGCTGACTGCCTGTGCCAGAGTTCTCCTCTCACACTCTCTAGGTCTAGGTTTCAAATCCCCTCTTCCTGTGACCCCAGCAGCTCCAGCTCCACAACGCGAGGAGGGTGCCACTACCACACAGCAGGTTCCTGAAAGCAGGCTGGGGCCATGCAGGTCTCTGCCATCCAGAGGACACCCTTCAAGGTCATCACAGACAGGGCGTAACAGTCAGCAGGCTGCCTCCACCTCTGCTGTGGATGTTCGGGGAGCACCAAGACATAGTGGCAGGGCTAGGAAGGTTAAGAAAATGTAGTTGCACAGCCTGGGCACGAGTGTTAACCACTTGTACATAATGTTCATAGTGAATTTTAACAGCACAGAAGGAGGCCACTCAGCCCATCGTGTCTGCACCGGCTCTCCAAATGAGCATTATGACTTAGTGTCATTGCCCTGCCTTTTCCTCGTACCTTTGCACATTGTTTCCATTCAAATAGTCATCTAATGCCCTCTTGAATGCCTTGATTGAACCTGCCTCCACCACACTTCCAGGCAGTGCATTCCAGACCCGAACCACTTGTGTGAAAAAGATTTTCTCATGTCACATTTGCTTCTTTTGCAAATAACTTTAAGTCCATGCCCTCCCGTTCTTGATCCTTTTATGAGCAGGAAAAGCTTCTCCCTATCTACTCTGTCCAGCCCCCTCATGATTTTGAACATCTGTATCAAATCTCCTCTTAGTCTTCTCCTCTCCAAGGAGAACGATCCCAATCTCTCCAATCAATCTTCATAGCATTACCCTCAACAACCTTTTCTGTTACCTCTTCAAAAAACTCCAGCAAGTTAGTTAAACACGATTTCCCCTTTAGAAATCCATGCTGGCTCTTCCTTATCAACCCATATTTTTCCATGTGACTACTAATTCTACCCTGTATAATTTTTTCTAGAATCTTTCCCAACACTGAAGTTAAACTGACTGGTCTGTAATTGCTGGGCTTATCCTTACAGCTTTTTTTGAACAAGGGCTTAATGTTTGCAATTCTCCAGTCCTTTGGCACCACTCCTGAGTCTAGGGAAGACTGAAAGATTAAAGCCAGTGCCCCTGCAATTTCTACTGTCACTTCCTTCAATATGCTTGGATACATCTCATTCGGTCCCGGTACCTTGTCAACTTTAAGTACCGACAGTCTATTCAACACTTCCTCCTTGTCAATTTTGAATCCTTCTAGTGACAGAGTTTCCTTGTCTGTCACAATGGCCTGGGTAGTATCTACCTCCTTGGTAAAGACAGATGCAAAGTATTTACTTAATACCTCAGCCAAGGCCCCTTCGTCCATGTGTAAATTTCCTTTTAAGTCCCTAATCGGCCCTACTCCTCCTTTTACTACCCTTTTACTTTTTATATGTCTAGAAGACTTTGAGATTCCCCTTTATGTTGGCTGCCAGTCTTTTCTCATAATCCATCTTTGCTTTTCTAATATGCTTTTTCACCTCCCCTCTGAACCTTCTGTATTCCTCTTGGTTCTCAATTGTATTTTCTGCCTGATACCTGTCATAAGCACACTTTTTCTTTTTTATCTTAATTTCAATCTCCTTTTTCATCCAGGGAGCTCTGGATTTATTTGCTCTACCTTTCCCTTTCAATAGAATATACCTTGACTGTGCACATACCAATTTTTTTTTAAGGTGGCCCATTGTTCAGCTACAGTTTTTCCTGCCAATCTTTCCTTCCAGTCTATCTGGCCCAGCTCCGATCTTGCCCCATCGAAGTCGGCTCTTGCCCAGTTAATTATTCTTACTCTAGATTGCCTGTCGTCCTTTCCTATCACCATCCTAAAATGTACAATACGATGATCACTGTCTCCTAAATGTTTCCCCACTGACACTTGATTTATTTGGCCTACATTATTTTCAAGAACCAGGTCCAAATGTGCGCCTTTTCTTGTTGGATTGGACACATATTGCCGTAGAAAATTCTGAACATACTCTAGGAACTTTTGCCCCTCTCCGCCCTTTACGCTACTGCTGTCCCAGTCTACATTCGGGTAATTAAAGTGCCCCATTATAACTACTCTACAGTGCTTGCATCTCTCAGTAATTTCCCTGCAGATTTGTTCTTCTACACCCTTATCATTGTTTGGCAATCTATAGACTACGCCGAGCAATGTAATTGCACCCTTTTTGTTCCTTAGCTCTAGCTATATTGATCCTGTCTTTGAACCCTCTGGGACATCCTCTTTCTCCAGCACTGCAATGCTCTCCTTAACTAATACCGGCACCCCTCCTCCTTTCCTTCCTCTCCTATCTCTTCTCAACACCTTGTACCCAGGAATATTTAACACTCAGTTCTGCTCTTCCTGGAACCAGGTCTCTGTTATTGCTACAACATCATATTTCCACATGGCAATCTGCGCCTGTAACTCCCCAACCTTATTTACTATATTCCATCCGTTATGACATTTTGGAAGGACAGTCAGTTGGGAAAAGGTGGTGGGGTAGCTCTGTTATTGACATGAATGCAGTAGGGAGAGATGACCTTAGTTCTAAAAGTCAGGCAGCTGACTTTTACGTGCCACCAGTGGGCATGTTTCCCGTGGGGACAGGCATGTGAAATGGGGTGGGCACCGATCGTACCACCTTCCCACCCATCCCCGAGCTTACCCCCATAATATGGGGGGCAATCGGGTGCCAAAATCGTTAAAGATAGCATCAAATTGAAAGAAAAAGCATAGAATTTTGCAAAGATTAATGGTAGGTCTGAAGATAGGACAGAATTTAAAAACCAGCAAAGACTGACTCAAAAAAAATGGAGGGAGAAATTAGAATATGAGAGAAAGCTAGTTAGAAATATATAAACCGATACTTTCCACAAATATTTAAGAAGGAAAAGAGTAATTAAAGGGAGAATTGTCCTTTAGAGAGTGAAAACGAGGAATTAATAATGGGAAATAAAGAAATGGCAAAAGCATTGAACAGATATTTTGTCTGTCTTCACCGTAGAAGACACAAATAATATCCCAGAAATAATTGTGAATCAAGAAATGAAAGGGAGGGAGAAACCCAAAACAGTTACAATTGCCAGGGAAAAGGTACTGAAAAAGCTATCAGAACTAAATTCTGACAACCTCCGGGACCTGATGTGCTGCATCCTAGGGTCTTAAAAGAAGTGGCTGCGAAAATAGTAGAATCTTTGATTGTAATTTTCCAAAATTCCCTCGATTCTGGAAAGGCCCCATCAGATTAGAAAATAGCGAGTGTAACTCTTCTATTCAGGAAAGGAGGGAGATAGGAAGCTGGAAACTACAGACCAGTTAACCTCACATCTGGCATGGGGGAAAAGCTCGAATCTATTAATAAGGGGGTTAGAGCAGGGCACTTAGAAAATCTTAATGCAATCAGGCAGAGTTGACATGATTTTGTGAGAGGGAATCGTGTTGGACTAATTTATTAGAGTTCTTTGAGGGTGTACCATGCAACATTCTTAAAGGGGAACCTGTAGATGTGTACTTGGATTTCCAAATGGCATTTGACAAAGTGCCGCATCAAGGTTACTATACAAAATAAGAGCTCATGGTGTAGGGGTTATCTTTTAGCATGGAGAGGATTGGTTAGTTAACAGGAAGCAGAGAGAAGGGATAAATTAGTTATTTGCAGATTGGCAAGCTGTAAGAAATGGGGTGCCACAGGAAACAGTGCTGAAGTCTCAACTATTTATAATCTATATCAATGACTTGGATGAAGGCATGGAACGTTTGCTTGCTAAATTTGCTGTTGGCACAAAAATAGGTAGGACAGTAGGTTGTGAAGAGGAAATAGGGAGTCTGCAAAGGGATACAGATAGGCTAAGTGAATGGGAAAAAATTTGGCAGATGATGTATAATGTGCAAAAATGTGAACGTGGCCACTTTTGCAGGAAGAATACGAAAACAATATATTATTTAAGTGGAGAGAGATTGTAGTGCTCTGCAGTACAGAAGGATCTGGATGTCCTGGTACATGAATCGCAAAAAGTTGGTATGTAGGTACAGCAAGTAATTAGGAAGGCAAATGGAATAGTGTTGTTTTTTGCAAGGGGAATAGAGTATAAAAGTAGGGAAGTTCTGTTAGAGTTGTACAGGGCATTGTTGAGACCGCACCTGGAGTACGTGTACAGTTTTGGTCACCTTACTTACAAAGGGATAAAATTGCTTTAGAAGCAGTTCAGAGAAGGTTCACATGACTGAATCCTGGGATAAAGACGTTATCCTATGAGGAAAGGTTGTACAGGTTGGGCCTGTATCCATTGGAGTTTAGAAGAATGGGAGGTGATCTTATTGAAACATAAGATCCTGAGAGGACTTGACAAGGTGGATGCTGAGAAGATGTTTTCCCTTACAAGAGATACTAGAACAAGGGGACATAGTTTAGGAATGAGGCGTCTCCCATTTAAGATTAAGATGAGGAGAATTTTTTTCTCAAGAGGTTTGTTAGTGTGTGGAATCCTCTTCCCCAGTAGAGGCTTCATCATTGAATATTTTTAAGGCTGAGTTAGATAGATTCTTGATTAACAGGGCAGTCAAAGGTTATAGGAGGTGGAGAGGAAAGTAGAATTGAGGCCACAATCAGATCAGCCATTATCTTATTAAATGGTGGAGCAGACTCGAGGGACCGAATGGCTTGCTCCGGCTCCTACATCGTAAGTTCGTGTGTCAACTATATTTACTTAAACAGTTTTGGTGAGTATTTTTACCCCAAATTTTACTAATACCTTACTGTACATATAGAAAAAAGCAGGGGCAATAAGATTATTTCTGAACTATCCAAACAGGCAAAAGAAGGCGGAATGAGAAAGATGGTTACCTCACATAAGACATTCACACTGCTTTTCCATCTTCAGCCAGCAAGGTGATTTATGTTTTGTGTCGCTAGACCTAGCAATGTTATACGCCATATGCCGGTCTTAGCTTCTTGCTGCAAGATTAAGGGCAGGATTTTCCACACCCGCCCGCTGCCGGGATCTTCCGGTCCCAACACAAGTCAATGGATTTCTGGCTGGGGCACCGCCTCACCCACAGCGGGTCCCACCCACGACAGGGCTGGAAAATCCCAGCCTAAGCCTTGAACAATGCAGAAGACAACCTTGAACAGATGGTTCTGTTCCAGAAAGCAAGTGGGGCACAAATAAAACCCATTACTTATTACAAGCAGCCCATCATGAATGTTATAGGATAGGAGATAATAAAGGTTCTTGGGGTGGGGGGGGTGGCGAGAGTGGTGTTGTGGATGATAAAGTTGGTAGATGACAATGGTTTGTGTAGCAATGACTTTCATTTTCAGCAGATTTAGGAAAGTTTATATACATAGCACTGTCCATGTGCTTACCTTGTGCTATTTTTTTACAGACATGTCCCAAAGCCCAGAATATTGAATCCATATTGTGCAGCTATCCAAACAATGTATTATTGTACCCAAAATTCTGCCAAACCACTCAAAGCAGGCGCCAGCCCAAACAAATATTTTAGAGAATACCACTAAGTTTGGTGAGGCAGGGCAAGTGATCACAACAGAGGAAGAGGAATACATAGTGGGGGAAAAAAGCACCTGTCAAACTGAGCACAGGAGCAGCATGGCCACAGAGGCCATGGATCAGCTCCTCAACTTCTTCATCTGGGACATAGGATTTATGTGCACATTATTTCACACTTAGTACATCTCTCTCCCAGCTGCTTCTAATCATTGTTCCAGGTTGATCTTCCATATCTTAAACTACCATTGAAAAGTTCCTTATTAAAAAAGTTCCTTATTTAATAAGAAAGCACAAAACTGCCAAAGCTGCTCAGGTTTGGATTGCTGCGTGACCTTCCTGAACTATATTACCGTTACACAGTACAGCATTCAGTCATGGCTGCCAGCTAATGTTCAGCAGGTTCAGCATCCAAATAAAAAACTATTGTTTCAGACCTTTGATTTTGCACTTTTGTATTGTTTTGCAGTCAGGTGTACTGTTGACCGTACATATCTGATATTCGATTTTTAATTTGCTTATGTTACATTCGTGGCATGAGTTTATCCTTCTAAACCATTGGGCCAATCCCAATAGTTGCCAGCTGAGGTTTGACTAAACTTCCAATCTAGTCTTGATTTAGCCTAATTAACTTTGAACAATGAGTGAGAATGGATCACACATACAAATACTTACAAGCATGTTTCTGATGGGAAGGGAAGAGCAAAAACTTGTAATCATATCTTCAAATGTTCTGACTTATCCAGACTTCTGGACCAAAGTCTAATTCTTCATTTAAAAATGTAATCTCTGAAGTATCAATCCTGAGGAGCCTCTATTTTCATTTTTGTTAATATTAATTACCCTGAAAATAATAAATTCATCGAGAAGGAATGGCAAAATAGTGTGAAACTTATTCTCCGAGAGGAGGACTAGACGGTAAATTTATGATTTAAGCATAAACATTTTTCTAACTCGAGCACAGGTAGGTGAGAATTCTTTATTGTGTGAACTAAGCCCCAGTTTGCCTTCATCAATGTCACTCAGATTGTTGGATGAACTGTTCTGAAGGAGATAGCTGAAGAGATAGTGGAGGCGTTAGTGGTGATCTTTAAGGAATCACTGGAGTCAGGGAGGGTCCCAGAGGACTGGAAAATCGCAAATGTAACCCCCCTGTTTAAGAAGGGAGTGAGGCAAAAGACGGGAAATTACAGGCCGATTAGCCTGACCTCGGTCGTTGGTAAGATTTTAGAGTCCATTATTAAGGATGAGATTTCAGAATACTTGGAAGTGCATGGTAAAGTAGGGCAAAGTTAGCATGGTTTCATCAAGGGGAGGTCATGCCTGACAAATCTATTAGAATTCTTTGAGCAGGTAACGAGCAGGTTAGACAAAGGAGAGCCAATGGATGTTATCTACTTGGACTTTGTCAAGGCCTTTGACAAGGTGCCGCACAGGAGACTGCTCAGTAAGATAAGAACCCATGGTGTTAGAGGCGAGGTACTAGCATGGATAGAAGATTGGCTGTCTGGCAGGAGGCAGAGAGTGGGGATAAGGGGGTCCTTCTCAGGATGGCGGCCGGTGACTAGTGGAGTTCCGCAAGGGTCAGCGTTGGGACCACACCTTTTCACTTTATACATAGACGGGGAGGCTGCAGAAGGATTTGGACAGGTTAAGAAAATGGGCAAAGAAGTGGCAGATGGAACACAATGTGGGCAAGTGTGAGGTCATGCACTTTGGTAGGAAGAATAGAGGCATAGACTATTTTCTAAATGGGGAGAGAATTCAGAAATCTGGAGTGCAAAGAGACTTGGGAGTCCTAATCCAGGATTCTCTTAAGGTTAACTTGCAGGTTGAGTCGGTAGTTAGGAAGGCAAATACAATGTTGGCATTTATTTCGAGAGGACTAGAATATAAAAGCAGGGATGTGCTGCTGAGGCTTTATAAGGCTCTGGTCAGACCACATTTAGAATATTGTGAGCAATTTTGGGCCCCGTATCTCAGGAAGGATGTGCTGGCCCTGGAGAGGGTCCAGAGGAGGTTCACAAGAATGATCCCAGGAATGAAAGGCTTAACATATGAGGAACATTTGAGGACTCTGGGTCTATACTCGATGGAATTTAGAAGGATGAGGGGGGGATCTGATTGAAACTTACAGAACACTGAAAGGCCTGGACAGAGTGGACGTGGGAAAGATGTTTCCATTAGTAGGAGAGACTAGGACCTGAGGGCACAGCCTCAGAGTAAAGGGAAGACCTTTTAGAACAGAGATGAGGAGAAACTTCTTTAGCCAGAGAGTGGTAAATCTATGGAATTCATTGCCACAGAAGTCTGTGGAGGCCAGGTCATTGAGTGTATTTAAGACCGAGATAGATAGATTCTTGATTGGTAAGGGGATCAAAGGATACGGGGCGAAGGCGGAAGAATGGGGTTGAGAAAATTATCAGCCATGATTGAATGGCGGAGCAGACTCGATGGGCCGAATAGCCTAATTTCTGCTCCTATGTCTTATGGTCTTGGGAAGTAGGGAAGTAGGTAGCTCACTCCACATATTAGACATCAGTGGAAACTACACAGATAAAAAGGATGGTATCCATACTGTCCTAGAACGTAGCAAATTGATTTTGTACAGTGCCTGTGATGGAGCACTCCAAGGAAAGGAAAATGTGGTGCTCTATAAAACAAGCTCCAAAACTTTACCAGGCAGGAAATAACAGACCTGTAATAAAAACAGAATATGCTGGAAAAACTCAGCGGGTCTAACAGCATCTGAGGAGAGAGAAACAAAGTTGACAGCATCTGTAGAGAGAAACAGAGTTAATATTTCGAGTCTGTATAACTAAAGAACTAATACGGACTCGAAATGTTAACTCTCTTTCTCTATCCATAGCTGCTGTCAGGCCTGCTGCAATTTTCCAGCATTTTCAGTTTTTATTTCAGATTTCCAGCATCCGCAGTATTTTGCTTTTATCTTAATAATAGACCCGTTTTCATTTCCAGTTGTGATTGGCCTTCAGTTTATTTTTTATATTACACATTCCCTGCAATCCCATGTGCTAAGATGTATCATGTTTGACCTTAGCAATAAACCCTGATTAAATATATAGCAATGTATCTATTAAGTATACTGTATCTAAAACTGTGGTAAATATATATATATATTTGTATATTGTGAGGGAGTCAATATTTTTGAGTTTCTGTCAGTTTTTGGTGTGGAGCAATTGTAATTTAGTACCTGTGGGAGTGACCTTTGGTTGACTGGAGGCACAGAATGTACCAGTTGATACATTAGACCTTTCCTCAGAACAGAGGTTTACCTGTTGTAAGATTTAACAGGAAATAGATCAGTCCAAAGGGCAGTTGTTGGTAGCAGCTCAGCTGGGATGCTAGGGCTCAGAGCAGCCTAAGAGCGGTTGTCTACCAGAGAGTTGGGAGGTGAACAGTGGCTGTTGGCAACAGCATTGCTGAGGAGCTGGCTGTATTTAGGCGCTGGAGTGTGGCCTGGTCAACACAGTGGGACGGAGTCTCAGAAGTAAGTCAACTTAGCTGGAAAAGAAGGCAAAGAAGGCTAGATCTAGAAGCAGGTCTGAGAAAGATTTGGAATAGTGTGCCTTTTCATGAGGACTGTACCTGTGGAACTCGGGTGGCAGAACTGCCATCGGCTGGGAATCAGACAAGCTCTTTGAAGGAGAGGAGCTGAAATTCCTCATGAGGAAGACAGAATTTTGTAGGTTTTTTGTGAGTCACAGTGATCACTGAAGGTTGGGTGGGTTGATAATAAAATTTGTGCAGTCTGTCTTGGCAGTGTCTGCCATTTAATGTGCAGTTTGTGGTGTGTTTGACCATGGTTTGCCTATTAATTCTCGTTAAACTCATATTAATTCTGGATGTTACTGTATAAGATAATAGTCTTGACTGTTTGCTTTGTTGACTCTTGTAGAGTAAAATTTCTTCTGTTTGTTTAAAACCATGGAATCTTGTAGTTTTATTCTCTTAGTAAATACCTGAGAATTCAAATTTTGTTTACTTTACAACAAAAGTTACTGGTCCCTAACCGGAGCATCATAAAATATATATGTTGTTCTGAATAGTCATTTTTAAATAATAATCTATTAATTAGAGCTAAAAAAAACAAAATTAACAATGCAAAAAGTTCACCCCTGAATTGCCTGACTTGTAATGGATTCAATATGGAATTTGCAAAGGATTAGGTAGCTCATTTCACAGCAAATAGAAGGCATGGGGATAGAGTTTCTAGTTTGTCACAATCTGAGCATAAATTGTGCTCAGGTTTGCACTAGTTTTCTGAAATAAAGTTATGGTTTGCTGGTTTCTGCTCAACTTCATTTCCGTAATCATAAATGTTAAATCTTCCATTAACCAACATTTTGAAGCATGATTTTTTTTTTTCTTGATACTCATTGATATATTTAAGCATGGTAACCTGGTGCAGTTTTATTAATACAGCTAAAAATGGATCTATCACTAAAAAGCATTTTTAATAAGTGTCTAGTTCACCTGTGAGCAACCCAATTTTAAATAACTGAAAATAACTTTGAAAAACTATACAGAACTTTTTAATTCTTGTACAGTAGCCAGTTTCTTAGTATGTTCATTTTGTGAATGTTTAAAAGCTTTTAGAAGTTGTCTACTAGTGCCCGTATACCATTTTCAAAAAATACCCTTAATTTTATAAGCCTCATCGAAGGGCCACAGACATGGGTAATTAACAGAAATTCGCTATGCTGATTATTCAATCTGGGAGTGCCCAGTTTTGTGGGTGCGCTGCTTCCAGAAAGATTTTTTAAAAATCAAGGCAAAGATCACAGGTACTCGATTTGCACTGGGCTTAACTTGCACAAGAACAGGAATAGACAATTTATCCTCTCAAACCTATTCTACCCTTAACTGAGATCATTTCTGCTCTTTGGCCTAGCTCCATATAACCATCTTTGCCCCATATCCCTTTGGTTGACAATCTTATCAACCTCAGATTTAAAATTAACAATTGATTTTGCATTCATTATCATTTGTGGAAAAGTTACAAATTTCTACCACACTTTGCATGTAGAAGTGCTATCTAATTTCACTTCTAAAAAGGCTGGCTCTGACTCTTGACTATGCCCTCTAGTCCTAGACTGTTCAACTAACAGAAATAGTTTCTCCTAATCTATCATATCTGTTCCCCTTAATATCTTAGAAAGTTCAATCAAAACTCCCTTTGACCTGCTGAATTCTAAGGCATACGACCCTAGTTTGTGTAATGTCTCCTCGTAATTTAACCCTGGGAAATCTACGCTGTACTTCCTCCAAGGCCAGCATGTCGTTCTTAAGGTGTGGTGTCTGGAACTGCTCACAGTTCTCCAGTAACAAGGACTTTTAAATAGCTGTAGCATAACTTCTACGCCCTTATATTCTAGTCCTCTAGATGTAAGGTCAGCATTCCATTAGCCTTTCGATTACTTTCTGTGCCTGTTTATGGCATGTTAATCATCTAGGTATCTGGACCCCAAAGTTTCTTTGGACCTCCACTGTTTCTAACTTTTCACCATTTAGAAACTACTCTGTTCTATCCTTCTTAGATCCAAAGTGGATAACCTCACATTTGCCTACATTGAAATCTATTTGCCACAGTTTTACCCATTCACTTTATCAATATCTCTTTGTAATGTTACCATTCCAATCTACACTGCTTATAATATCACCTATTTTTGTGTCATCAGCAAACTTTGGGAATGCGGGTTTCTATCCTATCATCTAAGTAATTAATAGATACAGTGACATCCAACATATCCTTGCAGGACACCAGTAATCACCTGGGTGACCAACCGTCCTGGATTTTCCGGGATTGTGCCGTTCTTTTTTTATTCTTTCACAGGATGTGGGCACTGGCTAGACTGGCATTTTTGTTGCCTGTCCCTCATTGTCCTTGAGAAGATGGTAGTGAGCCGCCTTCCTGAGCCACTGCAGTCCATGCAGTGTAGGTACACCCACAGTGCTGTTAGAGAGGGAGCTCCAGGATTTTGACCCAGAGACAGTGAAGGAACAGCGATATAATTCCAAGTCAGATGGTGTGTGGCTTGGAGAGAACTTGCAGGTGTTGGCGTTTCCATGCATCTGCTGACCTCATCCTTCTAGGCGGTAGAGGTCGCAGATTGGGAAGGTGCCGTTTAAGGAGACTTGGTGAATTGCTACTTGTAGATGGTACACACTGCAGCCATTGTGCATCAGTGATGGGGGAGTGGATGCTGAAGGTGGTGGATGAGGTGCCAATCAAGTGGGCTGCTTTTTCCTGGATGGTGTCAAGCTTCTTGAGTGTTGTTGGAGCTGCACTCATCCAGATAAGTAGGTAAGTGGAGAGTATTCTTTCACACTCCTGACTTGTGCCTTGTAGATGTTGGACAAGGTTTGGAGAGTCAGGAGGTGAGCCACCCCCTGCAGAATTCCCAGCCTCTGATCTGCTCTTGTTGCCGCAGTATTTATATGGCTAGTCCACTTCAGTTTCTGGTCAATGGTAACCCCAGAATGTTGATGTGGGGGATATTGTAGTAATGCTATTGAATGTCAAGGGGAGATGGTTGGATTCGCTGTTGTTGGCGATGGTCATTGCCTGGCAATTGTGTGGCGTGAATGTTACTTATCACTTATCCGTCCAAGCCTGAATGCTGTCCATGACTTGCTGCATATGTTCACGTTCTGCTTCAGTATTTGAGTCAAGAATGGCGCTGAACATTGTGCAATCATTAGTGAACATCCCCACTTCTGACCTTATGATGGAGGGAAGGTCATGAAGCATCAGGGAGAGGTGGTGGCGTAGTGGCATTGTCACTGGACTAATAATCCAGAGACGCATGTTTGAATCCCACCACGGCAGATAAAAACCTGGAATTAAAAGTCTGATCATAACCATGAAACCATGTGGATTGTCTTAAAAATCTATCCGGTTCACTAATCCCCTTTAGGGAAGGGAATCTGCCACCCTTACCTGGTCTGGGTCTGACTCCATATGGCCTAGCATGCCAGTCAGTTGTATCAACCCGCTAAAAACAAGCCAATAAGCAATGGCGATGACGTAGTGGTATTGTTGCTGCACTAGTAATCCAGAGACCCAGGGTAATGCTTTGGGGACCCGGGTTCTAATCCTGCTATTGAATTCAGTACAAATCTGGAATTAAAAATCTAATGATGACCATGAAACCATTGTCAATTGTTGTAAAAACCCATTTGGTTCACTAATGTTCTTTAGGGAAGGAATTCTGCCATGTGACACCAGACCCACAGCAATGTGGTTGACTCTTAATTGCCCTCTGAACTAGGGTAACTAGGGATGGGTAATAAATACTGGCCTGGCCGGCAACACCCACATCCCATGAACGAATTTTTAAAAATGTACCACCCGGCATCATCCCAGGCACCGGAAACAACAAACTCAGCCCTGCAATGTCCTCCTTACAAACATCTGGGGGGTTCACAGACTAGTCATAGCTTGACATAGCCATACTCATGAAATCATACTTCACAGATAATGCCCCAGACACGACCATTACCCTCGCAGCAGAGGTGGTGGCACAGTTGTATATAGTTGGGAGGGAGTTACCTTGGGAATCCTCAACATCGACTCCGAACTCCATGTAGTCTCATGGCACCACGTACCATTCCTCAGCTGATGAATCAGTCCTCCTCCATGTTGAACACCACTTGGAGGAAGCACTGAGGCTGGCAAGGGCGCAGACTGTACTCTGGGTGGGGGACATCAATGTCCATCACCAAGAGTGGCTCCATAGCATCACGACAGACCGAGCTGACCGAGTCCTTAAGGACATAACTGCAAAATTGAGTCTGTGGCCAGTGGTAAGGGAACCAACAAGAGGGAGAAACATCCTCACCAGCCTGCCTGCCACAGATGCAACTGTCCTTGGCAGTATCAGTAGGAGTGACCACCGCACAGTCCCATCTTCACATTTAGGATACCCTCCATCGTGTTGTGTGGCACTACCACCGTGCTAAATGGGATAGATTTCAACCAGATCTAGCAACTCAAGACTGGGCAACCATGAGATGCGGTGGGCCATCAGCAGCAGAATTGTACTCAACCACAATCTGTAACGTCATGGCACGGTATATCCCCCACTCTACCATTGCCACCAAGCCAGGGATCAACTCGGGTTCAATGAAAAGTGCAGGAGGGCATGCCAGGAGCAGTACCAGGCATACCTAAAAATGAGGTGTCAACCTGGCGAAGCTGCAACACAGAACTACTTGCGTGCCAAACAGCATAAGCAGCAAGCAATAGACAGAACTAAGCGATTACACAACCAGCAGATCAGATTAAGGTCTGCAGTCCTGCCACATCCAGTCATGAATGGTGGTGGACAATCAAACAATTCACTGGAGGAGGTGGCTCCATAAAAATCCCCATTGTCAATGATGGGGGAGCCCAGCACATCAGTGCAAAAGAAAAGGCTGAAGCGTTTGCAACAATCTTCAGCAAGAAGTGCTGAGTGGATGATCCATATCGTCCTCCTCTGGGAGTCCCCAGCAACACAGATGCCAGTCTTCAGCCAATTTGATTCCCTCCATGTGCTATTAAGTAACAGCTGAAGGCACTGGATACTGCAAAGGTTATGGGCCCTGACAATATTCAGGCAGTAGTACTGAAGACATGCTCCAGAACTTGCTGCTCCCCTAGCCAAGCTGTTCGAGTACAGCTACAACACTGGGATCTACCTGGCAATGTGGAAAATTGCCCAGGTATGTTGTGTACACAAAATGCAGGACAAATCCAATCCAGCCAATTAGTACCCCATCAGTTTACTCTTGATCATTAGTAAAGTGATGGAACAGGTCGTCAACAATGCTATCAAGCGGCACTTACTTAGCAATAACCTGCACACTGTCGCTCAGTTTGGGTTCCGGCAGGATCACTCAGCTCCTGACCTCGTTACAGCCTTGGTTCAAACATGGACAAAAGAGCTAAACTCCAGAGGTCAGGTGAGAGTGACTGGCTTTGACATTAAAGCAGTGTTTGACTGAATGTAGCTTCAGGGAACCTAGTAAAACTAGAGTCAATGGGAGTCAGGGGGAAGACTCTCCACTGGTTGGAATCATACCTAGTACAAAGGAATATGTTGGAGCTTCTAGGACATCACTGCAGGAGTTCCTCAGGGTAGTGTCCTGGGCCCAATCATCTTCAGCTGCTTCATCAGTGACCTTCCTTCCATCATAAGGTCAGAAGTGGGGATGTTCGCTGATGATTGCACAATGTTCAGCACCATTTGCGACTCCTCAGATACTGAAGCAGTCCATGTCCAACTGCAGCAAAGACCCGAACAGTATCCAGGCTTGGGCTGGCAAGTGGCAAGTAACATTCATGCCACACGAGTGCCAGGCAATGACCAATGAGAGAGAATCTCACCATCGTTTCTTGCCTTTCAATGGCATTACCATTGCTGGATCCTTCACTATCAACATCCTGGAGATTACCATTGACCAGAAACTGAACTGGACCAGCCATATAAATACTGTGATTACAAGATCAGGTTTAGAGTTTAGAAATTCTGTGGCAAATAACTCACCTCCTGACTCCCCAAAGTCTGTCCACCATCTACAAGGCTCAAGCCAGGAGTGTGTTGACTGTGGCTACAATACTGTGGCTACAAGAGCAGTCAGAGGCTAAGAATCCTGTGGTGAATAACTCACCTCCTGACTCCCCAAAGCCTGTCCACTACTACAAGGCACAGGTCAGGAGTGTGATGGGATACTCTCCACTTGCCTGGATGAATGCAGCTCCAACAACAGTAAGAAGCTTGACACCATCCAGGACAAAGCAGCCCACTTGATTGGCACCCCATTCACAAACATTCACTCCCTCCATTACCAATGCACAGTGGCAGCAGTGTGTACCATCTGCAAGATGCACTGGAACTCACCAAGCCTCCTTAGACAGCACCTTCCAAACCCACGGCTAATACCATCTAGAGGGACAAGAGCAGCAGACACATGGGAACACCACCACCTGGAAGTTCCCCTCCAAGCCACTCACAATCCTACACCACATGGACTGCAGGGGTTCAAGAAGGCAGCTTACCACCACCTTCTCAAGGGCAATTAGGGATGGGCAATAAATGCTGGCCTAGCCAGCGACGCCCACATCTCATGAATGAATTTTTTAAAAAGCTGAACATGTTTGTGCCTAAGACACTCACCCGAGGAGCTCCTGCTGTGATATCCTGGGAATGAGATGATTGAATTCCAACAACCACAGCCATCTTCCTTTGTGCCAGAAATGACTCCAACCAGTGGAGAGTTTCCCCCCTGATTCGCATTGACTCCAGTTTTACTAGGACTCCTTGATTCCTCACTTGGTCAAATGTTGATGTCTAGGGCAATCCCCCTCACCTCTTGAGTTCAGCTCTTTTATCCATGTTTGAGCCAAGGCTGTAATGAGGTCAGGAGCTGAGTGGCCCTGCCAGAACCTAGACTGAGCATCGTTGAGCCATCAGTTGAGAAGTTTGTCCCAAATCCTGGGTTGTCTGCATCCCCCTGGCTCCCACAGAGTCAGCAACAGCACCTACCCCCGGCTCTCTCAAATTCGACAGCCCGCACATCCATCTTTAATCGTCCATGGCAATTAGGGCTCTTAGGGATAGAAACTGATTCTGTCAAACGTTACATTATTTTTTGGTCACCTCCCATTGATCTTTTGTGCTTTTTATCCATTAACATATTGTCCAATCTGTAAACCGTCTCTGTTTCATTGCACTGAAGTCAGCCCTGCCTAAATCTAGAAGCGTAGTAGCTGATTTGATTTTTTTCCTTTCGAGCACTACATTGAACTTGATCCTATTTTGCTATTGGATAAATGTTATTCGCCGTTAGGCCGTTAACTCATTATTCATTGCTAAATCTAACATGGCTTGCCCCCTTGTTGATTTTAGGATATATTGGCCAGAATTTTACGCTCCCCCACCAATGCATCCTTAGGCGGGGCGGAGAGCATGAAATTGAAGGGTCGGGATTCTCCCCGGATTCCTTCCCACCCTGACCACACAGCGATTTTATGCTGGGGCGGGCAAGACTTCAGATGGGAAGCTCGCCCTTGCCCCAATTGAGGCCCTTAATTCGGTTAATTCGGCTGTTTCCCATCCAGCTTCCATTTTTAGGCTGGCAGGAGGATTGAAGTTGCTTGGGGGAAGCCAAAAAAAAATCAGCGGAGTTAGATTCTGAGCGGGAAGTGACAGGGGGGGCGGGTATGCCTCCATCACAAGCCCCCTTTTGAAGTCGGGCACCCCTCCTCCCCTTAAGGCCTGGTGGCCTCCAGACCTCCCTCCAACTGGCCTCTCCCCTGATCCAGGGGTCTAGGTGACCCCCCCCAGGCCTTCTCTACCCTCCCCGCCCTGAGCCTCTGGTGCCCAGACTTAGTTTCAGGTGTCCCCCTGCATTTCTTCACCAGTCCACTGTAGCTCTTGTCGCACTCACGACATGATCATGAAATAACATCAAGCTGACTCCTAGGACCAAGCTGATGGTTAATAAGGACTGTGTTCTCAGCACCTTGTTTTGTGACTGTGAAACATGGACGACTCGCAGATATCAAGAATTTTCCATCCTCATTTTCTGTGGCACATTATTGGTATGTCCTGGCAGGATAAAATCACAAATGCAGCAGTCGCCTCAAAGGCAGAGCTCCCTCGTGCGTTAATACTCATCAAACAGAGGTGGCTTCGTTGGCTTGGGCACATCCGCAGGATGGAAGACGGTCGCATACCAAAGGATGGAGAGGTAGCCAGAGCCAGTCGACCATTGGGACACCCAAAGCTCTGCTTCAAGGATGTTTGCAAATGCAACATGAAGGCCCCAAATGTCACTTCTTTTACCAGGGAGTCACTCGCTGATGACAGAGGAAAATGGCAACACCTCCTGTGGGGCTGGCATGCGCCAGCAGGATGACCAGTGGCTTGACAATAGGCGCCAACATGGAAACCAACCCACAATGACACTTGGAAGCTGCATGTGCAGCACTTGAGGCAGAACCTGCCTCCCGAGGATTGGCCCCCTTCAGCCATCATAAAGATACCCCATCTGAAATGGATTGCTTGCTGCATGTCCATCATCTTTTGTAGATGGAAGGATGCTGATGGTCAGCTATTAAATCATACAAGTTAGGATTTGCTCTCTCAGTTCCCAGTGTGATGACATGAGATGAATGTACTGGAAGTAAGGTGTGCAGTGCCTGAAATGGAGAAGTTTTTTTTTTGAGAAAGCAGATTTCAGTCTAAATAACAAATGTAAATGTTGACCATGGGACACTTGTCCTTTTTTTTGTCACCCTGTCTCAAAACCAACTAAGTGTCAATTATGGCCAAATGGTGGCACGTTTTGTGCTCAAGTCTGTCAACTAGGAACTGTGTTGAGTTTAAGGCCTACATCCAGGAAAAAATGCAAACTTTTCACCCTCTCATTTGGGCTAGATTTAGATCCAAAGGCCTGCTACTCATGACTCCTCCCCCTGACCCCAGAAACATCAGTGGGGTCAGGGACGGAGGCTGTGAGTGGGCACATTTGAAAAGAGCAGTGTGCTAATCTTCTGCACAATCCTTTCTATTGAAAGGAGTCTGAATTTCTGAATTGACAGCATTGTTCCATTGATTTTTCTGATCTCTTGCAGCAGTGATTTAAGATAAATTTTATTCATCCGCACTTACAAGGTAAAAGGCATGTAAAATGTTACAAAATTAATCAAAACAAATTCTCCATTGGTAGCGATTTGGACTATCTACTTATCAAATTTGGTAGCTCATGTAACCTTTTTATATCCAGAGACTATTGAGTCATGCTGCTCTCCTTGGCAATACTTCTGAGCACAGTAATGAACTCCACATGGTAAACACATGAACTAGTTCAGCTTAAGTTTAATTACTGCGATAGCAGAATTATGCTTCAACTTTTGCTCTGAACCCCATGTCTTCCATATGGGTGAACATGTAGCCAAATGGGCTTCTAAATTTTAGAATGTTGTTGTCCTGAGATTACTGTCATGATGAAAATGCTAACAGCTGATAAAGGCCTTTGAAGAAGTATATAAAAAGAAAAAATGAAATACTTGCATTTATATAGCATTTTTCTGGGCCACCAGACATCTCAAAGCATTTTTATAGCCAAAGAAGTACTTTTGATGTATAGTCACTGTTGTAATGTAGGACATGTGGTAGCCAATTTGCACACAGCAAACTGCCACAAACTGACCAGGTAATTTTATTTTGTTGATATTGATTGAGGAATAAATGTTGGTCAGGTGTCTGGGGATAACTCCCCTACTCTTCTTTGAAATAATACTGTAGGATCTTTTACATCTACTCAAACAGGCAGATGGAGTCTCAATTTAATGTCTCATCTCATCTGATAGACAGCACCTCCGACAGTGCAGAAATCCCTCAGTACTGCACTGGACTGTCAGTATTTTTTTAAACACAAATGGTATTCTAGATCTTACCTACTCCACTTCCGGAACTCCCAGTTTCCTTCACTTTGCCACCTATCTCCTAACTTAAAAACTCCTCAAACGATCCTCTTCACCTGTGCCTTTGCATTCACCCTTTTTACCATCTCTATTTTACCCTTTTCTCCTCCTGCTCAGCATTCTATTTGTTGTGTTTTGCAAATGTTAAGTGCTATACATGAACAGTATTATAGAAATACAAGCTGTTGTAATACATAGGGTCCTCCAGTCCTACAATCCTCCACCATGGTTCCTGCCTCCACCCAAAATATTCTCTGTTCATTATCATCCAAGCCTCATGTGTGCCTCCATTTCCTTCAACCCCTACCTTAAAAACACCATATAAATGCAAGTTGTTGCTATACAAGGGACAGGAAAGAAGGAGCAGTGCAGTGGTGCAGATGCAGAGGGTACATATGAACATGCCAAGTAGGAAAAGATCATTTTGGTGAGGTAAGTGAGGCCATGGCAGGATTTGAAGCAAAGACAAGAATCTTAAAGTCAGTTGCCTGGGGAATGGATAACTGATGGAGCTTGCAGAGTATGACGTAATGGAGTGCCTGCAATGTATGAGTAAAATGAAGGGACAGTAGTATCATGGAGGTGGACTTAGGCAGAAATGCAATGACCATGAAATATAATAAAAGACTTGCATTTCTATAGTGCCTTTCATGATCATCAGATGTCCCATAGCATTTTACAGCCAATGAAGTGTTCTTGAAGTGTAGTCCATGTTTTAATGTAAGAAATGCGAAAGTCAATTTGCACAAAGCCAGCTCCCGCAAACAACAATGTGACAATGACCAGATAATCTGTTTTGTGAATACTCAGCAGGTCTGGCAGCATCTGTGGTGAGTGAAACAGCATTACTGTCTGGAATTTTTTGCACAGGCAGCAGCTCCGCCCTGGCTCAAAAGTCAGGGCAGAGCACTCCTCCGCAGGGTTGGGAAACCACGCCCAAATTTTATGGTTGGCAGGCTATTAATTGCCTGAGGTCATGGCTTCCATCCGTCCATCCCCCCACCCTCCCACCGGCAAAATGTCCTGCCTCCAAGAGCAGCTGGCTGACAGTTCTCTAGGTCCCAGCAACGCCACTGGGAGCAGTGGCCACTGCTGGGATTGCAGCTAAACTCCCAACTAGGAGCCATGGAGGAGGCAGGATACCAAGGTAAGTCAGGGCCAAAAAGGCAGGCCCCCCAAGAGGGGTGGGGCGGGGGGTGGGGTGGGTGTGGTGGGGGGTGGCACAAGCAGGAGGTTGGGGTGGGTAACAAGACAGGGCAACAATCATTATTGGATGGGGTGTCTCTGTGGAGCATAGCGTCCCTGACCAGGAGGGAACCACTCCCCCCACCAAACCCACAAGAGGACCTCACCATGTTGCGTGGTCTCCTCACCACCCCACACCCTCCCCAACCTCTGCTAAAACACCAATGGTAATAAGAGGTGGTCATTTAAGGGCCTCAGATGGCCCATGAGCAGGCGGGCCACCAGAGTCAATCTCGCCACTGGTAAGATATCAGTGAAGGTTTGCAAATAATGAGTGTGGGAGCATGGTGCCCCCTTGCCATGGCACCCAATTTTAGACAACCCCCACCTGCCAGCCTGCTTCCGGGGTGGGGGGCAGGTGTGAACCTTCAGCCAGTATTTCACCTTTGTGACTTTTCATCAGAGCTGGGAAAAGTTAGAAATGTGTTAGGTTTTGAGAAGTGTTAAGCGGGGGAGGGACGGTGAGAAAAAGAACAAAAGGGAAGGTCTGTGATAGGGTGGAGATTAAATGACAAAATGGGTCATGGTGCAAAAGCCAAGATTGGATTAATTGATGACCTCATAGGCACCCTTAGATAGCGGCGATCATAAAATGATTGAGTTTTACATTCAGGTTGCGGGAGAGAAGAGAGGGTCTTAAATAAGGGCAAATATAAGGGCATAAAAACAAAGCTAGCTAAATTGAACTGGCAAAGTAAGTTAAAGGATAGGTCAATAGAGATGCAGTGGAAGACATTTAAGGGGATTTTTCAGGATACACGGAATAGATATATTCCAACGAGAAAGATAATTCCTAGGGGTGACCCACCATCTGTGGTTAACTAAAAAAGCTAAAGATAGTATCAAACTTAAAGAAAAAGCATATAATTGCACAAAGATGGGTGGCAGGTCAGAAGATTGGACAGAACAGCAAAGAATTGCTAAAAGATTGATAAGGAAGGAAAAAATAAAGCACAAGTGAAAGCTAGCAAGAAATATGAAGGCACAGTAAGAGTTTCTACAGCTATTTGAAAAGAAAAGAGTTAAAGTGAATGTTTGTCCTATAGAAAGTGAGTCTGGGGAAATAATGATGGAAAATGAGGAGCTGGCAGATGAATTGAACAGGTATTTTGCATCAGTCTTCAGTGTAGAGGATATAAGTAACATCCTAGAAATAGCTGTAAATCTGGAAATGGAAGGAAGGGAGGAATTCAGGAAAATAACAATCGCCAGGGAAGTGGTACTGAGCTGCGGGCTGACAAGTTACTGAGTCCTGATGGACCTAAGGTCATCATCCTAGGGCCTTTAAAAAAGTGGCTAGGGAGATAGTTGATGCGTTAATTTTAATTTCCCAAAATTCCCAAGATTCAGGGAAGGAAAATAACGAATGTAACTCCTTTATTCAAAAAGGGAGGGAGACTGAAAATAGGAAACTACAGGCCAGGTGGCTTAACATCTTTCATAGGAAAAATGCTAGATACTATTATTAAAGACATTATGGCAGGACTCCTGAAAAAATTCAAGGTAATCAAGCAGACTCAACATGGTTTTGTGAAAGGGAAATCATGTTTAACCAATTTATTGGAGCTCTTTGAAGAAGTAACATATGCTGTGGGTAAAGGGGAACCAGTGGATGTACTGTACTTAGATTTCTAGAAGGCATTTGATAAGGTGCCACGTCAAAGGAAAAATAAAAACTCATGGTGTTGGGGGTAACATCTTGGCATGGATAGAAGATTGTCTAACTAACAGGAAACAGAGGGTAGGCATAAAAGATAAAAGCAAAATACTGCGGATGCTGGAAATCTGAAACAAAAACAGAAAATGCTGGAAAAACTCAGGTCTGACAGCATCTGTGGAGAGAGAAGCAGAGTTAACGTTTCGAGTCCGTATGACCTCTGAAGAAGGGTCATATGGGCTTGAAACATTACCTCTGTTTCTCGCCCCACAGATGCTGTCAGACCTGCTGAGTTTTTCCAGCATTTTCTGTTTTTGTAGTAGGCATAAAAGGGTCTGTTTCTGGTTGGCGGGATGTAACGAGTGGTGTGCTACAGGGATCAGTGCTGGGGTCTCAAATTTTTACAATTTATATAAATGACTTGGATGAAGGGACTGAAGGTTTGGTTGCTAAATTTGCTGATGACCCAAAGATAGGTAGGAAAGTAAAATGTGAAGAGGGCATAAGGAGGCTACGAAGGGATATAGGTAGGTTAAGTGAGTGGGCAAAGATCTGGCAAATGTGAAATTGTCCATTTTTCCAGGAAAAATCAATAAGAAGCACATTATCTAAATGGTGAGAGATTGCAGACCTCTGAGATGCAGAAGGATCTAGGTGTTCTAGTGCGTGAATTGCAAAAGTTAGAGTGCAAGTACAGTAAGTAATTATTAAAGTTAATAGAATGTTATTGTTTATTGTGAAGGGAATTGAATACAAAAGTAGGGAGGTTATGCTTCAATTATATACGGCATTGGTGAGACCACATCTGGTGTACTGTGTACAGTATTGGTGTGCTTATTTAAGGAAGGATGTAACTGCACTGGAAGCAGTTTGGAGAAGGTTTACTAGATAATACATGGAATGGACAGGTTGTCTTATGAGGAAAGGTTTGACAGGCTAGGCTTGTTTCCACTGGTGTTTAGAAGAGTAAGAGGCGACTTGATTGAACCATATTAGATCCTGAGAGGTCTTGACAAGGTGGATGTAAAGAGAATGTTTCCTCTTGTGGGAGAATCTAGAACTAGGGGTCACTGTTTAAAAATAAGGGGTTGCCCATTTAAGACCGAGATGAGCAGAATTTTTTTCTCTGGGGTAATGAATATTTGGAACTCTCTTCCTCAAAAGGCGGTGGAAGCAGATTCATTGAATATTTTTAAGGTAGAGGTAGATAGATTCTTGATAAGCAAGGGAATGAAAGGTTATAAAGGGTAGGCAGGAATGTGGAGTTGAGGTTAAAATTAGATAAGCCATGATCAGGCTCGAGGGGCCGTGGTCTACTCCTGCTCCTTATTTGCATGTTTGTATGTATTTTCGTATGTAAACCAAAGGGAGTTTTAATCGGACAAGTGAAGAAACAAAATATGTGCCTAGAGGAGGTGTAAATGACAGGATCATGAATAGCTACCATTCAAAAGTAAAGCAAATGGTTAACAAAGGGAAACAACAGAGAGAAACCAAACCAGCAAAGAAAAAGGAAACAAAATGGGGCAGAGATTACAACCTAAAATTGTTGAATTCAGTGTTGAGTCCAGTAGGCTGTAAAGTGTCCAGTCAAAAGATGAGGTGCTGTTCCTCGAGTTTGCTTTATGCTTCATTGGAACACTTCAACTGACTGAAGACAGAAAGGTCAGAGTGGGAGTAAGGTGGAGAATTAAAATGACAGGCGACCGGAAGCTCAGGGTCATGCTTGCAGACTGAAAGGAGGTGTTCTGCAAAGTGGCAGACAGTCTGCGTTTGGATTCCCCAATATAGAGGAGACCACATCATGATCAGCGAATATAATGTACCAAAATTTTAAAAATATAGTAAATGTAAATTTTGGCTTCACTTGGAAGGAGTGTTTTGGGGCCCTGGATGGTGAGAAGGGAGGAGGTAAAAGGGCAGGGTTGCATGGAAAGATGGCATGGGATTTTGGGAAGACTGAGGAGTGGACTGGTGTAACTTCACTGTTCTTATTTGAAATTGTGTCATCGAGTCTTTAATGTCCAGCTAACAGGTTGGATGGGCCTTAGTTTGATGTCTCTACAAGATGACACTTCCAATAGTGCGGTACTCCCTCAGTACTGCACAGGAGCGTCAGCCTTGATTTTTGTGTTCAAGTCTTGTAGCGGAATTGTCTGGTCCCGTTGGCAGAGGGCATCATGGTGGGCGTGAGCGGAAACTATGGCGAGAAGCCAAAAAATCGGTTTTAAGCCACCGTGAAGCCAGTTTGCGATCGCTCGTTCCACCCATCAATGGCGGACCCTGTTTCTTGCTGCCGCACGTCGGGAACCTAATTTCAATACTTCAGCCCTGCTCGCTGGAATCATCCCCCCACACTGGATCATCCAGGCACCTTGGCATGATTGAATGCCAGCGTGTTTCACAACTGAACATAAACGATGTGCATCTGGAGAGCTGCATTTCGCTCGGAACTTTGAGGATTGTTTGCCTACCTTGCTTCAGACAGCACTCGTGGTCATCAACATCAGGCTTCGCAGGCAGCGCCACATCACTTTTAGGGGGGCTCACAGGCAGCAGGTGTCTACCTACCAGACTAGCCATAAGGCAGGGACGACTTTTAAATGGCTGCAGGGCTAGGGCTTGCTTGGGGAAGAGGGAGAAGTGGCCTCAGGCAAGGGAAGAGGCTGAAGGGCAGGGGCTGTACTGGGGAAGGGGAGTATCCCAGGGTGTATGTGGGGGCACATGTTGATCTGTGCAAGTGGCCTCAAGCTGGTGAGGGCTGAGGAGGCAGTCCTCCAGAGGAGATGAGGCCAGATAGAGATGTGAGGTTGTGTGTGAGAGAGTGAACGGTGATGTCCCTTGCACTGGCATTGAGTGAGATGCCAATGAATGTGAGTGTGTTGGGAGTGTGTGAGTTTAGAGTGATGAGATGGTTGCTTACCTTGGCGGCACGGATGAGATCATTCATCCTCTTTCTACAATGGATTACCAACCTCTTCTGTGCAGCATTGGCACTGACCACCACTGCCACCGCCTCCCAAGCCGGAGTGGTGAGATTGCTGGACCTCCTGGGGCCAAAGCGGAGGTGGAGGACTTCACGTCAGGCCTCCAATAGGCATTCCAGTGATGGGTCACTGAACCCTTCTTGGCTTTCAGGGCCATGTCTTCACTGGAGCAGTCCTGGGCTGCAAGCATTGAGAACGTGCAGCTGCAGTTTAGCCAAGGCACCCAGAGTGAGGTAATGGTGAGGCGGGCGATTCAGAGGCTGCCCGCCAGCGTGATGGTGTGATCCTGTGGCTGCATAATTAATGGGGCCGGAAACGGGCAATATGGAATGAAAACCCACTGGCCGCAACGGAGGGTAAAATATTGTTTTTCACACCCACTACCGCACTTAAATCTGGGACAATTGATTAAAACACACAACCTTGTGACTCAGAGGCAAGAAGCCTACCAACTGAACCAAGGCCGACACTTGAACAGAATTGTTAAAGGCAGCAGGGAGAGTCAATTCTTGCCATCATTGTTAGAATATCATGTGCATTTTTTTTTAACAAACAAATTGCCACAGATCACATTCACAGGGTGTTCTTAATTCTGGAAGCGGCTGCATTCTGTTCTGTCCCCTAATGTTTAGCAGAACCTTAGCATGAGTAAAAGGATTGTCAGATTATCTCACCCACTACCGAGAAAAGATGACCGATTTTTAAAAATAATCTCTCCCACAACCTCCCATTCTGTGCTCTCCTGATTCCAGGTGAGAATGCAGAGAAATCTCCATTGCCACTGCTGTGCTGTTTCATTGCAGACTTGTCACTGAGAAACAACCCACAGTAAAAATCATCTTTAGCTTTGTTTTACTCATTAACAACAGCAAGGCACCAAGCCTGAACCTGGGCCTGAGTTTTACACTTGGCGGATGTGTGCGATCGGCAGACCTGGGAGCAGCCTGGTCGCGATTTCACACTGGCTGGCCAATTAACGGACAGCCAGTGTGAAACGTGCACTGAAAAGCTCAGCGCTGCGGGGGTGGGGTTGGGAAGAGGGCGGGCAATGACATCACAGCGGGCACAGCGCTGCAAGAGAGCTCTCTGAAGGCAGACAGCTGCCTCAGGGAGCTGCAGACCTGCAAATCATTAAATAAAGGTGAAAAAAAATGTCCACAAATCACAATCAAGCACCTGAAAGCATACCTCATTAAAATGCTGTCCACAGATATTTATTTTTATTTTATTTCATGACGGAGATTTAATTCTGCCCTTGGATGAGATTTGATGAAAAATGTAAAGGCCGCCTGGCTGATTCGCCTGTCCGCCAACCGTAAGGTTGGACGGGCCACAAAAAAATCGCAGGCAATTGCGCTGTTAATGGGCTCAATTTCCCATTTAATTTCTGGCGGACGCACTTCCAACTTTTGCGCATGCCCGCCCAGTAAAATATCGCACGAGTGCGCAAGCACCTGATGCCATCTTGCGCAATTTTATGCCCAATCGGGTCAGGCGCATGCCCGCCCGCCCATGGAAAGTAAAACTCTGCCCCTGATGTTGTGCATGACATGGGCACAATGAGCAAGTTGACTTCTTGAAGAAGCAGGGATGAATATGAGCAAAGGTCATAACCTGAGCTCCTCCCCTTAACTAGAGCAATGCAATTTTGTGTTTCCATACAATTGTTTACATTTGCTTTATATTTTAATCCTAAAAAATCCTGCTGCTTGAGCTTAAAAATTACACTGGTTTTGACTGAGGGCTTTTAAATAGCTGCTGTCAGTACCATTTCCCTTCCAGCGGCAGGAATTAATTTTGCTGTGCAGAGTAATACCCATTGTTTTTCTTTTTCACCTTTCCTAAGTTGAAGCACAGTATTACCATTAGGCTATTGTATCTAACAGCTCAGGCAAAGCCAGTCAAAACTGTGGTGTCTATTGAATCTGTGCATGAAGGATGGGAGTCCCGCTGCTTTACTGTAAGCGCTACAGAGCCAGACCAGCTAAACTCAGCTGGTTGAGTTAGTAGGTGAACCTGTGACCATGATAGGTTGAAGTCAGCATTTTGCAACCATGCCACTGGGTTCCGAACATTTGTGTGCATTTAAGTTTCAGGCTTTTCATTGTCGTTAAGCTGTGTTTATGTGTAAAAGAGCAGCATTGATGAAAAAGTATAACATGTAAAATGCAGATTTTTTTGCATACTTTTGGGTACTTCAAAGACATGGAGATATAAAAGGAATTCCTTTGTTCTTAAAAAGTTTCTTTTCTTTTATATAGGTTGACTTGGCTCGCTTTTCCTGGGTAGTTCTTCGTGGCAAATTCAGGTCCCTGCTCGCAGCAGAAGCTAGAGAAGATTTGTGACAGATGGGTTTAAGTCACAAACTTGCAGCCTTAGGCAGAATCTGTGGAAGTTTCCAGAGTGTGCCCATATTTACCTGATCAGAGAGAAAGAAAATCTGCAGAGGAAGCTGAGCCTGGCTGCTTGTCATAGCTGACACAGAGCCATCTGCCACAAACCTGTGGCGGCTTTAGATCTCCGATCCCTGCCACCACCCAACCCAAATTAAATACAGATTCATAGCGAAGTTACGATGGTTACACATGTCCCTGTTTCACATGCAGGAGACTATCTGTTCAAAAATATGTGGCCTGTTGTGTAACCACATTCATGTATCCCATATGTGGTGCCACATTGAATTTCCGGTCGAATCTGTTTTTATCCTTTGTACTGTATGACATGGTGCCTAAATACTTTCTTCTTGCGGACTTGATGGCAGCCAAGCTGCAGCTTCAAAAGCTCACACTTGGCTGTGTTTATACCTAGGTTGCCAGGTTATCGCTCGAGTCCTGTCATGTCCTCAAAGGGCCACAGGGTCTGAAAGGAGGATCAGAGTGCTAGCGGACTAATTGGGCAGCCATCCATGAATTGTTTTCAGGCAAAGATTGCTTCAGTCTCTCCTTTTTTTTATTGTGAATTAATCAGTGTGGTGTGCAAGGATTCTTTAGCAAAGGTATTAATAAGAATTCTGGCAGGTATTCCCCTGATTCTCAGTGTTGCATTTGCAATTAATTAATCTTAAGGAAAGCTAAAAGATAAACAGCTGCAATTCAAACTAGTGTTGAGAGTATGTTCTGTGGTGCCATCTATTTGATGCACTGAAAGCAGGGATGTTTTCTTCCTCCCCCCATGCAGACAGTAGGCACTATCAAAATCCACCTCCAACAAACTGATTCATAACTGATTATAGCTGCAAGCAGATGCAGATTCAAGTACATGAATGAAAAGCACAATTAAAGAATAAAGGTTTGCTGGAGTAAATATTAAATAAATGTCCAGAAATTTTCAGCATCAGCAATGCAGTATTAATTAACACTAGCCCGAAAGATTGGCAAATAGAGCCCTTTTACTTCTTGAATACCTCACAGCTATGTCACGATGCAAAGGGTTTTTTTTTTAAATCATGCAGTAGTGCTGTTTGGGGTCATAGCTTTCTTCTCAGCATCTCTTCAGTGATAGTGTGTCTCTGTCGCTTACAGCAATGTTTTTTTGGCTTTTAGATAGACTTGGCTTTTTACTCTGGAAAGCTGATGGTATGACACCAGGCCAGGAAAATATAAGCAGCAGTAAAAAAAAAACTTGGCGAGATAGGACACAATGAATCTCTAGTTTATGTACTTAATTTTAAGAAAAATGTTTTATGAGTAATGTTGTTTGTTAGGAGCAGAATGTGCTTAACTGTGGCATTAATAGACTTCGCAGAGGTTACTCAGGCCCCTGGGTACATCACAAAACTGTCCTCCTACACGATAGAGCGTGCAGCTGCAATTTAGCCCCAGGCACACCTACCCACAGTCACTATCTAATGCATTTTACATTTGTGCAGATGAAAAAGAGGAGGACTTTGCACTCTTTGTTCCTTTGTACCTCACATCAGCTGCCACATGGAAACTGTAGTGTAGGTTTTTCTTTGTCTTTAATCTGTAATTAGGAATTCTGTGTATAGTCTCTTCATTGTGGTTGCCGTCGGAGTTGACAAATATTACTAAGGGATCATGGTAGTCAAGTATAAGGAATAGAATAATACATTATGCCAGTCCTGGGAAGTTTTGGGAGGAGCATTCACTGTTCCCAAATGTAATTCCCACTTAACCGAATCACTGTGTGCTGCAAGATATAAATACTTCCCATGTTCAAAACACCTAAAGGAGGAAAGGGATCGAAAGAAATAATGTTCAGGAATAAATTCTTTCACCTGGTTCCAACGTCAAAACAAGAAGACATTAATGCAATTTTTTCATCATGACTGAAAGTGTCAGGCTGATTCAGATGTGCACATTTGCAGTGCTAAGACTGTGCACCCGCAAATCACAGTGGCGAGGGTTGTAAATAAAAAAAAGCTATGGTAGTGGCTCATTTTAAGTCAATAGTGGTGGGTTTGATATAATTAACCCTTGATTGGCTATCAAATAATTGTGGAGTGAATGTAAAAAATGTTAAATAAATACTCAATTTAATAGGATTTGTTCGCTTTAATAAAATGTCCCATGCTAGCCTGAAGTTGAAGGAGCACTGCAAATATTTACATATTTTTCCGTTGATGTGGTTATTGCTCTGTTAGCACAACTAGTGAGATTGTTTTTATTTTTAAATTCCTATTGAGTTGGCCTGTAAGAATAACTTCTTTAAAATAAAAACATTTGAAAAGACCTTGATGTATACTGTATTTTTATTTAACACAGTTTTACACAATGTTCACAATGAATCACAATATGCCATTTTCTGAAACTGTTTTTGATTGTTTTTCTGATCAGAAATAAATAATAGGATAACCATGGGGCAAGTAACTCCTCAACTTGAATTCTGCGATTAAAACGTATTAATCAGATCATATGATTGAGGCAACACACCACTTCCATCAATCAAATCAGTTTTGTTGCATCCTTTGTTCTCTGTGTAACAGGCCTCAATCTAAGGATCCTTTGTGTTTGGTTTATAAAGTTACATTACAAAAGGGTTTTAAGATTTCCCTGCCGTCTTTTCTTTAACAGGACCTTTTGATCCTAAACCTGCTGTGGCTAGTGAAATCCTCACCCATTCTTGAGCACCCCCACATCATTGGAATTTGAATAGACCTACCTGAAGGTCTTAACTCTCCATACAGCATTAGTTGTCCTCCAGTTTGGTCTATTGTTCCTGTGGATAGAAGGGGGTCTCGGGGCACCTTTTGTGCATCTCTTGAGTGACCAAAGGTGCTTTCTATGTGAGTTATATTCCCCTGGAAATAAGTAACCAGGAAGAAAGAAATCCATATACCTCATTTCCTGCTATCTGTATTTAGAGCTGAGGAGCAGGGGGTCATCTTAACACACTAGTCTACCTTAATACCTTCAGACATTAGATGCATAGAAACTCACTGAATGACTCCTAAACTTTCATTGCATGCATCATCCCCTACTGTGCTGTGTTACAAATCACATTGACAAGGAGCTTTCACCCCCACCCCCCTCTACTGCATTTTTAGTTTTGTTTAAATTTACATAAGGATCTTTTGTGCATTAGTTTATTTCCATGTCAGTACATTCTGTTGGGGTCTTATGCATAACCATCCAATAAAAAGTTTTAGCAATATTCAGGATTTGGTAAAATCAAGCTGAAAGTTTTGTAATCATTAAACAAAATGAGAAAAATAACAAAGGAAATCTGCACATATACCTTCAACATTGAAATAAAGAAGAGAATAAGAAAACGTTCATTATTTCAGATTAGACTTAGTGAATTGTTTTATACATTCAAATACTCTATTGCTTACAATGTTATTTTAAGGCTGCTCTACACAATCCTACAGCATACTAATAATTGGGGCATTTGTTTTTGAGGTTTAGGGTTCTTCTTAGTTTGGCTTCCACTGCTTGAAGAGGCAAGTGACAGGCTTGTTTTAGAGTGAATTTTCTCAGTATTGACTCTGATAGTAAAGGTCCTTGGATAGTGGAGAATTCCACCTAATAAGCAGGAAAAGCGGATATAGCTCAATCACTCGACAACAAGCATTCCTCCTGTCAGCTAGTAACAGAACAATATGGATAGCCAGTTTCAAAAAGTGTGCTGAAGATCATTCTATTCTCATCACCAATGAAAGCACATAGACCATGTTGGGCAAAAAAAGTAAAAGATAATGCAGAACAATCCAGGATTTGGAAATAATAGATTTTATTTTAAAGTGATTCCCCCTCTCTTTACTGTGCTCAAAGACCACAAATTTACATTTCAGTGGGATGTCATTGGCTTGCTTAAGAGTTAGAAAGAGACAAATATTAAAACTGCCCTTTCACTGGTTTAAAAGCATGCAAAAATTAAATATATAGACAAAGCAAGATTTACACTTTCACCATTATCTATAAGTTGAAGCCCAATATTCACAACCTTTCAAAAATCAGTGAAAGGAATTTTGGTTAGCCCTGAAATCAGTTTTTTTTTTCTTTTTATTCTGAATATTTGTGTTTAAATGATTTGGACTGATGGCATTTTTGGTAGATACAACCTAGAACTGGAGGGATTGCCATCAATAGTAAAAATTAAGCTACTACAAACTTTGCTACCCTTGTGTTCTATCTAGCCCATTATTGATTTTTCTGAGGAGACAACAGAGAGAGTAGAAAATGGTAGGCAGGATGTAATTCATCTGGATTTTCAAAAGGCCTTTGATAAGGTGCCCCAGCATAGACTAATAAATAAGGTCGGAGAATGTGGAGCTAGGGAACAAGTGGCAGAATGGATTGCTAGCTGGTTTCAAAACAGAAAACAGAGTGGGAGTAAAGGGTAGTTACTCAAGTGGCAGAAGGTGGGAAGTGGTGTTCCACAAGGATCAGTGCTGCGACTACTGCTATTCACAATTTACTTTAATGATTTGGACTTTGGAATCAAAAATGCTATTTCTAAATTTGTGGATGACACCAAATTGGGGGTTGGTTGGTGGTCAATACTGAGGAGGACTCTCAGTAAATTGCAACAGGATGTTAATAAATTTCTGGAATGGCAAATAATTGGCAAATTAAGTTCAACACAGATAAGTGTGAGGTAGTACATTTTGGGAGGCAGAATAGGGAGGTTGCTTATTACTTGGGAGGTGCGAGTCTAAGTAGGTAGAGGAACAAAGGGATCTTTGGTGTACCATTACACCAATCACTAGAAGTTGTGCCACAGGTTAGCAAGACCATAAACAAAGCAAACCAAGCATGAGGCATGGTTGGTGGTGAGAAGACCCCTGTCCATCAGATTCTTCCTGCGTGCTCAGAGTCTCACTGCTTCCAAATGCTGTCCTCAAGGCAGCTGCTGTGGGGAAGAGAACATCACCCGCCTCCTGGAATGAGCCTTTGCAAAGTATTTGTTAAGGTCTATCCTGAGCAGTTCCATAACACTGGATTCTGGATTCCCAAGGACGCACACTGAAAAAAGTATCAATTACTGCTGGGGGATCATCAACTCGGCGAAAGATGCTCTTTGGTCTACCTGAAACTTGCTGGTCTTCCAGTGCAAAGAGCTGTCGGTGACCGAGTGTTGCAGACTGGTACATTCCAAGTACAGGAATATGTACTGAGGAATGCACTAAAGCTTGGACCAGCTGCCACAAAGGCTCAATGGGGAAGGCCACTGTCTAAGAGCCTCCCACCATAGTATACAGAAGGGAAGCCGGACAGAGTGCACTATAGAATATTTAACGTGAAATGTAAATGTGCATTGTAAATATAACCAGCAGTGACAGGTGTAGTGAGGCATCTTGTACTGTACTGAAAGAAACTGATCTGTATTGCATTTTATGTATTGTCAAATTTGAATTGTTACATAATGTACTTTTATAAATTTTATGAATAAAGTATATCTTTGGGATAGAATTGAAAAGTAGGGATGTTACGTTAAACCTGCATCGTTCATTAATTAGACCACACTTAGCGTATTGCATGCAGTTCTGGTCAACATGTTATAAAAAGAATATAGAGGCACAGGAGAGGGTGCAGGGAAGATTTACAAGGATGAAACCAGAAATGCATAGGTGTACATATTGGGAAAGGATTGACAGGCTGGGTCTCTTTTCACTGAGGGGTGACCGAATAGAGATATTTAAAATTATGAAAAGTTTTGATAGAGTGGATACATCTTGTGAAACCAGCAATATAAGATAGTCACCAAGAAATCTAATAGGGACTTCAGGAGAAACATCTTTACCCAAAGAGTGATGAGATTGTGGAAGTTGCTACCACAGGGAGTGGTTGAAACGAATAGTATATATACATTTAAGGGGAAGCTAGACAACCATATGAGGGAGAAGGGAATAGAAAGTTACAATGATAGATTTAGATGAAGAAGGATGGGAGAATGCTGGAACGGAGCATAAACACCGGCATGGTCTGGTTGGGCAAGATGGCCTGTTTCTGCACCATATATCCGATGTAAATCCTGTGCTGTGACTTCATCGCCGGACTGGTTAAACTGCATCTACGAATCTCAAACAGGTGTCTGCATAATATTATTTACAGCTGGTAAACCTGTGTTATACTGTTCCCCAGCCAAGTCATTTTAATGTTATGGGACTGTTCTAGCATTAAAAATCCTGAAAAATAATTTTATAAAAGTCGAGAGGTGACATATAGAATTAATAGTACAGAAACAGGCCATTTGGCCAACTGGTTTATGCTCCATATGAACTTCCTCTCACCCCTCTTCACCTAACCCTATTAGCAGATCCGTCTTGTGATTGCTACCTTTAAGGATTCTAAAAGGACCAATTCTACAACATCACTGAACTCCTGGTTTCAGTTTTATCAGTAAAGCATTGAGTGGAAACAAGTTGTCTCCCCACAGTACATAGCAGTATGAGCTGGAAATAGGTTCACCCATCCTAGTCTCTACATCCCTCCCAACCACAGTTGAATAAACCAGGGGAAGAGGAGAGAAAACAAATTGTAAAAAGGATTCATATCATCACAGGAAAGATAAGTAAATTGTGGCGTAATCTTCACTCTAGATGGGTGGAAAACTGCGAGCTGTGGTTTGGTCACCCATGCTACGACCTAAACCATTTTCCCTTCCATTGAAGTTAATGGAACAGAATGTGGGACGGGTTGCATGTTGGATGGTTGATTTGCAATTGCCGGTTTTTTGCACAGGCCTCAAATTGAAAATTGTCACTCCTTGTAACTTTTTAAAAAGAATACTGTGATGTGACTCCCATCTTTGAAAGAATGGGCAAGTCTTAAACTCTACAACAGGAGAAATCACTGTTCTGCTGCTTCCATCACCCTACTGCTCATCACTTGGAGGTCTGGGAGCCACATTAAGCGCTAAATCATTCCATACCCAGCCTATAAAACAGTTGTCCTAATCAAGTGGTCAGCCACTTTTTTTTTAGAAATAAATTAAGTGCAGAGGATTTCCTCCCGAAGTAACTGAGGATAAGGAGTATACCTTTCAATGTTTATACTTGTAACATGGCATCAGATGCTGGTGATTCCTGCCTGAGTTTTTCTACAAAACATTTGCTAACATAAAGTGTTGACATCATTAGTTTGCTTTACAGCAACATGGTTCAGCCAGTGCAAGATTATGTTTCAAACATAAATTTGTACATTTTTCCATTGTGAAATTATCGCTTCTTACAGAATTAAATGGTAACCTGGAATCTTTTTTTTTGTTTTTGCACAAATTTCTTGGCCTCTCCCTTTAACATATGAAATATTGAAAACTTATTAGGTTGAAACAATTTAGATCACAACACCTTTAAGAGCCCCTCTTCCAGGCGTGTGAAGCAAGAAATTCCTGCTGATGAACATTGCCTTTGTAAGGCACCCAGTGCTTGCATAGAAACACATCTGATAAGATTGCACTATGGAATATAAAATTATAGTGCACTTAAATCTACCTCCCTCCACTTTGCTGATGCTAAGCATTGTCCTGTATGAAGAGAGGAGACCTTACGGCAGAGGAGCATACACCAAGGTCTTTGTTGTTTGCAAGCAAGAAAATGGTCATTGCCTTTCAGTGCTTAATGTGCAAGCAATAACATTTGGCATTTTTGTCACATTCTGTAAATGAAGCACAGATGAAACCTGCATTTCATTTTTTTGAAACTTGCTTAACTAGCACATTAAAATGAACTTTTAAGCCCATGGCCAGGATTTTACGGCCCCTCCCACCTGGCGAGATATTACGGTCCCGCCGAACTGCACGGAGATTTAAACGGCTCGCTGCATCCGTTGGGGGGAGACCTGCCACGGCAGGGCTGTAAAATCCTGGCCCATGTTTCTGAAACTCATGTCATAATGGCCTCTCAGTAAACATAATCTCACAGTTAACTCTTACAGTATTGCATGATTTTATACTTTCAAGATATGTATGTCTTTTGATATGATTGTTGTGAAAGACAATTTAAAACAATATAGAACATGCCATAATTATTAAATCTACAAAGTCTTCTTTGTAATTAGGCTGAACTTTCAATACTAATAGTTAAATAGCTCTCAAATTCTAAAATGGAACCAACAGAATGCCTTCTACTGTCAAGCCTACATATATTGATAGTGTTAATCTTGTCCTATTTACTGCTCATATTTGAATTGACTCGCTATAGGCCTCAGGGTTACTGTTGTATTTTCCACTTTGAGCAAACAGTTGAATAAAATGAAAAAGAAAAACTGATTCAAAATGTTTTTAGAAAAGCATTGTGTAGGTTATACAAAGCAACTGACTACAATTTCATTGCTATTGGTCACACACACACTATAAAGACCTATACACGCACCAAACTTTGTGCTTCGTAACCTCTGTATTGAATCCCTCTCGCCAGTAAAAATGATGAGGTTAAACATTAAGCGCCTCTAGTGAAAGGACACCTGTATTTGCTGGTCACATTATGCACAAACTGAAAACGCTTTACAGCTGGCCAAATTAGCATAATTAAATCCACATCAATTAGAAAAGCTCAATCAGCCTATTCCGGCCTTCTCATGCAGATAGTGGCATTTGTCTAAGGTGATAAATAACAAAGACTTTCAGAGTTGAAGACTTCATAGCTGAAAGGAAGAGTAATAGGATTTGTATATTGTCCTGATGTTTCACCTTAAAGCTAGTGGAAGTGATTAGCACTAAACATGCCATTGAACGAGGTACAGTTGCATTTTGCATTCCAATTACACTGGTACACAGGAGTCAGCATTGCAGATGTGCATTTTACAACATGCCACTGTTGCAATTACTCTTTTATCCACAAATAATGAGGGTAAACAAAGCCTGGCTTTGTGACTTTGGCCCTCCTTTGCACAGGGAAGCCCTGATGACCCTGCGTTCGTAACAAGACTTCACTGTGTGATGCTTGCAAGTAAATTCCTCCAGATGAGAAGTGACATGGGGTTCAAGGGTTAATTTGTGTAACAGGCAAATTTGCATACAAATGAAAAATGATGAAATTTCTGTTCTCCTAAATTTTCAATGTCAGTGACATCAAATAGCAGACTGCACTCCCTTGCTGTTCATGGAATATTCATTACTTGTGAAACAGGAGCATCTTGTTAGGTTTTAATCTAAAACTTCAAATCACTGGCTTAATTTGTTAAACTTTATCACTTGTAACACTTGTCTTCCTGTTTTAGCTGTTCTTTGCTACACTCCATGTGTACTTTATGCTTCACTATGTAGGGCTAATACATCGTACACATGTGACCCGCATTCCTTGGGAATCTTCATTCTTTCACAAAATCTTCTTCTACATTCACTCTCCACAACCGGAGTAAAGATGCTTCATCTCGTCTTCCCAGGGCCAGGAACTGCAGCTAGAAAAATGGTAATAATGTCATTAAAGCTAAACTGTGGGTGTTGTGTTGTTTTTATTGATCTGTATATATGACAGAATATTATTGGATGTTACAGAAACAAACAATTCCCTTTTACATGTCAACATACATGAATGTGAAGAAGTTGACTCAAAGAAAAATTTATAGTAAATCTACTCCTTTTGGCAGATTCTCCATTTACACATTCAATTCACATTAAGTTAATCTGAACCACATTTGTTATCTCAGTAGTTAGATTTATCGGTTGCTAGCTGAAATTTATTTGGTAAGCCCCATCAATTTGCCATTCCAGTGTGTGCATTCATTGTTTAAAACCATCAATGCACTATTGACATTTAGGCATTGGATACTATCAAATTCACAGCCCAATGTGCGCACTCAGTGTTTAGAGCTAGTGATGTCCCATTAGTGTTGCCAACACTCATTGATGGTAACCTTGGAGGTTGATCACATGATACTTTCCTACAGTTTGTAAAGGTTACAAACTCCTGAGTTAGATTGTCCATCATTTTTTGCCTGCAACTGAGCACAAGACCACCAGTGAAGGGAGTGTACAGGTTCAATAAAGCTCTGTTTTTCTCCCAGGTTACTAGCAGGAGTTCTATTCCAGAAGATTCCCAAACATTCCAGGAGGGTAGGCAACATTTTTTTATTCATTGGATGTGGGCATTGGTGGCTTGGCCAGCATTTATTGTCCATCCCAAATTGGCCTTGTTCTGAGGGCATTTAAGAATCAGCCATATTGCTATGGGTCATATGTTGGCTAGACCAGGTAAGGATTTCCTTCCCTAAAGGGCATTAGTGAACCAGATGAGTTTTTATGACAATCAACAATGGTTTCATGGTCATCATTATACTTTTAATTCCAGCTTTGTATTGAATTCAAATTCCACCATCTGCTGTGGCAGGATTCAAACCCAGGTCCCCAGAGCATTACTCTAGGTCTCTGGATTACTAGTCCAGCAACAATACCACTACACCATTGCCTCCCACTTACATTCAAATGCTGGATGTTTTGTTTAATTCTTTCACAGGATGTGGGTGTCACTGGCTAGGCCAGCATTTATTGCCCATTCCTAATTGCCCTTGAGAAGGTGCTGGTGAGCCGCCTTCTTGAACCGCTGCAGTCCATGTGGTGTCGGTACACCCACAGTGCTGTTAGTAAGGGAGTTCCAGGATTTTGACCTAGTGACAGTGAAGGAATGGCGATATAGTTCCAAGTCAGGATGGTGTATGGCTCAGAGGAGAACTTGCGGGTGGCTGTGTTATCATGCACCTGCTGCCCTTGTCCTTCTTGGTGGTAGAGATCATGGGTTTGGAAGGTGCTGTCAAACGATGTCAAGAATGAACGTATGCCCTCAGTGTTGAGCTATACCAATGCCACATTTCCCTTCATTTACAGGTGTTAGGCCAAAGGAAACCCTTAACATTTCTACCCATCACTTTCCATATGTAAAACCCACTAAGCTACCAAACTAGAAAAGGTATTATCAATTTCCTTGAGATAAAAATTGAATGAGGATTTGACTTTGTCAGTACTTACACCTGTCTAATCTGATCTGAATCAGATTGATGCACAGATGGCTTTAGACTGGCACCAAGCATTGGAATTTTGTAATCCCAGCATTTGATGGAAGTAGATTAGACGGTGGCATTTAGATTGATAGCTGAACAGTGTTCATCTGTATATTAACAGCAGATTTATACTGTGATGTTAGCCAAACCTGAGACATTAATAGGTAATGATCAGAGGTTCCTGTTAATTTGATGTTTTGTTTGCTGGTAAGCAGTATATCTTTAAGTGTAATCATTACATTTTGAGACTTTCATACTTTGAAAACAAAAATTTCCATTTTGTTACTTAGTAAGCAAGATTTGAACATTGTTCAGAATAGACCTCACATAACCCTGTATAATGTTTCCAGTTATTCCATGTATTCATTCCACTTAACATTAGCAACCACAGTCCTGTTCAAGGCCTCTGCCCAAGATACTCTGAAATCAGCTGGCGGGGGAGTGATATGAAATGCAACCCAGTGTTTAATCCTTCCTGATATTCCTTTCTTGTCTCTGTCAGATAGGTCCCACCTCTGCTTGGTACTCTTACCCAACAACCTAAATCAGAGCAACAATCTGCTATCTGGAGGAGCTCTTCGAGTGCGAACATCTAGGCAGGATGGGTTTCCAACCTGGTACTCTCATTTTCCCCCAAATGAAATTGAAATTGTACATTTCTGAATACCTCATTGTGCATTGGGGTCCAGAAACGTTCACTTCACATTATAATTAAATCTGGAAACCGGGACATCAGGTAGAAAGACAGACATTTCTAATACTGCTCTGTGCTGTTTTGTCTCCGTTAGATGAGTGCACAGCATGGGTTTGTACTGTATTTTGGAATGCAGAACATGAGAATGGAGAAATTGTTCTGCTCTGAAGCACTGAGAAAACTAGAAAAATTAATCCTGGTTCTCTCAGAATTCTGGTAATAAGACAGGTGATTGAGTGATTAAGTAATTCAGCTGGCATCTTCATTAGTGTACCCAAATCTTGCAATCAGTTTTATTAAAGAAAGCACGATGCATGAAAAAAATCCTGATTTACATAAGTTTATATTGCATAATGTGGAAGAATATTATTTTTAACAGTTTGAGCTGCGGGATAATATACAATGTACTTAAGTTAGAATTTCATCAGCTATAGATTATGTCTCTGTAAACCCGCAGTAATAAAGTCCTATGTTTCTTTAATTCCCTTCTGTGATTGTCATGCTCCACAATTCTCGGCTGTTTTACCACAGAAACTTGCAAGGGAATTAAAATATAACAGTGCCTTGCAAAGGCTAGCATAAAAAAAAATTCCTTAGCTTCTGTCAAGATCTGCTTTATCACGTTTGCTGACAGCTCAGATATGTCTGTATCCATCAGCAGGAGAATTGCAGAACACTCTGGAAAAAAAAATAGAAATAGAAAGAAAGCTGTCGCTGAGATGAAACTTGTCTTTGGCTTCATTGCGTCACACAACTTGCAGGAACAGCACTGCAGCTGATATTGGTAAACTTCAATGAATTAATGATATAAGATAAAATGTATCTCATAGAAGGTAGCTATTTGAAAAGCAATAATTCAGTTTGGGCAGGTGATGGTGAGAGAGTTTAGACAATTAATCTGAATCTTCTTTCTTATATTTCAACCTTGTTGCCATTCCCAACTATCCTTTGCTCTTAATAAAATAAAAGCAAAATATTGCGGACACTGGAGATCTGAAATAAAAACAGGAAATGCTGAAAAGACTCAGGTGGTCTGGCAGCATCTGTGAAGAGAGAAACAGAGGGTGGAATCATCCTGGTTTTGCACTGAGTGCAGTAGCGAGTGGGATAAAGGACATTTTAACCACCGGCCACAATGGTAGCTTTTCATGCTGTATCGTCCCAATCCTGCCTTATTAATTCTGCATTCCCGGGAAACATGCAGTTTCCATGGCGGGCGGGTTCTCATTCGCCTGCCACGCCATCACCTCGCCGCTTCATCACGCCGGGTGCCATATTTAAAGTGCAGCCACATGGACACCTCTCAGTGCTTCCAGCCTATGACTGCTGCACAGAAGACATGACCCCAAAAGACACGAAGGCTGTAGCCACCCCCTGCCCCCGTTTTAATGGCACATCCCTTGAGGGCCATTTGGACACGGTGGAGGCCTGCTGTGATGTCCTTTACCTCCGCTCTGGCCGCAGGAGGGGCATCAACATCACCAATCCAGCATGGAAGGCGGTGGCAGCGGTGGTCAGTGCCAATGCCCGCCAAAAGAGGACAGCCACCCAGTGCTGAAAAAGGATGAATGATCTCCTCCATTCTGCCAGGGTAAGTTACTCTTCTTATCGCTCTCAACTCACAACCCCATCACACATCCACAGAGATCTCACTCACTGCCACTTCAAGCGACATCACCATTCACTCTCTCACACACACCTTCATTGTCCTCATCCCGTACATGGGACCACTCACCACCCACACATGCCAGGCATACTTATCACCTGGCCTGGCAGGTGTCCTGCAGGACAAGCTGGCACACAACAAGAAGGTTAGTCTGCAGACTGGTGGAGTAATGCCTGAAATCAAGGTTCTCATGGACTTTGAAAAGGGAGCCACCCACCTGGCTGGTGAGGATCTTGGCCATTCCTGTGCTGACAGTGAGGTCGGCGGTGCTCTACCAAGTGAGGATTCAGCAGTGCAACACCCATCACACATCCATGCTGTGAGTGATGTGTCCTGTTCCACAGTCCCCTGCCATGCACTAGTTATTTCTCCTTGTTTTTGCAGGCACATCTAGGAAACAGCCGACAGAGTCCACAACCCAGGGCCTCCAATCGAGCTCCGAAAAAAAGTCAGAAGAGGAATCTGAAAGCAATGTCATTGAAGAACCATCACAGCGCTCAACCACAATCTCCACCAGCGCAGACACACACCTCAGTGGGAGCTAGCTTTAGAGTAGCCTCAGGATCATAGTCTGGTGAGCACATCGCACTGCCTGATACACAGCAGGCGGTTGCAGGGACTTCCCAGCTCTCTAGCACTCAGAGGACTGCTTGAGGCCAGAAATTTGCTGAGTCCGAGTCAGATGACGAACCTCTGGACTCGGTTATGTCTCTATTGCTGGAGCTGCAAAGGCAAGCTCGGGAATACCAGGAAGGGATGTCCGCTGCATTCCTCAGATTGCAAGGCATGATGGAGGAGTCCATCCGCTTTCAGGTTGAGGTGCTAGTGCTGGCATGCCAATGCACCGAGATGGCCACCATGGAGACCTTGATCCAGGCCATCAATCCCGCACTGCTGCATGGGCTGAACTCCATCGCTGACACCATAGTTGGCCTCCAATAGTGTGTACTCAAGAGGGGTGTGGGACAGCTCGATCTCACTCCAGCTATCTCTTTTCCTCAATGAGTCATCCAGGAGCCCTCGGGCACCCAAAGGGAGGAAGATCAGCAGATGCACACCCTAGGGCCACCCACCAGGTGACTCCAAGAGTGTCCGGCCCATCCGAATCTCCTCTTCCTGTGACCCCAGCAGCTCCAGCTCCACAGGCCGAGGAGAGTGCCACTGCCACACAGCAAGATCCTGAAAGCAGGCTGGAGCCCTCCAAGTCTCAACCCTCCAGGGGACGCCTGCCAAAGTCATCACAGACAGGCAGACAGGGTGTAGCAGTCAGCAGGCTGCCTCCACTTCTGCTGTGGATGTCGGGTCAGGTGCTGAAGGCTGACAAAGGACCAGGTGCATTGTAAATTTCACGGCTTTATCTCCATGATATGACCCTGATCACAGAGAGCAAGTGAGCTGCCCTCAGCCAGACAGGAGTTAGACATTCACAGAGCCTATGTGAAGATCTATGGAGCGCCCTCACTGCATGTCGTCATCACCCTGTGGAATTAAGCGACTATTAGGGCCTCCACTGCGTCTCCATGACAGGAGCATTATCACAGAGGGTATGTGCGCTGCCATCAGCCAGACTGGAGTCAAATGTTCACAGATGCAATGTGAAGATCTATGGTGTCTCCTCACTGCATGTTGTCATCATCCTCCACAAATGTAGCAGCTAGGAGGGCCTCCAGAGTGCGCCTGCCTCGTCTGACCAGTACAATGGTCTCATCACCGTCATCGTCACATTCGAGGACTTCCTCACCCTCAACCCCTTCAGTGATTTCCTCATTGGAGGAGATGTCTAGCTCCACCATCTCCTCCTCAGCCAGCTCCTCTCCCTGTTGCAGCGCCAGGTGGTAAAGAGCGCAGCAGGCGACGACGATGTGTGATACCCTCTGTGGACTGTATTGCAGGATTCCAGCAGGCCGGTCCAGGCACCAGAACCTCATTTTCAGCCTGATGGTTTGGTCCACCAAGTTGCGAGTTGCAGCATGAGCCTCGCTGTAGCTTCACTCTGCTGCAGTCTGAGGCCACTGCACAGGTGTCATCAACTATGTCCTCTGCGAGTAGCTCTTATCCCTGAGGAGCCATCCCTGTAGCCTCTGTAGACCCTGGAAGACGACAGGGATCTGTGCTCTACTGGGAAGGTAGAAGTCTTGGATACTCATTGGGAACTGGGCACAGACCTGCAGGATGCATTTATTGTGGTTGCACATCAGCTGAAAATTCAGCGAATGGAAGCCCTTGTGGATGACATAATTGACCGCTTGTTGTGATAGAGATCTGAGTGCCACATGAGTGCAGTCGATGGCACCCTGCGCCTGTGGGAAACCCGAGATCTGGGCAAATCCCAGCACTGTTGAATCCTGGCTTTCCTGGTCCTGGGTGAAATGCACCAAGTTGTGTGTCTTCGCAAAGATGGCATCCATGCCCTCATGGATGCATTTGTGGGTAGAGGCTTGTGATATCCCACAGAGGTCATCTGTGGAGCCCTGAAAGGAGCCACTGGCATAAAAATTGAGCATCACAGTCACTTTCACAGCCATGGGAAGTGGATGACCTCCATGTCCCCATGGCACCAAACTTTGCAGTAGCTGACAGATGTGACCGACCAGTTCCCTAGACTTGCGCAGTCTTCAGTGATGCTGGTTCTCAGTCATCTGCAGGAATGAAAGGCAGCAACTCTAGACCCCAGGTCTATCTAGGCTCCAAACATCCTCAGTCTGCTGTGGCTGCTTGGTGGCATGTGCCCAGTCACCCAGTCATCCCTTCTTCCTGAGGGTGCTGCTCCCCCCTCTGCCCAGCCAGGTGCCTCTGTTGCTCTCTTCTCCTTTGTCTCCAGTCTCTGTACACCATGAGGCATATAGCTAGTTCACCAGGCTCCATGCTCGTGACGTACTCCTCCTGCAGGATGAAAGAAAGAGAGATGCGTGGGTTAGCTTGGACGTTCTAAGAACCTCTCTTGGCTAGGTGTCAAAGCCCCTTAACGCATCCGGGAGAGTGATGGCCAACACTTGGATGGCCAGAGTTTAGTGCGCTGCATGGCTGTCCGAAATCCCACCCACCTCCGCCTCACTCCACCCAACCGATTGGCGGCAGGTTTGTCCACTGGACTGCATGCTGTGCTCTCAGCTCAGGTGCAGACATTCCCCTAACCTGCGCTGCAAGACTGCACTGTCAGCTTGAAATATGGGAAGACTGGTCCAAACCTGAATGATGACATTACAAGGGGCTGTGAGCACCTCCGGCAGTGACTGCTCCATGGCCAGGAGATTGTACAACGTGCCCAGTTGTCCAACTGTTCTGCAGTCCACTAAACACTCATTAGTTTGCAGTCTGTGCCCGAGGGTTGAAAGGTTCAGCAGCATTTGGTGGCAATTTCATGCCTCTGTGTTGCTTGAGTGGGCAGATAAGCTCAAAGCCCGACTTCAAGCATATCAATGTGGCTGTGTCTGAACTGTCTCAGCTGCAGATGGGTGGTTACTTTATTACGAGCATGCAATCATGTCGGCTTTCTCGGATCATCCAGCATTGGGGATGATTCCGGCAAGCTGGTCTTATAATGATATGCAGATGGAAATTAACGCTTTATGAGATTCCCGATGTCCGACGACGGGAAACACAAGGCCCCCGCCATTGACGGGCAGAGCGGACGATTGCAAACTGGTTTCATGATGTTGTGAAACCAATTTTTGGCCTTCTTGCCATATTGTCTGCTCACACCATCAAACCTGCCCAACACCAGCGGGCATGGAAATTCTACCCAGAGTTAATGTTTTGAGTCCAATATGTCTCTTCTGAAGAAGAGCCATATCTTTTGTTCTTACTTGTATATATGTGATTTTACTGCCTCAAGAAATTGATATAATAAAGCATATATATGTATGTATAAAATTGCTTACTTAGCCATATATATCTATAAAACATATTTATATATGGCTAAATAAGAAATTAAAGTGCAAGTTCACGATACATTATTGCAATAGGTATCAATAGGTGCAATATGTATCATCCACGGTTCAGTTGGTACCTCTTGTCTCTGAGTCAGAAGGTTGTGGGTTCAACTCCCACTTCAGGACTTGAGCGCACAAATTAAGACTGACACTCCAGTGCTGTACTGAGGGGCTACTGCAGTGTCGGAGGCACTGTCTTTCAGGTGGGATATTAAACCAAGGCCCTGTCTGCCCTCTCAGGTGGGCCTAAAGTATCTCATGGCAATATTTTGAATAGCAGAAGAGGGTGTTACCCCTTGTGTCCTGGCTATTATTTATGCCTCAACGAACAACAAAAAAACAGACAAAAACAAAAAACTACTGCGGATGCTGGAAATCCAAAACATGAGGACTCGAAACGTCAACTCTTTTCTTCTCCGCCGATGCTGTCAGACCTGCTGAGTTTTTCCAGGTAATTCTGTTTTTGTTTTAAAAATACAGAAAATATGGTCATTATCATATTACTGTTTGTGGGAGCATCCTGTGCACTAATTGGCTACCACATTCCCTAATTTACAACAGTGACCATGCTTCAAAAGTACTTGATTGGCTGTAAAGTGCTTTGGGATGTCCCCAGGTCACGAAAGGCGCTATATAAATGCCAGCCTTTCTTTTTAGGTTGCAGTCAGTTTATACGGCCTGTAAATTAGTACTGCAACTGAAATACTGAAAAGAATTAATGAAACATCCAGGGTTTAAGGGAGTGTCTCAAGATTCTGTGGAGCATTCCCTATGCTTTATTAATTGGTGGGTGATTTTGGCTGTGTCATATTTGTAGTGCAGATCAGAACTTGGAGACTTTTTTAAAATTATATATGTCATCTTACTACCTGGCCCCTTTGAATGCAGAGGAGTCAAACTGTATCTTTGACAATTAGGAAAACAAGTATTGTTGCACTTTCTCCCTTCTACAGCGTTTTAATATCGATACTTTGAAGAGGGGGCAGCTAAAGTGGCATTATGTAGTTCAGTAATCTTTCTGAACAGATTCTACCTAAATATTATACATTTATAGCAGGAAGTGCTTTGATGCAGAAGGTTTCATTTCTCTGCGCTCTCCAGTTAGTTTCATGTGAGCATGATGAGTGATTCTCACTGAATCACATAGAAATATTTTCAAATTAACAACCTCCAGATATGAAAGCCATCCAAAGGAACATAATAGAGGGAGAAGGTAAACTGTTTCTCTTAACCCTTTAAAGAGTTTCATTATATCGCTCATCATTCCAAACCAAGGAAATGGGCAGATGTTCCCAGGGTTATCTGTCAGTCCTCTCTTGGTTTGACTCCTAGTTTTCAGATAAGAATAGGCTGGTGCTGACTTCCCGTTTATTTGCCCCTCCCTCCTCCTGTAAAGCACCTCTATGTTCTTTGCTTCCTCCTTGAGGACACAGCATGAAACATGCAGATGGCTGGGGATTTGGTGGGTAGGTGGGGATGGGGCGGGGAGATGCAGGAATTGTTGCAATGATTCAGCGTGCTGCCATTCAAATTTGCAGTGCCTTTCAGTGCCAATTTGAAATGCCATCCTTCACTTCTATTCCATCCAACTGTTTTGGTATGTGAAAACAGATAAAAATGACTACAGTTGTGCTGTTTGCCTTTTTCAGTGCCCTTTCTTAGGTGAAAGATTTGGAATTCAGGGCATGTGCACGGACGGAAGCTGAAAATAATAAACTGTCCTGCTGCTTTATGATTTTCATTTTATCTGAAGAATGGAAGTTGTTGATGAGGATTCTCTGGCTGAAACATTTACCTTTTCTCCACCTGATGCTCTCAGACCTATTGGTCATTCTCTGTTTATATTCAGAATGAATGGTCATTTTTAGTAACTGATTTGCAGAGAGAAGAGGAAGTACCGCTGATTAAACTCTCTTTTTAAAGACATCCAAACTTTGCAATTACATTGTTAAACCATAACAGTTTCTGCTGAAGGAGGAGGCATGCTCCCATAAGGCACTGTACCATTGAACAGGTTCAATAGATTAACTTTGGCTTCTCATCGCAGAGTTAAACAGATTTCAATGCAGGCCTTCAATACAGGGGACACATTTTGATATACAAATCTAAATAGCTTCTATGTTACATATGGCTTCTGAAATTACTTTCTGCAACAAGTGTGCACAGATAAAACTGATTCATATCTATCTGAACCAGATTTGAACTGCAAAGCATTATATTCCAAAAGAATTGTGCTGCTAACGCACTTTAAAATTCCATGGTTGCAAACATTTTGGGCAACATTTTAAACTTTATGCATATGTGTGTTTTTCTCTGGGATTGCTTGCTGCATTGTCTTTGTTTGGAATCTGCTTCTTTCGCCCCCACCTTTTTTGTCTTAAGGGTCTTTCTGTACTAATTAAAAATAAATTCACATCAGTGTGACCTTTTAGAGGTAACTGTAGAGCTATTGTTTTGTTCCTAATGCACTTCAATGACTGCCTTTTTTGTTTTGCATAGCTCTGCCACCTAAAACGCAATTAATTGACTTCTGTTAGCTGTCAGTTACCATTTATAATCAATTAGTTCATCAAATTGATTAGCTGGCTTGGCCAAAAATACTCAAAATGCACTTCTTTTCATTATAACTCTATTTACATAGGGGAAAGAGCCACGATTAATTGATGTGAGGGTAAAAAATGCTTATGTGAACATTTTGAACAAAAATGGTTTGCTAAGTAGTCATACCGCGCTCTTAGAATGATTGGGCTGGTGTAGGATGTGCTGAAAGGCCTCCCCCTGTTGATACAGTACAGAATAAAGTGGATACTGCTTGTCTGGCTTTACTATGGATCAGTTAGGTCCTAAAACCTTAATAATGATAGCTTACTTTATCTTGATGAAGCTCACTGTTAGTTAAGGATTAATTTCTGTTTAGATACATTTAGCATTAATTCTCTTGCATTACATGGTGCTATTAATATTGCTTTCTGTTTTATGTTACTGGCCATGTATACTAAATATGTTTATTCTACACTGAAAATAAATATACAACATATTTGTGTTGATTGTCATTTTATCTTGTGCCATAGCCTTTGTAACATGCTCAAGGAACTGCAACAGTAACCAATGATAGTTTGGAAGTTATATTTATGCAAATATTGACATGGTACTAATCTCTTTTGTACAATTTATTGCCAATCCCAATCTGTTGAGTGTATTCAAATAGTTTTATGTGCTGTTAAATTTCTCATAACACATACCCATGTGACTGCAATTTTGGCTCCAGGTGTAACCTCATGCTCTTCCACTACCTGTCCCCCATAATCCTCTTCTGGGGTGTTGCTCTCTTCTGGTTCCTGTGAACCAAGGGGCAAAGGACAGTAGCACCAGTACATAAGGCAAGTGTTATTGAAACGGACGGCTGTAATGATTTGATGTACCGGGCAGGTTTCAGCTAGAAACGGATAACTTTATTACAAAGACCTTTTCAGATGCTACATGCTTGAACCAGATCCTCGACAAGAAAGCCCTGTGCCCGCCCACCCACCGACCTCCCCCCCTCCTCCCGACTACCCACACTTCATTGGTCGGTGCCTCCAAGGACAATCACGTGACCCCTGATAGGCAGTAGGAGAGGCTATACTTTCAATTACTACATTTCCTCCCCCTTTAGTTTTTTTTTACAGTTTCTATTTACAGAGAACATTTCAATATCCCACAACATATACATATATACAACTTAGGTGATTAAAGATTAAGTCTCTGAGGCAGCTTCCTTATTCAGTTGGGGCGACATAGCTCTACCACTTGAGGTTCTTCCACTGGATCAACATGATCAGGAACTGCAGCACCAGATACATCATTAGAAAGTGGCCATTCAGGGTTTGGGAACTGTACAGAGACATTGGACATGTCTATTCTAGGTCGATCTGTCACCTTAGGGATTAATGGTTTGACGTTAATCATAGGCAGAATAGCTGGTTGTTGGAATGTATCACTATTCCTAAGATGATCCACATGTTTTCGAACAATTCGGTCTTCCACTTCTACCTGGAAGGACAAAGGACCAGTTTCTGAGACAATTGTACCAGGAACCCAACAAAATTCACTTCCAAATTTCTGCATGAAAACTGTGTCTCCTACAGTGAATCTTTGAGCTTTGCTATGAATATCGTGATTCAATTTTTGATTATTCTGATTCTTCACTACCTCCTTCTCTAAGTTTGGAAACACCAGACTTAATCTTGTACGTAGGCGGCATTTCAACAATAATTCAGACGGCGTTGAACCAGTAGTTGAATGAGGTGTTGTACGATAATTGATAAGAAAGTGGAAAAATTGAGTTTCTAGAGGACCTTCTGATAAGCTCTTCGTTCCAGATTTGAAAGTTTGCACTGTACTTTCAGCTGAACCATTTGTTGAGGGATGACATGGTGCTGTTTTAATATGTCTGATTCCATTTAAGCTCATGAATCTATGAAACTCTGTACTACACCATTATCAGAAATGATGACTTCCGGTAGGCCATGTATACTAAGACTATGACGCAGCTTTTCGATAGTTGTGCTCGATGTCAGTGATCTGACTTCATACACATCCATCCATTTAGAATGAGCATTTATGATCAATAAAAACATGGTATCTAAGAATGGACCTATATAATCAATATGTAGTCTAACCTAGGGTCGACCAGGCCACTCCTACAAATGCAGTGGAGCTGAAACAGCCAACTTCTGTTGTTGCTGACAATGGAGGCAGTGCTTGACCATGCTTTCAATGTCACTGTCAATGCCTGGCCACCAAACATAGCTTCACGAAAGCATTTTCATCTTCAATATGCCTGGATGTGCACTGTGAAGCTCTGTCAAGAGTGGTTCTCTTCCTTGTGAAGGGACGACAACTCTTGATCCCCACAACAAGATTCTATCTTGACAACTTAACTCTGTTTTTCAGGCATGGAATGGTCTCATCTCTTCAGACACTGGTGAATTTGACCACCCTTGCAATACAAGGTCTCTGACTTTTGACAGAATTGGATCTCTGTTCGTCTAATTTCTAATTTGCTTTGCACACACAGGTGGAGAAATTCAGTACAAGCACAACTTCTTGTGGCATTGGAGCATATACAATGCTATCTGGTAAAGGGAGACGACTGAATGCATCCGCATTGGTAATATGCAAGCCAGGACAGTGCATAAAGGTATGCTCATATGCAGACAATATCAAAGCCCAATGTTGTATTCTTGTTGATGCTATTGGTGGAATGGCTTTATCCTCACTGAATAAACCCATTAATGGTTTATGGTCCGACACAATGGTGAAATGTCGTCCATGCAGATACTGATGGAATTCCTTCACTCCGAATATCACTGATAAACCTTCCTTTTCTAGTTGGGAATAACCCTCCTCAGCTGCAGAGAGGGTTCTGGAGACATAGCCAATGGGCCTTTCTGATCCATCTTCCATCCTATGTGATAACACAGCTCCCACACCAAAAGGAGTTCCATCACATGTTAATACCAATCCTTTCGATGGGCCGTGGTGTACCAATAAACATGATGAATGTAATAGCTTCTTAACTTTCACAAAGGCTTCTTCCTGTTGTGAATTCCATGACCAATGATATATTTTTTTTAACAACAAGTGTAATGGTGCTAACCCTATTGACATGTTTTGTAAGAAGCAGCTACAATAGTTGATCATGCCCAGAAAAGACTTGAGTTCAGTTAAACTGGACGGAGAGGGCACCGCTTTGATTGCCCTAACTTTCTCTTCTACCGGATGCAAACCCATGGCATCCACCCGGTGACCCAGGTGAGCAACTTCTGGCGCTTGGAATATACATTTCTCTTTCTTTAATCATACACTGGCTTCCAAGAATCTTCTTAGTACCTCTTCCAGGTTGGCCAAATGTTCAGTTTCAGTTGACCCCGTGATCAGAATATCAGTTAGGTATACAACTAATCAGGGAAGTCCTTGCAAAAGACTTTCCATTGTCCTTTGGAAGATTGCACATGAGATGATACTCCAAAGGGTAGGTGAGTATATTGATGCAGACCCTTGTGCATGTTGATGGTTACATACCCTCTCAATGTGCTATGCAGCTCGTACTGTTGGTATGCATGGCTCATGTCCAGTTTTGTATAGGATTAGCCTCCAGCTGGCTTTGCATATAAGTCATCTATCCTCTGGATAGGATATTTATCTAGTTTTGCTGCCTTGTTCATGGGCAATTTATAGTCCCCACAAATACGTAGAGTTTGATCAGGTTTCACCACTGGTACTACAGGCACTGCCCATTCTGAAATTGGACTGGTTGGATGATGCCTAGCTTTTCTAACTGGCACAGTTCTGCATCCATCTTCTCCTTTAAGACATAAGGTACAGGTCTGGCCTTAAAGAAAGGGGATGTCACCTGTGGATCCACATATAGTTTTGCTTGCAAGTCTTTTAACTTCCCTAATTCATCATGAAATACGGTTGTATTTCCTTAGGAGTTCAGGAACTCCTCCTGTTCTCACGTGAAATATTTCAGACCAGTTAAGCTTGATTTTTTGTAACCATTCTCGGCCCAGAAGACTAGGTCCTTCACCTGTCACTGTGATCACTGAAGCTGGGCTGTCTGTTGCCATTAGGACACAGGTACTGTGGCGATGCCCTTTTTACCTGTATGGATTCTCCTGTATATGTCTTCAATTGAGCTGCTGTTCGTTCCAGATTTAGTGGCTGGGTATCTTCATTTAGGTATTAAAAGTGTACTCTCCCACCACTGTGGTTAAGGCTCCTGTATCTACTTCCATTATTAGTGGCTTCCCATTAACTTGGAGTGTGACAGTGATAGGTTCGGTTTTTAACCACTGTGACATTGTACAGGGAATAGATGTTGGTATCGGCAACTTCAGGTTCTGTTGTATTATTCAATTCAGTCATATTGGTTTGCTGCCTCATGGCTGTTTTGATTTCACCTTGCATTGCTTTATTATATGACCTTTCTTATGGCAGTAATGGCATTCTGCCTCCCTGAATCTGCAGGCGTCCGGTCCTGGTCACCCCCACATCTATAACAGTTTAACTTTGGAGTCTCTGCTGAAATGTTTCTTCTAGGCCTTTCTATTTTTCTAACAGTGGACATTGCCTCTCGCTTCGCTGCTGTGTCTCTGGTTTTCATGCCACACCCGGCCGTAGGTTCCCAGCCCACATGAAGAACAGCGTCATGTTGTATATGTTGTAAACCCTGTGAGTCCCTTGCAGCACTTTCCATGGCTCGTGATATTCCCAGGGCACGCTTCAAACCGATGTTGACTTCTGTGAGTAAACGGCACTGAATGGCATCGTCGTGAACTCCACAAATTAACCAGTCCCGCAGCATATCGTTGAGTGTGTCTCCAAAGTCGCAGCATTCAGTCAGCTGCTTCAACTTCGCTATATAGGTTGTGATGGACTCTCCCGGGGCCCCTACTCTGGAATTAAGTTTTTAAACTTCTGTATTATTATGGATGGCTTCAGCTAGAAATGCAGTTTCATGAAGTCTACTAATTCATTAAAGGACTTAGAATTGGCGCATTGGGGGCGGCCAGGCTGCGGATGAGGTTGTATGTCTTGCTACCACATACACTCAAAAGGATTGCTTTCTGCTTCTCCACCTTGATAATTTTTTGAGCATTAACTTAGTTCCTAATTAGAAGTGCTAGTAGAGGTAGATCAGTTTGGTGAAGAGTTATGGGGCATCGGTATTTGCTTTGTATGCTCTCCGTTCACAGAATAGCCAAACAAAAGTGAAATATTAATTGCAGAAGCAAGAAACCAGACAATAAAGCTTTGTAACCTTGTTACTTTTCTGTTAACTCACGACCATTGTTTACAATGTTAAAGTAGAAGAGAAAGAAATAATGAGTTCGCTTTTTTTTGGACTATACCTTAGTTGCATTTTATTTCATTAAAACCTTGTATTTTAATAAGTATGCTTAATTACTGTCATATCTTTTGTTTTGCAGAAATTCAAAATAATCACACTTTTAGTTTCAAATGCAGGAACTTCATTGAATTTCTCAGATCACTCCATGCTCCATGTGCTGGGATTGATATGTTAGTTCAACACACAGACGTCATACATTAGTGAGTGGTATGGCACTCTGGATAGTTACGTATACATATGCATGAATATATAATTCCTAAATCTTATGGAATAATATAACAATTATGCACACTTAATGTTAATCTTGCCATGAAGCTCCAATTTTGCTTTGTAAAATAATTTTTTGTTGTAGTTTTTGATTTTCCAAGAAACAATGGGCTAGATTTACTGTTCTTGCACAGTCAATTGGCAGAAAATCTAGGAAGTACGTTTAAGAACTGTCACCATGTGTGAAAATTGCAATGTACTGAATCTAATGGAGTACTGTAAAGAGAGTGAAAGTATGGTCAAGGATGGTATAGTTTTTCTGCTCAATCACACCCTAACCTTATGAACATACCAATAAGGAGTAGGCCATTCGGCCCCTCGAGCCTGCTCACCCATTTAATAAGATCATGGCATATCTGATAGTAACCTCAAATCTACAACCCGCCTACCCCCCAAAACCTATCACCCCCTTGCTTACCAGGAATCTATCCACCTCTGGCTTAAAAATATTCAAAGACTCTGCTTCCACCGCCTTTTCAGGAAGAGAGTTTCAAAGATTCACGAACTTCTGAGAGAACAAAATTCGCCTCATCTCCATTTTAAATGGGCGACCCCTTATTTTTAAACAGTGACTCCTGGTTCTAGATTCTTCCACAAGAGGAAATATCTTCTCAACACCCACCCTGTCAAGACCCCTCAGGATCTTTATATATTTCAGTCAAGTCACCTCTTACTCTTCTAAACTCCAGTGGATATAAACCTAGCCTGTCCAACCTTTCCTCATAAGACAACCTGCCCATTCCAAGTATTATTCTGGTAAACCTTCTCTGAACTGCTGCCAACGCATTTACATTCTTCCGTAAATAAGGTGACCAATACTGTACACAGTACTCCAGATGTGGTCTCACTAGTGCTCCGTATAACTGAAGCATAACCTCCTTACTTTTGTATTTAATTCCCCTCGCAATAAATGATAACAATCTATTAGCTTTCCTAATTACTTGCTGTACCTGCATACTAGCCTTTTGTGATTCATGCATTAAGACACCCAGATCCTTCTGCATCTCAGAGCTCTGCAATCTCTCACCCTTTAGATAATATGCCTCTCTTTTATTCTTCCTGCCAAAATGGGCAATTTCACATTTTCCCACATTATACTCCATTTGCCAGGTCTTTGCCCACTCACTTAACCTATCTATATCTTTTTGTAGCCTCCTTATGTCCTCTTCATAACTTACCTTCCTACTTATCTTTGTGTCATCAGCAAATTTGGCAATCATCCCATCCATCCCTTCATCCAAATCATTTATATAAATTGTAAACAGTTGAGGTCCCAACACTGATCCCTGTGGCACACCACTTGTTGCATCTTGCCAACCTGAAAAAGACCCATTTATGCCAGCTATCTGTTTCCTGTTAGCCAGCCAATCTTCTATCCATGACAATATGTTATTCCCTATACCAAGAGCTTTTATTTTCCGCAATAACCTTTGATGTGGCGCTTTATCAAATGCCTTCTGGAAATCTATGTACCGGTTCCCCTTTCTCCACAGCACATGTTACTTCCTCAAAGATCCCCAATAAGTTGGTTAAACACAATTTCCCTTTCACAAAACCATGCTGACTCTGCCTGATTACTTTGAACTTATCCAAGTGTCCTGCTATAACTTCTTTAATAATAGCATCTAACATTTTCCCTATGACAGATGTTAAGCTAACTGACCTGTAGTTTCCTGCTTTCTGTCTTCTTCCCTTTTTGAATAATGGAATTACATTTGCGATCTTCCAATCTAATGGGGCCTTCCCTGAATCTAGGGAGTTTTGGAAAATTAAAACCAATACATCAACTATCTCACTGGCCACTTCTTTTAAGACCCTAGGATGAAGTCTATCAGGACCCGAGCACTTGTCAGCCCGCAGCTCCAACAATTTATTCAGTACCACTTCTCTGGCGAATGCAATTTTCTTGAGTTCCTCCCTCCCTTCCATTTCCTTATTTATAGCTGCCTCTGGGATGTCACTTGTATTCTCTATAGTGAAGACTGATGCAAAATACTGGTTCAATTGATCTGCCATTTCCTTGTTTTCCATTATCAATTCTCCAGACTCACCTTCTATAAAACCAACACTCATTTTTTTAACTCGTTTCTTTTTAAAATATTTATAGAAACTCTTACTAACTGTTTTTATATTTCTGGCTAGATTTCTCTCACACTAATTTTTTCCTTTTTATTAATCTTTTAGTCATCCTTTGCTGTTCCTTATGTTCTGTCCAATCTTCTGGCCTGCCACCTATCTTTGCACAATTATTTACTTTTTCTTTAAGATTGATACTATTTTTAACCTTTCTAGTTAACCATGGATGGTGTGTTCATCCCTTGGACTTTTTCTTACTGGTTAGAATGTATCTGTTCTGTGTATTTTGAAATATTCCCTTAAATGTTTTCCAATGCATTTCGATTGACCTATCCCTTAACCTAATTTGCCAATTCACTTTAGCCAGCTCTGCTTTCATGCCCTCATAATTGCCCTTATTTAAGTTTAAAAATGTAGGCCCCTAACTTCCACGCTCCCCAGTGTCGGATTTGGGGGGTACCCCAAAGATGCGCTGGGGAATCCCTCTGGCAAGTTCCCACGTAAGGGTTTGCATGGCAATTGCCCAGAAGTGCTAACTTCCTCTGGACAATTGCATTGCACTGGGAACCATCCAAAAATGTGATTTAAATCGCAAACTTTGGATGGTTCTGCCAGGGTTATACCAATAGTTACCCAGAAAAAGTTAGAAGAATTAAAACCTCTTCTAACTTCTGGTTAACTATTGTAAAGACCCAGATCGACCCCAAGGGACTCCTCGACACCCCTGCCTTCCCCCTCACCCTCCACTGGACTCCCCCATCCCTCCCCCAACCTCTGACAATCCCACCTCGCCCCCCACCCCTCCACGACCTTGGACCCCCCCGACCTCAGACGCCCCACCCTGACCTCAGAACCTCTCCCGACCTCAGACCCCTGCCCCGACCTTGGACCCCCCACCAGGGACCCTCCCAGACTTCCGGACACATCGCCCCCCTCGACCTCAACACACTTCCCATCCCAACCCCCTGACCTCCGGACATTCCCCCACCCTCCAAGATCCAAACACATACAGACTCCTGACCTCTGGGCACCTCCCCCCAAACGACCACAAGACACAGACCCCCCGACCTGCAGACACGACCCCGACCTCCGGACACCCCCCTGAACTACAGACAGCCACCCAACCTCTGGACACCCCTTTGACCTCTGGACACCACCCCAGACCTCCAGACATCCCCCCCGACCCCCGGACAACCCCCCCAACTTCTGCACACCCCCCCTCGACCTCTGGACACCCCCCTGACCTCCAGACACCCCCAACCCACAAATCCTATCTACTTACCTTAGACACTTACCTCCCCCCTGGCCTGTCAATTTCCCTGGCCCTTTAAATTTACCTGCTTTATGGCAGATAGTGCCGTAAAAAACTCCTCCTTGACTACACTGGATCTAGACTTCGCTGGGGTCTGCAAGGATTCTTTCGATGCAGGCCCCAAGCAACTGTGGCAACGCAATTTTCAAGACGAGGTAAGTATGCATTTACTTCTTCTAATTTCTGCAGGGCAGCACTTTCCGATGCTAGTCAGAGATTACGGCCCATAGTCTCGGACCACTCCTCTCTCCCTCAAACTGAATGTAAAATTCAATTATATTATGATCGCTGCTACCTAGAGGTGTCTTCACTATGAGGTCATTAATTAAACCCTTCTCGTTGCACAATACCAGCTCTAGTATAGCCTGCTCTTTGGTTGGCTGTAGAACATGCTGTTCTAAGAAACTATCCCGGAAACATTCAATGAACGCCTCATCTAGGCTACCTTTGCCCATCTGACTTTTCCAGTCTACATGTAGATTAAAATCTCCCATGATTATAGCCATGCCTTTCTGACATTTCTTCCTTTATGCTCCAGCCTACCATGTAGTTACTCTTAAGGGGCCTGTACACAACTCCCACAAGTGGCTTCTTGCCTTTACCATTTCTCAACTCTACCCAAACCATTTCCACATCCTGGTTTCCTGAACTTAAGTCACCCCTCTCTCTTGTAACATCTTTAACTAATAGGGTCACCTCTCCATCTTTTCCTTGCTTCCTGTCCTTCCTAAATGTCCTATACCCTTTCATATTCAGGCCCCAATCCATGTCCTCCTGCAGCCATATCTCTGTAATGGCTATCAAATCGTAATTATTTATTTCTATGTGCGCTCTCAGTTCATCTGTTTTGTTTTCAACGCTTCATGCATTCAGATACAGAGCCTTTAGTTTGATCCTTTCTTTGTCTTTATAACCTGTAGTCTGTTCTGTTGATTTACTGTTAGATTTGTACTCTCTATGCCTCCCTATCACAGTCTGTTTTTCAGTTTCCATGATAATACCTTTCTCTTTTGCCTTGTTTCTATTCTTTGATTACCTTGAGCCCTTGATCCCAGTAAAACATTTTCTTTCATTAGTCTTTCGTGGTACGTGGATGTACTGGCAGCATTTGTTGCCCATCCCTAATTGCCCTTGAACTGAGGGCAGTTAAGAGTCAACCATATTGCTATGGATGTGCAGTCACAAGTAGGCTAAACCAGACGAGAATGGCAGATTTTCTTTCCCTGAAGGGCATTGAACCAGATGGGTTTTTACAAGAATCAATGACAGTTGTCATGGTCACCATTACTGAGACTAGCTTTATATTCCAGATTTAGTAATTGAACTTGGTGGTGGGATTTAAACCCATATCCCCAGACCATTAGGCTGGATCTCTAGATTGCTAGTCCAGTGGCATTACCGCTACACCACCAATTCTCCCAACCTGATTGTTCTCCTTGGTGCACCTCCCACCTTCCCTCCCTTAAGTCCAAGGGATGCAGATTTAAATGTTTATGCCACACAGCTACAACAACAACTTATATTTATATCGCACCTCAATGTCATAAAAAGTCCCAAGGGACTTCCCAGGAGCATTATAAAACAAAATATGGCAGTACACCACATAAGAAGATATTAGGTCAGATGACTAAAAGATTGGTCAAAGAGGAGGCTTAAAGGAGTGTCTTAAAGGAAGGAAAAGAAGCAGAGAAGCAAAGAGGTGTCAAGAGGGAATTCCTCAGAACTTAGAGCCTAGGCATCTGAAGGCACAGTCACCAAAGGTGAAACGATTAAAATCAGGGATGTTCAAGAGGCCAGAACTGGCGGAGTGCACACATATCGAAGGTTGTGGCAGTAGAGGAGGGAGAGGCCACAGAAGGCTTTGTAAAAACGGTTGAGAATTTTAAAATCAAGATGTTGCTTGATCGTAAGCCAATGTAAAGCGAGCATAGGGGCGATAAGTGAATGGTACTTGCTGAGAGTTAAGTGTTGAGCAGCAGAGTTTTGGATGACCTCAAGTTTACAGAGGGTAGAATCTGGGAGACCAGCTAGGCGTGCATGGGAATTGTCACGTCCAGAGATAACAAAGACAAGAATGAGGGTTTCAGCAGCAGATGAGCTGAGACAGGGGTGAACTCTGACGATGTTATGGAGGTGGGAATAGGCTTTCTTAGTGATGATGTGAATATGTGATTGGAAGCTCATCTCAGGATTAAAAATGACATCAAGGTTGCAAATGGTCTCAGACTATTTCCAGGGAGAGGGATGGAATCAGTATCAAGGAACACAGGCCAGGATTTTCCCCTCGGTGATTTGGGGGCGGGGCCTGCTCGCTGAGGGGAAAATGACGCGGGATGACGTTGGGAGGAACCCCCGACGTCATCCAGGTCCATTTAAATCTTCAGGAAGGTGGGCGGACAGCGAAATCAGCTGTCCGCCCGCTGACCTGTCAATGGCCAATTAAGGCCATTGACAGGCTAATTAACCTTGTTAAAGACCTGCCCATCCAAGCTTAAGGCTGGTGGGCAGGCCAGGAGCTCCAGCGGGATCCAGATTATTCATGAAACTTCATCCACTGGCGGGATGAAGTTTCATGTCCGTTTTTTAAAAATTTAATAAACTTTATGTGTTTCTTATTGACATGTCCCATCTCGTGTGACATTGTCACATGAGGGGGACATGTTAATAACTTTAATATTTCTCTATTTTTTGACTTTTCTTACCTGTCAGTAAACTCCCTGAGACAGGACTTTGCCTCAGGGAGCAGTGCGCTCTTTCGCGCGCATGCGTGAAGGAGCGCACTTTGACAGTTGGGGATTCCCTTCCCCGCCCCCGCACAGGAAGCGCATCGGGCAGGCCGCTAGGCGGGCTTTAATTGGCCCGCCCGCTCAAAATGGCGGCGGGCCCCGTTTCGGCGGCGGGGGTTGTCTGCCCGCCCGCCGCTGAGCCGGTGGGACCCGCTCGCCCACCAAGGGCAAAAAGTTTGGAGTGGGAACCAAAAACAATGGCTTCAGTTTTTCCGATATTTGAGGAAATTTGTGCTCATCCAGTACAGAATGTCGCACAACCAGTCTGATAGCTTAGCAACAGTGGAGGAGTTTAGAGAGGTGGTAATGAATTAGAGCTGGGTGGCATCAATATACAAGGGAAAACTAATGTTGTGCTTTTGGATGATGTTGCATGTCGCTGAGAAATAGGAAGAGGCCTGCAATAGATCCTTTGAGAACTCCAGAGGTAAAGGCGCGGGATCAGGGAGAGATGCTATTGCTAGTTTCACCATTTATTTCCAGATTTAGCTGGAGCACATCACGCACCATCAGGCTGTGTTCTCCTATGTCAAAACTCCAAGATCATCCCGGAATGCAACTAGATAACACCCAGCTTCATGAACCCCTCTCGCATGCCTATTGTAACCATAGCTTCATAACAATAATTGCAAGAAGCTTAGGACTTGTTTGTCATTAGGATTAAGAGTAGACGTTCAGCTGCCACTGCCACAACACCTTCCCCTTGCCTAGCAAGCAAAACCTCTGCCAAAGAATTCCGCTGCCCACGCACAGACCTTGCATATTCTCTAGTTTCTCTTCTATCTCCCCTCATGCTCTCTGAATTCATTTTATCCATAAGACACATCCCCTGCTCTTCCGCTCCTATTCCCACTAAACTACTACACTGCCTTCCCTTCTTGGCTGCTTTCCAGCTGATATTGTAAATAGTTTCCTCTCCGCATGTACTGTCCAATCCACCCTTTCGATTCTTCAAAAAATCCACCTTTGACCACTCTCTTTGCAACTCTATGTTTGAGCTCCTCCAATGAGGTTTCCACCTTGCCAAAGCAGTGATTGACCCAAAACAAAGTCACAGTTGATACGTCATGTGACAGTAAGTGTGGCGCTCTATCCCTCCTCAGCCTTTGACGTGGCTGATCATGCCACCTTCCTCCAATACATCTTCTTGTTCATCTGAGTGGCCCTGCTCTCAGATAGGTACACTATTACCTATCCAACTGAGCTAGTGAATATCTTGCAACAGCTTCTTTTCCTGCCCAAACATCATAACCTCTGGTGCGCCCAGGGATCCATCCTTGCTCTCTCCTAATTCTCATCTATAAGCTGCCCCTTGACAACGCCATCTGAAAGTGTAAACGGCAGGTTCCATGTGCACAATGACAGTATGCAGCTCTATCTCACCATTACCTTTCTTGATGACTGTACTGCTGTACTGCTGCTGTGTTGCTACATTTCCTTTAACTAAACATTCAGAAGACTGAAACCACTGCCTTAAGCCCTCACGACAAACTCTTTCCCTAGCCATGGATTCCATTTCCATCTCTCAGTGTCCTTTTTAACCATGAGCTATGCTTCCAGCCCCATATGCCCTTCATTACAAAAACCAGTTACGTCCACCATCATATTATCCTGAAAAAACTCAGCAGGTCTGGCAGCATCGGCAGAGAAGAAAAGAGTTGACATTTCGAGTCCTCATGACCCTTCAAGGGTCATGAGGACCAGAAACGTCAACTCTTTTCTCCTCCGCCGATGCTGACAGACCTGCTGAGTTTTTCCAGGTAATTCTGTTTTTGTTTTGGATTTCCAGCATCCGCAGTTTTTTGTTTTTATATTCATATTATCTTGTCTCGTCTCAGCCCATCTGCTGCTGAAACCCTCATGAATGCTCTTGTTAGCTCCAGACTCAACTATTCCAAGGCTCGCTCACAGTCTCTGATCATTCATCTTCCATAAATTTAAGCTGATTCAAAACTCTACTGCCAGTGCCCTAACTTCCAGCCACCTCTGTGCTTGCCGTCCTATATTTCATTCAGATCCAGCAATTGCTCCATTTTAAAATTTTCATCGTATGACAGCAAGGGAGACGAACTTTTAAAAAGGGATTTGAACACTCAGTTATTAACTGAAAGAAATTACACTGCAAGATATCATATTTTAAACAATAAATTTTACTTTACAAGAACTAAACAAAACAAATATGACTATCTTAACCCTGTATTTTGTAAATCCTTATTATTTAAGACTGAAAATCGCAACAGGACACTCTGTACTATTTTATTTCCACCCAAGAGTTCCACTATACAATTCAGGATCTTGAGGGTACACTTCACTCTTCACTCTTCCTGGCTCCAAACCAAGGTGTGCCACACTCTTAGAAATTCACTTTGATCCTTCTCAGTTTCCTCAACCTTTCCGTCTCTCTTTCTGACCCTCTCTTTGAGGATTCCACTGCCAATCTCTCCCACTTGTTTTACCAGTTGGACCTGACAATTTTAATTCCTCATGCACATGGACTTTTCATTCCAAGCATACCCCACTCGCAATTCCTGCTTAGTGTCTCCAGATCAGGAACACCCTTGCCTTGTTTCCTAATGGCCGCTATGCTCCATTTCCTGACTGCTGGCAGACAAAGTTGAACTACACCGCAACATAGTCTTTGTCCTCCCTAATGAAGACAGGATCCAAATATTTACTGAATGCAGAGAATTAGTAACATAGAGGGCAAAATTGGAAAGCTAGGAATAAAAAAAAACATATTTTCCCCTAACTGTCAAAATATGGGAGCTGCAAACCCAGTCTGTATGCACTTGTTTTTGTTTTATGCAATATGTCCGATATTAATATTAATGTGCTTTGTTGAAATTTCAGATACCAATTGTCATCACTGACAGGGATTAAAAATAATCAAGTGTGTACTCAAACAAAAGTGATATCAAATCGCGTGACTGGTGGCTTGAAATACAAATAACTTGCCTTTACATAACACCTTCAATGTAGAAAATATCCCAAGGCATTTCACATAGGCATAATCAGGCAAAAATGGATGCCAAGCCAAAGGAGAAGATATTAGAGGGGTGACTCAAAGCTTTGTGAGGTTAAGGTGGGGGTGGCAGGGGTGGGTGGGGGGTGTGGGGGGTGGGGGGATGTCCAAGGATAGCCAAACTTGCATAGGAGATGCTCTGGCTACAATTGATAAGTAAGAGTGGAGCTATGCAAGGAAGTCCCACTAAGCTAAACCATGGAAAATGAACTTTCGGAGGAGGACAGCATAGTTAAGGGCATCATGCTTACAGTCAAGTGCATGTCATTTGCTACTCTGAATAGAGCTGTTTCAGTGTTGTACCAGAGGCAGAAAGCTGCTGAGAAATTCAAACCTAGAGTCATGGGAAAGCTGGGAAAGGATTTGGGAGGTGACAACGCATTCAGGACTTTGGATTAGAAACAGAGATTAAATCTCAGAGTCTTCGATCGGAAGGACAGTGAATTCAGTTCTTGTTCAGTTCGGAGTTTCTTGAGGAGGGGTCATGATGGTGATTTTTAAAAAGTGGAACGATGTCAGTGGTGAGGTGCACAAGGAAGTGGTCAAAGGTGGCCTTACCTGTGATAAGCTCATTGACAGTAGGGCAGATAGAAAGTTCAAGAGGGTGACCATGAATATGGTAGGCCAGTTTGTATAAAGACAGGGCAGGAAGGCAGTTATATCAGAGGAACAAGGACCGAGTAAGTTGTGGCAGTGATTGAAATAATCGAGGATGAGGAGTCCCTCAATAAAGAGATTGAGTGAGGAAAGGAGGAAGGATGTCACAATGAAAAACTTGGGGCAGGATTTGTGGGGAATTATAGACAGTTAATATTTTAAAAGACAGGCTAAGAGATGAAATAGGGTGAGATTCTGGAAGGAGGAGCAGGGGAAAGGCCAAGGTGGGATTTGGTGATATTAGCAACACTGACACCATGGTGGTTTGAACAGGAAAAATGGCACCAATTATAACCAGGCTGGGAGGCTTCAGTAAGAAACAAGATGCAACCACCCATAAGCCTAGTTCCCACCAAAGCCATAAGTCATTGCATTCATCCATAATAAGAAGGTGGACAACAATGGCCTTGTTTGTGAGTGAAAACACATTCTGTAGGGAAATATAGTGAGAGGTGACGATCATTAATCTGCTGACACAGTTTAGGATGCAGTGGTCTGAATTGGTCGGAAAGGAGCATGGTCAGATTGCACCCCCCCCCCCTCCCCAGCACTTTGGGCATAAAAATCAGCAGCGAGGAAGATGGAGCAGTTGGTTTTACTGCTTATAAGGAGACAGGGATTGGTGCCTCGATGTGCAGTTTGAAGAGTTCTGAGGCAGGCACAGAGGGTAGCTGTGGGCTTATCCAAGATCAAGCCTGAGATGTCAGCAGGAGAGTAGGAAGGCAGATGAGTAGTGATGGATTGGGGTAGGAATTTGGGGAGGCAAATTACCCAAGATGGGAGAAATGAAAGATGGTACGGCTGGGTGACAGAGAGAGAAGGAGATGAGGGAAGGGTCCAAGAGAGATGATGAGCAGCAAAAACCAAGATAGGTAGATGCATATGAAATTAGGGGCAGGTGTAGGCCATTTGGCCCCTCAGGCTTACTCTGCCATTCAATAAGATTGTGGCTGATCTGATTATGGCCTCAACACCACTATCCTGCCTATCTCCGTTACCCTTTGATTCCCTTGTTGGTCAAGAATCTATCTACCTCTATCTAAAAATATTGAATGACCCTGGCTCTGCCAGTCCCTGGGGAAGAGAGTTCTACAGATTCACGATCCATTAAGAGAAATAATTTCTTTTCATCTCCATTTTAAATGGGAGACCCTTTATTTTCAAACTTAGTCTCTTAGTTCTGATCTCTCCCAAAAGGGGGTACATCCTTTCAGCATCCACTATGTCAAGTCCCCTCAGGATCTTATGTTTCACTAAGATCACTTCTCATTCTTCTAAACTCCAATGGATTCAGGCCCAACTTGTCCAATCTTTCTTCATAAGATAGCCCCCTCAACCTAGGAATCAGCCTAGGTTCTTCTCTGAACTGCTCTGAACTGCTTCTAATGCATTTCTGTCCTTTCTTAAATAAGAAGACCAAAACTGTGCACAGTACTCCAGATATGGTCTCACTAATGGCCTGTACAACTGCAGCAAAACATCCCTACTTTTATTCCATTCCCCTTGCAATAAAAGACAACATTCCATTTACCTTCCTAATCACTACTACCTTTTTCTATTTCACGTACCAGGACAACCAGGTCCCTCTGCATCTCAGAGTTCTACAATCTCTCTCCAACCTGCCAAGGTGGAGAAGTTCACATTTTCCCACATTATACTTCACCTGCCAATTTTTTGCCACTCACTTAATCTATCTATATTCCTTTGTAGACCTCTTAGGTCTTTTTCACAATTTACCTCCCTTTGTGTCATTAGTAAATTTGGCAACTATACATTCGATCCCTTCATCCACATTATTGATATAGATTGTAAATAGTTGAAGCCCAGCACTAATCTCCGTGGCGCCCCATTCATTACATCTTGCCAACCTGAAAATGACCCAGTTATACCTGCTCTCTATTTCCTGTTAGCTAACCAATTCTCTATTCATGTAAATATGTTACCCTCTACATCATGAGCTCTTAATTTGTGCAGTAATTTTGGTGTGACACCTTGTCAGGTGCCTTCTTGAAATCTAAGCACACCACATGCACAAGTTCTCCTTTATGTTGCTAGTTACTTCCTCAAAGAACTCCAATAAGTTAGTCAAACACAGTTTCTCTTTCACAAAACTATGTTGACTCTGCTTGATTGCATTGAGATTTCCTAACCTAACCAGCTATAACCTTAATTATAGATTCCAGCATTTTCCCTAAGACAGATGTTAAGCTAATTGGCCTGTAGTTTCCTGCTTTCTGTCTCCCTCCTTTCTTGAATAGAAGAGTTACATTCGCATTTTTCCAATCTGTTGGGATCTTCCCAGAATCTAGGGAATATTGGAAAATTAAAACCAAGGGATCTGCTATCTCAGCAGCCACTTCTTTTAAGACCCTAGGATGAAATCCAACAGGGGCTTGTCAGCTTTTAGTTCTAATAATTTTCTCAGTACCCTTTCCCTGGTGATTATAATTGTTTTAAGTTCTGCTCTCCTTTTCACCTCTTGATTCACAATTATTTCTGGGATGTTATTTTATCCTCTACAGTGAAGACAGAAGCAAAGTATCTGTTCAATTCTTCTGCCATTTCTTTATCTTCCATTATTAATTCCCCTGATTCACTCTCTAGAGAACCAACACTGGACTTACTCTTTTCATTTTTAACTACCTGTAGAGACTCTTACTATATGTTTTTTATATTTCTAGTTAGCTTTCCCTCATACTCTAACTCCTCCCTCATTATTCTTTTAGTCATTTGTTGTTTTTTTTTAAATCCTGTCTAAACTTATGACCTGCCACCAATCTTTGCAGAATTGTATGCTTTTTCTTTCAATTTCACACTTATTAACTTCTTTAGTTAGTCATGCCTGCTGTGTCCTTCCCCTAGAGTCTTTCTTTTTCACTAGAATGTTTCTTCACTGAGTATTCTGAAATATCTCCTTAAATGTCTGCTACTACATTTCTACTGACCTATCCCTGAACCGCATTTCCCATTTCACTTTAGCCAGCCTTCAGGCCCTCATAATTACCCTTATTTAAGTTAAAACACAAGTGTCTCACACTTCTCTCCCTCAAATTGAATGCAAAATTCAATCAATTATCGGGGTTTCTTTACTTTGTGGTCATTAATGAATCCTGTCTCATTGCACGTAACCAGATTTAGAATAGCCTACTCTCTGATTCGGTGTAGATCATGCCGTACAAAGAAATCATTCCAAAAATACTCTATGAACTCATCTTCCAGGCTACCCTTGCCAATTTGATTCATCCAATCTATATGTAGTTTAAAATCACCCATGATTATCACCATACCTTTATCACAAGCCCCCATTATTTCTTCCTGAATATCCTGTCCTATAGTGTAATTATTGTGAGGGGGCATATAAAACTACACCCACAAGTGACTTCCTACCTTTACTATTTCTTATCCCTATCCAAACTGATTCTACATCTTGATCTTTAGAACTAAGGTCATCCCTCTATAATGTACTAATGTCATTCTTAATTAACGGAGCTACCTCTCCACCTTTTCCTAGCCTCCTGTGCTTCTGAAATGTCATGTACCCTTGACTATTCAGATCCCAGCCATTGTCATCTTGCAGTCATGTCTCTGTAATGACTATCAGACCATACATATTTATTTCTGTTTGCTCTCTCAATTCATTCTTTTAATATTTTCGCAACCTCTTGCCTTATCTGCTGGTGCACTCTTAAGTTTGTACACTCTGTCCCAGCCTGCCATGCTCTGATTATCATTTTCCCTTATTGCTATCCTGCTGTTTTGCCTTGTCTTCTCTCTTTAATTTATCACAACTTCCTACACTCGAGCCCCTACTCCAGGATTTAGTTTTAAGCCCTCTGTACTGCCCTAGTAATACGACTAGCCTGAACACTGGTCCTAGCATGGTTCAGGTGAAATGCTACAGCTCCCACTTTCCCCAGTACTGGTGCCAGTGCCCCATGAATTGAAACTCATTTCTCTCACACCAATCTTTGAGCCACACATCTAACTCTCTAATCGTACCCCACTCCAATTTGCTGTGCCTCAGGTAATAATCCAGACATTATTACGTTTGAGGTTCTGCTTTTTAATTTAGCCCCTAGCTGCTCATATTCTCTAAGCAGAACCTCTTTCCTAGTTCTATCTATGTCGTGGTACCTATGTAGACCACAACCACTGGACCCATCCTCTCCCACTGCAAGTTTCGCTCCAGCCCAGAGCAGATGTCCCGAACCCGGGCACTGGGCAGGCAACACAGCCTTCTAGACTCCCGTTCCTGGCTGCAGAGAACTGTGTCTGTCCCTCTTTCTATACTATCCTCACTACCACTACATTCCTATTAACTCCCCTCACTTGAATGACTTCCTGTACCACGATGCCATGGTCAGTTTGCTCATTTACCCTGCAGTGCCCTGTTTGATCCATACAGGCTGTAAGAATCTCAAACCTGTTGGACAATTGCAAGGGTTTGAGGCTCCTCCACTCTTACCTTCTCAATCCCCATACCTGCCTCACTCCTGTCCCTGCCCACTGACCAAATCAGGAAACCCTATCATAAGGGGAATGAATGCCTCCTAGAATGAAGTGTCCAGGTAACTCTCACTCTCCCTGGTGCATCGTAGCATCTGCAGCTCAGCCTCCAGCTCATTGATTCTGAGCTGAAGCTCCTCAAGCCGCAGACACTTACTACAAATGTGTTTGCCCTGGATTACACTGGTGTCTAGGAGCACCTGCATTCTATAGTCACAACACATCACCTGCTCTGCCATCTGTATATGTTAATTCATTTATTATTTTTCCTAATTAATTTATAATTAATAAACCCTACAACTCCCAATAAGCTTTACTACTGCTAGTACTTTGCCACCACTAGTGAAGCCTTATAATTACTAATAAGTTACATGAGTTTTCAAAGATAAATAAGCAAAATACTCACCAATCAATCACTTATCTGTTTCCCTGTGATGTCATGCTTCGATTTTTTTCAGAATGGGGTCTGTCCACAGACTGGCCAAATTCAGGCCAAATGGCTTAGGCTTGGTTCAACAGCAAAATGTGCACACAAATGAATACAATGGGAATTCAGATTACATAGATACGACAAAGGTTAGGAGAGACAGATCCCAAAGACAGCAAGAAAACAGTAAAAGTTAAAGCCAGGGTTGCAGTGGGATGAAATTGTCTTATCATCAGAGTTCAGTCAGGTTGGAGCATTGATGAACCAGTGTTTAAATTTGGAAACTGTTTTGGAGAGGGAGTGAGTTTATGAGCTGACAGATATTGTATCAATGTATGCTCCGCTGGAGAACATTCATAATGCAAGGAAATTGGCCACATTCTGTAGAATCAATTCTGCCCTATTGACAGTCACACAGACCTGGTCCCAGGTGCTGTGTTAGTTTAACAAGATTAATTTACAAATTTTGCCACAAACTTTGATATCTTTGTTCTTATAATAACATTCTTTGCCTTACTATCATGTAACCTCAAATGGAGCTCGCACAACTCCATTGCTAACATTCCTCCAAAATGTTTGCCCTTTTGTAACAAACACTTCTGCCCCCTCAGATGCTCATAACTCTTTGAGGTTTCTAATGTTTTGGATTTCTTTGCATCAGGTAAACTGATGCTCTAACATAATTTTACTGTAATGTTCAATTAAGCATTTATTCCTCAACACTAAGCCATGGTTGGTTACAGTAGTGTTTTAGAGTGTTAATCAGTAAAAGATGTCCAACCTCCAGCATTTCATGTCACTGTGATAAACAGTTCTCTTGCAACACCTGAGAGGCAAAGCAATTTTTTTCATTTATTTACATAGCCAGTGGCATGGCTGGGGCAGCCACTCGGGGGCTATGTACTTCCACATCAAATGGAAGGCATTTAATCAGGGAGATGCCCTTGACTGACAGCTTGGTGCACTGAATATCCCCAATCTCATACATTTAAGGGACTGGCAAGATCTCTTTCTCTTTCATGCTCTCTTTTTTCCTTCCATTCTCAGCCTCTGTGGGTGTTCCATGCTGTAGCAGGCAGTGACAGAAACTCCAGGAATAACTTGCACAGAAAAGTGAGCCTACACCTGGAGAGAGATAATCAGGTGGTATCTTTACTATTTTTCAATAATCAAGGAGTATATGAATTGATTGATTGTTCATACAACAGATGTTGCAAACTGTTCATTCAGATTTATATGAAATAAAGCACATATTAGTTTGAAGTGGTAACTCATCTCAATAGGTTGTTTTTGTTATGACGTGGCAGATGATGTGTGCCAAATCCACGAAGGAAACTTGATCGTGCTATCACAACAGTTTTGCAATTTTTTTTTTTGAGATGCGTGCACTGAATTCAGAAGTGATAAGTCTACCAAGACTTTTTCAGATTTTTAAAAATTAAATTAAAATATTTATTAACAAAAAAGATCCCAAGCATATACATACGACTACAAATTACTACTATAGTAACGCATAAAATTCCGAATTAACCTGACTCCCAGTTCCACCCCCTTTAAGGCAATGGTCCAAACATAGATTTTAGATTTTAAACAGATTGAGCAAATTAACATAATACCCTGGACAGTGGAATTCCAAATGACATTTCTTCAACTTTAGTTTTGGTAGAAAGCAGATTTATGCACAAGTACTGGAGGCTTCATTATGGCTACTTCACATACTTCTGTTAGATCTCACAATGCCTTCTCCTGACAGATAACCTCATTCTTATTTATAGATGTTTCTCTCTTCTTAATATGTAAATTTTATTGTTTCATAAGTTTTTGAAACTGTATCTCCCTCATGACATAAAAACTTTCATGTTGCTATTATTTATTGTCAGTAACCTTTGGGAAAAATAAATACATCCCTTAGCCTTGCTTCTCTGGCTATTTGTAAACAGACTGAGATCAATTTGAAATCCAAATCTCCCTTCATCTTTCTAAAAATGAAAATTTCCTTCACACCTTACATGTTAGGCCAGCATGCATGTTTACTCATTAGTATGTCAAACAACTAACTTATTCTGATGGGTTAAGCTTGCAGTCTACTTGGCTCCCAGGGCAGGACTTTTAGATTGGCGTGCGGGTGTGATCGGCGGGCCCGGAAACAGCTTGGGAATGGACTGCCGCCCACAATCAGCCCCCGACCACAATTTCACGTTTGCTGGCCAACTAACGGCCAGTCAGCATGAAATGAGTGCTGAAATGCTCAGCGCTGCCAGGGTGGGGGTGGGAGGAAGGTGGATGCTGACGTAAGCGCGGGCGTGGGGGAGCGCAGAATGAAAACTCTGTCTATACATTTTTAGTTTTTTAAAATTTAATAATGGAAACCTCATCCTGCCATTTGACGAGGTTTCATCAAAAATGCACAGTCCGCCTGGCAGATTCGCCCATCTGCCAACTGTAAGGTTGGATGGACCATGAAAAATCAAGGACACTTGGAACTTTAATGGGCTTAATTGTCCTCTTAATTGTCGGTGGACATGCTTCTGACTTTTGCGTGCGCCCGCCGACTGAAATATCATGCGAGCGTGGGATGACGTTGGGACACTCGCCTGAAGCCATCACGCGCTATTTTACACTCGAACGGGTTGGGCGCGCGCGCGCCCGCTGAGCTAAAAATTCTGCCCCAAATGTAATTAACACAGATGGACCCAACAATTTTTCAGTCAACTTTCCAAAATGACAGAAGAATACACTATTTCAGTAGTGCCCAGGAATGGACCCACGTAGCCTGTATGGATCCGCACCCATGGTCGGCCAGGCCATTCCCAAGGGTGTAGTGGGGCTGCGGCTGGCAACTTTTGTTGCAGTTGGCACTGTTGACAGTGCTTGACTAACTTCTCGACGCCTGCATCTATACCAGGCCACCACACTTAATCCTGGTGAGCATTTTCATTTTAGAAATGCCAGGATGAGTGCTGTGTCATTCGGTCAGGTCCCTGCCTGGTGCAGGAAAGACTATTCTTTCTCCCCAGAGTATGACGTCATCCTGACAACTCAATTCGCATTTCCAGGTAAAAGACGGTTTCATTTCCTCGGCAGCTGGCTCATTTAACCGTCCTGTAAGTATTTGGTCTCTCACTTTGAACAGAAGTGGATCTGGGTTAGTGCAGTTCCTGATCTGCTTTGCGCAGACGGGTGATGTGTCTAAAAAATTCAATGCAAGGACGATTTATTGGGGCACAGGAGTACACAAGATGATTTCTTGCAAGGGTAGGCGGCTAAGGGTGTCTGCATTCGCTATGTGCATCCCAGGTTGGTGCTTGAAAGTGTATTCGTAGTCGGACAGAATTAATGCCCATCGCTGAATTATTGCGAGGCTATCGGCGAGATAGCCTTGTCTTCTCTGAAAAGGCCCAAAAGCGGTTTATGATCGGAGATGATAGTAAAGTGCCTGCCATGTAATTATTGGTGGAATTTTTTAACTCCAAAGACCATTGACAGCCCTTCTTCTCGATCTGCGAATAACCTTTTTCGGCCACTGACAGTGTTCTTGATTCGTAACCTATTGGCCTCAGAGCCGTCATCCATTTCATGGGACAATACTGCACCAATGCCATATGGAGAGGCATCGCAGGTCAATATCAATTCTTTAGCTGGGTTGAAGTGCACTAACAAGTTTGAGGAGAGCAGCAGTTGTTTTACTTGGTTGAAGGCTGCCTCCTTTGGAGCCTTCCAGGACCCCAACAATGGTGTTTCTTCAGCAATATGTGCAAGGGGGCCAACAGTCGATAAGTTGGGTAAAAATCACCCGTAGTAGTTTACCATCCCTAAAAGTGATTTGAGTTTGGTGATATTTGTTGGGGAAAGTGCCTCCTTTATCGCCTTAACCTTTTCTTCCATGGGGTGTAATCCTTGTGTGTCTACACGGTAACCCAGATAGGAAACCTCGGTGGCTTGGAAAGTGCATTTCTCCTTTTTTAGGCGGACTCCAGCTTCCAGACATCTTTTTAATACCTCCTCTAAATTTGCTAAATGCTCAGCCTCTGTCGATCCAGTTATGTGGACATCATCAAGGTATACTGCAACCCGTGGTAATCGCGATAGCAAACTCTCCATCATCCTTTGAACTATTGCAGAGGCTGAGGACACACCAAAAGGTAGGCGCACGTATTGGATTAGGCCTTTGCGTGTGTTTATTGTGACATACCCCTGGGATGTGTTATCTAACTCGAGTTACTGGTAAGTGTGGCTCATATCCAACTTAGTGTAGGATTGACCTCCTGCCAGCTTTGTGTACAAGTCTCCAATTCTTGGAATTGGATATTTATCCAACTTGGCGGCCTGATTAACCGTTAGCTTATAATCACCTCAAATGCGGACGGTCTTATTTGGTTTCAGTACAGGGACGATAGCTGCTTCCTATTCCAAACATTGAACCGGCTATATGATGCTTAGTTTCGCCAACCTGTTTAACTCAGCATCTGCTTATTCTCTTAAGGCACATGGTATGGCTCTTGCCTTAAAAAAAATCAAGGAGTTGTCTCTGGGTCAACATTAATCTTGGCTTGCAAGCCTTTGATTTTTCCTAATTCGTTGCGAAAGATGCTGTTGTATTTTTAAAATAATTCTATCAGTCCTCCTGCCTGCACTTGAAAAATTTCAGGCCAATTTAACTTGATTTCTTGTAGTCAATCACGGACCAGAAGGCTTCGTCCTTCCCCATTCACTATTATTATTGGAAGCTGGGCTGACTGCTGCCCATAGCTCACAGGTACCATGGTGGTGCCTTTTATTTTTATGGCTTCTCCCATGCAAGTCATCAACTGGGCAGAAGTTCTCTCCAGGCTTAAGGGTTGGGTACCTTCTCTCAGGTGCTGAAATGCGCGCTCACCCATCACTGGCTGATGCCCCTGCATCCATGTTCATAACTAGACACTTCCCATTTATGTAGAATGTGACAGTAATAGGGTTTGTCTTGGCTGCTTTAAGATTAAAAAGAGAATGGATGTCAGAATCAGTTATTTCAGGCTCTTTCATGTTATGTACTTCTAACATCTTTGCTGGCTTGTTACTTGGCAGTCTGGACTTTCCTCTGCATTGCTTTATAAAATGTCTTCTTTTACGACAGTAATAGCGTTCACCCTCCTTAAATCTGCATGTTTCAGGAGTGTGGTTACCCCCACGTCGGTAACATTTCAATTTCAGGATCACTGTTTAATTGCCTGCAGTATATTTTATTGATTCATTGGCGATTGGGAATGATTCCCACTTTACAGCTGCTTTTGCAGTTTTGACGCCATACATGGCTGCAGGTTTCCGCTCTAACCGGCAAATGGCACCATTTTGCAAACTCTGTAGCTCCTGCGAATCTTTTTCAGTGCTTTCCATGGCTGGCGCTATCTCCATTGCACGCTTAAAATTTATATCGACTTCTGCCAGCAATCAACGCTGAATGGCATTGTTGCGCACACCACAAATTAACCGATCCTGTAGCAAGGTCGCTCCGAAATCACAATGCTCTGACAATTGCCTCAATTTAGTAATATAATTCATGATGGATTCACCTGGGGCATTCACCCTCATAATAAATTTGCATCTTTGCATAATGACTAATGGTTTGGGCTGAAAATGGCCCTTCAAATCCACTAAATCCACGAGCTCACTGAACAATTTGTAGTCAGGCACACTTGGGACTGTGAGATTGCAAATAAGGTTGTAGGTTTGACTCCCACAGATGCTCAGGAGAATTGCTTTGCATTTTGCCTCCTATTTTGTTGGCCTGGAAATAAAACCCGAGGCACTTGATGTATTGATTCCAGTCTTCCGTGGAGGAGTTAAATGGGCCGATCCTCCCAAAGAGAGGCATCCTGGTGAGTATATATATTTTTTCCTTCTTTAAAACGAGACACTCACAGTTGTAGAGCGAGAGGCAGCACCAGGATCATTTATCCTCATCGCCAGATGCAGAGATGTACTACTGAGAGGCTTCTTTAGTTGAACAACAAACTTTATTTACAGAGCTGCTGGATTAGCTGCAGGCCTCTAGCAAGGCTACAGTATACTTTCTGGACTAGGAAAATTCCGCCCCTTATAGGCTTCCCATGCTCGGTGCTGATTGGCTGTTCTGACCACATGACCCTTACTCAGTAAGGCTGGCCTTAAAGCAACGATCACCACAACTGGTGAGTCTACATCTGTGTACAATATTTGTCACCTTATTTAAGGAAGGATGTAAATGTGTTGGAAGCAGTTGAAAGAAAGTTTACCAGACTAATACCTGCAATGGGTGGGTTGTCTTATGAGGAAAGGTTGGACAGGCTGGGCTTGTATCTGCTGGAGTTTAGAAGAGTAAGAGGCGACTTAAGATCCTGAGGGTTCTTGACAGGATGGACGTGGAGAGGATGTTTACTGTGGTAGGAAAATCTAGAACTAGGGGTCACTGTTTAAAAATAAGGAGTTGCCCATTTAAAATGGAGATGAGGCGAAATCTTTTCTCTCAGAGGTTTGTGAGTCTTTGGAACTCTCTTCCTGAATATGCAGTGAAAGCAGTCTTTGAATATTTTTAGGGCAGAGGTGGATAGATTCTTGGGAAGCAAGGGGAAGATAGGTAGGAGGGATGCGGATTTGAGGTTACTATCAGATCAGCCATGATCTTATTAAATGGCGGAGCAGGTTCAAGGGGCCGAATGGCCTACTCCTGCTCCTTGTTCATACGTTGGTATGTTCGTATCGGTAATAATCAACCTGCTAGAATGGGGTAACATTTTAGCTTTACTGCCTGGGTGATAATTCTCCAGAATGAACGCCCACTCATTGTGGATCCCATCTAGCTTTTATTCCATTGATTTTAAGATGTCTTCCATAACAGCAGCTTGATGATTACTCCTCACTTCCAGTTATCCAGGATGTCCTCCGCAGTCTTGATGAACATATCCCTGAGCTCTGTTGTGATGGTGCTCTTGCCATGTTTCAATAGATCTGCTGGTATCTCGTTGATCCCAGGTGACTTGTGGTTCTTCAGACTCCTGATGGCTCTTTGGACCTCTCATCGGACAATTTCTTCCTGGTTACCATTCAGCTGTTGAGGTGCTGTCATTGAACTTGAACGTGGAGCTGGGGTTGGGCTGGTTGAGGACCTCCCAAAAGTGCTCTACCCACCTTGCCTCCTGCTCCCACCCATCAAAAGCATCTTTCCGTCCTTGCTCATCATTGATATAGAGGTGTTGTTTCTTGCATTATTCAGTTCCCATATGATCCTGTACAGCATCTTGGAGTCTTTGGCTCTCCTCAACAAATTGAAGGCAGAAGTAGACTTCATGAAGAACAGGCAGGTTTCCGGGGTGGATCTTTACAGTCAGGATCATTAAAAAGCATCAGAAGCCGCTTGTTATCAACATTGATTTCAAGAGGGCTTTTAAGAGCATATATTGGCAGTCCCTCTGGTTGCTGATGGATCCATCAGCAACTGCAACAACTGGAGGGGCATTGCACTGCTGTCAGCACCTGGCAAGGTCTGCAGCATGGCTCTCCTCAACAAATTGAAGGCAGAAGGCTTTTAAGAGCATACATTGGCAGTCCCTCTGGTACATTACAAAACAGTATGGCACCCCATCGTAGTATATTAACATCTTCAAAGCCTTATGCCGCGACTCCAGCTGCTGCGTCAAGACCAGCAAAGTCACCACAGCCTCCTTCAACATCATCACAGAGGTACGGTGAGGGGGCATACTGTCCCCATTCCCTTTCCTCTTGGTTATTGATTTCATCATGAGGAAGGTGATGGTGAGTGCAGACATGGCATCCCATGGCAACACCACCAGCGAGACATGGGTAAGAACAGCAAAGGTGTCATGTAAGTTGGATCAAAGTTGGTCTTTCACCAGCAGTTCTTATTAAGATCCTGAACATCACATGAAGAGGGCAGCATCACTAATGAAGAAGTACTACAGAGAACTGGTCAGAGGCACCATTGGACATCGTAATCGAGAGTTGACTGAGGCTGGGAGGACACGTATTTCACCTCCCTGACATATGTTCCTCCAGGGTAGCAGTAGAATGGACACCACCAGATGAAAAAGAAGATGAGGAAGGCCAAAGAAGACCTGGCGATGTACTTTAAGGAGGATCTTCAAGAGCGGGATACCACCTGGGCTGGAGCGAAAGAGATTGCGATGGACCGGGGCTGGTGGTGAAGTCTTTCTACCCATTGTCCCACATGGGACCAGAGGGACTAAGTTTAAGTAAATAAGTCTACAACAGTTGTCTTGCCCAGATTACCAGTCAAGCTGTGAAGACATAACTTTACACCAATATCTGTTGCAAAAAATAAAAAAAATGTAACTGGGTTGACTATGCTATTAGCGCAATCAGTTTCCATTAAATATGAGTTACATTTCCCTCTCTTTAGCACACAGAAGACAAACAGATTTCACATTGTGCATTCTCAGAGCTATGATATGTTATACCTAATGCACAGCTAATCTCAGTATGTCAATCCGCTGTACTATTATTGTTGGCTATCCCTCATTAGTGAGGATGACTGTCTTCCAAGAGTTTGAAGATGGCTGATGCAGTGTGCAAATCGATAGAGGGAATATTCCATAGAAAAGCTCCCTTCACAGATGAGGCCGTGCAAGTTACAATGTGAAGAAAAGGGAAAATGCGCTCTATTAGTTAAAACAATAACTTATTGCAGAGCAAAAAGTCTAACAAACGGGATAACATTCATGCAACAGGTCATTGAAGTATTGAAAGCTATAGCAATTGGAAGGATGAACAAAAGAAGATGTGTGATTTTGACAATGACTGTCAATCATTTTACATTATTATCATGGGTATGAATGCAAATATCTTACATTGGCACAAAAGTCTATTCAAGGAACTTGCAGATGCCAGCTGCCTTTGAAACGATTCACAGATTATTGTTATTTTGAATTTAGCTACTAGCTTGTTGTAAATGGAACATAAAAGAGAGTTAATGAGGATATTTTATAACTATTATAATAGGCTATAAAAGGCAAACACTCTAAAGAGCAGTTGAGAAACATTTGTGCATAGGTAGAAACAACTGCTTCTCCATCTTTATCTCACAATGTATTTCACATTTCATTCTATTAGATCCAGCAAGATATGCAGCATTTCCATTTCCCAGAAGAAACACTTCATCAGGAATGCCCCCCAGGACTCATGGTGGCAGGCAGTAAGGAAAACCATTTATCCATATAAGGATATCATTATGGGTATCCTGGGCTGTGAGATAATACGAGGTTGGGGGTCCTATGGGGTGCTAAAGTTTGTAGAGGCAACACTAGCAGTTTGTGTAATAATTGCATATGGTCATTTTGGCAAAAAAAAACCATAAGAAAACAATTCACCAAAGTACAGGAAGAAATAAGCAGGTTTCCAGAGTGGGTAGATTAATAGCAAATGGAATTCAATATAGTGAAGTGTGAAGTGCTTCATTTTATTAGGAAAAATGGGGAGGTCACGTAACCTTTAGAAAGTAAGAAACTAAATGGAGTAGAGGAACAAAGGATCTAGCAATACAGATACATAGAATGCTAAATGGAACAACACAAGTTGTTGTGGTCATAGAGGGTATGAACAAAGTGCTTGGCTTAATTTCAAAAAGAACAGAGTATAAAAGCAACCAGAAGGTTTCCAATAACAAGGAGCTAAGTTCCCCTTCTGAAAGAGGCACTGCTGATTTATATTGGAAAAAAAAACCTTTAAAGGAAACTTAGCTAATCAGATTCAAGTGATATTCCCAGGGTTGATAACACACCCCTGTGCACCCTCCTCCCTTCCTCACTCCCTCCCCCACTCCCCCCTTGGGCTCGGAATGCCTGAAGTGTACTGGCGTGCAATCATACTTCCTCTCCAGGGAAACCAGGTATGAATGTAATTGTGGAAGAGAGGCAGCCAGTTGGACCGAATCAACCGTTCACTGACTGGGGCAGGGGCAGGGGCAGTCCCACGAGGACTGGTCATAGATCCTGGGTTAAACCAGACTACAGGCAGTACGATGCTTAGCCCTGTTCTCTAAACTGCAAAACAGTATTGAAGCACTGGAGAAAAGACAAACAAGATTTACAAGGATGTCAGGAGAACTGAGAGGATGCAACAATCAGGATATATTGAGCAGGCTGGGGTACTTTTCTCAGGAAAAGAGAAGGCTGAAAGGGTACCCAATGGAGGGCTTTAAAATTATGAAATGTTTGATAGTGTGGATGCAGAGAATCTACTTCCATTTGTGGGTTGAGCCCAGAACAAGGGGGCATAAACACAAGGTAGGCACAAACATATAAATTAAAAAACTCAGAATTTCTTTGCGCAAGCACTGGTGAAATTGTGGAGCACACTGCTATATAGAGTGATTGAAGTAGATGGCATTAATGTATTTCTAGGGATATCACTTGAAGGAGGTGGCCACTAAGATGAAGGCAAGGGTCAACCTTGGTCCAGGAACTGGCAGGCACAAGCTGGGGAGCATCAGCATCAGTGCTTCAGACATTAGCGATGACTCTTGTGTACTCTGTAGCCAAGTACCATGCATTGGTATGGATTAAAAGTAACTACAACCAATTTACTGATGTCCAACTGAACACTGCAATGTGGTGTATCACTGGAGCCCTCAAACTGACCCAACTCCCTGACTGCCCACGCAGTCGCACATTGCTGCCGTGATACCTCAACCCTCTGGGAAGTCCAGAGAACTAAGGAATCTGATGTCTCCTCACCCACCTGGACTTCAACAATGTCCTTCAATACCATTTGCAGTTGCACAAACCCCTTTGGATCCAAGCACCTAACCTTTGATAATGCAGCATCAATTCTGATGAAGCTGAGTTGAGTTCATAAGAAGTCACAAACACCCCATCAAAGACCTGATGCAGAAGATCCCTGACTTCAATCTTCCACAATGTTCGTGGATGACCCTAAACTGCATCTGCAGAAACTATCGCAAATCCAAATACTTGTTGCACAAATGAAAAATTAAGATCTTTCAAGCTTGTATCAGTGGTCACCCAGAGCAGACCATGGCCTGAATAAAAAAAAGCTCCGAAAACAGGAGCAAAACGCACACGTGCCAATGTGTTATCTGGCATGAAGATGTCGGGTCGTGTTCCCGGTGTCATCATGCCAATCTAGGATATTACAGTTAGAGGGCGATTCTGAAAATCTGGAGCCCGCCTGTGCTATGCAAATTGAAGGTAGTAGGCTAGTTGTGTTCATTAAAAAGGCAATCGACTGCCATAATATTTGGAGAGTAATAAAACCCTTTCAGAGTGGGATTTACACCAATCACATTTTCAGTTATTTCATCAGGCTGGCTATAATGGTGGGTTGTCTGGGGCCAGAGTTAAATCTTGGCTGTTCAGTGTTCTTCTGCCGCTGGAAGTGCTTTGTGGAAGAAGTAGATGTATACTGACTTAAATTCATGACTTAAGAACCTGAGACCTCATGCAGACAGCTCCATTTCTGCATTGCATTGTTAAAGAGGCCAGAGCAGCCCTTTAAATGACGGGCTCATGGTTGACAAGCTCCAATGCCGGATATCCTGCCTTACTGATCTGATTAGGCGGGATACTTCCTGTTTGTGGCCTGGAACCCACCCAGCACTCTTACTTGGCTCAATTGACGCTTTATTCGTCGTCTTTGGGTAGCGGGCTCAGAAGTCTGAATGCCGGCCACTTCAGGGTGCGTGGCCCATGCACCACACCAGTGCGTATTATTGAGCCCGATGGAACATTTAGTGACTCAATGCCTGATTCACAAATGTGAAGGAAGCATCACAGTGATATTTCCCACTATTTGTTACAAATATGAAGTTTTATAAGATTGTCTTTAATTTAGGATGAAATGAAGGGGTTTGTGTGATCTGCTCTGAAGTCTACCAAGAACCAGTCTGGTGAAGTGGCTGATAAAGATTAAAGCGAGGCCCAGGTTGTATTGGTGAAGGAAGGTGTTCACACTTGGAGACAATAGCCACTGTGTTTACAGTGGTTAGACTGCTAGTGTCCAAAGTCCCAAGAAGGTGTTGAGAATGTGGGGTTGTGAACAGCTATGCTTTAAACTGTCCATTTACTTCCAAGATAGAATAGAGTTGGGGTCTCAATTTTAGCTAATCAGCATTTTTACCTGGATACAAGGCCCATGTGATTCATGTATTCATGTTGCCATGGAGATGGGCTTTGAGAGAGAAAGGGTTTCTGAAACATCCCTGAATATCACAAAAACAGCCTGTCAGGGTCCAAGAGAGAGGGAGAATTTAGAGGTTGAAAGTCTCTATGGCTCGCCATGCAAGAATGCAGGTGGGAGCTCATGCTCAGATTGAAAAGACTAAATTTGTGAGGATTTGAAATGAGGCAGGAAGATTTGCCTAGCTTGCACTAGAGAGAATCACCAAGAAAAATCCTCACCTTGAAAGGAAGCTCTGGGGTTAAAGGTTATCAGACTAGGAAAGGAAAGGAGTGGAAGTAAAACTTTGGGAGCTCAAAATCACTTTGGACTGGGTCTGAGAAAACAAAATAACTACTTAAGGGACAGTGTAAAGTACACCTTTGAAGTAGGTTTTACGGTTGTCTTGAAAGTGTGAGTTCTGTTCAATAGTTTAAAGTATAAATTGCCTCCAGATATAATGTTTAGTCAATCATGCTTTAAGTCTGTTTGTCACAGTAAAAGTCTTGAAACGTGAAATCTTGTTGTGCCATCCTTTCGCTATCAACTGGAAGTTTGAATTTCTCTTTTTTAAAAGTTATCTGTCTCTATGGGGATCATAACATACTCCTGACCTGCCTGGATGTAAAATTATATTTCCTGCTCTACATCTACATCAGCCATAAGAAAGAGAAAGGGAGGGAGGCTTGATGCATGCATGAGGTAGAATGGAATAGAGAAATACATGGGCATGTTGTAAAAGGTAATTTGAGTGGAAGGAGGCTTGTGTGGAGTATAAAATGGTTTAGACCAGCTGGGCAGAATGGCCTGTTTCTGTGCTGTAGATTTATGGGACTCTGGAATGCTTTTTACTTTCATTAGATTCAGTTCAGTGTTTATGCTCCAATACAAAACATAGCAATAACACAAGGGAAAAACCAATACAGTGGGGCCATCATACTCACTTTTGCACTTTATATCAAACACATCACTTAAAGCAGGAGTTAGACTAGACATGAACAATTTGGATGGTATTACTGAGTTTAACAGAGCGGTGAAGATTGAGTCATTGTTAATGTGAGGAAAAGGTAGGGGTGCATAAAGAATTATTTTGCGATTCTGACTTCAAATGCAACAATGAAATAGAGAAACCTCAACATGCATAAACCTTTGCCACTTGTGTCACCACAAAGGAAGATGAAAGCTAATCTGAACAGAGTTGCTGTTTCTATCATTCAATGCTCTGTGGATTGAACACCAGTGGTATTTCCAGGGAGATCTCAAGCACATAGGTAGTACTTATCATTGGGACATCCCTCAAGAATATTGGTATTGATGAATATGAGATCTATAGTCCGCATCTAAAAAAAGGTTGGTTTCAATGGGTCTACAAACACACAGTGGACAGACATTAAGGCATTGCACTAAACTGTGCATCCACTAATAAGTGGCTGCAGTCACAGCTCAGCCTCCAGTAGCAATGTGTGCAAAAGTACAGGAACAGGTGAATGACTCTCAAATTGCCTCTGGGCATGTGATAGAAGAAGAATTCCAAATCGTGGAGGTCCCTACAGTCATACTAGGAAAGGTTATTCCAGATAGACTGGCAGGATCATCTGGATGGAAAGGCCATTGAACATTAGTTTTTAACACCTGCTGCCCATTGAAACCACATGTTGTCCAGTTTGCATCTTTCAGTGCTTTTAAACAATGTACAACCTGAACTCTAAGAACAAAGCTTCCCTAATGACTCACCAATAACTTGTAATTATAAAGACATGTAAACCTAAAAGGATCATTGCCCTTTTAGCCCATTGCAATCTGTACAGCTTTAGGGGGACCAGAGTTGCCTCAGAGATTTCCCTCTTGTGATTGCTATTCAATGAGCACTTGGAAAATATCCAATTATGGAGGTTGGCCAAAGATAGCTGTAATGCCCATCATCTCATGATTGAAAATTACCCTGGGTCTCAATTGCTCTCAAACAAACCTCATTATCTCAACCATTGACTAGTTACAATTCAAAGTACTGGGGCTTGCCTCCTTACCAGAGTCCTGCATTCTCATCTCCCTTCCAGACTTTACTGTGCTCTCATGAGTTTACATTAAGGTTTTCATCATCACTTTCAAATCTCTTGATGGTTTTACCCCACACTGCTTGCTGATCTCCTCCAGCCCTACCTCTCCATACACCTTTACACCTCTCCATGCGCCTTTAATTCTGAATTCCTTTCCTACTTTCGCTTAATTATTGGAGGCTGATCATTTCAGTTCTGCTCCCCTAGTTCCTTCCACCTAGCCATCTCCATCCCTGCAATTGTAACGTCCTTTAGGCTTCTCAATTTCCACTGTATTTCTCTGTAAAGCATCCACTGTTTATTTCTCATTAACATAAGTGCTTTCTGACATTTTCCTACCTGTGAGGAGTAGTTTAGGAGTTGATTATCTTGCAGTTATGATAGTATAAAATTCTATTCGTACCCACTATAAAGGCTCACACTCAAACCGAAGGCACTTGGACAAGGCAGTACATTATGCTTCACATGAATCAAAGCTCTTAGAAGAGGGAAGAAAATTGGAAAAAACAAATTTAAAAAGCCAAAATTGCATCTGAGCACAGGTAGGCGAACTTGGTGTAAAAAGAACAGTGGACACGTGATGTTGGAGGTACACAATGTGAAAAAGCAATGTAACTTAAGAATATGTGGTTTACTACAATAACAGTTTTTTTGAGGCAATGAAGTACCTTGTATAGTTTAATGAACTGTGTGTTATGGGGTACTGTTTACTGGAGTTGGGGGAAACAACAGCTGTTCTCATAAATGCTGGTTAGTTATTTTGTCAGTTACAGAGTGTTCTTGTTAATTGCAGCTACGAGTTTGATAGCCCATGTGAATGGTTAACCCCCAGAATGCTGCAGGTGAATTATCACAATGTGATGTTTATACACCACTGCATCAAGTTTTAGATCTCTAATTAGCTGAAGCAAAAACAGATTTTGAAGCCAACTTTCATCCAGTTAGGGTCTCATGTTTTTGATGTTGGTCCTATTTCCAAAAATGAGACCCAGGTAGCTGAATAAGTCAAGCAGGTGAAGCATCTTAACCCTTAATTTGCCACATAGGTCCGGGGAAATAGCTTTCCTGTGATGGTGTAGCCATCATATGGGCTGTGCTTGCAAGAGCAGTGATGATATACACCACAAAACAAGGCAAGGTAGGTAATTGAGTTGAATAAAATGGTAACAGAAAAGTAATTTCATTTCGTGAAAAGCACCACAGTAAACCTAAAACAAGCTTTGTACAAAACTAAGGCGATTATAGTCATAGGGTGGAATCGTCTGCTCCCATTTGCAGTGGGTATCATAGTGGGCGGGAGCAGAAACTATTGGGAGATCGCAAAAATCGGTTTCATATCGTTGTAAAACCAGTTTGCAATTGTCTGCTCCACCCGTCAATGGCGGGCCGCGTTTCCCACAGCTGCACGTCGGGAACCTAATTGCAATACCTTAGCATCTCATTATAAGCCCTGCTTGCCAGAATCATCCCCCCACGCTGTATCATCTGGGCCACACCAGCATGTTTCACAACTGTACATGAGGGACGTGCACTTGGCGAGCTGCACTTAATTCAGGACTTCAAGGTTTGTTTGCCAGCCTTGCTTCAGGCAGCACTCATGGTCATCAGCGCCATGCTTCGCAGGCAGTGCCACATCACTTTTAGTGGGGGGCACACGAGCAGGTCTCTACCTACCAGACCAGCCGTAAGGCAGGGGTGGCTTTTCAATTTTTGATTGCTTGATTAAAATATGAGTATAATGGGCCAAATGGCCGCCTTCTGTGCTGTAATTTCTATGGGTCTCAGGAAATGAATTTGTCTGTAGGCCGACATACTTTAACACTCTCCAGCAATTGCAACTACATATTTGACTGATGAGCAGGAACTGGAGTTACATATCAAATGCCTTTGTCTGTCAGAGAAACCATGGTGATTATTACCTGACTTCTGCTTTGTGGCTCATCTAATGGTAAAAGAACTTGTGTACATCTGATAGGTAGCTGGACTCCAACCTCCATTTGCAAGTTTCATTGGCGAAAGTTAGTTACCATTTTAACTCTAATTGTTTCAAATTTCAAAAGCCCTCTTTTTGGCACAATATATTATCAGTCTATCCTTACTTGATCAAAAGCTGATTGATATGAATGGAAATAGTGCAAACAATAATCTGTACTACTGGATAATTGAAATTGTGTTCTAACAAAAGGCATCTTCAAATTAACTTGGTTACATGGTGTGCTGGTATCCATTTATAGTATGCTCTCATGATGACTTTTCAGACCAATTCCACACAAAGGTGTAAGTTCGAAAAGGAAATGGAGGCGCAGGGTCCATGGAACCATACCAAGAATTTGCTCAGTTTGCACTCAGAAAATTTCTAATTTATGTTTTGTATGAAATGGAAAGTTGTCTTTGAGAATACATGAATTTGATTTCAGTTTAATCTACAATAATCATTTGGTAAGGGAGGTGATAAAGTTACAATATCAGCATCAACAGAAGAATTATAGTATTACAATCCCATAGGCCATGCAAAGATTTTTTTACAGGTGTATTGTTCGAAAAAATTTGAGATAAGTTACAATCCTTTGCAGTATTGATTTCTAGGAAAGATCACACAATGGCCATCCAGGGAAACACGTTTATTGAATTTCTGTACTTATCTTTGAAAATTAGCATGAAATTACCTATCTAAAGATATCAGTGCATTCTTTGAATCTATTTATGTTAAAATTCTGCATTATATTGGAGTTAAATGTCAACAATACCTTAAGAAATAAGCTGTACATGATGCTGTACATTTCTTTAATGCCATATTTATCATATGGACCCCACAGAAATTGCATTCAGTTGCAATCAGGGTAACCTGAAGTGAAAATAATTTCCTGTTGTTTATGTAGAGGCTTTCACTGAATTAGTTGAAATGCTGTCAGGTATTACATTACCGACCTAAGTCATGATTTGAGCTTTTGTGTTTCATAGCAAATGGCAAGGATATTCACATCATTTGTTTATGTCAGCCTGGACCCCCTCAAAGTTCCTCTCTAGAAGTTTCAACGTAAACTGCATGCAGATTATAGAGGGTTGTCAATGAGTTACATGACACCAATTCAATGCACCAGATAACATCACAAACTACGAGTGTGAAGCTTGATTAGTTAATGGATGTTGGCATAACCACAGTATTGAATATTTCCTTGAATTCTCTGTCCAGTTCTTTTTTATTTTGTTGTTCATAATACATAATGTTTAGAATATTACAAGAGAGAATCACTTTTTAAATTCCCTTGTCAGTTGTGTGCTGTTTCTCCCTGTCCTCTTCACCCCAGCTCTGACCAGCCCATGAAGTGCCTCTGTCCCAGGCAACCAACAAGCCTTCCTCATTGCACGACTAACTCTATCCCTCTTTTTAACATTATCATATTTCAAGTAACTTTTCTTAATGCCTGTGTGATCAGACTAATCACCAAACCACCATCTTCTAGAGTGGAATTTTAATTAATCCTAAATCAGAGAAGAACTGGTTCAATACGATTAAGATTACACTAGTTAATTTAGTGTTTTTTTGTTAAAGAAAGAAAACATAATAGAAAATGAGAAGTCCTTTTATAGCTCAGATTTGAATTTATCAGAATCCTAATGATATTTTCCAAGATACTAAATCAGCAACGATTGCGGGAAATGCATTGTTATAAAATAGATTTTAGGAATAGTTATGGTTTTGGTTTTAGTTTGCTTAATTATATTTTTGCAATATGGAGCCACAATACAATATTCATTCATATAAATAAAATTTTAAATATTTTAAAATTGCAAATGAATGTCCATTTTCCTCCATTTTCTTTTCAAGTTTTTAAAAATATTTTCAATGATAGGTTATCATTAGAATATGAATGAACCAAATATATTCTTTGTACCTTTTAATAATTGTGTCAATTATGGTCTCAGATATTACCATTGGTGGGAGAATTTCTATCACTGAAGGTATTCATTCTGTATAAATGTTATTCTCTGGGTTCTTCTCACGAATCCACAATCCAGACCCTCCTTCCATTCTGTGTTCCTGTCAGATTTCTACTTTACAACAGCTAGATTCTTCTTTATTCAAAACACGTATTATAATAACAGTAATTGTATTAAAGGTAACAGATTAAAATTCTAGTTGCTATTAAGATTTTAACAAGATGAGGGGGCCTGGATTTTTTTCAATAATTTTTTCCTGAATGTGAGAGCTTCCTTTTATCATGGGATCGTACAGAACAGAAGGAGGCCATTCGGCCATCATGCCTGTGCCAGTTCTTTGAAAGAGCAGCCCGAGTGGACTAACTCCCCTACTGTTTTCTTTTGGGCCCTGCATTTTTTTTTTCTCCCTTTTTCGAGCATAATATCTAATCTCCTTTAATAGTCACTCCTTTTGTAATCTGCTTTTACTACCCTTTCAAGCAGTACATTCCAGATTATAGCAATATCTAAAAAATATTCTTAAACAAAGAGAGAGGTACAGAGGAAATTCCAGAATTTAAGGGCTGGGTAGCTGAAAGCAAGGCTGTCAGTGGTGGAGTGATGAAATTCAGGGATTTGCAAGATGCCAGATTTGGAGGAGTTAATGGCTTTAAACAAAAATTGACAAATTTTCACACTATTCCCTAATCCTTACCTACTTTTTTTTAGGAAGGAAGGAATTCACACATCAAAACAAAATACTGTGCCTTCTGCTGCATCCCTTTAATACTGACTGCCATTTCAGCATTAAAATTGTTAAAGAGAAACATTATGACCCTACGAGTTTGTTCAGGAACAGATGACTGGGAACTAACTATACGCTATATATCATAAACAAATTACTCATATAATGAACATGTCCAGTTTGTTTGTGACTTCAGTGATTAGTACTGGTAGACCTATTCCTATTTATATATGATTTAGATCCACCATCTGGACTAGCTTGGTGAGATAATATGGATTACTTGGAAATAAACAAAACTCTATCACACTATAATTGGAGTGTTTATTACTGCAATCCTTATCCTTAATGGTGCAGTGCAAAATCACAGCAAATTAGGAGCGTATGTATAAAATTCCTGATGCAGTTCCACAAGACAAAAAAAATCAGGAAAATATAATTCAAAGTACTAGAAAAATGGACATTTTTTTTTTCTTTCATAAAACACTGGGGCCAATTTTAGTCTCTCATTACCACCTCAGCTGCGATCAGCAAACTCCATGGGCTGGATTTTCATACCTCTGACCATGTTGGAATGGAGGCAGGCAGGATTTAAAATTGTTGAGCAGGTCCCGATTTCAGGATTCCCACCCCAATTTCCAGTATGTGAGAATTTTAATAGCATGGGATAAGGGTGTGGACAGCTAGCCCGCAATCCCACCGTTGCTGACTCCATTGTGGGGCTTGGCATTTTAGACCCCCTGTTACTTCCATGGGGTTGGACCCATTTTGGTTAGGAAGCATGGTTCACGGCACCTTGGAGAAATTATGAACCATGGGGGAAGCCTAGGTTGGAGTTGGGAATCTGTTGACAAGTAAGCTGAAAAGGTGTTGACAACTTCACATGTTATAATGTTATGAAGTATTATAAGTTAAAGATGTTTCAATACAATGATTAATGATAGGGCTTTGTTTACAAAAGGTAAATGACCAATATATTGACCAGAATCCTGAGTATGTTCGGATGTATTAGAGTACTTTAACCAGTGGATGAAGTGGTCTTCATTCAACGGTATTGAGATTCCAATTTTAAAGTGCCAATTTTGCCCTGTGATTAAAATTTTAATTGGTTGACAGTCCAGCCATCTGTAGAACAGATGGATGACTTATTTTATCGACAGCCCATCCATCTGTTGATCCTTAGAAACAATGGAATACATATCCACTTGTTGAATCTTTGAAGCCCTGAGCCCCAAACCTAGCCCCCACACCCCATGTTCACTTCATAAACACCATACCTCATCTGTAATCCCCATTGCCCACTCCATGCATGCATGCCCAGTCACCCAGTATCCACAATGGACAGAATTCATGAGCCGTATAATAATATTTGGAAGTACGTGAAATGCTCATGAAACTGTCAAAGTAAACAAATAGCCATTCATAAACCTCTTCAAAATATGTAACCCTAAGTGCTCATAAACTATCAAACAAGCAGCCATTCAAACTCCACTTGAAAAAAATCATCTTAAGTGCTTGCTCGCAAAACTGTCAAAAACAAACAAGCATTCAAAAACACAATCCTAATAACTGCTCATAATGCTGTCAATTAAAATAAAGCTCACAATCTCTATATCAACAACACTTGGCAAGCTAAATACATTAGTATGAATTGCAGCACAATCAAGCATTCATAATGGGAATTTCCCAAGCCCGTTGGCGGAGGGTGTGGTAGGGGGCGTGCGTGGAAAATGTGGCGCAATCTGCTTCACGACGGCGTGAAGGCAGGTTGCAATTATCTGCTCATCTGCCAATTGTGAGCTGCGTTTAACACCATTGGTCAGCAGGGAGCTACTTGTAATACATCAGCATATAATTAAAAGGCCATCCTGCCAGGCCGTTAGGTCACCGCCATATTGTTGACGGGAAAGCACACTGATGTGCTGGTCAGCTTTGGAGCCGACTGCTGAGGGGAGTGAGGGGGATGGGAAGCCTTGCCCGGAGGCCAGCCTCAGAGACAACCGTAGTCGTGGGGGGGGGATCAAGTGCTGCCCTGGTGCTGCATCCCGCGCACAGGCAATTGAGGTGGAATGCAGGGTAAATGAGGGAAATGGCCACACATTAGGGACACCTGTATAAACTGACCATGCCTCTGCAACTGAGACAGATCATGCGCAGCCACAGTTATATGATTGGGGTCAGTCTCCTAGCCTGCCCACCCATGCAAGCAACACCGAGGTACCAAAGGGCCACCAAGCACTCCATACCTCACCCACCCTGCCCCCCCCCTCCCACCCCCCCACTCCCACAGCACAGACTTGGAGTCCACCACCACTTTATTGGACTGCAGAGCAGTTGGACTGCATGTGTTGTACAATCTTGTCACCAATACTGGCCATGTAGCAGCCATTGCTGGAGGTGCTCACAGCCCCTTGCAATCTCAGCATCCTGGTTTGGACCTGTGTCCCCCATGTCGCAGGTTGACAGGGCAGCCATGCAGCGCACTCATCTCTAGCCATCCGAGGGGTGACCCTCCAGGAAGAGTTAAGCGGCGGTCACACAGGGCCAGGAAAGGTGCTAAGTACAGCCATGATAACCACATCTCTCTCTCTCTCTTTCATGCTGCAGGAGGACCACATCAGGATCATGGATCCTGGTGACCTAATTGTATGCCTGATGGCCTAGAGAGGCCGTAGAATACTGAGGAGAGATAGCGACTGAGGCGCCTGGCCGTGTAAAGCGACCTCATGAAGAAGAGGCAGCAGGGGCTCCTGCACACGCTGCCCAGGAGCAACAGTGAGCCGTGGCTGGTCGGCGCCTAGCGACACCCAGGGTCTATAGACACCGCCTGCCATTCCTGCCGATGACAGAACCAGTGTTGCCGACGACTGCACATGCCAAGGGAGCTGGTGGCTAACATCTGCCGCTTACTGCAGGTCTTGGCGCCAAGGGGACATGAAGGGCATCCACTGCCAGTGGCTGTGAAAGTGACCGTGATGCTCAATTTCTATGCCAGGGGCACCTTTCAGGGCTCCACAGGTGACCTCTATGGGATTTCACAATCATCCATCCACAAATGCATCCATGGGGTCACAGATGCCATCTTCTCCATGGCACACAACTTTGTGCATTTTGCCCGGGACCGGGACAGCAAGGATGCAAGGGCCTTTGGATCCGCCCTGATCTCAGGATTCCCACAGGTGCAGGGTGCGATTGACTGCACTCATGTGGCGCTCAGGTCTCCGTCGCTACACTCGGGGGACTTCATCAACCACAAGGGCTTCCGCTCACTGAATGTGCAGCTGGTATGTGACCACCAGAAATGCAACCTGCAGGCGTGCATACAGTTTCCAGGGAGTGTGCACGGCGCCTACATCCTGAGTCGCTTGCAGATCCCTGCAGTCTTCCAGGGTCCACAGAGGCTGCAGGGATGGCTCCTTGGGGGCAAGGGTTACCCGCAGAAGCCGTGGATGATGACACCCGTGCGGTGGCCTCAGACTGCAGCAGAGCAACGCTATAATGAGGCTCATGCAGCAGCTCACACCTCAGTGGAGAAACCATTGGGATGTTGAAGATACGGTTCCAGTGCCTGGACTGGTCTGGTGGAGCCCTGCAATACAGTTCGCAGAGGGTATCATGCATCATTGTCATCTGCTGTGCCCTTTACAACCTGGCGCTGCAATGGGGTGAGGAATTGGCTGAGAAGATGGATGAGCTGCACGTCTCCTTCGATGAGAAGGATGCTGACGGGGATGAGGGTGAGGGGGTCCTCGGTGGTGACGATGACAGGGATGAGGCTCTCTCACTGGCTAGACAAGGCAGGCGCACTTGGGGGGCCCTCATAGCTGCCAGATTTGTGGAGGATGATGAAGACATGCAATGAGGTGTATCCATAGATCCTGACATCGCAGTTGTGGACATTTGACTCCAGTCTGGCTTATCGCCGTGCCAATACCCTCTGTGAGAATACTCCTGTCATGGAGATGCAGTGGAGGCCCAATTAGTCGCTCGATCACAGGAGGATGATGACAACATGCAGTGAGGTCACTCCCTAGATCTTCACATGGCCTCTGAGAATGTCCGACTCCTGTCTGGCTGAGGGCAGCTCACTTGCGTTCCATGATCAGGGCCATCTCAGAGACGCAGCCATGAAACTTTAGATGCATCTGATGCTGTGTCCGCCTTCAGCACCTCAGCCCTTCGGGAGCTGGTGCACAGCATCACTGGTCGCAGATGCTGATGTGATGGGGCCAGTCCCACCTTTAAAGGTGCTGAGAGCACACAGAGAGAATGAGAGAACTCTGTGATGCCTGCCCACTACATCCTGGCAGCAATGACCAGCACTGCTGAGGTGCAGACATCAGTAATGTTTCCAGGGAGTGTGAGGCTGGACCATCACTGTGGTCTGAAGGCTGCACGGGAAAGAGGCCCAGGACTGAAACATCTGCCTTTTATCTTGTGCAGAAAGGTTTCACATCTGAGTGACAAGAACACTGCTCATCAGAACAAGGAGCCACAGGCAGGGGGACATTCTTAGGAGTTTACTGACAATAGTGAACGGTATGTACAAGTGATCAACACCCGTGGCCAGGCTGTGCAACTACTTTTAACTAACATTCCTAACCCTGCTGTGTGGCTGTGGCACCCTCCTCGGCCTGTGAAGCTGGAGCTTCAGAGGTCACAGGAAGAGGGGAGTCAGATGGGCCGGTCACTCCCAGAGTCACCTTGGCGAATGGCCCCAGAGCGTGCAGCTGCTGATCCTCCACCCTATGGGTGCTCGAGGGCCCTTGGCTGACTCCGTGAGTGGAAAGGATAGCTAGAGTGAGATCGAGCTGCTGAGCACCCCTCTCACCTACACACTGTTGGAGGCCAACTATGGCATCAGCGATGGATTTAATCCCACGCAGCAGTGCAGGAGTGACATCCGAGACCAAGGTCTTCATGGCAGCCGCCATCCTGCCAGTGTTGACCTCGGTGCATTGCAATGCTGGCGCTATCACCTCAGCCTGAAGACGGACGGACTCCTCCATCGTGCCTTGCAATCTGAGGAGTGCAGCAGACATCCCTTCCTGATGTTCCCTAGCTTGCCTTTGCAGCTCCAGCAACACTGACATGACCAAGTCCAGAGGCTTGTCATCTGACTCGGACTCAGCAACATCCTGGCCTCCAGCAGTCCTCCAAGTGCCGGGGACCTGGGAAGTCCCTGCCTCTGCCTGCTGTGGATCAGAAAGTGCAATGTGCTCACAGATTGTGATCCCGAGGCTACTGTAAAGCTAGGCCCCACCAAGGCATGTGTCTCTGTGCTGGTGGTGATGCTGTGATAGGTCCTTGGGGAGGGTGCCTTCAGATTCCTCGTCAGAGGTTTCTTCGGAGCTTGATCGGAGGACCTGGGTCATGGACTCTGTCGATTGTTTGGCAGATGTGCCTGTGAAAGCAAGGGGAGATAATTAGTGCATGGCAGTGGCCTGTGAAACAGGACACATCATTCACAGCATGGTTGCCTGATGGATGTTGCACTGCTGGATCCTCCCTTGCTAGAGCAGCGCCGACCTCACCGTCAGCACAGGACCAGTCCCGGTAATCGCCGGCCAGCTGGATGGCTCTGTTTTCGAATTCTGTCAGAGCTTTGATCTCTGGCATCCCTCCACCTGTCTGTGACATTTCCATCCTGTTGTGTGCCAGCTTGTCCTGCATGGATAGAGATGGGGAGGGTGCATCAGGATGCCTGTCGGGCCAGATGATAAGTATGCCTGGCCTGTGTGGGTGGTGAGTGGTCCCATGGACGTGATGAGGACAATCATGTGTGAAAGAGTGAATGGTGATGTCCCTTGCGCTGGCAGTAAGTGAGGTCCCTGTGGATGTGTGATGGGCTTGTGACTGTGTGAGCTGGGAGTGATCATTCATCCTTTTGCAGCACATGATGGCTGTTGCCCTCTGTGGGGCGTTTGCGCTGACCACCACTGCCACGCCTCCCAAGCATGGTTGGTGACTTTGCCCATCCTGCGGCCAGAGCGGGGGGTAGAGCACATCCCAATGGGCCTCCGCAGCATCCAGCAGTCGCTCGAGGGACCCGTTGTTGAAGCGGGGGGGCTGCAGTCTTTTTTCCTTTGCTGGCCATGTCTCCCAGGCAGCGGTGGTAGGCTGGTGGCGATGAGCGCTTCGCTGGCGGCTGCCTTTTAAAAATGGCGGCTGGCATAATGCAACAGCGGGATGATGGTGGGCGGGTGAATGAGAGCTTTCTCGCCATGTAAACGGCGTGTTTGCGGGAGTGAATAAATAATGAGGCGGGTTCGGGACGAGAGGGTGTGAAAGCCCTCCATTTTTGTCGGCGGGCAGGACTCCATTTTACCCACCCGCTCCCGCACTTAGTGCGATTCTGGGAAAATTCCGCCCCATATCACACTTGTGTCAACAAAGCCTCCAGCATTGAATACTGTACATCATAACCTTTGATGTAGTGGAACAGGTGACCATCTTTTCCATTGCTTCAAAGGCTCAAAAGATGGCTGAATCGTCAATATAAGAAGTCAGCCATCTGTTCCAGAGCAGCAAAGCACATCGGGAGAGAGTGTGTGTCAGAGAGAGAGAGGAGAGTTTAAAAACAGTGTGGGAACATTTCCAACAGCAGAGCCTGTGTTCAGAAAGAGAAATCGAGGTGTGACCTCACAGGGAAGCAGATAAGTGATTGGTTGGGTGAGTATTTTCTCCTTCTCCCCTATCCGGAGTAAACTGGGAGCTGCGGTAGCTCGAGTCACTGTGGAGCATCCACAAGGCTGAGATCTTTGTGGATAGCACGTACGTTGAGGTGGTCACACTGCAGATAGAGTGCACAGGCAGAAAGGGATTGGTGACTGCCGGCCAGAGTAAAAGCACTAGTCCCTTGAGTCCATCTCCCTCTTGAACCGATTTTCCGTTTTAGATACTGCTGGGCGAGATGGTTTCTCAGGGGAATGCAGCAACAGCTGAGTCTGTGGCACCACGAGTTGCTCAGTTACATGGTGGGGGAGGAAGAAAAGAAAAGTGGGAGTGCAATAATGATAGGGGATTCTATCGTAAGGGGAACAGATAGACGTTTCTGCGGCTGCAGATGTGACACCAGGATGGTATGTTGCCTCCCTGGTGCTAGGGTCAAGGATGTCACTGAGTGGCTGCAGGACATTCTGAAGGGGCAGGGTGAACAGCCAGTGGTTATGGTCCATATTGGTACCAACGACATAGGTAAAAAGAGGGAAGAGGTCCTGCAAGCAGAATATAGGGAGCTAGGAAATAAATTAAATGCATGACCTCAAAGGTAGTAATCTCAGGATTATTCCCAGTGCTACGTGCTAGCGACATCAGGAATAGACCAGATGAATGCGTGGCTGGAGAGATGGTATAGGAGGGAGGGATTTAGATTGCTGAGGAATTGGGAATGATTCTGTGACCTGTACAAATTGGATGGGTTACACCCCAGCAGGACCAGCAACAATATCCTCGTAGGGGTCTTCACTAACACTGTGGGGGAAGGTTTAAACTAGAATGGCAGGGGGGTGGGTGGGAGCCTGAGTGGGGAGACAAAAGAGAGGGAAACAAAGATAGAAATGATAGAAAAGTAAGTAGCAAAAGTAGAAGGCAAAGCAAACAAGGGCTAGCAGCAAATAGGGCCATAGTACAAAGAAATATGTAAAAATGTTAAAAAGGCAAGTCTAAAGGCACTGTATCTGAATGCACAGAGCATTCGTAATAAGGTAGACGAATTAACAGCACAAATAGATGTAGACGGGTATGATAGGATTATGATTATGGACACATGACTGCAGGGTGAGCAAGGCTGTGAATTGAACATCCAAGGGTATTCGATATTTAGGAAGGACCGGCAAATAAGGAAATGGAGGTGGGGTGGCTTTGTTGGTAGGATGACATGAGTGCAATAATGAGGGAGGATATTGGCTCAAAAATCAAGATACTGAATCAGTCTGGGTGGAGCTGAGAAACAACAAGGGGTGGAAAACATTGGTGGAAGTTGTATATAGGCCTCCAAATGGTAGTGGTAAGGTGGGGGACAGCATTAAACAGGAAATTAGAAATGCATGTAACAAGGGTGCTACAGTAATCATGGGGAAACTTTTGGTTATCTCCACCTATCTCTGGCTGCTTGTCCCAACAAACCCCTCCCCCCCACCCCCTTAAACCAGCTTATATTTCACCCCTTTCCTATTTTTACTTAGTTCTGTTGAAGGGTCATGAGGACTCGAAATGTCAACTGTGCTCTTCTCTGCCGATGCTGCCAGACCTGCTGAGTTTTTCCAGGTATTTCTGTTTCTGTTCTTGTTTTGGATTTCCAGCATCCGCAGTTTTTTGCTTTTATGGGCAACTTTAAGCTATATATAGACTGAGCAAACCAAATTAGCAATAATACTGTGGCAGATGAATTCCCGGAGTGTGTATGAGATAGATTTTTAGACTAGTACGTCGAGGAACCAACTAGGGAACAGGCTATCATATAACATCCTGAGGGGACTTGATAGGACGGATGCTGAGAGGATATTTCCCCTTGTGACAGAGTCCAGAACATTTAAAGCTTTGAGGTCTCCCATTTAAGACTGAGGTGAGGAGAATTTTTTTCTCTGAGGGTTGTTGGTCTGTGGAATTCTCTTCCACAGAGAGTAGTGTATAGGGTAGTGAATCATTGAACATATTCAAGGCTGAGTTACATAGATTTTTGACAGACAAGGGAGTCAAGTGTTATGCAGGGGCAGACAGAAATGTAGAGTTCTAGCCATAATCAGATCAGGTATTATCTTATTGAATGGTGAGTAGGCTTGAGGGGCCAAGTAGCCTACTCCTGCTCCTAATACTTGTGTTATTGCTCATCTACTTCAAAGAATGGACAGATGGCTGGACTGTCAATCAAAGAAAAGATTAAATCATGGGGGCAAATTGCCACATTAAAATCTGAATCTCAATACTGTTGACTACAGCAGGCCACTTTATCCTTGGATGTCTAATGTATCTGAACACTTTCACAATGCTGGACAATTTAATGGCCACTTACCTTCTCTTTAAAAAAAACTATCATTAATCACTGTATTAAAAACATATTTAAGTTATCATGCACCACTACATTATAACCTGTGAAGTTGTTAACGCCTTTTGAACTTACCTGTCAAAAGGTTTCCAACTCCAGTCTAGGTTTACGACCCTCCTGAGAACCGTGAACTATGTCCCCTATCAAAATGCGCCCAACCCTATGGGCCATAAAAATCCCATAGGTGAGGAAGGGGGCGGCCATACCAGAATCGGGTCCTGCTCTCCATTTTTAAATTCTGCCCGCCTCCTCTCAGAGACAGGTGGAAGCAAGAAAAGCCGACCCCAGGTGGTGTGCTGGGGGTGAAGTTCTATTTATACGAAATGTGAGTCTGATACAATAAGTTAAAGGATGTTTTCATTTTAAAAGTTTTGAGCTTAAAACATTAAAAAAATACATATTTCAGATTGACAGGTTAATCAAATTTTTTGTGCCTTTTAATACCTTTGTTAAAGTGTTTGCTTGAAGGCTGCATTTTCTTTCAAGAGCCTGGGTTTGGACCTGATATTTTTGCCCAAAATCACAACCCTCTAAGCTGAAGGCAGATCCTGCAGTCCATTCTTGTGCAGCGTGTATAACTTGCCAGGAAGCATCAGTATTACTGACTCATTCGATTATTTCAACAGTATCTACTTAATTCATTTTACAAAATTATTTTAAGAAAAGCCAGAGCAAAGATTTCCAAAGCTTTATTCGTGTAAAGATTATATTGAGTATTTTTTTTTAAACAATGAGACTGTGTAGGTGCAAGTGAGAGAGCAAAACAGAAACTATCAGAGAGGTCAAATGTAACAGACTGTACTGATTACACACATTGTATTGTTTATCTTTAAATTAAAACCATTCTATTATTTTTCTTGTTGAAAATCTCAAAATGTGTCTCTGTATTTGACAGTTTTAGTTGTGTATTTTTCCAAATGATTCTGGCCCAAGCTGAACAATAATTTTGAGTCAGTTTAGTCAAAAACTGTTAAATAAAAACTTACTGTAACTTCAGTTTTTAATTTGAAAAGCATGTCAAGCTGAGAGACGCAGTAAAACAGAAATAGTAAGATTGATTTTAGTTGACAGATGTGGAAAAGTGCACGCAATTCAAATATAAAGGGATAGGCTAATTTTTTAAAAAGTGACATAATAGGGAGTCCAGAATACAGAAAACCTTATTTAGAACCTCAAAAACAAGTGAAACCATTAGCACTCTTTGTCAAAGTTGAAGGGACAGAGGTGGAGAAATGGCACAAAGTTGTGAAGCGCAACAAAGTCCTATTTGTGGACACGTATCTGCAGTCAAGTGACAGAACAGTGGGGAGATGGTGGTGTAGTGGTAATGTCACTGAACTAGTAATCCAGAAGTCCAGGCAATGCACCTGGTGGCGGGTGGCATTTCATTGAAATTAATAAAATCTAGAATATAAAGCTAGCCTTAGTAATGGTGACCATGACAACTATCATTGATTGTTGTAAAAACCCACTTGGTTCACTAATCCCCTTTAGGGAAGGAAACCTGCCATCCTCACCTGGTCTGGCCTACCTGTGACTCCAGACCCGCCACAATGTGTTTGACTCTTAAATGCCCTCTGAAATGGCCTAGCATGCCACTCAGTTCAAGGATAATTAGGGATAGGCAAAGAAATGCTGGCCTTGCCACGTCCCATGCAAGAATAAATTTAAATAATGTCCAGAAATCAAATCCCTGTTTAATGGTTCTGCTGTATGAGGTACCATTTTCTATGTGTCACTCCATGGTAGCCTTCCCCATAGATCAGCATCGTAGTGTAACTATAGGAACTAAGCCACGTTTCAGGCTAAAGCTTACTGTTACTGCCTTTGTATGTGCAAACTCTGTGTGTATGCTCTCGTTACAGCAGATGGCACAGTTCTGCATTTGCATCTTTAATGACCCAGCGATATGGGTCAGTGATATGTGGTATGTATTTCCTGCTGTACCTGAGCAGCACTGCAGATTACATGCAGAAAATTATTTATTCATGTAACTATGATCTATCCATCAACCTTCAATGGGTGCTTCACAATGGACATTCCTCAGGGTGGCAATCAGTGCTGATTGCCACTCCGGTCCTACTTTTTTTACCTGAATATTTTGCCCAGCCTGTCTCATCCGACCTTCCAACTCAGGCTAGGCAAGATCTGAATAGTGCAGTGTACATCCGGGGCCTAGCGTCGAAGGGCAGCTCAGAGGCCAGGCCCCCTTTTTTACAGCACCAGCTGCCATAAACAAGGTAAGTTCAAAGTCCATTGAAGATTAAAGATCCTTGACAGGCCAGGGAAAAGGTAAGTGTATAAGGTAAGTGGCTAGGATTTGAGTGGTGCGGGGGTGTCAGAGGTCAGGGGGGGTCAGAAGTTGGAGGTTGGAGGTCGGAGGGGGGTTGGAGGTTGGGGGTCGGTCGAGGCAGGTTAGGGGTCGGAGGCCGGGGGTCGGTCGGGGGGGGCGTCAGGCATCAGGTCGGGCCTCGGGAGGGGGTGTTGGGCCTCGGATTGGGATGGGCCTCAGGGTGGGACTGTCAGGAGGGGTTTTCGGGTTGGGTTGGGCTTGAGGCTGGTGGGGTGAGAGTCAGGCCTGGCCGGGGGAAAGGGAGAATGGGCAAGAGTCGGGCCTGGTGGGAAGGGGGAAAGAGTCCCTGTTGGGGTGGGCAAATCCCGCGGGTTGGTGAGTTCCTGTTGGGGGTTTAGCCCCTTGAAGGTTGGGGGAGCACCTTGGCGGGGGGGGTGGTAGTCAGGGGGGTGTGGGGATACCCCTGGGGGGATCGGGGTATGAGGGGAGTACCGTGGGTCTGTACAATGGTTGCCCAGAAGTTAGAAGTTAGAAGAGGTTTTAACTTTTTCTGGGTAACTATTGATGTAACACAGTTGGAACCATCCCAAGTTTGCGATTTAAATCACATTTTCAGATGGTTCCCAGTGCAAGGCAATTGTCGAGGGGAAGTTTGCACTTCCAGGCAATTACCATGCAAACCTTACCTGGGAACATCCGAAAGGCATTCCCCAGTGCATCTTTGGGGTACCCCCCAATACGACGCCCTGGAACTCATGGGCTACGGCCCGTTATTTGTTTATTTTTCAAGATAGAATCAAAAGCACTGCTTTTTATTTAAGGAGATTTTTTATAAGTGTTGCTCTAAATTCTTTCATTGGGGCTTTAGGGGAGGAGTTCAATATGGTCAGTATCAGTTCGGAGATCAAGGTTGGAGTCTTATAGTTTGCACGCACACTTCATGTTACCTACTCATCTCCATGATTGTGGCATGCAGCCCAATGTAAACACACTACTGAGTGGCTGAATGCTCAGCAGGGGGCCCAGGAACATGCAAGGCTAATAGCAATTAAAGCTAGCCTGCGCTTCTTAAAACTAGATTGCAAATCTTAAGGAGAGTTCCATTCTAGCTACAGCAGGTTTCTGAGCAGGAATAAATGGGAGCAATGGAGCAGCAGGTCAGAAAGGGGGGCACTAGGTTTTCAGATGCAGCTCTGGAGGCCTTAGTGCAGGAGATGGAAAGAAGGAAAGAGGTCATCTTTCCGTAGGGGACAAGGAGACCCTCAAGACGTAAATTGATAAAGGCAGTGGAAGCAAATAGACATGGAGGTCATTACCAGTAACCTGGCCCTTAGGACCCGCATAAGGTGCCAGAAAAAATTGAATGAGCTCACGCGATTGGTTAAGGTCAGTGAATGCATCTTCACATGCCATTGCCTACCAACCACACCATCAACCTCATACACTGCTCAGTGTGCCCCAATCCCACCCATTAGCAACTATTGGCAATCAGGACTCATGCTTAACATTCATATACCACACTTCACCCTCACACACATGCCACTGCTGCAAACTTCACAGCCACATCTTGCAGCTTCCACATACTTCCCGCTGTTTAGCTAGGACTGACAGGGTGTGGGTGTGGGGTGGGATGGGGTGTAGGTGGGGTGGGGGGGGCAGGGTAGGGGCAGGGGGTTGGGGGGCATTGGGGGGGTGGGGGTGTTTGGTGGGGGGGTGGGGGCTGGAGGGTGGAAGGTGGAGTGGCCCACATTAGGCCCCTCACTCACTTTGAGGAGCGTGCCATCGTGCTGACTGGTGAGGATGTGGACCGTGCCTGCGGCGACAGTGAGGTTGGTGGTGAACACCCTCATAAGGATCCTGCACCACTTCATCCCTCTCTCAACGCAACTGTGAGTGCTCTCTCTCTCCTGCTTTTGACCCTGCTGCCATGTGCTAATTATCTCTACTTCAGTTCACAGGGAGCTCTGTCAAGCGACCGACATCCTCAGCCAGCCAGTCCCTCAGCTCCATCCAGGTCCTCAGCTCCAGCCAAGAGGATTCCTCTTCCATTGAAGAGCTGGAAATAAGCAGCCTGGAAGACCCATCACAGTGCTTACCCACAACCATGTCCTGAGCATTTTCAATGCTGCCTGCTGGGGTTCGCTTTCAGTTGACCATCTGAGCTGACCTGCATCTCCGTCCACCCACTGATCGCACACCCATGCAGCACGTCTTCTTGGCCACCACGACTCTCGGTTCACTTTCGAGTTAGCAGGCGTGATAGTGCAACAGTTTTCACTTTCCCCTATCACTGTTGAACCCCCTGGCATCACCTTCCAGCTCCCAACTGTGACCTACCGGCCACAACACTTATCTTTCAGGGTCATTCCCTTCCTTCCCCAAAATCTCACCCCCATCCACATTAACCTCCCCAACGACCTCCTCCCCACCCCCAGGGTCCGTGTCTGCCAACAAGTCCCCAACAACCACCATCGCCATCCCTTCTACCAATACTGTCGCACCCTCACCCTCCCATCCTACTGGTTCACTCTGCTGTCAGTCATTCTCACCATTCCCTCGTACCACGCCCACCCTCAGTTCACTCCCTGGGGGCAGTTATGGACTCATCAAAGCCCTCCCTTGCCCGTTCACCAGGACATCCCCTGCCCCCTCCAGACTCCTTCCCCTCTTGGAACACCTTCCCTCCCCACCGGACCACCAGCCCCCTCCTTGGAACTCCTCCCCCCCACCAACAACCCTAAACCCTGCACCCCCCAGCTTAGTCCTTCCCCCTTCTCAACTTCTTCCTCCAGTTTTAGTCCTCCCCCCTTCCCAACTCCTTCCCCCCCACCCCTACCCCGGTATTCCTTCCTTCCCTCCCCCACCCTAGGGTTCCGTTGCTGTCGGGCTCCAGCATCTTCTGCTCCTCAGATGTCCGCAACATGATCAAGGCTCTGACGGTAAGTCCTGACCTCTGCACGTCACAGCTGTCAAGATGTGTTCTGCACCGGCATGTTTTCCCACCGACTTGGACGGATGATCCAGCGTTGGGGGATGATTCCGGCAGGCTGACTTTATAACGATATGCAGACGTCTTACAATGAGGTTCCTGACATTCAACGGCAGAAAACACGGACCACCATTGACAGGCAGAACGGACAATTGATAATTGGTTTCATGACGTCGTGAAACTGATTTTTGGCCTTCTTGCCATATTGTCCGCTCATGCCACTGAGCAGGCCTGATGCCAGAGGGCACAGGAAATTCCACTCCTGGACAATATTCAGGCTTGGGCTGATAAGTGGCAAGTAACATTCATGCCACACGAGTGCCAGGCAATGACCATGTTCAACAAGAGAGAACCGAACATAAGAACATAAGAACTAGGAGCAGGAGTAGGCAATTCAGCCCCTCGAGCCTGCCCCAACATTCAATACGATCATGACTGATCTCATTTCGGCCTCAACCCCAATTTCCCGCCCTCTCCCCATAACCTTTCAACCCATTTCTAATTAAAAATCTGTCTATCTCCTCAAATTTATTCAGCGTCCTGGCATCCACTGCACTCTGAGGTAGTGAATTCCACAGATTCAAGACCCTTTTGAGAAAAGTAATTCCTCCTCATTTCTGATTGAAATCCACCACCCCTTAACCTAAACCTATGGCCTCTCATTCTAGAATGCCCCACAAGGGGAAACATCCGCTCCACGTCTACTTTATCTATCCCCTTTAGCATCTTATATACCTCAATTAGATCTCCTCTCATCCTTCTAAACTCTAGCGACTATAGACCTAAACTGCTCAGTCTCTCTGCATAAGACAAGCCCCGCATCTCTGGAATCAATCTAGTGAACCTCCCCTGAACCGCCTCCAATGTAACTACATCCTTCCTCAAGTAAGGAGACCAAAACTGTGCACAGTACTCCAGGTGCGGTCTCACCAATGCCTTGTACAGTTGCAACAAGACTTCCCTATTTTTATACTCTATTCCTTTAGCAATAAATGCCAAAATTCCATTTGCCTTCCTTATTACCTGCTGTACCTGTATACTAGCTTTCAGCGATTCATGCACGAGGACACCCAGATCCCTCTGCACTGAAGAATTCTGAAGTTTCTCTCCATTTAAATAATAAATCGCCTTTTTATTCTTCTGACGAAAATGGATAACCTCACACTTATCCACGTTAAACTCCATCTGCCAAATTTTGGCCCATTCACCTAACCTGTCCATATCCATTTGTAAATTTCTTATTTCTTCATTACAACTTACTTTCCCACCTATTTTGGTGTAATCTGCAAATTTAACTATAGAACCTTCTACTCCTGAACCCAAGTCATTAATATAGATTATAAATAGTTAGGGCCCAAGGACTGAACCCTGTGGCACCCCACTAATTATAGCTTGCCATCCAGAAAAAGATCCATTTAACCCGACTCTCTGCTTTCTGTTGGTTAGCCAATCCTCTATCCAAGCTAATATATTACCCCTAACTCCATGTGATCTTTTCTTGTGTATTAATTTTTTGTGTGGCACCTTATCAAAGGCCTTCTGGAAGTCTAGATACACTACATCTACAGGATCCCCATTGTCCACTTTGCTTGTCACATCTTCAAAGAACTCTAGCAAGTTAGTCAAATACGATTTACTCTTCATAAAACCATGCTGACTGATGGATTGCATTTTGACTTTCCAAATGCCCCTTTACTACTTCCTTAATAATGGATTCCAACAATTTCCCAACAACAGACGTTAAAATAACTGATCTATAGTTTCCCACTTTCTGCCTCCCCCCTTTTTGAATAAGGGCGTTATATTAGCATTTTTCCAATCCTCTGGAACCTTTCCAGAATCCAGGGAATTTTGGAATATTATAGCCAATGCATCCACTATCTCCGCTGCCACTTCCTTTAAGACCCTGGGATGTAGGCCATCAAGTCCTGGGGACTTGTCACCCTTTAATCCCAATAGTTTGCTCAGTACTTTTTCTCTAGTGATGGTGATTGTTCTAAGTTCCTCCTTCTCTATACCCTCTGCTCTACCTGTTACTATTGGGGTGGTACTAGTGTCCTCCACCGTGAAAACTGAGGCAAAATATTGATTAAGCATCTCTGCCATTTCTGTATTCCCCACTATTAACTTCCCAGTTTCATCCTCCAAGGGATCAATATTCACTTTAGCTACTCTCTTTACTTTTATATACTTGTAGAAGCTTTTGCGATCAGTTTTTACATTTTGCGCTAGTTTTCTTTCATAACTTACCTTTGCTCTTTTTATTATTTTTTTTAGTAACCCTTTGTTGATCTTTAAAAGTTTCCCAATGTTCCAGCTTGTCACTGACCTTTGCAAGTTGGTATGCCTTAGTTTTTGCCTTTATGTTATCTTTAACTTCCTTGCTTAGCCATGGATGCTTTTCCCCCCTCTTACCATCTTTCTTCCTCTTTGGAATATATTTTACTTGGGAGGAATTGAATATCTCCTTAAATGTCTGCCACTGTTCATCAACTGTCCTACCTTGTAGTCTTCCTGCCCAGTCCACTAGGGCCAATTCTGCCCTTATGCCTATGTAGTTACCTTTGTTTAACTCCAGAACACTAGTGTGGGACTCAAGTTTCTCATTCTCAAACTGAAACTGAAATCCCTAGAGGATCCTTTACTCTAGATCATTAATTAATCCCATCTCATTACACAAAACCAAATCCAGAATAGCCTACTCCCTGGTTGGTTCCATAACATTTGCTCCAAGAAACAATCTCTAATACACTCTATGAACTCTCCCACGAGGCAACCCTTGCCAGTTTGATTAGTCCAGTCTATATGCATATTAAAATCACCCATGATTATTGCCGTGCCTTTCTTACATGCTCCCAGTATTTCCTGGTTTATACTGTGCCCTACTGCTGAATTACTGTTTGGGGACCTATAGATTACTTCCACCAGGGACTTCTTTTCCTTGCTATTTCAATATTTCTATCCAGAGTGACTCTACATCTTGCTCTCCAGTGCCTATATCATTCCTCACTGCAGCACTGATCTCTTCCTTTACTAACAAAGCTACACCACCTCATTTTCCTTCCTGCCTACCCGGCTGAAACACTGAGTACCCTTGAATATTCAACTCCCAAACCTGTTCTCCCTGTAACCACGTTTCAGTAATCGCCACCAAATCATACCTATTTATCTCTATTTGTGCTATTAACTCATTAGTTTTATTCCGAATGCTACATGCATTCAGATACAAAGCCTTTAAGTTTGCCCTATTGTCAATTTTCCCTACTCTTATATGATTCTTTGGTGCAATATGGCATTCACACACTCTGCTCTGTCCCGTCCTTTCACTTTTTGGTAATAATCAGCCTCGTCACTAACCTGCACTCTTACCCTCTCCTTAAACTTTGATTTTTTATATTTCGATGTAACTGAACCCTCCCCCCCACTATTTAGTGTAAAGCCCTATCTACAACCCTAGCTATGCAATTCGCCAGGGCACTGGTCCCAGCCTGATTCAAGTGGAGTCCATCCGAATGGAATAACTCCCTCTTTCCCTAGTACTGGTGCGAATGTCCCGTGAATTTGAACCCTTTGCTCCCACACCAATCTTTGAGCAATGCATTTACCTCTTTAATCTTATTGACCCTGTGCCAATTAGCTCATGGCTCAGGTAGTAATCTGGAGATGGTTACCTTTTTGGTCCTGCTTTTTAATTTAGCCCCTAGCTGCTCGTATTCCCTCAGCAGAACCTCTTTCCTTGTTCTACCTATATCGTTGGTACCTACATGGACCATGACAACTGGATCTTTCCCCTCCCACTCCAAGTTCCTCTGCAGCCCAGATGAGATATCCTTAACCCTGGCACCAGGTAGGCCACACAGCCTTCGGGACTCTCAATCCAGGCTACAGAGAACAGTATCTATTCCCCTAACTATACTATCCCCGATTACAACTACATTTCTCTTTTCTCCCCCCACTTGAATGGTTCCCTGTACCATGGTCAGTTTGCTCTCTACAGTCCCCGCTCTCATCCACACAGGGAGAAAGAATCTCGAACCTGATGGATAAGGGCAAGGGCTGAGGCTCCTGCAGTGCTACTTCCTGGATCCCTCTACCTGCCTCACTCATAGTCACACCCTCCTGTCCCTGACCACTGGCCGAATTTAAGGTAATTAATCTAAGGGGTGTGACTGTCTCCTGAAACAAAGCAGCCAGGTAACTCTCCCCCTCCCTGATGTATCGCAGTGTCCGAAGCTCAGACTCCAGCTCATCAACTCTGAGCCGGAGTTCCCGAGCAACCAGCATTTTCTACAAATGTGGCCACTTGGAACTACAATGGGGTTCACCAGCTATCACATCATGCAGCTACAACACATCGCCTAGCCCTGCATCTCTATTTTATTTAATTAGTTTTTCAATTTGTTTTTAAGTTTCCTACTGGTCTTTAATTTATCAATATTTCTCCTATTTACCTTTAATCTGAAATCAACTTAGAATAGGTAGTTCAAACTAGCAGTTACTTACCTACCAACAAAATTACGGTTTTCCTGTGATGTCACTCTTTGTGTTTTTTCACTCGACGACAGTGACTGCAGAGGACACTCTTCCCAGACTCTAACCATCTGCCCTTGATGTTCAATGGCATTGCCATTGCTGAATCCCCCACTATCAACATTTTTGGGATTACCATTGACCAGAAACTGAACTAGACCAGCCATATAAATACCAAGGCCACAAGATCAGGTCAGAGGCTGCGAATTTTGTGGAGAGTAACTCACCTCTTGACTCCCCAAAGCTGTCCACCATCTACAAGGCACAAGTCAGGAGCATGATGGAATACATTCTAGTTGTCTGGATGAATGCAGCTCCAACAATACTCAAGAAACTCAACACCATCCAGGACAAAGCAACCCGCTTGATTGGCACCCTATCCACCACCTTAAACATTCACTTCCTCCATCACCGAGCACAGTGGCAGCGGTGTGTACCATCTACCAGTTGTACTGCAGCAACTCACCAAGGCTCCTTTGACAGCACCTTCCAAACTCATGACCTCTACCACCTAGAAGAACAAGGGCAGCAGATGAATGGGAACACCACCACTTTCAAGTTCCCCTCCAAGCCACACCATTCTGACTTGGAACTCTATCGCTATTCCTTCACTGTCGCTGGATCAAAATCCTGGAACTCTCTTCCTAGCATTGTGGATGTTCACACTGCATGTGGACTGCAGTGGTTCAATAAGACACTCACCGCCACCATCTCAAGGGCAATAAATGGGCAATAAACCCTGGTCCAGCCAGCAACACCCGCATCCCATGAACAAGTTTTAAAAATGCCACGCGATATCAAGCTTAATACGAGAGTTGCACATATTGGTGATGGACATATGGTTTTCCAACATGACTCCACTTCCATGTTCAAAACAGGGAAGACCACATTCATGATATAAACATGATATTATGCTCTTTTAGAATATTTAATAACATAAAAAAAAACCAAAATATCTCTATGCTACTATTATAGGAAAAATATTCCACAGAGGACATCCCAGGATTTATGGAGCTTTAGTGAAATAATTGCCAGGGAAGCCCGAAGATGAATGAAACATTCTAATTATTTACCATTCCACATCATCTAGACAATAAGGCTGCTTCATTTTACTTTCATTCTGAATACTGCTTGGAATTCCAATGATATGCTTAACACAGCTGGATAACAGAAAAGATGCACTGTTCTTATTCACAGGTCATCATGGACTCTATATGTCAAAATAATACCAAATTACATTTCTACAACATGCACACTATATCAGAAAGACCTGTATTAGGAAAGAAAGCCTGTGTTCAACTGTAGCATTTTCTTAACCTTATCTTCCATTACAAAAGATCACATATCAAAATATTTTGATATCCTAACATCATATATTAAATATTTTAAAGTATTAAAATCCCAACGAGCCATTGGTAGTATTGTAAGACTATTGCAGCCAACAACTTGTATTTAAATACGACCACTAGATTTAAAATGAAAACATTGCAAAGAGTCATAAGAACACTGAAAAAAAAAGACCATTCAGCCCTTTGAGTCTGTTCTACCATTCAATTAGATCATGGCTAATCTGTCCCTCAATTCCATTATCCCACATTTTTTAGATAAATTTTTGATTTTTGGTAACATCATTGGGGAAAGTTGCTGAGTGATATCTTTTGAGCCTACCAGGCTGAATTAATACACCCAGCTGAAATGAAAAGATCACCCTGTGTTATGACTATTGGCTCTTAATGTAAATTCACCTTCCTCACGCTGTCAAGTTTGGAAACTCTTTTCACAGTTTTCCTAAACTGTTTAGATAATGATATTTTAAGAAAACTAACAAACATGGCAGAAACACAACAGAATGAATTCTTTTAATTTTTCCCCCAAAGTCCATGATGTTCAGATTCTTCTCGGACTCCATTGATTGTGTCTTGACCAGTCCTACTGCTGTAAAATTGAGAAATGATAAATATTCCAAAGCTTCTCATATTGCACTGAATTATACAGAATATTCAACAGAGAAATAGGCCTTTTGGCCAACTAGTCCACTTGACCCTTGCCCCATCCTTTCCCATCTAACCCTGTAAGCACAACCTGATATTCCCTTCTCCCTCATATGCTTATCTAGCTTCCCTTTAAATGCATCTATATTTCTTGCCTTAACTATGATAGCAAATTCCACATTCTCACCATTCTCTGGATGACAGATGTAGACAGATTTCTGATATGTAGACAGATTCCTGAGCACAAAAACATTAGGGCAGTAATTGTTGGGGACTTCAACTACCCTAATACCAATAGGAACACGAACAGTGTGAAGGGCACAAAGGGTGCAATATTCTTTAACTACATTCAAGAGAACTTTTTTAGCCAGCAGGTAACAAGCCCAGCGAGAGTGGGTGCAATTCTAGATTTAATCTTAGGAAATGAAGCTGGGCAAGTGGATGAAGTAGCAGTGGGAGATCATTTTGGAGATAGTGACCATAATATAGTTAGATTTAGCATCATTATGGAAAAGAACAAAGATAGAACAGGAATAAAAGCTCTAATTGGGGAAGACAAATTTTATAAAGCTAAGAGGTGAGCTGGTGAGAGTGGAATGGGAAATTAGCGTGGGTACTTAGAGGAAAAACTGTCTCAAATCCGTGGGAAGCATTTAAAGGCGAGATTCTACCAGCACAGAGTAGACATGTCCCCCCAAAGAAAAAGCGTAGTACTGCCAAATCTAGAGCCCCCTGGCTATCCAGAAGCATACAGGCCAACTTAAGCAGAAAAAAGAAAGCTTATGACAACCACAAAAGACTTATTACCGAAGAAAGCCCAGAGGAGTATAGCAAGTACAGGGGTGAAGTAAAAATGGAAATTAGGAAAGCTAAAAGAGGATTTGAAAAATATTGGCAGGTAAAATCAAAGAAAATCCTAAGATGTTTTACTAGTGCATTAAGAGCAAAAGAATAACTAAGGAAAAGGTAGGGCCTATGGTAACATGTGCGTTGATGCAGAAGATGTGGGCAGGGTTCTCAATGGGCAGGATTTTTCCTATGGCGGGCAGCCCGGGCGGGAGCGGGCAGGCCAATTAAGGCCTGCCCAGCGTAATATACCGCCGGTAGTGCTCAGCACTACCTGTACGGGCGGGCGGAGGAGGGAGAGTCGGGGCCAGTGCTCTTTTGCGCATGTGCATGACAGAGTGCAACAATTTCCCTGAGGCAGCTCCGTGCCTCAGGGAGATTGAATGTATATTAAAATCATGAAATAAATTATTTAAAGATTTATTTAAATATGCGCCCTCATGTGGCTATGCCACATAAGTGGGGACATGTTTTTATATTTATGAAAATTTATTTATTTATTTAATAAAAGCTTCAAGAAACCTTATCCCGCTCGTGGATGAGGTTTCCTGAAAAACGCAAAGGCCACTTGGACTTTCCGCCTGCCCACCAACCTTAAGGTTAGACAGGCAACATTCTTAAGTGGCGCAATTGATTTCTTAATGGCCTTAATAGGCCGTTTACATTTCGGCAGGTGCGTCGCCGGCTCCGGCGCTCGCCCGCCAAACAACATATTGTGATGGCGCATGATGATGTCGGGATGCACGCCAGATGTCATCGTGTGTCATTTTACGTGTTGGTGTGTCAGGCCCGCCCCCGCACGCTGACCCGAAAATTCTGCCCAATGAGTATTTTGTCTCTGTCTTCACTAGGGAGAGGGATAATGCAGACATTCTGGTTAAAGAGGAGGAGTGTGAAATATTAGATTAAGTATAGTGAGAGAGGAAGTACCAGAGGGACTGGCATCCTTGAAGGTGGATAAATCACCAGGGCCAGATGGATTGTATCCCAGGCTGTTGAAGGAAACCAGGGAGGAAATAGCAGAAGCTCTGAGGATCATTTTCCAATCCTTATTAGATACAGGTGAGGTCCCAGAGGATTGGAGGTCTGCAAATGTTGTACCAATATTTAAAAAGGGTACAAGGGACAGGCCAGAAAATTATAGGCCGGTCAGTCTGACTTTGTTGGTGGGGAAATTATTGGAATCAACTCTGAGAGACAGGATAAATTGTCACTTGGAAAAACACAGATTGATTAGGGATATTCAGCATGGATTTGTTAGGGGAAGATCATGGGCTGAATCTTCCGGCTGACATGTGGGTGGTGGAGTCCACATGCCAGCGCTTAAAATGTCGCGCGCTGACATCACGCAAGCGTCTCGACGTCAGCACGCGGCATCGCGATGTTTCGGTTGGGGGGGCGCGCTATGCAGCAGGATGCCCGCACGCTATTAATTAAAGGCCTTGTTAAGGCCATTAACTCACCAATCGACCAGGATTTTGAGGGGCCCGTGTGAACTTCGGGTCGGCGCACAAGCCCAATGGGCAGGCGGGTAAGTGATTTTTTAACAAACCTCATCCAGTGGTGGGATGAGGTTTGATATTGGAATTAAAAAATTGTAATAAAGTTTTTGTGCATTTCATTAACGTTCCATCTCGTGTGACATTTTCACATGAGGGGGACATGTTAATGATTTTTTCATTTTTCTATTTTTAAAGTTTCACTTCCTTTCAGTGATCTCCCTGAGGCAGCACTTTGCCTCAGGGAGATGAGTGCGTTCTTTCGTGCGCATGCGTGAAAGAGCACACTCTTGATTTTAGAAATCCTCCCTTCCCGCACAGGGAGCATATAGCACTTCCCTGTGGATGTCACGCTGGGCGGGCCTTAATTGGCCTGCCCACGTAAAATGGCGCCGCGCCTCCAATCGGAAGGGCGCCCGTACACCCCCGTATGCGTCAGCCCATCAACTTCCCCCCCAACAGGGGGAAAATTCAGCCCTCAGAGTTAACCAAACAGTGGGATTTGGGGAAGAAGACCCACAACAGGTGCTGCTATGCCAGGCAGAAGAAAAGGACCGTTTCCGGCTTAACCACCAAGCTGAGTGCTGGCAAAGACACATCCCTTGTTTGAAGAAACAAGGCTTATGAAGAGTCAACGATCATAGAGTTGCCAGAGGGTGTCTTGCTACTGAAAGTCCATTCAATTATTCTAAGGTGATTGAGTGAAGAGGACTTTGTTTAAAAGGAGACTGGAAGATTCACTCTGGTGCGACAGGGAGAAGAAATCCTGCTGAAGCCAGGAGCAGCTTGAGACTTTAAATACAAGACTACATTTCTGCTGAGAGCGTGGTGTAATTTATAAATGTGGAATGGGCTTTTCAGCTGTGTTAGTAGGTTAATGGGGAGTACCTTTTCTGTAGGTTAGCATATTAGTTGCCTAATAAGGTGACGTTTAGTTGAAGTTGATTTTAGTTTGTTTGCGACAATAGAGGTCTTAAAGCTTGAAATCCTGTCATGCAATCCTTTGGAAATTTATATATTTTTAAAAAAAAGTTATCAATCTCCAAATGTGGTCAATACAAGTTCAGCATAATTTCTCTACTTATAAGTTTTAACCCGTCAGAAATAAACCCTACTGCTTTGTTTACTTTTACTATGGCTTTATTAACCAGCATCTCTACTTTTAATAACTTGTGTATTTGTACTCCCAGACCATTTTGCCCCTTTAATCCATATAGATTTTTATTTTTCTTACTAAAATGTAAATCCTCACTCTTACTTGTTGAAATGTATTTGCCAAATATAAGTCCACCCTGCAATTTATTAGTGTCTTTGTGTAATGTGTTGCAGTCCTCCTCAGTTCTGTTTATGCCTTCAACTTGCTGCCATCTGCACATTTAGAAATACTTAGTATAAATTCTTTTTTGGGTTCCACCTTTCATCTTCTGCCATTTTGCCCCCACTTTATGTCTTGAAGCCAATTAGCTATCCATTCTGCTCCTTGTCCCCTGACTCCACATTTTCTGACCTCATTCATTCGTCTATTATGTGATACCTTATTGAAGGGCTTTGAAAATCTGGATAGATTACACCTACTGCATTACCCTTGTCTACTCTCTTTGTTGCCTCTTCAAAGACTTCAACGAGGTTGGTCAAGCAAGACCTTTTTTCCAATCACCAACAACCTAGAGTGTCTCAACTGAATGGTGCAGCTCACAAGGCAGAGGTCTTTCCTCAATGTCATTAGCTTTTTAGAGTGACTCAAATTTTGACTAATGACCTACATTACCTATCTCATTCAGGCTTTCAACCTTTCATCTTGAATCATATTCGTCTCTCAGAAGCAAAGTGTGGTAGCTGGGGAGCGTTTTGCATTATTAGATTGCAATAGCATTCAAAAAAGGAAGTATTTAAAGCAGTATTTAATTATCTGTAAATAGTACTAAATGCTCTTTTGAAAAGTGCCACATTTAATTAAAAATAGCAATAAGCAACTTGGGTGAGAGAGTTTATAAATATGGATTGACCCAATTGTCCTTGCCTGGAAACCCCTACTGAGGGGCTCCCCGCTCTGAATCCCAAGCCCCATAGTCTTTCTTCTCCAGAGTTTTGAGGTAGGTTTTTTCCCCACAACATGTGCTGGATCTTCAGTATAGGTTTGACCACACAGTGCAATTGTTCATTGATACTGTTTTAGGACTGTTTTTTTTTTTGGGAAGTTAAGGTTTATAAAATGAACCTTTGTTTATAACCTTGGATCTCTTTGCGCTATTCACGAGCTGTCTATGGTCATAACGTCAAGTTTGAACCATTCCGCTTGTTGAAGGTTGTGATAAGGTCATGATTAATGATTTCCACTGACTCATCAATAAGAATATATAAACCAACTGAAGTAAGAGGATGAAATTCATTGCTAACTCAAACATGACAAATCAAATATTTAGAGAAAAATAAAACTGATGAAATTGAATTGAACATTTTCGGCAATTTTGCTGGGGTCATCTCTGGACAATATGTTGATCACCTGGTAAGCGCCTGTGCTTCTCCATGCAAAAATCCATTAATTGAACATCTACTATAGCTTCAGGCCATAGTGCCCAGCTTTAAGCGATTCACATGTATTTTTTTTAGCCATATTTAGGTCACAGCTTTTGGGCAAGCGTACACTGTTCACACAAGCAAGGACCACAATACATTTTAGTAACTACTATGTTCTGGCTGACACACCTGTCCTTTTGATGACAATACAGAACAATCTTTCTTACTGAAACATTTTCACTTTGAAATGGGTTGATACGTTGACGCCAAAGTGATAAAACCCAAGTGCTTTTCCAAAAATTCCATTTTAACTTGTGTTTTTTTTTAAATATAACCCCTGAATAAAATATATGTAATGGCTTACAAGACAGCTGCAGATTAAGAAAAATATTTTTTTAAGGTAATTAAATATTTTAAACCACAAAAGGTGTTTGTTTTCACAGGTCTCTGCCCTGAGAAAAATAAACTGCTCTCTAATCTTAACAAAAATGTCATTTCATTCAGGTTTCAGTATAATTAGTTTTGATTAAATTTAAATGAAATTCATTCAGCAGGTAGAAAAGGAAGTTGATTTTGTTTAAATTATGTGGAAAATTACAGACAACTCAAATATATATGCAGAATTCTCTGACAATCTTGCATGATTTCATGGTGAGTAATGTTTTCCCAAACAATAAAAGTAAATGTTCTTTTATAATGATTGCCTTCAGAAATAAATAAATAAATCTGACAGGAGGAAACAATGAAAGTTTTAAATTCCTCTTGACTCCTGGATTTTCAGCTTGTCTCCAATGAGCATTGAAAATTGAATCATTCACACAGGCAGAAAAGGAGGCAGCTGAGAAATGATCTTATAACAATATAAAAAACAATAAGGCACTAGGGAAGGTAAATCCAGATTATGCACTAACTTAAACTCTGAGCAGGTCAAGACGACATTGGTTCAATCTAATTACAAACGTAGGACTATCATGAAGTTCTTTTTCACGTAAGGAATCTAAAAAAGAACAAACTTTCATTTATATAGCGCTGCCCTGCTCTTCTTTCAAAAATGCTATGGATATTGCCTGGCCCTAGTGTAGAATGAATGTTATTTGCTATTTATCAGCTGAAGCTTGGTTGTTGTCCAGGTCTTGCTACTTATGGGCATGGACAGCTTTGTTATTTGAATGCAGCTCATTACTGCATTATCATCAATATGCATCCCTATTTCTGGCCTTACGATGGGGGAGGCAGTGGCGTAGTGGTATTGTCACTGGATTCGCGGTGAAATTTAAATTCAATAAAAATCTGGAATTAAAAGCCTGATGATGACCATGAACCATTGTTGATTGTCGTAAAAACCCATCTGGTTTACTACTGCCCTCTACGGAGAAGGTGATTGGACAGCCCAGGTCTTGTGAGAAAACTGAGGGTTGATCTGCTGAGCAATGGCATAATCAGTGGAGTGAATGGATGAGTTCATTCGGGAGTACCCCCTCCCAGAGAGTTCAGCAGTGCACTCAAAATTTCTAACACTGAGATCAAGGCAGACAAGGAGAAGGGATTTTGAGTGAGTCAACAGCAAAGCCTGGCGAGCTTGGCATTAAAGGCCAGAGTCTGAGTTGATTTCTAACTGATGTAGTTGCCACAAAATAAAGACAGATTAGAGACAAAAAAAAAATGCCCTTTAGGGAAGGAAATCTGCCATCCTTACCTGGTCTGGCTTACATATGACTCCAGACCCATAGCAATGTGGTTGACTCTTAATGGCCCTCTGAAATGGCCTAGCAAGCCACTCAGTTGTATCAAATCGCAACAACGTCTAAAGGGAGTGAAACTGGATGGACCACCCAGCATTGGCCTAGGCACCGGAAACGACAACAGCAAACTCAGTCCTGTCAACACTGCAAAGTCCTCCTTACTAGCATCTGGGGCCTTGTGCCTAAATTGGGAGGACTGTCTCACAGGCTAGTCAAACAACAGCCTGACATGGTCATACTCACGGAATCATATCTCACAATGCCCCAGGCACCACCGTCACCATCCCTGGGTATGTTCTGTTCCACTGGCAGGACAGATCCAGAGGTGGCAGCACAGTGATCTACAGTTGGGAGAGAGTTGCCCTGGGGGTCTTCAACATCAGCTCGGGACAACACAAGGTGTCTTGGCATGAGGTCAAACTAGGGCAAAGAAACCTAATTACCATGAGCCACCTCCCCCCCCCCCCCCCCCCCCCCAAGCTGATGAAACAGCACTCCTCCATGTTGAACATCACTTGGAGGAAGCACTGAGGGTGGCAAGAGTGCAGAATGTACTCTGGGTGAGGGACTTAAATGTCTATCACCAAGAGTGGCTCAGTAGCATCACTACTGACCTAGCTGGCCAAGTCCTAAAGGACATAGCTGCTAGACTGGGTCTGTGGCAGGTGGTGAGGGAACCAACAAGAGGGAAAAACATACTTGACCTCATTCTCACCAACCTGCCTGCCACAGATGCATCTGTCCATGACATTATAAGAGTGGCCACTGCATAGTCCTTGTGGAGACCAAGTCCCATCTGCACACCTCCATCATGTGTGGTACTACCTACATGCTAAATGGGATAGATCTTGAACAGATCTACCAATTCAAGACTGGGCAGCCATGAGGCGCTGTGGGCCATCAGCAGCAGCAGAATTGTACTCAAACACAATCTGTAACTTCATGACCTGGCATATCCCCCACCAAGCCAGGGGATCAAAACTGGTTCAATGAAGAGTGCAGGGGGTCATGCCAGGAGCAGCACCAGGCATAGCTAAAAATGCGGTGTCAACCTGGTGAAGCTGCAACACAGGACTATTTGCATGTCAAACAGCATAAGCAGCAAGTGATGGACAGAGCTAAGCAGAGAGATGGGAAAACTGCAACCTAAAAGTTCCCCTCCAAGCTACTCACCATTCTGACTTGGAAATATATTGCTGCTTACTGTCTCTGGGTCAAAATTCTGGAACGTCCTCCTTAACAGCACTGTGGGTACCTACACCACATGGACTGCAACAGTTCAAGAAGGCAGCTCGCCTCCACGTTCTGAAGGGCAATTAAGGATAGGCAATCAATGCTGGCCTAGCCAGCAATGCTCACATCCCATGAATGGATAATAAAAACAAAGATAGAGGGAAGATCCATGATGAGGCAGCTAAAAATAGTTGAGCCATGGATACTGCCCTGAGAAACTCCAGCGAAGATGTCCTGGTCTCCAACAACCACTGCCATTTTCCTTCGTACTGTGTCGAACTGGAGAATTTCTCCCTGATCTCCACTGCCATCAGTTTTCTTAGGACTCTCTGGTGCCAAAATCAGTCAAATGCTCCTTTGATGCAATTCAGCTCTCATATCCATATTTGAACCAAAGCTGCAATGAGGTCTGGAGTACAATGTACAGAAACACTTTTGACAATGCGATTGCTTCTATTACCCAAAAATATGAAATAGCTACTGCCAGATTTTCACACCATTGGCAGTACTATGAAGGCAGAAACCATCCTTTAAAGTTAAATTGAATGTACAATTAAATAAAGTTTTATGGAAAGTTAAATTGAGCAATACACCATTAAACCTACCTGCTGCACTTACTTGATTGTTTCTTCCATTTGAAAAACTTTCTGCTTCAGCCTCTCTTCGTTAATTAAACAATTAGTTTGATCGTCATTTGGAAGAAGAAATGCAGAATTGATGCTTCTTTGATAATTAAACAATCGAGTTTGATTAGGGTAGAATCAACTGTATACTTAAATTTAAATAACTCCTTTCTGGATATTGCTACGGTCTGTCTGTCCAATTTTGATCTGCAGGAGCTTTACCTCTCTCTTCTACTACCTGTAGCATTAAAGGAGATGCAGGATTCAAGAAATTTTGCAATGAGCATTGTTCTTTATTGCCTTAGATTCATTGTAACTTCCCTCATGGTAATTGTTCTTTGACAAGCTCTGTTAACCAATGCCGGCTTCAGATTCAATTAGTTTGAATTGTGCGCTTCACCAGTTCCCCTAATTAGTGCTTCTATGCATTATCAATAATTATTTCATGAATGGAATATTGAGATTCACCTAGTTTGTCCTTATTTAATATTGGCTACTGATAGCATATGCTTTATTTCTCATTTATTCACTATCGAAATGAAACAAATCTGCAAGCGATGTCTCAGTGATATGATGTCAAATATCTTTGGAGATCCACACCATGATCAACTTCATTCCTCTTTATTTCTCTTCACTTATACCATACCCACCTCTGTTGCAGAATCAGTCTTCCACATAAATAGCAAAGAGTAGAAAATTAACTTTATTTACGGCAGTAATTCCCTTTTAGGTTTCTGCTCATGTTCTGAAAACTGTTTCATTTTTGCCCTGACAATTTATGTTGTTACCTTAACTGATGCAATGAAAGACTGCTTTGGACCTGACTGCCAGCTATCTATCTCTCCTCTATGTAATGGACAAGTTGCCCACCAGGGAAACAGTGATTTCTCCTAGTTAGTAAGAATCTTGGGTGATGTTAGCACAAATTTGTTACTTGCAGTCTGGATTTCAGCTAGGAATGACTGGGATGGCACAAATGTTTGAATTTAAGTGCTTCTTTTTAAGTCTGGATTTTCTTTTTATTAATTCCCGACATGTGAGCATCTCTGGCAAGGCCAGCATTTATTGCCTGTCCCTAATTTTCCTTGAGAAGGTGGTGATGAGCTGGCTTCTTGAGACCATGTTGTGTCAGTAGTTGTGGTAATCTGAGAGAATGTGAGCAGATTGACCACATGACTGTAAGACCCAATAGCTGTGTAGCGTGGGCTACCATGTTAATGCTAGTTTAGAGTAGAGTCTCGTTGGAGAAGCACACATCATGTTAGTGTTCTGTTGTCTGTGTAAATAAATAGCATGTGCTTCATTTCATATTGGTCTCTGCGTCTGCAGTATATTGTAATCAACTCACATGCTGACAGATAACCGGGTTGCAGGCAAAGCGGTCCCATAGTAGAACATAACAACTGGCGACGAGGCAAAATACGACCAGTCACCAACACCAAGGAAAGCTGTGAAAATTCAACAGAAGTGAATCAGCCATGTCTTGCAGGCCGATTGTAAGTGCATTACAATTGTAAACCTTCACCACAGTCGTCGAAATTATCTCATTCCAGTATGCCACAATCTGGTCGCATTGAACCGTTTGATCAGACCACTGCTGACTGGTCACATTACATTGAACATGCATTTTTCTTTTTGGCTAACAGCATATTGGGGGAGGAGAAGAAGCAGGCGATCCTCTTATTGGCATGTGGCAGTAAAATATTTGGCCTGATTCGTAGTCTAACAGCACCCAACGCCCCAGATTCCAAGAGCTTTGATGAGTTGGTGAATCTTACGAAAAGCCACTTTCAGCTGAAACCCTCGGTAACAACGCAGCGTTTTTAATTCAATTCGAGGTGTCGCGCCCCCTGGAGAGACAGTCGCTTGCGATGTAGCAGCCTTAAAATGACTGACAGCGCACTGTGAGTTTGGGACATGGATTAATGACATGTTAAGAGACCGATTAGTGTGTGGGATTAACAAAGACGCCACTCAAAAAAGGTTGTTGTCAGAAATAAATTTAAACTTCAGTAAGGTGCTGGAGTTGGCGCTTGCAATGGAGAGCACAGTCAGAGATTCAGAAGAAATCAAGGGAACACAAAATGGTGTCGTTCTTTGCGTCGGGAGGGAGGCAACAGCTAGAAATGGCGCAGAAGCGCAAAACTCCGAGGAAAGGCAGGAAATGGCCGCCACTAACAGGCCAGCAAAAAGCAACGTTTAATGGATAAAAACCACATTAATAATAGCAGAATTGGAACCAGACAGCCTGCAAATGAACCACAATTTAAAAGAACCGAGTGTTTCTACTGCTGTCGCAATGGGCACATTATTCAATATCGTAGCGAAAGATTGAGGCAAGATTTCAAACAAAAAGGCAGAAGTCATGAAATTTATATAATGGAGGAACCAAAAGAAACAAAATCAGATATTTACTCGCTGCACAACTTGAAAATGGGTAAAACAGCCAATCTACGTGACAGTAGAAGTCAACAGAAAACCCATTCAAATGGAGATGGATAAAGGCGCATCCATGGCAGTCATAGGGGAACACACGTTTAAGTATCGGAATGGAGGAGGCCACACACTAAAGCTGGAAAACTCAGATGCCAGACTAAAGATACATACTGGCGAAGGCATGCGAGTAAGAGGTATATACAAGGTTCCAGTGCTAACCTACCCCTGATAGTGATAGCAGGGGAGGCTCCAACTCTACTTGGTTGGAACTAGCTTAAGGAAAGAAAGTTGGAGTGGACTGAGAGTTTTCAATTCAGAATTCAGAATGAAAAATCTGCAAGAATTATTACAGAAATATGCCTACGTTCAGGGAAGAGCTCGGGAAAATTCAGGGGCTGCAAGCTAAAATCCACTTGGATCCAGGACCAACCCTCAGATATTTGAAGGTGAGGCCAGTCCCCTATGCATTAAGAGAAAAAGTGGACAGGCTGGTAAGGCTGGGAATCTTACAACCTGTACAATTTTCTGAATGGGCAGCGTCCATAGTTCCAGTGCTAAAGCCGGGCCAGAGTGCAAATATGTGGGGACAACAAGTTGACCATTAACAAAGTGGCCAGACTTGATAGGCATCCTACACCAAAAATTGATGAATTGTACTCCAAGCTGGCAGGGGGAACAGCATATACGAAACTCGACATAAGCCACGCTTGCCAGCAAGTCGAGCTGGAAAAGGCCCCTCGGGATTTTGTGACTATCAACACACATAGGGGGTTATACCAGTTTACCAGGTTACCCTGCGGAGTCTCCTCGGTTTATGCCATTTTCCAACGGACTATGGAAAATTTACTTCAAGGTCTACCCAATGTGGTGGTTTATCTCGATGATATCCTAGTAATAGGATTAACAGGAGAAGAACACCTGGCTAACTTGGAAGAGGTATTGAAGTGTTTTTCACAAGCTGGAGCATGCTTGAAAAGGGAAAAATGTACCTTCAAAGCAAAAGAAGTGATTTACCTGGGTCATAGGGTTGACTCGCAGGTGTAGTGTGTTAATGTTAGTCTAGATTAGGGTCTGGTTGGAGAAGCACAAATCATGTTATAGGACGATATAGACAAGCTGGTAAGATCGGCAGAGCAGTGGCAAATGGAATTTAATCCTGAGATGTGTGAGGCGATGCATTTTGGGAGGACTAACACAGCAAGGGAATACACAATGAATGGTAGGACACTAAGAAGTACAGAGGATCAGAGGGACTTTGGTGTACATGTCCATAGATCCCTGAAGTCAGCAGCACAGGTAGTTAAGAAGGCATATGGGATAATTGCCTTTATTAGCCGAGGCATAGAATATAAGATCAGGGAGGTTATGTTGGAGCTGTATAAAACGCTAGTTAGGCCACAGTTGGGATACTGTGTGCAGTTCTGGTTGCCACACTATAGGAAGGATGTGATGGCACTGGAGAGGGTGCAGAGGAGATTCACCAGGATGTTGCCTGGACTGGAGCATTTCAGCTATGACGAGAGACTGGATAGGCGAGGGTTATTTTCCTTAGAGCAGAGAAAGCTGAGATGCGACCTGATAGAGGTATACAAAATTATGAGAGTCATAGATAAGGTAGATAGGAAAATTTTCCCCTTAGTGGAGGCGTCAATAACCAGGGGGCATAGATTTAAGGTAAGGGGCAGGAGGTTTAGAGGGGATTTGAGGAAAATTATTTTCACCCAGAGGGTGGTTGGAATCTGGAACACATTGCCTGAGGGGGTGGTAGAGGCAGGAACCCTCACAATATTTAAGAAGTATTTAGATGAGCACTTGAAAAGCCACAGCATACAGGGCTATGGGCCAAGTGCTGGAAAATGGGATTAGAATAGATAGGTACTTGATGGCTAGCACGGACACGATGGGCCGAAGGGCCTGTTTCTGTACTGTATAACTCTATGACTCTATGTTAGTGCTGTGTTACCTGTGTAAATGAATAGCATGTGCTTCATTTCATATTAGTCTCTGCGTCTGCAGTATATTGTATTCGACTCACCTGCTGACAGATAAGCTTGCAACTGGTTCGCGAGCAAAGCGACCCCATAGTAGAACATAACATTAGTGTAGTGTTAGAGAGGGAGTTCCAGAATTTTGACCCAGCAACAATGAAGGGCAATGAAGGCAAGCAGGGCAACATGGAGATGGTGGTGTTCCCATGTGCTTGCTGCCTTCGTGCTTCTTGGCGGTGGAGGTCGCGGGTTTAGAATAAAGAAAGAAATCCAAAGAACACTTTTTTCCCAAACTGTTATATGTGAACAGAGGATATCCAAAAGCATTCCAAAATTGCGCAGTGCTGAGCGCTGTAATTTATTCATCACAATCAGAAGAAGAACAGGGGATTGAGTCTTTTGAAGTGGTGTTAATTATAAATCAAAATACATTTCTGAACAAAAAGACTGCATTATGAAACATTGATGGAAAATACACCCTCTCTTTTTCAGTGTACCAATGTTTTACCTTTTTCAGTAGCTGGAAGCCGCAGTCAGCGCAATCTGGTCTGTCATGGAGGTGCAGCATTTGTGTTCCAATGTGCTGTTTCACAGAATAAAAGGAAGCACAAAGCTGTCATTAATCTGACAATTTCACCTTGAGGAGCTACAGAATGGCTAGTGTGGTGCAGTAAGGGTTGTGCTTTGTTTTATTATTTGTTCATGGGATGTGGGTGTCTCTGGCTAGACCAGCATTTACTGCCCATTCCTAATTGCCTTTGTTCAGAGGGCATTTTAGAGTCAACCACATTGCTGTGGGTCTGGTGTCACATGCAGGCCAGACCAGGTAAGGGCATCAGATTTCCTTCCCTAAGTGACATTAGTGAACCAGATGGGTTTTTTTGACAATCAGCAATGGTTTTGTGGTCATCATCAGACTTCCAGAGTTTAATTCTGGATTTTTATTGAATTCAAATTTCACTATCTGCCATTGTGCGATTAGAACACCAGTCCCCAGAACACTACCCTGACTCTCTGAGATGCTAGTTAGTGACAATATCACTATGCCACCACCTCATTATTGGGTAGAGGTAGAGGTTGGTTCAAATCCACATGTCACCGCACTGATCAGTGAACGTTTTTAATGTTGACACGAGGGTTTCAGAATCCCTGTTCCTCACCTTAGCATAAAGGCAAGTGTGAGTAACCAGTAATGGAATATTGCAAACAAATGCCAGTGGATTATCTGGGTCTGCAGCTGATCTTAGGAATACTATTTCCCAAAGAAAAGGAGTTAAAAAAATTGCCAAACAATCATTGATTACAAGCATGTGGACATTCCATAGTTGTAGTGTCACGTCAAAAAGTGGTTCTTTTGCTCCAGATGAGATGCAGAGTTACTGAAAGGGGGGTGGGGTGGGGGGGATGAATGATGCAGAAGAGTTTCCCACCTTGGAACATGGGTGTAGTGGCCAAGTGCTAGGTTTATATCAGTAGAATAGGAGTTTGAGAGGAAAGCCAAGGAATGCAACGACATAGAGGCACAGTTAGATACTACCTGACAGTAGATATACTGTAACACAGTCAGTTACTGGACATGTCAGGAAGAAGAGTAATGCATGTGGAGGCTTAGAGTTACCGGGGAGGTTGCAAATGATGTGTGTCAACTGGTCGTGAAGAGCTGGAGGAAGCATCAACTAGTTGCAATATGCTACCATTGGCAGCAAAAACCACCTGTATCCTCAACTTCAATGCCACAGGGACCTTCCAGTCACCCAAAAGAAACATAGGTCCCCAATTTGCATGCATTCATTAGGCGCCTTCCTGTCTCTGGCAGGCACATTGGCTGGCTAATAAACCGCATGGTTAAAGTGGCAGGCTGTGGGACACAAGGGGAATGGAGTGGTAACTGTTCAGCAGCAAATTTAACTGCCCGCCTCCTGCTATTCTTATTGAAATGAATCTCAAACCATTGAATCATAAAATAGAAGGTCATCAATTCCCCAGTGTTATCATCTCACTGATGAGTGGAGAAAATAAAACAGAGTAAGAAAGAATGCGGGCAGCATCCCACAACATGTTACAGGAAAGAAAACAAACAGTTATGAAACTAGGAAAATGGCTTGAAAATGCTTGAGCAAAGAAAAACCCACCTGCTTTGATCTGCTCTTCTAGACCTGTTACAATTATTAACTGCAAATGCAAAGTGAACTAGCTGATAAGAGGATTAAAGCATATTGTTCATTCCGCCTTTGGAATTTTCCAAGCAGAAGCCAATCAATATATTTTGTTGTGATTTTTTGCTCTTGCTGTTCCGTCTGTTGTGTTTGTAAGTGACATGCTCATCCTATGAAGACACAAAAGCCTATTTGTTCAATATACACACTTAATAGAACTTATACTCCAGTCAGTAAAAGGAAGTTACTAAAATTTGCCAGAAAAAAAATTACTAAAATGAAATACTTTCATTCATAAAGATTTTGTCTGTAAGAGTTTGTTCTCTAATGAGCTCCCTGCAGAGCTGAGTTCATGCTACTCTTTAACTATCCTGAAGGTGTTTCTTATGGGAACACGATAAAAGGAAACTATTGAGGGTTTCTGTGGAAGTATTGGAAGGTAAAATAATTGAATTGAATTAATTTAAATTGTCAAAAATTTAAATAAAAATATGAGAAAAAGATTCATCTTTTTATTCATTCCTTCACATATAGTTTGGATTGAACATTTACAAAGAAAACCACATTAACAAAAAATTAACACTTTCCAACCTCAAGTACTTTTAAATTGTAATCCCAGATTGGAGGGGGATAAACCCTCCAATTTCTCAGTGATTTCTCCTATTCATGTTCAAGTTTTGCAAACCTGCTTGTGTATTTGGGGTGGTAATATTTATATGTTGATATCAATTCAAAGAACCTCTAGTTCAAAAAGGATATTTAATGTTACATTGTACTTTGCACTAAAGCTATGTAGGATCATTTTCCAGGGTTTGTTCTGGAAGATTCTTGAAACTCACTTAACACAGACATCATATGAGATTACCTCATTTATAAATACTGTCATTGAATTTATAAATTTATAAAACTCCGATTCAGTCTCAATAGGAGTATTGTGTCTAATTTTGGGCACTGCACTCGAGGAAGAGCAGGGACATTATGTTGATCTTACATAAGATACTAGTTACACCTCAGCTGGAGTATTGTGAACAGTTCTGGGTGCCACACTATAGGAAGGATGTGATCGCATTGGAGAGAGTGCAGAAGCGGTTTACAAGAATGGTTCCAGGGATGAGAAACTTGAATTATGAAAATAGATTGGAGAGGTTGGGACTGTTCTTCTTGGAGAGGAGAAGGCCAGGAGGAGATTTGATAGAGACGTTCAAAATCATAAGGGTGCTGCATAGGGTAGATAGGGAGAAACTGTTCCTGCTCGTCAAGGGATCGAGAATGAGAGGGCACAGATTTAAAGCGGTTTGCAAAAGAAGCAAATGTGAAATGAACTTTTTCACATAGTGAGTCTGGAATGCACTACCTGGTAAGCGTGGTGGAGGCAGGTCCAATTGAAGCATTCTACAGGGCAATAGATGATTATTTGAATAGAAACAACGTGCAAGGGTATGGGGGAAAAGCAGGAGAATGACACTAAGTCATGATGCTCATTTGAAGAGCCAATGTAGACATGATGGACTGAATGGCCTTCTTCTGCACTGTAACAATTCTGTAATTCTATGAAGAGTACAGAAAAGATTTATAAAAAGTGGTTCCGGAGATGAGGGACTTCAGTCACGTTGGGAGATTAAAGAAACTGGAGCTATTCCCCTTAGAGAAGAGAAGGTTGATAGAAGATTTGATAGAGACGTTCAAAATTATGAGGGGTCTAGATAGGGAGAAACTGTTCCTATTGGCAAATAATTGACACCAATTTAAGATAATTGTCAAATGAACCAACGGCAACAGGAGGAAAAGCCTTTTATGCAACAGGTGGTTAGGATCTGGAATGCGCTGCCTGAGAGTGTGGTGGAGACCAGTACAATCAGGGTTTTCAGAAGGGGATTGGATAAGCACCTGAAGAGAAAATAAATTGAAGGGCTATGGGGAAAGGGCAGCAGAGTGAGACTAGCTGAGTTGCTCTTGCAGAGAGCTGGCACAGACACAATGGGCCAAATAGCCTCCTTCTATGCTATAACCATTCTATAATTCTATCATACCCTACAAAAACAGGTTTTATTTCACAGTTATTTTTTAACTAAAACAACAATGTTATACCCAGGTAATACTAGGGAAATGTTTAACTGGTTTACATTTGCTTTGTACGCACATAATACAATAAGATGGGCCTGGATTTTGCTTTTTACAGTAAAGGAATGACTTTAAACCTTAACCTTGTGTAAAATTTCCCAGAGACATTTTGTGGGCTTTACAGCAGAGATTTCTACTAGTCTACTGTCTGATCCACTCTACAGGGAATCAGTGGCATCTGTGAACAGGACAAGCAGCAATTGTGGCTCTTCAACTAATCAGATTGATGTATCCTCATTGTGACATGTAGACCACAAACCAAAAGGTGATAAACAGGAAATATAAATTACATTTAAATCTTTTAAATGGAAGTGAAATAAAGATTGAGACACACAGATTGTATTAAGAGAGTGGCGCGAAAGAGAAAAACACTAGAAATAATTTTTTTTTTTGGATATCTGCAGCATTAATCTTCTTCTGAGGCAATGAAACTCCACACTTGTCAAATTAATTTTTCAGAGCCAGAGATGTCATTCAGCAATAATTATAACTTATTAATCAATTCAAAACTCATCTACTCCTGAATTCAGTAGCCCTAAACATTCCCTGCCATTTTAGTGCGAGCCTAGTGCTAATTATCCTAAGATCCTACTGTTTCAGTGTGAAGGACTGCAACAACGCATCCAGTTGTGGAGGAGTCGGCATTTCTACCTTTCTTCAGAAAGAAGAGCAGAGGCCTTGGTAAGTAGGACCTGGTGAGTATTTCTACTATCCTTAATATTCTCTAAACTATGGGAAAGTAAAAGTAAAGGGAGTAATTTAAGGGTAAGCCATGGCAGGACAGCTTGGTCACGTGGAATGCTCCTCCTGTGCAATGTGGTAATCAGAGACACTTCCAGTGTTGAGGGCGACCACATGTGCAGGAAGTGCCTCCAGCTGCAACTGCTCAAAACACGTGTTTTGGAGCTGGAGCTGCGGCTGGAGTCATTGTAGAGCATCCACAAGGATGAGATCTTTGTGGATAGCACGTACAGTGAGGTGGTCACACTGCAGGTAAAGAGTGCACAGGCAGAAAGAGAATGGGCGACTGCCAGACAGAGTAAAAGCACTGGGCAGGTAGTGCAGGAGTCCACAGGGCCCATCTGCGTCTCTAAAAGGTTTTCCATTTTGGATACTGCTGGGGATGATGGTTTCTGAGGGGAATGCAGCAAGAGCCAAGCACGTGGTACCACAAGTGGCTCAGCTGCACAGGTTGGGGGTGTGGCGGGGGGGAAGAGCGGGAGGGCAATAACGATAGGGGATTCTTTTCATAAGGGGAACAGATAGATGTTTCTAATCAATGGGATTAGACAAAGTCAACATGGATTTATTAAAGGGAAATCATATTTGACAAACCTGCTGCAGTTTTTTGAGGACGTAGCTATCTGAATAGATAAGGGAGAACCACTGGATTTGGTGTTTTTGGATTTTCAGAAAGCTTTTGATAAAGTCCCATATAAGAGGTCGGTGTATAAAATTAAAGCACATGAGATTGGGAGTAATATATTGGCATGGATTGAGAATTGGCAGACAGGAAACAGAGAGTAGGAATAAATGGGTCTTTTTCAGAGTGGCAGGTGGTGACTAGTGGGGTACTGCAGGGACCAGTGCTTGGGCCCCAGTTATACACAATATATACCAATGAGTTGGATGAGGGAACAAAATTAATACTTCCCAGTTTGCTGACAACATGATACTTGGTGGGAATTTGAGGGGTGAGGAGGATATTAAAAGGTTTCAAGGCAATGTGCACAAGTTGAGTGAGTGGGAAAATACATGACAGACGTAGCATAATGTGGATAAGTGTGAAGTTATCCACTTCGGTAGGAAAAACAGAATGGCAGGGTATTATTTAAACGGTGATAGATTGGGGACTGTTGGTGTACAAAGGGACCTGGATATCCTTGTATACCAGTCACTGAAAGCAAGCATGCAGGTGCAGCAAGCAGTTAAGAAGGTAAATGGTATGTTGGCCTTCATTGTGAGAGGATTTGAGTCCAGGAGCAAGGATGTCTAACTGCAGCTGTACAGGGCCTTGCTGAGACCACACCTGGAGTATTGTATGCAGTTTTGGTCTCCTTACCTAAGAAAGGATATACTTGCCATTGAAGGAATGCAGCAAAGGTTCACCAGACTCATTCCTAGGATGGCAGGATTGTCGTACGAGGAGAGATTGGGTCAACTAGGCCTGTGTTCACTGGAGTTTAGAAGAATGACAGGGGATCTCATTGAAACGTATAAAATTCTGACAGGGATGGACAGACTGGATGTAGGGATTATATTTCCTCAGGCTGCGGGGAGTCTAGAACAAGGGTTCACAGTCTCAGGATATGGAGTAGCCATTTAGGACTGAGATGAGGAGAAACTTCTTCACTCAGAGGGTGATGAACCTGTGGAATTCTCTAGGCCAAATCGCTAGGTATTTTTAAGAGAAAAATAGATAGATTTCTTGACACTAAATGCATCAAGGGGTATGGGGAGAGAGCGGGGAGTATGGCGTTGAGTTACAGGATCAGCAACGATCATATTGAATGGCGGAGCAGGCTCAAAGGGCCGAATGACCTACTCCTGCTCCTATTTTCTATGTTTTTACAGTTAACTGAGCATGTTTGGATGCTAGAAGTTGCTATCAGGTTTACTCTGTAATAACAGCGAGTGCCCATAGCTTTGACGTTCTTATCACAGCAAAACCTAGACCATTAAACCTTCACAAGATTAATATAGAGTTAATTGTTAAAGGGCTTCATCTGGTGTTGTCACACTTAATAAGAAAACTACTCTTACCAGGCATGTTGAGAATAACTTACTAAGTATTACACATAAAGGACTTTTCTATGATGCTTCTCATTTACTGGGACTGAAATGCCTAACCACAAAGCTGGTTGATGACATCTCTGTGCCGAGCTTGAAACAATGCCAAAAAAAGTCACTTGAAAGAATTTTTCTTACAGTAAACAGCTGTAGAATTTTGCCATTCCCACAACTTTAGATCATATCATGCCACCTTTGAGGAGACAGGCACATGTCATACAATGAGAAAAGCAGCCCCATCTCAATTATTTTTGTGTTTCATCAAAAAATGTGCTGCTGTTATAATAATGTAAGTCATATTAATTGAAAACTGGTTCTCTGAGCATCGGTTCCAACAGACCATGAATCGTGCTTCAAATGGACTTAAGTACCAAAATGGTTGACATTGAAAGATTCAGGCCGGAATTTTCTGCTCGACTTGGTGTCGGGGGTCATGACAGGCGTCAGCGGGCAATACGGTGAGAAGGCCAAAAATTGAAAAATTCTTTCAAGTGACTTTTTTGGCATTGTTGTGAGCTCTACACAGAGATGATATCAACTAGCTTTGTGGTTAGGCATTTCAGTCCCCAGTAAATAAGAAACATCATGGAAAAGTCCTTTATGTGTGATACTTAGTAAGGTTACGCCGCTGTGAAACCAGCTTGTGATCGTCCGCACTGCCCATCAGTGGCGGGCTGCCTTTCCTGCCACCCAGTGATGGGAACCTAATTCCAATGCATTTGCATCTCATCATCTTGCTTGCCCTCAGGAATCATCCTCCCACGTCGAATTTTCCTCCCATATCGGCGTGATTCACAACAGCATTTAAAAGACATACACCTGGCGAATTGAACTTTGAGGGGAACTTGGAGGTGAGTGCACACTAACATAGTGCAGTGCTCGTGAGGGTCACCCGTTTGACTTCAAGGAAGAGGCACGGTGCATTCAGGCAAGTCGCTTTTTCCCGGCTGGCTGACAGTGTGGTGCCGGTGCAAGGGTTGCACTGTGGTTGGGGTGAGGTGAGGGGGGGCAAGGCATCACGGTCTGATGGTAGTGCACAAGCACATGCTGGGGTGGAGGGGTTGGGGTGGGGTGAGGGAATTAACCACACATTAGGGAAGCCTTGTAAAAAGTGAGCACTCTTCTGCAGTTGAGACAGTTCAGGCGCAGCTACATTGACATGCTTGGAGCCGGGCCTCTAGTTTATCTGCCCACTGAAGCAACGCAGAGGCATGAAAGTGCCATCAAATGCTCCTGAACCCCTTGGGCACAAACTGCAAATTAATGAGCGTTTTAGGGGACTGTGGAACAGTTGGACGACTGGGCAGGTTATCCAATCTCCTTGAGAAAGCTGAACATGGAACAGTCACTGGTGGAGGCGCTCATAGCCCTTTGCAATGTCTTCATTAAGTTTTGGACCAGTTTCCCCCATAGTTCAATCTAAAAGCGCCGTCTTGCAGTGCAGGTTAGGAGAATGCCTGCACCTGAGCTGAGAGCACAGCATGCTATCCAGTGGGTGAAGCTGCCACCAACCGGGCAGGTGGAGTGGGGCGGAGGTGGGTGGGGTTTCGGTCAGCCATGCAGCGCACTAAACTCTGGGCATCCAAATGGTGGCCAGCACTCTCTGGCATGTGTTAAGGGGCCTTGAGACAGAGCCGGAGGTGCACAGGTAAGCATGGGAGGCCGTGAAAGTGACTGTGGTGCACAATTTTTACTCCAGTGGCTCCTCCCAAGAGTCCACAGGTGACCTCTGTGGGATCTTGCAAGCCTCCAGCCACAAGTGCACCCAGGAGGTCTCAGATGCCATATTCGCAAAGGCACACAACTTTGTGCATTTTGCCCGGGATCAGGAGAACCAGGAAGCAAGAGCACTGGGATTTGTGCAGGTGTCACGTTTCCCACAGTTGCAGGGTGCCATCGACTGCACTCAAGTGGTGCTTAGATCTCCATGGCAACAAGCAGTCAACTATGTCAACCACAAGGACTTCCACTTGCTGAATGTTCAGCTGGTCTGCGGCCACCACAAACACATCCTGCAGGTCTGCACACGATTCCCAGGGAATGTCCATGACTCCTACATTCTCAGTAGGTCTCAGATCCCTGACGTCTTCCAGGATCCACAGAGGCTGCAGGATTAGCTGCTTGGGGGCAAAGGCTCCCCGCAGAGGATGTAGCTGATGAAGCCTGTGCGATGCCCTCAGAGCGCAGCAGAGAGAAGGTACAACGAAGCTCATGCTGCAACTCACACTTTGGTAGAGCAAACCATTGAGATGTTGTAAATGAAGTTCCAGTGCCTGGACTGGTCTGGTGGAGCCCTGCAATACAGTCCATAGAGGGTGTCATGCATCGTCATCGCCTGTTGTGCCCTTAACAACCTAGCGGTGCAATGGGAGGAGGAGTTGGCTGAGGAGAAGATGCAGGAGATGCAGCGGATGCCCACGGTACCTATATTCCATGAGGATGATAATAATATGCAGTGGGGACACTCCATAGATCCTCACGTAGCTTATGTGAATGTCTGACTCCTGCCTGGCTGATGGCACCTCACTTGTGCTCTGTGAACAGGGTCATATCATGGGGATGGAGTGGGGAAACATTGTTTTCTCCTGACCCTATGTCATCCTTCATGGGGTGAACTCTTCAGGACCACTCTGTCACCGGACACAGATTGCTGATGAGAGGAGGGGCCAGCCGCACCTCAAAGATGCTGGGAGCTTACAGAGAGAATGACAGAACTCTGTGCCGCTGGCCCAGGACATTCTGGCAATAATGATAAACCCCAACGAGGTGCATGACTGATGTGTCCAGTGACTGTGAAGGTGCATCATCAGTGTGCTGGGAAGGTGCACAAAGCACAGGGAAGAGGTCCTGGACTGAGACATCTGCAGGAACCAAGGCTTTCTTGGTTCCTTGTGCAGTAACCAAGGTTTCACTTCAGACTGACTCGAACACTGCTCATCATAACAAGGAGCCATAGACAGTGTGACATTGTTGGGAGTTTATTCACAATATTCAACATTAAGTACAAGTGATTAACACCCGTGCCCACGCGGTGAAACTACATTTTCTTAACTTTCCTAACCCTGTCACTACATCTTGGTGCTCCCCCGACATTCACAGCGGAGGCGGAAGCAGCCTGCTGACTGCAGCGCCTTGTCTGTGGTGAATTTGATGGGTGTCCTCTGGTGGGCTGAAACCTGGAGGGCCCCAGGTTGGGGTCTTGCTGTGTTGCAGTAGCACCCTCCTTGGCCTATGCAGCTGGAGCTGCTGACATCATGGGAACAGGGGCTTTGGATGGGCCGGACATCCGTGGAGTCACCTGGGTTGTGCACCTGCTGATCCTCCTCCCTATGGGTGCCCGAGGGCCCCTGGCTGACTCCTTGAGGAGAAGGGGAAGCTGGAGTGAGATCTAACAGCCCCGCACCTGTCCCGCGCTGACACTGTTGGAGGCCAACTGTGGCGTCAGCGATGGGTTTCAGCTCGTGCAGCAGCGCAAGACTGATGTCCTGGACCAAGGTCTCCGTGCCGGCCACCATCCTACCAGTGTTGACCTTGGTGCATTGGCATGCTGGCGCTATCGCCTTAGAATAAAGGCAGACAGACACCTCCAAACTGTCCTGCAATCTGAGGAATGCAGCAGACATCCCTTCCTGATGTTCCTGAGCTTGCCTTTGCTGCTCCAGCAACTGAGGTATGATTGAGTCCAGAGGCTCCTCATCTGACCCAGACTCAGCAGATTCCTGGCCTCCAGCAGTCGGAAATTTGAGAAGTCCCAGCTGCCACCTGCTGTGTATCGGACAGTGCAACGTGCTCACCAGATTGTGACCCTGAGGCTACTCTAAAGCTAGATCCCACTGATGTGTGTGTCTCTGCGCTGGTGGAGGGTGTGGGTGAGCGCTGTGATGGGGCTTCAATGAGGGTATCATCAGATTCTTCCTCCGAGGTGTCTTCAGGTCATGGGCCGAGGACCTGGATCGTGGACCCACTTGGCTGCTTCCCAGATGTGCCTGCGAAAGCAAGAGAAATAATTAGTGCAGAGCAGGGGACTGCGGAACAGGGGAACTCACTCACAGTGTGGTTGTCTGATGGATGTTGTACTGCTGGGTCCTCACTTGGTTGAGCGTCAGCACAGGAATGGTCCAGATCGTCACTGGCTGGCTGGGTGACTCTATTCTCAAAGTTTCTTTGGACCTTGATGTCGGGCATTCCTCCACCAACCTGCGATCCCTCCCTTTTGTTGTGTGCTAGCTTGTCCTGCATGAATACAGATGGAGAGAGTGTAAGCAGGATGCCTGCCAGGCCAGATGATAAGGATGCCTGGCATGTGTGGCTGGTGAGCGGTTCCATGGATGGGATAACGACACGATCCGTAGGGCAGATGAAGGTGCGTGTGTGAGAGTGAATGGTAATGTCCTTTGAACTGGCAGTGAGTGAGATCCCTCTGGATGTGTGATGGGTTGTGAGTGTGTGAGTTGAGAGCACTGAGAAGAGTGACTAACCCTGGTGGAATGAAGGAGATCATTCATCCTCTTTTGGCACTGGGTGGCTGTCCTCCCTTGCAGGGGGTTGGCACTGACCACCGCTGCCACCACCTCCTATGCTGGATTGGTGACCTAGCTTGCTGGTCTTCACCCAGAGTGGGGCTACAGGACTTTGCAGCGGGCCTCCAGTGCGCCCAGCAGGCGCTTGAGGGATGTGCCGCTAAATTTGGGGGCAGCATGTTTCCTCCCTTTGACAGCCATGAGTTTCCAGCTGTTCTCGATGACTCTGTGCAGGGATGCCCTTCAAATATGCCGTCCGGATTACTGAACACCTGAGGTGACAGGGGTGTGGACAAACCAGGGGCCGCCCTGCCAGTGACCTGCCATGTTCCCAAGAATGCATTAAGGCGGGACACAACAGGAATGGGACGATAAGGTGTGAAAAGCTGCCATTGCAGCCAGTGGGTAAAATGTCCTTTTTCCTGCCTGCTCCAGCACTTAGTGCAAATCTGGGACGATTCCGCCCTCAGTTGCTGCAATGCTCTTTCATCCTTTCTTATAGCTTCCTCTGCATGTTGTGGTGATTGTGGTCCCAAATCACAATACAGAGAGCAAGGAAATAGTCTTGCCAATTGTCATTATCTGGAGACACCTTTTTCTCATTAGATTAAATTAGATAAAATGCAGACAGGCACTCAAAAACATCTTTGCTCCGTCCTTAAATAAATACAGAAAATACTGGAAATGCTCAGCAGGTCTCGCAATGTCTGTGGGGAGAGAAACCGAGTTAATGTTTCAGGGCGTGACCTATGAAACATTAATTCGGTTTCTCTCTCCATAGGTACTGGCCAGGATTTTCCCCTCGGCGATTTGGGGGCGGGGCCAGCTCGCCGAGGGGAAAATGATGCGGGATGACGTCGGGAGGAATCCCCGATGTCATCCCGGTCTCTTTAAATTTTTAGGAAGGCGGGCGGACAGCGAAATCAGCTATCCGCCCGCCGACCTGTCAATGGCCAATTGAGGCCATTGACAGGCTAGTTAAGATAATTAAAGACCCAAGCTTAAGGCTGGTGGGCAAGCCAGGAGCCCCAGCGAGCTCCAGATTATTCATGAAACTTCATCCACTGGCGGGATGAAGTTTCATGTCCGTTTTTTAAAAATATAATAAATATTAAGTGCTTACTATTAACATGTCCCATCTTGTGTGACATTGTCACATGAGGGAGACATGTTAATAATATTAATATTTTTCTACTTTTAGAGTTTACTTACCTCTCACGAATCTCCATGAGACAGGACTTTGCCTCAGGGAGCAGTGTGCTCTTTCGCATGCATGCACGAAAGAGCGCACTTTGACAGTTGGGGATTCCCTCCTCCCCGGAACAGGAAACGCATAGCGCATAGTGCTTCCTGTCGGGCAGGCCGCTGGGCGGGCCTGAATTGGCCCGCCCACTCAAAATGGCAGCCGGCACCGCTTCGGTGGCGGGGGTCGGATGTCCGCCTGCCGCCGAGCCAGTGGGGCCCGCCTGACATCCGAGGGCAAAATTCTGCCACAGCTGCTGAGTATTTCCAGCATTTTCTGTTTTTGTTTCAGATTTCCAGCATCTGCAGTATTTTGCTTTTGTTCTGTTCTTATTTGATTATTCCTCAGTGAGGGATATTAATGTGAGGGGATGAGACATTTAGGCAACCAATATTGTGAATATCAAGCAATTACAGAGAAGTAATAGTACAGTCAAATGGAAACAAAACTCCACAATGTCAGAAAAGCACTCCTACTGCATTGGTAAGACTTTTCTCTTCCTTCTGGTCTCTCGGAAGTGATGATAACAATCAGGATGGAGCCACACTTGTTAACAAATAGGTTAATATTGTCTCATCTTATTTTACATGATGTTACATTCTACAATTGGGTCACTGCTCGCGAATGCACTTGCATGCCTATATAACGGCTGGTGAGTTGGCAACAATATACTGCAGGCACAGAGACCAATATAAGATGAATCTGTTTATTTACACAGATAACAGAGCTCTAACATGATGTGTGCTTCTCCAACCAGACCCTACTCTAAACTACATTTAGCATTGTAGCCCGCGTTACACAGCAATTGAGTCTAGACCTGTTACAATTATTAACTACAAATGCAAAGTGAACTAACTGATAAGAGGATTAAAGCATATTGTTCATTCCGCCTTTGGAATTTTCCAAGCAGAAGCCGATCAATATATTTTGTTGTGATTTTTTTCCTCTTGCTGTTCCATCTGTTTAGCATTGTAGCCCGCGTTACACAGCAATTGAGTCATACAGTCACGTGGTCAATCTGCTCACATTCTCTTAATGTGTATTGCACCTCAGATTACCATCCGTGGGATGCTTACAATTAGCAGCGAGAAAAGAACTGCATCTCATCAGGGTAGACCAGATTTATGTGCAAGGGAGTGATCCTTACTGGCAAAATTCCCCAATGAAAATCTTTCAGTTGAATTCAGCAAATCTGCCATTTTGTAGGATGGTATCAGAAAACATGAGCATAAAAGCTACTGGTTTCCTTTCAGAACCCAACCTAGTCAGACAGAGGGCCTGCAACTGCAACTGCCCTGCCGAGTTTAGCTTAAGTGTGACTCCAGTCCCACACTGTCTTAATACACTCATGATTAGCCTAGTAAGCCATTCAGTTGTAAAACCAATTGATATTAACTAGATAGTAAATGTAATGTTGCCAGCATTGCTCACATGCAAGAGCAAAGACTGCAGTCTCTTAGAAGTGAAAATCAGTAGTCTTGTAATTGCACTGTTTAATGATTTTAACTTAAAATAGGTAAATTGACACTTCCATTAAAATAGCAGAAATGAAATGCACACAAGTGTATTAAGCATTGGTGTCTTCATGACTTATGCGTTGACTTGTTGAATTAGCAAGTCCTTCAAGTTAACAGTAAAACATGTTTCTGTTAGTCATACCTTAACATTTCAGTTCTACTGCACCTGTCACAAAATCATGTAATTAACTTATTCAATGGTTACAAACTTCTGAGGCAGACTGAAGTGGAAGGTGCCGGACAAACATTGTTTGAGCTACCAGAAATCGGAAGAAGCTAAACATTGTTTTAGCTAGTTCATTGATTTAATTTGCATGTATAATATTGTCTTTGCTTGCAGATACACGACTTCAGATATGTTCCCACGAAGAAAATGGGTGGGAGTCCTAAATCTTGATAGCCCAAGCTGAATGTCAAAAGTTTTACATGGTAGGATAAGGCAAGAAAACGAAGTTTATGTCAGATACAGATACTGCAGAAAGCTTAGAGCGCATAGAAAGTGCAGGGCTGAAACTAAAAAAGGAAATTAGGAAATCAAGTTTACATGGATTTTAACAAGACTTTTCACAAGGTCCCACCTGGCAGACTGGTCAGATAAGTGAAAAGGCATAGAATATAAAAGAGGGGAGCTTATGTTGGAACTGCATAAAACACTAGTTTGGCCATAGCTGGAGTATTATGTACATTTCTGGCCATGCGATCCAAGGGGAAGTGACAAGTTGGATTCAAAATTAATTAATTTAGCAGCAGGAAGCAAAGGGTAATGGTTATGTTTGGAAGCCTGTTCCCATTGGGGTTCCACAGGGCTCAGTATTGGGCCCATTGCTATTTGTGGTTATATGTCAATGATTTAAACTTAAAAGTAAGGGGCACGATTCAAAAGTTTGCAGATGATACAAAGATTGGGCGTATAGTTGGTAATGAGGAAGAAAGTGAACTGGTTAGGTGAGCAGAAAAGTGGCAAAAGGAATTCAATCCAGGGTAGTTTGAGGTAGTGCATTTGAAGAAGGCAAACAAGACAAGGAAACAAATAATAAATGGCAGGCTATTGTGAAGTGGAGAGGAGAGAGGGACATGGGGTGCATGGCCTAGATCCCTGAAAGTAGCATGACAGAAAGGTAAAATGGTTGCAAAGGCATACAGAATACTTACTTTCCTTATAATTCAAAGCATAGAATATAAGAGCGGGGAGTTTGTGCTGGAACTGTATAAAACGGCAGTAGGCCGCAGCTTGAGTACTATGTACGGTTCTGGTCATCACATTACAGGAAGGAAGTGATCACACTCAAGAAGGTACAGAGGAGATTTATGAGGATATTTCCAGAATAGAGAATTTTAACCCTGAGGAAAGATTCAATATGGAGGGCCAATTTCTTTTGGGGTAATTTAATTGAGGTGTATAAAATTATAAGGGACCTAAATAGAGTGAATAGAAAGGACCTACTTCACCAGGTGGCATAGACTTAAAGTAGTTGGCAGAAAGATTAAGGCAAGTTGATGAGATTTATTTTCACATGGAGAGTGGTGAGGTCTGAAACTCACTGCTTGAAATGATGGTAGAGGTGTTAACCCTCATCACATTTAAAAAAAAAACCTGGATATACCCCACAGAACCAAGGCCTGAAAGTGGGATTAGGTAAATAGCTCTTTTTCACCAACACAGACAGATGGGCTGAATGGCCCCCTTCTGTGCTGTTTCTATGTTGCTAACATTAATGTTTTCAAAAGGTTTGCTTGTTGATAAAAGTGCAAAATACTAAACTACTGCTTCAGGACTGAAAGTCCTCTTTAACGTAAAGTGGGAAAAAACTGTTTTTCTCCATAATTAACAAACCATTAATGAAATCTCATTCTCAGAAATTACACATTTCAAAGCCATGTAATTTCATTAGGGAGGTGTTAATTATGAAAAAAAAACAGGTATTCTTCTGTTTTTTGGTTAAAGCAGGAATATTGGGCTCTAAATTCAGATCTTTAATATTAACAACAATGTACCGTGACATGGATTCATTTACACCTTAGCTAACGTGTATAATTAATCCATAAATAGTTACAGTTTGGCTTAAAATCAAGGTTTAATTAACTTTGCATATTTTCTAACAGTAAACCAGAATTTCTGCCTTTTTTTCCTCTCAAAACATTCTGTCAAAGTAAGAAAATATATTTGAAATAAGTCGGGACTTCCCAGCTAGAAACATCAGTGTCTTTCATATAAGGGCCTAAAAAATTAATGTGACTGGATGTTGGAAACAATCAAGTTTAAGTTTTACATAATATAGCCCTTCATTTATTTTCCTCTGGCTCAGTGATTATATGGTAAAACTTATGACCTTCTTCAGACATTCTATGCCTGCAGGAGGAAACAGAAGCTCATTAACTGAAGAACATTTTTCATACTAAATTCAAAAAGAAAAGTTTAAAAGTAATTTGAAGTACAGTACAATCAAACTTGAATGTTTCTGAATTATGTGGATCAGGTTGAAAAATATAATTTGTGTAAATGGTACAAGGTTACTTCATGTTACCACGAATGGAAAGTGTACCTCAAGCAAAAATGGCGTGATGCAGCACACTCTACATTCAATGCACTTTGAAGATCACAGAATCACAGAATTTTAACAGCACAGAGAGAGGCCGTTTGGCCCATCGTGCCTGCACCAGCTCTCCAAATGAGCATTATGACCTAGTGCCATTGCCCTGCCTTTTCCACATACCCTTGCAGATTGTTTCTATTCAAATAATCATCTACTGCCCTCTTAAATGCCTCGGTTGAACCTGCCTCCACCACACTTCCAGGCAGTGCATTCCAGACCCGAACCACTCGCGTGAAAATGTTTTTTCTCACATCACATTTGCTTCTTTTGCAAATAACTTTAAATCTGTGCCTTCTTCTTCTTGATCCTTTTATGAGTGGGAACAGCTTCTCCCTATCTACTCTGCCCAGCCAGCTCATGATTTTGAACATCTCTATCGAATCTTCTCTTAGCCTTCTTCTCTCCAAGGAGAACAGTCCCAACCTCTCCAATCAATCCTCACAGCTGAAGTTTCTCATCCCTGGAACCATTCTTGTAAACCTGTTCTGCACTCTCTCCAATGTGTTCACATCCTTCCTGTAATGTGGCACCCAGAACTGTACACAATATTCCAGCTGAGGTCTAACGGGTGTCTTATATAAATTCATTATAACCTCCTTGCTCTTGTACTTTATGCCCCTATTAATAAAGTCCAGGATACTGTATGCTTTATTAATTGCTCGCTCCACCTGTTCTGCCACCTTCAATGATCCATGCACATATACACCCAAGTCTTTCTGCTCCTGCATCTCTTTCAAAATTTCACCCCTTATTTTATATTGTCTGCCCATGTTCTTCCTAACAAAATGCATCCTCACACTTCTCCGCATTGAACTTCATCTGCCACCTACCTGTCCACTCCACCAACTTGTCTATGTCCTCTTGAAGTTCCACACCGTCCTCCTCGCAGTTCACAACACTCCCAAGCTCCTTATCATCCGCAAACTTTGAAGTTGTCCCCTGCACACCAAGATCTGGATCATTAATATATATCAGGAAAAGCAAGGGTTCCAATACTGACCCCTGGGGAACTTCTCTGCAAACCTTCCTCCAGGCCGAAAAATATCTGGAAATATCTACCAGTATGATGTTTATGTGGAGCATCTGAGATTAGGGAAATTATTTTTGCTTATAGTGTATGAGACTTAACTCTTTAAAACCATACAGAATTTTTTTTCCACACTGCACCCAAAAATAAGAATTAGAAATGTTCATTTTCATCAGGGTATTCCAGTCCATAAAATAGCAATATCTGTATATTAGATGTTGACGTAAATTATGGTGTCTTGCAGAGCTATGTTGTAGAGGCCCTGAAAGCACTGGCCGCCAAACTGCAAGAATGCCATTCTCTATCATGTGATTTAGTCAGTTTATAGATTAAAGCCCAATTTTCCTAATGAAACACAGGAGTGTTATTTGTGACTCTAGGCAAAGAAACATTGTTCACTACCAAATATATTTGGTTAATAGAATTGTTTTAATACATAACTGTTTACAACACTTTGTCAGGAAATTAAAATGCCTTTCAGGCCCAAAGGCCAAGGTCAATGAAGTGTCCTGAATAGAATGGGAGATCTCACTGGGTTTATGACACTATAATTATCATTGAGCTTTAACCATCTCAGGGCATTCTATCACAGGTGGTGCTGTGGCAATCAGAACAACTACAGGACAGGTATTATGAATGATCCAACTTCTATGATGAGAGGCACTATTTATAATTAGATTGGAAACAAGCCAGTTTCCACATCATTAAAATGTGCAATCAATACAAAATCAGCACATTTTGTGTGAATTTGTTTTTCATTTGCTTGCTCTTAATTTTCATAGTGTAGCTTGAAGTAGCTCAGGGATTAAGTCAAGCAGTTACGGGGTCTTTTTGTGTCAGATGTCAGTGATACCTACGGATGGAAAAAATGCTTGAATGTAAATTGAAGTGTTTTATGCGTCACTATAGGTCTATCACATTATGCTTTGGCAGAATGTTGTGCCAGACAGTGAAAAGGATTTTCAGAGTTAATGAAAGGTTTACTTCTGAAGGGGATCTATTTTGTTTTCTAGAGGCCTTAATGTGGAGCGCTATATTCGGGGCTATTAACATAATTTGGCCAACAAAACCCCTTTTAAACATTAATCAGGTGCAAGGAGTTGAGAATTGTTCTGGCATTTTTGATTTTACCACCTAGTGTTTGTTTAAATATTAAGTTTTAATCATCGGTGGCTAAGTCTGACAGTGCAAGGAAAACAACAAATTAAAATATTAATGTAAAAGCAAAATGCTGCAGATGCTGGAAATCTAAAATAAAAACATAAAATGCTCGAAATACTCAGCAGGCCATGCAGCATCTGTGGAGAGAGAAACAAAGTCAACGTTTGTGACCATTTGTCAGAACCCTAAATGAAAATATTCTTTTTTATGGAATAAAAAAGATATTTTTCGTTATCAGGTTTAGCAAGTGCCCCTGACAAATCTTTTTCACAACAACAACTTGCATTTATATATTACCTTTAATGTTGTAGAACATGTCAAGCCACTCCACAGAAGCGGATCAAATAAAATCTGACACAGAGCTACATAAGGCGATATTAGGAGAGGTGGCCCAAATTGGTCATACAGATAGGATTTAAGGAACATCTTAAAAGGAAAAGAGAGAGGTATAGAGGCTTAGGGTGAGAATTCCAGAGCCTGTGGTTCGGACTGCTGAAGGTATGGTCGCTAATGGTTGAGTGATTAAAAATAAGGAAGTGCAAAGGGCCAGAATAGCAGCAGTGTGGATCTCTAAGAGGCTTGTATGGATGCTGCAAAGATATAGGGAGGAGTTTGGATATAGAGTAATTTGAAACATGGATGAGAATTTTAAAATCAAGATGTTGCTGAACCAGGAGCCATTCTGGGTCAGTGAGCACAGGGGTGTTGGGTGAACAGGACTTGCTATGAGTCGGGAAATGGACAACAGTGTTTTGGATGAATTCAAGTTTGGGTTTAATGAAGGTTTCAGCCACAGATGAGCTGAGATGGAGTGGAAACAGTCTTGGTGATGGAGCAGATCTGTGGTTGGTGGCTCATTTCAGGGTCAGATAAGATGGCTATGTTGTGAAAGGTCTGGTTCAGGCCCAGGCAGTGAACAAAGAGAGAAATGGAGTTGGTGGCTAGGGAATGGAGTTTGTGGCAGAGTTTAACATAGGAATTTGACTTTGGTCTTCCTAATATTTCGTTGGAGGAAATTTATGCTCATCCAGGACAGGATGTTGAGTTAGCATTGCGACGAATAAGAGACAATGAAGGGGTTGAAAGGGGTTGAAAGAGGCTGTGGTGAGGAAGAACTGGGTGTTGTCAGCATACATGTGAACCTTGACATTATGGCCAAGATTTTCAGCTTAGTATGTGGGTGTGCGCCCAAAACACACGATCATGAACTAGCACGTGATGACGTCGGGTGAGCATCCTGGCGTCATTGCGCACTCGTGCGTTATTTTGGTTGCCGGGTGTGTGCGGGAGTCAGCAGCGCAGCCACCGACAATTAAGAGGGCTATTAAGCCCATTAATTAATTAATTCAAGTGAGATTTTCCCTGCCCGTCCAACCTTACGGTTGGCAGGTGGGTGAAAAGGCCAAGCGGCCTTTGCATTTTTTGCAAAACCTGACCCACAGGCGGAGTTACATGAGGGGACATGTTTTCCTTATTTTTGAATTCTTTATTTTAATGTTAGAAACCTTCACTCCCTGAAGCAGCTCTGTGCCTGCAGGAAGCTTTCACTGAGCGCACCCGTCATGCATGTGCAAACTTCAGCGCTCGCGCTCCTCCTGCCCGTACCTGTCAGCGCTGAGATTATTAGCACCCGTTTCATGCTGGCTAGCCATTAATTGAAGTTGCGGCCGGAGCCTGATCGGGTGTGGGCTCCCGGGCCCGCCAGCTGCGCCTGCCCAGCGAGGTAAAAATTCTGCCTTATGTTTTCGGATAAGTTGCCAAAGGGCAGTATGTAAATGAGAAATAGGTGGGAGTCAAAAACAGATCCTTGGGGGACTCCAGAGATAACGATGAAGGATCAGGAAGAGAAGCATTTGCTAAAATGGAATGATTCTTGATGCCACACTTAATAAGCAGATGCATTTAATATGCAGCTGTACAGTAACAGGAGAATATGAAAATGATAGAATGGTAAGAATCCTCATATGTACCCATAATCTTCAAGCAAACATAATTATCTTATGTGTAACCTTCTGATGGAAACTGCCATGTGAGCCAAAGGCATTTGTCAATAGTGAAATCAATCCACTAAAATTTTTGGACTATTATGTTGCTCACCAAACAATTTGTTGTGAAGATTGCCGAATAAAGCCACTTTACCAGCCCGGTAGCACAATGGTTAAGCCACTCTGTTGTATGACAATCCCTGGACCTCGGTTCTGATCCCCGGGCTGCCTGACAATTGAATCTGTCAGTCACACTTGGGATAAGTTTTGTCAGTTGTCATTTGAGTCACTAGGTAGGAAGCCTCATGGTGGCAAACCACTTCCCCTTGGGGAGGGAGAATCTGACACACTGCTTTTTACCCTGCAGCAAACATATTTCCTGTTGGCTGTAAACAGAATGACATTGGCATCAAAGTGCTGCCAACACGCTCACCAGCTAAAGGGGGCAAGCAGTCCAGGGGTCTGAAGGAGAAAAAGAGAAGCATACATAATTACAAAAGCAAAGATGATGAGAAGGCAATGGGCTAAACAAACAGATGCGAAATTTACAAAGGCTGAGACACCTCCAGTCTACTTTTGGAGAAGTCCTCAGATTCAATATGATATTTTCTAAAAGAGAAACTCAATTCTGTTTAAAACGTTGCCGATTCGAACAGGTTATTCAGAGACTTCCCAGCATTTTAAATATAATCATGGTGCTTAGTGGAGAAATCCATCTAGTAACATTATTTCACATTCATTTGATGTATTCCAGTAATCACAGAATGTATAAAGCATAGCAAAATAAAAATGACAATTTTCAAAAAATTTACAGTTTGCGCTGATTTTTTTCATCTCCATAACATCTTGGGTGACCACTTTCTGGAAATACTAAATGCTTTAGCCACTTTTCCGTTATTCCCTTTTAGCAATTCCAGGTCTTGTCCATTTTTGTATGGTTTATTTCCTTTCTCTTTCCTGAGATGCTAACTCCAGAAGACGTTTTTGGACTTTGATTATTAGCCACTAAATAAAAATAATTTCTATACCTCCCAGATAAGTCTAATTTATAAAATAATTATTTTATTGCATTTTTGATTTCATGTTTTTCTTTCTAAACTTAAATTTGGCTGAAAGCACAATCATTGTTGGCAGTGGATGAAAGAGAAGACTTAGTGGGGAGAAATTCAACACCATTTTACCCATTTTCTTTTGTGATTATCTATGTCTGATTTCCTTTGATAATGTGCTAGCCTCCATATTGAATTGTGCAACTTTTAGTTGCTTCAGGTAGTCACCTATAGGTGAGAGCCATATTAAATGATAAGATAAGGTCCTTCGTCCATTGCAGGTCATTTCCAAATTGAAATGTGGGAGTGCCAGATTTTAACTCGGTCCAATAATTTTTGGTGCCAGCATTTGATAAGCATCATGATATTTAAAAGGGTTCTTAGCTGCACTAGTAAGTCTCTAGCTAGTTTTATTAGGCTGCTCATAGGTTTGTAGGCCTTGCTAGGCTATTGTGACTCCAAAGCTGTATGCAAAACACGTGAACAAATGACTTCTAGGAACTTCGGTATTAGCTCTGTGTAGGGGCAGCAGCTCACTATTGATGATGAAATATGGATGTGTTGCTTGTTCTGCCTTAGGGGCTGGAAGATGATGAGGAGGAACAGCAGGAAGAAAAAGAGCAGAGAACAGTACCTGATGGCCAAAGAGGGGGAAAGGTGGGCTGGCCACAGGAGGCCTTGTACCATGTGGGTCTTCCTCAACAGAATGTCCTACCTCAACTTAACTGAGAAGCAGTGTGCTCGGCAGCTTTGCTTCACCAGGGAAGCTGTTAGTGAGCTATGTTGCCTGCAGCAGCACTGACCTCAGCCCAGCACCAGATCACGCACATCACCGTCTGTGGCTGTTAAGTGCCTTTGCAGTTCTGAATTCCTATGCCACTGGAGCCTCCTGGGCTGTGAATGGGTGATGTAAACAACATGAGTCAATTAGCAGCATATTACTGCGTCAATGATTTTATCAGCTTTTCGCTAGAAAGAAGAAAGAGCTTGGAGTAAATATAGTTTTGATAAACGTAGTACTGTAACTTTAAGAATAATCCTGTGTTGTAAGATCACATGACCTGTGTAAACCAATCAGTTTGCAGCACGGGGAACCTCTAGGTGGGAGTTCTTCCTTAGTTGTAGAGTTAGATGCATACACGTAACTGCTGCTGCTGTCTTGTAAATAAAGTTCAAAGTCTCCACCAAGAAAAGTTGCCTGGGAAATCAAATCTATGACAGAGCTTTTGGCTTTGCCAAAAGTACGGGCTTCCTTTAGGTTCAGGACGCCATTGATTGCACACATGTTGCCCTGCAAGCTCCACAAGAAGAGTCCAGACTATTCATCACCAGAAGCAGCTTTCACTCTTTGATAGTGCATCTGGTGCAACCACAAATAGCAGATCATGCAATTCTGTTCCTGGTTTCCTGGAAGTATTTATAATGCCTTTAGCTTCCATCAGTCTTTAATCTCCTCTTTCACCCAGACGATTGGATGTCATAATGGCTGCTTGTGTGGAATGAGGTGTCCCCGATCACCAGTCTTATGACTCATAAATCCAAATACAAATGCTAAGGGGCACAGTGATGAAGGCCACATCTCAACCAGATCTCAGATTGAACAGGCAATTACTATTCCAAAGCAGAGCTTCCGTTGCCTGAATAGATCCGTAGGGGCCCTTCAGTATAGCCACAAGGACAAAAGAACATAAGAAATAGGAGCAGGAGAAGACCACATTGCCTGCCTGCCTGCTCCGCCATTCAATACAACCATGGCTGATCTTGGGCTTCAACTCCATTTTCCAGCCCACTCCCCATATCTCATCATTCCCTGAGAGACCAAAAATATGCCTATCCCAGCCTTAAATATATTCAATGATGGAGCATCCACAATCCATTAGTAGGGTATCCCAATGATTCACAACCCTTTGAGTGAATTATTTCCTCCTCATCACAGTCCTAAATGATCAGTCCTTGTCCTGAGACTGTGTATCCTTGTTTTCAATTCCCCGACTAGCAGAAACCATCTCACAGTATCCACCCTATCAAGCCCCTTCAGAATCTTGTATGTTTCAATGAGATGACCTCTCATCCTTCTGAACCCTGGAGAATACAGGCCCAATTTACTCAGGCTCTCATCCTAGGACAATCCCCTCATCCCAGGGCACCAATCTTGTGAACATTTGCTGTACCACCTCCAATGCAAATACATTCTTTCTTAAACATGGAGACCAAAACTGCACATGGTACTCCAGATGTGGTCTCACCAAAACTCTCTACAATTGTAGTAGGACTTCTTTATTCCTGTACTCCAATCCCCTTGCAATAAAGGCTAACATGCCATTTGCCTTCCTAATTGCTTGCTGTGCTTGCATACTAACTTTCTGTGTTCCTTGTACGAGCAGACACAAGTCTATAGTGCTGCAAGAGCCTCTGGATTTGATGTGATATGCTGCATTTTCCAAAAGGGGAATTTTACACCCTGCTCAATTTTCTTTTCCATTGGCTTCAATACAGACTGCCAAACCGGCCGGTGATTCATAATGGGCCTATTATGCACCACTGTCAAAGACCAATTTCACCGCACTATTTCAGATCATGATATTAAATAACTTTCATTTTAGAGGACTTTTCACATCCCCAGAATGTCCCAAATATTTTGCAGTCAATGAAGTACCGCTGGGAAACATGACAATTGACTTATGCACACCAAAGCCCCACAATCAATCATGAATTCATGAGCAGATAATCTGTTTTTGTTGATGTTGGTTGAGAGTTAAATTTTGACCACAAGGACCCTCATGCTTTTCCTCGCCATGAGATCTCTTACGTGTCTTGTAAAGGGCAGACTGGAATCAGCTTCACATTTCATCCAAAAGACAGCACCTCCAATAGTACAGTAATCCCTCGCTACTATCGTGTCAGCTGAGGTTACGTGCTCAAGTCTCTGAAGTGTAGCTTTAACCCTTGACGTTCTAACTCAGAGGAGTGTGCAACTAAGGTTGACACTTAATAAATGATATTTAATATAATGATATTGCAAACTCCTATCCCTAAATGATGATCAGTTGTCAGAGATCATACTGTTCATCTTAATAAATCAGCATTATATTTGCAGGTTCACCAATAATATTGTTTGTTTTTGCACAGGTGTAATGGCTACAAATATGTTGTTTATTATTGTCAGGTACAGTTGGAGTTAATACGTACGATTTCTTCGCAGACTGACATTTCTAGAATTAATATTCCAAAAACTGCATAGACTGCAGTATAAAATAATACTGCAGAATATATTCTCTTCATATATGCATTTGGCAAGATTTGGCCTACTCCACCAATTATTCAGTGACCCTGCAGCTTCCACCAAAGAACATTGTTCATTACCCTTTCTGATAGTAATTTATTTTGATGATGACATTCGGTATGTATATGTGTAACCTTTAATCTATCCACTGTTAGCACTTCTGCGTACTGAAACCTTTATTGTGAGGTTTTCAAGATCAACACCTAAAGCTTTTTTTTTGTTGCTAAGGCTTGACTTAAAGCAATGTAGGGCTGAGGAGAACAGCATCTGACCATCCATGAGCAGCAATTTGCAACTTCAGTCACTTTAGGATTTCTCAAAGGTTCTTAAATGAATTCCTAACATAACTGAGCTCCGCTGGAAACTCATAGTGCATTCTATCTGTGCCTCTTAGCAATTTTATGCATCACCTCTATGTTAACAATCACTGAAATTTCAATTTTCATCCATAAATATCCCGCCCCATAACAATCAATTGTCCCTGTGTTAAATCAAAACTTTTTAAGATCAATCTTTCAGCAAGCTTGGAGAGGAACTTTCTTTCAAAGATTTTTTGTTCTTTTTGAAAATTGATTCACTGGAATCTTTACTTTTTTGTCATGTCAATAAATGAGTAATGCTTTATGTCAACTTAGTAGAGCCACATAAGTAAATTTCATTAGAACACAAGAACACAACTGCCTCTCAAGATGCTGTATTTTGTTTGAAAATCAGTCCTGAAAAATCACCCATGTGTATCAACTCCCAAAATCAGGTAGGGACATATGTCAAAAGGCACCAACGCTTAAACATTTCTTCAGCTCCATGATTTTGGTTAAAAGCCTATAAAACCAGTGAAGCATTTTACAGCTTGATTGTAATCCTCTAACACAGACAGAGTTCTCCTCAGGCACACAAAGTAACTTGACACAGATACTTACAGCTGACACGGTGTGACATATGGAGCAGAGAAGCACTTGTTCCTATACTGCCAAATAATAGTGGGCAGAATTTGAGTTGGACTAAGTCAATTTTCTGTGATTGTCCACTGACTCATTTTATTTGTCTGAACTCAGTGACGCTATTTATATTGAAAAAAAAGTATACATTTTGTCAAAGTTTTGAAGAAACATTGTGCTATTAGACTTTCAGTTTACATTGGCATTTGATGTGTCTGAATATACCTATCTTAAAAATCATATTTGAACTGCTCTTCCATGACACTCTGTTAACAATCTTATTGTTGACGGGTGAGAGGGGGATTACACAATCATGTGAGCGTTGCTTTTTTAACTAGTGCTATTCTTTGCATGCCAGTTGATGATTATCTTGAGCTGAGTTGCCCATTATGCACAACAGTGAGAAAAAAATCTATGCCCCTTTTGTTTAACCGCCACAAGCAAATAAAGCAAGCTCAGAATCTTTTTTGTGCTTTTGGTGCTATTAGCAAACTGTGAAATTGCTATGCAGGAAAGCATTATCTGATAATGATGTAATTCTGTGGCCACACTAAACTCTGCTATATATATATTTTATACTTAAAAAAAAAATGGAGGTGTGTCTGGCTGTATGAAAATGTAATGCAAATAAGCCTTCACCCCTGTGGTACTTGAACTGTTTTCTCTTTGATAACCCAATTATTGTCTCAAGAGCTGTGTCAATTGCTCAAGCGATCTCTTCTTGAACAAATCACTCCTGTAACCTCGAGCACTTTATATTTGATTCTGCCATTTTTTGACAGTTCAAAGCAATCAGAGCCATCCTCACAAGGATGGGGATTGATATTGTGTTCTCGCTTATCATGCTAATTCCTCTAAAATCGGTCTTTTCATCCCCTGCATGATTACTGCTGTTTCCAAAGGCTGTGCTCTGCGCAGAATCAGACGTGCTCTGTACTTCTACCAGCCTCAACTGCCCATTGCTTCAATGCTTTAGATTCGTGTAATTGCATTATAATGTGTGCCTCCCCCATTACCCCGCTGGTATTATTAAAACTATGAAAAAGGCAACAAAAATGTTATCAGTCACCAATAACAATGTGAGAGTGAGCAAGCTGATCAATATTTTTTGAGGGCCAATTACACTCACGTCACCATTGATTACATTAGAATCCCTTTGAGCTGGAGAGAGAACACATTTTTTTCAATTATTCATTTTTATGGGATGTCTTTATATATTTTCACAGTTATTGAAATTTCACCAGCTCAAACCTGCTTCTGAATTGATTAAAATGCCCCCTGCCCCCTCACAGAAGACAGTAGAAAGGCGGGATGGAATAACACAGTATTAATACCAAGGAAAGGTTCAGATGAGATCAAGAGGGTGAAGGTTAAGTGATATGTGGAAATTATTTAAATGCCTCCCTTCTGTTGCTCCCTCCTACCTACCTATGGTTTTATGCTGGATAACATCTATTGATAATATCTTTCCCCTATTAATTATTTGCTGATTATTTCTCAATCAATTTGCATAATAATATCACAGTTGTTGGTCTCTGTTGTGTAAGTGTCATCATACATCAATGACACGGGATACACTGACAGTTGCCATTGGCACTGACAGTTGCTGTCAGCACAAGAACAGTCCCAAAATGGAATAACATTTCCACATAAAATTAAAACAGTAATAATAGATACCAGAGATGCAGTCCATGGTTGTAATGTGGCAGAGAAGTTCAGCTGACAGTTTATGATGGCACCTGAATATCCCAATTAGATTACTAACTTGTAATTGCTCCAACATGTCTGCATAACTATCATCTTGCATAACTATTAGAACGACAGATACAAAAATATATTACAAGGAATAAAGCTTTGACTTGTTTTTCACAGTAAAACTGGTGTATGCATCATACCCAATGTGATTTTTTAAAAAACTAAGTGAGGAATCACTTATCAATCCTCTGAATCAGTAAAAATTCTAATTGGAAGGATTCCGCAGGAAGGTTTGCCTGTTCCAATGTGCCCATGCTTTCCCAGTAAGAAGCTACTGATTTTCCCCTCCATAGCTGGTGCAGAGGGCTTGCTGTAATATAGCCAGCTCATATTAATTGGGGGCAAAGTCCGGATTCCATGAATGATTTTGTCCTTGTTGCTATAGAACTCCAGATAGAATATTCTGTTTTGCATTTTAACAAAAACCTGACAGACGTTCAAGTTTTCTTTTTTATCAAAAGTACATTTTTCTACTGCTAATTAAAGACAAGTAGAGTGAAAGTGGTTATAGTCTATTTGTGGTGAGTGTTGTAAAATGCCTTTAAGGGATATCGGCATGACAGTACTTGAAGGGAAGTGTGTCATGTGATCCAGCCTTAGTTTAACTTTTGCTTTTGAGCAGAGCACAACACACAGTGCTGATGTCTTCAAGCTTTATACTTAGTGCCTGGTCCATGTGCCTAGTCTTAATAAATGAACCCACAACGTCTTTACGTGTTTAAGAGTGATGGTGCCTTGTGTCTTGTATAATCAATAAGCCTAAGTTATTATATAACTATACTGCATGACATGGTGATCAGCAGTGCTCAGACAGTTGGCAGCACAGTTAAGTACAGGTACGACATGGTGAACAGCCTTAGAACTACATGGCATGAGAAAATCATTGATGTTTTGGTCAGACCACAGTTAAGTTGCAATGTCAGCATCATAACTATGAAGGAAAGCTTTGGAGAAATAGTGCTGAGCTAGTGCTTAAGTAAAGAGCTGGTAAGAAGACGGATCCCTCGTGGTGAGATTACAGTACATAGCCTGTCAGTTCTGTGAGTGGGACTGCACATCGAGAGGACCAGCACTGGATTAGCTCAGTCAAGAAAGGTGAGTGACTAGGGTGTGGGCTAGGTCGATAGCAAGCAAGGGAGAGTGGAACAAAATAGAACAAAACACCCATCATGAAAATTGGGCCAGAGAATGTTGCGATTATAACAGGTGGTTTCAAGAGTTGCGGAAGAATAAATTGAATAAAAAGTAGAGAGACTTTACTTTGTTGTGTGTTCCTGCCACAACTCATCTTCAAGGGCGGAGCTTCAGAAAAGCATGCAAAAGCAGCTATGGTGACACTCATCTCAGGTACTACAGAAGAAGGACTGTAAAAAGGGATATTGTAAGAAAATCCACAAAATTCTCCAGTTTGAATTGGGCTGAAGCTGACCTACAATCCAAATTCAAAATGTTGAAACAGCATACAGAGCTTTGGTTTCTTGATTCAGGTGTGTCTGAACCAGATAAGCAAGCCATAAAAGTTCAGCTAGTAATTGGAAATGAAGGTCTACATGGGCTGAACACATCAGGATTAACAGAAGAAGAGCTAATCCCCAAAAGGTATGGACTACATTAGAAGACCAGTTCAGAATCAAGGTAAACCTCTGTATTCATTGGTTGGAGCTTATGTCACTTCGGCAACAACTTACAGAATCCATGGACCACTTTGTCAGCAGATGCAGAGAAAAGGGTACGCACTGTAATTGTTCAAATACAGAGCTAGCAGGCACAATTGTTGAGTTGGCGATTGCACCCACTCCCATAGAAGCATTCTAGAAAGATCTGCTAGACAAGCTCAAAACATATAGAATCAAAGAGCTACTCAAAGATGGATGTAAGTACAAAGCGATCCTTGCAGGTTGACAATGCTTACAGGTCCTAAGTTCAATTCTAATTGTTGATGCACTCATTAGAACACCCAAACCCAGCAGGGTATATGGAAGATGTGGCCTTCTACATTCACTAAGTAAGTGGCCGGCCTTTCATCAATTCTGCAAGGCATGTGGCAGAAAGGGCTATTGGCAGTGGTAGTGCACTAGAGCAAAGGCTAATGCAGCTGTCAGCACCTGTGCACTGATCCAAACAGACCATATACAACAGATACCTTCAAGCAATAAAAATGACCATCTGGTATCCTGCCAGATATACATGAGGTGATTTACAAACCTGAAAACGATGATTATGTGCCTGAAGGGACAAAAAGCAGTGAACACATGTTTCAACACTTTCAATCTTGTGGAAACCATAGAGGCCATCACACCATCTGAAGCACTTACCAAAATTCAAATTATCTGTCCTAATAAGTTGGTAACTATTTGTTCTTGTCCAAGGTTGACACAGGGGCAAGTGCTAACATGCTACCTCTGCAAACTTTAAAAGACTTGTATTTACAGACATGGATGGCCATGGTGAAACCTATTGCAGCAAAACTTTCAGCATACAATGGTTCACTAGTCCATATGCAGGGTCCATAGTCCTGGAGAGCAAGTACAATCAATCCTCCTGGGTGTCACAGATATTCTACATCGTGGAAACTAAAGTTGCGGCAATTGCAGGTCTACCGGCATGTTGGGACCACACTCTAGTAACAAACGATGGAATCAGTCAGACATCACAAGGCAGATCAACCTCAGAATCTACTCTGATCACCTCAGTTCACGACATAATATCCAGAATGTTTCGACACAATTGGCAATTTCAAGGAAGTTGCACCAATACACTTGCAGGAGAATGCAAGTCCATCAATTGATCCACCACGTAAGTATGCGATCCACTTACAAGAACAGTTGAAGGTCGAACTAGACAAAATGGAGAAAGATGGAATCGTTAGAAGAGTACAAGAGCACACAGATTGGTCTAGCTCAATCACATGTGTCATAAAGAAGGACTGATCACTCAGAATATGCTTCAATCCACAACATTTAAATGCAACTTTGAAGTGTTGTCCTTACAAAATACCCACATTGGAAGAGTTAAATCTGAGAGTTGTTAGTGCAAAGTTCTTCTCGAAGCTTGATGGCCAGCATGGTTACTGGTCAGTACATCTCACGGAGAAGCCCCAAGAGCTTAGTACATTTCATACCACATTCAACAACCTTTCAACTGCTTTCAACAACTCTTTTGAGCTATCTGTTAGCCAAGATCTCTTTCAAGCCCACATTAACTGCGTTGCATTCACAGTACCAAGATACATCTGTGTAGCAAATGATATAGCTGTTGTGGTAAGAACAAAGCATGAGCATGATTGCAATCTGTATATATTGATGCAAGCGGCACGTAATAGAGGATTGATGTTCAACAGTCTGAAATGTGACATCAACATGCAGCACATCAGTTTCTTCGGTCTATTTATTCCAATGCTGGCATATGTCCTGATTCAAGTAAAATAGAGGACATTAAGCCTTGCCGACCCCTCAAGATAAGGATGATTTTCGAAAGTGCCTAGGTCTCTTTAATTTCTTGTCTCCATACATTTCCAATTTCGCCCAAAAATCTTCTTCACTAAGGGAATTATTGAAAAAGGATGTGCCTTTCCTGTGGCACAAAGACCACCAATTGAAGCACTGAAACGATCATTATCAGAAGTATCGACATTGTAATTTCACGATCCTAGAGAGACAACTACCCTGGAGATAGATGCCTCACAGAAACGTCTGGGAGCATGCATACTCCAAAAAGGTAACCATTTGCTTCAAACTCTCTGTCCATAACACGATCCAATTACTCCAACATCGAGTGGGAAACATTAGCTTTAGGCCAGGATATTTCAGTCGGCATGCGGGCGCATAAAATGATCTGCAATGACGTTGGGCGTGCGTCCTGACGTCATCGCGCTGTCTCGCGATGTTTTGTTTGGCGGGCACACGCCGATAATTGAAAGGCCTATTAAGGCCATTAACTAGGTAATTAATTTCAACTTTACGCTGCCTGTCCAACCTTATGGTTGGTGGGCAGGCTGAAAGGCCAGAGCCTTTGCGATTTTTATGAAATCTCATCCACGAGCGGGATGAGGTTTCCTAAAGCTTTTACAAATGAAATATAAGGTTTCTCAGAAAAATAAAAACATGTCCCATCTCATGTGACACAGTCACATGAGGGGACATGTTTCAATAAATTTTTCTCACATTTATTTATGTTTTTCAAAAGCACTTCAGATTGAAGTGTTCTTTTGTGCACATGTGCGAAAGAGCACTGGCCGCAACTCTCCCTCCTCCGCCCACCCGCACAGGTGGCACTGAGCGCTACCACTCATGTCTTACACTGGGTGGGCCTTAATTGGCCCACCTGCATAAAATGGCGGCGCGGAGCCAATCGCGGGCGGCAGTCGGCTCCGCGGCAGCTCCTGCCGGCACCCGCCGAGCCCGTCCGATGTGGGAAAAATTCAGGCCTTAGTGTTTGGGATCATGTGTTTTCATACTTATCTATTTGGCAAAAGATTTGTGCTACAGGCCGAACGCAAGCCACTGGAGATGATTTGGTGAAAACCATTGACCAATGCACTGCCAAGATTGCAACATTCCTTGATAAAGGTTTAAGGTTATGACTGTGAGATTAGGATAAGCCAGGTAACTTAATGGTCATAAAAAAACAAAACTGTTCTGTTCTGTTGAAGGGTCATGTGGACTCGAAACGTCGACTCTTTTCTTCTCCACCGATGCTGCCAGACCTGCTGAGTTCTTCCAGGTAATTCTGTTTTTGTTTTGAACTTAATGGTCATATTGGATACACTTAGCAGATTGCCTAACCCAGCAAAAGCAGAAAATATATCCTTGGATAGACAAGTTGACTTCATTGACATTGAACTTGAAGATGTTCTCCAAATTGATCTGGTACATTTTGCACAATTTAAATGCCAGCAGCTACGAGAAGAAACAATGAAAGATTTTACACTATAGAAACTTTGAAAAACCATCATCAAAGGATGGTCAGATTCAATTCAGCATGTCATGAACACTTGAGACCATTCTGGCCTTATTGGGATGAGCTAGGCATCTCCCAGGGTGTCATTTTTAAAGGCAGGCAGGTCTTCATACCGGAACCTAAGCAACCTGATATTCTTCAACAACTTCATCACTCACACCTGGGCATAGATTGGATGAGAAGACTCGCAAGAGAGACAGTCTACCGGCCAGGTATGAACAATGACATCAAAGTTGTCATCATGAAGGGCAAGGCATGTCAAGAGCAAATGCCAAGGCAGCACAAAGCATCATTCCACATGAAGTTCCTACTCATCCTTAGTGCAAAATCGCATTCAACTTCTTTCATGTCCATGGCATTGACTTCATTGTCATCATTGACTACTTTATAAAGTACACCGCCAATTGACAATTTGCATAATACATCAAACACAGCTGTTGCGCACACTCTAAGTGCTATTTTCAGTTTATCTGGTGTGTCTATAGAGATCATTATGGGTAATGGTCTGCAATTTATTGGTAAGTAATTTTAGGATATGTGTGAGAAGTGGAATATCGATCACACTACTTCCCCTCATCACCCTAGATCTAACAGCCTAGCTGAACGAATGAGTCACATGGTGAAATCCCTCATTCTCAATTGCAGACAGACCAAGAAAGATCTACACATTGCAATGTTACATCTGAGAGTGACACCTTTAAGTGCAACTATTCCAACACCGGCAGAGCTTATGTTTGCAGACCAGTGTGTACCAATTTACCTACTTTTACCTATTCTATTTTCTCAGAAACTGGAGTGCAACTTTAAAAACCAACATGCATGATAAAAATGCAGGAACAGAATTGCCAAGTTTACAGTTGGGACAACAAGTTTGCATCAAGGATCCCATAGAAAGTATGTGGCAACCAGCCGGGGTGATAAGGATTTGTTCAGAACCAAGGTCCTATGAAGTCATTACACACAAAGACACATCTATGAGGTGTAACGAGGACAAATCAGATTCATTCCAACTCCAGAACCACCGTGCAGTCCTATTCCATCTAGGACAAGATCTCAAATGCAACCAGGAGCAACATCCAAGAATGACAATCCCACAGATCGCTGTGAGCAATTAGTGAAAGCTCCACACAAAGTTACCATTACAAGATCTGGACATATCAGCAGATTACCTTTACGCTTTAGAGACTCGTAGATTCATCAGTTCTATGCACTTATGTGATAGTAACTAAATATGCACATGTATTGTAAATAGTTATATTTCTTTGGAAGGGGGCAAAGTATCTTTAAAAAGAAAGGGGGATGTTGTGATATGCCTTGAAGGGATATCAGCATGACAACACTAGAAGGGAAGTGCGTTATTTAAATCCAGTTATAGTTTCACGGTTGCTTTGAGCAGAGCACACTTACACAGCTTTGATGTATAACTGTTCTCATGCGCCTAGTCTTAATAAATGAACCCACAATGTGTTTACCAAATCCCTTATGAGCAATTGGTGCCTTGTGTCTTGTACAGTAAATAAGCCCAAGGTATTATATCATTATAATAGCATGCCAGTGGGAAGTGTACCAGTGCTGCGTGCAGAAAACTGAACCCATTAAACATTACTTTCAAAGAACTTTCTGTGAGGTCATTCACCTTTACATGGCAGTAATGTGTAATATCTCCTTGGAGAGCTCAATAGGCCTGTCTTTGAAAATCAAATGGAGTTGTTGGCAGTGGTTTTAGATTTTGATAGTGTGCTTAATACCTTCTTTAGTTCATTTGAGTTTCTTTATGGAAATTGTTACCTTGTAGCTTTTCTCAGCAAGACTTCCAATTAGAGGCAGTTGTCTACAATGCTCAAGACCATTAGAAATTTAGTTAAAACCTCCCATCATAGCTTTGTATTGGATAGTTACAGCTAACAATGGTCTTTCCCTTTCATCAGGTTAGATTGGAATCAAATGCAGATGACGAGTATCTAAGATATTGCACCGCAAGTTTCCCTTTTGCTTGTTCATGTGACAAATTGCTACACTGGTTACATTGCATCTACAGCACAGAAGCAAGCCATTTGGCCCAATTATTCTCTGCTGGTATTTAAGATCCTCATGGGCTTCCTCCCATACTTCTTCATTCTAACACTATCAGCATGGCCTACTCTGCCTTTTTCGTCATGTGCATATCTAACTTCCCCTTGAATGTATTTATGTTACTTGTGGTAGCGTATTCCACATTCTTACCACACTTTGGGTAAAAATATTTCTCCTAAATTCCCTACTGGATTTATTAGTGACCACCACACATTTATGACCTCCTGTTTTGGACTGTCCCACAGGTGGAAATATCTTTTTCATCAGCCCTATAAAGCCTTTTCAAAATCTTAAAGACTTCTATCAGGCCATCGTTCTCTTTTCTAGAGAAAAGTTCTCCAGCCTATTCAGCTTTTCCTGATAAGTATATATCCTCTCAGCTCTTGTGTCATCTTTGTGAATCTTTTTGAACCTTCTTCTTTGACTCTAGGCCAGAACTGCTCACAGTATCAGAGGGTTGAATTTTATAGCCCTCTGGCAGCGGGATGGCAAGGGAGGAAGGCCTGTAAAAATGGGCGCCATGCCAGCAGCGCGGTTTCTGCCCCTGCTACAATTTTTCCAGTGGTGGGGGAGGCATCGGGAAGCCTGCTTGCCCGTGGGCCAATTGAGGCTCTTAAGTGATCAATTCTGCTGGGATTTTATCAGTGAAACCAGGCAGACTGGTGGCCGGGCAAGGGAGAGTTGCCTCCTTTTGGGGCCCCTGTATCAATCGGAGGCCCTCCACAGGTATAAACCCCCCCAAATTTCCCCTCCCCCCCAACCTCCGTCCATCCCGGCCCCCAACACACTCGTCCCACTTGCTAGGGTCTGCCAACCTGGTTCTGGCAAAGACCCTGGATTACCTTGAAGTCTGGCTCCATCACAGCTTGCTTTCCTCTGGGGTTTGCTGCAGCCCCAGGAACGGCCACTGCTCCTAGTGGTGCTGCTGGGACCAGAGATCTGCCGGCCATTTGATTAGCTGGCATCTCTTGGGGATAGGATCTCCTCCCTGATGGGCCTGGGAGGCCTGCCTCAAGCCCAACTGCCGTCAAATGGCTGTGAGGTGAGCTGGCCAAGCTGTAAGTGGACTTGCCCCTAACTTGGTGGGTTACCGCCCCTGCATGAAATTCGTGTGGTCTAACCAAGGCCCAATACCAGTTTAATGTAACTTCTCTGCCTTTCAATTATATCCCTCTAGAAATGAGTGCCAATGCTTGGCTCTCTTTTAAAAAAATAACTTTATTAGCCTGCATCGCTATTTTTACTGATTGTGAATGTGTACCTCAAGATGCTTTTGACTCCCATTGGACCCCAAGCTTTGCTTTGCTCTTTGTTTGCATTTCTGTATTCAATAAAAATGTTGCCTCTGGCAAAGCAACTAAAATTTAGCTAACTTTTCAATAAATATCAGAATGATACCAAGGCTTAGATGGTTAAATTATGAGGACAGAATGTGTAAACTTGGCTTGTATTCCCTTGAGTTAAAAATATTGGGGAATGTTCTGGTTGAGGTATTTAAAATGTTAAAAGGACTCAATAGGATAGATATTGAGAAACAATTTCCTCTAATGGAGGAGTCAAGAGTGAGAGGGCGTTGTCTTAGAGCCACACAACTTAGGGGAAATCAGAAAGCAGACTTTCACACAAAGGGTAGCGGAAATCTGGAGTTTTGTTCCTCAAACGGTGCTGAAAAATTTGAAGCTTTCAAGCTCGAAGGCAATAGATTTTTGTTTGGCAAGAGATTACGGAGTGGAGGTGGATAAACAGAGTTGAGGTACAGATCAGTCATGATCTAAATTAAATGATAGAGCATTCTCGAAGGCCCTAATGGCCTCCACTTGTCCCTATGTCTCCATGAAGTGGGTATTAACTAGTCAAAAATGGCACCTTGGGAGGATGCTGATGTGGATTATCCAGTCAGCACTTGTCGCTGAAGATGGTTGCAAACACCTCACGTCTTTTGTGCTCATGTGTTGGGCTCTGCCATCATTGAGGATAGAGATATTCCAGGAATCTCCTCCTTCTGTTAGTTGTTTAACTGTCCACTCCCATTACCAATGGGATTTTGCAGGACTGCAAAGCTTTGTTCTGATTTGTTGGTTGTGGGATTGCTTAGTTCCATCTACAGCATGCTGCAACCCTATTAATCAGGGTTGTTATTCTTTCGTGGGACTGGATTTTACATGCCTTCAAGTTTGAAAATGAATGGGCATGTAAAATCCTGCAGGCAGTCTGCCCACTGTCTACATGCCTTTTTCTGACCTGTCTGAAACTTTACAGAGGTCGGGGGAGGCGCCAGGTGGCCCGCCCACCCTTTGGCCTATTAAGACCCTTAAGGGGCTAATTAATGGCCACTTAAGAGCCACATTTTGCCTACATTTGAATTTTACGAGGTAGGCTCACACCATGAAAGAAGCCCAGTAGCTTTAGCTACGTGGGCTGGTATCAGGCAGGGGAGGAGCCTCCTTTAGGGCCCCCCCCAAAGCTCGTTCACCCTCTTAACCCTCCCAACCCCTGTTCTCTCATTTAGTTTGATATAAAACCTCTCTGTTCCTGAATTAAGAGCTGCGACGCAAAACATATCAATTGAAAATATAGGTTATGACAGTTGTTTAACGTTTCCCTCTGGGATTTTAAATAACTCAGCCTTTACATACTGCTGTGTCATAACACTATGTTATGCTCTGGGACATCCCAAAGATGTACACAAATGGTGCTCTATCAATTCAAGTTAGTCTCTCTTGATTCCATCAATGAAACATTTATTAATTTGCAACAAATTGAACACATACACATGGCTGCAAATTACTGCTATCATAACTTTTAACAAATTCCCAAATTAATCTCCATTAAGGCAACAGCAACTCATGGACTTTAAGCATACAGCAGGCAAAACATTTTCACGTTATGGGCAGAATTTAGCCCTCGATGGGTGGGCGGGCCCCACCGGCTCGGCGGCGGGCGGGCCACCGAACTCTGCCGTCGCAACGGGCCCCACCACCATTTTGAGTGGGCAGGTCAATTAAGGCCCGTCCAGCGGGCTGCCCAACGGGAAGCGCTATGCACTTCCTGTGCGCGAGGGATTCTCCAGCTGTCAAAGTGCGCTCTTTCGCGCATGCGCACGAAAGGGCGCACATCTCCCTGAGACTAAATGCTGTCTCAGGGAGAGCGCTGAAAGTTTAATAAACCTAAAAAATAGCAAAATTAAAAAATTATTAACACATCCCCCTCATGTGACAATGTCACAGTCGATGGGACATCTTAATAAATATTACATAAAGTTTATTAAAGTTTTTAAAAACAGACATGAAACCTCATCCCGCCATTGGATGAGGTTTCATGTTTTTTCAGAAGTCGCTGGGGCTCCTGGTCTGCCCGCCAGCCCTAAGGTTGGACGGGCAGGGTCTTTAATTAGCTTAATTACCCTGTCAATGGCCTCAATTGGCCATTGACAGGTCGGCGGGCGGACAGCTGATTTCGCTATCCGTCCGTCTTCCTGAATATTTATATGGACCGAGATGATGTTGGGGGTTCCTCCCGATGTCATCCCGCGTCATTTTCGCATCGGCAAGCTGGTCCCACCCCCAACTCGCCAATGGAAAAATTCTGGCATATGAATTCAAAATGAGCTTCCTTTCAATTTGTTCCTTTGTAGGCAGTTGTGGGCTTACAGGCTTTGATCTTACATGCCTCTGCCTTCCACACACAAAACCCTCTCAGGTTATACCTAGCTTTCCCTTTGAATGTAAATTCTCATTGTATATCCAGGACCTTTGAACTTCACCTCTTCTAGCAATAAAACCCCTTTCATAGTACCAATTTTATTAATATAAACATTAATAATATAAACATGTTGCTTGGTGTCTCCTAGCTAGGTGCAAGATTTCACCCCCAGCCTTTGAATGCTGTATATAAAATTGCAAATTGCGCCTATATTTATCTAATTACTATTTCAAACCTACTTCTTTCTATGCATCAAAGCACCTAGACTAGCTGGCTTTAATCCAATTAAAACATACACAGACTAAACCTTTATTTAAAAAAAATATTTCCAATAACATTATATACATTAATATCTCTCCCTGACACAAAGCCAATTAAATAAGTCATGTTGCTGTTAATTTATAGGTAAGCCGATTTGCACACAGAAGCGCAAACAGTAATGAGGTGAGTGATCAAATAATCTTTTTTTTGGTGTTGTTTAGGGATGAATGTTGGCTTTGACACATAGAATGCTGTTTTTCAAATAATGTAATGAAATTTTTCACATCCATCTGACAGATAATTCTTGGTTTAACGTCTCATGCGAAAAACAGCAACACTGTAATTGCAGCTCTCCTTCAGTACTGCACTGAACTGTAAGCCAAAGCTTTGTTCAAGTCTCTGAAGTGGGGCTTCAGCCCACAACTCTCTGACTTAGAAATAAGAATGCTATTACTGAGCTAGACTCTCATTTCAGGTGTGGACTTATGAGCAACTCAAGCAACTTAAATTTGCATTGCACCTACACTGCAGAGTAATGTATCGAGGCACATATCTTTAGGCCTTTGAAACCAAAGGCAAAAATCAAACAAGGAAATGGATCAATCATTGTAGGCAGCAGTTAGAATGATGTGGGCACACCCCTGGTCATCTACTGAAAAAAAATATTTTTACCAGCTTTTTGGTTGATGATCATCATTGATTTTTAAACTAAACTTTGATATAGTGAAATTCTGCGTACAGTGAAAAAATTCTACGCCCCAATTGACTTAACATCTAGCTGAATGGGCTAACATTCCTATTAAAATCGCATTGCTGCCCTGTTATGATGAAGGTATGAATGCTAATCTTTTATTGTTTAGCCTGTAAGAAGCAGCAGAATGAACCTCAATAAAAAATGGAAGTCGCTACCTCCGCTCATAAATCGCCTAATCTATACATTGTCTGAACATTTAATGGCATTTTATACGGTGACTCAGCATGCAGTTCGAAGTCAGTATGTAGAATCCAGAAGGGTAGATTGAGTAGATCATTCCATATTATTCTGTAGGCATATAGGCTTCCCTTACTTTGTTGTTACGTGTCCAAGTGCACTTACAAAGTGAAATTGAAGGGGTGGTAATAACATTGTGTGCTGTATTTGGAAGATAGGCAATGAATGGAAGATGGCGATTCATTGGTTACATTAGGGGTGGTATTTAGTCCCAAGTTCACTGTCAGGATATTCATCTACATCAGCTCCTCAGGTTTTACCGACTTTAAATCCTAGAATTAACCTGAATATGCTGAATTTTGGAGATCAGATTTTATTCAATTTATGATCTAATCTAACCTTCAAAAGACTACATAACCATGACATTGATTATGCTTCTTAAAGGCATTCATTCTTGGGAAGAAGTCCAAAAGCCCCAGGATTGCATAAATTTTGTTAAATATGTTCCCAGTTTTAAGTCAAGGACACAAGGAATGTAACATATATTTGGATTTAAGAACCTTTGAATCAGATAATCAGAGGACTGTCTACTGCAGTAATTTGAACTGCTTTCTCCATTTCATCAAAATCTTAGCTAGATAATGACATAGTACAACTTTTCGTATGTTGAAAATTTGTCAAGGGCAAATGTAATTTAATAATTAAAAAGTGGCGCTGTGTGTCAATGTTACAAAGTCAGAATTACTGCACAAACGACGTGGAACTTCAGGGATTCTATGTTCATTTTATGTAATTGCTTGATTGCTGTTTTGTGTGAGAGAGGGTTAAACAAAATTAACTGCAGATTAATTCACTGAGATTCATTTAAATATTTTATGCATAGACATGCAGAACATGCATCCATAGTAACTCTAATTTAAAGTTACCAAAAGTATACGCAAATTATGATCAATTATGTATCTCGTTCACTGCTCACAAGTTTGGAATTCCATACCAAACCGCATAAAATTGGCACCAAATGTAAGAGACAACTCCCCAGACATTTGATACAAAAATAGTCAGTTTCATACATTTTTAAATTACTGTTATGTAGTTTTAGGTTTTACTATTCTTGTATTGTCATTAATTTTTTGGGCTACAGCTTGTCTATGTTTTGTAATTGTAACTTATCAATGCATTCCTCTTTGAAAATGATTGCAGTACTAAAGCTAAATAAGCACATAAAAAACTCAAAGTGAAACCTGAAGCTCAAATTAATATTTGCCTAATTAAGTGAGTTTGAGCAGGTTTAGCTTAGTTCCTACTAGTTATGGGCCCAGGACAAAAGCAGCACTTGGTGTTAATATTGCAATCGCTGAGAGAAAGCAATAGCAATAACTGGTGTAGAAAATAGTTATGTTCACAGTGGTGCAAAAGGAAATGCATCTTGGAGAGTGAACTTTACTCTGCATTTCAGCTGTGCTGTTCCTGACCTAGGAGCGGTTGGTGCTGCTACTGAATGCAAAAAGTAGAATGTGTTCCTTTCCCTAGCATTGACATCCATCATTAATAAACATAAAGGATTGGATTTTTGCAGAATTAGGCCAACTTCAGAGGCCTTTAAAAAGGGCAGACCCAGTTTTTGCCAGCCCGGGGAAAGGGTGGAGCATAAATCACACAGGCGGGAAACCCAATCTCAGCAGCACCATTTGAAATCAGTGCTGAGTTCAAACAGACGCCATTTTTGCTGTCCCAAGAGCCTTAACCCGCAACGTGGACATCAGGGATTAATGGGGGATGTGTACATGCTCTTGAAGAGTGGGTAAGGTATGCTTAGGTGTTCTGACCTGAAGTGATTTAAATCCCAGACCATTAAATATGGAATAAAAGCAGGCTGCAGCTGTCAGTTAGAGTAAAAAAAGCCTAATGTTGGAGTGCATTGATCAACAAGCCATCTAGAGTATCTGAGAAAAAATCATTATCATCTGTTCCTGCAGTTTCAATAGATCTCATTGTTGATATTTTTCAAGGGCTGTTATTAGTGTTGAGGCAATTATGAATGCTTGGCTGAGTTTCAAAAGCTCTAAAACCTCACTTCTGCAGGGAGTCTGGGTTTAAATTTTGATTGACAGTTTTACGCAGCTATTAAAGGATTACCTGCCTTTGCTACAGTTAATGACAAGAAGTTTGTTTGTTTTTATAACAGGTTGGCAACTGGGGGATGTAAAATATTTGAATGGATTTCATGAATGAGTCTTTTTTTAGTGTCAAGTGTGTAAGAGTGCAGGCTCTTAGATTGAAAGAAGTTTTTTTCATTTCCACATGGCTCCTGAGGACTGCCCATAGTGGATACTGGGTGGGTGGTTATACATCATGGGGTGTATGACTTGGCATGGAGGTGGCATGAGAGTATGAGGAAGCATGGAGGTGGGTGGGGGTGAGGACTGAGGGCTAGAGGGCCTAACAGTCTTTTATGAAACTGGGCTGAAGTCTCAGAGAACTGAGGCAGCCTTCTAACCTGCCCACCTCAGCATTTGCCCAGCTCCATGGCTGCCTCCATACTGCCTCTAGAGGTGACAGGTCCGACTCCCTCACTGCCCTGCCCTGCTGAAGAAAGATTGTGTGTGCATGGGTTGTTTCCATGGAGATGGCTCTGCCTAAGTGGGAGATTTCCTGACTCAAGCTTCCTGCCTCCAGGATGAAAATCCGGCCCGAAGTATCATCAAACACAAATAACTGCACCAAATGAACAAGTGAAGCAAACATATTGTTTTCCAGCAGTAGATTTATTTGGTTTTTAAATAATTTGAAAGCTGACAGAATATTAAAACATAGGCTTTAAAAGTATATTGAAACTTGAATAAGTGCTGTCAGGCCCAGTTAAGGGTACTTTTATGCAATGCTCTAAATCATGATAAGGCATTGACTCCCTGTAACATCTCAGTGACCTTACAACATTTCCTATTGCTGGTCGACCTGTTATGATGCAGCAGGTGGTATTTGTCAGGTTGACCAACTCTACAAGGGAAACTTGTCCATGCTAACACAATGGTTTTGCAATTTGTATTTATTGCAAGAAGGTTTGTACGTTGAATGCAGAAGTAATAAGTCCACTAACACCTTTGGAGATTTTAAAAATTAAAGCAAAACATTTATTAGCAAAAGAAAAGAATTATAACACATATACAGAATTATCATTACACTATTATTTAATATTATAACAAATCCCAAAATTCCTAATTAACCTGACTCCCAACTACACACCCCCTTTAAGGCAACAGTCCAAAATAGAGTTTAAATGTAGAGAGGCAATCCAGCAAGGTTACCACAACACCCACCCGACAATAGAATTCCAAAGGCTTTTTAACACAACTTTGGCTACTGGAACAACAGACTTCTGCAAAGTGGCTAGAGGCTGTTTCCCCAAGTCTGTTTCACACAGTGTATTTTTTAGATCTTACATTGCCATCTCTGTTACAACCTTCCATCCTTCTTTAAATATATTCCTTCCTCTTTAATCTGTAAATCCCATTGTTTCCATATGTGTTTGGAATTTACTTTTCTCATACTAAAAATCTTCCATGTTGTCAATATGGCCTTTTCCTTTTGGGAAATATAAACATAATAACCTGGCCCTATTTATCCTGTCAGTTGTAAAACTTTATCCTGTTTCTTTGAAAACCAAACATCTCTCCACTTATCTTAAAATGCAAATTTAATTCACACCCTATCTTCTGAGACTTTTACCCTAGCTCACTCATCAGGGTTTCAAATACCCTTTTTACACCTAACTCTTTAGACAATTTCAACCTTGCTGTCTATCTGAGTCTAATTCAATTAAATCAGTCACACAGACAGAACCACCCAACACATACATAAATATAAGCCTACTTTACAATACCCCACAATAATATTGTGAAAAATATGGTAGTTTTATGACAGACCCTAGGGTGCGATTTTAGAAATTTGAAAAGGACCAGGAAAAGAGGCACTGAATCAACAGTTCTGAACACCATGATCAAATATTGATGGAAGAGTGCTGGGGATTTGATACCAATAGGCTGATGGAGGAATTGAGTTATGGCCTTGTCCTTGATATATTACCACAGGGCTAACACAGATGGTTATTCTTTATTTCTTAAAACTGAAGAAATGGTTATGGGAATTACTTTGAATTTAGGGTACACAACGTTCTTCCCTTTTAGCAATAAGTATATTGATGTAGGGAAACATAAAACACAGAAGAGCAGAAATTAATTTTATTGGGGAACACTGCCTAAGTCATTTGTATTGATTCCAAGACAATGAACTTTTTCAGTCAGATAAACAGGAAGAGAGGAGACCACCATATGAAAAGTAATTTAAGAATTGCTGCAGAAGGAGAGTGAGCCAGGAAAAGTTCAATTAATGGAAGCCACTTGCAGTCATATCTCAAGAGTGTCTTTAAAAACTATTTTTAGTGATTGAGACAAATGACCAAATTCTTTGAAATTGCACCTGCCACCATTGTAATGAATCTTTGTGTGTCTACAAAGCAATGAGATTTCACAAGATCTGATGCAGTCTATAAGAGTGAGGGGTGGTCTGTTCCTTTCCTTTTCAAGACAGTATCCTCCTGCCCAGTAAACAGGTTTGAATTAAAATTGGTCTGTCACCAACCCTATAGCCCAAAGGTTCATGGATATGCTCTTTAGATACATACAGCTAAGAGATTTGATAATTAATGGCATAAATTGGATTCCTAATATGTGACAGAGCCCTAAACTGAACTTGCACTTTAACTGATGGCAGTCCAGAAAACTAGGGACTTGGTTCCACTAGCTCTTGGCCATTTATGAGGTTTTTGGCTAGACTTGTATGATATGAAATCTCCACCCACCCTTTCCAGGAAAATAAAGGAGTCGCCACGTGTCCAAAGCCAGAGGAGGCAGTTTTCCTGCTTCACTGGCTCAGTCATGAACAGTTGTTGGAATGAGGGCAAGCAGAGCAAGTGGGATGAGGCATATGTGTTTTCAAATGGTTGGTAATAGATTCCATCGTGGTATCCAGGTCAACAAAGGAGCCTTGGAGTCTTAAAGAAAAAAAACGTGAGATTGACTTTTAACACACGGAATCAAGGGAAGACTTTTTAAAATGTACTTGTTTCCAGGATGTGAACGAGATCACATTTATTACCTATCCTCGAGGATGCAATGGTAAGCAAGCTTCAATGAACTGCTGCAGTTCTTTTGGTGAACAACCTAATGTTGTTAGGTAGGGAATGCCAAGATTCTGACTCAACAATGCTGAAGGTAAAGCAATATATGTTCATCTAAGGATGGTGTATGACCGGGAAGGGATTTTAACATTGATGGTGTTCTCGTCATGCTTCTGCCCTCGAGGATGAAGGCAGTTATGAAGTAACTTTGGTAAGATTCTCCACTGTGCCTTGTAAATCATCCATATGGTAACTACAGTGTGCTGGTGGTGGAGTGGATGGATATTGAGTTTGGTGGGATTGGCACATACCAGGCAAACTGCCATATCTGGATGGTGTCAAGCTTCTTGAATGTTGTTATAACTGGACCATCCAGGCAAGTGCTGAGTATTCCATCAAACTCCCAATGCTGTTATGGCTAGTCCAGTTCAATTTCTGGTCAATGTGATCCAATATTGATTGTAGGAGACTTGGCGATGTTGATGCCATAGAAGGTCAAGGCATGATGTTTAACTTTTTTCTTGTTTAAGGTGATCTTAGCTTGGCACTTATGAGATGGAAATGTTGCTTTCCATTTGTTAGCCCAGGATGTTATCCAGGTCCTGCTATAAGTTGGCGTGGACTGTTTGATGAGTTGTGAGTGGAGCTCAACGCTATAAAACTGTCAGAAAAGAATCATCAGAGAACAGCCTTACCCCTGACCTTGTGATGGAGGGAAGGTCAATCACTTTTAAATGTCTTGAGGTGTGAACCAAATTGGCTAGATATTTGCAACCATGGGGTGTGGATCTCAGGAAGAAACCAAATAGGATCATCAACTCCTGTTATAATGGTAATATCATCCACTCCCACATCTATATCATTTAAAATAAAATGGAAATCACTGTACACAGATATAGATCACGGTGCTTTTTAAGGTGAAAGGTTGCTGGCTACCACTAAGATCTAGGACATATGCTGGCATAGTCTATACATCAGCTCTATTCTGGCCAAGATAATCACTGTACCATGCTGATAAAGCTTGAGCAAGAGTAAGTTGTAACATTGTTCCAGATATAGAAGCAAGTTGCACAGCATTGGATAATAGCAATTTATCAGTGTAACTGAGAGTCTGGTGAGACTTTTCATTTACTTGCTCTGCATGCAGGATTACCCATGGTACTTTGCACTTACATGCAGTCAGATCCATATGTGTGATCCTGATATGCATCCTTCTCCTGTCGCACTATGTAGCAGGGTCTACTGTGTTCTACAGGCCATCAAGAGGGGATTACACCGCTAAGTAGTAGACTCTGCAGCACTGGGAATTCACTTGTAAATTAAAAATGATAAATGCTGCGTATATTATATAAAGTCTCAGCAGTTTTGTGGTTTACAGGTTGTGACACTACTGATTGGTTTTTGCTGATTTTATGACTCCCCTTGAGGTCTAAGTAGCTACAAGAACCTCATAATTGTGTTCCAAGCAGTGCAGTCTACAACACTGCGTTACTGACATAATACTGTAGCATTGCTTATGATTAGTCTCGAGTCTGGAGCATGGTTTTGAAGCTTTTGCCAATCTGGACCGTCTCCTCAAGTCCACTGCTTCTGCATGTCTGTATAATTGCATCTGAGGTCAATTAAAGATCAATGTAGTGCTTGTAAGCTTCAAATCCCCAGTCAATGGCTGGCTTTCTTTGCAGATTATTATGCATCTGTAACAAAATATAACACATATATACTAGGAAATCTCCAAAGGCAATGTTCATGCTAATCACTGGTTCAAGGACAATTAAAATATTTAGCTGCTAACCTTGCTTTTTTCTTTAGTTTAAGGTCACCCATCTAGAAATTGTACATTTTGGTTTCAGGTCAATTACTGTTTCTTTCTCTCATCTGTCAATGGACAGTCATGGGAGCAACAGAGTACTGACTTTTGAAATGGGAAGATGCAGAGTATAACCGAGAAAATGCAGCAGAAGAGGGAGTTTCCATTTCCCTCAATGATTGTTAGATGTTCAGTGGACTGAGTCAGGGTGTGTGGCAGGAAGTCACAGAGCAAGTAAATATAAACAGCAGTGTTCTGAGGTCATGGTCATAGGAAGTTTAATAACCTCACTAGTTGTGCTAAGATACGACATCCACTGGAACTTTATAGAAACGCAGTGTATTGTCTGTGATGGCATGGATAGTTCCATCCAAGTCATGTCATGCAGCACTTTGAAAGTTTTTCATGACTGCTTGTGTGCATGTTGCAAAAACTACTATTCCATCTGGGAAATCCTTCTGTCTATTGTACCTGCATGATGCATATTCCTGCCATTACACTTCTTATTAACAGCACTCTGGTATATGGATTCCGTGCATGTCATCCTGCCAAAGTGAGCTAGTCAATTCCTTCCACTGTGTTAGAAATATAGGGGAGGATCTTCCGGTCGGCGAGCGGGGGTGGGACCTGTTCGCTGACACGTAAAATGACATGGGATGACATCGGGTGGAACTCCCGATGTCACCCCATGTCATTTCCATTTTCAGGTCGGCGGGGGCACTGCTGAGTCAGCTGCGTGCTCACTGACCTGTGAACAGCCTATTGAGGTCATTTAAAAAGTAATTAAGCTCATTAATGGACCTGCCCGTCCAAGCTTAGGGTTGGCAGGCAGGCCGGGAGCCCTGGCGGGCTTAAGAAAAAGCATAAAACCTCACCCACGGGTGGGATGAGGTTTCATGAGGGTTTTAAAATATTTAATAAAGCTTTCAGTAAAAGTGATGGACATGAACCAACTCATGTATCGGTGTCACATGAGGGGACATGTCAAGGAAATGTTGCTATCGTTGCTTCAACATTTTTAAATTTGGAGCCGATCTCCCTGAGGCAGCACTTAGCCTCAGGGAGATCAGTGCACTCTTTAATGTGAATGCGTGAAAGAGCGCACTCTCGGCTGATGGAATCTCCTCCCGCCCACACAGAGAGCGCATAACGCTTCCTGGCAGATGTCACGCTGGGCGGGCCTTAATTGGCTTGCCCACTTAAAATGGCGGCGCCCGCTCTTGCCCTTCCTGGGGGGAAAGTTTTTCCCATAGAAACATAGGGCGGAATTTTCCTGGTAGCGGGCGGGTAAAACAACGTTTTACCTGCCGGCCACAAAGATGGGTTTTCACTCCATGTCGCCCTGAACCTGGTTCATTATTTATGCACTCACGGGAGACACGCCATTTCCATGGCGGGCGGGCGAATGAGAGCCTGCCCGCCATCACCCCGCTGCTGCATCACGCCGAGCGCCATGTTTAAAGTCCAGCCGTAAGCACATATCTCAATGTTTCCAGCTCACCGCTGCTGCACGGAAGACATGGCCCTGAAACTGAAGAAGACTGCAGTTCCCAGGTTCAGCAACACGCCTCTCGAGCAACTTTTTGGATGCTGTGGAGGCCCGCCGGGATGTCCTCAATCCCAGCTCTGGCTGCATGTTGGGCAGCAACAGCACTAATCTGGCTTGGGAGGTGGCAGCAGTGGTGGTCAGTGACAATGCCCTGCAAAAGAGGACAGCCATCCAGTGCCACAAGAGGATGAATGATCACTTCCATTCTGCCAGGGTAAGTCACTCATCTCATTACTCAAATCATACATTCACAAACCCATCACACATCCACAGGGCACGCATTCACTGTCGGTTCAAGGGATACCACCATTCACTCTCTCACAAACACTGTCATTGTCCTCATCCCATCCATGGGACCACTCAACACCAGGCCAGGCATACTTGTCATCTGGCTTGGCAAGTGCCCTGCTTACACTTTCTCCATCTCTATCCATGCAGGACAAACTGGCACACAACAAGAAAGAGAGGTCGCAGACCAGTGGTGGAATGCCCGAAAGCAAGGTCTTCATGGACTTTGAAAACAGAGCCATCCCGCTGACCAGCGATGATCGGGAATGGTCTGGTGCTGATGGTGAGGTTGGCACTGTTCTACCAAGTGAGCAGTGCAACATCCATCAGACAACCATGCCGTGACTGGTGTCCTCTTTCACAGGCCACTGCCGTGCACTAATTATCTCTCCTTGCTTTCACAGGCACATCTGCCAAAGAGCTGACAGAGTCCATGACCCAGGGCCTCCAATCAAGCCTCGAAGAAACCTCTGAAAAGGAATCTGGAGGCACCCTCCCTGAAGTCCCATCACAGTGCACACCCACACCCTCAAAAGTCACCTCAGAGGTAGGGCTGCACTTGCCCCTTGATCCCACCCTCACCCACCAGGCTGGCAGGGCAGCACTTAACCCTGATTCCCCGGCACCCCTGAAGCCTGACAAGCAACAGGTGACCCAGGCGAGTTCTCCAGAACATTTCTGTGCGCTCACTTCTAGTTCACCCAAAGTGCAGGCCGCCAAGTGCACATAGCCTCTGTTCTGCTGTGAAACACGTCGGCATGCTTTCCTGCCAACGTGGGCAGACGATCCAGTGGGGGTGCAAGAGGGATGGCCTGCTAATGATATGCTACTATATTACAATGAGGTTCCCTACGACCGATGGCGGAAAACGTGGCCCGATGTTAGTGGGCTGAGTGGACAATCGCAACCTGCCTTCCAGTCATCGTGAAACCGATTGCGCCATATTGTCTGCTTACATCACCTATCAAGCCCGCCACCAGCGGGCATGGAAAATTCCACCCATAGATACATAGAAACATAGAAAATAGGAGTGGGAGTAGGTCATTTGGCTCTTTGATTCTGCTCTGCCATTCAATACGATCATGGCTGATCCTCTCTCTCAATGCTGTTCTCCCGTGCTCTCCCCATACCCCTTGATGCCTTTAGAGTCCAGAAATCTATCTATTTCCCTCTTAAATATATTCAGTGACTTGGCCTCCACAAGACAATGTATTGGCCACTTGGCATCTTTTGCTTGGGCGCCATTGGCACAAATATACCATTCACTTTCTGAAATTATTAGGTGTGCTCTGTGGCAATGGTATTCATTAACTCTTGTTATGGATGGGGAGAGGTGGTAGGATAACTTTTTCCTTTTTTCCTCACCTCATAGTTGTTTGCAACAGGATATATTTTGAGAGGGAGTGTTTTAAATCTTTTGAATGTTGTGACCTTAAAGAATATACATGAAGCAGGCTTTCTGGTGAGCTTAAATCAAAAGAAAGGATAAAAGTTTATTCGCACAACATTTGAAATGTAAATGCTATGAAACACTCACTCCTTCGAACACTCAGACACAAGAAAAGATGAGTTGTAGAGATGAACCATGCACTTAGATTATTAACAGACTAACAAGAAACATATCATATGTTCTTAATCAATCCTTAAAAATGGGAAGTGCTGAAAGCCTGAAGGGTTTCTCACTCTTGGTTCTTTGAAGATAAATGGAGGTTGGAAGTCCATGGGTTTCATACGAAGTTGTGGCTGAGCTTCTGTGGAGAAGAACTATAATCTTGCAGGTATAATAAATTAGCCCCTCTGCTTACTGAGTGAGTTGACTGTCTGTTTAGGCAGGGTTTCTCTCTTCTTGCTGGGGAGGTGATGATCCCTCTGTCCTGTTTGGTCCCAGATTAACTTGACCTGGCCTGACAGTGGAATAATAAGACTTGTTATCGCAAGCCAGTTTTGATCATGCGACCACAGAATTAATACTTCCATTATCCACACAAATGATCCAATGTCATAAGACATTGCCGCACAATGGAGAATGAATGGTAGGCATTCAAACCTGCTTATGATAAAGTGGTTTATCCACACCTCTCTTTGTTAGATTTTGAGTTTGCAAACACCAAGCTGGGGTTACCATTGTATTTGAGTTTCTGTAAATATCCAGAAAATGGGAGCTGTAAATTCCACAACTGATATTGCATTCTGAATGTGTTTTTAATGGCAAGTTCTCCACAGGATGATATAGATGGGCTGGAAAGATGGGCAGAGCAATGCCAAATGGAATTTAATCCTGGGAAGTGTGTGGTGATGCATTTCGGGAGGACTAATGTGGCAAAGGAATACACAATGAATGGTAGGACCCTAGGAAGTACAGAGGATCAGAGGGACCTTGACGTACATGTCCATAGACCCCTGAATGCAGCAGCACAGGTAGATAAGATGGGTAAGAAGGCATATGGGACACTTGCCTTTGTTAGCCGAGGCATAGAATATAAGAGCAGGGTGGCTATGTTGGAGCTGCATAAAACACTAGTTAGGCCACAGCTGGAATACTGTGTGCAGTTCGGCTGGCACACTATAGGAAGGATGCGATTGCGGAAAGGGTGCAGAGGAGATTCACCAGGATGTTGCATAGTCTTGTATGTTTCAGCTATGAAGAGAGACTGGATAGGCTAGGGTTGTTTCCCTTAGAGCAGAGAAGGCTGAGGGGGAACCTGATAGAGGGAGAGAAAATTATGAGGGGCATAGATAGGGTCAATAGGAAGAAATTTTTCCCCCTAGCGGAGGTGTCAATAACCAGGGGGCATAAATTTAAGGTAAGGGGCAGGAGGTTTAGAGGGGATTTGTGGAAACTTATTTTCACCCAGAGGGTGGTTGGAGTCTGGAACACACTGCCTGAGGGGATAGTAGAGGTAGAAACCCTCACAACATTTAAGAAGTATTTAGATGAGCATTTGAAACGCCACAGCATACAGGTCTGTGGGCCAAATGCTGGAAATGGGATTGGAATATATAGGTGCTTGATGGCCAGCATGGGCACAATGGGCTGAAGGGCCTGTTTCTGTGCTGTATAACTCTATGACTCTATTTGCATTTGAATAACTTTCTAGAGACATGAATTAGTCTCTGTCTGTGCAGAAAGCACAGAAATCACCTGACCCTCTGGACTTCATCTTGGGTCAAAGTAAATTGCCCACACTTCATGCTGCTTTAAAAAAAAAATAATGTCCTTCATTTTCATATGTTCTTTCATAGGCATATGACATGAGCATGACACTCTTAATATGATAGTATACATTTAATGATCTCCTGAAATTACTTGCACTGAAAACATAAAAAAACTTTCCTCCACTTTAACAGGATGATACCAGAATATCTGAAACATTAACTTTCTAATGCCATCTGGGAGACATCCCTCAATTACTAACATTCACATTACACACTCAATCTTGCTGCAGGTGAAACCTAAACACAATGCTCATAAGAGGCAGAGCAGAGGAGGGGGAATTTTGGACATCAAAGAGCTAACCCCTTACAAGGAGTAAGCCAATGAGCTGCTGGGGAGGCATTCAACTCTAGTTTTGCAGATGGTAAGATCAGAGGGACAGTGCAGGTGGCAGATTAGTGGATTTTTTTCTTATTCGTTCATGGGATGTAGGCAACGCTGGCAAGGCCAACATTTATTACCACTGCTTTGTGACGGTGGTGGTGAGCTGCCTTCTTGAACCGCTGCAGTCCAAGTGTTGTAGGAACACCCACAGTGCTGTTAGGAAGGGAGTTCCAGGATTTTGACCCAGTGACAGTGAAGGAACTGTCATATTGTTCCATGTTAGGATGGTGTGTGACTTGCATGGGAACTTGCAGGTGGTGGCGTTCCCATGCATCTGCTGCCCTTGTCATTCTAGGTGGTAGAGCTTGTGCATTTGGAAGGTGCTGTCTAAGGAGCCTTGATGAGTTGCTGCAGTGCATCTTGTAGATGGCACACACTGCTGCCACTGTGCATCTGTGGTGGAGGGAGTGAATGTTTATTGTGGTGGATGGGATGTCAATTAAATGGTTACTTTGTCCTGGATGGTGTTGAGCTTCTTGAGGTTGATAGGTTCTTGATTGGTAAGGGGATCAAAGGTTACGGGGAGAAGGCGGGAGAATGGGGTTGAGAAACTTATCAGCCATGATTGAATGGCGGAGCAGACTCAATGGGCTGAATGGCCTAATTTCTGCTCCTCGGTCTTATGGTCTTATGGAGTGTTTTAGAAGTCGCACTCATTCTGGCAAGTGGAGTGTATTCCATCACATCCTGACTTGTGCCTTGTTGATGGTGGATTTGGGGAATCAGGAGGTGAGTTACTCTCCACAGAATTCCCAGCTTCTGACCTGCTGTTGTAGTCACAGTATTTATATGGCTGGGTCAGTTCAGTTTCTGGTTGCTGGTAATCCTCAGGATGTTGATAGTGCCGGATTCAGCAATGGTAATGCCATTGAATGTCAAGGGGAGATGGTTAGACTCTCTCTTGTTAGAAATGGTCATTGTCTGGCGCTTGTGTGAAGCGAATATTACTTTCCACGTATTAGCCCATGCCTGAATATTGTCCAGGTCTTGCTGCATATGGACACGGACTGTTTTAAATGCAAATTAAGGGCCTTTACTACACCTCTGTGAAGTAACACACACAAGGATCTTTCACACTTGCTCTGTCTTCTTAAACCGAGCTTGGATATATGCGTCATTCTAAGCATATACACTCTTTTCCTACACATCCATCACAGCAATGAGATGGAAGCAGAGGATGACAAAGAGGAGGAAGATGATAATGATGATTAGGGTGGAAGGAATTCACAAGAACATGAAATCTTAAGTTTTTTCTTCATTGACCAAATGTATGATGAGAATGCTGCTGATGCGTAATTCCTGGGGCAACAATCTTATCAACGTTCCCCTGCCACAACCCTCTTAATGTAAAGGCATGTGTTTCCTTTAAGCACTCCAGAGCTGCATTATTTGAAATTCTTTAGATGGGCTCATTATCAATGACAGGAAGGACTATGCACTGGCATCTCCAAGCTTCTAATCTTTTTGACTCTCTTCTTGGAAGAGTTAGGTGGTTTGGTATGATTCTTGAGGATGACTGCATTATGGCAACTTCCAGCAAACCTAGCATTCAAGTGAAGGATTCTTTGCATCCTGTCACTGGCAATTTGGACAAGAGCTGACTGGTGTCTTTCTCTATTAAGAAATTTTAGCGGTCAACAATTGAAACTTGCAATACTGCTTGCATGCCACATTTGCATTCTGCACACTGAGGAACCCAACAAAAACTGATTGGCCTGAACATGCTGCTGCCTTGCTGTCATTTTAAGCTGGATAAATTCCCAAAATTTCTTAAAAAGTGTGCCAGCGATCAGACAGATACATGACTTAATTGCACCCTGGACGATATTGCAAGCCACCATGGCTCCATGAGATGAGGCTGTGACATAAAGATTGAGTCCTATCATCACTTTCTCAGCCACGGGCAAGGCTTACTGAGGAGATGATTTTGACCACTGGTCTTCACATGGTAAACATGGTGGTATCTTCTGCTGTTCGCAGGAGTGGGAAGAAAGACAGGTGAGGGAACTTAATTGAGCAGGAGGCCAAAAGATCAGCTTCCCAACGGCAGGATAAAATGAAGCTATTGAGTTCAAGAAAGTTTGAAGATTCCAGGCTGAGTGAGACACTGATACATCCCTATCACACTATGGGTTCTAACCCTCTGTTGGCTGGGAGGCTGGGACTATCTCGTGGGCACGGACGTTTTTGTTTCATGTCAATGTTGTCATGCTCTGGAGGCTGCATTAAATTTTATAATTTACGTAGCCCTGTATCTGCATTTGTCAGCACAAAACTCGAGGCATCCTCACTGCAGAGATGCCAGCCTCTCCATTGGTGCACTCTTAGCCATGATCCTCCCCCACCCCCCAAACCAGTTTTGTGGCCTCCACCTCAGCCAGAGTGAGGAGTCTGTGGTCAGAGACCTCGCCTCCAGTCTTCTATCACTCAGGCCGATTGTGAGCTCTTTTTGCTTGCAGACAGACAGAAGGATTGGGCGTACCCCAAAAGGTCCACAACCGGTAAATGAGAATGCATGCCTATGACATGTTTCTGCCTGTCCCCACCCTAGTAAGTGTTCCATATGCTATACTCTCCTGCAGCTGGTACACCTGCAGAGAAACGGCTCCCACATTCAGTCCAATTTTCCCATCTGACAGTGAGACCTGCAACCCTAACTCCTGTATGGCATCCCTCTGCACTCACACATCTACATTGCTTGCTATCCTTATGAGTGACAGCTTGCAGTGGTAACTAAGTGTCACTTACCTTTGCAGCATGTGGTCGATCATTCATCCTCTTCCTGAACTGCACCAGGTTCTAGTGTGGGACCCACGGCCACTGCTATGTGTTGCCACCTCCATGCAGGCTCTCTTGGTCAGACGGGAGGGTGTCCTCCTGCCATCCCTGAGAAACACTACCTCCTGCCTTTCCTGGGCGGCCTGGAGGAAGACCTGCAGCGAAACATTGCTAAACTGTGGGGCCACTCTCCGTCTGGAATCTGACTTTCTGCACGGAGGGTGGGGGGGACGGGTAGGGAGCTGACAAACTGTGAGAGATTCCCAAAGGAAGGCTGATGAAGAGAGGGTATGAGCAGGTGAAAATAAGCAAGGAGGGGGCAGGTGAAGAGAGGATATTTGCACTCTATACCCACGTTGAGAAACTGCAGAACAAAGCATGACAGATGTCTAGCAAGGCTATTGGCTTGCAGGGAATGAATGCATGTCTGGGTTTCCTATAAATATGGCCGGTAGGTAATGGTGGGGGCATCGACTTCATACTCGTTCCCATTGCAAGATTAGCCGCAATCCTCGCATATGCATACCTAATTAGCTGACTACCATGTAATCTCGTGAATAAAGCTTTCCCGCCCACAAGTGAAAGTGACACTCATTTCCGGTCCTGCTGCCGAGCTTCCACTCCAGAACAGAAGATTCTGCCCTTCAACTCTCCAACTATCTCTTTGGTAAAGCACAGTGGGCGGAATTTTACGGACCTGTCACGCAGGCCGTAAAATAGGGTGAGCTGTTCAAATGTCCATTGCCTTCGCTGGGACCATAAACTCCTGCCAGCATAAAATTCCGTTTTCACACAGAGCCTCTCACTGAGAGCTTCATATATTCTGACTGCAATGTAAATTCTTTGGCTGGGTTTGCGGGCTGAGGTTTACCTTGAGCATTCTCCTCAAATTCTCCTCAAATTATATTGTTCCTCCATTAAAACTGCAGAACAGAGGAATGCTCAATGGAAATCCTGTGCACAGTATTGAGAAATTCTTATTGTGGATAAGAGCATTAATATCCCAATGGACTCACAGGAGCTTATGCTGCCAAAGGCAAGTCCAACTCTGCCCATTTTAAAGCAGCCAAACAAAAATAATTTGGCAAATCCATAGATCTGTCAAGCCATTGGAAACTTTGCATTGCTCTGTCTCTGGTGAGTTCAATAAGAGGGCGCATGTAGCTCATTATACCTGACAGTTGAACACGGTAAACATACAGGGGCCATGAACCAAAACTGCACTGAGTATTCCTGGTTTGCTAGGATCCAATCTTTCATCTTCCTTTCCAAGTCAACAAGAAGTGGATTACCATGGAATAAAATCATCAGGAATGTTACCAGGATAGTAACCAGTCAGCCTTTAAATTATTTCAGAATTCATTAACCTAACTTGATATGATGTTAAAGAATGTATTTTTGGCAGCTATGTCAAAAACAGCCCCGAATCCAGACTATTGGCACAGAGAGATTTTCAGTAGTTGTTTGGTCAGGGAATTTTTCTGATTGTAAAGGGCAGGTCAAAAGCAACTGGTGTTTTCGTATTTTATAAGCAGTCATATCTGGAATGCAATAGCTGAAGTTCTGGACCTTAGAGAAACTACCTTCAGAAGTTGGCTGCTATCCAGGCAATGTGCTTTGATGCAGGTGTTGGGACTATTTTGCAAAAGGGTACCTTGTGACCACGAGCCACATTTGTATAGATTTGAAATCCGCCGCAGAACCCACCACATAAGAAATACCAAGACCAATCTGTGATTTTCTCTTGAGTACATAGATTGCTACCAAAGAAGCAAGTTAAGACCATAAGACCATAAGACAAAGGAGCAGAAATTAGGCCATTCGGCCCATCGAGTCTGCTCCGTCATTCAATCATGGCTGATAAGTTTCTCACCCCCATTCTCCCCCCTTCTCCCCGTAATCTTTGATCTCCTTACCAAACAAGAACCTATCTATCTCGGTCTTAAATACACTCAATGACCTGGCCTCCACAACCTTCTGTGGCAATGAATTCCATAGATTCACCACTCTCTGGCTAAAGAAGTTTCTCCTCATCTCTGTTCTAAAAGGTCTGAGGCTGTGCCCTCAGGTCCTAGTCTCTCCTACGAATGGAAACATCTTCCCCACGTCCACTCTATCCAGGCCTTTCAGTATTCTCTAAGTTTCAATCAGATCCCCCATCGAGTATAGACCCAGAGTCCTCAAACGTTCCTCATATGTTAAGCCTTTCATTCCTGGGATCGTTCTCGTGAATCTCCTCTGGACCCTCTCCAGGGCCAGCACATCCTTCCTGAGATACGGGGCCCAAAATTGCTCACAATATTCTAAATGTGATCTGACCAGAGCCTATAAAGCCTCAGCAGCACATCCCTGCTTTTATATTCTAGTCCTCTTGAAATAAATGCCAATATTGCATTTGCCATCCTAACTACTGGCTCAACCTGCAAGTTAACCTTAAGAGAATCCTGGACTAGGACTCCCAAGTCCCTTTGCACTCCAGATTTCTGAATTCTCTCCCCATTTAGAAAATAGTCTATGCCTCTATTCTTCCTACCAAAGTGCATGACCTCACACTTCCCCACGTTGTATTCCATCTGCCACTTCTTTGCCCATTCTCCTAACCTGTCTAAATCCTTCTGCAGCCTTGCCGCCTCCTCATACTACCTGTCCCTCCACCTATCTTTGTATCATCTGCAAACTTAGCCAGGATGCCCTCAGTTCCTTCATCTAGATCATTAATATATAAAGTGAAAAGTTGTGGCCCCAACACTGACCCCTGCGGAACTCCACTAGTCACCGGCCGCCATCCTGAGAAGGACTCCCTTATCCCCACTCCCTGCCTCCTGCCAGACAGCCAATCTTCTATCCATGCTAGTACCTTGCCTCTAACACCATGGGCTCTTATCTTACTGAGCAGCCTCCTGTGCGGCACCTTGTCAAAGGCCTTCTGGAAGTCCTAGTAGTTAACATCCATTGGCTCTCCTTTGTCTAACCTACTCGTTACCTCCTCAAAGAATTCTAACAGATTTGTCAGGCATGACCTCCCCTTGATGAAACTATGCTGACTTTGCCCGATTTTACCATGCACTTCCAAGTATTCTGAAATCTCATCCTTAATAATGGACTCTGAAATCTTACCAACAACCGAGGTCAGGCTAATCAGCCTGTAATTTCCCGTCTTTTGCTTCTCTCCCTTCTTAAACCGGGAGGTTACCTTAGCAATTTTCCAGTGCTCTGGGACCCTCCCTGACTCGAGTGATTCCTGAAAGATCATCACTAACGCCTCCACTATCTCTTCAGCTATCTCCTTCAGAACTCTGGGGTGTAATCCATCTGGTCCAGGTGATTTATCCACCTTCAGACCTTTCAGTTTTCCTAGCACCTTCTCCTTGGTAATGGCCACCGGACTCACCTCTGCCCCTCGACCCTCTTGAACTTTGGGGATGTTACTCGTGACTTCCACTGTGAAGACTGACGCAAAGTACCTATTCAGTTCCTCCGCCATTTCTTTGTTCCCCACTACTACTTCTCCAGCGTCATTTTCCAGCGGCCCAATGTCCACTTTTGCCTCTCTCTTACCCTTTATATATCTGAAAAAAAACTCTTGCAATCTTCTTTTATAATACTGGCTAGTTTACCCTCATATTTAATCTTCTCCCTCCTTATTTCTTTTTTAGTTGTCCTCTGTTGGTCTTTGTAGGTTTCCCAATCCCCTGGTTTCCCACTGCTCTTCGCCTCATTGTATGCTTTCTCTTTAGCTTTTATGCTGTCCCTGACTTCCCTTGTCAGCCATGGTTGCCTCGTCCTCCCTTTACTATGCTTCTTCTCCCTAGGGATGAATTTTTGTTGTATCTCCCAAACTACTCCCATAAACTTCTGCCATTGCTGTTCCACTGTCTTTCCTGCTAGGCTCATCTCCCAGTCAATTCTGGCCAGCTCCTCCCTCATGCCTCTGTAGTTACCCTTATTCAACTGTAGTACCGTTACATCTGATTCCAGCTTTTTCCTCTCAAATTGCAGGGTAAATTCTATCATAATTTGGTCACTTCCTCCTAAGGGTTCCTTCACCTTAAGCTCCCTTATCAAATCTGCCTCATTGCACATCACTAAATCTAGAATTGCCTGTTCCCTAGTGGGCTCCACCACAAGCTGCTCCAAAAAGCCATCTCGTAGAGAGTCCACAAATTCCATTTCTTGGGATCAACTACCAACCTGATTTTGCCAGTCTACCTGCATATTTAAATCCCCCCATGATCACTGTAACCTTGCCTTTCTTACATGCCTTTTCTATCTTCTGGTGTATCTTGTGCCCCACATCCTGACTACTGTTCAGAGGCCTGTACATAACTCCCATTATGGTTTTTTCACCTTTGCGGTTCCTCAACTCTACCCACACAGATTCTACATCATTTGACCCTACGTCATTTCTTGCTATCGATTTAATTTCATTTCTTACTAACAAAGCAACCCCACCCCCTCTGCCAACCTGCCTATCTTTTCGATAGGATGTATATTCTTGGATATTTAGCTCCCAGTCCTGATCCCCTTGCAGCCATGTCTCCGTGATGTCCACCACATCATACCTGCCAGTTTCAATCTGCGCCACAAGCTCATTTACCTTATTTCGTATACTGCGTGCATTCAGATACAACACCTTCAGTCCTGTATTTCCCGTCCCCTTTCTCATTGTCATCCCTTTATCTGATGTGTTTGAAGTTAGATTCCTAGCCCCTTCCAAACACTCTGTCCTATTTTGTGTCCTGGGGACTTTAATAGCCTTTCCTGGGCTCTCCTTTCTTTTCATTTTTTCATAATTTTCCATGAAGTTGAATCCACCCCCCCACATGCTAACCTGCTGCTTTGTTTCCCATTAGTCATACCTCTTGGAGTTTTTCCCTTCCCTCCCCCCCCACTTTCTAGTTTAAAGTCCTGTTGACCACCCTATTTACCCTTTTCGCTAGAACATTGGTCCCAGATCGGTTCAGGTGGAGACCATCCCAAAGGTACCGATCCCTCCTGTTCCAATACTGATGCCAGTGCCCGACGAAATGGAACCCCTCTTTCCCGTACCACTCCTTTAGCCACGTGTTTACTTCCCTTATTCTCGCATCCCTATGCCAATTTGCACGCGGCTCGGGTAGTAATCCGGAGATTTTAACCCTTGAGGACCTGTTCTTCAATTTAGTTCCTAGTTCCTGATAATCCCCAAACAGGTCCTCTTTCCTAGTCTTACCTATGTTATTTGTCCCGATATGGACCACAACAACTGGATCCTCCCCCTCCCTCTCCAATATCCTTTCAAGCCGGTCAGAGGTGTCCCTCACCCTGGCACCGACCGGGCAGGCAAAATACCATGCGGGACTCTCGATCCTGCTTACAAAGGATGCTATCAATTCCCCTAATTATAGAATCCCCTACAACTACCACTTGTCTTTTTGCTCCCCCCTTCGTGATTGGCTTCCTGTGCCACGGTGCCGTGGTCAGCTGGCTGATCCTCCCTACAGCCCTGTTCCTCATCCACACAGGGAGCAAGTACCTCGCACCTGTTGGACAAGGTCAAGAGCTGAGGCTCCTCTGTTCCTGAACACAGGATCCCTCTACCTGCCTCACTTGCAGTCACACCCTGCTGACCCTGACCACTGACCGAACTTGAGATACTTAATCTACCGGGTGTGACCGCCTCCTGAAACAAAGCGTCCAGGTAACTCATCCCCTCCCGGATGTGCCGCAGCGTCCGGAGCTCGGACTCCAGGTGTTTCAGGAGGGAACTAGCTATCTCACCTGGCTTAATTAAACTAGAGATAACGATGAGGCAGAGGTTCAATGATCAAAAGGGTGCCGTTAACTCTACTGTCAAACTGATCAATGTGACAGGACTGGAATGAGCACTGTTCATGCTCTTATTTCTCAAGGTGATAGTATGGCTTGATTCTGCCGTCACTCCCTACAACGGCTGCATGTGTCAGAAAGATAACAGGGATAGGTAGTCCACCCAATATCGTAAATGTTCTTTAACAGCCTTTCCCCAGCAAGCTTGGATGATCATTTCATATGAGCGGATTGGTAAAACACCAGTTTCCTGGAGAAAGCATTAAGAAATTGCATAAAGTACATTAACACCTCATTAGGACCTCAGTTGAATATACAAGCTATCAAACTGGGGCTGCTAGAAGAAAGTGCCAGCTGAAATTTGCATAGAATACTGCATCAGGGCGAATACCTTTGTTACTTTTTAACCCTGATTTTCAACTGGTTTTAACTAATTTATTCCTGTTTTTTGGACAAAACTGATTAGAACATCTAGACTCTAATAGAATTAAATTAGCCTGTTGTGAGATTTTATTGATAAGCTAACTAAGCTAAATTAGTATTCATCTGTCTTCCTCTAAATGCCAAAATGGCAATTTCTGATCCATCAAAAACTCACTAAAAACATTTTCTAAGGTAATGCATTAATGGTATGTTCAAAATGAGTACTGTGTATGAAAGTAGATGGTCAATGACAAGTAATTTATTGTTGGTGTAGAGTAAGCAAACCTCAGGCATTTTGAAATAACTTTATGTGCCTTATCTTTTTAATCCACATAAAATCAATAAGTTAATAACATAACCCGTGAAATTCTTCCAGTAATCATAATCTGTTGATGGAACTTAAACCCAATGCATGATGTTTTATAAAGACCTTGTTCCTTAGAACATGTGTTTACAGTTATTTCTGCACACTGCGGACCTAAATATTTTGACTATTACCCAGGTTCACATCTTGATACAAAAATGATATATCATTTTACAGGATATGTCATTTTACACAAGCCTACATTAACATTTCATGCAGACTATGAGAAGCTACCTCAGCAGTGCACTAGCTGACTCCAGAGCACCATTAACCCTTACAGAGCTAAACAAACAGAAATTCAATATTTTTGCTGTTACATTGGTTTCAGGATGAATAATCTGGATGTCAACTTGAATTCAAGTAACATTATGGAATAGACTGCCATTTACAAAGAAATCAATGCCAAAGAAAAGGTTATAGGGTGAAATTGGTCCATGCCATTGGTGCAAAATGGACTAATAGCGAATTGGCAGGCTAATATACGCCATTGATGATTTTCTGTTAATAAGATTGATCCTGATGTAAAACGGGCTGCCGGTTTTCCATCAGCTCGTTGTGCGCTACTGGCGCTGCTCAGTGATGTCTCTCAAGCTGCTTATCAAGGGCCTTTTTAGTTCCTGAAAGCTTAATTGTCATTGCGACCATAAATATGAATTTGTACTGCATAGATGTATTAGTTAAGGGCCCACTGCCTAAATTAAGCAAATGAGCTTGCTTCATTGTTAATGTTAACATTTCTACCTCCAACTCTGCTTTAAAACAGGCTCCAGTGCAGGTGGATTTCAATTCATCCAATATATACTGTTGGCTTTTAATGCCCACTCATTAAGGATCTCAAAATCAGGCTTTGCATTTGATCCATCTCATAGAATTAGCATACTTTGAATCAATTTCAATTAACTGTTGGAAACTCTATGACTTTGTGTACTTTGAATTCCACATAAAAGTTTATTAATTAAACTGAAAGCTCAAAACGGTGGAGATTCTGAGAAAAACTGCGGGCAGCACATGTGGTCATCAGCACCAGACTTCACAGGCAGAACCATATCACTTTTAGATGGGCTCACAGACAGATCTCTACCTACCAGACCAGCCGTAATGTGGGGGTGGCTTTTCAATGGCTCAGAGATAGGGCTTGCTTGGGGGAGGGGAAAGAAGTGGTCTCAGACAAGAGAAGAGTCTGCAGGGCAAGGGGGAAGGGGGTATCCCTGGGTGTGTGTGTGGGGGCACATGTTGATCTGTGCAAGTGGCCTCAAGATGGTGAGGGCTGAGGAGACAGCTTTCAGAGGGGATGAGGCCAGATGGTGATGTGAGGGTTTGTGTGAGAGAGTGAGTAGTGATGTACCTTGAACTGGCAGTAAGTGAGATGTCAGTGAATGTGTGATTACCTTGTGAATTTGTGAGTTTAGAGTGATGAGGTGGTTGCCTTACTCTGGTGGCACGGATGAGATCATTCATCCTCTTTCTGCACTGGAAGGCTGACCTCTTGTGTGCAGCATTGGCACTGACCACCTCTTCCACTGCCTTCCAGGCCGGAATGGTGAGATTGATGGACCTCCTGCGGCTAGAGTGGGGGTAGAGGATGTTGCAGTGGGCTCCAGCATTGTTCAGAAGGTGTCCCTGGGATGCGTCACTGAATCAGGGGGCTGCACACTTCTTGGCTTTTGGGGCCTTATCTTCGCTGGTGCCCTCCTGGGCGGCAAACATTGAGAAGCGTGCGCAGAGAGGCAGTTTAAATATGGGGGTACCCTGCGTGAGGAAGTGGCGAGGTAATGGCATGGCAGCCAAATCGGAGGCCATCCGCCAGCGAGACAATGTGTTTCCTGTGACTGAGTAATTAATAAGGCGGGAATGGGATGATATGGCGTGAAAAGCCGCCATTGCGGCAGGCAGGTAAAACGTCCTTTTTCCCGCTCGCTATCGCACTTAGTGAAAACTTGGGACAATTCCGCCCATAGTGTCAGAAATGTAAGTTATGAGTAAAGACTGGTGAGGCTTTAATGTTTCAACCTGGAAAGGAGGCATCTCAGGTATAAACTTTTAGCGATTATAAGGTTAATTTACAAGATTGACTACTTTAAAATTAAACTGTGGAAGTAGCACAGGCGATATGGATTTAAATTAGTACTGATTGCTTCATGGTCAGAGTGATCTCGAAATGCCCCTAGGCAGAATGGTGGAGGGGAAACCCTGGAATCATTTATGAAACAGTACAATTCAGAAATGAGGGGAGTGTAAGGCTGTGATGAATGGATGAATTAAGGTGGTTGTCTTTCTCAGCTGTAAGGATCTTGTGATCTTGGAGACAGAAAGAAAAAGAAAACAACAGGGCAAATCTACTGAGACATCCAGCAAAATGCCTTACAACTGAACAGCCAAAGTGATTAGCTCAAAGTGGTTCCATGGTTCACTTTAAAACCCAGCCTGTCATCTGGTGGGTCTACCCCAGGATTCACGTTTTCATTATATGAAAATATAATTTGTAAGGGGTAATTTTAAGAACTCACACCTTGTTATGAATGTGAATAACATAGATTCATCTGTGTGTTGGATGGAAAATCAATGAGAATGAAAACCTGAATTCAAGATATGTTCTCCATGTGAGTGAGGCTCCTCAATGGGACCATTCTTTTGTAAAATTACTCCAATAGTGTGAACACAATGGGGAGAATCCACTTCAATACTCATTAATCCAATCTAAATAGAACAAGAAGGGGGAAAAATGAATATTGCATTCAGAAATAAAACAAAACATACTGGAAATACACAGCAGCTCAGTCAGCATCTGAAAAGTGAAAAAGTAGGCTGAAATTGCAAATGGTGATCATATCCTAGATTTTTCCGATGTATGTTGTGTTCACTCCCAAATCGTTACAGACAGACATTGCACTGCCACAATGTGCTATTTGCATCCAATTTTCTGAGGTCAGCTTATTATAGCTCTAGGATGTTGGTTTGGATGGAAAATTGTGTATAGTAAAACTAACGGGATGGGAAAATTTAAAGGGATGTTTCACTGTTAGAAATTTGTGTTTGTTGTAAATGCTTGGGTTCTTGAGTTGAATGGAATCAGTTGGCTCTGTAAGTGATATTGAAAACTTCTACAAGGTATTTACAGGACACACACACACCATCCAGGCCAACAGGTTCTTGCCGGAGCTTAGGCTCTCCATGAGGCTCCCCCAACCCTTCTTCATCTAACCTAACCAGCATGGCCTTCGATTCTTTTCTCCCTCACATGCTTAACTAGCTTCCCCTTAAATGAATCTATGCTATTCACCTCAGCTACTTCTTGTAGTAGTGAGTTCCACATTCTTACCACTCACTGGATGAAGTTGTTACTCATATTTATGGGTGTTTATTTACGCAATGCGACAACTACTTGAATAATAGTGTAACCTGGGGATTGTAAAAATGCTACTCCCTTGCAACCTAAATTGGACATCTTTTGTTTTGTATGTGCATTTTTTCAAACTCTCTGATGTTAAACTGTGTGAACATTTAGTACTTGAACATGCTGTCATTTCTTAGATCTGTGCTCATCTTTCCTGCAACACCCTGCTTGCATTCCATTCATGAAACTGAAACAACCCTAAAGAAAATCAGGAAAAGATTCTATGTGACACATTATCCTTTCTCATCCTTCTTGACTACTCCACTGTTCTTTATGCACTCAACAAGACCGTCCTCCTCTGTTGCCCAGCTAGTTGGGAACGCCCTTGATTAATTTCACCCTTAATCATTCCATTGTTTCCAGAGCATGTCTACCAGTGGCTTCTCGTCCCATCCTCGCAATATCACTGCAGGTAGCCCCCTAATCTTTATCATTTAAATGTTGTCCTTTTGTGCTATCATCCACAAACATGCCGTCCGTTTCCAGGTGTACACTGAAGGCACCCTGCTCTACCTCTCCAACACCTCTTTTGAACCCTTCGCTACTGTCAAACAGTTTATTAAACATGCAGTCTGGGATGAGCCACAGTTTTCTCAGCTAAACTTTGGGTAGACTGAAGCATTATCTGAGCCTGCCACAAACTTTGGCTCAATTTTTTTCCCCCCTGTGGACGTATGGTCAAAAGATTCCAAATTGTGACAAATTAGACCAACAAAAATTCAAAAAACTTTTAGAAAGACTCACCATCCAACCCATCTCTCTCTCTGACTACTGTCTCAGATTAAATCAGAATGCTGATAACCTCAGTATCCGAACTGAACTGAGCTTTTGCTCCCACATGCTGTTTGTTCCCACTGCGAAATTGCCAATTGTTCCCCAACTCATCCCACCTTCCACTGATACCATCATCCATACCTTTGACCCTGCAGACTTCACTATTCCAATGATGTCCGGCTGGTCTCCCATCCTCTGTAAATTTCAACTCATCCAAAACTCTGCAATTTGTATCTTACCTTGTCCATCACCCCTGCCCTCACAGAAGTATAGTGTCTCCCAATCCCCCAAAGAGGGAATGATAGCACAGCAATTATGTTATAGGACAGCTAATTCAGACACCTGGACTAGTAATCTCGCTGGAAATTTAAACTCAGTCAATTAGATTATCTAGCAGAAAGGAAGATGATTGTGGTTGTTGGAGGTCAATCATCTCAGTTCCAGGATATCACTGCAGGAGTTCCTCAATGTAGTGTCCTCGGCCCAACCATCTTCAACTGCTTCATCAATGGTCTTCCTTCCATCACAAGGTCAGAAATGGGGATGTTCGCTGATGATTGCACAATGTTCAGCACCATTCGTGACTCCTCAGGTGCTGAAGCAGTCCATATACAAATGCAGCAAGACCTGGACAATATTCAGGCTTGGACTGACAAGTGGCAAGTAACATTTGCTCTACACAAGTGCCAGGCAATGACCATCTCCAACAAGAGAGAATCTAACCATCATCCCTTGACATTCAATGGCATTACCATCACTGAATCCTCCACTATCAACATTCTGGGAGATACCCTTGACTAGAAACGGAACTCGACTAGCCATATAAATACTATGGCTACTAGAGCAGGTCAGAGGCTAGGAATCCTGTAGCAAGTAACTCACCTCCTGATTCCCCAAAGTCTGTCCACCATCCACAAGGCATAATTCAGGAGTGTGATGGATTTCTCTGCACTTGCCTGGATGAGTGCAGCTTCAACAACACTCAAGAAGCTTGACACCATTCAAGACAAAGCAGCCCGCTGATGGCACCCCATCCACAAACATTCAATCGCTCCATCACCAATGCACAGTGGCAGCAGTGTGTACCATCTACAAGACGCAGGAACTCACCAAGCCTCCTTAGACAGCAGCTTCCAAACCCACTACCATCTAGAAGGACAAGTGCAGCAGACACGTGGAAACACCATCACCTGGAAGTTCCCCTCCAAGTCACTCAACATCCTGACTTGGAAATATATCATTGTTCCTTCACTGTCGCTGGGTCAAAATCCTGGAACTCCCTCCCTAACAGCACTGTGGGTGTACCTATGCCATATGGACTGCAACAGTTCAAGAAGGTAGCTCATCACCACCTTCTCAAGGGCAACTAGGGATAGGCAATACATGCTGGCCTAGCCAGTGACACCCACATCCCATGAATGGATTAAAAAAAACTGTTCTCTAAATTGACTTAGCAAGACATTTAGTTGTCAAGATGGTAACTTTTCACCACCTTGTTAAGGGAAATTAGGAATGGGCTTTAAATGCTGGCCTTGCCAGTGATGCCTACATCCATATGAATGAAATAAAAAAGATTCAAATTTAAAATTCGATATTAGTGATGTTGGTTGAGGCCTAGATATTTGCCTGCTCACCTTTGAAATAGTGCCATGAGATCTTTCACATCCACCTGACAGGGCAGATGGTTTAATGTTACACCTGAAAGTCAGCACCTTTGACAGTGCAACAGTCCCTCAGTATTGGATGGCAGTGTCAGCTTAGATTTAATGCTCAAGTCTCTGGTGTGATTGAATCCACAAACCTCTGACTTAGAGGTGAGAGTGCTACTACTGAGCCTCTATACCTGATGTGTGTATCTAGTATTGTTAGTTTTCATTTCAGAATTCAAGTGGGGTATGGTTGATTTCTTAGTCAGAAGCACCTTCAGAAAACTAGGCCCTAAAAACTGCTACTCTAGTACCTAGTCCTTGACACTAAAGTTTTATTAATCATTGTCCCTAAAATCAATTCTCAAAGCCAATCTCTTCCATCTTCTGAAAGGAGGTATCAGCTTTTTTTGCCAGCGGATGGTCGAGGTCATATTGCATTTCTGAAATAAATGTAAAATGAGCACATGAGAGAATTCTTTCATCAGGTCATTTCATAAAATTTAGTTTTTACTTGTGATTAAATGTTAGAATTTTAAGTATGTTAGTGGTCTTTCTGTTTTTTGCTTAAAATACACAGAACTCCTGGATGTCCATGAATTGCAGCCGGTCAACAATTGCTCCAGATCATCTCCTGAGAACAGTAAGTGTTTTTTTTTTGCCAACACAGTGGAAAATCTTCACTTTGAAATTTTATTAAATTAATTAATTATTGTTAAGAGCTGGGTAATCAGTGTCTGATTATAGCCAGAAATAATTTTGAGTCTGGAGTTTCCCATTCACCATTGATTTTGTTGAGTCCAATGTTTTCTTCAGTTTCTTCCCTCTAAAACATTTTCTCAATGAGTACCAGTGGAATATCTTGTCAGAACACTATTTTAGACAGTCAATGGTTTTTGCAGCAGCTTTGAGTTGAACAGGGGGTGTACTTCAACTACTTGAAGATATTGTAACTGAAAAGCTGGGCTTGGACCTTTCTACTAACCTTGGTGATGGGTTCAAAGCTTGCAAGGGAGCTTTTCCACTTCAGCCTTGTCCACCTACCTCCACTGTGCCAGTGGGATCAATTTCTCCAGTTTTTTTGCCCACACAGCCTCCTTTTTAATGGCTAGATGCAGTTCTTTAAAGCAAGTGCGATCCAGTCATTCCTTCAGAATTCTGCTTCCTTTTTGTTTGTTGCTGGCACCAAATTCTCATGAACCTCTGCCAATTGTTCCAGATTTTTCCTTCAGCACCTTTACTGGCCCAGGTGGATTTGGCACAAGAAGAGGGAAACCAACAGGGAAATTCCTGGCAGGTCAAAGATGAGATGTGCATATGTCTTCAAGCACCTGCAGTGCTGCAGAGAAAGGCAAACATACCTTGCTTTGGTATACAGGGACTTCTCTCTAACTGTTCACTTTAAATTCCACTCATAATGAGCATTCTACTCCCACCACTAGTATACTCCTTGCATACAACTAGATCTGTACCTACTATTCTATTGAGCAGACTGTGAAAAATTGTGTGTAAACTGTGTACTTCAATTAGGGTATTATGTTACTGGGCTAGTAATCCAGAGGCTTAGATTCCCACCACGGCAACTGGGGAGGTTAAATGTACTTAATTAAATAAAAATCTGTAATAAAAAGCTAGTACCAGTAATGGTGACCATAAAACTACTGGATTGTCATAAAAACCCATCTGGTTCACTAATGCCCCAAGGGAAGGAAATCTGCCGTCCTTATCCATTCTGGCCGGTATGTGATTCCAGACTCACAGCAATGTGGTTGACTGTTAACTGTCCTATGAAGTGGCCTAGCAAGCCATTCAGTTGCTTCAAACCACAATGAAAACATATAATAAGAATAAAACTGGATTGAGCACCTGGCATTAACTTAGGCACTAGCCAAGATAAAGGCACACCCAACCCAGTCAACCCTTCAAAGCCCTCCTCACTAACATCTGGGACTTGTGCTAAAATTGTGAGAGCTTAAACATAAGAACATAAGAAGTAGGAGCAGAAGTTAACTATACGACCCCTAGGGTCTACTCCACCATTTGCTCATGGCTGGTCTTCAGTCTGATCTGATCTTCTGGTCTCCATTTTCCCACCCACACCTGCTCCCCAAATCCCTTGATTCCTTGAGTCACTAAAGACCTGCCTATCTTAGCCTAAAATATATTCAACGATGGAGCATCCACAACGCTCTGGGGTAAAGGACGCCAAGGATTCACAACCCTTTGATTGGAGAATGTTCTCCTTATTTCAGTCCTAAATGATTGTCCCCTTATTCAAAGATTGTGTCCCTGTGTTTGAGATCCCTAGCCAGGAGAAAAAACCTCTCAGTGTCTACCTTTTCAAGCCCCTTCAAAATCTTGTATGTCTCAATGAGATCACCTCACATTCTTTTAAACTCCAGAGGCTATAGGCCCAGTTTACTCAGCCTTTCATCATAGGACAACCCTCTCACCCCAGGGACCAATCTAGTGAATCTTCGCTGTACCTCCTCAAAGGCAAGTATATGATGTAGAAACTAAAACTACGCACAGGACTCCAGGTAGGGCCATATCATAGCCCTGTACTATTGGAGCAAGGCTTCTTTATTCTTGTACACCAATCCACTTGCAATAAAGCTCAACATGCCATTTGCCTTCCTAATTGTTTGCTGTAGCTGCATTCTAACTTTCTATGCTTCTTATATCAACACGCCCAAGTCCCTCTGAATATCAACATTTACAAGTTTCATGCCTTTTAAAAATATTCTGCATTTATGTCCTTAGTATCAAAGTGAATAACGCCACACTTCCCCAAATTATATTCCATCTGCTACCTTGTTGCCCACTCACTTATTTTGTCTATATCTCTTTAAAGCCTCTTTGTTTTCTCCTCACAGCTTACATTCTTACAAGCTTAGTAGCATCAGCAAACTTAGATACGTTACTCTAGGTCTCATTGTCAAAGTCATTAATATATATTGTAAATAGTTGCAGCTCGAGCCCTTATCATTGTGTCACTCCACTAGTCCTACCAACTTGAAAATGCCCTGTTTATCCTTACTCTTTGCTTTGTCCCATTAACTAATTCACTATCCATGCTATTATATTACCTGCAACTCCATTCACCCTTATCTTGCACATTAATCCTTGTGTGGAACCTTTTTGAATGTCTTTTGGAAATGCAAGTGTTCTACATCTACTGTTTTCCCTTTATCGGTCCTACTGTTACATCCTTAAAAAACTCTAATAAATTTGTCAAACATGAATTTTCTTTTGTAAAAACATGTTGACTTTATCTGATCATACTACAATTTTTGAAGTGCATTGTTAAAACTTCCTTAATAATGGATTCCAGCATTTTCCTGGTGACTGATGTCAGGCTAACTGGTCTGGAGTTCCCTATTTTCTCACTCCCTCCAGCCTGGAATGGCAATGTTACATTTGCTAAATTCCAATCTTTTGGGACCAACAGATCCCTTCCTAACAGCACTGTGGGTGTTCCTACAACACATGGTCTTCAGAGGTTCAAGAACGCAGCAGACCATTACCTCCTCAAGGGCAATTAGGGGTGAGCAAGAGATGGACAGTGACGCCCACATCGCATGAACGAGTATATATATATAAAAAATTCTAGAATCTAAGGAATTTTGGAAAATCGTAACCAGCACATCCACAGTCACTGCAGCTACTTCTTTTAGAACTCTGGGATGTAGGTTATCAGGACATGGAGATTTGCTGGATTTTAGTCCAGTAGGTTTCTCCATTATTTTTTTTTTCTGCTGATAATAATTACCTTAAGTCCCTTTCTTTTATTAGCCCCTTGGCTACCCTCTGTTTCAGGTATGGAATTTGTCCCTTTTACTGTGAAGAAAGGCACAGGGGGCTGGATTTTCAATGTGAGCTTCGGAACCTGGCGCTCAGATGAACTCCAGGTCCTGACCCCGTTGACCCCATACCTGAGCTGTGTTGCTATCATGATGCTATTTCTAGATTTGAATGGCCTAATTGGCCTGAAGGAGAGCTCAGTGCCTAATTAGAGGTGCTGAGTGCCTCCAGGAGGCAGGATCTATCTGCCTGGCGCAGTGGCAAAGGCAGGTACAGCCATGCTGAGTTGCCACTGCCTTGCCCTTATGAGCAGGCAGCTCCTTGGAAGGCTATGCAGGCGGAAAGCAGATATGGACAACAAGGTTTGGTGCAGCGCTTTTGCCGGCGCTGTTTGGCTTCTCAGATGTCAACTCAAAGCAACTGCAGAGAAAAGTACCAGGTCCCTGTAGTAAATCCAACAAGCACAAGACTGTTTTGGCTCACCAGAAAGAAATTTAAAATTCCAAACTTGAACGGGCAAGCCCCTTAACAAGCTCCTTAAAGAGCTTACGGGGTAGTTAATTGATAGTGAGCATATTGTCATGAAGATGTGCTTTACGCCAAATAATGATTTTCAATCCATCAACAGGAAACATAAATTGAACTTGAAAAAAAAACAGACTTTTTAAAAACACAGCCTAAAATGACTTGAATTCACAGCCAAGATTGCTATCAAATTTGCATTACTGTACATTCCACATTCGAATCCCATTGATATGGAGATGGCGTGTCTGGAAAAACCCATCAAAGATAATGACCTCAGAGGAATGTGAGTGAACCATATTTCCTATTCCATTAGGACAATAGTCCAGATACTCAACTGGCTGGAGGCAAACCATCAAACCTAATCACTTGATCAATGGGACCCTGGATAAAAGAGGGAATTCCCAAACTGACCTAATCAAGCTACAGTTGGAATACATGATTATGTTTGAATTAGTGGTCAGTTGGAGAGGGTGGTCACATGACAAGCCAACCCTTTGGTATTTTGAAGCACATGTTTTCTCTGCAGAACTGAGGACATGCAGCTGAGAAGCTGAGAGAGAGACATCCTCCCCCCCCCCCCTGTCTCTCTCCATCCAACTTGCAAGCTTTTGAGCCCTGTCTGCTCTATTTGACTTACTCTCCATATGCAGCAGACAGTGATTTTAAAGAAAAAACTCAACTCCACAGCTATGTCTTCAGAAAAAATGACAGATCACCCATCTGCAGTTTTAAACCACCTTGACACGGAAAGCAGAAGACTAGCAAATGAAAGCAGCAAGACTACTGGTGTCAGCCTGAAGCCAGCCGTCACCATACTACAAACTGTGAATCACTTATAATTTTTATGGACTCTATTTTGGCCAACCTATCCTTCCCCACTCTGTAATTTGTTTTCGTGTGTGTGTGAACTTTGAGCGTGTGTGTATGTGCACAAGTCAGTCTGTATTTTATTACTTTACTTAGATCGATTTACATATAATAAACTCAAGAAAACCTGTCCTTTTGATTCTTTTATGATCAAAGCACATAAACAGTTAAGTCCTCACTGAACTGGCAAGTATATCCTTTTCAACCGAAAAATACAGTTGCGGCCAAATGAGGGGAAGGCAAAGAGGGGAGTCATTTGACCCCTCCTCACCTGGTCATAATAGTTTTTTTCCATTTCCTCCCTCCCCACTGTTGACCATTTGAAAATTCAAAACTGCCCCAGGAGGTATTGGGAAATCCAAGCCGACATTTAGGGCGTGATTTTCAAAGCCTGCCTTGACCAGGTCCTGACTTGGTGGACGGAATTTTCTGTGTCTGCTGGCATCGGGCGTGTTTGGCGGCGTGAGTGGACAATATGGTGAGAAGGCCAAAAATCGGTTTCACGACATAGTTTGCAAGCGTCCGCTCTGCCCATCAATGGCAGACCACGTTTCCCACCGTCGGACGTCGGGAACCTCATTGTAATACGCCTGCATATTATTATAAGCCCAGCTCGCCAGGATCAGCCCCCCACACTGGATTATCTGAACACATCAGCGCGATTGCTCTCCGACGTGTATCACAACCGTACATAAGCAACGTGCACCTGGCAAACCTCGGGACTTCGATGTTTGTTTGCCTACCTTGTTTTGGGCAGCACTCGCAGTCATCAGCACCATGCTTCACAGGCAGGACCAAATCATTTTTGGCGGATCATGGGCATGTCTCTACCTACAAGAGAAGCTGTAAGGCTTTTCAATGACTGCAGGGCTGGGCTTGCTTGGGATGAGGGAGAAGTGGCCTCAGGCAAGGGAAGAGTCTGCATGGCACTTAGTGCAATTCTGGGATGATTCCGTCCTGTGGCCAAAAGCATTTGTTCGATATCTCTGCCATTTGCAATGATAATTTCTTCTCTCTGCCCCGAAGGAAGGCAATCCTCAAGCTTACTACTATTCTTAGCAACATTATGGCCAGGAATTTACAGCCCCGCCGCGGTATGTCTCCTCCTGGTGGATATAGTGAGCCATTTAAATCTCCATTCAGTTCGGTGGGACCATAACATCGCATCGGGCGGGAGGGGCTGTAAAATCCTGGCCCATAAGTCTCTGCTTCTAACTGAATACTGTCCTTGCCTAATAAGCCAGGGATGGATCTTTCTTGCTGAGCTTTTTGATCTTTTTAATGGAATATATTCACGTTGAACATTTTGAATTGTTTCTTGAAAGGTTTACTATTTTTTATTTATTGCCATACCTTTTAGTCTAGTTACTCAATCACCCTTAGCCGTCCCTCATACATAAGTAATTGGCTTTGTTTAAGTTTAAGATTCTTGTTTGGGACTGGACTATGTCACTTTCAAACTTAATATGGGCCAGAATTTTACAGCCCTTCCCGCCCGGCAGGAAATTACGGCCCCGGCACCTGAGTGGAGGTTTAAATGGGCTCGCTGCATCTGCCAGGGGAAACATGCTGCGGTGGGGCCGTGAAATCCTGGCCATGGAATTCAATTTTACGATGGCCACTTTTTGCAGTGGGTCTTTTACAACGAGATTACTAATTAACCCTGACACACTGCACAATATTAAGTTTAAAACAGATTTATCCCTAGATGGTTCCACAATGCCTTGTTCCAGAAAGCTGTACTGCTAGTGAATGCATTTTACAAACTCATCTTCCTGACCCCCTTTGTGAATGTGATAGGTCCAGTCCCTATGAAGATTTAAATCCCTTAATTATTACATTGCCTTTGTCCAATGGTATAATTAATGTTATGGGGCCTATAAACTACCCCCACCTTCATTTTCTGACCCTTGTGATTTCCACAGACTTGTCATGCAACAGGCTGACATGGCTGTATTCAGGGTCATACCTTTCAGTCAATGTCCCAGACTAATCCATCATTATTTCCAAGATATTCTGATCCACCAGCAGGACAAATCCACCACAAGTAGCTGTATTATGGTATACAATAGGACGGCAGTGCTCCTGGGAGTCCACAACATTGACTCTGGACCCCTTGAAGTCTCAATGTCATCAGGTCAAACATGGGCAAGGAAACATCCTACTGGTTGCCACCCACCGTCCTCCCTCAGATGGTGAATCAGTACTCCTCCATATTGGCTACCAGTTGGAAGAAACACTGAGGTTAACACAGGCACAGTTTGTACTTTGGGTGGAGGAGAGTGGTTTGATAGCACTACTACTGCCTGAGATTTGAAGGGCATATCAGCCAGGCTGGGGGTGAATTCATTCCAGATTTGCACTAAGTACAGTAGCGGTCAGGTAAAACGATGTTTGGTACCAAATGATTGAGCAAACTCAATACAGCCAAGGTTATAGTCTTTGACAATGGTTTACCTGCCGTGCTGACGACTTGTGCTTCAGGACTAGCTGTGCCTCTAGTCAAACTGTTTCAGTACAGCTACAACCCTGGCTTCTGCCCAATATGATGGAAAAATTCCCAGGTATATCCTGTCCATAAAAAGCAGGACAAATCCAATCCAACAAATTATTGCCCCATCCGTCTACTCTCAATCATCAGCAAAGTGATGGAAGGTGTTGTTGATATTGCTATCAAATAGCACTTGCACAGCAATAACCTGCTCAGTGGTGCTCAGTTTGTGTTCCATCCTGCTGTAGACCTCATCACAGCCCTGGTTCAAAGATGGAAGAAAGGGCTGAATTCCTGAGGTGGGATGGCAGTGACTGCCTTTTACATTAAGGCAGGATCTGATTGGGTGTGGCATTCAAATAGCCTTAGCAAAATTGAAGTCAATGGGAATCAGGTGGAAAGCTCTCCACTGGTTGGAATCATACCTAGCACAAAGGAAGATGGTTATGGTTGTTGGAGGCCAATCATCTCAGCCCAGGATATCTCTGTAGGAGTCTTTCAGGGTAGAGACTTTGGTCCAAACACCTTCAGCTGCATCGTCAATTACCTTCATAAGGTCAGAACTGATGATGGCATAGAATTCAGTTCAATTCATAACTTCTTAGAAAATGAAGCAGGTTGTGCCCACATGCAGCAAGACATGGATAAGATTCATAGTGGGCTGATAACTGACAAGTAACATTCACTCCACACAATTTCCAGGCAATGATTATCTCCAACAAAGGAGAGTCTAACCATATCCATTTGACATTCAATTGTGTTACCATTGCTGAATTCCCCATATTTAACATTCTGGAGGGTCACCATTGACCAGAAGCTTAGCCCGACCAGCTTATATAAATACTGTGGCTATAAAAATAGGTCAGATGCTGGGAATTCTGTGATGAATAACTCACCTCCTGATGCCCCAAAGCCTGTCCACCATCTACAATGCGCAAGTCATGAATGTGATGGAATACTCTCCACTTGCCTTGATGAATTCTGCTCCAACATCATTCAAGCAGTTTGAAGTCCATCTAGGACAAAGCAACCCATTTAATTGGCACCCCATCCAGCATCTTAAACATTTACTCACACCATGAATGGTTGTGCACTGTGGTTGCTGTGTGTAGTACTGCAGCAACTTGCCAAGGCTTCATTGAAAGCACCTCCCAAACCTCCAGCCTCTACCACATAGAAGTACAAGGACTGCAGGTTCATGGGAATCCCCCCACCTCCAAGTTCGCCTCCAAGTCACATGCCATTCTGAGACATGAATATTGTTACAGTTATGAGGTTTATAAGATTGTTATGTTTTGACTTTAACTGTTTAACTGTCACCTGTTCTGAAGCCTGTTTGACTGCAAGCCTGGGTGTTTTGGTTGTTAGAGATTAAAGGGGGCCTGGGATTGTTTCCCTGGGAAAAGGTATTCAGCTGGAGACAATAGCAGCAGCCGTTGCACTAATGGTGGATATACTGTGAGTCTCTGATGTCCCAGAAAAGTGTTGAGAATGTCAGGTTGTAAACATTTGTGCTTTAAACTGCTCATTTATTTTCAAGATAAAAGAAAGTTAGGATCTTAAGGATAGCTAATCAGCATTTCTACCTGGATACAAGGCCCATGTGTTTCACATAGCCATGGAGTTGGGCTTTGAGAAGGGTAGGATCTAAGATATCTGTGAAAAGTCACAGACAAGGTTAGTCTGCCAGTATTGGCACTAAGACACTCTGGCTCATCATGCAGGAATGCAGGTCTGAATGTCTCGCACTCAGTCTGAAAAGACCAAATTCATGAGAAGTTAGAATGAGGCTGGAAGATTTGCCTAGCTTGTGCTAGAGGAAGAATCTCCAGGGGAAAAAGCTTCACTGTGAAAGACAATTCTGAGATTAACTGTTCCCAGGCTGAGAAAGGAAAAGAACAGAAGTAAACACTTGGGAGCTGAATTAGACTTGTTTGGGAGAATTGAATGTCTACTTAAATGACAATATAAAGTATATCTGTGAAATGTGTTTTCAGTTGTGCTAAAAGAAAAGGGAATGTTCTGATTTGTGGCTTAAAGTATAAGTTGCCTACAAAGATAGTGTTCAGTCATTAGTGCTTTAGTCTTTTGTTACAGTAAAAGTCTCAAAATGTTAAATCTTGTTGTGTCATTTGTTACAGACAGAATTTGTGTGGTTCCTTCCAGTCCATAGTTATGATGTTTGCATGTGAGGTGTGTGTAGTTTTACTTACTCTCAGAGCGAACTTATTTTAAAATAAATTCCAGCAGCAGGCCTTTTGGTGATTAAAAAAAAGTTGTTTATTACACCACACTTGCCTTGGGCGATGTTTGAAGTGCAACGTCTCAATCGCTCATCCTACTCACACTATCACATGCGCAAAGATGAGATACAGATGAAGTTAAAGCGGCAATTATAAAAATTGATTTTATAACTCAGTCTCTATATTGATACAGGCCTGATATCTTCTTGGTTGACTTGATACTTTAGTTGGAGTGAAAGTCTTTTAGAAACAAAAAATTCTCACAAAGCTGTGAAGCCTCTTATAGATGAATAGCCAGGTGGACTAGGAAGCTGGAACAGGTACAGTACTTTGGCTGCATTAGAAGACTTTCAGCTATGATGGTTCAGCTGTTTCAGGTATTTCAGATGTTTCTCTGCTGGATTTGCTTTGTTCAGGGTATTTTAAACTGCAGTCCCTGAAAGTTAGTTTCAGTCACATGAGTGCTTGGTTAACACTTCTGGGGTCCAGGCCACCACCATACGGTAACAATTGAAAATGGTCATTCACTTTTCTCTCTGTCCCAACTTGAGCTCAAATATTCTCCTTTTTCAATATGACACTCGAGGATCAACAGTCTAGAGATCCCATGTTCCTCAAAAACTGGTTCATCCTTAAAAAATGAGATGTTTAAACTGCACAGGTGACTGCGAAGTACCCTTATTCAGGTCCATGCTTAACTAAATATTGGCCAAAGAATCGAATACTGTCCACAGTTTAAATGTCCATAGCCAATTGTTAAGTTGCAGACATCTTAACAGGTTTTGTGGCCACTTTCACAAAGTATGAACTTACAGTCCATAATGTCCAATATTCTCATACTTGTACTGAGCGTGACACATCCTTTCAGCTATTAACTGCAAGTTTGAATTTTTTTTTAAGTTATCGGTCTCTACAGAGATTATATCAAAATATTACCTTCATCGTCATTGGGCCAAAACCTTGGAACTCCCACCTAATCACGATCTGCCTGCTCCGCGTACTCCTGGCAGACATTCACTGCACACATGCTAACATCCTTGCGAATATGGGGCTGAGGCAATTCACACCAAATTTTATGCATGCTTGTGGCGGATGGGAGTGTCTCCATTACACAGACTACAGCAGTTCAAGAAGGGGGCTCACCACCACCTTCTCAAGGACAATTAAGGATGGGCATTAAATGCTGATCTTACCTGCAATGGCCACATCCCATGAACATATACTGGAAAATCAGCCTAAAGGCCTTTTTTAACTATTTTCTCTAAACTGCACCTTTAGAGAAAAGGCTATGCTGCAATGTTTGATTTGCATTCCTATCTTTGTCTACCAAAAGCAGAAAGTGAGTATATTCAGTATACCATAGTATATTTTTCACTATGGGATACAATGATGTCACAATATTGGGAAATCCTATTTATTTATTCCTTACTTAATGCAACAGCTAAAACCCTGCAATTTGCAGTGCTACTTGTACAATGGCAACACCAACACACCAAAGCTGTTTGCAAAGTGACTGCTATGTTCTAGAATAACTTTTTCCTGTGTGCATGTATCTTTATTAAACTATGAGAAAAAGGTTGCATGATCTGCATTCCCACTGAGGAGCAGCATTTGCAGGGAGTGCATCGTAGGCAGAATTCAGACAAATGAATGGGAACTTAAGGTTGCGCAAAAGCGATTTCCTGAGGTGTGGTCCCCATAAGCGTCGGTCTTCATCGAGATCACTAGATTGTGGAATTACTCCTAATATATGCTCATCAATTGTACAGTGACATTCCTCTTTGCAATCTTAAATCTTTTAATTTTTGGAGCCAGTGTTGTGTGCTGACTATTGTACAGAGTATGCTCTTGGATTTTTGGCTTATTGCAGTGCTAACTTCCTGTCTGCTGGTATTCATCTCAAAAATGGCTCTTTTTATGCAATACATTTCAAGTATATTTCAATGGATTTATCTAAAACTTGGATAGCAATTTGGAGAGACAAACCTTTTAAGTGTTGGACTCTTCCCAGGTAGCATCTTTAATAAGGATGGGGTCTGATTTCCTCTATCTACTTTTGAACAATAATGACCTCTTATCATTTTAATTTATGAAGTCTTTGTGTCTAATCCCATAGTTTGACATATAATATTTTTAAAAATCACTTCAGTATGACCAGTGTGTTGCACTTTTTACCTAAAATCGCCACCCATAACATTTAAAGTGCACTAAAGTAGACATGCCACATAAAATTGATAACATGCATGATGATTACTATCAATTTGGTTGGCAGTAATTCTGACTGACAGTTAAAGAAATGATACTCAAAGTCTTTTTCCAAAATTTAGTGATCCAGCGTATTTGTATGTTCAACAGTAATAATGTGTAGTCTTTGTTGATCCATCAAGATCTCTAGATTTGTTTTGAACTTCTGGCAGCTTTAATTTTGTAACAGCCTATTCCTTAATATCTTTGCTTGGGTCACAGGCAATTAAAGTACAGTCTGGTATTTATAGATTAGTCTTGTGAAATGCTTACATTAAAAAGTACTGTGTTATTGTAGCTCATATTTCTGTAGTGACCTCAGTGAACTCACTAATTACTTACTCCTTCCTGCCACCTTTTTGATAGTGTTCATGTTTTGATACATTTTAAGAACAGGATTTTTGTTGGCAGTCATTCAATACAAAGCTGGCAACTTTAAAAATTAAGGTAAAACAGGGCAAAGAATTCAAAGCAACAGATTAAAAATTATAATGCAGTTGATAATGCCGGTTTGCAGCATGACAGTCTCTAAATCCTGCTTTGTGATGATAGATGCATCCTCTCTGCAGGAGGATTGTAAAAGGATCTATATGCAGACGAGTTCAGAGGTGGGTTGGGACCCCTTGAAACAAGAATGTTCCATATTTAAAGTCAAGAAGAAAATGGTGAGCAAAAGAGTTATCAGGGGGGAAGAGAGTTTCACTCCTGCATCACATCAGTAGAATAGAGTGCTTCAGATAGATTGAAGAACTTTGTCACCAGGTTGTGAAAGAAGCAGGCAGTTGAAATAATAATCTTCTCAGACTCCCAGGGTAATGCATGCTTTAAAAGCACAACCACTAGATCACTAGGAAAATCAGACAGATCAGATGAGAGATAAATGGTAACAACAAAACACATGAGCCTGTCTGTCAATCATTCTTTTCCGATATTAGAATTTTGGAAATGCACCAACATTTGCTACATTATGGAAACATTGGACTTATGGAAAAGCCACCTTATGACCAACGTCACAGCAGGCAAGAAACGGGCAATCATCTTTGTAATTATGCAAACTTCAGCCAGATTTGGTTCAATTTGGTTTATATCTCATCCCCAAACTTCCACTTTTCAAATCTTGGTAGCAGACAATAGTCCTCATTCTGCACTCACAATTGGGAGCTAAGCTTCCAGGGACAATGGTAAGAAGAATTGGTGCGGCAGTGCCATAGCCTGATCTCTCATTCATAGAATGAGACAATCAATAGCACCCATTATTGGGCACTTGGAGTGCCCTTGGAGCTCCAAAACATCATCTGCCACATGCATGCATAAATTTTGTGCGAATTGCACTCAACACCATGTTCGTAAGGATGTTAGCATGTGTGCAGTGAATGTCTGCCAAGAGTATGCAGAGCAGACAGATCGTGATGTCAATAGGTATGCAATGCTGATTTAACACCAGCAGTGCCATTTTGGAACTCAACAGACCAGTTAGTGCCCTCTCTTAATCTCGCACAACTGAACACACATTCAGCAGCAGCAAGGAAATGCCATCAGCACTTTTTAGAGGAACCATCAATTACTTCCAGGTTAGTTGCTGGCTGAATTCTTCTGGCTGTTACTAAAATTGTATGTTTTTGGAGCTTTCTCTAGTTGTTTAAATTTGCCAAAGTCGACAGGTGCTGAAGAAGTTTTTGCTGTCTTCAGGGCTTCTGCACAAGCCAGTTGCTCCCAAATATGGGTGCATTGGTAAGCAGCCCCTTGGACTAGAGCATGCCTGAGAGAATGAACAGAGGGCCTGCAGAGCAGGACAAACTGTTGGGAAGAGAGAGAAGGAGGAGCAGGAGAAGGGCATTCAGTGGGAGGCCATATCTGCCTAAAGTGTACATGGAGCAATTCTCCTATCTGAACTTGGTAAGGAACAATGTGTGTAAGACCTGTGTTCTAGTAAGGACATTCTTACTGAAATCTGCCACCTGCTACCGCATCCTCAGAGCATGGCAAGGGCCTCGTTGCCAGTGTTTTTTATATTTATTCGTTCACGGGATGTGGGCATAGCTAGTTAGGCTGGAATTTATTACCCATCCCTAATTGCCCTTGAGAAGGTGGTGGTGAGCCACATTCTGGAACGCTGCAGTCCATGTGGTGTAGGTATACCCATAGTGCTGTTAGGAAGGGAGTTCCAGGATTTTGAGCCAGCGACAGTGAAGGAATGGTGATATAGTTCCAAGTCAGGATGGTGTGTGGCTTGAAGGGGAACTTGCAGGTTTTGGTGTTCCAATCTGCTGCCCTTGTCCTTCTAGGTTGTAGAGGTCATAGGCTTGGAAGGTGCTGTCAAAGGAGCCTTGGTGAGTTGAGAAGGTGACCATGGCAGTGAACATGGAAATGAATGAGAGCGGGAGTTAAAAGAGTGTGAGGACAGGTGAGACTTAGAGCGGAGCTGGAATGTTAAAAGAGCACGAGAAGGGGTGAGACTGCAATAAACACAGTAAATTGTAGTATACGTAGGAATTATTCTAAATTAAGATAATAATTAAAATAAATTAGTGAATACAGTAGTAAACACTTTATATAAAGTATAAGGTATGTCATTGCAGCTCGGCCATGTGGAATGTACATCTTGCAGGATGTGGGAAGTCATGCAGGCACAAAGTGTTCTTGATGACTACATCTGCAGGAAGTGTCACCAGCTGCAGAAACTTGAGCTCCGAGTTGCGGAGCTTGAGTGGTGACTAGAGTCACTGTGGTGCATTCACATGGCTGAGGATTACGTGGATAGTACATTTAGAGAGATGGTCACACCTCAGCTAAGAAGTACGCAGGCAGAGAGGGAAGGGGCTACTGCTAGAGTATCTAAGAGAAACAGGCAGGCAGTGGAGGAACCTCCTAAGGCTATCTCACTCTGTAACCTCTTTTCCATTTTGGATACTGGTGAGCGAGATGGTTCTTCAGAGGATTGTAGCAAAAGCCAAGTCCATGGCACCACAGGTGGCTCAGCTGCACAGTAGGAGAGGAGGAAGAGTGGAAGTGCTATAGTAGTAGGGGATTCCATAGTTTGGGGAGCAGACAGGCATTTCTGCGACCTGAGACTTGACTCCAGGATGGTATGTTGCCTCCCTGGTGCCAGGATCAAGGATGTCATGGAGCAGCTGCAGGACATTCTTCTGGGTGAGAATGAACAGCCAGAGGTCATGATCCACACTGGGACCAATGACACAGGTAGGAAAAGGGATGAGGTCCTGAAAACAGATTTTAGGGAGTTAGGAAGGGAATTAAAAAGCAGGATCTCAAGAGCAGTAATCTGAGGATTACTCCCAGTGCCACATGCTAGTGGACATGAGGATAGGAAGACTGAGCAGTTCAATTTGTGGCTGGAGAAATGGAGTAGAAGGGAGGGCTATAGATTTCTGAGGCATTGGGATTGGTTCCAGGGCATGTGAGACCTGTACAAGAAGGACGGGTTACACCTTAACAGGACTGGGACCTGTGTCCTCACCTAGTGGTGTTTGGGAGGGTTTAAACTAGATCGGCAGGGGGATGGGAATCTTGGGGGATATTCAGAGTGCAGAGGAGAAAAACTGGCAGTGGGAAGTAGCGAAATATCAACTGATAATGAGGATATATCAGAGAGCTGCATCAAGGCAAATAGAATACTTGGAAAGTTTAATAGAATTAGAGTAGGCGATAGTGAGTCATTAGATAGGGGCAGAATAAGCAGGAAAGTAAAATGCCTAAATCAGGGTTAATGTGCATGTCTGTGAACGCATGGAGTGTGATTAATAAGATTGGTGAACTGCAGGCAGCGGTTGACAAATGGAATTACGATATTATTGCTATAACAGAGACCTGGCTCAAAGAAGGGCAGGACTGGGCGGTAAATATTCCTGGATACAAGGTATTTAGGAGAGCCAGAAAAAGAAGAAAAGTGGGGAGAGTGGCAACATCAGTTAAAGATAACATTGCAGTACTGGAGAGAGAGGATGCTCCAGAGGAGTCAAGGATGGATCCTGGCTCAAGGTAAGGAATGGGAAAGGTGCAATAACATTGATTGGCGTAGTATATAAGCCACCAACTCGTGGAAGGGATGTGGGGAAACAAATTTGAAAAGAAATTATGGAAACGTGTAAGAGTTATAGAGCAATCATAATGTGGCACTTCAATTATCCAAATATAGACTGGGACAGGAATTGTGCAAAGGGGGTCATGAAGGGTAAGAGTTACTGGAATATGCTCAAGATATTTTTCTACAGCAGTTTCCAGTCCAACAAGAGGACATGCACTTTTGGACATGGTTTTCAGAAATAAGTTGGCCCAAGTGGATCAAATAACAGAGGGAGAGTCTCTAGGGAACAGTGATCATTGTATCATGGAAAAGGATAGGAAACAATCCAGAGCAGGGATAATTAATTGAGGGAAATTCAACTTTGATGGGATGAGAATGCAACTGAGTCAAGTGAGTTGGAATCAAATGTTGGCAGAAAAGGCTGAACAATGGGCCACCTTCAGAGAGAAAGTATTGCAGACAATGTCAAAATATATTCACTTGAAGGGGAAAGTTAGGACAAATAAATCCAGAGCACCCTGGATGATGGGAGAGATAGAGGTAAACTTGAAAAGGAAGAAGTGCGCGTACGACAGATGTCAAGTAGGAAATGGACAATCAGGCTGAATAAAGAAGGACCAGAGGGGAAGTGAAGAAACTAATAAGAAAAGCAAAGAGACAGCATGAAAAGAGGATGGCAGCAAACATAAAAGGGCACCCCAAGATCTTCAATAAACATGTAAATAATAAAAGGGTGTTAAAGAAAGAGATAGGCCAATTAGGGAAAAAAGGGGACTTGCATGTGGATGCTGGAGGAATAGTGGAGGTGTTGGACAAGTACTTTGCCTCTGTCTTTACAAAGGAAGAACTTCCCACCCAGGCCAGGGTGAGAGATGAGGTAACTGGTACACTAGAAGAACTTACAATTGAGAGGAAGGAGGGGTTGGAAAGGCTATCTTTACTTAAAATAGATAAAGTACCAGGATTAGATGAGATGCATCCAAGGGTACTGAGGGAAGTGAGAGTGGATATTTCAGAGGCACTAGTGATAATCTTCCAGTCTTCCTTAGACACAGGCGAAGTGCCAGAAAACTGGAGAACTATGAATGTTACACCCTTGTTCAAAAAGGGGCACAAGGATAAAGCTGGCAACTACAGAAGTCAGTTTGACCTCGGTAGTAGGGAAACTTCTGGAAACTATAGTATGGGATAAAATCAATAATTGCTTAGACAAATGCAGGATAATTAAGGAAAGCCAGCATGGATTCATCAAGGGTTTAAGTAACTTGCTGGAGTTTTCTGAGGAGGTAACAGAGAAGGTTGATAAAGGAAAAACTGTTGATGTGGTGTATATGGAGGTGCAGGAACAGAGGGACCTCGGTGTATAGATCATTGAAGATGAGGGAGAGCAGTTAATAAAGCATATAGTATCTTGGGCTTTCTTAGTAGGGGCATTGAGTACAAGAGTAAGGAGGTCATGTTGAGCTTGTATAAGACACTAGTTAGGCTTCATCTGGAGTACTGCGTCCAGTTCTGGGTGCCATTATGGGGAAGGATGTGAAGGCATTGGAGAGAGTACAGAGGAGATTCACAAGAATGATTCCCAAGATGAAGAGCAGTAACTATGAGGATAGATTGGAGAGGCTGGGACTGTTTTCCTTGGAGAAAAGAAGGCTGAGAGGAGACTTGATAGAGGTATTTGAGATCCTGGGGAGTATGGACAGGGTAAATAATGAGAAACCGTTTCCATTCAAGACAGCATCAAGAACTGGAGGGCACAGATTCAAAAGAATTGGCAAAAGGGAGTAAATGTGATGTGAGGAAAAATGTTTGCACCCAGAAGGTGGTTGAAGTCTGGAACAAACTTTCTGAAAGGGTGGCAGAGGCAGGTTTGATCGAGGTATTCAAAAGGGAATTGGATTGTTATCTGAAAAGAATATGCAAGGTTACGGGGATAAGGCAGGGGAGTGGGACTAGGTGGAATGCTCTTTCAGAGAGCCAGTGCAGACTCAATGGGCTGAATGGCCTTCTTCTGCACTGTAAAGATACTGTGATACTGTGAACTTTAATGTGGCTGTCTTAGGCTGAAGCTGGAGATATTTGCAACATTTCCCAGGTCGTCATTCATTGTTGTGTAAGACAGGTCATTGAGGCGCTCTAGAGCGGGGGTGGAGGACATCACACCGGGCCTCCAAGTCATCCGAAAGGGGTTCGAGGGCTGCTGTCTTCTTGCCTTTTGGGGCCATGTCTTCTTTGCTGCAGTCCTGGGCTGGAAGCACTGAGCGCGGCTGTATTTTAAATGTGGTGCCTAGCGTAATGAAGCGTTGAGGTGACGGCGTGGCAGGTGAATTGGAAGCTGCCCGCCATCGAAACGGCACGTATCCCGGGAAAACATATTTAATGCGGCGGGATTGGGACGATACAGCATGAAAGGCTGCCATTGTTGTTTTACTCACCCACTTAATGCAAATCTGGGATGATTCCGCTCAATGTTTCTGCTACCTTTGGATCCAAATTTGGCTCAGCCACAGGAAAGAAAAGATAATGGTTGTTGGATGTTTTTGCAAATGGAAAGTGGTTTCCAGTGGCATCCTGCAGGGTTCAGTCTTGATACCCTTGCTGTTTGTTGTATATATTAATGATTTGGACTTAAATGTGGGAGGCATGATTGGGAAATTTGCAGATGGCACAGAAATTGACCGTGTGGTTGATAGTGAAGGGGATAGCTTTTGTCTCCAGAATGATATCAATGATTTGGTTGAGTGGGCGGGAAATTGGTAAATGGAATTTAATCTGGAGAAGTGTGAGGCATAATGGGGAGATATTGAGAGGGCTAGGGGAAGTGAGGTACCTCGGAGTGCATGTCCACAGGTCCTTGAAGGTGGCAGGACAGGTGAATAAGGTTCTAAAGAAAGCATATGGAATGCTTTATTTCATTGCAAGAGGCATTGAATACAAAAGCAGGGATGTAATGCTGGAACTGTATAAAACACTGGTTAGGCCACATCTGCAATTTTGTGTACAGTTCTAGTCACTACATTTGTCATGAAGCTATTAATGTATATAATATTTTGGAAAATATTTTTCTTTTAAAAGAGAGGTTTAGTCTACGGGTATGTCTTAATTGGATTAAAGACAGCTAGTCTGGATGCTTTGATGTACTAGTTTGAGATGTAAACAGAGAGATAGAGTGCATTTGCATTTTTTTGATTAGAGCATTCAAGAAGTGGCGTGAAAACTTGATGCCTATCTAGCAGCTACCAAGCAATATGTTTATATTACTAATAAAATTGGTATGATGAAAGGGGTTTCATTGTTAAAAGGTGAAGTTCAAAGGGGTTGGTAAGACAATGAGAATTTGAATTCAATCAGTGATGGTAGGTATAACTTCAGCAGTTTTCGTGTGTGCAGGGCAGAGGCAATGTGAGATCAAAAGGCAGCTGTCAGCCTCCAGCTAGCTCCACAGTGAAAAGAACCTCATTTTGAATTTGTGAGGTGAAAATGCTTTGCTAGGTGTTTGGTTAAGTCTATGGGTTGTTGTTGCCTTAATGAAGATTAGTTTGGGAATTTGTTAAAAGTTATACTAGTATTAATTTGTAGCCATGTGTACATATATTTTAGCCTGTGTAAATTAATAAAATGTTTCATTTAGTTTAATGCAAAACCTTGGTGGTCTGATTCCTGAACTTAGGGTCGCATCTCAAACATAGCATTTAAAATTATAGGTTATGACAGTTGTTTAAAGTTTCCCTCTGGGATTTTTAAATAACTCCGCTTTTCCAACTGCATCGGTTATAACAACATTACAGGAAGGACATAATTGCTCTGGAGAGAGTACAGAGGAGATTTACAAGAATATTGCCAGGGCTTGAAAATTGCAGCTATGAGGAAAGATTGGATAGGCTAGGGTTGTTTCCCTTAGAACAGAGGAGGCTGAGAAGTGACCTAATTGAGGTGTACAAAAGTATGAGTGGCCGAGGTAGGGTAGACTTGTTTCCCCTAGCTGAGAGGTTATTTACCAGGGGGTATAGATTTAAGGCGATTGGTAGAAGGATTAGACGGGACATCAGGAAAAACTTTTACACCCAGATGGTGGAGGACATCTGGAATTCACTGCCCAAATTGGTGGTTGAGGCTGAAATGCTCAATCAGTCATGAATGGTGGTGGACAATTAAACAACTCACTGGAGAAGGAGGCTTCCCAAATATCCCCATCTTCAATAATGGAGGAGCCCAGCATATCAGGGCAAAAGATAAGGCTGAAGCATTCGCAACAATCTTCAGCTAGAAGTGCTAAGTGAATGATCCATCTCAGCCTCCTCCGGAGGTCCCCAGCATCACAGATACCAGTCTTCAGCCATTTCGATTCACTCCACGTGATATCAAGAAATGGCTGAAAGCACTGGATACTGCAAAGGCTACGGGCTCTGACAATATTCCAATGTTAGAGTTTGTGCTCCAGAACTTGCTGCACCCTCAGCCAAGCTGTTCCAGTATGACTACAACACTGGCATCTACCCGGCAATGTGGAAAGTTGCCCAAGTGTGTCCTGTACACAAAAAGCAGGATAAATCCAACATGGCCAATTACTGCTCCATCAGTCTACTCTTGATCATTAGTAAAGTGATGTAAGGGCTATCAAGTAGCATATTCTTAACAATAACCTGCTACTGATATTCAGTTTTGGCTCAGTCAGGGTCACTCAGCTTCTGACCTCATTACAATCTTGGTTAAACATGGACAAAAGAGCTGAACTCCAGAGGTGAAGTAAGAATGACTGCCCTTGACATCAAGGCAACATTTGACCGAGTTTGACATCAGGGAACCCTAGCAAAACTGTTGTCAATGGGAATCAGGGGGAAAACTCTCCGCTGGATGGAGTCATGCCTAGCACAAAGGAAGATGGTTATGGTTGTTGGAGGGCAATCATCTCAGTTCTAAGACATCACTGCAGAAGTTCCTCAGGATAGTGTCCTAGGCCCAACCATCTTCAGTTGCTTCATCAATGAACTTCCTTCCACCATAAGGTCAGAAGTGAGGATGTTTGCTGATGATTTCACAATGTTCAACACCATTCGTGACTCCTCAGATACTGAAGACGTCCATGTCCAAATGCATAGACAACATCCAGGTTTGGGCTGACAAGTGGCAAGTAACAGTCAGGCCACACAAGTGCCAGGCAATGACCATCTCCAAAAAACAGAACCTAACTATTGCTCCTTGACATTCAATGGCATTACCATCACTGAACCCCCCACTATCAACATCCTGGGGGTTACCATTGCCCAGAAACTGAACTGGACTAGCCATATAAATACTCTGGCTACATGAGTAGGTCAAAGGCTTGGAATCCTGTGGCGAGTAACTGACCTCCTGACTCCCTAAAGCCTGTCCATTATCTACAGGCCCAAGTCAGGAGTGTGATGGAATACTCTCCACTTGCCTGGATGAGTGCAGCTCCAACAGCACTCAGGAAGCTTGACGCCATCCAGGACAAAGCAGCCCGCCAGATTTTCACCCCTTCCACAAACATTCACACCCTCCACCACTGGCCAACACTGGCAGTAGTGTGTACCATCCACACGATGTACTGCAGAAACTCACCGAGGCTCCTTAGGCAGCTCCTTCCAAACCCATGACTGTTATCATCTAGAAGGGCAAGGGCAACAGATAGATGGGAACACCATCACCTGGAAGTTCCCCTCCAAGCCACTCACCATCCTGACTTGGAAATATATCGCTTTCCTTCACTGTCCCTGGGCCAAAGTCCTGGAACTCCCTCCCTAACAGCACTGTGCATGTACCTACACCACATGTACTGCACTTGTTCAAGAAACCAGCTCACCGCCACCTTTTCAAGGGAAATTAGGGATAGGAAAATAATGCTGGGCTAGCCAGCAAAGTCCACATCCCATAAAATGAAGTAAAAAATGGTACCTGGATCTACACCTGTAGTGCTGTAACCTTCAAGGCTACGGTCCAGGTGCTGGAAAGTGGAAATAAAATGAACAGCTAGTTTATTTTTTCTCTTTTTTGACCAACGCAGACACAGTGGGCTGAATGGCCTCTTTCTGTATTGTAACTTTTCTATGGTTTCTATGTTTTTGTTCTCTGTACAGCTCTAGAGGAACCCTGCAGTACTCGGTGGCGCAAGTGTCAAGGTTCATGGCGGTCTGTTGCATGTTGCACAAGCCTGCCATTATGAGAGAAACAGCCCTCATCACCAGCCATACTGTGAGCAGCTGAGGCACATGAGTCAGTGGAGGAAGAGGAAGAGAATGAAGATAGGATGCCACCTAGAGAGCCCCTTTTTGCCTGGGCTCTCTGTGAAGAACTCATCCGAGTGGTACATAATTAACCACAACCCCAATTCCCCATTCACCAAACAAGTCCCATTCTTTCTTTCACTGACCGTCACATTATCAGATTGGCCACAATGCAAAAATAAAAGGCAGCATAAAATAAACATCCCAAACCAAATTTAGAAATATAACCACACCATATTGCTTAGAAAAGTCAACGAGTCACCCTTGTGTCTTTCTTAGTCCCTGTCTTGTGTGTGCCTTTGCCTGACCCAGTGCTCCTAAGCAATGCTACCCCAGTGCCTGCAAAATGAAACGTTGCTGACTTTCAGTGGAGGAGACTGCATATAGCCTTGGAGGACAAACTTTGAGTAGTCCTGGACCTAGAAGGCTGAGCTGTGATCTGTGCCATTTCGGCATGGGTGGCAGCTGAGTCTGGGCTAGCTGGCTGGCTTTCAGGCAACCGCAAGGGCACTGGAGGAGTGACACTGGCGGGAGGTTGAATCCTGTCTTCCTGAGAGAGGTCAGCAGGTTTGTGCTGCATGGAACCACTGCTAGTTCCTCAGGATAGCGCTTCAGCAACCCTAGTAATTTGCTGGAGGGCAGATTGCTGGACTTCTCTGACACCATGCCTCTTTGCACACTGTAATCGGCCATGAAGGCAGCTTGAGCTCGCATGACAGCAGTCTGACCTTACGTGACAGCAGCTTGACCTTACGTGGCAGCAGTCTGAGTTTCCACTGCAGCACCCAGGCATCTCGTGGCTGTACTGTTGCAGTGGAAGCTGCAACATCGGCCCTCAGACCTTGCATCGTGGTTGGGTCCACAGGTATGCTATTGGAGTTGGTCACCAATTCCACGTGGTGAAGGATGGGCTCTAAACTGTGCTCAAACCCCTGCAAAGTTGATGCTGGGCTCCTCTATACCTGACTCCTCCAAGCTTTAAACCATTTTGTGCTGATTTCTAAATTATATTCCCAAAGTTTGTGAGGCGAATTAATATCATCACCGTATTACGAAATGCTGGGAAATCCTTCCAGACCAAATGGTAAAAAATAACAAAGCAGTGATATCAGTGGACACATTCTTAACACAATCTTAACAGTCCTCTAACATTTGGGGCAGAGGAAAGCTCTGCTGGTTTTAAGGGTATGCTTGCTAACACTCTGTATCCCCATCAATCTGGGCTCCAGACTTCAGAATACAACATTTACAAACATAAGCAATTTCCCGCTTCGTTTCCTCTTTGCAAACTGTCCTTGAGAAGCTTACTAAAGCCTGGACAGGAACTTGTGGTTAACTCACAGATTTGTTTCAAATGTACTGGTATTTCTTAAGGTTACTAATTTCGCTACTCATTTTGGTCACTGATTGCTTTCTGTCAAGTATTTTGTCTGAAGGGCATTATCATGCTAATTTTAAATCTTCCCTTGTACAGGAACAAACTCTTTGAAAAAGGATTATCACCTCCGCCACCATAGGTGCTGGTTTTGCCTGATGTACTCTTGTGCGGATCAGTACTGTTCCAGCGTTCTGACATTTATATTTGTGAACTGCATTGCACTCCCACCATCAGTCCCCTAAACAATTAACCTTTTGAGGACCAGACCTTCCCTCCATAATGCTCATCATAATTTTTTTTACTTGCATAGGATTCCCCTGGATGTTGCTCTGTTCAGGCCAGTTTCCTACTGTTCTGTAGTTCTCTACCCTTGCATCTGCAGCTAGAAATTGTTGCGTTAAAACAAAAAAGGAATGTTCAGCTGAAAATCCTGTGTTTGTGTCTTCCTTTGCATAAAGTTCCAGATGATAAATAAGTACTTTTATTTGTAAAGGAATTCCAGAACAAATTGAATATTTAGGCTCAGACGCATAACTTTCATTTTGAACCTATTTTGCTTTGCAATGTACTTAACGTCAATTTCAAATCACTTTCAAGAATTTGCAATTAACCATGAGCACCCTTTGACTGATGCAGAGACAAGAGCTTGGATTTTCATCCTCGAGGTGGGTAGCGGGAGTTGGGAAAATTCCAGGCTTGGCCCGCCCGCCTCAGGAGAAAGTGCCAGCAAGGATGGGATTTTCATTGTGGACGGGTGGGGGGAGAGGGGTTGTGGGCTGGAGTGGGGCCAGCCGACCCGTGAAAAAGGTTTGAGACAGCCACAGTGGCTGCTAAAAAGGCCTGCCTCAGTGCTGTGGGACTTTGCCCAAATTAAAATAAAAGCAGAAAGGTCCTCCAGCCCTCCCTCCTCACACCCCCTCGCTTCCTAAACACTCATCATGCCCCATCCATGCAACCTCATGCCCTCCACCCATCCCCTATAGTCCCTTATGCCCCCATGGCAAATCATGCCCTCCAAACAACCCCCATGGTCCCTCATGGCCCCTTTGCCAAGTTATGCCCCTCCACCGACCCCCATAGCGTCTCATGGCCCCTGTGCCAAGCTGTGGAACTTGTATGCTTATTGACCCACTATACACTGTAAAGAACCAATGAGCCCTATAATGACAATGGGCGGAATTTTACAGCCATTTGGTGGCAGGGGCGGGAAGGTAAAATGCGGTGAGATGTTCAACATTCCATTGACTACGGCGGGACTGTAAAATCACACCGACGTAAAATCCTGGCCAATAGGGGTGGGAAAGAAGCTTTAAAAAACAGTCATGCATTCATAACTTTTTACTATGTTAAAATAATTCCTTTTACTACAGGGCAATAAAAGTGTCAATCATCCAGACCTTTCAAGAATCAATAGCTGAAACCGCAAGCATTTGAAACATCTTTATACTTGGTTAAATAAGCATTATGCAATTGACAGCAGAGATCAGAGAGCCAGAGCTGTCAAAAAAGCAATGTTTTCTCTGGGACTCAGATGTTTTAACAGGCTAATGACTTGGTAGGAGGCATGAGGGGCTGTGGGGGTGGGTGGTGGGGCATACCTTGGCATGGAGTCATGGGGGACCATGAGGATTGTTTGGGGGGCATATCTTAGCTTGGGATCATGAGAAGGACTTTTGAACTTACCTTTTAAAAGGTTCCTTCATGTAGGCTATGGTTCACAACACCTCTGACATGCCATGAACCATGACTCATTGAAAGACTGGCCCAACTCCCATGAAAATTACAGGGCAGTAACACGTGCCTATCCCCGCAATGGAGCTGGCTAGGCTGGGAGTGCAGAGTGCGAACTTTTGTCCCGAACCAGCCCACACCCATTAAAGTCACTCTCAAAAATTGGAGCCCCCGGGAATCCAGGGATCAGGTCCCGGCTGTCACCCCAGCTCAGTGAAAATCCAACCCAGGACCATTAATTAGGTGGGATAGAAATGAAATAAATTCTGAAAATAATTGATTTGGGCCTTACACTGAATAAAATTCACAGCACTTTGATGCTGTTTATTTTCTGGCAGAGACCTCTTCTAAGTTCCAGCAGAATGAATTCAGCACCTTAAAAATTGGGATCGGAACGTTGCAGATTCTTGTAGATATAACTGTGAACAACATTTCTTCTCTGAAAAATCCCACAAAAGGACAGTACTGCTCAGTGTTAACTCGATAGCTGTTGATGAAAATTCCATCCTGGTGTCATTGGTGATACCGGGTTTCAAGAATATATATTGGATGATTGTTTGCAACCACTCTGATCAATTTACTTGGAGTAACAAAGTGCATGTAAGCAACTGAACAAAATGAACACTCTTTGAACTCCATAACAGGATGCTAAGTGGGTGGTGCTGTTACTGAGAGTATTAAGCACTTCTCTAACAGTTCATTGTGTAGTACATTGTGTGCTCATTTCACTGATAAAATGAGAAGTTACATTGAGTCAGTGGACTGGTTACTCAGCCCTTTCCCTCCAATGTGTAAAGAGGAAATTACCATGCACCTATAATTCACTATATGGTGAGTTTCCGAATTACAGAGGAAGAGTTTTACTGAGGGGTGTGAGGGGTGACAGAGGGGAAGATGGTGGTGATGAGTAAGCTCAGGTTGTTCTCACGCATATTCTATGACTGTTTATGCCGTGGTTTTGTAATCACCTGAGAGCTGGTTGACAATGTACACTATCACATGGCAATAGAATGTGGCTGGGAGGAGGTTAATGAATAGTTGAAACTGGGTGAAAACAGCATTCTTTATTTTTCTCTAAGCTACCTTTGAGCATGGGATCTCTTGAATTTTACAATCTGTTTCATTTTCTGAAGCCCCAAGTTCTGTTTCATGCTTTTAGCAAACATTAAGGTTGTGATTCATTATTTAAGAATCATATATTGAGGTAGAGAAATTAGGATTGGACTACAATGATTATTTGGGACATATCTGCAAGCAAAACATACAATTCAGAGGAAGACCTGGATCATGGTCTGTTTGACTTGCTCTACAGAAAGTATTACTGCCCTGGTAAAACATTTGAGGTTATGATGCAGCTGTATAAAGTATTAATTAGGCCACATCTGGAGTACTGTGTGCAGTTCTGGTCGCCATACTATAGGAGGGATGTGATTGCACTGGAGAGGGTGCAGAGGAGATTCACCAGGATGTTGCCTGGGCTGGAGTTTTTCAGCTATGAAAAGAGACTAGATAGGCTGGGGCTGTTTTCCTTAGAGCAGAGGAGGCTGAGGAGGGACCTGATTGAGGTGTACAAAATTATGAGTGGCATAGATGAGGTAGATAGGAAAAAACTTTTCCCCTTAGTGGAGGGGTCAATAACCAGGGGGTATAGATTTAAGGTAAGGGGCAGGAAGCTTAGAGAGGATTTGAGGACATTTTTTTTCACACAGGGGGAGGGGGGTATCAGGAACTCACTGCCTGAAAGGGTGGTAGAGGCAGGAAACCTCACAACATTTAAGAAGTATTTGGATGAACACTTGAAATGCACTAGCATACAAGGCTATGGGCCAAGTGCTGGAAAGTGGGATTAGAGTAGATAGGGCCTTGATGAATTGCACGGACACAATGGGCCGAAGGGCCTCTTTCTGTGCTGTAAAACTCTGACTGACTCCGACTCTAATTGGATTGGCACTTGTCAAGTTTATGCAGTAATGGAGTTGGTACTGTTACCTTGGTTATGCTAGCATTATGAGTAGATAAATAATTCATTTCCATGAAAGCACAAAACAACGGTTCATCCAGCATCAAATAGAACTTTCCTTATTATTTGAAGCAGACAGTTGTAGAGAATAAGGCAGTCATGGAACTCCCTGGTAAAATGGTGATTGGGATGTGTCATTTAACGTAGTGTGATGTCCAGTAGAAAATCTGGTGAATTTGCATACTTGTCACTTCTAGTGCAATTTGCTGTCCAAATGTCTCAGTTTTGTATTAATGACCCAGAGCCTGTGAAACCGCTAGTTTCTGAGCACATCTGACAGCACATAATTTTCTTCAATATGTTGCATGCCCCAGCAATAATCTCTTCTTCTCTTAGGCAGTCCCTCGGGATTGAGGATGACATGCTTCCACTCAGGTTCGATGGGTCCTGAAATGGTTAATAAGTCCAATACGTGACTTTCAGGCTCTGCCTCATGTGGACCAGGTGGTGCTTGAAGGGTCAGGCAAATGGGTTGTTTGGAGGTTTGTGTGGTCCCTCTAAAACCTTGACTTTGTTGCCTTTTTAAGAACTAACCTTGTGGTTTATGAGCTAGGCAAAAACTAGAGGTCACTCTTCTGTGTGGCAGATTCAAGGTATCTGGGTAGGCAATCCCAGGAGATATTAGCAAAATATTCTGAATCTTCACTTCTAGTTCTTACTGAATTTCATTTTGTTTTGGCCAGAGAAATATGTCGTGCAAATGATTTCAAGCATGTTTTACCCAGTCTGGGAACGGAAGGGTTAAATCCAAATTCAAACCATATAAAAACATTCTGTACCTTTTACATGGTAGACTGGTTAAAAGCATCAAATCAGACTAAAGAGTGTCATGTTAATAAGGTTTATCATATCACTATGAATCTTAAATCATGTTCAGCAATGCCTGTTTTAATTGCATTAAACTAACAATATGCTCTTTCCACTAATTAGGCCCTTTAGGAATGTCTACATTAAAGTATCTTTAATTTTCCTATGCACTGCTCATAAAACAAATCACAGATTCTCCCTATATGCACACGCGATTCAACTAAAGGCTTTTGAAAATATGCAAAATTGAAAAGACCTCTGTTTAGGTGTTATTAATTTATGAGGTTTCAGTTCATATGAAGAAAGAGAAGATTAGTTTGTACCTAGTGAGATTGCAAAGCTCTAATGTGTCAGAATTGATGTGCTTTCCTGTCATAGTCAGGTGCTGTAGCATAGCTTTTGCTAGAGAGATCTATAGAACCCAAGCTGAAATAGAAACCTGAGGAAAGTAAATATAGAGCAACAGATTGGGGAGAGGATTGCAAGGCTGGCAAGATGACACTGAACTCCGCCAAAATAAGTGCAAGTTGTTAGTGCGTGCAATCTGAACCTTGAGCTTGTGTTACTGTCTTTAACTTCCTCCTGCCTAATTTTACATTTTTTAATAGATATCGCTTTGATTCTTAATCCTTGGATGGTGTAAATCCTGAAAGGTTTACCAATATTGAGATCCCAGTGAGGTGATGTCAGTGAGTGCTACAATCTTTAAGATGTGAAGAAGTGGGAGATGTTGGCCACCTGACCAGTGGAAGTGTATTATCAGAGAGTACTTTTACAGCCAGAAATGTCAGTGGAAAGTATTAAAAGAGATTCTTTTTTACAGTCAGAGAGCAGGATATTTGCTACTTTGTTACAGTGCTCGATCTCAAAAATCCATGGCCATTTCAGCATAGTTTCGTTATCGTTTTGGCAGGAGTCCATTGAATCAACTGGAAACTAGGCCAGGAGTTTTTAAAAAAAAATCTTTATTTATTCATGGGATGTGGGCATCGCTGGCTGGGCCAGCATTTATTGCCCATCCCTAATTGCCCTTGAGATGGTGGTGGTGATCTGCCATCTTGAGCCCCTGTGGTCCATGTGGTGTAGGTACACCCACAGTGCTGTTAGGGAGGGAGTTCCAGGATTTTTACCCAGTGACAGTGAAGGAACGGCGATATATTTCCAACTCAGGATGGTGAGTAGCTTGGAGGGTAACTTCCAGGTGGTGGTGTTCCCATTTGTCTGCCACCTTTGCCCTTCTAAATGGCAGAAGTCGTGGGTTTGGAAGGTGCTGTTGAAGGAGCATTGGTGAATTCCTGCAGTGCATCTTGTAGATGGTACATGCTGCTGCCACTGTGCATGGGTGGCGGAGGGAATGAATGTTTGTGGATGTGGTGGCAATCAAGCGGGCTACTTTGTCCTGGATGATGTTGAGCTTCTTGAGTGTTGTTGGAGCTGCACTCAGCCAGGAAAGCGGAGAGTATTATATCACATTCCTGACCTGTGCCTTGTAGATGGTGGACAGGCTTTGGAAAGTCAGGAGCTGAGTTCCTCACCACAGGATTCCTAGCCTCTGAACTGCTCTAAATAGTATTTATGCGGGCATGAAAGCAGATCTGGCTAAAGTGAATTGGCAGATTAGGTTAAGGGATAGGGCAATAGAGATGCAGTGGCAAACATTTAAGGGGATATTTCAGAATACACACATTCCATCGAGTAAGAAAATGTCCAAGGGTTGGAGACACCATCCATGGTTAACTAGAAAGGTTAAAGATAGTATCAAACTTAAAGAAAAAGTACATAATTGTGCAAAGATAGGTGGAAGGCCAGAGATTAGACAGAATATAAGGAACAGCAAAGGATGATGAAAAGACTAATAGGGTGGGAAAAATTAGCATACAAGAGAAAGCTAGCCAGAATGTAAAAACAGATAGTAAAAGTTTCTATAAATATTTAAAAAAGAAACAAGTTAACAAAGTGAGCATTGGGCCTATAGAAAGTGAGTCTAGAGAATTGATAGTGGGAAACAAGAATTGAACAGGTATTTTGCATCAGTCTTCATTATAGAGGATACAAGTAATATCCCAGAAGCACCAGAAGCAGCTGTAAATCAGGAAATGTAAGGAAGGGAGGAAGTCAGGAAAATTACAATCACCAGAGAAGTGGCGCTGAGTAAATTGTTGGAGCTGCGGGCTGACAAGTGCCCGGGTCCTGATGGACTTCATCCTAGGCCCTTAAAAGAAGTGGCTAGTGAGATGATTGATGCATTGGTTTTACTTTTCAGAAACTCCCTAGGTTCGGGGAAGATTCCATTAGATTGGAAGATAGCAAATATAACTCCATTATTCAAAAAGGGAGGAAGACAGAAAGCAGGAAACTCCAGGCCAGTTAACTTAATATCTGTCATAGGGAAAATGTTAGAAGCTATTATTGAAGAAGCTAAAGCAGGGCACTTGGATAAGTTCAAGGTAATCGGGCAGAGTCAACATGGTTTTGTGAAAGGGAAATCATGTTTAACCAGCTTATTGGAGTTCTTTGAGGAAGTAACATGTACTGTGGATAAAGGGGAACCAGTGGATGTACTGTACTTAGATTTCCAGAACATATTTGATAAAGTGCCACATCAAAGGTTATTGTGTAGAATAAAAGCTCATGGTATAGCTGGTAACATGGATAGAAGATTGGCTGGCTAACAGGAAGCAGACAGTAGGCATAAAAAGGTCTTGGTTGGTGAGATGCAACGAGTGGTGTGCCACAGGGATCAGTGCTGGGACCTCAACCGTTTACAATTTATCTAAATAACTTGGATGAAGGGATGGGTGGGATGGTTGCCAAATTTGCTGATGACACAAAGGTAGGTAGGAGAATAATTTGTGAAGATGACATAAGGAGGCTACAAAAAGATATAATACGTTAAGTGAGTAGGCAAATATTTGGAAAATGGAGTATAATGTGGGAAAATGTAGAATTGTCTGTTTTGACAGGAAACATAAAATAGAGCCTTATTATATAAATGGTGAGAGATTGCAGAGCTCTGAGATGCAGAGGGATCTGGGTATCTTAGTGCATGAATCACAAAAGGCTCGTATACAGGTACAGCAAGTAATTAGGAAAGCAAATAGAATGTTATCATTTATTGCATGGGGAATTGAATACAAAAGTAGGGCGGTTATGTTTCAGTTATGCAGAGCCCTAGTGAGACCACATCTAGAGTGCTGTGTACTGTATTGGTCACCTTTTTTAAGGAAGGATGTAAATGCTTTGGAAGCAGTTCAGAGAAGGTTTACCAGACTAATACCTGCAATGGGCAGGTTGTCTTATGAGGAAAAGTTGGACAGGCTAGGCTTGTATCCACTGGAGTTTAGAAGAGTTAGAGGTGACTTGACTGAAACATATAAGATCACGAGGGCACTTGACAGGGTGCATGTGGCGAGGATGTTTCCTCTTATGGGAGAATCTAGAACTAGGGGTCATTGTTTAAAAATAAAGTGTCGCCCATTTAAAACGGAGATGAGGCGAAATTTTTTCTATCAGAGTGTTGTGAGTCTTTGGAACTCTCTTCCTGAAAAGGTGGTGGAAGCAGAGCCTTTGGGGAGAAATTTCTCCCCATCGGGCGGGCTGTTCGGAAGCGGGTGCGGGCGGGCATGGAGCCGATCACTGCCCGCGATTGGCTGCGCACTGCCATTTTACGTGGGCGGGCCAATTAAGGCCTGCCCAGCGTGACGCGCACCCAGAAGCATTCAGCGCTGCCTGTGTGGGCGGGGGGAGGAGGGAGAGTCGGGGCCTGAGCTCTTGCGCGCTTGTGCGCAGAGGAGCGCAGAAAGCTCTCTGAGGCAGGTCCGTGCCTCAGGGAGATTAAGTTCAGCTCAAAGCATGTTTAAAATAAAGAAATAAACTTATGTAGACATGTCCCCCCATGAGCTGGGACATGTTTATGAATTTTAATAAAAATTTTTATTTAATTTATAAACCTTCATGAAACCTCATCCCGCCTATGGCCGCCTGGGCTCCTCGCCTACCTGCTAACCTTAAGGTTGGACGGGCAGCCCTGAAAATCACTTTAATTAGGTAGTTAATGGCCTTAACAGGCTTTTGACAGTTCGGGGGCATGTAGCCGACTCCAATGCACGCCCGCCGAACTGAAGATCGGAATGATGCGCCATGACGTCGGGGTGCAGCTGCACGCCAATTGGAAGATTCTGGCCTTTGAATATTTTTAAGACAGAGGTGGATAGATTCTTGGTAAGCAAGGGGGTGATAGGTTGTCAGGGGAAGGCGGGATGCAGATTTGAGGTTACTATCAGATCAGCCATGATCTTATTAAATGGTGGTTCAGGCTTGAGGGGCTGAATGACCTACTCCTGCTCCTTGTTTGTGTGTTCATCTTTATAAGGCTAGTCCAGTTCAGTTTCTGGTCAATCGTAACCCCCAGGATTGTTGATAGTGGGGGATTCAGCAATGGTTTGAATTTCAAGGGGCGATGGTTAGATTCTCTCTTGTTGGAGATGGTCATTGCCTGGCACTTGTGTGGTCTGAATGTTACTTGCTACTTGTCAGCCCAAGCCTGGATGTTGTCCAGGTCTTGCTGCATTTGGACATGGACTGCTTCAGTATCTGAGGAGTCGCTAACATTGTGTAATCATCTGCGAACACCCCCACTTCCTACCTTATGATGGAAAGAAGATAATTGATGAAGCAGCTGAAGGTGGTTGGGCCTAGGACAATTTCCCCCAATTCCCATTGACTCCAGTTTTGCTAGAACTTCTTGATGCCACACTCGGTCAAATAGTGCCTTGATGTTAAGGGCAGTCACTTTTACCTTACCTTAGAGTTCAGCTCTTTAGTCCATGTTTGAACTAAGGCTGTATTGAGGTGAGGAGCTGATTGACCCTGGCGGAACCTAAACTGAACATCAGTGAGCAGATTATCGCTAAGCAATAGGGATAGAGTAGGATAGGTTGGATTATAACATTGCACAAAAGATGAAAGAGCCACCATTGATCACAAACTTGACCATCATTACAAGGGATAGGGACTACTAACGTCATGAATTCCTACACCACAGACCTTGCTGCAGAGCTGCTGTATGAGTTGAGGAGGTACGCTTGTTCAGACCATGCATACCTCCTGACTACTGGTGGTTCTGCTCCAACTGGGGACTCATGCTAGGATTGTGGTCTAGATTCCTGTAGGAGAGCCCAATTAAAAAAATAATGTTTGCATCAGCGACAGATACCCCAGATAAAATTCAGTACAATGGCTTCTTGGCTTCTGGAGTTAATTGAGCAAAGCATACACATGTCACTCTAACATGACAATCTACATATTCAACTCCGATCAGTTCCACTTTTAAATTACTTGATAACCTACGACTATAATTATAAAGCAGTCAAACATTAACATTAGCTTCCTTAGCTGTGATTTTTTTCTAGTCTTGGTCCCTAGTCCTGTGATTAAAGTTTATTGAATGGAAAGCAGGTGTTTCCCCAAAGTTGGGAAGAGAGATTTGGTCATGTTCTCACTTCCTTTAATCCTGCACATCTCCAAGTGACCATGTCAAATGCGTTTTCTCATCAGAAAGCAAGGGTTTCCTGTGATATGATTGCTGTTGTTAGGTTTCTAAAGGGACTAGATATAGTAGGCCATGGTAAGTTATTGCACCTTGCCTCGAACAGTAAAATCAGAGGACATGGGAAGGGCTTGAAGTGAGGTAAATTCAAAATTAATCTGCAGAAACAATAGTGAGCGAATGGGCAATCTATGGTGCAGGCTCCTAATGGAGACAGTTGAAGAAGTTAATATTGATTCATTCAAATGCAAATTAGATAGATCTCTTTCAGAAAATAATGGGCCAAATCTTCTGTGGGGTGACAATCACTATCGGATTGCCACTCCACTCCTATTTTCTTGTCTCAGACTTGAGCTCTACATTTCTTGCCCGGACTTCCGACCCAGGCCTGCTGAGAGATGTTCCTGGAGTCCTTCCCTTGGAGTGTAGGATTGTCAGGGGAAGTGAAGCCACGCCCCCTTTATATGGCACTAGCTTTGGGAGGGTAGTCAGTGTGTGGGGGTGTAGTAAGGAGGGGGTGGGGTCAGGGAGTTGTCGGGGTTCAGGGGGTTAGTTGGGGGTAGGTAGTGGGTGGGCATTAGGTGGGGAGTTGGGGGTGTGGATTATTTGGGATGAGGGGTTAGTTGGGTGTTTGAGGGGGTTGGGATGAGGGGGTTAGTCGGGAGGGCAATCGAGGGACGGGGTAGTCGGGGTGGGGGTTAGTTGGGTGCTGGGGCAGTCAAGGGTGTCGGAGGGGTAGTCGAGGGTCAGGAGGTAGTTCAGGAGTGGCGGGTAGTTCTGGGGTGGTGGGGTAGTCAGGTGATCGGGTGGCATAGTCGGAAGGTGCAATGGGGCGTCATGGGCAGGGGGGTGTGCTCAGTAGTATGGTTACCCAGGAGTTAGAACTCATTTTAATCCTTCTAGCTTTTCCTTGTTAACTATTCTGCTAAATATGTCGGAACAATCCGAAGTCTCTGATTTTAAATCAGAGTTTTGGAGGGTTCCAGATGCAGGGGAATTACCAATGGAAGTTGAAAATTCCCAGGCAATTCCTGTATAGTCAGTGCATGGGGACCTCCGAGGGGTCCCTGGCGCATCTCCTGGGGTACCTCCAGGATATGACCATCCGGAGACTGGAAGATCTGGGCCATTAGTGCATAAATCACAAAAGGTTAGTGCGCAGGCACAGCAGGTAATTAAGAAAGCTAATAGAATGTTATAATTTATTGTGAGGGGAATTGATTACAGAAGTAGGGAGGTTATCCTTCAGTCAAACAGGGCACTGGTGAGACCACATCTGGAGTACTGTGTACAGTACTGGCCTCCTTATTTAAAGAAAGATGTAAATGCGTTAGAAGCAGTTCAGAGAATATTTACTAGACTAATACCAGGAAGGGGTGGGTTGTCTTATGAGGAAAGGCTGGACAGGTTAGGCTTGTATCCACTGGCATTTAGAAGAGTAAGAGGTGACTTGATTGAAACCTTTAACATCCGGAGGGGTCTTTGCAGAGTGGATGTGGAGAGGATGTTTCCTCTTGTGGGAGCATCTAGAACTAGGGGTCACTGTTTAAAAATAAGGGGCTGTTCATTTAAGACAGAGATGAGGAGAATTTTTTTCTCTCAGAGAGTTGTGAGTCTTTGGAACTCTCTTCCTCAAAAGGCAGTGGAAGTAAAGTCTTTGAGTATTTATAAGGCAGAGCAAGATAGATTCTTGATTAACAAGGGGCTGAAAGGTTATCAGGGGTAGGCAGGAATGTGGGGTTGAGGTTACATTCAGATCAGCCATGATCTTATTGAATGGCAGAGCAGGCTTGAGGGACAAAGTGGCCTACTCCTGCTCCTAATTTGTATGTAATAATTTAGGGTACAATATATGCGTAATTTGAGACATGACGTATGGTAAGTGTAGCAAGGAGGAAAAAGGTGATGCTGGATCTATGGTTCCCAAAGTTTTCCAACAATGAGGTTTCCCTCAAGCCATTTCTGGGTCTGTTGTAAGCTAATTGATTAAGATTGATTGCTATGATTAGTCAATAACTCCATTCTTGTTACATTATATGATGGAACTGGCTGGTAGAAGGCAACCTAGAAGGACCTTGGGTCTTTTTTATCATCTAGCAATTCCTATGCTCTTATGTAATGTTGATAGAGGCGAAGGAACAGGTTATTAGGTTGTGTTGAAAAATGATGCATAGACTAAGAGAGCAAAATAGGGGAATTTTTTTTTATTTGTTCATGGGATGTGGGTATCGCTGATTAGGCTAGCATTTATTGCCCATTGCTAATTAATTGCCCTTATTCAGAAGGCATTTTAAGAGTCAACTGTGTTGCTGTGGGTTTGGAGTCACATGTAAGCCAGACCAGGTAAGGACGGCAGATTTCCGTCCCTAAAGGACATTTGTGAACCAGATGGGTTTTTATAACAATGGACAATCATTTCATGGTCATCATCACACTTTTAATTCCAGATTTTTATTGAATTCAAATTTCACCATCTACCATGGTAGGATTCGAACCCAAGTCAAATCTTACCTTTTAAAAGTAACACAAACAAAAAAAATCAGATTCGATAACAGATTATGCAAATGGCTTAAGCAGTTATGCATTTATTTTTGCTTTCAAAACTGAGATAACATGTTGGAGAAATAAGGCAAAGCTTGGACGGTCATTATTCTCTAGGATAGCAAAACTGGTTTGATAGTTATACATTTTAGTTTTACCATTGAAATACAAAACATAGGTGAACAAGGGGTCATTCAAGATTGCAAGATAGCAAATGTCTGTGAAGCAAATGTATATTTTATTTGTGATTGTTACACAAAGTCCAAGGTCAGCTAAAATAAGTAAGGCACCGTTTGGTGACTCTAGAGCAAACATTTTATGTAAAAAGCCTTTGTTCCTATTTGTCGTTGAACATTAAAATTGAATTGGACCACACAAGGCCCAATCTAGTAAATCAAACCAGTAATGCTGCATCCCTTCTCGTAGCTGTCCCTTATAAAATCAAGTGTAATGATAATTTATTAAAAAGCCCAAATCTTTTCTGTAGTCAGTTTGACTGAACAGTGCACAGTCAGTGCTGAAGAGCCATTGGAGATATACCTGGAATCTCATTAATACTTGCCCTCACTGAGTTCCCATCTCTACATGTACAAATGAAAATATGGCTGAAACTGGTCCATCTGAACACCTGGTTCATAAAGAAACAATGCGCTATACAGTTTTTTATGTTATCCTAAGACTGATTTTTCCAGAAAAAAGACAAATACTGAACAACACAAACAGCATATCTTTTGTGCCAAGCACGATGTAACCAGAATTGCCAAATCAACTTGATGATTTGAAAGCTCAGAAAGTTGTGGGGGTGTATGACAACCAGATTTTTATTTTAAAATGACATGGGTATTTTCTGCGTTGAAAGACACATTAAAAAATGAATGTAATTCAGAGGTACTGAGGAACGTGATCACCAATATCGGCCATGATTGATTTTGCAATAGGTTCCTGGGTATTGGTGACTTTTACTGATGAATTCAAGCCTGGTGTATGCTTTTCAAAATAATGTTTGTAAGGGTATAATTTTATTCTTAGTACTTGCAGTAATAATCTAGCCTCAGTATCCTCTTACTAGGTGAGAAGGCGGACAGTTGGGCATTGCGCATCAAGATACGTTCCTAGTTGCCAATGTTTACTGGCAGCTTGGAGACTCAAAGAGAAGCTAGTGGATTCTAATTCCCTATTGCCTGTCAAGTCGTTACCTGCCTCTTAATTCAGCATCTCTTCACAGCAAAAGTTTGGAAATAAAATAAACTTATTGCTGTTCCAAAGACTTGTACTTCTGTTCTACCAGCTTATGAGAACTCTGGTCTTGTCAGCTATAAATTCCTGCTGACAATGCCCTTTCAGCTGTTATGCAGACCTCATTGAGCTCTTTGTCAACTCTATTAGGCATAGCAATAAGTTGGAAATGATACATGGGAACTAGATGTTAATGCAAAACTTAGTTCACACCCTATCACATGTAGTTTATTGACAAGAATATCAGCATGGGCTGGGAATTAGAGCATATCACCTTACACTCTTGAATCCACCGACCATGTGTAAAAAGTGATATCAGTTCAAAGCCAAATTGGTAGGCAGGAAGCAACTTCTCATCTCAATGAGGGGAAACAGCTGGAATTTTGTCTGACACAAAGCAAACTGTCTGGCATGAGGCAAACCTCATACCAGCTGAATGTTTGCTAAAGTGAAAAGACAACTTGACAAGGGTAAGACACAAAATAGCACATGAAAAATCAAATTTCAGAAGGTAATAATTTGTACATTTTCTGTTTATGAGGCTACTTTCATTTCTCAAAGAGTGTGTACCCATAAAGGTATAGACCAGAGAATGTCTCAGTGCAGTTGTATTTCAGAATATGGGGAAAAATATACCAAATTAATTTGTGCAAGTCAAAAAATTAAGATAATTAGATAAATACAAGTATAGTCAAATTGGTCCTTGTGGCACCTGTGGCACTTCATCAAGTGGCTAATTCTTCATGTCTAACCATAGGCAGTGAGTGTTGATGGGCTATTTAACCTTTGGGGTATAATAGACAAGCTTACCCTGTCATTACTTCTGTCAATTCATCCTTGGGCCTAAAAATATGACTATTCCCATGTTGCACCCTTGATTTTGGACTTTGAACCTCATTTCCATGAAGTGGACGAAGTCGGGAGGGTGAGAGGCAGCTCACCAAGCAAAGCACGTTTGAAGACTAGGCCACTACCATGATAGGACTGACCATTAGGTAAGTGAAGAAGCGGGTAGCAAGATAGCAATAGCTGAGCTCTTGTGGGTGGGGGATCAACAACTGAGGCGGGGGGTGGGGGGGCGGGAAATCATGAGAACATGAGAAAGGTTATTCCGTGCCTCATATCTGTTCTATCTTTCATGGCTGATCTGTAATCTAACATGCCTTGGCTCCATATGCTTTTATACCCTCCACTAGATAAAATCTATCGATCTCAGATTTAAAATTATGAACTGCGTTAGCATCTACTATTTTTAGAGGGAGAATGTTCCATACTTTTACCACCAGTTGTCTGAAGCAGTGTTTGCTAACTTTTCTCCTGAATGGTTTAGGGGAGGGGGCTTGGGGCGGATGAGGAGAATGCTAGCCTGAGTGGCAGCTCTCGCATTCTTTTACTATGGGAATGAGGGGAAAAGCATTATGACCTCACATTCAGCTAGGTATATTTTAAGAAAATAGAGTGAGGCTATGGAGCTGTTTTATATTCCAGATCTTATGGGTACCAGAGGCCAATGTAGATCAGTGCGGACAGGAATGATGGCAAGTGCAACTTGGTGCATGATAGCATATGGGCTGCAGAGTTTTGGATGTGTTGTAAAGGTTTGCAACCTAACATCAATCCAGTGAGCAGCTCTTTTGCATTTTAGATCTCATGAAAAATCCAAAAGGCCAGTTTAATGAGAAGCCAACATGTTTCTAAAAAAAGGAAAAATGTAATTTTTAGCAAATGCCTAGCTCAGTACTAAATGAGGGGTGGGGGGTGGTGGAAGTTATGGATGGAGAACTTAAGACTTAACGAACTATGTTTAATTTAAAAAAAACTTTGAGCAAAATTTTGCCGATATAATTGAAATGAAGTGTTCACTGGACTGTTCCATTAACATTGTGTAATTGTAAAACATCTTGCCCTTCAAAACAGATTTAATATATTTTAATGACTAATATCTAGTAAATTCAAGTTTTGTTATCCTTTATCATTGTTTGGTCATGCAGCTGTGATTTTGACTGTATTCTGGCTGACCGACAGGTACAAAAAAAGACTTTATTAAATTTCAGTGACTCCATGAAAACTGAGGCTGTTTTGTCAAAGTTGGTTTTGTTTAGGAAAGTAATTTTGAATTAAGTCATCGGCTGTCCCTCGATTTGGGGATCACTTAAGTGATCAATGAGTGATTATAAAATGGAATAATAATAATCTAGCCTCAGGCAAATGTTACCTATGTGGATTGATACGAATGAAAACACAGTGAGGGAGAATACAAAAAGTAAACAAAGACTGTGGTAATGACCTTGTGCAAGCAGCAGAGCCACACACACAGTCTTATCCAAATATTCACTAAATGCAAGTCATCTGAGTACATCATTAACCCACTGTACAAGAGGCATCTTCACTTCCCCTCAGGGTCGAAAATTTCAGTATGCTCCGAGAGTATCAGATCAATTATCTGGTTCTGGTATACCATGAACACTGCGATGTTTGAGGTTTCCTTCTCAGGCCACATAAGAGTTGGTCCAAATACGATGCCTAAACTCTGCGATGACATGAGATTCACCAATGCTTTTGCTATAATCCTGGAATTTTAAAAAAAAGGGCAGAGAAAAGGAAGATGATTAAATACTGGTTTGTTTTGGCCAGCAGCAAGAATAAACTATATTCCAGTGTTTAGGTGAAGCTTGGGCTCATAACAATGAAAGATCTCAAAGCTTGGAGATAGAACAATTTCAGCTATTCTGATGTTAGCATTAGCATCAGCTCCATTCAAGTACAGAAGAATCAAAACCACAATAAATCCCTTTTATATGCAAAGCTGTTCAATCTCAATCCAGGAGGAGCTCCCCCTCAATTTACCAGATGAACAGAGATATTAAGCTAAAATTTATTTTAAGAAAAACTTATTTAATTGTTGGCACCAAATATGGACAAGTACATGCTGAACAATGCATGTTAGAGACATGGAGAGTTGACATTGTTTTACAAATGTTAATTACAGGCCAGAGACATATTATAGAGCACCTCCGTGACTTCTTCACTTTCTGTGCCAGCCATCCTTATGGTTTGCTGAGGTAGAATTACTGCCAATTACTGTGCCAAATTATGAACATATTGCTACATGCACATGGAATTCGGTTGAGACTGTTCAAACTTCCGCCTGAGATCTTTATAATTGGTTTACACAGGAGACATTTATCCTATCAATTTTTTCCCACATTACAACAGTGACTATTCTTTAAATGCACTTTGCTGGCTGTAAAATGCTTTGCAATATTTTGAGGTCTTGAAAGGTGCTATTTAACCAGAAGTCTTTTTCTATCTTCTTTTTTATTGTTTTGGAGGGAATTACATCCAAATCCCAGAGTGTGAGGAAAATTAAACCAACTGCACACTAGCTCACTGTGTTCTCGTCAATACTATCAATATATTCCCACGATAAAAGATCAAATGAATTACAGATGACATTGTGCCCTGGATTTTACACTGTTGTACTTTAGTGCCCTAAATCAGGTAGTATATCAGTGAAAACAGCAGTAAAATTGTATAGGGAGGTTAATGGATGCATCCCCATCCCATCGTGAACTTTCTTCCCCCACCCAAGGCAGAGAAGCTTGTATGGAAACAATAGTGGGTGACAGTATTTTGACACAGGATTTACCAGGAAAGTCCAATTATGCTTTTTCTGGAGGGAGAAGGTCCAGAAAGGGACATTATCCCTTATTCTCAGGCTGTAACACCTGACTTAGGGTTTGGCTCAGACCAAAACTTTAAAAATAATTTGAACATTTGATCTTTGGGAAACTCTGCCCCCTTCACGTGGGACCTCTCTGCTTCTGGTGTTGCTGCAAGTATTGTTAGCACTTTCAGTTAATATCCAGAAGCAAATCTATTTCCACAACCCACAGTAACCCTAGATACCTCAGTCAAAGGGTTGGGCTCCATTTTAGTGGTGAGATCCCATTGGGTGCCCATTCTGTGTGTTTAAGCAGACCTGAAGAAGGAAACTGATTTGGGGTCCTTATGAGGTACCACCCAACACCCCTGCGAAGGGATTAGAAACATTCAGCACAGTACCTTTAGGCTTGGGGTTTTTTAAGTAGAAACTCTTAGAAATTTGATTATCTACATTTAAAAATCAGAATTTTAACATCAGTGTGAAAACCTGGCTGTGTTTGGTTTGATCTGTAGTCTGTGTAATCTTTTAGACCCCATACAGTCTTTGGAAACATAATTTTAATGAATAAAAAAAAAACTTACTTATATCTCAGAAATATCTCAAAGTGTTCATGTACAGTTAATCACTTTTCAAAAATGCAATCACTGTTGTTATGTAGGGAAATACATCACCCCATTTTACACACACCAAGCTCACACAACTGCAGTAAAGATCAATTACACCAATGATCTACTTTTGGGTGGTTGGAAGGGGGTTGTTGATTAGGACATGAAGAAAATTCTAATTTTACCAAACAGTGTTATACTGTACAAAAACAGAATTACCTGGAAAAACTCAGCAGGTCTGGCAGCATCGGTGGAGAAGAAAAGAGTCGACGTTTTGGGTCCACATGACCCTTCAACAGAACGTTCTGTTGAAGGGTCATGTGGACCCGAAACGTCGACTCTTTTCTTCTCCACCGATGCTGCCAGACCTGCTGAGTTTTTCCAGGTAATTCTGTTTTTGTTTTGGATTTCCAGCATCTGCAGTAGTTTTTTGTTTTTATCTCAGTGTTATACTGTAGTATCGTTTAGTATTTGAATAGTGAGACAGGGCCTAATATTTAATCTGTAGGCCAGCACCTCCAATGCAGCACTATCTCAGTACTGTGTTGGCATTGCAGCTTGCATTATATACTCAAAGCATAGAACTTGGTCTGAACCCATAATATTTTGATTCAGAGGTGAGATTGCTACCAACTAAGCCAAGCTGACACACTGCTACTGTATGTCTCTGTCATACAGTGTAGTTACTCTGCATTTATCAATTCATATCTGGCGGCAAAAACTGAATGGCACAAACTCTCTTAAAATAAAATTCAGCTTAAGAAAATTGCTTTCTTCCTCTAGCAAGCTAAAGTGATGTCAAAGGAGATTTAACACCTCAGTCAGAGGTGTATGTACAAGATTCATTCCTGCAACATGCAGCTATGAAAAAGTAACCATTACATTGGCTATACAGGTCAAGTATCCTTTATCCGTAAATCCGAAAACCGAACACATCCAAAAACCACATTTTTTGAGCCTCATTGACCTTTAGCACAGGAAGCCTCTGACCCAAGCCGACACGACCTGAGCCAACATGAACCTTGCCGCCCACACCTGACATGTAGTGTGGGAAGTCTGTGACTGAGCCAACATGACCCTCACTGACTGGACCCGGCCTTTAGCTGGGGAAGTCTAGTTGTTTGTCTGTGCTATTTACCTTGCGAACCCTCTCCTACAAGCAGAATCACAGATGGTGCCACGGGTGGGAACTTATTACAGGTACCCTGTGTTTATTATTCAGTGGCACATGTTATTTTTCTAGCCATTTTATTTACTTTAGACTATTGATAGCCTAGGCTTCAGCTATTGTGATGTAAGTAGACCTCGGCCTATGTGTAGTATCCGAAAACTGAAATTATGTGAAATCCAAAATGCTACTGGCCCCGAGGGTTTGGGATAAAGCATACGCGACTTGTATATGCTTCAGCTGTTGGCGTATCTCCCGGATTGTAAATTTTATGAATGCATTTTCAAGTTTTTAGTTAAGATTTAAATAAATAAATAAAATCAAATTGTATCAAGACTATTTTCTAGATTATATAATAGAAGCAAAGGATAATAAGAACAGCAATGTGGCCCATCAAACAGCGACTCTTTAATAGTATCTTATGTGATTTGGCGTCAAAAGTTTTTTTTGCTCATGGTCCTGTGATGCACCTTGGGATGTTTTACTACATTAAAGATGCTTTATAATTGCAATTTGTTGTTGTTGTATCATGCTAGAGGCTGCATAACATTAGCTCCTGCGCATCCATTCAAATCATGCTTATTTCAAGCTAACTTTAGTCAAAGAGCATGACAACGGCATTCTAGTTATGATCTGAAACAATTTTAATGCAACACTTTTATTTTTTAATCAATTTCTTCAGAGGATGGCACACAGAATGTCAGTTGGAATGTTGAAAAAACATTTTCACGTCAGGTTTCATCTGCGGGACAGAATCGAGAAAATAAAGGAAACCAGTCTTTCAAATACTGTGTGCGTTTATGCCGATAAACAGGCTGAGGTTATTAGTCCCTATTATGCATTTTAAGAAAGGCCATTAATTACAACACTAGGGAAAATGATCAAAGCTAAGTGATTGCCTCCTGATGGGTACTGATATTTGGAATTTTCAGATGTGGCCCCATCTGGCATTGTGTGAACCAGCCTGAGAAGGTGAAGTGAAAAATCAGTGACACTGGCTAGACACCCCTTGATTTAAATAATTGCTTATACTGCAGGACCTCGCCCCAATAAGCTCACTATTCTGCATGTAGGCAAAGATGGCCATCCATACGGCTGACTTGGATTTGAGTGTAAAATGCTCTTGGGCACAGCACACGGGTAAAGTAACATTAATTAATGAGCTAACAATCTCAGGCTAGTTCCTGGTGGGTTTGAGTCTATGGCACAAAGCTGTCTATAATTCAATGTTAATTGGCACTAAATTGGCAGTCTTGCTCAAAGAAGCCTCAAGGATGGTGAGTGCAAGTGCCACATTAAAGCACAAGTTATGCTGGTGCTCTTGTAAAATTAGCTATGTATTGGTGGGCAATGCTGAGCACAAGTACAAGATGTGATAAAATCGTTATGTCTTTTGGTTTTCTGAAGTTCAAAATAATCACACTTTTAGACTCAAAGGCTGGAGCTTCATCGCGTGTATTTCTTATGGCTCACCGTGTGGACTGATACATTGTTGCTTGGCATCTGACTGCAGTGCAGCAGTACATGTGGCACCCTGGATGTACATTCTCATAACAATTAGTTCCTAGTTCTTTATGAATAATATAACAATAAAACCCAAATGTTCCAGTTTTGAGTTTTTGTTCACTTTGTTGAACAGGAAAATCTCGTTTTCCTCCTTTTTACCAGGCTTAATGACCATTTGGCCTATAGTCCAGCCCTTTTACTGGAGGACAGAATCCACTGCCACTAAGGGCACATACATCAATAAATTGAAAGTGTACATTTTAAGTTTGAGAAGATTTGATATATTATGGTGGTAGATATTGTGGACTTAACACTTTATTTAAATAGATAAAATTAGCTGGACAAAATAAGAGTCAAATTAGCTGGACAGACCATTTCAGTGACCATAGCTGTTTGACTAATTGAAGACATTATTAGACTACTACATCTTGAATTATAGGAAACTTTCATAATGGTATATAATGGAGTATAATGTGGGCAAATGTGAAATTGTCAATTTTGGCAGGAATAATAAAAAAGAAGCATAATATCTAAATGGTGAGAGATTGCAGAGTTCTGAGATGCAGACGGATCTGGGTGTCCTAGTGCATGAATCACAAAAGGCTAATATGCAGGTACAGCAAGTAATTAGGAAAGCTAATAGAATTTATCATTTATTGTGAGGGGAATTGAATATAAAAGTAAGGAGGTTATGCTTCAGTTGTACAGGATACTGGTGAGACTACATTTGGATTACTGTGTACAGCATTGGTCTCCTTATTTAAGGAAGGATCTAAATGTATTAGATGCACTTCACAGAAGGTTTACTAGACTAATACTAGGAATGGACATGTTGTCTTATGAAGAAAGATCAGACAGGCTAGGCTTGTAGAGGAGTTTAGAAGAGTAAGAGGTGACTTGATTGAAACCTTTAAGATCCTGTGGGGTTTTGAGAGGGTGGATATGGAGAGGATGTTTCCTCTTGTGGGAGAATCTAGAATTAGGGGTCACTGTTTAAAAAAAAAAGGGTCACCCATTTAAGACACTTTTGAGGAGAATTTTTTTTCTCTCTGAGGGTAGTGAGTCTTTGGAACTCCCTTCCTCAAAAGGCAAAGGAAGCAGAGTCTTTGAATATATTTAAGGCAGAGGTAGATAGATTCTCGATAAACAAGGGGTGAAAGGTTGTTGGGGTTATGTAGGAGGTTACAATCAGAGCAGCCATGATCTTACTGAATGGCGGAACAGGCTCACAGGGCTGACTGGCCTACTCCTGCTCCAAATTTGTATGTTCACATGGTGTGTTGGCAATGGTGATACAAACACTTGCTGCCAGCACCATTCTCACCTCAAATGGAGGAAAATGCACTGGAATAGGAGGAACTGGGTTAAGGCATAAATAAATAAAGCCTTATCCCTCTAAAAAAAAAATCCATAAGATGATGCATTAGTTGCGGACATTTTAACAAACATTTATAATAAGAAAACAAAACATTAATAAAGAAAACACATTATGTATTTTGAGTTATAAACAAGTCTGAAGGGGACCAGATGTGCTTTAAAAAAAAAATGGAATAACATGCTGTTGTTAGCTGCACAAAATGTTCCATGTGGCATTTATTGGCAAATGATAATGAAAACAAGAATTCAGGACTCTGTAAACAATAAAAGAATGCTTGAATAAAACACAAAGGAGGAAACTCTAAACTTGACTAATTTAGAAGGTGTATCAATGACAAAAGTGGAGAACTAGAGCTGTATTTGTAATTGCATTGCCTAAATGTTAAACATCTCATTTTGCCTTTGGTAGCAAGTTAATGTTACAGATTGTGACTCCTCTTCAGTATAGAGGCTTATTGATTACAACAGTTGATAGCCAAGCTCATTGAAACACATGCTTGTTAATTGCACGACTGTATCTCTTCTAAATGATCACATGAGCCTTTCCTACATTGTAGATCATATTTTTTGCTGTTCTAGGTACCAAGGGTTGCTGTTCTTCATATGGAACAAAGACCTGTGGCAATAGATACTGTGGTCTATTAAAGTGTTCAATGCTATAGGTTAGTACTTGTTCAGGAAGAACAGGATCAAAGGGTAATTTGTGATTCCACCAATACGTCATATCTATTTGGCTGCTGTTCAGTGAACCAGCATTATACAGTAAAATCTTTATTATCTGGCATGCATGGGGAATGAGTGGGTGCCAGTTAATCAAAACTTCTGGTTATGAGAGTTCCATTTATCAATGGGATACAGCACAATACTTGTAGCATGAAGTAATATGCAAGTACTCAGGAAGTAAAGAACAATATTATTTTTACTTCTAATCCTCAACAGTACATTAAAACATAAATTAAAGTATGAAACAATACAGTATACAGGTATGGGCTCCAGATAACTTTGTAATTGTTTCCAGTTGGTGAAGGATTGATTCATATTAGGGGAACATCAGAAATTCCGGTTAGCAGAAAATTCCGGTTGGTAAGGTGATGGGTAACACAAAGTTTACTGTACTTCCATTTATAGTGCTCCTCAAGTGAAAAAATAAGGTATAGGGGAAAGAATATTAAACACTGTGGGGGACAGCCATTTTGAATTATTTCCCAGTATGCTTGGCATGCTAATAGCAGCTGTTCTTTTTGGTGAGTGCATTCCTAACATCTTATACATGGAATTAAAAAGAAATACTTTTTAAAGCAATTAATCTTGTTGGCCTCAGCATTTGGGAGATATGGATTGTAAAGCTGTCCCACACGTGAAAGAAAGTAGGACATACATTTACTTAGCACCTTTTTACGGCATCAGGATGTTCCAAAGCACTTCATAGCCAATGAAGTACTTTTGAAGTGTGGTCACTGTTGTAATGTAGGCAGTCCGGCAGCCAATTTATACACAGCAAACTTCCACAAATAGCAACATGATACTGACCAGATGATCTGGTTTTTCTCAGTGATGTCGATTGAAGGATAAATATTGGCCAGCATGCTAGAGATAATCCCCCTGCTCTTTGAAAAAGTGCCATGGGATCTTTTCCGTTCATCTGACAGGGGAAGTGGGGCTTTTGTTTAACTTCTCATATGAGAGATGGCAGCACAGCGCTCCCTCAGTACTGAACTGGAGTGTTAGCTTTGATTTTTGTGCTCATGTCTCTGGAGTGGGACTTGAACCTACAACTTTCTGAATTAGAGGAAAGAATGCTACCAACTGGGCCACAGATGTACGTTGTAAATCAGGAGACTAATTTTAGGTCACTCAGCGATGTCATAACTAATTTTAATTGTATTGAAAAATGCCTGCTTTCAACTTATGGTAATGGCTATTTGTTAGAAAGAAGAAATACCAATTTTGCATTTAAAATATCAGCTGACTGAATTTGCAATCAGTTTGGAAGAGAAGTTTAAAAATATACTTTCTTCTCTTGACTCCCTTTACTCTCTGCAGAAGCCTTGCTGAGATTCCAGTTCTGTTGGTATGCCTCTCCCATTTCCTCATTCCCCATGATAATTTCTCCCGTCTCTGCTTCTGAGGGACCAACATTTATTTCACCTATTGTCTCTCTTTTTATATATTTATACATTCAGGTGCTAGAAATTATTCTGAACGTGAGTTTGCCCTAGGAAAGGCACAGGGCAGAATTTAATCCAGGCTGGCGGACCTGGAAGTCGAAGGGATTCCTAAGCGGATCAGAAGGGGCTGGCTAACCACCATCAAGTGGCAGCTGGCCAACTAGGGAAAGTGACGTGTGGGGCCCATCCAATTACATGGCTGGGATGGGCCCTTTTGCTGCTCCTGGCTGTCTGATAATGGTGCCTCTGGTGCTTGCAGAGGCCCCCCTCAGCACATTCCTCCACTGCTCATGTGTACAGAAAGTTTGTTTCAACATGACTAGCTTTCACTAATTGGGGATCTGATGGCCTGTGATCCTCACTCGTCACTCATGTAATTCCAAAAGGTGCACTTGATAGTGTTCAGCAGCATGCAATTAACTCTTAACTGCCAACTTAACAATCATAAATGGCTTCCCTCTGCCATCTTGCCAGACATTTAATCCTTCTGTCAGCTTCCCCCATCAGCATTCCGACTTGCCCACTTCTGCACAATTCTTTGGCCGTGCCCGCCATGAATCCCACTTTGACGTGCTTCATTAAATTCTGTCCACAAAAATGCAAAAACATGACAGAAAGTATGCTCCAAGGTTATTTGATGCGGCATCGGAGGCCTTGGTGCAGGAGGCGGACAAGAGGAGAGAGGTCCCCTTTCCACAGGGGACCACAAAATCCTCCAGACAGAGACCTGGAAAGGCAGTGGAAGCAGTTAGCCTTCCCAGTCAACATTGGCAGTGTAACCCCACAGATCTGATACAGTTTGGCAAGGAGTTCAATGACCTTCTGTGTCAAGGCCAGTGAATGCATCTTCAGATGCCATATTCCACCGCCTGCCCCACACACTGCTCAATTCATCACCTCCTCTTCACTCATCTCCCACCAATCTCTATCAAACCTGACTCATAATTCACATAGCTTCATTTCACCCTCATACACTTAGCACTGCTGTAAGCCTAACACCCATATCTCACAGCTTCCACACATTGTCAGATATTGAACCATGACAGGCATATCATCCAAACATATTGCACCACACTCACCGAATCACTTCCCTCTCTGCAGAACAAGATGGTGCACAACTGCTGGCAGTAGCACATAACCAGCGGGAGATAGGCATGGCTTCACACTGATGAAGGAGACAGTGCTTGCCTTTGTTGGAACAGCCATGATAGGGGACATGGTCAGCTGCAGGGAATCATTGAAGATAACAGTACGATCATACTTAATTCTCTTTACCATACCCCACAATCTCTTCTAATTTATAAGCTGCAGATGGCCTTGGCATGCACTTCTTGCTTTCCCCCCAGGCCCCGTCCACAATCCACCTCCCATTCATGGGATGCAACTGTCGCAGGCAAGGCCTGTTAGCTTAATATTTGTCACAGGGAAAATGTTGGAAGCTACTCTTAAAGATGTCACGGTAGGGCACTTAGCAAAATTCAAGGAAATCAGGCAGAGTCAGCATGGTTTTGTGAAAGGGAAATCATGGATTTAACCAATTTATTGGAGTTCTTTGAAGGAGTCACATGTGCGTGGATAAAGGCAAACCAGTGGATGTACTGTACTTAAATTCCCAGAAGGCATTTTATAAGGTGCTAATCAATGGTTATTGGTGTAGGGGGTAAGATATTGGCATGAATAGAAGATTGGCTAGCCAACAGGAAACACAGGGTGGCCAGAAATGGGTCTTTTTCTGGTTAATGTGATTTTCTTTTTTAGTCATTCATTGGATGTGGGCTTCGCTGGCTAGCCAGCATTTATTGCCCATCTCTAATTGCTTGTGAGAAGGTGGTGCTGAGCAGCCTTCTTGAACCACTGCAGTCCATGTGGTGTAGGTACACGCACAGTACTGTTAGGGAGGGAGTTCCAGGATTTTGACCCAGCAAAAGTGAAGGAACGGTTATATATTTCCTAGTCAGGATGGTAAATGGCTTGGAGGGGAACTTCCAGGTGGTGGCGTTCCCATGTGTCTGCTGCCCTTGTCCTTTTAGATGGTAGGGTCTGTTGGTTTGGAAAGTTCTGTCTAGGGAGGCTTGGTGAGTTCCTGCAGTCACTTTGTAAATGTTACACACTGCTGCCATTGTGTGTCAGTGGTGGAGGAAGTGAATGTTTGTGGATAGGGTGCCAACCAAGCAGGCTGTTTTGTCTTGGATGGTGTTAAGCTTCTTGAGCATTGTTGGAACTGCACTCACCCAGGCAAGTGGAGTGAATTCCATCACACTCTTGACTTGTGCCTTGTAGATGGTGGACAGACTTTGGGGAATTAGGAGGTGAGTTACTTGCCACAGGATTTCTAGCCTCTGATCTGCTGAAAAGATTGAAGGTATGATATCTAAATCATACCAAAGATAGGTAGGAAAGTAAGATGTGAAGGGGACATAAAGAGGCTACAAGGGAACACTATAGGTTAAGTGAGTGGGAAAAGAGCTGACAAATGGAGTATAATGTGGGCAAATGTGAAATTGTCAATTTTGGCAGGAAGAATAAAAAAGAAGCATATTATCTAAATGGTAAGAAATTGCAGAGCTCTGAGATGCAGACGGATCTGGGTGTCCTAGTGCATGAATCACAAAAGGCTAGTATGCAGGTACAGCAAGTAATTAAGAAAGCTAATAGAATGTTATTGTTTATTGAAAGGGGTATTGAATATAAAAGTAGGGAAGTTATGCTTCAGTTGTACAGGACACCGGTGAGACCAATCTGGGATACTGAGACCAATCTGGAATACTGCTAACAGTATTGGTCTCCTTATTTAAGGATGGATGCAAATGCCTTAGAAGCAGTTCACAGGAAGTTTACTAATCTAATGCCAGGAACAGGCAGGCTATCTTATGAGGAAAGGTTGGACAGGTTAGGCTTGTATCCGCTGGAATTTAGAAGAAGCAACTTGATTGAAACATAGAAGATCCTGAGGGGTCTTGACGTGGTGGATGTGGAGAGGATGTTTCCTCTTGTGGAAGAATCTAGAACTCAGGATCGCTGTTTAAAAATAACAGGTTGCCCATTTAAGACAGAGATGAGAAGAAATGTTTTCTCTCAGAGGTTAGTGAGTCTTTGAAACTCCTTTCCTTAACAGATAGTGGAAACAGAGTCTTTGAATGTTTCAAGGCAGAGGTAGATAGATTCTTGATAAACAATGGGGTGAAAGGTTACCAGGGGGTAGGCCGGGAGGTTACAGTCAGATCAGCCATGATCTAATTGAATGGCAGAGCAGGCTTGAAGGGCCGAGTGGCCTACCCCTGCTCCTAGTTCGTATGTCCGTATGTTCATATTAATTGGCCATGCTTAATTGCCCTTCAGGAGGTGTTGGTGAGCCACCTTCTTGAATTGCTTGCAGCCAGGGCAGGGAGAAAGGGTAACACAGGTGCCAGCTTGTCAGAAGGCAAAGTTGCACATGGGTTGTGCTGCAGAGGACTCAGCTGAGAACTTCAATGGGACAGCAAAGTAGAAAGAGGCTGCTGGGTATGCAACACAGAAATACTTGCTGAATAGGCAGCTCTGCCGGAAAGCCTGTGGTCAATGTCAAGGAGCCTGGAAGAGTCCAGCATCGATCTTGCACACAGCTTTGCACGGAGCTTGAAGCCCATGCTTTCCCTCATGGAAGTGGTGGTCAACTCCATTAATACACGTGTTGACCAAACCCTGATGCAGCATCTGACAGCTGATGTCTCTGCTTCAATTAGAGGACAAGTAGAAGCCACACAATGTCTGAGTGCTGCAGTGGAAGCTCAGAGTTGAATGAATATTCAGCTTTGTGAGGTTAACACCAGGCAGTAGCTCGAGTGTTGAGGTCGAGATGCCATCGCTAGAGTCAAATCAGTATTACAAGTTGACTGATATATCAGCTCTGCACACTTCTGAATCATGCTCCCCACGTCCGCACAAGTGACCAACCCAAAATAGTGTCCAGTGTGGCCATCACCAGAAGTGAGTCCATATAGCACGGATGCCATTTTGGACCCAAAGCAGCACTCAGAGAGCCAGAAAATACACAAATAAATTTACAGCCACAAAATCTAATTGGATATTTTGTAAATATTAGCTGCATATTTTAGTGACCAGTAGTACCTATAGAGTTAAGACAAACAAATGAGAAATAAACTAACTGGTGCTTCAGTATATATTTAAATAAAAGGTAACTGAAAGAAAGCTTGCACAAATCAATTAGATTACATTACTGGCATCCTTGCAACATTGGAAGGAGATAAATATACAAGGCAGAAACAAAATAATTTGTCAAAGATAAAATATGTGGGGTGTTCTGTTATGAACTGTATATGAATCCCAAAAATACATGCCAAATTAAACACAAACAGGATACTACTTCTTAAAAATTATAGCCTAATAGCACTAAGCAAGAATTCATCTTTACAGAGCAAGGCTTTGTACACCCATTAGTCTTTTGGCAACGGACAGAAAAGTAATATAAATTTAATAACATAAAAGAGGAGAAAGGAAATGCCAAAGCTATTCCTTGTCAAGCACAACTGGAAAAAGCAGTGATCCATCAATTTAAGATTATTATAGAGACAATCTATAATCCTAGGCTAAAGATGCTGGAACATAGAATCATGGACCATGGTCTCTTGCAATGTGTAATATTTTCCAAAGGCCAGTTGCTAATTCAGTGAAGCCATTGCAAGCAGTAGTCATGTGCTCACCTTACAGCGAATTGGAAACCCTGCTGCCTAATTAAAGGCTGCTGCTTTTAGATGTACATCACTAATTTGTGGGATGGGAATTTTTTTTTAAAGTTAATCTACAGGTCAAACAAAAATGGTTTCCTGTTGAGTGACAACAACCCCCACATAATCCTGAGACTGTAAAACTTTGTTTGAATATTGTGCTATGCACATCAAAATGCCTTGCAATTTGTAACCAGTGTTGCAATTAAACTTTGTTGAAAGTATCAACAACAACATATACTTATACAATGGTTTTTGGGTAAGAGAGCATCTCAGCAAGCGGACGCTGAGGGCATGAAAAAATTAATCTGAATTTATATGATTCACTTATTACACCTCAGGACATTCTAAAGTGCTTTACAACCAAAGAGTCATTTGAAGTATAGTCATTATCATGTAGGAGTAAAAACAAAAAGCTAAAAGCTACTGCGGATGCTGGAAATCCAAAACAAAAACAGAATTACCTGGAAAAATTCAGCAGGTCTGGCAGCATTGGTGGAGAAGAAATCAGCAATAATAAACTTATTTACTGATTTCTTCTCCACCGATGCTGCCAGACCTGCTGAGTTTTTCCAGGTAATTCTGTTTTTGTTTTTATCATGTAGGAGTAGCTGGTAGCCAATATATACACAACAAGGCCCCATGAATGAATAACCAGTTAATCTGATTTTGGCGTTGGATGAGGGAATTTGGGAGAATTCCTTGTGTTATCAATGCGGGACTTTACAGGATGTTTTAAAATGTCTCCTTTAACTAAAGGTGAAACAAAATTATTTGGCTAGGAGGGATGGTGGTCATACTAAACCTCTGCCCAGAGACAGGCCCATATGATCTTGTCATGAGAAAGAAACCCAAACCGATACCTACTGAAAATCAAAGGGGCAACACAGGCAGAGCTAGACAAAGCAGATTCTTCTGCATGGAATCAGGATCTTGGTAGGAATCCATTTTTCTTTTCGAAGGAAAGGAACAGAACAGAAGGAACTTTTGGAGATTTAAGGACAATAAGTCGTCGAAGTGGGCCTCGCTGGTAGGAGTCAGATATTGGAGATTTAGGCTGAGTGGACTGAATTTTGAAGGACATTGGAATTTACAACTTGGAATGGCAGGGTGACATGAGCCTGTCAAAAGTTGGGATTAACTTGGGATTCATTCTTGTAATGCTATATATTTGCTGGAAGAGTGGTGTGTAGTGAAAGGGCCTGTAAGACGTTTCGCGATTGCTTTAGTTGGTTAATACAAAAGCACCTTTTCTTAAGTTTGATCTATTAGTTGCCTATTGAGTAATGTTTATGATGTTTTTGTTTTTTTTTACAGTAAAAGTCTTAAAATGTGAAATCTTGTCCTTTGATTTATTTCCATCGGTCATTGGGAAATTCATTAAAAAAATAGTTATTGGTCTCGATGGGGATCGTAACAGCAGCTATTCCTCAAATAGTGGAGACACGAGGAGAAACTTTTTCATGCAGCAAGTGGTTAAGATTATTATTGACTGCATTCAAGGTATTCAAGAGGGAATTTGATTATTACCTGAAAAGGAGGAATGTGCAGAGTTACGGGTAGAAGGTGGGGTGTGATGCTTGGTGAATTGCTCATTTGGAGAAGTGGCACAGACACAACAGCTGAATGGCCCCCTTCTATGCTGTAACAATTCTGTGGCTCTGCTATTTTGTAGTGTCATAGGATCTTTTAAGTCTATACCAGCACACAGACAGGGCCTCGATTTAAGATTTCATTCAAATGATGCCCACTCCAATAATGCAATACCTAATTGTCAACCTAATAGGACTTAAAAGACAATCTTCTGACCCATAGGTGAGAGTGTTACCACCTGTGCCAAACTGACACTATCAAGGAGGAATTGAGATTTAGTCAACTGAACACAGGATGAAAGCAAATGTTTTTGGCAAAGAATTGGAAATGCTAGCCACTCAATGCTGGAAAATGGGCTCCCATTGTGAAGTTTGCAGAGTGGGGACTATTGATTGCCTGGAGGGTAAATTTTCGCAGAGGTTATCTTGCACATCTGCTGTAACATTGGCAGAAGAGCTGGAGGAATCTCAGGGCAAGTGTGCAGGCACCATATGTGCTATTTTTCTAGGGTTCAGAAGGTCTTGGATTATTTGTACTATTAAAATTTGTACTATTGAAATCTGTGGCAATCTGAACCAATTACAGTCGTGCCTGTTGGAAACTAAATTTAAGAAGTAATAAGAATTTTGGTACAAAGAATTTTTCTCATTTATCTAAAAGGTTAATATTGAAGATCTAAAATGATCTCATTTTGGAATGAAAATTGAAGGTTGAACTTTAATTACAGATGGGATACGAATTACATCTCCATATTTTGATAAGAGAACAAAACCTCACTTTCAGAGCATCTCTTGATTTTATGCTAGGATTTTAGATTATTGGATTTTTACAATTCTCCAGTTATGGAAACATGTGTGGAATAAATGACTTATGGAAAGACATGAAGTATTTTCTTTATGGGGACTGAGCACTTATTCTGCCCAAACTGACAGTCCTACACAATGTGCACATGTGAAACAACGCCTCACAAAATCAGTTCTGAAGGAGAGTCATAAGGGCTCGAAACGTTAACTCTGTCTTTCGCTCCAAAGATGCTATTAGGCCTGCTGAGTTTTTCCAGCATTTTCTGTTTTTGTTCCTTACAAAATCATGTCATTAAATATCAAGTTCCATTGGCAAGTTGGATTGGGGTTACACAAAAGTGAAGCTTTCCAACTGAGAAACAGGTTATAATACAATTATTCAGTGGAACATCTGTCAGCTGCTATGGGAGCTCAATGGTTGAGCGACAAGTGAATGGGAAGCCTCAGCTATAATTTGCACAGCCATGCTTGAATGAGGAACCTGGTGTTGCAGTAGTAGAAGACTAAGACCGGGATTTTCGGGCTCCCCCGTGGTGGGACCCGCCGTGGGAGATTCGGCAGCCCAGCCAAAAGCCCACTGACTTTTGGAGGGACTGGACGATCCTGGCAGCGGGTGGGGCTGGAAAGTCCCACCCCAGGCGGCTGTAAATAGGTTCAAATTTGTTTAATTGGGAAAAAGATAAATTGCTGCGGTTGGTATTCTCTCTATGGAGAGAATTCTCCCCCCATTGGGCCCCCCGTTGTGCAGGGGCAGGCGCGGACCTGATTGGTGTCCTCAATAGGGTCCGCGCTGCCATTTTACGTGGGCGGGCCTTGCGTGATGCGCGCCTGGAAGCACTGAGCGTTCCCTGTGCGGCCGGAGTCAGGACAGAGGTGCCTCAGGAAGATAAGCTTTAAGTTTTAAAAAATTTAATAAAGAAAAAAAAAATTTAACACATGTCCCCTCATGTGACAGTGTGGCAGCTTTCTCAATAGCCTTAATTATTAATTAATGGCCTCAACAAGCCTTTGACAGTTCGGCGGGTGCGCAGCCAACTCGGCTTTGCGTCTGCCGAACTGAAAACCTAAATGCCGCGCGGTGACGTCGGGATGCACGCCCAATGTCACCCCACATAATTTAACACCTTGGCGAATGGGCCCCGCCCCTGTTTGCCGAGCTGAAAATTCTCCCCTATGTGATTCTGCTGCCATCAATGCCAATCAAATGAAGTAACATCATTTCCTTAATTTCAGTTGATACTAAAATGTTAATAGGCATAAATTAGAAGCTGTGGGCCTGCAACTTTGCAATGGGTAAGTGCCACTCCTTGCTGGAAGTGCCCAATTATGAAATTGTCCCTTTATTTTAGTGAACTCTTTCATTATTGGCCCGGGTCAGTGGCGATCCAACTTTCTCTGTGTCAGTTTGTGCCTGGCGCCAAGTCTTCACCAACAGTAACGTTATCAAGCAGAGTAAAAGCCAATCACATTGAAAAATGACCACAGACAGCAAGCCAGGAAGTTAAATGCACTGATTATTCCTTACTTTTCATGCTTTTTGTTTTACAGAGAGCAAAATAAAGATTGGGGCATATACATTAGAAGCTAAAATATCATAAACAAACTTTTAAAAATATGTTGAATCTTTGAAATCTTTTATCATAATGGGAAAAAAATATAAATACACAAATATAGAACTAGTTTCCCATGGCCAGGAAGGTTGTTCAGGCTAATTATGGCATAGTGTGCTTTTAAAAATCCAGATACATTTCATTAACAAAGCACAACTTTTTCCAGGGTTTTTAACAGCGATATTAGAGCATTAAAGGGGAAGTTCTTGGCAGTTCAGTGACTTTGAGATGATTGCAGTCTGCAGGGACTTCACGGCCAGGGTATTTAAGTCAGCGAGCGGGGGGGGGGGGGGGCGGGGGCCCGCTCATCAGTGCGTAAAATGGCGTGGTGTGATGTTGGGCGGAACTCCCAATGTCACCCCTCGTCATTTCAATTTGCAGGTCGGCGGGGGCGCAGCCAAATCAGCTGTGCGCCTGCCAACCTGTCAATGGCCTATTGAAGCCAATATAAAAAGTAATTGAAATAATTAATGGACCTGCCCGTCCAACGTTAGGGTTGGCGGGCAGGCCAGGAGCCCTGGCGGGCTTCAGAAAAAACATGAAACCTCATCCATGAGCGGGATGAGGTTTCATGAGGGTTTTAAAAAATTTAATAAATGTTTGATTAAAAGTGATGGACATGTCCCAACTCATGTGACCGTGTCACATGAGTGGGGACATGTCAGGGAAATTTTATTTTTGCCCCTTCACTGTTTTTAAACTTGGTGCCGATCTCCCTGAGGCAGCACTTAGCCTCAGGGAGACGAATGCGCTCTTTCATGCGCATGCGCGAAAGAGCACACTTTCGGCTGAGGGATTCACCCCCGCCGCACAGGGAGTGCATAGCGCTTCCTGGCGGACGTCACGCTGGGCAGGCCCATTAAGGTCCACCCACGTTAAATGGCAGCATGCCCCCATTGATCGGAGGTGTGCCCGCACGTGCCTGCTCCTGCACTTCCCCATTCTATAGAGAAGTGTTAAATCACTTACAGAAACTCCTGGGGCTGAGTTATTCGGCTCCATTTCGGTGGGGACGGAGCCGTAAAAGGCGGCGAGACATTCTAAACCTCATTGGCTTCGGCGGGAACGTAAAATCCCGCTGCCGTAAAATTTCGTCCCTGGGTTTTTCAGTCGGTGTGCAGGGGCGGGCCCGACTTGCCGGCGCATAAAATGACACGAGTGCGTCCCGACGTCATCGCGCTGACTCGCGATGTTTCGTTTGGCGGGCGCGTGCTGGAGTCGGCTGCGCGCCCACTGATAATTGATAGGCCTATTAAGGCCATTAACAAATTAATTAATGTCATTGTTTACACTTAAGGTTGGCAGGCTGGCGAAAAGGCCAAGCGGCCTTCACCTTTTTTAGGAAACCTCATCCACGAGCAGGATGAGGTTTCCTAAAGCTTTTATTAAATTAAATAAAAAAATTTCTGAAATATAAAAATATGTCCCATCTCGTCTTCCCCTTTAATGCTCTAATATCACCGTTAAAAGCCCTGGACAAAGTTGTGCTTTGTTAATGAAATGTACCTGGATTTTTAACAGCATACTATGCCATAATTAGCAGTCACATGAGGGAACATGTTTAATTAAATTTTCAATCCATTTATTGATTTATTTCAAAAGCGTTTCAATCTCCCTGAGGCAGCTCCATGCCTCAAGGAGACTGAAGCGCTCTTTCATGCGCTTGCACGAAAGAGCGCTGGCCCTGACTCTCCCTCCTCCACCCACCCACACAAGTAGCACTGAGCGCTACCGTTTGCGTCTTACGCTGAGCGGGCCTTAATTGGCCCACCCGCGTAAAATGGCGGCGTGGAGGCCGATTGCGGGCAGCGATTGGTTCTATGCCCACCCCCACCCGCTCCCGCCGAGCCCGCCTGCTGACTGAAAAGTTCAGGCCATGGATTTCTGAGTTATCTGCACATGTGTGGACTCTCGAACTTGCTGTCAGTTTCAGAGGAGTAATGATGATGAACGCTGATAGTTTTGTCATCATCAATACTGCAAAATCTGGACCATATGTTCAAGTAGCCTGAAAAAATGTTGCAGCCAAATTAAAGCCCACAATTATCTCTTCAAGGAGGAAATATTAGATTGTTTGGTAAGTTTACGTGAGCTATAGATATATCTGATATGTCATTCTCTGTCTCAGAATAACATTGTCAGTACGGAGATGTATCTATTAAGATAATCATAAAATTTAAATGAATTGTACCAGAAAGGCTAGGCCTAACACATTTTGTTGTCTAATCTCTCTTCATCTATGACAGACTTTAATGCATGAAATCTTTGCCCTCTCAGGCCAGCTTTGATCATTTTCCCATAATTACACTGAATGAGGAGTGCTTGTACTTTTGAGTGAAGTAACCATTCACACTGTATTTTTTAAATATCATTTTAATCCAGTTTAAAGAGCAACAGCATAAATCTAAGGCTATTAGAAAAGTTATAATGAAGAAAAGACCATTTCCCCCATTGAAGTATCCCTCTAACTTTTGATATAGCATGTAGAGGACAGCAGGAATCTTAAAAATTTGTGGCAGAAAACGCTGAGACTATACTTATGAGTATAATGAGGATCACTACATTTACATTAATTTTGAAATTATGCATTTCAACCACTTCACTGCTGTTCAGTGCTGCTAGACACTAGCGCATCATAGTATCCGTGTGAGTAATTCATGCTTCTATGCTCACAATTGCCCAGTTGAAACTAGATAGTCTGTAGCTCCATGGAGAATTTACATCCATGCTGTTTAGTTGGCTTTCTACTATTAATAATTAGGTTTTTCTGTTTAATTGACCATTGAACTCAGCTGCATTAACTTTACGGTCCAGAAGCATATTACCTCACAAATGCATACCAGATAGGTCACAAGTAGAATCCATGGTCTGATTTTACTAGCGATGTGAATCTAGAATATTAAAGTATTGCACAAGCTTTATAATTCTAATAGGAACATCGGAACAGGAGCAAGCGATTTAGCCTCTCAAACCTGTTCCACCTTTCAATGAGATAATGGCTGATCTGTAACCCAACCCCATATAAACTACCTTTGCCCCATATGCTGTTGGATTGCAAAAAAAATCCATCAACCTCAGAATTAAAACTAACAATTGATCTAACATCAATTGCCATTTTCTGAAGAGCATTCCTTAACTTCTACTATTTTGTAAAGTGTTTCCTAATTTCACTCCTGAAAGATCTGGCTCCAATTTTTAGACTATGCTGCTAGTTCTGGATTCTCCAACCAGCAGGAATACTTTCTCTCTACCTACCCTGGTTCCCATAACATCTTGAAAACTTTCCATCAAATTACCTCTTAATCTGCTAAATTCCAAGAATTACGACCTTAGTATGTGTAATCTCTCCTCATAATTTAATCTTTGGGTCCAGGAATCATTCTGGTAAACTTACAATGCACGTGCTCCAAAGGGCATGGTGCGGTGCCCAGAACTTCCCAAAGTACGCCAGGTGTGGTTCAGAAAGGACTTTTTTAAATATCTGATGCATGACTTCTACTCCCTAGTATTTTAATCCTCTAGATATAAAGACCATAACATGTCAGCTGAAAATATGAGTAAAGCCAAATGTATATTTATATAGTAGATGAGGTTAAGTTGTTCCATTAGATTTGTGAACAGAGAAGGTCCTGAAACATAAGTTCTGGAAATATGAGCTTAACTCAAATGAGTTACATGTACTGATAAAGAGAGACCTGATGTTTTATGCTGCACTTGCTTGATATATGCAATTCAGCCTACATACGTAAACTACTGTGCGATTTTCAGAATAAATTTCAATGGTTAGCAGTAAATTTATGAAACATTACAAAAGGCAAGCAGAGAAAATACTGTATTAGCCCAGCTAAAGTAGTAAAGTGACAATTACTGGAGGATGAGATGGCCAAGCAGATTTGGTTCAAAATTTGTCCTTGTACGGAATATTTTTTTTTGTTTATATTGCACTTTTCCTGCAATGAGACTGGCATTGCAGGAAAACTGGAGATTCATAATTAACATAAGATTGTCAAACCATAGTACAGATTAACTGTTTAAGTATTTGATTTCCATCAATTAGAATTTAATTTGATTTAATTTTGCTTTAGTAATCCTGACGTTAAATGCAAGTTTTGTTTCCATGTATTTCAGTGAATATTCTTAAACAGTGTATGTACTTTGATATCACAATTGACTGGTCAAAGTTACAGACCCTGCTAGAATCAGACTCTTGTGAAAGGAGGCCATTTGGCCCATTCTGCCTGTCCCAACTCTTTGGGCAGAATATTACGCTTGACGTGCGGACACACCCAAGCGTCAAATGGCACGCGATGACGTCGGGCGTGTGGCCCAACGTTATCACGCAGTCTCACGATATTTCGTTTGGTGGGCGCGCACCGGAGTCGGCTGTGTGCCTGCTGATAATTAAAAGACCTATTAAGGCCATTAACAATCTAATTAAATTCAAATTTACGCTGCCCATCCAACCTAATGTTTGATGGGCAGGCGAAAAGGCCAAGCGGCCTTTACATTTTTTAGCAAACCTCATCCACGGGCAGGATGAGGTTTCCTAAAGCAAATAGACATTAAATGAAAACTTTATTTTTGAATTAAAAACATGTGACAGAGTCATTAAATTTTTATTCTCTTCATCTTTCTTTTACACAGTGCTTCAATCTCCGAGGCAGCTCCCTGCATCAGGGAGATTGAAGCGCTCTTTTTCGCACACGCGTGAACTGCGCATTAGGCCCGGCTCTCCATTTTCCCTCCACCCGCACAGGCAGCGTTGAGTGATGCCGCTCACGATTCATGCAGGGTGGGCCTTAATTGGCTTCCCGACTGCCCCCACCCACCCCAACTTAGCATCCCCGCCAAAGGCAAAATCTTGCCCTTTGAGAGATTTGCTCAATTTAGTCTCACGCTCACAGCTTTTTTCACCGTAATCATATAAATTAATTCTCTTCAAATACATGTCCAACTGTCTTTTGAAAATACCTATGGGCAAAATTTTCTGCCTGTCGGGCAGGTGGGCTGGAGAAGCGGGCCCCGCCGCCATTTTACGTGGGCGGGTCAATTAAGGCCCACCCAGCTTGACGTCCGGCGGGAAGCAATATCCTGTGGGGGCGGGGGGGATTCCCCAAAAGCGAGAGTGTGCTCTTTCGCGCATGCGCACAAAGGAGCGCACATCTCCCTGAGGCTAAGTGCGGCCTCAGGGAGATCGCTTTTACGTTGAAAAATATTAAAAATAGAAAAAAAATCCCTAACATGTCCCCCTCATATGACAATGTCACATGAGATGGGACATGTTCATAATTTAAATAATAACTTTATTAAAATTTTTGAAACCCTGCATGAAACCTCACCTCCACCGGAGGATGAGGTTTCATGTTTTCTCTATTTGCCGCCGGGGCTCCTGGCCTGCCTGCCAACCTTAAGGTTGGACGGGCAGGTCCTTTAATTGTTCCAGTGATCCTGTCAATGGCTTCAATTGGCCATTGACAGGTCGGCGGGCCCGCAGCTGATCTTGCTGCGGGCCCCGCCCCCTGCTCGCTGACGGCAAAATTCTGCCCATAGAATCTGTTTGCACCACCCTTTCAGATCTTTCAGATAATGTGTTCCAAATCTTAATGGCCCTCTGTGTCATATGGACTCAAAATGCTCTGTTTCTCTCACCATAGATGCTGCCAGACCTGCTGAGTTTTTCCAGCATTTTCTGATTTTATTTCAGATTTCCAGCATCTGCAGTATTTTGCTTTTATCTTATAGTTTTATATATGTTCAGTATAATTCCATGCCTTTTACATTTTATGCCTCTATTTATAAAACTCAGGATTCTATATATTTTATTAAAAGCTTTGTTAACCTGTCCTGCCACTGACGCACAGTAGCAGCAATGTGTACTATCTACAAGATGCACCGCAGGAACTCACCAAGGCTTCTTCAGCAGCACCTTCCAAACCCACGACCACTACCACCTAGAAGGACAAGGGCAGCAGGTAGATGGTAGAATACCACCACCACCTAGAAGCTCCCCTCCAAGTCACTCACCACCCTGATTTGGAAATATATCGCTGTTCCTTCACTGTTGCTGGGTCAAAATCCTGGAACTCCCTTCCTAACAGCACTGTGGATGTACCCACACCACATGGACTGCAGCAGTTCAAGAAGGCAGCTCAGGCACCACCTTCTCAAGGGCAACTAGGAATGGGCAGTAAATGACACAGACTTGACTGGCTGAATGGCCTCATTCTGTGCTGTAACCATTCTATAATTTTACATGGCTATTGAGTAAATTGATCTTCCTCATGTTGTTGGCTTCAGAAGCTCCCCAGTAATCCCCTTAATTCCACTAATAGTATAACATATAAATCCCAATTTTTCACTTCTGTGGACAACCAATGCAGGGATTTATAATAGTCTATTGGCTGTGAACTAGCTTTTCACTGGCCAAAAGTTGATGGCCACCAAAAGGAAGGGCAGTACCTGTGGTTAAAGCCATTCACAAGGTCAACTGACATAACTAAATAGCATCCTGTTTGTGAAACAGACGTAGTGAAGACAGGTCTCCTGCAACAAGTAATTGCGACAGATTCTGGGTAGTGACAGGTGTGGACATTATGCCTCAAATTTATAAAATAGCTAATACATATGTGATAATTCAGAAACCACCCAGGCCAGGATAACGTTGTGTTATGTACTGAATTCCTGCAAACTTGTATTCGAACACTTTTTCTATGTTATCATAAAACATTGCCAGCTTGATGGTCTCAGTGATTCTAATCATTGATTCCTGTTGTGACTACATTCTTCCTTAAGCTTATGCACTTTCTGTCAAGCTGAAGTTGACTTTAAGAGTTCCATGCTGTTAGTTAATCACTGCCAACCATCCCCTAATCAACTAATAAATCCTCAGAATAGGGAGGTAGCAAGACTAAATTCTTGCTGAAACACCAGGCACTCATTCCTTTGTATTCCTTTCTGTATGAATGAAAACCTGGTGTTATTACAACACAGTGTTCCCATGCCAAGGTGTCATTCTTTTGGAACCATTTTTCTTCTCTTGATGAATAATGAGTTAGATGTTTGAATTTCATCATAATATATGAGCCAATAACAAAATCATGGGAAAGTGTAATTTTGAAATTTATACTTTGTGAGAATTCCATGGGTGAAATCCTCCCAGATTTGCACAAAGTGGATGTGTAAAATGATGTTTTATCTGCCGGCTGCAGTGATGGCTTTTCACGCCGTATCATCTCAAACCTGTCTCACTAGTTGTGCATTCCCAGGAAACATGCCATTTCGATGGTGGGCGGGCTCTCTTTTGCCCGCCACGCCACCACCTTGCCGCTTCATCACGCCTGGCGCAACATTTAAAGTCCAGCTGCGCGCACACATCTCAGTGCTTCCAGTCCACAACTACTGCAGGGAAGATGTCCACGAAAAGCAAAAAGACTGGAGTCCCCCCCCAGGTTTAATGACGTGTCACCGGAATGCCTTTTGGATGCTGAGGAGGCCAGCTGCAGGGTCCTCTGCCCCTGCTCTGGCAGCAGGACGGGTAGCGGCATCATCAATCCAGCATGGCAGGCAGTGGCAGCGGTGGTCGACACCAATGCCCTGCAAAAGAGGACAGCCACCCAGTGCCACAAGGGGATGAATGGTCTCATCCATTCCGCCAAGGACTCATCGCTCACAACACACATTCTCACAAATCCATCACATCCACAGGGATCTCACACCTCAAAGGACACCACTGACTCTAACACTGTTATGTTCCTTCTGTCAGGTTGCTTTGCTTGCAAACATGGTTGCACATCTATCTACCGGTGGGTTAGTTGGCAAACAATATACTGTAGATGCAGAGACCAATAGAAGATGAAGCACATGCTGTTTATTTACATGAGCAACAGAGCACGAACACAATGTGTGCTTCTCAAACCAGACCCTATTCTAAACTACTGATTAACATTGTAGCCCTTGCTACACAGAAATTTGGTAATACAGTCACGTGATCAATCTGCTCACATTCTCTTAAAGGTGTATTGCACCTCAGATTACCACATCCCTCCCCCATTACTCAAAAGTACAATTTACAATCTTTGCAATATATCAACTATATACATAAATAAATGACTTACAAATTCAGACTCTCTGGAGGGTCCTTCAAATGTGTAGAACATCGTAGTTCTATGACTTTGGATGGTTTATCCGAGGCCTCCCTCCCAGGAGTCGTCTGTCCATTAGGCTCTCCAGTAGGAACCTGTAAGTTTGACTCTTCTATTCTTTCAGGCTGAGCAGATCCTACAGTTATTCCCAAACTAAGGGGAGTTCCTTCCATATGTGGTGTATGCTCGAACGGGAATGTTGGATGCATTATTTCTTGTAGATCTGTTTCCCTTTTCCTGAGGTGATTTATGTGTCTCCTAATCATCTGACCTTCGACCGATATGTGATAGGACAGGGGTCCTGTCACAGCACTAACTTCACCTGATAGCCATTTGGGCTCATCTCCAACATTCTTTGCAAAACCTGTGTCTCCAACAGCGAAGTTTCTTTTATGACTGTGGTAATCATGTCCATTTTTTGGGCATCCTGACTTCACTCTACCCTCCCCCTGAAATTTGGCCTTATGAGACTCAGAAGTGTCCTGAGGTGGCTCTTCATCAATAACTCTGCGGGGGCAATACTGATGGTCGTGTGTGGTGTAGTGCTATAGCTGAGCAGGAAACGGGAAAATCTAGTTGCAAGAGAGTCACCATCCAGTACTTTCATTCTGGACTTGAAGGTCTGGGCTGCCCTCTCGGCTAAATCATTGGATGCTGGGTGGTATGGTGAGGTCTTAAGATGTGTTATGCCATTGAGACTCGCAAATCTTTGGAATTCCCCGCTGGTGAATGCTGTTCCATTATCAGACGCCATTATCTCTGGTAACCCATGTATCGTAAAACTCTGACGCAATCTGTCTATCATGGCGGCAGATGTGGGTGATCTCACCTTGTTTACATCCATCCACTTCGAGTGAGTGTCTACAATCAAGAGGAACATTGCGTTCAAAAAAGACCCCACGCAGACAACCTGGAGGTGGACCCATAGCCTTCCTGGCCATTCCCAGGGATGCAGTGGAGCAGAAATGGACATTATCTGTACCTGTTGGCACTGCATGCAGCTCTTCACCAAGCTTACGATTTCTGTGTCCATTCCTGGCCACCATAAGTAGCTGCAGGCACGCATTTTCATTCTAGAGATGCCGGGGTGAGCACTATGCAATTCAGTCAATAATGGCTTTCTTCCTCTCGGAGGCACAATGACTCTCGCTCCCCACAGCAAGATGTCATCCTGGCAGGTGAGCTCATATCTCCTATTAAAATAGGACTTAATTTTGTCCGACTTTGGTTCGTTAGACCATCCCTGCAAGACTTGTTCCCTGACGTGAGACAAAACTGGATCGCGGTTTGTCCACTCTCTTATTGTTTGGCATGTACTGGTGACGAATCCAGAAAGTTTAATAGCGAGACAAGTTCTTGAGGAAGTGGGACATTCACGTTGCTGCCTTTTAAAGGTAATCGGCTCAGTGCATTGGCATTTGCAACCTGGCTTCCCGGGGCCAGTGAATAAAAGCCTTACCTTTCCCAAACAAGCCTAGTAGTGGCTTGTGATCGGATACAATGGTGAAGTGAACATGTATGTATTGGTGGAACTTCTTAATGCTAAATACAAAGGATAAGCCTTCTTTCTCTATTTGTCAGTATCTTTGTTCTGCCACACAGTCGTTGGTGTCGGGCTCCAGCATCTTCTGCTCCTTGGATGTCTGCGATATGAGGCCCTGGCTGGTAAGTCCCGACTTCTGCACGTCACACTTGTCAAGACGTGTCCTGTAATGATGTGTTTTCCTGCCGACGTGGGCGAACGATCCAGTGGCGGTGGTGGGGGGGGGGGGGGGGTGGGGGGAGCGGGGCAGGGTGGGGGGGAACGATTCCCGTGGGCTGGCCTTATGCTGATGTATCAGAATGAGGTTCCCTATCGTGGCCTGCCATTGGCGGGCTGAGCAGACGATCACAATCTGCTTTCACACCGTCATGAAACTGATTGTGCCATATTGCCTGCTCACGTCACCAAACACGCCTGACACCAGTGGGCACGGAAAATCCCGGCCCATGTTTTTGGTGGCAATGAAAAACTGCCAATCATAATAATGATCATTTGAAGTTTTTAAAGCAGTTAATAAGATACCATCACTAATGTTGAAATATCCGTTTTTCCAATTGTGGAGTTTGCAACTTTTGTAACAATGGGTTTAACAAAAATTGAAGTAATCCTAATTTATCCAAAATGCTTTGCATGTGCTAAGGCACATACTTATAGTTGCTGTATGAGAATTGTTTTGAATTACTATTAGTCATTGTTATTAGTCATTATTCATCAAATCTTTTATGTTATAAAAGGGACATAATAGTCAAGAATACATTTTCTAAGTTTTTACCAATTTTGTTTTGTTATTCTGCCACCACATCCGATAAACCTATCTCTGCTCCACATCGGCATTTTTGGCCAAGCTTCCTTACTCTTTGTATATTATTAAAATTTCCGATTGCCTTTTACATGTCAGAGTATGTATACACCATAGCATACAGGGCTACGGGTCAAGTGCTGGAAAATGGTATCAGAATAGATAGGCGCTTGATGGCACAGACACGATGGGCCAAAGGGCCTGTTTCTGTGCTGTATAACTCTACGGGGAGAATTTTCATGCAGCATGCGGGGGTGGGCCCCTCACGCCGACATGTAAAATGACACGCGGTGACGTCGGGCATGCATCCCGATGTCACCGCTCGTCATTCAGATCTTTCATTCGGTGGGCACACGCCGGAGGCGGCTGCACACCTGCCGAACTGTCAAAGGCCATTAAACATCCAATTAAACTAATTATCAACACTGCCCGTCAAAGCTCAAGGCTGGCGGGTGGGCGAAGAGCCCAAGCGGCCTTCACGCTTTTCAGGAAATCTCATCCACGGGGAGGATGAGGTTTCCTGAAGGTTTTATTAAACAAATAATTTTTAAAAAAATTCATAAACATGTCCCAGCTCATGTGGCACTGTCACATGAGGGGACATGTCTAAATAATTTTAATCTTTCTTTTCTTCAAACTTTCAGTCTGAACTTAAGCTCCCTGAGGCAGCTCTGTGCATGTGCGAAAGAGCGCAGGCGCTGACTCTCCTTCCTCCCCCCCGCCTGCACAGGTAGCGCTGAGCGCTACCGGGCGCGCGACATGCTGGGCGGACCTTAATTGGACCGCCCACGTAAAATGGCGGCACGCAGCCAATTGCGGGTGGCGATTGGCTCCGTGTCCACCCACGCCCACTCCCGACTGGCCCGCCCGACAGGCAGAAGGTTCTGCCCTATGAGTATAGTCCTTGATGTTTATGTAGTAAAGCGTATCCCAAAACAGGGATTTAACTAACTTTAGATCTGAAACAAAGATCAGGTTGTTAAATATGGTTCTGACAAAATTATGGTATTAATTTTTAATTAAAGTAAAAGAAAATGAGCTATACCACCTGAGATGGTAATTCTTTCTAATGTCCTGTTATATTACAGCTTATAATCACTATTTTGCAATTTAAATAAACAAAATATACCAGCTAATTAAAACAATATTAATTCAGATAGAATAAAATTAATGACTTCAAATTTCCTCAGGTTCTGTGGATGACTTTTGATGTAAAATGGTTGGGAGAGGACAGGTAGGATAAGGAAATTGGGCAAGACCCAGAAATTCTGGGCAGAATTTTGCCCTTGGTGGGCGTGCGAGCCCCACCGGCTCGGCAGTGGGCAGGCAGCCGAACCCCACCGCTGAAATGGGGCCCGCCGCCATTTTGAGTGGGTGGGCCAATTAAGGCCTGCCCAGCAGTCTGCCCGACAGGAAGCACTATGCACTTCCTGTGCGGGGGGGGTGAGGGATTCCCCATCTGTCAAAGTGCGCTCTTCCGCGTGAGTGTTGTCTCAGGGAGTTTACTGACAGGTAAAAAACCTCCAAAAATAGAAAAATATTAGAAGTATTAACATGTCCCCCTCAAGAGACAATGTCACATGAGATGGGACATGTTAATAACAAACACATAAACTTTATGAAACTTTTAAAAAATGGACATGAAACCTCACCTCAACCAGTGGATGAGGTTTCATTTATTATCAGGGTGCTGGGGTTCCTGGCCTGCCCGCCAGCCTTAAGCTTGAATGGGCAGGTCTTTAACAATCTTAATTAGCCTTAATTGGCCATTGACAAGTCGGCGGGCGGACAGTGAAATCAGCTGTCCGCCCGCCTTCCTAAAAATTTAAAGGGACCGTGATGACGTTGGGGGTTCCTCCCGACGTCATCCCGCGTCATTTTTCCGTCGGCGAGCGGGCCCCGCCCCCAAATCACCGATGGGAAAATCCTGGCCTCTGAGTCTCTATTCCAGTGATTGCAGGTAGCCAAGTGTGGAAAGTACAGAAATTCCATTCACTCCATTAATGGCCTGACATCTCCTAGTACTGTATTTTGTTTCGCCACTGCCCAATGTGCGTCGGTACTGGCACAGATGCCCACTGGATTAATTGAAATTTTCTGACCCCAAGTCTCTTCTTCATAGGATGTCCTGAGGTGGTGAAAGGTGCTACATAACTGCAGGTTTGTTCTTTCTTTCTCTACAGCTGAGCATGGTTTGAGTAGTTAGTAGGGAAATAATTCACAGTAAACTGGTTCTGCACTTTAAAGCATTGTTGCTATTGTGTTGATATTTTGAACCATTGGTTAGACACATTAATGCCACATCAATTGGTGTTAAAATATTCACGTTCCAATTTGACTCATCAGCTCAGAAGTTGCACAAATACTGTTTTAATGAGTTTTACAATTATAAAATGATTATCTTTCTCACTTTTTACTAATTTTCATAAACCGGTTTTTGGAGGCAAGTGCTAAATATCAAATAATAGTCTACTGATATTATCCCCTTTACTAAGATCAGGCATAAATATAACCTAGAATTTCATAACCTATATAAAATCTTTGTAATTTCCAGTCACAGATTTATGCCAGAAATGAGCTAACAATGGTACTAGCTGCATGTATTCCACCTGCACTTTATTTTAGATGCATAAAAGTTTCAATAACATTTTGGATATAGACCTTGTAGCTACGAGCTGAGGTTTTCCACTGCTGGGCTCATTTATTTGCTCATTTAAGGCAGAAAATTACAGGCTGACAATTGCAACGTCAGACAATCTTGTCCACATACTCTGTTCAGACTTTTTGTCACTCACAAATCTTTTCATTAACGGTGCAATTCTTATTGCGATATTTCGTGGCCCGTACAACCTTATGGTTGGCGGACAGGCGAATCGGCCAGGGTGGCCTTTACATTTTTGATGAAACCTCATCCAAGGGCGGGATGAAATCTCCGTTAGGAAATAAAATAAACAGAAGTATCTGGGGACAGCGTTCCTATGAGGCACGCTTTCAGGTGCTTGATTGTGCCGCATGGACATTTTTTCCTGCTTTATTTTATTGTTTGCAGCTCCCTGAGGCAGCTGTCTGCCTCCAGGGAGCTCTCTCGCGGCGCTCGCCCGTGCCCGTGGTGACATCGTCGCCCGCCCTCTTTCCGCCCCCACCCCAGCAGCGCTGAGCTTTGCAGCAGACGTTTTAGGCTGGCTGGCCGCTAATTGGCCAGTCAGCGTGAAATCGCGGTCGGAATCCCGTTTCCCAACTGCTCCCGGGCCAGCTGATTGCGCGTGCCTGAGGAGGGAAAATTCAGGCCATGTTTTTTCTAGCCCCCCCCCCCCCCCCCACCCCCCCACTCCCCCACTGCTCTCTCTGCATGTTTTTTTCCTACACAGACGAGTGCGAATACACTGAAAATGCAGTGAAACAGTTCTGTGTTTCTTTTCTTTTCGTTGCTGTTGAACAAGTTCTCTCCTTCTGTTCATCTTGTTTTAGTTTGCTGCACTTTTTTTTTGTTTGTTTCTTCCTTCCCTGCTATCCTTCCTTCCATTTGTTTTGACAAAATGGCTGACAATTAGCATTTCTGAGGAATTGTTATTTTTTTTTAATAGGCAGGGTAGTTGCTGGAACCCTTGCACAAAATGGCTTGGCTGTGCATCTGGCCTCCTGTGAGGGCAATATCCCACTGTTGTTGTCAGGTAGGTGCACCAGTGTCTACAGATCTGGTTAGGTGCATTGTGTGGACCGGCTAATCAGCTGGTGCTGCCTATTGACTGTCCAGACAGATCTTCATTCTTATCATGTTACATAAATCGCAGCATATTGCAACTGGGATTCTTTCAGAGGCTGTCTTACATTACAGTTAGTCACACCTTCACATAGCACATTTGTGCCATTTTGTCTGCTACCATAGCCTTCTTTTGGAATTCAACTCTCTGCGTGTACTGATTTGCTGTCAAAATGAAGTATGGGTACAAAAACATAGTGGTTATGTTACTGGATTCATAATCCAGAGGCCTGAACAAATGATTCAGAGACAGGAGTTCAAATCCCATCATGGGAATTTCCGGCTGGGAAATTCAACTTCAGTGAATTAAATAAATCTGGAATAAAAAGCTAGTATCTATGAAACTATCAGATTGTTGTAAAAACCCATCTGGGTCATTAATGCCCTTTAGGGAGGGAAGCCTGCCATCATTACCTGGTCTGGTCTACATGTGACTCCAGACCCACAACAATGTGGTTGACTCTAAACTGCTCTTTGAAATACTTTAATGAGCCATTCAAGAAGGCAGCTCACCAGCACCTTGTCAAGGACAATCAGGGATGGGCAATAAATGCTGGCCTTGCTAATGACACCTAAACCCTGTGAATGGATAAAAAAAAGTGAACATCTGATGGTAGAAGCAGGTTTGAAGGTACCGATGAATGTGTACACAATTCCTTTGATGCAGCCAGGCATTCTTGATATCCCTCTATTCATCCCCTTCTTCTCCCTCCAAAAGGTTTCATCTCTTTGGAAATCCGTTGGTGGCAGAAATGGAACAGTAAAATAAAGTAGCTGAACAACTTTTACAAAGGCTCCTGAAAGACCGAGTAATCTTTGCAGGTGGGAACTTACACCAATTAGTTTTCCATCCAGAAATGCGTGAATGACACTCACCCGAGAGAACTGGTAAGCAGAGTGATGCCACATTTTCCCTTGTTACACCTCATAACCTTTGCAAACCCGAGAAGAAATCAAAGCACTGTATTTATTCAATTCATGTCGGAGAGTTGCAGGTTTCAGAACAACTAAGTTTCCGCCAGATTGCGGTGCTCTTTTTCAGTGCAACTCACCAGGCAGTGGAACAGGTCACGTAACTTCAAGCATCAATTATGACCGGTTCAGATTGAGATTTTTGATATTTTGCGCTAGTTTTGAAAAAGTCAACTGGAATTTTCTCGAGCCTTGTGGCTTTGGAGGCAGGAGCGTGAGGAAATTTGGAAATTTGCGCATGGGACCAGCTCCCCAACCTGTTCCTGCCTCTGTGTGTTTTCCTGGAAGTGGATTAACGGTTCAACAGCAAACTGCTCAACTGTGGTGGGAAACCAATCAGGGCAGGGAATGATCCAATTAACTGCAATCTAGCTGCATGAGTTTTTCCTGGGATGCCCTCACCACCATACCGCCCCCCCACCCCCCAACCCCTGCCACCTCCCTGTATCAAAAGTCTGGCAATGAATTGGAGTCATTAGAGTCAGCTTCACAGCAGGACGTCCAAACTGCGATTCAATTATTTACCAACAGTAAAAAAAAATGCCTAGCATTTATATAGAGCTTTTCATGACTACCAGATATCCCAAAGTGTTTTACAGCCAATGAAGTACTTTAGAAGTGTAGTTGCTGTGGTAATATAGGAAACACAGCAACCAATTTAAAAAAAAATATTCACTCATGGGATGTGTGTTTCACTGACAAGGCCAGCATTAATTGCCCATCTCTAATTGCCTTTGAGAAGCTGCGCTCCCCCTGCGCCCGTGCAAATGTCAGCGCTCGCTCTGCGCCCGCCCCCACCCCAGCCGCACCGAGCCTTTCAGAGCACGTCTCATTCTGGCTGGCCATTAACTGGCCAGCCAGCATGAAATTGCGGTTGGGGGGCCGATTGCCGGTGGCTTCCCCGTTCCCTGGCCGCCTCCGGGCCCGGCCACTGCGCCCGCCCGATGACCCACAAATCCTGCCCATGATTTCACAAAGGGGATCCAACCTGAAGTCCTGTAGCCGTTTGATGGAGACTGATGTTGCCACTAATGCTTCCCTTGATTCAATGGCAGATGCTTCTCTCCCACCAAACATGCTTCCATGGCTTGGCTACCGGTCTTGCTAATGTCCAGTATTGCCCACACTGCACAGATGGATGGTGGCCATCCACTTGTGTCGTGTTGATTGGACCTCCTGATGTTGGAACCAGCCCTAATTGGACAGGACTTCCTGAGGTGGTCAATTAAAAAGTTGATTCCAAGAAGATTGCACTCAACATCCCACCACTCACTCTTCTGTGTTCCTGACCTGGAATTCATCCTGATGTCGGGTTTGGCACATTGTGTTATAAAATGACCCCACCCACAAAACTGGGACATCCCCACAGGGGGAATTAATCATCATGGCGAGTTTTTGCTAATTGCTCCCATTTGCAGGTCTTTGAGCAGGCTATAAAAAATCAGCATTGTTTTATGGCAGGGGACCAGGACGCTAATAGGTATGTTTTAAAAGCTTTTTGAATATAATTACTTTTAATTTAGTAAATTAAAATTGTTCTGTATAGATTTTTAAAAAAAATCACTTTCAGTAATTTAAATCAGAGTGCTCACAGGTACACACTCTGGATAAAAAGGCTTATTTTGGTGATAAACCATTTATAGCTGGATAGATCAAGCTGCAGCAAGTTACCACTCTTAAACATATCAGGGAATACGTTTAATGTAAAAAAAATTCTAAAACACTGACAATTGTGCTTGTCTATGGCAGGGTATATGTTCATCGGTATGCAGATGAGTTTGAGAAGAATCACTTCATAAAACTAACCCCTCTCCAAACTGAACAGTTGCCTAATCTTTGTGGGCGGCAGTGGGTCAAATACCCCTTTCCCCATTTCAGGCTGATAGCTGGCCAGTGAAGTGCTGGCTTAGATTTTAGAGCCAGTGGCTAAGATTCCAAGAATGCTGTCCAAAATGACCTGCAGTGTAATTTTCCCCTTTTCTGATATAACTTTGATTCTGGCATTAGCTGAGGTGGATTTCTGGCATCTGGCAACAGTTTCAAATGTATTCTTTCATGGGGTGTGGGCAAGGTTGGCTAGGGCAACATTTATTGCCCATCCCTAATTGCCCTTGAGCAGGTGGTGGTGAGCTGACTTCTTGAACTACTGCAGTCCATGAGGTGTAGGTACACCCACAGTGCTGTTAGCAAGAGAGTTCCAAGATTGTGATCCAGTGACAGTGATGGAACAGCGATATAGTTCCAAGTCAGGATGGTGTGTGACTTGGAGGGGAAATTTCAGGTGATCATGTTCCCATGTATCTGCCACCCTTGTCCTTCTAGGTGATAGAGATTGTGGATTTGGAAGGTGCTGTCGAAGAAGCCTTAGTGAGTTCCTGCAGCACATCTTGTAGATGATACACACTGTTGTCATTGTGCATCAATGATGGAGGGGGTGAATATTTAAGGTAGTGGATGGAGTGACAATCAAGTGGGCTCTTTGTCCTGGGTGGTGTTGAGCTTCTTGAATGTTGTTGGAGCTGCACTCATCCAGGCAAGTGGAGAAGTATTCCATCACACTCCTGACTTCCACCTTGTAGGTGGTGACCAGGCTTTGGGAAGGCATTGAGCAGGCTAAGCACCAATTGCATTGAAGAATTCAATAGTCAGCAAGCCAGGAACTAAAAAGCACTGAATATCCTTCACTTTTAAATAATTTTACAGTCAGTGAACTAAAAATTGGGACATACACCTGGGATTAAGGTAGATGATGAAATATTATAAACTTTAAAAGAAAACATTTTCAAAAACTGTGGAATTTTTAAAAATCGTAATGGCAAAATTTGGCATTCCACATATATTCATTTTTCAGGGCCCCAGACGTTGTTCAGCAGTAATTATGAACTTAGTATGCTATCTATTAAAATCCCAGTTACACATCATTCAACAAGGAATAACTTCTTCAAGGTTTTTGCTGTGAGACTAATATTGTAAAAGTGGCAGTTCATGTGAGTTCAGAAGACTTCAACAGTGCAGACATTGGAGGAGGGAATCACTAGCAGCAATTTCTGTATTTCCACATTAACTGCATATGTGCAGGCAGTAGCAGTTGCTATCAGTTTCAAAGTTGTGATGATGGCAAACCTTGGTAGTTTCTCCATCTTTACAACTGCAAAATCAGGGCTGTTAACATCCGGGTGTGAAGCCTGGCATCTCACCCCTACTTTCTGCCTGGGAGTTACAATCTCTTTTGTTTGGTGGAGCCCATAGAACAAATAGTGCAGTAGTGTAATAACTGGCATTCTGTGCAATCATAAACCTCATGACCTTGACAAACCTTTGGTGCCAGTTAATGCCACAAACGCTAGTGTTTATAGGAAGTCAATTTATTTTATTGTAATCACATGGAACAAATTAATAACTTCAAAACATGGGTATTTACTAAGTGACCAATTTGAGTTGAGTCATGTGGATCAGTAAACCTGCAATTTCAGGTGGCATTACAAAGTAGATGCAGGGATGAATGTGATCCTTTGTGTGAAGTCCTTTTATTCTAGGAAAATGATTCTCGTAACATTTGGATTACAGACCTGATCCTGGTGAAGTACTAAGAGCTACACAAGTGCCAAACCTAACCTAGTTATTTCTGAAATAGTGCATATGACATCACTTCCAGTGGACTAAATTCAAACACAAAGCCTTTGATGTTTTTCTGTGCTACATCTGTGCACATTTGGTCTTCATGTTTACTCAGCATTAGTTCAGCTGCATCAGCCAAAATTGATCAAATTTAGTGTCCAACCCAATTATTTTCATGTACCTCATTTTAACCCACAGTCAAGAAGTGAACTAGTATCAGCAGAAAATGTAATTACCGTCCTACATAGTACCCACTTAAAGCCACACATAAGCTTATATGTAGGCAGGTTAAAAGGTCAGGCTGAAGTTTAAGTTGAATCAATACAGAAAGGTCCTTTTCTTTAAATTAAAAATTCATATATCTTTAAACCTGATTCAGCTGATTTGGATTTTAACAGCCTCTCTTCTCAAGAAAACAAAGTACCACGAGGGATGCGATCCCCCATATTTTTCCATCCTGCCCGCACATTCTAACTCATTTCTGCTGACAGCAGGAAAGTTGGCACTCACTCGTGGGTTTCTGTAGGCTTTTCTGTAACAGAAGCTGGAAGAAAGTGGAACTCCTTTGTACACAGAAAATAGGCCTTTTCTCCAGATGTTGGGAACAATTTTCAACTTTGGTGGGTGGGAAATTGGTTGAATGGCAACCAATCCTCCACTGCCAGTTTCCCTACCCAGTTCAAGTTTAAAATGACCTCTAGTACAAAAACAAAAATACCTGGAAAAACTCAGCAGGTCTGATAGCATCTGCGGAGAGGGGTATAGTTGACGTTTCAAGTCCGTATGACCCTTCATCAGAACTAAGACATATAGAAATGTGATGAAATATAAGCTGGTAGAGGGGGTTGGGACAGGTAGAGCTCGATGTGAGGGGCCAGTGATAGGTGGAGGCCAAGAAGAGACTGCCAAAGATATCATTGACAAAAGGACAAAGGTGTGATATTATTTAAAGGATGTGCTAATGGGGACATTAAGGGTAGCAAGCAGGACAAGCTAGTTGCAGATGGCCCTAACGGGGGTGGGGGGAGGGATCAACATGGGCTAAAAGGTGGAGATGAAACAATAGATCGAAATAAATTAAATAGGAGGGAAAAGAAAAATATATTTGTAAAAAAGTTAGAACTTATTGGAAAAAGGGGGATCGGAAAGGGGGTGGGGATGGAGGAAAGAGTTCATGATCTGAAATTGTTGAACTCAATATTAAGTCTGGAAGACTGTAAAGTGCCTAGTTGGAAGATGAGGTACTGTTCCTCCAGTTTGCACTGAGCTTCACTGGAACATTGCAGCAGGCCAAGGACGGACATGTGGGCATGAGAGCAGAATGGGGTGTTGAAATGGCAAGCGACAGGGAGGTCTGGGTCATGCTTGCTCTACCTGTCCCTCCCCCCTCTACCAGCTTATATTTCATCTCATTTCTATATGTTTTAGTTCTGATGAAGGGTCATACGGACTCGAAATATCAACTGTATCCCTCTCTGGAGATGCTGTCAGGCCTGCTGAGTTTTTCCAGGCATTTTTGTTTTTGTTCTAGATTTCCAGCATCCGCAGTATTTTGCTTTCATCTTTTTGCTTTTAAAATTACCTCCATTGTTTCCAAGCAAGTGACCTCACTGATGATTAAGCTTCTAATCTCTGTGACATTCCACAGAAATATTAAATATCTAATCTCGATAATGCTGTACAGCATATAGGGCAAAGTGTAAGAACTGGACAGTGGTGGAGTGAGTTTATGCATCCAAGATATCTTCATGGTGGTTGAACCATCCAATCTCCATAGTGATCTTGGATAATGCATCCAAATTGTACCATCTCAGCAACGCTGTTAGAATTGTATTTATAATCACTAATGTATTGTGATAAATTCTGTGTTTTAACTGTCCAGTCTCTCAGATCATCTGAGAGACAATCTGTAGAACATTCGTAGTGATCCTGCTGTTCGATATATCAATTCCTTCTGGTGGCCAAACCTGGTTTGGCTTTATTTGAGCCATATGATTCTCTGGTGAATTGGGGATATTTTTTCCTCCTCTCTCTGATACTCCAAGGGCTCAACAGTCTCACCTTTGTGTTAAAAAATGAAGCTCAGCACTACTCTCTAATGGCATCTTTCTCTCATTGCACATTCTCTTGAATTTACAGAGCACCTTGCCATCGAAAGTAGAACATGTGTCACAAGCTATTACATTACAGATTGCTGCATGTGCTATATTGAGCATGGGGGTGGAAGTCCAGTGGTTAGTTGAATCAGGCTTTTTGATGAGTCTGATTTGAATCATTTTGATTCTCAGATAGATTAAAGCCAGCAGTGCAACATTTTTACTTTGCAGGAAAAGCAGCATAATCACATTTGCACCATCCACATGATGCATTTTGATATGGACCAGCTGTAAAATCTGTACAAACCTAAATTAGCAGCTGAAATGTAGACAGAATCACCAATATCAATCATGAGGTGATGTATGCATCTTACTGGCCAAACTGCAAAGTAGTGGTATCTAAATTGGTTTAGTTTCATTGACCAACTCACCTATTTGGCTATTAAAGAACCTGGAAAAGGAATTGAAAAGAGGGAAAATGGATAATAAAACATAAATGAAAAAGCGTTTTAATTTAACACTTGATGCTAGTGATTAGTGCATAAATGATTAGAATTCATGATTCTTAATGGAAGCCTAGCAACTACTATTGTAAAATCTAGTGCATAGGTTGCTTAAAAAGGGTGTCGACAGGTAGCGACCTTTTACTGTTTGTCTCCTTAGCACTAAAAGTTACAGATGCAAATTTTACATGGGCATATTGCTTTGTTGTAGTCTTTGGGTCTGACTTAAATATTCTCTGGGTTCAGCGGGACTGGACCACTCTCATTAGTGATCCCCATGCCTTACGTGAAGGAGTATGCCCACACTGCCCGATATATTTAATCATATGATAGAGTATCCCGAGGGAATAACAATAGTACCCCCTTGTGGTCTGAATTGGGCATTGTGACTTTCACATGTGCCGTTACGTGTGCCTCACCAACCTGTCAGTAGCCGAACTGTAACCATTTAAGTGAGAAAAGGCCAGGTACAAATTGTTACAGATGGTAAGCATATGTACAGAGGAACAGTTATGATCAAGAGGCACTTCACTTATCATCAACCCCTGCTCATGCATAAGAAAAATAAGAAACCATGCTGCATTATTGGCAAACTTAGCTTTTCCTGGTTAGCCTTTTGGTTTGGGCATGCCCAGTGATTAAGATGAGTGAGTTTTTCCTCTCAAAGACTGGGATTCCTTCCTGGACATAACCTTTCACCATGAGTGTTTCTCTTCTTTTCATCTGACTACAGAAAGTGGGTGGTCTGTCTTTCTGACTTCTTTGCTATTCAGTGATTCACCATTAGCCCTGTCAATATAACTGGCTACTTCCCACCAGAGGAGTTTCTTAACAAAATTCCTTTTCTCAGCTAAATGAATAAATCATCCCAATCATAATAAGAGTGGCTTTTTGCAGGATAAATATTGCCCCTGATCACTATCTAAACATATCATCAGTGCCTGGCCTATTTTTTTCACTGGCAAAGCTGGCATTTATTGCCCATACCTAGTTTCCCTTGGCAAAGTGGTGGCGGGCCTTCTTCTGAAACCTATGAAGTCACTGAGGTCAAGGTACTTGTACAATACTATTGGGTAGGGAATTCCAGGATTTTAATCCAGCAAGGGTGAAGGAATGCTGATGATGTATGCTGGGCTTGTGTGTGACTTAGAAGTGATGGCATTGCCATGCAAACTTCTCTTGCCCTGCAGATAGTGCATACTGCTGCCATACCACTGGTGGTGGAGGGAGTGGATGCTTAAACTGGTGGATGAGTGCTCTGTTCTGGATGGCGTAGCCTATGTGAGCGGCCTTCCATCCAGACAAATAGAAAACATCCATAACTTCCTGGCACATGTCATGATGGAGTGAAGAAACTTCAGAGACTCTGGAGGTGACCCATTTGCCACAGAATACGCAGCCTCTGGCCTAATCTCGAATCCATGGCATGTGGTCGGTCTAGCTGAGCTTTTTAATCAGCAATGATTTGCCAATGGCAATGCCATTGAATATGAAGGGGATGTGGCTGGGCTCTCTTTTGTTGGCAATGGTAATTCCTGGCCCTTATGTGGTGCTAATGTACATCCTATGGTTCTGATTTACATGTTGTAATGAGACTCCTGCCTAAATTAAAAGAAAAGCTCTAGTAGGTATGGTGGTTTAGTGACAATGGAGCAGTGTCTGGTGCACCGAGATTTTAATACTGCTACACTCCCATGGGCTGAGTTAAAATTGGCCTTCAATTCTTGATAGAGATTTAAAGCCTGAGAGAAATGGGGTGCAGATATTCAGATCCTTAAAAACATAACCCTAGATGGGAAAAGCCATATAAAGGATAAATGGGACTTGGGTTTTTACATGTAGGGCATTGAATACAAAAGGAACGAGGTGATGATGAATCTGTACAGCATGGTATTTGGCTTTAGCTGGAGTATCTTGTGTGGTCCAGGGAACTGCCAATATCATTCTTCGTTAGGTGCCAAGAAGGGAGGCATTAATGGGCTCTATTGCAGCTTCATTTATTTTCAGTAGTTGTTAATTATACATTGGGGGTAGATTTATAAGTACATGCAGCTGACACGCAACCTCACCTGCTGGCAGCACAAATCAGAAACTCAGGAATTCACAGACCATGATTTTCCAACCAATGGTCAGCAGGTTGTCTGAATTATTAATTTTCACTGATGGTGGGTTAGGGTCCCCATTGGTGGTCTGGAGTTGTAAAATTACCTTTGTTGGCGGATAATGTTACAGGATCCTGTAGCTGAGTGGAACAGTTAAAACTGCCAATACTAAACATGTTGAAAATATGTACAAATCTGATCACAGAAGCATTGTGGAATAGTTACTGGGCCTTTCTTTAGAGATTGCAATTAAATCCAACTAGAAAGTAATCTAACAAGCCTTGGCTCAATGGAGCATTCTTACCTCTGAGTCAGATGGTTATGTTTTGAAGCCCCACTCCAGAGATTTGAGCAGATAATGTAGGATGACACTTTAGTGCAGTTAATGAGGGAATGTTGCACTTACTTTCAGATGAGATTTTAAAGCTAGACCCTGACTAACCTTTCTCAGATGGATGTAAAATATCCTATGCTACTACTCAAAGCAGAGCAGGAAAGTTGTCCAGGCCAATATTTACCCCTGAAGCCAAAACCATCAAAAAAATATACAGACTATCAGATTATTTCACTCATTGTAATTTCTGGGACCTTGTATACAATTTTGGTTGCTGTGTTTTTTCTCTGTTGCAATAGTGACTACATTTCAAAAATTGGCGATGAAGGGCTTTGGGGCATCCTGAGATTGTGAAATGTTGTGAAATTATCTCTTTCTCTTTCACATTACATTCCAAAAGAGTTTAGGTACAGTTCCCTTCAGGACATTAGTCATTTTTACCCGTTGAGGAAGAACTATGATTGATTTTACAAAGCTAAAACAGTTTAAAAATCAAATGACTTATGATTTCAGTTCTTCTAATAATAAGATCTTTAGAATATTCAAAAATCTACCAATCTAAACTTAAAAGAGAAACCATTATTCCTGTTATAAAATCACAATTGCTAAAATTAGCGTCAATGAACTTTGACCTGCTACCAAGATCTTAGCAGAATAAATCACATTGTACAGCCTAATTGATTCCATGCACCACCATGTAGCAATTGTAGGTGGAAACCAAAAAGCAGGATGTTTATTAATGAACGTTCATTAATCAAGATTGACAATAGTTAGAAAAGACTAACATGGAAGCCATAATGTGGAAAAAAATAGGTATCACGAATTAGGAAGCCTGATGCAGAGGAGCAAGTAAAATTAGTAGCCCAACAAAGGGCAGTACAGAAACCAACAAAAATGGGCAATAATCCAAAATATGTGAACAGGCACCACTGAAGATTCGGTGAGTAATTAATTACTATCTAATTTGAACCATTGTACACCAGGATATAGCAGTTGGTTACTGATGCTTTTTCTCCCTGAGGCATGTCTCATTAGGGTCAGGAGTACAGCATCTACCGGTATGTTGAAGGTCAGCAGATAAATTTGAGATTGTTTTGACACAGGTTTTTTTTACATAGAGGATCTCCTTCACACTTTTCACCGCCTCTGGCAACTGCTGATGATCAGGATACTGTGGCTGCTGCATAATGGACAATGTGGACTTGCTCTGCATCTACTTAGTGTCCAGCCAGCATTTGGTTAAAATAGGCACATTTACAAAGTGCAAGCAATCCTCAGTGTAGAAAGCATTCTCGAAGTTACCTTCTGCTCAAGCCAATGAAACATCTGGATTGTTCAAGGACTACTCAACTACTTGTTACCATTTCCCACATCACATAAAATAAGCTGGCACTCATATATTTATGTTAAAGTAGAATTACATCAGTTTTAATTGCACAATCTTTCAAATGGCTTTGATTATATCAAAGTAAAGAGATTCCTCATTAATCATAATTTAATATTATTTCTTGAGAGCATGATACTCTGAGATTTGAAACAAGGGCGCAAGTTAAAATAACTAAATTATGCTCATAAATGTAGGATAAGACATTCCTGTATATAAAGCGAATGTCCTCGAGATCTGTATAACTGTGGTCTTTCTCATCACATGAACATGTGCCTGTCAGAGTCAGTCCTATTTCTACCAGACATAGGAAACAAACATTTCACATTTATACAGATGCTTTTAATTTGGAGTGGTTTTCAATGCAATTTAGATCAAACGTATCTATGTAAACGATTCAGAGTTGCTTAATTTCATGCTTCCCCAGGGTAAAGCTGAACCACATCAGTAGGTATGGGTGTGACGCCCACAATACTGGAGGCACTCCCAAAAAAGTATCCCAGAGTTATTTGGGGCAGACATACATCTGTCCTTAAAAAGTTGAAGAGTGGTTATAAAAAAATGTGTTGTCTCAGATGCTCTATTTTTAAGTTAAAGGTACACAGTATAATTTGAAAGCACTGGTTTAAAAGCAAACAGATCTCAAAGGTTCCAATGTAGCCCACTTTTTTATGCCTGATGCAACTCTGCGGATAAAGTGGGGGTTAAGATGGGAAAACTACAATGCTTATCATCTGTCCTGTGGCTTATGTGTGTGAATCTTATAGTATTTTTCTGTTAAGTCCAGGCTTTCAATGAGCTGCCATTTTCACTGGTGTCAGTGCATTTCATGTCCAGTTATTCCTAGTCATTTTTGGATTCATACAGATATTCTTCCCTTCTATGATCAGTTTCCCTCACAAATTGAGGTTTGTTAACTAAATTGAAAAACATTCCGTGATTTATTAGTTAAATAATCAAATTATTATTGATAAGCAAATATGATTGCTAGATTTCAGTTCAAAAGGTTTCACTACCTCCCATTCATCAACTGATTTTCCATTATATCAACACATCTATCCACCACAATAATAATGCAATCTTTACCAAGAGTCATATTTCTGAAAACCCACATGGTGGCACATCTTGATCTAGGTGTCTCTGACCTCCACTGCTGATCCTGCCAAAATGTTTGGGTTGTGGTGGAATAGGGTGAGGGGAGGGTGCATCCAATAATTTCAGTACTTTTGTTTGAAAATGTTGGAAGGTGCCGCTTAGGAATCCTCAAGAGTGTTCCCACTGTTGCAATGGAGTCTTTGGGGTCAAAGTTCAAGATTCAGTCATGGCCAACTTTAACTCACTTGAGTTATACAGTATATAGAGGAATGTAAAAGCCTCATAAGTTTTCATTGTGCCATGATCCTACAGATAACTTGGTATCATAGGGCCATGCCCTCAAATAGTGGGTGAGGGTAAAATGGGAGTAGCTGATTGACATATATACCTGTAGTAAATCAGTGCCAACGCACAACTGTATGTATATGATAATCGACGCTGCCTTCAAAGGTACTGATCCCCCAATGAATACAATTGGAAAACCCCTGCACTGATGGAGGTCCATGATTTTTCGTCATCAGTACACATAGTGAGCAGACTTCTGTATGCCCTGCCACTGATTATTTGGCTGTGCAATTATCCACCAGCCCTTCTCCCTCTACTGGGTAGGTGCCCAACCAACACGAAGAATTTCATGACACAAATGCTGCAAATAGGCCAGCTAAACACACAAATCACTCACAGACAAAGAACAAAGAGGTGTTGAAGATGGTGATATTATCTAAAGGAATGTACTAATTAAGAATAGAAGACAGGACAGATAAGGTACAGATAGCTCTATATAATATCACCACCTTCAACACCTCTTTGTTCTTTTGTCTGTGACAGCTTTTGGTTATCTCCACCTATTACTGGCTGCTTGTTCCAACAAACCACCACCCGCCCCCCCCTTAAACCAGCTTATATTTCACCCCTTTCCTATTTTTACTTAGTTCTGTTGAAGGGTCATGAGGACTCAAAACGTCAACTGTGCTGTCCTCCGCCGATGCTGCCAGACCTGCTGAGTTTTTCCAGGAATTTCTGTTTCTGTTTTTGTTTTGGATTTCCAACATCCGCAGTTTTTTGCTTTTAACACAAACCACTAGTTTGTACTTTAACCAAAAGCCAGATAAACAAAGCATATGGCTATTCAGCCAGAATAAACAGAGCTCCGAAGAAGTCATATTTGACTTGAAATGTTAACTCTGTTTCTCCCTCCATAGATGCTGCCAGGCCTGCTGAGTATTTCCAGCGCTTTCTGTTTTATTTCAGATTTCCAACACAAAATGCAATATTTTGCTTTTATTATATAAGAATAAGCAGAGTTTGAAAATAGTGGCATAGAAATGAGTCAGCATGTGCCTCAACCAAAATGCCCAAGGATCAATTGGCCTTCTCAACATATTCTGACTGAGCTGCTGGTGTTGGTTTTGTCTACAGGCTTAAAGGAAGAATTCCATTGTAGGCCACCTGGCTCAATGGCAACTGCCTGCTGCTAAGCCTAGGGAAACAGGTTGGAGGGGCTATGGATAGGGGGTGGGGAGCAATTGTCATGCCTCTGGAGTTAGCGGAGCACTCCTACTCATTCTGGCTCCATAGGAAGGAAAATAAGTTTTGAAACTTGGTGGTCACAGGGCCGTTGAAGAATCCTGAGTGGGTCAGGTCTGGTGTTTGCCCCCTTTTTGCTGTCTAATGGGTCCTTCATCAAGGGGTCCTTTGACAAATTAATATTTTAAGGGAGAAATTGGTATGTGTTGTGCCTGTGTATTTGGGTCTAAAACGAGTGCAAATCAAACCAATTTAGCAACCCACACTCAATCTGCATGGACGTTGGTCTCACTGTTAAATACATGGGGTGGACTTTTTTCAGACACCCTGAGCTTTGAGTATGTTAAGTAGGGGTATAAAGGATTCCTTTACAAAATTAGTCATAGATGAGCGGGGCAGGCATTAGGCCCTTCACAGCCACTGTCAAATGACAAGTTTAAAAAGGAATTATTAAAAAAGAACACTTTCTGTTCCTCTGATTCCAAAGGTGTCATGATTGGCTTCCTGCCCTGGACCTCAATCCAACCCCAAATGCCAACTCCCTCCACCACCCATGTCACCCCCACCCCCATCCCCTCCCCCAGCAAAGGATTTTACTGAGGAAATAAATTAATCTTCAGCCCCCTTGCCTTGGGTGTGTAACGCTCATGAAGTTTATTGATACATGAAAGAAAGACTGATCAAGTCTAGAAAAAACTGAATAATTGTGCGTTTGCTAAACCAAATAAGGAGTGGTAATTACGCTAATGTAAAAGAATGGTTAAGAAAGGTTGAAGCTGAGCTATCTGTTTTGCATAGTAGATAGAAGAACTGATTTGAATCAGCATCTATTCTGACTTCTCAGTAGCAATCCTGTATATTTCTGATTGACTTTGGTCATATGCTAAAGGACTATTGAAAGAAATGGATATTGAAATGACTATGATGTTTTCTGAATACTTTCGTCCTTCGAGACCATTTAACCTGCATTCTCCCAACCTACATTCTGGGTTGGACAACTATGAGAAACAGCTTTATCTGAAAAGGAAATGAACCAAAGTCTAGATATTGCTAGGTATACGGCTTTGATAACATCAGTGTGATGACTTTCCAAGATTATACTCTTAAATGTATCAGCAATATATCTGTGCTATGCATCATTATCATGCTAGATAAGGCAATGACCTTCACTTTTACATACTTTGGTTTGTATTGTATCTTTAGGATGAGTTTCATAAAATTCCAAACTCTGTAAAATTCTGCAATTTTTTCTTTTTGCCAGGTATAAACCAATTATTTGTTTAATTGGTTACATGTGTCCTTATGTAAAGATGCTAATCAACTGCTAACTACTGCAGCACAGCAGAGTTTCTGGTAATTGAATTAAATTTGCATTTTGTTACAGATATGGGCCAGGATTTTCTAGTCGTTGGGCGGGCTAGGCGGGGGCGAGCCATTTTAATTAACGGCCAGTCAGCGTGCATCACGTGCTGCCGGGGTGGTGGTGGTGGGGTAGAAGGGCGAGCGTGGAAGATCACGCGTGTGGGTGCATCACAGAGCTGCCTCAGGGAGCTGAAGATTTTTAAAATAAAAAATAAGGAATTTAAAAATATTAAAAACATGTCCCCTCATGGTGACTCTGTCACATGAGTGGGGGACATGTTAGAAATTAGCCTGAAAAATTTTAGTTTTTTTAAATCATTGATCGAAACCTCTCCCACCAGTGGATGAGGTTTTGCAAAAAATCCAAAGGTTGCCTGGCTGATTCGCCTACCTGCCAACCGTAGGGTTGGCTGGGCAGTGAAAAATTCCTTTTAATTATGACTTTAATGGCTTTAATAGGATGCTCAATTGTCGGCGGGCATGCTGCTGACTCCCTTGCGCACCCGCTGACCGAAATATCGCAAGACTGCGCGGTGACATCGGGACGCTCGCCTGACGTCATCGTGCGTACGCTTGTTTGGGTTGGGTGCACGCCTGCCCAAATGAACAAAATATTCTGCCCATGAAGTTTGTAAGATTGTTATGTTTTGAGGCTGTCACTTTAATTTAGGGTAAAATGGAGGAATGAAGGAGTCATGTGATCTGTTCCGAATTCTGCCTGGCAAGAAGCTTGGTTGTTAAAAGTTAAAGGAGTGGTGATTGGGGGCGGGGTAAGGTTGTCTCACTGGAAAGATGATACGAGATGTTCACATTGTAAACAGTGAGGCAGCTGTGCTAATGATAAATAGATTGTTAATCTTCAAGTCACAGGGAGGTGATAGGAATGTTAGGTTTTGTCAACAGTTTTTTAAACTGTCTATTTAATTACAAGATGGAATGAAGTTGGGGGTCTAGACGATAGCTAATAAGAATTTCTACATGGATACAAGGCCCATGTGATTCACATTGACATGAAGATGTGCCTCGAGAGGGAAAGAGTCCATAACAAACCATTGTAGTAGTGGGTTACAGGCTTTTATTCAGAGATCCCTGAACCTCACAGACAGGTCAGTCCGCAAGAATCTAAGAGAGAGAGAGAAAGAGAGAGAGCAGAGACAAGAGGCAGCTAGTGTCTAGTGTTCACCGTGTATAATGTGGGTGGGAGTTCATGCTTGGATAAAAGAGACCAATTTCATGAGGATCTAAACAAGACTGGAAGATTCACCTAGTTTTGGCTAGAGGGAGGGATCTACAGGGTGACCCTCACCGAGTGTGTCAGTTCAGGGAATATAAGCTATCCAGCTGGAAAAGGAAAAAGAAAGCAAGCCATTGGGAGCTGAGAGTAGCTTTGAGCTTGGTCCCTGGAGAATGAAGTGTCTACTTAAGGGACAGAGTAAAGTATAAGCACGGAGGGGGATCCCTTGTCATTTGAAAAGTTAAATATTAGGGAACTTTTCTTTATTTTAGAATATAAGTTGCCTGCAGAATTGTGTTTAGACTATGTTGCTTTTAGTTTATTTATTACAGTAAAAGTCTTAAATCTTGAAATCTTGTCACATGACCCTTCCGTTGGAAATTCGAATATCTTTCTAAAAGTTATCGGCCTCTACGTGGATTGTAACAATTTACTAATACATCCTTATTTCATCTATGACTATAATTTATTTAAAAATTCAGGTCAGTGCAAGCTTCCTGTCAACTTATTCTATTTTAATTTGCATGTAGAATGGAAATTACTTACATAAAATAGTCATGCATAAATGATACTCTTCCCCCTGTGGAGATGCTGCAGCACCACCACTGGTGGGAGAGTGTAATCACAATGTGATTTTTTTTACATAGGAAGCTTCCCATATATGAATTGATAATAGTGATATAAAAGGAAAGACAAGAGTGCAGCACTCTAAAAACGGAAACTTAATCATGTCTGCGTGCCCTGGTTCAAATATTCCTATTCTCTAACCCTACTTCATCTGAAGGCTACACTTGGCCTTGAATATTTGTCAACACCAGAGGAGATTCATATATTAAGAAGCTTACATATGCACACTCTACATTTCAATTTCTTACATTATAAATTCCTATAGTCAGATTTATAATGGAAACTGCCTTTGTAAGCTTGTCGTGCAGTGCCATCACTGGTAGGAGGATATATTTACAGCATACAAAGTTTATATAGGCAGTTTCAATTGTAAATGTTGAGATTTTATTTATAATTGAAAGATTAAAATAAGGACAGAATATATGACTTTGAAATGGGGACTAAATTATATCTGCACACTCTGGTTCAATTATCTCAGGCCTCTGACCTTGCTTCACCTGACAGCCACTCTTGATCTTGACTCCTCAGTAGCGATTTTGACATTGTGCGATAGTTAAAAGGTGTGATAGTGAATTGACATGATAAACTAAAATTGCCCCCCTCGTGCAATGCCACAAGCGATCCATTAGTACACTACATTTCTGTTTTCATGTTTATGTCTCCTTTTCCTTTGTATAGGGAAGAAGCATCAGTTCTAGAGAAGAAATGCACCCCTGCCCCCACCCACATACCACCACAAACCCATCCAATTTTCTACATTTATCATCTCAAAGTAAATTTTACAGAGGGTGTATGTCAACATTAATGATAGCAGCTGCTGTGTAATTCAGACAAATGATTATTCTCCATGTGACAGTCTAGTGAGCAGGATTCCTCAAAGCCTGTCCACCATCTACAAGGCACAAGCCAGGAGTTTGATGGAATACTCCCAACTTGCCTGCATGAGTGCAGCTTCCACAACACTCAAGAAGCTTGACACCATCCAGGACAAAGCCACCCACTTGATTGGCACCACACACACAAGCATTCACTCCCTCCACCACTGACGCACAGTAACAGCAGTGTATACCATCTACAAGATGCACTGCAGGAATTCACCAAGGCTCCTTCGACAGCACATTCCAAACCCACGGCCACTATCATCTAGAAGGACAAGGGCAGCAGATAGATGGGAACACCACCACCTGGAAGTTCCCTCCAAGTCACTCACATCCTGACTTGGAAATATATTGTCGTTCCTTCACTGTTGCTGGGTCAAAATCCTGGAAACCCCTTCCTACAGCACTGGCTGTACCTACATCACATGGACTACAGCTGTTCAAGAAGGCAGCTCACCACCACCTTCTCAAGGGGAACAGAGTTGGGCAATAAATGCTGGCCCAGCCAGTGAAGCCCACATCCCATGAATGAATTAAAAAAACTCATCAAGGGATTTAACCAAAGGGGGCATCACAGCCCTCACTTGACATCCATAAATATTTTGGGCTAGCTGCTGGCTCCGCTGCTCAGCCCAGGAACACTTAAGCCAATTGGAGCAGCAATGCTGCTACCCCTGTGGTGATCAGTTAGGTCAGCACAGACCAGTGATCTCACCTGGGTGCGCCCTGACCTGTGTGTCTCAGGACCACAAGGCAGGACATTTACCCACAATGCCATCATATGTGCTGCTCTCTCCATCCAGCGCAGTGATTTCCTGCACGTTCAGCATCATGACAGCAGGTTACCATTTGCTTTTTAATCCGGTATAGTTCATTCCTGTCATTTTTAAAAAATTTTGCTCCACACATTTGTTTTATTATTAATTTCTTGCCACTCCAGTCAGATGGGGTAGGTCGCAGTTTTCCCTAAGTGGCAAAAGGTGTCCCAACGCACCTCAAAAAAAGCAGCAATTCACAAAAGCCGAAAAGTTAGCAATAATCAACTTATAGGATTCATTGAAGGAGCAGACTCAAACCTACAGAACCAAACTGACCACTTATTGCAGCCTAGATCATCAATAAAGCAGATAATTAATATTAATACAGACAATCATGCCTCAGAACTGGTCTACAAAACTACTGTTAGTGGTTTTATTGCAAAGTTGTTGATCTTCAATGTTTCTCTGAGGAAGGCTACATTATATTAATATAAAACATAGCTTTGTCAGTTCCTGTCTATTGCTATTTCTTTAGTTAACTAAAGCCATTACATTTTTTCTTATCAGTTTTATGGTAATAGATGCCAGTGGAGTAAAATCCTAAGAAAAAGAAAGCTGAAACTAAATGCCTACCCTGAGAAAATACTTGATAATTGTAGAAGCTAATGGGATCCTTATTAGTTTCAGTATTTGGAATTTATGTCTTAAATGTTATTGTTTCAGTAATGATGCATTCCTTTTTCTGTATGCACTGGTCCACTGGACAATGCCATATGTTGAACAGATAATGCTAACAGCACAGCTGAATCCAGATCTTGTCAGTGAAACAATCCATTGAGAGTGGGAGGAGTAATATAAATTTGCCAATTTGAGGATACAGGCCTGTATTCCAGACTTGCAACTGCTGTAAATTATTATTTTTAATAAGGAATTAGGTTTGCAGTATTCTCTTACAGACCCCTACAATATTTAATAGTCTGATCATTCCTTTTCGGATTGAGTGCAGCTCAACGTTTAACAAAAATAAGCCTATATTCTTGGCTGGATAAGACAATAAGGCCCCCTCTGTCATATCAGATCCCGAGGTACTATTCAACAAAGAGCTGGGGAATCTCCCAATGTCCTAGCCAACATTTATCCTTCAATCAATACCACCAAACAAACACTCTGATAATTTATCTCATTGCTGTTTGTGAGACCTTACTGTGTACAGTTTGGCAGCTGCATTTACCTTCATTATGAAATAGCTGCATTTCAAAAGTTCTACATTAATTGTGAAGTGCTTTGGAAAGTCCTGAGGATGTTAAAAGTGCCATGTAAATGCAAGTTTGGCATTGTAGGACAGAATCCCTCACCTGCCTGGATCTCTATCTTATTCCATTTGCCACTGAAACTCACATTCATGTCTGTGTCTCCTCCAGACTAGATCACTCTAATTCTGTACTCTAAGTCTGCCATAAACTTCAGCTCATCCAAAACTGTTCTGTCTGCATCCTACCTTGCACCTTCTCACTAATCAACCCCTCTATCAATGACCTACATAACTTCCATGATTCTCCAATGCCTTAAATTTATAATTATTCTTTTATTTAAAATCGACTATCGTCTCGCTGCTCCCGATCTCTTGAACTCTCTAACCCTACCACAAAAACCAAAACTATCTGTTACTTTAACTCCGGCCACTTGTGCATCACCTCCTCGCTTTGCTTCATCATTTATAGTCATGCATTCAGCTGCCTAGGTTTCATGTTATGAAATTCCCTTCCTAAATCCCTCTGCCTGAGAGTAAATGACTTTCTGTTTTTAATACTGACTATAAAATTTGGAAGGAAGTCTTCTCCTCGTTACTTTGCATTAGTGATATCATAACCATAGCAGAACATTTCATATCTTCACTATTTCTGTAATGTATTTTAAAGACTGCATTTAGGATATTGCTGATGCATAATAAGCTGATGAAATCTTCTCCTGTGGTTATAAGAGGTACAAAATACCTGAATTGTACAATTTCTGTAATGCAATTTAAATTTGTTGAATGAATCCTGCATGCTAAGATATATAAATAAGAAAGAAATGTTTCAGTGCTTACTTTTGTAAATGTTTAACGAGAACGCTCAAGGTATCATGGTTAGGTTTAGGAAGTTTCTTCACCAGTCTCTTCACACACTGAACACGTTGGCTATAATTCTGATTTTCTGTGGGAGAGAAATGACCACAGTTAGGATACTGGCTGAATACTGTTATCTCTCCTCAGCTGGTCCCTTGTGACACATTTATTGCATTCTGATACATATGCGGCAGTGACAGCTGAGTAAAGATACTACAATAAGAAAGAAACAGAATGCACTTCTAGTTCTTTTAACTAAACAATTGTTCACTTAATACCAGACATTCATGACAGTGATGGAAGGCATGCATGACCCAGATTACCATCAGAGTTTTCCACAGTTATGTTTCTGAGCCTTTAAAATCAAAACAGTAAGTCTATTGTAACACATGATATAAAAGAAGAGTCTAAAACAGAGGTTTTGAGATCAAGGTCAACAGGAATCATTCATTTTAATTTGTTTATTAGATGCAGGATTTCATAAGATGTTAACCTGTTAGTCATTGCTCTGACTCTTAAAGAGCTGTAAGATAGAAATGCCTCTCAGCAGCACTATTGTACATACGCCTAACACACAAGCACTAAGTTCCTCTAGCCATTATTTTAGTAGAGAGTTTAAACTGCCTAGTTCATACTGCTGTTAAATGGCAGAATCAGATACTCGTATCTTAAACTTTTGTGCGATAAGCCTGGAATTTCCAGGAACTTTCTGGCATAATTACACTGCAGGAGAATTGGGGTGAGGAAATTTGCGCATAACTGATAATGCCAGTTTTACACTGCACCATTGGTGTGTGCAAATGGGCACGTTTGTTTGCACCAGTTGCAAGATATGTCTGCCAAAATTATCTACCACTCATTTACAAGCTCCAACCCCATGTAAATGACCAGCTTACTGAATTTTCTGGATTCACACAAATAATGCACCGCCATCGATTTACACCCAACATCCCCTGATATCTGTGCATTTGAGATTTCTGGACTTTGATAGGGATTTTCTTCCAGAGTTGTTTTGAATTATTTCTTGCTGACACCCATGCTCTACTTAACCAAAGTGCTGTCTGCCTCAACGTGTGTGAAATATTTCAGACCCCTGTCCTTCCACCCCACCCCTCCATGTGTCAGAAAGATTAAGGAGTTAGAATGACCTTTTCCTGTTCTGTATAAGAGGAATAGAGGGAAGAGGTGATGAAAATAGGACACCATGGCGATAGAATACAACAAACAGCCTATTCACTATTAGCCTTATTGTTAGTGCTACATTTATGGCGGGTTTTACGTTGCAATTTATGAACATAGGCTCCACAGAAAAATCAGCATAGAAAGTGGCATAACTTGCAGTTCAATTTCAGCATCATTAAGATCAAAGAAATTCCATATTTGCATAAGTCAGACAAGCCAGAATATGTACTAAATTCTGCTACAATTAGCTGGTGGTAGTAGATGTGCAATGTGCTCCCCACAAAGTAGCGCATGACAGGATAATAAAGGCAGTGCTGTGATCTCAGAAATTATGCCATTTACACAAGTATTGCATGTTACTGAAGCTATGCTTTTACAAAGGGAGAGGTTATCTGCAGGAAGTGGTTGAGTTCATAGGCTTTCAATGTCCACAAACTTTGAGACATCAGCTTTGGCTGAAGCAACCAAAAAAAACCTTTTCTCAGCCATGTAGCTAAGAAAGAGTCTGCAAGCTGCCTTTCAGCTGTGTCAGCAGGAAAAGTCTTTTTTTTCCCAGCCTTCTACAGTGAAGCCCTTACTATGGGTTCACAATGGACATTCCCACATATGCCTATATAATTGGGGTAGCACTAGAGCAGAGAGGAGTCTTGTGGTACAGTCATAGTGCTCTACCTTTGAGCCAGAATCCACTCTGAATTCCACTCCAGGACGTGGTATCCACAGAAGGTGTGTTCGTAATGTGGCCAAACAGGTTAATTATCAACCTACAAATCCTTCCAATATGCCTATGGCAGATGGCAAGAGTAGGAGAGTCTCCTTGTCAGCCAGAACCTGCAGAAGACATTGGTAAACCATAACAGTACCTTGCCAAGCATAAACCTGGACCAAGACATGGAAGTCCATGGTCGCCAGTGCCTTCTTAGGGTATGTTACTTGAAGCGAAAGAGAGCACGAGAGCAAGAAGATGAGGAAGTGACAGAGGCGCGCAGGATAAGGCTACACCAAAGGAGAAGATAACTGACTAGAAGAGTCTACAAGCTACAGTGATTCCTTGATAATGTCTCAGGTCTGTTTATGATGCAGGAACTAATGGATAACAATGTGTGCAAGGGACTGATTGATTTCTTTCTCACTTAGACAGAAACCATCCTTTCATCTGTCTTTGCTGTTTTCCCCTCTTTCCTTTGCCAATTGTCAAACCTCCACCTTGCCCTGAACTCCAATAGCTTCAATTATTCTATCAAGCCTCCCATGTTCATTGTGAGCTCGTTTGTTGAATAGACTCAATCTCTGCTCCTTCAAACCCATTCTCATTAAAATCCTAACCACCCAACTAAACTTCCAGCTGCCATGCTATCAGGCATGGTGAATCATTCTTTTTTATCCGGCCCATTCAAAACTGTCATCATCACACCTTCCTCAAACAACCCTAGACCCTTCTATTCCTATCCCACCACCAACCATTGTTTTGTCTTCAAAATCCTTGAAACAAACATTTGTTATCTGATGTATATTATATCTACAACAGATATTTGCCAATGATATGTCTAAACTAAGAGAACGAAACTCTAATGGTCCACAATGCCTTTTAGATCCCTTAATTAGATTATGCCTTTTTAATTCATTCTTTTATCCCATTATTATTTCCTCATCCATCACTTTCCAATCAAAATGAAAGAAGCCATACTATATATCTTCTCAAAAGTTGTTTGATGCTAACATTAGGCTACTCAGTAGTTTGAATAGGAACGGGACACATATGATTCACTCCACCCCTACAAAATTATCTTGGAAACTTCAGCACGAGGCTGAGATCAGGCATAACTGGCTTCCAGCCTAGTTGTCAGCCAATTTAATGGATTTCCATTGAAATTACAGTGGGAATCTGCTGGAATGGTTTGGCCTCAAGTCCACACATTTCATGTCACTTTTACTGTTGGCCCCTTCCTGATGTAAGGGCTTAGCTAGGATAAAACTGGTGTTAATATCATTGGCAAAATTGAAAGTTTCCATGCTAATGACCATCATAGTTAAGTACTCTTAATATCTTCCAGCAATCTACAAAATTCTGCAAATGTAGTAATTTTGGAACATTTGTGCAGCTGAAATTCTGCTTCTCACTGCAAACAGTGGCCACATTTAGAGTGTAAATAACCAAGGTTCCTCTCATCTTATAACAACTCCACCTGAGGTCAGCAGACTATACAGTGACAAGGAGATTGTAGAGCTTAAACATAGTCAAGGAAAGTGATTTACCATTCATCTCCCAGTAAGCCTAGTTTATCTCGGTTGTTTGTAAAGCAGTTACCTGTTATGTACTGGCATTTATCAAAATCATTTAACCACACAGGTCATTCACAGAAAAGGTACTTTATCTTGATAAGACATCAATATGAATTATGGTCTGCAGCTAGGTAGAAAATTCTACTTACTATATACTTTTTTTGTTATAAATCACCCAGTCACATTGTTTTGTTCTTTCATACAAACCTGCTGAGGCTAGTTTTTCACAAACCATTTTCATGCTTCCTGTAAAACTTTCTACTACTGCATCTAATGGTAAGTCGACAATTATTTTAAAAGATGTTACCTCAGCAGGTCACCACTGAACATTGTGAAGTGTTTGTGTTAAAAGTGGAGAGCACTTTGGGCTTCCTTTTCAGAATGAGAAGAAAGAAGCTTTCACTGTTTAAATCTATATCCTTTCCACCAAGCACATTATTCCTCATTTTTCAGTTTTTCACAACCTCTTTTGAGTTCTAACAAATGAAAGAACAGTATACTATTTTAATTTTTTGGATTTTAAATCTCTGATTTCTTTCCAGAACAGTTAGCTGGCAATTCTATTTCAAACTGAGTGCACAAAAGCTGTTACATGAGTGATTGTGAGGATGTTACGTTGGACTGAAATTGACAGGTCAGTGGGAGTTTTAAAGCTTTCTTTTTTATGGGGGAGTTTTCAAGTAACAATCACCCTGTTGCCCTCTGCAATTTAACCCCTTTGTTTAACTGCCTAGTATGACACTGTTACAGCTGAGAAGATGGGCACATGGCTTACTCCAAGGCCAATAACCCGGGGCAATCTACCAAAGGACACAAAGGATTGACCAGTTGTGATTCTGTGCTTTAATGTTCCTTGTCTCTCCATGTGAGAGACTTTGGAGCCTCCTCTCCGCATCTTATCATTCAACATGGTTTAGATGAGGTGATTGAGCAGAGCATGAGTTAAATGCTATGGTCCTAAGGATTAATGCTGTTCTGTTTTATTTCAAAGTGATTACATTATGGTGCATCAAAGCTATACAAATACCAACATTTTGCGACGTCACATTTTGTCACCCCATGCAAAATTTCTCTTTCACATTTTTGATAAGTTCATGAGCCAACCATTTGTCTCTAATTAACCTCGCGATATGCCTAATTGGACCTTATGACCTTAAAACGGTAGTCCAAATTATGTCTAGTTCCAACTTTGCAACAGACTAGTACATTATCTATTACTTGGTGAGTGTTCTTTCACTTTTGAAATGATATATTCTGTGACTTTCTAGGAGCAACACAATGGGAGATCTTCTATGAAATTTACAAGTCGTCTCATGGATTCAACACTATTGGGAAGTGGGCTATCGTCAATCCTTAGACCCATTGACAACCTTCAGAGAGAGTAACCTTTTGACCCCCTGTCTGAACTGAGCTGACCTAGAAACCAAATGGTCTGAAATATGAGAAATCAGGCTTGTAAGTTATGTGATATCCAGTAACTATGAAGTCTTATATATAAGATTTGGCACTAGAATATCCTAATGATAAAATTGTTACAACAGCAATGTGCTATGGTATTGGTTGTGTAAGAATTAAAGAGCTTGTATTCTTATGGAGCCTTTCTTGACCTCAATACACTTTACAGCCAATGGGGTACCTTTGAATTGTAGTCAGTATTATAATGTAGGAAACACAGCAGCCGATTTGCACACAGCAAGTTCCCACAAACAGCATTGTGGTAATGACAAGATATTACTTTCTTAGTTGTGTTGGTTGAGGGATAAACGTTGACTAGAATACCAGGGAGAAAGCACCTGCCGTGGAATCTTTTATGTCCACCTGAGAGTGCAGATGGAGCCTCGGATTAATGTCTCATCTAAAAGATGACATCTCCGGCAATGCAGCACTCCCTCAGTACCGCACTGAAGTGTCAGCCTGAATTATGTGCTCAGGTCTCTGGATGCACAACCTTTTGACTCAGAGGCAAGGATGCTACCAACTGGGCCATGACTAACACCTTGTATCAAGCACAGTGTTCTGTTGTTGTGGGGTTTTTCTTAAACTTGATTTTTTATTTATTTCAGTTGCAGAATGTTGTGATTGGTGGCCGTTTTGCTGCTATTAATAGAGTTGATCAGCGGACACTTCTTTGGTGGAAACTTATAGTTTATTTATAAAGGTGCTCAGCAGCACTACACATGTGCTTTCACTTCAAACTCTATCTCTACACTACTAACTTACTAACAACAGAGATAGCCCGCACTACTGTCCTAATGGGTACTAAAGATCATGTGATATTCCTTAACAAGCAGTATTCTTAAAGGTATATTACACAACAATAACACCATAATTACCACACAGAACTAGTTCATTATATCACATTATGACATAAATGGACGTCATTATTCAGCGGTGGAATGTAATGCTCATGTGCTTGTGTTTGCAAATTTGTATTTGACAGGCCTTATTCTAGACAACATAAAATCAAATGCAGTCAGCTCTGTCTTTTTGGCCTATATAGCAACTAAAACAAGTGCAATCTTTTAGCTGCTGAGCTAACAATGATGTCAGCCTGATTGTAAATCAGTGCATTCTGCATTTGGCTCGTACGTGTTTTCCTTGTCTTGCCTCAAATTGTCTCCCCTAACCCTTCCACAGCATGGTGAGTTCTGCTGGGGTGTGTTTCCTTGTTTAATTGTGAACTTCCAGTGTTTCTCTCTCTTTCATCTCTGTACCTAGGCAGTCTGTTAGCCACACCAACCAAACCCACTCCAGCCCTCACCAAACACAGGCATGCATGCATTTTCATTAAGGGCATCTGAATCGAGTTCAAAAGACTGCATTGGTCAATGTGATAACCCAATGCGATCTGGGCTGAGGCAATTAAAATTAGGGATGGAACTTGGCATCTTCCTAATCTGCATGGCTTTGTGATCATATAGTGGTCCTCATGTAAAAAGAAGAGCTCAGAGTGCCTTAAAGCAATATTTTGTGTGGTAGCACTCTTGCCTCTGAGTCAGAAGGTTCAAGTCCCATTCCAGAGCTTGGGCACAAAAATCAAGGTTGATACTCCAGTGCAGAATTGAGGGTGTGCTGTACTGTTGGAGGTGCTGTCTTTTGAATGTGATGTTAAATGCACCATCTGCCTCCTTGGGTGGATGGAAAATATCCTATAGCAATATTTCAAAGAAGAGCAAGGTAGTTATCCCCTGGTATCCTGAGTAATATTTATCCCTTAATCAACATCACAAAAAACAGACTATCTGCTCATTATCAAATCGCCGTGCATTGGAGTTTGCTGTGTGCAAAATGGCTGCTCTGTTTCTTACATCATAACAGTGACTGTACTTCAAAAAGCACTTCATTAGCTGTAAAGCACTTTGAGACATTTGGTGGTCATGAACAGGAAATATTTTTTAAATAGTGGGTGGAGGAATGACTCACTAAGTTCTTTCGAGAATATTCAGGGGTAGAAATTCATCTCGTTCAGTGGCATGAAACAGACAGGATTGGATTGGCTGCTTGTTACGCACTGCACTTGATATTCAGTTCCATTACATTCGATGGAATTAAGTATCAGGCACTGAGTATAACAGGCAGCCAATCCGATATTGCTCTTTTGCGTCACTGCTGCAGCGCATTTCCACCCCTCAACATCTTTGTCAAATTCCTTGACTGCTGCAAAATTGACCTCCTGGTGACCTGTGTGAATTAATCTCCTTATTGTTTCTAGTTCCGAACTTGCTGTTCAATCAGTCCACAATGAGTGCATGGCATCTTTGCCCATATGAAGTGGAAATAACTATACTGGGATTTATTAGGAATTAGGAATGTACACATTGACATATTGATGTCTGAAGTACATGCACTAAATACACAATAAAAAAAACACAAGTAGGGAGGCCAATAACTAGACTTGTGAGAGAGAGAACGATTAGAACACAAACAGAACAGAACATAAAATACTCAGATCAACTGTTTTAGAAAAAAACATTGTGAAATGCATTATCATGTTGAAACACCACAAAGTAATTTACATTCAATGAGTTATTTTCGAAGACTTGCAATGGTTATATTGACAGGCACAGAGTCATTTTGTGCTAGCCAGTGGTGTAGTGCTGCTGGAGCACGCCAGAGCGCTGGTCCGGCACCTGCTCTTCCGAGCAGCAATAGCCCAACTCCCCGAACAGCCCCGACTCCCCCTGTACAGCCCTGACTCCCCCCAAGTCTGAGGAACATACTGGGAGTTTGCTGCCGCTACCATTGTGGTGGAACTACATTTCCCAGTAGGCTGTGGCTGCTCTCAGGTCTTTTTCACATGTGCTGGCCTGGATCTGGCCGGCACATGCGCAGTTCCTCTTTTGTTGTTCCTTGGGCTGGGGAATAGCCTTCCACGCATTTGCAGTAGAAAAGGGCCTAAGCGGCCCAAACACTGTGACAATACAGGTCAGGTGTCCTGAGCCGGTGCGCCATTACAGGGGAGGTGGTGCACGGAGCAGGACACAGTAAGGAGGACAGGAGAAAGGTCCCAGAACTTCCAGAAGTTAAAGTTAAAGAAAGCTCCAAGTTAAAGAAAGAGCTCCAAAGGGAGAAGCAAATTGGGGTTGAAAGAAGCCATGAAGATCCATCAGATTACTGATGGCCTTTGGAGCAGTGGTGTTCTGCCTGACACAGCCGAAGAACTGAAAGTGTGCTTGGAAGGTGAAGCTTGAGTGTACGTGGAGATCCAGAGTAATTGCAGAAGGTGAGATTGAAACCCTGGAGGTGAACAATGTGCCAAAACTACATTCTGTTTCTGGCATGACCGCATTGCTTGCCAGCTGTTGCCTGTTTAGTGTCTACATGTTTTGTCTTTTTACCCCCGACTCCTGGCTCTCAATGCCTTGAAGTGGCAGGTTAACAACATATAAAATAAAGCAGCCTGAAGGGAGAAAGGCCTCAGACAGAATTGCTAAGCTGCCCACAAGAAACAGGGCGATTTCTAAAATCTCCAAGCTCAAAGTAACGTCATTAATTCAGCTGATGGACCAAGGCAATTTTCAGGTCATGAAATGTGAATAATAAAAATGACGAGGGTGATGCAGTGAACCCAGTGGAGAAAGTGCTCGCAGACGATATTATTAAGATGTGTGATGAGTTGATGGATGCATTCGAGCAACATGCATTTACAAGTGAGCAAGAAATAATTCTGTAAAATAAAAGACAAACATATGGAACAAAAACCAATGTGGATGAGGCAGATGAAGCTGGAAGAACTATTCAAGAAGGCCTCCCAGCAGAGTACATCGACACTCTGGACCCTGTCCTACAAGCAGAATCAAAGATGGGGCCAGGGGTGAGAACTTATGACAGGTACCCTGCATTTATTATTCAGTGATACATCTTACTTTTCTAGCCATTTTATTGTTTTTAGACCATAGCCAGCCTAGGCTTAGGCTATTGTAATGTAAGTAAGCCTGGTCCTATATGCAGAATCTGAAAACCAAAATTATCTGAAATCTGAAACACGATTGGCCCCGAGGATTTTGGATAATGGATACTCAACCTGTAAAATGTTGCATAATGAAATTCTAGCTACGCTAAAGACAAATGATTCAAAATGCCACACGGTTAAAAATAAAATGCCTACCACCTACCAACGCTAATATTTTTCACTTAAAAAGCATGATTTTTGTGGACTCAAATTATTAATAGATAGGAAAACAATGTAATAGTAGATTTAGAAATGATATGGTCAGCACATTTTCTTAGAGCTCTTGCACCTCAAAGTTTCCCATGACACCACTGGTGCTACCAACATCCAGTAAATAGCAGTGAGATGAAAGATCAGTTAATGTGTATTTTATGGTGGTACTGGTTCATGGAGTAATGTTAGCTCGAGCAGCACAGGAGCCCCCTGATCGTTTTGAAGAATTGTTTGTATTCCACCTCCATAACATCACCTGTCTCTACCTTGCTTGAATTCATCTGCTGCTGAAACCTTTATCCTTGTCAATGTTAACTTTAGACATAACTCCAATGCTCATCTGGCTGGCCATCTACATGTACCACCTTCTGTAAATTTGAACTCATCCAAAACTCTGCTGCCTATATACTAACTTGCAACAAGTTCTGTTCACCTGTTACCCCTGTCCTCCCCTGACCTATGTTGACTCCCGGCCTGGTACAACCTCAATTTTAAAGTTCCTACCCTTGCTCTTTCCTACCCTACTCCCTGCACTCACCCTTCCCTTCCTGCGTGACCACCTCTTGCCACCTCTAAACGATTACATGGGCAACCTTTTCTAGCCTGCTCCTCAGGAATAGGTAGCCATAGAAGGAAAAGAGGCAAGGCTTTGGTTGCCAGGTCTCTGCCCCACTACGCTAACCTGAGATTTCCTGAGTTACAAGTGTAACAGGCGCAGACCCAACATAGCTATTGAAAGCGGCATGACCTGCGTTTCGCTTATTTCTCTTTGAATTGTTTGCTGGGTGGTCCAGTGTAGGAGTGCTCATTAAATCCTGATACGATCTCTGGACTCATGCCAATGAAAGGATTGTTGGGCTCATGGGGCAGCCTGAAGACTTGAAGCCAAGTCAGATATTTTGTGATGGGAATAGGCTACACAAGAATTTATCACTGCACTTCCAGAAATTGAATACAAGCTATAACATTGGAAGGTCAGAGATTAGGACACCGATTCTGCTGATCGATAGGCATAAGCTATACTTTCAGGCTAGAAGGTCATCTTTGATGGTAGTACAAAACAGGCAGCATTGAATCCGCTGCCTGTTGTACTTCCATTCCATTGTAGTCAATGCTTTTGTAATGCTTCCTACATTGCCACAGTGATTACACTTCAAATGAGACGTCCTGCAGTCTTGAAAGGCACTAAATAAATGCAGATCTTTTTCTCTTCTTTCCTCCAATAGAATTGAATATCAGACAGGCAACAAACAACAGCTGATCCTGTAGCACCCATTTTGGGCTACCAATGAGGACAAATTTCTACCCATGCTTATTTAGTAGATCACCAGAGATCAGTTACATACTCCATCAATGGATCACCAGAGATCAGACATAGGTTCTGTCAATAGACTGCTAAGAATTAGGGACACACCCCATCATTAGAATGAATGCCTACTTCATTACTAGATTGTCAAATTAGAGCATGACACTTTCTAAGGTTGGAGATAGGCTTTACCATGAGATTGCCACAAATAAAACACAGCAGAGTGCTAAGGAACAGATATATACAGTATCATTACAGTGTCAGAGATTAGAACCCCGATTTTAACTCAGGGTGAGTAGCAAACATCAAACACATCCTGGTTCACAGCATATGAAACCCTGGCTACTTTAATTCCTGGAACTTATTTAAATAGACCAAGCCTAACTCCCATCTGAACTGGGTGTCAGTGATGCCAGGCTTATGGCTGGATGCGAGGTGAGCGCAGCAGGAAGTTCCAGCCCTGGACCCTTATGGCCCTGCACACTCCTTTCTAATCGGACATGAGAAGTTCGTATACAGTCTCAGATATATCCTGCAACATTAGACAAACCAGACACCAACAACTACATCTCCTGGGAGAATCATATTTAAAAAAAACATCAGATTAGATTGATGAGCATCTGACTTCCCCAGTAATTTGCAAAAATATAGACATCTCCTGATCCATTGGATCTAAAATGACATTCTTTTCTTCAAAAAAAAACTGAAGGATGGCTTCACTTATAACAACAGACAATATCCTGTATGAAGACATGATCCTACTGGAGGGATATGAGAAGCATCAATATAAGTGCATAGAAATACATTTTAGCTGTTTTTATATGTTCTCTGTGATTTTTTAAATAAAATGAACTAATCTAATTCAAGCCAAATACAGATATAATTAAACTGTTCAGGTTATTTCTGATTACAAATTCAGATCAGTGCTTATCCACCGGAAATTCTTTAGTCTAGTTTTTCTGATCAGTTATGCCTTTTGGGTATAATGTGAGCACAACTGAAACAGGAAAAGGGGTGGAAATTTGTAATGTTAGACAGCAGTCTATTTAGAGCATTCCATGAATTTCTGGTGGAGTGTTTAATGGGAGCTGCAAGTGAACATGTTCATGTTCTGCCAATAGATGTTCATACAATTTCCTAATGTATATTTATGCCTAACGTGATTCATCTACACTCCCACATGCAATGGACCTCCAGGTTTACTAGGGACTGAGCTGTGTATGGAAGTTCATTGAATGAGCTACGTACAAAGTTGCACAATTTTCAGATACCACAAGAAGTCTCACCATGGGACTTCCTCTCTACCTGTGCTCTTTGAAGTATGAAGAAGAGGATCAAAACTGGTGTGAGACAGGCCAGATTGCATGAGAGTTGCTGTGCATCCATCTGCCATTATTCCTATATCTTTGTTAAAAGATTGAAATGCACAAAACTAGAACCATCGGAGAACAGTGATGTTTGTGAAGGCTCTGCTACATAAGGGAGCGTGTAACTAAGTTGTGTTACACACTGCAAAGTGACCTGTAGTGAAACTCATCCACACAAAGAGCTGCCATTGCTGATGCAGGTCACAACAGCTTTTAGCTTCTATGTTTATTGATGATTCCAATGGGCCAATGGCATCAATACATGGATTAGACAACCTGCAGTCCGTAAATATGGAAAAAAGAGTGATTGATGCAATCAATTCTATTGCCTTCCTCAGGCACAAGAGGAAGCAGCATGAGAGCTTTGCAACTTTAGCAAATATCTATTTCTGAAGGTCAGCAGTTATAGGTTGCACCCAGATACTTTTAAGTGCCCTATTGCACAAAACTACAGAAATCAAAAGGGATTGTGCTCTTTAAATGTTCAGCTTATGCTTGCTTCCCAGGAAGATGCCACAATGTCTTCACAGTCCATTGTCCTATCAATATCCAACCCATGGAGACAAGTATCAGGCTGACTTCTGAATGATTAAGACTAGCATCTGAAGCCATGGTTAGCTGTAAGGTATTGGGCATAGTTCGGTAGGTCTTACTGAGGTATTCATAGTCTTAGGTCATTCAACATTAAGTATTTATTAACTACTAGAAACTAGATACATAGGAAGAGTTAGAGCTGTCTCAATGCTAAGAGCTAGGAGCTGTCTCCATGCTTGCTTCTACACACAGCTCTGTCAAACATGACATTGGCCCCAAGTGTGGGTCATGTGTTCTCTTACATTACATGAGCGGTGCTGTACTCAGTCCCACATTAACCCTTCATGTGCCAGACACTTATATTATACCTACCCCAAGCCTTTATTCAACGTATTTACAAGTTATCCCAGTTTACCCCATGGGTAGAATTTTCAGGTTGGTGTGCGGGCGCGCGCCCGACCCGATTGGACGCAAAATCGCGAAGATGACTTCAGGCAAGCATCCCAATGTCATCCTGTGCTTGTGCGATATTTCGGTTGGTGGGCATGCACAAAAGTCAGAAGCGTGCCCGCCGACAATTGAGAGGGCAATTAAGCCTATTAAAGTTCCAATTGTCCCCGATTATTCATGGTCTGTCCAACCTCATGGTTGGTGGACAGGCGAATCGGCCAGGTGGCCTTTGCATTTTCCATGAAACCTCATCCAAGGGTGGGATGAGGTTTCCGTTATTAAATAATGAAAAATAAAAATCTGTGGACAGAATTTTTAACATGTATATGTTCAGGTGACTGTTTGTGATGCTTGGACACTTTTGTCATCACTTTAAAATCTTTATTTAATTGTTTTGAAGTCTTCAGCTCCCTGAGGCAGCTCTCTGCCTTCAGGGAGCGTTCATTCCGCACTCGCCCCCGCCTACATTTACATCAGCGCCCGCCCTCCCCCTGCCCCCACCCCAGCAGCGCTGAGCATTTCAGCGTGCATTTCATGCTGGCTGGCCGTTAATTGACCAGCCAGCGTGAAATCGCGGTCGGGGGCCGATTCCGGTCAGTGATCCATTTCATGGCTGATCCCGGGCCCGCCGATTGCGCCTGCCTGCCGACCTGAGAATTCAGGCCCATGTATTTACATCATTATTACTATCCCACCACCACCCCACCCCTGCTCAAGTCTCAGTTCATATGTTCAGGTGGTCTGGAGGCCTTATAACCTTTCCATATCTTGTTCTCACTACTGCCGGAGGAGTGGTTAGCTCCTTTGCTGCAGATAAGCTTTGTTGAATCAGGGGTTGTTCTGGCATCTGGGTGTCTTTTCATTCTTTTTTTCTGTTCTTTGGCATTGAATCCTGTTTATCAATTCCCCAATTGTGGTTGGCTTTTCCTGCTCTTTACGGGATGGACGATCTCTGGGCTGTGACACATGCTGGGATGGAAGATGGCTCTTCTTGTTGTGAAGGTGTGACTTGGTAGTAAGCACGCCTTTGTGTTTGTCTATGTGGTGTGCTATCTCCAATGGATGGCTGCTATTTGGTTCCAGCATCGTTTGTTGCATTGCCATGCTGGCTGGATATAGTAGCGTCTGCTCTGTGGTCTCAGGGTTTAACTCTCCAACTGGCATCAGAGCCGGAGGTTGAGGCTCTTCTCATTGCTGGTTCCTCTCTTGACTGTCGTCTACTCGAGGTGTCATGGTAATCTTCTGAGTGGCTGCCTGGTCTGACCAATGAGGGGCTTCTGGCACCTGCAATGAAAGTGGACAAATCTGCTCTACAAAGAGAGAAGACAATTGAGAGCTGAAGCCCCAGTCAAGAGAATCTTTCTTGTTGGATCTCTCAGCAACTTGCGGTTCTGTATAATTTACGGCAGTGGTTGTCTTAACATCTTCTGTCATTTTGAGGAGAGTCAGGACCAAACAGACATCTCTGCTCAAGAGAGAACAAGACTGGTTATGGATGATGTACGTCAGCTCGGTGATTTGTTTGTTGCCGTACCTTAATGGCTCCAGAATCAGGCCTAGGACTGGAAGTCGGATTCCTCCGGACCCATAAAGTGCTGTGTCTGTTGTTTGTAGCCAGAGGTCTATCACCTATGGTTCTTTATCCGCTGGACTGTAACACTGGCTCCCGTGTTCAACTTAAAGCTTGTGAGATGGCCATTAACTGAGATGTCTGCGTTTGAGAACAAAAATCCAGGATCTTTGATCTCACCCTAGAAACATGGTCGTGTGTCCTTTTGGTGTGCTGTCTCAACCTCGTGAATTTTCTTGGGATCTTCTGTGCATTTTGATGTTTTGATTTTGCACAGCTTCCCCAAGTGTCCTATTCGATTACATTGAAAGCATTGGGCTGAAATTGGCAGACACTGATCACGCCTGTGGGGGCGCATTACTCCACAGTGCTGGCATGGTCGCTCTACTGGTTGGCTAGGGTATTGCTTCCATTGGCCTGGAGTGTCTCTGTTTCTATGCTGTTTCATGAGTTGGACAGTGGGGTTTACTTTGTGCCACAGTTTGCTTTTCCCCCTTAATATGGGTCTGTGCTGCAAATGGATTTCAGATTGCCTGCTAATCTGGATGGCTTTCTCAAGGGTTAGATTTTCCTTCACTCAAAGCATGTCTGAGAGTGCATCGTCTGCCACTCCTACAACTATTCTTTCCCTGATTAACTCAGGTTTCAGTTCAACATAATCACAGCCTTCAACCATTCTGTACAGGTCTTTAATGAAGGAGTCGGCAGGTTTTCCTGGCTGCTGGACAGAATTATTAAATTTAGCCCTTTTAAGGATTTAGTTACTTCTGAGGTTTAAGTAAGCATTGAATGATTTTAAAACGTCATCAAATTTTGCATTCGATTCATTGATTCCTTGTCTAGCTATTATATATTTGACCATTGGGCCTACCGAATAAAGCAGTGTGTTAAGCTGTCCAGTTTCTGTCTTTTTATCCAGACCTGAAGCAATCATGTATCTAAAGAATCTCTTTCACCAAAGTCCCAAATTTTGTGATTGATCTGGGCCTTGGATAAGTCCAAGTTGGTCTGTATAAAAGTGGGTTTCTGATCCATGGTTAAAATGTTTAAATTGCAAGTTCAGCTTTAAGAGGCTTCTGAAAATCTGAGATGATGCCACTTCTTCACAAAGGGTTTTCCCATGCTTGCCAGTTTTGGTAGGCTCTCACAGTAATGGCGTTTACAATCTCATCATCTAAATTTTTTCAACAATGGCTACCTGGAGCGACAGGTTAGGAACTTCCCTGCTTTAGCGCAATGTTCTTGGGTCTTGGAAGCATTTTTCAAGCTGCTTACTCAGTTGCGAATATTTTTCAATCAATGATTTTTTTCTTTGCTCAGACTGAGCTCGGCCACCATATATCCAGGCACTGACTTGGGAACTGAGTTTCTTGGACTGTGATTTAAATGGCAATTTCTGACCACTGCAGTATTTAACTTTGGACAGGACTTGTATGGTCCAGAATTTGAAATTTTTAACTCTTGCCTGCTGGGTCTGCTGACTGCAGTCTTTTGCTGCAGTGAAGAATTTAATTTCTGCCTTCAGCCTCCAAGCCTTTCTTTGGAGCTTTTTTCTGGCAATTTCCTTCTATGCCTTCACTTCTTGAGCTTTTCTTCAGGTCAGAATGCTTCTTTGATTTTTCCTTCAGTTTTCAATTTGCTTTTTCCACCTCTGCGACTCTGGTTTTGAGTTGTTCCATTTGTTGCCATGTATGTCTTATTAGTGTATTCATAGTCTTAGGTAGTTCAACAGTAAATATTTATTAACTTTTTTTAATATTCATTCATGGGATGTGGGCATCATTGGCTAGGCCAACATTTATTGCCCTTGTTCAGAGGGCATTTAAGAGTCAGCCACATTGCTGTGGGTCTAGAGTCACATATAGGCCAGACCAGGCAAGGAGAGCAGTGATTAGTGAATGAGAGAAGATGCATATGTGAGAGAATGTATGTGTGAGATTAGCATTGGGTTTTTTTTTAACAACAATCTTTTCATGGTCATCATTAGACTTTTAATTCCAGGTTTTTTTTATTGAATTCAAATTCCACCATCTGCTGTGACAGGATTCGAACCTGAACATTACCCTGGGTGTCTAGTTCAGTGACAATACCACTACGCCATCACCTCCCCTACTCGAAACTATATATGTAGGTACAGTAAAGGTCCAAACTAGGACCTGTCTCCATGCTTGCTTCTACATGTGGCTCTGCCCAACACTACACTGACACTAGGTGCAGGTCATATGTTCTCGTACATCACTATGTGAGTGGTACTGTACTCAGTCTCGCCTTAACCTTAATGTGTCAGGCCCTCATACTACCTGGCTCACCCGCTATGGGTTATATAGGTCTTACACCATTCCATTTTCAGGTGATTTTATATCTGATTACAATGTCTATGCTTATATGTCACAACAATGTTCTATAAATAACATGAAACAACATAAACAATAAACCAAAAGGCTCAATGAAAAACTACACCTTGATATATTGTGTGTATATGTGTATAAATAAATAAATAAAATATATCTTATAAATATGTATATATACACACACACATACAGTATTACACCCAGTATTGGTTAATTTTTTGGAACCAAAATGACAATTCTAAAAGTAGGGCTATGATTCATAAACAAATCTGATTTATAATCTGGATTTCATGGTATTTCCTTTGATACATTTTCAATTCCAAACGTTGACTGCTAACAACTGGAAATAATAATAACTTGGTTACCAGCACTGAACACGATTGTTGCCAAGCTATTTTCCCAGTTGTAAGAAATGATTCTTTATGTGATTGCTGATTCAAACTCCAGAAAAGAGGTACTGAACAATGTCAGCATTTACAACAATGGATAATGGGAAGTGGCATCCTATTATTAAGGTGACACAGGTGTTACTTGCTTTAATTTGGCTGAATGTGTGATTAATTGGTCCTTGGGAAGCATATTCAGTTAGACCAGGTAAAACCATGTAAAGTACTCTGAAATGGAAATCACCTTTTTTCTATGTGCCAAGGGCTGCATGTGGTAAACTGTTTCTTCCACAGTTTTAACATCCAGCAGATCATGCTCTAGATTATTTCCATAACAAAGACCATTTATTACTTGCACAGACCAATAGACAAATACCAGCATCTTACCAGGAGACGTGGTTAGATGTGGTGGGTGCTGGGGAGGTGGGGAGGGGCAGGTGGTGGGGTGTGAAATTGAAACTCTATATCCATGTATCCAAGCATCCGACTGGATGTCAACCCAGTATTCAGAGACTGGAACTCGTCTTCATTCCGCTGTGTTTGGAATGGGGATGGAATACGCAACCTTCTAACTCAGGAGTGAGTTTACTGGCACTGAGCCAAGGTTCACCCCACACCAGAATGTTATTCCCAGGTCATTTGGGACTGAAAGGGTTAATCTGACTTTAATATATTAGTGACCTGATAATCTGAAAACAGTTTTGGAAGGAAGAATCCACTGGATTAACAAGGCCGCTTGATGAAAAAAGAAAATGACACCAATATTGTGTAAAATTCTGCTGGGTGACAAAATGACTGGCCAAGGTCATGGCAGTAAGTTATCCTTGCTCATTAATATTCTCTCAAGGAAGCAGCTTGTTAACCTTTAAGTTGATGCACTTGAAAAGAATAACAAAAGTTCATTTAACAGATCTGTATTTACATATTACAAAATAACTTTTCTGGAATTTACATGTGGTGTTTCCATGCAATCATTTGTGTTAGTAGCACATTATAACCTGGAGATTAATGGACGGTTGTTATAGGATAATGCAAACCTTGGCAGTACGTTGCTGAAAGAATAATGTATATATAGAAATGATTATAAGGTAGAAATTCTATTGACGGATTATGATGCATTAAGAGAGGAAAAGCTGACATTAACCCTATATGTGATAGAGAGCGAGTGTGCGGCTAAAAAAGTGTCTTTGTTTATCTGTTATCGTGAACAAAGTATTTTACCAAGTCTGGATCATGCATAGTTGGAAATATTTTAGCTTGAATTTTAGTAGTTCCCAGGGGGTAGGGATAGAGGTGGGGCAGTTCTCTGATGCAGTCCCACTGCCGGGGAAGTTTCTCAGCAGTGTGTCAAGGTGGGAATTCGCTGCCCACTCCACGGGGGCAAGCAGCTGATATACGTAATTAATATGCTTAATTAAAACTCCTATGAGACATATTGGGTGCACTGTGTGGCTTCATGGAGGAGGCCAACCTGTGGCAGCCCAGGGAGGGGCCATCAGAGCTAGTGTCTCCATGGCTCAAAGAGGGGGACGTAGGGAGGAGAGGCAGCTCCTGTAGCCCCAACAATTTCCTTGGGTGGGCTTCCCCTTTGATTGGCACGGCCTTCCACCCTCAGCCACCCGGAATTTTAAGTAATCACAGAATCACAGGTTCTTATCTCTCCGAGGTCTCCTCGCTGTCTCAGTGTTACCCACCACTCCTGGTTGACCCAGCAGCATCAGGAACCGGCCCTTCCTTAATTGGACAAGCCCAAAGACAGCCAATAAGGAGGCTCGTTGCTGGCAAGTGTGGACATGGGACCCGATTTTGTCCTGACTTTGGGATCTGGTCATTCATCCCTCTACTTTAGTGACCCATAACCTGACTCAGGACTGATGTCTCAGTACATGGTGGTTAGCCTGGTTAACTATATTTTCCATTACTAAGAAACAGTGACATCCGTTATTGTACAATTAGGCTAAAAAAACCTTTCAGCTAAAATGATTAATTAATTGTTCATCATATTCAGCTAAAAGATAGATAAATCAATGATAGCTCTAGTTAACAACGAATGCTGCAGCAGGTGGTTCTTGAATTTGAATCTGAAGTAAGTAGAAGTGCAGGTGTATGGAATTTGATTCACTCAGCTTCTCACAAATGATAAACTATTCCCTGAATATGGTTAACTGAAAAACGTGGAAATCAAAAACGCACAATCATATTGGATGGTTATAGGGTTGACACATCAGATCAAGGTTCAGACCTAAGTTCAGCTCTGATTGGGCAGTTTGAATTCAGGAGTCCTTGCTTTTCAAAGAAGGATGCTTTATTTGCAAAAAAATGTTGCTACAGTTAGTTGACTGTTAGTTATCCATAGGAACTTTCAGCACATGGTAGCTAATATGGAGAATGCCATAAACCACTTGTGCAAGGTTCTGATGCAAGGGATCAAAATTTCTGAAGCTCACCATGGAGTGTGTGACTACTCCCGAACGATCTTCAGCAGAATTTCCCATGTAAGAGCCTATACCAGAGTCTCAGGAATGCCTATACTGTAACCATGCAGGTCTTCAGTACTACTGTCTCCTCTTTCTTGGACATATGAGGAGATTGTATTGAGAGGTCCACTGATAAGGACTTCAGTGGTTTTGATGCTTTTTGTTGCATCTGCCCTCAAGCAGATCAGTGGGCAAGTTGAGTTACAGGGCAAACATTGATGTCAGTGATGGTATTGTTGTTTCTCTGGATGACAACAGATTGGTACCTCCTGCCTCATCTAATGAATGCACACATGCCACAGGACATCAGGTTCAGGCTAGCCCTGTAGTTACCAAAGGGGTGCAGCATCCAGTTGAGTCACCTCAGGCCCCTGCTCACTGAGGTTGGTAACAACCACTATTTCAAGAGTCCTTGCCTGAAATGCACCAGCATGCCACCTCTTAATCTCAAGCCAGTGGAGGAATTCATTGGAGAATAGGTAATTTAGGGAGTAGCTTCTGGACACACAAAATGAGCACAGTTCTATTGGGAGCTAATGTAAAGTTCCATTGAGATTTATTTTCAGGGAATAATAGAGGCTATGATCAGTCTCACCCAGTTCATCAGACTCACTTAACCTGGTATACAGTATAGTTATGAAATTCTCAATGACTTGACGCTTATGGAGTTTTGCCCACTACATATTAATTTCACACCGAATCTTGAAGTCTTACATGTGATCCGATTATACTCCTGGAGTAGTGTTCCAGTGGGCACTGAAGATGATTGAGGATCAGTTTGGATTCATTTGAAGAAATAAGCTCAGAGGAGTATCATTGCTGGGCACTGGCAGGGGTCATTGTGCCACCATGTATGAGCATCTGGGCGCATGCTGTTAAACGCCACAAAAGTAATGGCATGTATCCATTAAGTTGCTCATTGCTGTCTTCCATGTTACCAAGATAATAGTCACTTGTCTGCATGGCATCCAACAGTCTCACATGATCATGACCTGACCCCGAATCGAGTTTGAGCACAATATGGCAAAAAACTGTCATCTTGTGAATGACAACAGCTACTCAGGAGGGCTGCCTTCCATTTATTTACCCTGGGCTGGATTTGAACCCAGTTCTGAGCCAACTGCGCCACCTAGCTAATCATTTTTATTTACTGTGATTTGCCGCAACAATAGGAAAAACTAGGAAGAGAAAAAATTTGAATATTAAATTATTCAAACAGAATATTAAGGTACTTTTTGTTACGGTGCATTATTAATTGAATAATTTAATACTCTGTCTACAAATGAGACAGTAGTCATGTTTTGTAAAATTACAGTTGTCAATTTGTGTTTTTGCCAGCAGTTGCTGAAGCTCTCTGTCAGTGGTTTAATACAGAATTTATTCAGAATCATTAGCAGAAGCACGACTGAGGCCAGCATCAGCATATCAAACTCTAGGTGCCAGTGTTACAACAGAATGACCGTTTTTTTTTCATATTTGGTGTGACCGATCATGTGATGCATAAAGTCTAAATGGCTTACTGAATGTTGTAGCACGGTTCCATCCCATTGGCTGCAGTAGGGGTGCATGCAGATGGATGACAGTGACAAGGGGGAGAAGTGCTTTTGCTTATCCGTGCGTTAAGATGCCATCCAGAGGCTCTGTGCTGCAGACACTTCATTAGAATGCCAAGATAATGGCAAACTACCACTAGGAGTGACACCCCATTTCCTGCTTACTGATCTCTCCCACCTCAGCAGATGTCAGCAATCCCACACAGCCCTCGCGCAGCCCTGACTTTCAAACACTTTGACTTCGTGTTCTACTGTCCCTCTGACTTGAAAAATGCTACAAAATTGCAGGCTGAGAGGAAATTGTTCCACATTTCCTGACAAATTGAGTTAAATGGACATTAAGTGAGCTTTAAGAAAACAAATGGCTTTCTTTATCACAGGTGGACACTGATGTTCTAATGGGTCTGTGCTGATTGTATCATTGCTAATGGTTTGACAGGAAGCATTAGAATTTTTCATAAAAAAAAACTGGCAGAGCACGTCTTGCTAACACAGACCTGTCAAGCGCACTCTGTCCCTTTTGTGCAGGGAAGCAGATGTTTCTAAGTATACTATAGACTGGCATTAGATCGAGTGGCAGATGCCTGTGAGGATGCCAGGTTTTTAGATTTTATGAAATGAGCATGTGGCGTTCTGGGCAGAGACTTCTCTGTTCAAACTTTACTGACTCTCAAAAGGCATTTTTCTTTTCTGAATCAGAACATCATCTTTCATTATAAGCGCTTTAATACACCTAGGCACACACCTGAGGCATTAGCTGCAAGCTTGGTTATATTCCCACTGTCCACTCCACTTATTACATGCTCCAACCCACTCCCCCCTCCTGTCTTTGTTTCTAATCCCTGCAATGGACCATTGCACTGCTATGAGGTTTGACAAGTTCCAGATGAATTTAAACCACACTTCAATTTTATTTGTTTTACATCTGACAAGTTTTTGTTAAATAAGAAAGTAAAGTGGCTTGATGTTTGGCACAAAATGAACACATTGAAAATTCAGCAAGGTTCACTCACTAAGATATTTTGAATCACTGAGGAATTTACTTTACTAATTGCTGTTTTATCACAAATTTTCTGCTGTGTCCAGACTAAAACAATTTTGCTAAACACTGCATAGTATGAAAAATCAACATTCTACCCTATTGCATTTAATATGTTGCTAAGGGATTACAGAATCAGTAAGGCTATATCAGAACATCAGCTGATAATATAATTTTGCATAACTGATGCATAAATGAAGCTGGAAAACCTAATGCATCGGTTTCCATGATTTGCTGAAATCATGTATAGACTAACACAAGAAGTTAATCTGTTGACAAATTTAATAAATATTCTATTGACTAGTTTTCAGAATTTTCTGACAATTTTCCACTATCTTGATGACTAAAGCAGTGATTAAACCATCGTCTGCCATCATACTACATAGTCCAGTGAACCAGTTGTATAAACCACCAAACACATTGACCAACCAGGTGACTGCAAATTTCCTGCTGCAGGACTCCTGTAAAATCATCATTAACTGCTGCTAATTGTCTTGTTAGACAGTTCCAAAAATTACATCACTTTTGCAGGTACTTAACTCTTAAATTGCCAGCAGATTCAGTGAAATGACACAGTCTCCCGTTGGCAGACAAGTTTTCACACAACATAACAGTGGAATGTACATTGTTCTAATAAAGTTACTCAACAGTTAGAAGTAGTATTGCATCATATTGTAGTACTAAGTCTCAACTATTAAAATAAATACATAAATAAACTTTGATTAGGAATGAAAAAAATCACTTTGCCTTTGAAATTACACCACAATTGCTGATCATATTTTCTGAAATGTCCTGCTTTGATACTTTAGCAGTGATGTGACTCATTTAATTTAATTAGTTCAGTATCTCTGCTAGATAGGAAATATCGATGAACACAATGTGCTTTCATTGTTCTCAGGCTGACACAATTGCAGGGCCAGTAATTCTTGACATTCCTATTTTCCCTTTTCTATTTTCCTTCCTCTTATTTTCTAAGGTTTGGTCCTGATTAATTATGTTGAAAATATTTCCTTTTCCTTGTTTCTTCTTTCTCCTGTCCTTTGCACAATGCTTTTCGAGATTATAAAAAATATTGGGCCACTTTTCCAGTCACTTGGAAGTCCATGCTTGAAACATTGATGTGAATCTTTGACATTTTTTTATAGACACAAATCCTGTCTGTAGATCCAATGCACAGATGATTAAATGTACCTTATTTCATGAAAAAATGAGTGCATTTCTCCTCCCCTTTCATCAGTTAATTTGTATTGAAGTAACATCTTGTATACTCTGCTTATAAATGCACCCCTTAACCATTTAATAAAGCTACACTGTAAAGAGGTTTACATAGAGTCACTTATTCTCTTTCAGATTCAGGTTATCTTCAAATTTCCACTCACCGTGAATATAGCCTAGAAAGTATTGTTTGCAATATTAGTAAATGACCACGTAACGCTTTTTGATATTTTTGTCTGCTGTTTTAAGGGACGCTTTAATCTTTTAAAATGAACGGTGTAATGGGATTCAGCCCTGGAAACAGCTTGGGGCCAGCACAGGGGCTACCGTGTGCAAAGGTAGTGAAAGGCCAGCCTCGGTGATCATGGCACTTTACCCAGCTACAAAAAAAAAATCAATGGAAATTTGCATGTCACAAAATGTAGACCTCATTGCACCCTCATCATTCAGTGGGGCCATTCCTGAGGGATACTCCAATTGCGCTGTCACCAGAGTTCCTGAGGTCTTCCTTGAAGATGGAGCTTAATGCAATCTACAGAGTGGTCATCTTTAACAGTGTAGAGTGTCAAGTTGCTATATGATTTGTAAGCACTCAGATGATCAAATCGATGGGAACTCTGCACTTTACAGTAGACCCTGTAAAGTTGGAAGGCCAGTGGCAATACTAAGCCTCCACGCAGGAACAACCAGTTATTGTTCAGCTGTCACCTCTAACCCTTCCATACCTATGAGGAGTAACTCAACCTGGTGAATGCTTGCTGTTGACACTGTTGATAACGTTTGTTGCTAAACAAAAACAGCCCTGTAGTCCTCACCTTCTCACACCCCATCCCCCCACATACTTCTCATGCCCCATTCATGCCAACCTATACTCCTCTATACACCCCATGGCCCTTTATAGCCCCTATGCCAACTTAGTACCAACTCATAACTGCCCACCTACCACTCCATGCCAACTCACCCAGTATCCACCATGGGCAGACCTCAGGACCCTTGCTGAGGAAAAAAAATAAAGTTCTAAGCATCTATTGATGAATTTACTATGTTAAAAAGACAGACTGTCATTGATAAAACCCATCCACTACATTTAAATTTCTTCAGCCTCTTAATCCCTTATAACAACAAGCATTTGTATTCACAGTCCCACATCAAAGATTTTATAACCACTTGGACCTGTCAATCAAACTGTGAACTGACAAGCACCATGCTGTGATAATGCTAGGTTGTGAAGTCAGCTATGGAACACATATCCTATAATGATAGCCCTCAGGTTTATGTCAACAAACAGGCTGAAATAGCAAGCGCTGATTTTTTTCTAACCAATCAGCCTTGACTGTTCCCTTGATAGCTTGACAACCCATTTGATAGCTCCCTTGACAGCTCCATGATAGCTTCCTTGATAGTTTCCTTTACAGCTCCCTTAAAAGCTTGACAGCTCCCTTGACAGTTCTCTTAACAGCTTGACAGCCCCCTTGACAGTTCAACAGTGCCCCTGACAGTTCCCGTGATAGCTTGACAGCTCCCTTGACAGGTCTCTTGACAGTTTGACAGCCCCCTTGACAGTTCGACAGCACCCCTGATAGTTCCCTAGATAGTTTGACAGGTCCCTTGACAGGTCTCTTGACAGTTTGGCAGCCCCCTTACAGTTTGACAGCTCCCCTGACAGTTCCCTTGACAGTTTGACAGCTCCCCTGACAGTTCCAATGAGCTTGACAGTTCCACTCAGTTTGTCCACTTTTTGCGCATATTCATGTCCAATTTTAACAGTTCCATAGGGCACCTTAACTCTCTCAAAAGGCACCTTATACCTCCAAAAGGTGCCCCTGGGCCTATCTAAAAGGATATCCTACCTCTCAAAAGAACTCCGCTAACTTTAAGCTTTCTCCTGATAGGTCTAAAGTGAACAAGTAATGTTCTTGATAGTCCACGAGCCAAAATTGGATCTGATTGAAGGTAGCCACCTCCATGTACAATGGATGTGTAAACTACAACCCATCCCCCGTTCACTACCCCCCCCCCCCCCCCCCCCCACCCACCCCCACTGCTGGTGAAAATGGTGGGGACCAAGTTTGGGGGCAGGACTTCTGGATTCAGGCTTCCGGCACTATTTCATCATGATGGAGAACCTTTCTGTCTGTATGAGAATTCAGACCAAAATGTTTAACCTGATGTTGGCAAAAGTGTGGAAAAGCCTGCACAGTAAAAGAGCAAGGGCAATAAATAGTGTTGAATGTTTCAAGGGGGGTCCAGTCAATGTTTTAATGAAAGAAACAATTGAATGACATAAGAAATAGAATATGTAAAGTATTTTTTGAACGTTGGGATTGGCCAGAATCAGTTGCAGGGGCCTTTTCTTGTCAATGTTCCATTCTATACACTCATGTAATATATTGGCCAGATCTTCCAGTCTCCAGATCGTTGGAGACCAGATGTACAAACCAAGGTGTGCATCGAGGCCCCACAGAAATCCCGACACACTGCGCTCTGTGGGAATTGCCCAGGAGGTTTGAGCTTCTGATGGACAATTCCCCTGCTTCTCGGGATCCTCTGACTCTGAGTTAGGGAGCTTCAGACAGTTCTGCGATACTTACCCAGAAAGTTAACGAGGAAATGTTATACTGAAAAATCCTAGTCTAACTCTTTTGTAACTGCAGAACTGACCCCTCAATCACTCACACACACCCCCTGACTACCCCCCCCCAAGCCCTCCTGACTCCCCATGACCCCCCAACCTCACTACCCCCCGACTCGATCCGACTGCCCACCCGACCACTCTAACCTTTGACCATTTGACCGTTCCTCCATACCACGTTGACATCAGACCACCTGACTAACCCCGCGACCAGATCTAACCACTTCCAACCACCTGACTGCCCCTCCCAACCACGCGAACACCCAACCACCCAACTACTCTCCCAACTAGACCTCCCTACCCACCCTAAATAGCTACCACCTTACCCACCTGCCACCTCCCTGTCTGCCATCCTACTCACCTACCACCTCACCCATCTTCCACCTTACTCAACTCATCCACCTACCACCCTATCCACTTACACGCTTACCTCATCTACCCTACTCACTTACCTCACACACCTAACCACCATCAGCCCTGCCCATTCACTAACATTCATCCATTCACCCATTCATTAACATTCACACTGGACATTTAAACATACCTTATGGCAGCTTGTGCTGTAAAAAGTGGGCATGGCTTGTCTTTCCCCCGATACCTCTGTGCTGTGATAGAGTTCTGCGTGGGACTGAAGAAGCTGAGCTTGGGCGTCCCGACCAGAAATGCGGAGCACCATCGGGGCATTGAAATGTTCAAGTGGAGCGGCAACCTGATGACGATTGCCGTTCCACGGAAGATCGGGCCATTCTCTCTCTCTCTCAAAGCAAATATATAATGGCAGTTAAATGCAACCATATTTTGCACAATTGTCACAGGTTAAGATCACTACACAATCAAATTTAACAATATAACGATGTTGTCATTATATTTATGTTATGGTTGCAAAATGTGGTAATAGATATTTGGGAATGCACCACACATGGGATAAGAGATTTGTGTGTTCCTAAGATAAAGGAATATAAGGAGAATAGCACATTTAGAACAGTAGAGACCTTGGACAGTATTATACATAAGTCAATAACCCTGGAATACTTTGCCGATTTCAGCGCAAGCTAAACCACAATAGCTTCCTCAGGGCAACATGCTCATCTCCAAGAACAAGTTGGGACAAAAAAACCTGTGAGTGAAACCAAGGCTATCTTTTACAGAAATGGTTAAAATTGGTATGGAGATACACCCTCAATACCACTAAAATGTAGGAAGGGCAACTCGAGATGAGACATCACACATACTGCATCCTGCACCAGTTTGCGTTTAACTTTTTTATACCTAATGACTACTTGGTGGCTATGTCCAGAAGGCAGCCCTCTACCACATATTGTGAGCACACACCTACATACAGCTGTTTTAAATAGCCTAGAAGACTACTAGGTCCATCAGTACTGTTACAACCCAGAGGACCCAGCTCAATGCTTCCTGTCATTGCTCCCTATAACAAAATGGTTGTGAATTTGATATCTAATTTGTCAGTGGCTTCAGAGCTATTTTGTGCTGCCTTCTTACAAAGATTAAAATAACCGTTGCTTTATTATTGCAACTGAATCTCATATTGCATTAATTTGGACTAAAATTCAGAGCCATTGTGGTAGATTTTCTACTTCCCGCCAAGGCATAATATCACCGTCGAAATTCAGCTGTCCTTTATAGAACGTCACCTATTTCTATTTCTACTGAGATTAATGGAAATGTAAAGCAAGAGTTCAAATAATAATTGGTTGGAACATGTGATTTACATCCTGGCGGCAAGTTGAAAATCAATTCTATTCTGTTTTGTCTCTTAGCAGTTCACAGAATGGCACAAGACTATATGGAGGTTTGACTAAAGCAATGAAAAGATAACTTCAAGCTATTTGTTATTATAGACCACAAATCACAGAATTCTTGCTATGTTTTTGTTAGTCCACAGATGAACAAAGCCATTGGTGTCAGAAAAGGTACTTACTAACAGAGCTCTTGGATCCTGGTCCTTTGTTTAGATGGACTAATGGATCCGGGTTGCATGCTTGTTTTGGGCTGACTGAGTTGATACCATAGACAGAATAGATCAGCAGACAGTTCTTATGTAGAACACATTCTATTTATTTACAAAGGAACTCAGCAGCAACACTTGCATGCTTACAACTCAAACTCTGTCTCTACATTACAAACTCTAACTCTAGACTTCTACTGACTACCGACTACTAAGGTAGCACACGCTACTCTGTCATTAGATAATAAGATCATGTAATATTCCATTATACATTCTTCTTAAAGGTATATTATACATCAGATTACTACAAGAACACTTTTTCTCTCAGAGCTGTGTGGAAAGAATTGATTTGTATCACTTCATCAGGTAGACAAAATTTGCTTGTAACTAAACTCCCTCTACAATCACAGTCATACATAAACAGAGAGAGAAAATATACATTTTAAAAGCTCTTCACTTTTTTTTATTCATTCACGGGATGTGGGCTTCGCTGGCTGGGCCAGCATTTATTGCCCAACTCTAGTTGCCCTTGAGAAGGTGGCGGTGAGCTGCCTTTCTGAACCGCTGCAGTCCATGTGATGTAGGTGCACCCACAGAGCTGTTAGGAAGGGAGTTCCAGGATATTGACCCAGCGACAGTGAAGGAATGGCGATATATTTCCAAGTCAGGATGGTGAGTGACTTGGAGGGGAACTTCCAGGTACTGGTGTTCCCATCTATCTGCTGCCCTTGTCCTTCTAGATGGTAGTGGTCGTGGGTTTGGAAGGTGCTGTCTAAGGAGCCTTGGTGAATTCCTGCAATGCATTTTGTAGATGGTACTCACTGCTGCTAATGTGTATCGGTGGTGGAGAGAGTGAATGTTTGTGGATGTGGTGCCAATCAAGTGGGCTGCTTTGGCCTGGACGGTGTCAAGCTTCTTGAGTGTTGTTGGAGCTGCACTCATCCAGGCAAGTAGGGAGTATTTCATTATACTCCTTAATTGTGCCTTGTAGATGGTGGACAGATTTTGGGGAGTCAGGAGGCGAGTTAGTCATCGCACGATTCCTAGGCTCTGACCTGCTCTTGTAGCCACAGTATTTACATGGCTAGTCCAGTTCAGTTTCTGGTCAATGGTAACCCCCAGGATGTTGATAATGGGGGATGGTAAAGCCATTGAGCATCAAGGGGCGATGGTTGGATACTCTCTTGTTGGAGATTGTCATTGCCTGACACTTTTGTGGCACAAATGTTACTTGCCACTTGTCAGCCCAAGCCTGAATATTGTCCAGGTTTGCTGCATTTGGACATGGATTGCTTCAGAATCTGAGGAGTTGTGAATGGTGCTGAACATTGTGCAATCACCAGCAATCATCCCCATTTCTGACCTTCTGATGGAAGGAAGGTCATTGATGAAGCAGCTAAAGATAGTTGGGCCGAGGACACTACCCTGAGGAACTCCTGCAGTGATGTCCTGGAGCTGAGATGACTGACCTCCAACAACTACAAACATCTTTAGACCAACAAATATTAGAAAGAGAAAGTGATCCAGAGGAAGTTCCTGAGAACATCTCTAAGGTAGATGAATAATTGGTATTGCTCTAGGTGAATAAGAATACCAGTAGCTTTGTTTAGTTGGAAAACAACCAAATTAATCTTAATGGTAACTGACCTTTTAATTTGCCTGTAACCATAATTAAGGTGGGGGGGTGACCTTTCAGTAGACAGGAAAAAGAGAAGGGATGTGCATGTATATTTCAAAAGCAAGAGTTTCTCTCTTTCACACAAATGAAGTTAAAGTGTGCTGTTACTTCTCAACAGGATTTATTCTCTTTATTATATGCATTCAACATTGAAACAGAAAAGAGTTTCTTTAATTTTAAAAAAATATTTACACACTCTACCAAATAAAAAAAATGAACTAGGTGATAAATTATTGCCTTTCCCTGCAAACACTGAAATCATCAAACCAATTTTTCTCCTTTGCGACCTTACTCAAATGAAAATTAGTGCACTGGGATAGATGTAGGATTACAGGACAAGATGAAAGAGTTGGTCAAGCTAGGGAACTGCATTACAACTGTGAGGAGGAATTTGAGTGGATTTCCATTTAATATGCATTGTGAACTGATAATCTAGAATTGAACCAATTTAGATCAATTTGGTTTATTTTTTTTATTCGTCCATGAGACGTGGGCTTCGTTGGCTAGGCCAGCATTTATCGTCTATCCTTATCTAAATACCTAAATTCAGCCTTTGAGATGGCTAAAATTTGCCCTTTAAAAATATAGGCAGAGGGACAAATTAGTGCGTGTGCCATCATTTGAATTTTTCATAATTTTTCTCTCCCACTATAATGGAGATTTGGCTACAGTTTAGATCAAGATCACAATTACAAAGGGGATACATAAAGCTAATTGCAGGTTATAAAAAGCACTCTAAAACACTGCAATGATGAGGGTGGGAGAGGGACAGTGTACTCCCATTGGGTTGAGTAGAAAGATCAAATGAAATGATGCTGTCCTGCCTACATTGTATCCCCTGGGGCTGCTTATTGGACAAAACATGGAGCTCTGCAATTAGGTGCACATGTCTTTGCAGTAGAAATGCTCGCTGAGAGGAGATTGAGCTAAATACAACTTAATTTTTCACACTTACATGTAAATTCTATACCAATATGCTTGGAGACATTTTGCTCCAAGTGTTGTTTCAGGCATGCTCTGTACCCTTGACTTTTTTGTGTGTTGACACATTTTATATCTGTGTACATTAGACATTTTGGCACAAAATGTGAGCCTGTTCACAAAATTCTGTGCTAAAGTCTTTGCATTATGCCTCATTCATTACTTCAGGCTTTATTCTTTACTTTTCTGAAAATAAAAGATGAGGCAAAGTATAAAATGGCTGTCCATTCAGATGCTTTTGCTGATTTCAAATAAATGAATGCCATTGTATATGCATATACTAGAAGTTAGTTAAGTAGTTCACCCGTTGATATTTATAGGCGTGGGATTAGCTCACTATAATTACTGGACAGACTTATGATTAATAAACAAAACTCTGAATAGTTTAAAATGGATTAAGAATTGCAGTCTCACATCAGCTTTACTGTCAGTGCCAGTGAAGGCATCTACTGCATTAACCTTCTATGCCACGGGCACCTTGCAGACCCCTGCCATAGCAACCATGGGCATCACTCAGTCAGAAATGTCTGAAACAATTTCTCAACTCGCTGTTGCTATGCAGAGGATGACAAATTATTATCTTAGCTTCCAAATGCCCCTGCAGCAGTAACAAAAAATAGGAATTGTTTGCTATTATTGACTTCCCTAATGACTTTGAACTGCTGAGAATATGCAAGTACGCATTGATGGCAGAGATTTCCAGCCTATGAATTTACAGGAGAATTTGATGTCAAGAGGATCATTATGGATGAGTTTACCCATTAACCTGATGGCACTCATGACTCATATATCTGTGCTAATTTAAGACAATGTAGAACATATTTAACTCAAATGAATGGTCACCAACCTGAAATGTTAACTTTGTTTTTCTTTCTCTGCGAATACTGGCTGACCTGCTGAATGTTTCCAGTATGACCAGCTTGAAGAAATTCTATTGTTCTCACTGAATGAACTTTCGCTTGCCTCTTTTACCTGTTTACCTCACTTGCTTAAACACTGCTCTTTCCAACACCTTCTCGTTCTGATGAAAGATCATTGATCTGAAATATTAATTCTGTTTCCAACATCACAATGGTGAATACACGTTAGAAGTAACTCATTGGCTGTAAAGTGCTTTGGGACATGAGAAGCTGTGAATGTGCTATATAAATGTGAGTCTTTCTTTCTCAGATGTTTCCTGACTTGTTGATGTTTCCAGCATTTTCTGTTCTTATTTCAAATTTCCAGCATCAAAGTGATTGTGCTATAGAGGAACATCTCAGTAAACTTGTGGAGCAGAGTGCAAACAAGGGCAATGAAGCTTTCAATTGAGGTTTTCATAGGGAACGAACAAATCTTTAATTCAACAGGGAGTAGAAGGGATGAAGTTTGCATTGAGTGGAGAGGGAGATAAAACAGTTCACATGAGATCATAACATGGGCTGAAATGATAAAGAAGCTGGAATGGAAGAATGAATCTATCTTATTTCTGCTTTTGGATATTTTGATATTCTTGCTTTGAAAAATGCTAACTAATCTTTGCATACAAATGTACCTGGTTGTGCTGTTACTTGCAGGCACCATCTCAAACAATGTACAATTAAAATTGACAAAAATAGCAAAAAAGGCAGCTTAATGTAGAATAATAACAGCTGATGATAGCAGCTGTTCAGATTGTCAATGAATTTGTTCAGCTTGCTGGCAGAACGTGCAGATCAGGGATGCAGTTCATAATAATGCATGTTGATGTGGCAAGCATGTGTTGTTAAATGGAACTTCTGGAAAATTATGTGAAACATTGTATACCTTAAAATAACATGAAACTTCAAAGAACATTTATAAGCACACCTACCAACTTTGGTCCCCTATTTCCTCCAGCAGTGACAGCCGGCTCATGGCTGCCTACTGCCAGCTTTGGGTGCAGCTGTTGTGCCTACTGACTCAATCCCACATGGGCATAAAGAGCCACTGCACTGGCAACACCTCACATAGAGCACTGCTGTTACGGTCTTTTCAAGTGGAATTTCATGTCAAAACCTGCAGCATGGTTTCCTAGTTAACAAACTGTAAACATGATCTAAAAGATATTTGATTCACAACAATTTATTTTGCAAACTAATAGCAGTGACTTTAGTTTATCTGTAATAGGTCCTATGGTTGGTCAATTATATGTCACAATGTAGTCATGCAGTAACTCAAATATCTAAGAATACCCTTCCAGGCCATAGGTTCAAGTTGCAAAGCTTGCCTGTTGTTGGAATTCACTTGCTCAAGTTTTGCTACTTCTTAGATAAGCAAAACATCACCAGCGAAGCTATCATAGTCCAAGTTATTGCAATCACACCACACAGCCTGTCGATGGATAATGATTGGCAGCATATATATACCTGAGGCTTAGCCTCCTTCAGAGTGAAAGAGATTATATGGGAATAGGTTACTTAAACAGAGGAGTAGATTATGGGAAATAAATCTTAATTTAATTTTAAAAACATCTTCTAAAGCATGTTGTAGCTTTAAACCCCGAGTAGAGACAGGAATTTCTTTTGGCTTATTTACATAAAATGAAGTTATGGAATAAACTACTTTGATCTTTAATGTAAGAAAGCAAGTGCAGGCAGGATCTACAGCATAGATTTCTTCTATGCCATTATACAGCATCCATGGCTTTGTTTTGAATGTCAATATTGTCACTTTTTAAGAATTGGTCCCTACAAATGTATCCACAATATCAAATTGTATGTAGGATAGTTTAGAGGGTGTGGGAACTTGGTGTTAAACATCTGATTTTGATTTTATTTTTAAGTTTTGCTTCTTGTGGCTTGTAATCTTGATATTTATAGAACCAACTCTAAAGATCAGTTTTGCCAGATAACGTGTGGCCTTAGAAAACATTACTACTCCCAATGATCTTACAAAACAATTTAATGCACATTCCCTCTTTGCCAATGAGAGTCAAACAAAAGACCTTATTCTTCTGTTCCTCAGGTCTATTGGCCTGCCAACAACCTCCAGAAACATCCTTTCCCAGTCTGTCACTCCCGCTTTAAACAAGCAGGTACTAAAACAAAATATTTTTCAATGCAACTTACTTTTGATACTGTGCCTCCCGTAATACCTGTGAATCCATCTATGAACTCATATAACGGTGACACATGTTTGATGAAATCCATATAATAGTAACATATATCTATATGCAGAGGTTTGTTGCTCAATGCCTGAACTATTCCCTTTTCAAAAGTGCAGCTGATTTAAAATCTGAAATGATCCGAATTTGTGACCATTTGAGTTTCAAATCGGTTTTTATGATCACTTTTGCTGTCTGTTCATCAGTGGCACTGCAACACAATTCTTAAAATAACCTGGAAGAGCAGAAACTGGTCAATTGGCAAAGGGGTCTGTGTGACATTTCATGCAGTACTAGGAAGCTATTCACACGATTTCTCATCTCAGAGTTGGCCAAATGCAAAATGACAGGATGACATCAACCATCAGCAATGACATCACCAAAAGCTATTGCTTCAGGATCTTTAAATGACATATTGGCATAAGCGCAACTCAAAAGTTGAGCAGAAACCTTGTTTCCCTCTAATGTGGTGCAGCTTTAAAACAAGTCCAGTAATAAAAGGAACTGACTGAATACTGCTCAAACACTAACTTCAGCCCATTTTTCAACACGTGGCTCATTCCAGCTCAGACTGACATAAAACAACCCTGCCCGTCTGCCCACGAGGTTAGTATACTCTCTAGGCACACAGCCACACTCTGCCCTCATAAACCTGTGTGCACTGGGACTTGCTGAACATGCTCAAGGGCTGGATGACATCTCCCTTCAGTGTGCCAACATTAGTCCCTCAGCACAATGTAGACTACAGTAAGCTGACTACAGACTGCATGCTGTGGATGATTTAATATACGCAAACATCAAAGTACTTTCTTTCGTGATTACATTTTTTTTCTAACAAACTTAGCGCCAGCCATTTTATGAATAATCAGACTCAAACAAAAATTACCGGTATAGTTAAAAAGAAAGGTAAGATGCAGTGTATTAAGCAGATACAGTATTCTGAACTTTTATTTGTCATTTTCGTTGGCTTTGAAAAATGACCAGCAGTTGGATTATAACATAATTTGTCTTGTCTTTATTACTAGTACAAAGGACACCATTCATTAATTATTCTGCCGTTGCAGCTTAACACTGCCTGGAAAGGTCCCTCTTTGGACAGATGGCTGCAAAGATGTTATTTATATCAATCAGTTCAAAATGCTCAACAAGGATTACTGTTTCTGTGACTACAATGATTTATTTCTTTTTACCTCATACACCCTACACCTCTTGCCTGTTGTAGGAACTGTTATTTTCAGTACAAATAATATTGTATGTGCAATATTGTACCAACACAACAAAATTACTAAGCAGAGCAGATTTAAATTGTTTTACTATTCCAATTTTGCACAAAGTGAATACCTAAGTGAATATCTTGCTACCTCAATCCTTATGTTGACCACCAAAATAATTCATGAGAATATTAGGAGCCTGGTAATTCTGTGCGCTGATGTGTCTTTTGCTATTATAGGGCTTTGTTATAAAACATAATATTTATTAGAGCAACTCCCTTTCAAAAAGTTTTATTTATTTTAATCTGCATTGACACATTGTAGATAAACAGGTTAACTAAACAAGTTGTACTGAGGCAATTGTGCATGAGTCACGTCAGAGTCCTGAAAAAGAAGCGATCGGACCTCCAGCCTTTTAGAGGATATCCTGAGTGCTGACAGAAGACAAGTGTATTTGTTTTTTATGGCCTAATCTACTCTCGTTTACACCCAATACTTGTCACATTTTCATGGAAATATGCTTTGTTCATTCAAAAACATTTTTCTCAAATGTAACTGGGATAATATCTCATTCTTTGCTCTGTAACCAATATTATACATAATTTGAAAACTTGTTAGCCTGCCAAACATTACATATACAGTTACTGTATTTTGTTTGGAACTAAGAGTAAATCAGAATACTATAATCCCAACAGGAGCAGCAATGCATTTTTTTTTTACAATGTACAATAAAGTTACTCTTTTCTTTCAGGCAATTTAACAGTATAACCTTGCCATTAGGATCAGCTTGCTGGAATTAAACCTCATCTAGCCAAATATCAGCAACATGCAAATAACCTTGCAGGTTCTGATTAAGATTTTAACCATATCCTTTTGCTTTTAGTTGGGGAAAAACAAAGTCTTTGTGGATCTAAGTTGTAATTTATTAAACATGAAAGACCCCTTGATGAAATATAGAAATGAGATACATTTTGCATTTCAAAGATTTAAGCTGACAACTTACTTGCATGCAAATGAGGGAAAGATTTGTAAAAATATTTGAAAAGAAATTATTCTTGAATGTACTTATTACAATAATGCGGCATGTAGATAAGTGTAACATGCTGCACAAAAAGGCATTCATTTCTCCAAAGTGTTGAAATTAGCTTCATTCTGCCATTGTGAATTAATGTTCATCTGCCAGAAAGCTGAATACGCAAGAAGTGCAAAGAATTTGTAATAAATTTGTTAATTACATATTTAAGTAATGCAACTCTGTTGTTTTCCCAGTATATTTTCAAAAGTAGTCTTCGTAATACAACTTCTGATCACTTATATTTAACGCAATGCAGTCTAGCTTAAAATTCCTTCACTTTAACTCAGTCAAGAGCTCCTTATTTGCTAGCACAATCAGATATGCTATATTACATATATTTTATCATTTTGCTCATCACATTCCCATTTGTCGAATGCAAATAAGACCAATCTAAGTGCTTTTAAACTGCAATTTAAATGAAGTATGTGACTGGCTCTATCAAAATCTGTTTAAGGTTGCCATGGTTGACATATCAGTCGGGTCAGAAACATGAGCAACAAAGGTCACCTATCTAAATTGATTTACAACCTTTCAACCTTTTGATACTTGATTACACCAATGTTTATAACACAACAAGAATTCACTCAATGGCCCTGGACAGTTCAACCCCATTCTAAATGACTCCTCTTTAGGTTCTGTGTTTTCTGAATTGTTTATTCTTTTTATATCAGACACTGGATCCTCTTTGCCATTGCTACAAATTGTAACTTATTTAGAATATCAATGTCATTTTAAGTGAGCATTGTATAAATTATCAGTCCTAAGTACAATTGCTGCTGTATTTGTACACCCATAACATAAATCCAGATCCTTACCCATCTTATTATAGGCACATAAAAATATATTGGCCATTAGGTTTTCAGAGTACTTTTAAATACTGAATACTTGAATAAAATAGTAAACTGAAATCATATTGGCAAAAAACTCCTGTGAACAGTATAATTTGCCTTTGTATTATAACAATATTGTACACATAATACCACATTTCATATGGATCAAGTATATTATAGTAGTGATTAATGAAAATAGCACAATGATGGAATAAGTATTTGTTCATCCCATCTTCACGAAAATTCAACACATTTTACACATTTTCAAATTAACTTTGCCTTATTCAGTATCCTTTCTTTTCCAACAGATTTTTTTTCTCAGAATGACACCTGGCTGGTGTATCAAATCCACAACTCTGTCTTCAATTAAAATGCTTCATGATCTTTATGCTTACAATTTGAAGTCAGTCTCGTTAAGATTAGACTTTAGTTTGAATTTTCATGCTGATCATTGCATGTTTTAAAGATGAATAACATTTATTCACTCATTAGTTTTATGCAAACTAAGATGAACATGAAAGAAAAATTGTAATAAATTATGGATAGGTTGTTAAAATCTATCTCCATGCACATTACAGTATTCCTGTTTAGAAATGGCACACTCACTCACTTTCAACAATTACGCATATTTAATGTTCTTTTGGTAACCAACACCAAAAAAAATCCAAATTTGTCCATTTGTATTGGTGCAAAAAGTACATTTTGGGTAATGTTAATGTCTATAATTTTGTTTTTAAATGCAACATTCTATTTATAAGAAACTAAAGGTAAGATTAGTTTATATATTATATATGCAACAATATAAAACACTAATACATTATGGGGTTCAGGGGACAGTACTGTTGTGCTAATGTACAAGGAAATATCCAACAGGCCCAAAGGCAGTGGTCCATAATAATTCATTATAACAATACTGTGATGATCAGTATTGACATGTTCCTTAAATGTAACAGGATCTTTAGCATTGAGATATTTTGTTGAGATATCACTCTTTAGGTTTATGATATTTCCTAGCACTTGGAACTATGTAATAATTATGAAATAAAGCTGATCAAAAGTTACGGTACATCCAATTTCATTGAAACCTCTGGTGGCACAAATAATGTGTTGGAGGTCCAGAGTTGGAACTCAGTCCCACATCTGTTTCTTCTGATTTAGAATGATATGGTATGGAAGAGCATGAAATGCCAATTTATAATACACAAGTGTCAATAATCCACATAATATATGAAAGGTCAAGACATGAGTTATATGGGTCTTCCAACAGCATTCAGTATAAATTGCTATTATTTGCGATCCTCATACTACACTATCTTCAGATTAAACAAAGTCTTTGATTTAAGGTACCAAACACTACTGACCTTGCAATGTAGCCATGTGACCATTTTGAGTTGAGGAAAAAAGGATCATAATAAATATAAACCTTGATAACAATTTTTGAAACATCACTGTTCCTGATAGATTAGTTTAATGTCTGAAAGAAGCTTCCAAATTGAATGTATTTCTAGTGTCATTATAGGCAAACTACAATAAAAGTGAAGGGTCCAACCCAATTCTGTTGTTTCAACATTAGAGTTGAATAAATTGTCCATGATGGATCATGTGACAGAAAGGGAGTATTGAGTTACCCAAGGATTTTATGTTTGATGAATATTATTTCCTCACAATTCTTATCTCTTTTCTGTGCAGCAAACTCCCTCCGTTGAAGATGATGCAGTTCCACAGCAGACTTCTGATTAATTGTTCTCTATATGTGACTGTCATATTACATATAGAATGCACACTTACTGTACACACATTTTACTATAACTTTATATGTAGCATAGCCAAGGATAATAAAAAAGGTTATGTTTTCTGCATAAATGGTTGTTCACATTGTGACTATTTTAAAATAAAGCTAATAATATCTGCAAAGATATGAAGTGTCTTGTTATAGGAAAACAGATTATTGCAGATGAACAGTGTTTAGGTAATGACAAACTGTACCAGTATAGGACACCTGCCATTAGTCGGAGAACAGCTGTTTCTCAACTTAAGTGCCATATTTCTATAAGTTATATCCCCATGGGAGCAATGAAGAGTTAGTTTCTCAGCAAACAAAATAAATATGAAGGCACAGAATAAAAATACAGCAACTACTTTATCTCGGGGTCTATGATAACCTGATATTATAGTTTTCCTATTTTAGTAAGTCCAGCACATTGTATCCTACATTCTAGTCTTGTGATGGTTATTTATTTTTACATCATGGAAGATGTTATCGTTTTGTGGGAAGGTTTGCTGTGCAAAATTAACTACATTTTTTTGATCACTTCTATCCATTCTCATGAAAACATTTGCACTACCGTTCACTATAAATAGTATGACTAATACATTGCAACTTAGCAGTGTAAAAAGTAAGGTATTATATTGACAAAGTTTAATCCTGTGATGTGGAAGCTTATTCACCAGAGCATAACCTCAGTGATTTCCATCTTGCCTTCTTTCCCCTCAATTCATTGTTCCCTGTCCTCCATAAACATCCCTCTCTATCTAATCTCCCCCCAATCATTTACATGGCCAATCCCTCAATCTCACCATCTCCTATGGCCTTTCTTACTGCTATGTCACAATCACTAACAAAACAATCTCTGACCACTTCCTTTTTTCCATGATCTTCCACACCCCTCTACCCAACTTGTAACACCACTTTCTTTGGTCCTCCATCCTTCATGATACCTCCAAAGCTGTTGCTTTTCTTGGTGACCCTCATCTCTACCCTATAAAGAGTCTTTGCTGTTGCCTACCCCTGCCATTTCCTCTGGTTTGTCCTCCATCCCTCAAGTACAAAGTGGGATGGGGGGACTGGGGGGAGGGGAGGGGACGTGCAGATTGAGTGTCTACTGTACATGCTGGTTTAATGGCTTATTTTCAGATCAGATCAGATAACAACTTTCCAGGCTTAACTCTTCACTTCCAAAACAATCCATGGCTCTGGGATCATGTTGGAAAGAAAGATAACCCCCAGTATATTTTCTTTGCTACTAATAGCTGCCTTGAACATCTCTCCTCTTGCCTCTAATCTTAAGTCCAAGGATCTCATGGATTTCTTTGATATAAAGATATAGACCGTCTGTTCAATTTCCTCTCTGGCTTTCTCCTTACCTTGCCCACAAAGCCTAGTCCTCCCCTGGTCCACTATCTAGGTCCTCCCTCCCTTCCAACTGAAAACTGAACCCCAATCTCTTTTTAGTTTCTCTTCTGTTTCCCACTTCAGCATATCTCATCCACGAGACTAACCTTCTGCTTCTCTTACACCATTACCAGCTGTCCACTGCCTCCCTGCTGCATCTGACACAGTCTTGGACAAGCTGTAACTTCCTCTAGCTAAGCATAGGGTGGACTAAAACAATAATCTCTTGCTCTGCCACAAGCTTAATGCCATAGCCAGCTACTCCTGGCCACTGTATCAGACTGAAGAAACTGTTTGCAACCTCAGATCCTATTTACTCAGAGATTGCCTCCTTTCACTCTCCATAATATTAGCCGCCCCCACATCAGCTGGTTTGTCACTGAAGCCCTCATCCGTACCTTTGTCAATTCTTGACTCGATTATTACTGGGCTGTCCAGGCCAGTCTCCCATTGCCCACGCTCCATAAACTATAGCTCATCCAAAATCCTGCTGTTCATCTCCTATCCTGTGCAAAATCCTGCTCAATCATTATCCCCACCTTTTTTGACTCACTTTGAGTCCCAGTCCTCTTATGCCTCAAATTTTACTTTAATGCCCATGTGTTTAAATTCTTTTATGGCTTCACCCCTTCCTACATCTGTAATCTTCTCCAGTACTAAAACTTATACCTTCAAATGCTCTGATCTTCTATCTCCGGCCCCTTGTTAAAAACATCCTTCCTATCGCCCCACCATTGGCAACTGTGTCTTCAGCCTCCTAGATGCCCATGCTCTAGAACTCCCTCCCTAAACTACCCACATCTCCACCTGCCTCTCCTCTTCTAACATCCTACTTGAAAATAACCTCTTTAATGTAATGTTTGGCCACTTATCTTAATATCCCCTTCTTTGGTTCTATGCTTGCTTTTCTTCCACATGTCTATGAGATGCGCTTTGGGGCATTTCTCTACATTAAGGTGTGATATAAATGCATATTGTTGTTATTCTTGCCCACACCTAAAGAATGCAAAGAACAACAGTTACACCTTATTTAATATTAATGACAAAAATAAACTCCATTGGCTAAGGACAGTTGATAAGATTGAGTATGCCTAAGAAAGCCAATATCAGCAAATTCAGCCAGACACAGAGTAGGGCCATAACAGCCTATGATTTGATTTAATAAACATTTCAAAATGATAAAACAGTGTGGAGCTGCAGCACACAAATCTTGAAGCTATGATTACATGGCATACCAGGCTTTCTACTTTTAGGAAACTGAAGATAGACTGAAAAATTGAAAACTCAGTTGTCTTTTGATTGCTCAGCCAATCTTCAATTTTGCAATGCAGCTCAAATGCCTTTTCAGTATTGCTTTTGTATTTCATACCACAAAGCTGAGGAGCAGAGACAACAACCTAGCAAAGCACCATCTTCTTTATTCAGTGGCAGTCAGACCTAATCCAATAGCAACAAGATGCAATGGTACTGAACCAGACCAGTTAGCAAAATGGACTAATCTGTTTCCATCAGGTTTTCCAGAATATGTTCTGCCACCCTTAAGTGGTTTCACCAGGCAAGGGTTAATTAAAATAAGGCTTGTGTTCCATAAGATATATTTCCAGGGTTGCAGGTCAGAATTCACATATTCTAATTTCTGAAAAACTGATTCATTGGTGAAAGCACTGTACTGTGATGTTTCCTTTATGGGTATATCTTTTAGCAATGCTCATAAAACCTCAATTCATCAACATGAATTGTTGACTTTATTGCATGATGTCATTAACAACGAGCTCACAATAGGGTGAATTTGTCACATAGGCAGGTGGTTTGAGATCTCTCAGTGATACCGAATGATATAAATTCTAGTTTTTTTTGTAAATTTATGCCAAGTTCCAGGCAGTAAACACAGCTGCCTTGATTCTCTTCCAGAATAACAGCTTGGAAAGACATGGAGGAGTTCTCTAAATCCACCTGAGGACCCGGCCTATAAACAAAATAATGGCAGCTTGTTGACGGCTAGATAATTTGGTGGACTAAGACATTGGTCAAAGACCCAGTTCTTCACTTAGAAAAAATCATGTTTTCAATCCAACTGTGGGATGAATGACAATTTTTTTTTTGCTTACAGTGATCAGCGACTGCAAATAGAATGAATTTTGGCAATCAAAATATAGTTTTTCAGAAATGGGAGTCTTCAGCATGAAATTCTGCTAGTTTGGCAACACCAGATCAGGGATAAACATCTGGAGAATGAAAAAAATTACTTGATGCAATGGGACATGCTCCACTTAAAGTATGGTTTTCAAAATGTTCCTGCTCTAAACAGTCCAGTGCTGGCACCAACAAATGAACAGAACTAATATTGTACAAATGTGTTCTCCTTCTACAACACAATGTGTTCGTCCTACAATTAGGGATTGAAGCTGTATAAATAAAATGTAAATTAATCGAATAATATTCTTTATGGATCCTTCCCAGCTTGGCAGGGAAACAACAAAGATTACAAAGGTTTAACCTTCTAAATGATTCTAAATGTGGTTACTACTTGTTTAATTTTTGTTTTTGTTTTAAAGGATCTGAACTTACTGGCCATTAACATGGTGGCTTGATTCTTTGGTTCAATAACCTGACATCATGGGGAAGAGTTCAACAGCACAGATTCATGAGGCATATTCCATACTGATTGCTAACAATGTTATACCTGCAGCAAGGAACTAGTATGCAACAGAGAAGATTATTTAACTTCTACTGCACAGTAAATTGTTATGTGCATGAAGAATATAGGAAATGATTAAAATGCACAGTTAACATTTGTTAAGCAACTGTATAAGGAAAACCAATTAAAATGTGGTATCCACAAACTGTGATACATCCATAAACTGTGAATTCAAAAGATAATTTTCACCTGGGTTGAAATGCATCTACTTAATTAAAGAATGCAAGTCAATAAAATATCTGTTTAAAGTTACTTACGTTAATTAGTTATCCTTTCCAAGAGTATTTTTTTAACCGAAACCAGAGGTATATTTTGGAATAGTCATTTAACCCTTCAAACCTATTTTACCATACTACACCAACGGGTTTAATTTTTTCTAGCACATTGCTTAACACATTTGTGTAAAGCTCCTTTGTGTACCATTTTAATAGATTTGCCAGCCTATTTATTTTAAATAGCATACAGAAGAATATTATGCAACACAAGACAACCAAACGTTAAGCAGTTACCAAAAGGGGAAATTAAACCTTTAACTCTTCTCATTTTTGACAGAATTATACAAATTGATCATTGTAATCTCCAGACTTATTTGTGATGAAGAGATTTCACCAAGATAGAATCATTTGTCTTTGTTGCTTTTCAGATAAATGTTTTTTTTAAAAAATCAGACGTATAGATAACATTTCAAACAGAGATCCAGTGGGATATAGACTTTTTAGGCATTGCCACTGCCTTAGATACTGCTATGAAACAGTTGCTAAACCCCCTCAAATTTGACCTAGACAGCCTTATGTAATGCAACCCTCATGATATGGTTGACATTGATGAATAAGTTTCTGTCTAATGATCACACTCTTTCACCACTGTTCCTAAAAGCCAAGCTTTTCTCTTTAAAGGAGAAAGATAAATTACGTAAAATTATTGCTTGGACTGGAATGTAGAAATGTTTTCTTCCATTTGCATTAATAATGGAGGGCATCGATTCTTATATTTCCAACTATAATTGGTTGGTTCTAGTTATGACATTTTATGACTTCAATGACCCCCAAGTCCAGTTCTTTAAAGACATCATGGACTGAATCTTGCCTATTGGGCTGTCAGCTCGAAAGAGGCTTGTTGCCAGCGTGCGCAGGTGGGTCGGTGGAGCTTCCCTCCTAATTTTATGAACAGGAGCCATTTTAGTGGCTGTTGCCGGGATTGTCGTCCTATTCATGCCTGCCCCCTGAGAGCTGCTGAGCCAATCAGAGGGCTGGCAGCTCAGCAACCTCAGCAGTGCCATCAGGAGCAGTGGCCGCTGCTGAGGCAGAACAGGGGCCCTGCAGCCTTCAGCAGATAGGAAAGAAATTGTTTTTAAAAAAATTCCAGTGCTGAGCACTGGAGGGGAAATGTTGAAATCATAAATGTGTTCCAAATAAATGCACTTACAATTTCAGTATATAAAATGCACAGAGGAAACCTATCCTATTGTGAACAATGTTCATAAAATTTTCAAACAATGAAAGTATTTCATCCCAAAACAGTCAATTAAAAGGAAGGAGCACTAGTCCTCTGAATTGCAATCAGAATATTTCAAGCAGGAGGTAGGAAGCTGCTTACTTACCAAATTGCTGTAGTGTTCTGTGTTACTGGGCGGGATTCTCCCATCCGGAACTAAGTCCCGTGGTGGGGGTTGGGATGGGGAGTGTTTCCCGCTCTGGAAGCTGATGGGAAATCCCGCAGTATCTTCCAGCCCCAGCGTAATTAATTATGCATCCGGGGTTTCACGCCATCTTCTGTGGCGGGGCAGGCTTGATGGCGCGTGCTGGCCGTCATATCCAGGCACCATATTTAAAAGGCGCCAAAGACATCCACAATAAAACCAAAAGCAGAGATGTCGGCAAGGTCATCTGCCGGCCCAGCTCCAAAATATAGCGCCGCCTCCTTGCACATCCTCCTGGACATGTCGAGGTGCGCAGGAATGTGCTGTGTCCGCCTGATGGGAGAAGGAGGCCAAGCAGGGATACCAACGCTGCATGGGTACAGGTGACCGATGCTGTCAGTGCCCAACGGGTGCACAAGCGGTCGGCAACACAGTGCTGGGAGAGGATGAATGACTTTATTCACTCCGCCAGGGTAAGTCTCATCAGATGGTTGCATAAAACATGAAGATTCCAATATGTCAGGGTCCAAGGCCCAGTGACAATGGCATGTCCTGCCTCACAGCCCCACTTCAGTGCATCCACGATGCGGTGGAGTGATCACTGTGCCTCCTTCAGCTTTCAGTGGACATGGAATACTGCATGGAAGGTGGGGGTGGGTGGGTGGGGTGAGGGGGGCTGGGCGGGAAGTGGGGAACTGGCTTAGGCGCAGAGGGATCCAGCAACCTCCGCAAATCACATGCTTGTCTGAGCCTTCCCCGTGCATGTGGCTGTGCGCAGCGCTGAGGAGGGAGCTGGTCCACAACCCTTCTGCCCAATTCGCACCATTGATGGCTTGCCACAAAAGTGGGCTATCTTACGAGGGGAGTATGACAAATGAACTAATTTCCACTTCTCCAATCCATACAACATGCAACTCCTCTCAAACAAGCTGTTCTCTTTGAGCAGGAAAAGATTCGACACAAGTGACGAGAGCATGAGAAGAAGTGGGGGGGGAGGTGAGGGGGCCGTTATGGTGAATCAGTTCTCAGGTCTCTCACAGAGTTCGAGGAGAGGGCATCTGAGTTCACAGGAAAGGGGTGGAATCGAGCCATTGGCAAAGGGAAGCTCAGGCTTAGGCGTTACCCTAGTAAGGATTCAACCATTCAATGCAAACCATAGTGTCGATTGTGCCTCCATGTTGGGGGCAGCTGATGCTGTCAGTTGCACTCTCCTCTCTCACTTACGGGTGCCTTCAGGTAGGGACCAAGGCCAAGGAGGAGAAGGGCTCCCTATCAGGCCTCAGCCCAGGCCCCAGCCCAGGGATGAGCCAGGAGGGAGCCGAAGAGGAGAGCCCCACATCTGTAGTGGCATCACAGTAGTCACTTGCGCTCTCCACCAGTTCAGGAACACACACCTTGGTGGGTATTACTGCTAGTTTAGGAAGGGTCTCACAATCTGGTGGTCACTGCACAGACATGTGTCTGCAGCAGGAGGAGGCAGCTTCAGCCGAGCTCCCCGGCTCTCAGAGGGGTGCTGGGGAAGAGACATCTGTCATATCCGAGTCATATGAGGAGCCTCTGGAACCGGTCTTCCATCTCATGGTGGAGAGTCAGTAAGAGGCAGAGGAACATCACACAGAGCTGTTGGAAGCTCTCAACAGAGTGGCACGCAAATCGGAGGAGTCTGTCTGCCTGCTCTCTGAAGAAGTGGTGTCCAAGTGAGTAAATGGAGGTTGGTGGACACCATGGAAACCCAGCTCCAGCAGAACGCCCAGTTTCTGCCGGAGGTGCGAGCAGACCTGCATTTCACTGCGGTAGCCATGGGTGAGTTCCCGCAGTGGCCACGCAAGAGAGGAACGGGGCACCTCAGCCTCCCTCCAGGTGCTCCTTCCCTTCAAGAAGGGGCACAGACACCCAAAGGGAGGAGGAGTGTCAGCTGGACACCCCTGGGTCGGGCACTCAGGCATTTCAGAGGTTGTCTGCTCTCTCTGAATCCCCTTTGCCTGTGACCCCTTCAACCTCATCCTCTATCACCGCAGAGGGAGCAGCTGGCCTACAGGAAAGCCAAAGGAATCCAGGGCTCTGCAGGCCTCGGCTCACCAGGGACAAAGGCAACAGGGCAAACAAATCCACAGGCTGCCTCCACCCCTACTGTGGATGTCAGGGCAGCACCTAGAAGAAGTGGTAGACCAGAAAAAAATCAAGAAATTTTGATCACAAGTGGTTGCACTGGTGAACACAGTTTTGTCACTGATTAATCTGCAAATATATTCACCTTCAGTGCACAATGTCTACAGTTTTCTTTCAGTGTCATTATATAGGCTTCTCAAGACCGCACCCCCCCACCCCTCTTCCAACCCACTAGAAGCTCAGCTACACACAGCCGGACTATGAGTGATTCTGGAAGGAGAAGTGTCTGTGGTAGGGCCTTTTGGAGCATCGTGCAAGCACTCTCTCATGAACGTGGAACCTTCATTCATCACACATCTCACGCATATTTTTAATCCTGCCTGCTAGTGTTCCTTTTCAGTTGTCCAGCTGAGCTGACCTGCATCTCTGCCCAAACTGATTGCACTCCCATGTAGCATCTGTGCCCGTCCAACATGAGACTTCTCAGTTTCGATTTGATGGACATGGCAGTCATGACATTCTTCATGAGCTCCCCCACCATTTCCCCAGTCACCTGTGTCCTTTCCCCCATAACCATTGAACCCCTGGCATAACCTTCGACCTCCCCACCATCACCATCCAGCCTGAACCTTTCGCATTCCGGAATGTCCAGATAAGTGTGCATGTTCCCTTACTCCCGGAGAATTCCACCCCCGTCCACACTGAACTCCCTGACCTCCTCTTTCCCACCCCCATGTCCATGTGATCCTCCATGTCCCCACCAACAACCCTCGCCACCCCTTCTACCAATACCATCAAACCCTCACCCTACCGGCTCTCTCTGCCCTGTTACCCTAACCATCCCATCCCACCACACCCAACCTGAGTTCACTCCTCAGGAGTCAGATATTGACTCCACCAACCCCTCCCTATGAGCACATTCACCTAGACATTTCCCCCCACTTCAGACCTAGACATGCCACCACACCCCCCCCTCGCCACCCACCCAAAGCTGCTCATGGCAAAGTCCCTGGAAGAATGCTTTAGTTCATATTGCAGTCCCTGCAGGTGGTGGTGTAGCGGTTATGTCGCTGGACTAGTAATATAGAGAGCCAGGCTAATGCTCTGAGGACATGGGTTCAAATCCCATCGTAGCAACTGGTGGAATTTGAATTCAATTAATAAATCTGGAATATAAAGCCAGTCTCAGTATTGGTCACTGTGAAGCTATCATTGATTGTCATAAAAACCCATCTGGTTCACTAATATCCTTCAGGGAAGGAAATCTGCCATCCCTACCTGGCCTGGCCTACATGTGGCTCCAGACCCACAGCAATGTGGTTGACTCTAAAATGGCCTAGCAAGCTACTCAGTTCAAGGGGAAATTGGGATGGGCAACAAAGGCTGGCCTTGCTGGTGACATCTATGAAAGAATTTTGAAAAAGTCCGAAGCCTCAGCGAAGTCGAAGTTGCCACCTTCTGAAAGTTGCTTCACAGAGGAGCCATGTGGATGAGGCTCCACCCACCATGCGGTGCACATCTTCCTCCAGGGTCCGTCAGCGGTGTGTCTCCATCATCTTCTTCTTCTCGGATGTCTGTGAGCTGAGTAAGGCCCTAAAGGTAAAACCTGACTTTTGCACACCACGCTGGTCCAGACGTCTTCTGGACTGGCATGTTTTCCTGCTGGTGTAATGGAGAATTGGGGGTGGTGTGATTCCGGTTGGGCCTTCATTTGCATCATATTAGTGGGATGTAAATTGGTTTCACGCCGGCCTCCAGCGGGATTCCCAATCTGCCATGGCAGGCAGCATTGGAAGATCCCAATGTAATTTCATGTCAGCGCGAAACTGATGTTTTGACCTCCCACCAAATTCTCCCCCTCACCGCCTGCCGTTGATCCCGCCGGCTGAGGCATGGGAGAATTCCGCTCACTGAGTGAAAAACATTAATCGCACACACCAGGAGCTACACATGCTTTACTAGGACTGAAAGAAAGACATACAGATTAAGTGACTAAATTTCATTTCCTCCTTACTAGACGCACTTGGTGCACCAAGTATGGGTACAGGCAACTTAATGCAAGCAAAACTGGCCAGCACTGCAATCCTGGACATAGCCAATTCACATGCCAAGCTTGCAAAGGTTTAGAACGCCCAGAATCTCAACAAAGTCTCAGTGAAACCTTACACCCAGTCAACACTTGCACTCTTTGCACAGGAGAAACCCTTAAGTTGTGCAAAGTTAGATATCACACATCTGAAAGAAAGCAAAGGTACCAAGAAGAAATACAATGCTAACCCAAACTCCAAGCATATAAAATAAATGCCTCACGCTTGACTAGAACTTTGTGCTGAGTATTTATTTGTCTTTGGTTATCATTCAGATAGATCCTAGCATAAGATGCCAATAGATAAGAATTGAGTGCGCAAGTGTATGACAAGGTTAGTTTGGGCAGGTTTACTTGGAAGGTTGTAATTGTTCCAATAGGAAATCTTGTAGCTGTAGCAATCCTTGGAAACCATATTAAAACATTGCCTGGCACACCGATCTTCCTTCCTATACTGCTGGTACGTCTGCTAATTCATTATTGGCATTTTCTCCTTCTCATTTTGCCATGTCTTGGCTATCCCAGTCATTAGAAAATGCATGCTGAGCCTCTTTGCAAGGTGAGGTTATGGAGCATACAGCAGATGACAATTATTCTGAAAACCCTAAATGGGGAGAAAGATTTAAACCATAACGCTATCTCTGATCAGGCTAGGCATTGCTTCAAAACACCAATTGTATGGTTGAAATTAATTCCATAGCTTGAGCTTTGTCAAACATTTGACTTTTGGATATGGTTGATGCATGGATGCTTCAAGTTATGACTGCATTGAGAAGCCTCTGCCTCCCTGGTACTATATTAACCATTTGCATTCCTCTTCAAATATAGGCACACATGATTGTTTTACAAGAAACATATCAGGGAGGCCTTGTTGTCCTGCATGATTCATGTTGGTGGTTGTTACATCTTGACATTTAAAAATTCCTTTTTGGGTCAAAGAGGACCAAAATGACAACATGAATGCCAAGAAAGAGTCTTTTAAGTGCTATGGGCATAAAGGGCAGTGCCCAAATTAGATTCAATTAAGAATTTAAGAAGCATTAGGAATGCTCCTCCTGGTTCCATGTTAAAATTGCAACCTGCTGCTGGACACCACTTGCCTCCCATCCGATTACCTCTTCCACCTGTACCAAGACTAACATTAAGTCCACTGCCTCGGCTATTATCAGCCAATCTTTGTCTTTATGATTGCCGCATTACATCCTGGCCATCCCTAATGTATCATGTAAATCAATTGTATCCTGATGGCACAAGAGAATCGGCTCTATGTTTTCATTTTTCACCTTTTCATTTAGATGCCATGGAAATTCAGCTTTCAGAAGCTGAGAAAGTTTATACAATCAACAGTAAGTTCCTTTCTTTCACAGAGGCACCATTCATTAGCTCCAGGGCAGAGATTGAAGGTTTGAATCTCTCAGTTAATCACAAAGTAAGGCCAGAGAAGGCACTGCAGCAGACGGTGACCTTCTGCATGAAGACCTGCTGGGCCTGAATTGGCTCTTCCTAGGGATTGATGAGGAAGAATCCCTTACAGTACTGAGTGATCTCTCGGAGGTTGAGGTCCTGGAGAACGATTCATCTTTCCCATTGATGAATGCACCTTATGACATCTCTATTGTCTTTTTAGGAGAATCAGCTGTGCTGAGCAGCATTCAGATCTTAGTTCCACTGAACCTACCAATGTATTGCTTACTTTATCTCCTGTTGCCCATGAAGAGTCTTCCACAGAGAATGTTTTGCCTGAGTCCAGGTCAGAGTCCATAGAGGATCACAACGCTAAAGAGCTGGTACCTTCCAAAGGTGAAAGTCTTCTTCTATCCAGAGCTGGAGGTCAGCACAGAAGCTGCGGCACAATCTTTAGCATTCCCAAAGCTGCAGAATCCTGTAAAGCAACCTTGTCCCAGTGTTGATTGTCTACAGGAAACTTGTCACATTACAGAAGATGAGGCTGGCTTGTCTCCATATTCTTAGCAATTCTTCCCATTGTTCATAGTGAAGCAACCTCACACTGAGTGAAGTGTGGTTCTCTAACCATAGCCTACAGAAAGCAGACAGTCCTCCTGAAATATCAGTGGGAAATCATCTCTTCTTCTTTTCCAGACAGTCTTACATGAAATTGCTTGTCTTTTCCTTCATCATCTAAGTTCATTGAAATCTCAGATCCTCAATGTTTTTTCAGTCTTTAATACAGCAGTGGATGATACAGCTGTAACAGTCTTCCTTGAAGTTGAAGATCATTCTTCTTCTGGGGCATCCTCCCAAAGTCCTTCGAGGGAGTAACAAGTTCATCTCATCTAATCCCAGAGGGTCCAAAGGTTGATTCTCTTTAGTCTTCTCTTTTGCATCAGTCTTTTGTTGAAAAGTCTTCGTTGTCCTTGCAGTTCAGTCATCCTGCAAGCTACACTCAGCTTCCCAGTAATGCTGCTAAAGTGTTGTCTTACTCTACAGATGATGATATCCTACCAAATGCAGAAGAAAGTCCTCATGTCTCGAAGTCGTCTTCCCTAAAGGCCAAGAATGCTGAGGGAGATTGAATCCCCCAGGACGGTGACTTAGGGAAGGGGCGAGTAAGAGTTGGAGCTGGCTAGAATCTATAGTTGTAAAAAGGGAGTTAGAGAAATATATTATAAATAACTAAAGACATAGGGTGGAATTTTCCGGTGTCACCAGCGACGGGAACCATGGAAAATTTGGAGTGAGGCCAAAAGTCGAAAATCTGCCAGCGGGAAAACAAGTTGCAATCTTCTCCTCAGCACTTACATGGTGGGTTCATGGTGGGTCGCCTTTTCTGCTGGCGAACGTCGAGATCATAATTTTCATGTCATGAATGTTCGTTAAATGGGGCAACAGACCAGAATCTTGCATCCCTGTGAAATCTTCTGTCCCACCAGCAGGAAATCAGACTGTTCAGTTTCCCAATCTGTAAACGTGGTGTGCACCCAGTGCAGGAGATCTCTTTCACTTATCTGTCTCTAGGCGCTGCCTTTGCCATTCGCACTGCTCTTCTCTCGGGCGCTAGCAGTATATTGCACAGCAGATGGCATGCACACGAAGGAAGGGGGGAGGTTGGAACACATGACGTGGAGGTGGGGTGGGAGGCGAGGTCCAAGGTGGGAGGGTCCGGCAAAGGACAACTCTATAAGGTAGTGGGTCGTCCAGGAAAGGGCAACACTAAAAGGAGGGATCCGGGGAAGGGCAACTCTGCAATTTGTGGGGGTGGTGGCGGGGGGTGGGGGGGGTGGTTACCCGCTACACTCTGCATCAGGAGTCCCTCCAACTTCCTACACCTGCCACGAGACTTAGCCCGGAGTGGAAAATTCCACCCATAGTTTCATGTTGTTAAAAAGTAGTAGACTTGAGAGGAGGCGTAGGATAAAGGGATACAGATGGGATGCTAATGTATGACATAAATGATGAGGTAGCGCTGACATCAGTCAGTCATGCATTAGACTCTCGAGGGGAAGGTTGAAATCATGCCTAGGAGCAACATAAATGCATCATAACCTGTTTAGATCTAGTACTAATAAACACGTTTTAAGCAAATATCAGAATATGTCTTCAGTCTGTCTAAGAACTAAGTCCCACACCTGGAGACCAAGTTAGAAGGACCCATCTCAGAACATGCACCCCAATTCCCGCCTCCATTTGGAGATGAAAACCTGGCCCATAGTGTTGGAAACTCATCCCAGGCTCTAGCAGGAACTCAACGTTGCAACTATTTTAGTTTCCCAATATTTAATGGAAAGAAAGTATGTCTCATCAAAAACTGGATAAGCTGAATGGTAGCACAGAGTCAGTAGCAGTGTACATAGAGTTGGTGGCGAGGTGTCACTGCATATGGTGAAGGATATAGATCATGGAGAGAGTGCAGGAGGATGAATAAGTAAGATCCCAAAGCTTAGAATGTGTAGCTGTGACTGTAAGAAATCGGGGTCTTTAATAAGTGGGTATCTTCTGCATTTTATAGGATTTTCTAAGCAGTATTGATTGCCTCTGTTTCCAAACATTTGACCTCAGAAACAGCAAGGTCACTTAGTTCAGGCTGTCTTTTTCAGATTCCCAAGTTGTTAGATGGCGTCCTGTGCACCCCTTATCTCCCAAATGTTTAGAAAAGACCATGGTATGACCCTCCACAAGATGTAAACCAACAAACTGACCACGAGCGGGGTGACGCACAGAAGGGGAGTGGTAACCATCCGGACATTTTGAGTACTTGTCCTGTATCCATTAGTCAGAATAGTTGGATAGATGATTGACATTGGTAAGTGACCAGCCCCCCAAAAAGGTTACATAGATTGGTGTCATACTGGTGGTAATGGCCTGAGGTACTGGGGCTGAGGTGCTGCTGAGGTGCTGGGGCTGAGGTGCTGCTGAGGTGGGCTGAGGTGCTGGGGCTGAGGTGCTGCTGAGGTGGGCTGAGGTACTGGGGCTGAGGTGCTGGGGCTGAGGTGCTGCTGAGGTGGGCTGAGGTGCTGCCGAGGTGGGCTGATGTGCTGAGGCTGAGGTGCTAATGAGTGGCTGAGGTGCTGGTGAGGTGGCAGTGTTTGTTGGGTGGCTGATGGATCAGAGGAGGAAGAGGACGATTGCGAGATCGAGGAAAGAGTTTCCTAACACTTTGACTAGAGAGATGAATGCTGTTATCACAAGCTGTTATGTGTCGTATACCTTACTCTGTCTAATTAATTAATGTATCATATCTAAACTGTTGCTTTTTAATAAACTTAATAAACTATCTTAAAATTACATATGAATAGTCGACTGCCTATTTAGGTATCTGTGGTCCCGAACCCAGAAATCTTACAAGAGGATGAACTGAAATGGTATTGTCATTACTTTGTAGAAGCATATTCTGAAAGGGAATACACTGAGGTTTTAAAATATTGAAGAGATTGGATAGTGTGGTTATATTACTTATTGAAATGTTAGCAACGGTGGGACTAGTGTTCATGCCTTTAAAATCCATAGGCAAAATTAGATTAGATGTCAGGAAGTATTTATTTTCACAGAGAGCCATTGCCATCTGGAACAGATGGCTGTGACATGTGGTGAGTATGGAGTCACTACAACCTTTAATAAGGGAGCTTGACAAGTTCTTGACAGAAGAGGGCATTTCCAGTTATGGAGGATAAGTTGTTAGTTAGTCGTGATTGTGATGAGTCATGATCTGTCACTGTTCCTTAGATCTTGCTGGATTGCCTTATGGAAGCCAGACAGCAGTTTCCTAGAGCTTCTTCTGAATTAGCCACGAGTTTCTTCTCCCCCCCTCTTTCAGAGATGGTGTAGTTAAGGGATGGGTGAATAGTTTACAGGGTTGCATTATTGATTGGTTGGGAGGTCCAGTTGAATTTTCTCCCTCTTTTTATATGTTTGTGCACCGCTTTCAGTTTCAAGACATCATGAGGAAAAGAGATCCTTATCAATATGGAGACTAGCCAATAGTGTTGATTCTTCAATTGTAGCTTGGAGACCATTTTGCATGCAGCATTGGAACAAATTGAAAAAAGAAATTGAAAGGGCTTAGTAGCCAGGTATGGAACTTAGTTCATTTTTCTTCATTTTTGTATTGCTTAATTCAGTTGGATGTAGGAATATGTTGTGTCAGAAAGAGAAATGGTTAGTTGCATACATTGGAGTGGTGCAATCAGCATGCAAATCTATCAATAATTTTGGGTTCTATGTACTTCACTAATTTCCGTGATGTAGTATTATTAGACTAATGCTATCATTGCTAGTGTTATCATGAAGCAGATACATTGCATGATAATCTAAAACCTTCCCAAAGTAACAGAATCAAAAATGAAGTGCTCAAGAAGAAAGATATTAGATAGCAGAGACCAGATACAATTGTTGTACAAACACTCTATAGTCTATACCTGGAATGCAACGTAATTGAAGTCTATCAAAAACAGCTGGTAGAAACATTTATAATAAAATGAGTCTCCAGTCGTCTGATTAATCAGACATATCCACTGATAGCATGAGAAGCAATCAAGACATACTGTACTTGTTTAATTTACTGCCATTGTACTGGTCAATTTAATCACTAGGTTTTATTTTAAACTGCTTGTATTATAGGGAATGCAGAAATGGTATAGCTAAAGCATAACTGGATCTGTAGTTTTGCCTAGATCAGGTACATTAATGAGGTGCAGCTGATAGACATTTTGTAATTCCTATGGTGGAAACATAGAGGAAGTGTGCTGCAAACAGGGAGTACTGAGTGTGATACAGCATTAGGGAAGTAGTAAAAGCTGCAACTCCTGAAGAAAAAGGAACAGAAAATATTTCAATAAATCACCAAAGTATATAATTGCAATTCTCATTTTTAGCACATTGCATATCAACATGTGTTTAATTATTCATCTCAGTAACATATTGGAGAAGTAATCATGTGGTTAGTTCCATAATTTTACACATATTTGTTCATGGGATATGGATATCACTGGCTAGGCCAGCATTTATTGCCCTCGTCCAGAAGGCATTTAAGAATCAACCACATTGCTGTGGTTCTGGAGTCACATGTAGGCCAGACCAGTGAACCAGGTAGGTTTTTCTACAGCAATCAGCAATGGTTTTGTGGCAATAATTTGACTTGTAATTCCAGATTTTTATTGAACTCAAATTTTACCATCTACCATGGTGGGATTTGAACTCTGGTCCACAGAGAATTACTCACTGTCTCTGGAATACTAGTGACAATACCACTATGCCACTGCCATATGACTTATATGAAAATCTTTTGATCAAGCTTTTTGATTGGTGTAATAGTTCAGCAGATGAAGATGTTAATCCATTTACTTTGAGTGGGTTAACCTCGATGTGACCAACATGGCACAGAGGAAAAATCAGTAGACTTTGGATCTAACACAGAATATACATTTTTTAAAAAATGGCAGTGAATCTAATATAGGCAAATTAAATCAAAAACATTGAATTTTTCAAATTGAATCCATAGTGATCCACATTCAAATGAAACACTGGGCAGAATCTTCTTGGCCCTGTGGAGACAGCTTTGTGGTATTGGAGGGAGGGCATGGAAAATTGGACCGAGGTGTTGGACCTACTCCCTGACATGTTCTCGCATACTGAAGATTTTCCTGGAGGCAGGATCCCTGTGGTAGCAGCAGCTAACCCTATCCTAACCCTGCCTATCTGTAGCGGGTAGTCAAACAAGATGTTCAAAAGGGCAGTTAGCTCTTAATTGTGCCCAGTAATTCCATGTTAAGGAGGGCACATGTGCCTCCTGCTGGGTCTGGAGCACAGAAGATCGTCAGAGGTGGTTTCACACCAGGAGGTCAGAGGGACATTGGAGCTTGCTATCGTGGACACACAAGGCTGAAATAGGTGGTTTCCCCTCCACACACTAATGACCCAAACAGCTCTGGGCCTTATTTTTTTATTTAATCTTCTGAAGCCTTTCAACATTGACTTCATTTTGAGGTATCCTCACACTTTCCATCTGCCTAGGCAGCACCCACCTCTCCCAGTGGGCCTGCCAAGTGGCCATTCCTGTGGGCCCTCCCATTGGGCCTCCCGCATCCATGGCCCACCTGCCATCTTTAATCAGATGGTGAAGGTGGAAGCGGCCTGCATGCCACCCCTAAGATCATGTCGCAGGACACACCTACGGCACAAGTAGGATGGGGACCCATAAATGGTCCCAATGCCTGAAAATTTTTATAGTTGCGATTATTCTACCCACTGTGTTCAGGCCTCATTTTTATTTATTCTCTCATCCTCCTCGAGACAGTCTAAACTTGCCATTTAGAAAAATCTTTATTTGTTCAGCTGTTGACTTATGGAATTGACAGCACACAGAAAAATAAAACAGCAATTGGGTGAGAACTTTGTAATGACTAGCAACCCCTGTTTATGAGTATTTGCCTAATTCCGAGCATCACATTTTAGGAAGGACATTAAGGGAGACTTGGAGAGGGTGCAGAAGAGATTAATTTGCCAGAGTAACAACAGGGGTGAGGCACTTCAGTTATGTGGGGAGACTAAAGAAGCTATATTGCTAATTCTAGAGTTGAAGATTAAAGGATATTTAAAAAATGTGTTCAAAATTATGAGTAGGTTTAACAGATTAAATAATGAGAAACTGTTCGCACTTTCTGGATGAGTAACCAGAGGACATAGATCTAAGAGAATTGACAAAAGAACCTGAGGTGAGATTAGAATTCTTTATTAAGTAGTGACTTGTTATGATCTGGAATGTGCTGCCTTAAAGGGTGGTGGATGCAGATTCAATAACAACTTTCAAAAGGGAATTGGCTTTATATTTGGGAAGGAAATATTTACAGGGCTATGATGAACAGATAGGGGAGTGAGACTATTTAGATAGATTGTTAAAGAGTTGACACAAACCCTTTGAGATTTGAATTGTAAGATGATGAGTCCGTGATTCTATTGCAAGAAATTGAACAGATTTGAAAGTAGCACTGCATTGCATAACGAAGATTATCGTAGCATAGTGAGGAAATGCAGGGTCATTTCATTGTTATAGTTTGTAGCATAACAGGTGGCTAGAATATAAATTCAATAAACTATGATTCACAGAGTCCTAAAAATGCTCAATGTTGCCAAAGTACAAATAGAATAGAGAGAAAATATTCAATGTTGTATAAGGTATAATGCTGCAAATGTATGTAAGTTGAAACAGTAAACACTTTAAAATATGTTTTTCCACCTGAGTGCTCAAGCTTGCTTTCAGATGATTGAAATCAATATCAAGACCAGAGGATATAATAAGCCAGTTTTTATACCAGATTTTGTTATGATGAAATCTTTATCAGCAAGATTTTAAAAAATAAGTATGAATGAACCCAAAACTCAGCTTCAATAGAAACTTGAAAAAACTGCACCTCAGGTTTCAATTAGGCATTTTATAGCCTTCCAAACTCAAATGGAATTCAACAATTTCAGATCATAACTACCACACCCATTTTTTTTCAGACATGAGTTCTTGGTAATTATTCTGCTATTTGTAGTAATTATAGTTTTGATAAATGTAGGACTGTAGCTTTAAGAATAATCCTGTGTTGTAAGATCACATGATCTGTGTAAACCAATCAGTTAGCAATGTGGGGAACCTCTAGGCGTTCTTCTTTAGTTATAGAGTTGGATGCACACATGTTATTGCAGCTGCTGTCTTGTAAATAAACTTAAAACTGTCCACCAAGAAAAGTTGCCTGGAAAATCAACTCTGTAACAAACTGGCGACAAGGATAAATCAAATCCGGTACTGTCCCTTACCCAGCGATTGTGAGTATCTAAGTTCATTAAAAAGAAAGATACACTCATCCAAGATGCCACAGTTTGGCAGAATCGATCCCTTTGAACCAGCCACAGATGACTGGTCTCAATATATAGACCGTCTTGCATTCTTCTTCCAAGCCAATGAAATCACGGGGGAGGAAAAGAGGGGAGCAATTCTCCTGAGTGTTTGTGGGAGCAAGACCTACAGTTAATTCAAAGCTTCACGGCCCCCAGTGCCCCAGATTTGAAGATTTTCAATGAATTAGTAGACCTCATTAAGGGACATTTTCAACCCAAGCCATCAGTCACAATGCAGAGGTTCAGGTTCAATTCACAGAATAGAGCCCCGGGACAGACAGACCATTGCTACCTACATGGTGAAATTAAAACAACTAATGGAATATTGTGATTTTGGTGAAATTCTGAATGACATGGTCAGGGATCATTTGGAATGTGATGTGCAGGAGGGTGCTATTCAGCAAAGATTGCTGGCTGAAGTGGATCTTAATTTTAAGAAAGCGTTAGAAATAGTGCTTATGATGGAAAGCACTGTAAGGGATTCACAAGCAATTCAAGGGGCGCAAAATTGCACCATTCTTCTAGTTGGGTGGGAATGAATTGGTTGAGGGAAATTAACCTTGACTGGACAGTGAGGTTTCAAAAGGAAGCAGAAAGAGTTCCTGAGTTGGAAAAGGAACAAGGCAAAGTGCTTCAGAAAGAGCCTGGAGAGTCCATGGACTGCAACTTGACGATAAAGGAGTGTGTAGCCATTCAGCAACCTGAAGAAATAAAGACTGTCTTAAACAACGACATGGGAGAACAGCAGAAAAAACTCAAGGAGACTGTGCTGAGTTACATAATTCAAGACGAAGTGAGTGAGCTTCAAAAAGAGAAAGAAAACCTGTCGAAAGACCTTCACACACTATAAGGACCCCTCAGGTCAAAGTTTATTCCTCTGGAAAATTACAAAGAGAAACAGGAAGGATTCAATGTCACTCTGAACAAATCAAAGAGCCAGTTGGCAGAGAAGAGTAAGCAATGTTCAAGATTCCAGGAGGAAGCCAACAGATACAAGAAGGAGGCAGAAGATTTGAAGTATCAGCTGAATGAAGCTAAAGAGGCTTTGAAAGCAAAAGTTGTAGAACTTCCCAAGAGCTCATATTAGTGATGAATTTCCTGGATTCCTCACCAGTCTGTGCCAGGCAGATAAGAAACTGGTTGAATCGTGATCCAGTCCTGTCTCAAGTGAGACACCGAGTATTACATGGTTGGTCCCAGGAACAAGTCTCTGATGAATTGAAGCCATTTTTCAACCGAAGACACGAGATGAGCAGTTAAGATGGTATTCTATTATGGGGTGCATGAGTAGTAGTTCCTTCACAAGGAAGGGAACCATCTTAGTAGTGCTGCAGAGTGCCCATCCAGGAATCTCATGAATGAAGAGGATAGTGCGAAGTTATCTCTGGTGGCCGGGGATGAACGACGATATTGAAAAGGTGGTAAAACACTGTGTGCAATGTCAACAGCTACAAAAGTTTCCAGTGGCAGCCCCATTACATCCATGGGAGTGGCCTGGTAGACCCTGGGTGAGATTACGTTGGTCCTTTCCTTGGAACCATATTTCTACTGATTATAGATACTCATTCCAAATGGTTAGATGTTTACGAGGTAAAGTCACCATTGTCAGGCGCTACTATAGAAAAACTATGCCAAAGCTTCACCATCCATGGATTCCCAGAGGTAATTGTCTCAGATAATGGTACTGCGTTTACGAGTGCTGAGTTTCAACTCTTTGTCAGCCTCAATGGTATCAACCACATGAAGACTGCACCGTACCATCTGCCATCTAACGTAGTTATGGAAAGAGCAGTACAAACTTTTAAGGCGGGAATAAAAAAGTTAACAGGTGAATCGTTGGAAACGAGACTTGCTCATTTTCTATTTCACTACAGAACAACCCTCCACACTATGACTGGAGCAACACCTGCAGAATTACTGATGAGGCACTGTCTTCGAACAACACTAAACCTGATGCTTCCCAATTTGGAGCGGAAGGCGAAAAAGTCAACGGAACCAAAAGCGACTCATGATTTGCATAGTTGTGAGTGAAAATTTACTGTTGGAGAAGCAGTATATGTAAAGAATTTTGGTGGAGGACCAAAATGATTACCTGGTAAAGTAAGCTCTGTGACCAGACCATTTTCGTGCCACATGGCAGTGGATCCTCGTAAGCATGTGGATCATTTAAGAAGAAGGGAGATACCCCAACAAAATGATGTTCCACCTGTAACCATTGATGAACCTGTAGTTCCTGTTGGGGTTGCTCAACCAAGGATAGACATGCCCGATGTCTCTGTCGAAATGGAAGGCAGTGTGCCTAATGAGATGCCTGATATTAATGCGGTTTCAGAGAATGTGGTTCCTGCCAAAGAATCAGAAGTCGTGGAGCTACGACGTTCCACACAGATCAGGAAACCACCTGAAAGACTGAACTTGTAATTTCATGACCTTTGTAAATATTGTAATGTCATGAGATAAATATCATAGGGCAGGATCTTTCGGTAGGTGAGCAGGGGTGGGGCCCGCTCGCCGATGCGTAAAATGATGCGAGATGACGTCGGGTGGAAGTCCCGACGTCACCCCGTGTCATTTCCACTTTCAGGTCGGAGGGGGCGCAGCCGAGTCAGCTGTGCACCGGCCCACCTGTTAACAGCCTATTGAGTCCATTGAAAAACTAATTAAGGTAATTAATGGACCTGCCCGTCCAACCTTAAGGTTGGCAGGCAGGCCGGGAACCCTAGTGGACTTTGGAAAAAACATGAAACCTCATGCACAGGCGGGATGAGGTTTCATGAGGGTATTTAAATTTTTATCAAATCTTTCAACAAAAGCTATGGACATGTCCCAACTCATGTGACAGTGTCACATGAGGGGACATGTCAGGGAATTTTTTTGATCATTTCTATTAAAAATTTTAATTCCGAGCTGATCTCCCTGAGGCAGCATTTAGCCTCAGGGAGATCTGTGCGCTCTTTCGTGCACATGCGCGAAAGAGCGCACCCCCGCCTGCACAGGAAGCGCATAGCGCTTCCTGGCGGATGTCACGCTGGGCAGGCCTCAATTGGCCCGCCCACGTAAAATGGCGGCATGCCCCCGATCAGAAGTGTGCCTGCCCGCGCCCACTCCCGCACTTCCCCCCCCATGGGGGAAAAATATTTTCCCTGGTAAAAACAGAAAAGTTAAAGGGGGAGGAATGTAGTAATTATAGTTTTGATAAACGTAGGATTATAGTTTTAAGGATAATCCTGTGTTGTAAGATTACATGATCTGTGTAAACCAATCAGTTAGTAGTGTGGGGAACCTCTAGGAGAGAGTTCTTCTTTAGTTATAGAATTGGGTGCACAGATGTAGTTGTTGCTGCTGTCTTGTAAATAAAGTTAAATGTGTCCACCAAGAAAGCTTGCCTGGAAAATCAACTCTATAACATTATTGTTGTTTACATTTCCTCTAAACCCAAGCCTTTTTTCTTTACTTATCCCATTATCACCTGCTTTTCCCTTGGGCCTTCATCCCTTCTGTCATTTCATCGCTCCTGCCTTCCACCCTGTCACAGGCCTTCCCATTTGTTCTTTCTACCCCTCCAACATTTCCCTGCCTTTGCACTTGCTTAAAACTTGTTACATCTTTAACTTTTCTCAATTGTGATGAAAGGTCATTGACCTGAAACGTTAACTCTGTTTCTCTCTCCACTGATGCTGCTTTAACCTGCTGAGTATTTCCCAACATCATCTCCTTTTATTGCTCAAACTATTTATTTGCCCCAAAGATTATACAAATCAAATATGCTTTGGCATTCAACCTCAGTGGCCAAAAGTGCATTTTGTTTCTGTATTACAAGTTAAAAGTTTTTCTGAATTAGAATGTTAAAAATAAATAGGATAAATTTATCCTATCATTTAAGTTTCATGTATTTACAACTGGGAAGGCCTTCCCCCTCTCTCCTCGTTATTCATTCAAAGTGCTTTTTTTCAAGGGATTGAAAAGAAAGCACTTTAACAACAAATCAAAAACTGCTAAAACCCACCTGATCTGTGCCAGTGAGACTTTTTAAGTAATACAGTCCAACATGCAATCGAAGAATGAAGCTTGGGGATGTGTAGTAATTAAACCAATAGTTTATAATTCCTCTGAATCTTCTGGTTGGAAATCTGCTTACACACGTTGTAACATACAACCAGGTTACAATCAGGTTGAACTAAATATTGGTTGAAAATATAAATGGGACAGCTTGCATTTTTCAGCGTTACAACATTGCATGAAGTAAGTACAAAAGTGTACTATCAAAATAAATTGCTGTCATGAATATTAAGAAACTGGAACTGAATAAACACAACTACATTCAGGGCACTGATTTATGGATGTCATTCAGCTAGCAAATTAAAAAAAATATTAACCTCATCCTACTAAGTGGTTGTGTACAGAATAGAGAATTGCTCTTTAGTGCTCTGAGGGTTAAATTAACATTGTATTGTACTTACTTATGGCATCTACAAATTGATCAAAAAAACTGTATGGAAAAAGTGGCTCAGGCAGCTCTCTGAAAAACATCTTTAGTGCTCCGGTGACGACGTGGATGTCCTCCCACTGGCTGTCATCCAAATTCAGCTTCTCTTCTGGGAAAACATGAGGAGAAATGGAACAACTGGTTTTAATGAAACAATTACAAGACACTAATTATTATGTTAATGTTTGCCTACTATCATCAGCAACTGTTAACAGCCTCCTGCACCTAGAGGTTTAGAACTGTGCAATTTTCCACAGAAGGACATATTCAGTAGAATACCATCTGCAGGAATGTAACACGCGCTCACACATACACAGGCACACACACACACACACACAAAAAGACACAAAGACTCATGCTCATTGACTGGAGATGTCAGGTACACTTATACCCATAATGCTTTTGCTGGAAAATTAACATCACCATTGAACATGATTCAAAGCTATTAGCATTCAAGGCTAAGGGGGGCTGTGCAGTGGCAGCAACTGCTAGCTGAGCTGAACTCATGGGACCGGCCTGCAGGCCTTGCAGAGCCAACATGAGACATATGCTAAACATGGCAATTGAAAATGAGCTATTACTTTACATGTGTCAACTCTGCCACGTACAAGGGAATTAAAGCTAAGTCCCCTTTTTTGCTTGAAATTGTTGCCAGTTGGGAACGTAAAGGAGGAAGAGAAGCTACCTCATCACACCTGCCTACCTAACAAAATCTTCTTTATTTGTAATCATTTTTTTCCGGACTTAAAAAAAGAACAGGTAGGAAGTAATGTACTTGTGCTCAAATAACAACAGCATCAGTATTAATGTAAAAACAGGCAAGTAAATTATTCCAAATCCCAGTTTGATCATGGCATAACCTTTATCCATTGCAACTTTTTCTATTAAAAAGAAACCTGGCTATGCACAGCAGTTTGAAAATAAATTCATGCTGACCTATTACTTACAAAAGAACTTCACTGCTACTATTGGCGTAAAAGTGCCTTAGATGGTAGCTATTGGCATGGAATATCATTATCTAGATTGTCAATTGAATGAAATCTCCAATGAGAAACGATGCTGAAAATGGAAGATGGCTTTTCAATAATAATTGACAGATAGAGAGGATACAAATACATGAAGAAACATACATTAAAAACACAAAACATGCAAAGGATTATTAGGCTAGCAATATAAAAATCATCAGAGATTATTCCAGTGTTTTTCCAAATTTCAGGTCAATAGTAACCCTCTAGAAGCAATCTGTCCATTGCGAAAAGCCCAAATGAGATGTGCAGTGCTGCACGAAGCCCAGGGCAGCAGGTGACTAATGCACTTCTTCACTATCAAGACTGTATTATCAGATTTAAGAAATTATCACTACCAGCAGTTTTGAATTAAGAAGGGTGTTTGTGTTACAGTTCCAAATTGAGTGCATTTCGCCAACTATATTGACACGGTTATGGTCTTACAATATGATACCTTCAACTGTTGCATAAAGAACCTTACCATGTCTCTCAAATGTTCCAATGTGCTTTATATATAATTAATTACCTTGAAGTGCAGTGACAGTTATTGCATATTGAAACATGGCAGCTATTTTACACAACAAGATTAGTGACTTGTTAATCCTCTTTTGCTGCTGTTGGTTGAGAGAAAAATGCTGCAAGAGCATTGGGGAATTCTCTGTGCTGCTTTGAAAAGTAATGGGATCTTTAATGTGTCACTGGAAGAACTACATCTCTTACAGGACAACACCCCAACAGTATTGTACCAAAGTATCGGCCCAGATTATGTGTGAAATCTGAAGCATGGATTTTGAACTCAAAACCTTCCAACTCAGAGCTGTCAATACTACTAACTCTGCCAAGCTGACAAATAAACAGAGCCAGTTCTTGTTTCATTAGAATGCACACTAGTATAGAAAATCTGCAGTATAGAACAGGAAATCATGTCTTTTCTGTAGGTGAGAGTAAGGGGGAATGACCCAGAAAAGAATGGAGGCTGTTTTGTAGCTGGCATTTGATTTAGTGTCACGGCATTTTTTGCAATAAAAAAAATCTTTGTTTCTTACTATGTGATTTAAACTCCTCTTTCAAGTACCATGCCTTAAGAGGGTGTTGTTGACCAGGGACTTCCATTGGATTGCACCATGATTATGCTTGGCAAAGTACTGCAGTGGTTTGCCATTGCCCCCTGCAGTTTGGCTGACCAGGAAACTCTCCCACTCTTATTGCCTGCCATATTGGATGGATTTACAGGCTGATACTCAACCCGTTGGCTACATTTTAAAGACATCTTCCATAGCCATCAAGTCCTACTTTAGAACCTGAATCTTCTGGTCCAGTGGCAGGGATGCTACCACTGTGCCACAAGTGATTTAAACTGCTCAATCTAATCATTAGATTTACACACAACTTCACTGGTTCATGTAGTTTAGAGTGAAAGATTATAATATTGTGTCAAATTATTCCCCGTGTTTTTTGAATCAATGTTTGTTTGTATCCAGAAGGGCTCAATGACACAAACATTTTTAAGTCTGGAATTTCCGTTCAGTTGAGCTGGGCTTTTTGGCACAATTTAACCAAAATTGTTTGGAGGAAAATTGTTTGGAGGAAAGGTTTTGTACCTGAAGGAGTGAATGTTTCATGCCTGCCTGTCCCACCAAATATCGCCAGCATTTTCTGTATCTGCTTCCCATTTGAATAATCTCTGTTTATAGTCGTTTTGCTTGGGTACAATGATGACAAGTAATAAAGAAAGCCTAGGATGGAATCTTGTCCTGAAGTCAATCAGATGAAGACAAATTTGAGATCTAGTCAGACTTTTAAGAAACTCAAATCTCTTTGGATTTGGAGGACACACATGTTGAGGTAAATACAGCTTTAGATTTTTTTTGCAGAGTTGTAGCTGATTCTTCTTCAGTTCTCTGCCCAAATGCAGAACCGACCCATAATACCGCGATCTCCACCATGGGTAAGGCAACCGTCTCAGCTGGAAGGAGGATCAAACCCCGTGCTGCTAGCATCGGCACCAAACCATCCAGCCAATTGAGCCAACCAGCTCCTGAAGGAATCCAAGTTGCAGTGAGATGCTTTTACTAGCACGTTATAGCCTGGAGCTATGAATAGTGATAATAGGGGCTCCAATTTCTTTCCGTCACATGGTTGATCATGTCTCTCCCAATCTTACTGCCTGCCATTAGCGTGTGTTGGAAGGTGTCGGATCCTGGTCACCAGTTTGTTGGACCTTATGGATCCGGCTTGCTTGCTTGTTTTGGGATGACCGAGTTGGTGCAATAGACAGAGTTGATCAGTAGACAGTTCTTAGGTGGAACACATTTTGTTTCTTTACAAAGGTACTCAGCAGCTACACTTGTGTGCTTTCAACTCAAATCTTGTCTCCATACTTCTGCTTGCTAACTCAGACGACTGACTACAGAGGTAGCACGCGCTACTCCTCTATTGGTTACATAAGATCATGTGATCTTCCTTTATAACATCCTTCTTAAAAGTATACTACATATTACATAAAACCATAATTACCACAGATGGATTTACAAGTTGATACTTAACCAGTTTGGCTGTGTTATGAATGCACCTTCCTTGCCCATCAAGTGCTGGAGTGGGACTTGAACCCAGAGCTTCTGGCTCAGAGACAGGGATGCTATCCACTTCCTCTTGTAGCAGGTGCAAAGTGCTAAAAATTTGATTCGGCCCGTAAGCCGATGTGGGGATCATGATGAATGATTACCTAATGCCTGTTCGGGGTGATACATGCAAACTTCATGCTGCCTGCTCATTTCAATGATTATGCAATGCAGCCCAGCATGGCTGTTGAGCTACTGCATGCTCAACAGGAGTCAAGGGGCTGAATAAAACGGGGAGGTGGATGGGTCACCCACCTCCCTGGAAGCAAAGTCGCCGTGGAGCCGAACTGCTCAATGCTGGCCTGCCCTGCAGCCATAATGCTCTGCCGGTGGGCTTAACAAGGGCCAAGTGGGCCTTCCGCCCCTCACTGGGCACTCACCCTATTTTACGTGCCTCCCCACCAGAAATACAGCTGGCAGGGGCATGTAAAATGCAGCCTAAGGTGTGTGTCATGACATATAGACTGCACCTCTTAAATGGGAGGTACAGTCAGGCCGCAGCAGTTGGTGGAATGGTTTTGTATGTATAATTGGAAGTGTCATTGGATAAAGTTGTTATGGAATTATGGTGTTTTTGTGGTGTATTTTATTTCTGGGTTTTGGCCAAGGGTACACTGTGATGGGCCATAGAAGAGGGATTTAATGCATGCCGCCCTTTTGACCAAGCAGCTAGCCTCTGGTTCATTAGGATGGCTCTAACATGGCTGGAACAGCAGACTGGCACAGGATGAAAGCATTTTGGCAGCCACCAGAATAGTGAGCATTTGCCGATCTGATATTTTGTGCATGGTAACACACCAATTGCATGTTCAGAGAGCTGTAGCCCTTGCAATTGTTGTAATATATGATGCCACAGAGGCATGTGACTGCATTTTATAATTCGCCGCACCATTAGGAAACTCTCTATCTTGGCAAAACTACGTGCAAGTCCTCTTGTTTCTCTTTGTTTAGGAAGAAGATGATGAAGTCCCCTCTCCTGGGTTACAGGCATTTTGTCACCTCCTTGATGCAGTAATGCACAGGGAACTGTAAAATACCGCTGATGTCACCTGCCTGCATCTGGAAGGATCCGTTTGTGTAGAAATTGAGTGCAATGGTGATCTTTACAGCCACTGGCAACATTGTCCTTGTCCTGCTGTGCAGTTGTCAGTCTGATAAGAGGTGGTGGTGCAGTTTGGTAAAAAGTAACCTTTTCTGATCTGTTCCTGGTTGAGGTGGAGCAAGGAGAAATGCTCGATGAAGACCCTTGGTGGGTAGGGCCATCTATAAAGAGCCCTTCTCTTCCTCCCTTTCTGCTGTCTCTGCTGCATGTTCCTGTTAAGCTGCAGCACATGAGAGATTGTAATTATAGATCATTAACGATATCAGGCTTTCTCCTGACAGGCCTTCAAACTTCCCTGACATCCTCGATAAAGTCCAGCATCACACCCTTCTGATTCCAACAACTTTTCAGAATACCTCCGATGACACAGTGCACAATACTTCCACACGCTGCAGCTGCAAAAGAAAGCCTGAAAGTCCCATGCTGTACCTTTGAATAGTGATAGTGGCTGCGGGGGTGGGGGTGGGGGGTGAGCGGTGTTGGTAGAAAGAGGATTGCGGTAGAGGAGGGGTTCCATTGTGCTGCTGAATGCATGTTTAGCTGAGAGTGTTTAAGAGAAAGCAGCAACAGGACCTGTGAAGTCTAGCATTGCAGGTCAGACTCCAAATCAACACTAGACTGATGTCACAATTTGCCCAATCTGCATGTTTCTGGTACACATAAATCAAGACAGTTGTATAGTGCCCTTACAAATATGGAGTGGTGGATGGGCTGCACAGGAAGTGGCCGGAAGCAGTTTGGCCACCATTTTCCAATGCTTGGACTTCATAGCACTGGCACCCACAGGCTATGATGCTGAATATTGCAGCCACAGGTTTGGGGAAAGCCAGTGAAAGAAATAAAATCCAAACTTTGAATTCATAGCTTCCAAAAGCTAAAGTTCTTTTTCTCAAATTAATGTGGTCATGGATTTCCTTAATTCTTTTGAAAGTAACACAAAGTGCTCCTCTCATTGATGTGGAAAAATAGAACATTGTCAAAATTAAGACAATGAAGAATGTTGAATACACCTTAATTAACTAACCTTTACTTGGTTAAATCATATGATCAAATTATTGCACAAAGGCAAACAATGTCTTTATCTCATATTTCATTTAATCTATTTTCTTTCAGGGAAGAAAATGTTATTTAATTTTTTCTCTTAATGTCAAAGCATTAAAATAGAACTGATATACATCTTTTGATCTTTTATAAGATCTCAACTGTTCTTGAAAAAGTAAAACAGACCTGTTCTCTTCAGTTTATTGCAGGTTTATGGGCTGAATTTTGCCATGGGCTTCGGAACTCTGAAATCAGGACCAAATGAGCCCACACTTGCTGGGACTGAGACCAGCTTAGGAATATTCTTGGAGACGGCCTCCTAACTGACCATCTCCACACTCGCTATTCAATTAAGGATGGTGGGAGGTCTCTTGATGCTGCCAGCCCAATCAGAGGGCTGCCAGCTCTGGCGCCTTGGCAGAACAATCAGGAGAGGTTGGTGCTCCTGAGACGGGTCAGTAACTGAGAGGGTGGCTCAACATGGAGGCATCGTTGCTGGCCTGCACAGGAGTACTCAAATTAGATGGTTTCAGCCTGATAAATGCATATGGATGCAGGAAAACCCTCCTGGATTGGTGTGGGCCACAATTGCGGCCTTTTGCTACTTTAGCCTCTTCTTTATGGTATGGAGCTTCCAGCTATAGTGGCCCTGTGGCCTGCTGAAGGGAGGCTGCCGCCATTTAGCTGGCACCCTGAGCATGTGGTGGGAAACTGTTCCCCCCACTGAAAAAATAGCAGGGTGGCCGGAAAATCTCCCCTTATTGGGGCCTTAGCTACGTAAATCGGCTACCCGCTCCATGGAGCAGACAGCTGAGCCATTTCTCAGCCAACCTCTGGGAAAGTTTCCCGACGGTGGGCATGCATCAGGGAGTTGTTCCAATGTGGTTTCCCACTATTTCCCTGCCTCCAAGCTCACCACCACAGGGCTGGGTATATTTGGCTGTGTGTGTTTGCGTTTGTATGTTGATAACATTATTGACTCATTATCTTTCATGATAGGTATCCTGTTCCTCCTCCTTCGGGCACCATGCCCTAAGGGGGCATTGGTGGCCATGGACTTCCATTGGATTGGTCTATGATTGTGCTTGGCAAAATGCTGCAGTGATTTGCTGTTGCCATCTGCAGTATGCAGTATGGCTAACCAGGAAACTCTCCTGCTCTTATTGCCTGCCATCAGGCAGATTGGAAAGATCTACATTGCTGATAATCAACCTGTTTGGCCACACTATGAATGCACCTTCCATGGCCATCAAACCCCAGAGGGGGCCTCAAGCCCAGAGCTTCTAGTCCAGGTGGCGGGACGCTACGATTGCTCCAAAAGATCTTCCTTGTGATAGGTATATTTTTCCATTGTGAATGGAATTTAAAAAAACATAAGTAATGTGTGTTGAATCTTCAAACCAATGGTGCAATTTTCACCGTCTCCAGCTGCCTTCATCTTATTATAAGTTAAATGATAAGCAATGTAGTTTATTTCTATAAAAGCATATACAAGAATAAAAAAATTGTTTTAAAAATTGTTCCATGCATTGAAGGATTTAAAGTTATGTAGAAATCGTATAAAATAGTAACTTACAAAACTGCTGGACCTGAACACATCCTTGTTTGAATTTAGCTTTTAATCATCAAACTAACCCATTCACACGCTGTCCTGCTCCAAATCCCCATCTGTTTGATTGAAAACACTTCAGGAGTATCCCTTTATTACATTACATGGTTTTAATTTAAATTGACTATAGCCTAGTGGGTTTGTTCAGAACAGTCAGTGCTGAACAATGACATCAAGAGCCTAAGGCCTAATGTGGCGTACAGTCACTTTAAAGAACAGAGGTTTTCAGTTTGTTGAAGTCTGTCAACTACTTCGAGCTGTTTATTCTCATCAGGGTGTCACACCCCCTACATGTCTCTTTTGATACAATCTGTTTCATTTTCTCTTCAGTCAATTCAAATCTTACCCCTTAGCCCCACTACCCCAACTCACTTTCCATATTGTCTGGGCTTTTTCAAATCAGTTGTTCTCTTTCCATCTACACTACACATTACAGTGCAGTACATTCATTTCATTTGAAAAAAGAATCTTAAATAAAATTCTTAAATATCATGATAATTTAGATAATTTTCTTTAAACTAGCTGCAAATTACCTGGTCTGACATAAAATGCAATATTATTTTTATGTCAATGATTATTTTCTTCACCATTAGTTTATTGTAATTGCACAGCTGCTAAGATTTTTTTTTCCTAAGGTTAATGAAAAAAATATTGCTCATTTGGAACATTTCATTGAGTGTTTTCACAGTCCATGCAAGTCTCTCAAACTCTGTACAATCAGTGGCAATCGCAACACTGAATAGCTTCATACTGATAAAAAGATAAGAATGATGATGATTACCAACATATCTATAAATTTCTTACTAACATAAGTTCATGCCTGCTACTTTAATTTAATTTAAGGGGCTTTTTGGAAAGCAGATTCTTGTACCGAAGGAAGTAACCTAATACCTGGATACCTTAGAATCCATAATGACTTCCTAGCCACTAGGCTGTTTCGGACTTGTAGTACCTTACTTTGCAGTAATTTTTTGCTACAGATATCTGGACTCCTTGTGAACTTGAGTTACTGGTACTGCAGCTACATAAAGCAGCTAAAATATTTTTGAATACTGTTATTATGTTTTCAGAAGATTGATCTGCTAATTAATTGCATGCCAGCAAAATACTGATTTAATTACTAAAATATATCACTAGCATGCTGGTGTCCTGGTTGCACAATAAAATAAATCATAAGGATCTGCAAGTTGTGAATACTAAAGGAATGAACACTTCAGATTGCCATGTTTGGTTACAAGCAGAGCAATCGGCTTATTGCATGCTAATTGCCTGATACTTTTTTATAATGTGGCACATCTATTGCACAGCCTCAACAAAAGTCCAGCAAAGTCACTGGGAGGTAGAGGTTCAATAACCACACGTCTATCAGTAGCTCAATGAGACCTTGCATTGAGCGCTGCCAGAAATTATCCTCTGAATGTCCATTTAAAGGTTACAGTAACATTAGTCTCTTTTACGTCTGGCTCACTTTTAGACACTAGTTAGGGATTTTCCTGGCCTCATCCAGCCATGTTATGTGCCTCGGGTGACAGATATTCTTGTCAGGTGAACATGTCCTGATATCTGGTTTCCTGGGTCAGTGCAACAGCAACAGAGAGCCGAATACCTTTTCTACCAAAGAACAGGCTTTTCAAATGTCCACAATCCAATTAATTGCACTCACACAGCTCCCAACCCAATTGCTCACAATGAGGACATCCTTTAGAAGGCTGTGCCTTGCCAGGAATATGTATGGTCTGTGAATCCTTGTGCAAAATCAGTCTTCAAACATCACTTTACAGCTGAAGGAGTAAGCCCCTTCACCACATAGCTTCTCCTGAGTAAATGATCTATGGAAGATGTTCCTCTTTTTGGTTTGTGTGTGGCGCTTCTGAACATCTCAAATTTGTTTGATCTTTAGGCAGATCATTTGCCAAATTTTACAGCTTGTACCTCAGCAAGCAGAAGGTGGGTTGAGTTTAATAGAAGGCGTCAAGATTGTACATTGTTTGATTTTTTAAAAAGAAAACTGTTCATATGATCTTTAACCAGCTTTTAAAGTTCTAACATATGAACACACAAATTAGGAATGGGAGTTGGCCATTTGGCCCCTCAAGCCTGCTCCGCCATTCAATAAGATCATGGCTGATTTGATTGTGGCCTTAACTCCCCTGATAACCTCTGACTCCCTTGATTCTCTATAAATAATATTAATAATGCTTTCTAATTATAAGACCCATCATTTGCTAGTTTCAAATTATATTACAATATTGACTGTTATTAATATTTTTGATTGATGATCTAGATTGTTGTGATTGTTATTGAGGATAAGACTTCCATGTCCAGTGCATTTTTTCCCACTATTTTTCATGGCCTCCCTACCCATGTATCATCTAAGCATAAAGGGGAGGGATGGAGGTGGGGGTGTGAGTCACCTGCCCACAGGCATTTATTAATATCAAGCTGAAACCAGCCACTAGATATGCTAAAGGATTTCAAAAGCGGTTCTCCCTCCAAAATTACAACCTCCTTTGGATAAATACAGGGCCTTTCTCAATACCCTTCTACTAATGCAACAGCTAAAATGGGCAACTTAGCATGCAGGGATTTTGGTGCAAATCATTTTAGTGAGTGGAAATTTTATGTTTAAAACTGGCATAAACCAATAACTTCTTTCTGTGGAAAATTCTGGGGATGGAAATTGCATCTGGTTGCTTCAGTTTTACTAACAAAAAATTATTATAGAATCAAATAGCACAAAAAATATGGCAATTTAGCCAATTAAGCCTGTGCTGGCTCTTTGGTAAAGGTATCCAATCAATCCCAGTCGCCTGCTCATTCCCCACAGCCCTGCAACTTTTCCCCTTCAAGTATTCATCCAACTCTCTTTTGAATGTTTCCACTGAATCGACTTCCACCACCCTTTCAAGCAATGCATTCCCGATCATAATAAGTCACTGTATTAAAAAGAATGTTTCATCATGTCACCCCTGGTTTTGTTGCCAATCAACTTGAATCTGCATCCTCTGATTACCGACGCTTCTGCCATGGAAACAGTTTCTCCTTTTTTTTAATCAAAACCTTTCATTATTTTGAACAAACATTCTCAGCTCTGAAAGCCACCCTAGCTTCTCTAAATAACTGAAGTCCCTCATCCCTGCTACCATTCCAGTAAATCTCTTTTGCACTCTCTCAAAGGCCTTGATATCCTTTCACATTGTGCCCAAGATTGGACATAATATTCTGGCGGAGACCCAACTAGAGTTTTATAAAGATTTAGTATAATTTCATTGCTTTTGTACTCTATTCCACTATTAATAAAGCCAAGGATCCCCAGATACTTTTTGTACTAACATCCCCAGGTCTCACTGCTTCTGCATCCACTTTACAATTGTCCCACTTAGTTCATTTTGCCTCTTCTCATTCTTTCTACCAAAATGTATCACTTCACAACCCTCTGCATTAAATTTGTTTCACCATGAATTTTCCCATTTTACCAGTCTATGGCCAGAATTTTCCCGTTGGTGATTTGGGGGTGGGGCCCACTCGCTGATGGGAAAATGACGCAAGATGACGTCGGGAGGAACCCTTGACGTCATCCCGCCCCATTTAAATATTCAGGAAGGCGGGTGGACAGCGAAATCAGCTTTCCGCCCGCCGACCTGTCAATGGCCAATTGACAGGAAATTAACCCAATTAAAGGCCCTGCCCGTCCAACCTTAAGGCCAAGAGCCTCGGCAGGCGGTAGAAAAAACATGAAACCTCATCCACTGGCGGGATGAGGTTTCATGCCCGTTTTAAAAATCTTTATTAAACTTTATGTCATATTTATTAATATGTCCCATCTCGTGTGACATTGTCACATGAAGGAGACATGTTAATAATTTTTTTATTTTTCTATTTTTGAGGCTTTTTAAACTGTCACCAATCTCCCTGAGATAGCACTTAGTCTCAGGGAGAAGTGCGCTCTTTCGCGCGCATGCACGAAAGAGCGCACTTTAACAGTTGGAGAATCGCTCCCCCCCCGCACAGGAAGCGCATAGCGCTTCCCGTCGGGCAGCCCACCCGCTCAAAATGGCGGGTGGGCTGCCCGACGGGACTCGTTTCGGCAGCGGAGTTCGGCTGCCAGCCTGCCGCCGAGCCGGTAGGACCCGCTCACCCAACGAGGGCTAAATTTTGCCCTATGTCTTCATGAATCCTGTTACTATCGTTCTGATTGTTTAGTACATTTCTGAGCTTTGTATCATCTGCAACATTTAAATTATGCCCTGTGGGTGGGTGAAATGAAGCAAAAATGAGGCCTGGAAACAGGTCCAGACAAATTTCTACTCCCTTACCTATAGAAAGTTATATACCTTTTCTGAAATAGTGACTTGTATCAAATGATATATGTTCATGTGCCAGTGATTTCCAAGGTTTACTCTTGGTGGAGAATTTTTGGCTCGGTGATTGGGGCCTGCTCGCTGAGGCGTAAGATGATCCAGGGTGATGTCAGGCGTGCGTCCCGACATCACCACGTATCATTTAGATTTTCAGTTTGGCAGGCGCGCAGCCGACTCTGCTGCACACCCGCCGAACTGTCAAAGGCCTGTTAAAGCCATTAGTTAACTAGTTAACCTTATTGAGAAAGTTGCCCACCCAACCTTAAGGCTGGCGGGCAGGCGGAGAGCCCAGGCGGCCTTCGCATTTTCCACGGAACCTCATCCACGGGCTGGATGAGGTTTCATGATTGTTCTTGAAATCTTGGAAAATTTTTAAATAAAATCAATACACATGTCTCAGCTCATGTGACAGCTTCACATGAAGGGACATGGTCTGAAAATGTTTTTTCTCCTTCATTAAACCTTAGGGACTTTAAACTAAAAGTTTGCACATGCACGAAAGAGCGCACTCCCGACTTAGGGACCCACCCCTACCCCCCCACTGCCCGCTCAGGGAGTCCACAACGCCTCCGGGTGCGCGTCACGCTGGGTGGACCTTAATTGGCCAGCCCACGTAAAATGGCGGAGCGGACCTGATCGGGGGGTGCCGATCGGGTCAGTGCCCACCCGCGCCCGCCTCTACACAACCCCCCTGACAACTCCTTGATTTCCACCAGTGTGTGAATTGAGAATAGTGGTGGTCAGCTCATGGCATCAACAGGTGGGATTTTCCAACTGACCTTTTGCTGGTCCATCAAATCTTCCATCCCGCCTGTGATGATTCCCGCAGAGAGTAGGAATGGAAAATCCCGCCCAACAAAACAGGAATTTTCTGATCTTTGATCTCAATCCCAAAAATATCAGCCGTTCACAAATTTGTTTAAAAATGAGGTTTTTTTTTCAGTTGGTAAGCTTTTTAAAAATGCTGATTTGGGGCTGGGTATCTTGAGCAGCATGAAAAATGAAATTTTTTTAAACGCCTTTGTAAAACTGAGTTCTCTATAAATTTATGCAGATGTGTGTTAAAACACAAGACTAAGGGAAATATACAGAAAATTTCTGAACAGGCATGATGAGCTGAAGCTTATCCTCCTCTGCTGTAGTTTAGATGGTTCTTAATTCATAATATCACAGTAAACTAAATTAAATCTATTTCTGGTTTAAATTTTGGTTTAGAAATACTGCTAGGTTCCTTGGAGGTTTGTGCAGCTCTCTAAAAAAGACATTTATGTGTTGCTGTTCTGTTTTACAACATAAGAGGTACTTGTTTTTAACAGCCTATTGAAAATACAGAGGTCTTAGCTTTCCTTCACGGTCCTTTAAATTCTTCAATTTTTCCCTGTTATACCATTGACAACAGAAAGCACAGAGTAATCAAGGGATAAAATAATCATTCTATTCAATATAAGAGGGAACCAGCAAATCAATTAGTAAGCGATTATAATCCTGGCTATTTGAATACAGATTACAATAATGCTGGCACCTCGAGTTACTGTCGCCTTGTATAATTCATCATTTTTCATGAACAACAAAAAACGATGTCAGGCACGGGGCAAATTGCCCAATTCAAAATGTTCCAACAGCAACAGGTTTTTTGAAAGGGAGATGTTACCATACATATCACCGTAGAAAAAAAAATAGTTATCATTCAGTGACTAAATAGAAATCCAGCGCATGACCTACTGTATCACAGCTTTCCAGTGCATTACCTCGAGCAGTAAATGAAATGAACAGACTTTAGTGCTATCGGATAGCAAAACAAGATTCTATTTTACTGCATGCATAATGGAAATAGCACGTCTTGGGCCTTTCATGTTAATTTAGCATTGCATGAAATTCAGCGCCACAGGTCTGAGGTCAAGCATCATTCATCATTAGCTAAAGTGGCATTTTCTCCACTTCATAAAGCAGCTGCTTGGAAGAAAAAGGTATTCTTCAGTACAAGGCAAGGAATACAATTCGCTCTCTATGAGGAGCGAACCACAAAAAAACAAGGTGCCCCAGTGTCAGAATTCTAGTGCGTGCAAAGTTGGTGATGTCAGCTGCCATAACCCAGAGAATCACAAGACCACTGCATTCCTAAGCTCATAAAATGAGTGGATAAGTCATATCCATTCTGGTTATAAATGAATTACTGCTTGACTGAAAGCAGGTTTTTGTGCTCCTTAATCATGATTTATGTTGCCCTGTTATCTTGTTTGTTGCAACTTTCCAGTGCTACTACTGTTAACAAGAGCACCACTTATTCACATGGTAACCTCGAGGCAACAGAGGGACCAAATCAGATAATTTGTCTGGAGTAAATGGAAAGAAGAGTATTCCAAGTTTCCTCAGGAACGTATTACTGAATTCACAAGTGAATGTTTAAACATAATTTTTCTTCAATGGCAATTTTTAAAAGGAACAGTATAAAGGAACAACATAATTTTGGAGGTCATCATATCTTAAAGCTTTATAAATACCAGTCATGACCAGAGTAATTTCAAAGTGAAATTTGGATATATGAATTATAAAATGGAAATGAATTATAAATGTTAAAATAGAACCAGTGCATACTTAACACCGAAAAGTTCAAAATGTACTGACATGCAAAACCAATACGTGAAACCAAGGAGGGAATAATTGAATGAATTGTATTACAATGAGAGTACCATTTTATGTCATCTTAAATTTACACAAAATGCAACATACAGCAGATTTTAAAAACTCTCCCATTAAGTTTCATTCGGAGTCCAATTTAAATGCTGCAAAAAGTCTGCTACAAAGATGGAATCAATCCTGATTGATGTGTAACTATTTCATCAAGAAATTGTACTTATACATGGTTAATTTTATCTGCTGTAGATAAAATAGTTAATCCTCAAAACTGTATATTAAAATTGATTTGATTTCATAATTCACTCAACTATATGCAAGTGGTTGTTATTGTTATTCAACATAAAGAAATGCAACAGAAATTCTCAGAAAACATTTGGCTAAAACATAGTCCTTGAAATTATGCTGTGTGATATTAGCATCTGAAAGCTTAACATCCTTGTATTAAATTATTTTGCAATTTCTTGAAAAGAGATATTATTAAATTAACTAAGTCTGAGATGATCACACTGAAGCTGTGTGGTGCTCTGGTCAGGCTGCACTTTGAAAACTGTTCTGTTCATCAATGCAGAAGGAAAACAGGTCCAGGAAGAAATGCAGAACAGTCATGAGTCTGATTAATGCCTCAGTTAATGCAGTGGACAAATGAATTTTTTGCGTACAAGTGCGACATTATATGGTATAATTTCAAGATAATGAATATTACACAAAAATTCATCGCACCGCTGTCTTGAAGCAACATTTAGCATGGAATTGACTGTATTTAGTTGGATGAGCATTAAAAAAATGCAGGGATTTGTAGCAAAATTTTATGCTTGGAGGGAACAGGATATGGTTCATTCTGTTACGATTACTTGCTTGGGTCAGGGATCAAGCTGGAATTGACTGTCACCCAGCCGTGACAATAAAATTGATATTGCACATGTAGGAAGGTGTTACTTTTGTTGTTGTTACACTAAAGAACAATTGGAGAACTGATTTCTGCAACTGATTCAGCAGATTAGGATTTACTGAATGAAGGGAGAGGGTGCAGATAATTCTGCCGGTCAAAGTCACCCTGCGTCTGTTGAAATGTTAGCTGGCATGCATGCCACACAAACTGAGTTTCATAACTTGGAAGGAATAATGAGGGATATACTTAAATTCTACTCCAACTCACTGAATACATAGCAGCAATCGACAAAATAAATAGAATATGAAGCAATATCACAAACTAAAACTGTGTGATGCTCTGGTCAGCCTGTGCTTTGAATACTTCTCTGTTCATCAATGCAGAAGGTAAAAAGAGCTCTGGAAGAAGTGCAGAAACGCTCATGGGTATGAGCCCTAGCACTGAATTTTCCCACAGATTTCTGAACCCTGACGTGCCTGAACCAAGAGCAGCATGAGGAATATTCCTGGAGGCGGCATCCTAATCGTAACATTTGCGCCGCACAAGTGTCGGGCAAGGACAAACAAGAGAGAATCCAAACATCACCTCTTGATGTTCAATGGCATTAGCATAACTGAATCCCCCACTATCAACATCCTGGGTTTACCATTGACCAGAAGCTGAACTGGACCAGCCATATAAATACTGTGGCTACAAGAGCAGGTCAGAGGCTAGGAAACCTGCGATGAGTAACTCACCTCCTGACTCCCCAAAGCCTGTCTACCATCTATGAGGCACACGTCAGGTGTGTGGTGGGTCTCACTCCCCACTTGCCTGGATGAGTGCAGCTCCCACGACACTCAAGAATCTTGACACCGTCCAGGGCAAAATAGCCACTTGATTGGCACCACATCCACAAACGTTCACTCCCCCCACCACCAATACACAATAGCAGCAGTGTGTACCACCTACAAGACAAACTGCAGGAACTCACCAAGGCTCCTTCGACAGCACCTTCCAAACCCATGACCACTGCCACCTAGAAGGACTAGGGCAGCAGAACACCACTACCTGGGAGTTCCCCTCCAGTCACTCATCATCCTGGCTTGGAAATATATCGCCATTCCTTCACTGCTGCTGGGTCAAAATCCTGGAACTCCCTCCCTAAAAGCACTGTGGGTGTGCCTACACCACAAGGACTGCAGCGGTTCAAGAAGGCAGCTCACCACCACCTTCTTAAGGGCAACTAGGGATTGGCAATAAATGCTGGCCCAGCCAGCAAAGCCCACATCCCGTGAATGAATAAAAAAAAAAATTGCCCATCTCCCCGCTCGCCGTCCAATTAAAGATGGTGGGATGACTCTTGATGCTGCCAGCTCAATCAGAGGACCGGCAGCTCTGCATCCTTTGCAGGCCCATTGGGCAAGGTGTGTGCTGCTGAGGCAGGTAGGGCATCAAGATGGTGCCTCAAAATGGAGGTGCCCTCAGAGGCACGCAAATAATTAAAAATTTTAGGTGGGCCAAGCAGGCTGGCCCCTCCGATCAGAGGAGAATCCCTCCCAGTGACAGCATTTGGGCTGCAGATGTGGCCTTTGCTGATAGTGGCTCTCTTTTGAGGGATGGAGCCTGCAGTTCCAATGGCTTGCTGGACTGCTACAGGGAGTTCACTGTTAAGCTGGAAAAATGCTGTCGGGGGTGAAAAATCACACCTAACTGGGGCTGTAATGATCTCAATTGGCTGCCCACCTCCGTTGAGCAGGCAGCTGATTTGCCTGCTGGCCCGCCCCTGGGAATGCATTGGAGAGCCATCCTGACACTGCTTCCCTCTAATTTCCTGCCCCCTACCTCCTGCCTCCCTCTCCCGCGTCCTTGCTGCCATCCTGGGGCTGGAATAATTTAGCCCCTACCGTCAGAGGATTGAATTATAAAAGGGGGCAAATGAGACTGGAATTTAGAGACATATAAGAAGCTAAGTGGAATAGAAAAAGTTGACACTGAGTGCAATTCTGTGTTAAACCACCACTGCAGGACCAGGGGACAAAGTTATAAACGGACAAATACAAGTTCAGGACTGAGGCTACACAAAAGGTGATCCTTCCAGGATGGCAGGCCATGGCTTGTTTTCCAGTTCTGAAAATAGGTCATCAACATGTGATGTTAACTCTGCTTTCTCTTGCAACAGGTGTTGCCAGACCTGCTGAGTACTTCCTGCACTTTTTGTTTTTCTTTTATGCATAATTCTGTGATCACTCATGATATAGTTAGATGCTGTGATAGTCAATCGGTTTCTATAGAGTAAGGGACCAGAAGGACTGAATGGCTTTCATCGGTCTTTAATTTGCTCAATAAACCATTACTGAGGGAAAGAACTGACATTTATATAGCATATTTCAGAACCTTAGGGTTTCCCAAAGTGCTTTACAGCCAATGAAATACTTTTGAAGAGTTGTTATTGTTGCACTGTTGGAAAACTTGGCAGCCCCTTTGTGCACAGCTAATTACCTAAAACAGAAACGTGATAATGACTAGGTTAACTGTTTTTAGTGATGTTGGTTAAAGGACAAATATTGATCAGGACACTGTGGAGAGCTCTCCTGCTCTTCTTTGAAAATGTCCACCTGAGGGGGCCTTGGCTTAACATCTCATATAAAAGACGGCACCTCCGATAATGCAGCACCCCCTCAGTCTTGCATTGTATCAGCCTAGATCTTGTGCGGAAGCCTATGAAATGGGACTTGACCCAATTTGTGCTCCCACTGAGCCACAGCTGAAAAGGATGACTCATGTTCAAACTTAATATCAAATGGAATTTTAAAAATTATGATTAATGATTAATGCGCTTACATCTGTGTAAAAATAATCATAAAAGGGCTAGATTAGCTTCTCATTCCCACAAAAAGACTTAAGGCATCATTAATAAAATGCAAGAACTATGTTTAAGAAATCGCAAATTTTAGAACATAGTTCTGGAAAGAACTGAATCTTTTAGAAAGCTCTGGAAAGAACTGAATCTTTTCTTAGAAAGTTCTGGAAAGAATTGAATCTTTTCTTAGAATGATGACATCTATCTTCTGTCAGGTCTAGAAGGCAGAGCCCCTTTAACATTGATGCTACTTCATTTAAACTAATAGCGAGGTTTCTATTTCGATCAGCAAACCTACACATGAACCTAGCTTTTCCAATTGATGTTATTTTAATGTTGGTAGTAAGCCAGGTAAAGTAAAAAGGTCACTGCTTAAAATAACAACAAACAGAAAAACTAGGCTTTGCTTTCCTCACAGACTTCTTGAATGTGTTTAGCTTCAAAGACGGAGGGGTGGGTTTAAATGTCTTTCAACCTGAGCATTCTTTTGCCTTTCTTATATGTAAAAAAAAGGCCAAGCAATGCACCCTCAAACTCCCCTGCAGCCAACAAAGATACAAAGAGGGAAGGAAAAAAAAAGTCAAACAACAATACAAAAAGAATTAGTGCCAGAGCAGCAGGACTTCTCCCTAATTTGACTTTCCCTACAGGTGGTACGCAGCTGCATCAGAGCAGGTTATTTCACTGCCGGTCACTTGTGCTGTAACAAAGTGCTGCCTGTTTTCGACAGAATATATTTAGTGATGCGCAATGAGTTAGGTCTATAATAAGAAAAGCATTTTTTTGGCATTGCCCGAGGAGACTCCCTATGCTGGCCATGGACAGTAATGCTCTTGTTTCAGTATCTGTATACAGAGATAAAGGCTGTCAGGAAATGCTGGTGCACATGACCCATTGGAACTTTTTTTGTGTGACTAGCCTATGACTGGTTGGCAAACAATTCTTATCTCATTGAAAATGAATAAAGTGACTGAGGAGCTGAAAGTGAAGCAGTGGCGCCTCGTAGGAGGCCGTGAAAGTTAAAAAGAAAACCTCCCTTTTTAATCATTTTACTATAGCGAGGTATCTCAGTGGGCACCGCGAACTCATTGCTGGGGACAAGAATGAGCCATCTGAGTTTGCCTAAACATCACAAGGTTCTACTGAATTACGTCAATCTTCAGAGTTTAAATTAGATTTGATGTGGTCACATAAAATAAGTGCACCTTCATTGAATTTAGCATATGGACAACTATGGACTAAGAATCCTCTATATGCAGAGCTTTGTATGTTTTGGGAGACCTGCTTTTTCCAAAAGGCTGTAGATGTTCTTGTGTTAAAATATATGTATATACTACTTAAATAGTTATGCCATTGAAAGCTTTGAACTTTTACAAAGGTCTTTTTACTAGAGGATATAGGTCCGATTCCAAAATCCTGGGAATTTTGTAATGTCAGCTCATTTAAGGGTAATTAGAGATGGGCAATAAATGTTGGCCTAGCCAGTGATGTCCACATCCTGTGAACTAATAATAAAAAATGTTCTCCTTTGACATTTTCATGCAGTGGCAGCTATGGCTGCAAGTGGGTGGGGGATAACGACTGTAATAGGGACTGCTCTTTTTGTACTTTTTGCTGACTATTCTGCCTGATTAATATGAATGGAATCTCATCCACAGCCACACTTCAAAACACCCTCTTTTGATATTAGAAGATCGAGGATGCCCTATTATAAATGATGAGACAGAGAAGCCTTTATTTAATGGGCAGACGGAAACCTACCTCAAAGAAAAAATATGCAACAAATATGACAGAGGATTGCCCAGGGATTCAATGCTTTCAGCTACCTCCACAGGTTATGGGAACAGCTGAGAAGGAAATTCTCTGGGCCTGAGAAAGAGTGTCAAGATATGGTTGCCTATAATTTAATAACTTAAATGAAATTAACGTTCATAATAAGCAAAGCCCCTAACGTGATGAAACACTTGCATATTGGCTTGGAGAATGCTAGCTATCAAACCTTGAACTCCCAAATTACCAATATTTCAGCTGGAACATTATGGCTAGAAAAGTGGAAGGTTCTAATTGCACACATCACTGTTGCTTGTTTAGTTGCCAAATCCAAATAAAAATGCAGGCCATTAGAATGCACTGTTGTCCTCCCTTCTCAAAGGGTGGAACTTAGGCTGGGTGTAGCTCATGTTGTATCCGAATTTTGTCACTGTAATTAGATCCTGTACTTTAAGAAGGTCTGCCACCTGGTAAATGTGCTATGTCAAAGAATCCTTATGTTATTTGCTTGATGAATCAGTTGACCAAAGTATGACTGATCTGGCAAATGTTTCTAGTTTCGGAAAATTCATTCCTGTGGTAGTGCTCACAGGAACAATCAGTTCTGCCTCTGTGTCTTTCTTCATCGTTCATGGGATGTGAGCATTGCCTGCAAGGCCAGCATTTGTTGCCTATCCATAGCTGCCCTTGTGAAGGTGTGGTGAGCGGTTTGCTGCAGTCCACGTGATGCAGCTACACCCACAGTGTTGTTAAGGAGAGGGTTCTGTTCTAATATGCCTTTAAGGGATATCAGTATGACATTGCTAGATGGGAAATGTGTCATGTTATCCAGTCTTAGTTTCACTTTTGCTTTGAGCAGAGCACACACACACAGCTCTGAAGTCTTTAAGCTTGATATCTAAGTATAACTGTTCTCACATGCCTAGACTTAATAAATGAACCCACAATCTGTTTACCCAATTCCTTATGAGTGATTGGTGCCTTGTGTCTTGTACAGTAAATAAGCCCAAGGTATTTTACCATGATATTAACATGACAGGTTCCAGGATTTTGACTCAACAGCAGTGAACTAACAACAATATAGTTCCAAGTGAGGATGGTGTGCAACTTGGAACAGAACTTGGAGGTGGTGGTGTTTCAATGCATCTGCTTCCCCTGTTCTTCTAGGTGGTAGAGGATGTGGGTTTGGGAGTTCTGTTGAAGGCGTAATGACAAGTTGATGCAATGCGTCATTGTAGACGGTACATTCTGTGGTTACTGTGCACCGGTGGTGGAGAGAGTGAATGTTTAAGTTGGTGGATAGTGCCGATCAAATGGCTTGCTTTGTCCTGAATGATGTGGAGTATGGCTTCTGGAGTGTTGAAGCCGCAGGCATCCAGGCAAGTGGAGAATGTTTCATCACACTCCTGACTTGGGCCTTGTAGATGCTGGATATGACTTGGGTGGCAGGAGATGAGTTCCTCACCACAGAATTCCCAACCATTGGCCTACTCTTGTAGCCACAGTATTTATATGGCTAGTCCAGTTCAATTTCTGGTCAATGATAACCCCCAGGATGTTAATACTGGGGAATTTAGTCTTGATAATGCCAGCGAATGTCAAAGGGAGATGGTTAGATTCTCTCTTTTTGGACATGGTCATTGGCTGGCACTTGTGTGGCATGAATGTTACTTGCCACTTATCAGCACACCCCTGAACATTGTCCAGGTCTTGTTGCATGTTGACAAGGACTACTTCAATATCTGGGGGATTGCCAATGGTACTAAACACGATGCAATCATCAGCAAACATCTCTACTCCTATTTGCAGGGTCACTGAATATTTCTAAGGCTCAATTAGATAGATTCTTGATTGACAAGGAAAGCAAAGGGTATAGGGCATAGGCAGGGAAAATGGAGTTGAGGCCACAATCAGATCAGCCATGATCTTATGGAATGGCTGAGCAGGCTCGAGGAACTGAATGGCCTACTCCTGCTCCTAATTCATATATTTGTATGTTTGCATGACTTGATGATGGCAGGAAGGTCATTAATGAAGCAGTTGAAGATAGTTGGGCGTAGGACACTACTCTGAGAAACTCCTGGAGTGATGTCCTGGGGTTGAGATGACCTACTACAACCATCTTCCTTTCTGCCAGCAGAGAGTTTTCCCCCTGATTCCCATTGACTCCAGTTTTGCGAGGGCCCCTTGATACCACACTTGGTCAAATGCTGCCTTGATGTCAAGGGCAGTCACACCCACCTCACCTCTGGAATTCAGCTCTAGCATCCATGTTTAGATCAAGGTTATAATGAGGTCAGAAGCTGAGTGATGCTGGCAGAACATTGATCGTAACTGCAAGTTAGGCCTGTAGAAATATAATTTAGCGACACTCTCCCTTAAGATAGAGAGAGTGAAGATGGTTTCTCATAGACATGCTCAAATAAGTGCACCTATGTCAGAAGAAAACCTAAGGCTGCTCTAGGTACCTGAGATGCTCACTTTCCTTTGCTTCCCTTAAAATCTGTGGCAGTCGCAGTTTATTTGTGGTTTATTCATACTGAGGAGTGTGGCTGGCAGCAATGCTGTGGCCAGTAGCCTGTATAAAAGAAGACCTGCTCTGCAAAAGTGCAACAGCAACAACAGAAAAACTAATACAAAAGCTCAAAGTTTTGGATGTACACATCTTTTCAAAGTGTCCCAGCTGGTTGAAGTGAAAGCATTGCACAGTGATTGCTGGACACTGCTCATGCCTGTGAGGTCTTCTGGCACCACAGCGCTGACATGGTCCGCCACCATCATGTGTTTTGCTTGGATATAGTTTTCCTTGCTCTGGAGTTTCCTTGCCTTTTTGTTGCTTTATGAGCTGGACTGTTGGGTTTTCTCTGTACCATGTTTTAACTTTGCCACGCAAAATGAATCGGCTCTGCTGGCGGACTTCCAATTGTCTGACGATCTGGATGACTTTTTTCAAAGTCAGGTCTTCTTTTGATTGGAGTACATCCAAAAGAATATCAGCGGCCACTCCCATTACTATTCAGTCTCTTATGAACTCTGACTTAAGATCACCACAGTCACATCCTTCAGCCAATCTGTATAACCCACTTATGAAAGAGCCTATGCATTCTCCAGGCTTTTGAACTCTCTTGTTAAATTTTGCTTGTTCCAAAGTTTTATTGATTCTTAGGTTAAAGTAGGTGTCAAAGGACTTCATGGCTTCTTCAAAGTTATTGGAAGACTCATTTATTTCTTGTCTGGCAATTATGTTGTCAGCTATTGGACCTATTGAATATAATAGTGTATTCACTTGTTCAGCCTCTGTTTTCTTATTCAAGCTTGATGCTATCGTATATCTTAAAAATCTCCTTCTCCATAACACCAAATCTTGTACCTGTTTGGCCCTTCCATCTGCCTTAAATGGTCTGGCAGTGTTCATTTACCATCCACAGCTGTTTTCAGCACAGGAGAATACAGCTTTATTTTATTTTTTTTTAAATGGCGCTGCCATAATAATTTTGTTCCTTCCCGCGCTTGTTGAGTTTGGTGGGCTCCCGTCACAGTTACAGAGCCAATTTAAACTTCAGCGGTTCTACAAAAAACATTCTGAACAAATCATTTTGGCCACCTAATTGCTTTACTAAGCTTGAAGGATTGGATTGAAGCTGGTTTTTTGCTCTGGCTTCTTTTTAAGATTTCCTTTTTTTTTCTGTTTGTATGCATTCGCCATGTGTTATTGCGCCAACTCTGTATCCAGGCTGCAGCATTCTCTCAGCTGCGCTTGTTAAAACAATTGGTCTGCCATTGCTTCCTAATTATTGCGCCAAATTTAAAAGCTTATTTTGGCTTTTTTTTTGGAGTTTGCTCACTCTTCTGCAATTTGGCCAGGTGCTTTGACTCTGCTTTCGATTGGGTTTTGGAATTTCTTTCCCCGTGCTCTGGTGGAGTCCTCTTATGCTGCACAGTGGATCTTACTTCTGCCCTTCAGCCTCCACGTCTGTAATGGAGCTTCTTAGGTGACCTCCAGATGTGTATTTGAGGTCTTCAAATTAGGCGCACTTCTCTCAGGTCAGGCTGCAGTTTCTTCATTTATTCATTCTTAGGGATTTTGGGGTCCTTCACCTGCTGCCACCATGTTGTAAGGTCATATGCTGTTTCATGAAGCAGACTGGAGGATTGCATGGTTGAACAACAACTGTTTAATGATAACAGATTGCTATATACATATATATCGGGAACAGTCTTGGCTAGGTACTATCTTCATCCCGACTTATACCAGGTTTGCTCCTATCTCTACTCCACCCATGTGACTCTTTACATCATAAAGTGGGTGGTATTGTTTCTGCAGTCCCACATTAACCCTTATAGTTCCAAACACCCTAATACCACAGAAGTCTCCATGTTATTTGATTGCACGATTGCCAACAAGAACAAGGGCAACAAACATATGATAAACCGCTTCCTCCAAGTTCCCCTCTAAGTCACACATCACTCTGACTTGGAAAGATATTACTGTTCCTTCATTGTCACTAAGCAAAAATCCTGGAACTCTCTACCCAACTATTCTACTGGAGGATGCCCTTACTACACAGACTGCAGTAGTATAAGAAGGCAGCTCACTGCCAGTTTCTCAAAGGCAATTAGGGATGGGCAATAAATGCTGGAGGGTGGGTGGGGGACAGTTAGCTCAGTCACCTAGAGGGCTAGCGTGTGAATCAGATTAACATTAGCAGCACATTGTTCGATCTGCATTCCGGCTGAGGTATACTCGGGACCTGCCTCCCCTTCCTACCCGTAGTAATGAAATCATGGCACTTAGCCGTGATTCAGCAAATAATTGCAAAGGGCTTACCTTCCGGCAAAGAATTCACGAAGAAGAAAAATAAATGCTGGCCTTGCCAGTTACGCCCACAGCCGGAATGAATTTAAAAAGTATGTGGTGGTGAGTTTTACTAATGTACTGTGTCTGAATCATCTCAATGTGAAAAGTTTTCTAGACAGGCTTCACATTACCCCTGAACTGATTTGAAGTACATAACTTGATGTATTCTTACCAGTAATTTTAAGCCACATTAAAGGTTTTTCAGCCCACTCTGACCTTTGATTTCCAGTATAAGGTAGGCATCAATAGCAGAAATGCCTTCCATTGCACTATTCTCTGAATTCCTACAAACCCTCAATGGTTATTGTGCATCATTCTTTACAAAAATTCCATTTCATGGAAATTGGGACCAGTACAGTAGGAAAGGCCTGTTGTACAAAATCGTCCCTTCCACACTGACGGCACATAGACAGACAGTACACGCATGCACAATCTGCAGACCTGAGAACTTTGTCTTCTGGAGTTTCTTATTTATATCAAGAATTTCCAGCTGACAGAAGGTCCTACTTACTGAATACGAAGTTTGTTAAATAATACCATGGAATGTGCATGAGTGGGGTGAACCATCTAATTTTTGAATCACAAATTGCCTGGCTTCAGTATAGGCATTGAGATTTTTGAGTCACATTAGATTTCTCAAAGAGCTGACTCCCTAAACCCAATGAAAGGAAAAAAGCCTTGCATTCATAAAGCATGCTTCAAGAACTCAACAGCTTCCAGTGAGCTTCACAGCCAATGAATTACTTTTGAAGGATGGTCACTATTGTAATTTAGGAAAACACAACAGTGAATTTGCGAACAGTAATGAGATAAGTAGTAGCTATCATTTGTATATCATTTTTGAAATAGTGCTATCACATACAGTTTGACTCTGGATCACATAAGGAGATTTTAGGACAAGTGGCCAAAAGTTTGGTTAAAGAGGTAGATTTTAAGGAGTGTCTTTTTAAGGAATGTCTCCTTCTTTGAGAGGGAGTTAGAGAGACGGAGGGAGTTAGGGAGAAAAGTCCAGAGCTTTGAATCTAGTCAGCTGAAGACATGGCCACGAAGAGTGAAAATTGTGGATGCACAAAAGGACAGAATTGGAGGAGCATAGCGATTTTGCAGGGTTATAGGGCTGGAGGGGGTTACAGAGATAGGGAGGATGAGGCCTTGGAGGGAATTTTGAAATCGGGGTTTTTTTCTTTGCTTTTTCTTTTATTACTGATGTCTTATTTTCTTACATTGCACTGAATGATTTTCAAAAGGACATAGTAAACAAGAAATACAATACAGTACACCCAATTGCAAAGGTATTTAAATCTCAATGTGATCCACAGCAAGGAAAAGCATTGAGAAAGAGTGGCCTGAATTTATGGATACTATCACACTGAAAATTGGGCAGGATAGTAGAGTATATGGTGGAGAAAGTCCAATGGTGAGGTCTACTGCCACTTTTTCTTCCCAACCTCGATAGCCCATCCCCTGCTGGGACTGCTGCTGGCCACTTCTTCTCCAGCCACTGGGACCAAAGGGAGGAATCATGTTATAATGTTCTTACATTTCAACAGCAACTACAATTCAAAAACACTTCCTTGGCTGTTAGTGGTTCAGAATGTCCTGTGGTGATGAGAAGCGCTACATAAATGCAAGTCTGCCTTTCCTTATTTGTTGGAATCCAGGAGCCCAGTCCATTTCTTTCTCATCTGCCCCCTCAGCAATTTTTGCTCATGACTCTTAGATGAAAGGTGGTGGTGGTTGTGGATCCAAGGTGGCAGCATTAATGGCCAGGGAAGGATTTTCCCTTCGTCGGGTGGGCCTGGGAGCGGCGGCAAAACGGACCGCCACCCGCGATTGGACCCAGCCAATAGTCATTGTAGGTTAACGAGCACAGTGGTGATTAGCGAATGGGACTTGGTGCAAGTTAGGAACTAGGCAGCAGTTTTTAAGGTTCTTAGGCAGTTCAAGACAAACTTTACCCCTACATCTTCTCTAATGCTATACTAAGTTAGGGTTTAGAAAATTTTGAAGAATCTTTGGATTTTCTGATGAACAATTCTAGTAATTGTGAATCAAATTTTAAGAAAAAGGACGACTGATTTGGAAACTAAAACCAGGTTCTAGGTGGTTAGTTAGAATTGCACTTCTTAGGGAAACGCTATGATCTGGACTTTTCAGAGACGATAGGGGTCTAGCTGCCGGGGTGAACAGCAGGGGTCGACCACGCTTTGGCAGAACCAGGGGTCACATTTTACTGGCGGCAACTAATTAAGTAGCTTGCTGCCTGGGCTACCACCATATTAAGGAAGGTGGCCCACCCTCAAGAGCTGCTGGTCCACTCAGAGGGCTGGCAGCTCAGCAACACCTCTGCTGCTACCAGTGGCCACTGCTGGGGCTAGACCTAGTAGAAGAGGACACATCAATGGCCTGCACCCTGACAGCCCGGTAATGAGTTTCCATAAAAGGAAGGCCCCTCCTGAAGCCCACCAGGAGGCCTGGTGGTTTCCCCACCATGCCAGAGGGCCACACTGCCACTGGTAAAATGCTAGCTGAAGTGGAAAGAGGTCCTTAACCAGTCACTTCAGTGGTTCAAATGGGCTCTTGATGGGCAGGCTGTCTGCCACCTTTGATGCCTCCAGCAACATGGCATGTGTCAAATGGAATGAGCCCATCCCCAAAGGGCATGTGAAATGCCAGCCTATGTTTTAGATATTAATAACACTGAAGTTGACAGTTCTTACCATTGAATCATACAACATATAAGAAAGCGTTTTGGCCCACCATGCTTATGCCAGTACTTTGAAGGAGCTATCCAATTAGTCCCGCTTCCATATTCTTTCCCCATAGACCTGCAACTTTCTCCCTTTCAAGTATTTATCGAACTCCCTTTTGAATTTACTATTAAATATGTTTCTACCACCGTCACTGGCAGTGAATTCCAAATCATGTCACCTTGCTGCATGAAAACAATTCCCCTTTTCTGAAATTATGACAGAAGGGTCATACAGACTCGAAACGTTAACTCTGTTTCTCTCCACAGATGCTGTCAGACCTGCCGGGTTTTTCCAGCATTTTCTGTTTTTATTTCTGATTTCCAGCATCGCAGTATTTTGCTTTTATTATAATAACAGAAAATGCTGGAAACACTCAGCAAGTCAGGCAACATCTGTGGAGAGAAACAGAATTAACAGTTCAGGTCAGTTCATCAGAACCCTTCTGACATTTGATTTTTTTTTGCCAATTACCTTAAATTTGTGTCCTTTGGTACCTACCTTCTACCAGTGAAAAACAGTTCCTCCTTATTCACTCTATCAAAACCCTTTGTGATTTTGGGCACCTCTATTAAAATTCCCCTTAAATCTCCTTTGCTCTATAGAGAACAATGCAAGCTTCTGTAGTCTCTTATTTCTTGCTACATACCAGGAAAGGGGAAATTGAACTGCCCAATCCTTATAGCAGCTCCTGGGAATAAACATTATTTGTATTCAACAAGTGAACTGAGCTACTAAGCCAAATTTTCACCCTACCAGGTTGAATTTTTATAATATGACGGTGCGTGACGTTCTCACTGCCACTTTCTGTCAATGAAGTTATTTAGTGGGCGTGTTTAACATGGTGATCCATCTTGGATCTTATGAAGGATTCTTATTTAAACCCCAATGCAAAACTTTAAGCAGGTACAGCTGAATATTTTTCGACCAATCTTATTTCCCCAAATGCAATCAACTCACTTTACATGATCCAACATCCAGCAGAGCCGAGTTCATTCACCCTTTGATATAATTGTAAAGACAATATAAAGACAACCACAGCAATGTGGCTGACTCTTAAATGCCCTCTGAACAAGGACAATTAGGGATGGGCAATAAATGCTGGCCTAGCTAGTGACGCCCACATCCCATGAATGAATAAAAAAAAAACTATCCTGTCAGGAAGGATATGGAAGGAAATAATTACAATAAAATTTAGGAAACTGTTACCAATAATAACCCTGTCGGACTTAAGCTGTCCAAGGTGATGATTATTTGCTAAATGTGTGGAATTCCTTTTCAGGAGCTTGTAAAGACATTTTCTAAACTAGTGAAGAACTAAACTATAGCAGCAAGTTGTCTTTGTAGAACAGGTGTTAAAAAACTTCTCATTTAAAAAAAAAAATCCGTGCATTTGAACACAATGGATTTGTATGAAATTTCTTTGTCTGTTTATTTTAAAGGTTAACATCTTTGTTTTAGAGCAATGCAATGTTATAAACATGCTAAGCGTTTGCAGACTAATATTGTACAACTGGATTTCATCATCTTAAGAGTTTAGTGGGGTTGTGCAGTATACTCAGTCTAAACATTGACCTTTCAAGTCAGTTACATATAAGCTGCCCACTGTGATGGGATAAAAATGTTCTAACTTGGAGGAAAGGTATTCTCTGGTGGTTATTTGCAGTGAAACTGCAAACTTTAAAAAAAAAGTTTTCAATTTTGCAGCAAATGGGGAGCCTTGGTAATATTGCCAATTGTTTTATGATTATTCTACATGTAACAATTAAGGCAAGTTGACTCTCCCTCCATTCTCATTCCCACACAACAGTTGAGATCTCTAAATGGAATTAGTTTGGACAATTTCAACCCTGTTTAATAGATACATATGCAGTGTGACATACATAAAATGGGGCTAAGCCATATTACTCAAAGAGGCAACAAAGATAGCTGGTGTTGGAGATAGGAATATAGGATGCACAAGTGTTCCATTGCTGAAGCTGAGGAAGGCATCTCATAGAGGGAGCTCTAAATTGCCAACGGATGTAGGTTTGGGTACTGTCACTGTGTATGAATCGGAAAAGTTTTTCTCTTACCCAAAGCATCTGTAACAAAAATGTTCCTTATGAGGCCAAAACATTGAGGTTGATCTTAAAACATTAAGAAATACAAATCCCAAAATAAATATAAAAGTATTTTCTGTTAGGGCTTTGGGTCCATTTGCATCTGTACATTATCTGGTCTCATGCCCTGCAGTACTGGTCCACTCAGAAGCTCATACACTGCTTTCACAAAAGCGAATCAGTGAGTGCTGACAATGAGTGACTAGTTTAGTTCTGACGTACTCCGTTAAAGGGGAAGCCCCTCCTCATGCTTTTTTTTGATCATCTTCTCTGATTTTTGTTTTGTCTTTTAATCTGCTTGTATTGGCCTATGATTATTCATTTCTTCCAATGAAGGGGAGTCACCCTTCTGTGAAGAATGAAACAAATCTGATGAAAATCTAGATCATGAATTTCATTTAATAAAAAATGTAATGGTCGCAAATTTCGATTACGTAGCACCCTGTACTTTTGGTACTATGGGTGACATTCAGACTCCAAAATGGCATCCATGGCACAGGTGCATACTTCTGAGGTTAGCTGCATGGTTGCCATTTTGGTAAGGGCGTTAGTACAGTGCAGGGAGTGCGCACTGCAAGTATACAGCACAGGCAGATCGTGATGTTATCATGCAGTGCTGACATGATGCCATTGGTGCCATTTATGATCTGAATGCTCCAGTTAATTCCCTCATTTAACCTTGCACAGCTGAATATGTGTTCAGAAGTGGGAAGGATCCCCCCACGAGTGCTATTTAATGGGATCATCAACTATTTTTAGTTTAGTATCTAGTTTCTACTTGCTTTTCCTGAGTTAGTAGAGTTAGTAGGTGCTGGAAAGTTCCTGAAGTCAACGGGTTGGGAGGGAGGGGGGGTGGGGGGGGGGTTGGGTGGGAGGGGGTGGCTGGTGGTGCGGTGCTGGGATGAAAGACTTGGCTCTGACTTCAGGGCTCTGCTCAGACCACTTGCTCCCATATATGAGTGTAATAGTTTCTATCCACTTTGGCTTACAGGGACAATGAGCAGAGGAGACACAAAGGAGGAAAAGCTGGTCAAAAAGGGAGGAAGAGGAAGATGAGAAGGGTTCTCAGCAAGACAGCATGTCTTCCCAGGGTCTTCCGGGATCAATGCTCCTATCTAAACCTACCTTGCCAGAGAGATGCATGAAGAGTAAGCCTGAGGTTTTTCCAGAATTTCAGACTTCCCCATGGTGCAGTGTTATCGACTGAATGCATGTCACTTTGTGAAAACTGCAAGCCAGCTTGGAGGTATACTGCAACTGGAAGGGATTCAACTCTCCCAATGTCCGGCTGGTGTGTGGCCATCAGCTCATCATGCAGGTCAATGCCCGGTATCCTGGAAGCAATCATGATGCCTTCATTCTGTTGCAGTCCACTAGCTGAACATCAGCTTTTGAGCAACCAGGTGGCTCCAGGGACATTTGGCAGCATAGCTTTTAATGCCAGTGTGCAACGTGGACAGAATGAATAAAATAAGAGCCTTGCTGCCACGCTAAATGTCATTGAGAAGATGCCTAAGGAATGCATCGCTGCCTGGGCCACTCTGGAGGAATCTTGCCGTACTCTCCAAAGTGCCTGTCAAGAATTGTAGTTATCTGCTGCATTCTGCACAGCCTTGTCAACAAGAGGGCACAACCCTTACCACCAGGTATATTCTGAGCAGCTGAGGAGGAGGAAGAGAAGGAGAAAAAGAAAAAGGAAGAGGAGCAAGAGGAGACAACCAACGCATTTTTTTCTGGCCGGCTGTCTATGATCGGCTCATCCGACTGCTGTACCAGCAAATGTAACCCCAATTCACCATTCACTAATCATCCTATGTTTTACTTTCCCTCCATGACTGACCAGCACAGCGCCTCCTTGGCCACAATGTTGAAATAAAAACCACATGAAACAAAGGCTCCTAATGAATTATGAATCAAACCATTCAATACTATACAAAAATCACCTGATCTCCTTTGTGCCTGGCTTCCATCTATTTTTGCCTGTCTTAGTGCTCCTACAAAGTGCTAGCCCCAATTGCTGCAGCACGGCTGATGGAGAGCTGCTAATTTTCAGAGACTGCAGAAAATCTTGTAGGGTGATCTCGAGTAGCTAGTAGGCTAGAAGTACTCAGCTTTGAACTGCACCAATCAGGCTCGGCTGCAACATTCTGGGCTGATTGGCTGAGGGGTACGAGCAAAAGCACTGAAGGAGTGGCAGAGTGGGAAGATGAATCCTGTCATGTAGAGAAAAGTCAAGAAGGAACCATGGAAGCACTGTTGTGTGTGTTTGTGTGTGTGTGTGTGTGTGTGTGTTGGGTGGGTGTAGGGGGGGGTGGGTGTAGGGGGAGTATGCTTATGCTTTCAGCACAGCAATCTTAGCAATATGTTGGAGGACAGGTTGGGTTGCAGGACAGATTGCTGGGCTGCTGTAACAGCCTGCAAGCGCCTCCACACACTGGTATCTGCAGCTATGATGGCAGAGGTCTGAGCTTGCATGGCAGCAAGCTGACCTTGCATGACTTCAGTCTGAGCTTCAGCCAGATATTGGGATGCTTCTGTTTGCGCTGCAGTGGAAATTGAGACATTGGCTATCAGACCTTGCATTGTGGTTGGGTCTGCTACTGTGCTAGTGGAGTTGGCTGCCACTTACATGCTGGAAAGGATGGGCTTATAGCTCTGCACAAAGTCCTGTGCCAATTTGATCCTTGAGAGTGATCACAGGCTTTATGGCAGGACTGTCAATGCAGCAAGCGTTTCATTGTGCATACCCAGCAAGGCTGCTCAGTTGAAGTCCACATCTGAGTCATCTGCAGAAGAACTTTTGTGAAACCTCACCCTCCAGTGAGCTGGCACCTGTGTTACCCTTGTCCCTTGCCCTGGCTGCAATCCATTCATACCCAGTGTCTCACCAGCCCTGATACTACGTATGCACAGTGTTAATAACTGAGCTGGTAGCTATAAGTGTGAGAGAATTTCTTTATCATCACTATCATCCTGCGCTTCTACCACTGCCTGGTCAGTTTGTAGTTCTTGTGCTTCTGAGAATACTCACACCATCTGCAGCTTGTAAATCAGAAGAGATTGTGGAGTGAGAGGTCCTAAGATGTGAAAAGTAGGAGAGGTAATTTAATACTGTTGCCATCAGTGGTTTCAGTGTCGATGCTAGCCAAGGCTTCAGTCATGGTATCTCCAATGATTGTGAGCACCATCTCCTCCATGAGGATAAGGACATACAACTGTGCCCGCCCCCTGCCAGATGACCTGTTCTGCTTCCAGTTACAATGGACTGAATTTAATGGCCATGGTAGTGACCCTGGCCACTGAATGAAAACTGGGGGCACTCTGCCACTGCCACTTTTGGAAACTCCTGGCTATCTCCTAGCATTAGGCTTCCATCCCTTTAAGGGCAGAAGTCCCGCCTTCAAAGGCTGCCACCTAATCAGATGGCCATCAACTCTTCAGTCACAGCAGCAGCACTGGGTGCAGTAGCCACTGCTGGGACAGAAGCTGGTCAGGATTAGCCACAATGGAAAAGACCCTGGAATAAATGGTGCTTTTTAAAATTTATTCCTTCATGGGATGTGGACATCACTGGCAAGGCCAGCACTGCATTTGTTGCCGATCCCTAATGCCCTTGATTTGAATGGCATATGCTAGGCCATTTCAGAGGGCAGTTAAGAGTCAACCACATTGCTGTGGGTCTGGAGTCACATGTAGGCCATATTTCCTTCCCTAAGGGACATTAGTGAACCAGATGGAACCTAATGACAATTGACAATGGTTTCATGGTTACTATTACTGAAACTAGCTTCCAATTCCAGATTTTTTATCAATTGAATTTAAATTCCTCCAGCCATGGTGGGATTTGAATCTATGCCCCCAGAGCATTAGCCTGGGTCTCTGAATTACTATTCTAGTGACATTGCCACTACTCCACCATCTCCCCAATGGGTGCAGATTAATCGTTTTCATCCATTTTGCACCCTTATCAAAATTTTGCGACCAATGAATGAAAAGGGCAGAGAGAGTGTATACATATGGAAAGCTTACATCAAATTTACTCGCCTTTATGGTTCAGGTTTTTAAACTCTAAGTAAAATTACTATGCCTGAGTAGTAGTATTAATGTCTATTTCATTCATATTGTAATGATATTTTTTCATCCTGAAACTGAATAGAGGTCCCCTGAGTAAGAGATGTCATAGCTTTAATGTTAGTGGATATTCAAAGTGTTGTGGTTATGCATTTTTTGCCAACCAGACTGTAAAAACAAGCGAGTATGACATCTGCTTCTGAAATATTACAGAAGAGCTGAGCTGAAATGTTCTGGAGCAGGTTTCATTACGGTAGATGCATATTGCAATGATTTCCCTTAAACTAAAAAGATGTTGTCAATAATGTTATAGTGCACTTAGACTGGACGTACGCTGCTTGTGGTGTCAAACTGAAATGTGAATCAACACCCTGCGGCAAGTTTACTTCCCTCTTGAATCAGCTTGGGCCCCAACTATGGATTTGCCCAAAATCTTTAATAGCAATGCTAAATGGATGGCTAAAGTTGTATTGTAAATGTATCCTAAGTCAGTGATACAATCATAAATTGTGTATTGGGTAGAGGGTCCTCTGAGTGTAACCATATATTGTAAAAGATGACTGATGTAACTTGCATAATGCCTTGCTTTGATTTTATGAATACCATTTGTTGATCTAAAGTCCTTAAGAGTATGTGAGTATCCAGGTACAAGAAAAAACATTTGACTTTTGTACTTTAAATAATTTCAACCCCTTGAACTCTCATCCACCAGCCTCAATTGATGCTAGGTCACGTGTTAGTTTTAAATCTGAGATTGATAGATTTTTGTTTGTAAAAATTATAAAGGGACATGGGCAGAACATGGACTTTTGGCTGGGCCGTCGAATCTCCCGCGGCAGGTCCCGACACAATGGGGCCGTAAAATCTCAGCCTGCGTCTTATTGCTTGAACATAAAAGGCTTCAATGACTGATCTTTCATAATCCTGCCACCCAAGCAAATAAAGATTTTACCACCCTTCATGCCTCATTGCAATTGCCATCTTGTTTGATGCATTGACAATAACAGTTAAAAAGACAGTGCGGTAACAGGTTGTTATGGAGTGTTAATTGACCCTGGATAATTTTGACAAACAATCCAAAAAAAAGTGAAAAATTGGGAGGAAGGTCATTCAATGGGAGGACAGACTCATGCATGGTGTTGCGAAATATTATATATTTTTTAAAAGGCACTATTCCATACACTACAATATTTCACTTTATTTTTTGCAATATCAAAAATCATCTGCTGCCTTTATGTCTATGTTACGTTGCTTCATATCATTACGATACATGAGGACCTGACAACTGGTGAAAGATACCATAACATGTAAAGCACATTTCTGGTAAGTTAGTGAACCTTCATTTTTATTTTTCTCTTGAACTCAAAATACATGTTTACTTTTTTCATGTTCCCTCCCAAAATGCCTTTGAATGAAGTAGTACTATCCTTTCAGCGATGGAACATTTTCTCCAAATCATCAAACAAAATAATTTGTCTTTATGCACTTGTTTCTAAGAAAATTGAGTTACTTGAATAGTGATGAGCTTATAAAGTGTCCAGTGTCCACACTGTACATGAAGTACAAGGCACCATCCATTCACTGTCCAGCAGAGGTTTAATGTGCCAAACAGTAAAACTTGTATAGTATAGAAACATAAAAAAATAGCAGCAGGAGTAGGTTATTTAGCTCTTTGAGCCTGCTCCACCATTCAATATGATCACGACTGATTCTCTATCTCAACGCCTTACTCCCAAGCTTTCCCCATACCCCTTGAAGCCTATAGAGTCTAGAAATCGATCTATTTCCTTTTTAAGTATATTCAGTGACTTGGCCTCCAGAACCTTCTGTGGTAGAGAATTCCATAGGTTCACCACCCTTTAAGTGAAGAAATTTCTCCTCATCTCAGATCTAAATGGTCTACCCCAAATCCTGAGACTGTGGCCCCTTGTTCTAGACCGCATTCCCCCCACCACCCCCTGGCCAGAGGAAATATCATTCCTGCACCCAGTCTGTTCATTCTAGTCAGAATTTTATATGTTTCAATGAGATCTCCTCTCATTCTTCTAAACTCCAGTGAATACAGGCCAAGTTGGCACAATCTTTCCTCATACGACAATCCTGCCATCCCAGTAATCAGTCTGATGAACCTGTGCTGCATTCCTTCTATGGCAAGCATATCCTCTCTTAGCTAAGGAGACCAAAACTGCACACAATACTCCAGGTGTGGTCTCACCAAGACCCTGCATAGTTGCACTAAGACATCCTTGCTCCTGTACTCGAGTCCCCTCGCAATGAAGGCCATCATATCATTTGTCTTCTTAACTGCTTGCTGCACCTGCATGTTTGCTTTCAGTGATTGGTGTACAAGGACGCCCAGGTCCCTTTGTACACCACCATTTACCAATCTATCACCATTTAAATGATAATCTGCTATTCTGATTTTCCTACCTGAGTGGGTAACTTCACACTTATCTACGTTACACTGCATCTGCCATGTATTTGCCCACTCATTCAACCTGTCTAAATTGGCTTGAAGCCTCTTAACACCCTCCTCATCGCTCACATTCCCACCAAGTTTCGTGTTGTCAGCAAACTTGGAAATATTACATTTGGTTCCCTCAACCAAATCATTGATATATATTGTGAATAGCTGGGATCCAAGCATTGATCCCTGCGGTACCCCACTAGTCATCGCATGCCACTCGGAAAAAGACCCATTTATTCCTACTTCGTTTCTTGTCTGCTAACTAATGTTCAATCCATGCCAATATATTGCCCCCAATCCCATGTGCTTTAATTTTACACACTAACCTCTTATGTGGAACTTTATCAAATGCTTTCTGAAAATCCAAATACACACATCCACAGATTCTCCCTTATCTATTCTGCTAGTTACGTTCTCAAAAAACTCCAGTAGTTTTGGCAAGCATGATTTCCCTTTCGTAAATCCACGCTGATTTTGTCTAATCCCCGTCGATATTTTCCCATTGATATGCAATGTCGTTATAAATTGATACAATGTGGTAGTGAAGTATTATCATTATTTTGATTGGGTAAAATATAACTCTTTTATTCAAATGCAGGTTGGCCCAAATTAATATTTTATAGTTGATTTTGTGATGGGAACTAAACATTGCTTGGTGTGGTCTATAGGCCACCAACTAATGGGAAAGATGTAAAATTTGCAAGGAAAATACAGAGAATGGGGGACTTTAATTACCAGAATATAGACTGGGATAGCAGTAGTGTAAAGGGCAGAGAGGAACAAGAGTTCCGGAAGTGTGTTGGGGAAAATTTTCTACAGCATTATGTTTTCAGTTCAATGGGAAAGAGGAACTGCCAGACCTGGTTCTTGGAAATGAGGTGGACCAAGTGGATCAAGTGTCAGTAGGGGGAACATTTAGGGGACATTGATCATAGTAAATAAGGTTAGGTGGGTATGGAAAAGGACAAGGAACAATCCAGATTAAGAATAATTAACTGGGGGAAAGCCAACTTCAATGGGGTAAGTGGGCCTGACCCAGGTAATTTGGAATCAAAGATTTGACTGAAATCTGTGGCTGAACAATGGGCTGCCTTTAAAGAAGAGATAATTTGGGCACTTGGTCCATGAAGTGGAAAGGTGGGGCAAATAAATTCAGAGTTCCCTGGATGACAAAATAGTTCAGAATTGAGTTGAAGAAGAAAAAATGTGCTTATGGCAGATGTCAGGTGGATAATAGAACCCAGGACCAGGCTGAATATGTAAGGTTCAGAGGGAAATTGAAAAAGCAAATAAGAGTAACAAAGAGAGAGTATGAAAAGAGACTCTGAGCTAACATAAAAGGGAATACAAAAGTGTTCTATGGCATATAAATAGTAAAAGTCTGGTAGAAGGAGGAGGGGGGATGATTAGGGACCAAGAAGAGAACTTACATGTGGAGGCAGGGGGCATGGCCGAGGTATTAAATTAAAACTTTGCATCTGTCTCTGCCAAGGAAGAAGATGCAACCCAAGTTATGGTGAAAGAGGAGGTAATTCAGATACTTGAAGGATTTAAGATTGAGAGGGAGGAGGTATTGGATAGGCTCCCTGTACTTAAAGTTGATAAGGCTAGGATCAAATGAGATGCAACCAAGGATACTGAGGGAAGTAAGAGTTAAAATTGCAGAGGCACTGGCCATAATTTTCCAGTCTCCTTTAGACTCAGGGGTAGTGCAGAGGACCAGAAAGTTGCAAACACCCTTGTTCAAAAAAGTTGTAAAGGTAAGCCCAGCAACTACAGACCAGCCAGCTTAATTTCAGTGGTGGGCAAGCTTATAGAAATGATAATTCAAGACAAAATGAGTAGTCACTTGGGCAAATGTGTATTAATTAAGGAAAGCCAGCATGGATTTATTAAGGGCAAATCATGTTTAGCCAACTTGCTGGAGTTTTTTGATAAGGTAACAGAGAGGGTTGATGAGGGTAATGGTGTTGATGTGGTGTACATGGACTTCCAAAGGCATTTGATAAGTGCCGCACAACAGACTTGTGAGCAAAGTTAGAGCTCATGGATTAAAAGGGACAGTAGCAAAATGGATACAATATTGGCTGAGTAACAGGAAACAGAGAATAGTGGTTAGTGGAATGTTTTCGGACTGGAGGAAGGTTTATAGTGGACACCCTCAGGGATTGGTGTTAAGACCCCTGCTCGTCCTGATATATATTAATGACCTAGACCTTGGTGTACAGAGCAATTTCAAAATTTGCAGATGATACAAAATTTGGAAGTATTGTAAACTGTGACGAAGAAAGTGTAGAACTTCAAAAGGACATAGATAAGTTGGTGAATGGGTGGACAAGTGGCAGATGAAGTTCAAAGCAGTGTGAAGTAATTCATTTTGGTAGAAAGAATGCAGAGAGATAACACAAAATTAAGGGTACAACTCTAGTGGATGCAGGAGCAAAGGGACCTAGGTGTATAAGTCATTGGAGGTGATAGGAGAGGTTTAGAGAGCAGCTAATAAAGCTGACAGCTTCCTAGGCTTTATTAATGGGGGCATAGGGTACAAAAGCAAAGGTGCCATGTTAAACTTGTTCAGAACACTGTTTTGGCCTCAGCTGGAGTAATACGTCCAGTTCTGGGAACCACACTTCAGGAAGGATATGAAGACACTAGGGAGAGTCCAGAAAAGTTTCACAAGAATGGTTCCAGGGATGAGGTGCTTCAGTTACATAGATAGATTGGAGAAGTTGTGAATGTTTTCCTAGGAGGAGAAGGTTGAGAGGAGATTTGATAGAGGCTTCAAAACCATGAGGTGCCTGAAGAGACTAGATAGGTAAAAACTGTCCATTGGTGGAAGGATCAAGAACAAAAGGGCATGGATTTAAGATAATTGGCAAAAGAAGCAAAAATGACATGATAATAAACTTTTCCATGCAATGAGTGGTTAAGATCTGGAATGCACTGTCTGAGAGTATGGAGGGGGCCGGTTTAATTGAAGCATTCAGAAGGGAATTAGACTGTTATCTGAAAGGATATGTCAAGAGAACATGTTTGGTAGAGTACCCAGAAATTCCACCCTTTATTCTCTCCATTGTATTAATGGAACTCACGCTGGTATAAATTCCACCAAGGGCTTTAAGAGGCCCCTTACATTTGCTAAAGAAAGCTGAATGATCTGGAGGCTTCATTGGGGACAGGAGCTAACAACAGGGATTTGGAACAGAGTTAAAAACAGAAGACATTGGAAATGCTCAGAAAATCAGGAAGACAAGGAAAGTTAATGGCCCAAATCCTCCAATGTCCAGAAATCTGCACATTGGTCTATGTTGTGTGGTGGGACCCTGCGGAAGTCCTGGCACACACATATGGACTGCAATTGGCTGGGAATTTCAAAATTCTGATGGGCTGATTTGCACTGCCCTGGACACTATGCGGATACGCGGGACTTACCTGGATGCTTATGCTGGAAATGTTGCTGTTTAATCTCTGGTGTAACTCAGGGATTAAGCAGTGCAATTGAACTGAGCACCACAGCCGACACCCCCAAATCAACCTCTGATGTGAATACAGCCCTCCGACCCGACCCAACTCTCTCTCCCACCACCTCTTAACCCAACCACAACCCGACCCAACTATCCCCCTACCCAACTATCCACCCAGCCCAAGCTGACTACACCATCTCCGAATTGACTAAGACCCCAGCCTGAGCTGACTACCCCCTGAACTGACCACTACCTGACCCACACCCCCATCTGACTACCCTCCGACTCAAGCCAACTATGCCACCCTGGATTGACTAACTACCCAACCCAACAAGACAATCTCCACCACCGACCACACCGTCAACCTGACTCAATTACCCCCTGATTCAATCTGACTACCCTCGAGCCTGACTACCCCTGACCTGGCTACCCATTCATCCACTCACTCAACCATTCACCTTCTCACCCAGTCACCAAGTCACCCGCTCACCCACCCACTCGCTCACCCACCCGCTCACACCAACCCACCCATTCATCCATCCACTCACCAACCTATGCAATCACACACTCATCTCACTCGCTAACCCATCCACTCACTCATCCTCACTCACCCATCTACTCACTCACCCACCCAATCACTCATCCATTCACCCACTCATGCATTGGAAGACTTGAGACCTTTCAAAACTTATCTGAATACAGCATCTGTTATCGTAAAAAGGGAATGTGTTATATTTTTGTCCCCTTTATTCTATGCTAACAGCCTGTAGGAGAGACTTTGCTGGCCCATTTCTGCTGCAGCAGGGATCAGATGTCCCAGCTGAAAATGTGCAATTAAATCAGGGAGCAGAAAACTTAGCAGGCAGCGCAGCGGCAATGCGCTCAACACCTGGACCGTTGTTTCAGTCACCGATCTTTCATTCGGACAGACATTGACCTGAAACGTTAACTCTGTTTCTCTCTCCACAGATAATGCCTGATAATGTTGAACATTTCCAGCATTAATTATCTGTTTTATTTCAGATTTCCAGCATCCGTATTTGGAACAGCATTTCACCTTAAAACTAAAGCAGACCAGATGCCCAAGAGTTTCTGAGCCCAGAAGGTAAGAGCAAAGCTAGAGGAAACAAAGGCTGTGCATTTATATGGTACCTTACATCACACAGGATGTCCTAAAACACTTTACGGCTAATTAAGTAATTTCTTTTGAAATGTAGTCATTGAGATAATGTAGAGAAGTGCAGCAGCCAATTTATACACAGCAAGGTCCCACAAGCAACGAGTTCATTTAGCTTCTGCAGCCAGAATCCCGTGCTGTATTATACAAAAATTGACTGTAGTTGAGAATCAGAGTGGTAAGCTAATGATCCAAGAGTTACAGAAGTGATTAAGAATGCACAAAGAAATTATTGATTTGCAATAAAATTTAATGTACATTAAAGACTATTTCTTGCAACCCAAAGGACAATAATTTATTCAGTATGCCATGATAAATACTTGTTTTATAACATTCTTGGAATTAAAATCCAGGAATGCTCTCCCTTATTTGGCACAAGCAATCTGTCTTTCTGATGTCAGACATCATTTACTGAGAAAGGGAGTGATGCCAATTAGGAAACTCATTGTGGAAATAATTTTTCATTTTGAATGTTATTTCGTATATGTATTTTTCCACCTGTAAGCTTTCTTGTTAAGCAACTCACCCATTCTGAACTGAGCTGGTTGCTAGGCAACCTGTTATTAAACCTTTCCCAATGCCATTTTTGAACAATGAAATTTGTGACAGTTGTCTAACCTGTCTATTCTAATCCTAATTCCTTACAGTCAGTTGGGTAGAAATTGGTTGTGGCTCATTTTCGGGTTCGCAATAAGCTTTGCACTTACAATGCAAGGCACAACTAGGAGCCTCAGGGCGTGCCTGAAATTGGTCCCGTGGCCTTATTGTCATTACTCTGATGAACTATAGATATCTGTAACTCTACCATTAGCAGCTAACCCCTTTTATAAAAACAACTGTTGGGCTGCTTGTCTTACCAGCAGCAGCCCAGAGGCAAATCCTGGGAGGGTGCACAAGGGTTTTAAAAAAAATTATTCATTCACAGGATGTCGGCTTCGCTGGCTGGGCCAGCATTTAATGCCCATCCCTAATTGCCCTTGAGAAGGTGGTGGTGAGCTGCCTTCTTGAACCGCTGCAGTCTATCTGGTATAGGTACACCCATAGTGCTGTTAGGAAGGGAGTTCCAGGATTTTGTCCCAGCGACAGTGAAGGAACGGCAATATATTTTCAAGCCAGGCTGGTGAGTGACTTGGAGGGGAAATCCCAGGTGGTGGTGTTCCCATCTATCTGCTGCCTTTGTCCTTCTAAGTGGCAGTGGTCGTGGGTTTGGAAGGTGCTGTCTAAGGAGCCTTGGTGAATTCCTGCAGTGCATCTTGTAGATGATACACACTGCTGTTACTGTGCATCAGTGGTGGTGGGGGGAGTGAATGTTTGTGGATATGGTGCCAATCAAGTGGACTGCTTTGTCCTGGACAAGGGTGGGGGAGTATGGGGTTAATGGGGAGGGAAGGAAATCATGAATGTTGTGGAGATTGGACAGCATTCCTGCCCCTCCTAAGCAATGACTTCGGTCATTAAAAATAAACTGCTCACCATTCATTTCTGGCCATAGGGACTGATGATGAATCTTGAGGCTGATCAAGCTCGGCTTCTGTCCTACTTATCAACAACCAGTTCCCGAAAAGGGACATAAAACACAATTTAGGTCCCTGATTTATATATGTAAGGTGACTACCATGCCACTGCCCAAGTTGCTGGAAAAATGGGCCTGGTGAATTTTGTGGTGCCCGAATGCACATGAAGATTGGGCGTGGGTTGTCACATGTTTTATTGTTGTCACTATTGCTCATATTATTACTTCCCAAAAATGGAGGCAAAACATATCAATTACTACCCCAGTGCCTCCACAATACCAATGAATGAGACTGGGAATCACCCTGTGGACAAGACAAGGATTTTCAGATGAATGATTAATTCTTAATTCTTTCATTGTCAACGTTTCAGTTCAAGGTTACAATAAACATCTTATAGCAATTACTGAAAATGATTTGCTACTCTAGTGATTTCCCTATGTTGTTACTGCAAAGCATTCAGTATCATTTCCATATGTAAACCTAACATAACGTCATATTTGCTTAACACTAATATACTTTTCTAAAATACTTTCACAGGATGTGGGTATAGCTGTCTAGGCCAGCATTTGTTGCCAATCCCTAATTGCCCTTGAGAAGGTGGTGGTGTGCTGCCTTCTTGAGCTGCTGCAGTCCCTTTGGTGCAGGAGCATTCACAGTGCTGTTAGGCAGGAAGTTCCATAATTTTGACCCAGCAACAGTGAAGTAACAGTGATAGAGTTTCAAATAAGGGATGTGTGTAGCTTGGAGGGAAAATTGCAGGTGGTGGTGTTCCATTCATCTACTGCCCTCATCCTTCTAGGTGGTAAAGTTCATGGGTTTGGAAGGTGCTGTTGGAGAAGCCTTGGTGAGTTGCTGTAGTGCATCTTGTAGATGCCACTGTGCATCTGTAGTGGAGGGAGTGACTGTTTAAGGTGCTCGATGGGGTGCCAATCAAAGAGGCTGCTTTGTCCTGGATGGTGTCTAGCTTCTTGAGTATTGTTGGAACTACACATCCATACAAGTGGAGAGAAATCCATCAAAATCTCAACTGTGTTTTGTAGATGATGGATAAGCTTTGGGGGGTGTGTTACTCTGCACAGAATTCCCAGCCTCTGACCTGCTCTTGTAGCCACAGTATTTATATGGCTAGTCCAGTCCAGTTTCTGGTCAATGGTAACCCCCAGGATTTAATAGTAACCCCCAGCGATAGTAATGCCATTGAATATCAAGGGGAGGTGGTTGGATTCTCTCTTGTTAGAGATGGTCATTGCCTGACACTTGTGTGGCGTAACTTACCACTCATCAGCTAAAGCCACTTACCAGGTCTTGATGCAAATGGGCATGGAGTATTTCAGTTTCTGAGGAGTCACAAATGGGACTGAACATTGTGCAATTATCAGTGAATATCTCCAATTCTGACCTTATGATGGAGCGGATGTCATTGAAACAACTGAAGATGGTTGGGCCCCAGACACTACCCTGAGGAAGCCCTGCAGCGATGTCCTGGGACTGAGATGATTGATCTTCAAAAACCACAACCATCTCCCTTTGTGCTAGGTATGACTCCAACCAGTGGAAAGTTTTCTCCCTGATTCCCATTGACTCCAGCTTTGCTAGGGTTCCTTGACACCACATTCGGTCAAAGGGCAGTCACTTTCACCTCATCTCTTGAGTTCAGTTCTTTTGTCCATGTTTAGCCCAAGGCTGTAATGAGGTCAGGAGCTAAGTAATGCTTGAAGATACCAAACTAAGTATCAGTGAGCAGGTTATAGCTGAGTAAGTGCTGTTTGATAGCATTGTCGTTGACACCTTCCATCTCCTTGATGATTGCCAAGAGTAGCCTGATGGGTCAGAATTGGCTGGGTTGGATTTGACCTGCTTTTTGTGGCATGACATGCTTGGGCAATTTTCCACTTTGCTGGGTAGATGCCAGTGTTGTAGCACTTCTGGCTTAAGACGTTTGCATATCCTTCAGCATTGTCTTTTGCATTGATGTCCTAGGATCCCCCTCATTGAGGATGGGGATATTTGTCAGCCTCCCCCTCCTCCACCACTTAGTTGTTTAATTGTCCACCACCATTTATGACTGCGTTCAGCATGACTGCAGAACTTAGATCTGATCCACTGGTTGTGGGATTGCTTAGCTCAGTCTATCGCATGCTGCTTACACTGTTTGGCATGCATCTTGCCCTGTGTTGTAGCTTCACCAGGTTGACAGTTCATTTTTAGGTATTCCTGGTGCAGATCCTGACATGCCCTCCTGCACTCTTTATTGAACCAGGGTTGATCCCGTGGCTTGATGGTAATGGTTAAGTGGGGGATATGCCGGGCCATGAGATTACAGATTGTGGCTGAATATAATTCTGTTGCTGCTGATGGACCAGAGTTTTGAGTTGCTAGATCTGTTCAAAATCTAACCCAGTTTGCACAGTGGTAGTGCCACACAACACGATAGAGGGTATCCTCAATGTGAAAAAGGGACGTCGTCTCCACAAGGGCTGTATTGTGGCCATTCCTACCAATGCTGTCATGAAGAGATGCATCTGTGACAGGTAGATTGGTCAGGATGAGGTCAAGTAGGTTTTTCCCTCTTGTTGGCTCCCTCACCACTTGCCACAGACCCAGTCTAATGTCTATCCCCTTTAGGGCTCGCCAGCTCGATCAGTAGTGTTGCTATCCAGCCACTCTTGGTGATGGACATTGAAGTTCTCACCCAGAGTAAATGCTGTGCCCTTGCCACCCTCAGTGCTTCTTCCAATTTGTGTTCAACATGGGGGAGAACTGATTCATCAGCAGAGGGCAGGGCAGTAGGTGGCAATTAGCAGGAAGTTTCCTGGTCCATTTTTGACCTGATGCTATGAGACTTCATGGGGTCCGGAGTCAATGTTGAGGACTCCCAGGGCAACTACCCCATGACTTGTATACCTTGGTACTGCCATGCCTGATGGCTCTGTCCTATCAGTGGGACAGGACATAGACAGGAATGGTGATGGTGGTATCAGGGACATTATCTATAAGGTATAATTCCATGAGTATGACTCTTGTCAGGCTGTTGCTTGACTAATCTATGGGACAGCTCTCCAAATTTTGGCACATGCCCCCAGGCATTAGTAGGGAGGGAAAAAGTTTCCATTGGATTGGAAAATAGCAAATGTAACTCCTTTATTCAAAAAGGGATGGAGACAGAAAGCAGGAAGCTACAGGCCAGTTAGCTTAACATCTGTCATAGGGAAAATGTAAGAAGCTATGATTAAATATGTCATAGCAGGGTACTTTGAAAAGTTTAAAGCAATCAGGCAGAGTCAACATTGTTTTGTGAAAGGAAAATCATGTTTAACAAATTTATTGGAATTCTTTAAAGGAGTCACATGTGCTGTGGATAAAAGGGAACCAGAATGCATTTGATAAAGTGCCACATCAAAGGTTATTGCAGAGAATTAAAGCTCATGATGTAGGAGTAACATATTGGCATGGATAGAAGATTGGCTAGCCAACAGGAAAAAGAGAGTAGCCATAAATGGGTCTTTTTCTGATTGGCGGGATGTAACGAGTGGTGTGCCACAGAGATCAGGGTTGGGACCATAACTTTTTACAATTTATATAAATGACTTGGATGAAGGGACAGATGGTATGGTTGCTAAATTTGCTGACAACACAAAGATAGGTAGGAAGGTAGGTTGTGAGGAGGACGCAAAATGACATAGATAGGTTAAGTGAGTGGGCAAAAACCTGGCAAATGGAATATAATGCGTGAAAGTGTCAATTTTGACAGGAAGAATAAAAAAGAAGCATTATTATCTAAATAGTGAGGGATTGCAGAGCTCTGGGATACAGAGAGGACCTGGGTGTCCTACTGCATGAATCACAAAAAGCTAGTATGCAGGTACAGCAGCTAATTAGGAAAGCTAATAAAATGTTATCATTTATTGTGAGGGGAATTCAATACAAATGTAGGGAGGTTATGCTTCAGTTGTACAGATGTGAAAACACATCTGGAGTACTGTGGATTGTATTGGCCTCCTTATTTAAGAAAAGATGTAAATGCATTAGAAACGGTTCAGAGAAGGTTTACTAGACCAGTAATGGGCAGGTTGTCTTATGAGGAAGGGTTGCACAGGTTAGGCTTATATCTACCGGAGTTTAGAAGAGTAAGAGCTGAGTTGATTGAAACCTTTAAGATCCTGAAGGGTCTTTACAGAGTGGATGTGGAGAGGATGTTTCCTTTTGTGGGAGAATCTAGAAGTAGGGGTCACTCATTTAAGACAGAGATGAGGAGATATTTTTATCTCAGAGTGTCATGAACCTTTGGAATTCTCTTCCTCAAAAGGCAGTGGAAGCAGGGTCTTTGAACATTATTAAGGCAAAGCTAAATAGATTGCTGATTACAAAGGGGTGAAAGGTTGTCAGGGGTAGGCAGGAGGTAACAATCGGATCAGCCATGATTTTATTGAATGGCAGAGCAGGCTTGAAGGGCTGAGTGGCCGACTCCTGCTCCTAGTTCGTATGTTCGTATGACCTTACAGTGTTCATAGGGTGAGGTGTGCCATTGTCGTTTCTGGTGCATAGGTCGATGCGGGGTAGTTTGTCCAGTCTCTTTCTTTTTTGACTTTTCTGTGGCGGTTTGTACAAATTGAGTGGCTTGTGAGGACATTTCAGAGGGCATTTAAGAATCAACCACTTTGCTGGGGTCTGGACTCACGAGTAGGTCAGACCAGGTAAGGACAGCAGACTTCCTTCCATAAAAGAAATTAGTGAACCAGATGAGTTTTTATGACAATCAACAATGGCTTCATGGTCACTATTACTGAGACTAGCTTTTAATTCCAGATTTATTAATTGAATTTAAATTCCACCAGCTGCCATGGTGGGATTTGAATCTGTGTCCCCAGAGCATTTACCTGGGCCGCTGGATTGCAAGTCCAGTGACACTAATAATAATTAGTAAAGTTAGCAATGTTAATTATTACTTGGTTGAACAAATAGGTTTGATATTTGCCGTGCTACATGATTTTATATGCATTAGAGACTTGACCACAGATATAAATTCATCTCGACTTTGAAAATATATTTTGATGGTTGAAATCTGTTAGATTATCTCAGAGTATGTGGTGAAAGAACGTATTGGGAAATACATAAAGGAGACGTGGTAAGAACTTAAAAAGCTTGAAGATAGCATCTCCTTCAATTTCAAATGTGTGTATATAATATATAATATGCTGGATAAGAATGTTTAAACAAGGACAGAAACTCAACTGTGTAAATTCAGTTGCTATTTCAGAACAGACAAAAAGAATGTGAAGGCCAATAATTAATGTGACTTTGAATGTAGTACTCAGGAATCACTGGGACTCGTAATAGTTGGAATATCTCACCTCTGAATCTGAAATCTGGCTAAAGTGTAGCTTATATGCTTAAACCAACATGCCATATTTATGTTTGAAGCTTAGATATTTTTTCTTAAAAAGTAATGAGATTCATTGATCACTCTGCAAGTGCATATCCTAAGTCTATAGACTTTGAACAATACCTCAACACTCCACTTGTAAAGGTATAACTCACAGGGCCAAATTTTCAATACTGAGGTGGATAGCTTGAGTTGTCCACCTTGGTTTAAAGGGCCCTGTTAGATCCAATTTTCACTCCAAGGCAACAGGCGTGGGATTGAGTTGAGCCTGCCGACCCTGGAAGCAGATGCTAGGTGGCCATGGGGTCTGGCAAGTGTTAAGGCGGGCTGGTTAGAAGGCCCGTCTTGACCATCTGTAACTTTGCCCCAGTTCGTTTAGAAGTTGTTAGGCCCTCTATCCTTCACCGTTCACATCCCCTTACTCCCCTATATCAACCCCTCTCCCCCATGAGCCCTCCATGCCAACTAATGTTCCCCAGCCACCCCAAGCCTCATACCCCTGAAGCAACCTCAATAGAAAATCACCCAGTATCCACTATGGGCAGGCCTGAGGAGCCTTGTGGAGATGAAAAAAACACTTAAAAATCTAATATAGCTCTCAGTCATTGATACTTGAAAGTGAAAAAACTCCCATTCATGAAACTCATTCAAACCTTTTAAATCTCAAGTGGTAAAAACAAACACATTTTGATTCAAACCCCATAGAAAATATATCTAATCCTTTAATAGCCTCATTAAACTATCAAAGTGTGAACTTAGAACTCCTGCTGAGATAATTATAGCATTCATAATGGCATAATAATAGCCCTTGGGAAATGTCAACAAAGACTTATATTGAAATTGTATGACCAGTTGGTAATGTTGTTTTCTAAGCTGCACCAGGTGTCCTGTCAATCAAAGTAGTACAGCTAAGGGTTTTTAAAACTCTCACAGAAAACTTCAGGCTGTTCTATTATGTTTCAAGTATAGGGATTTCAAAATCTTCAGATCACGACAATTAAACAGACCTTATCTATCCTTCAGGAGTGTTTACATTTATTCCATAAATTTGTGTATTCTACACTGTGGGTTAAGGCCCTTGGAACTGCCAAAATGGGGTCTGCTTGAACTCAGCACTAAGTTCAAAGGCCCTCCTGAGTCCAGGTTTCCCTCCTGTGCAATGCTCGTCCCACCCCCTTTCCCCTTCTGGCAAAAATGGGATCTGTCTGAATTGGGTCCAGAACTTCCGTTTTCGGGTACTGCCCACCATTTTTAAAGGTTCAGGAGTCCTTCCGACTGACAGGAAACCCATCACAGACAAAAAAACATATTCAGTATTATAAGAGTTAAAAGTGCTCAAAGGATTATGTCTTTTTAAAATGTCCAAGCAGTTTTCATTAAATGTTTCTATCTGTCAAAAAAATGACAACAAATCCTTTCAATTCAGCTCCGAACATTAAATCCATCAGCAGACGTGCAGTAAAATAAATTTCTCAGATACATTCATAAACAAAAATCTTATTTCCATAATTCATACAGCTGGCTGACATTTATTGTCACATCAGGTGCAATGGGGACATTTCAAGAACATTAACATGTACAGCATCATTTGTCAACAAAGCAACAATGTAAGCAAATCGTTCTGCACTCACACAGATTTACAGTGCATGCTGCCAATTGCTAATTATGGTGTGTTGCTTATTTGCAGCAGCCCATTCTACTGAATTATGATAGGAAGATAGGATCCCAGCCTGCAGTATGGGAATGATGCTTAACTCGAAAGCTAAACTGATGTGAAGTCTAACTATGACACTTCTTTGAAAACAAATGAAGGAGATGGCCTTAGCAGAGGGTGAACATGAAGAACTGTACATGCAACACTTTTTTTCTCTTCATCTTGGCACCTTTCTTTTGGAAACAAATAGTGTCCGTCAGTTGTCACAGCTTTTTTTGTAAGAGTAACTGAAAAACTATTAAAACTACCACTGGGAACAGGCAGAATAAACAAATGACAGAGTGATGGACTAAATTGCAGCTGTGCTGTTATAGTAAAAATGGGAATTAGTTCTACAGCAGAATTAATATATCTTTCTCAAAAGATCCACTCTGACAGTTAACATATGAATTCAGTTTTACCAATGTGATTAGATTACGAAAAACAATTATATTTATATGATAATAAATGCCTATTTTTAAGGTGACGGTTCAGCAGTAACAGCTTGATTTTTTACAGTACTGACTAAGCTTTACATTGTAAAGTATCTTCCGTTGACATATTTTATTGCCTTTATAAATGGCTATTTTTTTCTTATTTGCTGAGAGAGGCAATGAGCTTAGAAGCGACAAAAATAATAGGTCACTGCAAAGGTTTCTGGCTGTTTCCAGGATATTTTAAGAAAATGATTGACGTGGGAAAGGAATGTTTTTCTAACTCCTGCGCTTGATTTCATTTTTGCTCAATATTGATTTTTAAAACTTTTGTTGGAAGTACTCCATTTGAAAAAAGTTATTCCATTTGTAACAATTCCCATCTTACAACTTCCATGACCTTTCTTGAAGAATACATTCTGGAACACGTTAATGAAGTTAAGTGAGTACAAATATTGAAAAGCATATTTTCCAGTAAGACGCATAAAGCCATATCGATGAATGCCTTAAAAGGTCCAGGTACAGAGATCATTAAAATGTCATGAACAGGTACAGAAAATAATCAAAAAGACAAATGGAATGCTGGCCTTTATATCTAGAGGACAAGAATGCAAGTGGGTAGAAGTCATATTGCAGCTAAACAAAGCCCTGGTTAGACCTGGAATGCTGTAAGCAGTTCTGGATACCACATCTTAGTAAGGATATATGGGGCTTGGAAGAAGTGCAGCGTAGATTCACTGGAGTTATACCTGAATTCCAAGGGATAACTTATGAGGTGATATAACACAAACTAGGATTGTATTCCCTGGAAGTAGTGATTTGATCCAAGTTCTCAAGATATTCATGGGAATAAATGGTGTAGACAGAAGAAACTGTTTCCACTAGTTAGGACGTCTAGGATGAGTGAGCATGCCTATAAATTAGAGCTATATCTTTCAGGAGTGAAATTACAAAATACTTGTATACTTAAGGGGTGGCAGAAGTTTGGAACTCTCTTCTTCCAACTGCAATTGACGGTAGGTCAATTGTTTATTTTAAATCTGATGTTAATAGACTTTCATTAACCAAAAAATATTGAGGGATATTGGGCAACGGCAGGCATATGGATTTAGGTCACAGATCAGCCATGATCTCATTGAATGGCGGAATAGCCTGGAGGGGTCAAATGGCCTCCTCCGGTTCCTATGTTCCTATGTCAGCTTTCATTCCTGGACTGCTGCCAAAACAATGTTCCATGTCATGTAAACCCTTGTCCCATATGAGCAAAGCATCAAATGTGGTAGTTATACTACAGATATCTCTCTAATATCTACATACTTCATTGTAGCACATTGTGCATGGTCACCCCATTACAGGAAGGGCATATTGCTCTGGGACGAGCACAGAGAAAATTTACAAGAATGCTGCCAGGACTTGAAAATTGCAGCTATGAAGAAAGATTGGATAGGCTAGGGTTGTTTTCCTTATAACAGAGGAGGTTGAGGTGTGACCTAATTAAGGTGCACAAAATTATGAGGGGCCTAGATAGGGTAGACAGTAAAGGCTTGTTTCCCCTAGCTGTGGGGTCAATTACCAGGAGCATAGATTTAAGGTGATTGGTAGAAGGATTAGAGGAGACATGAGGAAAAAAAATTTTACGCAGAGGGTGTGGGTGTCTGGAATTCACTGCCTAAGTTGGTGGTTGAGGCTGAAACACTCAACTCATTTAAAAGGTACATGGATCTGCATCTGAAGTGATGTAACCTGCAATGCTACATACCAGGTGCTGGAAGGTGGGATTAAAATAAGCAGCTAGTTTCTTTTTCACCTTTTTCTGGCATAATGGGCTGAATGGCCTCTTTCTGCTTTGTAACTTTTCTATGGTTTCTATGGTAAAGTTGGAAAACCTGAGTAACATTACCAACTGCACAAGGTGGAGAGACTAGTGGCATCGTTTTGTATATGTGTGCTTTGATACATGGACAGAGATTTCCCCCCTCAATACCTAATTGTTAAAGTTATGAGGGTGTAAACAAGTGCAACCACTTTCTTCTAGCATTATAAACATATTTGCAAAATTCCAGGAGATTGAATAGACTTCAGGTTGGAAAAATATTGTACTCACCATGGGCTGAATTTTCTGTTGGCGGGGGGGGGGGGGAGTGGGAGCGGGCGTGGGTGGGTGCAGACCCGATTGCCGCCTGCAATCGGGTTCGCGGCACCATTTTACGCAGGCCAATTAAGGCCCGCCCAGTGTAATGCGCGACTCCCGAGGACAGCGGGAGTGGGTGGGCGGCGGGGGGAGTGCATTGTCCACTGCATCCAATGGCGACCTGGCGGCCTGTTTATATGAAGCGCTGGCAGCCTTTCCAAGGCTGCTCACAATGGCAAGAGGAAGGGCTCACCAGAGGGCTTCTGGTGAACAGGCCAGTCCAGAGGGTAGGCCAGTGGAGCAGATGAGGCTGGAGTGTAGGGCAGTGGGACAGGCCAGGCCGGAGGGTAGGGCAGGGGGTGCCAGTGTGCCCCTTGTTTCTCAGATGACTGCCTTGCTGCCCTCCTCGAGGAGATGGCAGCACAGCGGGAGGTGTTGGTTCCCCAGGATGGGAAGAGGAGGCCCCCCCCCCACATGACAAAATGTATCTGAGAGGAGGTGGCGGAGGTGGTGAGCTCCCGTGATGTGGTGCGGCGCACCTGGATCCAGTGGCACAAGCGCTTCAACAACTTGTTGCGCTCTGACATTGCTCTGGCAATGTTGGCATTGGTCATGTAACCCAACAGGTTGGCTTACCCCACCTGCTCTCCCACCCCACATCTGAGTGCAGTACCTGCATTGAATCATTGACGGCATTTGTCCTTTGCTGGGAGGGCAAGCAAATACTGCCCATGCTGAGGTCAGCCTGAGAGCAATTAGCCACATGTCCGAGCGCCAAGCATCCTCCATGGAGAGAGTGGTGACTCTCGTGGAGAGGCGACTCCAGGAGACCTGTCAGGGCTTCCTGGGGATGTGCTTGGAGCAACAAGCCCTCACGTCGTCATTGACCTCAGCTGGTCATTGCCAGCGTAGAAGATGGTTTGGGTATCAACTTTCCCAGCTTGGTGCCCATCCATCCACCGTGAGCAGGGAGATCTAAAGAGACCTCACATCAGTGCAGCAGCCGCTTGGCATCTCTGTGGGCATCTCTCAGGGCACTCCAGATGAGGGCGGCAGCTCCTTCGCCCCTCTCCCAGTGACCGTAGCATCTGGTGAGGCTGCGATGACTGGGGAGATGCCAGCTGTGGAACTGGCAGCTCCCTCCCAGGCTGGGCCAGCACTGGCTACACGGGCCAGAGGACGACCGCCAAGGTCATCAAGGCCAACACGACAGCAGAGTCAGCAGGCTGCCTCAGATGCCACTCCGAGCAATGGGGCAGCACCAAGATATAGCACCCGGAAACGAAAAGATAAGGCACCTTAGGCACACCACGGGTTTTTTACTGGTGCTTTTGTGTTGGCCCGAGATGGGGTCCTTATGATTTGTTTGCTTTGGTAACACTATTCTCTTTTTTTTTGGAATAAGTTGGTTTGCTTGACATATTAAATTCAGATATGTCACCATGGCTGAGGGTGCCTCTTTTCTTCTGTATGTGGATGGTTTCCAAAAATGTAATGAGTGCTTTGTTGGACATTCGGCTTTATTAACAAGGCCCTTAGTAACTGTTCCTAACCTGGCAGATTTTGCACTTAGGTGTCGAGTATACAGCCTGCAGCCCAGGCTTGTGCTGGAGGTCCATTTGTGTTGTGTTAGCTGAAGGTTCATTGGATTAAAGCCTCCCGGGTGTCCCTGCCTCCCTGGAGTATGCCCGGGGCAGTGTCTACTCCCTCAGTGTTTCCCTGTGCTCATCCTCGGACTCACTGCTGGACTCATCGTGTGCAGCCGCAGCCACTGCGTAGATGTTGTCATCATCCACTGTGTCCCCCCTTTCCAGTGTAAGATTGTGGAGAGCGCAGCGTGGAACCACTATCACTGAAACACGATCTGGGGGGTACTGGAGTGCGCCCCCTGAGCAGTCCAGGCATCGGAAGTGCATCTTGAGAAGACCGATGGTTCTCTCCACCACAGCCCTTGTGAAGGCGTGGCTCCTATTGTACCACTGCTCAGCTTCTGTTCTTGGATGGCGGAGAGACATCATGAGCCATCTTCTGAGGGGATAGCCCTTGTCACCCAACAGCCATCCATCAAGCCGGGCTGGATTACTGAAGATCCCCGGCACCTGGGAGTGTCTGAGGATGTAGGCATCGTGGGTATCTTGCACAGACTTGTAAAATCAGCATCCTGTGATCACACACTATCTGCACGTTCATGGAGTGGAAGCCTTTCCTGTTGACGAAGGCACCGGGCTCACCTGCTGGCGCCTTGATGGCCACATGTGTGCAGTCTATTGCACCCTGGACACGGGGAAAGCCAGCAATGGCTGCGAAGCCTCTGGCTCGCTGAGTCTGGCTTCCCTGGTCCCAAGGGTAGTGGATGAAGTTCAATGCATGCCTGAACAAAGCATCTGTAACCTGCTTGACACAAGTTGGACAGCTGATTGGGAGACACCGCAAAAATCACCCATCGACCCCTGGAAGGAGCCAGAAGCATAGGAGTTGAGGGCAGCTGTGACCTTCAGAGCTACTGGCATTGCATGTCCACCCACACAGTTAGCGGAGATCTCAGGCCCTATCATCTGACAGATATAATTGACCGTCTCCCTTGAGAGACATCTTCCTTCGGCGCTGCACCTCAGACATATTGAGGTAGCTGCTTTGATGCCTGTACACCCTGGCAGCAGGATAGTGGCATTTTCTGCGGCCCCTTGCGCCTTGGACTACCTCCCAAAGGTGGCTCCGCTGGAGGCTGAATGTGCATTTTTGGCCTCCTCCCCTTTCTAGCCCTCCCTTCCTCCTCAGAGGAGCTGCCTCCAGTGGACAGTTCAGCTCCCATTCCCAGGCTAAGGGAAGGCTTCCTGAAACCTGCAGGCCCAAAAAAGTTTACTCACTGCAGAGTGCTGACCTGAAGGTTAAGAGTCCAGAAAAAGCAGCTGGTATACGTTTTGAAGTACTGCAGATCACACAGGCAAGTTTCAAAAATGTTCACAAATAAATACTTGACAGTGCACACTCGTGACCCCAGTGAGCCCTCTTAGCCCTCCCGTGAATGAGGTTAACACAAATGTGTCCTACCTGCCTCCCCGTTGTGCCTGTGTGTCGACCCAAAGATTGCTCGGACGCTGAAAAATTGGCGTCGATTTGCGCCTCAAGGGCCTTAAGCGGCCCGGTAATTAATGGCGGGTGTGTGTCGGACATCATCGCGATGGTGGAATATTGCGATGGTGCGTAGTGATGTCGGGACACTTGCCCGACGTCACCGCGTGTCATTTTACGCACAGACCTGCGGGGCCCGCCCCCACATGCCAAAGGGAAAATTCTGCCCCATGAAGGCCAAATGTTTTGCTTTAAATGCGCTCCAGAGTTAGTTTGCCAACCTGGCTCCTGAGTTATATGGCATAAATGTGTACCTGAGACACGCTTAGTATCAACATAGATGCGGCAGTGTAACTACGGTCAACCTAAAATTTCACACCAACTTTCCATATAATGTGGAGTTCCCATTCATGTTAGCTATTTATGCACTATTTGGGTTTTGTCATGCATTAATTATCCCAGCTGAACAGTCAAATCGTTAAAAGGAATTACTGGTGTGTTGAATTAATATTGGCCTTACAATTATGCCAGAAGGTCATAACAAACATGGCAGAGAAGGAAGGAATTCAGCCCATCATCTTTCTGTTGTTACAAGCTCCAGATCAGAGCTATAACTATATTTCTCTGCTCATTACCTGTGATCTCTAATATTTTTCTTCAAGTCCTTATTTAGTCCCTTCTTAAATGTCATGATTAACTCATTTGTGGGAATGCGATCCATATCCAAATAATCTTGTGTGAAAAATTCAACTAGTTTCTTTTTTATGATTCTATAACCAATGCTGCACTGGTGCTCCTTCATTTACAATTCACTGACTGGTGGAAATAATCTTCCATTTTGTTCTACCCTATCAAAACCTTATCTTTGTTTTGAGTATTTCTCTTTTATCTTATTTTAAACTTTTCTGCCCCAGTGTATATAGGTCTAGTTTTTTTAAAAAAAGTTTTTCATCACGTTGTCACATTACCAATTGTTTATTCACTACTGCTACTGAAAGTTTAGGAAAGAAAATGAAAAGATCCAATTGAAAAATTGTAGAAGTAAACTTTGTTCTGCAGCAGGTATGTATCATATGTCCTGTAATACAATTTTTGCTAGTGCCAATAAGCGTTAGTATTGCTGTTGTGAGACCATGTTGTATGACGTTGGAATGTGTTTTAATGTGTTTGTACAAAAATCCTTCAACCATTATTTTAATTAAAATGTTAACCGGTTATCAGGTGAGTGCATTCATTAAAATATTGGCCGGAAGGAGTTTCACACAATGCATTTGTGTGCAAATATAGCTTAATGCAATTTCACCCGCTGATTATTCCAAAAACTGTAGCTGGTTGCGATTCTCCAAATAGTGTGATGACACTTATTCACCTTTTCAGTAATGTTTGGTGAAATTATTTCAAATCAGTGGTTGGATGATTTAGCAATTTGCAGTCATTGCTGCTACTTTATTATTATACTAATCAAAATACAAACATAATTCACAGATAATACCTTAACTATGCATCTGAGCCTTTGAGTCAATGCAGAGTCATAATTTTGACATGAGGTGATATCAATACAATGCCCATAGCACAGTGACATTTCAAAGCCTCCAATGCTGTTTACGTTAGCAAGATCTGAGATGATTCACATCTCTATCTGCAATTGTAAGCAGGCTTTTGGAATTAATGACAGCAGAATCTAAAAAGATAATGAAACAGTAATGAAATGAAAAGGTTTCTTTCATGGCTGTTCATTTCCATCCAACTCCCACTTGTGAAGTTGGACAAACAGACTGTGGATTCCATTGATTCTGGCAGAAATGCTTGGCTAGGGTACCACGCATTCAAATAATTTAAAAAGTAACGCTAGGTAGAATGTTCAGAAAAACTGACCCAATATTTAGACTTGGAAGAATATTTTAAAAGGCAGGAGACATGGTAAGGTAATCCACTTACACTGATTTTCGATGATGGCTATAATTTTCTCTTATTTTCTAGGAAATTCACGGAGGCAACATGGAAGAATTCGTTTGTCTGCATGGATCATTTGTGAAGATCGCAAAAGTGTCCAGGCATGTCACTAATGACAAGCAGACAGAGAACAGAAACTGAGGGATTCAAAAGAAGTTCCAGGATTACACAAGAAATTCAGCAGAGATACCAAAAATAAATTGGGGAGAGCGAAGAGACACCAGGAGCTAAAGATGAGAAGTTGTAGCCTCCACAGAGAATTGAAAAGCGAAACTGATGGATGGAGATGGAACGTGAAAGAATTCAGTGAAGATGACAGGGAATTCAGAAGGCAAGGGATTAAAAAAAGGGATGCTTAGTTTTAAGGCAGAAATAAACAGCTATTGATATTAAGCACAGAAACGAAAGTCCAAATTCACAGACTATACAAATATTGTGACAAAGTAATTAGGAAATTATGGAGTTGCTATTCTGGGATTAAAATTAAAATGGTAATGGACCACAGAAGTGGGAATATAGATAGTCAGGGAGTTTACCAAGATCATGGCTAGAAAAGGAGCACTAAATTTAACAGATGCTGTAAGCTAAAACTTGTGACAAAAGAATGTCAATTAATATATCACACAAATTAAAACAAATGACAAGTCTTAAAAAGTTGTGACAAAGAAGTGAAATTCTTTTTTTTTATTAATTCATGGGATGTGAGCTTCGCTGGCTGGGCCAGCATTTATTGCCCATCCCTAGTTGCCCTTGAGAAGGTGGTGGTGAGCTGCCTTCTTGAACCGCTGCAGGCTGTGTGGTGTAAGGACACCCACAGTGCTGCTAGGGAGGGAGTTCCAGGATTTTGACCCCGTGACAGTGAAGGAACGGCGATATATTTCCAAGTCAGGATGGTGAGTGACTTCTATAGTAGCCTAAGGAGAAAGAGATACCTTTTCTGTGCTAAGTTATTGGAATCTGAGTGCCGCCAGTTTAATTTTCATATAGCTTTCTGGACTTATACTTTGCACGAGATGAATTTTTTGCAGTTACTTCCAGCTTATTATAGGTTTAACAAGGGAATGGCTTTGGAAGGATCAATTAGAAGAATAATTCATTCTCTGTTGGAATTCTGTCTCTTTATGAATCAGAATGTTAACTGATTGTCTGAATCCCAGTGGAAGCTCTCACTTCTATTTTTACAATGCTTTCTCTCAGACCCTCTGCAGTTCTTCAAAACTGCGAGACACCACTTGAACAGCTTTCAAATGCAAGAAGGAACTGAGAGATAGTACCATTAAATCAGTAGTAAGATGTTTCTATGGGTGGTAGAACTTGTTATGAAATATACGATAAGACTCAAATCAATACAAGCTTTCATATATTATATATATATATATATATAAAATCCAATTTGAAGGGAGCAAGGAAATGACAGTAAAGTCTTCTAAGAATGCATGCCAACTAACACCTGCTTGTATTCAGAAAGCCACCAATCACATCCATGATTATTAACCGACATTGGCTCCCAGTCTGACTACACCTCCATATTAAATTTCTCACACTTGTTTGGAAATCACTCCATATGATTTCATCCTTCCCTGTCTCTAAATCCCTTCGAGATCTTTGAGCTCCTCCAATCATGGCATCTTGCGCATCCGCAATGTTTCATTTTTTCAAGTCTCCCTTCCCTCCCTGAAGTCCTTGAATGTGTTTTTGCCTCCCAAATTTTTGCCCATCTTTCCCAGAACTCCATGTTTGAATTTCTCTATCAGGTTTCTGCCCCCTGCTACAGTATCGAAATGACTCTTATCAAAGTTACAAATGCCATCTTTTGTGATTGCGACAAAAGCAAAATAATGCTTCTAGTCCTTCTTGACTGTCTTTTGACACAATTGACCACACCATCCTCCCCAAATACCTCACCATTATTGTGCAGCTTGATGGGACTGCACTTATCTGGTTTCATTCTTATGTATTTAATTGTAAACAGAGAACTGCCATCAATAGCTTTTTTTCCCCATTCCCGTACAGTTACTTCTGATGTCCCCCGAGGACCTATCCTTGACCACCTCCTATATCTCATCCACATGTTGCACCTTGGCGACATTATTCAAGAACAAGTTTCAATTCAATAAATATATTGATGACACCCAGCTTTACTTCACTACCACTTCCCTTGACCCTTCCACTGTCTCTAAATTGTCAAACTGCTTGTCCAACATCCAGTATTCGTTTTACTGAAATTTTGTCCAGCTAAATATAGGGAAGACTGAAGTCATTGACTTCAGTCTCCACCACAAACTCCGCTGCCTTGCCACCAACTCAATCCCTCTCCCTGGCAACAGTCTGAGGCTGAACCAAATTTTTCTCAAACTCTATGTCATATTTGAGCCTGAAAAGAGCTTCTAACAATGTATCCATGCCATCGCTAAGGGCACTTGTTTCAACCCCTATAACGTTGCCTGGCTTCACCCCTGCCTCAGCTCTTCTATTGCTGATACCCTCATTCACACCTTTGTTATCCCCAGACTTGACTATTGTAATGTGCCTCTGGCTGCCCTTCTATATTTTACCCTCCATAAATTTGAGGTTATCCAAAGCTCTGTTGTCCTTGTCCTATCTCACACCAAATCACATTCATCTATCACTTCTGTGCTCGCTGATCTATATTTTCTCTGGTTAAACAATGCCTTGATTTTAAAATTCTGATCCTGTTATTAAATTCCTCCATGCCCTCGCCCCAACCTATCTCTGTAATCTTCTCCTGTCCTACAGACCTCTGAGACATGTACATTCCTCTAATTCTGGCCTCTTGAGCATCCCTGATTTTCATTGCTCCAATATTGGTGGTCATGTGTTTAGCTGCCTAAGCCCTGAGCTCTGGAATTCCCTCTCTAAGCCTCTCTGCCTCTTAATCTTTCTTTCCTCTTTTAAGACACTCCTTAAAACTGACCACTTTGGCAAAATCTGTCCAATATTTCCTTTTATGGCTCACTATCATATTTTGTTTTATAATGTCTTTGTGAAGTGCCTTGGGGCATTTTATTATGTTAAAGGTGCTATATAAATACAAGCTGTTGTTGTTTATGTGGCTTGGTGTCAAATTTTTCTTGATGACACTCGTGTGAAGCGCCTAGGGGCATCTTATAATGTTAAAGGTGCTATATGAATGCAAGTTATCGTTATTTTTGTATTTATTTCAAATCTAGTGCATGAATGTAGCTGAAAGCACTGACGATGTGGATTTTATTTTTGCACCGTTGTTAACTCATATACAATAAAATGGCCAATAGCTAACAATTAGATCATATCGCACAGTTTAAATTCAAGTTGTATATAGTGCCTCATCACTGAAATAAAGTTTGTCTCCATTTGATTCGGGCTTTAATAAAGCCACTTTCCCTAATATATTAAAAGTTTTGGATATGGTGCGGACTTCCTGTCCACATTAGCCTTACTTCCTGCATCACAAATTTTAAGTCAATGTTTATAATGGGAAACCTTGCATCAACTGTTTCTATTTAGAACATCCTGGGCTGGATTTGTGTGTTGGGATGTCGGAAGCAATTCCGGGTCCCACCCCTGAGTTGAGTCAGTACCTGACATGATTTTTTAATAAGCCGTCCAATTAGTGAGCAGGATGCATGCTCGCTGTACATTTAAAGGTGGCCACGAGGAAACCCTCCATCTTTGAAAGATCAGGAGCTCCACCGTCAGAGGTGGGCACTGCCAATGTAGAGAGGAGGGAGGGTCCCTCAAGATTGAAGTCCCCTCTGAAGAGCTTTTATACATTTTTAAATTCAAAAGGGTCAGTTCTGGAAGCCAGTAAGGGAGTGACAAATATGTGTGTGTGTGTGTGTGTGTGTGTGGGGAGTCTCCTAGCTGGATGGAACATGTTTCAGCCTCAGCGAAGAGTGGGGGTCTGGTCAGCATGCTGACTGAAGGGTCTGCAGGGTGACCTTAATAGGCCCTCTAATTGGCCTAATGGGCTACCAGCTGCTTGCAAGCAGGTAGCTGTCAATTACCCCTCCCCCCGCACTCCAATCCTGCCTGATCGAAAATGACCCGGAGGTGGGGCCAGGGCAGAAGACCAGCACGCCGGCCTTTAGCGGGACATTGTGGACCAGCCTACCTCCAGATCTGCCTCCTTAGGCGAACAAAAATTCTTCCCCATGTCAACGTTGTGTTTTGTTTGTGAACAAATTGACTCTTCAAAAAGTTTTTTTTGACAACATTTTTGCCCCCCATTTTCTGCAAAATTGCAAAAAGCCATTATTACCTGATTGCCAGGCGACGGGACATGTAATATTACACAAGAGTATTTCTTGTTGGTGACAAATAGAGTTCTTAACTTTGAGGGCTTGCCTGTCATTCTAATGGAAGGTGCAACATGAGTACTTAAGAGGACTTGAGGGAAACAAAACTAAGAAAGTGAAAAAGCATGATTAGATTGAATAGGTTAATTTTGCACTTCTATCTCAAGTCTGCTTGACACCTTCTCCTTGACTGAGTCTTATCGGATAGGTTTCAGAACTTCTTAATCAGTCCAGTGGGTGAAGTATAATATAATTGTTGAACACCCCTCTGAGGAGATGGAGGGAAAATTATCACATGCTAGGCAGTTACAAAGAGAAGCAGTCTGCCCCAATATTCAGCTAGAGAAGAATTAATGATAATGGAAATTAACAGTGCTTACTACCTTAAAAATTGGGACAATATAAGGAAACAAAAATCCAAAAAAATTGTTACAACGGCAAATAATTAATTTCTTCCTGGATTATGGAATTACTTTCAGGTATTTTTGACATGCAAGCTAAAATCTTAAGCAATAATCAATAGCAAGGTTAACAATATCTTTAGCTGCATGTTTTCACATTTATTTTTCTTTATTCTCTGATTGTACCCCCATATATCCTCTTAAAAACTCATACAGATAGTGTGGGTGCTGGAAGTCTGAAATAAAAGCAATAAATGCTGGGAATACTCAGAAGGTCAGACAGCGTCTGTAGAGAGAAACATAGTTAACACTTCAGATCAATGACCATTAAAAGCTCTATTGAAAGGTCATCGACTTGAAATGTTAACTCTGTTCCTCTCTCCATGGAGGCGGCCTGACCTGCTGAATATTTCTGACATTTTTTATTTTTATCGTAAAACCTCATGCTGTACTTTATATTGCAAATGGTCAAAAGACTTCAAATCGTAAAACTCTGTGTGTCACCAATATGAGATGGCTGACTTTCATAGCTATCGTCATCAACTATTTGACTCAAAATGTTAACTCTGTTTCTCTCTCCACAGATGCCGCCAGACCTGGTGAGTATTTCCAGCACTTTCTGTTCATATATCATTTTATTTAACCCTTTCAATCAGTCCATATTTTCAAGTAAAAACAAAATCTTGAAAAGAGGATTTTCCCAGTTACAGCATCCCTGTAACTGAACTACTGATAGGCTTTGAATCATTTGCATTAGCTATAATCTATCCGATGCTCATTGTGTGGTTTGAACTCACATGGTTACCTCCTAAGCCACAATTCTGCTAATACTGATGATTGGTTAGCACCTCTCATACCCACAGGCATTAATCATTATTTCGCACGCACTGTGATTCAGCGATTTAATTTTATCTTGAAAACCACAATACATATACTAACACTGCACCTGATTTCAGTTCCAAAAGACACATGTGGCCCAGATGTTCTAGTGTTCGGGTCATCGGAGACCACGTGCATGACCCAAAATGAGTGTTGGGACCCTGTGGAAGTCCCGACTTGCTGGCTCTGTGAATTGTTTGGGAAGTTTGAACTTCCGATGCGCAATCCCCATGTTCCCAGGACCCTCCGAAGATGTTTTGCGGTACTTACCTGAATAGTTGCCCAGGAAATGTTAGACAGAAAAATCCTAGTCTAACTCCTTTGTAACTACTGAATTGATCTCCCAATCACCCACACTGATCCCTCTGACTCCCCCCTTGATTCCCCGACTACATCTCCTGACCCCCGAATCACACCCCGACCCCCTGTCTCCCCACCCAACCTGACTACCCCCGATGATCTGACTTGCCTCTGACCTGACCCAACTACCCGCTTGACAAGACCTGACTAGCCTCCCACACCCGACTACCGCCCCCGATCTGACCATTCCCCATTGCCCGACTAACCCCCTGACCCAACTCGACTAGCCCCCACTACCTGAGTACCCCCGACCCGACATGACTAGCCCCCAACTTGACAACCCATACTGACCCAACCCGACTAATTCCTGACCCACCTACAGACTCATCTACTACCCACCTCACCCACCTGCCACCCTACCACCCTACCCACTGTCACCCTACCCAGCAACCATCATACCCACTTCAACACCTGCTACCCTTACCCACCTGCCATCCCACCACCTCACCCACTTACCACCCTACCAACTCACCCATTTATGTCACTCACACTGCCCACTTATCCACTTACCTTACCCACCCTACCACTTACCTCACCTCACCTTGCTCATTCACTCATTCATCTACGCACCCATTCACTAACATTCTTCCATCACCCATTCACTAACATTCACACTGAACATTTAAGTTTAATTAATGGCAGCTTTGGCGCTGTATAAAGGGGGTGTGTCTTCTGTGTTGATTCCTTTTGCTGCCCTCTGCATGGATTCCTGCACTAAGGGAGTTTTTCTGTATCGTGGATCAGGTGTCTGGCCTTTTTAAATGTATCCAGGTAAGTGGGTCGTTTCTGGTCTAATCAGCGCTGGATGCCAAGATTCTGATTCTGATCGGAAGATTTTCACCTTCGTCTTTAAGATCAGTTGCAGTGGAGACAAAATCTGGGGATACGGTGGCATAGTGGCAATGTTGCTGGACTAGTAACCCAAAGGCTCAGGCTGTGGAGATATGGGTTCAAATCCCACCATGGCAACTGGTGGAATTTGAACTCAATTAATGAGAATCTGGAATGCAAAGCTAGTCTCAGTCATATTGGCCAGGAAACTATCATTGATTGTTATAAAAAACCCATCTGATTCACTAATGTCCTTTAGGGAAGGAAATCTGTTGTCCTCACCTTGTCTGGCCTACATGTGGCTCCAGACCCACAGCAATATGGTTGACTCTTAACTGCCCTCTGAAATGGCCCAGCAAGCCACTCAGTTCAAGGGGGAATTAGGGATGTGCAACAAATGCTGGCCTTGCTGGTGACACCCACATCCCATGAAAGAAAAAAATATGACCACACACTACTGAATATTACTGCATCTCCATAGCCTGTAAATTTATCTTCCTACTCAAATGTTATTGCGGGGCGGGGTGTGTGGGGTAGGGTAGTATATTCACTTACATGGTCAATAACCCCAATATTGGACTTTGCATAATTTGTTTATTCCATGCAAGTTTTTGTATAACTAGCAAGCTGACAGCCAAGGTGTCATGTTAAATGCTAAAAGGAGTCCAGCAACTATTTAGGTGGCTAAATGGAAGAAAATAGAAGATGTTTGAGGTGAACATTTCCTTGATAATGAAAGCTTTCATGACTATTATTATGTTTACTATGAAAGAAGCTCATGATGCATGATGTAAGGCAAAGGAAAGCCGTCCTTTTTGATAGTAAAAGGCATCTAAACAGAAATGATGGGTGCCGCTAGTTTGGTAGCAGGTAGCTGACAGGCTGCTTGGTGTCAGCAACAATAATAGAACCTGAATCCAAATGTGCAAGATAATGACCAGCTGGAAGAACGATGCAAGGACAAAGTGCCACAAAGTGTTTCCGCATACCTTGCTACTCTTCTCCTTCCTCCCCATCTAAAATAAACATTATAGGATTTTGATTGCTTATCGTGTATGGCTATGCTGTAAAATGGTTCAAATGTGAGCTGCAACTTGTATCTAATGCTATTGTTGCATTGAAACATTCACAAAATACACAAACAAGTTGAAAGATGAGAGAAGAAATTTGCCTCATTTGGCCACTCTACCATCAAAACCTACAGTTATCCAATCACATCTGTCTCTTGAATGATTACTGAATCATGGGCTCCATTATGCCAAGAGAAGACTATGGAGGAGTGGATCCATAGATAATTGAGGCATGGATGCATGAGAAATGAGGAATGAATGTATGGTTACAGAGAATTACAAAGAAGAGAGACATTTTTTGTCAAAGCTTTTTGTCTTGCACTCATCAGGACAAGTCACAAGAATACCAAATGTAAAGGGAACAACAATTAATACTGTATGAGAAGCGAGTGCTGATTGGTTGGCAAGTGGACTCTGATTGGTAGAGGCATTGCCATGGAGAATGCATCAATTGATGGTGGCTGACAGTTAACTGCCAAGCATTGTTTGAAATTTAAGCCAGGCAGCTTGACTCCGATTGGTCAAGGCATTGCCCTGAGGAATGAACCAGCGGATGGCTGTCACTTAATTTGTTTAGCTGAAACAGGCACAATGTGTGTACTTGTTCCTTCTGTGGGCAAAGAACAAAGCCCTGTGTATTAATGTATGTAGCTTCCAGTACATGCAAATGCAGTGCACTGTGAGTCCGACTGACAATCTTAAATAGGTTGTCAGCATAATTCTTTGTTCACTGAGGGTTATTTAGCAAATGTTCTCCATTCGCGGAATAACATCTAATGTTGGACACTGTGTTTTGAGTTTTGCAAGCTTGGGCTGGTTGGGTACAGTCTGTACCTTACCAGTTGAGAACAGCGGCAGGGACATGCTGTTTGATACGATCTGCCAGTCTTCGTGATGTATGGCCTACATACCTAGCATCACACTGGCACTACAATTCATAAGCAGCATTACTGATTTGTCTGATAAGCAGAGCATCTTTTTGGCTCGACGGCAGCATAGCATCCTGTTAGTGGTGACTACCACTCATGTTGCTACTGCATAGTAGCAGCATGAAACAGCTAGCTTCACCTGTTGCTCAGATTTTGTGATACTTTGCCCTTCCAGAGTAATGAGAGGTAGACTGGGCACTTTTCAGGGTGGAAAGTCATGGCCTTAGGCCCATTCATGAGTTTGCATGATACACAGTGCAAAATGATATGATCAGAGTAGCCATTATCCCGCAGGATGCCTTTAATGCACCCTATTTCAGCATCAAGCTTGCATGGTGAGCAAATGGCCGGGGCCCTATTTATAAGGTTGCCGATAAGGCCAATCTTATAGCGCGTGGATCTGTAATAATCCCAACGTGTATGTTGACCAATGAATGTAGGCTTGCAGTAGACTGTGGTAGAGAACCCCTGGCAGATTTCTCAACTAGTACGTCAAGGAAAGGGAGTTCATTTGACTGCTGCACTTCAAAGGTGAAATTTGGGTGCAGGATGGAGCCCATTAAGCCATGTAAGGAAATTATTACATGTAGCTGCAGATTTAAATATAGCAAACGTATCATCCACATATCGGAAATATGCAAGGGGTAGGAAGTTAGGTGTCATTCCATCGAAGACACATTTCTCATGAAACCCAACACACAACAAAGGTGTTTGTGAGAGTTGGGTCTCGAGGGGATGCCATAACACCATCTATTTGGACATACATGGTGTCATTAAAACTGAACTCAACTGCGCAAGTTGATGAGTTGTGGCGCATTTGACTGTACTGACAGCTACACATATTAATATACAGGGCCCTGTTCTTCGCAGACGGAAAGGACATGTACACACATTGTGACTGTTTCAGCCAAACAAAATAAGTGGCCGCCATTCGCTGGTTCACTTCTCAGGGCAATGCCTTGGCCAATCGGAGTCAAGCTGCCTGGTTTAAATTTCAAACAATGCTTGGCAGTTAACTGTCAATCATCATCAGGTGGTTCATTCTCCATGGCAATGCCTCTACCAATCAGAGTCCACTTGTCAACCAATCAGCACTCTCTTCTGATGCAGTATAAAGGGTTGTTCCTTTACATTTGGTATTCTTGCAAATTGTCCTGATGAGTGTAAGATGAAAAGCTTTGACAAAAAATCTCTTTTTTCAGCAATACTCAAGTCCTGCATGACCAAACGACTAATTACAAAGAACATACAGCACCGAACCAGGCCATTTGGCTTAACTGGTCTGTGCTGATGTTTATACTCCAATGAGTGTCCTCCCATTCCATTATCTCAGCTGTTCAACATATCTTTCTATTCTCTTTTCCCCTAATCTAGTTGCCTAGTTTCCTTTTAAAAACATCTAAACTACTTGCTTCAATTATTTCCTGTGGTAACAAGTTCCACATTCTAACCAGTCTATGAATAGAGAAGTTCCTCCATATTTCCTATTGGATTTATAAGCAACTATCTTGGATTTATTAGTAACTTTCTTGGATATATATAGTATTGGTATACTTGGATATAGTATTGTATTCTCCCACAAGTGGAAATATTTTCTCCACATCTACTTTGTCCAACCCATTCATAATTTTAAAATTCTCTACCAGGTCACTTCTACATCCTTTCATTTATAAAGGAAAAGGCCCGATAGCTGTAATCTCTCAGTTCTGCTACCATCCTTATAAATCTACTTTGCACCTCCTTTTTATAAGATGGAGACCAGAATTGTGCGCAATATTTTAAGAGCAACCTGACCAGGCTAATGTACAAAATTAACATAACTTCACTACCTTTGAATTCGATACTCCTAGGAATAATTCCCAGTGCTGTGTTAGCATTAGAAATTGCTAATGTGTGGTACTGCTCTTAATGATTTGTTCACCTGTGTCCCTAGATTCCTTTGCTCGTAGTTTCTTATCTTCTAAGGTGTCGGCAATGTTTCTATTTTTCCTACCAAAGTACATCATTTCATATTTATCTATTTTAAAATTTAATTGGCACTTAACTGTCTGCTGTACAAGTTTTCTAATGTCTCCTTGTATTATGCTGCATTCTTCCTCAATATTAACCATATCCCCAAGATTGGTATAATCTAATATTGAGTTACTTGTCCCTAAATCCAAATCATTCATGTAAATCATGAATAGCAGAGAACATGAATGAAGACTGAGGGCTGGATTAATGAAGAATGAGTGAATGTATAAGGATTGAGGAGAGGTAGAAAGAATGAATGAATGAATGAAGACTAAAGAGTGGATGCATGAGGATTGAGATGGGGACAGATGCTTCCTCTTATAAGGAATGGTGCATGTTGTGCTATTTCCGCTCACAGCTCCGCTACTCAATTTGTATATTAAGGGACAACAGAGCAGACTTTAAAGGTAATAGATCCCTTCTGTTATCATTCACCTTCCTGTTAGTTCAGTTTGTGGATCCAGAATAGTTTACAGTTGGCATGAATTCCATTGGCTGTAGGTGAATATGCTGGGCACCATTCCCAGAAACTCCCCCAGACACACTCCCACAAAGCAGTCATAGGACTTGGCAGGGAGCACACAGATGACTCATCCATTTGCATAGGGCATAAGACTCTTGACCTGGACCAGCCCCAAACTGTGGCCTGTTCTATACTCTTTCCAGCCTGAAGATTTCTATGCTTAGTTTGCACTTCACAGAATTGGACTCAGAATTTATTCTCAGTTTTGTTCAGGAAAAGATCTAGAAGCTGGTGAGTATTATAATCTTCACACTCATGAAATAGACATTACGATTCAATTCATAATTCTGTAGGTGATGTGCACAATCTAATTGAGTATTTGTGTGTGTGTGTGTGAGTGATTCAATGCAAAGTGCTGGAAGGTGTCGTTGACAGTGTTATCAAGCAGCACTCTCAGCAATAACCTGCTCATCAATGCTCAGTTTGGGTTCCACCAGAGCCACTTAGCTCCAAACATAAAAGTACTGAGCTCATGAGGTGAGCTGAAAGTGACCATCCTTGACATCAAAGCAGCATTTGACCAAGTGTGATGCCAAAGAGCCTTGGCAAAATTGAAATCAGTGAGAATCAGGAATAACTCTCCACTGGTTGGAATCACAGCTAGCACAAGGGAAGATAGTTGTGGGTGTTGAAGGTCAATCACTTCAGCCCTAGGACATGGCTGCAAGAGTCCCTCAGGGTAGTGTCCTAGGCCCAACCATCTTCAGCTACTTCATCAATGACCATCCTTCCAACATAAGGGGTGGAATTTTGTGGTTCCATCGTGGTGGGGGCGAGGCCATATAATGGTTCAAAAGTTCACTGACTTCAGCGGGACCAGAAATCCCGCCGACTGAAGGGTGTAAAATTCTGCTCAAGGTTAGAAATGATGAAGTTTGCTGATGATTGCACAGGGTTCACTACCATTCGTATCTCTTCAAATACTGAAGCAATCTGGGCCTGTATGTGGCAAGACCTGAACAACATTCAGTCTTGGTCTGATAACTGGCAACTAACATTCACACCAGACAAGAACCAGGCATGGTCATCACTGAATCTCCCGTCAACATCCTGGGGATCACCATTTAGGAGAAAGTTAACTGGACCAACCATATAGATACTTTGACTAGAAGAGAGTTCTGCAGCAAGTAACTCATTTCCTGACTTCTCAAAGCTTGCCCACCATTTATAAGGCAAAAGTCAGGAATGTGATGGAATACTCTCCACTTGCATGAATGAGTGCATTTCCAATCAAGAAGCTTGACACCATCCAGGGAACAGCAGTCTGTTTGATCGGTACCCCATCCAGCACCTTAAATATTTACCCCCTACCACCACCGGTGTACAGTGGCAGCAATGTGTACCAGCCATATGATGCTCTACAGCAACTCATCAAGGTTCCTTTGACAGCACCTTCCAAACCCTTAACCTCTACCAGCTATAAAACAAAAGTCAGTAGATACATGGGAACACTACCCTTCCCCTTCAAATAGGACACCATCTTGACTCATAAATATACTGCCACTCCTTCACTGTGGCTGGGTCAAAATCCTGGAACTCCCTCCCAAACAGCACAGTGGGTGTACCTACACCACAGTGACTGCAGCGATTCAAGAAGGCGGCTCACCACCTCCTTCTCAAGGGCAATTAGGGATGAGCTGTAAATACTGATCTCGCCTGTGATGCTCACATCCCACGAATAAATAAAAATATTCTCTAATCAGTGTATCAGTGCTGCATTTAAAGATTCCCAAATACTCCATGGTGACTTTTCTCAATAACATTCAACTCAGGTTTGTGAAAGTGGAGTGACTCCACAATTAACCATGACTCCATATATAATGTAAGCACGTTTTATTCTCTGGGCATTCTCTGGAAGCAAAATGTTCACCTTGAGGCAGCAATATTGGTGCTTTTTGTATTAGATGTGGTACAATAGTAACAACGAGAAGGTGCACTCCATTTCAGCCCAAGATGATATTTGTGCTTCCCTAGAGCAGCAGTGTTAGACAGATTAGACAGGGCAGCAGTGTTGAACGTACTGGGATCTGGCCATTTGGGAGAAGGATATGCTGCCCCCTTGATGTTGTACTTCTTGATTTTCTCTCAACAGCAAAGGCTGATTTTTTTTTTGTCTAATACCAACTGAGAGCTGGCACAATGTAATGGCCTCAAATCTTTTGTGTTTGTCTTTAAAGAAACTTGGAGTTTAGCAGCCAGCAGGATAATAGATCACAATGAGAATTTTTTTTGCATAAAAATGCATTTTACTCTATGTAAAGTTTCATTTTCCACAAAGTCCAGCATGCTGGGAGATCAGAACAAAGGCTACTTTCATATGGCCATTACATTAGCTCAATTAAAAATGTGAGCTGTCATGGGGGCATATTATTTTTGAGTTTCACTGAAACTGCAGTTTGTTTGTGCCAACTTTAGTGTTCATGTCACTAAAGTGGAAGAATTTACCCTGTAATCTACAGTGTGTAAATAAATACAAGCATTTAAAGATATGAGCTTCAGCATTATATGCCATTTTTGTCTTGGAATTAGTATAATTTAGTTGAGAATTTACGGTTAAACCTGGTTCTGTAAAGTTTCCTTTTTCTGTGATCTCATAGATTCCAATTCCAAACAGGGGCATGAGCGCTTCTTCTATCGTTGCCTGGCATTACATCACACATAAAGGCAAGAGTAGTGGGATGCTGAGCACCCCCGGAAATTGTACTAGTTTACCCTGCAATGATCTGTGGCAAGTTTTCCATACAAGTACCACAGATGGGGCCAACAATGCTGTGCCTGAACAACAATTAGTTTAAGAATGATTAATTAACATTCAGAGAAAGGCAGATCAATGAAGGATCATGCAACGTCGTTGTCTTGCAGCATGTAGCTCAGATCATTGGCGATGCAGGCCGTGAAGGAAGATCCTACTGGGTCCACAGGGCGGGTGCACCAGTAACACTGTTAGTAATGTGATACCTGCCCCTATTACTCCAATGGCCCAGTCCTCGTAATTTGACAGACGATCATTGAAAAGGCAAATGGGCAAGAAGTTCATTTGTGCCACATTTCTAATGATATGACTGGACTTGCGGCATTTCTACTCTACTTTAAGATTTATTTTGCTCTACTGATTCAAAGAGAATTTATCAATCATGTGACTGGTGGGAAGGTTATTGCAAGGGTTATTTCCTCTTCGGCCCCATATTAAAGTTGGAGCTCAAAACCTAACTGGGCATTTGAGTTCAGAAATGAAACAATGCTGTATTTTTCATGGTGTTGTCCTCTGGATACAATTTTAAACTGAAGTCTTGTCTGTTTGTTCAGATGGACATTTATATGTTCTATGTCACTCTACAAAAAATATGGGGTTCTCCCAAATTTCTGACCAACATTCATTAACCATTACCATCAAAATAAAATACATTTTGTGCCATGTTGCTGGTGCATATTGGCTGCCACAGTTGCCTATATAATTTAATACTGATTTAATGACCATATCTAAACATTTTTGCATTTTTGCACCTTTTAAACGAATGAAATTCAAAATTAATTTTGATGTAGCCATTCATTTACATATTCTAATTACCATTACCAATATATTTCCTATTTGTTAGTGCACTTGTGCTAACTCTTTTTTGCAACCAGATATCTGTGCTTGCACCCTCTGATCAGCACTAAGTGAGATCAATATTGCATTCATAACAAAACTACAAGCAGCAAAAGCATTGAAACAGGCTCTACTTAGGAAGGATTTTTCAAGGTGTTTTCCATACAAGTGATGCAGTGTCCTAATAATGATTTCCCCAAGGGATTTCAATACTAACAAGTGGTTTGTAAATATTGTCTACCTGATTTTATTTAATTTTTAATTTATTCTCCTGATCTGGGCATCATTGACAAGTCCAGGAATTGTTGCCCATTCCTAGTTGCACTGAAAAGTTGGCGATTACCCGCCTTCTTGAACTACTGCCACGTGGTGAAAGTACTCCCACAATACTGTTTGGTATGGAATTCCAGGATTTTTCCATTGTGACAAAGAAGGAACAGTGAGATATGCCCACAGCAGGATGGTGGGTTACTTGCAGGGGCATTTGGAGGCGATGGAAATTTTATGCATTTGCTGTCCTGTCCTTCCAGATCACGTGTTTGTGATGTGCAGCTAAAAAAAAACCTCGGTAAATGCTGGCAATACTAACCCACTTTTTAAGATGTTACTGTAATATGTACAGTTTAACAGTTTCTTCATCCAGTCTACCTATTCTGAGGAAATATTGGTATTTAGAAGTTACTTGGGCTCCTATGAAGTGAAAATGCTGATGTCTGTAGCAGTCTGCAGATCCCAGCATTGAAATATGCACAATTGCACTTTTATCAATCATGTGACTGGTAGGAAGGTTATTACAAGGGTTATTTCCTCTAGTGAAATAATGATTTAATGACCATATCTAAACATTACATATAAATAATATAGTAATATGACAGTGATCAGATTACTGATAAAGATATTATTTAGGATACCTAGACATATTTCTCAGATTAGAAATTCTTTGTCTTTCTTTTTAAGTTAAGACATTGCTAGTTTGAAGGAATGCTTAGGTGTTAACATATCCAAGCAGATATGGAAAGATCATTCAAGTTAGTAAAGAGTAGGTGCAACATTATCGAAACAATTACTTAAATAATGCTAATATCCAGGATTTTAGCCCCAACAACTCTGAACATACTGGAATCCATAAATTCTCTCATTCATTCTTGTTTAATTAAATCATTACTTCTCACTTCTTCACAGTAATATAAATGTAAAATGTGGCACAAAAATGAAAGAAATAGATTTTAGCCTATAACTGTCTTTAGTTTGAAAGATGGCATCATTATCAGTTAAATTAACAATACTTTTGCATGTGTATTCACTTATCTGTGTAATTAAATCCTTGTTAACCACACCGCATGGGTTGTAATGGTGCTTAGGAGACTTGTTGACTTTCTGTTATTTTACCCCCATCCAAAACAATTAATTGAGTTAAAACATTTTATACAGTAAATTATTTAATCAACTTTAAATTGTTATTTAAATGAATAATTAAATATTGTTTAATTAAGGTTTTCAAATGCAATTGGCTCCTATTTAATTAATCTATCATTTTCACAATAAATGAGATTTGATGGATTCATTTGCAACTTCTTCATGTTGGCATCTCTGTGCTTCAGTATAATCATTTGTTTACAGTTTTGAGATTTTGTTTCAGATGGAACATTGGAGTGGTTACTGAATCCTAATTGGGATAGAATGTAGATTTTTTAAACAAAAGTTAACTTTTCCATTCAGATTGAAAATAATCTTTTATTTAAAACAGGTGCAAGTTCATCCTTTGCATGTAATGTCACGTTAGAAGTTCCATCATTTCCAATCTTCATGAGCTAGGCATGCCTATTTCAAGACAGAAAGTAAACAGAGACTTTCTTTTTTCATTCATTTCATTTGTTGACTATGGATTAAGCCTGTATCCATTTAATCTCTAGAGGAGCATCTGAAATTTGATCATTATGGTTCAACAGGATCTGTGTTCAGGTTATTTGATAGTTTCTTGAGTCATACATAGAGTGATGTTCATGAGAACTCTATTTGGGCCTTTACCCATTCACGATTAACCCACCATCCAAGCAAAGGGGGATTGACTCACAATTTGAAATAAAGCTTTAGAATTAAACAGGATACTAGTCACGCTCCTTAACTGTATCACCAGTCAGTTTGATTGGCTATTTGGAACTTGATTGGCATTTGGTTGGACCACTGAAGTATTTTAACAGCCATTATGTATTTAATGTTAATTTTGTAATTCACTTTGATTATCAGTGAGATTTTTACCAGCAAGGCCAAAGGAAATCTCTAATATTAAATAATTAATTCTGACATAAGCAAGTCTTCTTATACTTCTAGTTATCACTCTAGAATTAATTAGGTTTGATTGCAATTTAGCTATTGTAGTCATCTTGTCACTTTCATTTGAGAGCTGATTAGTCACTTAGAAGTATTGACTCGATTAGCTTATATATTTATCTAGTTATTCTACGATCAGTTGCTCTCAATTTTATCTGTATTTTTCTTTAACCAATTAGTCATTTGGTTTTGCGATTCATCATATTTTTCACAATTGGAACTTCCAAGTAAGTCTGGTTCTCTGTCAATCCATTCTCAGTTCTCAGTCAGAAGCCAAACTTTCTTTCCAGAATTGATCTTTGACATTTTCTGAACTACCTATCACAGTGATGTGATATTTAGCATTGCATTTGTGTAAATGTTGCTCTAAATTCACTATCACCATATCAGCAGCTGTAGCTTGTGTTCAGATTGCATTGTTTAAGGTCTTGTCAAGACTGTCAGCCTGTATCTCTATTATATGCTTTACTTATAATCCAACAATGTGCAATCAGTGGAAAGCCTAGGGCTTTGGCTTCTAACGTGTTTCCATCTTACATCCAACACTTTACACAGACTAGCACTATTTTGTTTGCTCTCAGGTGGTAAAGGCTAAAGTCATGGTAGTTGAATCATTTTAGGTGTTGAATAAAATCAGGGTGATCACACCAGGGAATGTGATTGGGCATGGGATCAAAAGGTGTACTTAGTGAGCTTTCACATACTTCGAATAAAATTTTCACTGATCAATGGTATATACAAGTTCACAAGTTTAAAGCAGACTGAACTAGCATGATTTCAATACTACACATAGTCACTGAGAGATTAGTTGTCACCAGTGAAAAGTGGAGTAAATCTTAGTGAATGGAGGAATGTAAGTATTATATTATTATATACACGGGCTACAGTCCTGGACCCACATGCCACGGATGATTTCAACATGCTGTCAAGCACTTAAGGTTACTAAAGTTTAAATGAATCGTGGCCAACACTGAAATAAATTAAGGCATGGACAAGGGGAATATACGCATTACAGCTCAAACCTCTCGATGCTTCCCTTCTCGTCTTTCAACCTATAGCTATGATTGTCCCATTTATACTATTCCTAGCTGCATCCGCATTCCACTTTTGGTTTTGGTTCCTATCAAGATGTTCCGAGGTCTGTTCATATTATGATCTTAAAGTTGCACAGAAAGTATGTTTGTGTTAGCAAGGTATAAAAAGAGACCTGAGTTTCCAGTTGGGATGATAAAGCAAATCTGAATGTAAGCAATGTGTGACCTGCTCCAGAAGCAGGCGTGGGTACAACGTTTGAATGTTTTCAGCCTTTTTGTAGTCTTTCAACTTTGGTATTTTTGACTACAGATATAATCTAAAAATAAATGAACGTAAGTCAGTAAAATAGTTGCGCTTCCTATTTCTCTCAACATTTTTTTTTCACAATTCCAGTGGAAGTGCAAAAGAGAGGTAACAATTAAGGTAATGTAGGGCTGGGATTGAAAGCACCTTAGAATTCAAAAGTGATTTGAATTGATCCTTCTAAATTCAAAAAAGCTGAAAGTATACTACATTTTCAACTTTAAGCCCCTTATGTTGAAATGCCTAAACACACTTCACACAATTGATTAACTTTAAAATACAGTGGCTTTTGTTATATAGGCAAGTGTGGCAGCCAAAAAAATGTATTTTATTTTGATGGTAATGGTTAATGAATGTTGGTCAGAAATTTGGGAGAGCTCCATATTTTTTGTAGAGTGACATAGAACATATAAATGCCCATCTGAACAACAGACAAGATTTCAGTTTAAAATTGTATCCAGAGGACAACATCTTGAAAAATACAGCATTATTTCATTTCTGAACTCAAATGCCCAGTTAGGTTTTGAGCTCCAAAGGCTGAAACTTGCAATGTTCTGATGTAGAGGCAATTGTGCTAACAACTAAGACATGGTGATGCATCAAAATCACAATTGTTAGTATATTAGGTACATTGTACCTTGTCTCTTTGCAAAAATTGGTAGTACAAGTGAATAGAGGCATAGAATGTACTTATAAATGTATGTACCACCATTTTCTGTATCACAGTATAGGTTTACTCATGATGGCAAATGATGGGTTAGCATCTGGTTTTATCACTAGAATCAGAGAGAGATAATCACGTCCGGGTTCCTAAGAAGTGGTTTAATTTAGTTTGGGGCCTGTTTTATTGCTTTGAGCACAGATAACAAGAATGTGTGATATTGTACATACCAAATGAAGATGGTACACTCTCCAATCTCGCAACGACCACAGAGACTCAGGCTTCCTTTTAACTGGTTTTATTGAAGCATATGCAAGGGAGCCGCAATCATTCCTAAGAATGAAGACTCAGCTCCCAGACTGATTACATTTCACTACTTTTGTACTTTTTCTTATCATAATACATTTGAGTACATCCAATCGGTAACCGAAACACCGGTCCCATGCTAACTCTGTCCTATTGAGAACATAAACAGGTGATTTTGCTAACCAATTATTCTAAAGGATGCATACATAATTATATTATCCAAACAGAATTAAAACACGTACACAAAATCCTTGGTTCCCATAACTCAAGACTGTTTGTGTTTCATCAAAGCCCCCTCTTTGTCCATTGTTCATCTTCCCATATCTAAGCTAAAACCATCTGTCCCTTCCCTATGTGAGAGGGGTGTACACTTAACCTAATTTATGTCATACTTTTGTCTCCAGTCTGACTCTCAAGGCTGTGCAATGCTCATTGGTAGCAGCCATGTCTGCCTGGAGAGTTTAAGGGTTTTTCAGTAAATTCTTACTGTATTCTCTTTTAACATTTTTAATTTCCCCCTAACACCAAAGAAGTAATTATTATAGTATAATCCGTACAAGACTACCAAGCGATAATCAATAATCAGTTGACCAAAATAATTAGACCAATTCTATGATATCTCTTTCTGTGGATAGAGCCAAGAAATCCCAGGTTAGGCATGCCCAGCGCTGACCCCAACCCCAGCCAATTATTTGTTTGGTAAGGATGATAGAAATGCTGCATCTTACAAGTCAATGTAGAAAACTCCCTGAAATTTCTGGGGTCCAATATAACCAGCTCCCTCTTATTTTCTTGGGGTTCCACCAATTTCCCGCCAATGTTGCAGAAGGAGATGAGTAGGCTTTTAGTGAAATTTTAGGCCTAACTTTTTTGCCATTCCATAAAATTACACAAAGTACACATTAAAGGCAGCAGCATGAAACAATACTGAAGGTGTATTTTATATAAATTGCCACAAACAAATTAAATAGTAGATATTATAAACAAAGATTCTGGGACATGACTTGAGGAAGAAAACTGCAGTTATATACAATTTTTTCCCAAAGTTTATGATATCACCTGCTCGCAAGATTAGATTGCAGTCTTGTATCTTACTCTGAGGTATCACTTATTCTCTAGTAAACTTATTGAAGTTAATTATTACATTTTCAGGCAGTGCAATGCTGTCTCACCATCACATATTTTTGATCATATGTGCTGTGACTTTCACTCCACTATTCTGTTCACTTACGCAGAGTAAAGTTCTTCTCTCGTGTGGATGTTGTGCTGCTTATGTAGCTCAGGCAGTCATTAAGATATTAGTGTGAGAGAGAAAAATATATAGATTAACCTTAATAATAACCCCCTTCTTTATTTTACCCAGCTGCCCGATTCCCAATAAGTCAGCTTAAATAGGTTTTTTTTGTGTCATACACCCTTGAACACTGCAATTATAGGGTAGTTCAGTACCACAATTCCACATGCTAAGTGTTTCTGTACATGGGTTGTAGAAACTGATGATGAAATAATTGATGTACTATGCTGCACATTAGGAAATAAATTAGCATTCAAGTAAATATTTTAAAAGTACATAATGGTTCCAGTATATATACATATTATATATATATTTTAAAAATTGACTTCCCTGTCACAGGTTAATTAGATAGTCTGGTTGGTAACAGTCACATATAGAGACAATTTAAGACCATTTCCTTTTCTGATGAAATATTACCTACTGATTGGTTTAGCAAACAATGAGATTTGTAGTGTGGCCTGGAGACTGTCATGCCAAGCTTCATATAAACACAGTTTGAAAGTGAGACCATTAAAAGGTGCAACATTCTCATATATATCTAAGCTTTTAACATGGGTCTGTCAGAAAGGAAACATGCAGAAACATTTAGGTAGATAGCAGTGCCTCTTGGTCCCTGGAGTTGACTGAGAGCAGCAGGATATCTGGCAAATATTATACAGCAACAAAAAAAAAGATAGTCTTTGAAAAGATTACCTCTTTGTATAAAGTGACAACCGGGAGGTCATAAGCTCCGAGTCCTCCCCAGCCCTTGTTCTCCCCATTTGAGGCATCACTATAGGTAGGTATAGAATCCATTTAGACATATATCTACAATTGTAGCTATGCTTGACATTGCAAAGAAACCAGAGTAGATATTTACTGTAGGAAACAGCAGGAACTAAAGTGTCTAGCACTGTTAGATTTTCTGATCCCTGACATATATGCACTTAAGAAGCATATCTCATTGTCATTAGAATAACTCTAGCTATTCACCCACAAAAACATACCGCCCCACCTGTTTCTATTATTTTTTATTGGATAATCGCATTTATTCATGAAGTTGAAGTATAAAGCAGAGGAACATGGAAATGTAAGTAAACATAATATGCTGGGTCTGAGTGAAATGACACTACTTAATGCCACTTCATTCAGGGATTGTTCCGGACTGGCTTACACGTCAATTTGCACTCTCACTTTGGGCTGAAACTTAACTCCCAAAAACGGGCGGGCTAGAGTCATGTCAGGGGTTAAAATGCAAAACGATCTGGAACAGGAACCAATATCGTCTCAAAACCACCCATTTCCAGCTATAATGTGAGTTAGGAGAGGGACGCTCAAGCAACTGGCTTATGAGAAATGGTTGGTCATTTAAATATTATAATGCAGATGCGTGCCTTCATTTTAACAGTGTTAGCCACAGGCAGCCAGGTTTCAAAAGCCTGAGGAAACTCAGCAGCTTAAAAGAGGTGAGAAGGGCTGAATCCATGATGTAAGTGTCATTACAGCACTGCTTGTGGGCCAGGAAGAGCTGTATGGTTCCTCCAGGTCCAATATTAAGGCACTCCTCTGCAATTATCTGCTACATCCAAACTATCATTAGACTGACCCCCGTCCGATCACCATTGGACTACCTGGCCACCACTGGACCCTACCCACTCCCCCAGCCCATGATCGGGACCCCCTCCAGGCCACAATAGGACCCCTGAGTGCAATCCAGAACTCCACCATCAGGTCCTTCCTCCTATGATCCATAGCCCCTCTGCACTCTCTCATGCCCCACAAATACACCTATCAGCTCTCATAAGCTTTTCCCTGTGAAACAGGCTTCTATTCTGTCAGGTCTATGTGGGCGGTAATCCCACAGAGAGCAAGACTTAAAGCAGCCCTGCTTTTAAATTCTGCAAGACATTCGGTAAAGCCGTTCTGCATTTCCCCGATCTCACAACAGCTCCTCCACATCCCTCCCACTTCCTCTACTCAGAACTTGCCCCCAGGTTAAATCTCATGTGTCAGAAGGCCATGAGTTTAAGTTTAAATGTAGGATAGGATCATATAATCTAGGCTGACCTTCATTCAGCATTAAGTATTCACCAAGGCTCCTTCGACAGCACCTTCCAAACTCATGACCTCTACCACCTAGAAGGACAAGGGCAGCAAATTCATGGGAATACCACACCTACAAGTTTCCCTCAAAGTCATTCACCATCCTGACTTGGAACTATATCACCATTCCTTCAACATGCTCTGGAACCCACTTCCTAACAGCACTGTGGGTGTTCCTACAATACATGGACTGCAGCGGTTCAAGGGGGCAGCTTACCATCACCTTCTTAAAGGCAATTAAGGATGGGCAATAAATACTGACCTAGCCAATGTCACCCACATCCCATGAACAAATAAAAAAAAAGAGAATGTTGAGTGTTGTCTCTTAGATGAGACATGAAACGAAGATCTATTGAGGTGGAATATAAAATAATTTCCAGTTTCCTAACAATATTTATCCCTCAACCTACCAAAACATGTTAACTGGTCATTTATCTGATTTGATGTTTATGGAACCATGCTGTGTGCAAATTATCTGCCGCATTTGCTTGCAGAACAACAGTGCCTATACTTCAAAGCAGATTAATTGGCAATGAAATGGGGCATCCTGAGGATGTGAAAGGCTATTCATGAATACAAGTTCTTTCTCTGTACTCTATTCAAATTTAGTTCTGAATTAAAGGACCACATCATGTCATTTCTACACAGTGGGAAAGTTAGGTCCCAATAGAATACACAGAAGCAAAGGCTAGATGCTTTTAGAGCACACAGTGTGAGAACCATATTGAGCATCAACTGGAAGACAGAGACCAACAATGAATTATGGAGAAGGTGTCCGTGTATGGTAATGGAGCATGTTACAGTAAAAGAGAGTATAATGCATGTACCATATGACTTCAGATCAGCACCCTAAAAAATAATGGATCGGTACCAACCAAAAAAAAAAAGATGTAATATCCAAAAATAAATCCACAGACGATGGGTTGAATTTTTGTTTTAGGATTGGGAACCCGATGTCGGGAGAATTTCCGGGTCCCAATCCATTATTGCTGTGGCATCAGGTGCCCGAGGCAATCTTTTAGGGACTAATTGAGAATGGTGGATGGGCTCCTGAGGCTGGAGGGCCAATAGGAGGCGCTCCAGCGATGACACAGCGGCAGATCACACCTGGGGGCATCCTCTGTAAAGAATTTAAGGAAACTGAAATTTAAAAAGGCCGCAGCTGCCAGGCCATCACTGTGGACAGTCAGTGTCCACAGCTGTGGCCTGACGGCCATGGCTGGTACCATGGGCTGGGCCCATAGTGGGATGGAACAATAACCCCACCCCCGCAATCTCCCCAGCCTATTGCTTAGAGGCCACTCCATCCCCTGGCCATGTTTTGACTTTAGTAGGAGACCCACAAGCCAACTGGAAGATTCTGCTGAGTGACCTTAATAGACCATTTTATTGGCTTAGTGGGCTACCTCCACTTGAGGATGGGTAGCCATTAATGCCCCCCCACCCTCCCCACCCCAGTTTTTGCCAGAGTGAAAATGACCTGGCAACCTGAGACACACTGCTCTCTGATGTCACTTTGCAAGCTTTAACACCTCCGGTCCTGCCTCCGACAGGAATTTAAAATTATGCTCAATGTGTGGTAACAAAAACAGAAAATGCTAGAAAAGCTCAGCAGGTCTAGCAGTATCTGTGGGGAGAGAAACAGAGTTAACATTTTGAATCTGTATGACCCTTCTTCAGAGCTAAAGGGAAGTAGAAATGTGATTAAATTTATACTCAGTTTCATACCCTTACGCCCTCACCTCAATGAAATTTGAGCTCGGCGCAATGCTGAACTCCTCTTTCGTCAACTTCGTCTCCATGCTCAATTCATTAGGCAGGAGTCCTTCCACCATTCCACAGATCCTTTTGCCCATCTCCATAAGAACATAAGAAATAGGAATAGGAGTGGACCATTCAGCCCCTGGAGCCTGCTCTGACTTTCAATGAGATCTTGGCTGATCTTCTTGTGTTTCAATTTCCATGTTCCCATCTAACCCTGATAGCCTTTGATTCCCTTGCCTAACAAGAATCTATCTATAACAAAAACAGAATTACCTGGAAAAACTCAGCAGGTCTGGCAGCATCAGCAGAGAAGAAAAGAGTTGACGTTTCGAGTCCTCAAGACCATTCAACAGAACTGAGCAATTGAGGTATTGCTCAGTTCTGTTGAAGGGTTATGAGGACTCGAAACGTCAACTCTTTTCTTCTCCGCCGATGCTGCCAGACCTGCTGAGTTTTTCCAGGTAATTCTGTTTTTGTTTTGGATTTCCAGCATCCGCAGTAGTTTTTTGTTTTTGTAAGAATCTATCTATCTCTGTCTAAAAAATAGTCAATGGTCCCTCCTCCGCCACCTTCTGAGTTACAGAATTCCAAAGTCGTACAACCCTCTGAGAGAAAAAAACTTCTCCTCATCTCTGTCCTAAAAGGGCGACCCCTAATTTTAAAACAATGCCCCCTAGTTCTGGACTCACCCACAAGAGGAAATATCTTTTCGATGTCCACCTTGTCACGACTGTTCAGGACCTTGTATACTTCAATCAAATCATCCCTCACTCTTCTAAACTCCACTGGAAACAAGCCCAGTCTGTCCAACCTTTTCTCATAAGACAACCCATTCATTCATCAATCTAGAAAACCTCCTTTGAACTGCCTCCAATGCATTTACATCCTTCCTTAAATAAGGAGACCAAAACTGCACACAGTATTCGAGGTGTAGTCTCACCAATGCCTGGTATAACTGAAGCATAACATCCTTACTTTTATGTTTAAACCCTCTCATAATCAAGGATAGCATTCCATTTGCCTTCTTAATTACTTGCTGTACCTACATACTAACTTTTTGTGACTCGTACTAGAACACCTAGATCCCCCTGCACCTCAGAATTATGCATTTAAGTAATACTCTGTCTTTTGTTCTTCCTGCCAAGGTGAACAACTTCACATTTTCCCACATTAAACTCCATTTGCCAGATCTTTGCCCACTCACTCAACCTATCTATATCTATCTGCAACCTCCTCATGTCCTCTTCACTACATATTTTCCTACCAATCTTTGTGTCACCTGAAAATTTAGCTACCATATCTTCACTCCCCTCATCTAAGTCATTGATGTAAATTGTAAAAAGTTGAGGCCCCTGTACTGACCCCTGTGGAACCCCACTCATCACATCCTGCCAATCCAGAAAAGACCCATTTATGCATACTCTGCATGCTTTCTACCAGCCAGCCAATCTTCTATCCATGCTAATATGTTACCCACTACACCATGCGCTTTTATTTTCTGTAATAATCTTTGATGTGGCACCTTATCAAATGCCTTCAGGAAATCCTAGTACAGTACGTCTAAAGGCTCCCCTTTACCCACTGTGCATGTTACTTCTTCAAAAAACACCAATAAATTGGTTAAACATAATTTTCCTTTCAGAAAACCATGCTAACTCTTCCCTATTGCCTTGAGCTCTTCTAAGTGCCCTGGCCGTAACTGCCTCCTCTTCACAATGGATGTCAAATCCCTCTACACCTGCATCCCCCACCAGGATGGTTTGAGGGTTCTCCGCTTCTTCCTTGAACAGAGGCCTGAACAATCACCATCCACCACCACTCTCCTCTGTCTGGCTGAATTTGTTCTCTCACTGAACAATTTCTCCTTAAACTTGTCTCACTTCCTTCAGGAAGATACCCATGCAGGTACCCATGGTTCCCAGTTATGCCTGTCTCTTTATGGGGTATGTACGACATTCCTTGTTCTAGTCCTACTCAGGCTTCCTCCCACAACTCCTTTCTCGGTACATTGATGAGTGTTTCGGTGCCGCTTCATGCTCTCGTCTGGGCCTGGAAAAATCTAGCAATTTTGCCTCCATTTTCCACCCCTCTATCACCTTCACATGGTCCATCTCCGACACTTCCCTCCCCTTCCTTGACCTCTCTGTCACCATTTCTGGTGATAGACTGTCCATCAATATTCATTACAAGCCCAGCGACTCCCACAGCTACCTCGACTACAGCTCCTCACACCCTGTTTCCTGTAAGGACTCCATCCCATTCTCTCAGTTCCTTCGCCTCTGTCACATCTGTTCCGATGATGCCACTTTCCAAAATGGTGCTTCTGACATGTCTTCCTTCTTCCTTAACCAAAGTTTGCCCCCCACTGTGGTTGATGGGACCCTCCACCATGTCTGACCCATCTCCCTTTCCCTCCCTCCCAGAACCATGATAGGGTCTCCCTTGTCCTCACTTTTCACCCCACCAGCCTTTGTATTCAAAAGATCATCCTCCGCCATTTCTGCCAACTCCAGCATGATGTCACCACCAAACATATCTTCTCTTCACACCCCTTTTGGCATTCTATAGGGACCATTCCATCTGGGACACCCTGGTCCACTCATCCTCAACACCTCATCCCCTTCCCAAGGCACATGCCCATGCAATCACAGAAGGTGCAACACCTGCCCCTTTACTTCCTCCCTCCTCACCACCCAAGGGCCCAAACGCTCCTTTCAGGTGAAGCAGTGCTTCACTTGCACCTCTTCTATTTGGTCTACTGCATTCGCTGCTTCCAATGTGGTCTCCTCTACACTGGGGAGACTAAACGCAGACTGGGTGACCACTTTACAGAACACCTTCGGTCTGTCCACAAGCATGACCCAGACCTTCCTGTTGCTTGCCATTTCAACACCCCACCCTGCTCTCATGTCCACATGCCCATCCTTGGCCTGCTGTAATGTTCCAGTGAAGCCCAACGCAAATTGGAGAAACAGCACCTTGTCTTCCAGTTAGGCACTTTACAGCCTTCCAGACTTAACATTGAACTCCACAACTTCAGACCATGAACTCTCTTCTCAATCCTCGCCCCATTATTAATTCCTTTTTTCTACATTCATTTTTATTTTTTTCCACTTATTTTTATTTTTATTTTTAATTTTTAAAAATTTATTTATTCATTTTTTGCCCCCTTTTTAATTCCCCCTTAATCCCATTTGCTATCCTTTTCTCCCCACCACCGCCCCTCCCCCCACCCCACCCCCAAAAGGGCTATCTGTTACTTGTTCCATGTTGTTCTTTCACACAGTGCTTACCCTTGTTCTGCTATTATCACATTTGGCTTTGTTACCTTAATACCACTATCAGCACCTTTTTTTAGCCCTTACTACTACCATTAACACTCCCTTTGTCCTTCTGTTAATGACATCTTTGTCAATCTCTCCTTTGTCCCCACCTATCGCTGGCCTCCTATGCAGCTTTGCCTGCTCCAGCCCCCTTACAGTATAAATTTCATCACATTTCTACTTCTCTTTAGCTCTGAAGGAGAGTCATATGGACTCAAAATGTTAACTCTGTTTTTCGGTCCACAGATGCTGCTAGACCTGCTGCACTTTACAACATCTTCTGCTTTTGTTTCAGATTTCCAGCATCCGCAGTATTTTGCTTTTATCTCAAAGTGTAATGTTAGGTAAATGGGAAGGCCACCATACCTATGTTCCATGAATATTGTTTCATCAGGTTAAATGCATGCCCCACACTTTTCCTTCTCAAGACAAGTTTGTGGTAGTGAATCAAGAAGCAAGGTGTTATATATTAAATTCTTACAAAATTTTCAATTAATACCACTCATCACCCACCACTTTAAGTAGCACTGCCAGGGATCCTTGTATGCGAGTAGCAATGGTTGGATTGTATCAGAAAAGAGCAAGCAAAGACCACTTGATCCATCGTGCCTCCCCCATTTAGCCACTGTTCAGCCAGGTACACCATTTAAACAACCCTTTAAAACCATACAATCTCCTGGGAGAGGCAAAAGCCTAGTCCCAATTTAGGAAAAACCAATGTGACATTTCTCTCCATCTCACTAAGGCAATCAGATAGCTCTTCAAGAGATGGTTGGTTCATAAATAGTGGACAAGACCCGAATACAGAAATCCCACTGCCATTTCTGACATGCACCACTTTCCTGGGTAGAACAAAGGGGATGGGGTGTGAAGCATACACGGGAGAAACCCAAGCTCAGCTGGCCATTTAAACTCAGTGCACAGGACAATCTGACCTAATTTTCACTCCAGGAATGGCCTCAACTCACAGTTTGTGTTCTATGACTTCATGGCGGAGACGTCAATGCTCGTAAAGGGTGGATAGATTTGTAGAACTGTCAAGTTGTCAATTTAGTTAAATCTCCTGCTCTTTAAATTAAAAAAAACAACCTGCCTGTGTCTTTGATTTTAAATAGATTTTTGTTGACAATGCTAAGGGCTATCAATATAGCATTAATACTGCTTGGCTGCTTCCACAACCTGCTATTTTCACAGTTGGGGGGGGCGGGGTTGCTGTGAGTTCACAAATTGATTGACAGCTCCAAGAGGTTATTAAAGGATCAGCTGTCTTTGATGTGAGGTTCTGAAAACAAATGTATGTTTTTATCAGGGCTTAAGTACTTTAGGGGATTTGAATGTATTGAATGGGCTTTCATGAATGAAAGTGTTTTTTTCAGCCAAGTCTGTAATAGATACTTAGAACTTTTATTTTATTTCACCTCAGCATGGTTCCTGAGATCTGTCCATAGGGACACTAGGTAAGTTGGTACAGAAGGTTTAAGGGCAAAGGGCAGTAGGTGGACTGGCATGAGTTGGCACTAAGTTGGTATAGGGGTTATAAGAGGCCATGGCATGATTTGGGGGTCATGAGTTGGCACCAAGTTGGAATAGGGGCAATAATGGGCCATAGGGGTGGGTGAAGGGGTGAGGGGACAGGAGGGGTGAGGGTTAGATGGCCTGATATTGAACAAAACAACTGGGACAAAGACCCAGGAAACTAAGGTGGGCCCTTTAACCAACCTGCCTTGGCACTCAGCAGGCCTGTGGTCACGTCTAAACTGTTTCTAGAGCCGACAGGCCTGACTCCAGCAAACACCTACCCCAGGATTAAAATCGCATGTATCGATGCACTTTCTATGGAGGCAGGCGTGCTGAACTAGGAAGTTTCCTGACTCACTGCTATCCACCTCCAACATGAAGATCCAGCCAATTGAGCTTCAGTGTGCAGGTGATGCTTGCGTGTGCACTCAATCGGAAACTGAGCTCCAGGTCATTGTCGATTCCATCTCTGAATCATATGACAAAATGGGCCTTCCACTAAATACTCGAAAAATTAGGGTCCTCTTCCAAACAGCACCCACACCATAACACATTCCGCCGTCAATTCAGATCAATGGCGAGATCATGGAAAATGTGGACCATTCTCTGTATTTTTGAAGCCTCCTCTCGATGAAGACAGACATGGACGACAAAATTCACCATTGCATCCAATATGCCAGCTCAGCCTTTGGCCAGCTGAGAAAAAGAGTATTTGAGGGTCAGGATCTCAAATTTGAGACTAAGGCCTTGGCTACCAGGCAGCAGTGATCCCCCTGTCCCTAAAGTACCATCAGCGATGCCTTCGCAAGATCCTCCAAATCCAGTGATATGAAAGGTGATCCAACAGTAGTGTCTTCTCTCAACCCAACATGCCCAGCATTGAGGCACTAACCACTGAAAACCAGCTCCGCTGGGCGGCACTTGTTATTCGTATCACTGTGACAAGACTCCAGAAGCAATTGTTCTACTCAGAACTCGGTCACGATAGGAGGTTCCCAGGAGGATAGCAGAAATGCATTAGGGATGTACCCTGCCAAGTCATGGCTTGTGGTTGACTAAAATGGAGAAGACACCAAACAGATTGAGACACTTCGTCAGGGGCAGGCAGAGGTGAAGTTGAGGTGTTAGAGAGGGCACACAAGCCTCCAAACACCTCATCTGCCCCTCCCTTTGAGCACCTGCCCCGAAAGTGGCAGAGTCTGCAAATCACAGGCCATCTCGGAACCCAGTGAACTGGAGTGGAGGAACTGCCTAAGAAGAAGAAGGAACAGCAGTGGAACAAATTGGACAGCTTTTCCTAAGAGTTGCCATTGGCATGATGGGTCAACTGGCCTTCTTCTGTACTGTGCGATTTTGATACATATCTAGCTCCTTTGTTGAAGGACTACAGGGAATTTATATTGACAGCATGTTTCGGTAATCTGTTTCAAAGGATGGTGACTCTGTGAAAAGGAATGCTTCCTAACATCTAACCTAATTCTTCATTGATGTATTTTGTACACATATCCCCTAGTACTTTTACGACTATCCATCTCAGATAACCTATACAATTGTGCAGAATCTAATCCCTTCACTTTTTAAAACTTGTAATAATATATCCTTTAAGTTAAGTTTTGCAAATGAAAATAATCCCAACCTCTTGAATTTTGAACTGATGATTATTTTACACTGACAACCAATTTTAGATTGTCAGTCAGGCTGTGTGGTGTATTTGCATGTACTGGAAGCTCCATATATTAATTAATACACGGGGCCCCGTTTGCAGACAGAAAGAACATGTACACACATTGTGCCTGTTTCAGCTAAATAATATAAATGATAGCCATTCGTTGGTTCATTCCTCAGGGCAATACCTTGACCAATCAGAGTCAAGCTGCCTGGCTTAAATTTCAAACAGTGCTTGGCAGTTAACTGTCAGTCACCATTAACTGGTGCATTCACCATGGCAATGCCCCTGCACTGATCTGCAATCAGAGTCCACTTGCCAACCAATCAGCACTCTCTTCTCATACAGTATGTTGAGTACGTTGTTGCTTCCTCTGACATTGATATTCTTGTAATTGCCCTGATGAGTGCAAGACGTGAAGCTTCAACAAAATGTCTTTTTTCAGCAGTATAATTTTATTTACTTTTCTCTGTGCTTTCTCCGGGGATGGAATTTTACCGCCCCATTGCAGCAAGGGTGAAGGTGGGGACGAAAAATGCAACAAGCCGTTCAAAAGTCCATTGACTTCAGCGGGAGCATAAAATCCCGCTGGTGTAAAATTCTGCCCCCGATCGTCAAGACCTCTGCATCTTCTAAGGAAAAAGTAGATTTTAAAAATTGAAGCAGAGCAAAATACAAGGAGAGCACGAGGCAGTTTAATTCTGGATTAGTCCAACAAAGACCTTTTGAGCTGCAAACATTTATAGTTGTATGGTTCTATGATAGTCTGTCTGATCTCTGGGGAATATAATGTTATAAATATTGAATTGCTCTTATCTTTTCTCCTCATACAGTCAAAGAAAGCATCTTGATTGAGCACAGTGCCTCTTCAGATAGTGGTGAATAAGTCAACAAGTCGTTTAATTGTGAAACTTAAGTATCACATTCAATCACTTCATAATCCAGCAAATAGTACATTGAATGTGCTGCATTGTGTGTTGTAGAATACATTTGAATGCTCTGTTAAACTAAGGTTGAGAGGAGGCTTGTGTGCAGTATAAATATTACAGTGGACCAGTTGGGCTGAATGGCCTATTTCTATGTTATAATTACTATATAATACAGTGTAACTAAACTTCTAAACACAGTATTCAGGATTGAAAATGCATGACTCACATAAGCAATTCTAAATTGAAACCATTTCCTACTTGGGTGATGCCAGTGTGCAAACAGCTTACCTGAATTCTGAACGTGCTGATCGGGGACAGTGATCACAATTCAGTTAGATATAGCATTACCATGGAAAAGGACAGAGATAAGGCAGGAGTAAAAGCCTTGAACTGGGGGAAGGCTAATTTTGCATAAATGAGAAAGGACTTAGCTGAGGTAGACTGGACAGCACTGCTGGAGGATAAAACAGTGGAAAACTAGTGGGAAGCACTAAAAAGCGAGATCCTAATTGTACAAAGTAGACATGTCCCCTACAAAAATAAGAGTGGTACTGCCAAATCTAGACCCCCCTGGTTGTCTAGAGGAATACAGTGGAAGATCAAACAGAAAAAGAAAGCGTACGATAGGCACAAAGAACTAAGCACTGCAGATAGCCTAGACGAATATAGGAAGTGCAGGGACGAAGTAAAAAAGGAAATAAGGAAATCAAAGAGAGGGCATGAAAAAAGATTAGCAAGTAAAGTTAAAGATAACCCAAAGATGTTTTACCAATACATTAATGCTAAAAGGTTAGTTAAGGAAAAGTGAGACCTATCAGAGATGAAGATGGAAACGTGTGTGTAGATGCAGAGGCTGTGGGAAGGGTTTTGAATGAATATTTTGTCTCCATGTTTACAAAGGAAAGGGAGGATGTAGATATAGTAGTCCAGGAGGAACACTGCGAGATATTGGACGGGATAATCCAAAGAGAGAGGAAATACTCAAAGGGTTGAAATTCTTGAAAGTTGATAAGTCACCAGGGCCAGATCGATTGTTTCCGAGGCTGCTGAAGGAAGTCAGGGAGGAGAAAGCAGATGCTTTGAGGATGATTTTCCAATCTTCACTAGATACAGGGGAGGTAACGGAGGACTGGAGAAATGCAAACGTAGTTCCATTGTTTAAAAAGGGATCAAAGGAAATGCCAAACAGTTATAGGCCAGTTAGTCTTACATTGGTGGTGAGCAAATTAGTAGAATCAATCCTGAGAGATAGGATTAACTGTCATGTGGGAAGGCATGGACTAGTCAGGGATGGTCAGCATGGATTTGTTAAAGGATAGTCTTGCCTCACAAATTTGATTGAATTCTTTGAGGAAGTGACAAGAAGGGTTGATGAAGGTAGTGCAGTGGAAGTTGTGTACATGGATTTTAGCAAGGCATTTGACAAGGTCCCACATGGCAGATTGGCCAGGAAAGTAAAAGCCCATGGGATTCAGGGTAATGTGGCAAACTGGATAAAAGGTTGGCTTTGTGACAGGAAACAAAGGGTAATGGTCAATGGATGCCCTTGCGAATGGAAAGTTGTCTCAAGTGGTGTTCCACAGGGCTCGGTTTTGGGACCCTTGCTATTTGTGTTATAAATTAACGATTTGTATGTGAACATAGGGGGCACAATTGGGAAATTTGCAGATGACAGAAAGTAGTGGATAGTGTAGAGGATAGCCATAATCTCCAAAATGATATAGATGGGTTGGTGGAGTGGGTGGTAAAGTGGGAGATGGATTTTAACATAGAGAAGCGTGAATCAATACATTTAGGGAGGTCAAACAGTTACAGGGATTACACAATAAATAGGAATATACTAAGAGGGGTAGATGAAGTGAGAGATCGTTGCGTACAAGTACACAGGTCCCTGAAGGCAGCAGTTCAAGTAGACAAGGTTGTAAAGAAGGTATATGGAATGCTCTCCTTCATTGGCAGAGGTATAGAATATAAAAGTAAGGATATAATGTTGGAACTATATAAAACACTGGTGAGGCCACAACTGGAGTATTGTGTGCAGTTCTGGTCACCACATTACAGGAAAGGCATAATAGCTCTGGAGAGAGTGCAGAGGAGGTTTACAAGGATGTTGCCAGGGTTAGAAAAGTGTAGCTATGAAGAGAGATTGGATAGGTTGGGGTTATTTTCCTTAGAACAAAGAAGGCTGAGAGGTGACTTGATTGAGGTGTACAAAATTATGCGGGGACTAGATAGAGTGGACAGGATAAAATTGTTTCCCTTGGTGGAGAATTCGAGAACCAGGGGACATAGATTCAAGATAAGTGGCAGAAGATGTAGGGGGGACACCGGTAGTGGGTGTCTGGAATTCGCTGCCCAAGTTGGTGGTAGAGGCAGAAACTCTAAACTCTTTTAAAAAGTAGCTGGATCTGCACCTAAAGTGCTGTAAGCTGCAGAGCTATGGGCTGGGTGCAGGAATGTGGGATTAGAAAGGGCACCTGGGTGTCCTTGGGCTGGCATGGACAAGATGGGCTGAATGGCCTCTTTCTGTGCTGTAACTTTTCTATGGTTCTATGCAAGATGAATTCTCTGATGAGCAAAAATGGTAAAAAGACAGAGTGAAAGGCTCAGTATCTGAATGTGCACAGCATTCGTAACAAAATGGATAAATTGTTTACACAGCTAGAACAAGGGCAGATGTTGGTGTAGTGGTAATGTCCCTGGACTAGTAATCTAGAGTCCAAGACTAATGCTCTGGGGACATGGGTTCAAATACCACCATGGCAGCTGGTGGAATTATTATCAGTAATGGTGACCATGAAATTATCATCAATTGTTGTTAAAACCCATCTGGTTCACTAATGTCCTTTTAGGGAAGGAAATCTGCTGTCCTTACCTGGTCTGGCCCACATGTGACTCAAGACCCAAGCACCTCTCTCTGAAATGGCCTGGCAAGCCACTCAGTTCAAGGGTAATTAGGGATGGGCAATAAATGCAGGCCTTGTCAGCAACTCTAACATCCCATGAAAGACTAAATTAAATAAATATGTATGACCTTACAGTTATTATTGGGTGCAAGGTGACCAAGGCTCAGACCTGAATACTCAAGGGTATATGACATTTTAGAAGGGCAGGAAGTTAGAAAAATGTAATGAGAAAGCTCTGCTAATTAAGGATGACACTAGTACAGCAGTGAGAGATGAGTTTAGCTCAAAAGAGCAAGATGTAGAATCAGTTTGGGTAGAGTTAAGAAATAGGGAAGTTAAGAGGTCATTTCAGGGAGTAGTTTATAGGCCATCTAACAGTAATTACATTGTAGGACATAGCATACATTAAGAAATAAATAGGACATGTAAAAAAGGTACCACAATAACCATTAGTGACGTTAATTTACATGTAGATTGGACGCTTCAGATTGGCAAAGGTAGCCTGGAAAATGAGTTCATAGAGTGTATTCAGGACAATTTCTAAGACCAGTACGTTCTAAAAGCAACCAGTGAGCAGGCTATTCTAGACCTGGTAATGTGCAATGAGACAAGATTAATCACTAACCTCATGGTAAAAGAGCCTTGAGGCAACAGCGATCATAACATGACAGAATTACACGTTCAGTTTGAAGGAGAGCAATGTGGGTCTAAGACTCGAGTTTTAAGCCTAAATAAAGGTAACTATAAGGGTACATGTCCGTCCTTGGCCTGCTGCAATGTTCCAGTGAAGCTCAGCGCAAACTGGAGGAACAGCACCTCATCTTCCGACTAGGCACTTTACAGCCTTCCGGACTGAATATTGAGTTCAACAATTTTAGATCATGAGCTCTCTCTTCCATCCCCACCCCCTCTTCGATCCCCCTTTTTTCCAACAATTTATATAGATTTTTCTTTTCCCACCTATTTCCATTATTTTTAAATGTATTTCCATCCATTGTTTTAGCTCTACCTTTTAGCCTATTTTGATCCCTTCCCCACCCCCACTAGGGCTATCTGTACCTTGCTCGTCCTGCTTTTTACCCTTAACGTCACCTATTAGCACATTTCTTAGCTAATATTACCACCGTCAACACCTCTCTGTCCTTTTGTCTATGACATCTTTTGGCAATCTCCACCTATCACTGGCCCTCTGTCCAGCTCTACCTGTCCCACCCCCCCTTAAACCAGTTTATATTTCACCTCTCTTCTATTTTTCCTTAGTTCTGTTGAAGAGTCATACGGATTTGAAACGTTAACTGTGTTCCTCTCTGCAGATGCTGTCAGACCTGCTGAGTTTTTCCAGGTATTTTTATTTTTGTTTTTGTTTTGGATTTCCAGCATCCGCAGTTTTCTGCTTTTAACTATAAGGCAGAGCTGGCTAAAGCCAACTGGGAAATTAGGTTAAAAGGGAGAACAGGAGAGTTGCAGCGTCAGACTTTAAGGAGATATTTATCATTCTCAACATAGATTTACCCCAGTGAGAAAGAAAGACTCTTTGAGAAAGATGCATCATTTGTGGTTAAATAAGGAACTTAAGGATTGTATAAAATTAAAAGAAACACTTTACAGATCTGCAAATATTAAAGGTAGGTCAGAAGATTGGTAAGATTTTAAGAGCCAGCAAAGAATGACTAAAAATAATAAAGATGGAGAAAGTAGAGTATAAGAGGAAGCTAGGTAGTGATATAAAAGCAGATAGTAAGAGTATTTACAAGTATTTAAATAGGAAAAGAGTAATTAGAGCTAGTATTGGTCCTCTGGAGAATGAGTCTGTGGAATGGATAATGGAAAACAAGGAAATGGTGGAGGTGTTGAGCAGGTATTTTGTGCCTGTCTTCAGTGCAGAAGACTTAGAAAACATCCCAAAGATACTTGAAAATCAAGAGGTCAAGAGGAAGGGGAGCTTAAAATAATCACCACAACAGGTCATAGGGAAATTGCTAAAATCCATTTTAAAGCCGGTTATAGAACAATACCTAGAAAATAATAATACGATCAGGCAGAGTCAAAAAGGAAATCATGTTTGACCAATTTATTAGAGATTTTTGAGGAAGTAATAAGGGAAACCTGTTGCAGTGCACTTGGATTTCTAAAAGGCATTTGATAATTCAGCAGCAAAGGTAAGAGCACAAGATAAGAGCACATGGTATAGGGGGTAACTTATTAGCATGGATAAAGGATTAGTTAGCTAACAGGAAGTAGAGAGTAGGGATAAAAGGGTCTCTTTCAGGTTGGCAAGCTGTAACTAGCGGAGTGCCATGAAGATCAGTGATTGGGTTTCAACTATTTATTATCAATATAAATGACTTGGATGAAGAGACTGAATATATGGTATCTAAATTTGCTGATGACACAAAGATAGGTAGGCAAGTAGTTGTCATGAGGAGGTACACAGTCTGCAAAGGTATATAGATAGGTTAAATGAGTGGGCAAAAATTTGGCAGATGGAATATAATGTGGGAAAATTGGCAGGAAGAATAGAAAAGCAGTATACTATTTAAATAAAGAGAGATTGCAGACTATTTAAATAAAGAGAGATTGCAGAATTCGGTAGCACAGAGGGATCCAGGTGACCTCGTATATGAATCACAAAAACTGAGTGTGCAGGTACACACGTGATTAGGGAGGCAAATGGAATGTTGGTGTTTATTGCAAGGGAAATGGAATATAAAAGTCGGGACATTTTACTGCAGCTGTACAGGACCTTGGTGAGACCACATCTGGAGCACTGTGTACAGTTTTGGTCTCCTTATTTGAAAAAGGATATAAATACATTAGAAGCAGTTCAGATGAGGTTCACTTGACTCATTCCTGAGACTTATCATATGAAGAAAGGTTGAACAGGTTGGGCCTATACTTATTGGTGTTTAGAAAAATGAGAGATGATCTTACAGAAACATATAGGGCAGAATATTGCCGTCAGCATGCGGGGGCAGGCCTGACATGTCGATGCGTAAAATGATGTGAGATGACGTCAGGCGTGCGTCCTGACGTCATCGGGCGTCATTTCGATTTTGTGTCCAGCGGGCATACGCCAGAGCCAGCTGCACACCCACCGAACTGTCAACGGCCTATTAAGGCCATTAAGAAAGTAACTTACCTGATTAACAGTGCTGCCCGTCCAACCTTAAGGTTGGTGGGCAGGCGAAGAACCCAAGCGGCCACGGGCAGGATGAGGTTTCCTGAAGGTTTTATAAAATTAATAAATAAATTTGGTAAACTTCACAAGCATGTCCCAGCTCATGTGACACTGTCACATGAAGGGACATGTTTAAATAATTTTTTACTTCCTTATTTAAAAACTTTTGTTTTGTACTTAATCTCCCTGAGGCTGCTCTGAGCCTCAGGGAGATTGCTGCGCTCTTTCGCGTGCATGCGCCGCAGGCCCCGACTCTCCCTCTTCCACCCGCCCGGACAGGTAGTGCTGAGCGCTACCGGCCGTGCGTTATGCTGGGCTGGACTTATTGGCTCGCCTGTGTAAAATAGCAGCGCGCAGTTGATCGCAGGTGGCGATCGGCTTCGCGCTCACCCCCACCCGCTCCCGCCCAACCCACCCAGCATAGGTAAGATTCTATCCATAAGATCCTGAGGAGACGTGATAGGGTGGTTACCATGAGCATGTTTCCTTCTGTGGGGGAGACTAGAACAAAGGAACACAGTTTAAGAATAAGAGATCTCACTTCTAAGGTGGAGATGAGGATTTTCTTTCTCTCAAAGGGTCATTGTATGTAGAATTCTCTACCCCAGGAAGCAGTGGAAGCTGTGTCATTGAATTTATTCATGGCTGAGTTAGATTTTTGATTGACAAGAGAGTCAAGGGTTCTTGGTGGAGGGAAGGGGGGTGGGGGGCGCAGACAGGAAAGTGGCATTGAGACCACAACCAGATCAGTCATTTTCTTATCAAATAGTGGAGCAGGCTCAAAACGCTGAATGGCCAACTCCTGCTCTTAAATCCTATGTTCCTAACTGCCTAATCTGTAGCATCATACTTCATTTTTTTAATTGATCTTAAGTATAACTTTAACTACATATATTCTTCTGTTGGGACAGATACAAAGAACTGGACAATTGAATGCTACAGAATTACGTGTCACATGTTCTGTTTATATACCTTTTAGTGATAAGTATTTCACCATATATTCCACACAATTTGTGATATAAATTTTGTTATCCAATTTATAATGGCCCTTAATGACCACAAAGAAATCACACAGTGAACCTCTATGCAAATAAAATTTCTGTATTCACTAATTTTAGTGATAAAGTAGTGGATTTCACTGCTTTATACTTTTTCACTAAAATTTCTGACAAATAGAAACAGAGGTGGCATTAGTAAGTGAATATCTATGCACGAGTTTTTATGATCTAGAACATACTTGAGGAAATGGTAGTAGAATCAGGTTCACGAGCTACTTTCAAAAGAGAATTGGATAAATACTTGAATTGGAAAGATTTGCAGGGTAAAGAAAGAGAAGTGGGGTGAGGATAATTGGATGGCCCTTTCAAAGATCCTCAATAGTCATAATGGAGCGAATGGACTCCTCCATTGCTCTATTATTCTATGATTCCCTACAATGTAATTGAGTAAGCAACAGACAATTTCATTTGCTCCAAATGATGCCACACAAACTGCCACATGAAGCTAAATGGCTGTGTAGGATAAACAAGTAGGATTAAGTGATGGACTCTGGCAGATCAGTGCTTTAAACTGAATGCTTTTAGTTGACTTTTCCTGAAACGACAAGTAATTTGGCTCATGTTTTTCTGTATTGCCTGGTTTACCTGAATTAAAGTGTCATTTACCTGGCACAAGACATAATTATAGACATGACAGAAGGACAAATCCGTGCAGTAGAAATCAAAGTTTCCAAACATGGCTTCATTCAGGTAGAGCAACAAAATAAAAAGAATCATATCGTACTGATCCAAATGCACTCCAGTTGGGAATAACCAGCTGAACAAAACTTGGCTATTCGGTTATTTGATATTTGATCCAAGCTTCTAGCTTTAAACATTTTGCAAACATTCAAATATATTGTGGATCCATGTGCATGACATTTTGAATGAGAGCAACTGCAAGATTTGAAAAACAAACACTGAATATTCAGGAGATCACCCTGTTCAAACAAGGGTCTGAATACGCAATTGTGTGGAATCCGCATTAAGAAATGGACAGCTATAAAGATTCAATTAGCACACAGCACTTTGTTGGAATGAAGTATCTATTTTCAGATGGTAATAAAAGATCATTTTGAAGTTTGAAACAGTTTTGAAACCATTTATAATGATTAAATTCAACATAGTCTCTGCAGCTAGAGAAATGTCAAAGAAGAAAGTCTTCCCATTTTCATTTAGACAGGCTGATGAGAATGAAGTTGCACATATGCATTAGGCACTACTCACCATGGTCCACTACAAATCGTAATTTCTGTATCGTAGCCAGATTGCCGCTTACTCTGTAAATGCCATCAGCATCCAAACCTGACAAAACAAGCATTAATCTGTGATTAAATTAAAATTTTACAATATTTCCTTCTATACGCTCCTTGAACTTACGGCCTTATTAGAGCAATTATGTCTGCCCAAACTTGCTGGCTGACACTGCATATACATTTCCTGCAGTTCAGTCATCTGTGAACGCATATCTCATAGTCTGTTTTCACCAGATCAGTCTCATAATGTTAATTTTACCTGACCAAGGTCTTTGAGTTTATAAAAATCAGACCCATTATTAGGTAGCATAAGTATAAGCTCAAAACATGTTTGAAGCAAGACATTTTAAAATACAAGCTTGAGCATGAAATGTTTTTTGGTTTCATGCCAGAAGTGTAGTATTGACAATGTTATGTTTGTTGCCCATCCTAGATTCCCCATGAAGGTATGTGGTGAATCCATTTCTTGAACCATTGCAATGCTTATGGCAATGCTGTTCCCTTCCTGTTGTTTGGAAGGGAATTTATATTTTCAATATACAACTACCAGGCAAAAACCAACTAACATTTAAGGCACATAATTTCCTGAATTGGTATGATCTGTGACATGCACTGTAAATCATGCTGTTCCCATTGTGAAATTACTCCAAAATTTCCTGGAAAAGTAATTTGAATATACTGGAGAATCAGAGACCTCATAAAGGAGGGCAGCCAATGGCTTACGCCATCTGCATCAAGAAACTAATTAAGCATCGCAATATTGGCATGTCCTGAATCATAGAATTCTGAATTTCAAATCCTTTCACTGATGAATTTGGGCACTTACACAGTCTTGTTTGAGTTATGGACACATTCAGCTGGTGTATTCTGTTTTCAGGAACATTTTACATTAGAGATGGTTTTTTGGGAAGAAGTTATTATTTGCAGTTTTCTAAATAAATTTTATAGATGTGGAGGTTTGAAGATATGTTTGCCTACACAAAGTGCAATGCTATGATACACAGTGCTGTTGTATCATCTATATCTGAGGCTGTGTGTTAGGTGCTGTCATGTGACGGAAGTGCTTAGACAGTGAGAAATAAAACTGAATCTTGAGTTCACAGGGTCTCCTGTTGGGCAGAGAAAGGATCACTGATGTACAATCACTTGATTCATTGCAAGTATTTAGAGACATATTCTGCTGGAAATGGTTTTATAAAAAGAAAGCTTGAATGTTATCCTCGGAATTGCTGACTTTATATTGTATATAAATGGTATGAATCTGTTATATTTTTCAGAGCAGTTTGCCTGATTTTGACAATATCACTCCCATCATGGTATACAGAAAAGGAGCTGAAACTTTCAATGTACTTTGGGGAAGCTATGTAAATGATTTTTATTGCCCACCAATTGTCAGCTTTTCAAAATGTTGCTATTGTTTTTATTCAGGGATAAAGGATCCCATCTTTATGCCTGATTTTGTTTGGAAAAATGAAAGCTAACTAATAAGACAAAGAGCTTTATGATTGAATCACTTCAGTGTGTTCAGATCTAAGTGTCAATGTGCACGGGGACTCAAGAAATCTCCCAAATGCATCCTTTGGATCCGAGGACTGAGGATGTATTCCAAGGACATCTGTTGTATCTGAGTGTTGGACAGTGCTAGGACTGTGAAAAGATCCCAAGTATAAGTGTCAAATGGTATCAGCCAGCATTAAAACTAAGGAACCGTTGCAAGCATCTGCATTAGATCTGAGAATTGAGCAGTTTTGCAACTAAATATTTTCATCACCAACTGTGAAAATAGGAAGGCATCAAAGTAATTAAGCAGTTGAATTAAGATCAAAGTATAATTTAATGAAGATAAATTAAAGGAGCAGAAGTGATAATCAGATTTTATTTTGTAAAACAGGTGCATTTTTAATTTGTTTTGATTTCTGTTGTTGATCTTCAATTTCCCATTTTGCAACATGAACATCCAGTGACTTTTTTGAGTTCAGAGGTCATTAAGTTAATATATGCCTTTTGCTGACGTATAAAATCTTTTGAAATATAATTACACAGGAAAATGTTAATTATTTAACAGCTCAACTTTAGAATGTAGGTCTGTGTTGATTAGTGAGTTAAATGAAGATCTTAAGTGACATAAATTTTTAATGTTAGTGCATAAATCTGGAAATTGTGAGCAGCATATGTTGTGAATGCTTTAAAGTGAAAATGTTGACTTCCCATCACTTTTGTTACATATGGCTTGTGTGCTAAAATAAATCTGAATACAATTTTTTTTTTAAATGCCATAAGCAAAGTCTCACTTTCTAATGTGATGTATACAGACTAAAAGGTGTCTAAAGACTAACACTGTAGTTCAGGAGTGTCAGAACATAGCTTGATATCAATGCCCAATATCAGTCATGCTGGTACTTGAGAGGCATGCAAAACAGACTGTGAGCCTCTCCAAATAGGGAGGGACAATCGGTGAGAAAATTGGCAGGAATATCATCCCTGGACTGCTATAGAATGTCTCTTTATTGCTGATACAGGGCAGGTAATGCTGGTGATCTGGGAGTTGTCGGTATGCCTGTCCACTCAATCACATAAGGTCTGGGACGATCAAGGGAATTGCAGTGAAACAGTGAGATTTGATGCTTTTACTCAAAAACGTTATGCTTGACAAGCTGTAACCTGACCACGATTTCACAAAACCTGGATACAAAGATTTAAAAAGTCATGGGGTGGAATCGTCCAGTCTTGTTGGCGGCAGGGGTCATGGCGGGTGGGGGTGGGGGGCGTGGGGGGGCGCGTGGAGGGTGGAGAGATGGGGACCATATGGTGAGAAGGCCAAAAATTGGTTTCACACCGTTGTGAAACCAGTTTGCAATCGTCCGCTCCACCCGTCAATCGCGGGCTGCGTTTCCTGCTGCCACACGTCGGGAACATAATTTCAATACTTTAGCATTTCATTGTAAGCCCTGCTCGCTGAGTCATCCCCCATTGTCAAATCTACCGCCCACGTCAGCATGACTTCAGAATGGTGTGCTTCACGAATGCCTTTAAAAACCTGGCAACCTGAACTTGGTGGGGGGAACTCGGAGGTGAGTGCACACAAACTTGCACAGTGATCGTGAGCATCACCCGTAGGTCATCAAGGAAGATGCGTCATGCATTGTGGGGGTGGGGGGGTGGTGGGGGGGTGGGTGGAGGTGGTCACAGGCAAGTTGCTTTTTCCTCGTTGGTTTTCAGTGTGGTGCTGGGGCGAGGGCTCCAGTGTGGGTGAGGCTGGGGGGCGCGGGGCAGCAGCATGACAGCACAGACAGCAGGAAGTACACAAGCACATGCTGGGGTATTTCGGGGGGAGTGAGGGATGCAGTTACGCATTTGGAAAAGCTTGTGAAATGTGAGGATTCTTCCGCAGCTGAGACCATTCAGCAGCATCTCCATTGAGATGTTTGGAGTCGGCCCGCTGAAGCTTTTCTGTCCACTCAAGCAACACAAAAGCATGAAAGTGCTACCAAATGCTCCAGAACTTTTCAACCCTTGGGCGCAGACTGCAAATTAATGTGCGTTTTAGGGGGCAGCACAACAATTGGCCGACTGGGCAAGTTGTACAATCACCTTGTGAAAGGTGACCATGGCGTAGTCACTGGTGGAGGCGCTTACAGCCCCTTGCAATGTCTTTACTAAGGTTTGCCTCATGGAACAGAAAAGAAGAAGAAAAGAGCGGCGGAGGTGCCTGGCTCAGCAAAGGGAGGAGCACCTCGCTCAAGATGAAGGGGCGGCAGGCAGCTGAAGATCCACAGGGAGCCATTGCTTTTAGGTGCCTTGCTAGACCCAAGGTCTATAGGTGGCGCTCGTCATTCTTACAGGTGGCCGAGAGCCAGTGTCACTGAAGACTGCGCATGTCTAGGGAACTGGTCGGTCACATATGCCACCTGTTGCAGTGTTTGACACCACAGGGACATGGGGGGAATTCACTGCCAGTGGCTGTGCAAGTCACCGCGGTGCTCACTTTTTATGCTAGGGCTCCTTCCAGGGGTCCACAGGTGATCTGTGCGGGATCTTGCAAGCCTCCACACACAAGTGTACCCAGGAGGTCACGGACACCATCTTTGTGAAGGCACAGAACTTTGTGCGTCTTTCCAGTAGGCGCTCGAGGGAGGAGTCTTTGAATTTGAGGGCAGTATGTTTCCTCCCTTTGGCAGCCATGACTTTCCAGAAGCTTTCGATCCCTTAGAGAGTGCCAGCTCTGGGCAGCGGTGCCCTTTAAATATGGTGCCCAGATTACTGAAGGCCTGAGGTGACAGGGGGGTGGGCGAATCAGAGGCAGCAATCCGGTGTGTTTCCCGTGAATGCATTATATTGAGGCAGGACATGCTGGGAAGGGGATGATATGCGTAAAAACCCGCCATTGCAGCTGGCAGGTAAAACGACTCTTAGAACCATAGAACCATAGAACCATAGAAAAATTACAACACAGAAGGAGGCCATTCATCCCATCTTGTCCATGCTAGCCCGAGGACACGCAGTTGCCCTTTCTAATCCCACCTTCCTGCACCTGACCCAAAGCCCTGCAGTTTACAGCACTTAAGGTGCAGATCCAGGTATTTTTTAAAAGAGTTTAAAGTTTCTGCCTCTACCACCAACTTGGGCAGCGAATTCCAGACACCCACTACTGTCGCGTAAAAAAGTTCTTCCTCATGTCTCCCCTACACCTTCTGCCACTTATCTTGAATCTATGTCCCCTGGTTCTAGAATTCTCCACCAAGGGAAACAATTTTATCCTATCCACTCTATCCATTCCTTTCATTATTTTGTACTCTTTTCCCGCCCATTACCACATTTCAGTGCAAATTTGGGATGAATCCGTCCATTAGAAAGTTCTAAAGCTACAAATTTTTTTCTGTTGACATTTGTAACGTTAGAATGTTTTGAGCACAATGCTATTTTTTTCTGTCCAAATGCACTGTATGACGTGAATTTTACCCTTGGTGGGCGCGTGTGATCAGCGGGCCCGCAACCAGTCGGGAAACAGGCCGCTGCCCGCGATCGGCCCCCCAACCGCGACTTCATGCTGGCTGGCCAATTAAGGCCCGCCCGGCGTGAAACGCGTCTTTCCAATGATCGGGAAGGGCCGCGTGAGGGCGGGAACCTGTCAGCCACCGGGTCCAATGGCGACCCGGCGGCTGGTTTAAAAACGGCACAGGCAGTTCCCTGAAGGCTGCCGGGGAAGATCATATTTTCTGTGTCCTGAAGACTGAAGTTATGGCCTCAAGTGCGGCTGGAGACGCCTGGTGGGAGGGCAGGTCGGATGGGCACTTGGTCCCCCCGATTTTCGGATGACTGCCTCGCGGTCCTCCCGGAGGAGGTGGCTGCCAGGAGGGACACCCTTCTCCCCAGAGATGGAGTGAGGAGGCCATTGCACCTGACAAAAAGCGCTTGGGAGAATGTGGCAGCCCAGGTCCAGCAGCCACGACACTGTGCGGTACACATGGGTGCAGTGCCGCAAAAGGTTTAACGACATGCTGCACTCGGGAGGGGAGTACCATGTTGGCATGGATCAGTGTGTTGAAGTGTTAAGGGTTGGCCTTCACCCCCCCACCCCCCAACCCGTGGAGCTCAGGAGTGTTAGAGTCTGAATGGCAACAGTGTGTACCATCTACAAGATGCACTGCAGAAACTCAACAAAATGGTGCACTTCACCAGAACTTTCTGAGCTCTGCTGCCGTCAGTCTTGATTACATGGATCCCCCAGGATCACCTTTATCTGAAACAAAAACAGAAATACCTGGAAAAACTCAGCAGGTCTGGCAGCATCGGCGGAGAAGAACAAAGCTGACGTTTCGAGTCCTCATGACTCTGTTGAAGGGTCATGAGGACTCGAAACGTCAGCTTTGTTCTTCTCCGCCGATGCTGCCAGACCTGCTGAGTTTTTCCAGGTATTTCTGTTTTTGTTTTGGATTTCCAGCATCCGCAGTTTTTTGTTTTTATCACCTTTATCTGAACCGTCAGTTCTGACCTTATGCACTGTATGGCCGATTCAGTTCAATCTTTTACTTTACAGCAACGGATACAGCAGCAGCTTCTATTTGTTTAACACCCACTCCCTGATCCAGGCTTCCTGGTTCCTTTTTTCAAGTGCCCCAATGCCTCCTTCTCCTCATGCACAGCCCAGTCACATAGGCCCATTTCACATCCCACTCCTGAGTCATTGGATTAATGATTTTTGCGCCCATACTAGACAGCATCTTCCAAACCCATGACCGCTACTATCTAAAAAGACAAGGGCAGCAAACACATGGGAACACCACCACCTGGAAGTCCTCATCCAAACCACTCACCAACCTGACTTGGAAATATATCGCTGTTCCCTCACAGCTGCTGGGTCAAAATCCTGGAACTCCCTCCCTAACAGCACTGTGGATGTATCTACACCACATGGACTGCAGCGGCTCAAGAAGGCAGTTTGCCACCACCTTCTCAAGGGCGACTGGGGATGGGCAATAAATGCTGGCCTAGCCAGCGACACCCACATCCAATAAATGAATAAAAGATTATCACCATTAGAATACGCACCAAAATCATTGATGTGTCAGTAATAAGTAATGTACCTCATAATGTCTGTTACTACAAATCACAATGGTGATTTAAATTTAATTTAAATTGCCAGCAATGAAAGATTATGTTCAGGGCTGAATGGTTAAGCTTGAGGCACTACATGCGTGCCCCACCCTTTCTATTGGGCCTAAGGTCTCAAGGACATCAGGCTGGTGTGGCATCAACAGTACAGGGGATCTGAGGCCAGGTTGGGTTGGGAGTTCAAAGGACACGTCGGGGGGAACAGCAGTAATCAAAGGAGCAAGGGGGAGTGGGGAGACAGAAAGCAGTGTACCATGTTCCTTAAATATGAGGTTGAGAGGAGCACAGTACTTAGCCAGTGAGCTACATGATAACAAAGGTAAGTGGAACTGCTGAGAAAAAAAAAACCTCAGGAATATTCTTTGAAAAAAACGCTGTTCCTACACGCAGGATTTTATGCTTTGTGGGCCTGCGCCCGACCTGAACAGTTGTGAAATAGCACGAGATGACGTTGGGCAAGCGCCCCGATGTCATGCCGCACGTGAACAATCTTCAGGTGGGTGGGCATGCACAGCAGTGGGAAGTGCGCCCGCTGACAATTAGGCAGGCCATTAAGCCTATTAAGGAAGCAATTGAAAGTGATTTTTTTGTGGCCCGTCCACTTTTACGGTTGGCGGAGGGGCCAATCTGCCAGGCGGCCTTTACAGTTTTGCTCAAACTTCGACCCAGGGCGGGATGACATTTCTGTTGGAGGAATAAAATAAAAAGAGATACCTGGGTACTGGTTTTTTATGAGGTATGCTTTCAGGTGCTTGATTGTGCTGCATGGACATACTTTGCAGCATTTTTGCTGTTTCATTTATCCTGTAGGGGTCTGCAGCTCCCTGGGGCAGTGGTCTGCCTTCAGGGAACTCACTGGAAGTGCTCACCAGCACCCTCATATACATCAGCACCCGCTCTCTTCCCACCCCCCGCCAACGGTGCTGAGCCTTTCTGAGCGTGCATTTCACGCTAGCTGGTTGAAATCGCGATCGGGGGCAGATCGCAGTCGGGGGCCCATTTCCTGTCCGCTCCCGGGCCCACCAATCGCGTCTGCCCAAAGAGCGAAAAGTTCAGGCCTATAGGTTGTACAACCCTAAAGGTTCCCGAATCCAGACTATGGTTCAGAACTCCTCTGAGGGGTTGTGGACCATGAGTCATGGAGAAGCTGGCCCAACTCGATGAAAATTGTGGAAGACTAGGAGATACCGATCCCCGCAATGGGGCTGGCCAGATTGGGAGTGCAGGCTTGCTACCTGCACTCTTATCCCATTCCGGCAAAAGATTTACCTGTATTGTGTTTCATATGCAGCATCAAGCTGCTTATTTAGATTTCTTCCAGAGAGACAAGTATTCAACAAAACTATATAGCTACTATTGAAAGTATGTATAAACATAGAATATATTATCAATGTAATGAAATGCTATTTTTAAAGCAATTCAGGTGACAAAAAAATTAAATACCCAACTTGTATTTTTATCAGATGCTATTACAGAGCGGAAAGTATAATAATGTTTCGAGGCTGACAGCCACAACAAGGTTTGGGGGGCCACAGATCTTCATTTCTCACATGGTTCAATTCATTATAAGAAGCTACAACTTGGTCACTGCACTGTAGCTGCTATAGTGAATCACTCGAAGCATGAAAGCAATAGAGTCAGCAGAAGTGAAGACAAAAAAGTGTCTCTGCAAACAGGCAGTGAATTTAAAATTGGAGCTGATCATTTGAAAATAAAACCAGACCATTTGTTTAACTCCTTAATGGTGGAATTAGACAGGTTCATAAATCTGGGTTCCTGTATATCGAATGTCTTGGTTGCCACAGGAGCAGTGAGCTATGTCTCCTTTCCAATGCACTTTGTAAATCTAGAATACAGTGCATGCCCAAGTTGCTATGAAGGGCTGTGCTAATTAGGCGAAAAAGTGATTTTTTTTCACTCTGTCTATGTTAGCTTAGCTATTTTCAAACACTTGACAAACTAATACACACTCTACTTAGCACTCATATGAGTAAAGCTCATGTTGCTAAGAATTAATGGGTGAATCAATGCTACTTCACATTTGGAATTGCAATCTTTGCTGCTTCACTAAGAGAGAATGGCACTGCATCATTGTAAATAAGCACAGCAGAAAAGGGAACCTAGCTCTCGTATAGATCATGATGTTAAGTGCCAAGATCTCAGTGCTGGCAGTACTAGTCCAAACTGATCTAATTCCCAAAACTAAGCTGGTGTTCTGAGCAGCTGTGAACTCATGCTGTAGTTCAGATTAGGTCTTGCCTTCTGTGCACATTCTCATTTTTTTGGATAGCTTTCACTGGGGATTGCTTTAATGTCATGTGTAACACTGGCATTTCACATCTGGGACCTAAGTTCAGTTGCAAGCAGGCCTTGGTTCCTTAGTATGAATTCTATATAAAATGAACTTGGTCAACATTAGCCCAGTTCCTCAAATATCTGGGTTAATAACACAAAATAGCCTTTTACTGTTGTTAAATTGTTGGTCTCATAACAATTACAGGATTGCTGGTCTGGGAAATGGAAAAATGCCATGCTATTACATGGGGGTGCTTATTTCAGGTTTAGGTGCATTGTTGGTGTTAAATAGAGGAACTTATATATTGTCTTATATTATATTATGTATTATATGAATTAATTGTAATATATTTAAACTGATGAGACTTAAATCAGGTAAGTATTCCATTCCTTGACAAGTGCAAAAACAACTCTTAGAACAAATACATATACATTTTTAATATCACTAAGAGATGGATTCTATTAATTAGCCTAGTGTGACAAGGCAGTGAGGCTGAAATCTAACTCACACTGTTCGAGACACAGCATTCAATTGTCCTCTCCAGTAATTTCAATGCAAAGGAAAATTAGGCAAGGTGTATGATGGGCAACCAATCCACTATTGTCCATTTTGCACCAATGCTAAAGTTAAATTTTATCTGCAAGGTTTAAAAAATGCAATTGATACAATCTTCAAAGGATTTATATGACAGTTAGAAGCAATCCCATACAATTTAATCCCATTTTTCATACTGGCCAATATGCTTTAGACACATCAATAATATGCAGTAAAGAGATCCTTCTGCATGGCAGATAAATTTATGCTATAAATGTGTAAACATAGAAAAAAAGATCAATAAAGTCTATGAAAGAAAATGAGCCTCAGCTTGGACAAACTAAAGTTCACCTAATTTGCGAAGTCAGGTATTAGGCCTGTTAACGCTATTTGAAATTATTCTTTAATATTTCAAAATTAATTATTCTGTTTATCAGGCAGATGATTAACTAGTGCACAATCACTCTTCTAACCATGATGTCCTCCAAGACATAAAGCCTCTTTAGTGAGCTTTCCTAAAGCTCTTTGTATTTGTAGTGGCTACATTTAGTTTGGTTGCATTAAGGTGAAGTGCTTCTTCCAAACTTGGTTTAGAAATAAATAGTCAGAAATGGCTCAAAACTTTTAGCATAGGTAGTTGGAGAAAACGTAAGTTTTGGATCTGGATCTTAGACAAAGTTTCAGTGCTCAGTAAAATGCACACCTTCTACATGTCATTTTCAAAACCACATTCATATTTAATGGTTTAAAAAGAGTAAAAATCTATCGACCATTCAAAAATAAAGCAAAGAACAGTTTAATTGTTCATGATTTTACTTGTTCTGTGGAAAAATTCCAATTATTCATCCATCAAATTTAGGAATTTTAAAGGATTTCCCACTGAAAGTTCTCCTTGAAAGTTTGTAAGTGTTCATAGACTTTTAACATGTTTATTGCACACAGATACCATATGACATAAGGAATTTGTAGTGTATTCCTATCTCTTGACAGTAATTTTAGTATAATGCTGGATATATAAGGGTCAGAAACACAACTGGGAATTCAATTTTGTGTGAATTGAAAGATTGTTTAGTTGTACTCTTTTCTTAGGTTTCTGTCAAAGTTGGCACCAGAAACATGATACAAGCCGGTATCTGGTATTTGAAGAGAAGTCCAATGATCATTAGAATGTTTCTTTATGACTATGGCAAAATTGGGCAGGATTTTTCAGTCGGTGTGCAGGGGAGGGGCCGACACACCGATGCGTAAACTGACGCATGATGACGTCAGGCGTACGTCCCGACATCATCGCGCAGTCCCACGATATTTCGTTTGACGGGCGTGTGCTGGAGTTGGCTGTGTGCCCGCCGATATGTAAACGGCCTATTAAGGCCATCAAGAAAGTAATTGATGCAGTTGTTAACGCTGCCAGTCCAAACTTAAGGTTGGCAGGCAGGCGAAAAGGCCAAGCGGCCTTGCGTTTTTTAGGAAACCTCATCCATGAGCGGGATGAGGTCTCCGAAAGCTTTTATTAAATAAATAAAAACATTTCCCTAAATATAAAAACATGTCCCATCTCATGTGACACAGTCACATGAGATGGGACATGTTTAAATAAATTTTGAAACTATTTATTTAATTATTTCAACATCAATTCAATCTCCCTGAGGCAGCTCCATGCCTCCGGGAGATTGAAGTGATCTTTCGTGTGCCTGGGTGAAAGAGCGCTGGCCCCAACTCTCCCTCCTCCCCCTACCCGCACAGGTAGCGCTGAGTGCCACGGCTTGTGTAAAATGGCAGCGCGCAGTCGATTGCGAGTAGCGATCAGCTCCGTGACCACCCCCACCTGCTCCCGCCAAGCCCACCCGCCGCCTGAAAAATTCAAGCCATTAGGTATTTTTGGTCTTGCTTTGGTTTGATGGCTGATGGCAACATCCAGCTGTTTTACATAGGAGCTCAGAGCTCATAGACACCTTTGGAGAAAGATCTTGAGCAGAGTAGAACTTGCACCTGCCTCATGCTGGACCCTGGCTTCAATTATTACCTCAGTCAGATACACTAGCATATCGGGGAGGAGAGTATGACACTGCAATGCTGTGCCAGAGTATAACTGGACCAGCAGTCCATTGGGGTAAACTTCAGCTGTTGCGCTATTGGTGATGCAATTGAATAGCCATTTAAATTTTAATTCCCCTTGGGAATTACAAACAAGTATTTCTTGCATCCAGTGCCACCAGGATGCTAATGATGTGGAATTTGTTGTATGATTTATTTCCTTTATTTGCTATCACAATGGTGCAGATTTTGGCATTGGTGGCAGGAATCGATCCCACATCATGATCCCATCTCTGTTGCCAGGCTGCCGGAAATGGGATTTTCCCAGTTGAAGGCCCCACTTTGTGCCAGAAACGGGTCTACAATCTCAATTGGCAAACCTGAGGCAGCGACTGAGGTGGGATGACCCCAAAGTTGGCCTGCTGAATGGCCCACCTCAGCTACCATTTTTTTCAAGAGTTTGGATGATCCCTTATAATTGCCAGCAACAGGTTTGAGCACCACTTGCTGGCACTTAAAAATGAGAGAGGGCCGATCAAAATCTACTCCTGCCCAAAATTTGGCCCTTCCATTGAATCCTCCCGCTGCCTCTAGCTCTTCCTTTACAGAACTCCCTCAATATTACCTGCCTCCAATGTCACCCTTAAGCCCCTAAAAATCCTTTAACTTAACTTTCAACAAGTTGCCTGGCCTTCTGTCCCACCTTTGTGGCCATTTCCATCTCTTCTCACGTGGCAGGGACAGGGAGGGTTTCCAAAACCCACCCATCCTGGTGAAAATCGTGCAAGGTCTGATCTTGGACCATACTATAACGATGGGTGGGCTTCCCGTTCTGCGCCCTTACCCGCACCCCACAAAATGGCCGGCAGTGAAAACAGAGGTGGGACTTCTGCCTTCATCACTCCGTGGTCATTTTTTTGCCCTCCCACCTCCATTTAGTTGTGTTTCAGGACCGCAAAATCCAGCCCAATATGGCTGCTCATATGCGGGTTTGGGTATGGTGCAGTTGACCCCACTTCCAACAGTATTTATGATAAGCAGAGAAAAAGGGATAAAATTAAGGTTGCCAACCTTGTGGGGTTGCCAGGAGTTAAAGATTAATCTGCTGGACACTGTCGCAAGCAACCCAGGAAAGAAAATTATTAAGGCATTAAAAAGATTGTCATTCTAACAGTGTTTGAACGTTTTCAGGTGAGAACGGTCACATTGAGTACAACGATTTTACAGTTACACCATGTAAAATTTGCTCTGGAAAGAACAATTGTTGCCTTAAAAGAGTTCATTAGAAGAAGCGGTAGGTGTCCACATTTCGGGCAGCATACTCTACCCATTGCTTGGAGGAATGACTGGAATGGGTGAAAGAGGTAGATCTATTTCGTGGAGGATGGCAATATGGTCTGATCGGTTTGCATAACAAAATACTTGGTGCATTGGGAAGGCTGCCAGAAAACCTGAAGTCAATGCCAAGGAGAATGGGAACATAGGAACAAGGGTAGGCTATTTTGCCCCTAGAGCCTGTTCCACCATTCAATAAGATCATGGATGATCCATGACCTAACTCCATATGCCTGCCTTTTTCCCATATCTCTTAATACCTTTGGCTGAGGAAAATCTACCTGTGTCAGTTTTAAACTTATCCAGCAAAAATTGGTGTTTGTGGAAGATAGTTCTAAACTTCTACTGCCCTTTGTGTGGAAGTGTTTCTTAATTTTACTCTTGACAAGTCAAGCTTGAGATATTTTGACTATATCCCCTAGTTCTAGACACACAAACTAGTAGAAGTAGTTTCTATCTAACGTATCTGTTCCCCATAATATCTTGAAAACTCAGTTCAAGTCAACTTAATCTTTTAAATTTCAGGGAATGCAATACTAGTTCGTTTAATCCATCCTCAGAGCTCAACCCCCTGCAGTCCAGATATTATTATAGTAAATCCATGCTGCTCTCCCTTCATGGCCAACATATCCTTCTTAGGATAAAAGCAAAATACTGTCGATGCTGGAAATCTGAAACAAAAACAGAAAATGGTGGAAAAACTCAGCAGGTCTGACAGCATCTATGGGGAGAGAAACAGTGTAGATGTTTCGAGTCCGTATGACCCTTCTTCAGAGCTGAAGAGAAGTAGGAAGGTGATGAAATTTATACAGTTTAAGGGGGAGGGGGGTGGTGGAGCAAGTGAGGATGGATAGAAGGTCAGAAATAGGTGAGGGCAAAAGGAAAGATTGACAAAGATGTCATGAACGGAAAGACAAAGGGAGTGTTAATGATAGTGGTAAGGGCTAAAATAGATGCTGATAACAGCAAAGGTAAGAAAGCAGAATGTGATAATACATTATCCTTCCTAGGATTTGGTGCCCAGAACTGCTTCCAGTACTCCAGGTATGGTCTAACCAGAGCTTTGTACATTTGAAGCATAACTTCTACCCCCTTGTATTCTATTCCTTTAGATATTAAGTCCAGCATTCCGTTCACATTTTTGATTATTTTCTGTATCTGTTCATAACATTTTAATGATCTACATATCTGGACCCAGGTCCATAGTGGATGATTTCACATTTGCCTATATTGAAATCAATTTGTTATAGTTTTCCCCATTCACTCAACCCATTAATATCTCTTTGTAAATGTATGAACATATGAATAAAGGAAGTAGGAAGCCTGCTCTGTCATTCACCTAGTTTCAATGTCTAATCAATTACATTGTTACGGTTTGTTAATATCAATTACATCAATAAAGTTAAGAGTAATAGGGTATTAATTGTCTTTGGGCACGTATAAATAGGGGATTGGCCCTGGAGAGGGAACACACGGTGTTTACCGGTGTATGCTAACGGCCTTCCGTGATCAATGGGCACCATGGGTTGGCTGGGGTGCATCGTCACCCCTGGAAACTATATTTTGCTTTAATTAGTGAAGTTTCCTTTCATGTTTTTGTTTTAGTTACAGTGTTTACCGTTTACTGTTTACCCACTCTCATTTATTGATTTTTGCTTGATTTATTGAGCTTTATTTATCTCAAAAAAGTATAAATAGGGGTTAGCTTGGACATTGGGTTGTGTGGGAGAAGATCCGTGAAACTGAACAAGTTGATAAACTCTCTCAATAAAGAAAAGCTCTGTCTTGGGGGTGGGGCCCACTTACTGATGCGTCAAATGACACAGGGATACGTCGGGCGTGCATCCCAACGTCACCCTGCGTTAGTTAGATTTTCAGTTCTGCGGGTACGCAGCCAAATCGGCTGTGCACCTGCCGAACTGTCAACAGCCTATTAAGGCCATTAAAAAACTAATTAACTTGATTGATGGACCTGCCGGTCCAGCCTTAATGTTGGCGGGGAGGCCGGGAGCCCTGGCGGGCCTTGGAAAAAGCATGAAACCTCATCCATGGGTGGGATGAGGTTTCATAAGGTCTTTTAAATGTTTATCAAATGTTTAAATAAAAGTTGAGGACATGTCCCATGTGACAGTGTCACATGAAGGGACATGTCAGGGAAATTTTTTTATCACCTTTCTTTCAACATTTTATTCGGAGCCCATCTCCCTGAGGCAGCACTTTGCCTCAGGGAGATCTGTGCGGTCTATCGTGCGCATGCACAAAAGAGTGCACTCCCGGCTGAGGGAGTCCCCCCCTTGACCGCACAGGGAGCACATAGCGCTTCCTGGCGGATGACACGCTGGGCGGGCCTTAATTGGCATGTAAAATGGCAGTGCCCCCCTCCGACCGGGGGCACCGATCAGAAGGCCGGCCACTGGCGTCCGCTCCTGTATTTCCCCCCGACAGGGGGAAAATGTTCCCCTGGGTTTCTGCTTCACCAACTGGCTTGGATACTGTTAGCAACTAGATCATGGCTGATCTTCTACCTCAACTCCATTTTTCTCATATCCGTTGATATCTTTTATATCTGGAAATCTATTGATCTCTGTCTTGAATACACTCCATGACTGAGCCTCCACAGCCCTCTAGAGTAGAGAATTGAGAATATGCTTTCATGTACACTGCTTAACTCTTTTTAAAACTCTGGTTAGTCCTCAGCTATTGAGTATTGCACTCAATTCTGGGCACCAAACTTCAGGAATTATGTCAAAGTCTTAGAGAGAATGCAGAGGTGATTTACTAAACTGACACAAGGGATTTGGAACTTCAGTTATGTGGCAAGATTAGAAGAACTGTTCTCCTTAGCCAGATAAGGTTAAGATGAGATTTGATGGAAGTGTTGAAAATCATGAATAGTTTTTATATAGTATATAAAGAGAAACTGCTTCCAATGGCGGGAAGAGTCAGTAACCAGAGGTCACAGAGTTAAGGTTAAGCAAAAGAGCCAGAGGTGACATGGGTGAACTTTTTTTTTTGCAGAATAAGTAGTTAAGTTCTGGGATGCTCAACCTGAAAGGGTGGAAGCAGACTCAATACTAACTTCAAAAGGGAATTGGATAAATAGTTAAAGGGTAAAAAGTTTACAGTGTTATGTGGAGGGGGCGGGACTGGATTAAGGGAGTGGGATTATTGGAATAGCTGTACAGGCAAAATGAGACAAGTGGCGTCCTTCGGTACTGTATCATTCCATCTTTGTGCCACCAGCAAATTTGGCGACATGGTTTGTATCTCATCATCTAAGTCATTCATCAATACAGGGAATAGTTGAGGCCATAACACAGATCCTTGTGGGACACCACTGGTCAATATCCTGCCAATTGGAATATTTGCCCATTATCCCTACTCTCTTTCCACTCAGCCATTTTCTTAACCTGATAAATAATTTGCCTTCATGGAGGAATCGGGCAGCAACTTTGCACAGAATTTGTGTAGAGCTTGGAACCCATCCTTCTAATGTGCCGGTGTGGCCAAAACCATTTGCACCATAGCGCACTCAACCATGATGCAGCATCGGATGGTCAATTTCTCAGCTTCCGTTGCAGCACCAGCAGAAGCCACAAAATGTCTGGATGTTGCCATGCAAGCTCAAATTGCTCTCATGCAAGCTCAACTTGCTGTCATGCAAACTCAAACTACTGCCATCATGTCTGCGCAGTGTTCAAAGAGGCTTTCAAGGTACACAGAAATCTTACAAGTTGCTCCAGCCACAGTGCATCTCCCATTTAAGGGGCGCAAGGTGGCTTTAACTGATGCTAGCCTTTTAGAATTTTGGGCCCCCTGTTGAGGGATGCAAAGGCTCGACAGCACAGTGAGTATTGGTTGCAAGCTGCAATCATTTAAATGGCAGGCAGAATGAAGTTGATATGTTGCCTGCAAGAGAACAATAGACATGGGTTAATCCCACAGTAGGACCTCTGTGCCCTATTTCAGGGGCTTTTGAAATTAGCCCCCTGAATCTCCAAGATGGCAGCCAAATCATCATTCCAAGCTGATGGGCATCATGATTTCTGTGCTTTACATATTTCTGATGGATGTTCATTGCATGCATGCAAACATTCTCAACAATGGTGTCCAGTGCTACTCTCACAACAGGTGAGCATGTGCACCACTGAAGCCATTTTGAATCTTTAAGGCCACCCGTCGCATCCAAAAAATGGACACTGCGCAACCGGCCATCTTATCATCATTTTGCCAATGGGACTTTTTAACTAACCTCTAGAAAGTGCATGCAAGTGATGAAAGTTAGATTATTCTCTGATTTCACCCTTCTTAACTTGGGAAAGTGGCAAATGGGCAGAGAGGAGTTAAATATGCCGCTCCATTTTGTTTTGTAGCAGGTCTAATCTGACTGCTTTCCCTTCGGCAGGAGACTTATTAATATGTGCTAATTGGGTCCTATCACATACATAGGACCTTGGTAACTGCCACTTTGCCTAGCTGCGCTGTTGTTTCTGGAGTTCTATGCTCTTGGTCAATATTTAATTCTGCTCTGACCTTAATTGCAGGTTGGTCTCCTCCTGTCCCATATTTTGGACTCCTCATAGAACGAAGCATGCAGCAAACCACAATATCTTAACGCGGATGGCTGTATTATAAAGCGCCCTCAATCTGTTAACTCGTTGCTTCAAAATGCAAATGTTATGCTCATTCAAGATCCTGGTGCATCTATATCAGTGCCCATTTTACATAAGCCACAGGAAATGATCACAGCATTCCTCCCATTATAAACCTTGAATACTACAGTATGACTACAACTTCAAATGTCAAAGTTAATTATCATTCCAAAAATAAAACTAACATTGCATTTCCACAATATCTGGCAAATAAGAGCACTCTAAATATAGAAGGTTAGAAGTAAATGGATTTGTTGTTCTGATATAATTCTGATTCAAACAGGCAGCAAAAATGCACGAAAATCATTCACATTATACAGTATTCGTGATTTTGATGTAACCATTTTTACATTTATTAGTGTTTCAAGGCTCAATACACTAAAAGTTGTCATAATGTTTCATTTTTAATACATTAGGGATGAAACGCTTAGTGCTTTTCCAAATGAAGGGTTTAACTTATTGTATAGTAAATGCATTATCAGCATGAAGGGGCTACTGAATTGATAACTTCATCATGTATTAAATAATCAACTTAGATGTTGCCAATGTTTGTGTTTAGGTGATCTACAAAAATTCTTATTTGAACAAATTACTGTAACTTGATGAATACTGAAGCCTTTCAGTTTCATTGTTAGACCTTAGTTCTCACTTTGAACTTGAGACACCTCAGATCCAAAGTGATCAAACTGTTGCATTCATTGTCTCCGAAGGTGGGAGATTCATTTATTAATAATAGGGAAACTCCCTCTTTTAAAATTAGGTACAGACCCTGACGCTGAAGTACGTGTTGGGGATACACCATTGGCCACTGTGCTCATTGCAGTATATTCTATTCACTTTTCCATCACATTTTGATGTAACTTTGCCACTGTAGGGTTGGGATACACAACAGTCTAGCTTATGGCTTTCAGCACCAAATTGTTGCCAATGTATTGTTATGTAGCGCACTGAGCATGGAAAACATTCCAAAATGCCTCACAGTGGTTGAAGAAAAAATAGGATCAGATAGGGATGAACAAAAATAAATAATCATATGTATTTGCTTTGTGAATTGCTTAATCACATTGTTTAGATATTGGTGAAACTCCAAGATTCCCTTCTAAATTTCCTTCTGTGAATTCAATTCTCATTCATTTTATATTTATAATGTCCACTTTTTCAACAAATGGCCCAGTATTCTATTCAGTATTGAATTTAAACTGCCAATTTGTCTAATTGCTCAGCCGGTCTAAATCTTTTTTTGCATCTTTTGCCTCTGCTGTTCTCTAAAAGAGTTGACAAGTCCACATTTAGTTTTAATATTGATATGGTTTTGATATAGATTGAAGCAAAAGACATTCAAGTGGTGACCCTTGGGGGCATGAGGGGCCATTGCAGGATCAGGGGGCATACCTTCCCATGGCGCATGAGGAAGACCTTTTGAGGAAGCATTCAAAAGGTTCTCCCATGCAGACAATTGTTCACAACATCTCTAAGGTCTTTGAAAAGCTGGCCTGACTCTATAATAATTACGGAAGACTAGGACATGGTTATCCCTGCAATGGAGCCAGCCATGTTGGGAGCACAGCGTGCGGGCTCATGACCTGAAACAGCTTGCACTATTAAAAGGCACTCCTGAAAATCGGAAACCCGGGAATGGGTTCCGGAACCCTGGGATCAGGCTCCGGCCGCCATTTTCATCCCTCCATAGAGTCTCCCTGACTCCATGAAAATCCAGCCTCTAGTCTTTTGTTAGTGTTTTTTAAGTGTCTGTTAGAAACATGTGTCCCCTAGGCAGATAATTTTGATTAAATGTTGAATATAATCATTTTAGCTGTTATACACAAATGGGTGGTGACACAAATTAGAATTACCCAAGTGCCTGCTTAATGTGAGCTAAAGTTGTGAAGAAATTTGAAAAATTATAATTATATAATATTATAAAGAGGAAGCAAAAACACTGGGGAGTATTATGAGAGTGGAAGTGGCTGGTTAAGATCACTTTGAATTCTTTTATCCTAATCTATTAGTCACTGTTAAGCAACTAAAAAGGCCCAGATAAATATTTTGATAGGAAGTACAGTTAGTTATTCACCACTTAAAAGATTATATCTATCAATCTATCTATGTTGTCCACATACAATAATTCAAGATGGCTTCATTAACTTTTATTACTTATGCAGATTAGTTCGTTTCCTCCCATGCATACTCCCTCCCCAGTTCTGCCTCTGAAAATGCACCAACACTTGCAAACACAGCTTTTCTGCTACTGAGCCAAGACTAGTTCAGAAATTACTGTTTGCTATTTTAACACGCAAATGTAGGGCATAGTGGAATGGCATTTGTTTACTATTTTAATGGAGGCATTATCTCATTTATCTTACAAATGGGTTATGTGTTAATATGTAATACAGCAAACAGCAGTTTCTAGATTAATTAGTGTAATTTAAAAAAAAAACTCCTTTGATTATTACTTTGCATGTATTTATAGTCTACATTTTTCCTATGTTGATTCTTTTGTTTAACATGACTGAAGAGTTATTTTGCACAAGAATATCTGCAGATATGAGGACTATCAATTTATCTGCCAGAGGACAAACTTGAAGTTAGATTTACAGCCCAAATGTAGCTAACATCAGCTGGAGTGTGTTGAGCTGAATTCTGGATTGAGAGGATAACTCTTGGTGTAGGGAGGCAAGCTTATTTGGCTTTTGTGCTGCTATAGAGCCATTTATCCAGTGAAAGTCACATTTTAGAGCATTAGGCAATTTCCCACCCCCCACATATCTGAAATACTGAGCCTGAAATGGACAAATCTCATATAACTCTTGGAATGAAAAGAAATTTACCCTATAGTTGTAGATCAGTGGAACAAACTTATTGAAAGTAATTAATACTGCATGAATTAGCACTTTGAAAAAGTTGTACGAAAAGCTGAGTAGGCACAGGATTGAGGATTGTAAATATGGAGCTAATTTTACAAGCCAGTTCTGCCAATGGGTTATCGCTACATTTTTTATAGCCGGGATAGATTTAAGAGTTCATGGTGTCAGCAAGAGCCTACCTGCCGACATTGCACTTCACAGATTCATCCATGCTCTGTCCACAATTTTTTGACCAGTCTGAAAATCATGGGCAGCGCAATCCCAAATTTCCAATCTGTTTAGACCAAAATCCTCATCTGCAGTACGGACTTATAAAATGGTCTCTTGTAAGCATCATCACAGATAATCTGATGATTCCTGAGATTCTGGAGCCATTGAAATGGTTCAGTAAGAAAGCCAACTGATTTGTGATCTATTAAAATTAGGATGCAAGATTTGGAGATTACTTGATTTACCTAACCAGGGAGAAACCTTGCTAAACTTTCTTCCAAATGAATTGTCAGCTAGAATCCATAACAACACTTCATCTATGGAGGGATAGACTTGCTAAGGTGGATAACCTTTTATCATTCCATGCACTAGCTCACAAAATAATGTGGCATACATACCCAGGAGAAGTAGTGTACCACTCTACTGAAATTACAGCTGTACAATGCTCTGGTCAGACCTTGCTGCCACAATCTCAAAGAGATATACAAGTGTGGAAAGAGTGCCAAGTGTCCAGGAGAATGCCCAATGAGCAAAAAAGCTCAATCTCATTGAACTAGGGAAAAAGGACCTTGTTGAAGTATGTAAAATACTTGGTAACAAATATCTTGAAAGTAACTTTAAAATAAAGCAGAATAAGAGAACAAGAGGGCGTAAACAAACTGAGGCAAGATGCCTGGAACAAATATCAACAGGAACTTACACAAAGGGCGATAGATGTATGGAGTACTCTGAAAGGTAGTTAGCAGAGACTCAGACATTAAAGCATTCAAAACACAGCTGGATAAAAGGCTGGAAAATCTTGATTAACAAAGAGATGTGCTATGGTTTGCCAAATGGTCTCATTCATAATGGACACTTTTTTATGCTAAGCGCTGTGCTTACAAAAGCTTTATTTTTTTTAATATCATTAAAAACAGAATTGGCAAATGCAAATAAATCTCCCCTGATTAACATAAAATTGCCTACAGGAGCAGTAGGTAAGTCATTACCCTTCCTGTGTTGGCACATCAGGAAATGTCCTCCTGAATAGATGCCTTCTGCAGTCATGTGGAAATTGGAAGTTCCGTATGCCAAGTATGTCAAAACATTGTATGGAATCAATCAATGAAAAGTGAGGACTTTGAATGTTATGCATGCGTAGGTGCTGCTACAGATCAGTCAAGATTTATCGGAGGAGGAGCATAGGTGAGAGCAGTGAGGAATGATTTATATCTGAACAGTATCTTAAGTTAAAACAGCCTTATTGTTGGGATGTGGTGGGCTCCTGTAAAACTTTCAAATGTATAAAATATATTATTTCACAAGTTATGTTTCAGTGGAGAAAAAGCCCATCACTTTCACAATGTTTCACCAAACGATATCGTGGGTTCACACTTAGCAATTCAAAAAGCTCAGCCTTGTTTACATTTGTAATTATTATTGTATTGAAGCCAGCCAGCTGCAAAATGAATTGTCAAAAACACTTCATAGTATTTCTTTTTCAACCTGAATTATGCTGAGCTATTTTTCAAATTGGGATTTCTAAAATGAATGGGGCTGAAATTGGGTAATGCAACCTGCTGACCTGAGCTGAGCAAGGGATTGATCCTTGGGTCAGAGCAGATAGGCCCAGCATGCACTTTATCTTAGGGCCTCAGGCCTCCTTTAAATTCAATGGGCCAGCTGCAGATGAATGCTGCAATTTCCTTGGCAGCGCACTGGCAAATCTGATGTAAATTTTAGGTCACTCTGTCGCTAGCAGCAACTGTCAGGAAAGTCCTGGGAAGAGAATGTTTGGTAATCCAGAGGGGAAGGTTAATCCAGAGGGAGGGAGGGACATAATCAAGATGCAGGAAAGATCAGGAAGGGTAAATGACGGGTGTTAATAGTGTATTAATTATATTGTTAATATTGTTAAGATGCACAAGTAAAGGACATTGTTTAATTAAGTACTTTGATCACATAAATAGGGGACATCTGGGACACTGGGGGTTGGAAGGAGAGGTATGAGGCTGAACAGTCAATAAACTCTCTCTGTGTCTTGCTTTTGACTTCATCAACCATCTTGGGAAGGGCTGAGGTGACTGGGAATGGGCTAACAACAGTCCTCAGGATTATTTTTCTCATGCTCCTCCAGGTTCCACATTCAGGTATCTCTTGGTGGGCCCTTTATGGATCGCTAGTTAGGCCATATATAGACCCTGTAGAATCCAGCACCGGCTGTATTTAGCACAGCCCAATTTTGGGAAGGAGCCTTGAAACAGGTGCTCTATCTGGATATGCAAAGGGATAAATGCATGTTTTAGGTGCAGGTCCTGGATGCCTATACTTCAGACCTCATCAACGTGATGGACAGCACACTTCCAACAAGGAACGTATACGCACACATTGTCTGCTATACTAGAAGCTTAGACATCCATGTTACATCTGTAAAATGTGCATGACATCAACAAATATCTAGGCCATTATGTTGATTATGGATGCCTTCACAAGATATGTCATGCTTCCTTGACAGCGTCTCTTAAACATGTGAGCACACTACCTAGAATGACAAGGGCAATTGGTCAGGGAACTCAAACACCTCCAAATTACATCCTTGACTTGAATATATATTGAGATTCCTTCATCACCACTGGGTCAAAATCTTGGAACTCCCTGCCTAGCAGCATTATGGGAACACCTGCAGCAGTTCAAGAAGGTGACTCACCACCACTTTCTCACAGGCAGTTAGAGATGGAAAATAAAGACTGCCTTGCTAGTGACGCCCACATCCAGATGAATAAATTTTAAAAGGTCCACTTGGGAATCAGGTGACAATTTTTTTGCATTTTATGATGAAGCATTTCCACTCTAAATGTTATCTTGTCATTTTTCTTTCTAGATGCATATTCCTAGCATCCTTTAATTTTATGCTTTCAAATGCTGATTCTATGCCAGATGTTCTCTGCAGTATTGCTATCATGTACTTTTGTTTATTTTTTGAAGTAGATAGCAATATGCTGCTAATTGGATTTACTCTTTTAGTTTTTATCTACCCCACATAAACAACAAAGGGAATGCACTCTCTTGAAGTCTTTGCTGCACACAAACTGTCCTATCTTCCATGCACAGCAACAACCCATCTACCCAACCCTTCAAGCACCACCAGCCCTGCATGTGGTGGAGTCTGCAATTGCGCATTGGACTTAACAGCCATCTGAGAACCCATCGAACCAGAGTGGAAGCAAACCTCAATCCCGAGAGGCTGCCTAAGAGATAGTATTCCCTGAAAGCAAAATTATGCCACAGGCAAAATCTTTTAATGACCACAAACACTGTCTTCACAAGTCACAATGACAGACAAAGGATTTGTAACATAAAATGACGCATAGATAGGTAAAAGTATTCAGCATTATGACATGACAAATGGTGGCATTGGTGCAGCAATCCTTACTTCTGAAAATTTGCCTCAGTTTGACTCAATTTTCACAGGGACCTTGTGGAATTCTAACAGCAATAACTGGGTGAAAGGAAATCGTTTTCACCCAGCAATGTCGATTCATCATTTAATATTCATTTAGATTTAATAAATATAGACAATTTTTCAAATTGAATAAGCAATTAGATTAAAGTGACAATTGAAGATATCAATGGTATCATGATTCATTCAAATACAAAGTATGCAGATTTCTTTCACAAAATAACACAGTATATGAGTAACTTAATGCATAACGTATGGCAAATACCGCTTGCTTGGCAACTTTAGGCCTATGGTTCACAAAGCTCTTCACCACTGGGGTTTCCCTCGTGTCGTTTCTGAGTTTGTTGTCAACTAATTGATAGAGATTGATTGCTACGTTTAGACAACTCCTCCATTATCATTATTTCATGTGACTACCAGTTGGTAGAAGGTGAAAAAGATAGAGCTTGGTATTTTTCTCATCTGGCAATTCCTATGCCCCTAAGAAAACACAATTGCAAATCCTTTTGTAAATAGTTTTAAAATTGCCCAAACCAGTGAAATTTGACTAGGGAGAGATGGATACTATACCCAATAATATTTTGCCTTCGCAGCAAATGCATGAAAATCTCGTCAGCAGATTGGGAAAATGTTAAACGTAAAGACAGTTCACACTCACAGGATATATTACCACAGGTTAGAGTGTCACAGATTATAGAATCTATCAGATAAATGAGTACTGCCACTTTACAACATATTAACTGCTCATGGTTGGAAAATGGCAAATAATTGGCTGATGAACAATGGATAGCAGCTGTGCACTCATGTCATTCTGGGATTATTTACAAAGATAGGCTGATGTCATATTATGAAGTAACAGTTGATTTTACTAAATTTTGTTTCACATTAGGAATATGCATGCAACAGAGTTTCATTTTAGCAGCAGCAGTTATTTATAAATGTAAAGTTTATAATTTCAGTTTGTTGATTTGTATTTGAATAAAGTAACATGCATTCAGTCATGCATGGTGACCTCACCATTTTATAGTGCTTTTTTTTAAAAGAATTCAGGAAAGGAAGCAAACATAGATGTTGGAATGTGGGAAACTCTATTCTGAAACCATGTCCAACCCACTTAATCTGGGCTGTAATTTCTTGGCAAGACTTGAATCCTGAGCTTCACATTTCAGCTCAAGTTCTCTGTAAAATAATCATTCTTAAATGTTTCCCAGCTATCACTGGATCATTGGTAAGTCACACAGGACCTGAATAGCAAGTCTTTCAGCAACACACTTACAAATGTTTTCCAAATCACGAGAGATAGATTTCCTGTGAAAAAATAACAATCTTGTTCAGCAATGAGGGAAGTTTTCCCACATGATGGCACTTCCTGTCATCTGTGCTCCATGAGTTAAATTCTATTTTTGGCAGTTATAGTTCTGCTTCCAGTTACCGCAGTAAGCATTTTAATGTCAAAGTCAATCCAAATATAACAATAGCAAGCATTTTATTTAACGGATATTCAGCCCAGTTTTGTTGAAAAACACAAACACTGAAACTAGGAAGGTCTGAGAATGGGTCATACGTTACTTTGTTCGGTAGTACGGCCGACCTCTTTCACCAAGATTTTGATGACCTATTTTGTTACGTGGCTCAATCAATTTTGGTTGACAACATTCATGTGAAGCATCTTGGGACATTTTAACATGCTAAAGTTGCTATATAAATGCAAGTTGTCGTTGTTCTAGTAGATCACAAGTGGTCCTAGGACATTACAGGCGAAATTTTACGGCCCTTCCCACCAGCGTGATTTTTTTGGTCCTGCCGAAGTCAATGGGCTTTTGAATGGCATGCCGCATTTTACAGCCCCGCCCCCACCACAACAGGGCCGTAAAATTCTGCGATCTGAGAAACACCCTCCCTAACAAGACTGTGTGTTTATCTACACCACAAGGACTTCAATATTCAGGAAGGCAGCTCATCACCTCTCAAGGGAATTTAGGAGTAGGTGTTAAATACTGCTGGCCTTGCCAGAGATGCCCACATCCCATGAAAGAATAACCAAAAAAATCATTCTGCCTTAATCATAGCTTTAACATACAGGAACAGATTACGTAATGTGTTAAAGCTTAGTTCAACGTACTCATACCTCCTAGAATGTTTAAACTAGTAGTAAGTCACATGACTTTAACTCTTGAAGGCTGTTGTGAGAGGTGAAGTAACATTGGTGCCATTGAAGTTTATTAATATGGATTATTATTTTAGCTAAGTAGAGCAGCTACTGTATGCTCTTCACGAGGTTTGGTCACATTTAGAAGAGCAATATGCCTTCATTGTTTTATTAAAGTGAAATTCATGGTATTTTCTTATCAGGGCGCTGTTTCATTTAATAACTTTTATATATTTTCCTAATTAGCAAATTGACTTCTGAACTCAGCTGATCACTCTACCCTGTCTCTACAATAGTATGAATGACTGAGGTGATAAAACCCCTTTGGTGCCTTGGTTGGAAAATTGGATTGTGCAGCTGCAGGTAAGCAAGAAAGTAGAATGGCAGTTTGTACTATTGCGGCCTTAGTATGACAACAACTCTTCTCTTTTGGTTCGAATTTATTTTAAAATCCTGTTGCACTTATATATTTTAATTTGGTAAATTGATGGTGGCAATGAACAATATTTCACCAATGTCAAAATAAGGTCAAGAGTTCCTATAATGACAAGCCCAAAAGGGTCCTGACGTATCAACTGATTGTAGTTAAAGATGGTCTTAAGGCAACATTTGTGAGCAACATTTGCAAAGCATCATTTAAAATTGTCTGGGTGACTAACCCACTGAACTCCCGCTCCTACCCGTAATCTTTCATTTTAACCTGCTCTTCTGAACAAGTGGAAGGACACCTGCCAGAAATCAGTGGGAAGCTTCCATAAATGTGCAGATTGAGCTACAATGACATTACCAGGGTCTGACTCCTATTTCAATTAACAGCCTGAGTGGGAAAATTGTTGTGGCTTTGCTGCCGGCTGAAACAAGCACAAAAACAAATGTGGAGCCAGAAGAGACACAAAGGGATAAATGACCCTCCGTGGAAGTTTTGCCTTAAGATTCACTCCTTTGGATCACAAGGCCCCTTTAAAAGAAAACCCGGCCCACAACTCAACCAGATGACTTAACCTCCTGCCACCTGATCTTCTGCTCCTGCCTAAAACCACCTGCCACACCCTGCCGGTTTTGAGTAAGGAACTGATTGGAGGAATGCAGATGAGGGATGAGGTCTGTGAATTAACATTGACTGGGTCCCACACTGCAGGTCCACCATAGCTCCACCAGCACCACCAGCCCCACCCACAGTCCCCATCTCCCAGCATCCTCCAATACTCTCACCCTGCCTGGTTCTCATCTTAAGCTAAGATCGGATTTTTAAACATGATTTGATTGAAAAAAGCTACATCAGAATTAGTCTGGATTACATGATACTGTTAATTGTAATTAATATGCTAATGGTTCTTTTCATAGAGCATATAACGCTTTTAATAGTGAGTTTAACATAGCATAACACATAAACACAACATATACCATATAAGCCGCTACATTTTCTTTACACTCCAAATTTACATTTAAAAAAATGACCTGAGCTAAATATGACTATAGACCTTTTAAAAGCAGGTTAATGGACAGGAAATTGAACCACAGATTCAGAATTGCTTCTATAAGTGATCTCATTACACTTTGGAACAACAACTTGTATTCATATAAATCCATTAATGCAGAAAACATTCAGGGAACAGTTTTATGGACAGTTTGACAGTGCTAAGGTGATCAGTAACATGACATGCAGATTGCTGATCTAGAAAGCAATCTACAGTAAACCGTGTGCCAGAAATGGAAATGACATCACATGTGTAGGAAGTCTATTGAGCTCCAGGACACCAACTATCCTCTAATCTATTCCAGTTTGTATTCAATCAAAATGTTCAAGTAAGCCATTTCATACTCAATCTCAACTTTGATTGAGTCCGAGGAAGCATATTCTGTGTACAACATATGATTGACTTGTGCCAATATTCTAGTTCTATTCATTCCATACAATAGTATAAAATGCTCAAGCTGAAACAAAGGACAATAATTAGGATCATCTGGCTAATAAGTCATTATGAAACTCTATTCTTCAGTAACCGAAATGTAATTGTTATAACAAATAAACATTTGCAAAGCCACAGAAAAAGGAAGTCAGGACCCAAAAGTATAATTAATAATCATCTTAGTGGTTTCTTAACTGTTTGGAGCATGAAGCAGCAGGAGACAAATCAAAGTAAAAGTTACATGATGAAAAGTGTTTGTTGCAAAGGTCAGTTCCTTGCTTGATAAACTCTGTGAAAAAGCCTGGGAAAATACTGATCGCACATACAGCCAACATATTTAAAGCCAATAACCTCCCTGTTTCTTTAAACACAAATCTAAAAGTACCACTGGATCCTGTCAAACAAAGACAGCAAATGCACAACAGCTGCTGGGTAAATGGAGCTGAGCGATAATGCTTTCCTATGGCTGGATAACTGTTGAAGAGGTGGAGTTCCCTGCCAAGGGCCAAAGTAGAGATGGGGTGGTTTTCTGAACTCTAATGTGACTTTCTGGCATAAAACTCAAATGTGAACTCTTTTGTATATCCTTTCTGTCAGAGCACCTTATGTTCCTCAAAAAAGAAGCATATAGTATAATTAGCTAAACAATTACAGTTCACTAAAATGTTGTATTAATTTTTCATAATGTCAGGAAACTGTTTACTGATGTGCAAGCTGTCACTGCACTTATAATTGTTAACCCATTTTGTGTGAGAAATGTGTTCTCTCTGACGCCAAACACTTAGCATTGTTTCATTAGCATTATAAGCTCTTAGTTGAAGAACAGTTAACAACTTAGTATTTATAATCCTACCTTCAATATAAATCTAGTATAAAGACTCTCAATTCTTGAAGCAAAATTAAAAACCAGTTACTGAAGCAAAAAATATTGTTGTTTACTTCTGAGTATAATACATTGCTGATTAAATTTTATTGCAGTTCTCAACTGGCTCACTGTCGATAGTTGAGTAGAACAATGCATATTATCTGCTATTGGACCAAGGTATGGGTCTGTCATGAATAGTTACCATGACGGGAACCAGGAGAACTCTTTATGAATTACATTAGTATATGCCCCTGGTGTAAATTTCAATCCTTACACGAGGCAGAATTACACGTTGGTTTGGTATTGTGGTATATATTAGTTGGATATCAACTCGCAAGTGAGTACAGAGTCTGGGAGCTGGCTGATGTCAGGAAACCTGGAAGAATGGATTTCCTGAAGGCCCTGTTGAGCTTAATGATAAGATTTGATTCGTTTTACATCTTCATTTCCTGGATGCAGCCAGCCAGGTTGAGAGGCTAACAGATTAGGGGCAGTAGGCATTTGGCTCCAGGCCACTGCCAGGGAGCAGAGGGACGTTGGGAAATATCAGGGAGCTGGATGGGGAAGAAATATTGGAGTCTGGAGCTGGGGAGATTGAGCAAGGTGTGGTGAGGGTTTGGGCAGGTGTAGGGAGGTTGGAGATTGGAGCTGGAAAAATTCAGAGAGGTTGGGGTGGGGGAATAAGATTGGAGTCTGGGGCGAGGGATGATTAGGGAGGCTGATGGAGAGGGAGATAAATTGGAGTCAGGGGTTGGTGAAGGTTGGAGAGGCAAGGTCAGGAGGAAGATCAGGGTCTGAAGCCCAACGACCAGGACGGTGGCAATGCAGGGATGAAAAGTCCAAGTCTAGATTCAGGGAATTTTTTTTTTTACTCCTTCATGGGACTTGGGTGTTGATGGCAACTCCAGAATTTGTTGCCCATCCCTAATTGCACTTGAGAAGGTGGTGATGAGCTGCCTTCTTGAACCGCTGCAGTCCATGTGGCATAGTTACACCCACAGTGCTGCTGGGAAGGGAGTTCCAGGATTTTGACCCCACGACAGTGAAGGAATGGTTCCTCCAATAATTCCAAGTCTGGATGATGTGTGGCTTGGAGGGGAACTTACAGGCGGTGGTATTCCCATGCTGCTACCCTTGTCCTAGGTGATAGAGGTCACGGGTTTGGAAGATTGCTGCTCTGGTTGCTGCCTTGGTGAGTTCCTGCAGTGCATCTTGTAGATGGTACACACTGCTTGCACTGTGCATTGCTGGTGGAGGGAGTGAATGCTTAAGTTGCTGGATGGGGTGCCGATCAAGCAGGTTGCTTTGTCCTGGATGGTGTTGAGCTTCTTGAGTGTTGTTGGAGTTGTACTCATCAATCAAGTGGAGAATATTCCATCACACACCTGACTTGTAGGCGGTGGACAGGTTTGGGGAGTTAGGAGGAGGCAGTGGCATAGTGGTATTGTCACTGGACTAGAAATCCAGAGGGCCAGGGTAATGCTCCAGCAGATCCGTGTTCAAATCCTACAACAGCAGATGGTGGAATTTGAATCCAATAAAAATCTGGAATTAAAAGTCTAATTGATGGCCATGAAACCATTGTCGATTGTTATAAAAACCATCTCATTCACTAATGCTCTTTAGGTGCCAGGCAATGACCATCTCTAACAAGAGAGAATCCAAACATCACCTCTTGACATTCAATGGCATTACCATCACTGAATCCCCCATTATCAACACCCTGAGGGTTACCACTGACCAGAATCTTATCTGTACTTGCCATATAAATACTGTGGCTACAAGAGCAGGTCAGAGGCTAGGAATCCTGTGGTGTGTAACTCATGTCCTGATTCCCCAATGCCTGTCCACCATCTACAAGGCACAAGTCAGGAGTGTGATGGAATACGCTCCACTTACCTGGATGAGTGCAGCTCCAACAACACTCAAGAAGCTTGACACCATCCAAATACAGCCCGCTTGATTGGCGCCCCAACCACAAACATTCACTCTCCACCACCAACACACATTGGAAGCAGTGTGTACCATCTACAAGATACACTGCAGGAACTCACCAAGGCTCCTCAGACAGCACCTTCCAAATCCATGAGCACTACCATCTCGAAGGACAAGAGCAGCAGATGCATGGGAACACCACCACCTTCAACTTCCCTCCAACCCACTCACCATCCTGATTTTGAAATATATCACCATTCCTTTACTGTTGCTGGGTTCAAATCCTCAAACCCCCTCCCGAACAGCACTCTGGGTGTATCTACACCACATGGACTGCAACGGTTCAAGAAGGCAGCTCACCACCACCTTCACAAAGGCAATTAGGGATGGATAATCAATGCTGGCCTCACCAGCGACACCCACATCCCATAAATGTATAAACAAAAGGTGATTTACTCACCACAGAACTCCCAGCCTCTGACCTGTTCTTGTAGCTATAGTATTTTATGGCTGTTTTGGTTCAGTTTCAGCTCAATGGTAACCTGTCGGATGTTGATAGTGGAGGATTCAGTGATGGGAATCCATTGAATGTGAAGGGGAGGTGGATAGATTCTCTCTTGCTGGAGACAGTCATTGCCTGGCATTTGTGTGGTGCGAATGTCACTTGCCTCTTACAGCCTAAGCCTGAATGCTGTCCAGGTCTTGCTGCATATTGGCATGGACTACTTCAGTATCTGAAGAATTGTGCATGGCACTGAACGTTGTGAACATTCCTACTTCTGACCTTATGATGGAGGGAACGTCATTAATGAAGTAGCTGAAGATGGTTGGGCCAAGGACACTCCCCTGAAGAACTCCTGCAGCAATGTCCTGTGCATCAGATGATTGACCTCCATTAGTTGCAACCACAACCATTTTCCTTTGTGCTAGGTATGACTCCAGCCAGTGGAGAGTTTTTCCCCTGATTCCTGTTCACGTCAATTTGGCAGGCTCCTTGATGTCACACTTAATCAAAGGCTGCCTAGATGTCAAGGGCAGTCATTCCCACCTCCCTTCTGCTACAACCCTTTTGTCTATTGTAGGACCAAGGCTGTTAGGAGGTCAGGAACCAAGTGGGCTCAGCGGAACCAAAACTGAGCATCAGTGAACAAATTTTTGCTGTGTGGGTGCCGCTTGATGTTAACAACACCTTCCATTGCTTTGCTGATAATCAAGAGGAGGCTGATTGGGTAATAGTTGGCCACTTTGGATTTGTTCTGCTTTTCGTGGAAAGGACATACCTGGGTAATTTTCCACATTGTTGGGTAGATGCTAGTGCTGTAGCTGTACTGGAACAACTTGGCTGGGAATGCAGCTAGTTCTGGAGCACAAGTCTTCGGTACTTTTGCCAGGATGTTGTCAGATCCCATAGCCTTTGTAGTATCCAGTCCCTTCAGTCATTTCTTGATATCATGTGGAGTAAATCGAATTGGCGGAAGATTGGGATCTGTGATGCTGGCAATCTCAGGAGGCTGTCAAGATGGATCATCCATTTGGATCATCCATTCAACACTGACTAAAGATGGTTACAAATGCTTCTACCTCATCTCTTGCATTGATGTACTGGGTTCCCTGTCATTGAGGATGGGGATATTTGTTGAGCATCCTCCTCCTGTTAGTTGTTTAATTGTGCATCAGCATTCATGACTGGATGTGGCAGGACTGGAAAACTTTGATCTGATCTGTTGAATTGCTTAGCTCTGTCTAGCCCATGCTGTTTAATTCCACTTTTTGGCATGCAAGTAGTCTTGTGTTGTAACTTCACTGGTGAACACCCCATTTTTAGGTATGCCACATAGTGCTGCTGGCATCCCCTCCTGCACTCATCACTGAACCAGGGTTGATCCCTTGGCTTGATGTTAATGGTATAGTGAGGCATATGCCAGGCCAAGAGGTTACAAATTGGGGTTGAATACAGTTATGCTGTTGCTGATGGCCCACAGCACATCATGGATGCCCAATTTTGAGCTGCTAGATCTGTCCTGAATCTATTCCATTTAGTACAGTGGTAGTGACACACAATACAATGGAGGGTATCTTCAGTGTGAAGATGGGACTTCAGGGGTTAAAATGATCTGATTGTGCTTGATCTGGGGCTTCATCTTCACAAGGACTGTGTGATCATCACTCCTTTCATGGCCAGATACATCTGTGACAGGTAGAGTGGTGAGGACAGAGTCCAATAGGTTTTTACCTTTTGCTGGTTCCCTCACTACCTGCCGCAGGCCCAGTCTGGCAGATGTGCCCTTCATGACTCAGCCAGCTTGGTCAGTAGTGGTCCTACGGAGACACTCTTGGTGTTGGACACTGAAGTCCCTCAACCAGAGTACATTTTTTGCCCGCTCTACCCTCAGTACTTCCTCCAAGTGATGTTCAACATGGAGGATTACTGATTCATCAGCTAAGAAGGGGAGGGGGAGAATTTTCCTTCCCCATGTTTAACCTGGTGCTAGGGCAACTCCTCTTGACTGTATGCCATTGTGCCACCACCTATGGTGGTCTATCCAAATCAGCACACAGAAGCATTTTTAACCATGCAATTAACCTACTCATCATTGGATCAAGATTGCTTCTGACCTCTTCCATGTCAATGGCAATGATCTCTTGGGTGTCACTGATTATTTTTCTAAGTATCCTCTTATCCATCAATTTCACAATACATCAAGCATTACTCTACTCTAAATGCTATTTTCAGTTCAGATCATAGTCTGAAACCATGGGAGACTGAGAGGCCTCTGTGGGGTGGGAGCTGATGTCTTGGAGGAAGATCAGTGTCCAAAGCCAGGGAAGATTGAGGAGGCCTAGGGTGGCTATGAGGCAGCTGGAAGAGGAAGGATTGATTTCAAAGCTGCAGAGCATCAGGGAGGGCAGGTCATTGGTGGGAAATCTGAATCTGGAGCTGGGGAAGACTGGGGAGATGGGATGGAGAATGGGCATGGATGTAAAGATCAGAGCCCAGAGCCGAGCAACATCAGGGAGGCTGGAGTTGGGGGAAATCGAAGGCCAGAGGAAGATCACAGACCTCATGGAGGAGATTGGAAGGTTTGGATGTGTGTCCAATCATGAGGATTTGGTGAAGCAGATATACTGAATACAGCAGGTAAGTGGAAAAGGTGCTTAGCTCCTGGATTCATAAGTCTTTACCTCCCTTTAACTTGGAAAACCTGATTAGTTAGGGGGAAATGAAAATGATGTTTAAATATGAGGCATGCAGCCTCATCATTATATTTAAATTGCCATCTCACCCCCTGTTGTTTCCCTCCACCCCCTGTAGTGCTTTCTTTAAAACTGGTTAAAACCTGATGTAGGCAGGGTGGAGTTGGGATTCAGATTTTTAGCATTCTATAATCCCAGGGGTTAAAATTATCTGATTGTGCTTGATCTGGGCAACAAAACAAACAAATAAGCAATTAAATCGACAGCTTGGTTTGGAAAAAGCAGCTAAAACCTGCAATAGGTATGATCAAATCTTGATGAATACACAACTAGTGTGTCAAGATTTATTTAAGCTTGGATCAAGATTTAACTTGGATGACGATTCCTATTAAGATAAAAAATAGTTAGTTTGAGAACGTTGCTCCTTTTCATTTTCAAGTTTATCTTCCAGAAAGAAATAACTCTTCCTCCTGTACCTGTATTTACGTTTGATTTTTCTTTGCTTTTACTAAGGGTTGATGAGGGGCCAAAAGGGGATTTACGCATGGAGGTAGGGGGAATAGGTGAGGCATTAAATGAATACTTTGCATCTGCCTTTACCAAGGAAGAAGATGCTGCCCAGGCTATGGTGAAAGCGGAGGTAATTAATATACTAGAAGGATTTAAAATTGATAAGGAGAAGGTATTGGATAGGCTGTCTATACTTAAAGTTGACAAAGTACCAGGACTGGATAAGATGCATATCAGGATACTGAGGGAAGGGAGAGTGGAAATTGCGGAAGAATGGGCCATAACCTTCCAGTCTTCCTTAGACTCAGGTGGTTCCAGGAGACTGGAGAATTGCAAATGTTGCAAAACATTTGTTCAAAAAATCTATAAAGATAACCCCAGCAACTATAGGTCAGTTAACTTCAGTAGTGGGGAAACGTCTAGAAACAATAATTTGGGATAAAATCAATAGTCACATGAACAAATGTGGGTTAATTCAAGAAAGCCTACATGGATTTCTTAAGGGAAAATGGTGTTTAACCAACTTGCTGGAATTTTTCAAGAGGTAACAGAGAGGTTTGATGATGGCAATGCTGTTGATGTTGTGTGCATGGACTTCCAAAAGGCATCTGATACGCTGCCACACAACCGGCTTATAAGCAAAGTTAGAGCTCATGGAATAAATGGGACATTAGCAACATTGATAAGAAATCGGCTGAGTGACAGGAAACAGAGAGTAGTGATTAATGGATGTTTTTTGGGCTGGAGGAAGGTTTGTAGTGGAGTTCCCCAGGGGTCAATGTTGGGACCTCACTCTTCCTGATATATATTAATGATCTAGACCTTGGTGTACAGGGCACAATTTCAAAGTTACTGGATGATATGAAACTTGGAAGTATTGTGAACTGTGAGAAGGATAGTTTAGAACCTCTAAAGGAAATAGACAAGTCGGTGGAATGGGCGGACAAGTGTTTAAATGAAGTTCAATGCAGAGAAATGTGAAGTGATTAATTTTGGTAGGAAGAACATGGAGACACAATATAAAATAAAGAGTACAATTCTGAAGGGGGTGCAGGAGCAGAGGGAACTGGGTGTACATGTGCATAAGTCATCAAAAGTGGCAAGACAGTTTGAGACCACGGTTGATAAAGTAAACAGTATTCTAGGCTTTATTAATGGGGGCATAGAGCATAAGAGCAAGGAAGTTATGTTGAACTTGTATAAGTCATTACTTCGGCCGCAGCTGGAGAATTGTGTCCAGTTCTGGGTGCTGCAGTTTAGGAAAGATGTGAAGGCGTTTGAGAGAGTGCAGAAAAGATTTATGAGAATGGCTCCAATGATGAGGAACTTCAGTTATGAAGATAGGTTGGAGAAGGTGGGCCTGTTTTCCTCGGAGAAGAGAAGACTGAGTGGAGATTTGATAGAGGTATTCAAAATCATGAGGGGTATGAACAGAGTAGATAGAGAGAAACTACATCCACTTGTGAAAGGATCGGGAATGAGAGGGCGCAGATTTAAAGTAATTGACAAAAAAAGCAAAAGCAACATGAGCAAAACTTTCTCCATGCAGCGAGTTGTTAAGGTCTGGAATGCACTGTCTGAGAGTGTGGTGGAGGCAGGTTTAATTGAAGCATTTAAATAGGAATTTGATTGTTACCTGAAAAGGAACAATGTGCAGGGCTACAGGGAGAAGGTGGGTGAAGTGCACTAGGCGAATTGCTCATTTGGAGAGCCAGTGCAGGCACAAAGTGCCATGCCGCACAGGAGGCTGCTCAGTAAGATAAGAGCCCATGGTGTTAGAGGCAAGATACTAGCATGGATAGAAGATTGGCTGTCTGGCAGGAGGCAGAGAGTAGGGATAAGGGGGTCCTTCTCAGGATGGCGGCCGGTGACTAGTGGAGTTCCGCAGGGGTCAGTATTAGGACCACAACTTTTCACTTTATACATTAATGATCTAGATGAAGGAACTGAGGGCATCCTGGCTAAGTTTGCAGATGATACTAGGATAGGTGGAGGAACAGGTAGCATTGAGGAGGCGGGGAGGCTGCAGAAGGATTTGGACAGGTTAGGAGAATGGGCAAAGAAGTGGCAGATGGAATACAACGTGGGGAAGTGTGAGGTCATGCACTTTGGTAGGAAGAATAGAGGCATAGACTATTTTCTAAATGGGGAGAGAATTCAGAAATCTGGAGTGCAAAGGGACTTGTCCAGGATTCTCTTAAGGTTAACTTGCAGGTTGAGTCGGTAGTTAGAAAGGCAAATGCAATGTTGGCATTTATTTCGAGAGGACTAGAATGTAAAAGCAGGGATGTGCTGTTGAGGCTTTATAAGGCTCTGGTCAGACCACATTTAGAATATTGTGAGCAATTTTGGGCCCCGTATCTCAGGAAGGATGTGCTGGCCCTGGAGAGGGTTCAGAGGAGGTTCACGAGAACGATCCCAGGAATGAAAGGCTTAACATATGAGGAACGTTTGAGGACTCTGGGTCTATACTCGATGGAGTTTAGAAGGATGAGGGGGGATCTGATTGAAACTTACAGAATACTGAAAGGCCTGGATAGAGTGGACGTGGGGAATATGTTTTCATTAGTAGGAGAGACTAGGACCCGAGGGCACAGCCTCAGAGTAAAGGGAAGACCTTTCAGAACAGAGATGAGGAGAAACTTCTTTAGCCAGAGAGTGGTAAATCTATGGAATTCATTGCCACAGAAGGCTGTGGAGGCCAGGTCATTGAGTGTATTTAAGACCGAGATAGGTAGGTTCTTGATTGGTAAGGGGATCAAAGGTTACGGGGAGAAGGCGGGAAAATGGGGTTGAGAAACTTACCAGCCATGATTGAATGACGGAGCAGACTCGATGGACCCAATGGCCTAATTTCTGCTCCTATGTCTTATGGTTTTATGGTCTTATTTGAGTCAGGAGAATGGACAGGTAGCCTGCCTTCTGACCTGTGCTTATCTTGAACTTAAATGGAGCATGATGAGGTACAAACATGGGTCATAAGAGAATTGATTGGTCTGATTTTTTCTCCCTTCACCTTGCTTGTGGGTAACATTGTTAAACTTGGTAAGTTGGTGTGCAGGCAATTGCAAGCACTGTGTCCCAACAACACAGAACTTGACAGACTGGAACAACTAACATATTGTACCATAGGGCTTTGTTTCAATTAGCAATCCTGATACTACAGCTTTGGTGTTCCTCATTCCATAACCCTGGATCAGGTATCTTTTTAACTTGAGTATGCAGGTCAGTTTTATTCAAAAAACCTTTGAATTCATTATTGGTGGATCACACCAATTACATCTGAGATCTGAATTGGCTTGAGTGAAAAATGTTCTTTAAGGCAGGGACAAGTTATATCTCTACCACTGTCCATAGGCAATTGGAGTGTTCCCAATCTAATGTTGAAATAGCAATGTCTATAACTATAATGTGGTTATTTGATTACAATTCAATAATATACAGATTCTACATAACAGTAAATTTGATGATCCTCAACTTTTTTTGTGCTGCAGCATTACTGTTTTTTTCTTTTTATTCATTATTGGGATGTGGGCATCGCTAGCGAGACCAACATTTGTTGCCCATCCCGAATTGCCTTTAGAAGGTGATAATGAGCTGCTTTTGTGAACTGCTGCAGTCCATGAGGTGTAGGCACACCCACGGCACTCTTAGGAATGGTGTTTCAGGATTTTGGTTCAGTGACATTGAAGGAGCAGCAGTTCAATTCCAAGTCAGGATGGTGTGTGGCTTGGAGGGTAATTTGCAGCTGGTTGTGTTCCCATTCATCTGCTGTCCTTGTCCTTCAAGCTGGTAGACAGTGTATATTTGGAATTAATCACAAAAGTGACCAATACAGTTCTCCATTAGTAAACTCCAGCAAAAAGGAGTTGTCAATAGTACAATTACATTTCTCAAACCAAGCTGCTGTTACATTATCTTTTCATTTCCATTCCACTTAATGAGTTCAGTAATTGGATAATAATTTCTTGTGATGTATGCAACTACTTTTTATAACAATTCTATAAAACTGTTTTATTTACATTATTTATATATTTATTATTGATGTACTCGGTTTTGGTGCTGGTCTTTTGCAACGCCAAGTCAAATTTGGTAGATCTACTACAGCAATAGACATTTATGGACTTACAACAGAAAATGCTTTTTAAATGAATGTAAAGTTAGAAATGCAGGAAATACCAATCAGGTCTGTCAGCATTTGAAAATGGAGAAAAACATTTCATAGCTTTTGGTTTGCATCTTTTCTCAGAACAGGAAACTGAGGATAGCCAACTGACCTTACAGGGCTTAAAATAACAAAGGCCCAAATCTTGCGGTCTTCGGAGTGTTGGAGAGAAGACATACCCCCAAGATGCGCTTCAGAACCCTGTGGAACTCCCAATGCACTGATTCCATGGGAATGCCTGGGAAGTTTGAACTTCTGATGGGCAATTCCCCTGCTCCCCAGGATCCTCCCAAAAAGCCTCTGACTATGAGTTAGAGTTGGAGACTTTGGACAGTTCCAAGTTACTTAACTGGATAGTTACCCAAGAAATGTTAGTCCAAGATATCCTAGTTTAACTCCTGGGTAACTATACAACTAGACTCCCCTCTCAACTTCCCGGCTACCACCTTGACACCCCAACTACCCCCCTCACCCGATATGACTAGCCCCCACCACCCAACACCCCCCGACCCCCCCGACTCTCTCCTGGCCAGACCTGAATAGCCCCTACCACATAATTCCCCTGACCATCCCCCTCCCCCCTGACTAGCACCTCCGCACCAGAAGTGACGAGCCCCCAAACTGACAACTCCTCCCAACACCAACCCACCTAAGCACCTGACCTACTTACCACCCTACCCACCTGCCAATCTACCCAACTGCCACACTACTCACCTGCCACCCTACATACCTACCACTGTGCCCAGCTTCCACCCTACCCACCTGCCATCCTACCCACCTGCCACTCTATCCACCTGCCAGCATATCCATATGCCACCCTACCCATATGCCACACTACATACCTACCACCATACCCAACTGCCACCCTACCCACTTACCCACTTATCTCCCCCCCAAATTCACTTACACACACACTCACCCATTCACTCATACACTCATTCACTAACACAACGGCCTGAATTTTTTGCTCATTGGGCAAGCGATCAGTGGGCCCGGGAGTGGATGGGAAACGGACCCCCGATCGTGATTGGCCCTCAACCCCGTGATTTCACCCTGGCTGGTCAACAAATGGCCAGCGTGAAACACGCACAAAGGCTCAGTGCTGCTGGTAGGGGTGGGAAGAGAGCGGGCGCCGATGTCACCATGGGTGTTGGTGAGCACTTTCACTGAGCTCCCTGAAGGCAGACCGCTGCCTCAGGGAGCTGCAGACCGCTACAGGATAAACAAAACAGCAAAAATGCTGCAAAATATGTCCATGCAGCACAAGCAAGCACCTGAAAGCATACCTGGCAAAAAATCAGTCTCTTTTTATTTTATTTCCCCACGGCGATTTCATCCCTCCCTGGATCAAGGTTTGAGCAAAAATGTAAAGGCCGCCTAGCATGTTGGCCCATCCACCACCTGTAAAAGCGGACGGGTCACGAAAAATCACTTTCAATTATTTCCTTAATGGGCTTAATTGCCTGCTTAATTGTCGGTGGGCTCATTTCCAACTGTCATGCTCGTCTGCTGAATGAGATGTCACGTGGGGTGCGTGATGAGGTCGGGACGCTTGCCCAACATCATCTCACGCTATTTTGCTGCCGGCTGCGCCGGGGCGCGTGCCCGCCCGCGAGACATAAAATTCTGGCCCATGAAATGCCTGTTTAAATGTCCGTGCTTTTCCTTGTGTGAGTGAACACTCACCAAGCAAGGCAGCTGCCCCCCGCCCCCACCGCGTCCCCCTGCCCGACTATTCAACGTTACGAGGAAGAGGTTGGATGGAAAACCGCTCTGAAGAAGCTGGGATTGGAAGTCCTAGCCAGAAATATGGAACAGACTCAGGGCACTGGAAAGTAGAAGTGGAGCGGCAATCTGATAGTGATTGCCACTCCTTGGAAGATCTGGGCCAGGACCTGGGAGGGGGGGGGCGGGGAACTGAGAACAACAGATTAAAACCAAAATTGCTGTAGGCTGACTCCTAACAAAATGTTAGGTCATGTGCTTTGATAAATACTTGACTTTTACCTGATATTCTCCTCACCTACCCTCCCCAGTTAGTTCAGTTTGTTCCATATTCTGAAGGTGTTTGCTTATCTTCCAGTGTGTGGTAAAGGCTGCAAATCCATGTTAAACTTTCCTCTTTTCCAATGTTGTTGAGCTGTATCATGTATTTACAGCACTTACTCTTTTTACTTCACTGGCCAGGGTGAACAGGATGATATAATAAGATGAACACCTTGGTTGTTCCTCCATTCTACTTGTAAAGCACACTAAGTGCAAAAAGTGACCGTGTCATGATGCAATTCTGTTAAAAGTTCAGTCAAATTTATTGCATTTATTATTTATCAGTAATTAATCTGAAACATTTGTACTCTTACTGGAATAAAAGCAAATTAGGGTAGAAATGAGTGCTATTGACCATTTAGGATGTTGCTGAGCCAGCCTTTCTGTGTTAAAATGTGCAATTACCAGTAATTGTTTCTGCTCACATATAACATCCATTTTTAAGTAGCAAACTAAGCTAACTTATTCAATTAATTTTTTAAAAAACGTCATTTTATTTATTAATGCATAGTTAATTAAAATTAGATTTAGAAAGGCCTAGCAAATCTAACAGACATTATGCATAGATTGACAATTAATAGTAATATTGCTACTATATTAATATAGTAACGGCAGTTTCCTCCACTCCTTTCCTCAAGGCACTGACTCCTATCTTGAGATCATCCCATGGGTGTCGGACAACCTGCAGTACCTTGCCCAATATCTTCTGTTCATATGTGAACCTTGAGCAATTTACTTGACTATGGTGGGGTATTAAGGGTAAACCCAGACAATCCTCAGCTGACATCAACACATGAGCACTTCCAATGGGATTTGCTGAATAAATATTGGGGTATGGGAGTGTCCTTCCAATAGCCTGGTTTACAATGAAGAATGATCAACCAATAAAAAGAGGAATAGGAACTGACTTTGAAAAGTGCCATATCTGGGAAGGCTTAATTTCCCCTTTGTGTCACAACCTGTGTGTAAGACATGTGAGGAACACAGAAAATGTGCTCCAGGTGACCTGACCTGAATATATCCATACTTATGTGTTCGGATTATTAGATTAACCCTAGTGCCTGTCACTTGGTAGGGAATGTTGCAGGCTTCAGGGCTAAGAGGCTTGCAACAATTAACACCCCTTCTTGGTGCCCACAAACCCTTAGGCTGAATTCCCAAAACTCCATGCTCTCAGAATCAGCTTCTGTTCTCCTCTACTCTAAGACCATCTTTCCCATTACTTCCATTTTCCAGCATCGCTCTGTCAGGGGTTCCATATCCCAGAGCTTGCCTTAATGTTCCCAGTGTTCCTGGCTCTGGTACTCACAACCCCGACAGCACCCCCTTAAAATATTGCCATATCCTGCCATTCCATATAAGTCCTACTTTCCACTTTCCAATCACAGGACCGACCTCAATGCTGATTAGCCAGGATCCCAGGTAAAACATTTTGGCAGAACACCCATGCGCTCATAAAACGTCTTGAGTACCTCAAGTAACAACACAGGAGATCTGCATGTATTTTTAAAAATTCATTCATGGGAATATGGGCTTCGCTGGCTGGGCCAGCATTTATTTCCCATCACCTTGAGAAGATGGTGGTGAGCTGCCTTCTTGAACCGCTGCAGTCCATGTGGTGTAGGAACACACAGAGTGCTGTCAGGGAGGGAGTTCCAAGATTTTGACCCAGCGACATTGAAGGGATGATGATATATTTCCAAGTCAGGATGGTGAGTGACTTGGAGGTTGCCTTTGTCCTTCTAGGTGGTAGTGGTCATGGGTTTGGAAGGTGCTGTCTAAGCAGCCTTGGTGAATTCCTACAATGCATCTTGTAGATGATTCACACTGCTGCTACTGTGCGTCAGTGGTGGAGGAATTGAATGTTTATGGATGTGGTGCCAATTAATCCGGCTGCTTTGTCCTGGACAGTGTCAAGCTTCTTAAGTGTTGTGGGAGCTGCACTCATCCAGGCAAGTTGGGAGTGTTCCATCATACTCCTGACTTGTGCCTTGTGGACAGGTTTTGGGAAGTCAGGAGGTGAGTTATTCATCGCAGGATTCCTAGTCTCTGACCTGCTCTTGTAGCCACTGTGTTTATATGGCTAGTCCAGTTCAGTTTCTGGTCAATGGTAACCCCCAGTATGTTGATAGTGGGGGATTCATTGATGGTAATGCCATTGAACATCAAAAGGTGATGGTTGGATACTCTCTTGATGGAGGTGGTCGAATGTTACTTGCCACTTATCAAAGCCTGGTTATTGTCCTGGTTATTGTTGCATTTGGACATGGGCTGCTTCAGTATCTGAAGAGTTGTGAATGGTGTTGAACATTGTGCAATCATCAACGAACATCCCCACTTCTGACCTTATGATGGAAGGAAGGTCATTGATGAAGCAGCTGAAGATGGTTGGGCCGAGGACACTACACTGAGGAACTCCTGCAGTGAAGTCCTGGAGCTGAGATGACTGACCTCCAACAACCACAACCATCTTCCTTTGTGCTAGGTATGACTCCAACCAGTGGAGAATTTACCCCCTGATTCCCATTGATTCCAGTTTTGCTAGGGGTTCTCGATGTCACACTCAATCAAATGTGGCCTTAATGTCAAGGGCAGTTACTCTCACCTCACCTCTGGAGTTCAGCTCTTTTGTCCATATTTGAACCAAGGCTGTAATGATGTTAGGAGCTGAGTAGCCCTGGTAGAACCCAAACTGGGTGTCAGTGAGCAGGTTATTGCTACGCAAGTGCTGCCTGATAGCACTGTTGATGACCCCTTCCATTAATTTACTGATGATCGAGAGTAGACTAATGGAGCGGTAATTGGCTGGGTTGGATTTGTCCTGCTTTTTGTGTACAGGACATACCTGAGCAATTTTCCACATAGCCAGGTAGATGCCAGTGTTGTAGCTGTACTGGAGCAGCTTGACTAGGGGTGTGGCATATTTAGGAAATGGGTGAGGAAATAGAATAATTTAGCAGGCAATATAGCTCTAACCATTTTTTGTTGAAGTCATCAATGTGTCGAAAACTAAACTTACCTTTGGGGAGCGAGGTGGAGAGAGAGTAGACCTGTGGGAGAACACACAGACAAGGGAGTGGATAAAGACTGAGGAGTAAGGCCCACATGACTTACCTTCAGGGAGAAGTCCTGAAGAACCCTGAGTTTGAAAATAAAAGTGAATAGTGGCATCACAGGAAAGCCATAAGTTGATTGGCTGGTGAGTATTGTAGCTTAGGGACTGAATCTAAACAACTGGGAGTTTAACAAATGTTAAAATATTAACTATTAACAAGTAACAAGTGAGTAGCTGGTGAGTCTTATCTTCTGTTTTTAAGTAAGGATTATTACCACTAGTAAGGTGTATTAAGTATTAGTAGGGTTTATCAGTATTAGTGAAGATTATTAATAGCAGTAAGGTTTATTAGTATTGGTAAATCTTTATTAGCATTGATAAGGTATATTACCAGTAGTAAAGTTTAATAGCAGTAACAAGGTTTTAATTAATAAATAGAGGAATGGCAAGGGTGCTCCAACCTCGAGAGTGCACATTCTGTGCTATGTGGGAACTCCAGGATGCTTCCCATGTCCTGAACAACCATTTGTGCAGGAAAAATTGTCACTTACAGCAGTTTGGGCTCCTGGCTTTGGAACTTGAGCAGCAACTGGTGTCACTGCAGTGCTTCTATGAGGTTGGGAATTGCGTGAATAGCACATTTATAGATGCAGTCATCCTGCAGCTGGGGAGAGAGGTAATCGGTGGCCACCAGGCAGTCAGAAAGGAACAGGCAAGTAGTATAGTTGTCCCCTTGGTGCATCCCACTCTCTAATCAGTATTCAGTTCTGAATACTGGTGAGAGTGATGCTTCATCTGGGGACTGCGGCCAGGGACAAGCCCATGACACCACAGGTGGCTCAGCTGTACAGGGGGATTCAAGGAAGACTGGAAGAACAATAAATAGATAGGTGTTTCCGCGATTGCAGACATGAATCCAGGATGGTGTGTTGCCTCCCTGGAGCCCAGGTTGAGGATGTCATTGAGTATCTGCAGAGCACCCTGAGGAGCGAGGGTGAACAGCCAGCAGTTGTGGACCACATTGGTACAAACGACATAGGCAGAAAGAGGGATGTGGTCCCGCAGTCAGAATTTAGGGAGCTAGGTAGGAAATTAGCAAGCAGAACCTTAAAAGTAGCAATCTCTGGATTACTCTCAGTACTACGCGAGTGAGCATAGAAATGGGAGGATAAAGCGGATGAATGTTTGGCTGGAAGGATAGTGCAGAAGGGAGGCCTTTAGATTCTTGGGACATTGGGACTGGTTCTGGAGGAGATGTGACCTGTACAATCCGAACAGGTTGCATCTAAATAGAGCCAGGACTGAGTTCTTTGTACGGCATTTTGTGAGGGCTATTGGGGAGGGCTTAAACTAACGGCAGGGGTGTGGAAACCAGGAGGTAATACCAGAGAGGAAACAGTATACTGGGATAGATAGATAACAGTAGAATAGGGAATAGTAAGTTAATAGGTGGGGTAAGAGTAAGAGGGAAAGTAATAAAGTCTAAATCATGATTACAGTGAATGTATGTGAATGCACAGAGTGTGGTTAATAAGATTAGTAAGTTACTGGTGCAGATTGCCACGTAGAAATATGATGTTGCGGCTATAATAAAGACCTGGCTCAAAGAAGAGCAGGACTGGGTGTTAGAAACTCCTGGATACAAGGTATTTGGGAAAGATAGGAAATGAAGGAAACGGGGAAGGGTGGCAACATTGATTAAGGGGAGCATTGCAGTGCTGGAGAAAGAAGATGTCCCAGAGGGGTCAAGGACAAAATCTATTTGGCCAGTGATAAGGAATGAAAAAGGTGCAATTACATTGTTCGAATTGCTTATTCGGAGAGCTGGTGCAGACACAATGAGCCAAATGGCCTCTTTCTGCACTGTAACAATTCTGTGATTCTGTAAAAACTGTATGGCTCATTGCTCCTAGCCAGGTCACAGGGTTTCTCACTAATGTTTGACTAATTTGTTGACTATACATTTCACTAATAAGGTAGCCAAAGGTTAGTATTAAACAAAACACCAAGAGGAAACCGCAATTGCATTTCCAAACAGATAAAGGGACAGCAAGACATTAAAATGGTGCCTAACTGCACCATCTCCTGCCCCCTTCCTCTTCCTTTAGTGCTGTTTTGTCTGGATTCTTTCATGGGAATTGTCCATGTGCCCTATTTCTCTCACTGTGAAAAAAAATACAGCTAGCAGAAATGTAATGTGTGGCAACAGAAAGCAGGATGCAGGATCCCTGAACTGATTTACTTGCTGCCTTTGTTTAGAAGGAAAAGCTGTTGTCAGAGGTACACAGGATGAACTTTTTGCAAGTTGAGGTTCGCAGAACTCATAAATTTTAGTTCACTGACCCGCTCAGTAAAACATTATGAAGTTCATTAAATGTCAACTATAATTCAGACCTTTCTGGGAGGAACTGTCCATCATATCAGTTCCAGAAAGTATAGGGTCATTTATGGTGACATAAATGTGACAATAGATGAGTCAGCACCTTCATTCAAATTTGTTAACTGAACTTGTGACTCACTGAAGGCTGTAGAAGTAAAATAAACAAGCACTTTCAGTCTCTTTAGGCAATTAATATGTGTGATCTCTAATTTTGATTTAATGATATTTAGTATTAGACTAGGACTAATGCTTTAAGGTTAGCATCTACTGTGACTTGCTGCAAGTCCAGAAGCAAAAAAGTTTACACCAGTGCAGACTTAAGTGTTGTGCTGAAAGTGGTACTGTTCTGTTACAAAACTATAATCAAGGATATGGCTAAGCAACAATGATAACTTGAATTTATGTAGCACCCTCAATGGAATAAAAATTACAAGGCATTTCTCAGGAGCGTTATTCGGCCTTGAGCCATGTAGGGGGATATTAGGGTAGATGATCAAAAGTTTGGCCAAAGAGGGAGAGATTAAGGAGCCTTTAAAAGGAGGAAAAAAGAAGTAGAAAGGCAGAGAGGTTTAGGGGTCGAATTTCAGAGTTTAGGGCCTTAGCAACGGAAGACATGACCCAATCAATGGGCAGGATTTTCAGGTTGTTGGGGGGGTGCAGTGGGCAGGCCCGGGAGTGGCTGGGAAACAGCCTGCCACCTGCGATCGGCTCCTGACTGCGATTTCACATTATCTGGCGAGTTAACGGCCAGACAGTGTGAAAGGCGCCCTGAAAGGCTCAGTGCTGCTGGGGTGGGGGCAGGAGGAGGGTGAGCACTGAAGTCTGCATGGGCACAGGGGAATGCGCAGTGAAAGCTCCCTGAAGGCCAAGAGCTGCCGAGTTTTAAACCATGAATGAAAGATTTGGAAATGCAGGAAAAAATGTCCACACATCAGGATCCCTCACATGAACATATAGATTACAAAAATTCTGTCAAAACATTTCCAGCTCCAAGGATGCGGAGCCCCCAACATAGGCAGAGGATCAGCTCTCATAACACGAGCAAGCACCAGAGCCTCAGGGGGCTCAGGTTTTCATAGCTGGTCACTGCATGAAATTTGCAGTCTCCTGGAACAAGACCTTCTTCCCAGTGGACCACGTGGGCATCTATTGCCAGTGGCCATCAAGGTGGCTGTCTCTGGAGGGCCCCCACTCCTGTACACCCCCATGCTTGCTTCTACTGCAAGGAGAGAAGACAGAGTTACGAGTGTTCAAAATGGCTTAAGTGGAGAGGAGGAAAGGACATTTGTGGAGGGTCATTTTTAGGCATGGGTGTGAGAATGAGAGTGCGAGCTGGATGTTCATTTGTGGTGGATGTGAAGTTCTTGGAGAATCAGAAATGAGTGAAGCTGTAAGGTGTGTTGTTCTGAGGAGTGCTGTGCAAGAGAGTATTGAGAAAGGCAAAGTGTGTGATTTGGCACTTGTAAGAGCTATTCCATTCACCTTTCCCAGCCTCCTGAGGTTCTCTTGATGCACTGTCTCCAGGTTGGAGGGACCATACTTCTGCTGCTCACTTCCTTGGTCTCTTCTATGCACACCTACTTAGTTGGAGAGTCTGGCCTCTTCCTTCCACCCTTGGGAAAGTTCACTTCAATGCAGTGCCTCAGATCCTGAAGCAAGAGCTCCAGGTAAGAGTGAGCTAGCTGGGAAGGCAGCTTTCCTAGCACTGCTCTCTATTCCTGTGCTTGCTGCAGGCTCAGGAACCCATGTGAAGTTGAGCCTTTCTGATCCATGCTGGGGTTCCTTTAATTAGATATCATTCCTTTGACAGATACAGTGCTACAGATCCCATCTTTTTGGCTGAGAGCATCAGTCAAAAACTTTGCCCAATATCTCCTTTGTTGGTTCAAATTTCAGCAGGGTTTGGAGTGTAGGTGTATATGCATGTGTGGGTGGCTGTGCTTAATCCACTGGGATCATGTGTGATGCTACTTTTTTCAGTGGAATCTGTACAAATGGGAAATCTGAATTTTTCAAACTGGCTTAAATCAAAACTTCTTATGTTATGAAATTAAGCCAAAGCCAAATTCATGTTCAATAATCACCTTTTCTTGCAGCAAGGGAGAGGGTGGCTATAGTGCGAGGGTTCAAGGCACACATTGGAGGTGAGGTTCATGCTGGATTCTCACAAACAGCTAATTTTCCGTATTAGAGAATATCAATGTGTCAGATACTGTAGATAGGCACCAGGCCCGGAGAGACCATGCTACAAGTTTAGGACTTGAAGGATGAAGCTGAAGCAAATCAGTTTGATCTTGGTGAGCCAACAGTGTTCTGGATCCAGGATTAATAATGCCAAAGGTTGTTTGAAAGCTGTTCAGCTCTTCTGAGACTTATCCTGACTGGTTCATTACATCATTGTAACACTTGCCTCATCTGTTTGCCCAAATTAGACAGGTGAGAAATTTCCTTTCACTATACGTGAAGACTGATGACACAGATGGCTGGGTAAATAATTGAAAAAGTTGATTTAGAAGTAACATATGCATGAACATTCAACTGCAATCACATTTCGTCTTGACTGCACAACTTGTGGAAAGTTTTCATTTTTGGAGTATGTGAAAGAATAAGAAGAAAATAACATGTGAGTTGCCTGAAGAAAAAGTTAAATGGACCAGCCATATTTCCCCAACGTTTTAAATATATAGAAAAAAGCAATTTTCATATTGGCATTTCTTCTCTTTGAAATATGATAGAATGGGTATGAGGCACTGCAGATATTTCTTGTATGCTTTTTTTCCAAATTGTTCAATTCTCCATGAATCTAGAATATGTTAAATTAAAGCCTGAGCTTAAGGAAAGTTATATGTTTTCTTAGCTTTTGGCGGATCTTAGCAATAATCAAACATTAAACTCAACTGCTAAGGGGCAGAAATACCTCGTGAGTTTTTTTTTCCCCTAAGGCTACCCAGATAACTTCTCAGAACCACAGTATCACAGAATTATTATAGAGCAGAAGAAGGCCATTCGGCCCATCATGTCTGCACCGGCTCTCCAAATGAGCATCCTGATTTAGTGCCATTCTCCTCCTTTTTCTCGGTACTCTTGCACATTGTTTCTTTTAAATAATCACCTACTGCCCTCCTGAATGCCTCGATTGAACCTGCCTCCACCGCACTTCCAGGCAGCACGTTCCAGACTCAAACCACTCGCTGTGTGAAAAAGTTTTTTCTCACATCACATTTGCTTCTTTTGCAAATCACTTTAAATCTGTGCCTTCTCATTCTCGATCCCTTGATGAGTGGGAACAATTTCTCCCTATCTACTCTATCCAGTCCCCTCATGATTTTGAACACCTCTATCGAATCTCCTCTTAGCTTTCTCCTCTCCAAGGAGAACAGTCCCAGCCTCTCCAACCTGTCTTCATTACTCAAGTTTCTCATCCCTGGAATCATTCTTGTAAACCTCTTCTGCGTTCTTTCCAATGCATTCACATCCTTCCTATAGTGTGGCATCCAGGACTGGACAGAATACTTCAGTGGAGGTCTAAATAGTGTCTTATATAAACTCAGCATAACCTCCTTGACCTTGTACTCTATGCTCCTATTAATAAAGCCCAGGATACTATATGCTTTATTAACTGTTTTCTCCACCTGTCCTGCCACCTTCAATGATATATGCACATATACACCCAGGTCTCTCTGCTCCTGCATGCCTTTAAGAATTGTATCCATTTTTAAAATTTATATTTTACTTCTGTACCATACTTTATGATTTCAGAAGCAATGTACATTTAAGGTTCTTCTTGGACCTTTAAACTGACACAATAATTTATGTCCTGACTTTCAAAACTTATTCCATCAAAATGCTTATGTTTATTGGGTCACTTTCAAACTGTTACAGAAAATGTCACTGTCCAAGTAACAGACCTTTCCTTGTTAAAAACAGTTAAAAACAAATAATTTCTACAGTCTAGTGGTGCAGCGGGCAGTTTTCAGTCACTAGGATTGGCGATGAAGAATGTCTATCTTTTTCAGATGGATCAAGAAACTGCATTCATAACTTGTGAATCATTTTCAATTTTCTCAATCATGGTGGGAATACAAGACTCCTGTGACACCCTCATTATAATTCCATGAAACCAGTGCAAGGGAACTGAAAATGAAGCATTTGTAATCCCACACTGAGATGAGCCTTTTGAATTCTGACCCAAAAGTGTTTTGATAAATTCCCCACTGAGTTTTTGAAAGCCAGAAATACAGATAGTTCCCAGTTGTCACATTTGTGAAAAGATCCCATAGATGATGGTGACCTTAAAGCTAATAAAAAAATATAAACGTATTGAAATGGCCCAGTCCTTATTGAAGTAATATTTATTTATTTGAATGCGAGACACATTCCCTAGGTCACAAAGGACCTCACTGTCTGACGGAGGGTATTGCTAACAAAAATTGGTAAATACATTAGATAATACATACAGTAAATTCATGAGAAGCTATGCCCTCAGCGCAGTGGTTCACTGAACAGTACCACAGACTAGTGAAAAGAGTGCAGAGGTCAGTACCCCTGATTCATGGTGTTCCTGACTCTGGTGATTAAAATCTATCATCCAAAAATTAGGAGTGTCATGAACTGAGCTTATTAACCTCTGGGCTTGATTTTACAGGCTGAACTCCTGTTGGTTATGACTTAATTCCAACAGCGTAGCCCTGGTGTACAAGTCCTACAATGTTCAATAATATTTCATTCTAAAAAGTATTTAGACTCTGTTAGTTCTACTTTTCAAAATCAATCACCCAAGCAAGTTTAGACTCTTAGCTGCCTTGACCCTACTCTTGGGAATTCTTTGCTAAGTCAATCTCTTCTCTACCTTTAAAAGCGTTATCAAAATCCATCTTTTTGACCATGCTTTCAGTCACCTCTCCCAACTCCTGTAAGATGACTTGTTGTCCACTCCATTAATCTTATTTACTTATTTTATTTCTTTCTTTTTCCCGCTCCAACTTTTGTGAGGCACTTTTAGAGGTTTTCTATGCTAAGTTGCCATACAAATGCAAGGTATTGTTGTCTGTTAATTCAGGTTTAATTCTGGAATAGAGGACTTTGAGGATCTACCTACTATCACTTCACCTCCATCTGGTGTCTTTGTGTGCATATATAAAGAAAGACATTATACATTTCACAACTTTTCCATCTGTTAAAATTAAAAAACCTAAGATCTAACAAGTCTTCAAATTCTTAGAGCATTTAGAAGTATTTCACGGCCAATAATTCACTACTAAAGTGTAATCACTCCTGCCTTTTGGCAAACGAACTGTTAAGGCCCCAAAATGGCAATTGTGATGAATGACAAGCTAATCTGTTTTTGGTCATGAATATTGGAAATCAGGAAAAATCTTGATTTTTCAATGTCATAGGATCTTTTGTATCTGGACCATTTTGGTTTAATGTCTCATATGAGGAATGGCATTTCCCACAATGCAACACAAAAGGACCCGTGTTATTGGGGCCTAGAATCTTGCTGCCTCCATCCGTCACTGGTGGGTCTAAGATTGTGCAGTCCATATTCAGGCCCACAGTGAAAATTGCATCCTTCTCCCGGTGAAGTCATCGGAATGCGACTCTGCCATCTAAATTTGCCTCCTTCCCCCTCTGAGGAACGTGTCTGTCTTAACCCAGTCCCCGACCTTTTCCTATGTCCTCACCATTCCTGCTGAGTGGTGAGAAGGGGGCTGGTGATGAATATCAAGCCAGTCTTTGTGTTAGCCTTGAATATGTATTCAAATCATAGGGCGGGATTTTGCAGCTCCGCCCGCCGCTGGGATTGTCCGGTCCCACTGATGGTCAGTGGACTTTTCGCTGGACCGCCGAATCTCCCGTGTGGGTCCCGCCACGAGGGGGCCGGAAATTCCTGGCCATATAGCAGAGTTTGCATTGATAAATTTCTGACTCAAGAAATGGAAGTTCTACCAAATCAGCCCAAACTGACATTGACGAAGTGAATGATATTAGGCAGAGTTTTTATTTTGCACTTAGCATCAGCCTCAAACACCCTCAGATCATATGTGGCATAGGTCAGATGCAGAGGAAATTTGTGCTGATCCAACAACACCTAAGTAGAGCATCCTATGCTGCATCAGTGTGGCTTTTTCCTTGCTCATACAGATATTCTTGCAACTTCAGTGAAACAACCAGTTTTTTGCCAATTAATACTTAATTGTGGGCAGTTTTTGTACTGTTTTAATTGGGCCTTAGGTCACTCATGGGCCCCCTATGCACTTTATTCTCAGTTGGAACATGTGCTCTGTTTGTGGCACCTATTTTAGGCCTGAAAATGGGCTTGAGGAATTTCTGCCTCTTTATCTTTTAAGACCTCAATAAATATAAGAAACTCATTTAGCGTTACCTCTCAAATGTAAGATTACTTCATAACACCACCTTTAGGTACAATTTTAGTGGAATCTTATAAACTACCCACGGACTGTAATATTTTATGGACCAAGCAGATAATACTAAAGCTACTGATATTTCCATGAATATACACTCAGCACAGTTTTCCCTGCATAGTGATTCATGAAAAAATCTAATTTCTGATGTTTACTATGAACATTTAGTAGTTATTTACTTAAATTGAGAGTAAATCTCCCACATCCTACTCTTGCTGTGTATATAGGGCAGTGTAAATCTGTGTGATTCACCTTAGAAAACTGCTAGCATACATGCTGGTTAAACAACCTATTATTTCTCCCACATGGACTGACTTAGAGGCAGCTCTGAGTACCATTTCCAAGTTATTGCATTCAGTGCTCCTCATTGACATAAACTGATTGTGATAATGTACAGTTGCCAGACTGAACTAAGGACAAGACACTAAAGGGGTTTTGTTATAACCTAATGAAACATTTTACAGTTATCGCTATTGACAAGTTAGATTTCACAGGCAGATCAGCAGATGGACAATGCCAGAAAATAAATCCCCTCCCCATCCACCCTGTGCCCCTCCCGCCACCGCATCTTGTAGTGCAGTGGGATTAGTGAGCTAAAGTACTTGTTAAACATTTAAGATGGTGCCTGTTCTGTGTTTATAGTGGACAAATGTTTATACTTGATATAAACTGTCATCATATCATTGCCAGAACCCTTCCCTCACATTTTTTCCAAAAAGATTTTGAGTCCTGGTACAGTGAAAATGCATTTGAGTGACACCAGAGTAAATTGCGAAGCAACTAAATGAAGCTTTGTAATTGTATTCCTGTCAACCGTTGAGTCATCTCAGGAACACTTTACACTTAGGTAAGGTTTATATGATATCTGATGGCGTTGTCAGTAATTCTACTGAAAGATGCAAAAGGAGTATTACTAAACTGCCACCTACCTCTTTTTTCCACAGCTTCGATGCAAAGCGTCACAAATCTTGGAACTGTGGTTCCTTCGCGCCTGCACAGAGTAGCCAAATGGCAGCCGAATACTTGATCTACAACATAATACAAACACACAACTTGTGTTAATCAAATGACTACTGCATTAATAAGGAGGTTAGTTTTATCTCTGATTCAGTAAGTTATTTAGTCTCTTTCACTGGCATTCCTACGGCAATCCTGGTCCTAAATCAATAAAGATTGCGTCATTAGATATGTCACATTTTAACAAAATTTTTGGATAGGCAAAATAATAACTGCTGGGGTACTGAGTGATGTTGTTGAAAAGAGCTGATTCAAGAAAACATCATGGTTTCCAAACTAATTACATCCCCTTTCAATCTGTTTTTGTTTTCTTCTGCACCATATATTACAGCCTCTATGATTATGGGTGTTGCTTCAAATACTTAGGCACCTTAGTTAGGCGTAACTTTGTAGTGAGGAAATAAAGAGAGATGTTAGAAGCATTTCCAAAGAAACGTAATAAATAGAATACATTGTTACTAAATCTTTAGTCTACCCAAATTATTTAATAGGAACTATACAAGATCTGAATCCTTTCGTATTAAACTGTGAAACATTAATAAACTCAAATAAAATAGAATTATAGCGGGTCTTTCAATCCAATAGGATAGCTAATGCCTCTAAAAATCAAAGTCTGGCAGACGTGTCGCAGTTGGGAATTCCTCTTCTTTGGACAAATGAAAACTGAGAAAATTAATTCTAAAGTCTGATGCATATGTACTGGAATTTTGACTGACGCCAAGCTCAAAGCTGGTGACACGCAGACAATTTAAAACAAAAAGCAAATCAGTGCTTTGCCAAAGAATCACTTGTATGATCAGAGATGTAGAATTTAAATACAAATTTATTTGTCAACAGCCTAATCGATATTGGGCCATTATTTGCTGTGAAAGGGCATCTAATGGGGTCTGCTGTTAGCTAGATTTGCCTATGTGCATTTAGGTTTTTAACTGTTTTGAATGGCAAATCACTGGAAATACAAGCTGATATTGCAGCAAGGGAAACTTGGACCTGATTGAACAGGGCAGCAGCTGTGAAGAGGAGGCTGAGAGGCTGCAAAAAGATTTGGACAGGTTAGCCAGGATTTTATGGGGTAGCAGTGGCCCTGTCCACCAGCCAGAAAATCTGGGACAAACCTGCCACAGCCGGTCATGGAAACCCTGGCTGCATGTTACGTTCATTAACTTCCGGCAGCTAGGGCTACCTTGCTTTTAAGGGGATGGCCCAGCCAGATGGCCGGAAGCTCTCCAATCCCAACAGTGCCATCTGCAGTGGTGGCCCCTACCGGAACTGCAGGCAAGCAGGACCAGCCACATAGAGGAGGTCCCGGAATGAAGGTAAGTTGGGTTGGGCTTGCTGGGCCAATCACAGAGGCCCTAGCATGAGGATTGGAAGTGTTTGTGAGGGCAGGGTTGTGTCTTTCAGTAGGGTGGCCCTCCTTTGGTGCAGGTTGGAGGGGCAGGGAGGGTTCCCTCGTGGGCTGCAAGGAGCCTGATAGAGAGCCCCCACCCCCTTCACTATACCATTTGTGCATAAATAATGACAAGCGCCATTAGCTTCACCGTTATTTTGACAGAAAATTCTGGCCTATTGTTGCCATTTACTGCAATTCTCTTAGAAAACTTCAATCGGATTACATTTGGCACCATCAAAGCCACTGAGAGTGCATTAGCGACATTACCCAGTGCGACTAAATAAACTGGATAGCCATGCAATGTAAAACCACAATTTCATGTCAGTGAAGAAAAAAATGCATGAAAGCAAGACATAAATAGAATTAGAAAACATTGTTTATTGCATGGAGTGATTGTTTGAAATTTGATTACGAGTACTGAGTACTCTATTACAAGCATTTACAATCAATAGATATAATGGACTTCAAACAGATCCCAATTAAAATAGACAATGGAATGAAACACTGAGCAACCTTTATTTAGTCTGCCTGGATATGAGCAGGATATATAAATACAAGTTGTTTTTATTGATTTTGGGGGTGATCTTCACTGCAGCCCAACTTCATCTCCAGAAAAACAGGCAACGGGGAGTGGAAAATTGAGGCCGCCTTGGCCCCTCACTCCAATGTAGCTTACCACTCCTTTTACTACTGTTCTCTGGCTACACTAACCCAGAGAGCCACCAGTGTGGTGAGCTGCCTGTTGGGACTCACTGAGCCCTCAGCAACCTGCTGAATTAAGATGAGCACTGCACTTGAAAATGTTCAGATGAGCTTTGGCCAGGCTGAGCACCTACTATACCAACCTTTTGGGATAGAAGCTAAAATTCACTTCCAATGTGCCACTTTTGAAGCTATACCTGTATTGTGGCTTAAATGATTACATAGAGTAACATGTTGCATAGAATTTACACAACAGAAGCAGGACATTTGATCCAACTGGTCTATGCCAGCGTCTATGCTTCAGGCAAGCTTCCTCCCACCCTACTGCATCTAACACAATCAGAAACCCCCTCAATTCCTTTCTCCCTCATGTACTTATCTAGCTTCTCCTTAAATGCATTTACGCTATCCTAATCAACTACTCCTGTGATAGCAAGATCCATATTCTAACCACCCTCTAGGTAAATTAGTTTATCCTGAGTTCTTTACTGCGTTTATTGGTGTCCATCTTATATTTACGACCCCTAGTTTTGCATTCCTCACAGGAGAAAACATCGACTGGATTTTCTGGCCCGGCCCACTGGATCGTCTAGTCTCACTGAAAGTCAATGGACTTTTGGCTGGGCCACCGAATCTCCCACAGCAGGTCCCGCCACAAAAGGGCCAGAAAATCCCAGCCATCATCTCTACACTTAGCCTACTAAACCCCTTAATAAGTTCAAAGGCATTGATTTGGTCATAATATTGCTCATCTGGATTTTGCAGTCAGTGGTGAAGTGACTAACTCATTCCCTGCTGTCCTCAAAGAAAGCCGCCCACAAAGATTTAGTGAGCTCTTTGGTTTGTTTTTGCCTTTGCTGATGTTAATTTCAGTCATGCACCAGCTATAGAGGATCTCCGACATTCAGCAAAAATGATGCCATCAAACAGGTTAAGCAAAACAAAAACAGAAACAGAAATACCTGGAAAAACTCAGCAGGTCTGGCAGCATCGGCGGAGAAGAGCACAGTTGACGTTTCGAGTCCTCATGACCCTTCAACTGTTGAAGGGTCATGAGGACTCGAAACGTCAACTGTGCTCTTCTCCGCCGATGCTGCCAGACCTGCTGAGTTTTTCCAGGTATTTCTGTTTCTGTTTTTGTTTTGGATTTCCAACATCCGCAGTTTTTTGCTTTTATCACAGGTTAAGCAGCCAATCACATTGAAAAATTCTCACAGACAAAAAGCCTGCTTGTTATTTCCTGGTTTGATCATTCACTTTTTATAATTTTACAGAAGGTACAATAAAAATTGGGAAATACACACAGGATTAAAGTAGCTGAAATATCATAAATGAGCATTAAAAAATATATTTATTATATATAAAAATCTATAGACTATTTTTTACCATAATAGAGAAATTTGGAATTCCACAAATATAAAATCAGCTTTTCAGGACCAGAGAGTTGCTTAGCCGTAATCGTGACTTTGTACACCGTTAAAACAGTTCAGTTCATTCAACAAGGCACAGCTTTTCCAAAGACTTTTCAGCAAGAATAATAATGGAAAAAGTAGACATTCTCGCCAATTAAATGATTTCTAGATTGTTTCCATCTGTGAGGACTTCAACAATACATCCTATGGAGGAATGGACAATCACTGACATTAACTTTTGAATTTCTACATTTAATTATGCATGTATGCACGCCAGAAATTGTTGTCAGCTTCAAAAAGTAATGATAATGAGTGCTGACAGTTTTGCTATAGTTGCAACCAGAAAAGGGCCATTATTACAACAATTCAGTGATTGCATCTTAATGTACTTAATTTGTTTAATACTATTACCAAATTGGTTTATTTCAGATTAGGAATTTCTGTCTTAACTGTAAGGAGATGATGCCAGTAATTTCTTTACTTATGGACGATAGTGACACTGAATGGACTGTCAATAAGGATATAACTATTTGTAAAATATAAATCTCATTGAATTCAGATTCTATGCAATACCCTAGTGCTTATGGCAAATCAGCAAAACTAAAATAAAATGCTATGACTAAATTCTGTAGCGACATACTAAAAAAAACTCCTAGAATAGTTTTTCTCTTTACAAAGAAGTCACTTTAGATGCTGATTTGTCATATCTACAGTCAATTCTACTGAATTCACATTAATTGGAAATGATTCTTGATAAGTTATGATTCTGGAAAGGTATGACAGAGCTCTTCAAAAATATCATCCCACATTTTCAAATAAAAGTATTTTATTAAATGCGGTACCAAAGATCTATCTTTGCTTAAAATGAACTCAAAGAGTCAATTATTAAGTTTTTGCTGAAAGCCCAGCGTTTATTTATAGATAATGCCTGACTGAAATTTGTCATTTTAATTTATTTTTGAAGTATTTGATTCAAGACATCAGTTTAGGTACTAGCTGTTCTCGTCCTCCATATTTAATTTGTGTGCCATTAATTTCACTAATTTGAACGTTGGGCAAGAAGAACTTATAGAAACGCCAATGCATTTATCAGCCTCCTTGAGCAAAATAAAGTAGTCAGTAAATCAGTCTTATTTTTAGAATTTGTGGGAAGCTTATGGAAACTGCTTAATGACCATACCTAAAAATGAGTTGTAAATAACACCTATCATCTTGTTAAAGATTCACGATTTGAAGAAAGCAGATTGCAGTCACAAATCAATGTAACATCAACATTGTCCAACTAACTGGTCTCGATGTTTTTGTGTTGCTTTGAGTTATTCCTTCATTTCTTCCCTGGGCACCATTGTTTACTGCTCAAGAACACAGGATGGAGCAGTGTATAATGGGCTTGAAAAGTGTTAACATGCACGTCTGGGGAACCTTGATCAGCCTTCTTCCAGATGCACATCGCCATCTACTTAACTTATACACAATGGGCTTGAAAAATTCATTCATCTGACAGTTCGGTGCAACTGAATTTTACCTCTGAACAATGTAAATGTCAATGATGTTAAAGGGCAATTGCAGCTGATAACATTTAGACATTTTTTAAAAAAATAATCTACACTGGAGCTTCCATATTTTTCACAATCTGTGGAAGAAAACTAATGGAATTTCAAAGTAGTCTTGAAAAGTTATAGGTTCAGCACACATTTCCTGATGAAGACTGTAACCTGTATGACAGGGGCCATAAATTCAAAACTTTTTGGCACATTTCTTGCTGTAGCTCTGCCACAAAAGCTGTATATTAAGCCTGAATGCATGTGCCCAACTAATTTGAGAGTTCCGATTGGCCACTGTTGGAAATAGTACTTCAACCTACTCTGGACAAGGCCACAGTCTTCGGAGGAGACATGGGGTTAAGGGCAGCGATTCTCCATTCTGGGGGTTCCTGTGCCTCCGGCCTCAGAAAGACCTAGTGTGCCCTTGGTGCCAGGCAGACTGAGCCTCCAAATAGTGCAAGTGGAACCCATCTGAAGATTTGTAGAGAGAATATTTTAAAGTGGGACAACTACAAAGGGGCTGAGGAGATCTTCTTTCTAGGGTGGAGAACTACGCTGGTTCTCAAACAGCAAAATCCTCCCCTCAATCCCAGATTTCAGCAACCAATATCACAGCCTCCATGGTAGTCAGGTGCCCAAGTTGCATTCCTAATTGTGTGTAGGCGCTTGTCATTGGAATGTAAAATAGGTAACCTCCCCTCGTCCTCAAATTCTGTTGCAATCAGTTGCGGATGACCCCAGTAGGCACAAAACTATGTCAGAGCAGTGGGAGGCATTCAAGGAGGTAACAGCTAGAGTACAGGGCAAATATGTTCCCATAAAGATAAAGGGTGGGGGGGGCACTACGTCTGGAGAACCCTGGATATCAAGGGACATAAAGGTTAGGATTAAGGAAAAAAGAGAAACTTATGGCAGATATCGAGGGCTCAATACGGCAGAGTCCCTAGAGGAGTATAAAAAGTGCAGAGGGGAACTTAAAAAGGAAATTAGGGAAGCTAAGAGAGTGCATGAGAAAGCATTGGTGAGTAGAATAAATGAAAACCCAAAGGGTTTTTTTTTAATATATAAAGAGCAAGAGAATAACTAGGGAAAGTTTAGGGCCAATTAGGGACCATAGAGTTAATCTGTGTGTGGCCCTGGAAGACATGGGTACAGTCCTCAGTGAACAGCTTGCGTCAGTCTTCACAATGGAAAAGGACGATGCAGCTATTGACATCAGGATGGAATTCTGTGAAATATTAGAGGAAATTAATATAGAGAGAGAGGAGGTACTGGTGGGTTTAGTGGCCTTAAAAGTGGATAAATCCGCAGGCCTGGATGAGATGTATCCCAGGCTGTTGATGGAGGCAAGGGAAGAGATATCAGGAGCGATGGCAGTAATTTTCAAATCCTCTCTGGTCACAGGCGAGGTGCCATAGGACTGGAGGACTGCCAATGTTGTACCATTATTAAAAAAGGGAGGAAGGGATAGACCAGGAAATTACAGGCCAGTCAGTCTAACCTTGGTAGTGGGGAAGTTACTAGAATGAATTCTGAAGGACAGAATATATCTGCGCTTTGGAGAGACATAGATTAATCAGGAATAGTCATCATGGATTTGTTAAGGGAAGGTCATGTTTGACAAAATTAATCGAGTTTTTTGACGAGGTAACCAGGAGTGTTGATGAGGGTAATGCATTTGATGGATGTTAGCAAGGCTTTTGATAAGGTCCCTCATGGCAGACTAGGCAAGAAAGTAAGTGCCCATGGGATCTGAGGCATAGTGATAGATTGGATCCAAAATTGGCTGAGAGGCAGGGAGCAGAGGGTGATGCTAGAGGGATGGTTCTGTGACTGGAAGTCTGTTTCTAGTGGGGTTCTGCAGGGCTCAGTGCTGGGGCCCTTGCTGTTTGTGATGTACATAAATGATTTGGATTTAAATGTAGGGGGTATGATCAAGAAGTTCGCAGATGAAATGAAAATTGGTAGGATGGTAAATAGTGAGGAGGATAGCTGTAAACTGCAGGAGGATATCAATGGATTGGTCAGGTGGGCAGAGCAATGGCAAATGAAATTCAACCCAGAAAAGTGTGAGGTAATGCACTTGGGGAGAGCTAACAAGCGAAGGGATTATACTATGAATGGTAGGAACCTGGAAAATAATGAAGATCAAAGGGACCTTGGTGTGCATATCCACAGATCCCTGAAGGTAGCAGGGCAGGTAGATAAGGTGGTTAAGAAGGCATATAGGATATTTGCCTTTATTAGCTGAGGCATAGAATACAAGAGCAGGGAGGTAATGCTGGAACTATATAAAACACTGGTTAGGCCACAACTAGAGTACTACATGCAGTTCTGGTCACCACATTATAGGAAGGAGGTGATTGCACTGGATAAGGTGCAGAAGAGGTTTACCAGAATGCTGCCTGGGCTGGAGGGTCTGAGCTATGAGGAAAGATTAGATGGGCTGGGGTTGTTTTCCTTGCAGCAGCGAAGGTTGAGAGGGGACCTGATAGAGGTGTGTAAGATTATGAGGTGCATAAATAGGGTGAAAGTAAAGCACCTTTTCCATTAGTAGAGGGGTCAATAACCAGGGGGTATAGATTTAAGGTAAGAGGTAGAGGATAACAGGAGAGTGGAGGAGTTATTTTTTCACCCAGAGGGTGGTGGGAGTCTGGAACTCACTGCCTGAAAGGGTGGTTGAGTCAGAAACTCTCGGAACATTTAGGAAGTATTTAGATATTCACTTGAGTTGCCATAGCCTTCAGGGCTATGAGCCCAGCACTGGGAAATGGGATTAGTGTAGTCAGATCTTTGTTGACCTGCATGGACATGATGGGCCGAATGGCCTCCTTCTATGCTGTAAATGTCTGTGAGTCTATCCTAAAACTTCGATTAAGATGTGCTCCTAATGAGCCTGGAAAAGAAAGCTAAAAATAATTTGCACTGGCATCTTTCTTGCTTTTAAAACATAATCAGCTCTTCCTTGTCCCATCCCTGAACTGCTTCTACTTGAGGGTAAATAGAATGATAGAAGATGCCAAAAATTCATATGGATTATTTTACTATAATCTTGTTGCCGACCCAGATGCCATGAGCTAAGGTTCTTTGTTTAGTTTGTGTTTAGTTGCTGTATCCAAGGTTCTCATTAGCATGACATTTTAAGGAATTTACTGACATTTTGCTAATTCATTTTAACTTCCAGAAGAATGTGAATTTGGATCTATTCCATGAAGCAGGAAAAAGAAATGTCAGCAAGTATAACAAGGAGAAATAAAGAAATTGAAAGTCTTGTTTATGCATACAGTACATTCTTTGAAAGAAAATAGCAGAAATTGTCACATGTATACCACAATGGAGCAACATGGCATTTGCACAGAAAACATATGGAAGATGTGCACTCATTATGATCTGCGATACTAACTAGCAAATAAAAGCTGCCTCTTCCACCAATTTGTCATGTTTTTGGGTTCTTTCTACCAATTATACTCTAAATCCTTTTGACTTTCATGCTTCAGATTATTCCTGTAGGTAACAGCCAGCTCTCAAATCCCCACAAATGTTCCCATTTGCCCAGATAGCTAGGTGAAATAACACAGTGCACTTGGAATAACGAGTAGAGAACCCACCTTCAATTGTTGCTTCTGTTTTGCGCCTCCACAGAACTCTCCTCATTTTTTAAAACAGCAAAGAAACATTCACACTGATTCTTATTTTAGGTTTTAACTGCCAAATAGCCATATCAAACTGTAATAGAACAGGAAAAATTGCAGCAATAATAAAACATTTTGATAGTTTTATTAAACTTTACTGTGTAAACAAAAAAGTTTGCAATCCTTGAGTTAAAAAGAAGATTTGATTACTATATTGTATAATGATTCTTTAACCCTTTCCTAATCAGACACCCTGATTGCAAAGTAGAGGTTGATAGACACCTCAAAATAGTGATTGGGGCTTTTTAAATTTAAATTGCCATTAAGCTGAAAAGAAGCTGTCCATCAAACATACACTTGAGCAAGTCACAATGCATGTTTATATTTGAATTGAATGATTTGGCTCCCTCCCTTGGACAATTTTAGATTAGATAGATTATTGTGGTAAAATGTAACAAACCCAGCTGGCACATAGTTTGAAGATTATTTTTAATTCTTGTATGTACCATGAGAAAACCCTGCATGCAGCTAAATATTTTTTAAAAATGCTTTATTTTTAAACAATGCAATGTGCTCTGTCTTAAGATAGCTTCTCTTGCATATTACGTAAAGAGCCCAGCTCGTAGCAACATTTAGGCAGCTGGGATTTCCACATTGTCATATTTCTGTCAGTGAAATGTGTCTCCTAACATTTCAAGTCCTAAATCTTTAGAATCCACCTTATTAAAGTGATGGCAAGAAGCTCAAAAGGGTAGTTATATATTTGTATAACAATGATACTTTTACTGGTTCAAGGATATTTCCCCTCAGACAATGTATAGGAATAGCTCACATGTCCTCTGTTTTCTTCCACAACACTTAAAGTGCACCTTTGTTGACAAGAAGCACTGCCTCCCCTTCACCCCCCCGATCCCACACCATACTATTCAGTTCCATGACCGCTATGATATTCATCCACCTATTCAGCTTGCCAATGGAGCTAGAGCAAGATTGTTGCTTTCAAGCTCTGCTGAGCAACTGCAGAGAGCTGTATCAGTTCATTAATGTTGAGCTTTTCGAGCATAATTTCACTATTTCCTAAGTTTTTGCTGCTGTCATTCATTCATTGAGGGAGAGTAGGAATCAAAGAGTAATGCTTAAAACTGATGAATACTTTGTTTGTCTTTTATCCCTACAATTTGCCGCTTTTTATTCACATCCACTTTTTAGTTGAAGTTATCAAAGGCAGAAAATTAGATCCCTGTTCACTGGTCCTTAAAATAAATCTAGCTTATCAAGGTAGTGTGAAATAAAACATGCTGTGATTTTATTCAGGTTGAAGGGGCTGAATGGTTTACTCCTGTTCATTATGGCCAGAATCTTCGGGTCAGCTTGCGGGGGTGGGCCCCGCTCGCTGATGCGTGGTGACGTCGGGCGTGCGTCCTGACGTCACAGAATCACAGAATCACACAGTGCAGAAGAGGGCCTTCGGCCAATTGAGTCTGCACTGACACGTGAGAAACACCTGACCTACCTACTTAACCCCATTTACCAGCACTTGGCCCATAGCCTTGAATGTTATGACTTGCCAAGTGCTCATCCAGGTACTTTTTAAAGAATGTGAGGCAACCTGCCTCCACCACCCTGCCAGGCAGTGACGTCACCGCACGTCATTCTGATTCTCAGTTCGGCGGGCATGCACCGGAGTCGGCTGCACGCCCGCTGAACTGTCAAAGGCCTATTAAGACCATTTAAATATCAATTAAACCAATTAGCAGAGCTGCCCGTCCAACCTTAAGGTTGGCGGGCAGGCCAAGAGCCCAGGCGGCCTTCGCATTTACCATGAAACCTCATTCACGGGAGGGATGAGGTTTCATGAAGGTTTTTAAAGTTTAATAAAAATTTTTAATATAAGTCATAGATATGTCCCAGCTCATGTGACACAGTCATGTCTTAAATTTTTTTTCCCCTGTATTTAAAATTTTCAAATTCAAACTAATCTCCCTGAGGCAGCTCCGTGCCCTGACTCTCCCTCCTCCTCCTCGCCCGCACAGGGAGCACACAGCGCTTCCGCGTGCGCCCGCCTGCATCGGCTCCCGCCCAACCCCCTCGATGGGGAGAAAATTATTCCCTATGTTTCTATGTGATTCTATTTGTATAGTTCTGAAAATTTTATAATTTTGTTTTGAAAGAAATCTCTACGCCTTAAATCCCCAAATTGAGTAAAATTCTGTCAAATGTCGTGTTAAGTAATCACACTTTACCTTATTCTTTTTGCATGAAATAACAGGGCCAGTCCCATACCACTTCTCCTACACAATAGGTTCAAGCAAGTGGTCAGATTGCCACTAATTCAGGAACCATGAGCCATTACTAATTTTTTTTCCACTCTTGAACACTGATCAAAACTACTGCATAACAGTGTCACTGCCACAATAAATTCTACTAATGCCGAGTAATGTACCTTTAAAAGGAAAATGATTTTGTCAGCAATAATCTTGAAACTATCAATCCCAATATCATGGCAGCTCTTTTCCCATCCACTGCATTTACTTTATACCCACAGAAAATTAGAAATTACATTAAGACATAATATAATATTTGGTTACTGATGCTCAGAACATTCTGTTTTAATGAAAATTTCCCATCCAAAGATCGAAATTAAAGAGAAACTCCATTAAGCAGTATTTGAGTTGAATCAGGATTAGAATGAGTGGGAGATGAACATGATGCACTGTTGAATGTGAATCAGGATCATAATAAATATGTTAAGTAAGGAAGTTCTATCTTTTATGGAATTTTAAGGACCACTCTAATTGAGCAATAATAAATGTGATAATGGCATAGCGTACTATAATGGTTATGGTACATTTTAGCAAGCCATGGTTATTTTGGCAGGATGTGAAGCTGATACCTTAAAATGACCTTGATTAGCTAAAATTAATCATCGCTGCACATTTCATCTACTGATTTAATGATCTGAAAATGAAAGGAAAAGTCTGTGAAAATGATATGTCTATTTTTTTTCTGATGTCCCTTGACTTACCAATTTGAACTATATGTTTATGATAGCTTTCAAGTAAATAGGTTTTAAATAAAATCCCCCGCCTTTTAAAAAATCAATAGCATATTCATAAACACGAACCTTTAGTAAGTGATCTGAACAATGTTATGGAGAAATCCAACTCATTTCATTTTTATGTCACTGTTGGCAAACTCCATTGCTTTTCTTTTTCTGAAACAGCATTTACTGATTGGTTCTATAGCTAAGCTGTTTAACTTTCCACTGAGTTTTTCCTCATAAGCATTACTGGACTTGGAAATATTGACTGAGGAAGTGTGTGGATGTAAGAGCAAAGGGCTAAATATTTCAATCATTTTGATATGAGGTGAAGATGAATGTTAATGAAGACAAGTGAGCCTTTTGTTGTCTGAGTGCTCTATTTATAGTAGACAGGCCAACACATTTGTGGTAACACTCTGCTTTTAGTACTTTAAAGCAGTTTACAATTTAATGCCTATGCTAAAACAGTAGAACTTACATTTATTTAGCACCTTTACACAATTTAAGGATGTCTCAAAGAATGTAATAAACCAACTAAATTATTTAAAAGCTCAATCATTGCGACAGCAAATTTGTTGGCAGATAGGCTAGAACGTTACATGGAGGTGATGGCCTTGCACCCCACCTCCCCCCTCCCCACCTCCCCACCTCCCCCAGCAACAACCCCCATGCCCCTCACCCCATTGCCCAGCTGAAAAGTCAGGAGCCGGGTGCCTCTACTTGGCTTGGTCACCCCGCAGCCATTTGGACTGCTAATTGGCTTGAGGAAGGAATGCCACCCCGCATCACAGAACAGTCCTGCCGCCAAGCGTTGCCATCCAATCAAATGACCGGCAGTTATCTACCACCAGCAGCGCCACTGCTGGGACTACAGGCAGATCCGAAGAAGAAACACTATTGCCCTGGACTTAAAGATAAGTTTAAGGTTTTGCAGGGGCCAGGCTGGCAGGCCCCAATGATGGAAGTGGGGGGCTGGGTTCATCCGGAGGGGAATACAGGGATGGAGAAACTACCTTGTGGTGGGGCCTCGATTAAGCACACAAAATGGCCACCAAGTTTAAACTGGTGGCCTCGCCACATGATGTGGACATTTCACACTGCAGGTGAAATCCCAGCAGCAGCAGGAGGAAGTCCCATGGGGAAAATCCCAGCAGAGGTTGGTAGGCGACGGGCACACTACCACTACACCTAATTTTACACCCCCATACTTGACAACCCACTGCCGGGGGAGGGCATAAAATCTGGTCAAGATCCTATAAACAGCAAATGAGATAAATGACCAATTAATTTGTTTTGGTAATTTAAAAAAATATTCGTTCTTGGGATGTGGGCATCGCTGGCCAGGCCAGAACTTATTGCCCATCACTAAATGCCCTTGTTTAGAGGGCATTTAAGAGTCAACCACATTGCTGTGGGTCTGGAGTCAAATGTAGGCCAGACCAGGTAAGGATGGCAGATTTCCAGATAGGATAAGGAAGGAATATTAGCTAGGGCTTCAGAAGGACTCTTGGCTCTTCTTCAAATAGTAACACAAGATTGTTTGCATCTACCCCAATAGGCAGAGAAGGCTTCACATTAATGTCTCATCATAAAGACACTACTTCCAACAATGCAGCACCTGTTCATTAACTACACAAAGGTGTCAGCCATGATTATATGCTTAAATGCTGAGGTGAAGCTTGAATGCACAATCTTCTGACTCAGAGACAAATACTGTACCAACTGAGCCAAGTTTATACTTTGAACTTAAAGCAAATGTATTAGCCAGCAATCACAGCAGGAATTAAAAGTTCTTGGTCGTAGAACTGTGCCTCGAATTCATTGCTGTTACTGTACTTGATTCTGGATATATACTTTATTGCTATTTTTAAAAGGTGTTTTGAAACTTAGACAAGAATTTTCCCATCGGCGAGCGGGGGGCGGGGCCCACTCGCCAATGCATAAAACAATGCGGAGAGACGTCGGGCATAACTCCTGATGTCATCCCGCGTCATTTGCATTTTCAGGTTGGTGGGGGTGTAGCTGAGTCAGCTGTGTGCCCGCCGAACTGTCAACGGCCTATTGCGGCCATACAAAAAGCAATTATAGCAATTAGTGGACTTGCCCGTCCAAGCTTAAGGTTGGCGGACAGGTCGGGAGCACTGGCGGCCACCTGAAAAAGCATGAAACATCATCCGGGGCGGGATGAGGTTTCATGACTGATTTAAAAAATTTAGATTCACTTTCGCTTAAAGTTATGTCCATGTTCCAACTCATGTGACATTGTCACATGAGGGGATGTGGATGGTAAATGAAATGTTTGAAAGAATACCTTTTTCACTTTGGGAACCGATCTCCCTGAGGCAGGGCTTAGTCTCAGGGAGATCGGAGCACTCCTTCGCGCGCATGCCACTTCCACATTTGCCATCACCCCCCCCACCCACCTGCACAGGGAGTGCACAACGCTTCTGTGCCTTAATTGGTCCACCCATGAAAAATGGCGGCGTGCCCCCAGTTGGGGTCGTTGACTGGAGGGCCGCCCGCCCACGCCTGCTCCTGCTCATCCCCCCCTGACAGGGGGAATATTTTGCCCTTATTGCCTGTTAGTGGTTGAAGTTCATAGCACAGCTCTTATGCTGAGTAATGGAATGCCGAGACACTTAATGAGTAGAATTTTCCCGGCCCTATGTTTGCAGGCTTGGAGACAGGGTGGGGGAGGTGGCGTGGGAGTGGGGGGGTTGTGGTTGCCTGGTAAAATAAGGGAGAGCTGTGTCAGGGGGTTCCCTGATGCATTCCAGCTGCTGGGGAGGTTTACCGGTGTAGCCTGGGGTGTGGATCGGCTGCTCACTGCATGGAGGCAAGCAGCCAATTTACATAATTAAGGCCTCATTTAGGAGCATTTTGCTGGTGGTAGAGCAGCTCCCATCTCAGGTGGAGGCCATCAACTTAAAACAGGCAGCTTTCCTGCAGAAGTCTGGTGGGAGCCATGAGGAGCCGGAGCCTCCATCCTAAAAGACAGGGCCCTGGGCATCACCGTTCCAATGATCCAAGTGAGAGGTTTTCCCTCCACTCAGAAGGGCCTACTGCTTTCCCCCTTCTGAAATAAGTTATCATTACATCTCCATGTTAAAGTGCTCTAAAGATCTCCCACTTGCCTTATCAATGTCCACCTCTGATTGGGCCAGCAGCATCAAGAGCCCACCTACTGTCCTTACTTAGGTGGCAGATGTGAATTGGGCCCATCAGGCTGCCTCTAAGAAGACTGTGCCAGAGGGCGCACTTGTGCCACACGAGGCTAGGGAGCCCTATTGGCTGCTGAGATCGGGGTCCTGAAGCTTGTAGTAAAATCTTGCCCAGTTGTTCAGTAAATCTATGATATAAAATCTCACTTCCTGCTTTCAAAAGCCAATTGAGAATCCTACTTTACTACCACTTTTGTCCCCACACTGATCCAATCCCTCTCCATGTTTACCTTTTCCTCTCCTGCTGGAGTGCCACTTGTTTATTTCCTCTATAATATAAAGTTCTGAGGCACTTTGCTGCATTCTATGGAAATAAAAATTATTATTGTATTATGGACATTGCTGTCACCATTCTACATAGAATAATGGTTGTTTTGTGTAATTTTCATGTTAGATTAATCTGAGCTGTGATAAATAAATGTGATTTGTCATACAGCAGGATCTTTCGCTCAGTGTGTGGGCCCACGCCCAACACGACCGAGCATGAAATAAAGCACATGGACATCGGCCGAGCATACTGATGTCAATGCGCCTACTCGGGATTGTTAGGTCGGTGGGCACACATCAGAGCCGGCAGCATGCCCGCCGACAATTAAAAGGCCTATTAAGGCCATTAAGTTAACAATTGTGCTGAATTTTTCACTGCCCGTTCAACCTAACAGGGTTAGGGTTAGCAAGCTTCTTTTCAGACATGGGCACTTTGAGCAACAGTGAATTCATGTGTGGTACAGTCACAGGCTCAATAGTAATGAAAGTACTGATCAAACAATTGTGGGGATTATGGATTGTACAATAGTATGGCAGACTGTCTCTTCACTGGAACACTGAGCACTTTTAATCTCAATCTTTATCTGGCATGCTTCAATCGACTGAGAATATGGCTTTCAAATCAAAGGTTGCTATTTTCTCCACCTTTCCATTTGAGGGAGATAGGAAGTTGGGACTAACAAAATTCAAAGTTAGCACTCCAGAGTGTGGATCATAGTTGTTTTTGCCTACTTTCATTCTGCCTTCCTTCTTTATTTCCATGGCAAATTACTCCACACAAATTTTACAGCAATACAAAAGTAACAAATAAATTTCACTGCTTCAAATGTGTTGTTTTCCTTTGCTGAATCAAGACAAGTGACATGAGCACAAGGCATGGTTCCACTTGTTTTTGGATGGCGGTGAATAAAATTTTGAACACTTTGCTTAATTAATTTGCTGCATAGAATTTTGGGCTGTATTGAGGATGTGAAAAGAACTATATAAATGCAAGTTTTTTTCCCCCCACTGCCAGTCAAGCCTTTCTTGGGTAGGAATGTGGGATGTGTTTGGTTACAAGTTTATTATTATCCACTGTCAATAGCATCAAACAGGTCTGTCTCAAACACTCAAACTCACCCTATTTTTAAGTCAGTGCCTTTTTGTGTCAGGCAATACCAAGACACTCACAGGATTATTACTTCTTTTCAGCTGTAGACAGGCTGCTCACAGTCTCGAAAGGAAGACATTTCTGTTATTTTTTTTTAACTGGAATTGCATGTAAATTAATGTGACTTCAGTGTTGCATGATCCACTCCTGTCATTATATCCTTGATGTGCTTCCAAATTGTTATTTACTTTAAATCCATGGTGTAAATTCAGAGTGAATTCCAGTACTATTCATTCTGCTTTGAATATATGTGTCACAGAACTGCACATTTTCTACTAGTAATTATTGCTTGGAGCACCCTCTGCATTTCTAAGGTATTTTCATCTGGGAAGAGCCCCCTGAGGAGTGTTACATGATGGTCAAGGTCACTGAAATGCACACATGTAAGGCAGCCCACTGAAATCACATTTGGTAAGCATGAACATTTTCCAGCCAATTATGAAAGATAATTATCACCGTTGACTTGGTAACACAGATGTTGACTAAACTGAAGAATTTTCCTTCAAAGAACAATGTCTCAGCTCTAATATGTCAAATATTTATTTCAGTATTCAAAAAATGAAACAATGTTTTTCTCAGAAAAACTGAACTAAACATTAAGCATATTTAATCAAACATGAAAAAAATGTGCTACTTTAGAATGTGGCAATTCCTGGAAAAAGGAAGATAAATAGTACAAGTAACATCAATGGAAATAGTTTAATATTCGAATAGATTCATAAACAATTAACGTTAATCATCACTGTGACCTCGAAACCCTGTATAGAATATTAACTCCAAACTTTATGTTTCATGGTCAGTATATTTGATTCTGAGCAGAATTCATTAACTGTTATCAATTCATTAGCAATTATCAAAAAGTGTTCCTAAAGTAAGAAGGAAACTGGGCCAGAGGCATAAATGTGAGTAATTTTTTTTAATTAACCCCTTTGCAAGCAGAAACAAGTAGCATCTGAACTTAATTGCTGAGCCCTTAGGAAGTGTTTAGTTTTCAAATCTATTAGTTCAAGTATTTTGTTTTGTGCCACTATATTTTACTTTGTTACATTCTTTAGAGAACTGGAACAAGCTGAAGATACATATCCAGATGAAATTAGAATCTCCATCTTTCCCTAATTAACTAGTAGAAAAAGAATACAATAAACCACATTCTGATCACCTTTGATCAGTGTTTCTGAGCACTTTTCACTGAGTCTGAGGTCAGGGTTTATAGCCTCTCTCCAGAACATAAGCCATTATTCGTGGTTGATGCTTCAATACAATACTGATGGAGTACAGCTTTGTTGAAGGGACCAAGACCCTGTCCATTTATTAGTGCTATAAACAAATGACAAGATTCAAAAGTGAGCAGGGCATTCTCCAAGTGTCCTGGCCAACATTCACTTCTCCATCAAAATAAAAGGACTGCTAGTTATCTTGTTGGCTCTTTGTGGGATCCTACAGTTGTTTCCCCCATTTGTCTACAAACAAGAGCGACTGTACTTCAAAAGATAAATGGCTGTGAAGCATGTTGGGTTGTCCTAGGGGCGTGAAATGTACTCGATCAATGCAAGGCCTTTCTTGATCATTTATGAAACAATCTCTTGCTTGCCAAAATTCAAATCACAGTAGTATTGCAGTGTGCACTGATACGACACTAAGACCATATTGCAGCAATGCAGAAACACTTTTTTAACTAACTCCATGCACAAACCGCTGTTTAACTCCAAAACTGTAATAATGCACTGATTTGCTGCTTTTGGGTGTTTAATTATTGTGCATAATTATTGGCATTACTAAATATCAATTAAATGTAGAAATGTTTTCATGGAACATTCAAACTGTTCTATAAAGTTGGGAGGAGATGGTGAAAAAGTTTTAAATTTATTTGGATAATAATGTCTCAGCATTCAACTCACTTTACAGAAAATCCACAACTCTCAATGTACTTTAACGTTGCTAGTGGTCAAGCTAATCAAAGGTAAACTACAATGAAGCAGCTACAGCATCTAAAGTGACAGCCTGATGAGACATTTGATCTTTAAACCCAATGTCAATTGCCAGTGGGTGAGAATGGCATAGAAAAGCAAGCAGAAGGCTGCCAGGTAATGAAGAATTGGCTCATGAATTAAAAGATGTTTCCGACAGTGGTAAGGGCATCACCAGTGTTTAAAATAAATGGAGATATTTTAATTAAGATTTACCCATCAGCTAGACCCAGGGCCTTAGCATCCTCAGAAACCTTTGTGAACTGGGACATGATGAATAAGTCACAAGAGGATTGCTGATTAGCTAGCAACTGAAGACAAGATTATATAACTGTCATCACAAACTACCTCCATATTCTTTGAATGTGAACACAATTTCAATTCTTAAAAGTGATCTCAGTCAGGAGAGATGAATGGATCATCTTGGACACTTGGAAATTCATCAGCAGTATAGATTGGCACTCCTTTACTGCTTCTATGTTTTAATGAAGCAGGTGTGTCATGACACCAACAAATACGTGGAAAACGTAACCTAACTTTTATTAATGAACAAATGTTGCATTGCCTCCAGTGGAGTAACTGCTCAATCTGACTTGCTAGAAACCCCTCTTTAATGCAAACCAAAAGAACTTTACAAGAACCATGGCATCCCCAGCTGATTGTTGTGAAGATAAATTTGCAATTCAAAGTGTTCAAAAACTGATATCAATAGTTTTATAGGAATTTAGCTTTAGGGGAATAAGACAGTTGCATAATTTTGCACAGTTTAAAATCTAAAGATTGACTGAAATCCAATGTTGCCTTTTTCCCCTCCACACAAATAGTTTTAGACCATCATCATTTATGTTCATAGTTGTATTGATATTTTATTAAGGACAAAATATATGTTTCAGCTAATTAGTCTAGTGTTGTAGTAATCAATTTAAAATGAGTGGAATCTGTTTCATATAATGTCTAATGCTGCTGAGGAGAGATGCTGTGGAACTGAACTCTGAGCCAGTTTGAAGGTGAAACTATGTAATAAAGGTTTATGCTTTTGGCTCCACTGTTCCTGTGTCTTTTCTTCCAGCATATTGAACTTAAGTTAGTGATTATAACAATATTCTGAAAAACTTGAAAATTGTGATTACATTGTCTGTACAGTATGCTGAAGTAGGTGTGATCTGCTGGATAGAACTGTGTATTATCGACTGACAGGGAAACTGCCAGAACCCTGACAAAGCTATGGAAATTACACACAACAATTTACAATACTTGTGCAGCTCATGGGATACATCAGTGAAAGCTCATCTGTTAAGTCAAAAATGCCAGTCTGTTCCCGCAGATCCAAATCAATACTGTGTACATTTTTAGTGGTAAGGCCTTCTCCCTATTGTCTCTTCTCTCCTCCTGCATCTGTCAGTGTGTGGCTTATTCAGATGTGTGCTTAGAGTTCCTTTCCTAAGGTTCTTTAATGTTATATAGCCCAGGTGAATGACGCAACAGAAATTGTTCAGGCATTGTTCATATTGTTGTATGAATGCTGTTATAGCCCCCTGATTAAAGTCAAATCAAAAATTTTGCTTTAAAGGCAGCTTAAAATGTCTGGCAAACCACGAGGCCACAAACAAATAATGTACTGATACAAAATGTTTTCCAGCATTTGTATCTAATGTTGTTTATGAGCAATACCATCATGCTGTATGGACTTTCTGACCCTTCTCCCTTCTCAAATCAAAAAAGAGTCTCAAAAAACACTTCTTCAAAATGACAATGGTCCCTTAAATCCTGACAGGCAAAACATTTTGCTTTGGACCTTACTGGAAAATTTAATTGACTATTAAGTCTTACATCCACAATATTAATGCTGAAAACGGCATGAAGAAAACAAAAACACCAGTTCAAATGTTGCTCAGCTATTGATGCCAAATGGAAAATCTTTCTTCGAACAGTTTCACCAGAAGACTTGCTGCTGGCCCATTTTTAAGGCAGGTAAAAAGCCGTTGACTCACTAACACAACCAGGTGATCACCGCCACCAAACATATTTTTTCATTGCAAATTCATCTAATATTAGTTAAGTCACGTGCAACCATAATGCAATGCTCAATCACCATGGTTACCATTACTTTTATTTACTTGCAACAGTGAATATATTTTCATTTGAATTATGACTAAATGCAAAACAAAAAAATGTCAAATGGTTTGTGACCTTTCAGCCACTCGCAATTAAGAATCAATTATTAATATAATGATGATATTCAGTCATAGCTATGATCAATTTAATATCCATTAAAAAATTATACTCTAGTTAAACACCCAGTACTGAAAGCTCCTAAAGAAACTTGATTGAAAAGTTTTAGCATAGCGTTATGCTGATGAATCATTTAAACAACCACAGCTGTTTAATATTTTTATGGTATATTAATCATGAAACATATATTAAAGACCAGCTCGGACTCTTAAAAAACCTGCAAACTCATGTCATTTTCTTGCTGACACAACTCTTTACCCAATTTATGTTATAAGACCAGCTGACATTTTGCAACATAAATGCTATAATCCTGTTAAATTACTTAACGAAGGAACTGATAAAAGGAAAGAAGAAATGGTGCCAGAACCGTGGAGTTTTCAGATCGAAAACGTCAACAATAAAATTGCTAATTGACTAATAACCAGTTTTAATATAAGCTAGTCTATACTAGCCTGCTTGGAAAGTCCAGGTTTAGTGAAGAGTTTTGGTTCTAATTGCTGGCTACCATAATTTGAACTTGCCCTGGAGGTGCTGAAAGGCACCTGCAGGTTTAGCACACAAGCTGATTGGATGTCATTCTGGTGAAATGGTGATTATAGGTCCTTGTACCCAATGTGACTGTAGGTGTGCACTGCTGTGGCTCACACATTGCTGGATGACACAGGGACTGAGGCAGAAGGTGCCCAGGTTCTCAGAAGCAGCACTTGTGATCCTAGTAGAGGAGCTTCAGAGTGGGAGGGATGTCTGTACCTGCATTGAGAAGGTGGCCACCTTAGCCTCCATGACCTTCTGTTCCCATCTTCTGCAGCAGCTAGTACTATTCTGCCTGACCTCATGTCCTCCCATTCCTTGCCAGGTCTAGGGGGAACTGCAAGTTAGATGCCTACAACCAAGCACCGTCTTTTTTGGTGATTCTTATAGGTATTCCGTAAGTAGCAAGGCATTTAATCCTATAGCTGGAGTCCTTAGAGAATTTCTGAAAAAATGTTGCTTTACCATTGGTGAAACCTTGACAAAATGTCTGAGAAAGTCTCCTGCTGTGTTCCAGAGGATCCCCTTTGCAGCCCCAGTGGCAATGGCCATGAAATGGTGAGCATCTCTTTAAGCAGTGCTCAAAATCAACATGAGCTCTCAAACATCTAATCACTGTTAGGAGAGGGCATTAGATAAAGTGCTATCACCAAAATGCTGTCGGCTCTTTAATGAGCATTAGCAGGCGCCTTGGAACCAACAACTTAAATGATTGAGACTGTATTCCTGCTTACTCACAGACATGATTTTCCTTCAGCTGAGATGGTCTTGGGCCTCAGTCATCATGGCTTCATGTCTGAATGACAGAGGGCATTTACAAGATGAAGCAATTCTTGACCTTTTTTTTCTCTCTACTCTCTCCATAAAACTGTCCCAGTGAGCCGCATGGCTGGTAACTCATGATTATGTGCCTAGTGAGCACAAGGCAGTGACTTAAACTTTAGCTTTCTGGATGACTTACTGCCCAGCTTCAAAATGAACTACATCTGGTAATCCAAGAGATGTACAAATGATATTGCATGGCTTTCCATAGTATGTCCCAACTGAGTGGTCTAATAATCCATGAGGCTCAAAGTCACAAATGTTTTGTATAGGTCAAATCATGATTGGAATTTTTTTCTTAAACCATATACAAATATGATATTCCATTTGTACAATAAATATACTTGCAAATACTGGTACTTTGGATCATTAACTTTAATTTTGCTAACATGTTTTTTAAATGGTTCCTGGTTTCAGCAGCAGAAGACTAGTATCTGGTGTATTCACTATGCATCATTATTTTGGCATATTTCTGGATGAATCAAATATGTAGCAGTGTTATTGAGGATTTCTTTCAAGGACTCCTGTGTAAGTTTATTTCTAATAAATGTTGCTCAATGTTTTACAGGAACATAATAATGGCATTAACATTCGCCATGTTAGCTTTAAGATTTGTTTATATGATATATGTGACATTTACAGCAATCACCCACATTCAGTGGTTTATGCTTCCCAAACCCATGACCGCTACAACCTAGGAGGACAAAGGTAACTGCACGTAGGAACATCAAGTACCCCTCAAAATCACACACCATCCTGGCTTGGGAATGTATTACTGTTCCTTCATCCTCTCTGGATCAAAATCCGCGAGCTCCCTCAATAGCACTGTAGGAGTACTTTCACCATACTACAGACTACTGGAGTTAAAGGTGGTGGTTCACCGCCAACTTAAGTACAATTAAGGATGGGCAATAAATGCTGGTCTTGCCAGCGAAGCCTACATCCTGTGAACGAATAGAAAAAAAAATTACCAATGCAACTACAGAAGCATAGTCTGAGCTCACTTCCAAAGATATCTGATGTGGGAAGTCTATCCTCAATGGTCAAAGGATTGATTCTTAATCACTGCTGTAATATGAAAACTACCTCAAAAGCATATGTTTCATGAAATAGATCACATAGTAGAAAACAATGAAATGTGAATATTAGCCTCTCTTTACTTGTCATATGGTGTATTAAGATGGTCAGCTATAAAATCCCACTGTGTAATCGAGCAAAAAGAGATACTTTAAGAATGGCACCACTTCTCTCTGGCTTTCTGTAGGGAATTACGCTGTCTCTACTTGGCTCCTATCTCTAGGAGGATAATTTAAAACAGGAATTTACAGTGTAGCAAATGTAAGCAAATCAATGCATTTAAGCTTCAATGTGTTACAACACTGCCGCCTGTCTAGAATAGCTTCACATCCTCATTTACCTTTTCGTCAAAAGCTGAGTGAACCTACTTTGGTTAAATACTTTGTCAAATATTGGACTTGCAATTATCATAAACTCTTTGAACAGTAAATTTCAGGCTTTAACGATCAAAAGGAAAAGATTAAGTTAAAAAAAATAGATACAAGCAGCTTAATTATTCTTTTTTGCTTGGACAATCTTTACAGTGAAGCACCAAGAAGTAAGTACATCAACGGCAAAACAGCTTTTGAGATATCATATTATTTCTTATTAAACAATCTCCTTAGATGAAAACTATAGTAAAGGAGAAATATGCAAAAGTGGTCCTGTGCATGGCTGGAGAATTTCAGCTCAAAGTAACATATGTTCCATTCTGCAGAAATGCACATGTTTCTGCAATGTAAATATTTGCCCAAATTTTCAAATCAATATTTTGTTTAGATTAGCAAGCATAATGCATATATAAGTAGCAAACTGCAGCCAACAGTTTAGAGGTAAGAACAGAATTACCTGGAAAAACTCAGCAAGTCTGGCAGCATCGGCGGAGAAGAAATCAGTCAACGTTTCGAGCCCTCATGGCCCTTCAGCAGTTCTGCTGAAGGGCCATGAGGGCTCGAAACGTTGACTGATTTCTTCTCCGCCGATGCTGCCAGACTTGCTGAGTTTTTCCAGGTAATTATGTTTTTATTTTGTTTTGGATTTCCAGCATCCGCAGTAGCTTTTAGCTTTTTGTTTTTAGTTTAGAGGTAAGATTCAGTGGCATTACAGTGGCAATGCAGATTCCTTGATTTTTACCCTGGACTTCTGCCCCATCCCCCCTCAAAAATGTGTTTTCTTTTAGCTCTTGGCTTCTTTCAATCTGGTGAGTGTGAAATGCTGGACCATGCAGCTTTCACCAATATTGTTATATAATTTAATGATATGTCATTTAATGTGGAGAGTAATGGAGCTAGTTTTATTCTTCACCTCCCCCCTCAACTCCTCCCTCTTAACTGAGCAGTGCAAACATCATTGTAGTAATGCTAGCAATGCTCAAACTAAAGCTATATTTTTGGGTGGACAATACTGCTACTGTTTGATACATGTTCCATAATACCATTTCCAAGGGGAAGGTATTGTAGCACAAAACCACAGTAAATCCTGTAACAATTACTGTAAGTAAGGGTAATTGTTAATCCTTGGTTCATGCATTTCTATGAAAGGCAGATAGTCAATAAAACTATATCTTCTGGATCATAGGGACAAGAACTGCTGATGGAAAGTGCTGTGAATTTGCTGAGACAGATCACAATGCTTTAAAATATATTGTATCTAAAGTGGCCATGTCTATTGTGGTTTTGTCCATCTGGATGATTTGTAACATGGTCTTTGCTGTACCTTGATTTTAACTTTTCTTTATGTTTCAATGGGCTGTTTTTTAATCCACTCTCTCTCTCCAATATTCTATTATGAAAAAAAAACGATAATACACATAAGGTTGGAACAAGTACCCAACCAAGCTTATTGATTAACAGGTTTGATGTTAAAAGTTTTCAACATATATCTCATCCCTAAATGTTAATTATCAAAGGAACTGCATTCTAGGAGAAGCACTTTAACTTAATATCGTGTAAAAAGGTTAACAGAGACTTCATCCTCTGGAGATTTCTGCCAGTAAAAAAGTTATAGAAAGACCTGAAATGTCCTGACTGGCAAACACCTCCTTAATTGATTCATGTCTGTCTCTGGCTAGAAAGTAAGAGCAGATCTGCTTGCATTTTCCTTGTTCATGAGTCCTGAATCTAAGTACTCTGATCCAAATTTTACTGTTGGTCACAGTTAACTTTCAGGCACTATTGAGCATCTGTATCAATGTCAGGCAGTCAGAGACAGTTTACCTGAAACCAACAAACTGGTTCTCATGAAATAGCTTTACAAGAAATAAATTATTTCTCCTTTCGGAGAGGACTCATTGGGATAAATATCCATTTTCCTTGCATGAGAGGAGTCTTGTGGAGCAGATGAATAGACAGAAACATAGGAACATAGAAACTAGAAACAAGAGTAGGCCATTCGGCCCTTCGAGTCTGCTTTGCCATTCAATGTGATCATGGCTGATCCTCTATCTCAATGCCAGATTCATGTTTTCTCTCCATACCCCTAATATCCAAAAAATTATCAATTTCTTTCTTGAATATACTCAGTGACCCAGCCTCCACAGCGTTCTGTGGTAGAGAATTCCAGAGGTTGACCACCCTCTGAGTGAAGAAATTTTTCCTCATCTCAGTCCTAAATGGCCTGCCCTGTATCCTGAGACTGTGGCCCCTGGTTCTAGACTCCCCAACCAGGGGAAACATCCTCCCTGCATCCAGTCTGTCTAGCCCTGTTAGAATTTTATACGTTTCAATCAGATCCCCTCTCATTCTTCTAAACTCTAGTGAATCAGGCCCAGTCGAACCAATCTCTCCTCATCAACAGTCCTGCCATCCCTGGTATCAGCTGAGTGAACCTTCACTGCACTCCCTCTATGGCAAGGTATATCCTTTCTTAGGTAGGGAGACCAAAACTGCATGCAATACTCCAGGTGTGGTCTCATCAATGCCCTGTAAAATTGCAGTAAGACATCCCTACTTCTGAACTCAAGTCCTCTTGCAATGAAGGCCAACATACTATTTGCCTTCCTAATTGTTTGCTGCACCTGCCTGTTTACTTTCATTGACTGGTGTACAAGGACACCCAGATCCCTTTCTACATCCAAATTTTCCAATATATAACCATTTAAATAATACTCTGCCTTTCTGTTTTTCACACCGAAGCATATAACTTCACAATTATCCACATTATACTGCAACAGCCATGTGTTAGCCCACACACACAACTTGTCTAAATCACTCTGAAGCCTCCTTGCATCCTCTTCACAACCCCATCCAGTTTTGTGTCATCAGCAAACTTGGAAATATTGCATTTGGTTCTCTCATCCCAAGTCATTTATATATATTGTGAATAGCTGGGGCCCAAATACTGATCCCTGCGGTACATCACTAGTCACCGCCTGCCACCTGGAAAAAGACCCATTTATTCCCACTCTCTGTTTCTGGTCTGTCAACCAGTTGTCAAACCATGCCAGTATATTATCCCCAATCCCATGTGCTTTAATTTTGCCCACTAGCCTCTTATCAATAGCCTTCTTGAAATCCAAATACACCACATCCACTGGTTTTCCCTTATCTATTTTACTAGTTACATCCTCAAAAAACTCCAGTAGATTAGTTAAGCATGATTTCCCTTTCATAAACCCATGCTGACTTTGTCTAATCCTGTTAATGCTTTCCAAGTGTTCTGTTACCACGTCTTTTATAATAGACTCTAGCATTTTCCCCACTACTGATGTTTGGAATGTACATTTTAAATGAAAAATGCCACCTCTGGCAGTGCAGTACTCTCTCAGTACAGCACTGAAGTGTCAGCCTGGATTGATGTGTTCATGTCTCTGGTGTGGGAATTGAACCCACAACTTCCTGATTCACAGGCAAAAATGCTGCTACTGAAGAATGAAAATCAGATGGTTTCTTTAAGGGGCAATTGACCGACTCAGCCAGATTACAGCCAATGTGGTGAAGGCGAAGATTTATCTCTTTCTCCTTTGCAGTGTTTGGGATGAGGGCAGCCCTTTTGATTAAAGTAGGGGGAGTCGGTGGCAAAGTGGTATTGTTGGAGGCCTAGTAAACCAAAAAAGATGCAGGGGACTCAGATTTGAATCCCACCAAGACAGATGGTGAAATTTGAAAATCTGGAATTGAAAGTCTAATGGTGAAACCACTGTTGTAAAAAAACAACCTGCCTGGTTCACTAATACCCTTTAGGGAAGGAAATCTGCCATCTTCACCTGGTCTGACTGACATGTGACTCCAGATCCACAGCAATGTGGTTGACTCTTAATTGCCCTCTGAAATGGCCTGGCAAGCCACTCAGTTGTATCAATTCACTAAAAAGCCTAAAAGGAATGGAACCAGATGGACCACCTGACATCGACCTAGGCACCGGAAATGACAATGGCAAACTCAGCTTTGTTGAGCCTGCAGAGTCGTCTTTACTAACATCTGGGAGCTAGTGCCAAAATTGTCTCACAGACTAGTCAAGCAACAGCCTGACATAGTCATACTCACAGAAAAATACCTTAGAGACAATGTCCCAGACACCACTATTACCAGCACAGTGATATACAGCCAGGAGGGAGTTGCCCTGGGAGTCCTCAACATCAACTGTAGATTCCGTGAAGTCTCATGGCATCAGGTCAAACATGGGCAAGGATACCTCCTGCTGATTACTACGTGCCCCCGCACCCACCCGCCCTCCCCCCCCAACACCCCCCCACCCCTTAGTTGATGAATCAGTGCTCCTCCATGTTGAACACCACTCAGAGGAAGCACTGAGGGCGGCAAGGGCACAAAGTATGCTCTGGTTGGATGACTCCAAAGCCCATCACCAAAAGTGGCTCAGTAGCACCACTACTGATCGAGATGGCCGAGTCCTAAAGGACAAAGCTGCTAGACTAGGTCTGCGGCAGGTAGTGAGGGAACCAACAAAAGGGAAAATACTTGGCCTCATCCTCATCAATCTACCTGCCGCAGGAGCATCTGTCCATAACAGTATCGATAGGAGTGACCACTGCACAATCCTTGTGCTAAATGGGATAGATTTCAAACAGATCTAGCAACTCAATACTGGGCAGCCAAGAGCTGCTGTGGGACATCAGCAGCAGCAGAATTGTCCTGAACCACAATCTGTAACCTCATGGCCCGACATATTGCCCAGGATCAACCCCGGTTCAATGAAGAATGCAGCAGGACATGTCAGGAGCAGCACCAGGTGCACCTAAAAATGAGGTATCAACCCGGTGAAGCTACAGCACATGATTACTTACATGCCAAACAGCATAAGCAGCAAGCGATAGGCAGAGCTAAGCGATTCCACAACCAATGGATCAGATCTAAGCTCTGCAGTCCTGCCACATCCAGGCATGAATGGTGGTGGACAATTAAACAACTCACTGGAGGAGGAGGCTCCACAAATATCCCCATCTTCAATGATGGAGGAGCCCAGCACATCAGTGCAAAAGATAAGGTTGAAACATTTGCTACAATCTTCAGCCAGAAGTGCCGAGTGGATGATCCATTTTGGCCTCCTCCGGAGGTCCCCAGCATCACAGCTGCCAGTCTTCAGCCAATTCAATTCACTCCATGTGATATCAAGAAACAGCTGGAGGCACTGGATTCTGAAAAGGCTATGGGTCCCGACAATATTCCGGCAATAGTACTGAAGACTTGTGCTCCAGAACTTGCCGCACCCCTAGCCAAGCTCTTTCAGTGCAGCTACAATACTAGCATCTACCTGGCTATGTGGAAAATTTCCCAATCATGTCCTGTACACAAAAACAGAACAAATCCAACCCAATCAATTACTGCCCCAGCAGTCTACTCTCGATCATCAGTAAAGTGATGGAAGGGGTCATCAACAATGCTATCAAGCTGCACTTGCTTAGCAATAACCTGCTCACTGACGCTCAGTTTGGGTTCCGCCAGGGCCATTTTACTCCTGAACTCGTTACAGTCTTGGTTCAAACATGACAGAAGAGCTGAGCCCCAGAGGTGGGGTGAAAGTGACTGCCCTTGGCATCAAGGAAGAATTTGACCGAGTGTGGCATCAAGAAGCTCTAGCAAAACTGGAGTCAATGGGAATCAAGGGAAAACTCTCTGCTAGTTAGAGTCGTGGTTGTTGAAGGTTAATTATCTCAGTTCCAGGGTATCACTGCAGGAGTTCCTCAGGGTAGTGTCCTCGGCCCAACCATCTTTAGCTGCTTCATCAATGATCTTCCTTCCTTACGTCAGAAGTGGGGATGTTCGTTGATGATTGCACAATGTTCAGCACCATTTGCAACTCCTCAGATACTGAAGCAGTCCATGTCCAAATACAGCAAGACTTAGATAATATCCAGGCTTGGGCTGACAAATGGCAAGTAATATTCACACTGCACAAGTGCTATGCAATGACCATCTCTAACAAGAGAGAATTTAACCATTGCCCCTTGGCTTTCAAAGGCATTACCATCACTGAATCCCACCCATCAACATTCTGGGGACATCATTGACCAGAAACTGAACTGGACTAGCCATATAAATACTGTGGCTACAAGAGCAGGTCAGAGGCTAGGAATTCTACGGTGAGTAACTCACTTCCTGACTTCTCAGAGCCTGTCCACAATCTACAAGGCACAAGTCAGGGCTATATTGGAATACTCTCCACTTGCCTAGATGAGTGCAGCTCCAACAACACTCAAGATGCTTGACACCACCCAGCACAAAGCAGCCCACTTGATTGGCATCCCATCCACAAACATTCACTCTCTCCACCACCGATGCACAGCGGCAGCAATGTGTACCATCTACAAGGTGCACTGCAGGAACTCACCAAGCCTCCTTACACAGGCCTTCTAAACCCACGACCTCTACCATCTAGACGGACAAGTGCAGCAGATGAATGGAACACCACCACCTGGAAGCTCCCCTCCAAGCCACTCACCATCCCGACTTAGAAATGCATCACCTTCCTTCACTGTCACTGGGTCAAAATACTGAACTCCCCCCCCTAACAGCACTCTGGGTGCACCTAAGCCACAGGGACTGCAGCGTTTCGAGAAGGCAACTCACCACCACCTTCTCAAAGGCAATTAGAGATGGGCATTAAATGCTGGCCTAGCCAGCGATGGCCAAATCCCACGAATTAATAATAAAAAAAGTATTGCTCGTATAGAGTTCCACCTTAAGTTGCTCTCTCAATGGCAACGGACTATTCCATCGATGATGTCAGAAGCTGAAACTCAGCCAGGCCCCTCACATTATTTTTTAACTTATTATATCAATTAGTGATACAGTTCATTTTATGAGAGTGTAGCAATGTAATTTAGGCTATAAAGCTCAAGATGGAGATTAAAGATTTTAAAGTTTTAGTAGAATTACTTGTCATTTAAGTATATTGTTAGCTGATGGCTTCTCTTTCAAAATCTGCTCTGCAAAGGGTGAATTACAGGTCTTCCATAAATTTGCCAGTGATCTCATAATGTGCGCAGAACGCAAAACTTGAACTGCAATACTTTATTTGAAAAACTATATGGTCAGGTTACTGAAACTTCACTTTAGGAACTAATATATATTTTCCATTATTCTGATCAAATAGATACACTGGACAAACGTTAAAAGTGATAGCTAGGGTCGCAGCATGCCTTTTAATTGAGGAACCAGAGGTGAAGACCCATAGTATTTTACGCCACCAAAGTTGAAAAAGGCAGGAAAGAATTGTTGGCAAAAGAACCACAGACAAGATGAAGAGAGTTTTATTTTTTACACAGTTGTTCTTATGATCTGGAATTCTCAAACAGCAGTGGAGGCAGATTCAATAATAACTTTCAAAAAGGAATTGGATAAATTCTTAAAGGGGAAAAATCTACAGGACTATTGGGAAATGGCAGGAGAATGAGACTAATTAGATAGCTCTTTCAAAGTGTCTGCACATACATAATGGATCAAATGACCTCTGTCTGTGCTAGATCATTCTATAATTCTATGGTTCAGTGTTAACAGACTTAAGTTTTAAAGGCCTGTTGATAGTTGGAGGAAAGAAAGACTGAAAGAGAGAAATAAAGGGTTATACAGTTTTGAGAACTATGGATTTTTACGTAGAACTGGTGTACCTGGTCACAGTCTTTGTCTTTTCCTACATGGAATGCTTGGGAGTTCTCCAGGCAGCAGAAAGTGTACACTAGTCTGGATTTCCCTGGCACCAATGGTTGTGGGCTTGTTGTAATGGGCCTGGAAGGAAGCTTCACATGCAATGTGCTTGAAGATATTGTTCATAAAGGAATTCTTGATGCTCATGGGCTTGGTGGAGATGTCAATTTGGAATAAACTTCATCACTTTTTACACAAACTAGATTATGAAACTATTTGATACATTTTCATTTTAAAATAGTGAATATACAGGAAAGAGAACGTGCTTGTATCAATGTGCATTTGCTCTTCATGAGGAACTGGAAAGGATAGTCCGTAGTTGGCCAATAAAACGCAGAAAGATATGAAAAGCTGAAATGTGTAAGGCAGAGAGTTTGAAGAATGAAGAGGAAGAACAAATGCCTTGCAAAACCCCTACTACATGAAAATCTCTGTCACTGAAAAATTTCTTTACGAACATACGAATTAGGATCAGGAGTAGGCCACTCGGTCCATGGAACCTGCTTCAGCATTCAATAAGATCATGGCTGATCTGATTGTAACCTCCTGCCTACTCGCGATAACCTTTCATCCCCCTGCTTATCAATAATTTATCTACCCCTGCCTTAAAAATATTCAAAAACTCTCCTTCCACTGCCTTTTCAGGGAGAGAGTTCAAAGACTCACGACCCTCTGAGGGAAAAAATTCTCCTCATCTCTGTCTTAAACGAGTGACCCCCTTATTTTTAAACAGTGACTCTTAGTTCTAGGTTCTCCCATGAGGAAACGTCCTTTCCACAACCACACTGCCAAGACCCCTCAGGATCTTATATGTTTCAATCAAGTCACCCCTTACTCTTCTAAACTCCAATGGATACAAGCCTAATCTTTCCTCAAAAGACAACCTGCCCATTCCTGGTATTCGTCTAGTAAACCTTCCCTCAACAGCTTCTAACACATTTACATCCTTCCTTAAATAAAGAGACCAATACAGTACACTGTACTCCAGATGTGGCCTCACTGTACAATTGAAGCAACCTCCCTACTTTCGTATTCAAGTCCCTTCGCAGTAAACAATTAGCATTCTATTAGCTTTGCATACTAGCCTTTTGTGATTCATACACTAGGACACCCAGCTCCCTCTGAATCTCAGAGCTCTGCAGTGGCTCACCATTTAGGTAAATGCTTCGTTTTTTATTCTTCCTGCCAAAATGGACAATTTCACATTTGCCCATGGTAACACAATCCCACACGGTGCTAGCATTTTATAACCTAAATAATCAATTAGTGCTCCTGATTAATAAAGACTCTCAATCCCAGCTTTATTCAGTATTTCCTCCTCATCTTTTTGTGGAACAGAATGCTGTTTGCAGAGGGAACGGGTTTTATTCTCAGTTTTTACATGCTTAATCTGTTTGGCTGCCCAGCTGTTATCAATTTAAACCCAATGAAACTCCCACACTGAGTCCATTTAAGCAGTCAATTTTAATATATCATGAAATGTGCAGTTATTCTGAATTGGCTGAAAAAGTAAAATTCATACTTAAGGACTAACAGTAGGCTGCATCAACCCAGTAAATCATACATCAAGCACAGGCAGTTAGTCAATATTTGAGTATGGAAAATCAACAGGCATTTTAAGGGAAATAATCCTGCAGCAGTTTATTTTGTGGCTGTTATTCATTAGGGGAGGATGAGATGATTGATATGGTTATAGCATTAATACAAAACCATGGACAAACTAAACTAAATCATCTCAGATTTTACGCTAATATATCTTACCGTGCAGAGCTGCTATCTGACCTGTCACTAATAGCTGTACATAAATGTCACCTGACATCATTCACAAGCTACTGCAGACCAGATTGGCAACAGATTACTTTTACTGTAATAGTATTTATAACCAGATTTCTAAAGATGGAGTTTTCACATTGGTGAACCTTTATAGGCTTATATTTAAATCTATAAAAAGAAAAGTATATTGCTTTCATTTGTATTTCTGTAATAAAGCATTCAGATTATTTTAGTTTCAGAAGTTCAGGACGTTTTATTGGTGTAACATATTTACTGTCAGTTCTACTTTTACATTATTGTCAGAGAATGAAGTGATTATTGAGTCAGTTGATTTTAAACTCATGAAACTGACCTCAAAGTATCAGGTACGCTATTGAAAAAAATAATTTTGAAGCTACTTGTGAAATAAAGTTAAAATATCCACACCTGTATTGAAATTGACTTACAGTTCATCCATTAACATGTTTCAATGTATTTAACATTGCCTGAATATTCTTTAATATGTGTTGCACTTTGACAAAGTGCTTGAAAGTGATACAATATTAACTAATAAATCATGGAAGGAACACAGCTGCTGTTTATTTCACGATATGACTGGTCTGAACACGAAGTCTAGCAACTTCTGACTGCCTCTCTTCAGCCATGTTTCTCCCATCATTCTACCGCTCCTTTTCCCTCCAGTTTGGAGCTGGTTTTACACTTTCATTTTTGAGCCTTCAGCTGCCTTAATGAGCTTAGATTGCACACCTTTTGCTTCTCAATGCCTGACTGAAATGACCTTTTTATATTTATCATCCGACATTTCTTTCAAACCTTCTGTGTGAAGGCTTGTGTGTGTCAGCTGTAGTTTCGTTGGGAGCACACATGCCTCTGATTCACAAGGTTCCAGGTTTGAGTCCCATAGGTCTTGAGCACAAAAATCAAGCCTGACACTCCAGTGCAGTGCTGAGGAAGTACTGCACTGTCAGAGGTGTGCCTTTTGGATGAGATTTAAATCAAGGCCCCGTCTGCATGACTTGCGTTGATGTAAAAAATCCTGTGACACTCTTATTTTTGAAGAAGAGCAGGGGAGTTATCCCGGTATCCTGGCCAATATTTATCCCTCAACATCACAGTAAACAGATTATTTGGTCATTCCCATGTTGCTGTTTGTGGGAGTTTGCTGAGCGCAAATTAATACCGCATTTCCTACATTCCAACAGTGACTACACTTCAAGCAGTACTTAGTTGGCTGTAAACCACTTTGAGATGTCCGGTGGTCATGAAAAATGCGATATAAATGCAAGTTTTTCTTTTTTCTAATAAACTTGATTGTAGGTTACTAAAGCTATTTTGCGGGCTGAATTTGGACATCTTTCAATGACTCTCACCTATCTTTGGTTTTGTTCAGTCCCCTTAAATGGCTTGCCATCTTTCACTTTCCTGATTCGGGCAAAGAGTTTGCACTCAAAACTTGATTGTATCTTTTCAAATGTGCATTTCAGACATTTTTTTGGTTTTGTAATTTCAGGTATAGAAAAAAATATGAAATTTTCCACATTTCCTGCCTCCCCCCGATTAAGTCTGGGGCAGGAAGGCTCTTTAGAAATGTTTTGCTTGGTTAATATACAGGGTCAAGGAAAGAATGAACTGTTCTCTTAGAATCCAGATTTATGAAACTAAATGCAATGGATGAGAGTGATGTTTTTTTCCTGAAAATCCATTTTCATGCTTGTATGCTTTCAGCCACAGACCCTGATGAATTTTGTGGGATCATGGGTCGTCACAGAACTTATATGCCTCAATGGACAAGGGGTGCATCTCCCCCACCCTCCAATGAAAAGACACAGAAGTTCAGTCAAAGAGTTCTGGATTGGAAGGAGCAGAGATTTGGTTTGTTCCTCCAAGGAAAGACATGTATGTACCCCCATGGCTCCATTGGAAAAGGAACAGCTCCAACACTCGACAAAAATGTTGCCATCCAGACCACAATCCTGCCATTGAATCGAGGTAAATATCTGCCCTATAGACCTATTATGTTTTCGCTCACAAATATAATAGTAATGAAGCTACACAAGCATGAGGAATCACTTTATTATTGTAATATTGATCCTAAACTATTAAAATGAAAACTGAAATTATAACAAAGTAAGTAATAAACACTAATTTGCATTAAATTTATCCTCATCCCTGTTCTGTCAACCTTCTGAGGCAAAAGGGGGAATTTAATAACTCTCCCCTCCACCCCCGGAGGGGTGGGGCCATGTGATTAGGTGGGTAGGTGCAGGATGGAGATCCCACTGCCTTCCTGCGCCTAACCAATTAAGCCTGGAGCAGGAAGGCTCGAGGATGACCATCCCACATGAAGGCCAATTGAGGCCCTTAATGGCCACTTGTGGGTTTCTGCCGCCGCTAGTTGAAAACTCTGGCAGGTAGGTCCAGCGCCTGGTAGAGTGAATCCCTCCTTGCTGGGCACTCCGTGTTCAATGGAGGCATCCTCCAGCAGGAATGGAGGGACCCGGAATAAGACACTCCTTTGCATGGGTGTCCCTGTCTGGCACTGGCAAACCCACCCCACTCATCTGTTTCATGTGGCTCCATTGTCGATCCCTGGCCCAAGCTGCAATGCAGTACTGGCAGTGGCCACTGCTCCCAATGGAGCTGCCAGTGCTGGAGAGTTATTGGCCTCTGATTGGCTGGTGACTCTTAAAGGTGGGATATCTGCTCCGCACCAGGATGTCTGGAGGAAATCTCCCCTCACAGGAGCCAGGAACTCTGATGTTAACAAGGCTAATGGTATTGGTGATAGTTTTCTAATATGAACAAGGTATGCACATTTAAATGTTATTTTGCAACCAATTAATGACATTGCAATATATTTTAGGGTGAAGATGGCTATCAGCCCACTTCTCAAAATATGTTCGGATGAGATTGTATCTTTGGCCCATTTGATTGCACATTTCTTTGGTACAAACCTTCAGACCTTCCCCTTATAACAACTTTTATTTATATAGCACCTTTAACATAACAAAAGTTCCAATTTGACTGTGAGCCATAGGAGATGTTAGGGCAGTTGATCAAAGGATTCATCAACGAGGTAGGTCTTAAAGAGCATCTTAAAGGGAGAAAGAGAGCTAGAGGCAGAGTGGTTTAGGGAGAGATTTTCAGAGCTTAGGGATTTAGCAGCTGAAGACATGGCAACCAATGGTAGAGCAATTACATTTGGGATGCTCCAGAGACCATATTTAGAGCAGCACAGATATTTCAGAGGGTTTTGGGGCTGGACGAGACTAAAGAGATAGGAAGGGTTGAGGCCATGGAAAGAGTTGTAAACAAAACTGAGAATTTTAAAACCATGGCAATGCTTTAATGTAAGTCAGTGTAGTCCAGCGAGCACAGCGGTGATGGGTGAATGGGGCTTGGTTAAAAATTAGGACATGGGAACAGTGTTTAGTTTGACCTCAAGTTTCTAAATGGTAGAATGTGGGAGGCTGCCCAGGAGTGCATTGGAATAGTCAAGTCTGGAGGTAACAACAGTGTAGAAAGGGTTTCAGCAGCAAACAACCTGAGGCAGCGGTGGGATCAAGAGGTTAGAATAAATGGTCTTTTAGCAATGCACAGATCCGTGTTGGGAAGCTCATCTTGGAGTCATATGTGACATTGCAGTTGCAAACATCTGGCCGAAGCTCAGACAGTCGTTAAAGAGAGGAATGGAGTCATTGGCTTGGGAATGGAGTTTGTGGCTGAAACTGAAGACAATGGTTTTGGCCTTCCCCATCTTTAGCTGGAGGAAATTTACAACCATTTGGTAGCAAATACCAGACAAGCAGTCTAAAAAGTTAGAGACAGTGGAGGTGTTGAGAGAGATGGTGGTGAGGTAGAGCTGGGTGCCATCAGCATATATGTGGAAACTGACACTGTGTTTATGGATGATGTTGCCCAGGGTTAGCACTTAAATGAGAAATAGGAGGGGGGTCCAAGGATAGATCCATGGAAGACACCAGAGATAATGGTATGGGGGCAGGAAGAGAAGCCATTAGATATTTAAAAATTGAACTAGGGTAGTGTAGTCCCAACTAGCTAGACAGTAGTGGAGATGTGTTGGAGGAGGATGTTGTGGTCAACATGATCAAAGGCTGCAAACAGGTTGAGAAGGATGAAAAGGGATAATTTACCTTTGTCACAGTCACATAGGATTTTTTTTTGTGACTCTGAGAGCTATTTTCGTACAGTGTCAGAGGTGAAAACCTGACTGAGATTCAAACACTGATTTCCAGGAAAAATGAGCACTAATTTAGGGAGTGACAACACTTTCAAGTATTTTGTGGGGAGAAAGGAGGTTGGAAATGGGGAAGTAGTTTGTAAGAACAGGAGAATTGAGCATTTTTCTTTATGCGAGGGATGATGAAGGCTGATTGGAAGGCGAGGGGGACAGAACCTAAAGAGAACCATTAACAATATTAGCTAATATAGGAACCAGAAAGGGAAGTTGGCGGTCAGCAGTTCAGTGGGAATAGGGTCAAGGGAGCAGGAGCTGGGATCATGGACAAGAATAATGTGTATAGGAGATAAACTAGAGAAAGATGTGAGTTGAGGGGTAGGGGACGGGACAACTTTTGAGGAACCACCTCCAATTCCATCCCTCTCCCTAGCAACTGTCTGGAGATTAAATTAAATTTGCAACCTTGGGGGTCATATTTCACCCCAAGATGAGCTTTCGACCACATATTCATGCTGTTACTAAGACAGCTTATTTCCACCTTCGTAATACTGCCCGTTTCTGCCCCTGACTCAGCACTTCTCCTGCCGAAACCTTCATTCATGCCTTTGATAACTCCAGACTTGATTAAAATATGCACTCCTGGTTGGCCTCCCACACTCTCCCCTCCATAAACTTGAGGTCATCCAAAGTCTGCTGCCCATGTCCTAACTTGCACAAAATCACATTCATCCATCACACCTGTGCTTACTGAGCTACATTACTTCCTAGTTAAATAACACCTTGTTTTTAAATTTTCATCCTTGCTTTTAAATACTTCCATGGCCTGGCCTACTTCTGTGATATCCTCCAACCCCCTGAGATATCTATGTTCCTCGAATTCCTGCCTCTTAAGCATTCTTGATTTTAACCTATCCACCAATGGTGGCTATGCCTTCAGTTGCCTAGGCCCTAAACTCTGGAATTTACTCTCTAAATCTCTCCACCTCTCTACTTCATTTTCTTCCTTTAAAACAATCATTAAAACCTACCTCTTTGATCAATCTGCCCTAATATCTCTTTATGTGGCTTGGTGTCATATTTTGTTTTATAATGCCTCCCTGAAATGCCTTGGGATGTTTCATCACAGTAAAGGTGCTATATCAATACATAGTTGTTGAGTTATTGACCTAAACTGACAATTGCCACTTTATGATTTTTAGACGCTTCTTTTCACAAAAAAATAAGTGCTAGCACCTAAATGTTTAATCTTGGAGAACAAGTCTTCCTGCAAACCCAAAATTACCAAATGGTTTACAGATATATAACGTGTGCCAGGCAGGCAAATCAAGTCAAAATGCAGAACATACACTCTCTCTTTGGTGGCATAATTTAAAGGTACAGAAAATTCAAATTGGTTCCGTATTATTGTATTATTTGAACAAAATATTTCCTATCATCTAAATGTTGTGGGTGAATATTAATGCTTAGTAGACTGCATGGGGAATTGGAAGTGAGATTGGAGTGCAAGTGTGAAGTTGAGTGTGTGAAATTTCAGCTGTTACCTATCTACGGCCTCAAAAAGTACTGTCTGATGATGCAACACATTCTAGTTTGTTTTACATGGAGTATTACATTGCTCAATATAAAATGAATGTGCCATATAACAAAAATTAGCAGAACTGCTTGGTCCATGAGGTAAAATGGTAGCAGAAGAAAGGCATGTCAGCACTTTTTTTATGTTGGTAGCACTAAGCGTACTTTTGGAAGTCATCATACCCAGGGCAACAACTTTTCCTCACACTCTCATGCTCCTGTTATGTGTTAATGGGAACATAGCCGGAGATCCATTCTAAATTAATGTTTTGCTACTTTTGAATGTAAGTTCTATAGCATTACATCATTGAGCTCCCCACATCAACAGATTGGGGAGTCACTATTGAGCATAAATACTATGGCTACTACAGCAGATTGGATGTTGGGTATTCTGCAGTGAGTGGCTCCTCAACGCCTTTTCACCACCCGAAAGGTACATCAGGAATGTTGTAAAAACCTTCCACTTGCCTGGATTGCTGGAGCTACAACAGCACTCAAGATGTTCAACACAATCCAGGACAAAGGTGTGCACTTTACTGACACCCTGAATTCTACCAGTTTAAGCATCCACTCATGTGGCCAATTTTGAGGCATTTGATACAGAATTATGAGCCATTTATGCTTTGGATTCATGGCCATATGGGCCAACTATCATAGAAAATAGATGTTCACATGTCATATGGAATTTGAACCAAAATCCCAAAGTTGAAAGGATAGAGTTCCAATGCACTGCAGCACTATCTCCAAAAGTGGAGTGTGGTGTGATGGTCACAACAGACATGCTGTCTTCAAAGGAATAAAATCAATGTGGCAGTGTCTGGATGTTGCATTAAGTTAGTCTCTCTCCTTCCTTTGCTTTAGTGGTAGTGACACACTGCCACAAATGGAAAGAGCAGTAGAAACACAAAGGCAATTGTATTGTGTCCATAAGACAAATGTCATAAAACTTTGTCTGCTTTTGTATAAGTTGTCTATGACTCACCCATTAGTGAAGCACTCATAATGCATAAACAATGAATGTTATCTTAGAGGCTGTGGTGCATCAGTATATTTTACTGAGGAGCCACTGCACTTAAGAATCAAACACATTACCTTTAATCAGTCCTTTCTCTTGTAAGGTTTTCAATGAAGGTCGCCTTGATATAAATTTTTTTAGTCTGCTCTTAACTCTTTTCTTCTCAGAGGTGTCTGATGAGCTGTGGTTCAGTCGTAGTACTGGGGATAAAAGAGTAAAACAGATGTCATATAACTGAAGCAATTCCTTGTAGAGGTAGCCTACAGACATTAATACTTGGAAAAGTAAAATAGTATTTACAAACTTTATCAGGAATTTCTGACTTGTCATATAAAATAACTCTAATTTCCAAAGATTAGTTTCTGCTGATGAAAAGTACCAAAATGGAGCAGACATTAAGAACAGCTTAAGATCCTTAAGATCCTCCTTCTGAAATGAGCTAGACTGAAGTTTCTTTCCCTCGTCAAATTTTCTTCCTTTTCCTGGAAGCATTGACTCCTCCTGGGCTCCAGCTTAATTTACAATGGCAACTCGACAGAAATGCACATATAAAGCTAAAAGCAAAATACTGAGGATGCTGGAAATCTGAAATAAAAACAAAAAATGCTGGAAAAACTCAGCAGGTCTGACAGCATCTGTGGAGGGAGAAACAGAGTTAACATTTTGAGTCCATATGACTCTTTTTCAGAGCTGCTCTTTATGTATCAGCATTGACATAGGGCACCAACAGGCAATTTGATCATGGTTAAGGTTTACACAGATGTATGGTCCAGCAGTCAGAAGTAGAAACTTTGATGATTTTGTTTCCTTCCTAAGTCAGAGATGTTCTGACCAATTGAAAAGATATCTTCAATGGGAAATTCATAATGAACTCAGCCTGTGTCACCCTTTATATTACTAGACAGGTTCACGGTGTCACCAACAATTATACAACAATGTTTTGTAAAGAGAAATGTCTCATTTAAAACCAGTTTGTACTTGAAATATAAAGGCCAGTGATATTAACATAACTGGATTAGCCCATCCTTGAGCATAGAGGAATTCCATATGTTAATATTGCACAATGCAGCTTCAAGGTTACATATTTTTAAGTGGATGGTATCCTATTTTTCTTGCCCTGCACTAACTATAATTAATACCTTAGCCTCTTAAAAAAATACCAGTTGGAAAAATTCCGGTGCAGATTAGATACTGTGTTCAGAATCCAATATCTTGATAACTTGAAAGCCAAGATAAAACTTGTGATAAACAATGACTTGACCTCACCCAAATGAAAACCACAATATGTTATTGCAACAGGAAGGGTACCTGCGATTGGTGTGGTAGATATGAAGAATTGACATTTAGCGGCATAAAATAGCTATCACACTGCACAGATAACAGAAACAGGAATAGGTTATTCAACACCACCGCCCACCTCTAACTGCCCCAGCATGTTCCTCCATTCATTTAGATCTGTACCTCAACCACATTTATCTGTCTTTGCTCCACATCCCTTGCTACACTTTCCTAACAAAAAACGATTGATTTCAGTTTTGAAAGTTTCAATTAGCCCAGCATCCACAGCCCTTAAGTGAGAAAGTTCCAACTTTCCATTACTCTTTGTGTGAAGAAGTGCATTCTAGTTTCACACCTGAATGCCTGAGTCTAATTTTAAGGTTATGCCTCCTGTTTTGGATCCCCTCAGCGTAGGAAACAGTTTTTCTTTGGCTATCCTATCAAATCCCATTATCCATTTTAGCATGTCAAATAGATCACCCTCGAGCTTATACAGTCGAGGAAAATATAAGCCAAGTTCATGCAAACTGCCCTTGTGACTTAACCCGTTTAGCCTACTATCACTTTGTGAATCTGCACTGCAACTTCTCCGAGGCTAATTAATATATCCTTCCAGAGATGCAGTACACAGAACTGATACAGTACTCAAGATGGGAGTCTGACCAAGGCTCTATATAACTCAAGCAAAACTTCCTTTCCTTCATATAGTTCCCTTGGGATATAGTATAAGCTTCCAGTAGTGTTTTTAATTACTATTTGTATCTTTCTTCTAGCTTTTAGTGATTTGTGTACATGGGTACTCAATTTCTTTGCACCTCCACAGTTCCTAGTTTCTCACCATTTTGAAAATACTCCGATTTGTCTTTCTTGAAACCTAACACTTTGCCACAGTGAGCTCCATTTGCCACAGTTTTTTCCAGTAACTTAATTTACCCGTCTTTTTGTAATTTCCTGGTGCTATCTGCACTGCTTGTTATGCCTCCCAACTTTGTCTCATCTGCAAATTTTGAAATGCAACACTTTATTACTTAATTTACTCATGGTTACCTACAAATTTATTTAAATTAAGTCTGACTAATTCAGGTTTTTACCCTAAGACCACCCATAAAAAGAGTTTCAACACTCAATTTTATGTGATGCCAAAATGGCTTTTTTAGCATCTAAGTTTGACAAGAATAGCTAACATTCTCACATACTGTGCCCCTATTTAATTACAGCTATCCAGAAGATATTTTGACTGCTTCAAAACAGCATTAAAATACATGATTTCATAGCATAGCTTGGCCTCAGGATCCTTCATTCTTGTGATTAAGAGTTGCTATGAGGAATTCTGAAGAATAACAGGCAACTGGAAAAATTGATTATAAATGCATGAACCCCTAAATAAATAATACCAGTGAACTTAAATAATTTGCATTTCTTGATATAATTTATGAAACATCGCAGGTTTTCTTGGGTGGAATCACCCCAGATTTGCACTAAGTGCAGTAGCGGGTGGGTAAAATGAAACATGCCGTTTCCATGGCAGGCGGGCTCTCATTTACCCATCACATCATCACCTTGCCGCTTCATCACGCCAGGCACCACATTTAAAGTACAGCTGCACTCAGTGCTTGTAGCCCAGGATGGCAGCAAACAAAAATTGGCCCCGAAAGGAAAGAAGACTGCAGCCCTCGAGCGCCTTTGGAAGCCATGGAGGCCTTCTGTGATGTCCTCTACCGCCGTTCTGTCCGCAGGAGGGGCAGCAACATTATCACTCCGGCTTGGCAGGCGATGGCAATGGTGGTTAGTGCCAATGTTGCACAGAAGAGGTTGGCCATCCAATGCAGATAGAGGATGAATGATCTCATTTGTGCAGCCAGGGTATGGCAACCATCTCATCATTCTAAACTCAAACATTCAAGCCCATCACACATTCACTGGCATCTCACTCACTGCCAGCTCAAGGAACATCGCTACCCATTCTCACACACATACCCTCACAGGTCCATCTGGCCTCATCTCCTTTGGAGACTGCCTCCTCAGCTCTCACCATCTTGAGGCCACTTGCGCAGATCAACATGTGCCCCCACACACATCCTCCTTTCCCATTACAGCTCTCGGCCTGCAGCCTCCTCCCTTGCCTGACGCCAATTCTCCCCCTTCCCCAAGCAAGACCTTGCCCTGCAGCCATTGAAAAGCCATCCACATATGGCTGACCTGATAGGTAGAGACCTACCCATGAGCCCCCCTAAAAGCGATGTGGTGCTGTCTGTGAAGCCTGGCGCTGATGACTGCGAGTGCTGCTGACCGGAGCAAAGTAGGCAAACAAACCGCGAAGTCCCAAGCAAAGTGCAGCCCGTCAAGTCCACGCTTTACATATGCTGTTGTGAAACATGTCGGCATGTTTTCCTGCCGATGTGGGTGGACAATTCAGTGGTGGGGGGGGATGAGTCTGGTGGGTTGGCCTCATAATAATATGCTGACGTATTACAACGAGGTTCCTGACATTTGATGGCGGGGAACGCGGCCCGCTATCGGCGGGTGGAGTGGACTTTCGCAAACTAGCTTCATGATGTCGCAAAACCGATTTTTGGCCTTCTTGCCATATTGGCCGCTCACACCACTGAACACACCCGACGCCAGCGGGCAAGCAAAATTCCAGCCCTTATGTCTGAATTGAGTGCAGAAGAATTCAAAAACAATGGGAAGAACTTCCTCCCCGTCGGGCGGGCCGGTCGGGAGCAAGCGCGGGCGTATACGGTGCCGATCACCGCCTGCGATCGGCTGCACAACGCCATTTTACATGGGCGGGTCAATTAAGGCCCACCCAGTGTGACGCATACCCAGAAGCGTTTAACACTATCTGTGCGGGCAGGGGGAGGAGGGAGAGTTGGGGCTTGCGTTCTTTCACGCATGCGCGTGATAGAGCGCAGAAATCTCCCTGAGGCGTGGAGCTAACTTTCGGAGATTAATTTCATTATGAAAAATAGAAAAAAAGAATTAAAAAAATTATTCAGACATGCCCCCTCATGTGACAGTGTCACATGAGCTGGGACATGCTTATGAATTTTAATAAAAAATTTTATTTCATTAGCAAATCCTTCATGAAACCTAATCCCGCCCGTGGAGCGAAGGCTGCCTGGGCTCTTCGCCTGCCCGCCAACCTTAAGGTTGGACGGGCAGCCCTGCCAAGTGCTCTAATTAAAATAAAAATAAAAATACCTGGAAAAACTCAGCAGGTCTGGCAGCATCTGCGGAAAGGAACACAGTTAACGTTTCGAGTCCGTATGACTCTTGAACAGAGTTTTTCCACGCATTTTTATTTTTATTTTTGTTTTGGATTTCCAGCATCCGCAGTTTTTTGCCTTAATTAGTTCATTAATAGCCTTAACAGGCCTTTGACAGTTCAGCGGGCCCGCAGCTGACTCCGGTGCGTGCCCACTGAACTGAAGATCGGAATGACAGTCGGTGACGTCAAGACGCATGCCCGTCCCCCGCACGCCGAACAGAAGATTCTGCCTAATGAGTCACATGCTATTAGGTTATTAGGTTCCTGTATTAATTATGGAAGCTAGTCAGTTGAAATCTATGCTTTACTGAATAATTTGAAATACTTTTCCTTTAAGAATGGGCACAATACAATTTTGAAATTTCAAATAGGTTTTTTCTTAAATTGTAGAAAAGATTAACACTTGCATGTTAATCACAGAAATTATGTGGTGACTTTTCTACTACTTGATTTTAACACCTGATTTTACCTCTCGTTCAGTCTCATTTTGATTCATTTGCAATCATCACACAGTTTCTTTCAGAGACGTGAGTGTTACAGTTGAGGCGTGGTTCGTAATAATAAATCTGCGATTCTGTTAAAATGTGTTTTTCCACCAATTTTTCTGACTTACTCCACAAACAAATAAAATTTCTAAAGAATGTGGACTACCAACAATTTGTGGAATGGTTGAAGTGCTGTCTGGCTGTGGAAGTACTGCCTTCAAAGGGATGACTCCCTCACAAATTAGAACCTTACTCCTTTGTTGTACTGATTTAATTCTTTTATATGATGTGGTAAATAATGGGGATGGCAGATTTTGGCTACTTACATTTCACTTTTGTGCCAAACAGAAGTCAATCAGCTGTATTATTCAGGTCTTATTTGCCACCGCGCATGGAATGGTTGCGTAAGGATTTAAACAGTGGATGCCAATATCAACGGCTTAAGATGTACCTTTGCTATATCCTGCCATTATAAATTGTATGAAGTGAAATAAAAAAGCAGTTAGAAAACATGGCTTCTGTAAACCCAACTGGGGCCCATCTACTTATACACATACTGAAATTTAAGTGACTGTTGGACATTTACAAGCAGCATTACCTTCTAACAGCATAAAACATGGCCTATTATAAATACCAAAAATTGCCTATAAGCTAGCATACTTAAAGGCACATAAATATCCTGTCAAATGGCAGTGGTCCAGGATGGCTCTTCCTCTGATTTCCTCCCTAATCTGTTCCAAATACTTCACAGGGCTATAACGGAGATCAGCATTTACTCACATTGGGGATTGAAACATAATGCGTCACATCCCTTCACTATCAACATGCTGTCATCACATGCCCCTTTACAGTTTTAATGCTAACTGGTCATTCCTTATGCTTACCTCTGTACCAAGGTGGTTTCTTAGGTGTCAGCCTCTGCTCAGTGGTAACATTCTCACCCCTGAGTCATGGATTCAAGACTCACTCACTCCAGAGGCATTAGCACATAATTCAGGCTGACACCTCAATGAAGCACTAAGGCAGTACTACATTATCGGAGGTACTCTCTGTCAGATGAGACGTTAAACTGAGAAAGATATAAGATGCCCCATTGTACAAACTAAAGAATAACCAAGGAGTTCTCCTAGTCCTGATCAGTGTTTATCCCTTAAGCAACATCACTAAAGCAGATTATCTGGTGCCATGTTTTCCTATATTACAGAAGTGAACGCATTTCTAAAGTACTTAATTGGTGGTGAAGTGTTTTTGGGCACCTTGAGGACATGAAAGACACTGTATAAATGTAAGTTCCTTCTTTATTACTTGTTTTGGGAACATACATTACTCACCAGAAGTAGATTTTGGTGTTGATACAAATTGAAATATAATTTCAATTCTAACTAAAAGAATATTCAAGTTCAAAGAAAAGATAAGAAGATAAAAGCATGTATTAACATCCTACATTACCAACACTAGACCTGAACTAACACTGGTGGCCTTCAGGCACAGGCACATTTTTTTTTTATCACTAGCCTGAAAGTCCCACTTCTTTATAAAGCAGTCCTAAATTTAGTGTTGTCAATTCTACCATAATATAATTTCAATATTGCTGAACAGAGAGACATGTTGCCAAAGTTTTTTGTCTTGCACTTATCAGAACAAACAGAAGAATGCCAAATTTTAAATGATCGCCACAATTTATACCACAGGAGAAAAGGGGTGCTGATTGGTTGGCAAGTTAATTTCTATTTTGCTAAGGCATTGTCATGGAGAATGAGACTGGGAACTGGAGGCTCCCTCTACTTCTGAGTAATTCAAAAAAGACACAAGGCATATTCATTTTCTTTGCAGAGAATGGGTCCTTGCATATGAATGTATGTCATTTCTAGCAAGTGTAATTGAGTTACGTTATGAGCTCGACTGATTACCTTAAATTGTTTGTTAGTGTAGCTATTAGCGCTCTCAGGATTGCTCAACAAGTGCTTCACAATCGCGGAATCAAGTCTAATATTAGACACTTTGTTTTGAGTTTTGCAATGGTGGGCTGGAAAATGTTGCTCATGTTGCCATTGCATTGTAGCACCATGAACCACCTTGTTTATTCTGTTGTTCAAATTTTCACTGGCCTTATCAACCATCTTGTAAATAGGGCCTAGCCATTTTCTCACCTTGCAAGCTTAACACTATCCTGATCAGATCATTATTCACTGTGAATCACGCAATCTCTTAAATGGGCCAAATTCCACCTCTCTTGGACATGAAAAGTGCCCGGTATGCCTCAAATTATCCTGGAAAGGCAAAGTATCTCAAAAATTTGAACAACAGGATAAGCAAGCCATTTCTCGCTACTATTATACAATGGCAACATGAATGGTTTTCTCCGGTAACAGGATGCTGCTGTCAATCCACACAATTGAGTAACATTGTTTATGACTTTCATTGCCACTGCAATGCTAGGTGCATAGATCATACCTCCCAATGATTGGCTGATTGAATCTAACAAGATGTTTCTCTGGCTGTTTGTAATAGGCAGAGTACAGAACATACTGAACCAGCCCATGCTCGCAAAACCCAAAATAAAACTTCTACTCTTTGATGTGATTCTGTGATTGGGCAGCATTAGCTGGACAATCCTGAGTATGCTAATGGACAAACTAACAACCAATTTAAGTCAAACATGTAAAATGGCTCATTCATGCTTGCTGGAAGTGACATATGTTCATACACATGGATCTGTTCTCAGCAAACAAAAGGAATATGTTCAAGCCTTGCATCTTTATCAAATTACCTGGAGGCAAGGGGCACCTATCGTTCCCTGTTGCTTTCCCCATGGCAATGCCTTGGCCAATCAGAGTTGACTTTCTGACCAATCAGGACCCCTTTTCTCCTGCGCTATAAATTGTGGTGATCATTTGAAATCTGGCATTCTTGCATTTGCCCTGCTTTATGAAAACTTTGGCAACATGTCTCTCTTTCCAGCAATATTCAAGTTCTATACTACCAAGTGATAATTTCAATATTTTGTTGCTCTATCTGACAAGATATCAAAATGTGTGTATTGAATTAAATGTAATAATATTTATTAATTTAATTTTAAGACATCCAACTTTGAATGAAAGCACCGAAGTAGGTTTGCACACAAATAATTCTGTTTCATTAAGAACCAATGAGAGCTGATTCAATATTTGTGTTGAAATTAGTTCATGATGTACATAGGGAAAATATATTATTATGATATAAGTAGCAGAGCAACCAATATGATGCAATAAATCACCTGGTAAAATAACAAATATTTATGATAGTTCATTTTACACAATTTCTTAAACAATTCGGAAATATTATGAGCAACATAAAGGATTTTGAAGAACTATCTATTAACCATCCCTAGTAATGGGTACAAGGTCTATTGACAGTGGATGTCAGAGTAAAGTGCTATTGATTGCTGCTCTTCATGAGTATGACAAAATCTATTAATCTGAAGAGCAGAAATAATGTCTACACTTTTCTGAAGTACAGTGTCATTGTCTCCCTTGACATGGCAAACACAATGTACTGACTAAATGTTGTAATGACTGAGCTTGAGAGGGTAAGGACACTTTGCATGCCCAACTTAAAGAAAACAAAATTCTCCACATAAGATGCATTCAGAGTGACTAATGCTGTTGTATGCCAGTTTGGGCAGAGTCCAGGGGACTTTCATAGACTGCGCAATAATTTATGACAAAGGGAATGCTAAACTTTCTACTGCAGCGTAGGGTCAATAAACCTCTTTTCCATCAATTAGCATTTCTGAAAGTAATATTTTGTCGCATTTCAGGACCAAACATTTTAAAGCCAACTGAAAAAGAGTCAATGTGTTGTTTTATTTGTACAAGCAAGAAAAATGCTTAGTGTCATATAAGCAAGATGGAGATGACTATTTTCCAAAAAGTATTGAAAAATTCAGTTACATTGATCAGTTTCTCCGAAAAAAAATTCCAACAGGAACTTAGAGGATAAATTGATTGCTAATACAAGTGGGGTGGTTAAACTCCTGGTTCATAACCCAATTTTGTCAATGTTCCTCTTGTATAGATAAAGGATGTCAGAAAGTCCATCACCACCCAATCTAAATCATTGTATTTAAAGTGGGGAGGTCAAATTTTGTAAGTTGTACCGAGTGATAATGGCTTCTGATTAAAACATCTGTATTTGCTAAATTTCCAGATGCACACTTGAAATTAACTACCAAATGTCAATCATACTACCTTTCTGTATACCAGACTGAAAGGAGATTAATCAAACTGAAAGCAACATTATCTCTGTTTATTTGTGTAATCTGTCCAGACTAATCCACGATTATACCAAATGTCACTGAACAACAGGATATCCCTTGAATATCTGTCTCTTTTCAGAGCACGTTCTTTGTAACCAATCAAAAAAACTCAGCTGTGGTGAAACACTGCAAATATTGCAATGGCTGAAGCTCAAATTGGATGTGTACCAAAAGAGCAATATTTGTCATCGATGCCAATTTTTCATTTGTTTATTAACACCGTAGTTAGCTAGAAAGTTTATTATTTTGAGTGTAAGACATGGTTAAAACTTCTTAGTTTGCTTATGTTTTCATATGTCCTTTCTGCTTCTATTGGCACAATTTAATGATGCAGTTATGAATTAAAGACACAAAGTCATTTAAGCAATTGTTTTGGATGTATATACCACTTGCAGCACAGCAATGGCCGGTGTTTTGCAAATCAGCATATCAAATTCATAAGAATCTACAATGATGAAAAGCACCTTTGTTATATGTTCTATTACTTACCCCAACAACGAACAACTAAAGAATGGTAGGAACTTCCAGTCATATTGCACCGTTCACAACCTTAGGGTATCCCAAATCCTTTACAGCCAAAGTACTTTTTCAAGTGTAGTGACTATGGTAATGAGCAAAATGTGGAAAATAATTTGTGCACAGCATGGTACCACAAACCGCAATGAGATAAATGGCCAGAAAATCTGCTTCAGTGATGCTGTTTGAGGATAGATGTTAGGGCACAAGGGAGACCACCACTGCTCTTCTTCTGAAAATGTTGTGGTGTATTTTATGCCCACCTTTGCAGACAAGGGCCTTGGTTTAAAGTCTTATTTGAAAGACAGAACCTCCGACAGTGCAGAATTCCTTCAGTACTGCGCTGAAATGTCCAACTGGATTTTGTGCTCAAGTTTCTAGATTGGGGTTTAAACCCACAACCTTCTAACGTTAAGGCGAGTTTGCTATTACTGAAGCACAAATGACTCAGTCCACAGATTGGGAAACTGGTGGGTTTGGGCGCAACACTGGTTTTATATCCCGCCCTGATTTTACACTGTAACAATGTCAATAGAGAGTAATATTAGAGAGGGTATAAAACTGACATTCCACCCAAGCCTGAGTTTCCTGTCCCGTGAACTAGGTTAAAATTACCCCAATTTATTAATGTCAAATAAATTTTAAAAATTGAAGTTTTGCCTATGTAGGATAAAGAACACTTTTAGAAGTTACATTGCCAAATGTTTGTACCATCGCACTGTTCCCCAATTAACTGTGGCCTTGTGATTTTCTAAAGACTAAGGGCTGAAGTTTTGGTCAAGGCTGAAGTTTCACTGCCAGGGCTGAAAGGGAGAGCTGACTTCGCTCCTGCAGGCGGCTGGATCCAGGGGTGGCATTTTGTCGGCAGTGGCCAATTGACAGGTTGCCACCATCTAATTAAGGATGACGGCCTACCCTGAAGAGCTGCCAGCCCACAGCTAGTCAAGTACTGAGAGAAGCTTATGAAGACATTGTCAACTCCTCTTGGCTGAGAAATAATGCTAAAACGGGGACAAAAAAATTACTGAAGTGGGGTATTCATAATAAAATTTAATGAACAGCAGTTTTGACTGCAGCACTGGGATTTGTTTAATTGTGGCTTCCATACTAATCAGATATTGATACCAGTGGTAACATTTGTAACTCCCACTCTTTCTAACATTTAACCAAAGGTTTTACTATGGAACTAAGGAGGTGACTGATAAGTAATATTTTAGTATTTGTATCTGCTTCATTATAATATTTATAATAACTTTAGTGTACATTACTTTTTCATAAATTTTTATGAATACAGTCTGTGAACTTTATAATCTCATTGTCCATAATAGAAACTGACTGCTTGACTTCACTTGCTCATACATAACCATTACTTAACTGCAGAAAAATAGACACAAATCTGGCATGGGGACAGCAAAGTGTCAGTTTCACACTGTAGGCAAAAAGTAGACAATATTGTTATACATATGTGTGCTGTGAAGACCTTTGACCAGGAAGCAGTACAGTAAGGAAAGTCTGTAATTTCTTTAAAATGTTTAGGGAAACTGTAATTATTTAAAAATGTTTGAAAAGGGACTTTTAAGAGTTTGTATCAATTTAAAGGGATCAATTGTAATTTTCTTGAATAATAAGAAATACGGGTCCATGTGACCTAATGGCCCTCGATTTGGAAGCAACACCAACAGGAAGGAAGGCAAGAAAGAAGCCATATGGCTGGCAGACACAAAGGAGAGCTGCAGACACAAAGGAGATCTACAATGAGAGGAGCTGGAGGGCGAAGGTGATTAGCACACAGATGCAGAAAGAAAGAGAAAAGGATCAGAGTCAGAAATAGGAACCCCACCAGTCTCAGGAAGAGGTTGGTTTTTCTGTTTGGTAGAAAAGGAGTCAGGAGCTCTTGAAGGCAATGTGCAAGCTGGCTAAAAAGGCCTAAAACTGAGAGAACTGTTTGGATAGCTCAAAAACGCTAAAGAGCTGGGTGTTTTTCCAGAAGTGGCCAAACCATGAACCAGGGTGTTATTGGTTGGTTGGTTGAAAAGGAACTCTGGAAAGCTACAGCATCAGGACTATCATGACCCGAGGGAGAAAGTTTTCATAGAACTGTGCCTTATTGATGATAATCATAGCCGTGAATCTCAAAGGTGAAAACTGTTGTTGGCTAGGACTTCTGACCTATCCCTCATGAATAAAGAACAGCATATCCTTGAACTGTGCTGCCATGTAGTTTCACATATGAGCAGGAAGTAATGCACGTGCTTGTGGTTGCATAAGATGTACCTTTGTTGCATCGACTATTTAAAGTGAAATTTACCTTTTTATTTGATGTATCATTTGCCTGTTCATTCATGTGTAATTTGCATTGATTCTGCTTCGTATTAAAGTAAAGGCTACAGAAAGTGGGATCTTGTTGGTAATTTCATCATTTGGGGGTCATTCAGTAAATTTAGTTATTTTGATTTATGGTTTCCCCACAGTATCGGGGGATTGTAACAGTGCATTAAGCAGAACTGAAGTTATATCTTGTTCACTTGGGACCATATGTTCTAAAATACTTGTCTAGTAAAAATAATAATTGCTAAATTTTTATACTATTGCCCTCACATCATTGTTGAATAATTTTGCAATGGTGCCCTGGAGGAGTCTAAAAACTGATAATACTCTCTGTAGAGTATTTGTCAGTGCACACATGGTCTGTCATGTTCATAAACAAAGTCATTGACATTGATGAGGCATGAGCCCTGAAACACATACAAGAAAAGAGGCACTGACGTTCGGTTTTCTTACAGCTGCTTTAGCCAATCTCCATGATGTTTCAGTGAGCTTATCAGTGAATAGCTAAGCGATGCATAATAGGAAGTCTCAGATTTGTTTCACATCTGGGTTGACTTAGCTTTTAGATGGGCATGGAAAAAGAATTGTTACATTTGCCTTTTCAGTTGGAGATGAGGAAAATCAGTCAATACCCTAGTCTTGATCAGAACACTTGGAGATGTCAAATATGGAGAGGATAAGAGAGAGAGAAAACAGACAAATGTAGACCAGTTATTCTGGCATCAAGTGTAAGGAAAATTCTATAATCTATTATTGGGAACACGGTAACAGAGCACTTAGAAAATAATAGCATGATTGGGGAGAGCCAACTCAGATTTATGAAAGGGCAATCGGGGTTTGACAAATCACTAAGATTTTTTTGAGATTTTATCTAGCAGGGTTGATAAAAGGGAACCAGTGGATGTAGTGTATTTGGACTTTTGAAAACATATTCAATAAGGTGTCATGCAGGAATTTATCATACAAAATTAGGGATCATTGGATTGGGGTTAATACATTAGCATGGGTCAAGAATTGGTTAATAGACAAGATACAGAAAGTAGGAATGAACAGGTCATTTTTGAGTTGGCAGGCTGTAACTAGTGGGATACATCAAGGATCAGCGCTTAGGCCTCAGCTATTTACAATCCATATCAATGCCTTACAGTAGGGTCTAAGTGTGGTGATTTCAAATTTGCTGACAATACAAAGTTAGGTGGGAAAGTAAGCTGTAAGGAGAATGTAAAGAGACAGCAAAGGGATTAGACAAGTTAAGTGAATGAGGAAGATCATGGCAGATAGTATATGAGAAGAAATGTGAAGTTATCCATTTTGATAGGAAAGTTAGAAAAGCAAACTTTTTTTAAAAGGTTGATAGACTGGGAAAAGTTGGCATTCAGAGGGCACTTGGTGTCACAGAAAGTTTGCATGCAGTTATAGCAAACTATTAGGACAACAAAGAGTATGTTACTAATGATTGGAGTATAAAAGTAAAGTAGTCATTCCTGCAATTATACAGGGCCTTGGTGAGACTGCACCTGGAGTACTGTATAGACCTTTGGTCTCCTTACCTGGAATGATATACTTGCCTTAGAGGGAGTGCAATGCACTTTCACTAGACAGATTTCTGAGATGAGGGGATTGTCTTATGAGGGGAGATTGAGTAGACTGGATCTAAATCCCTTAGAGTTCAGAAAAATGAGAGTTGATCTCATTGAAACACATGGGGCAGAATTTTATGCTAGCCCCCTGGCAGGTTCTGAGTTGGGGAGGAGGGGGGAAGCATGAAATTGCATGGACGGGATTCCCTCAGCGATCCTGCCTGCCCCGGCCTGGTCGTGATTTTATGCTGGGCGGGCAGTGCCTCTGGGATCATACCCACCCCACTTAAGGGCCTTTTCCCACCCAACCTCAATTTTTAGGCTGGCGGGCGAATGATAGATCAGGGGGGTTGGGATGGAACTTGAAATTGAACAAAGTTGGATCTTGGGCGGTAAGCGGTGGAGGGGGGTTGCCTCCATCAGAAGTCCCCTTTTGACGCCCTCTCCTTAGGGCCTCGTGACATCCGAACCTCCCTTCCTACTCTGGCCTATCCCCTGAGGCCCCGGTTGCCCCCCTCGTGGCCCAACAGGCTTTCCCTACTGCCGCCCTGCTCCTGCACTTTGACCCTGCCACTTACCTCTCCTCCGGTTCCCAGCACTTACTTCCAGGCAGCTAGCTACAGTGCCTCTTCCAGTCACTGCAGCACAGTTGCTGGAATGGCTGGAGAACTGCCAGCCAATCTGATTGGCCTCCAAGACAGGATTTCCTCCTGGTAATGGACAGAATTCCTGCCTTCCGCCAACCATCACTCTTGTGAAATGGCATCGGGGCTGTTGGAGTTGGCGGGGATGTGTTCCCCACTGACTCTTCAGATGGTGGGGGCCAACATCCTGAAAATTCTGGCCATTAAATTCTTAAAAGGGTTGACAGAGCAGATGCTGGAAGGATGTTTCCCTTTTCTGGGGAGAACTAGGGAAACAGTCTCAGAATAAGGGATTGGTCACTTAGGACTAAGATAAGGAGACATTTATTTACTCAAAGGGTTATGAATCTTTGAAATTCTCTAGCCCAGGGGACTGTCAATGATCAGATACCTATAGGTTTTTTGGATACTAATGGAACCAAGGGATGTGGGAATATTGTGGGAAGGTAGAGTAGAGATGGAAGAATGGCATCCATTAACATATTGAATGGTGGAACAGACTCAAAAGGCCAAAAGGTTCAGATGTGAAATGCCTGAGATTTAATCATTCACTGACACTATTAAGGATTACAGCTCAATAATGGTCACTGGTGTGGCATTCTGGAGGATAATTTGCATCTGCTAACTCAACGCTTTCAAGAGTAGTAAGAAGGAAATTGGCAAGAACAAAACACAATCAAAATCTTACAACGTTCTCAAAGCTGAACTGAAAGCAAGAAGTTTAGATTCTGTACGCAGTGCAACTTTGGGTCACGTGCTACTGGGGATATGAGCTGAAGCACAGTATGATTGTCCTGATGGTGCTGTCCACTCACCTGGTTAGAGAATAGACAGTGCCTAATTTTTCACTTGTCAATGAACTTTCTAATCATCAGAATACAACATTGCATCTCCAATTAATTGGAGCAAGAAATATTTTCATTGCATTGTAAAAGCTGAATGCTGCAAAGTCAACACATACAAAACGATTCAACATTTCTTAATTCAATGTTCTTCAAACATTGCTGATTTGAATGTCACTGTGATTCTTGAAGGGGTAATAAAGAGGTTGAGCATCATATACAGGCCAAGTTCAGAAGCTATATTCTTTTAATGGTATTACAAACTGAATAGATTTAAGTGTTCAAGGATCCAGTACATTTGGTTTAAACATAGAAGAAGACATTTCACAATGCAGGTATAATTGCTGCTGTATCTTATTCACACCACTTGCAATTTCATCCACTTGGTCCTCATTCCACATTATCAAACACATCCTCCATACATCCTTTGCATTTGTGAGTATTGTGGGGGCTTCTGGTTAAGCCATAGCATTTACTAAAGTTACTTTCTGACTGGCTGACAGGAAGTACAGGTCAACTGCACTGAAATGGACAATGCATAATGTTTTGCTTTTTCATTTTCCATGAGTTGGGCTTTATAGTCATTTGTATGACATGGCCATTACTTGCACGTTTGGCATTTATTGCCCATTCCTGAATGCCCTTGTGAAGGTTATGGCGGGTCTTCTTGTTGAATCTAGGTGTTCCCAACACTGCTGTTATGTAGGCATATCCAGGACATTGAGCTAAGGATGTTTAGTTTCCATGCAGTGCTTTATTTAGCAGCCCATGAACAGGGAATGGAAAGTGTCTAGCTGAAGAAAGTGAGTTTCAGTAATAAGCTATATTGGGTCCCAAGTAAGCAATCTACTGGTTAAGAATAAAGCACTCAACTGCCTCAACCAAGATACTCTTGTATGAAATTAATTAAAAACAAAATTACTATTTTAGCTTCCTATCATCACAAATCAGGAAATATTTCCCAAGGGCTTTAGTTATTAGTCCAAGAATTCCCATAATTTAGGTAGATATTTCTTTTGTTTGTTCTCAGTATGTGCAAACAGACATGGTATGGTTCCCACAATCTTGTTAGACTACTCAGCTCCTTAAATTAATTCCAGAATAAAAAAAGTACTTTCAACTTCTAAGCCTTTCTAAATGTTCAAGCCAATAAGGAATAAATCCTTTTCAAACATTTTGGATGTAAGGAAAAAAGCAAAACAAAAGGCTATCTTTCCCAGAAACACTGAATTAATGTGGTAGCTAAAAATGCACAATTAATTATAGTTTGCCCAAACATGCTCATGGTTCTTGAAGCTATGAGCTTTCCAGCATCTTATGTACCAAATATGGTAAGTTTCTCAAAACGCTTGTGTTGTTTGTTTTATGTAGTTTTTTTTTGGCATCCAGTGATTCAACATTACAGATATGAAAATGTCTGAAGACAGATTGGTATGGACCTGTTTTTCACACTTAAAAGACTATGGGCCCCATTTCATCTTTCTCTTCAAAGTAGATTTTATTACATGCAATAAGAAGATTCCTACTATAGAACCTGGGTATAAAAAGAAACATTGCAAATCATTGAGATGCATCTCAATAATAATGTCTTCCTTGGTCAGTAAAATCCAGATGTCATGGCAAATGATGAAACAACCAATACCCTGTGTAGTGGGTAAAGTGTTGGCCAATATTTAGCACAAGACTAAAGTGAACAAGAACGGTTCCTGCTGCTTACATTTTAACACTGGATCCAATTGGTAGTAGCTTTTAGTGGAGCATTGGCCAATCAGGAAAAAAATACAAACTAATACTGAAGGAGAGAGCAGTGTCAGAGTTAACTGGAGACTGCCAGTATTAGAGTTTGTGAAAACAAAAGCAGGAAAGACAGCAGGGGAGCCAAAACGATAAATGGAGCTGTAGCAATGGGAGCAGGACAATGTATGACAAAGACAACCCAGGAGACTGTAAAGAGAGAAATACTAAGCTAAATGAAGGAACCGGGGGGAAAGGGAGAACCTAAGAGGTTGAGAAACAGAATTGTGACACAAACACAACTGGGAAAAGTACCTGCAAGACCCTTGGATTTTCTGGATTTTAGGGATGGAATTCCAGACCATGGGGTCCAAACAGCAGAAGGCACAGTCTCCAGTGATAGGGCAAAAGAAAGGGAGGATGCACAAACGGCCTATCTGGCTGGTCACGTGGAAATCAAAGATCCGATGACTTACTATTAATTCCTCAACCCAAGCTATCAAAATCATGTTTACTACTTATTTATCTCATTTGCAGGCATTTGGTTGCATACAAGTTAGTTGCCACAACATTGCTACACTTCAACAGTGTTTCATTGCCTGTGATACGTTTTGAAATTTTCTGAGGAAATGAAAGGTGCTCCATAAATACAAACATTTCTTTCTTCTAAAAATGGAGTTTAACAGATTTTAAAACTGGTTTAAATCACACCAGAATGAAAGTTTAATTGTGTAATTGTGAATTTCCAAGTAGCTTTTTGATGGGAAAGCTCATCGCAGAGTAATCTGAAAGTGAATACTTTCACACAATCTTCGGCTTGTGGCTTTGATCCATTAGCATTCGGGAGGTGTGATGTGCGGGGATTCCACAATGGGATTTCCCTCTCTGACCTTACTCTAATTTAGAATACGCTAATAGTTCAATATAAGCTTGTGGTAACCTCGCAACAGGAAGCAGGAAACCCCCTCACTGACCCTCACACCACTTAAGAATGCTGCTGGGAAATGCAGTACGAAAATGTCAGAAGCAAGCCTTACTTCTGACTCACAGTTACCACGCGCATTTACTGAACGATGAGTTCCATCATTTCAGAGTAAATACGTCAGTCACCACATCAAGCCGAAGGCAAATAGGTGAGAATTCTAATTATACCATCCATAGAAGGAGAGCATCTATGTGACACATATTTGTTCTTACATATTGTGTAAGGAAACAAATTAATCACTTTCATTTTCAAACTATTTTGAATTCATTTCACCTGTTCTGTCTTTTTTCTTCTTCTTCCTGTCCTGAAGATGCCAACTGGTACTGGGCAATACAATAGTTGCAATGATACCCTCTGAAACTTTATCTTAGAGACCATCTTCATATCTGAGCCTAGGACTAGTAACCTATTTGACCATAGGGATTTCACAGCTCTTGCTTTCCTACCCTCACAATGAGCAATGAAAAGCCACTAGACAATGATCAGGCATAGGAACTTTTGTTCATTTTTTACCTCAGTGGTCCCATTACACAGCCGGCTGCAATGGCGGGTTTTCACGCTGTATCATCACAAACCCGCCGCATTAGTTATGCTTTCCCGGGAAACACGCCGTTTCCATGGTGGGCGGGCTCTCATTCATCTGCCACGCCAAATCCTCGCCGCTTCATCATGCCAGGCGCCATATTTAAAGTCCAGCCGCACACACACACCTCTCAGTGCTTCCAGCCCATGACTACTGCAGTGAAGATGTCCACGAAAGGCAAAATACTGCAGCTCCCCAGGTTTAATGACGTGTCACTGGAATGCCTTTTGGATGCCGTGGAGGCCTGCTGCAGTGTCCTCTACATCTCTTTGGCCACAGGGGCAGGCAGCAGCATCACCAATCCAGCATGGCAGGTGGTGGCAGTGGTGGTCAGCGACAATGCCCTGCAAAAGAGGACAGCCACCCAGTGCCACTACAGGGTAATTCACTCTCCTCATCACTCTCAACTCGCACACTCATAAACCCATCACACATCCACAGAGATCTCACACCTCAAGGGACAATGCCACTAACTCTCACACACACCCTCACATCTCCATCAGGCTCATAGTCTCTTGAGTTCGCGGTCTCATCCTGCCCATGGCTCCACTCACCACACAAACATTCCACGCAGTGACATGTGTCCTGCTCACACTTTCTCCATCTGTTTTCATGCAGGAGAAGCCCGCTCACATCATCAGGGAGAGGTTCCAGACCGGGGGGGTGGAGTGGCCCACATTAGGCCCCTCACTCACTTTGAGGAGCGTGCCATCACGCTGACAGGTGAGGCTGTGGACCCTGCCTGCGGCGACGGTGAGGTCGATGGCAAACATCCACCTGAGGATCCTGCACATATCATCCTTTCCTCAACACAACTGTGAGTGCTCTCTCTCCTGCTTTTGACTCTGCTGCCATGCACCATTTATCTCTAACACAAACACAAACACAAACACAAAAAAAAAATGCTGGAAAAACTCAGCAGGTCTGACAGCATTTGAGTTTGTCCAGCTTTTTTTTGTTTTTATTTCAGATTTCCAGTATCCGCAGTATTTTACCTTTATCCTACTACTTATCTCTACTTTGGTTCACAGGGAGCTCTGTCAAGGGACCAACACCCTCAGCCAGCCAGTCCCTCAGCTCCATCCAGGTTCTCATCTGCATCCAAGGGGACTCTTCCTCCAGTGAAGAGGTGGAAATAAGTAGCTTGGAAGACCCGGCACAGCGCTTAACCACGCCCTCCACCAGCGGAGAGACGCAAGCCTCGGGACCTAGAGGCATCACTTTCCACCGCCCCTCCGTGACCTACCAGCCGCAACCCTTTTCCTTCCGGGATGTCCCTACCCCATCTACATTAACCTCCCCCTGACCTCATCCTTCTCACCCCCAGGGTCTATGTCTGCCTCCGAGTCTCCACCAACCACCCTCGCCGTCAAACACTCAGCCTCCCACCCTACCGCCTCACTCTGCCCTCAGTCATTCTCACCATCCCTTCGTAACATGCACACCCTCAGTTCACTCCCCAGGAGGCAGACATGAACCTATCAGATCCCTCCCTTGCATGCTCACCTGCACATGCTCCCTCTGGACCCCTTTCCCCTCCAGACCCCTTCCCCACTCTGGACTGCTTCCACATTTGCACCCCTTCCCCCCTTGGAACCCCTTCACCCCCACCTTTATTCCTCCAAACCCCGCCCCCCCGCCACCCTGGACACCCTCCTGCTTTCTGACCCCTTCCTCCACTTTTACTTCTTCCTCCAGCCTTACTCCTTCCCCTCTCCGCACTCCTTCCCATACACATTCCACCCCCCTTACACCTACTTCCCCAGTTGCCATCTTCTCCCCCGGTACCCCCTCCTCTCCTTGTACTCCCTCCCTCCACTCCCAACCTCCCCCTGACACCTTCATTCCCCCCCTCCCAACCTTACCCCCCAACACCTCTTCCTCTCCCAGCCGATCCTAGACCTTCCTCTCCAACCCCTCGACCATCACCCATTGTGAGCATCAACGGTGACTTTCCAACTTCCGTGAGCTGCATTGCAGCAGAGCCGTGTCCATGAGAATCCACCCAGCATGTCATGGACGTTCATCCAGGTACCCGTTGCTGTTGGGCTCCAGTACCCTTTGCTTCTCAGATATCCGCGATGTGAGCAAGGCCTTGGCGGGTAAGTCCCAACTTCTGCACATCACACATGTCAAGATGTGTTCCACACTGGCATGTTTTCCTGCCGACGTGGGCGGATGATCCAGCTGGTGGACGGGGAATGTGCTGGGAGATGAGTCTGGGGGGCTGGCGTTAAAATAATATGCTGGTGCATTACATTGAAGTTCCCGACATCCAATGGTGGGAAACACAGCCCACCATTGGCAGGCGGAGTGGGCGATCGCAAACTGGTTTCACAATGTTGTGAAACCGATTTTTGGCCTTCCCGCCATATTGTCCACTCATGCCACTGAATAAGCCTGATGCCAGCGGGCACAGACAATTCACCCTTTGGCTAATTTTTGCACCCAACTTAGCATACACCCAGAATAGAACCTATGGCCTACATGATTTAATTGCCACTTGCGTTTGCCACTGAGGAAGTGAGGGGTACTTCATTCACATGCCACTCAGGTCCAGATTACTAACTCATTCAATCTGAGAAATTTTATATAATTATGTTCTGCTTATTAGCAGAACTTATCAAAAGTAGCTTACCCATTAAAGCATGATTAGAGTATTTATTCCAGTTTTAAATATCATTCCTTAAGACACTAGAAATGGCATTCACTAACCGAAACAAAAGGACTTTTTGCCTGTTTGTATGGCTAAAATGATCCCTCAAAGAAGCATTCTTTTTAAAAAAAAGATTTCCTTTCCTTCACAGTAGATTGCATTTAGACATCAAATCCACGCACTGAAAGGAAGAAAAGTCTAAGAACTCAAATTTAGCATTAAACTTTTTAAATCAAAGTGGGTTTAAAACAGAAACCACAATAAAAGAAAGTTTCTCATCCTGGTTGTTTCCTCAGGTATTGCCCCCAGTATTGTTCAGATGTTTTGGCTGCAAAATGGGGAAAATTTCTACTCCAAGCCCCTATTTGCATTTCTGTGTAACATAGCAACAAGGCATCATTTTATTGTTCTCTTCAAATTAAAAAAAAAGGAAATCCCAGAGTGTGTTCCTAGAGATGAATGCTAAACAGGAAAGCAGGAATTTGGGGGCAGAGGAAGGGACCAACAGGTGCAATTAGACAGTAGGATTTTTAGGATCCTTTCAAAGGAAATTGCACTATGGAATCTAATACTTTGCCAGCATAAGCTTCAAGCACTCTTGAATCAGGTATAATGTAGATTATAGGAAAGGAGAAGCTCTCTCTTGAATCTTTTAACAATGCACCTTAACAACTCTCGAAGAGCACCCCCTAGTGCAGAACTATGACATTTCCATTTCTTACACCAGACGATCTGGTACTTGTTGACTAAGACTTCTATTCTGTGCTGATAACAATTATGAACTATAAACAGGGTTGGAAATGAATTTAGTTTCCCAATCCTAGTTTCTGGCCTTATATAGGTGGCTCACCAAAATTGGACCTCAGCTACACATTGCCATTAAGTGGTGGATGCCATTCCAGTGTATACCACACTCATCTCCTTCTTTCCTTTCAATCCAATCTGGCCTCCTGCTCTCCTCCACTTCAAGAGGTTACTCTTCTTCCACTGTCCACTCAAAGAATTACTTGTCTTCACCTCACTAATTTACACTAGCATTTCTTCCAATTTAATTGGTACTCTTCCTTCTCCAAGGTTCAATGAAGAGTGCAGAAGGGCATGCCAGGAGCAGCAACAGGCATAACTAAAAATAAGGTGTCAACCTGGTGAAGCTATAACACAGGACTACTTGTGTGCCAAACAGCATAAACAGCAAGCGATAGGCAGAGCTAAACGATCCCACATCCAACGGATCAGATCTAAGCTCTGCAGTCCTGCCACATCCAATTGTGAATGGTGGTGGACAATTAAACAACTCACTAGAGGAGGATGCTCCACAAATATCACCATCCTCAATGGTGGAGGAGCCCAGCACATCAGTGCAAAACATAAGACTGAAGCATTTGCTACAATCTTCAGCCAGAACTGCAGAATGGATGATCCACCTCGGTCTCCTTGGAAAGTCCTCAGCATCACAGGTGTCAGTCTTCAGCCAATTCAATTAATTCCACGTGATGTCAAGAAACAGCTGAAGGCACTTGATACTGCAAAGCCTATGGGCCATGGCAACATTTTGGCAATAGTACTGAAGACTTGTGCTCCAGAATTTGTCACACCCCTAGTCAAGCTGTTCCAGTACAGTTACAACACTGGCATCTACCCAGCTATGTGGAAAATTGCCCAGTATGTCCTGTACACAAAAATCAGGGTTAATCCAACCCGGCCAATTACCGCCCCATAGGTCAGTAATGGAAGGGGTCATCAACTGTGCTATCAAGCGGCATTTGCTTAGCAATAACCTGCTCACTGATGCCTAGTTTGGGTTTCGCCAGGGCCACTCAGCTCCTGACCTCATTGCAACCTTGGTTCAAACATGGGCAAAAGAGCTGAACTCTGGAGGTGAGGTGAGAGTGACTGCCCTTGACATCAAGGCCACATTTAGCCAAGTGTAGCATCAAGGAGCTCTAGCAAAACTGGAGTCAATGGGCATCAGTGGGAAAACTCTCCACTGGTTGCAGTCATACCTAGCACAAAGATGATTGTGGTTGTTGGAGGCCAGTCATCTCAGCTCCAAGACATCACTGCAGGATTTCCTCAGCATAGTGTCCTCGGCCCAACCATCTTCAGCTGCTTCATCAACGACATTCCTTCCATCATAAGGTCAGAAGTGGGGATGTTCGCTGATGATTGCACAATGTTCGCCCATTTGCGACGCCTCAGGTACTGAAGCAGTCCATGTCCAAATGCAGCAAGACCTGCACAATATCCAGGCCTGGGCTGAGAAGTGGCAAGTAACATTCATGCCACACAAGTGCCAGGTAATAACCATCTCCAATAAAAGAGAATCCAACCATCGCCCCTTGATGTTCAATGGCATTATCATTACTGAATCCCCCACTATCAACATTCTAGTGGTTACCATTGACCAGAAATTGAAATGGACTAGCTATACAAATACTGTGGCTACAAGAGCAGGTCAGAGGCTAGGAATCGTGTTGCGAGTAACTCACCTCCTGACTCCACAAAGCCTGTCCACCTTCTACAAGGTACAAGTCAGGAATGTGATGGAATACTCCCCGATTGCCTGGATGAGTGCAGCTCCCACAATACTCAAGAAGCTTGACACAGTCCAGGAAAAAGCAACCCACTTGATTGGCACCACATCCACAAACATTCACTCCCTCTACCACCGACGCACAGTAGCAGCAGTGTGTACCATGTACAAGATGCACTGCAGAAACTCACCAAGGCTCATTTGAGAACACCTTCCAAACCCACAACTACAAGGACAGGGCAGCAGATAGATGAGAACACCACCACCTGGAAGTTCCCCTCCAAGTCACTCACCATCTTGACTTGGAAATATATTGCCATTCCTTCACTGTTGCTGGGTCAAAATCCTGGAACTCCCTTTTTAACAGCACTGTGGGTGTACCTACACCACATGGACTGCAGTAGTTCAAGAAGGCAGCTCACCACCACCTTCTCAAGGGCAACTAGGGATGGACAATAAATGCTGGCCCAGCCGGTGAAGCCCACATCACGTGAATGAATTAACTGGCATTCTCCCTGTGCAGATTATGCTCTCTCCCCATTCTTAGTGAATGTTGACACTCTAATTCCTCCCTGACTCCAAAGGCCTCCTCCAGTTTCTGCCCTCTTCCTCTTTGTTACCATTTCCCTCTTTTTTTCATCTTTATCGCTTTCCATTCATGCCCCTCTCCACTTAATCCTGCTCCGAACAATATTGTTTGCTAATGAAACTAAATTGGGTTGATCTCCTCACTCCTTAATGCTACATCTAACACTTAAAGGAAATGAGTTCTGTTTGTGTGCAAATTCCCACTTGCATGATGCAATGACCAGAATCTGTTTCATTAGTGGTAGTAGGACTGTTGAGAGGAAAGTGGCCCAGTTTAGCCTGTTAGCAATGGGACTTGGTTAAGGGAGGGACTGCAGGGGTAAGGGTTTTTTCTGCACTGATAACTGTTAACAAACATTGCCATTATCCAAAATGCTGACCCATTAGTGTGGAATATTATGTTATTGACATGTACAGTTCCCTTTAGGAAATATATAGGAATAACAATACAAAACGAGTTTGATTCTCACCCATATTTTGTTTATGACTTTATATGGCTTAAATGATTTACATTTTTATCAAAATCCAAGGAGTAATATTTCAAGTGTTTGGAATTCCTCTGTTCATTTATTATCATTCTATGTGATACTTGATGATACTGATGACCTTTCTCACATTGCAGCATTCCAGATTTCTGTTGTTTAATGACTAGAGGCAACATGAAAAATATGCATGACCTGAATGCTGCAGCAAGCTTATCATTGGAGTAACTAAGCCCCAGAAATCAGGAAGGCCACTGACTCAATTCCCAATCTGTACTGGGATGACGGCTCAGCCAGCTGAGTGCTCGGGGTCTAAACTTCATGTCCTGGGAGGGAAAAAACAAACCTAGTGCTCTGAACTCTTGATGAAAATCCTGTACTATTGATGGAAGCCGGTATGTGACTGCTGACAGAGAAGGAACAGAAGCAACTAGGCAGCCTTCTGATACTCAGCACAGAATTTTGTGGAGGCAGCCAGCTTCATGGAGGTGGCCTCCCTGTGACCGTCCAGGGGATCATTGGAGCCAAGGCTCCATGCCCCAAAAAGGGTGCTTCGGGGAAGAAAGGCATCCATCCCCCACCCCCACTTCCCCCCACCCCACCCCAATGCTACATCTGGAGGGATTTCCCTTCCTTCCTGCAGCTTCCCCCTCAACTATCTGGAATAAAAAATTAAAATTTCACCTCTGAGGGCGCTCCATTTTGAGGTGCCCTTGTATTCTCGAAGCTGTCTCAGCAGCATCTACCACTCATGGTAAGGTTGGCGAGGCTTCAGAACTGCCGGCCCTCTGATTGGACTAGCAGTATCAACATCCTGCCTACTGTCCTTTATTGGAAGGCAAGCCTGGAGGCAACCAATTAGGAGGTCACTTCTGGGAATATTGGTGAGGCAGTCCCACAGCCGGTAAGTGCAGGCTTGGGACCATCATTTGAGTCATTGTTTACACAGGAGGTGGGGGGAGGGAGGCAAAAGCCAAAGAAGAATTTCAACAAGTAAAGAAGAAGTGCCAGTACACAAAAAATAAACTGAAATACATAAACTTTTAGGGCTATAAAGAAAGATCCAGTGGACCTGAGAGTATGTGACTTCACTGCAGACTAATATATTTTCAAATGATTTTGTTGATCTTCACTGAATAAGCCAATTTATGTCTCATTGTTTATACAGCACTTGTGAATATAGCATTTCAAATATTTGTCTTCAGAAGTCAATTTTTATTAATGTAGGGAAGAATTTATTTTGCAGACCTTGAACGAACTAACTTATATTCAATTAAACTGCTTTCCCAATATCACAGTATAGACACAATGAAATGATTTTTTTTCTAGACTACAAATTGCTTCATTGAGATTGTCTTTTTAGGCAGTATACATCAAAACTACCCAGTTTAAGAGTCAATAAACATGTCCCATGTGCTGTATAAACAATGGGGTCACAGGCCAAGCCATTTGTGAATATATGGAAGATATTTTAGCGAAGTGAAGTCAGCAACTATGATTTATGTAACTATTATACTGCATAACTTTAGCTGTGTCATTGAGATTTGGAATGTGTCTTAAAAGTATTCATGAGAGAATAATGGGGAAACCTAAATTATCATCTCTTGAGGTTACATAGCAAGGGAAAGTGATTGGGTTCTCTTTGAAAGAAATTATTTTGTTGAGGGGTTGTTTGGGGAACTGTGTGGTATAATTGGTTATCATAATATCCTTTCAACTCTATGGCCTGGATTCAAGAGCAGCTTAAACTGGTGGGATGAATACCCTTCTTTCTCTGTCCCTCCTCAGTGATTCATTGCTGGCTTTAAGTGGAAAACTAGGGCGGAATTTAATGCTCCCCCAACCCCTGGCCCCTGGAGATGGGCTGGGAGACAGGGGGTCGATGTAATGGGATGGGTATGTGCAGGGTAGAGACCCTGTAGTCTTCCTGACTCCTTCCAATCAAGTCTGGATAGGAAGGGTTGAGGACAGCCTTCCTACCTGCGGGCCAATTGAGACCCTTAAGTAGCCACTTAAGGACCACTTAAAGGCCTCAGCCCACCACTACTGGCCAGGGGCCAGGCCATGTAGACAACCTGCCAGTTAAACCCTGGGGAGGGAGTTTACTACCTGGCTTGATAGAGGGAGGAGACTGTCCCTCCTTGTCCACCTTGAGCCTAGTGGAGGGACCTGCTACTTGCCTGAGATCAATTTCTGTCCCCCTGCTCCCTCTGGGATGGCTGACAGCTACTGCCCTTCCCATCTGCCATATGCCTGCTATGGTCACAAAGTAGTAGCATGCTGTTCCATTTCCTAGAAGTCATTTGCTACTACAACTACTGACCCCACGGGCTGATTTCCCCAACCCTATTGTGAGGGGCTGGGAGGTGGAAAGGCTGGTAATATGGCAGAAGGCGTCAGGTGGGGAGCCCAATGTTTTCCTGCTGCAATGGCATATTGCCAGCCTTGGGAATATTAGCAGTGTGGCCACCTACCAGGTGGGCAATTGAGCCATTTAATGACCAAATTAATTGGGCCGGGAGCTCCGGGGATAGGTGGTCATACTCATTGGATGGTGGCCCCGGAAGCAGCCTGATATTTGGCCCCATCTGGTAAAATGACCCAGGTACAGGGTCAGCTCCAGTTTTTGGCTCCAAGGCCAGGACTTAATCCCCATTGACAAAATTCAGTCCTAAGACGGTGGTTATGAGATTCCTTTGGGCCATGGTAAAAGGTTCCCTGATGCCTTGTTTTGAGGAAAGTGACCTTGTAGTGGCTATCTCCCTCTCCCACCAAGGTTTCAAACTTTATTGTCTAAGGCGAAACCCATGTCTGGATCTTCGCTCCTGTGGGGGTTAGCATGAGTCAGGAAACATCCCAGCTCGTCGAACTCACCTCGGGAGAAATTCCCCCAAATGGTGGGACCTTCATTCTGGGGGTGTGGATGGAGGATAGAGTCAGGTCCACTGCCTTCGGACGCAGGTCAGTGCTGCCCACAGGGGCTGCCAATTGCCAAGACAGCTGTTTAAAGGGCCTGTCTCTGTTCTCTGGGACTTTATCCTAATTATTTTCTCATGTTTTAGGTCCTCTAGCCCCAACCCTCACATCCCCTCGACTCTCACCCACTCCCCATGCCCCAATCATGCCAAATAATGCCCCCCACCCAGCCCCCTTGAGCCCTCATACCTGCTTTGCAAACACATGCACCCACTCATCCCCATGGCCCCTTATAGTCCCCAGTGCCAACTTAACATCAACTCATACCAACTCATGTCAATCGACCACTGCTTTTGGCCCTTATACCCTTCATGCCAACTCACCCAGTATCCATCATGGGCAGACCTCAGGAGGCATGTTGACACAAAATAAAATAAAGTTCTAAATATTTACTACAGCCTTCACCATATGAAAAAATAGTCTCATTCATGAAAGGCGGTTTAAAACATTTAAATCTCCTCAAGTACTTAATTCCTTATAAACAGATTTGTATTCATTACCCTACATCAATGATAGCTAACCCTTTAATAATATATTTGAGTTGTCAATCAAACTGAGATAGTGATAGGTTGTGGAAAGCAGCCAAACATTAATAATGACATAATGATAGCCCTTAAGTTAATGTCAACAAACAGCTTTTGTAGCTGCTAGACCAGATTGTTTTTATATCTCACTGGCACAAGCAGTCTATTTGTTTTTTTTTTAATTTTTAAAGAGTTGGAGGTTTAAATAACTTCCCAGCTTGAGTTTTCTTTAACCTCTCACTGTTACAGGCAGTCTGTTATTTTTTAATTTTTCAAGGGTTGGGAATATAAATAACTTAATAGCTTGACAGTCCTACAGACTTTCTCCAACCTTTTAGAGCATTTATGTTCACTCTAAAAATTCGTAACTCCCACACTGTGGATTGAGATCCATGCTACAGTGAAAATTGGAATCTGTTTGAACTCAACACGGGTTTCAAATGGCCTGCTGAGCTCAGGTTTCCTCCATGTGTGAGTCACAGCCTGCCCTCTTTCCCATATCAATGAAAATGTGATCTGCCAGAAATGAGGGCAAGACTTCCAGACCTGGGTCCTGCCCGCCATTTTTGAAGGTCCATGAAATCTCCACGACTCTTATCAGTTAACCTGCCAGGCAGGGGGAAATCAGCTGTTTGTCTGTTAAATATTAATTGCTTAAATGGCATATACCCTGAAGAATAAGATAACATTCTGAATTTTAAAAAAGGCCATTCTTTTCATCAACCTTGCTGTAACTGGACAGCTGTATGACAATTGTTATTCTTTGATTTGCTTTCCTTTCCTCAAAACCACAATCTTATCATTAACTGCATTAGTCATTTTCTAGTTGTACCACCCTTGTTTACAAGAAACTACTAAATATTTCCAATACAGAATTCTTATTTTCTTTATTATTTAATTTGTAATCCCTGGATACATGCTGTCTGGACCCGCTCCTTATCTATGCTCTGTGCCTCAAGTTAATTATAATATTGCTTCCTCTATTAACAGATGTCTCTGCTGTGCACTCTCGCAGTGCCTTATTCACCTTCGTTGCAGGATCAGGACCACAAACCTCCTTTGTGAAGATTGCAGTGACAAACATATTGAGAAACACAATTATGCCCAGATCCTCTGTTCCTTATATGCTGGTCTCATCTTCAGAGGCCAAATGTTGTTGTATTCTCTGTTCAACAGATACGCTTTATTAAATATTCATTTTTAAACATAATTTGTTTCTTTCATATAAGAAAGCAGGCAGTACTGTGCCCATTACGGTGCGCTAACCAAATCTGAAATACAACAGCGGTAAATCATATTTTCCTGATGCAATAAAACATATTTTAAAGTGAACAAAGCGCTTAATAATTTCAAAAGTTTTGTGTATTGAATGTGTAAGCTTGATTTTGTTTCTCATTTACAAACTTTGTTTCACATTGTGCCCATCATTAGCATTCTATTCCTCACCTTACGAAGAAAGCCATGCAGTCTCAAAAGGTTGAGGAGAAAAGGAAAATCTGTCACCTAATAGCTGCATAAAAGGTATTACATTCATCACAGCAAAACTTCTGTATATTACTTTGGCTGCCACTGCAGTGCTGATTAAAATCAATAATAATTTCAGTGACCTGAAGAAGTAAGTTCAGTGACTTAAAGAAGTAAATTATGAGCCAAGCATGTTTTTTTATTAGGTTATAATAGATTCCTGATGGGCTCCAAGGCCACAGCGCCATACAACAAACAGCGCTGCGGCAGCACATCTTTATCAACACAAAATTAACTTTTTTTTAAAGAAAAAGATGTACAGTTAAGAACCCATGACTGCTGCCCGATGGAACATATTCAACAACCAACACTTCAAACCATGAAGTCTTTATTATGGTTTGAAAAATATCAGAATAGTATTTCCTCAAAAATCATCATTATTCAGGCTAGATATTAGGCATTGTGAAATATAGGATTAAGCACTAATATGATACACAAATGCATTATTTCAGGATTATCTGCCCTATTTACTTATATCTGTATTTTTATCAAAATATATCTGCATATGCTGACTTTTCAAACTCTCCAACATAATGATTCATGTGATGGACTAGATTACACCAAGCATAAAAATTTCTGGCTGGATTTTTCTCTTGATACTGATAAAACAAAATGAGGTCCTTTCCCTTTGTCGACAGACAGTGCCATCCAGCAAACTAAACTGAAATGATCCTTCAGTCAATATATATATTGAATTATGAAGCCAATCTACCTCTAACTTCCATGAGTGGTTACAAGACTTAATCACCACAATATCTTTTGAAAGAGTAGCAGGAACTCAGAAGTAAATTAACCCAGCTTAACAATATTTGGGGGCCACTGTGGAAATATCAAGTCTTCCTATGCCCCTTGGGAACCAATGCTTTACTGACTCCTGCCAGACAAATCCACAGAATCTGGATTTATTGGAATCTGCTGAAGTCTGTGTGTAATGCTGCGTTACTTATGCACACAAGCAAGCATGCATGTATAATGGTCCTTGTTATAAATATTGTAAGTGTTTTGTTTTTAATTTTAAGGTTCAAAACAAGTTCAGAATTAACAACAAGAAGAAATGTCTAAAAATAAGATGTTAACCATATTATTTTATATAATGACTGCTAACAAAGTCTTATGGCATAATTAGTCGCAGATATGTCAAGTCATTGCCCAATATATTGATAGCATTCCTTTCTAGACTTATCCCTGATTTTGACTCATCAGAGACAGCAGAAAAGGAGGACTAATTGTCTGATATAGTCTGTCCTGATGCAATTTGCAAAACAATCCTGTGTAGAAAAAGTGGAATAGTTTTGTTCAGAATTTAGGAGGACTTGTGAGTTCATCTCTGTGCATTAAAGACAAAGTGGATGTTGATAGATATGCAAGCTTTTGCAAACAGGATAACAAGGCCATAATAAAGGCTGTTATTTTGTGGCTGACATGATAATATTCAGCAGAACGTACTAAGAGCACATTGGTGATCTAGAGAAGCTGCTTAATCTTAAATGGACAATTTGATGGAGAGATACCTGCCAACAGTTATACAAAGCAATGGTTTACAGTCACTCTTGAGCTGACAGAAAAATTTGGGCAACATAACACACTTTTAAACTTTCACTCATTTCAGCATGCATCCGGTACAAAAGGTTGAATACATCAGAGACATTAAACTGCCCAAGAATAACTAGTCAACTAACTCAGTCACAGTTTCAGACCTATCACAGAGATGCCTTGTTCAACAGGTCAGAAAACTTTAATGTAAATTTGACCTGTACCTATAACTGCATCTTTCTCTACATTCAACCTTTTCTTATATTGGACTTAAATTGAAAGCTTTACCTTTATCCACTTCTCTGCTTGGCTTGGTACAAAAAAAACCAAGGAGCTATATATCTATTATAAATCGGACATAAAATATATTAATACAAAAGCAAAATATTATCCATTTGTTATGTCTCAACTGCTTTAATCTCTCTTGCCTTCCATCACAGACCTTCCCTTTTGTTCTTTACCCCCTCCTCACCTTGCCTCTCAGAATCGCAGAATTACAGAATCTTTAAAGTGCAGAAGGAGGCTATTCAGCCCATCGAGTCTGCATTGGCTCTCTGAAAGAGCATTATACCTAGTTTAATTCTCTTCTTGCTTAAAACCTGTAACATCTCTTACATTTTCCAGTTATGATGAAATGTCAGTGACCCAAAGTATTTTAAAGGGCAGGATTTTCATGTCGGTGAGAGGGAGGTGGGGCCTGCTCGCCGACGCGTAAAATGGCGCGCGGTGATGTCGGGCATAACTCCCGACGTCACCCCGCCCCATTTAAATTTTCAGGTAGGCGGGGGCTCAGCAAAATCAGCTGTGCACCCGCCGACCTGTCAATGGCCAATTGAGGCCATTGACAGAGTCATTGAAGTAATTAATGGACCTGCCTGTCCAACCTTAAGGTTGGCGGGCAGGCCAGGAGCCCCGGCGGGCTTCAGAAAAAGCATGAAACCTCATCCATGGGCGAGATGAGGTTTCATGTAGGTTTTTAAAAATTTAATTAAAGTTTTTAAAAAAGCTATGGACATGTCACAGCTCATGCGACAGTGTCACATGAGGGGACATGTCAGGGAAGTTTTTTTTCTATTTTTAATATTTTTTATTGTACAGCCAATCTCCCTGAGGCAGCACTTAGCCCCAGGAAGATGGGTGTGCTCTTTTGTGCGCACGCACGAAAGAGCGCTCTTTTGGGTTTAGCGATTCCCCCCCTGCCCGCACAGCACTTCCCGGCGGATGTCACGCTGGGTGGGCCTTAATTGGCCCGCCCATGTAAAATGTCGGCACGCCCCTGATTGGGGACGCCGATCGGAGGCATGCCTCTTGCACACCCACAGTTCAACTCCCTCATCCCCGACCCCACCGACGGGGGGAAAATCATGCCCTAAGTCTTTTCATCATTCCACAGATGCTGCCTGGCCTGAAGAGTATTTCGAGCATTTTCTGCCATTATATAAGATACATTAACCAGAAGCACAGTGCATAACTGATATTCCACTTGCACAAGACGCTGCTTTATTCCCTCCCCATTTCCCAGTACTTTGTGCAATTCTAGTCACTGTACGACAGTGGGAACATCTTGACATTGGAGGGGAGAGGGAACATTGACAAACAACTATTATCATGAATTAGGCATTCGAACTTTGAGAGGAGACTGAAAACTGAACATTTACACTGATGAGAAAGCAGCTCAGTAGAGATTGCAAGTAAAAAAAGAACTTGTAATGATACAATGCCTTTCATATCCTTAGGACAACACAAAGCACTTCGCAGCCAACAGTTTATTTCTGAAGTGCAGTAGTCACTGTTGTTTGGAAGGGAAACACAGCAGCCAGTTTGCACACAGCAAGTTCCGACAAACAACTCTTTCAGTGGTGTTGGCTGAAGGATAAATATTGTTCAAGAAGCCAGGAGGACTTCCTACTCTTTTTCAAATAGTGCCATGCAAACTTTTATCAAGGCATCTTTTATTGATCTTGTAGCACATGTCCAAGATTCTACAGGGTATCTCTAAATTGAACCCTGGTATTATGTTTGGCATGATTTCAAGGCATTGACTCATGTTCATACGAAGTGCGATGAACAAATGGTGGAGTCATATATGGGCTGGATTTTATGGTTTCCAAGGTATTGAGGGAGGCGGAGCAGTAAGTGAATAGTCTGCTCATTCCCGCCCCGGCCGCCTGAGCAAGGGAATCAAGCAATAGTTGGACAATTAGCGGCTACCTGACAGGATGTGCGAAGGGGGAGGCTCTGTGCACAATCAGGCATCTAGGCTGCCGTCATGCAGGAGAGGGGTTATGCCGTGAACAGGAAGCCATTGAATCACAGAATCTTAACGGCTCAGAAGGAGGCCATTCGGCCCATCTTGTCTGCACTGGCAGTTCATTCTGTCTGCATTCATGACCAACATTTAAAAGACCCCCTGCCCTTTCAATCTCTCCCTATTTTTAATGGCAGGCTCAAAACAGGCTCAAAGCAGTGAAAAAATTAAGGCAAAAACATACAAATGCTGCCACTTTCACCAGCTGCTACATCCAACCATGGTCCCATGGGCAAGCATTTTCTTCCACCCTTCTTGAGATACACTGCACTCATCTTTTTCAGTCCTATATGTTCTTATGTCATTATACATACAGTAATTTCAATATCTTGCACTACCCATCACTTCTGTGCTCGCTGACCTACACTGCTTCCCTACAACTATTGGAGAAATAGTTTAACTCATTACAGCTCAAAATTAAATTTTAAATGTGTCCCAAGGAGCCACTGGATCTCTTGGGGACTTGATAAACTTGCCTTTAACGCTTTTTTAATGATGACAGAAGCAAAACTGTTGTCTGTCTCTCATAATATGAAAAATTAACCAAAGAGCTCTTCATGGCGAGCTCCCTTTAAGGCATAGTCAGCAGTATAGCTGCAATCTACTGATACTGATCACAGTCTAATGTAGCATGTAATAAATCAACATTTATGTCTGATTTGCATTTGCTTCATTTGTTTACGTTGGTGTCATGTTTCTATTCCATGCCAATAATCCTTTTTGCTGTTGCCTTTTTGTGGTTTTATTTTATCATTATGCTTTTGAGGCAGCGATCAAAGAGTGCTGTAAAGCTTCTGGAGACCTGGTCACTTGTTTTTGATCTAGGTAATGGAATATTTTGGCACGTTTTTCATATAATGCTGTAATGACTTGATGGAGTGGACAGGTTTAAACAAAAGGAACAGATAAACTTTATTACAGAGAGCATTTCAGGTACTACATGCTCGATCAGGGCTCTCGTCAGGAAGCCCAACCCCCCCAGATTGCCCGAGCTTAGGGCTCATTGGTTGGAGCCTCCAGGAACATCACGTGACCCTTAATAGATAGGAGAGGCTATGCCCACAGTTGCTACAAACACATAAAACAAACCTTTATTACGATCCTTTCATGTTTTGAAGTAACAGAGTTACCTGAAACTTCTGATTATAATTGCAGTATATATTGTATCTTAATGGAAGCTAATTTGAAGAGAGAAAGTAATACAAGCAATGGTGAGTCAGTTCTACTTTGCACAAAGGTGTATGTTTAAAAGGCTGTGCCCATTACAATAAACAGAAACTTCATATAGGACAAAATCTTCTGGTCTCTGGATCGTACGACTGAGATGCACATCAGAACATAGGAACATAGGGCAGGAGTAGGCCATTCAGTCCCTTGAGCCTGCTCTGTTACTCAATTAGATCATGGCTGATTGTCTACCTCAATATCATTTTCCTGCACTATCCACTTATCCCTTGATGTCGTAAGTATCTGGAAATCAATCAATCTCTGTCTTGAACTATACTCAATGGATGAGCTTCCACAGCTCTCTGGGGTAGAAATTCCAAAGATTCACTACCCTCTGAGTGAAGAAATTCCTCCCACCTCAGTTCTAAATGGCCTACCCTTTATCCCCTGGTTCTAGGGCACTCCCCCACCCTCCCAAATAGCCAGGGGAAACATCTTTTTTGCATGTAGCCTGTCTAGCCTTTGTAAGTTTCAATGAGATCACCCCTCATTCTTCTAAACTCTAAAGAATAAAGGCCCAGCCACCCCAATCTCTTCTCATAGGATAGTCTCACCATCCCAGGAATTAGTCTGGTGAACCTACACTGCACTAACTCTATGGCAAGTATATCCTTCCTTAGGTAAGGGGACCAAAACAGTACACAATACTCCAGGTGCAGCCTGACCAAGGCTCTATATAATTGAAGCAAGGCATCCTTACTCCTGTACTCGAATTCTCTTGAGTTGAAGGCCAACATACCATTTGCCTTCCTAATTGCTTACTGCACCTGCATGTTAGCTTTCAGTGATTTATGAACAGGGACACCCAGGTTCCTTTGAACATCAAAACTTCCCAGTCTCTCACCATTTAAGAAATACTCCACACCTCCATTCCTCCTACCAAAGTGGATAACGTCACACATATCCACATTATATTCTATCTGCTATGTTCTTGCCCACTCACTTTGCCCCTTGAAGCCTCTTTGCATTATCCTCACAACACACATTTCAACCAAGTTCTTTGCCATCCACAAACTTGGACATACTACATTTGGTCCCCACATTCAACTCATTGATATAGATTGTGAATTGCTCAGGCCCAAGTACTGATCCTTGTGGTACACCAATAGTCACAGCCTGCCAACCTGAGAATGGCCCGTTATTCCTACTCTCTGTTTTCTGTCCATTCACCAATCCTCAATCCATGCCAATTTATTACTCCCTATCCCAAGTGCTCTGATTTTGTTTACTAACTTCCAGCACGGAGCCTTATCGAAAGCCTTCTGAAAATCCAAATACACCACATCCACTCATCCTCCCTTGCCTATTCTGTTAGTAACATCCCCAAAAAACTTCAACAGGTTTGTCAAATGTGATTTCCCTTTCGTAAATCCATGTTGACTCTGCCCAATCGGATCATTATTTGCTAAGTGTCCAGTTATCACATCCTTTATGATAGATTCCAGTATTTCCTTACTATTGGTGTCAAGCTAACAGGCCCCATTTTCTCTCTCCTTCCTTTCTTAAATAGTGGGGTTACATTTGCTACCTTCCTGACTGCAAGAACCATTTGTTTTGACCATAGCAAATGTTAATTGCTGAGTAAACCAAATTCCAGAGGTAAACTTGGCTCACAGTCCATAGCCTTTTTTTTTGCATCCTGAACACAAGAAGAAAACATGCTGGTCTCAGCAGCAAGAAGTCCAGTGACACTTTGGGGATTTTAAAAATTAAAAGTAAAAGTTTTATTAACAAGAAGAAAAGAAAACTTAAGCACACAAGATTATAGTTATACAGTTAAAATTAGTCTTACAAAACATTCCCTCAAAAGACTCCCTGCATGGTCAGACCCACAAGTAAACACCATCCAGGCAACAATCCCTTATAGCTGTTTAACTATAAAAATCCAGTAATTTTACCCAAGGCAAACCACTGTAGCTTTAATAAAGGCATACCACACAACCTCTTAAACTCTCTTTTACTCTGCTGTGGAAATCCAAGGCTTCAGAACAAGACTGCTTTTTTCAGCCCAAGATTTTTCTGGCTTGACTGGATGGTTGATTCAAACTGCATCTTCTCCCAGCCTAGAGCTGTTCCATGAGACAGTCCTCACATAGTGAACAGCCCACAGCCAAACACCAACAGCCCACAATACCTTTTACCGCAGGTTCCATTGTTCTCACACCTCTTTGAAACTCAAATCCTTCCAAACATAAAATATTTCATGTTTCTATTTTGTCCCTGCTTTCAGCTCAATAACATGTCATGTACCCTCTTCTGTTTGCCCATGGAACTCCTGTAAAAAATGTTATTGTCATGTCTGACTTCCCTTTGATATTCTTACAAACTCTCAACTTATTTAAAAATGCAAATGTTTGATCCAACCTATTTACTTGTACCTCAAACCCACCATAACCTCTCATTTCTAATGCACACTTAGCACCTCTATCCTTTCATGTCTTAACCTCCCAGGCAACTTGTCTTTAGTAACCTTTCTCCAACCTAATTAAATCATTTACACACACAGGCACACACCTTTCTTCTTTCTTCACAGAATAACACAATATTCTCCAAAAATATTAAAGAAAATAACATCCATTCTCATACATTTCAGAACCTATAGAATTTTGAAAGATGTATCCACTATCTCTACAGCCAATTTTTTCAACACTCCGGGGTGTAGAACATTGGCTCCCAGGGATTTATCAATTTTCAGTCCGATTAATTTTTCCAGTACTACATTTTACTAATACTAATTTCTTTTATTTCCTTATTCCCACTAATCCCTGGATTCTCCATTATTTCTGGAAGGTGTATCTTCCTCCATGAAGACAGACAAAAAGTAATCATTTAGCTTCTCTGCCATTTCCCTATTCCCCATTATGCATGATTCTGTCTCTGCTTGTATTAGATCCACATTTTCCTTTGCTAATATGTTCCTTTTTACATCCCTAAAGAAGTTTTTACAGTCTATTTCTTGCTAGTTTACATTCATATTCTATCCTCCCTTTCTTTGTGGCAAAAATTTTCCTCCTGTGTGGGGTGGGCGGAGGTGGGTGCAAACCCGATTGGCGCCCCCGATCGGAGACACACCGCCATTTTACACAAGCAGGCCAGTTAAGGCCCGCCCATCGTGACACGCGCCCGGAAGAGCTGTGCACTCCCTGTGCGGGTGGGGGGGGGGGGGGGGGTGGATTCCCTGAGTGCTTCCCTGCACTCTTTCATGCATGCATGCGCGCGAAAGAGCGCAGAGATCTCCCTGAGGCACAGAGGAAAAAAACTTTTGAAACATGTCCCCTCATGTGACACTGTCACATGAGCTGGGACATGTCAAAGAAATAATGTAAAAAATTTTATTACATTTTAAAACACTTCATGAAACCTCATCCCGTCTTTGGATGAGGTTTCATGGAAAATGCAAAGGCCGCTTGGGCTCTTCACCTGTCCACCAACCTTAAGGTTGGACGGGCAGCTCATTTAATTGAGTTAATGACTATTTAAATGGCCTAGGCCTTTGACAGTTCTGCACGCCCGCCGAACTGACAATCTAAATGACGCACGGTGACATCGGGACGCACGCCCAACGTCGCCACACGTCATTTTACGTGTCAGTGAGCAGGCCCCACCCCCGCTCGTCCACTGGAGAATTCTGCACTATCAGTTTCTTGGTCCTCATTTGCTGAATTCTAAAATGCTTCCAATCCTCATGCTTACCACTTCTTCTTGGCAATATTATAAGACCCTTCCTTGACCTAATACAAAACTAAACTTACTTTGTTAGTCAGAGTTGACTCACTTTTTCTGTTGTGTTTTATGCCTTAAAGGAATGTATGTTTGTTGTATGTATTAATTATTTAAATACTAGTCACTGCCTGTCGACCATTATACCTTTTATTGTATTTTCCCAACCCATCATCACCAAATTTCCCCTCAAATCTAAACAAAGTAAACTATTAAGCTATGAGACCCTATTTCAGATTGAACTGCATCACTTTCAAACTTAAATGGAAAATTCTATCATATCATATCACCCTTCCCTAAAGGTTCTTTTTCAACAAGTTTATTAATTAGTCCTTTCTCACTGCATAATACTAGATCTAAAATAGCCTGTTCCCTCGTTGGTTCCTCAACATACTGTTCTAGAAAACCATCTTCTGCACATTCCAGGAATTCATTCCCTACAGCACTAGTACTTATGAGATTTGGCCAGTCTATATATAGATTGAAGTCACCCATGATTACTGTATTACCCTTGTTACATGCATCTCTAATTTCCTGATTTATACCTGGCCCTACATTACCACTACTGTTTGGTGGCCTATAAACAACCCATACCAATGTCAGCTTGTTGTTTCTTAGCTCCACCAAAACTGATTCTAAATCTTGTTCTTCTGATCTAAAATCCTTTCTCACGAATGTACTAATCTAAACTCTTATTAACACCCCCTTTTGCTTTTTGCCTGTCCTTCCTAAATGCCGAATATCCTTGAATATTCAGTTCCCAGCCTTTATCACCTTGCAGCCACATCTCCGGAATGGCAATTAGATCATACCTGTCTACTGCTATTTGTGCCATCAATTCACCTTCCTTGTTGCGAATGCTGCGTGCATTCGGGTAGAGTGCCTTTAATTCTGCCTTTTTAACACTATTCTGTATTTTGACTGTATTTGACTGTATTGGCATTTGTTTCTACTGCTTTCCACTTTTATTTATTACTTTTCTACTTCTTATTACTAGCTTTGTTTTGCTCCTGTCTGAATTCCCTCTCAGGTTCCCAACCCCCTGACAAGTTGGTTGGGACGTGGGCTGGAATTGCCCAGGAAGTTTCAACTTCCGATGGACAATTCTCTTGCTGCTTGTGATCCTAATGATATCTCCGATCATGAGTTAGGCTCAAAGACTTCAGATGGTTCCACTGTACTTATCTGGATAGTTACCCAGGAAATGTTAGACAGAATAAAACCTAGTCTAACTCCTGGGTAACTCCACAAATGACCCCCGACCGCTTCTCCGACAACATGACTGCCCACCCAACCCCTCCCTCCTACACCCCTGACCCCTCCCGACCACATGACTACTCCTCTGAACCCCCGACTAACCCCTGACCACCCAACTACTCCCATGATCACCTGACTACACCTCGACCACCTCCATGACCACTCAGCTACCCTCCCGACCACCTGACTTTCCTGACTATCCTCTGTGACCAGCCGATACCCTCCCAACCCCACCTGGCTGCCCCCCCGACCCCGCTGACTGCCCCCCTTACTACCAAACTACCCTCTTGACATTCTTACTACCCCTTCAACCCGATTCAAACTTCCCTTCCCACCTTACCTGGCTATCCCCCGGCCTGGCTATCCACTCACCCACCTAACCCCACCCTCTTAGCGAGCTATCCACTCATAAACGTAGCCGCTACCCATTTACCCGCCTACCCATCTCATCCACCTACCCACCTACTCCTCTACTCATCTACCCACCTCCCCCCACCCACCTCACCCACCTACTCATTCGCCCACTCAACTACGCACTCACCCATTCACTAACATTTATTCACGAATATTCAGACTGGGCCTTTAAAATTACCATATGGCAAAGATTTGTATTGTCTTCCCCCGACTCTACTATGGTCCAATGAAGTTCTCAGACAGACTCTGCACTGCTCATTCCTGGGACAGCCAGTTTTGGAAGACCCCAGTAGAAATATGGAGCAGTGTCGGGTTGGGAAAATTTCAGGATGCAGCAGCAATCCGGCGATGATTGTCGCTCCTATCCAGCTCACTATTTTGCAGAAGGCAAAGAGTGTTGTAAAAAATATATCAGGGTTCCATCTCACATCTAAAAGGTGATAAAGCTAAAATCCATTACTGGATTGCTGGATGACAGAATGTTGAACTGTCATTATGAAGTCTACCGAGCAATAAATGCTTAAACTAAAGATTAATACATCTAATTCTTTGATTGACTGATCTAAATAAGGCATCGTTTTACATTCTATGTCATAAGCCCAGATATACACCTGAAACATTCCGTTGAATTAATGATGGCAATAAGCCTTTCTCTCCAATTTTATTCCTCTGAGTTAGTAAGTAACATTATTCAATTGTTTAATTATAATCTGTAAATATTGCCCATTGCTGTGTGTAAATAGGTGCAAATTAAAGTGAAAAAATTCACTGGTCTATAATAAAAGTTTTAATTAAACATTCCAAATGCTATTTTTTCACTGAAGTTTGTTAGAAACATCAAGAGTCTTCAAAGTCTGAGTGATATTTTGGGAGCATACTGCTTTCGTTCCATTAAATCCTTTTGTGCAAAAAATCTCCCTGGCATACTACAGGATTTGCTAATATGGTGCTCTCCAATGATTTGAGATCCCATGTCAAAGTCAGTGATCTAGAAAATAAAAAGTATTAATCTATGGTTTAAAGGGCCTAGTGTTTGGTAAACAAGATCAAAAGAAATACTGAAAAATATGATATTTGAAGTTTGACTGAATAGCAACACTTGCAAGAATACTGTCTTGCTGAATTGGAGATCATCAAAACGATTGAAAAGCTTTTGTCTCATCCTTCAATCATTCAGCCTATCCTCAATGGGTCTCTCTCACTAGTCAACTGAGCATGCTTAATTGGAATGTATTATGAGAATATGCTTCCTCTATAGCAACAGCAACACGGGGGATACTTCTATAATGCACTGAGGTCTTTGCACCAATGAAAAGCTCCTGTAACTCTTATTTCCTAAGCCAATACATGGTCAAGCTCATTGCTGTTTAACTGTTGAAAATGCTCTAGTTGACAAATAATGGTCAACTGCTACAAACATTGCATGTTGAGGTGAGTAGTACTTACACATAATCAAATAGTGCATCTGAAATGCTTTAACTCCCACAGCCAGTTAACTTAAAAATGACCAAGACTAAACTCAGGAAGTTTACAAAAGTTAGATAACTATATGTAAAACTAGATGGTTTGACTATGGGCATCATCTTTTAAAATAAGTTGACTGTTAATTCAAACAAATATAGATTTCTGTGCAGATTTCCTATGAATAATGTTGATGATCCAAAGACAACAGCAACGTTTGCCGATTTGTTTTCAGCAGAACAAAAACAAACAGTACAAATCTACAGGGGAAAAGAAGAAAGAATAAAAAGACCAAGGTAAGTGTTTCAAAGCAAACATTCATTAAATGATGTGCAAATTATTCCAGCATTTAAACATGGCTTTCGCAGCGTGATAAAAAGAGGATTAATCATCAAATATCAGTCTGATTTCAAATGCCAGGTTTCAATATAAGCTGACGGGAGAAAAAGGCAACAACAAAGAGGGCAGGAATAGTACAGAGCACCACAGGGAGTACTTCTGATTTGAGCTGCAAAAGGATTTCTTTGTTGAAACCTTTCTCAAAGCAAACATCAGTACCACATAACTGCAATCGGCAGCATTTACCGAATAGCCTACCTGTCTGTAAAGTCTGATCCCCTGTGTATCAGAGGAAGCCTTTAAATTCCATGTATAGAAAAATGACACAAGGCTAAGGATTAACTATGAGACTGACAATTACAGGCTTTTCTTTCTTTTATGAGTGTCTTAAGTTAGAGTTATTGAACCAAGTGCTCAATCTTGATATAAGCACGAGGGGACTCACTTGAAAGCTTCATTATTCCTTTTTGTTTGCCTTATTTGGCAAATTTCCAATACTTCAAAATTGTATCATAAAAACTTCTGAACGAAACTCTATACAACAATAGAGCGTAACTACACCTCCTTACTAACACCTATCTTAACAGTTTTATCCACCAAAAGCTGTGTACAAACAATTCAAAGGTATAGGCTAAATGTAAACCAGATGCTTTGGTTGTTTTGAAATATTGTCACGGTGACCTTGAGAAATAATAATAATGAATCTTGCATTTTGCAATGTTTGAAATCAGTTAATCGACACACATCAGGTGTCATTGACATATCAGGCCATTGCATTATTTTTTGATTATTTGGAATACAGTAATTAATTAGTGCTCACTGAAATCCAATGCCCAGCGCAGCTTGTTTGTAGATGTGACAACGTGTCACTGCACTAAGATGCTATACCACCAGAGCTGCTTAGCTTAGAAAATCCGGTCCTTTTACTGATAGCCAGAAGTCTTATGAAGTTTCAAAGTTGACTGCTACTCTAGGTTCTTCATTTCTGAGTCAGGCCTAGCACTAGCAATAGTAAAATATATCATTGTATGGGAACAAAAAAAAGGCTTGCCCTATTTGAATCATTCATCTTATTGGGAAATTCATGGAGTAGCACCAATGCAAGTCAAAGAAGCTGTTTACATGATTTTTCTATATATCAATGTACTCCCTATCAAGTATTAGGCAAAATATTAATGGAATCTGCCAAAGGAAAGCTGATGTTTTGAAATCCTGCGGCTGAGGATTGATAATTTACTAGTGCTCCAGCGTAATCTAAAAATTTGCTTATGTGTAAATCAATAGAAAGGAAAATTGGTCAGGTTTGCATGATACCAGTGCCTTTCCAAGCATTCCAAAGAGGGCACTATTTTAGTTTTAACAGTGTCAGCAGTGAGTTTTTCACCATACTTTGGCAACGCTATAGCTGTGTTTTAAACATTGGCATATTTGCCATCCCTCATGTGAGCAACCTTATGTCACAGTATTTTTCAAAGAATCTGAAAATGTCAACATTTGATTAAAAAATGTAGACACATGAAAGTGGCAGAAAAAGGTAGGTAATCCTCAAAGATCGCATTTTTGAATAGAGCAGAATCTAGACAATATCTAGCAACACCACCCATGTCCATGGCTTACATTTTATGTATGTGTATATGTGATTGTAAGGGAGTCATTTGACATTGTTCACTACCGCAGTGAAGTTCAACTGGCTCATAATTACAACCTTACACCATAAGGTGTGATGAAAGTCTTGCAATCACACAAACATATCTATTTGTTGTTCTGACAAAAGAATGTCTTTAGTCTGTTCTTGGGCTGCTTTATTTTTTGGCCTACAGTGGCCAACACTGCATGACTAATGAATCTAATATAATCACTGCAAATTCACTCAGAACTAATTTCCACTTGAATACTAGGAAATATAAAATGCCCATTATATACTAATAAATATATTAAAAAGTGAAAAGGTTAAAAGTTAATCCATCATCGACAAGCGTATTTGCATTTGATAGCATATAGTTGCTGATATAATAAATCACAAAAAATATTAATTCATCATGTTTAATTTTTTAAAGAACTCTGAAAGAAGTTTATTGCTTTAAATGATTAACAGCATTGTCCGAAGGACCAAGTTCATCAAATGTTTCATCAAAAATGGTCTTATCCATGCAGTTATCACCCAAAAGAGGGCAAGAAGTGCTGAAATGGTACTTGGCCACAGCTCTCAAAAAGTGTAACATATTGGCGTAACCACACTATACAAATTCTATAAAGTCAAAAACAGTTTGATTTCAGACACGACACAAAGTAAACTTTCTGTAACGATAGTCTCCTGGCTTGTTTTCAATTCCATCTGGCATGGAATTCTCCTTTAAGGTGATTGATGGCAATGCCAAGAAATTCCCCAATATATATTGCTTTATTTATTCACTATGCCAGGCATATCTAGGCCAAAATATATTTTCCAATTGATCCTTTTGTAAGAAATATTTAAATTGTAATCTTTACAGCAGTACTATTTCCACTTGCCTTATAAGATCACATGTTGATCTCATTCACACAGTTCCTAGGTGGTTCTGCTTTCAGATGCATTCTGAAAGTTGGTTGCAGTACCAACTTATCAGCTGAGATTTAGACAATGGCACTGTGACAGAATTTCAAAGCCTGATATAATTTATTTGTAATACCTAACCAATAAATTGTCTGTCTAGTGACCTAGATTCATACAATTGCCCTTGTAGAATCTGCTAAATAACAGGAACAAACTTTAACCTTGGATGCAGAAGTCTGCCAGATCTTAGGTAAACTAAATGAGAATGAACACTGACAGTTTAGAAGTACTTATTTGCTTATCCATAGTCCCAGCAGACACTATAGGGGATTAGGACTACTTTCAACTTCCAGCAGTAAGGCATCGCAATGTTGAACATTTCTGTGCAATACAACAGACATGACAAAGCAGGGAACCTATTGTTGAGCAAAGCTTTGCATGATTTTTTCAGATGATTAGCTTGTCTGTTTTCGTTGCCTCTATGATTTTCCAATGTTCACCTTTAAAAACAGGAACGGTTGTGGTTGACATAACTGTTTGAAGTAATGCAGGAAGGGGCAATAGTCATCATTACCTACTCTTGATTTTTTTTGTTTTTGTTTAGAAAAGAAACAGTGGGTAGTTGAGGGGTGGGGTGGAGGAGAAGTGGGAGGCTTGCTGGTGGTGTGCATTTGTGGAAGGATGGAGAGATAAATTGCTATTTACTTCAAAAATGATTTTGACACAAAATTAACAAAAGAGTCAAATGTTAATATGTCAGTAATATATTTTTTAGCATCAAATTACTGTTTGCCATGGGTGATAAATTAAAACAATTTAAATAAAGGCCTTACAGTTTAGACCAGAAAGAGTGAATAGATTATTTTTCAATGTCATGAGGACTTACAGCCATCCAAGATAGCAGATATGCCTTTTCTAGTAATGGGTTATTAAAACTTGAAATGCAAACTTTAAGAATTACTCAGATATACTCTTGAAGAAAAAAAATTACACAGTACAGGGAAAGAACAGGCAAATAGGATTTGAGTAAATAGCTCCAATGTGGAACTGCTGCCATCAAAGACAAAATGGGCTAAATGGCCTTCCTTTTTGTTGAAAGATTTATGGTAAGTGAATTTCCACTAAGTTTCTGTTTACAAGGGCGGATCAGAAGCTGGGAATTCTGTGGCCGGTAACTCATCTCCTGACTCCTCAAACCTGTCCACCATCAACATGTCAGGAGCATGATGGAATACTTGCCTGGATGAGTGCATCTCCAATAAACACGCAAGAAGCTTGACACCATTCAGGACAAAGCAAGCAACTTGCCAACAGCACTTTCCAAACCCACAACCTCTACCGTCGAGAAGAACAATGCAGGCTCATTGGAACACCAACACCTGTAAGTTTCTATCCAAGCCACAAACCATCCTGACCAGGAACTATACTGCTGTTCCTTCACTGTCATTGGGTCAAAATCCTGGAACTTCCTCCCTAACAGCACTATGTGTGTACCTACACCTGCAGCGGTTCAAAAATATGGCCCATCACCACCTTCTTGAGAGCATTTAGGGATGTGAACGAATGAAAAAAAGTTGATGTATTTGCAGAATGTGATTCCATGTGATATTCTAAAGAGAAACTTATGTACAAGATAGGGTAATGCTAAGTTGCTTACTTAATGATTTTCTGTGTTCCGGCTTTGATTCTTTTGGATTTGACCTGCTGTTGTCCCCCTCACCCCTGTTCAGTTCTTCACTGCTTGAGCTTTTCCAGATGCCGATTGCCGATGTGGAGGTTCCCTTCTTTGACTGCAATGTCATAAGTAGGTACCAGTAAGAGAAAATATTGGGAGATATATCATTACTACATTTGGAAAACTATGATTGTAGTACATTTACCAATGGCCAATTTTAAATAAAGCTGCAGAAGAATAAAAGTAGTCAGAGTAATACAGAATTACTAGCTTTGTTGCCTCTGAATCCTTGCACAGCATAATTCCCATATAGTGCCAGATCACAGGCGATGGTGCCATGCAAAGGGACGCCTCCACATCAAGAGAGGGAAAACCAACATCCAGATGTAACCAGGACACTTTGCACACCACATACCAGCTAGTTTCAAAACACCCTTGATAGAGGCTTTTGAGTAGGTCTCCCTCCAAATCTTGTGATTGGGGGATGGTGTGATGACTGGGAAAGAGGAAGAAAAGAAATACTTCTGAGAATGTAAATGGGTGGACAGCAACGTGAACTGCTGAGAAGCTGCACAGCAATGAGGTTGATATTCTTTTACCGCTGTGTATAATTAATCTGATTATGTTCAGAAAGCAGAGGTAAAACTCCGTTTAAGGGTTTGCTAAATGCTATCGGACACCAACAGCAACCCCTCTGCCACACCCCCACCCACCACTTGGTGGGTCAAAAAATTAAAATACCCCGATGCAACAATTTATGCCGCAGAAATTTCCTATTATGTCCACACATTGCAAAATTACTAAAAAAAAAACATGTTTTTATTTGTTCTTAAGGTGTGAGCAATGTTTGCAAGGCTGCATACAGTGCCCATCCTTGTTTGCCGGAGTGATGGGCCTTCTGCTTGATATCGCTGATGGTACTGCAAAGCTGCCCTGTTCAGTGTCTTAATTTTCAATATCCACTCTTCTCCAATGTGTATGATCTCTATGCAGTAATCAGCTTATTTTACCAATATAGAAATCAGAAACCATGCAAAGTTGTATCACAGTATCATGTTTTATATCGCCATTAATGGCAATTGTGGTAGAGGATCTTTATAAAATAATTAGAATTGCAAATTAACCAGGACACAACAGCCAGGTGATCCTAGTCAGATAACACTTACACAAAATACAGCAGTGTCTCAAAAACAGGAAGCTGTAAAGGTCAAAAATATTCAATGTTGCACATCAAAATCACAATTCAAAAAATGCCTTTTAAGAACTGTTGTTCACTTAAAAGTCATGAGTCAGAAAGTTGTGGGTTCAAGTCCCACTCTTAGGCACTCCAGTGCAGTACTGAAGGAATGCTGCACTGTCAGAGGTGTCAACTTTTAGATAAAATGTTAATTCCCTCTCAGGTGGATGCAAAAGACCCCATGAAACTATTCCAAAGAAGAGAAGAGGAGTTTTCCTCTTTGTCCTGGCCAACATTTATCCCTCAATCAGCATTACTAAAGAAATAGATTACCTGGTCATTATCTCATTGCTGTTTCTGGGACCTTGCTGTGTGCAAATTGACTATTGTATCTCCTACGTTATAACAGTGATTAAATAAGTACTTCATTAGCGGTAAAGTTCTTTGGGATGTCCGGAGGTTGTGAAAGCTGCTATATAAAAGCGATTAAAATCAGAAAAAGTGGGAATAACTCAGTAGATCAGGTAACATCTGTGGAGACAGAAACAGAGAAAACTTTGTTTTTCTCTCCACAGATGTTGCCCCCTGATCTGCTGAATACTTTCAGAATTTTCAGTTTTTATTTCTCATATCCAGCATCCACAGTTTTTAGCCTATATGATTGTAAGTCTTTTTTCTTCCTAACTTGAGCTCTTGTAAAGAGGCAGTTGTTTAGGGTCTTTGGCAAGTTGAAGGACAGAGCCAGGTGCCGTGAGATGAGGGAGAAAGCAGCAAGGGGCAAGTCTAAGACTTGTGAGTGGTGGTGTGGCAGGAGCCTAGAACAGCTTGAAACCCCTGGGGATGGCTAAGGAACCAGGCAGGGGAGTTGGAGACCTAGTCAGTCTGACTGGCAGCACCCCTGAGTTTGAGAAGCTTCATGGAGAGAGAGGGAAGCAGGAGTGCAGCCAGGAGCTGGGCAACAGAACAAACCTGGCGAGTCACTACATTGAGGAGCTGAGGCCCTGAATAGGGAAGAGATCTGGAGCATCAGAGTGAATATTCTCTATAAAGAGTTCATTTCTTGGAGCTACAATTTTCCTTGAAAGTTTATGCAGTTTTAATGCTGGTGGAATAAAGAAACCTTGTTTTTTTTATAAATCTTCTTGCAGCCCATGTGCTTAAATCAAACGTCACATTTTGGAGTCAGATGTGGGATTCCACAGCACAGGCATCGAATTGTGATGGATGAAATGGAAAGCAATGGAATCTCCTGGCTGAGATGGAGCAGATGATGAGATACCTGAAACCCAGTCAGCGAGGGAGGCTGAAATAGCTGCAGCTCTTGCAGAGGTACAAGCTTTTATGGGATGAAGCTGAGAGTCGAAATAATAGCCAGAACATGTCAGTTTGTCAGTCTTCCAGTTTGGCCTCTTTTAATATAGCAGGGGAAGGACGGAATACCTCATCACGGATATCCTACCTGCCGATGGGTAGGAAGTGGACAGATCGAGGATGCTCAGCTGGCCATAGTCATGGCGTCTAGGGGCCTCATCAAGAGGGAGCAGGCAGCGTTCGTTTTGGAACATCCATGCAGGAAGGCTTGCTGGGAAATACTGGGGAGAGGCGCAGATGTTCAAAGGAGTCTGTGGTGGATCCGCAGATCCCTGAGGCCCTGGCACAGGTTTTTAGGCACAGCAGCAGTTTGCTGCAGCTGCAGCAGAGGTTTTATGAGTACAAGCAAGCCGGAGGAGAGGATCTGCTCTCCCTATCCGTGGAGCTGGTGAAACTGTTTGACCGCACCATCATTCTAGATCCTTCCTTCAAATCGACCAGGGGCACACAGCTGAAAAATCACCTAGCTGAAACAGTGAGAGATGAAGACATCTGGAGGGAGCTGAAGAGACCTAACAGTGATAAATCCCCACTGTTCTTCTTTGACATGCAGGATTACACCATCCGGATTATAGGGAAAGACTGGACTCCTAAAACCAGGAAAGGGGTCACCATCAGAGAGCTTACTGTCAGCACGGACAGGATTCTCTTAAGGTTAACTTGCAGGTTGAGTCGGTAGTTAGAAAGGCAAATGCAATGTTGGCATTTATTTCGAGAGGACTAGAATATAAAAGCAGGGATGCGCTGCTGAGACTTTATAAGGCTCTGGTCAGACTACGTTTAGAATATTGTGAGCAATTTTGGGCCCCGTATCTCAGGAAGGATGTTCTGGCCCTGGAGAGGGTCCAGAGGAGGTTCACGAGAATGATCCCAGGAATGAAAGGCTTAACATATGAGGAACGTTTGAGGACTCTGGGTCTATACTCGATGGAGTTTAGAAAGATGAGGGGGGATCTGATTGAAACTTACAGAATACTGAAAGGCCTGGATAGAGTGGACGTGGGGAAGATGTTTCCATTAGTAGGAGAGACTAGGACCTGAGGGCACAGCCTCAGAGTAAAGGGAAGACCTTTTAGAACAGAGATGAGGAGAAACTTCTTTAGCCAGAGAGTGGTGAATCTATGGAATTCATTGCCACAGAAGGCTGTGGAGGCCAGGTCATTGAGTGTATTTAAGACCAAGATAGATAGGTTCTTGATTGGTAAGGGGATCAAAGGTTACGGGGAGAAGGCGGGAGAATGGAATTGAGAAACCTATCAGCCATGATTGAATGGCGGAGCAGATTCGATGGGCCGAATAGCCTAATTTCTGCTCCTATGTCTTATGGTCTATTATGGTCTCTTATGGACAAGGGTGTAGACATCAGGCTGAAGAGGCAGGCGGAACAGGTTGATGTACAGCAAGCACAAATCCAATTCTTGCTGTCCTATCGCTACAGTACACCTTGCGACCAAGCACATTCAAGGGATACTCTAAAGAGATGCTGGAACTATAACAGGGCTGGGCACTTCCAGTAAGACTGCCCTCAATAACCACAGACATCATGGATGTCAGGCATGGTAACCCCATCGAATGCAACTCCATTCCTCACCCCACCAGAAAAGATACCAGCTCGGTAAAGGAAATGGAAATGCTGAGGCTCAGAGCCAGAAGACTGAACCTAGAAGACCAGTCACTTTTGCCAGTTTAGAGAGGATTCTAGCCAATGCCATACTCAGTGCCTCAAGAAAACAGCAACATTCACACCTTAATCCTGTGCAGAATCCATCAGGGAGTCATATGAACATCTGGGTTAGGAGTAGGAGCAGGCCACTCGGCTGTTCAAGCCTACTCTACCATTCAATAAGATCATGGCTGATCTGACTCCTGCCTGGTCCATAAATCCTTTCAGGCCCTTATTTGTCAAGAATCTATTTAACTCTGTCTTGAAAACATTCAAAGACTCTGCTTCCAATGTCTTTTGAGGAAGGGAGTTCCAAAGACTCACTGCCCTCAGAGAGAAACAAATTTCTTCTCTGTCTTAAATGAGCATTCCTCTTATTTTTAAACAGTGATCCCTAGCTCAAGATTCTCCCCAAGAGGATACATCATCTCCACATCCACCCTGTCAAGACCCCTCAGGATCTTACATGCTTCAATCAAGCTGCATCTTACTCTTCTCAACTCCAGCGGATACAAGCCTAGCCTGCTCAATCTCTCCTCATAAGAAAACTCACCTATTCCTGGTATTAGTTTAGTAAACCATCTCTGAACCGCTTCTAATGCATTTACATGCTTCCTTGAATAAGAAGACCAATACTGTACACAGTACTCCAGATGTGGTCTCACCAGTGCCCTCTATAACTGAACCGTGACCCCCCTACCTTTATATTCAATTCCCTTCACAATAAACAATAGCATTCTATTTGCTTTCCTAATTGCTTGCTGTATCTGCATACTAGCCTTTTGTGATTCATGCACGAGGACACCCAGATCCCTCTGAATCTCAGAGCTCTGCAATCTCTCATGATTTGGATGATTTGCTTCTTTTTTATTCTTCCAGCCAAAATTGAAAATTTCACATTTTCCTACATATGCTCCATTTGCCAGATCTTTGGCCACTCACTTAACTTATTTATGTCCCTTACATCCCCTTCACAACTTACTTTCCGACCTATCTTTGTATCATCAGCAAATTTAGTAACTATACCTTTGGTCCCTTCATCCAAGTCATTTGTATAAATTGTAAAAAATTGAGGTCCCAGCACTGATCCCTGTGGAACACCACTTGTTAGATTCCACCAACCAGAAAAAGACCCATTTATGGCTAACTTCTGCTTCCTGTTAGCTAGCCAATCTTCTATCCAGGCCATTATGTTACCTCCTACACCATGAGCTTTTATTTTCTGCAATAAGCTTTGATGTGGCACCATATCAAAGGCCTTCTGGAAATCTAAGTACAGTACATCCACCGGTTCCCCTTTATCCACAGCACATTTGACTCCTTCAAAGAACTCCAATAAATTGGTAAAACATGATTTCCCCTTCACAAACCATGTTGACTCTGCCTGATGGCCTGGAATTTTTTTAAAGTGACCTGCCATAACATCTTTAATAATAGATTCCAACATTTTCCCCATGACAGATGTTAAGCTAACTGGCCTATAGTTTCCTGCTTTCCGTCTCCTTCCCTTTTTGAACAAAATAGTCATTTTCCAATCTAATGGCACCTTCCCCGCACCCATGGAATTTTGGAAAATTAAAATTAATGTATCAATTATCTCACTAGCCACTTCTTGTAAGACCGTAGGATGAAGTCCATCAGGACCCGATAACTTGTCAGCCCACAGCTCCAACAATTTGTTCAGTACCACTTCCTTGGTGACTGTAATTTTCCTGGGCTCCTCCCTCCCTTTCAATTCCTGATTTGCAGCTAATTCTGGGACGTTACTTGTATTCTTTATGGTGAAGACCGATGCAAAATACCTGTTCAATTAATCTGCCATCTCTTTTTTTCCCCATTTTTAATTCCCTAGACTCACTTTCTATAGGACCAATGCTCATTTTGTTAACTCCTCTTATTTAAGGATCGATAGAAAATCTTACGATCCAACTTTACATTTCTGGCTAGCTTTCTCTTGTATTCTAAATTTTCCCTCCTTAGTAATCTCTTTGTCATTCTTTGCTGTTCTTTATATTCTGTCCAATCGTCTGACCTGCCACCTGTCTTTGCATAATTGTATGCTTTTTCTTTAAGTTTCAAACTGTTTTTAACTTGTTTAGTTAACCATGAATGGCGGGTCCCCTTGGAATCATTCTTTCTCATTGGAATGTATCTATTCTGTGTATTCTGAAACATCCCTTTAACTGTTTGCCACTGCATCTCTATTGACCTATCCCTTACTTCATTTGCCAGTTCTCTTTAGCTAGTTCTGCTTTCATTTCCACATAATTGCCCTTATTTAAGTTTAAAATACTAGTCTTGGACCCACTCTTCTCTCTCTCAAACTAAATGTAAAATTCAATCATATTATGATCACTGCTACGCAGGGTTGCATTCACTATGAAGTTATCAATGAATCCTATCTCTTTGCACAATACCAGGTCTAGTATAACCTGCTCCTGGTTGGCTCCAGAACGTACAGTTCTAAGAAACTATCCCAAAAACATTCTATGAACTCCTCATCTAGGCTACCTTTGCCCATCTGACTTTTCCAGTCAATATGTACATTAAAATCCCCCATGATTACCTACCTTTCTGATAAGCTCCCATTATCTCTTCCTTTATACTTTGTCCTGCCATGTAGTTACAATTAAGGGCCTGTACACCACTCCCACAAGTGACTTCTTGTCTTTATCATTTCTCAGCTCAATCCACACCGCTTCTACATTCTGGTTTACTGAACATGGGTCACCCCTCTCTGATGCGCGAATACCATCATTAATTAACAGAGCCACCCCTCCAACTTTTCCTAGCTCCCTGTCCTTCCTAAAAGTAATGTACCCTTCAACATTCAGGTTCCAATCTATGTCATCCTGCAGCCATGTCTCTGTAATTGCTATCAAATCATAGAATCATCGAAAAATTACAGCACAGAAAGAGGCCATTCAGCCCATCATGTCTGCGCCAGCTGAAAAAGAAAAGATTTTTAAAAAACTAGCTGCCCATTTTAATCCCATCTCCCAGCACCTGGTCCGTAGCCTTGCAGGTTACAGCACTTTAGGTGCAGACCTAGCTGCCTTTTAAATGAGTTGAGGGTTTCTTCCTCCACCACCAAATCAGGCAGTGAATTCCAGATGCCCACCATCCTCTGGGTGAAGAAGTTTTTTCCTCATGTCCTCTCTAATCCTTCTACCAATCACCTTAAATCTGTATCCCTTGGTAATTGACCTCTCTGTGAGGGGGAAACAGGGCACCCCTGTCTACTCTATCTAGGCCCCTTATAATCTTGTACACCTCAATTAGGTCACCCCTCAGCCTCCTCAGTACCAAGGGAAGCAACCCCAGCATATCTAATCTTTCCGCATAGCTGCAATTTTCAAGCCCTGGCAACATTCTTGTAAATCTCCTCTGTACTGTTTTCAGAGTGATTGAGTTCTTCCTGTAATGTGGCGACCAGGACTGTACAAAATTCCAGCTGTGGCCTAACCACCATTTTATAGAGTTCCAACTTTACATTCCTGTTTTTGTATTATATACCTCATCCAGTAAATGAAAGCATTCCATATGCCTTCTTTCCCACCTGTCCTGCCACCTTCAGGAACCTGTGGACATGCACATCAAGGTGTCTTATTTCCTCTACCCCTCCCAATATCCTCTCATTTATTGTGCATTCCCTAGCTTTGTTTGCTCTCCCTAAATGCATTACCTCACATTTCTCTGGATTGAATTCCATCTGCCGCTTTTCCATTCACTCAACCAAACCACTGATATAATTCCAGAGTCAACAGCTATCCTTTTCACTATCAACTACACGACCAATCTTTGTGTCTGCAAATTTCCCAATCCTGCCACCCACATTTAAGTCTATATCATTAATATATACAACAGACAGCAAGGGACCCAACACTGAGACCTGTGAAACACCATTGGAAACCGTTTTCCATTTGCAAAAACATCCATCAACCATTACCCTTTGTTTCCTGTTGCTGAGCTAATTTTGAATCCAACTCACCACATTTGCCTATATCCCATATCCCATGGGCCTTTACTTTTCTGACCAGTCTGCCATGTGGAATCTTGTCAAATGCCTTAATAAAATCCATTTAGCCAACATCCACTGCACTACCCTCATCAATCCTCCTTGTTACTTTCTCAAAAAATTCCCCTAACAAAACCATGCTGACTATCCCTGATTAATCCGTTGCTTTCTAAGTGGCAGTAATCCTATCTCTCAGAATTGATTCTAATAACTTGCCCTCCACAGAAGTCAGACTGACCAGCCTATAATTATTTGGTCTACCCCTCGCACCCTTTTTAAATAATGGTACAACGTTCGTAGACCTCCAATCCTCTTGTACCTTGTCTGTATCTAATGATGATTGGAAAATGATCCACAGAGCATGCACTATTTCCTCCCTGGCTTCCTGTAACAGTCTGGGATACAATCCATCTGGCTCTAGTGACTTACCCACATTCAAGGGTGTCAGTCCCTCCAGTACACCCTCTCTCACTATGCTTATTGTATATAATATTTCACACTCATCCTCTTTAACTAGAATATCTGCTTCATCCCTCTCCTTAGTGAAGACAGAGACAAAGTACTCATTGAGAACCCTGCCCACATCTTCAGCATCAGCGTACAAGTTTCCATGTACATCCCTGATTGGCCCTACCCTTTCCTTAGCTACTCTCTTGCTCTTAATGTACTGGTAAAACATCTTTGGGTTTTCTTTGATCTTACCTGCCAACATGTTTTCATATCCTCTCTTTGCTTTTCTAATTGCCATTTTTACTTCAACCCTGTACCTTCTATACTCATCTTGACTTTCTACAGTATTAAGTTTTTTGTGACTGCCTTAAGCTTTCTTTTTCTGCTTTATCTTACCCTGCATGCTTCTAGATAACCAGAGGGCTCTAGATTTAGCAGTACTGTCCTTTTTCTTTGTGGGGACATGTGTACACTGTGCCCGTAGAATCTCGCTTTTGACTAGTCTGTCACTTCAAGTAACTGTAACCAGTCCACTTTCACCAGATGGGCAATAAATGCTGGCCAGGTCAGCGACGTCCACATCCCGTAAATGAAGTTTTTAAAAATGAACTCTCAGCTCCGTAAAATTTTTCTTTCCAATTTAGAATTTTTGCTCCTGTTCTACCTTTAACCTTTTCCATAATTATATTAAATCTAACTGTATTATGGACACTATCTCCAAAATGGTTACCCACTGCTACTTCATCAACTTGCCCAGCTTCATTTCCTAAGACTAAATCTAGCATTGCACTCCCTCTCGTTGGGCTTGTTAAATGCTGGCTGAAAAAGTTCTCTTGAATGCAGTTCAAGAATTTTGTGACCTTTGTGCCCATTACACTGTTCATATCCCAGTTGATATTAGGGTAGTTGAAGTCCCCAACTATTATTGCCCTATAGTTTTTGCACTCAGAAATTTGGCTACATATTTGTTCTTCTTCGCCACTCTCTCTATTTGGAGGTTTATAGTACACTCCTAGTAGTAAGGCTGCCCTCTCTTTATTGCTGAGCTCAATCCATATGGCCTCAACACCTGCCCCTTTATTTCCCCTCTCCTCACCGTCCAAGGGCCCAAACACTACTTTCAAGTGAAGCAGCATTTCACTTGCACTTCCCTCAACTTAGTCTACTGCATTCGTTGCTCCCAATGAGGTTTCCTCTACATTGGAGAGACCAAACGCAGACTGGGTGACCGCTTTGCAGAACACCTTCAGTCTGTCCGCAAGCATTACCCAGACCTTCCTGTCGCTTGCCATTTCAACACTCCACCCTGCTCTCATGCCCACATGTCCATCCTTGGCTTGCTGCATTGTTCCAGTGAAGCTCAACGCAAACTGGAGGAATAGCACCTCATCTTCCGACTAGGCACTTTACAGCCTTCTGGACTGAATATTGAGTTCAACAATTTTAGATCATGAACTCTCTCCTCCATCCCCACCCCCTTTCCGATTTTCCCCTTCCTTTTTGTTTTTTCCAATAATTTATATAAATTTTTCTTTTCCCACCTATTTCCATTATTTTAAAATGTATTTCCATCCATTGTTTTATCTCTACCTTTTAGCCTTTTTCGATTCCTTCACCCCACCCCACCCCACCCCCACTAGGGCTCTCTGTACCTTGCTTGTCCTGCTTTCTACCCTTAATTAGCACATTCCTTTAGATAATATCACCACCTTTAACACCTCTTTGTCCTTTTGTCTGTGACATCTTTTGGTTATCTCCACCTATCACTGGCCCTCTATCCAGCTCTTCTTGTCCCACCCCCCCCTTAAACCAGCTTATATTTCACCTCTTATCTATTTTTCCTTAGGTCTGTTGAAGAGTCATGCAGACTCGAAACGTTAACTGTGCTCCTCTCCGCAGATGCTGCCAGACCTGCTGAGTTTTTCCAGGTATTTTTGTTTTTGTTTTGCATTTAGTATATCATCCCTCCTCACAGCTGTAATTCTTTAACCGGTAATGCCACACCCCAACCTTTTTTAGCCTGCTCTCTATCCTGCCTGAAAACCCTATATCCAGGGATGTTGAGCTCTTATTTTTGCCCCTCTTTAAACCAAGTTTCCGTTATAGCAATAATATCATCCTAGGATGTTGCCTGGGATGAAACATTTAAGTTATGAAGAGAGGTTGGATAGACTTGGGTTGTTTTCGTTGGAGCAGAGAAGACTGAGGGGCAACCTGATCGAGGTGTACAAGATTATGAGGGGCATGGACAGGGTGGATAGGGAGCAGCTGTTCCCCTTAGTTCAATGGTCAGCCACAAAGGGGCATAAGTTCAAGGTGAGGGGCAGGAAGTTTAGGGGGAATGTGAGGAAAAACTTTTTTACCCAGAGGGTGGTGACGGTCTGGAATGCACAGCCTGGGAGGGTGGTGGAGGCGGGTTGTCTCACATCCTTTAAAAAGTACCTGGATGAGTACTTGGCACGTCATAATATTCAGGGCTATGGGCCAAGTGCTGGTAAATGGGATTAGGTGGGTAGGTCAGGTGTTTCTCACGTGTTGGTGTAGACTTGATGGGCCGAAGGGCCTCTTCTGCACTGTGATTCTGTGATTCTGTGTGATCATGCTGCCATGTGTCTATCTGTGCCCTCGGTTCATCGGCTTTCTTTGCTATGCTCCTTACATTTAAATAAATACCTTTTAACATTGACAAATTCCTGTGCTGTAAACCTTTTAACCTTTGCTTCTTCTGTCTGTCAGAGTCACCCATAAATTTTCTGTCTCTCGCTCCCTACACTGAACTTGTCCTATCTGAATATGCCCTCAGGTTCCCATCCCCCGCCAATCTAGATCGTACTAAATTATTTCATCCAAGTGCTTAGGAGGGAGATCCAAAGCCGATCCAGGCGGATGGAGCCATGTACAGTTTCACCCTTGCCATCCACCTCGAAGGAGGACGTCTGGCAGTTTCCACTGCTCGATGCAGATATTGATAGACTTCACCACTACTGGAAAGCCCAACATCCACCAACCTGGCTCTATCTGATGAAGAAGACCAAATAGGCACAGAAACTGTTGAGGTGCTGGAAGAGGATTGGGGAGAAGGATGGAGTTCTCTATTGGCTGGTTCATGACAATGGGAGAGAGATGAAGCAACTCCTCCTGCCTGGCATCCTCAAGTGTCAAGTATTGACCGCAGTTCATGATCAGGCGGGGCACTGAGTGTTGGAGAAGACAGCTGCACTGACAAGAAGTTAGTGTTACTGGCTAGTGATGGCTGCTCATATTGCCAACTACTGCCAGAACTGTCAGAGGTATACTTTGGCCAAAGCAGGGAAGTGGCTTGACACAGGTGGTCACACCCATGATGTTGGACCTGTAGCTGGAGGGAAATCTCAGGAGAGTGTTCCCAGGGGCAGGTTACTCAATGCCAAATGTCTGGATGTGGGGGTAAGCAGCCCACTTATTGATATAGTGGGACCTGAAGCTGGTGGTGACCTGAGTGAAGACAGGTTGGATAGTGTTGGGGAATTCAGGAATGTGTGTGTCAGGGATTAAGGGGCTGCATCCAGTTGAGGAGGCTGACTCCAGTGCCAGAAGGAGATGCTGAGATGTCAGGCAGGGAGGCTGCAACTGGATCAACCAGTGCTGCTGGTCATATGGCCCCTGGAGACATGGCCAATCTAGGCCCCTATGTGGCTGACCCATCACAGAGCCTGGGTGCTATTGGAAGTGCCAGATCAGAAGAGGGGCTGAGGAGGTCATCTCGAACAAATGTTGAATATCATCCTAACCTTTACTATTTGCCCAGATCAGCGAGGCATGAAGGGAATGCTGCCAGCAATGTTCACTCGAATACACAACCTATTGTAGCTCAATTGACCCCGCTGATCAAGCAATTGCTTAGTAAACAGTCACTTGTGATTTGTCTAGTTGCTGGGATGGCAAGTTAGAAACAGGAAAGTATGTAGCAAGGCCTCCGGCAGCAGGTGGCAATGGTGGGAGCGAGCACCAAGCAGGGGAACTGGTCGGCTCCTGTGGGCCCCTCCCTGTATGGAGCAGGGTCTTTGACAAGCTGAGGGACAGAGCCAGACGCCAAGAGGTGAGGTAGAAAGCGGCAAGGTCAAGTCTAGGACTTGTGAATGGCAGTGTGGCAGGAGCCTAGAGCAGCTTGAAGCCCCTAAGGGAAGCTAAGGAGCCAGGAATGGGAGTCAGAGACCTAGTCAGTGTAACTGGCAACACCCCTGAGTCTGAGAAACCTCATGGAGAGACAGGGGAGCAGAACTTTCAGCCAAGAGCTGGGTAGCTGCACAAGCTTAATGAGTCACTGCGTTGAGGAGCTGAGGCCTTGAATAGTGGAGAGATCTGGAACATTTGCTGTGAATATTCTCTGTAAATAGTTTGTTTCTAGGAGTTACACTTTCCCTTGAGAGTTTATACAGTTTTGATGCCGGTGGAATGAAGGAACCTTGTTTTATTTAAATCTTTGCGCAGCCCATGTGCCTAAATTGCATGTCACATCCACTTAATGCCCAACTTAATTAATTTAGTTTTTCCTGAGATTCTATTGCTTGTGAGTGCGTTGGAACAGAACACACTTAATCAGTCAAATGGAGACACTGGAATAGATTGTTTATACTACAGAATCGCTTCCACTGAAAATGTTTCTACAAATGTTAAAGGTACTAAATACCACCATTTAAAATGACATAAGATCTCATTGAGTCAAAATGTAAAAATTTAGTACACAAATAAGAATCAGCATGTTTGTTTGTGTCAAATATGAAGAACTCAAGCTCATTTGCAAATAATTTGTTATGAATGAATTTTGACTAGGGTTATTTTGCTAATGTTAGCGTAAAGTCAGAGTATAAATTTACGGGTTATATATTAGTATAGCTGAACTCAATGCACATTATAAATGCACATTGTGTCCTATTTGAGTCATTTCAGGTCTGTTTTAAATTTGAAAACATCATGCCAAACTATTTTATAGAAAATATGCAAAGAGGGATTAACAATGCCACAGGGAGCTATAAACAAAAGAAACATGGTCTAAAGGGGCCGATCAGAGCTTGAGAAGCTCAGGAAATATATGGGAAAGTATTTTTTTGGCAACAAAGCTAAAAATGTTTATTGTGCAACTCCTAAGACAGATTGAACAAATATACAAAATCCTTTTATTTGTTTCCAAGGGAAGCTATTTTAGTTAATAGCGTTAACAACATTATACATACCAATTTATCAATCACATGTCTGATGGCCTGGTACCAATCATGTATACTATCATCATCCGAATGGAGAAGAAATTCATTCCCTGAGATCGTTGTGAGCTGTGTCAAGAAAAAAAAGCAGTGTGTAATTTGTTTAATGCTGTAAACAACACAGGAAAAGCACAGCAACCTAATGGGTCAGCATTTAGTTCATTATGATCCCAAATCAACATTACTCGACAACAACATTGGAATTGCTAGATGAGAAATGACTAAGGTCTATCTAATTCTCCTTCTCTTGGTAGTCATATGATACAATGATAATAGGAGACCAATCAATGCCTCTCTGCCAATCCACCCTGTATTGTTTATTACTTGCACATCTGCCCAAAACAGTGAAGGGAATGTTTCATGAAACCAGATGTCTTTGTTCACTTTCCTGGCCTTAAAGAAGAAAAGATAATTATGAGGGAAAAAAGACCTACAAGTGCTGGAAATCTGAATTCTGATGAAAAGTTTTCAACCAAAATATTAACTCTTTTATTTTTCACTTGCCATGTAGATAATACCTGCCTGTACTTCCAACACTTACTGTTTACTTAAATGAAAAAAGTATGGGATGTTTACTGATTGAAAACATGGTGCATGCCAGAATAACTGAAGAAAAGGCCAGGTTAATTACAACTCATGTATAAAAATAAAAACCATATTGCACAGACAGACCTCCCTGGAATATCTTCTATGGAAACTACAAGGTCTTAAGCTGGAACATGAGTGCAGGAGAGAGTAAATAAAGTTTTAAATAAATAATACCTTTTTGTGTCTACTCTATAGTGTGGTCTATTTGAAACATTATTTCTCACTAGAAAACCAGTTGGCTGCTTGTGGGAAATCAGGAATGAGGGTGGGATAGGTGGGTGGCACTTTGATCAGTCCTTGATCACACAAGGCCCACCTGATGAAATATTCAGGCAGACTTATATGTGGACATATTGCATGCCCAGCTGGACCAGGCAAGAGGCTGATTTCTATCTACAAAATGGGTCCTATGTTGGCGGTAAGACCACTTGCAATTTTGGATACATGTGAGTGGAGAGTTTGCAGCGTGAGGTTTGCCCATTTGTACCAGGTAGCGAGTTGCTGAACCAGCAGTCCTTTGAAGCCTGGAACTCCAGATATGACCAGGAATTTTTTTTCAGGTGAAATTCTTCTCCAAGCCCCAATGTAAAACCGTGGCCCTTTACTGGCTGCCCCCAACACAGTGCGTCTCCTCCCCTTTCATTGCTGCCTTTCATGGAGCAATCCAATTTTATATGTCTAATGTGGTAAATTGTCAACTAGCCCTTACTGAGCATTCAGCAATTTATCTGAATAATACTGATTGAACCTATACCTGAAAAATTGTTTGGGTCTACTCACTTCATGATATTTTGGGTGGAAATTAAAAATCACCCAATCACTTACTATTTTCTCCACTCCCTATGTTAAATGCTTTATTTAATCTTTTCTTCTTTAGGTCCTGCCGTGCCATGATCTTCCAAATTAATCTAAATGATTATTCTTACAAAATATATTACAACAATAGAATTAAGAAATGAGTTCATCTGAGTGGACAAGTAAAATAACACTGTTGCACTTCAAACATAAATATTTCACCTATCCACTCTGGTTTATACCAATCATTTAACAAACTGAATGATCATGGAGCATAACTTATATTTCTTCCCAGGACTTATAGCATAATAATAATTCATTGGCCTAGACAGATAAAGGCACACCAACCAATGATGGGGCAAGAAGGATTAAGGACTGTCTAACAGGTTAGAGATGGAGGAAGGCAAAGCTCTTGGAGGATTGTATTGCTGAAGGAAATTACAGAGAGAAGGGGCAAAGCCAGGGAGGGATTTGAAAATGACAATGAGAATTTAATTTCTAGGCATTGTTGGACCAGGAATCAATGTAGGTCAGCGCGCAGTCAGGAATGATGGGCGATCAACTGATACAGAATAAGATACTTGGAGCAGATTTTTGAAATGAGCTCCTGTCTACTGATGGTAGATGGTGGGAAATTGGCCAGAAGAGTATTGGAACAGTCAAGCCTAGAGCTGACAAAAGCATGCATGAAGGTTTCAGCAGCAGATCAACTGAGGCAGGAGCAGAGGTAGTCAATGTTCCAAAAATAGGCACACTTTGAGATGGAGAGGATAAGGGATTGATAACTCAGCTCAGGGTCAAATCAGACAGCAATGTTGCAGTCATTTTAGTTCAGCCTGAGACAGTAGCCAGGGGGGAAAATGGAACTGGTGGAGAAAGACTGGAATTTGGGTTTTGTTCTTTCCAGTATTTATTTGGGATAATTGCATCTCATCCAGGACAAGAGGTTGGACAGGCGATTAACACCACAGTGGCAGTGGATGGATTGAGAGAGGTGGTGGAGAAGGATAACTCATCAGTGTACATGTGGAACCTGATGTCATGTCTTCAGATGATGTCACCAAGGGGCAACATGTAGTGGGAAATAGGAGGGAGCCAAGGACAGCTTCCTGGGGTGCTTGAGGTAAATGTGCAGGGTAGAAAAAATAAATCATTGCAAGATATTCTCTGGATATCTTGGATAGGTAAGAGCGGAACCAAGTGAGGTTAGTCCCATTCAGCTGCACAATGGGAGGGAAGTGTTGAAGGAGTACAATGGACAACCATGTCAAAAACTGCAGAGAGGTCAGGAAGGATAAAGAGGAATGGGGCACCACGGTCGCAGACACAGAGGCCGTCACTTGTAGTTTCCGTTAGAGCCATGTCAGCACTGTGGCAGGAGGCAGAAACATGGTTGGGTGGCTCAAATATGGAGTTGCAGGAAATATGCTCAGATTTGGGAAGAAAGCATTTCGTATACTGTAAAATTAATGATTGAATGTTCACTATTATCAAATTTTGCATTATTTTTTGGGGCACAGTATTCATTGTCTTTATCTGTTTGAAACGTTACTGAGCAAACATGTTTATTCTGGAGCACAGCCTTATACAGTATAACCCCAGAGTTAAATTGCTCTGCAAATGATGTAATATATATATTATTATAGTGTAATGAAACTTTATAAACTCTGAAGGTTCTATGATGATGGTAGCACTTTAGGGGGCCCTTTAAAATAGTTTGTGTGTGAACAGCTCCTCTTGTAAGGAGTGAACAAAAAGTCAAATATAGGGCAGAATTTTGCCCTTGATGGGTGGGCGGGCCCCACCGGCTCGGTGGCGGGCGGGCAGCCGACCCCCGCCACCGAAATGGGCCCGCCGCCATTTTGAGTGGGCGGGCCAATTTAGGCCCGCCCAGCGGCCTGCCTGACAGGAAGAGATGGGAGATGTTAATAAATATCACATAAAGTTTATTAAACTTTTTTAAAACAGACATGAAACCTCATCCCACCGGTGGAGCAGGGCCTTTAATTAGCTTAATTATCCTGTCAATGGCCTCAATTGGCCATTGACAGGTCAGCGGGCCCACAGTTGATTTCGCTGTCCGCCCGCCTTCCTGAATATTTAAATGGGGTGGGATGATGTCGGGGTTTCCCCCCAATGTCATCCCGCATCATTTTTGTGTCGGCGTGCGGGCCCCGCCCCCAACTCACCGACGGAAAAATTCTGGCCATAATAATTGGTGTTATTCTGAAGAATGTTTTTATATATTGTCGAATGTCCTGAACTAGTGAAATAGTACATTCATTCATTAACCCAATTTGATAGTTTTCAGTTAATTTTTTCCTACTCTGTTCCTCACTGACATCCAGATTATCATCTCCAGCCAGGGGCAGAAGTTTTAGGTTGGCGTGCAGGTGGGTGCCTGACCCGCTCAAGTGTAAAATAGCGCACAATGACATCGGGGGTGAGTGTCCCAAAGTCATGCCCTGCTCACGTGATATTTCTGTTGGCAGGTGCACGCAGAAGTCGGAAGCACGCAATTAAGAGGTCAATTAAGCCCACTAAAGTTCCAGTTGTCCCCACTTTTTCATGGTCCGTCCAACCTTACGTTTGGCGGACGGGCACATCTGCCAGGCAGACTTTGCATTTTTGGTGAAACCTCACCCAATGGCGGGACGAGGTTTCCCTTATTAAATTTTTAAAATAAAAATGTGTGGACAGAATTTTCATCATGTATATGTTCAAGTGACTGATTCTGATACACGGACATTTTTTCCGGATTTTGAAATCTTTATTTCTTGGTTTTAAATTCTTCAGCTCCCTGAGGCAGTGTTTCACGCTGGCTGGCCGTTAATTGGCCGGCTAGCGTTAAATCACAGTCGGGGGCCGATTGCGGGCGGTGGTCTGTTCCCCAGCCGTTCCAGGGCCCGCCGATTGCGCCTACCTGCCGACCTAAAGACCCTGCCCCAGGAATGCACAACCCACCCATAGACGCTGTGACAGTCAATCATTACCTCCCCATGGTGACCTGCAATATACTTATTTCTATGAAAGAAGGGACCCATCTCTCCCACTGGCCAGTTTTTCTTACCTCAAATATACAACATAGTTGAGACTGGTAAAAACCACCCTCTATAGGAAGGTAATGTGTAAAGTATCAGTCTATAAATGGGGATCTGCTAGCTCAAGATTCATAGAGGAATCCAACTTTCTAATGGGCTCCCCTATTCCTTACATTCTAAAATGTATGTTACCCATCTTTTTTACTGAAACTGCTATAAAGGTGTGAGAGCTTGAAGCATTTTGTTGCACTGTAGTTCTATATCAAAGGAGAATGTAGTAATTTGTACCTGTTTATCACATGGCCAAGTTCACAAGCGTTTTCCTATAAGTGGTAAAAATCTACCATTGTCTATTTCTATAAAACGTCACAGAATGCTGGTGATGTGACTTTTACTGGTAGTACTGTGTATAAATCCGAATTCATATCCAAAGGATTTACCAGTGGATTTATGGATCAAGGGTATTTATGTAGCAGTTTAGTAACGAACTGGATCATGCCTGTGATTGTTCTTTTAACATGTTAACAATCTCGGCCATGCTTTAAGGGAATGGATCCGAGTGAAAGTTAAAATATTTACTTGCAGGCAATGAAACAGTATATATATCCATGAGAAAGAGGGGATGGCGTTGTTAAAAGGAGAGATATGTGAAATAAATGATAGGTTTGTTGAAAGCTTCTTTTGTATCAGTGTAATTGCAAAATCAATACAAGTATTGAGTTGCATATTATGAAAAAGGATACAGAGTTAAAACCATATAAATATCTTAAAACACTGATATCCAACACTGCTCCACCCTAATACAATAACATTGCTGCATCTCGCTTCTCCAATGATCTCCAATACTCCGAGAAAGCAGAATAAGGTGCAAAACTGATGCAAAAACTCATAGCTGACAAGATCTTAGAAGGAACATATTGCTGCAAGTTATACCCACTAGTCAAAAAAATGCAGGCAAGCATAATAATTAAAAGGAAACACAGCATTTTCAGCCAAAATGTAAAAATAAGTGTTGGAGATATGCTTCTGTATAGTTCCCTTGTAAACTATAATACTGCACAGATTGTGAAGATTGACACTGAATCTGGTGCTATCATTCATTATTGCCATGTCACTCAGCTTTTTGGCTCACTGAAGCTCAATCTGTGACATGTTTGTGATTATCATACTCATTTAGTAACTATATGGCATATGGAACACAAATACTATTTAGCTGCTTAGGGGTTGGGTCATTCGCTTCAAAAATGCCACCAAACTGGAATAATTTAATGTCCGCATTACACTTACACGCGGTTCCAAAACCAGACAAGAATTGATCTTCTCAGCCTTTTAACTACTTCACATTCCCAGAGCATTTAAAATACAGCATTTAACAGAAAAAAAGCCCACAACTGATTATGAGTCACAGATTGTGTTTAAAGACTTGGTTCATAAGCTGCACCTAAGCAACGGGTAGTAGGTTTAATAAGCAATAAAAACCAAAACAAAATCAGAACAATTTTTTGGCCCCAGAACGTTTATGGGCTACAATTATCACTGCTAATTCATGAAAGCATAAATGAGTGCAATTTCAATGTTCATTTTTGCATTGGAAGTATGATGAAGACCAGTGTACCTTAACAAACAGGAAAAAAGGGAAGCCTTCTATCTCATTAGATTACTAATGCCACCATTTTAAAAAGGATTGGATAATGCAAGTATAAAAGATCAAAAACTTCAACTTACACAAGTTTGGGCAGTGTCATTTATAAGATACTTTGATTTTAATTTTACATAATATTGATATACTTCAATGAAAACATCTAAAGGATATAATTTCTGTTGTGTATTTGAGCTAATATTCAAACAAAAAGTAATTTTGTCTGTGAACATTAGTGGAGTTCGAGAATATTTTTGCCTATATGCCCCAGTAGTAAAATTTCTAACGCATGTTAATGCATGAATCTAGTACTAGCACACTCTTTGACTGTTAACTGTTTAAGGAGCAATCTATGTGGAATGTGGAAATTAACTCAGGGCCGACCTCATTCCCTTGCATTACTTATGCTTATTCCACAGAATTACAGAATTGTTCCAGCGCAGAAGGAGGTCGTTCGGTCTGTCATGTCTGTGCCAGCTCTTAAAATGAGCAATTCACCTAGTCCCATTCTACCGCCTTCTCCCTGTAACCCTGCACATTCTTCCTTTTCAGATAGTAATCCAATTCCCTGGTGAATGCATTAATTGAATCTGCCACCACCACACTCTCAGGCAGTGCATTCCAGAGCTTAACCATTTGCTGAGTGAAAAATGTTTCTCCTCGTATCTCCATTGCTTCTTCTGCCAATTACCTTAAATTTATGTCCTTCTGTATTTGGTCCTTTCACCAATGGGAACATTTATTCCCTATCTACTCTGCCTAGGTCCCTCATCATTTTTCTTTATCAAAACAGGTATGAAAGCACTGGGGGGGCAACCAGCAGAGTTCCAGTACAACACATGCTGCCTGAAACAAGTGGTTTTGGTGAATTCTGAAACGTGGGTACTGGATTCATTTGGGAGTATTCAATATTTTGGAGAGGCAATGACAGCTGAAGAACAGGGTCTGGGGCATTCAAGGCCATAGAAAACAGACTTACATGACTTGCTTATTCATACTGAAGTGTGTAAAAAAGTTGAAATGCAACAGAAGTGTGATTGCAGACTCCTACCAGCCCCAAAATCATCAAGATGCTACTTCCAGTGCATGTCAAAATGATCACCACACCACAGCTTTATACCAATGAGTGATTCTCAGTATCAACTGGAGGCATCACTCAGATCAACCAGTATGGGCTGACATCCACACCATTGAGGTATCAGGTGCCTTGTCCTGCCATGTGCAGCATTTATCATAAACATCCCAGGGGAGGTGGTGATGGCAATGGTGTAGTGGTATTGTTGCTGGGCAAGTAATCCAGAGAACCAGGGTAATGCTCTGAAGTCTGGGAACCCAGGTTCGAATCCCACCATGGCAGATAGTAGGTAAACTTTCAATAAAAATTTGGAATTAAAAGTCTAATGATTACAATTGTTGTAAAAAAACCCAACTGGTTCACTAATGCCCTTTAGGGAAGGAAATCTGTCATCCTGGCCTGGCCTACAGACCCACACCCAGAGCAATGTGGTTGACTCTTAAATGGCCTAGCAACCTGTAGTTGTATCATAAAGTCATAAAAAGGAATGAAACCGGATGGACCAGCTGACACCGACCTATGGACCGGAAATGACAATGGCAATCTCAGCCCTGTCGATCCTTACTAACATCTGAGGGCTAGTGCCAAAATGGAAGAGCTGTCTCACAGACAGACAGTCATCCTCACAGAATCATATCAACCAGACACCATCATCACCCTCCCCGCCCAGCAGAGGTGGCAGCACAGTGGCATATAGTCAGGAGGGAGTTGCCTTGGGAGTCCTCAACATTGACTCCGGACCTCATGAAGTCTCATGGCATCAGGCCAAATATGGCAAGGAAATCTCCTGCTGATTATCACGTACTGCCTTTCCTCAGCTGATGAATCAGTGCTCCTGCATGTTGAACACCACCACTTCGAGGAAACACTGAGGGTGGTAAGGGTGCAGAATAAACTCTGGGTGGGGACTTCAATGTCCATCACCAAGAGTGGCTCGGTAGCACCACTACTGACTAGCTGGCTGAGTCCTAAATGACATAGCTAATAGACTGGGTCTGTGGCAGGTGGTGAGGGAACCAACAAAAGGGAAAAGCATACTTGACCTCATCCTCACCAACCTGCCTGCTGCAGATGCAGCTGTCCATGACAGTATCGGTAGGAGTGACCACCGCATATTCATTGTAGAGAAAAAGTCCCACCTTCACATTGGGGATACTCTCTATTGTCTTGTGTGGCACAGCAGCCTTGCTAAATGGGATAGGATTCAAACAGATTTAGCAACTCAAGACTGGGCATCCATGAGGCACTGTGGGCGATCAGCAGCAGCAGGAGATTGTACTCGAACACAATCTGTAACCTCATGGTCTGGCATATCCATCATTCCACCATTACCATCAAGCCAGGGGATTAACCCTAGTTCAATGAAGAGTGCAGGAGGGCATGCCAAGAGCAGCACCAAGCATACCTAAAAATGAGGTGTCAACCTGGTAAAGCCATAACACAGGACTACCTGCTTGCCAAACAGCATGAGCAGTAAGTGATAGACAGAACAAAGCGATCCCACAACCAATGGATCAGATCTAAGCTCTGCAGTCCTGTCACATCCAGTCATGAATGGTGATGGACAATTAAACAACTCACTGGAGGAGGAGGCTCCACAAATATACCCATCCTTAATGATGGAGGAGCCCAGCACAGCAATGCAAAAGATAAGGCTGAAGCATTTGCTACAATGTTTAGGCAGAAGTGCCAAGTGGATGATCCACCTCGGCTTCTTCTAGAGGTCCCCAGCATCACAGATAACAGTCTTCAGCCAATTCGATTCTTTCCACGTGATGTCAAAAAACGGCTGAAGACAGTGGATACTCCAAGGGCTATGGGCCCTGACAATATTCCGGCAATAGTACTGAAGACTTGTGCTTCAGAATTTGCTGTGCTCCAAGTCAAGCTGTTCTAGTACAGCTACAACACTGGCATCAACCCGGCTACGTGGAAAATTGCCCAGGTATGTCCTGTACACAAAGAGCAAGACAAATCCAATCCAGCCAATTACCACCCCATCAGTCTACTCTCCATCATCAGTAATGGAAGGGTCATCAATAATGCCGTCAAGCGGCACTGGCTTAGCGATAACCTGCTCATGGATGCCCAGTTTGGGTTCCGCCAGGGCCACTCAACTCCTGACCTCATTACAGCCTTGGTTCAAATGTGGAAAGAGCTGAACTGCCGAGATGAGGGGAGAGTGACTGCCCTTGACATCAAGGCAGCATTTGACTCAGTGCGGCATCAAGGAGCCCTAGAAAAACTGGAGTCACTGGGAATCAGGGGGAAAACTCTCCGCTGGTTGGAGTCATACCTAGCACAAAGGAAGATGATTGTGGTTGTTGGAAGTCAGTCATCTCAGCTCCAGGACATCACTGCACGAGTTCCTCAGGGTAGAGTCCTTGGCCCAACCATCTTCAGCTGCTTCATCAATGACCTTCCTTCCATCATAATGTCATAAGTGGGGATGTTCGCTGATGATTGCACAATGTTCAGCACCATTCACAACTCCTCAGATACTGAAGCAGTCCATGTCCAAATGCAGCAAGTCCTGGACAATATCCAGGCTTGGGCTGCCAAGTGGCAAGTAACATTCGCGCCACATAAGTGTCGGGCAATGACCATCTCCAACAGGAAAGAATCCAACCATCGCCCCTTGATGTTCAGTGGCATTACCATCTCTGAACCCCCCACTATTAACATCTTGAGGTTACTATTGACCAGAAACTGAACTGGACTAGCCATATCAATACTATGGCTACACAAGCAGGTCAGAGGCTAGGAATCCTGTGATGAGTAATTCACCTCCTGACTTCCCAAAGCCTGTCCAGCATCTACAAGTCACAAGTCAGGAGTGTGATGGAATACCCTTCACTTGCCTGGATGAGTGCAGCTCCAACAGCACTCAAGAAGCTTGACACCAACCAGGACAAAGCAGCCCGCTTGATTGGCACCACATCCACAAACATTCCCTCCCTCCACCACCGACGCGCAGCAGCAGTATGTACCATCTACAAGATACACTGCAGGAATTCACGAAGGCTCCTTCAACAGCACCTTCCAAACCCATGGCTACTACCATGTAGAAGGACTAGGGCAGCAAATAGATGGAAATACCACTACCTAGAAGTTCCCCTCCAAGTCACTCACCATCCTGACTTGGAAATATATCACCGTTCCTTCACTGTCGCTGGGTCAAAATCTTGGGACTCCCTGCCTAACAGCACTGTGGGTGTACCTACACCATGTGGACTGCAGTGGTTCAAGAAGGCAGCTCACCACCACCTTCTCAAGGGTCACTAGGTTTGGGCAATAAATGCTGGCCCAGCCAGCAAAACCCACATCCTGTGAATGAATATAAAAAAAAACAAATATGCAGCACAACCTGGAGAAAGAGACCCGCTTTATCAGCTAGGTACGAATCCCATAAAAGGGCAATATTGTTTATACACTTGTTGACTTTCATATAGCTGCAGATTGTACTGTTTGGTTTGCTGGTGATTGGAAGATTAGAGGGTATGAGGAAACAGGAATAAAATTAAACAGCCAATGCTCTAAATTACGTTAAGAGTTAGGTGATAGCAAGAAGAACTCTATGCGTGCATCCTTCTTCATCACTGGCCTCAGTTAATGTGAAAGTATACATAGTTTGCAGGATAGCTTTTGCCAATGGGTGTGCATCAATGCTCAAAAACCTGTTCAAAACTGTTGGTGCAGTGTAACCACAGATACTTGAGCTAAAAGAACCGAGCTAAACTTTTGATTCCACAGCATTCTCTAATGGAGGAAAAAGAATTTTGTATTCATGTGTATGCACAGAGTTCTGCTCATCGGTTTCTAAATGTTATTCAAAGCATTGTATTGTTGGTAAATTGCTATGAGATTGTTGAGGTGGCCTCACATTGATTTGCTAGACCATCCCTGTTACATGTCTGAAGTTACTAGTCAAGCTTTTATGGCACTGCATTGATCATCCCTTAATTTTCTAAACTCAGGGGAATACATACCAAGTTTAAGCAATGTGACCTCATAATTTAACCGTTTATGTTCTGGTATAATTCTGGTGAATCTGCACTGCACGCCTTCCCAAGTCAATACATCAATCCTAAGGTCTGTCCAAGGGCGGAATTATCCCAGGTTTGCACAAAGTGCGATAGAAGGCAGGGAAAAGGACATTTTACCTGCTGGCTGCAATCATGGCTTTTCACACCCTATCATCCCATTCCCGGTGCTACCTGCCTCATTAATTATGTATTCATGGTGAACACGCCAGATCGCTGGGCGGGCTCAGATTCGCTCGCCATGACGTGACCTCAGCTGTTCCTTGCTCCGGGCGCCATATTTAAAGTGCACCAGAGTGTATACCGACTTCATGCCTTCAGACCAGCCAGTCCTTCAGCTCCATCCAGGTCCTCACCACCAGCGCAGAGACACCTCGGTGTGACTTAGATCTAGTGCAGGCTCGGGGTCACAATTTGGTGATCACCGCGCAGACATATGTCTGCAGCAGGAGGAGGCAGGTTCAGCTGAGCTCCCCGTCACTCAGAGGACTGCTGGGGAAGAGGTATCTGTGAGGTCCGAGTCAGATGACGAACCTCTGGATTCAGCCCTCCACCTCATTGTGGAGAGTCAGCAGAAGGCGGGGAGGGCATCACCAAGAGCTGTTGGAAGCTCTCAACAGAATGGCGCTTGAGTCAGAAGAGTGCATCCGCCTGCTTTCTGATGATGTGGTGCCCACATGTATGCGTATGGAGATCTCCATGGGTAGGAAGCCAGATGACGTGGAGACCCTGGTCCAAGAGAACGCGGAGATGCATGCAGACCTGCACACCATCACAGTAGCCATGGGAGAGTTCTTGAAGTGGCAACACAAGGCGGAAACAGGGCACCTCAACATCCCTCTAGGTTCTCCTTCCCCTCAAGGAGTCAGGCCGGAGCCCTCGGGCACCCAAATGGAGGAGGAGTGGCAGCTGGGCACCCCTGGGTCATCCACTCAGGAATCTCAGAGGCTGTCCTCTCTCTCCTAGTCCTCTTTTCCTGTGACCCCCTCAACCTCGTCCTCTGTCACCTCAGTGGGAGCAGCTGGCCCACAGGAGCACAGCCAAAGCAAGCCAGGGCTCTCAGGGCATGGCTCTTGAGAAGGCTAATGCCAAAGTCGTCAAAGGCAACAGGGCCAAACATTGCATAGGCTGTCTCCGCCCCTGCTGCAGATGTCAAGGCAGCACCTCGAAGGAGTGGTAGGCCTAGAAAAGTTAAGAAATTCTGATCACAAGTGGTTGCACAGGTGAACACACTTTGTCACTTTATAATCTGAAAATATATTCACTTTCACTGAATAACGTGTAATGTTGTCTTTGAGCTTCATTAATAGGCTTTGCGATTCCTCCCACTGCATCATCCCCTCCCCCAACTAGCAGTTCAGCTGCATGCAGCCGGACTACGCATGATTCTGGAAGGAGAAGTGTTTGTGTGAGTGGTGGGGCCTTTCAAAGCCTCAGGTAAGCGTTCCTCCATGCACGCAGAGCCTTCGTCCATCACACTTATCTCCTGAGCATTTTCAATGCTGCCTTCTGGAGTTCTCTTTCAGTTGTCCATCTGAGCTGACCTGCATCTCCACACACCCATTGACCTCACTCCCGTACAGCACCTGTGCCCGTCAAACACAAGGCTCTGTTCACTTTCGATTTAAAAATCATGGTTGTAATAAGCTCCCCCATCATTTCCCCTCCCCCAGTCACTCATGTCCTATCCATCATCACTGATGAACGCCCGGCATCACCTTCCACCTCCCCTTCATCATCTACAGACCCGAGCCCTTTCCTTTCCAGGGGATCCAGGTGAACATGTACATGTCTACCTTCCTGAGAATCCCACCCCCATCCACATTGATCCCCGACCTCGTCCTTCCCACTCTCAGGGTCTACGTCTGCTTCCAGGTCCCTACCAACCACCCTCGTCATTTCTTCTACCGCTATTGTCGCACCCTTACCCGCCAGCTCCTTCTGGCTCACTCTGCCCCCTCTTGTACCCACCATTCCCTCCTACCATGTCCACCCTCAGTTTGCTCCCGAGGAGGCAGTCGCTCACTCCACAGACCCCTCCCTTGCACATTCACCTGAACATCCCCCCCTTACTCCCTCCTCCACCCTTATTCCTTCCTCCCTCCGAACTCCTTCTTCTTCCTGGACTCCTTCCACCCTCCAAACTCCCTCCCCTGGACTCCTTCCTCCGCCCGAACTCCTTCCTCCTCCTGAACTCCTTTGCCCTTGGAACTCCTCCCTTACATCTTCTGCCCCTCTTGTCGCAGTCTCCTCCCTTACACCCTCCCCCACCCCCACCACAACCTCAACCATCCCTGACATCTTTGTCCCCCACCTCCCAACCTCACACCCTCCTGAATCTTCATTTCCACCCCCCCACTCCCAACCTTACCCCCCACCCCCCCGGTACACCTTCCTCTTCCAATCAAGCATAGGCCTTCCTCTCCACCCCCAACCTTGCCGATCATCCAAGACCGTGATGTTCCGAAGCCGATCTGAGACATCAATGGAGACCTCTCACCTTCCGTCACCTTCCGTGAGCTGCTTCGCAGCAGAGCCACGTCCATAAGAATCCACCCAGCGTGCGATGCACATGTTCCTCCAGGGTCCGGTAGCTGTAGGACTCCAGCACCTCCTTCTCCTCAGATGTCCACAAGTCAAGCAAGGCCCTAAGGGTAAGTTCCAGCTTCTGCACATCCAGACGTGTCCTGGGCCAATGTTCCCCCCCCACCCCCCCCACCGTGTTACGGTAAATCTGGCGTGGAGGGACGATTCCGGTCAGGCCATTAGCGGGATGCAAAGTGGGTTCACGCCGGCCTCCAATGGAATTGACATTCCGCCAAGCAGACACCATCGGATGATCCCACTGTGCTTTCATGCCGGCGTGAAACCGATTTTTGGCCTTCTTGCCATATTGTTCCACACCTCCCCTCCCGCCCGTCCTGACGCCCGATGTCAACGGGGCCAGAAAATTCCTGCCTGAGGCTCTTTACAGTCGACATGTTATTTCCTTACCCTTAAGACCAAAATTCCATTAGCCTTTTTGATTATTTTTCATATCCGTACACTAACATTTAGTAACTTGTGTACATGGACACCTAAATCCATTTGCTCCTCCACAGTTCCAAGTTTCTTGACATTAAGAATATATTCTGATTTGCCTTTCTCAGGTCCAAACTGGACGCTCTCACTCTTCTCCACACTGATTGGCATTTGTCATATTTTTGCCTGCGGACACAAGATTTTTAAAAAATTCTACTGCAGACAGCGTAGCTTTTGGTGAAATCAGACAGTATTTATATTTTAAGTGAAAACAAAATCTATAGTATTTTTAGTACTGACCTTTTACAGAATAACTTTTTTGGAATTTGTCACTGAAGAGGAGCAATTTGGATATGTTTCATTTCCATGAACAGTCAAAGATTTATTCCTATGAGCTCAAATCTCTTCACTCAGAAGGCCTGTGTCAATCTTAATCATATGCACTGAGGTGGCAAAAGGTGAAATCCACATCTGGGGCACATTAGTGTAATGATAGGAGAACAACCATTTTGATATATTAGCGGCAACAACCTTTTATTTTGTATTTTAAAACAGGTGCATTGCTTTCCCCTAATTAAGAACAGGGTTCTTTCTCATTAGCAGGCAAAAACCCTGGGCGGAATTTTCTGTGCCTGTTGGCATCGGGCGTGTTTGGCAGCATGAGCAGACAGTATGACAAAAAGGCCAAAACTCTGTGAAACCAGTTTGCCATCGTCCACTCTACTGTCAATGGTGGGCTGCATTTCCCGCTGTGAGATGTCGGGAAATTCATTGTAATACATCTGTATATTCTTATAAGCCCAGCTCGCTAGAATGCTGGATCATCTAAGCAAACACGCCGACGTGTTTCACAACTGAATATAGACGACATGCACTTGGCGAGCTGCACTTCGCTTGGGATTTTGAGGCTTGTTTGCCTACCTTGCTTCAGGCAGCACTCGTGGTCATCAGCACCCGGCTTCGCAGGCAGCACTGCATCATTTTTAGGGGGTCTCTCAGGCAGGCCTCTAGTTACAGGACCAGCCGTAAGGCAGGGGCGGCTTTTCAATGGCTGTAGGGCTAGGGCTTGCTTAGGGAAGAGGGAGAAGTGGCCTCAGGCAAGGGAAGAGGCTGCAGGGCATGGGGAAGAGGGGTGTCCCAGGGTGTGTGTGGGGACATATGTTGATCTGTGCAAGTGGCCTCAAGATGGTGAGGGCTGAGGAGGCAGTCCTCAGAGGAGATGAAGCCAGATGGAGGTGTGAGGGTGTGTGTGAGAGAGTGAGTGGTGTTGTCCCTTGAGCTGGCAGTGAGTGAGATGCATGATGGCCTTGTGAGTGTGTGAGTTTAGAGTGATGAGATGGTTGCCTTACCCTGGTGGCACGGGAGAGTTCACTTAACCTCTTTCTGCACTGGATGGCCAGCCTCTTCTGTGCAACATTGTCACTGACCACCACTGCCATCGCCTCCAAAGCCAGAGTGGTGATACTGATGGGCCCCCTCCAGCCAGGGCAGGGGTAGGGGACATCGCAGTGGTCTCCAATGGTGTCCAGAGGTGTCCCCAGGGATGCGTCACTGAATTGGGAAGGGGGCCGGAGTATTCTTGCCTTTTGGGGTCATGTTGTGGTGCGGCAGTTCTGAGCTGGAAGCATTGAGAGGTGTGCGGATGGGTGCACTTTAAATCTGGTGCCTGGTGTGTGGAAGGGGAGAGGTGATGGCGTGGCAGGCAAATCGGAGGCCACCCACCAGCGAAATGGTGTGCTTCCTGGGAATGCATGATTAATGGGGCAGGATTGGGATGATACAGCGTGAAAAGCCGCCATTGCGGCTGGTGGGTAAAACATTCTTTTTCCCGACAGCTACTGCACATAGTGCGAATCTGGGATGATCCCACCCTCTATGTTTTTTGATAACTATTTATTTTCCAGTTCTTCTTTGCTAGCACTGATCGGGTAATATTGATTTATCTTCACACTGGCTTAATGTTGAAACATTAAGGAAAAACTATTTCCGAGACTGGAAAAGCCACTACCTTGTCCCATGCTTGCGGGATCAACAGAATGTTTATTTGATGGGATTACTAGACTGTGCTGTGTTTGTGTCTAAACTGTTCCCTCCATTATTGTATTGTCGCCATACTGAATTGCTGCCACTTACAGGCAAGGAAGCTATGCAAACTCTCTAGCACCCTCTAGCATTGGACACTGCGACAATTTAACTTACTGTCATTTTCATTGTTCCTTTGGATGTTTCTTCAAGTTCACCCCAAAATTACCTAAGCATAGTCGTAGCATCTGTTCCTAGTGATTTGGTCTAGTGTTTCACATGTGCCCTTGACATGGACCAAAATATTGGTGTTTACAAGCAAAATAATTTTGTGCCAGGATTTTAAGAACAATTTACATTAACAAGCACAAATACTGCTGTGGAAATAATTTGCAATAAATAATTTTTTTCTTTCATTTTGCCTAATCATCCTTCTGGGAGCAACAGAATGTTTATTTGGTGGTATTTACTGGACTGTGCTGTGTTAGTGTCCAAACTGTTCTCTCCATCACTGTATTGTAGCCATGCTGAGTTGCTGCCATAGGCAAGGAAACTATGCAACTGCTCTAGCACTCTTCTAGTACTGGACATTGCAACATTTTAATTTACTGTCATTTTTGTTATTGCTTTAGATATTTCTTCAAGTTCAAACCTATGAAAAGTACCTTGCACACTATCTGCTATGGTACATTTACTTGCCAAGTTGGGAAAGGGCTTGCATAATACTGAACCTTACATAACCACAGGAAGACCCAACATGCTTTGCAGCCAATTAAGGACTTTTGAAACTGAACAACCAATTTGCACAGAGCAAGGTTCCATGGTAGGGCTGGTTAGCTCAGATGGTTAGTGTGTGATACTTAATAACTCCAATGGTGTGGGTTCATTCCCCAGACTGGCTGAGGTAGTTCTTGGACCCTGTCTCTTCTACTTGCCTCATTCTGATATCATGGGATCATGGAAAGACTGCTAGAGAGAGAAGTCCCATGAACAGCAATGAGATAAATGGCCAGATAATCTATTTTTGGTGAAGTTCCTTGAGGGATAAATGTTGGCCAGGATAGCAGAAATACTCTCCACTCTTCAATTCCTCAGGACCTTTTACATTCACTTGAGAGGGCTGATGTGACCTCAATTTAAAATCTCATCCTAAAGAGGCCATCCCCAGCAGTGCAAGATTCCGTTAGTACTGCACTAAACTGACAGTTCAAATTATGTGCTCAAGTCTCTTCAAGTGGTGTTTGAAGCCAAGACCTTCTGAGGGTTCAGTGAAGTATTCTGGATTACAAACAGGAAGTAGGGATCATGAAAGGAAAGCCATGAAATATCAGTTTGACTCACCCATCTTCAGGAATTGATGAATCCTATCTAATTGGGGTGGGAAAATTTGTCAGCACTTATTCACAGGGCTTGCACACTTAGCTTTCTGCTGGGAGATCAACCTCTGATGCCCCTGAACCATATATTGCTTTGTCCAATTTTTAGAGTTGCAATTTTCATTATGACTTTCATAAAGTTACACAAAAATATTTCTGTTGATGGCTATATCATTTTCATGTTTGAGAACAGCAAAGATGATTGTTCTTCTTATTAACAATATTCACATGAACCGTTCCACAAATGCCGCCAAAGCAAATAACTTGATAGAACATCTCATCATAAGTATTGGGTCTTATAAAGTTACTTCACAAACTCTAACATGGAGATTTTCTTCATGTTTTATGTAATGTACTGCAGATGTTGTCATAGGGTCATAGAGTCATAGAGGTCTACAGCACAGTAAAAGGCCCTTCAGCCCATCAAGTCTGCGCTGGTCAAACAAGTACCTAACTATTCTAATCCCATTATCCAGCTCTAGGCCCATAGCCTTGTGTGCCATGGCATTGCCAAATGCTTCTTAAATGTTATGAGGGTTTCTGCCTCTACCACCCTTTCAGGCAGTGAGTTCCAGATTCCTGCCACCCTCTGGGTGAAAAAATTCTTCCTCACATCCCCTCTAAACCTCCTGCCCCTTACCTTAAAGTAGGGGAAAAGTTCCTTCCTGTCTACCCTATCTATGCCCCTCATAATTATATACACCTCAATCATGTCCCCCCTCAATCTCCTCTGCTCCAGGGAAAATAACCCCAGTCTACCCAATCTCTTCTCATAACTAAAACTCTCTAGCCCAGGCAATATCCTGGTAAATCTCCTCTGCACTCTGTCTAGTGCAATCACATCCTTCATATAATGCGGATTCCAGAACTGCACACAATACTCTAGCTGTGGCCTAACCAGTGTTTTACACAGTTCCAGCATAACCTCCCTGCTCTTATATCCTATGCTTCGGCTAATAAAGGCAAGTATCCCATATGCCTTCTTAACCACCTTATCTGCCTGTCCCGCTATCTTAAGGGACCGGTGGACATGCATACCAAAGTCCATTTGATCCTCGGTACTTCGCAGGATCCATTCATCGTGTATTCCAGTGCCTTGTTTGTCCTGCCCAAGTGTATCACCTCACGCTTATCTGGATTAAATTCCATTTGCCACTGATCAGCCCATCTGACCAGCCTGTCTATATCCTCCTGTAATCTAAGGCTATCCTCCTCGCTATTTAACACCCCACCAATTTTCGTGTCATCCACGAACTTACTGATCATCCCTCCTTCATTCAAATCTAAATCGTTTATATATACCACAAACAGCAAGGGACCCAACACCGATCCCTGTGAAACCCCACTGGACACAGGCATCCAGTCACAAAAACACCCCTCGGCCATCACCCTCTGCTTCCTGCCACTCAGCCAATTCTGGATCCAATTTGCCAAATTGCAATGGGTTCATACCTTCGTTATCAGTCTCCCATGTGGGACCTTATCAAAAGCCTTGCTGAAGTCCAAGTAGACTATGTCATCTACACACCAGGTCACTTCTTTGAAAAATTCAATCAAATTGGTCAGACATGACCTCCCCCTAACAAAACCATGCTGACTCTCCTTGATTAATCCCTGCCTCTCCAAATGTAGGTTAATTCTGTCCCTCAGAATTGCTTCCAATAGTTTCCCCACCACTGAGGTTAGACTGACTGGCCTGTAGTTCCGTGGTTTATCCCTTCCTCCCTTCTTGAATAACGGTACCACATTGGCTGTCCTCCAGTTCTCTGGCACCTCTCCTGTGGCCAGAGGGTTATTGAAAATTATTGCCAGCGCCCCTGCTATCTCCTCCCTTGCCTCACTCAACAACCTGGGATACATTTTATCTGGGCCTAGCGATTTATCTACTTTTAACTTGGAACCTCCTCCCTTTCTATGCTAATTTCTTTAATCATATCACAGTCCTTCTGCCTGATTTCCATACCCACGTCATCCCTCTCATTTGTGAACACCGACACAAAGTATTCATTTAGAACCCTACTTACATCTTCCGGCTCTACACACAAATTACCACTATGGTCCTTAATGGGCCCTACTCTTTCCCTAGCTATCCTCTTACTCTTAATGTACTTGTAAAATAACTTTGGATTTTCCTTTACTTTACCTGCCAATGCTTTTTCATGCCCCCTCTTTGCTCTCCTAATTTCCTTTTTCAGTTCCCCCCTACACATTCTATACTCCTCTAGGGCTTCTGCTGCTTTGAGCCCTCGGTATCTGCCATAAGCCTCCCTTTTTCTCTTTATCCAATCCTGTATATCCCTCGACATCCAGGATTCACTGGATTTGTTGGTCCCACCCTTTGTCTTTACTGGAATATGTTGGCCCTGTACTCTCCCTATTTCCTTCTTGAATGAGACCCACTGCTCTGACGCAAACTTACCTAAAAGGAACTGCTCCCAGTCCACCCTGGCCAAATCATTTCTGATTGTATTAAAATTGTTTTGTGCAATTAATGATTCGACAAATATTGAAATTTCCAAAGAAATTTTTTTTCTCTTTGAGCCATTATTTATAACTTGACAGTGTATCATCTAGCTAATTTAAGGTTCATATCTGTACTACTAGACATGAAAGTGAATAAAATAGTAATTTTGGTTAATGTGATAAAAGTAAAAATGCTTATGCTGTGTAGCCGCCGCTGTGAGATAATTATTTTCTTCAATTCTAGCTTGGAGAGTCCTTGTTGAAGGGATCAGGAAAAACAAGCATGAAATAGAGCTAAAAAAACTGTTCTGTTCAGACTGGAATTGTAGATGCAGACGCTGGGAGAATGTAAGGAAGTGAGGAGGCGTCTTACATTTCCACTGATCTACACCTGTCTGACAGCAGAAGGGGGCTGAATTAACCCGAGCGTAAATGTAATTATTAACACAGAACACTTCAGGGATTGTGTCATTTCAATTGTGCCTGATATTCCGCTCCCCTGCACTGTTGAGTTTTAGCAACCCTTACCAGCCAGTTCCCCAATGACAATTAACAGATAAGTACTAGAAAAATGAACATAGATGAATAAAAGAAATGCAAGATGTTAAACATAATATTAATTTGCTGCAACAATTTTTTTAAAGGAGTGTTAATAAGTAGACTTATTTTTTTCAAATAATGTCACTCATAGACTCCTAGATGTTTACAGCACAGAAGGAGGCCATTCGGCCCATTGTGTCTGTGCTGGTCAACAAAGATCTGACTACACTAATCCCATTTTTCAGCACTTGGCCCATAGCCCTGGAGGATATGGCAATGCAAATGAATGTCTAAATACTTCTTAAATGTTACAAGGGTTTCTGACTCAACCACCCTTTCAGGCAGAGATTTCCAGACCCCCACCACCCTTTGGATGAAAAAATTTCTCCTCAACTCCCCTCTTAGCCTCTACCTCTTACCTTAGATCTATGCCCCCTGGTTATTGAGCCCCTCTACTAATGGAAAAAGTGCCTTGCTATTTACACTATCTATGCCCCTCATAATCTTACACACTTCTATCAGGTCCCCTCTCAACCTTCGCTGCTCCAAGGAAAATAACCTCACCCTATCCAATCTTTCCTCATAGCTCAGACCCTCCAGCCCAGGCAGCACCCTGGTAAATCTCCTCTGCACCCTCTCCAGTGCAATCACAATCTTCTTATAATGTGCTGACCAGAACTGCACGCAGTAGTCCAGTTGTGGCCTAACCAGTGTTTTATACAGTTGCAGCATAACCTCCCTGCTCTTGTATGCTATACCTCAGCTAATAAAGGCAAGTATCCCATATGCCTTCTTAACCACCTTATCTACCTGCCCTGCTACCCTCAGGGATCTGTGGAAATGCACATCAAGGTCCTTTTGATCTTCAGTGCTTTCCAGGGTCCTACCATTCATAGTGTAATCCCTTGCCTCATTAGCCCTCGGCAAGTGCATTTCCTCACACTTTTCCAGGTTGAATTCCTTTTGCTACTACTCTGCCCACCTGACCAGTCCATTGATATCCTCCTGCAGTTTACGGCTATCCTCCTCGTTATTTACCACCCGACCAATTTTCGTGTCATCCGCGAACTTCTTGATCATACCCCCTACATTAAAGTCTAAATCATTTATGTACACCACAAACAGCAAGGGCCCCAGCACCAAGACATGCGAAACCCCACTTGAAACAGACTTCCAGTCACAGAAACATCCCTCTACCATCACCGTCTGCTTCCTGCCTCTCAGCCAATTTTGGATCCAACATGCCACTTTGCCTTGGATCCCATGGGCTCTTACCTTCTTGACCAGTCTACCATGAGGGACCTTATCAAAAGCATTGCTAAAGTCCATGTAGATCACATCAAATGCATTACTGTCATTAACACTCCTGGTTACCTCCTCAAAAATTCAATCAAATTTGTCAAACATGACCTTCCCTTAACAAATCCATACTGACTATCCATGATTAATCTACATCTGTCCAAGTGCACATACATTCTGTCCCTCAGAATTCTTTCAAGTAACTTCCCCACCACCGAGGTTAGACTGGCTGGCCAGTAATTTCCTGGTCTATCCCTTCCTCCCTTTTTTAATAATGGGACAACATTAGCAGTTCTCTAGTCCTCTGGCACCTCACCTGTGGCCAGAGGGGATTTAAAAATTACTGCCAGGGCCCCTGATATGCCTTCCCTTGCCTCCCTCAACAGCCTGGGACACATCTCATTCGAGCCTGTGGATTTATCCGCTTTTAAGGCCACTAAACCCGCCAGTACATCCTCTCTCTCAATGTTAATTTTCACTAATATTTCATAGTCCTCCACCCGGATGTCTATAGCTGCATTGTCCTTTTCCATTGTGAAGAACGATGCAAAGTGTTCATTGAGGACTGTACCCATATCTTCCAGGTCCACACACAGATTACCTTTATGGTCCCTAATTGGCCCTACTCTTTCCCTAGCTTTTTATATATTTTTAAAAAACCTCTTTGGGCTTTCCTTTATTCTACCCACCAATGCTTTCTCATGCACTCTCTTAGCTTTCCTAATTTCCTTTTTATGTTCCCCCTGCACTTTTTATATTTCCCTAGGGACTCTGCTGTATTGAGCCCTCGGTATCTGCCATAAGCTTCTCTTATTTCTTAATTCTAACCTTTATGTCCCTTGACATCCAGGGTTCTCCGGACTTGGTCCCCCGCTTTGTCTTTACGGGAACATATTTGCCCTGTACTCTTGCTATTTCCTCCTTGAATGCCTCCCACTGCTCTGACTCTTAAAAAAAATCAGTTATCTTTCATTTAATTTTACTATTTAAGCAGTGAGTGCTAATGACATTATTGTAGGAGGAGGGAAATGACTCAGAGGATTTATTGTCCCCAGATACTGTCAAGTAACTGAACTAACATATCAAGCTGTTTTAACTTTAATTGTTCATATTACTTCAACTTCCTCCAACTGTCAAACTCAGTAACTCCTCCGGGCCAGTTGTGCTGGGATCACTAACACTATTTAAACAAAAGCATTCATAAAGAAATCAACTGGGAAAAAATGCTTAATGTTGATTCTTTACGACTGTTTGATGTCTACAAGAGCATACTGATGGTAAGACTCATTCTTATATATTTTTAAAGAGAGAACTATAATTGATGTACATTCATGGGCAAAAGGGGTTTCAGCTCCCAGAAAGGAATCCAAATAGTAGCATTTCAATAGACAAACTGAGTCACATGAATGTACATGAGCTCAGAATAAGAAAAAAAGAAACTAGATTCTCGTGGGATTGGTAATGCTGGAATAAACAAGAATTAATGATATCATCCAACATGCTGATACTGCATGGACTGAAAGCTCAGAAGCCCTGTTAAAAAAGCCAGGTTTTGGCCATAGTTGAGATTCAACATGAGCATGTCTGTCCCCAGCTGTTGCATATTGGAGGGTTTACAGCTTCTGATTCATTGCAATAATATGTGTTTACACTGTATATAACCCCTTAAGTGCTGGTTGCACATATCAAATTCATACATAAAAGGTCTTCTGGCATCATGATCATTGGATAAGCATAAAATAATCATTTAATCTTCAGGCTGTCAAGAGTGTTTTAAGAAATACTACATATGGACTGTCAATTATACTCTGCTCTTCATTTTTCTTTAAAGTTCTGTTTGACATTTCCTTTGTGACATACATTTAAATAAAGCTTTTCATCACCAAAGAAAAGGCATTTTTAAGCATGCTGTTAAAATGGGTAAACATAAAATAAGGAGTAATCAAAACAGACATACCTTATGTTACAAATGTAACCCCAGTACTTAAGAAGTGAAGAAGAGAAAGAATGGAGAACTACAGACCTGTTAGTTTGCCGTCAGTAGTAGGGAAAATGTCAGAATCTGTTATGATGGATGTGATAACTGGATATTTAGGGCGGGATTTTCCATGCCTGCCCTTGGCTGGGATTGTCCGGTCCCACTGAAAGTCAATGGACTTTTGGCTGGGCCACTGAATCCCCCTTGGCGGGTCCTGCCATGATGGGACCGGAAAATTCCGGCCTTAGAAAAGAACAGTAAAGTTGGGAAGAGTCAACATGGATGTATGAAAAGGAAATCATATTTGACAAACTTGTTGGAGTTTTTTGAGGATATTCCTTGTAGTATGGATAAAGGAGAACCTGTGGATGTGGTGTATTTGGATTTACAGAAGGTTTTTGATAAGGTCCCACACAGAAGGTTAGTAAATAAAATTATAGCACATGAGATTGGGAGAAATATACTAGCATGGATTGAGAATTGGTTAGCAAACAGAAAACAGAGAGTCGGAATAAATGGATCATTCTCAGGATGACAGACTGTTACTAGTAGGATACTGCAAGGATCAATGTTAGGTCCACAGCTGTTCACAATCTATATAAATTATTTGGACCAATTGCAATATTTCCAAATTTGATGATGATACCAAACTGGGTGGGAACATAACTTGTGAGGAGGATGCAGGGAGGCTTCAAGAGGACTTGGACAGACTAGGTGAATGGGCTAGAACATTGCAGATGGAGCATAATGTGAATAAGTGAAATTATTCGCTTTGGTAGAAAAAAAACAGGAAGGCAGAATATTTCTTAAATGGTGAGAGGTTGGGAAGTGCGGGTGTCCAAAGAGATCTGGGTGTCCTTGTTCATGAGTCACTAAAAGTTAGCATGCAGGTGCAGCAAGCAATTAGGAAGGCAAATGGTATGTTAGCCTTCATCACAAGGGGATTTGAGTACAGGAGTAAAGATGTCTTGCTGCAGTTATATAGAGCCTTGATGAGACCCCACCTGAAGTACTGTGTATAGTTTTGGTCCCCTTATCTAAGGAGAGATATACTTTCCATTGACGGAGTGGAATGGAGGTTCACCAGATTAATTCCTGGGATGGCGTGATTATCTTATGAGAAGAGATTGGGGAGGCTGGGTCTGTTAACCTAGAATTTCGAAGAATGAGGGTTGACCTCACTGAAACTTACAAAATTCTTACAGGGTGTGACGGGTTAGACATTTCCCCTAGCTGGTGAGTCTAAAGCCAGGGAACATAATCTCATGACAAGGGGTAGGCCATTTAAGACTGAGATGAGGGGGAATTTCTTCTGTCAAAGGGTGGTGAATCTTTGGAATTCTCTACCCCAGAAGGCTGTGGAAGCTCAATCGTTGAGCATGTTCAAAACACAGATCAATGGATTTCTAAGGCTAATGACATGAAGGGATATGGAGACACCATGGTAAAGTGGTGTTGATGTAGATGATCAGCCATCAGTCCCAAAAATCATTGAGCAATGTCAATAGGATCTGTATTTCTCAACATTTGATGTTATGTGTAACAAATACAAAGTATTTATCAGTGTGTCATTATTTTCTTTCCTGACAAGTGAAAAATATGTCGAGCTGAGAGCATGACTGGATGGGTTGGTTACATGTTAAGCACATCAATAATGAGTGCCAATGGTCACAAGAACTTGGTACTAATCTTTGGAACCATCAGGTTGCATTACAGACTTGAAATAAATCCTAGATGTCTGTTATTGGTTCTAATATAAGGTGATAGTATTTTATGTGCTTTTGAATGTTTTGTTGACAACTGTTGGCAGTTACAGGTGTTGGCTGTCACAGCACTCCATTCAAACATACAGGAAGCTAGAGATTCGTTGGGCAAGTCAGATCTCTGCAGTTTTACTGGCAAAGAGCACAACAAACTCCATAGGCTTTTTTTGTTTCCAGAAAGCTGATGATGCAATTAAACTTGGCCACAGGTAAATTCGAACACAAAATAAGCACTATGTAAAAAAAAAATGTTAAAAAGAAGAGAAACAGGAATAAATAAAAACAAAAGGATTTGGAAACATGAGAATTGGAAAGACAAAGTACTTAGAAAGAAATTTTATTTTAATTGAGAAAGAAATCAGCACAGGGTAAAACTCTGACATCTTTCTTCTGGAGGACAGAATCATGTGCTACATCACTGTGGATAATACTGAGCTCGTGAAAGTAATGCCTGCTGAAAAGTCATCTTAATATGAATGAATGTTGGATGCAGATTTTTAAGAAATAGTTTACAAATTATCATATGGAAATTTTAGTGTTTTAAATATTACAACTAAGAGAAGGCTAATGATGGCCATAGGTAGTTGGATACAGGTCAAAATGTTCACCAGCGAACCTACAAGAAAAATGCATTACAAATGATAATCCATCAGTAATGTATCTTTCTGGCCTTGACAAATGCACCACTATACCTAGAGTTCAGTATGCAAAATAATAAACCACTTTCAGTCGCAATATTAAGAGCGTGAAGGTTGGCTGGGTTGGGTATGCAGAAAGCTATTGTCGCTGTTTTATAAGGAGCTGGAAAAGATAACAACTAGAAGGATGTGAATAAATGTAATGTCTGTACACCTTTTGGTGTACAGGCATTACACTGCATGTGCTAGCAAATGGTACTTCAAGATAAAAGTCTTGAAAGGAATCTAGTACAATGGGTATCAGTGATTACATTTACCATGATGGTGACTCTATTCTGAAGCTTGATTCCCGCCTGCAACAACAAGCATGACATCATGGTAATCAATTAGAATAGAATAGAATGATCACAGCACAGAAGGAGGCCATTCAGCCCTTCCTTCATGTCAGTGCAAGAGCAATTCAGTTAGTCCCACTTCCTGGCCTTTCCCAAAGCCCTACAAAGTTTTTACGAACATACATAGAAACATATGAATTAGGAGCAGGAGTAGGCCACTCAGCCCCTTGAACCTCCTCCGCCATTCAATTAGATCATGGTTGATCTGATTGTAACCTCCCGCCTACCCCCGATAACCTTTCATCCCCTTGTTTATCAAGAATCTATGTACCTCTGTCTTAAAAATATTCAAAGACTCTTGGCAGGATTTTCAGATCCCTTCTGCTGGTGGGATCTTCCGGCCCTGCCGAAGTCAATGGGGATTTGAATGGCCCGCCACATTCACCGCAGGGAAACCCGCTGCGGCGGGACGAGCAAATCCCAGCCTCTGCTTCCACAGCCATTTGAGGAAGGGAGTTATCTCTTCAGATAATTATCCAATCCCCTTTTGAATGCCATGATTGAATCTGCCTCCACCAGCTCTCAGGTGGATCATAATCATTTGCTGCGTAAAAGTGTTTTCCTCATCTCTTCTTTGGTTCTTTTGCTATTCACCTTAAATTGGTGTCCTCTGGTTCTTGATTCTTCCTCCAATGGGAACAGTTTCTTCCTATCCACCCTGACCAAATCTCTCATGATTTGGAACACCTCTATTCAATTTCCTCTCAACCTTCTCTTCTCTAAGGAGAACAGCCCTAGCTTCTCCATTCTTCCCCCACATCTTTGAAACAAGTCTCATGAATCTTTGCTGCACCCTCATTAAAGACTTCACATCCTTCCTAAAGTGTGGTGTCCAGAATCAAACACAACACTCCAGTTGAGACTAACCTAGTGTTTAATAAAGGTTCACCATAACTTCCTTGCTGTTGTACTCTATGCTGCTATTTATAAAGCTCAGGGATCCCATATGCCCAGTTAACCACTTTCTCAAATTGCCTTGATTTGTGCACATATATCCTAAGGTCCATCTGCACCCGCAGCCCTTTTAAAACTGTATCCTTTATTTTGGGATAATTGTAGTTCTTACAGTAACTTTAACTTAGCAATGTGGAATATTTTGAGAATAGCAACTGTCACCCTGTTACATTCAAAATAAATCATTCATTTAGAACTAATTTGGGAAACAATTGGGAAGAATAACTTTCTCAGGTTGTCAGATATTTAATAAGCAGGGTATTCACACAGCGTTATTAGAGCTTGATGTCTCCAACAAATTATCTGTGAGTTATATCAATATGCCAAAAATTTAAAAAAATAAGCTTCTAAAGTGGATATTTTATTAATTTGTTATGTTTTTTTGCTGATATGTTAATGAACACATCAACAGCAGGGGCAATCCAATTGGGTAGCAACTTCTGCAGTGAACCTTGATTTCAACTTTACCACTGTTGCATTGGTAAATGCATTGGTACATGCCAGAGAAGTTTAATTTTCTTCACACTAATAAAACCAATTATAAACACCCTGTGCTGAAATACCTATAGAAAATTAAAAGATATGAAAATATTTAGTGAATGCAATGCATGTAATCAATGCATGTAACAAAACCTAGATCAAACCATGTTTGTATGTTCATATAACAAATGTTCAAATGTTTTTATTGTTTTCAAATGATGGCAGATAAACCACCTGAAATGGCTCCAACCATGCTGGGAGACAGAGCATTACGTTGCATGGGACCATTGGTGAGGAGACAAGGATTGAAAACTAGGAATTGATTCGCCCTAGTCAAATCATCCTGTTTTCAAATAAACATGGAAAAGCATCAGCAAAAGTTATGGAACCATCACCTGTGTGCATCTTGGCTGGTAACCTACTTATGAGGACAACTGGAATGCATGGAGGAAAATGGGCAAAGAAATGTAAGGAATGTAAGATATTGTATAGTAGGGGTACATAACTGCATTGTATTTTAATTGGAACAGGTCTACAAACTACCTTTCATTCTTTGGACTATTTTGTCAGATATTGAGACAGGCAAGCACTTCAGTCAGGCCTGAATTATGCAGAAAAATACTTCAGCATTTTAAAAATCCAGCCTTCCATGTTCCAGGAAAACATGACCGCAAAGATGTATTAGAGATCCTGTGATGAAAATGTGATGTCAATTACATTGTGAAGGATGGATTTAGGTAATAGTAAAAATTGTACTTTAAAGTGGAAAATTGCATCAGGTTAGAAGTCACTGGGGTTATGAGGAACGTTTGAGGACTCTGGGTCTATACTCGATGGAGTTTAGAAGGATGAGGGGGGATCCGATTGAAACTTACAGAATACTGAAAGGCCTGGATAGAGTGGACGTGGGGAAGATGTTTCCATTAGTAGGAGAGACTAGGACCTGAGGGCACAGCCTCAGAGTAAAGGGAAGACCTTTTAGAACAGAGATGAGGAGAACCTTCTTTAGCCAGAGAGTGGTGAATCTCTGGAATTCATTGCCACAGAAGGCTGTGGAGGCCAGGTCATTGAGTGTATTTAAGACCGAGATAGATAGGTTCTTGATTGGTAAGGGGATCAAAGATTACGGAGAGAAGGTGGGAGAATGGGGTTGAGAAACTTATCAGCCATGATTGAATGGCGGAGCAAACTCGATGGGCCGAATGGCTTAATTTCTGCTCCTATGTCTTATGGTCTTGTGGTTTTATGGGTTTTTTTTTCTGTTTGGGAGAGACAACTTAAAAGAACAGTGTGCTGTTTTCATTCAGGTTAAGTTTCATAGTAATGTCATCATGATGTAAATAAATGTGATGTATGTCATCACATTTTGTGTTTTTCCAAACACTTTTACATGAGGATATAAATGCCTTTAAAATAAAGAAGCTCAAGGCCATTAAGCAATTCCAAAACAACAATCGCAATATTCTCCCAAGTTTGAAAACAGGCCCAATAATGCTAAAATGCAGCAATGCCTTTGACAAATGTTTCTATTATGCAAAGGAAAGAAGGAATATAGAAACTTCGACTGGAAAGGCCATTACACAGTACTGTGAGCATTTTCGTCACGCATGTGAAAAATATTCCATGTCCCCAAAAAATGTAGAAACAGCTGCTGCTCCCGTATCAATCAGCCAAATTATCCACTTATTTACCTGTAATACTATATGGCCAGCACCTGTAGTTCTCCAGTGTCAGGTGGCAGCTTAACAACAAGAAATGAAAGGGGGAAATGGTTCAGGACCTTATCTGTGTTTTCAATTTTTCAACACCTGTCACACTGAGGGCTTTGTCAGTCACATTTAAATCCTCTCAGGAGAATTTTGCTTGCCAACCTGAGTGATGCCAGCCTGAGAAACAGAAGACTGTGCCAGAAGGTTGTTCTGCTTTTTATACCACATGCTTGGATTCAGAACAAGTGGAGTAAAAATTTGTTTTTGTAATGTACCAACCTACTTGGCACGCACTGCTTTGACTCAAAATTGCAGCCGAGCTCCCTGCAGTGCCTTACATTATGTCTCAAAAAACTTTTAGTATACTTCAGGTTAAAAATTGCTTTTGGGGCAAAATTACCAATTTAATCGATGAAATGATTGAAAAAACATGCTTTACATTTGAAGTAGTACCAGAAATTAAAATTGCTAGTAAAAGCTGCAGCGGCACTTTGGAGCTTTTGTTTATCTAACTTACAATACATTTTTCTAAACAAAAGGTGATTTTCTTGAAATGATCTCTTCCAAAAATGTCAGAATATTCAATTCAGAATCAGGTCTCTGAACAGTATTCTCCCCCTCCCCAACCCCGTCCCATATCCTTTCATAAATCACAACTTAAGAAGGTTGATTTTAAAAACAATAGAGTTTCTGCTGAAAGATTCTGAAAAGCAATATTTAGTAATTCCTCGAATTTATAAGGCCTTCCTCAGATTCATTTAAATCCTGGAACAGTAACAAAACTTACTAAAGTAGAAAGATCTTGGTGATTTAAAAGCTCCTGTGGACTATTTTAGTAGGTGTTTACTTCAGTGTCAATACCACAATAAACATGCACTTTTTTTGGCAAGGCCAACATTTGTTGCCCATCCCTTGAACTGAACATTTCAGAGGGCAGTGAAGAGGTAACCACATTACTGTGGGTTTGGAATCACATGTAGGCCAGACCAGGTAAGGATGGCAGATTTCCTTCCCTCAAGGATGTTAGAAAACCAGATTTTTTTTAAAACAATTATTAAGACTAGTTTTATATTCTCAATTTATTAATTAATGTTGAATTCCACCAACTGCTGTGCTGGGATTTGAACCCATATCCCAGAACATCAGCCTGGGGCTCTGGATTGCTAGCCCAATGAAATTGCTGCACACCACCATCACCCCTGCTTAAAATGTGTTTCATTTAAAACACAGGTGTGTGTGTATGACGTATTGTTATTTAACTATCTTTGTATATATTGAATAACAATATTTAAACACAGATTTTGAAATACCTATATCTTAATATATACACAATATATTAATTTTTAAAAACACTATTATTTTTATACCTATATAAACACATTTGTACATACTCTATGCCATTTTAAGCAAATGATACTTGCTTTATAGACATACTTAAGTACATTTACCTTTGCTGTATAATCCTTTCGAAACTCATGTGTACATCAAGCATAATTGTGCTGAAATAGGGGTTTGGTAAGGTGTGAATGGTTTGAAACAGATTTTCAGCTGTTCTGCATTACTATTCAAATTCAGTCCTAATGGTTCAGCATGATGATTTCATTGCTGTACTTTTCAAATGATTTTAGTTTCTATTGAAGTCAATTGATTCAACAGCCATAATGGAACACACGCTTGACAACTAGCTGATATCCGAGATGAAGGTTGATGGCAGGGCCAGGGCAAAGTGTGTGGGCAAGGTGCGAATAGTAGTTCCAATAGTTCCTGTGGCATTGAACTTTTCCAAAATAATCAGTGATGTAGAAACATCTGTCAGTGCAAAATTAGTACTCTTAGGAATTCAATCATCATTTTAAATTTTTAAATATATTCATTGCATGAATGGATAAACTTTAGAGTGTTACAAAAAGAGAGCTACATAGATTGGTTTAACATACAATAATAAAACTAGTTACAACCTTCATCAATTCATTTTGTTAGCTGTATACATTTAATTAGTACCTAGATCAGGCATCTAATCATCTTTAAACTACAATCATACACAAATTCCTGATCTGTGTCATGCACTTAAAGTCTGTTTTGCATTTTGATTAGATTCCAAAAAAAGCTAACCATTTGAAACAATCTTGTTTATATTAATGAAGATTAACAATATCATCATGGAGCACACAAACTTACAATACCATATAATTTAAATCTTATATGGAATATCCCAGTAATTTGCAGTGAAATATTTTCCTTGAGCAATTCCTTTCCCTATCCTTTAGCTAAGTTCATTTTTACTGCCATTCAGGGGTTGGGTAGGCTGGGGTATATTTAGGGGTGTTTGGTGGTCAGGGGGTGGGGGTCAAACAGGGGGGGTTAGTCAGGTGGTTATGTGGTGTTGGGGATGTCAGGTGGTCGGGGCTCAGGAGGGTAGCTGGTGATGGGGAGGTGGGGGTTGGGGAGCGTAGTCAAGGGGCGGGGGGGGCCAAGAGGGTAGTTGGGGGTGGGAAGGTTAGTAAGGGGTTCGGAAGGGTAGTTTGAGGGTGGGGAGGGCAGTTGGATAGGTTGGGAGGGTAGTCAGGGAGTGGAGGTGGTAGTCTGGGATTTGGGAGGGAGTCGGTGGGGGGAGAGTAGTTGGAGTGTGGGGTGGGTGGTAGGGTGGCCAGTGGGGTAGTTGGTGGAGTCCAGTGGGGTTTGGGGGGGTCAGTAGTATTGTAACGCAAGAGTTAGAAGTGGTTTTAATCCTTCTAACCTTCGCTAAGCAAATCAGAATCATCCGTAGTCTCCGACCCTAAGCCAGAGTTTTGGAGGATTCCAGACGTGGGGTAATTGCCCAACAGAAGTTAAAATGTCCCAGGCAATGCCCTTGCAGTCCTTGCGTGGGGCTTCTGAGGAGACCCCCCAGCGCATTTTCCAGGGTACCTCTGGGGTACGACCCTCTGGAGAATGGGAGATCTGGGCCAGTCTTCTTTCTGGTGACATGCTGCATAGAGAGTGTTCAACTACACGTGTCTACATTATTTATAAGCAATAGCCAGAAAACGTGCAGGTAGCAAAGTGCCAATGCAAATTGCAATAAGTGGCATAACTATCCAGCAAAACTCCTATGGCATTGTTTATGGTAAGTCCGCGGGTCTGTTGTTTCATAAAGAGAAGAGTTACACCATTTAATACATAATGCATTATTTATATGCTGAAGTAAGACTTGTTTAATCAGCCTTTCTGATTTAACACCAAATTATTATAAATTCTGAGGTTAAGTTGGGCACAGTCACTATTAGTCACATTTTGAGTCAGTCAGAAGCTAAACCTTGGCATTCTTTCTTCTTTGGTGCACTTTCTTAAGACATACACTTCTGATTTGTTGGTGGTTAATACAGTATGACATCTGAAATCCAATATACAATTAAAACTTTATATGTAAGATAACATAAGAGGAAGCCAATGTCATTGGTTGTAATGCAGTTTCAAGATGTGATGTTCTTTGGTTCTCTCTAGCTACACTTTCTTTTTGAAGTCATCCAAACTTATCAAATGTTGCTGATTCCAACTTCATAACACTCGCATACCCTTATCTCATTCCATGTACAATTTGTTGAAGAATGCATCATTTATAACATTAGACTAGCTGTTACATTTAGTGGATCGGCTACAGTGCAGAAAAGTTTGGGCAGGCTCAGCTCCCAGAGCGGCCAGGAATAGCTTGGTCCAAAAACTCAGTTGTTGTGCTACCATGTTGGCTGTCAGGGAACATTTGCACTGCGGCAAGATGTTATACTTTCACAAAGCAGGTTTTGTGTTTATACCATGGGCTCCATTTCTAAACATGGCTAAAGGTCTTGCAAGACACTTTACCATGGCAACGCTGTCCGTTTCAAGGCACTTCTGCACTACAGGAATGTAGTCAACCTCTGATACATGGTTCATTCTACATCAGTTGCACACTTTAGTGTAAATACGATTGCGTTCTAAGAATAAGTGGTATTGTAAAGCCACAAAATGTAGGTCTGTCATCAGATTAAGATCTGTGTTCAAGGAAAATGAATGCAGAGAGTCAATTTCACATGTTTATACACAGGCAAATGATTGGTTAGTTTTTTGTTTTTGGTTGGCAGGTTCGCTTTGTCCAGCAACGCTAGCTGCGCCCTTGATATTAACACATTAGTTGGTGCTTGAAACAATGTAGACAGCGAGACTGATTAACTGAACAAACACTGGTAGTTTATTGGAACTAAGAACAGAGCACTAACACCCTGTGTGCTTCTTCAATCACCTCCGGCTCTGGACTGACAGTTGCCCAAGAAGCCTGCACTGTGTAGCGATTGGTCAATACAGTCATATGGTCAACTAACTACATTCTCTTAAAGGTACATAGCACTTTATCACAGTTAGTCACCCAATATCTAATTTATTCTGAATAAAATGTTTCTCTTTCCAGACAATTCGAATATCAATATGTCCTCATCCTTTTCACCCACTAGCTAGTTGTACAATAGGTGTAACAGGTCCAATGCCCTGGACATGAGAACTATTTTGCAGAAATCCAGATAATAATGGCTGGAGATGCAAAACGGACACAAAGTTCATTCTTCTCTTAAAATGTTCCAGTGAAGGGCAAGTCATAAGGGCTCTTGGTTTTTCATTTGCTCAGAAACCCAGCAAAGGCCAGTTCACCACAAGATTGATTTCTGCCACAAAGCGTAAATGGTGGAAGAAAGATCACTATCTCGAAACAGATAAAAAAATACAGTAGGTACACTTTAATGAATGACATCTTTCAGATATATCTTTCTAAAAGGTAAATCTACATACTTCCTTCCAAACAATGTTTTCTTGTAAATGCTGAGTGACTCAAATAATGCAATTAACCACAGTGGAGCAATACAAAAAAAAAAAAATCATGGTCTTTGAGGTAATAAAGCTGTAAGTAATTAGAGGTAAGCCTAGTAGACAATACTTTATTAGATGAGCAACATTTGAAAATTGATGTTGTAGGAGATCAGGCTGCAAAGTGAAGCATCTCTGATTAGGATAAAAGGGTTCCAGATGCAAACCATCACTGCAACAGCTGTCATGGGCTATTACTTGACTCAGCATGAGAAGGGAAGCCCTGCACACTGTCACTGCACCTCTCCTATTGAAGAGATCCAGCACACCCCATTCCAGACCCACAAACCCAGCACATGTCTACAACATATATTCTAAAACCAGAGCTAATGGTAAATCAAAGAAGGTATGTTCATCCTCAGACTTCGACACAAAGAGGAAACCCAGTAAGCCGTTTATCAAGTTAACTTGTCATTGTTAGACTGGGATCAACATTGCTACTTGTTAACCTACAAGTTTAATGAAGGTGTTGTGTAAGTGAAGTCCTTCCTCCTATGATTTCCCCTGTAGGCCTTAGGTTGAGATCCTCTGATCTTTGAGCCACATGCTGCCTGTGACTGATCTCCTTCCTGTTTTTCTCAGAGGCAGTTTGGAGACAAAACTGAATAATTGTTTCCACAGTTACAACATCTGCACTGTTCCTTGAAATTTACGTCAGAATTAGGAAAAGCATTAGACAGGCATTATCATATTGAGAGCAGGATGATACACCAGTGATTAAACTTATAAAATCTGGTGCAGCATTCGAAACAAAGCACATCATACGGTTTACAGAAGCAAAACCAACACTGAATTAAAGATGGGCAAATCAGCTTCTTAAGTAGTGCATTGTTGTAGAACATAATATTGAGGCTCAAAGAGGTCAAAGGTTCAGATTTCAGAACTGCTTGGTTTACAGAATTTAAGATAAAGATTGTCTATCCCTGAAGGAAATTAGTCAATAGAAGCAAGCTTGTTATTGTGGAGCAGTTAATCCAGAATAGTGTAAATTAAATCCTACCAAAAGATGCCAAAAGGTTCATTGCTGACTATTGCTTAAAAGACTGGTTGCGGTTGCAATCATCCCGGCAGAGTGACTAATAAGTCACAAAAACAGAAATGCACAGTGAACACACAGACAGGATTATTTTCCCAATTGTGCCCACTGCAATTTATTTTTACACCTGAGATCATTTAAATTTAACCAGAACACACAAAAAATAAAGATTTGCAATAGTTCATGCTGCAGCAGGAGCTAGAATACAAACTCTAATGGAACACTTATATAATTAAACTGAGATTTCAGGCCAGGCTGCTCCTGCTTTCAGTGAGGCCTACCTGAAAACTGCTCAACTCCATGACCAGTAACCTTTAAATCAAAACATTTGATGTGAACAATTAACAGAAATAAAAAGAAATGAAATAGCAGCAGGTCTAAGAATATATACCTAGTAGGAAAGATGACCAATATATCCAGTGAGGTAAACTTTTGAGATTAAATGGCAAGATTTCTCCCTTAATGGGTGTCAGGCTAGCTATAGTGTTGGGCACAGGTTCTGTTTCGGGGTGAATTGTTTACTTTTATTCAAAGCAGATCTGCATCTTCTGAGTTAAATACTCAAGAATAAGGCTTTTAAAGAAATTCTATTAAATACTATACTGTAACATATGCTTGTCTCTTTAGTCCCAAGTTATGTTGGAATGTAATCTGTGTACCAGTGTTCTCATCACGGTATGAAAGAAAATATTGAATTGTAATAGATGTATATTTTCAAGTCCATGACAGGGATCTTGGTTCTGGGTTGAGCTATCAGCTTTGCCATGTTTTCTAGACTAGTTTTGGAAGCATGATATTTCAAATTATAGCACCATCCAATGTTCATTATGAGCAGCAGGGGGTACTGGGACCTCATGCCCAGTAACAAAAGTGTCATGTTTTCTTGCCTAGCTTCCAAATGCTAAGAAATTGGAGGCTAGCCAACGTGTGGCAATTTAATGAGAAAACAATCCATAAATAATGTTTTAATGAATTAAAATGCAGTATGTGCTAACCTAAACGTGTACTAAGAAATCCAATGACCACGCGTATAATTGCCGACTATGAACTCAAAAAACTGTTTTTTTAAGATTAATGACGTATTTGCATGAATAAAAATCAAATTGTTACCTAATTTTCAAATTACTTCACTGAATTATCTTAGTTATCTGTTCATTTGACCTCCTCATTGACGTTGGCAATTTTATTGCATGGATTGCAGCTTTTATTTTGGAATATCTTGTTGACAATATTAGCCTGGCAAGTCTATGGCACTGTCAATTTTGTAAGAGTCAAAATGTCCAATATGGCATACAGTGTGCATGCATCTTCTGACCTGGTAGTACGCCATCTGCCGTCTTGTTATTTGCATATAAGGGACCCATTCCCCATTTAATATCTCCTTTACTAAATTAGTTGGCCCTGATGGCAGCAGTTGCTAGGTTGGCATTGTTTAGGAAAGTCAGGTCTACAAGCAACATCACCACAACCTTCAAATGAAGCATTGCAAGGCACCACTAAAAAGGCAAGCTTTTTCAAAAATACTAACCTGAACGTGGAGTCAAGGAGTGTTCCTAACTCAGGCTGAATCATATCTTTCATGACTTTGGCATCCTATTTGATCCCAACCTAACCTTTGACACTTCAGTCCCTCAGTAAGAAAAACCCCCTACTTCCAACTTGGTAACATAGCCTGTCTCCACCCCATCTTAACCCATTTTCTCCTGAAACTTTCACCCATGCTTTTGCCATCTCCAGACTCGAGTATTTCAATGCTCTTTTGGCTGACTGCCCATCTTCCATTCTCTATGTTACAATAAAAATTCTGAAGGAGCTTGTCCAAAACGCTGGTGCCTGTATCATAACCCACACCAATTCCTGCTCACCTCCTTGCCCAATGACCTACATTGGCTTGCGAACACAACATTTGCATCCTTGTATTAAAACCGTTTCATGACATTGCTCTTTCTTATCTCTGCAACTTCTTCCAGCTCTACAACCCTGTGCTCCAGTAACTCTGGCATCCAATGCACCCCCCTCTTTTCAGACATTAGCTGTCTAAGCCTAAGTTCTGGAATTCCCTCCCTAAGACTCTTTACCTCTCTCTCCTCCTTTAAGACCCTCCTCAAAACTACCACTTTAACAAACTTTTGGTCACCTCTCACAATATCTCCTTCTTTGGCTTGGTATCAACTTTTGTCTGATTACACTTCCGTGAAGCACCTTAAGACATTTGCCTATGTGAAAGAAATATATAAATACAAATCATAGAATTATTGAATGGTTACAATAGGGAAGGAGGCTATTCAGTTTGACGTGTCCATGTCAACTCCTTGCAAGTGCAACTCAGCTAGTCCCACTCCCCTGCCTTTTCCCTGTAACCCTGAAAGTTTTTTTCTCTTCAGATAAGTTATTATATTGGAGTTCAAATATTAGATACTAAACCAATTTCCTCAGAGCCAGTTGATCAGTACAAGTGATTTTTCATCTCTATAACAGACTTTGTAATTCCAAAGAACATAGTTAGTTTTCATGATACGAAACATGGAATTTGGTGAATGATATTATAGTGGAAACTCTTAACATGCTTGTATTAATTTTTTCTCTTTACAATTTTGAAAGAGGTGTTAACCCATATATAAAATAAAAAGGGTTAATGTCTCCATTGGAACAGTAGGTAAAGGGGTACTAAGGGGACATTTATAATTATTTGATCAAAAGTTTCCTTCGCTACAGTGAAACTATCAATTAGAAATAGGAGTCCCTAACCATAAGACCAGAAGATGTAGGAGCAGAAGTAGGCCATTCGGCCCATTGAGTCTGCTCCGCAATTCAATGAGACCATGGCTGATCTGACAATCCTCAATACCACTTTCCTTCCTTTCCCCCATAATCCTTGATTCCCTTACTGATTAAAAATCTGTCTATCTCAGCCTTGAAAATACTTAACGACCCAGCCTCTACAGCCCTCTGCAGTAAAGACTTCTACAGATTCACTACCCTCTGAGAGAAGAAGTTCCTCCTCATCTCTGTCTCAATGCCCTCTTGTCCTAGACTCTCACACAAGGGGAAACAACCTCTCAGCATCAGCCCTGTCAAGTCCCCTAAGAATCTTATATGTTTCAATGAGGTCATCTCTCATTCTTCTGAACTCCAATGAGTACAGGCCCAGCCAACTCAACCTCTCCTCATAAGAAAATCCCTCCATCCCCAGGATCAACCTAGTGAGCCTTCTCAGGACTGCCTCCAATGCCAGTATATCTTTCCTTAGATGAGGGGACCAGAATTGTTCACAGTATTCTAGGTGTGGTCTAACTAGTGCCTTGTTTAGTTTTAGCAAGACTTCCCTATTTTTATACTCCATTTCCTTTGAAATAACAGCCACAATTCCATTTGCCTTCCCTATTACCTGCTGAACTTGTATGCTAGCTTTTTGTGATTCATGCACAAGGGCCCCCAAATCCCTCTGTGCTGCAGCTTTCTGCAGTCTTTCTCCATTTAAATAATATTCAGCTCATCTATTCTTCCTGCCAAAGTGCATAACCTTACATTTACCCACATTATATTCCATCTGCTAAGTTTTTGCCCACTCACTTAATCTGTCTATATCCCTCTGTAGACTCGTTGTGTCATCCTCACCACTTGCCTTCCCACATATTTTTGTGTCATCTGCAAACTTGTCTATGGTACATTCACTTCCCTCATCCAAGTCATTAATATATATTGTAAATAACTGTGGCCCCCAGCACTGATCCTTGTGGCACTCCACTAGTTACAGGTTGCCATCCTGAAAATGCCCCCTCTTATCCCAACTCTGTCTTCTATTAGTTAGCCAATCCTCTATCCATGCTAATATACAATCACCAACAGCATGGGCTCTTATCTTATTAAGTAGTCTTATGTGCGGTACCTTATCGAACACCTTTTGGAAATCCAAATATATTACATCTACCGGTTCCCCTTTATCTATCCTGCCTGTTGCCTCCTCAAAGAATTATAATAAATTTATCAGGCATTGTTTCCCCTTCATGAAGCCATGCTGACTCTGCTTGATTATATTATGTATTTCTAAATGCTCTGCTATTACATCCTTTATAATAGACTCTAACATTTTCCCAATGACAGATGTTAAGCTAACTGGCCTATAGTTACCTGTTTTTTGTCTCACTCCCTTTTTGAATAAGGGTGTTATATTGGCAGTTTTCCAATCCTCTGGGACTTTTCCAAAATCTAAGGATTCTTGGAAGGTTACTTCCAGTGCATCCACTATCTCTGTAGTTGCCTCCTTTAATACCCTAGGATGTAACCCATCAGGTCCAGGGGATTTATTGGCCTTTAGCCCCATTCGTTTCCCTGGTACTTTTTCTCTCATGATAGTTATTGTATTTATTTCCTCCTCACTTTCTGCGCCTAGATTATTTAGTATTTTTGGAATTCTATTAGTGACGTCTATCATGAAGACTGAGTATTTATTCAACTCTTCTGACATTTCCTGGTACCCCATTATTATTTCCCCAGCCTCTTTCTCTAAGTGGCCTATGTTCATTTTGGCCTCTCTCTTCCTTTTTACATATTTGAAGAAGATCTTACAGTTTTTATATTACTTGCTAGTTTATCCTCAAAGTGTATTTTCTCCCTATTTATTTTTTTTTTGGTCATCTTCTGTTGGTTTTTAAAACTTTTCCAATCCTCTGGCTTGCCACTAGTCTTTGCCACATTGTATGTTTTTTCTTTCAATTTGATACTATCCTTCACTCCCTTGGTTAACCATGGTTGGTTTATTCCCTTCCTAGAATCCTTCTCCCTCACTGGGATATATAACGATTTGATAATACCCAAAAATTACAAATTAGCACTAAATTACATAAATGTTCTTGTGTACAGGAGAAGGGAAGGATCAAACCCTTAATGTGTCTAAACATGCATAAAATGTGCATTCGGTTCCCAGCAACCACTGTTTGTTAACGTATTTATATTGCATAATACATTGTCAGATTTTTCAAAGAAGTCTTACATTCTATCTCCTGTTTCCTGGCTGTCTTTTTCTGCATTGAACACAAGTTCTCAATGAAAAGAAACATTCTAAGCCCAATTGCCCTTCCAGGCCCGACTGTTACCCCTCACTTATGCTATCTCATGGGAGGAGGAGTCACCAGGAGGGCATGTCAACACCCCTCCACAATGGTCAGGGGAGGGGGTTAAAATGCTTAAGATGTGAAAACTGACCCCAACTTTACACAATAGCACCTACTTCTGTTTCAACTGCAGCAAGTCTGGGGGCAGCTGAGTAACACACTTCGAAAAAGTGGGTCTGCGATTATAATATTTAAACCTTCTCCGTCCTTTGTAATTTGAGAGCCATTTGAAATTAATGGCTGTGGTCAGGTTTCTCAGGGCCCGGTAAGCCCAGCAACTAAAAGGATGGTGAAGCTGAGGGAATCCAGTGGGTACATGCTTTTCAGAGCAATGCTTGGGAGCTAGGAGGAGCCAGTGTACTTCCCCAAACCCTCAAGAAAATCTTCGGCATGACCTGCCTTTCTCCCTGCATTAAACCGACCCTTTGCGATCCTTCAATCCTCCTCGATCGGCTGACACCGCCATGATCTGCCAACCCCCTACAATCTGATTACTACTACCATGATGCTCTGATTTCTTCCTCCCTATTTGCTGATACGGTCACACACACACCGCCACCCCCACCACCCCCGCTACCACTGCCATGCCCCAATTGTCAGTTCTGTCCTAACTGGTTCTTGGCTTTCATTTTGCCTGTATAGCCCATACTTCTGATGAGCAGCAAATGAAACGGTATGGGTGCAGGATATCATTGATGGCAGTTCAATTTAGAATATGGCCACAGTCTGATGATATTAGTGGCACAGAATCCTGTTACCAATTGATATTGTCAAATTGAATGTTATATCTGAGCCCACATGTAATGGTGTTTTTAAAGTTGAGAGATTAAAAAATGTTTTTGATATACTGCCAACATTTCAAGAAAAAAAATTCAAGGTGGAGAATATAGAGATTTGGGAGAGGTATGGAGTTAGTAATAGCAAACTGCTGTTAGAAACTTTGTCAAGATGATGTGTTTTTCAGAATAATTTATAATGTCATCAGCTGGACATGTATGTGTGTGTGTATATATATATATTCATATATTCATGTATTGTATATGTTCATATATTCATATATATATATATAAAACATTTTGACAAGGACACTTTTGCCAAGCAAAGGACACTGGCCTACAGAAGCTAATATGTTGCATTTATGAAGGACACAAGTTGCTTTATTGAGATACAGAGGCTACAGAGCTCTCAGAGAAGGTGGCTAAGATAAGCTCAGATTGAAAGCGGAGAGAAGGCAATTGACTCAGCTCTTGGTGTAAAATATACTGGACTTGAACTAACAGTCAGAGAGACTGCCACAGGGATAGAAGTGGCAACAGCCTTACCCATTGTCTCTTGCTCTGAAATCTGTCTCATCAAAGTTGAGCTGTCTGTGATTTGAAAGCCCACCAGAAGACCTCATTTTTGCTAACCGAGAGCTCTGAAAGGAGGAGTCCGAATCAACACCACTGTGTCCAAGAGACAAGACAATCAACCAGCCATCACTGCAGAGTGACTGCTCCAGTGAAAAACCCAAGTACCAGCAGCAACTGTGGAAAGTGACCCTTCGGCTATAAACAAGCATCCGGATAGTTTTTTTCTGGCTTTAATTTTTACTTGGCCAAGTTTTAAGATCTGATGCTCTGAAGAGTTTTATTCTTTTTTGCATGCTTAGGGGAGTTCTGTGTGTGTTGTTTTTGCATTAGTGGGTGGTTGGACAAATTAGCATATTATAAACTTTTTATTAATAATTTCTGCATTGTTTCCCAAGTTCATTTTAGTAATAAAATTAACTCTTTACTTATTAACTTAAGGAACCTGACTGACTTATTTCTTACTTTGAGCTACATACAGTTAAGTATATATAGAATTGGCAATATCACCTTTTTAAATTCAAAGAGAAGAGTCAGTTCATCCCTCCTCAGCTGTCATAGCACATTAAGTGTAAATCATTCCATTTTCAGAATAATCTTTGAATGCGCATTTTTCTCAATAAACATCTTCATTTCCTTCAGCCTAAGTGACCTCTTTCTACTACTTTCATGCTGCAGCCGAATGCTTCCAATAGTACACATTGTAAGGTTGCCTTTCCTGGACTTACTGATGTTACAAGAAGATTGGAAGAGTTTTGGGAAGTCTCAAGACCAAGGGAATTACCAGGGGAAGAATTTTCTGGTCGGCAAGCGGGGACAGGCGTTCCGACGTCATCGCGCGTCATTTAGATTTTCACTTCGGCGGGCGAGCAGCTGAGTCAGCTCCACACCCGCTGAACTGTCAAAGGTCTATTAAGGCCTGTTAAAAACTAATTAAAATAGTTAAATGAGCTGCCTGTCCAATCTTAAGGTTGGCAGGCAGACAAAGAGCCCAGGCGGCCTTCGCATTTTTCATGAAACCTCATCCACGGGTGGGATGAGGTTTCATGAAGTTTTTATAAATTAAATAAAGTTTTCCATCAATGTTCCTTGACACGTCCAAGCTCATGTGACACTGTCACACGAGGGGACATGTCTTATAATATTTTCTTTTCTTTATTTAGCTTTTAAAAACTTTAACTAATCTCCCTGAGGCGCCACACATAAAATGGTGGCGCGGACCCGATCGGGGGGCGACAATCGGGTTTGCGCCCACTCCCACCCGCTCCCGCGCAAGCCCCCCAATGGGGTGAACATTCTGCCCCAGAGTTAATGATTTATGTTTATGCAACAGTTAAATGCTAATATTAAAAAAAAATTCCACAAGGGTGTCACATCCATCTCAATTAAAGAACTACCATCGTCAGGAAAAGCAAAAGATTTTTGACAAAGTTTAGTTGTTTGTTTAAAAAATGCAATACTGTGGGTTACATTTAATTTCTCCCTCCTCCCCACCCCCCCCTCGGGTGAGTTGAGAGGCGAGAGGGCCATGTGACTGGGAGGGAGGATGCACAGAATGGAGATCCTGCAGCCCTTCTGCCTCCTTCAAATCAAGTATAGGGTGGGAAGGCTTGTGGGTAGCCTACCTGCCTGGAAGCAAATTGAGGCCCTTACATGCCAGTGGCCTACTTGGTGGTGGTGGTTTGTGGGGGGGTTCGTGGAGGGGTGATGCCTCATTTACAGGCACTCAGCACTCGAGTGACCCAGCATCAATAAGGGCCCCCACCCCGCCGAAAGCCAAACCCTTGCCCTTGCTTCCGACCCCAACTCTCTGGTGACCCCTAATGCCTCCGACCCCCATCCTGTCCACACTCCCAGTGGCACTGCCAGAACTGGAGAGCTGCTGGCTTTGGATTGGCTAGCCACTTTTAGGGTCAGGATTTCCACCCTACTGGGGGTTTAAGCTGATGGGAGGCCTGATGCTGCCCGGGTAAATGCCTGATAAACTTGGAATAGCATCAGATCTCCTGGAGAAGAGTGACACGGGGTTTCCACCAGTTCTCCAACCATTGGGCAAGAACCCCATTGTCCACATTAAATCCCTGACTGCATTGAAATTAGTTATTCTATGGATTTCATGTAACATCTAGAGAGGATAATGACATGTAACTCTTCTCCCTCCCCAAGTTGAATGGGGTTTGTTAAGCACTTATTCAGAATGGTGCTGCCCCTTTAAATAAAAACAGCTGCAGAATAAATTAAATGTTACATCAGTAGCAGTGCTTTACTGACTTAATTCACCTGTAAGAACAGCCTGACTACTTTTGCACCTATGTCACTTTTTTGATTTATGACATTCTGCGCTCTCTATATTTTGACATAAACTTTGACAAGTCTCAGAGAGGCTTCATGCCTTTTATATTTTTGTGTAGGAGAGGGGTGCAAGGAAAGTTTCTCATACACCAGCTTTATCCATGACATGAAGTTTATAATCTCTCTCACACTAAAGAGATAAAAGCATATTGTAATCTATCAAATAGTTGTACTTCAGAAAATGTTTCTTCTGAAAACAAAATTCTCACTGTATGCAACGGTTTGACCTTGGCAAGTGTGCCAACAATGTCCAAAGTTTTAAAACCAATTTGTTATGCTTGACTTCTCTGCACCTGTGGTATTAAATCAGTGGAACTAATTCTCTCTATATTGCTTCTTTAGCTCTTGAACACCGTAACTATGTCGTGCAATTCAGTAGATAGTTTGCAGGGCCTGTATTTACAAGATAGTAACTATGAGTACATTAAGTCTCCAGTCCCTTTCCAGCACATCTGTACTAGCTTTAGAATGTTCAGGCTGTACGATTAAAGCTGTCCCAGGATTGAGATGAATTCCTTTAATGCCAATTTTACTGCACTATCATCGAATATTGCACCACATACTAAAAGCTACTGCAAGAATTATTTTGGATTTATAAAAATGCCTTTAATGCCAATTTTACTGCACTATCATCGTATATTGCAGCGCATACTAAAAGCTACTGCAAGAATTACTTTGGATTTATAAAAATGCCTTTAATGCCAATTTTACTGCACTATCATCGAATATTGCAGCACATACTAAAAGTTACTGCAAGAATTATTTTAGATTCCTGAAATGGACTGTGCACTCCTGTCATTTGAACAAGCAATACGAGGTCAGTTCTTTGTTTCGTACCGAGCTAAAACATAATAGTACATCTCGGAGTTGGTTGTGCAACCCTGGTTAGTGACATCGCGATTGTCCCAATTTAAAGGCAATTTATACTTGGTGGCCATAATTCTACCTTTGGTAATGGGCTGCAGGGTGGGAAGGCTGGCAAAATGACTTGGGAAAGTGATGGGTGGGGTGAGTAGCAGTGGAAGGCAGCTCCCCACCATCACATCATTTTCCAGTGGCAGGAAGGGTGGCAGATTGCCTGCCTGGAGTCCAATTGTAGGAACATAGGAACAAGATTAGGCCATTCGGTCCATCGAGCCAGCTTTGCCATTCAATTAGGTCATGGCTAATCATCTACCATAGCGCCGTTCTCCTGCACTATCCTTGTATCCTCGATGCCATTAGTATCCAGAAATCTGCCGATATCTGTCTTGAACATGCTCAATGACTGAGCTTCCACAGCCCTCTGGGGTAAAGCATTCCAAAGATTCGCCACCTTCTAAGTGAGCAAATTCCCACTCATCTCAGTCTCAAATGGCCTGCTCCTTATTCTGAGACTCTGTGCCCTGGTCCTAGACTCACCAGCCTGGGGAAACATCTGATCTACATCTATCCTGTCACGCCCTATTCAAAACTCTAGCAATTACAGGCCCAGTTTTCTCAATTTTTCCTCATAAGACAATCCTGCCATCCCAGGAATTAGTCTGGAGAACCTCTGTTGCACTCCCTCGATGGCAAATATATCCTTCCTTAGATAGGGAGACCAAAACTATACACTGTACTCCAGGTGCGGCCTCACCAAGGCTCTATACAATTACAGCAAGACTTCTTTACTTCTGTACTCAATCCCCTTGCAATGAAGGCCAGCATACCATTTGCCTTCCTATTTGCTTGCTGGAACTGCATGCTAATTTTTAGTGACTCATGAACAAGGACACCCAGCTCCCTTTGGACATTAACACTTCTCAACCTCTCACCATTTAAGAAATATTCTGCCTTGCTGTTTTTTCTATCAAAGTGGATAACTTCACACTTATTCACACTACATCCCACCTGCCACGTTCTTGCCCATTCACTTAGCCTGTCCAAGTCCCCTTTAAGCCTCCTTGCATACTACTCACAACTTACATTTCCACCTAATTTTATGTCACCAACCAATTTGGAAACATTACATTTTGTTCCCACATCCAAATTTATATATTTTATATAGATTCTGAATAGCTGTGGCCTCAGCCTTGATCTTTGTGGTACCCCACTAGTAACAGCCTGCCATCCTGATAATGACCCGTATATTCCTACTATTTTTTATGTTTCTGCGTTCCTTGCAGCTGCAGCCTTAGCTATGGCTGTGTGATTGGGCCAGCAGCTCTTGCAGAGGTGATTGTTGGTGGTGGTGGGAGGGGTGGGGCGGGGGGGGCGGTTGCGAGGGGCGGTGATGCCATCCTTAATTGGTTTGGCAGCCCCAGTGACAGCCATCGCCAGAATATCCCTCGCTGGGTTGGGTCCTGCTGCCAGCTAAAATGGGTTAATTATAGCGAGCGTGTTTGTTACTTCACCGCAGTTCAAAGGGGGTGAGCAGCGACTCATGGGTTATGCTGTTGGTCAAGGAATCTGTGAAGTCAGGCTCAAGAGATCCTCAATGAGGCAGCATCGGTTTGACTAGTTCCAGTAGCTGAATTATGAAGTAGAATACTCTCTGGGGCCATTAGCTCACAATTCCAATGCCAGTTATCCTAAAGATGGCGGATTGGGAACTGGAGCTTAATGCAAAATACAAGATCCAAATCTTTCCCGAAAGATATGTGAAGATTACTTGGTTCCTCCTACACACATTTAATTAAGTTTTATCAAACAAACATCAGGTCCATTATAAATTAAGTAGCTTAAAAGGATATATAGGCGTAACCATCAACACTTGCTTCCTGAAGTATTATATGCCCACAATGTCCTAATTTTTCTTGGTGAGTATGCTTTCTCATGTGCATAGACGAAAAAACACAGTGTAAAACATACAGGAAAAATGTTATCATCATCTGGGAACATTAACACAATGATTGAAAATTAATTGATTAGATATGATTTGCATTATCTGATTTGATGGTAATGTTATTCTCAAGTTAATGGCAAAATTCTAACACGTTATTGTATGCAAAATGTGTTATAATACTATTCTGCCGAAGGTTGTCCATCTTCAAAGTCTGATCCCTGAACTTGGTCATTTACTGTAAAACAATCAAGTGTGTCTCTTGTAGTTCAAAAGCAGTTGAAGGAGAATAGATATTCTCACCAATGAGAAACCTCCCTCTACCTAATGTTATAAAGTTATAGGAGAAAAATGTCCTTATAGCCAACATGATTACATGTTTTATTAAGTGTGCAACAATTATATGTTTTATGATCAGTGAATTGTAACTAATAATCAGTTAATGGATGAATAATAACATTTTGTACTTTTACAATCCTGTTGTTGGCCCGTTTTCAAATACTGCACAATATTATAGTCATAAATTGTTTTCAATACGGCTTGTGGGCAGTGATGTACCGGGCGTTATCATTTTGAGGATTTGTGATACATCTGATGCAAATTGAGTGGGATTTTGCACTGTTCAGTAAAAAACAGGAGCCAAATGTTTATCTGTACAACAGATGCTGCTTTTCAATGGCTTACAGGTAGACTACAGATTACAAATGGAGGACTGACTAAATCAGTTCGCCTAATCACCGACTAATCATGAAGGTTAGGTTTACATACACTTACTAGATTTCAGAAAGGTTAACTGTCCTTATTTATCCTGAGAAACCAGTTTTTAGACTGTAATCAGCGAGGAAATCTGCTGTTCCTTGCCTAAATCCCTCCTTTAGACTGGCGATTAGCAGCTAAAATTTTGATTTGATTAATGATGCATACAATGTAAGCAGCTTTGAAGGGAAAAGAAATCTGTACCTTTTCCTACACAGTATTATATGTCAGGTTATTTTCCCCACTCAGCTGTTAAATAAGCAAGTCGGAAAAATTGTGTCACAGTGTGGGTTAACAACATTTTCCAGACTGTGTTGAACATCTTCATCTACTCAGTGATAATTAAATCTGAGAATCACAGGTGATGTCCTAGCACAGACTCTTCCAGGGGCTCCCAGAAGGCCTATAAAGCAGGCCTCCCTCTGAGGCCTGTTAGCGCAGATCAGGTGGTAATATGGAAGTACAGATGAGCTTTATCTGACAGATGGCAGAATGACCTGGAAAACCTGCCCCCTTTTCTGGGATCAGACAGCAGCTGACAGGTATTATTTCATAAAATAAAGTCCAAAAGGAATCACTGGAGCCCTCGCTTTAATCTGAGGCTGCAGCCAGGCATGTAATTTACATGTCATGACCAATCTCCCTTTGCTTTGTAAAGAGAAGGTGCATTACAGTCAATTCCTTTCCAAAGTTAATGGGCTGGATTTTAACTTCATGTTGTGCTAGGAGTTAGAGTTACTGTAAGTGGAACCTGGAAGTAAGTGCAGGGCATCTGGACAGTGGCTTTTTAACCTAGTCAATGCATTAATGTATCGTTTCTGGGTTTCCCGATCAACTAGCATGATCGGACGTGAAAGCAATCCGCTTCTCATTATCCTGACTTGGAAATATATCACTGTTCCTTCACTGTTGCTGGGTCAAAATCCTGGAACTCCCTCCCTACAGCACTGTGGATATACCTACAGCATGTGGACTGCAGAGGTTCAAGAAGGCAGCTCACCACCACCTTCTCAAGGGCAACTAGGGATGGATAATAAATGCTCGCCCAGACAGCAATGCCCACATCTCGTAAATGAATTTTAAAAATCTCCATTATTTAAAGGGACACTCCAAACATTCAATTTGATGGAGTTTGGTGCACAAAGAATAAACTGGCAGAATTTGCAGACGTTCAAAGGCTTTACTTCATTTTATTGAGGCCTTTTGGATGGGCTGCTGGGAGCTGTGAAGGCCTGTAGGGAGATGCTCTTCCCTAATATTGGGAGGAAGAAGTCTGCCAGAGAAACAAAGAAGATGTGGTTGGGCATTGCCCATGAGAAGAACAGGAGGTGCATGGTGCCATGTTTATGATTTTAATGCCAAAAGTGTTTAATGAGTTAATCAGGACAGAACTCATTAAACTAGCACACTCAACTACATCCTGATGTGTGTATCTTCTTCAACCCCACACTCTGCCTTCACAAGCTTACTCCAGAACATTCTTTAGATCAACTTACCTTGCAAGTATATCCATCCTTCTCTATCTATATATTTCCTCACATTCCCATTGGTCTACCAAACACTTACACTCACCCTCATCCTTATGCAATGTCAAGCCTCTCCCTTATATTCACTCTCAACAAATACTCTCCGTCTATCCATTCAACACATCCCATTACTCTCACTCATAGGTCTCACCCTTTCCCTCCTTGTAGAAGAGAGTACAGAAAACCATGGAGAGGCAGAGAACCAGAGGTAGCCTTCAAACAACCCGCCACTAGCAGTTACAGAAGAGGAGGTGCTGGACATCAGTGGTGTGTGCATGATCACTGGAAATGGCGAGATAGAGACATCCCAGCTATCTGATGACAGACATGACATAGCATACAACAGCCACTCACATTGACTTGATGTCAGCAAGCAGTGACACAGGAGCATTAAATGTGCATAGTGATCACTTAAACCACTCTTACCTTGACAGTTCTAATGCATGCTTCTAATCTCCTACGGAACTATCAAGCATCACACAGGTGGTGGTGCACAAGGATGATGACTCCTCAGAGGAGGTCACTTCCTCAGAGTGTGCATGGTCACAGGACTCTTGCAGACTGTGTGCCAGGTCAGATACTCAGTTTAGTTGGACGTATAAGGCAGAAAGTTGGTTTTCACCTGGTGACTCAGATATCAGAAGTGTGTAGAAGCACATGGTGGAGTCAATGATAACAGTGGAGGGTTTGTGCCAGAGAGCAAAGGAGGCTCCAAGCTCTGCTCAGCTGGTTGCAAAGCTGAACCTTGGAGGCCATTGATGAAGAGGGTATTTCTGGAGCACCAGTAAAGAATGTGCAACGTACTGGCAGGTATTTGACCCACAATCTACACGCTTGCAGGAATGGTTACCTGCATGAAGTATCACACAGTAAGCACATGAGTGCATGCAGGCCTTTGCCAATGCCTTCCACAGTATGGCTTGGATTTTCAATCTCCCAGAGGGATCAGGAAGGGATGTGGGCGCAATTTGAAAAATGTGTTCCTGTATTGTGGCATCGAATCCCTCTACCTTCGGAACATGGCACAATTTTGAAAAGGGAGGCCGGGAGGCATGAACAGGAAACCTGCTCACCTCCAATTTACAGCCCATTAGGTCCATGAGGAACTTGTTAATGGGCCAGAGTGAGCCAGAAGGGAAGTTTCAAAGATCAAATCTCCAAATCAGAACAGTCTGGTGCACAATAGTACACAGCTGTTGGGTTCAAAGCAGGCAAAAATTAATATCTTTTTTATGTTGAATAATTTCAGGAGCTGGGGTTCTTGCACTGGATCATGCACTTTACCTTCCATTGGACTGTTTAACCAATGTCATGCTCAATGCGGCTGCTGGCCATCTGATGCACTGCCTCGCCTCTTCTGCAAGTCAGTGGCAGGCCCCATATGGGTGTTGAAGAGTCATACGGACTCGAAACGTTAACTGTGTTCCTCTCTGCAGATGCTGTCAGACCTGCTGAGTTTTTCCAGGTATTTTTATTTTTGTTTTTGTTCCATATGGGTGTTGTCTGCCTTTGTCGCTTGCGCTCTGCAGGCAGCTCCCACCTCCTGGTTACACTCGGTGACACTAATTGAGTGACAAGCTCACCTCTGGCACAATCAGGGCATTTATCTTTCAAGATAGTGACGTGTGAGCAGCACAGTTGTGGTGTGGCGCCGGGAGCCGGAAATTATCCGTTGCGTTGGGTTCCCGACCCTGGTTTGAAAATCAAGCCCTGTGAATAGGATAAATGACACCCAGCCTTGACCATTCATTGCCCAATGGTCTGCAGCAAAGTCCTCTCCAGCTCATGGCTAGCAGGGAAGTACTGTGGGCAATGAGAGGGACAATGGTTAAAGGAGACATGACTGTTGGGACTGGTCTCAAAGTGCTTCTAGTTTGTGCACCCCTCAGGCAGTTTCCTGTATGCTGCTTTATGTTCCACTAGTTGAGTCTCCCCATACACAGGTGTAGGTGGAAAAGGTTTTGGTGAGACCCTCATGGGCTCCAAAACCCAGAAGATGTTCACCGACATCATCTCAGTTGTCAGAAAAGGGACTGCTTCAAGCTCTGCGATAGCCACAGGGTTTCAGCACATAGAAGGAATGGACAAGATTTGTAGTTACACAAGGGCGTGGACATGGATGTGTTACACCATTTTAAGAACACAAGAAAATAAGAAATAGAAGCAGGAGTAGACCACATGGCTCCTATAGCCTGCAGTGCCACTCAATACAAACATGGCTGATTCTCAGCCTCAATTCCACTTTCCGGTTAAATTGATAAGTTTATGTTTTATGTTTGAATTACATAAGTATTTTTTTTTCCATCACTTTCCTTTCTTGCCCAGGTTTGGTTGCTGCTAGAAAGCAGTCTTTTCACTTGCGATAAATTGGCACTGAGTAATGGGGGGCTGTGAAAGGTATGCTTGATTGTTTTCAAGACTGCTGACCATCCGGTGAGGCTCTGTGCTGTGCACCTCCTCCTGCAGATCCAAACCTCACTGCCACACAATGTTGTGCAGAGTACAGCACACCATGGCCATTCTGGAGATCCTGGTTGGTGTGTGTTAAGGGGTGCCTCCAAATCTATCCACGGATCTGACGGCTTGCTCAATGGTACACCTGGTTGTCAAATGGTTTTCATTGTATTGCTCCTGGGCCTCACTGTTGGAACCAATGTCCTCATGAGTTGTCATCAGCCACATTTTAGGTAGGTATTATGTGGATATTAGAGCAGCCGGCTGGTAAAACTGCTTTTAGATTTGCAGAGATCGGCAAGAATGGACTGTTGCAGAACAAAAGCATCATGGCAAATGTTCAGGAATCTTCCGCACATTGGCATGAACATATTTTTGTGGTTGTCCAGCAGCTGATGGAACGGAAGCCCTTGTGAGTTAATGAATACGCCTGGGTGATCTGGGTGATCGCCTTAATATCCACATGTATGTAGTCAGTGATGCCCTGCATCTGTGAGAAGCCATCCAGAGCCACAAACCCGAGTGCTCGCTCCTTCTGACTGTTGTCATTACTGGAAAAATGTAAATAATTGCTGGCCACTTTGACAGCCACTGGTAAAGCGTGGCCACCAGGTCCAGCTGGTGGCAGGTCTAGCTCCAAAAGGCTGCAAATAATTGCCACACCTGATGGGATACCCTAAGTCTCCTGAGGCACCAGTGTCCTAACATGTCAAGGAAACTTATCTTTTGACTGTAGACCCAGCTTGTTGGGAATGGTCTCCCATGAGCTGTACTTCTCTGGTGACCCCCCTCTCCTGTGGAGCTGCAGGTCTGTGAGCAGAACTGCTTCTGCTGGTGCTGTTCTTGTCAGTGCTGCCAATAATAGTGGTCATCCTGGTCCTCCTCTGAGGTCCAACAAAAACACAGCATAACCGGCACCCATGCAGATCTGAAATCAAAATTCCAAAGTGGAGCTCAGATGAACAAGCTTCCAAAGTGCAGATGAGGCCTCCAACGTTGTAAAAGTAACCTCCAATATTGAAAAAGTAACCTTCCTACACTAGCACAGTGAACAAAGCCTTTCACACAAGGAGGTAAGAAAGCAGCTGTGAGGTTTCAGTACTTCTTGGCATATTTTCCTGTCAAGGCTTCAGATCACTCAAGTGCCTCTTTCTTCTTGCCTTGCTTTCACTGCTGAGTTCCAGGAAGCCCAGGAAACCTGTGGACCCACAGTTAAATTGCACAGGTCATGTTAATATCACTGTAATTGAGTGATTAACGTATTGAAATTGACAACCTGCCTCTCCTTGGTGGGAGGTGGTGGGGGGGGGTGGGGGGGTGTTGCTCGCATGCAACCTAACACGCTGAAGTTAAATGCAGAAATTGGTGGATTAGAGCCAGTTTTTCAATGCACTCATATTTTTCAATGACTTAACCCCCACCCCTGCGCTGCGCCACTGCACCTGCCATCTGCAGCCAAATTCACATGCTTGCGCATGTTAAAGTTCCCTCCAGTGTTTCTGCAGATGTGCGGGGTAGATTTGATTCCTCCTTAACATGAGATTTATAAATATATCAATTAAGTTTATTCTTTTCATCCAGGACTCCTGACAATTTAAATATCATTTAAATATTATATTTAGTTCATGATTTATTCCATGAATGTTGCTTTCTACAAATCACATCTTAAAATGTTCAGCATAAACCTTTTGAATAAATTCTTGCTTTATTGGACACACAGGCAAGATCTAGAAGCACAAGTTTATTGTGTTCCCTAATTGAATCATCAGGTAGATAGAAATTTGTGAAACATCTTAACTGCTGAGTTTTGAAAAAAGAGTGAGCTATGTTTTACAATGAATCAGAAAACTGATAATAGAATGAAAAGACAGGCCTGAATTTTTTGGCCCCGTTGGGGCAGGACGAGGCCATAAAACACAGCAAGCCATTCTAAACTAAATTCTAGACTTTGGCGGGAACGTAAAGTCCCATTGGCATAAACTTCAGCCCAAAGGCTTGCACTGATATTATGCTTTTCATGACCTCAGGATGTTCCAAGGCGCTTTACAGTCAGTCAACTGTATATGAAGTGTTTTCTTTGTGCTGATGTAGGAATCATGGAAGTCAATTTGCTCACAGCAAACTCTGCCAAACAGCAATGTGATAATGGCCTGTTGTTTTGTTTTAGTGATGTTAATTATTGACCAGGATACTAACAATAACTCCCCTGCTCTTCTTTAAAATAGTGCCATTTGTGGGATATTTTACACCCACCTGAGAGAGCAGACGGGGCCTCAGTCCAATATCTTAGTCAACAATGTAGCAGTTCCTCAATACGAGTGTCAGCCTAGACTTTTGTGCTCATGTCCTTTGGAAAGGACATGAACCCACAATCTCTGACCTAGAAGTGAGAGTGCTGCCAACTGAGTCATGACAGAATAGAATGTCACCTTATAACATGGCTAACGTGTTGCTGATGATTTGTAGCTTTCTGTAGTTAAATCTGCAAAAGCAACTAACAGTACAATGTACTCGTTTGCATTTACATTTTCTTTATCACTCTAAACTGGAGTCTCAATTGTTTAGATGGCATGGTTCCTTTTGTGCTATTGCTGCACGATGCTGTAGTGTTGTAATCCTGATATTAATCCTCTGTGACCGTGAACAGAATTGAGATCAGAATCCCTTGAACAGTACATATAGGTTGAGGTCAGATAGCATCTTAAACCGTAAGACCATGGCTCTGATGGGTTACAGACACGGCTAAATTTCAACACCTTTATTATGCTGCCACAAAAGGCAATTCCATGGACCACAGAGTGTCTCGCTCAGATGTGCAATGAAGAATTACGTACTACAGGCTGGATATTTAATTCCACATCTAAATTTGATCTCTGCCTATCAACACCACCCCCACCAATTCTTTCCCCCCCCCACTTTTTCTTTTTGTTAGAGATTAAAAAATAGTAAGAGAGATCATTTTGCACAAAATAATCATTTATGTTAAGTTCCATTCTAATTCTGAAGTTAAATCTATAACTAACACAACAATATCTCTACACATTTACATGCAGCTCTTTGTTTTCACTCTGAATTAGAGATTCAATGCTATTGTTTTGGTGACATGTCTCCTTTCATGTCGTGCTGACCTTAAAATAACAATGTTTTTTTCTGTACAACTCAAGACCGTAAGATGTCAAATTGGAGATTGAGTGGGAGAAGAGTAGGTGAGGTAATGGGTTTTCATGTAAGTTTAAAAACAAGACCACTGTACTGAGTTAGAAGATTAAGAAGGGAGCTATCTGGAGGGCTGGAAACAGCCAATTGTAATGCTTCTATATTCTGCGACAAATTTTAATCTCAGAGCTTGTTGAGAGTATATATGTAACATTTAATCATTATTAACACTTTAAGTGTTTGATGGCATGTTGAATTCATTCACATTCCCAATAATTTGTATCCCATAAAGGTTTCCCTTAACATTTCCCAATCTTAGGTCGGAATTTTCCAGCCCCTCATGCTGGCAGGGTCTTCCGGACCCGCCAATGTGAACGGAGATTTCAATGGCTCGCAGGCCCTTCCGCGGGAGAACTGGAAAACTCTCTTAACATTTCCTCTCCTGAAGGCTGTTGCTGTGATAGAGTTCCACAGTTGCTGGCAATCCCCTGTACCTCACCCAAGCAATCATTCTTCACGTGTGAGCGTGGTACACGGTGCGTTTTCTGACTGTCATAGAACATACATGAACATAGGCAACCACACATACACACCCTTTACCACTGAAGACTGGGCTGAGATTATTTTTCTCCTCACCCAGGGAGATTGAAGGCAATTCAAACATCTCCGCTTCTGCCATTACCACCATTATGGATTTTTAAAATTTATCCTTTCATGGGATGTGGGTGTTGCTTGCAAGGCCAGCATTTGTTGCCCATCCCTAATTGCCTTTGAACTGAGTAGCTTGCTAGGCTATTTCATGGGGCAGTTAAGAGTCCACCATTGGAGCCACACTTAGGCCAGGCCAGATAAAGATGGCAGACTTCCTTCTTTGAAGGACCAGGTGGGTTCTTACAACAATCAATGATAGTTTCATGATCAGATAAACTTTGAATTACAGATTTTTAAAAATTACTTGAATTTAAATTCCACCAGCTGCTGTGGTGGGATTTGAACCCACATCCCCAGACTGGGTTACTGGTCTAGTGACATTATCACTACACCACAGTCTTCCCCACAAGAATGTTAGAATGCTCTCATAGAAGGACATTTAAACACTGAACAAGACTCTAAAATAGACATTCCATTTAATATAAAAGTTTTATAATTAAGAATTCAGCAAGAAATATTTAGGACATCTGCCTTTGCCAGGGAAGGAGGTTGTTACACTGTTTAGAATTTTTGTAAAATTGTCGATGGTTCAGCAGTCTCAATATAATTCCATTGCCAGTATTTGCCATATAAATGACAATTTGCCCGATTCTGCCCTTCCCCAGAATGTAAGTCTGGCACCATTGCTGATCAGGCTAGGAAAACATAAAATATTGATTTGCATATTTAAACAGCATTAGTGCTGCATTTTGCAACCCTTTAGCTAGTTAATTCTATACTTTGCATTATCTGCAACCTAACCTTTTCATGCTGTCTGTAGATTGTACTGATTTTCAAACCCTCCCTTCTTGACATGTTTTATTTTAGTACCATATTTCTTCCAAATACCAGATGATTTACTATTTTACATCTCTGTACAAGTTTTCATCAGAACAATCATTCCTCATATCCAATCATTCCCATCAGGCAAAACAATTGTGAAATCTTTGGAAAGTAATATATACAGGTGAAGTGTTCTCTCTAAATGTAATAGCCTTATTAAATGGGTGTCTAAGACAGCACCATACTCCAATCTTTAATAAAGAACTGACAACAAAACAAAAACTTCCATTTATATTAAACCTTCCCAGAGAGAGGTGGAGAGGCATCTCAGGCATTTTCTAACACTGGAGCTGAAACTGGAGTGCGATAAAAGCACTAGAAATCACTTGTCCTCTAAATTCCTAACAGTAAAGGTAAATGGGTTTCAAGCCAAGCTCAAACCTCAAATGGCAGTCAAGTTAATAGTGAGCAACGGGAGGTCTGCAGAAGACACAAAGAAATTTTACAAATAGCCCTCTGCATGTATGTACCAAGCATCTTGGAACATTAAGACACCTAATCACAGATCCTGCCATTTGTTCAGCCAGATAACCTCGCTTTGAAAAAATATTTATATATTTCATTGAAATAATTCAAATGCCATCAAGGACGGTGAACAGCGCCAAATGGCAGTGCTAGTACTAAACCTTGTTATACTATGTTCAGAAGACTTAAACGCAGATCTTATTACAAATATTTACTCCCCTCCTTCATTCACCTATGTTCTTCTCTCCTAAAGGTGTCGACTGCTTGTGGCTGCTGTCAGTACTTTCCCCAGCAGTAGAATGGCAGGCGAGCAGGGTAGCTGCGGCCAGGGGCAGGCGCGGAGCCGATTGGCTGCGCGCTGCCATTTTACGTAGGTGGGCCAATTAAGGCCCGCCCAGCGTGACGCGCGGCAGGTAGCATCAGCGCTACCTGTGCAGGTGGGCGGTGGAGGGAGAGTCAGGCCTGCATGCGCGCGAAAGAGCGCAGCAATCTCCCAGACAGAGCTGCCTCAGGGACAATAAAAGGTTTTTAAAAATAAAGTAAGAAATTACTTAAACATGTCCCCTCATGTGACCGTGTCATATGAGCTGGGACATGCTTGTGAAGTTGACAAAATGTATTTATTAATTTTATAAAACCTTCAGGAAACCTCATCCTGCCCAAGGTTGAGGTTTCCTTGAAAACACGAAGGGTGCTTGGGCTCTTCGTCTGCCCACCAGCCTTAAGGTTGGACGTGCTGCATTGTTAATAGGGTAAATTGCCGAATGTAATATCCAAATGACACGCGATGACGTCGGGACGTACGCCCGACATCATCTTGCGTCATTTTGCGCGTTGGCGTGTCGGGCCCGACCCCGCATGCCGACGGCAATATTCTGCCTCAAGTCATCATTTTCAATTGCGAGGTTAGGATAATAGCAATAGCAAGTTATGGTACTACTGGGGAAATATAGCTGAGGCCAATCCTATCCTTAACTAATTTCAACATACATGCAACTTCTCACACTGGGTCTCTGGACAATCGCTAGGAGCGGTAATTCTCGTTCATTTTCTCCTTCCGAAATCTGGGGCACTGAGGCCAACAAAGCTAAGACCGAGAGTTAAAATAAGACTTCAAAGGTTTTCGTAGATTAGTGACTTGCTCCTTAACCAGCTAAACTATTGAGAAAGCCATTTCATGGATATTTTAATAATTTTCCCAATTCCTCCTCTGCTTCCTCTCTGGAGGTATTATTTCTGCTAGATTGTGGTTCACAGGAATCCTATCCTACCCCAGCACCTTGCTTCATTCATAAGCCTAGATTGAGTGTTGGCAGCTTATTCAATCACTACAGCTGGAGCACCGAGAGCTAAACCTCACTTCTTCTCATCCAATATGCATTTTCAAGTAGGCACTGGTGGCTTGCAATTGGTTGGCTGATTTTCCTCCCTAATGCAGTGTGCTGAGGTCAAAGGTAGTTCCTACTGCAACCTTAGCTAAGATCAGCTAATTCAGCACAATATATCCTTGAAGAAGTATTTTAACTAAGGATATTGCTGCTGCCTTTCTGCAAAGATGGAAATGGAAAGAATGGCTTTAGACTCACAATGCATTTTTAATCCTTGTCTTTTATGTAATCTGACATCAATAATCATGCCCTGCACATTCCACTAATGTAATGACTTTAAATTGAATCATATGTTTGAATAACTGCATTGCTGAGTTGAAGATACCTCATCAAACACTTTACAATGATTAAACAAAAAGAAAGGTGAGTGTCATACACTTAGATAACTGACTGGGAATCCAATGTAGGCCCAGCAAGTTGCATATCAACCCAAAAGTTTTGATGACTTCATGTTTGCAGAGTACTTCACAATCTAGCACAATGTGTCCTACAAAATGGCCTCTCCTTAAGAATTTTTCTTGGCTAGGCCAGCATTTATTTCCCATCTCTAATTGCCCTTGAGAAGGTGGTGGTGAGCTGCCTTCTTGAACTGCTGCAGTCCATGTGGTGTAGGTACACCCACAGTGCTGTTAGGGAGGGAATTCAAGGATTTTGACCAAGTGACAGTGTAAGAATGGTGATATAGTTCCAAGTCAGGATGGTGAATGGCTTGGAGGGGAACTTCCAGGTGGTGGTGTTCCCATGCATCTGCTGCCCTTGTCCTACATGGTAGTGGTCGTGGGTTTGGAAGATGCTGTCTAAGGAACCTTGGTGAGTTCCTGCAGTGCATCTTGTAGATGGTACACCCTGCTGCCACTACGCATTGGTGGTGGAGGGAGTGTATGTTTTTGGGTGGGGTGCCAATCAAGCGGGATGCTTTGTCCTGGATGGTGTCAAGCTTCTTGAGTGTTGTTGGAGTCGCACTCATCCAGGAAAGTGGAGAGTATTTCATCACACTCCTGACCTGTGCCTTGTAGATGGTGGACAGGCTTTGGGGAGTCAGGAGGTGAGTTATTCACCTCAGGATTTCTAGCCTCTGACCTGCTCTTGCAGCCACAGTACTGAAATGGCCAGTCCAGTTCAGTTTATAGCCAATGGTAATCCCCAGTATGCTGATAGTGGGAGATTCAGCAATGATAATCTCGTTGAATGTGAAGGGGCAATGACTATGTTCTCTCTTGTTGGAGATGGTCCTTACCAGGCACTTCTGTGACGCAAATGTTACTTGCCGCTTGTCAGCCCAAGCCTGGATATTGTCTAGGTCTTTCTGCATTTGGACATGGATTGCTTCAGTATCTGAGGAGTTGTGAATGGTGCTGAACATTGTGCAATCATCAGTGAATACTTCTGACCTTATGATGGAAGGGAGGTCATTGATGAAGCAGCTGAGGACACTGCCTAAGACACTACCCTGAGAAACTCCTGCAGTGATGTCCTGGAACTGAGATGATTGATCTCCAACAAACATAACCATCTTTTTTTGTGCTAGGTACAACTCCAAACAGTAGAGTTTTCCCCAATTCCAACTGACTCCAGTTTTGCTACGATAAAATATACTTTAGGATACAATATTGACTGCCTGTTGATGATGGAAAAAGGTACAATAACACTGAAATTAATTGTAAACAACACAGAAACCATGATTCAAGATTCCAACATTGCTTAATTTTTCTTATTGTGCTTTTTAGGTATCATCAGTGGCATAAAGTAACTTTTACTCTTGGATGAGATAGCAAATTACATTTAGAGACTAAAAATATCATTAAAATAGTTATAATGTGTTTCTAAAAGGAATATCATGGGCCAGGACTTCCATGGAGTGGCAATCACAGTCGGATTGCCACTCCGCTCCTTTTTACTTACCTTAGTCTGGAGCTGCACATTTCTTGCAAGGACTTCCAATCTGTGCCTGGTAAGAAATGTGCAGAGCAACAGCTTCGGGAGTCCCTTCAGTGTAGGGCAGGACCTTTAGGGGAAGTGAAGCCATGCCCCCCTTTTACAACACTAGCTGCCGTAAGCCAAGTAAGTTTAAAGATCCCAGCCACTTTGAGAAGCCAGGAAGAAGGTAAGTTTGTAAGGTAAGTGGGTAAGGGGTTAGGGTGGTTGTGGGGGGTGGGGGAGGGTCAGTGGTCAGGGGAGTAGCAGTAGGGGGAACCCATGGGGGAGGGGGGTGCGGTGGGATCGGTATCATGGTTACCAAGGAGTTAGAAGTGGTTTTAATCCTTATAACTTTTCTTGGGTAACTATTCTGTTAAGAGAGTCAGGACCATCTGAAGTCTGATTTAAATCAGAGTGTCAGATCATTCCCAGTGCAGGATAATTGCCCATCAGAAATTTAAACTTCCCGGGCAATTCATGTGCAGCCCTTGCATGGAGACTTCTGGGGAGCCCCCACTGCATCTTTTGGGGTACTTCGGGGTATGACCCCCAGGGAACGTAACTTCTGGTCCCATGTTTAACCGACCTTAATGAATTATTTGAAGAAGTAACAGTGAAGATAAGGACAATGCACTGGATGTGGTATACATGGACTTCCAAAAGGCCTTCGCTAAGGTTCCAGATAAGAGACTCATGACAAAGGTCAGGCCGTGTGGAGTCAGAGGCTAGATAACAAATTAAATTGTAACGTGGCTACAAAACTGAAAACAGAGGGTGGGAGTTTAAGGAAGTTCTTTTTAATTGGCAGGAAGTGGACAGCGGTGTATTGCAAATATTTGCAGTGGGATCATTTATTCTTTGCAATGCAAGAAACTAAATGGGTAGAGGAGCAAAGGGATGCGGGAATGTAAATAGATCACAACAGTACTTATATAACACCTTTAACATTGTAAAATATCCAAGTTGCGTCATTGGAACGTTATCAAACAAAATTTGCCACTGAACCACACAGGGGGATATTAGGCTCAGTCACCAAAAGCCTGGTCAAAGAGGTAGGTTTTAACGAGTATTTTGAAGGAGAAAAAGAAAGATAGAGGGGTTTAGGGAAGGAATTCCAGTGCTTAGGACCAAGCCATCTGAAAACAGTCATCAATGGAGGAACGAAAGAAATCAAAAATATACAAAACGTCAGAATTGGAGGAATGCAGAACTCTTGGAAGGTTATAGAGTCAGGTTACAGAGATAGGGAGGGATGATGCAATGGAGGGATTTGAACTTAAAGTTGAGAATTTTAAATTTCAGGCATGACTCAAATTAAATTGCTAAAAGTTAGCAATGCAAGTTGATAGGGAAAGAGCGTGTCTTACTAACTTAATCACATTTTGAGGGAGCAACAATGAGGATTGATAAGGTAGTGCAGATGACGTTGTCTACATGGATTTCTGTAAGGCATTTGACAAAATTCTACATGGCAAACTGGTCAGAAAGCTGAGGTCCCATGGGATACAGGGGAAGGTGGCGAGTTGAATCCAAAATTTACTCTCATGACAAAGTTTTTCTTCAGTTTTTCATCAGTGTGGGTGCTGGCAGCATCTGTCAGTGTTGATATTTCCTTTGTTCTTAATATGAAACATATGAATTTAGAAATTTTTGCAACAACATTAAAAAAAGGATAGCCACTAATGGATCACATAAAGAATTTAGAAGAAATTTCTTGACACATGGAGTGGTGAGAATGTAGAACTCACTGCCACATGGAGTGGCTGAAGCAGACAATATTAGCACGTTTAAGAGGAAGCTTGTTACATATACGAGAGAGGAGTGCATAGAGGGATATGGGAGCAGGGTGGGAAGAAATAATCTGACCCAGAGGAGGCATATGTGGAGTATATACAATAGCATAGGCAGGGTTGGATAGAATTGTTCCTTACTGTGATGTTTATTATATATCTAGTCTGTTACCTCTTTAGTATTGGAGCAATTTCCCAGGGATGGGGGAAGCAAATGTGAGTGGGATATCTCCATCCAAAATCTTTATGCTATCGCTTACATCACTCACCTCTGCTTCAAACGCCAAAATAGTATTGATGTACATGCTCCGCTCTTTATACCTAGTTGCATTTCCACTCTCTAGATGCAGTGCTTAACTGCCCAGAGAGTTTGGATTACAAAAATATATAGATTTACTGCTTTATTGGGGAGTCCAAATTCAGTGAAAAATTAGAGAGCATGCAAGGATACAATTTTACCAAGAATGCATTACAGCGAGTGGAGTCAGTGATGTCACTCTGCTGGTTAAAATCAAAATCACAAGATGAATTTCTTCATAATCATGTAATGTGTAACTCAGAGCATTTGGCAGATAATTCTATATAGGCGATTACTATTAACCTTTATCATGGTAGAAAGGTATCGTTTTCCTTTAATAAGTATGGACGATTTGTGAAATCAGTATTCTGAGGGAAATTAACATCGGATAGACAGGGATGAATGAAAGGCAGCATTGTGATGCTGCCATGGTTGTGTATCTAGCACACGTTGTGTAATCTTGAGACACCATTCACAGAAAGTGTCAAAAAACAAAACAAAATGATGATTAATGAGTTTAGTTTATCATCTATTAATACTGTAAAACATAATCACTCCTGATATAAACCTCACTAAATTCTATGACTACTTGTATGTTTCTCCTCTCTCACAAACTTGGCTGAAAAACATATGACAGTGACATATTCTTCAGGCTTTGTCTCCTGGGACGAATCTGGTACTGTCAAGCTGCAAAGCACCACCAGGTATGGCTGCTGCCACTAATTACACTGCATCAATTTATATTCAAATTTTTATAGGAACCAAGAGGTGTGCTTTAGGGCATCAGCACTATGTTTTTTAACACTGCCTTCTCCACTTGATAGGAATCATTCATAGCTGCCAGGTTTCTATACATTTAAAAATATACATATGTTTAAATTCCTGATAAGCAAGTTCACAAAATTTTACACCTCACCCGACAAGTTTATTTTGCATTTGCACCTTCCAAGTGCTCTCTACGTGCTGGCGATAGCAGAAAAGCCCAGATTGTGGCCTCTTTTTTTGTGTGTATGTGTGTGTGTGTGTTTTTTCCCCCCACAAAGCTTGTCTTGGCTGAGCAGCCACTGAGGGATTTAGGATTTAGTGAATAAGGTAAGTGTGACTACAAGCTTTGGCTCACCATCTGCTCCCCAGCAGAGCCTGGGCCAACCTGCATAGCCTGCAGCAAGGACCAGGGCGCCATTCTCCCCAGAACCCTTTCCAACCTGGCTCAGGCAGCAAATTGCAAACAACACTCCGTCAATTCTCCTGTAATGCCTGTGCGTTTGGGTGGAGGAACAATAAGCAACTGGGAAAATACACAATACAATACTCCTGATTAAATTGCTACACTGGTTAATGTTATGATCATCTTCCCGGACATCAATTATTCATAAAGCCATATCTATAATCCATGTTCAGGTGGGACTGAGTATGATAGAATGTGTTACCATTTAATGCTGACTTAGAATTCAACTGCTGGGAGGGAAAAAAATCAGGGTGAGAGATTAAAAGTATTAACTAAATATGGAAAACAGATTGCAGTAAAAAAAAAAATCTCTGAATGTCATGTTACTGTTGTACTTTCCTGTTTGAAACTGATTTTCAGCCAGTTTAAATAAACAGAGAGGAATTGATATGTGGGAGCGATTAAAAGGTTATAATCTAAGCAAAGGGCTCAGATGACGTCATATAACTTTAGTGCAAAACTCAAGTAGTTCATTACTGTGATTTGAAGCACTTGTTTATAAAATTTACTTTCACAAAGAAAAGTTTCTTCAGTTTTTCATCAGCTTGGGTGCTGGCAGCATCTGTCAGCGTCGATATTTCCTTCATTCTCAATTCACAAAAATTAACTGAAAATTGTGGCATCGCCATCAATCTGTGGTTCACTGAGAAACAATTCACAGTTGATTACATCAAACTAATTAAAAAATAGTTTGAGGGGAAAAGTGTGCTATGTGTTTCACAGAAAGAGGCTACTTATAAATATATTCTCATCCAATAGTCTATGTTACTCCAGTATTGCTCTGCCCAGCCCACAACAGTCTGCAGTCACTCTGAGCTGTCACTATTTCTGTATAGATAACAACAGATGATAACACTTTTCAATTGCATGGTCTTTTTAATTAAAAAAGATCTTTAAAAGATTATTTTAAAGTACACATTCTTTACTTCAAATGCAAAATGAATAAATGCAAGAATAAGACAAAGAGGTCCTCAGTGACTTCAGTGAAAATATTAACAGTATGTCTACAAATGTTTCTATGGAAACACTGGCAAAATGTCAAATGGTACTTCTGTGGGTTAAAGAGTTAAACTCATAACTGAGATTTATGATTTGTGCTCTGACAGCACAGTCAATGGAAAGGAAAAGGTAGCCTTATCATTTCAATGAGTGCCTGTTAAATATTTCCCACTCATGCAATTCTTCCATGTCCTTGAGTTAGCTTAAAATCGGAATACAGACTTGCGTTTCACAAAGGTTTTGTCAAAAGCAGGTAAAAGTAGATGAGTATTCCCATAATAAGGTGCCAGAAAAGTAACTCCAGTACACTATTTGGTGCTACTTTTTAAATATGATACACCTTAATTTCCTAATGATACTCGTGGTTCTGGGCCAAATGGCCTAACCTTCATCTTTATTTGGCAACTGTAATAGACTTGAAATAAGAAAGCAGTATTAGAAAAAGGAATTCTTTAGAAAGAAATTAGAGAAGAGAAAATATCTGATTTCTTACTAACAACCCTGCTACATAGGCACATGGACAGATGTAAGGTGGACTCAGGGCCAGACTCATATGGTGATTTCTTCCCCAAAAATGATCACCTTCATGTTTGGCAATCCTTATTGTTCAGCCTCATGTACAAAGAATACCAATTGGGCAAAGTAGTGGAGGGCCTGTTTTCTAAGGATCTGTACCCCAGTTTAAGTTACTGCCTTCAGGATATGAGGGTTCAAGGAAAAAAACAAAAGAAAATTCAAAATATTATATATCATGAAGTGAATTACAAGGCAATAATCCCCACATAAAATCAACGGTATACTTTATATATTAAAAAAGATGTCCCGAAGTGATTTATAATGCAATCTGCAGCTCTTGATTGGATTAGTGCCTTGTAATTTACTGAGAGGTATCCATTATTCTCTCTATAACATGCACAGGAGTGTTAAATCTCTGTGGTACAGATTGTATTACTTTGCAGTAAAAGACTTTCCTTCTGTCAGCTGCCATTATTTTACCCCGGGTCATGTATTGTAATGTTATGATCCCACCTAGCTGTGCGACATGGAAATATGTTGGGGGGGGTTGGGGGGGTAGGGGGGGCAGGGGGGAAGAGGGTGGCAATTCTTCTACCCCTCCCTCCACGTGTGAAGTCAGAAACTGTGCTGTCCAAGTCTGCTGTAATGAACACACCTAAATCTGCATGCATATCGATTCAGTCATTTGCATTTAGTGGGTGTATGCCAGCAGCATGTATCATTTGGGTTTGGGCTCGTAGCCAAAAGGAGGGACTTTAAAGATGCAATGTTTCTTTTAAAACTGTGCTGAAGACATGCCTGGCAGCAATGTAGGAAGAAGCAGAGCACCCAACAAACCCCCACTCCACTCCCCGATCTAATGTAGCTACCACATCAAATGCCTCAACTAGAGCAGCAGTTCAGGATGATGTAATACTTTGACAAGAGGTTGATGGGCCATGGTTGTGGAGGGCTGATGTTGGCAGAAGATGGCTGACTGCATCAATGCCACCCGCTAAACAAAGGATGAGGCTGCAATTCCAGCTTTTGCATCCCTCACTAATACACTTGCTGCTGCTACGCAAGCCTTGAATGGCAATATCATCTCCTCCTTAGATAGCTTTATTGATCAAATGGAGAAGGTCACTAAGAGGTCTTTGATAAGGTTCTATGTGCCATGAGATCTTCTTGCCCACAGATTAGTCATAGAGACCAGGAATAGGGTCAGGCATGGGCTGGTGATGGCTGATTACAACAATCACAACCACAGTAGTGTGCCATCTCACTCAATAACATCTAAAAAGTGCTACAAAGTGAGCAGAGTCAAGCTGCCTCTACCCCTGGCTCTGCCCCTGCAGGGCTCAGTTACACACTGCTGCAATGCTGTTGTTGCAGGGCAAGATTCATGGTTGCTATTTGTTCAGTGGGTGGTGACAAAGCAGATTTACTGACAGCCTGAGAAAGGACAAGATGTAATGCTCCTAGTTGTTCTGCTATTGCCACCCCCTTCAGTGGCGATCAGGAAAAGAACCAGAGCAGACACAGGAAAGTGAGTTGTTATGATCTAGAATGCACTGTCTGCAATGGTAGTGGGGACAGATTCAATAGTAACATTCAAAAGGGAATTGAATAACTATTTGAAGGGAAAAAAGTTGTTGAGCTATGAGGAGGAGGAGAGTTGGGCTATTTGGGTTGCCCTTTTAAAAAGCCAGCACAGCCACGCAAGGTAAGATGACCTCCCTCCGTGCTTTACAATTTTGATTCTAGTTCATTCATGTTTGGTTTTTTTTTAATTTGTCATGCAAGGAACCAGAGAAATGTTTTCATCTCTGATACACCTGAAAATCTATTTATGGGAACATCCACAAATTGGCTGCCACACTTGCCTACATACCAACCATGCCACATCAAAAGTAATTAATTGGTTCTGAAACGACTTGAGAATGTGATAGAGTATTATATGTATGCACATGCATTCCTCTTTAAATGGTATAAATAATGGAAAATTCCATTAAAACAGTAGCAATGACAATGCCTGTAGTGAACGTGTAAAGTCTATGGTGGTTGAAATCCTAATCAATTCTGTCATAGAGAGGAAGAATTATATTTTTGGAACAGCAACTAGCATAGACTGTCAGAAGAGTGCATGGTAAGATGTCAGAGAGCAGAAAAAAACAACTTTGAGAAGACCCGAAAAACTTTTAGGAACTCAATTTAGTGCCAGCTGTGGCTCTGTTGGTAGCACTCTTGTCTCTGAATCAGAAGGTTTTGGGTCAAGTCCCACTTCAGGACTTAAGCACAACAATCTAAGCTAACACCCCAGTGCCATACTGAGGGAGAGTTGGACTGTCAGAAATGCCATTTTCAGATGAGGCATAAAACTAAGGCCCCATCTACTCTCTCAGGTGGATGTAAAAGATCCCATGACACTAATTCAAAGAAGAGCAATTGAAGTGTCCTGGCCAATATCTATCCCTCAATCAATATCACAAAAATAGATTATCTGGCCATTATTACATTGCTGTTTGTGGGAGCTTGCTGTGTGAAAATTAGCTGCTGCATTTCTACATTACAACAGTGACTGGACTTTCCTTGCCTGAAAAGTGTTTTGGGATGTCTGGTGGTTGTAAAAGATGCCATATAAATGGAAGTCTTTCTTTTTCTTTTCTTTCTCAGGAAGACTACCAAAGGTGTAAGGGTTTATTTGGAAATGATGAGCATGCATGGAGAGAAACTTTAATTTCAGTCTGTGGGGTGCTTATTGTTTGTTGCCGAGGATGCAGGTTTAAATAAGCCAGCTTTTGAAGAGAGGACACCAATACACAGGCTTGACAATGACAAGTCACGTGGTTTCAGAATGCACGAAGATGTTCCAGCCAGATGGCAGTGCAGGCAATTTATAATCCATAAGTCTGTCCCATGGGAATTAGCAACGTGTATTTGTGCATTTCACCTTTTCCTAATAAATTCTGTGATGGAGGGAAGGACTTACATTATAGGAGCAACAATGATCATAGCCTGACAACAGAATACAAGGAACAAATGGTGGCAGCTGTTGCATCGAGAGTGGTACTGTAATTGCCCAGATCAAAAATATTCTGCCCATATTTCTAACTCTTGCCATTCCAACACTGCAATAACTCCGACCTTTCTGATAGTCACAAAGCTTCCCGACTTATTTATTCAAATTTATTTCCCCTTGCATTAAATATTTGAAAGTTAAGAAAATATTCTGAGGTGTTCCCAGTGCTCACCCTGAGATAATTTATTGTACACTTAGAATGCTCTTTCTAATCAATCGCATCATACAATTTATCCCCGCTTTGTTACATTCTCAGAGATGCCTTTTCTTCCAACAGATCTCGTGTGTGATGTTTTCCCCAAAGTGTGGCATCTCTGAGGATGATTGTCAAGGACAATTAGTCAAATACTTTTGTAACTGGACCATTTTCAGGCCATTTTCATTTGGAACTTGATTTGATACTTCCTGAACCCATTTCACTTTGGACAGTTAACCAGGTCCTCAACAGTAAACCGGGGACTATTCAACCAAGACTGGATTTGAACTCAAGTCACAAAGGTGAAATTGAAGATCAATGTCTAATCCCAGTGTCAATGAAGTTTGCTAGCCCACTGTACAATTGACACTATAAAGTGCCCCATCAGTTTATAAACAGATGATAAAAATGTGAATCTTTAACAATTGAATGCAGGAGATACTATCTAAAATGCAAAGCATACAGAGAGCTGTAATGAGTGGAATGCTTTAGACTGGAGTTTTATGTGGGTGTTTATTGTGAGAAAGTCATAAACAATGCATGTTGAGAAAGTCATAAACAATGCATGTTGAGAAAGTCATAAACAATGCATGTCATGGCACAGGTTAGAGACTGTAATATATCACAAACCATTATAATGAGAAGCTAATAAATTTGCTTTTTTTCCTGGGTCACACACGGTAATAAATAAAATAGTCAGGCAGCAATGCACCTGCTACAGTCATGACTAATACAACCTTTCCATAAAAGTTTGTGTTTTAGTGTTGACAACTACTAGGTGTTTCTTATACTTTGTTCATTCATGTGTGCTGAGGAGTAGTTAATATATTTTTTGCATTGGTCATAACTTCTCACATAGAACCAAAGAAAAGCTACATCACAGAAAGAGGCCATTCAGTCCATCGTGTCTGCAACAGCTGAAAAAACTAGCTGCCCATTCTAATCCCATCTTCCAGCACCCGGTCCATAACCTTGCAGGTTACAGCACTTCAGGTGCAGATCCAGGTACCTTTTAAATGAGTTGAGGATTTCTGCTCAATCATCAATCCAGGCAGTGGATTCCGGATTCCCACCACTCTCTGGGTGGAAACGTTTTTCCTAATATCCACTCTAATCACTTCTACCAATCACTTTAAATCTGTGCTCCCTGGTAATTGACCTCTCTGCTAGGGGAAACAAGTCATTCTGTCTATTCTATCTAGGCCCTCATAATTTTCTGCACCTTAGTCAAGTCACTCCTCAGCCTCCTCTATTCTAAGGAAAAAAAACCCCAGCCTACCAAATCATTCCTCATGGCTGCAATTTTCCAGCCTTGGCAACATTCTTGTAAATCTCTCTTGTACTCCCGCCAGAGCAATTATGTCCTTCCTGTCATGTGGTGACCAGAGCTGTACACAAAACTCTAGCTGCAGCCTAACCAACGTTTTACACAGTTCCAACATTACATCTCTGCTTTTGTATTCTATACCTCATCCAATAAAGGAAAGCATTCCATATGCTTTCTTTACCACCTTATCTACCTATCCTTCCACTTTCAGGGACCTGTGGACATGCACTCCAAAGTCTCTCACTTCCTCTACCCCTCTCAATATCCTCCCATTTACCAAATATTTCCTTGCTTTGTTTGTCCTCCCAAAATGCATTACCTCGCACTTCTCTGGGTTGAATTCCACTTGGCACTTTCCGTCCACTCAACCAAACCATTGATATCATTCTGGAGTACACAGCTATCTTTTTCACTATCAACTACACGGTCGATTTTTCTGTCATCTGCAAATTTCCCAATCATGCCTCCTACATTGAAGTCCAAATCATTAATATATGTGGAAAACAGCAAGGGCCCCAACACTGAGCCCTGTGGAATGCCACCGGAAACCGGTTTCCATTTGCAAAAACATATGTTGATCATTACGCTCTATCTCCTGTCACTGAGCTAATTTTGGATCCAATTCACCACATTCCCCTGTATCCCATAGGCTTTTCCTTTTCTGACCAGTCTGCCACATGGGGTCTTGTCAAATACCTTACTAAAGTCCATGTAGACCACATCCAATGCAGTACCCTCATCAATTCTCCTTGTTACTTCCTCAAAAAATTTAATTAAGTTAGTAAGACACAACTTTCCCTTAACAAAACCATGCTGCCTAACCCTGATTAATTCGTGCCTTTCTGTGACAGTTTATCCTGGCTCTCAGAATTATTTCCAATAATTTAACCACCACCGATGTCAGACTGACCGGCCTATAATTATTTGGCCTAACCCTCACACCATTTTAAGCAGATCTCCAGTCCTCTGGGCCTTACCTGTATCTAGTGAGGATTGAAAAATGATCCTCAGGGCATCTACTATTTCCTCCTTGGCTTTCTTTAACAGCCCAGGATACAATCCATCTGGTCCTGGTGATTTATGCACCTTCAAGGATATCAGTCCCTCCAGTACTTCCTCTCTCATTACGCTTATTGTATCTAATATTTCACACTCCTCCTCATTAACTAGAATGTCTGCATCATCCCTCTCCCTTTTGAAGACAGAGATAAAGTACTCATTATGAACCCTGCATCAACACATAATTTACTTTCTACATCCCTGATAGGCCCTATATTTTCTTTAATTATCCTCTTGCACTTAGTGTGCTGTAACGTACTTTGGATTTTCCTTGATTTTACCTGCCAATATTTTTTCATATCCTCTCTTTGCTTTGCTGATTTCCTTTTTTACTTCCCCCTGTATTTTCTATACTCTTCTAGGCTTTCTAATGTATTCATTTTTTTGTGACTGTCATAAGCTTTCTTTTTCTGCTTTATCTTACCCTGTATGCATCTAGGTAACCAGGGGGCTTTCGCCTTGGCAGTACCGCCCTTTCTCTTTGTGGGTTCATGCATACACTGTGCCCGTAGAACCTTGCTTTTGAATGTCTCCCACTGATCTGTCACTGATTTCCCTTCAAGTAGCTGTAACTAGTCCACTTTCACCAGGTGACCTCTCAGCTTTGTGAAATTTGTCTTTTCCCAATTTAGAACTTTTACTCCTGTTCTATCTTTATCCTTTATGCTAAATCTTGTATTATGTATGTAAATGTATTAATGTTATCTTGTAAATGTATTATGGACACTATCCCCAAAATGGTCACCCATTGCAATTTCATCCACCTGCCCAGCTTCATTTCCTACGACTAAATCTAGAATTGTATTCCCTCTCGTTGGGCTTGTTACGTACTGGCTAAAAAGGTTCTTTTGAATGCAGTTAAAGAATGTTGTGCCCTCTCTGCCTGCCACACTGTTCATATCCCAGTTGATATTAGGGCAGTTGAAGTCCCCAACTATTATTGTCCTTTTTTTTTGCACTCAATAAACTTACCGAAGTTTACCTACATATTTGCTCTTCTAACTCCCTCTCACTGTTTGGTGGTCCATAGTATAGTCCTAGTGTGGCTGCCCCTTTTTATTTATGATCTCAGCTTGTATGGCCTCACTTGATGATTCATTTAGTATATCATCCCTCTGCACAGGTGCAGCTGATTCCTTAACCAATAATGTCACCCTCCCCCATCTTTTTTGGCCCCCTCCCTATCCTGCCTGAAAACCCTATATCCAAGGATGTTGAGCTGCCATTTTTGCCCCTCTTTAAGCTGACTTTCTGTTATAGCAATAATGTCATGCTGCCAGGTGTCTATCTGTGCCCTCAGCTCATCAGCTTTGTTTGCTATACTCCTTATATTTAAATATATACGTTTTAATACTGCCGAATTCCCGTGTTGTACACTTTTAACCTTTGCTCCTTCTGTCTTTCAGAGTCAGTCACTAATTTTCTGTCTCCCACTCCCTTTTCTGGGTTTGTCCTATCTGAATCTGCCCCCAGGTTCCCGTCCCTCTGCCAATCTAGTTTAAACCCCACCCAGCAATGTTAGCAAATCTCCCTGCAAGGACATTCATCCCAGTCCCATTCAGGTGTAGACTGTCCAGCTTGTACAGATCCCACCTTTCCCAGAATCAGTCCCAATGCCCCAGAGATCTGAAGCGCTCCCTCCTGCACCATCTCTCCAGCCACATCAAGCGTATTAGACATTTAGGAAGGGTAGGGAAAAAGGAAAAGTAGGTGGGGTAATGCTGACATTAAAGGATGAGATCAGTACATTAGTGAGAGAGGGTCTTAGATCAGAAGATCATGATGTGGATTCAGATTGGGTGGAGTTAAGAAACAGCAAGGGGAAGCAGACATTGGTGGAAGTTTTCTTTACCAAACAGTAGTGATAACGTAGGGCATGGTCTAAATCAGGGAATTAGGTGTCCATAAAACAATGGTAGTATAGTGTTCATGGGGGACTTCAATCTACATATAGAGTTGGTAAACATAATTAAGACTAATGTTGTCGGGGACAAATTCCTGGAATGTATACAAGATGGTTTTCTAGAACGGTATGTTGAGGAACCAAACAGAGAATGGGTTATTTTAGATCAAGTAATGTGCGATGAGAAAGAGATAATTAATAATCTTGTTGTAAAAGATACTCTAGGGAACAGTGACCATTAACATACCACTATGGGCAGAGAGAGGAGAATTTATAATGGGGAATAAGGAAATATTCTGTGTTTCTCTTTATGGAGGAAGATACAAAAAAACTCCCACGAATATTAGAGAACCAAGGGACTCATGAGAATGAGGAACTGAAAGAAATTAATATTAACAAAACAGTAGTGTGAAATTAATGGGACTGAAAGTTGATAAATTTCCTGGATCTGGTGATCTAAATCCCAGAATGTTGAAAGAGGTGGCTGGAGAGATAGTGGACACATTGGTGCATCTTCCAAAATTCTAGAGATCCTGGAATGGTTCCTGCAGATTGGAAGACAGTGAATGTAACCCTATTATTTAAGAAAGTAGGCAGAGAGAAAAATGGGAACTAGGGACCTAGCCTGGCATCAGTAGTAGGGAAAATGCTAGAATCTATTATAAAGAATGTGATAACTGGACACTTAGAAAATAAGGGTTGGATGGTATAAAGTCAACATGGATTTATGAAAGGGAAATCATGTTTGACAAACCTGTTATGGTTTAAGGATGTAACTAGCAGAATAGATAAAGGGGAACCTGTGAATGTGGTGTATTTGGATTTTCAGAAGGCCCCACACAGGAGCTTATTAAATAAAATTAGAGCACATGTGAGTGGGGTGATATAATGGCATGGATTGAGAATTGTTTAATGGACAGAAAACAGAGAGTAGGAATAAACCGGTCATTCTCAGATTGGCAGGCTGTGACTAGTGGGATAACACAAGGATCAATACTTGGGCCCAGCTATTAACAATCTATATCAATAGAGAGGTTGGATAGACTTGGGTTGTTTTCGTTGGAGCAGAGAAGACTGATGGGCAACCTGATCGAGGTGTACAAGAATACGAGGGGCATGGACAGGGTGGATAGGGAGCAGCTGTTCCCCTTAGTTGAAGGGTCAATTACAAGGGGACATAAGTTCAAGGTGAGGGGCAGGAGGTTTAGGGGGGATGTGAGGAAAAACTTTTTTACCCAGAGGGTGGTGATGGTCTGGAATGCACTGCCTGGGAGGGTGGTGGAGGCGGATTGCCTCACATCCTTTAAAAAGTACCTGGATGAGCACTTGGCACGTCATAATATTCAAGGCTATGGGTCAAGTGCTCGTAAATAGGATTAGGTAGGTAGGTCAGGTGTTTCTCACGTGTCGGTGCAGACTCGATGGGCCGAAGGGCCTCTTCTGCACTGTGTGATTCTGTGATTCTGTGGGACCAATTTTCCCAAGATTGAGGATGACCCCGCACTAGGTGAGAATGTGAATTGTGAGGAGGATGAGGGGTATCTAGACAGGCTAAGTGACTGTGCAAGAACATGGTAAATGGAATATAATGTGCAAAAATATGAAGTTATCCACTTTGGTAGGAAAAACAGAAATGCAGAGCATTTTTAAAATGGTAAGAGGTTGGGAAGTGTTGATGTCCAAAGGGACCTGGATGTTCTTGTCCATAAATCACTGAAAGCTAACATACAGGTACAGCAAGCAATTAGGAAGGCAAATGAGATGTTGGCCTTTATTGCAAGAGGATTTGAGTAGAGAAATAAAGATGTCTTGCTGCAATTTTATACAGCCTTGGTGAGACCGCATATAGAGTATTGTGTACGGTTTTGGTCTGTTTACCTAAGGAAGGATATACTTGTCATAAAGGAAGTACAATGATTAACTGACTGATCCCTGGGATGGCAGGATTGTCACATGAGGAGAAGTTGAGGAGACTGGGCCTATATTCTGTAAGATTTTGAAGAATGAGAGGTGATCTCATTGAAGCATACAACATTTTTACTGGGCTCAACAGGGTAGTGCAGGTAGAACGTTCCCTTTGGCTGAGGGGTCTAGAACTAGGGGACACAGTCTCAGAATAAGGGTTAGACCATTTAGAGCTGAGATTAGGTGGAATTTTAGTGGATAGTGTTGGAAAATAGTGTTGAGGTAAAAGATCAGCCATGATTTAGTTGAATGGCAAAGCAGGCTTGAGGGGCCAAATGGCCTACTCCTGCTCCTATTTCCTATGTTTCTTCGTGTTTGTCACACATTTGAGATTATTGAAAATGCAAATACATGTTTGGGTACAATTTCATCAATTCACCATTTACCAAAATTGTACTTTTGAGCTTAAGACATAAGAAATAGAATTAGGAGTAAGCCATTCTTTTCTAACATGAGCTAGGTCTCTGGCCAGAATTTTAGGCTCGGCGAGTTGGGGCGGGGCCCGCTCACCGAGGCGTAGAATGATGCAAGGTGACATCAGGCATCCCGACGTCACCGCGTGCCGAGTTGATTGCACGCCCGCCGAACTGTCAAAGGCCTATTTAGGCCTGTTAAAAACTAATTGAACTAATAAACTGAGCTGCCCATCCATCCTTAAGGTTGGTGGGCAGGCGGAGAGCCCAGGCGGCCTTCACATTTTTCATGGAACCTCATCCACGGGCGGGATGAGGTTTCATGAAGTGTTTAAAACTTGAATAATTGTTTTTAAAAATTCATTGACATGTCCCAGCTTATGTGACACTGTCACTTGAGGGGGCATGTTTTAAATTTTTTAAATTTCTTTATTTACGTGTTTAAAACTTAAACTAATCTCCCTGAGGCACCTCTTTCGCACGCATGCGCATGCCCCGACCCAGAGAACTGCCATTCCCCCCACCGCAACACCCCTCCCCACTCCCCCACCCCCCCACCCCCCGCTCAGGGAGAGCTCAGCGCTTCAGGGTGTGCGTTATGCTGGGTGGGACTAAATTGGCCTGCTCACGTAAAATGGCGGCATGGACCCAATCACCACCCCTCACCCCCCCTCGATTATAATCTAGAGTCCTGTTAGGATCAATGGCATGATGAGGGAAGAGATTTTGGTTTGATCATGAAAGTGTGAGATGCAGAAAGCACTGGTGGCAGCATAAACAATCTACAACTTCTGCCTTTATGAAACTTGGATGCGTGTGATCCTTCTATTAAAAAGGAATCGCTATTAATAGAGCTTGTTAATGTGCCTGAGTTACATCTTAAACTGATTCAATTATACAATCAACCTTTCTCTCTTCCTAATTCAACAATTCAAGTGGAATTTCTAAGCTTGGCATTTTCAACTATTTTTGTAATATGTTTTCATTCTATTGGAGACATAATTTATGGGCAGAATTTTCTGGTCGGCGTGCGGGGGTGGGCCCAACACGCCAGCGCGTAAAATGACACGCAATGATGTTGGGCATGCGTCCCGATGTCGTCGCGCACCATCGCGATATTTCGTTTGGCGGCTGCACGCCAGAGTCGGCTGCGCGCCCGCCGAAATGTAAACGGCCTATTAAAGCCATTAAGAAATTACTTAAAGCACTTATGAACGTTGCCCGTCCAACCTTAAGGTTGGCAGGCAGGCGAAAAGGCCAAGCGGCCTTCGCGTTTTTAGGAAACCTCATCTACGAGCGGGATGAGGTTTCCTAAAGCTTTTATTAACTTAATAAATACATTTTTATGAATTTAAAAACATGTCCCAACTCATGTGACACAGTCGCATGAGCGAACCTTTAAATAAATTTTTACATCATTTATTCAATTGCTTTATTATCCATTCAATCTCCATGAGGCAGCTCCGTGCCTCAGGAAGATTGCTGCGCTCTTTTGCGTGCGTGCGTGAAAAAGCGCTGGCCCTGACTCTCCCTCCTCCCCCCACCTGCACAGGTAGTGCTTAGCGGCCGCGTATTACCCTGGGCTGGCCTTAACTGGCGTAAAATGGCAGAGTGGTGCTGATCGCAGGCAGCAATCAGCTCCACGCCCGCCCCCGCCCGCTCCCGCCTAACCCGCCTGCCACAGGAAAAATCCTGGCCTATGCGTACTTCTAAACAAAAACAATATTTCTCTAAAATCATGGTTATTCAGCAATTTCACTGTTATGGAAAAACTCTGCCTGCATTAGGATGAAGCCCAAATTTCTCTCAATCAGTAACAATAGCAGTGGAGACACAAAGTAAGTTACTTCGGAAACAGAGGACTTTGTTTTAGTAGTTGGAACTCTATTCTGAAGCATTCCAACCTATTTCAAACACTGCTCCAACTCACAAATCATAAATTACATCTCTGTGGAACTCAGAAGAAAGTCTAAGCAGTGTATGAAGTAGCGATAATCATAAAGAAATGTACATTTATGTCAGATCTGCCACTGTCCTGCTCAGCATTAATCCCTCACCAAACGCCACAAAACACATTACCTGTCATTAATCTCATTTTTGTTTATGAAACTTAGATGTAGGCAAATTCTCTATCACGATTGCCTGCATAACAACAATGACTAATTTCAAAAATAATTCATTGACTATAATGTACTTTGGCACACCCTGAGGATGGTGAAAGACATTAAATAAATGCAAGTACTTTCTTTCAGTTGGTAATAAACAGCTAATCTGTAGACATCAAAATCCCAGAAATAGTGGTCATGATTTTCCCCTCGGTGATTTGGGGGCGAGACCCGGTCGCCGAGAGGAAAATGTCATGGGATGATGTTGGGAGGAATCCCCGACGTCATCCCGGTCCATTTAAATTTTTAGGAAGGCGGGCAGACAGCGAAATCAGCTATCCGCCCGCCAACCTGTCAATGGCCAATTGAGGCCATTGACAGGCTAACTAAAGTAATTAAAGACCTGCCCGTCCAAGCTTAAGGCTGGCGGGCAGGCCAGGAGCCGCAGCGGGCTCCAGATTATTCATGAAACTTCATCCACTGGCAGGATGAAGTTTCATGTCCGTTATGTAAAAAATTAATAAAGCTTGTGTGTTCTTTATTAACATGTCCCATCTCGTGTGACATTGTCACACGAGGGGGACATGTTAATAATTTTTTAATGTTTCTATTTTTAAACTTTTTTCCATTGTCAGTAATCTCCCTGATACTGGACTTTGCCTCAGGGAGAAGTGCGCTCTTTCGTGCGCATGCGCGAAAGAGCGCACTTTGACAGATGGGGAATCCCCCTCCCCCCCGGAACAGGAAGCTGGGGATGCCACTGGACCGCACGCCATCCGAGGGCAAAATTCTGCCCAGTATGTGGCCAATTCTTCTGATTTTGATGGTATTATTTGAGGGATAAACATTGGCGAGGATGTGGGACAAACTTCCAAACCTCCTCAAACAGTGCAACAGGATCTTTGACATCCCACCTCAACAGTTTTAAAGTCTCATCTGAAGGGTGGCATCTCCAAGGCTGTTGTACTTCCTGAGTAACATTAGATACCCAATTCTTGGAATGGGGCTTAAACCCATGGCCTTCTGACTCAGAGGTGAGAAAGCTACGACTAAGCTAAGCTTACATTAATTTTTACATAATTTACATGCAAAAATAAGATTAACAGAGACATTATAATTCAGAAATGATAAATGCTCATTACACAGATTGTTATCATGGTTCTGTTGTGTGTCATATACTCGAAATCAGTCAGTTTTCACTGTCAAATAATGTACATGCTTATTTAAATTTGCCACAAGCTTAAATTAATTTTACATGAGAGTGCAGGGAGTTTAAAATTGTGCTACATATTCCTTGTGCACACAAATCCTGATTTACAGTAGTGGTAAGGATGAGTACTGTATTTACTGCAAAGATCAGGGAGTTCAGATTAGTTCAAACAACTTGCATTTCTCCCACACAAAGCCTGATTCTGGTGATTTTAATTTTTCAAATGCTGTTTCCAATGTACTTTTTCAACAAAAACCCAGTGTTCGCCACCAAGGAAGACAGCGCAGATCTGCAAAATCTATCATATGTGTGTTATATGTATGTCATATTTATACATGCACATTCCCATGTGATCTGCTGTACATTATATGTCTCAGGTTTTTTTTTTAAAGACTAATTTAATTTGGTATGAGCACCTCAGAATACAGCATACAATGAACTACTATATTAAAGGATCATTTTTGTAGAAAATGTCATCCTTAATTCAGCAGTCATTACTTACATGGCGTCTCTTTTATACAGAACAAAATTTTGGAAATGACCTCATACTTCAAGACCCACCACTTCAAGTACAACAGCTGTGCAGAGTGCTGGGAGCAGCAGATTATGAGACATCATCGCACCCAGTCTTCCATGGACAGGTGCCTACTGAGAGCTTTATTTCAGTTACCATGTCATTCCTGATTTGCTTGAATCAAAAAGTGGCTAAACATACTGTGCATTGCAGTAAATGCATCAATTTAGTTATTAATCTATATTATATAAATGATAGGATTACCTATTTTGTCAAGTATTACACTCGACTATCTATATCACATTCTCCTTGTGTTACATCATTGTTACTAAAATTTCAGTGTCACACTTTGGAAAAAAAAACAACCATTTAGAATTCGCAGAGAAGCTACACACAAAAACAGAAAATGCTGCTGTCAGAATGGCAATTAAACTCCAAGTTCCTTTGTGGCTTCAAAGGAACACAACTTCACCTTCGCAGCAGAACACATTTCTGCTGATAACACCATGTTTGCTCCAAAAGCACAGCAAGCAATGCCGCAGAAGAGCCAGTTACATTAAATTATATTAAATTAGTACAGAGGTAACACTTTGTAGAGATGCAAAGCAATCTCACCATGTATATTGTGGGACTAAATTCCACTGGGGTTCCACTGGTCTCTATCCATACATCCAATGGATGGCCAGTGGAATCTCGAGGGAAATGACAGAAACAATCAGTGAAACTGTTTCCCCAGGAGTTTTCTGATCTCCTATCAGAGTTACAGCAGGATACTGATGGGATCCCCAGGGAATTTCAATCCTAATGCTTTAGAGTTGAAAACTGATAAATTTATTCCACAGTTCCATAATTATAAACAATCAAGATCTCAATGACCTAAGGCTGTGTTTACCTAACAGTTTTATTTTATGACTTTAAAGGATACAGCTTTACCTTAGCAACATAATAATGTATTCTGGCTTTCTTGATGCAATGTTCCTGCTCTTACAAAACGACGCATCCTTTAATATACAGCATGCAGCAACACAGGAGACCCACAAGTAATATAGTAAAAATTATGCATCTACACTACAGTAGGTTAAGCACAAAGAATGCTTATTTTAAAATAAAGTAGTAAAAGATCATAAACTTTACAATATTTTTCTGAGATGATGTGAAAGCATAAACAATGTATAGTGTACATTAATTACCTGTAATAGGTGTGCCAAGAACAGTAAGACAGCCAAACTGAGACACAGCTGAGGCAAAATGTTTTGGGTAGGGATGATTCTGAACAGATCCTGCAACGTTTGTACATTTCTTTTATATTTATTTCAAGTGTCAAAAGTCAAGAAAATAATATTTAGAGACAATTTTTGAGAAGACTCTACCTTTATTCAAGTTCGAAGAAAGGTTCTGCAAAAAACTCTTGAATTCTAACAATTATTTAAGTAGAAAGTTTTAGTAACACTACATAAGAACATAAGAAATAGGAGCAGGAGTAGGCCGACCCCTCAAGCCTGCCCCACCATTGAATAAAATCATGGCCTACCTGCCCCAGGCCTCAACTCCTCTTTCGTGCCAGCTCCTCATAGCCCTCAACTCCCCGATATTTCAAAAATCTATCTACCTCCTCTTTAAATACTTTCAGTGATCTAGCCTCCACAACTCTTTGGGGTAGAGAATTCCAGACATTCACTATCCTCTGAGAGAAGAAATTCTTTAGCGTCTCAGTTTTAAATGTGTGTCCCATTATTCTGTAACTATGTCCTCTAGTTCGAGATTCCCCCACTAGTGGAAACATCTTCTCAGCATCTACTCTGTGAAGCCCCCCAAGAATCTTGTATGTTTCAATCAGATTGCTTCTTGTTCTTCTAAACTCTAATGAATAAAGGCCCAACCTGTTTAGCTGTTCGTGATAAGTCCCTTTATCCCAGGAATCAGCCTAGTGAATCTCTTTTGAACTGCCTCCAATGCCAGTATACCCTTTCTTAAATATGGGGACTAAAACTGTACACAGTACTCCAGGTGCAATCTCACCAACACCCTGTACAGTTGTAACAAGGCTTCCCAATTTTTAAACTCCAAACCCCTTGCAATACAGATCAAAATTGCATTTGCCTTCTTAATTACTTGCTGCACCTGCATGCTAACTTTTTGTGTTTCATGCATAAGAACACCCAGATCCCTCTGTGCTACACTCTTTTGGAGTCTGTCTCCATTTAAATAATAGTCTGCCTTTTGATTCTTCCTACCAAAGTGCATGACCTCACACTTCCTACATTAAACTCCATCTGCCAAGTTTTCGCCACTCATTCAACCTGTCTATATCCCTTGCAGATTCCTTATGTCCTCATCACAACATGCCCTCCCACCTATTTTTATATCATCAGCAAATTTGGATACCTTATATTCTGTCCCCTCCCCCAAGTCATCAACTTAGATAGTAAATAACTGAGGCCCTAGGACTGATCCTTGTGGCACTCCACTAGTTATGTCTTTCCAACCTGAAAAAGACCCATTCATCCCGACTCTCTCTCTTCTGTGTGTTAACCAATCCTCAGTCCATGCTAATACATTATCCTCAATACCATGAGCTCCTATCTTGTGCAATAACCTTTTGTGTGGCACCTTATTGAATGCCTTCCGGAAATCCAAATATACTACATCCACCGGTTCCCCTTCATCAACTCTGCTTGTTATATCCTCAAAGAACTCTAGCAAATTTGTCAAACATAATTTCCCTTTCACAAAACCATGTTGACTCTGTTTGACTGCATTAAGCTTTTCTAATTGTCCTGCTATTTCTTCCTTAATAATGGACTCTAGCATTTTCCCAACAACGGATGTTAGGTTGACTGGCCTATACTTTCCTGCTTTTTCTCTCCCTCCCTTCTTGAACAGGGATGTCACATCAGCAGTTTTCCAATCCACTGGAATCCTCCCGGAATCCAGTGAGTTCTGGAATATTTCCACCAATGCCTCCACTAAATACTGTTGCACTGATAGTTGCGAAAGGAAAAAAAGTACAAATCTTTTCTCAAATTTGATATATTTTTGCATTTTATTGGATTCGTGTCACAGTAAGTGTAAAGACTTACTCCCATATTACTTGCAAAAATTTATTTATGTAGCTGTGTGGTAGTAGGGTAACAAATTCATTTATCTATCCAAATGTTATGGTTAAAGAAAATGCGACTCATTTCCCAAAACCAGTCAAAAATCACTTACTTCATTGTTTCTGTAGAATTTGCTTGCAAACTTCTCTCTGAGCCTTTTCAGTGAAGATGTGCACCACTGCCCTGCCCTCATGCCCAAGCAACACTGAAGCCTTTGGCTGAATGTAAGCAACACCCCGAGGGATCTGCAGGGAGAAATCGAGCTCTGCAGCACCCGATTTTGAGGCACGAAACGGCCTCCTGGTTTCTAGTTATTTCAAAATAATTCAAGTGCACCTCTTTATTAATCATAATCACCATCCTTATGAGACTGTCTCTTTAATGGGTACTGGTGATGAGATTCCCTATAAGTAAACATATGGTTGCAGCTTAAACTGCCTCAGGGTAGTTTCTCAACAGGAGCTGTGATTAGTACTGCTGAACCACTGCAGGAAGTAGTTCTGTCATATAAATGCAGTATTAATTTGGAACATTGTACCACGTTCAATGGTTTGGATGTGATAGAACACAGAGGGCTGCATCTTCCGGTCGAAGAGCAGAGGGCGGGGCCCGCTTGCCAACGCGTAAGATGACACAGGGTGGCATCGGGCATGCGCCCCAACATCACCCCATGTCATTTAGATTTTCAGTACAGCGGGCGCGCAGCTGAGTCAGCTGCACGCCCGCCGAACTGTCAAAGACCTATTAAGGCCATTTAAAAAGTAATTAAAATGATTAATGGACCTGCCTGTCTAACCTTATGGTTGGCGGGCAGGTGAAGAGCCCAGGCGGCCTTCAGAAAAAACGCAAAACCTCATCCAGGGGCAGGATGAGGTTTCATGAGGGTATTAACATTTTTACAAAATGTTTAAATAGAAGAAATTGACATGTCCCAGCTCATGTGAGTGTCACATGAGGGAACATGTCAGGAAAATTTTTCCCACCCTTCAAAAAATTTTCATAACTTCCACCGATCTCCTTGAGATGGCACTTTGCCTCAGGGAGATCTGTGCACTCTTCTGCATGCATGCGCGAAACAGCACACTCCTGGCTCAGGGAATCCCCCCCCCCTCGCCCGCACAGGGAGTGCACAGCGCTTCCGAGCAGACGTCATGCTGGGTGGGCCTTAATTGGCCCGCCCACGTAAAATGGTGCTGCGCCCCCAATTGGGGGCGCCGATCGAGAACCTGCTGGCCCACGCCCACTCCAGCACACCTCCCCAACCGCACACCCACCCCCCCCACCCCTCCCCCGGCCCAAAGTGCTGCCTAGAGGTTAGAATCTTCTGTACTTAACCTCTGCTAGAACAACATTTGAGAATAGGGAACACAATTCACCAATTGGCAGGCTTTGCCAAGGGTCTTTCTCAGGGGCATGAATTAACATCCCACATCAGGCTTGTCTGATCAATCAGGAAATATGAAGTGGATGCTTCAAACAACATGTCAAAGGAGCATATCTAATTAAAGGGACCACAAGATAGGTTACAAAGGCTCACTAACACTTGGATTTATGAGACTGCAACCATGTAAATGGAGGTGGGGGTGTGGGGATGGTGGTTGCTTATGGTTGGCCTCCAGTAACAGGTGTCACATGGCTATGACCCTTTATTTTTGAAAATATGATTTTTCAACATTCAACTGATTAGAAATTTTGTAATCTGAACTGAGACAGAACAAACTGCTTCGAATGCAAGTCTACATTTCAAGGTGAAGGTGAAAATCAAACAAATCACCCTCAGGGAAGAAAAGAGACATTTTCTAATCCAGACACTCATTCAACTCGTAACTGTTTAAGGAAGAGGCATTAAAAATGAAAAGTGCTGGATACTGGAACAATGGCTGCTACAGACACACCCAAAACTGCTTGGAAGCACATAATGGGTGAAGTATTTCACGGCAAGGCCAATTGAGAGAGATTGCAAGTGACATAGATGCTGTCAGGAAAGTCTTCAGTGCAGGAAACTGGCTGAAGGCTCTTCGCTCTCCCTCTCTCTTTTTTGGAATAAATGTGTTGCCCAGCTTGAGAAGCCAACTTTACCAGAAGCCTATCAGTGAAGCGAGATCCAATAATATTTGTAACATCTTCGACATCTGACTGCATCCAAAAAACCAGCTATCCCAAATCAACTACAGCGTTTTGAAATCTACACATCAAGGACAATCAAAAGACACTTAACCGTATATTCTTTTACTTTTTAAAAATTGAACTCTAGCTTCCCTCATTTCTGAATCCTGTATGTGCATGTTTGTTTGTGTGTGTGTGTGTGTGTGTGTGGACCCCAATAACTGCATGAGGGCCGAATGCTTGATATTGCATTTTTATTATTTTTCTTGGGTTTAGTGGTCAATAAACTTGCTCTTTCTTTGACTCAAGAAAACATTGTTTGATTGGCTCCTTATTACTCACTGCATAAATAGTTAAATACATTCTGACTTGGAAAAGGCATATCCTCATGAAAAAGAAACTGAAATCTTTGTTGTGACCAACCGAAGAGGTTGAATAGAGGGGAGCCAGTTCACCCCTTCTCACTTGGTTGTAACACAGGCGACTTATGGGCCACCAGCAATGCGTTCCATCTGCTCCTGTGTTCCAGAAGGTTGCAGGTGTCAACAGTGGCCTGTTGCAAAAACCTGAGTCCCCTGAGACACTGGAGCTCAGGCATATCAAGAGAGATGCCTGTAGGCCTTGTGTTGGGAATCTTGCCTCTTTTCAACTGGATCTCAGTGTCCAACCCCTCTGCTCTGTAGAGAGGCATCCAGCTGAGGAGAAGGCAGCTGGAGAAGGTACTGCCACTGGTGCTAATGAGTGGTGTTGCTTCTGCTCTTGCCCCTTATCAGAGGTACAACATGCAGCTGCATAAGCTGTTCTCAAGCCATGGTGAAGACTGTCAGCAGGGGAGTTTAGCTGAAGGTGAGTTAACTGCTAGATAGGTGCAGTGCCTTCCAAGGTGTTGGCAAACACCTGACATGCAGTCAAAGTACTCTGTCAGAGAAATGTTGTTTGAACATCAGCCTTCCAAGCCTTCCCAGCTTGTCAGTTTAACTGAAGAAGCTCTTCCTGCTGTTCACTCATTTTGGTGACCCTAGCAAGTTTCTAACAGGCCAGGAAACAGGATACAGGGAGATTGGGAAATCCAGAAATGAGGGTTAAAATATTTCTTAATTGCTTCTTTAATTACCTTAATTACTCTGTAGGTGAAAGGAACATGTCCAGGCATTTTGCCTTTCTTCAAATAAACAAAAGCACTGGGGACAATAGTTCCATTGTGCATTCTCCACAGCAACACCTCAACAAATTAGAGTCAGCTTGCCAGCCAATCAGAACCCTTTCCTTGTGCAAAATAAATTGTTGCTCCCTTTGAAATTTGGCATTCTTGCATCTGTCCTGATGGGTGCAAGATGAAATGCTTTGACCGCTTGTCCCTTTTTTCAGTACCCAAGTCATAACTATACTTCAAAACTACTTTGGTGTGAAGCATTTTCAGACTTTCTGTGAACATGAAAGGCACATAAAAAGATTTATTGAACTGAGAAAAATTTGAGGGGGTTATTATACCATTAAGCATGGAGATACTCATAGACCTAGAGATGAAAAGAAAGATCTGCTCCATAAGAGTTGAAAATTGAAGCCACTGTGAATTGACCTAACTCGGGGGCTGTAAGCGGGCAGAACCACCCAACATTGGTGGGCAGCAGGACACGGGGCCACATTTTGCTGGCAGCAGCCAATTAGGTAGCTACCACCAAATTTGCAACGCAATTTAGGATGGCACCTGCTCGCAAGAGCTGCTGGCCCAATCAGAGGTCCAGCTGCTCAGGAGCCGCAGCAGTGCCACTGCTAGTGATGGCCATGGCTGGACCTACACCTGGACAATGAGCACACATCAAGGGTCATGGGGTAAATTGGGTCTGGGGGCACCAGGGCCTGTCAAGCAGGTCTCAGGTAGGGATGGGTTGCCAGCAGTGGCCCCTCCATCGGCCATAGAGTGCCTAAAAAGGAGGCCCACCTCCAACCCTGTCCGAGCCTGCTAGGAGGCTGTCAAGGTTTACCTGGTGATCTCCCCATGTAACAGTGGACCTCCGCCCCCTAACTGGCAGCGTTGATGAGAACAGCCACTTAAGTGGCTCAATAGGGCACCCGACAGGTAGCTTGTCTGCCATATTTCCCACCACTAGCAAAATGGCCTGGCGCCATTTTGTCAATCTTCCCACATCCTAACCTGTCGGCAATAGGTCGGAAAATTCCTGCCCTTGAAACAGGATTTATTATTATTAAGGCAGGACAAATTTGATCAACCCAAGCGAAATAGTTGAAATTAACCCTGCACTCACACAACATTCACAAGAGTATCAGATGTAATTAGTATGGCATTGAGATGGAGGATCAGCCATGATCACACCGGACGGCAGAGCAGACTTAACGGGCCGAATGACCTACTCCTGCTCCTATTTTCTATGTTTCTATTTCTGTTGTTTTGAGGTTGCATTTTCTTTGTCTTTTCTGAAGGTGCTGGCCCATGTTGAGACAAAGTTCTATGGGGGGGTGACAGGTATTCACCCATTCTGTGATGGCCAGAAGTAAACAAAGGCAAGAAATAAAATTTATCTTTTAACAGAGAGAGGCAAAATTAATCAAGGGTTAAGAATGAACTGAGTGAATGATAAAATAATCATATCTCCTGGGTGTTTTCTCAAGGACCGAACAATGTATTAATTTTAATTTTAACTTTAATTAAAAGTTCTCTGTTGAGTTCCATTGCTCTGTTATGTTTTGAAATATGTCTTAGCGATTTCAGAAATTGCCTGAAACTGGTAATGAATACACTAAAATAATTCTCATACAATTTGTGCAATGCATGAATGTACATGTATTATAAACACATTAACTGGTAAATAATAATTTTGTGGGCTATTAATATAAAAACTCATAAGCAATTTCTCTTGGCTAAGTCACAGTCATAAAAAGATCTCGGTATTCCAAAACATTACTTTCCAATTACACTTGAACACAGCCTTTTCCTGAAATTCCTCACTTAGGAACGCCTAATCTTCCAAACTTGGTATAGGATATGAATCCGCTGTTGTCAACGCATTCACCTTTTGATAGTCCACACACAGTCTCTGTGTTCCATCTGGTTTCGGTACCAGTACAATAGGCAAACTCCAGTTACTACAACTAGACTCAATTATATCATTTTGAAGCATGAAGTCAATTTCTTTCTGTACTTGTGATAACTTTTCTGTATTTAATCTATAAGGATTACTGAAGATGAAACTTCTACTGACACATCATGTATAGCTAAATCTGTCCTCCAGACTTTTAATTCTGGAATTTTATTGAATTCAAATCCCACCATGGCAGATGGTGAAATTTGAATTCAATAAAAATCTGGAATTAAAAGTCTGATGATGACCATGAAACTATTGTCGATTGTTGTAAAAGCCCACCTGGTTCACTAATGTCCTTTATGGAAGGAAATCTGTTGTCCTTACCTGGTCTGGCCTACATGTGACTCCAGACCCACAGCAATGCGGTTGACTCTTAAATTCCCTCTGAACATGGGGCAATTAGGGATGGGCAATAAATGCTGGCCTGGCCAACGATGCCCACATCCCATGAATGAATAAAAAAAAGCTTTTCATCATCAAATTGACTAGTTAATTGACAAAGTTAATTGAGTAAAAAGGCTGTTTTAAAATAATTTCTCCAGATTGTTCAAGAATGTTTACATTATTATTTTGTGCATTATAATAATGTCAACTCTTAATGACTTGGGGCTGTATTCTGGTGAAATGAGGAGTGGAGTATGCAAAACGAGCGGTTATCTTTCAATGTATGGGCTTTAATCTGGGATGGTATTAACATTGATGCACTCTTATGGTGCACTCGTTTAATGGGTTTCAGTTATCCCTGCCATAAACATTATACATATAACACATACCAAAACACTCAGCTGAGTCAATAACAGCTCAACTAGTTTTGTGACAACAGTGCTTAAACAGGGTACTTCAACAAACAATGTTACGCTAGTGTGGCAATATATTTAAAGGTCAACCTTTAATAAAATGTTAGATTTTATTTCTCATCTTTTCTTTTCCTTGGAGTTTCCCTACATCATGCATCATCTTGACTTTCAGGCAACTTGTGTACAATCCTCTAGCAGGAGTTAGGTGCAAAATAATGGCCTGGTCTCTGTTCATCAAGTCCCCCTACCTTTCAGTGAAGCCTCCAAATAATGTACAATTAGAAATATTGGGCGGAATCTTGTGTCCTCCCCAATGGCAAGTTTAGTGGCAGGGTGTAGCTAATCAGGTGAGAGGTGGCAGGAGGAGATCCTGCCACATTCCCGCCTCCACACCAATTAAGTCTGCATGCTGCCAATTGAGGACCTTAAGTGGAAAGTTTATGGCCACTTAAAGGCCTCATCCTGCCACCGCTGGTATTAACCCCATGCTGACTCCCCCGCCACCCTCTCCCACGACCCCATGAGGGGCTCTTGCTGACTCTCCGGTTGGAGGCCGAGAGCCCCTTTGCCTCCACAAGATTCCAGCCATTGTGTGGTTTCAAGCATCTTCTGAAATTTACTTTATAGATTTTAAATTTAGTCTTTCATTTAACCAAATGTTACTGGATTAGAACAAATTTGCAAAGCTGAATACTCTTTGGGGATTTAAGCGGTTCACCTTAGTTGAATAAAATATCCCTTTGACTGATTAATCAGCAAATGATGACTTGTCTATAACATGTCGCCATTTTTGGGAGATAATAGATTGTCACATATTTTATGTTAAGTTATCCTTGTAGTTAAGGTAACTAACTGGGCACTATTCTCACATATTACTAGCTAAATTTCCCTTTCTACCCTTCCCCTCCTGCTCACCAAAAAAAAACTTGCAACACAGAAACAGCAAGCTATAAGAAGATCCAGAGCTCATCAGTTAGCAGGCATTGGATCCCAGAAACATTTTAAATTTAGTTTACAGCTGTTACATCGTGAATATCTGCAGGACATATAAAGCATCTCTGCTCTGCCACAGCTATCCCTGCTACATTTCTCTTAAGCAAACCCTCCATACTCCAGTCTTAAAATGCATCATTGTTCGTGCACTAAGTGCAGTATCAATTAACAGAGAAACAACATTAACAATGCTCCCCTGCACACGACTTGGTGCCAACTGTTCTCTCGGAAACCATTAAAGGTCAGGCCTTGACGAATGTATGGTGCAGAGGCACCTTGTTTCTCTGGGGAAGGATTTCCCAGGTGCAAGCTAAAGGTTATTAAATTACCTTGCAAGGCTACACTGTCTCTTCTGATGACAATAATTACAGGCTTTCAGAGACACCAGAATGCATCCCTGTTTTCAAATAAGATGATGCCTTGGTACCTAATGACCATTTCTGTGCATGAATCATGCTGCCTGTCTGCAGGGTCTGCACCATCAGGACAGATCAGCAGAATGGCATAGCTTGAAAGGCCTAGATTCATTGCCTGGAAGTCACTGATTCATTTTTTTAAAAATAAAAGACAAAATCTGATGTTTTATAATCCTTAGCCATTTTACTACTTTTTAAAAGTGTAACTTTAAATATTAGTAGGTGCCCTATCTTAAAACTACAAGCAATTTTTATAGATTTTCATTTTCCTTTACATGGTACTTAAGTGTTACAAACATAGACCAAGAAGAATAATTCATACATAACTCATACACAATCACTAAGAATGCTGATTGATGATTATCGGACCTGCCTACATTTAAACCTGAGGAATGTTGGTCTTTCAAAATGGAGTCAACATTTTAACTCCTTTTTTATCACTTATAGATGTACATGATAGGAAGTCAAAGGAGTGAGCAACACAATTAATTCATAAATACCTGAAATTTTATAATGCAGCCTGCCTGATTTCAACACCCAATTGATAAAGAAAGAAAGAGAAAAAGAGAGAGAGAGAGAGGAAGACTTGCATTTACATAACACCTTTCATGTATCAGGACATCCCAAAGTGCTCTACAACCAAAGAAATGCTTTTGAAATATAATTATTGCTGTAATGTATGAATCACAGCAGCCAATTTGCACACGGCAAGCTTTCACAAGCGGCAATGAAATACATTACTTGATCATCTATTTTAGATAATGATCGATAGATAAGCATTGGCCAGGCTATTGGGTGAACTCCCCTGCTCTTCTTCATATAATGCCATGAGATATTTTATGTCACCTGAGAGGGCAGATAGAATCTCATTTTAACGTCTCACCCAAAAGTGGCAAATCCTAAAGTGTAACTGAAGCATCAGCCACTGTTATGTGCTCAAATCTCTAGAGCGGTGCTTTAACCCATAACTTACAGACTCAGAGGTGAGAGTGCTACTGCTCAGCTAGATATAATGAGCATAATCGTTGACCATATTCTGGACAATATATTCTGGAGCCAACCAGGGAACAGACTATTTTAGACATGGTACTGTGTAATGAGACAGGATTCATTAATGACCTCATAGTAAAGAATCCTCTAGGTAAGAGTGATCATAACATGATAGAATTTCACATTCAATTTGAAGGTGAGAGATTTGGGTCTGAAACTAGTGTCTTAAACTTAAATAAAGGCAATGACAAGGATATGAAGACAGAGTTGACTAAAGTGGAATGGGAAAATAGATTAAAAGCGTAAGGCGGTAGATATTTAAGGAGATTTTTCCTAACTCTCAGAGATATAAACCAATGAGAAAGAAAGATTCTATGAGAAGAATGCACCATCCATGGCTAACTAAGGAAGTTAAGGATGGTAAAATTGAAAGAAAAGATGTACAATGCAGCAAAGATTAGTGGTACCCTTGAAGATTGGGAAAATCTTCCAATATGTCCTCGATTCTGGAAAGATCCCAGCAGATTTGGGAACTGAAAATGTAGCACTACTATTCAAGAAAGGAGGGCAACGGAAAGCAGGATCACTTAGTCTAACATTCTAGCATGGGAAAATGCTAGAATGCATTATTCAGGATATAGTTTAGGACATTTAGAAAATCAAGATACAATCAGGCAGAGTCAACATGGGAAAGGGAAATTAAGTTTGACAAATTTATTAGCATTCTTTCAATAAGGTGCCACATAAAAGGTCACACAAGATAAGAGCTCATGGTGTTGGGGGTGATATATTAGAATGGCCAGAGGATTAGCTAACAGGAAACAGAAAATCAGAATAAATGGGTCATTTTCAGGTTGGCAAACTAATGCATTGCTTCAGGGATCAGTGCTGGGCCTCAACTAACTACAATGTATAGGCATGACTTGGAAGGGACCAACTGTCTTGTAGCCAAATTTGCTGATGATACAAAGCTAACTAGGAAAGCAAGTTGTGAGGAGTTTTTAAAGGGATATAGATAGGTTAAGTGAATGGGCAAAAATTTGGCAAATGGAGCATAATGTAGGAAAATTTGAGTTTGTCCATTTTGGCTGGAAGCATAGAGAAGCAGAGTTATATTTGAATGGAGAGACACTACGGAATGCTGCAGTACAGAGGGGTCTAAGTGTCCTTGTACATGAATCACAAAAGGTTAAATGCAGTTACGGCAAGTAATTTGGAAGGCAAACGGAATGGTGTTTATTGCTAAGGGAACGAAATACAAAAGTACAGGGCATTGGTGAGACCACATCTGGAGTACTGTGTACAGTTTTGGTCTCCTTACTTAAGAAGGGATGTACTTGCATTGGAAGCAGTTCAGAGAGGTTTAATATTAATATTCCTGGGATGAAAGGGTTTTCTAATGAGGAAAGGTTGAGCATTGGAGTTCAGAAGAATGAGAGGTGATCTTATTGAAACAAATAAGGCTGTCAGGGGTAGATGCTGAGAGGATGTTTCCTCTTGTGGGGGAACCTAGAATTAGGCAGCACTGTTTAAAAATATGGATCTCCCATTTAAGACAGAGATGAGGAGGAAATTCTTCTCTCAGAGGGTCATTAGTCTTTAGAATTCTCTTCCTCAGAGAGCGTTGGAGGCTGGACCATTGAATATATTCAAGGCTGAGTTAGACAGATTTTTGATCAACAAGAAAGTCAAGGGTTATGGGAAACAGGCAGGAAAGTGGAGATAAATCCAGAATCAGGTCAGCCACGATCTTATTGAATAGCGGAGCAGACTCAATGGGCCAGATGGCCTACTCCTGTTCCTATTTCTTATGATTCTTATTATAAAAATATTTATACAAATATCTGATTATGCCAAATTAGAATATGATTTTAGATTGCATTCTATTTCTTAACACAATATCCAACACTATCAATGTCCAAAAAATGCTTTGCATTATGGTGTACAGTTGCCTGCTGGCATCCAGATTTCAGTTCAGATCTTTGCAGCTAACAGTCATAAGGCAAATGGATTTTTAAACAAGTAACATTTACAATGTAGGGAGAGGAGTAACATCGGGTTAAGGTGCTTGAAAGTTGTATTCTTTATCTTCAGAGCTTTAATACATTTGGGAAGTGAATGTGTAGTGCCAATAGTTGGGCATACTGAGCTGGTAAGGGTAGCACAGGTGAAAACTAAACCCATGCATCATTCAACGTGACCTTATCATTACACAGAATTAATTAAGTTTATTATCTCTGCATTTTGAATGCAAAAAACTGTATTACAATTTAAAATTAAGGAAAAATACAGAACCACAGGTCATTTAATTAGTAGCAACATCTACCAAATGAACTACAAAATTGTAAAGTTGATTTATGTTTCCTGGTAAGTTGTAGAAATATTATTGACAGCCCAAGAGTTTAAGTTTCTTTCTACCTTTTACTTTGTTAACCTTTTGCATCTGTGAAGCACCTTTCTCCACGAAAGGTGCCAATCAAATGCAAGTTGTTGGTGACAATATTATTTAGTGAGCATTTGCGCAGCTGGTACAGGTTTGCTTTCAATGTTTTGTCCCCTCAGCGGAAGAGCAGATCATTCAAAACAGCACAGGAAACACCGGCGGTGGCAGAGCAGGAGACTGGAGCATTTAAAAACAGCACTGGGACCACTGGCAGTGGCAAAGCAGCAAAGCAAGTGAATCAAGAGTGGGAAAAAAAAACAAAATAAAGGAGTGATGCCACAGGATGGCAAGTAAGCGACTGGTTATTTGTTTCTCTCAAAGATAGGGCGTTGGTTTAAACTAAGATCTGGGAAATTAAACATTTCAACTGGGGAAAGGTAAAACAGGAAATTAATTATTAGCACAGAGCAGCTTCACCTGAGTGCAGGTTTCACCAGAGTGCAAGGTAGTTTGGTGAGTGTGGGAATTCGGTGAGGTAGGGTAAGGGGTGCTACATGAAATAGGAAAATTAAATATGAACAAAAAGGGTTAAATTAGGACTGTGGACTAAGTAGCAGTGAAGACCTAAAGCATATAACCAAAATTAAACAAAGTTATCACCTAGATTAAAAACTCTATGCAATTAACAAAATTTCAAAACTTGAAAATCTAATTTAGTTGAATAAAATACAGTAGCAATCACAAAAAGATCAGCCATGATCTTACTGAATGGCGGACCAGGCTCGAGGGGCCAAATGGCCTACTTCTGCTCCTATTTTGTATGTTCGTAGACGGCAGTGCAGGTAATGTGTTTCAGCTGTAGCATGTGGGAGCAAGTGGACTCTAGTATGATCCACATTAGTCACATCTGCAGTAGGTGTCTGCAGCTGGAGGAACCTTGGCTCAGAGTTGATGAGCTGGAGTCTGAACTTCTCACATTGCAATGCATTGGGGAGCGGGAAAGTTATCTGGGCACTTTATTCTAGGAGGCAGCCACAGCCCTTAGGTAAGGTATTTCACATTTGGTCTGTGGTTAGGGACAGGTGGATGTGTCTATGAGCGAGGCAGGAATGGGGATGCAGAAGGTAGCAATGGAGGAGCCTCAGCCCTTGCAATTGCCTAACAGGTTCAATGCTATTGCAGCCTGCATGGAGGAGAGCAGGGGCAGTAGGAAGGATGAGCAAACTGACCACAGCACCATGGTGCAGTGAACTATTCAAGTCAGGGGATGGGGGGAAGGAGTAAAAAGAAATATAGTTGTAGTAAGGGACAGTATAGTAGGGGGATAAATACTGTTCTCTGCAGCCAAGTATATGTGTCCTGAGGGCTGTTTTGCCTGTCCAGTACCAGGGTTAAGGGTTGAGAGCATCTTCTCACGGCTGCAGAGGAAGTTGGGGCAGCATTTTCCCCCCGTTGGGGGGGGTTGTGCGCGAGCGGGTGGGTTTCTGATCGAAGCCCCCAATTGGGGGCGTGCCACCATTTTATGTGGGCGGGCCAATTAAGGCCCGCCCAGTGTGACGTCCGCCTGCAAGTGCTGAGTGCTCCCTGTGCGGGCGGTCGGGGGGGGGGTGGTTTTCCCTCAGCTTGGAGTGCGCTCTTATGATCATGCGTGCTGAAGAGCGCACAGATGTCCCTGAGGCAAAGTGCTGCCTCAGGGAGATCTGTTGAACTTTAAAAAATTTATTAAAGATAAGAAAAAACTTTCCTGACATGTCCCCTCACGTAACACTGTCACATGAGCTGGGACATGTCCATTACTTTTATTTAAAAATTTTCTGAACATTTTAAATCCCTCATGAAACCTCATCCCACCCGTGGATGAGGTTTCATTCTTTCTCGGAAGGCCGCCTGGTCTCTTCGCCTGCCCTCCAACCTTAAGGTTGGATGGGCAGGTCCATTAATCATTTAAATTACTTTTTTAATGGCCTTAATAGGCCGTTGACAGGTCAGCTGAGCGCCCGCCGAACTGAAAATCTAAATGACGCAGGGTGATGTCGGGACGCACGCCCTTTTACGCGTCAGCCAACGGGCCCTGCCCCTGCTCGCCGACTAGAAAATACTGCCCTTGGAATGGGAAAGGAAGGATTTGGCTGTCATTGTCCACATAGTCCTACACCTAAGAAAGAGGTTCTGTTGAGGGAATATGAGCAACTAGGGGCTATATTAAAAAGCAGGACCACAAAGGTAATAATCTTTGGATTACTCTCTGAGCCATGAGCAAATTAATTTGGGTAAATATTACCAGAAGAGTTAAAAGATTTGGTGCAGGTGATATGGGTTTTGATTCATGGGCAATGGCATCAGACCAGGGAAAGAAGGAGCTGTTCTAATGGGACAGGCTTCACTTGAACAGCGCTGGGACCAGTGTCCTGGTAAATCAATGAACTAGGGCTTTAGAGAGTGCATTAAACTAAATGAGATGGGCAGAATTGGGGCAGTGGTGGTTGAGGAGGAGGTTTCAGGTCAGAGAAACTTAGAAAGTTAAAGAGAAAGGATAATACTGTAGTGCAGGATAATAATATGGGTAATGAAAAGCAGAATCTACAGAGAATGGCAGAATGCACAAGCATAAGAGCGTAACAGGAAATTGGGTCAGAATAGGGAAAAATAATAAAAAGGCAAGGTCAAATTTTTTTTATCTGAATGCTCATATCTCCCTAGGAGCAGGTTAGCAGGCAGTCAGGGGGCATAAAATTGGGAGCAATGCCATGGGCACATTTCTCAGTGGCTACCCCACTCTCCTCATCCCCATTGTAATTTTATGCAGGGCTGGGGGGAGGAGGTGGGGGGTTTGGGTGTTGGATGGCCAGCCCAACCATGGGCCAATTGAGGCTCTTAAGTGGCCAATTAATGGCTACTGAAGGCTGTCTTCTCACTGTACCACAATGTTTCTTGCGGTTGGCGGAGGCCAGCACCAAGTGTGAAGCTCGGCAGCTTTCAATCCTTGGGGTGGCGGCAGGCACAAGTGGAAGGTACATCCTTTACTGGCCCCCTGGGTCCATTGGACGTCCCACCATGGTTTTCCCCTCCCCCCCACCCAGCCTATCCACTCTAGCCCCCCACCTCCTCGTACCCTTCGTCAGGGTCTGCCACCCTGACCTCAGCGATACCCACACATTTACTTTGATGCTAGGCTCTATTGAGATCACAGTTGGGGACTAGATGCAGTTCTGGCAGTGGCCTCTGCTCCCTGTGGCACTGCTGGGATCAGTGAGCTGCCAGTAATTTGACTGGTCGGCAGCTCTTGGAGGTGGGGCTACTTCCCAGACAGGAGCGGAAGTCTTGCTTCAAACCATTTAATGATCTGCCGAATGTTAAATGTCTGTGGGGAAAGTCCTTAGTGCATTTATGCCAGGGGGAGGGCAAAGGACCCGGCCAAGCATAAAGTTCCAGCCGTGGTTACAAGGTGACCAAGGCTGGGAACCAAATATTCAGGTGTATTTGACATTTCAGAAGGATAGGCAGAAATGAAAAGGAGGTGGGATATCTCTGTTAATAAAGATGAGGGCTGTGCAGTAGTGAGAAATGATCTTGGCTGAGAAGATCAAGATATAAAATCAGTTTGGTTGGAAATAAGAAATAGCAAGGGAAAGCAGTCACTTAGAGGCCATTACAAAGGTATGAAGACAAAGTTAGCTAATGTGGGCTGGAAAAGTAGATTAAAAGTTAAGATCATTGATCAGCAGTGGCAGACTTTTAAGGAGCTGTTTCATAACTTTCAACAAAGTGCATTCATTGAGAAAGAAATACTCTTAAGTGAAGGATGGATATTGAGGAAGTACCTTATTGAGTTACTTTTGGAAATCCAAAGACACTAAGTCTACTGGTTCCCCTTCATCCATTCTGCTCATTACATCCTCAAAGAAATTTAATAAATTTGTTGAACATGCTTTCCCTTTCACAAATGCCTGTTGACTCTGCTTGATTATATTATGATTTTTTAAATATCCTATTTCATTTCCTTAAGAATGGATTCCAGCATCTTTCCAATGACAGATGTTAGACTAACTGGCCTATAGTTTCCTGCTTTCTGTCTCTTTCCCGCCTTGAATAGGGAGCACATTTGTGCCCTTTTCCGTTACAAGTTTGCTGGAGGGGGCACTTAGTTAGGCAGGAGGGTGGCGATGGGAGCTCCACCACCTTCTTGTCTCCACCTTGATTAAATCCTTGTCAAGAATGACCATGGATTGCCTTCCCACCCCACTGCCAATTGAGACTTTAAGGGGCTCATCCCATCACAACTGGTATCGACCCAGCAGCAGACAGGGGCTAGCCATACGGGTTGTATGCGGGCTTTCAGAGGGGGTCCCTCATTCAAAGGCACTGAGTGCCTGATCGTGGGACCCGGCATCAGAAACGGGAGGGGGTCCACACAGAGAGACACACCCTACCTTTGCTGCCAACACCCCCCACTCCATTCCTGCAATCCCCCTCCTGCAATCATTCACCTGTGGCCTGGGATCCAATGACAATACTGGGCCTTGGGTTGGTGTTGTACCGGTAGCAGTCACCAGCTCCCTGGTGGTGCTGCTGTTTAGTAGAGCTGCCGGCCCCTGATTGGTCACAGCTCTTGGAGTCAGAATATCCAGGGTCCATGATCCCGGGCCTGCTGCTGTTTAGTACAGAGGGATCTGGGTGTCCTTGTACATGAAACACAAAAAGTCAGCATGTAATTAGGAAGACAAATGGAGTGTTGGTCTTTATTGCAAGGAGGATGGAGTATAAAATTGGGAGAGTCTTCCTACAACTGTACAGAACATTGGTGAGACCACACCTAGAGTACTGAGCACAGTTTTGTTTTCATTATTTAAGGGGAGATATACCTGCATTGAAGACAGTTCAGAGGAGGGTCACTAGTTTGATTCCTGGGATGAATGAGTTGTCTTACGAGGAAAGATTGAGCAGGTTGGGCCTATACTCATTGGAGTTTAGAAGAATGAGAGGTGATCCTATAAAAATATAAAAGATTCTGAGGGGAATGTCACGGTAGATGCTGAGAGGATGTTTCCCCTCTTGTGGGGGAATCTAGAACAAGGGAGCACAGTTTAAAAATAAGGGTTTGCCCTTTAAGACAGAGATGATGAAGAATTTCTCCTCTCAGAGGGTCATGAATCTTTTGAATCCTTCACCCCAGAAAGCAGTGGAGGCTGGGCCATTGAATGTATTCAAGGCTGTGTCAGATAGAATTTTGAACTCTAAGGGAGTCAAGGGCTATAGGAAACAGCCAGGAAAGTGGAGTTGAGGTCAAGATCAGATCAGCCATGATCTTATTGAATGGTGGAACAGGCTCAAGGGGCCAAATGGCATACTCCTACTCCTACTGCTCTTAAGATACACTAGTTTTTAAAAGTCTGATTACCTGCTTCTCATGTGGACAGTGTTTAGTTCCCAACAAGGGGCTTTGTATTTTAATGTCATTCCAATCTCTACTATCAACGTGCCGTTTCTACTAATTCTCTGCTCAACCACTGGATGGAGCAGTTTCAGAAAGGGAACATTTGCCAGCCGAACCCCATCTCACAGAGGCATCTCGCAGGAAGACGTCGCTTGTTAACCAAGCACAGTGTGCCATTGACAGCAGCTGTGAAGTGTGCAGCCCAGATCATGCCATTTTGACAGTGGGACAGCAGTGGGGATGTAATAAGGGAGGGGGATGGCAAATTTAAATAATTACTGCTCTTTCTAAGTCCCATGGTATCATTTTTTTTGACAGTACCAACTGCTACTGTACTAGGCTGCCAGAAAACTCAGGTGCACACCTCACAACACTAGGATACTTGGATATATGCCCCACAACACTACCCGAGAACTCAGATTATCTAAGTCACTATGTTATAAAGGAACTGAGATTCCATTAGACCATGGGGAACATGTGTGTTACTGTTTATGTTTTTACTGTTAAAATCTTGTTTTATATTTCCAGAATATTTCAGTTCAGTTTCATGGGCTAGCTGTAGGATTTCTGTTGGTTCAATGCATTAGATTCACTAGATCACTTGCTGAATGTATCCTCCAGCCTGCTAGACTACCAGTGCATCATCTATCAGGGACCACCAGGAAAAAGCAAAGCATAGCCTCTGTACCAATGTGATGCTGACAAATAAGCCACATATTAACTATAAGACCACCTTGAAAAATAGCCACAATGTAATTGAACCACCATGAGAACCTTGGGTTTATCATGCATTACAGACACTTAGGTGCAAGACCACTGTGAAATGTTCACTGAACAGAAGACGGAAATGTAAAGCCTTTGGATAATATATTCAGAAAAGAACATACGGACATGGAAAAGGATGTTTACCTTGATAGCTGACATGCACCAAGTATGGAGAAAAACATTGTCTGAGATTTTCATAGTTGGTATGATATTGGAGCAAATGAGATACACAAATCTAGAAAACTGGCCTAGTATTTTTTTTAAAGGGACAGGCACATCTGGTTTTAACTGACCCAACCTGCACCCAAAAGTCATGCTTTCACAAAGACCAAAATTTTGTCCAATTAAATTAATTCTCATTAACATTTCATCATGCACCCTAATCTTCCAGGAAGCTTCCAATCCTATAGGTCGGGGTTAACAGCAAATGATTTAACAGCATTGAGTCATTTGTCTCCAGGACCAACTTTCTGCACCAAATAGCAACAGGAGAAAGATAAAACCCTTATAATAGCAATTTCCATTTATAACAAGTATTTATGGATGAAAATTCTTTCTTGTTCCTAAGAGGATTGGTCTGTGTCTTGCTGGTATCTTATTCTGTAGAAGACAGAAGAGCCACATCTGTTCGCTGTTTGAAATCCAATTGAAACAGATGCAGATAAAGGTTTTTTTTTAAATATGAGTGATTAAAAAAAGTTAAGTCTTTAAGCTGACTCCTCTGGGCATGCCTTTCTGTTTATTATCTATTCTAGGTTCTGCTTGCTGTGTTTGCAATGAATAGACTCATATAATTACTTGTATGTCACAAGTTCTAATTTAACATTTTTATATGCCACACTAATTATTGTCAAAAAACATTATTAGTTTGTTTGAACGAAATTCCTCAACCACAAAGTGAAATAATAATTTGAGATCCAAAATATTAGCTGTGCTAAAAAAAAAAATCAATTTATTATAATATCACAAACCTGGAGCACTGTTGTTAACTGCAAAATATTTTCTCATCAGTTTTAAAATAGATTTTTTTTATGATTTACTCATAACACTTTATATGTTTTAAAATGCTGCTTCTTATTTCTAGAACAGAGCATTCCATCTCAGTTCCATGGGCTAGTAATACTGCAGAATTTCTGTTAGTTCAATGTGAAGGAGAACAGAATCTGCACAGATTCAACAAAAGTTTAAGAGTACCTCTAGCTAGTACAATTCAATTTTTTTTAAATTTTATTTTAAATTTTCTTATGGTTAGCAAGACCAAACCGTTTATTGCTAAAATGAGAAAAATACTGCATTTAAAAAGTGTTGTACATTCGGGTAAAAAAAAAATACAGATCTCTATGTTTCCAGAGCAGAGATTGATGTAAATCCAAAAATACAGTAACTTGGTGTAACTGGCTCATATCACTCTAATGCAGGACGCAGATCCATACCAGTAACTAAAAAGACCACACAAGTATGACATATTCAATGATCATGGATAATGAATAATGATAATTCAGACGAACAGTTGAATTAACCTTCGTGTATGTGAGAATAGGGTCATTGATTTCCTGCCCATGTGTGAATTGTTTATGACAAAACAATGACTGAAGGGAAAATTAGTTTTATTACAAAGTTAACAGAACCTTACTGAGAAATTAAGAGCTTTTAGAAATCAATGTACTTCAATAGAGCATGAACTTAAATGAAGCTGACCATTCTTATACAGCAAATTTAAAAAGAAATGGAAAGCACAACTTTTTCAGCTAAGCGACTTTGAAACAGTAGCACAAAACCAGTAACATACCAGCGGCAATTAACTAGGGCTACCTATCTCTTCAACCACATAAGGCCATACTTGTCAGTTTAAAAAAAAACTCCCCACAGTGAACTTCTCCCATACAGCTGTACCAGAATAACATGCTGTCTGCTGTGAGGTAGTCCAGGAGAAGGTGCATGTTTCAGAAGCTAAAGTCCTTTGGATCGTGATGTATCCACAAATATGAAAACTGATTAGTTGAGAGCAAGTATGGTAAGGTCTCATAAATGTGGTACTGCAATAACATGTGACATTAATATTTAATTACAGTTTCACTGCTGCAAAATCTTGGAAATTAATGTTTTGCAAAATTAACATTCAGTGCACAGAAGCTAAGTCATTCTGGGTGTGACTGTGATTAACAATGCCATTCACTTTAGATAATATATTAATATATTATACAAGATATAGTCTTATGTCTCCAAATTGGAAAGGTATCATCATTTTATTAAAAAGATAAAATACTATTCTCTAATTCTTTTCTGCTTTGAATTTGAGATACTATGTATTTCATCTATCAACCTTTTAATGCTGCTTTAACATTTCGCTTATACTTCTCATAACTCCCTTGTACTTCTTTTAATAGCCACAATTTAAGTGCAGTTCAGACAAATTTATCAAACTTATGGTGTTGTCACTGTTACAAGTTGAAGTAATTAACATGGAACAAAGGCTAAACGGCACAGTTGTTTGAAACAGTGGAATGCACATCACCTGTGGAAATGTATTTCCCAATCCTAGAACGATTGAAGTGAAACCTGATTTTCCATTATCAGTCTTAGTTTTGTACAACAGAACTATTTCCAACAATGTGAAACCCATTACTGTAGTAATGAACTAGAATGCTTAAAGTTGAACCGTGCTAACGTCCTATAATCTATATGTGGTTTACCTGTTTGCTTTTGGGAATATGCAGTTTCACTGAAAATGCGTTCAATGTTTATCAGCCATCTGCTGACAGCTCTGGGCACAGCCTGCATGTAGGAAGCGGACTTATCAGCATTTAAATAGTTTTGTTTCTCTTCATCCAAATTTGTGTAGAGATAGCAAAAATAAAGCATACAATCTTCACAGGTAAATATGATTACTCCAATTTAGTTGCAATTCTTTTAAAAGCATAATTTCCTTTTTAGGAGCACTTACGTGATGATTTTGGAAAAAAAAAGTCATCAAATATAATAAGCTCATGAAGACATAAATGAACTAACTGGCTTTAGAAAAATGTTATATATATATATATATATAAGGTAGCATGATAATAATATAAGACTTTAATGGTTAGTTTCTAAGTGGCTAAATGATATGGACTTGAAGCACCTAGTGACTTGCTTAAGTGGAAGAGGTGGATTTTTTGTTAATTAAAACAAGCAATGATTGAAAGACCAGCTAATCAGCTAATATAAAGAGGACGTATTGATAACTGATACTTTCTGCTCCAGTTTTATTGGGGATATGAGAAAAGCAGTGTGACATTGTAGCATTTACCACAATTTTTAAAAATCCAACATAATGTAACCCTCTTCATTTACAGTAAATGATTCTCCAAGGATATAATGGTAGAGTATTAATTGAAAGTGACAATTTTTGACCACTTTGCATCAAACTGAATTCCCAACTGCAATCTTAAGTACTCATTGTCATATTAATTGCCTTGCTCAAGATTGTAATTTCAGTATTGAAAAACTGTTAAACAATTGCCTTAAAATATATTTTACTATGCTTTATACATTAATATTGTCTTATTGTAAAAGTTACTAGTAAGACATATTTTAAGACTTTATAAGCTAATTATGATTTAAATCAATCATAGGGTTTTAAGTTAAATGGCAGTTGAAGTTCGAATCTTTTTTTAAATTACATTTTCCACTCCCATCATTTCATGAGGCAAATTGTATTCTCCTGGAGAGCAACCTTTGGAGGAGCACATCCAGACAAAAAAATACATCTTTTCAATATTCATATAATCATTAAGAGAGTGATATAATAGGCTTTATTATTACTTATTTTAATAAATTTGCCAAGTGGCTTGTAAATAAATGTGTAAAGATGTGAAATAAGATGCTATACAAGGACCTTAAAGATGCTTGTAATGCTCTATCTCAGTCACTGGTTATGCATTGTGGGTTAAACATAGCTATTGAACACATTGAAGTAAATCTAACAGACTCGTTTAAACGAACAATAAGGAAAATCTGTTTCTCACTGAATCTTCCTTGATCTTTCTTATTGGCTCAGGAAATGAGCGATAGCATTAACAATGGCACATTGCTGTGTCATGTCATCGTGATGCCTTCAATTGCAAACGTATTTATTAACTTTGTGTTGATATTATTTTGAGTGGATATTCTGGGCCACCAGCTTCAGTGAGACCTAACAGTTTTGCATTTATCTTGCAATGCAAGAACCCAATGACATGAGTACAATGCACACTTGTGAATGTAATTTTAGGTGGGCCCTTCAAATCTGCTCCGAGAAACCAACTTCAAATGTCAATTTTTAAAAAAAAGTAAACTGTAACCATTGATCATGTCTGCACTGGCACATTTTTTAAAATAATAAAAACTTTTAAGTTGAAAAAACACCGCTCAGATAAAGCATCTGCTGCAATGATTAACACAGCAAATTTGCCGTTCCTGTTTAAAAAAACCTTTCCTTTATTCCTTCATGGGATGTGAGCATTGCTGGCAAGGCTAGCATTTGTTGCCCATCCCTAACTGCTCTTGAGCTGACCTTGCTAGATCATCTCAGAGGGCGGTTAAGAGTCAACCACATTGCAGTGGGTCTGGTGTCACATGTAGGCCAGGCTAAGCAAGGACAGCAGATTTACTTCCCTGAAGGACATTAATGAACCAGATGGGTTTTTTAAAAAACCCAAATGTGGAGACACTAAGCTTTAAAAATGTATTTCATCTGACTGGCAGTATCTTTAAAAAAAAAAATTAATTCATCTATGGGATGTGGGTGTCGCCAGCATTTATTGCCCTTGAGAATGTGTGGTGAGCTGCTTTCATGAACCGCTACAGTCCATGTGGTGTAGGTACACCCACAGTGCTGTTAGGGAGGGGGTTCCAGGAATTTCACACAGCGACATTAAAGGAATGGTGATATATTTCCAAGTCAGGACAGTGAGTGACTTGGGCGGGGGGGACTTCCAGGTGGTGATATTCCCATGTATCTGCTGCCCTTGGTCCTTCAAATGGTAGCGGTCGTGGGTTTGGAAGGTGAGGCCAATGGAGCCTTGGTGAGCTCCGACAGTGCATCTTGTAGATGGTATACAGTGCTGCCACTGTGCTTTGGTGGTGGATGGAGTAAATGTTTGTGGATGGGGTGCCAATCAAGTGGGCTGTTTTGTCCTGGATGGTGTCAAGCTTCTTGAGTGTTGTGGGAGCTACACTCATCCAGGCAAGCAGAGAGCATTCCAGCACACTCCTTACTTGTACCTTGTAGATGGTGGACAGGCTTTGAGGAGTCAGGAGGTGAGTTACTCATCACAGGATTCCTAGCCTCTGACCTGCTCTTGTAGCCACCGTATTTATATAGCTAGTCCAGTTCAGTTTCTGGCCAGTGGTAAACCCCAGGATGTTGATAGTGGGGGATTCAGTGATGCTAGTGCCATTGAACATCAAGGGGCTATGGTAAGATTCTCTCTTGTTAGAAATGGTCATTGCCTGGCACTTTAGTGGCGTGAGTGTTACTTGCCACTTGTCAGCCCAATCCTGGATATTGTCCAAGTCTTGCTGCATTTGGACATGGACTGCTTCAGTATCTGAGGAGTTGTGAATGGTGCGGAATATTGTGCAATCATCAATGAACACCCCCACTTCTGACATTATGATGGAAGGAAGGTCATTGATTAAGCAGCTGAAGATAGTTGGGTCTAGGACACTACCCTGAGGAACTCCTGCAGTAATGTCCTGGAATTGAGATAATTGACCTCCAACAACCACAACTTTCTTCCTTTGTGCTAGGTATGACTCTAACCAGTGGAGAATTTTCCCTCGATTCCCATTGACTCTAGTTTTGCTAGGGCTCCGTGATGACACACTCAGTCAAATGCTTCCTTGATGTCAAGGGCAGTCACTCTCACCTGACCTCTGGTATTCAGCTCCTCTGTCCACATTTGAACCAAGGTTGTAATGAGGTCAGAAGCTGAGGGTGAATCTGGGTGAAATTTGGAAGTGTGAATGATATAACATATAACTCCATAATATGGCGACATGAGTATTTTCTCAAATGAAACGAATAAAAGACTATCTTTTTCTCAATATTCTGGCTTTAAAGTATTTTCAGCTTTTCCTCAGAGTGATGACTACTTTTGGTGATGCTTCAAACAGCTTATTACAATAGACTCCCTAGTAAAACAACTTGAATTTCTACAGTGTTCCAATATTGTACAGAGGAACACGTTAAAGCACTTTACTGGGTAGTAGATAATGAGACACTGAGCTCGATGGAGGAAGATGGAAGGAGAGAAAAAGCAGAGTTTAAGAGGAGGTTATTTTAGAAGTATTCAAGAACGCCTCATACAAAAGCTATTTTACATTTTATATATTTATGTGCACACCTCATTGGTGGCACAATATAGATGTAATCTAGCAATGCAAGTAAGAGCTATCTAAGTTACTGGCCAAATACACCATAATGGATGAATGAAAAGCTCAGCAACTAAAGACTTGCATGGGATACATTTACTAGCCTCTAACACACTTTTAGCTAAACACTGTAACCCCTCCAGTCCAGAATGCTTGGAATCAAACCATTTCTAGATTTTCGTATTTTCTGGATTACAGAATTATATTAGAATGCCTAACCACAAGTGTGTGAACTAGAAAACACCATAGATATAAATATTTACCTAAAACATAAAGCTGTGATCAAATATTACAGAGCAGCAATAAAAATTGTTTCACTTTTCCAAATACTGTGCCTTCCATGTTTATGCCCCTAAAGTACTATACTAAACAGTCATGTGGTGAGTCCATGAGTTGCTTGGGTGCACTCAAAAGATTTCTGGTCAACTGTTGATTCTGAATAATATATTTCCAGACTGGGGGTGGGGGGGTGGTGGTGCAGAGCTGGCGGTGGTGGTGTGGCTTACAGCTTATATAGTTCAAAAAACACTGAATGCCCTGCGGGATGCCAATTAGTCATTTCCATAAGTAAATCAAAGTATAACTGGCACAAACAAACAAAACTAAAGTGAGACCATTTCATTGAGGCGGTCTCACTTTAGTTACCAGAGGTAAGGTTGGATTGATGTCCAACAACATTATATTTTGAGGTGATATGAGGGAAATCTCAGTGTAACAAGCATATTAAAGATATAAACTAACCACCTTTATCCAACCCAGCTGACAGGAACACTTCTATATAAAAATAACAAGGGTTTCTATATTGCGAGTGTTTTGTTTCATCATAAAGCTGTCCATTTGAATGTAAGCTGTTGCATGTGGTTTGCAACTGTAATTGAAATTATTGGCTTGTATTATTTATTAAATAAACTGCAGTAAACCAGTGGAGTTACATATCAATACCTACTGTGAGAATATATGTGTGGGAACATTGTGCACAGCAATTATGATCTTTTTTCAAATTACCTACTAATGAGTATTAAATGATTAAGAATCCTGTCATCAAGTTTGATGGTAAGGAACAGCAAGTGGAGTGAATGGGTAGTGCTTCTGCATCTGAGCAGGAAGGTCCTGGGTTCAAGTCCCACTCCAAGATGTGTTAGCCATGAAAGAACCCATCCACTGGTGTACACAAACAAGTGTATATCAGTGCCAGCCCCCAGCCCAGGTAAATGGGGAAGGTTAGTGGCAGGAAGGAAATCTGGCTGTAAAACCACCTGCCAAATCCAAAAAAAAAACGAAGGGTGATCATTGCGGTGACCTTTTGTAACATGGGACAAGGTTAAGTACATCAAATCAAAAAAATTCTAGGATGAAAAATGGAACTTTTTTTTCACAAATTGAACAACTGGTAGTTTTCTTTTAGGAAAATAGCAAACTGTTAATAGTCCCAAAAGTTAACTTCAAACCCTGACATCATTTAAAGGCTTATTCTAATTAGTTAGCTGTTAATTTGTCTCCTAATGGCACAGTAAACTTCACCAACAGGAATAAAGATGTTCCTGTTCCCATTGACTGCATTTATATTCCTACCACAACATCACAACAGCTAATAGCAGGGTTATTAACATAACAAACGTAAATGTTCTATATAAATAATACTGTTTCAGGCAGACATCAGCTCAGCTGACAGCATTTAAGCACCATCTCAACATCTGTTTATGAACACTTTGCCTAATGATATCATCAGATATCATTAAGTGCTGTGTAGCTGCACAGAGGCAGGTGCAGCTGCCTTCCGATGCCTTAACTACCCATCACACAGAAAGCTGCATCTAGATCCCAGACCCATCATTAGAACAATTTTCTTCCACAAGCCAGCCCTATGATTTAAATCTGTATATCACCTGTAATTTCAGTGCTTAAGTGAAGTCTGATTCTATACATTAAGCAAAGGCTCCACGTTTACTGTCTGAATACTAAAAAAACATGTGTGCATCCAGCTGTAGGCATTTTTCAGACTATTAACAAATTACTCCACAAAGTAATACTCTTAAGTGTTGCTTTGGTTTTTTTGTCCTTATTATATTGTTAAAAGGAGCTCAAGTGATGAAAATTGAAGCTCCATTAATCATGGCCTATAATCTTATTGTTCGTCAACTAACCCTTCCTTATCTGTATCAGCAATTTTACAATTGTAACTTTGAATTTTTGTGTTTGATTGATTAATAACCAAACACTAATCACACTATTATTTATTTAAAATTAATGGTAAAATGATCATTATGGCTGCTGCCTTTTAATTGGGAGAAATGAGAGGAAATGAACTTACACCTTTTGAATTTAAGCAAAAGCTATCAGCTATCAGCTTAAAGGTAATGTGAGTCAAGCCTAAGAAAATGCATTTTATAGAGGAAGGTCCCATTATGACACATGTTCAAATGAATTCACTGTGCTGCGATAAAATATGGTGAGAAGTATCTACACTCACCTGTAAAATAACAGTGATGCCTATTATTTGCAATTACTATGGCAGAAGATAACATATTAAGAATTCAAAAGGTGAAATGAGAGTGACTGCCCTTGACATCAAGGCAGCATTTGACTGAGTGTGACATCAAAAAGCCTTAGCAAAACTAAAGTCAATGGGAATCAGGGGAATATATCCCCATTAGTTGAGATCATATCTAGCACAAAGGAAGATGGTTGGCATTATTAGAGGCTAATCATCTTCGTATATATATCTACATGTGCAGCAAGACCTGGACAATATCCACATTTAGGCTGACAAGTGGCAAGTAACATTCGTGTGACACAAGTGCCAGGCAATGACCATCTCCATCAAGAGAGAATCTAACCATCTCCACTTAATGGCACTACCATCACTGAATCCTTCACCATTCAACATCCTAGGAGTTACCATTGACCAGAAACTGAACTGAACCAGTCATATAAACACTGCAAAGAATAGGTCAAAGGCTGGGAATTCTGCATTGAGTAATTCACCTCCTGTCTCCCCAAAGCCTGTCAATCATCTACAAGGCACAAATCAGGAGTGTCATGGAATACTCTCCACTTGCCTGGATGAGTGCAGCACTCAAGAAGTTCAACACCATCCAGGACAAAGTAGAATGCTTGATTGGCACCCCAATCACCACCTTAAACATCTATTCCCTCCACCACCAATGCACAATGGCAGTAGTGTGTGCCATCTACAAAATACACGGTAGCAACTCACCAAGGCTCCTTCAACAGTACCTTCCAAACACATGAAATCTCCCAACTAGAAGGATAAAGGCAGCAGATGCATGGGAACACCACCACCTACAAGTTCCTCCCCAAGTCACATACCATCTTGAATGAAACTATATCGCTGTTCCTTCACTGTCGCTGGGTCAAAATCCTGTGGGTGTACCTACACCACATAGGCTGTAACACTTCAAGAATGCAGCTCACCGCTACCTTCTGCAGGGAAATTAGGGATGGGCAATAAATGCTAGCCAGCAATACCCACATTAAACAGAATCACAGAATCACACAGTGCAGAAGAGGCCCTTTGGCTCATCGAGTCTGCACCGACACGTGAGAAACACCTGACCTACCTACCTAATCCCATTTACCAGTACTTGGCCCATAGCCTTGAATGTTATGACGTGCCAAGTGCTCAAGTGCTCTCGTGAAAGAATAAAAAAAAAACAGGGATTGCAAGAAGCTTTGCTTCCAGCAAAATGTACAAACTGCTCTCATTGTATCTGCCTATTTACGTGACCACAGTGTCTGCCTCTATTTGAAGGCTCAGAATGGCCAAAGAAGGCAGGTATGGTGACTGTGTTTCATTAAGCAAGCCGATTGCTCAGATGGAAAATATGTACTCCAATCAAAGAAGGCTATAAACAAACAAACCAGAAGTGGCAGCACTTGGAGTCAGAGTGCTTGCTTGCATGCATGAAGAGAAAAAAAAAATAGTTTGGTGGTGAATGGGATTGCGATAAAGGAGCTGTGGCATAGATACAGAGAGTTAGAAACCCAGATAATGAAATCTTAAATGGCTATAGCAGGGAATCCCCAAATGGGAGCCACAAAACGATTAGCCGTAACTCACTAATGGGTCAAAAACAAAATACGGTGAATGTTGTAAATCATAGAATTGTAGAATGGTTACAGCACAGAAGGAAGCCATTCAGCCCATCAAGTCTATACCAATTTTCTGCAAGAACAACTCTGCTAGTCCCACTTCCATGCCTTTTCTCTGTAGCTCTGGATTTTTTTTTTCTCTTCAGATAAATATCCAACTCCCATTGGAAAGCCATGGTTGAATCTAGCCCCATTACACTTTCAGGCAGCAAATTCTGGATCCTACCCACTCACTCTGTTAAAAAGAACTTTCGGTTCTTTTGCATTTACCTTAAATCGGTGTCCTCTGGTTCTCGACACTTCTGCCGATGGGAACTGTTTCTCCCTATGTACTCTGTCCAGACCCCCTCATGATTTTGAACACCTATATAAAATCTCCTTTCAACCTTCCTTTCTCTGAGGAGAACAGGCCTATCTATCCACGTAACTGAAGCCCCTCATCCCTGGAACCATTCTCTTAAATCTTTTCTGCACCCACTCTAATGCCTTCACATGCTTCCTAAAGTTTTGTGCCCTAAATTGAACACAATACTCCAGATGAGGCTGAAAGTGCTTAATGAAGGTTCGTCATAACCTCTTTGTCTTAGATCTCTACTTATATAGCCTGGGGTCCTAAATGTGAAGAAAAAGAAGAGGAAATGTTGGAAACAATCAGCAAGCCAGGCTACATTTCAGGTAGGTGACCTTTACATCAACACAAAGTTCTGATGAAAGGTCATCAAACAGAAATGTTAACTCTGTTTCTCTTTTCACCATGCTGCCTGACTTGTTAAGCATTTCCAGCATTTTCTGTTCTTCTTACAGATCAATGAGTCATGTTTGCAATGCAGAGTTTCTCCATTGGCAACACTGTAGTACTTCCCTCTACTTGGTTTGATTTCCAACTCTGTTCTCTCCAAAGCAGAGGAACAGGTATCATCCCCTCAATTAGATCATAGCAGATCTGTATAATAATTCCATTTAACCTCCTTGGTTCCATATCCTTAATACCCTTACCTAACAAAAATCAAATCAGTCTAATTTCTAATTGACCTTGCCTCAATTATTGGGAGATTATTTGGAGAGAGAGTTCTGGATTTCTACTGTCCCTTGTGCAGAAGAATGCCTCCTGCCATTACACTGAATGGTCTAGCTCTAATTTAAAGGTTTTGCCTCTTTGTTCTGGACCCCACTACCAAAGATAATGGGTTCTCTCTATCAAACCTTTGAATCAACTTAAAGACCTCAATTAGAGTACACCTTAAACTACCATACACAAGTAATACAAGCCTAATCAGTGTAACTTGTGCTCATAATTTAACCCTTTTCACCCCAGTAGCATTCTGGTGAAATTGCACTGCACCCCTCAAAGGCCAGTATATCCTTCCTGAGGTGTGGTGCCCAGATGCGAAAGTAATACGGCAGATGCTATCTATCCAGAGTTTTATAGAATGATGGCACAACTTCTACTTTTTTGGACTGTGGCACCCCTGAGGTAAAGGCTAACATTCTATTATCCTTTTGATTTTTTTTTGTAGCTTTTGCAGCCATGAGTTTTTAGTAATTTCTGTACATGGACCCCTAAATCTCTCTGCTCTTCCAAAATTCCTGACGTTTCACCATTTAGGAAATACTCTGATCTACCTTTCTTCGATAAACTCAGAGATCCCCTGCAAGCAATTCCAGCTTATGGCTATTTTCAAAGTTCTCGCTTTAAACATGTTTGATTCAGTTAAAAGAAGAATGATTCCCTTGGTCCCTGGTGTGCACCTCAGTGCAGTATAAATTTCTTCTTAGAAGTGCCCTGAGGCCCAATGCAATGGGAAAATAAACAGACAGCAAGTCATTGCTCATTGACTCAGCTTCAAGAATTGGTTAAAAGGTTTCTTGCCCCAAATTTTGCATTCTTTGAAGTCCTTAGGACCTGTCAACCCTGGGGCTCTAGAGAGAGAAAGAGAGAAAGCGAGAGAAAAAGAGAGAGAGAGAGAGAGAGAAATTGAGCTCCTTTAACTTCTTAAATCAACCTCAAAAATTATTTTATTACCCAGTGCTCTTGACTATTGGTCTGCTTAAAATGAGATTTCGATGCTTGGAACCTGCAGGCGGCTCTCTGCAAAATTTCCGGCTCATGTCTCACTAATCATCGTGGTCTGCTGTGCCATACACGGCATGGTGCACCAGTGAGAGGAGGCCCTGGCAGACAATGATCTAATGGAGCAAGCTGCATCCTCTGACCATGAGTCTCAGGATGTGTTTGAGGATGATCAGGAAGTCACCGTCGAACTGTAGAGCAGTCCATGTCCTAATCCCCACTATTTGACCTGGCAGCTTTAAGAAGTGGTGAGGATTCAAAGCAGAAAGTGCTGAAAATATTCAGCTGGTTTTTCAGCCTCTGTGGAGAGACAGGGTTAAAGGGTAGAATATGACTCTTTCTCCTAACGCTTCTTCTTCAGAAGGGGAATGGGACAGGTGTGCTCAGATGCTATTTCCTCCCTGGCAAGGGTCACGAATGAGAAATTATCCCGCTCTGAGAGTCTACGGGCAAAGGATTGATTACCGTTTAGCTCTCAGGGTGCCAGTGTCTTCACAGACTGCGTCTCTCCAGGGAGACAGCGACCTCCCTTTGTGAATTGCTGGCTGGGGAGATCAGTTCAAATTGCATTAGTGACCACCTTATGCCTGTCACTCTCAAGATGACTGTGGCCTTGAACTTGTATGCATTGGGATCATTCCAATAAACAGCTGGAGACCTTTGCAATATATCACAAGCTTCAGCTCACCATTGCATCAAGGTAGTCACAGATGCAATGTTTAGGCGAGCAAATGACTTCACCTCCTTTACCATCAATGATGTTAGTCAGGCCTCGTGAGCCAGAGGCTTCATGTGTATTGCTGGATTCACCAAAGTTCAAAGTATGATAGATTGCACCCATGTGAGCATGAAATCTTCATCCGGTCAGCCTGGGCATTTGTCAATCATAAAGATTTTCATTCCATCAATGTCCAACTTGTATGTGACTATCATCAAAGGATCGAGAAGGTGTGTGCCTGCTATCCTGGGAGTAGTCACAACTCTTACGTCCTTAGGCACTTCTAGGTGCTATTGATTTTCTGTCCACCAGAGCCATTGGAGGGTTGGCTTCTTAGAGACAAGGGATAGCCAATGATAAGATGGTTCATGACCTAGTTGAGAAACCTGTGGACAGAGGATGAGATGTGGTACAATGAGAGCTATGTGTCTATCAGGTCCATGAGTTAGCAGACTATTGATCTACTTAAAATGAGATTTCGATTCTTCGACCCTGCAGGCGGCTTTCTGCAAAATTACCATGGACTTGCTTTCGTTGTTGCCTGTTTGCTGTTGTAGTTGTCGGTCTTGTTCTGGCCCTTGTGAAGCAGCCCGTCTCTCACCTGCCTGGATTGCAGAACACATCTGTTCTCTGTCTCCTTTCCCTCATTTGTTCCTCACTGGAGGAACCTTGTCCAGAGTGCTCAATCCCCATGGGGACAGTGATCTTGGATTTCTCTGCTGCACTCCTCACCCACTAGGATAGCCCTGTCTCCAGGCCCCCTTCCGTCTCACTCTCTCCTTATTTCTCATGTCAGCCTAAAAAACTGAAGAAATAAAACCTACGAGCCAAACGCTGCCAGCTTCAGCAGCGGACTCTGCTGCTATTTACAGCCATGGTCCCATCTGCAGGCCTTTTCATCCATCCTTGTGCCACCTCCTCACATCTGGCGTAAATCATTCCCAATGTTTTTCCCCATGCGACTGCTGAAAACTGGAGTGAAGGATGTCAAATTGCAATTAATTGCCTCTTTAGTAAGCTCAATAGCCTGCTCATTGATTTTTCAAAATGACTCGTGGGCTTCAGCACCCACTCACCTTCCATATTATTGGATTGCTGACTCAACATCATCATGCTGCATTTTATGTGATCACAGGAGTTGGAGGGGTGATGGTGGTGGGGGTTGGGGGAGAATGCAGCCCACCAGATTTGCATCCGTAAAATCTAGCCCAATGCTTCATTAGTAAAGTGCTGGAAATTTGAAATAAAAGTAGAAAATGTTGGAAATGATTAATTACTCTCTGTGATGTCCCCAGACTTCATGATCACAGAGTCATTCCAGTTCTGCCTGCAGAGAATTGTTCATCCTGCAACCACTTTACAACAACAATGTGAAGTGAAGGCAGGCTTGCAGATTTCCTTTCAGTGAAGTTGCTTATATTGTCACAATGCCCGCAAAGTTCCTCGGGTCTGCACACACTTTGTTGGTATTAACTTCACCAGAAGTGTAGTGAAAATCGCATGACTCAAGTATAATTGAATAAATAATGTCAGCAAGGCAAATTTAAGGAATTACCCAGGCATTGCGACAGTATTAGCAACTTCACTGAGCTCTAATAATATGATTGGACTTCATATCAAAACCCAAAAGTGTAAGGAAGCAGAATTAAAACAGCTAGAGTGACAAAATGCCTGAAGTATGTTATTGGCTACGAGCTATATCTACACTAACATTGATTATACTAAAATACTCATTCTTAGGATGAGGAGAGAGCACATGGGGCATGAGTCTCAGAAGGGGGAAACTTTGGAAGAAAAATGTTTGAAACCCTCTGGGTTACAGATTCCAACAGCAGAAACACAATACACTTAATCTGTTCACATTGAGTTAAATCCTATATATTGCTGTGTGACTCAGACACAAGAGATTTTTCTTGCAATTGAGGTACAAGTGATTTTGAAATATGAGATGCTTGAGAGGATGGTAAAATTGCGATGGACTGATAAATTGTCCCTTTTACTTCAAGTGTCAAGTGTAAAAGTAAGATGAGAAATGGAGGCTCAACTGGTAAGTAACAGCAAAAGGAGATTAAAATAATGCTGCACAAATGCTGAATGCAGCAGATGAAGCCACCTACACAACTGCTGGTAAAGAATCAATCACAAGAGAAGGGAAGATAAGTACTTGAACTATTTGGCAAATAATGTTTTATATGTATATTGAGTTTGAGATAATCACCAAAAAAATACAGCTAAAATCCCTAGTTTCCAAAGTGCATTTTTTAAATATATAACATAATGGCTTGGCATTTCTCCATGGTTATGCTGGTTTACTTAGTATAATTCTCTCAAAATCGGCATAAACATAATATGCAAAATATAATGGCATTTTAATCACAAATTACATTCAATGTGACTCAAGTTTTTGCAGCCTTTTCCATTCATTTTAAATTATTGTGATAGAAGCAGGTACCACTCACAAAACTGGCTGTGCCTCCCGGGATAAATTCATCACTATTGTGGGTTTTCAATAATTGTGCCTGTTTGCAAGCCTTTGAGCAGGTTCTAAAAATTGGCTCTTTTAATTGGAGCAAAGACACTAATAGTAATGTTTTAAAAAGCTTTTGAATGTATTTTTTTAATTTACAAAGAAACTGACCATTGTACCCCAACATAACTGGGGAATGGGTCTGAACATTTTTAACAAGTCATTTTCAGTCATTTAAATTACAGATAAAACAATTTTCAGCTATTAATCCAACAGCACCTAGTGATCACTCATATATATATATAGATATATAGATCCGTTTATGTGGAAGCTCAAGATAAAGAAACGGGCGAATTTGAGCCCATTTCGCCAATTGCACCAGAGGGCTATTTTTTTTAAAAAAAATCATAATAGTGGCAAATGTCACTGTCTGATGTTTTTTTCACCCAGAGCTGAATTCAATCAGTCCCTGGACAACTTTCTTTTTGCATAAAGTAAAGGAAATTTCCATTTCTTCTTACGATTTATAATCCATAAACACAACTACCAATATACTTAGATAAAAATAAAATACTGCAGATGCTGGAAATCTGAAACAAAAACAAAAAAAGCTGGAAAAACTCAGCAGGTCTGACAGCATCTGCAGAGAGGAATGCAGTTAACGTTTTGAGTCCGTATGACTGTTCATCAGAATGTTCTCCTTAGAGCAGAGAAAGGTAAGGACAGATTTGATAGAGGTATTCAAAATTAGAAGGGGCTTTGATAGATTAGGGACAGCTGTTTCCATTGGCAGAAAGTTTTGTAACCAGATTTAAGCTGATTGGTAAAAGAAAAGGAGATAAGGAGGCATACTTTTTCCACAATGACTGTTTATGATCTTGAATGCGCTGCCTGAAGATTTGGAGGGAACAGATTCAATAATAACTTTTAAGGGGAACTGGATATGAAGTAGAAACATTTTCAGGGCTATGGAAAAAGAGCAGGGAAGTGGACTAATTGATTAGCTCTTACAAAGAACCAGCAGAGGCACAACAGGCTGAATGTCTGCAATGTGTGATTCTAACCCTCTCCACACTCTAAATTCAGACTATTTCTTCCTTGTTCCCTCCACTCCACTATTGGGGACTGATTGTCTATTGTGTTCCCACTGTGGAGAATGGTCTCTCCAAAAATCATCATTTTTGATGCTCTTCTATTACTCCCCATACCCTCAGTTCCCTCCACTAAATGTTATTCCTTCTAATTCTCCTAGATATTTTTTGCTAAGAATGAACTCTACACCAATCTAGGCTTTTATTGATTGTAGAGATGAAAGTGGCATCCATTTCCCAGAAATAACATTCATCATCTCTATAAGCATCAAATTCACGTGAAAAATATATGTCACCACAGCCTGTTCTCCATATTGTACTCAACTTTCAATCGGCCTATGTTTTTGACAAGCTTTTCTGGTGTGGTTTGTTGATCCAGACTCAGTTTGGAATTTGTTTTTTCTGGTGTCAAACAGGAGCTTTAAGACAAGCTTAGCACTTAATAGCTATTATAAAGAGAATGGGACTACGGACTACCTGAAGGCAAAGAGTATAGTGAACAATAATGCAGTGGGGTTGAGGTGGTGGGGTGACTGCTACTCAAAGTCCCATTTGAGAAGATGCTGGTGCATGAATCTCATTATAGAAATATCTGAAAAACTAAACTACCATTGCTCATCACAGCATTTCTTGAGGTAAAAAGGACACACAAATTAATAGTGTCTTGTTTGCACCTATTATACATCATTGTTAATTTTACATTATTAAGCAACCCAGAATTGTGCCTTTCTTTTGATTTGTTTCTCTACTCACTACATTGGGAAATAAACTTGAAATATGAAACATGAAATTTTTTTAAACAGGCGTCCCACCAGAGGATTATAATCAGCAGATTTAATGTATTAATGTTTATCACTTCCTATGTATGCTAAAACTCAGTAAAGAGTTTTTTTTGTTGCTTTGTTAAATAATTAGTATTTGATTGCATTGAACCGCTGTAATATATCAGTGTACCTTGGCAATTTTTCTTCATTTTGATTAAGTTACCAAGTAGAAAATTTAAATGTGATTTTCCTTATAATTGTTCTGAACCAATTTTTAGGGACTTTATTTTGATGAAATAATTTTAGTAACTTTATTTTATAGTGCAGTCATAAGTATCACTTCTGTGTTAATATTAGAGGGGGAGCTCTGTTGTGGCTTTTTTGTAAACTCAACTCATCACTGCCCTTCCAATCATTGTATTAAATCAGCTGAAGCTAGATCAGGTTAGATATAGCTATTCTACTGTGACAGCTGAAGTATCTGAACATTCAATTTATGATGTTAAAAAAAACTGGTAATTTGCCTTTAACTAGCCTGTTTATAAAATGGATATAATAATATAACAGTTGCAGTTCACCAATAAATCATTGTAGACTTTAAGAAATGAAACACTATAAAGCTTAATAGCAATCAGTAGTACAAAAAAATAATGTTAACACATGTCTGCCTTTGCAACCACTATTTGGCATGTTTATGGTCCCAAATCCTAAGATTTAAAACTTGCTTCTATTTCGCATTGGCTCTGGTGAGACAATCGTAAACAATTTAGTTTACTTTGGTTTTATGGGACAGAAAAAGTCATTTTAGGAGTTAAATTTGATTAAAATGGATTGAAGTTGCAGAAGTTCCATTTTTCACCACTCCAAGCAGAGTATGGTATTCTAGAAAAGCTTCACTAATTTACTGCCATTTCTTGAATTTTGTAAAAAAATTTAATTGAAGCCAAAATGGCAGTATTTAAAAATATTGTTGCCATCAAATATTTCAGAAGGTATGAAGTATTAAGAAATGGTGTTGTCAGAAATGATTCATAATATGAGTGCTGAGAGAACACTTAACTAAAATATAAGTCGACAGGTCAAATACATCCTGTCAATTTCCAAGAATCCAGAATAGTTGTTTTTATACATAAGAAATAAAATTGGGCAAGGATCGTGGTAGTAAGTCAGGTGAAGTTATTGCAAACTTCCTGCGTAATTTGGAAATGTCTTCATGACCTGTAGCTAAGGTTTCTGCATAAATCTGCATTTTGAGTTTCTAATTAAAGTGACACGGTAAACTTTTTAGGTACTGAGATTATTAGTCTGGCCTCAAGGGGTGGGATTAACTCTCTCTATTGGCATTATGATATTATTGCCCCTTGGGCAGTGAGATCATAAATCTCAGATTCGGGAATAAACTGGCCTCACAGTAGCAGCTCTAATGTAATGAGACAGTGTTCAGAGCTTGATTGAACACATATGTCTATACTAGATTTTATAACAGATCTTCCTACCTATAATCCAACAGAGAGGTAAAATGAATACCTTTGATTTTAACATCAGTTGGATAGTCGGGCTTATAAGAAAAGTTTTGAATTTATGGCAGCGTCTTATCATTTCTCAAATAAAACGAATTATTATGAGCAGTAATAATTAGCTTTACCAAAGGAAGGGAATGACTTAAAAAGTAACTTTCCATTCCTTTTCTTTTAGTTTGCAGATAAGAGATTTTGTTTATTTCTGATTTGCTCCGTATTATGCTGCCTAACTATAAATGCTCCTTACACCAGTCAAGCTTATAACCAACCTCAGCTCCTACAAACAGTAAAGACAGTGCCACACAAGCCAATACAGCCACCAATGTAACCAATATGGAAGCCAAAAATAATAATATTATAGCTGGCACGTAAATTCTTTGCAATTCTGGGACATTGGTATCAATTAAATTGGTGATTAAAACCAAGATTATCCAAGATTGAAACAGATAATGCAAAGATTAATTATGAATACCTCTTATAATCAGTTGGCAGCCCTACTTTCTGACAAGCAGCCTTAGCCCTGACAGTACATCACAGTCAGGAGATCCGAAAATGAGGAAGAACACTGTTTGATATCGGTTATGGATTAACTGAGCTGTTTCAAAATGATGCAAATAAAATATTAGTAGTGATGTTCAAATGATGCACCTATTTATTTAGTAGTTCTGATCTAAATATTATTCATCCAGCTGCAGTACATCTGAGCTCATAGGGAATGAAATTTCATTCTTATCTGGTGCAAACTAAGATACAGTTGTTTATCATAAAGAATAATTGAGAAAGAATGCCAATTTTATGCTTTCTTATGGATTAGTGCAATAGCATCCTGGTTGAGTTATTCCCATTATAACCACTTTTGACCCGTAAGCAGCACATTTAGCAAAAGTTTTAATTTATTTAAAATATTTGTGGAATCTGTAATAGTTTTTAAAGTAATTTTAAGAGTTTGCATCAATTGCAAAGGGATCTTTTTTTTTTGAATATTGAGAAATACAGTTCCATGTGACTTGGCAACCCTTGACCTGGAATTACCAACAGGGAGGAAGTTTCAATCAGAAACTGTGTGGCTGGCAGACAAAAAAGAGAGCTGAAGACAGAAGGTGATCATCACACAACTACAGGCACAAACAAGTGCTGTAGCAGGACACAGTTTTCAAACTTCTGATGTGTTTAGGAGTAAGCTGAGCACAGTACAGAAAGGTCAGTTTTCTATTTGATAGTAAGAAGAAAAACTTCCAGAAGGTCTTGAGGAAGCAATGTACAACCAAGTTAAAAGGGACCGAATCTTAAAAGTGTTGTGAATAGCTTAGACAAGCAAAAAATCTGAAATTTTGTATCAGAGGACCAGATCGTGAACTGGGTATTGTTGGTTGGTCAGTGGAAAAGGAACCCTGGAAAGCTACACCATCAGAACTGATGTGACCGGAGTGAGAGAGGGTTTAAAGACTCACGCCTTGTCGGTGTTAATCATATCTGGGGAACTCAGATGGAGCACAGCTGCCTGTGAATGTGACTCAAGAGCCAAACTGATTGAGTGGGTAAGTGAAAGATCCTACATACCAGAGGCAAGATTGAAAGGATTGTAAGATTGCACATGGTGCCACATTTGTGCAGGGAGTGATGCAGGTGCTTATGGTTACGTAAGACATATTTTTGTTGTATCGACTATTAGAGGTGAAATTTACCTTTTTATCTGAAGTATCATTTGCCTGTTAATTCATATGTAATTTGTGTTGGTTGTGATTCAGGTTGAAGTAAAAGCTACAAAAAAGTGGAATCTTGTTGGTAATTTCTTCATTTAGCAGTCATTCAGTAAATTTGGTTATTTCGGTTTATTGTTTCCGCATGGGGATCAAGACAATATGGGTATGCACCCAATATAGAATTTCCAATTAACTCTTTGCTCATGGCCAGGCATCAAACCCCATATTAGTCACCTGCATGAATAATCAAGATGATTTGGTCTGCAATCAACAATACATACATATTAATGACAAAATTATTTTGATATTTTATAAACGCCTGGACTCAGGTGTAGGGAGCAGCACTATAATGTTTGGAGGCGAAACAAAACTTGAATATGTAGTTGTTAATTATGAGGATAGTTATACCCTTCAGGATGACATGATTAAATGGGCAGAAGAATTACAGATAGAATGTGAATTATGGCACTTTGTGAGGGTTAAATTGAAAAGACAGTATACTATAAATGTCACGATTTTGCAAGTGTAGATGGGGAGAGAGAACTTGATGTCCATATTCACGAATCCTTAAAGGTGGCAGGGCAAGTTGATAGGGTGGATAATAAAAAAAGACAATGGGCTACTTGGGTTTATAAATAGACAAGCAGAATGTAAAAGTGAAGAGCTCATGCTAGAAATTTATATATCACTGGTTAGGCCTCAGTTGGAGCATTGTGGATAATTCTGGGCAGCACACTTCAGGAAAGATGTAATGGCCTTAGAAAGGTTAAGGAGAAGGGATTATTGGGCTGTTCCCAGAAATGAAGGACTTCAGTTACTAGAAAAGGTTGGAAATGTTGTTCTTGGAACAGAGGAGGTTAAGAGATGACTTTCAAGAGATTTTAAAGATAATAAGAGGTTTAGATAGAGTAAATAGAGAAAAACTATACCCTCTGGTGAATGGGTCCACAACCAAGGCTCATAGCTTTAACATCAGCAAAAGAGTTAAAGGGGAGATGAGGAGAAATCTTTACACTCAGAAAACTATAGGGATCTGGGCCACTCTACCTGGAAAGGTGGTGGAAGCCGATACCACAAATAATTTCAAAAAGAGTTGGGCATGTACTTAAGGATGAGAAACATATAGGGCAGAAATTTCCGCTCGGTGGGCGGGTGCGTGCCCAACCTGCTCGAGCATTAGTCACACTTTAGTTCAGTCGACGGGCACGCGCCGGAGTCAGCAGCGCACCCGCCGACAATTAAAAGGCCTGTTTAAAGCCATTAAATAATCAATTAAGCTAAAATCTTCGCTGCCCATCCAACCTAAGGGTTGGAGGGCAGGCGAAAAGGCCAAGTGGCCTTTGCATTTTTTTGGAAACCTCATCCACGATTAGGATGAGGTTTCCAAAAGCAAATAAAAATAAAATAAAAGTTTTGCAATCGAATTAATAACATACCCTTGCTCATGTGACAGACTCACATGAGGAGGCATGTTTTATAACATTTTCATTTTCTTTATTATTTTTTGTTATATCTCTCCATTTCCCTGAGGAAGCTCCGTGCCTCAGGGAGATTATGAAGCACTCATCCACGTGCATGCGCGAAGTTCACGCTCGGCCCGCTCGCCCTCAGACGTGTGGGTCATACACAAAGGTCCCTCGGCCCCTTGAGGATGTGCGTTTCTAGCACCTTCCAAAGTCGCCTTATCCCATTTGTGACCACTATCCCCATGGCCTAACATGCCATGGCATCTCGGCTGCACATCCAAAGACTTATTGCATCTTAGGAGGGTTTGTACCTCCACCACCCTTTCAGCCAGTGCGCCCCACATTACTCTGTCCAAAAGGTCCTCAGCATCTCACTTGTCACCTCAACTTAAATGAGTGCCACCATGTTAGTCATCTCTGCGCCAAGGGGAAATGTTGCCTTGTGTCCACCCATTCTATGCCCCTCATAACGATATGAAGGTCAATAATGTGACCTGTCAATCTCCTGTGCTCCACAGCAAATGTCGCAAGTATTTGCAGTGTTTCCTCATAACTCCAACTCTCCAGGCCAGCATGCATCCAGGTCAGGTACCTCTGCACTCTCCCCACTCCAATGCCATCCCTCCCATGAAGTGCAGGTCACAACTGAATGCAGAAGTGTAGATGTGGCCTCGACAGCGTTTTCTGCACTTGCAACATGACCTCCCTTTTCCTACATTCTACTCCTCGGCTAATAAAGGCAAGTCTGGCTTCAACCTTGTTAAACGCCTTATGTTCCTGTTCTGCTACCTTAACGGGTCTGACCAGCAAGGTCCCTGTAATCGTCGTGACTTCCCACGGTCCTACCATTACTCATGTATTCCCGTACCTTGCTTGTCTTGCCCAAGTGCTTAACCGCACACTTATCCACATAACATTCTATGTGCATTCCTTAGGCCACCTGACCAGCCTGTCTGTATGCGCGTGAAATATTTGGGCCTCCTCTTGACTATTTGCCACCCCACCAATGTTCTTCTCCTTTGGTTCTTGAAGGGTGAACGACTTATGAGGCTGGGGGAGAAAGGGATGAAAGATGTTACTGACTGAACGCCAACTGATGCACTGTCCTTGTTGTTATTTTCAGCATCACCACCACATGACCGCCACCAACACGTCCAGAGCCCCCCCTCCACACCTGAGGGCCAAGACTTGCAACTTGCGTCACATCATTTCAGCGAGCCAGGCACCAGCACAGCAACAAACACTTCGGTGGGGATTGTGACATCGGCTAGTGTCTCGGGGCACAGTGGAGAGGGCACTTCACAATCGCTGGAGGAGATGGCATGGACAGAGAGTGCCGATGGTGCCAGCAGCCAGAGGACTGCAGGGGACCAGGCACATGCTGAGTCGGGCAGTGATGATATGCCTCTGGAGATGTCAGCCATGCAGCAGCTGCAGGACAAGCGGCAGGGTGCGCGGGAGCATCTGGCAGGGTTGCATGAGGGTGTGCTTCACTTGGTCTCTGTGGTGGAGGAATCCAGGCAGAGATTCAGTGATGGCATGAACCTCAGGGCAGAGCTTCAGGCTTCCTCCATTGAAAGATTGGCGACTCTCATGGAGAGGGGTTTCCAGCAGATTGAGAATCTTCTGATTGGGTTACGCTCTGACCTGCAAGCCCTCACGGCGCTAATGGCCACAGATGGTCATTCCCAATGTGGGAGATGTTCTGGGCACCAAGTGTTGCTGCTCTGTGCCCATCCATCTGCGGTGAGCAGAGAGGTCCAATGTGACCTCACGTCGGCGCAGCAGCTGCCTGTTGTCTCTGCGGGCTCCTCTCAGGGCACTCCGGATGAGGGCAGCAGCTCCTCCGCCTCTCTGCCAGTCAACGTTGCTTCTGTTGAGGCTGCGACAACTGGGGAGATGCCAGTTCTGGAACTGGCCACTCCCTCCCAGGCGGGGCCATCACAGGCTCCATGGGCCAGAGGACGGCCGCCAAGGTCATCAAGACCAACAGGACAGCAGAGCCAGCAGGCTGTCTCACAAACCACTCCGAGTGATGGGGCGGCACCTAGACGTAGCACCTGCAAAGGTAAGCATAAGGCACATTAGGCACTCCACAGGTTTGTCACTGGTGATTTTGTGTTGGCCCTAGATTAGGGAATATTTCATTATGTACGTCCGAGCGACGTTTGTGGTTTATTTTGGTGGGAATAAAGTCCACTTTTCTGTCCATGGCTGAGGGTGTTTCCTTTATGCTGCATTTGTATATTTCTCAGACATCTCATGAGCATTTGAGTGGACATTGATGTTTCTGTACTAAGCCCTTAGTTGCAGCTGATGAGGTGGAAGATGTAGCACCTAAGTGCCACGTGTGGAAGCGCCAGGCAATGCTGGTCCTGCTGATCCATGTGTGTGGAGCTAGCTGAAGGTTTGTTGGATTAAAGTCTCCCGGGTGTCCCTGCCTCCTTGGTGTAGTAGCGGGTCGGCTTGCTGCCCATCATCATTGCCCTGTGCTTCCTCATCCTCTGAGCCACTGCTGGATTCATCTTGTGTAGCCTCATCCATAGCGTCAAGGTCTTCATCTTCAGCTGAATCCCCCCCTTTCCAGCGCAAGATTGTGCAGAGCGCAAAATGCTACCACTATAACAGAGACGTGATCTGGGGGGTACTGGAGTGCGCCCCCTGAGCGGTCCAGGCAATGGAAACACATCTTGAGAAGACCAATGGCTCTCTCCACCACAGCCCTTATGGTGCCGTGGCTCCTATTGTAGCGCTGCTCAGCTTCTGTTCTTGGATGGCGGAGAGGCGTCATGAGCCACCTTCTGAGGGGTAGCCCTTATCACCCACCAGCCAACCATCCAGCCGGGCTGGAGCGCTGAAGAGCCCCGGCACCTGGCAGTGTCTGAGGATGTAGGCATCGCGAGAGCTGCCTGGGTACCTTACACAAATTTGTAGAATCTGCATCCTGTGATCACACACTATCTGCATGTTCATGGAGTGAAAGCCCTTCCTGTTGACGAAGGCACCGGGCTCACATGCTGGCGCCTTGATGGCCACATGTGTGCAGTCTATTGCACCCTGGACGCGGGGGAAGCCAGCAATGGCCGCGAAGCCACTAGCTCGCTGTGTCTGGCTTGCCTGATCCCAGCGGAAGTGGATGAAGGTCAATGCACGCCTGAACAGAGCGTCTGTAACCTGCTTGACACAGGATTGGGAGACACCTCAAAGATCACCCACCGAGCCCTGGAAGGAGCCAGATGCATAGAAGTGGAGGGCAACTGTGACCTTCAGAGCCGCTGGCATGGGATGTCCACCCACACAGTTAGGGCAGATCTCAGGGCCAATCATCTGACAGATATAGTTGACTGTTTCCCTTGACAGGCGGAGCCTCCTTTGGCACTGCACCTCAGTCATATTGAGGTAGCTGCTTCGCCGCCTATATACCCTGGCAGCAGGATAGTGGTGTCTTCTGCGGCCCCTTCCACCTCAGACAATCTCTTGGCCCTGCGCCCCTTGAGCCTGTGCCTAGCCTCCCAAAGGTGGCTCCTCCTGGACTCCTCCTTATTCTATCCCTCCCTTCCTCCTTGGAGCAGCTGCCTCCAGTGGAGATGTCAGAACCCATACCCAGGCTAAATGGAGGCCTCCGGAAAGCTGCAGGCCCGATAAAGATTACTTCCTGCAAACTGTTGAGCTGAAGCTTCAAAGTACAGAGAAAGCTATTGGAAATCGATCTGAACTGGTAACAATCACACAGGCAAGTTTAAAACGCTTTTTGCATTAAATACTTCAGAAAAAACATTAACAACCCCTCCGAGCCCACATACCCCGCCCGTGGATGAGGTTTATTAAAAAATCATTTACCCGCCTGCCCATTGGGCCCGTGCGCCGAGGCGAAGATCGCACGGGCTCCTCAAAAATCGGCGTCAATTGCCAAGTTAAGGGCCTTAACAAGGCCTTTAATTAACGGCGGGCGCGCGTCGCGTTTCATAGCACGCCCGCCCACCTAAATATCGCGATACCGCGCGCTGACTTCGGGACGCTCGCGCGACATTTTAAGCGCTGACATGCGGGCTCCGCCACCCACGCGTCAGCCATAAAATTCTGCCCCAAGTATGAGAGGTAAACTGCCTTTATCACATATGGATTCATGCCTCAGTTTATGCAATCAGCATGGTGCACTGTTTTTTGACAAGGTATACTTACCTACTCATAGACTTGCTTTAAAGTTGGAACTTTGGGTACTATTAAAGTTAAACAAGCTAAAGCGGCACAGCTACAAGCACAGAGCACCAGTAAAACCTTGGCTGTTGTCTAGCCATGACCACCTCAGCCATTATAACATTAAGGTGACTTGAAGCTGAGTGAGAAAAATCATTAGCCCCATTTGGTGATCTATCACCCTAGCTCTAGTAAATAGGCTGGTCAGGAATCAAAGTATCCTGAAGTTCTGCTAACTTGCTTGGCCATGTTATCATGAAGCAAAGGGATCATTGAAATCCTTAAAATTAGTGAGAGGCAGCATGGTTTTGTGAAGGGAAGGTCGTGTCTCACTAACTTGATCGACTTTTTCGAGGAAGTGACAGAGATGATTGACGATGGAAGGGCAGTGGATGTTATATAAATGGATTTCAGTAAGGCCTTTGACAAGGTCCCTCATGGCAGACTGGTACAGAAGGTAAAGTCGCACGGGATCAGAGGTGAGCTGGCAGGATGGATACAGAATTGGCTTGGTCATAGAAGACAGAGGGTAGCAGTGGAAGGGTGCTTTTCTGAATGGAGAGCTGTGACTAGTGGAGTTCCGCAGGGATCAGTGCTGGGACCTTTGCTGTTTGTAGTATACATAAATGATTTGGAGAAAAATGTAACTGGGCTAATTAGTAAGTTTGCAGACAACACTAAAGTTGGAGGAGTTACAGATAGTGAAGAGGATTGTCAAAGGGTACAACGGGATATAGGTCGGTTGGAGACTTGGGCGGAGAAATGGCAGATGGAGTTTAATCTGGACAAATGCAAGGTAATGCATTTTGGAAGGTCTAATACAGGCAGGAATTATACAGTAAATGGCAGAACACTTAAGTGCATTGACAGGCAGAGGGATCTGGGTGTACAGGTCCACAGGTCACTGAAAGTGGCAATGCAGGTGGATAAGGTAGTCAGGAAGGCATATGGCATGCTTGCCTTCATTGGCAGGGGTATTGAGTATAAAAGCTGGGAAGTCATGCTGCAGCTGTATAGAACCTTGGTTAGGCCACACTTGGAATATTGCGTGCAATTCTGGTCGCCACATTACCAGAAGGATATGGAGGCGTTGGAGGGTGCAGAAGAGGTTTACCAGGATGCTGCCTGGTCTGGAGGTTATTAGCTATGAGGAGAGGTTGGAGAAACTCGGATTGTTCTCACTAGACTTGATAGAAGTTTACAAAATTATGAGTGGCATGGACAGAGTAGATAGTCAGAAGTTTTTTTCCCAGGGTGGAAGAGTCAATTACTAGGGGACATAGATTTAAGGTGAGAGGAGAAAACTATAGAGGAGATGTGCGGGGCAAGTTTTTTACGCAAAGGGTGGTGAGTGTCTGGAATTCGCTGCCAGAGGAGGTAGTGGAAGCAGGTACGATAGTGGTGTTTAAGAGGCAGCTTGACAAACATGAATAGGATGGAAATAGAGGGATACGGACCCTGGAAGTGCAAAATGTTTTAGTTGACAGGCAATGATCGGCGCAGACTTGGAGGGCCGAAGGGCCTGTTCCTGTGCTGTACTTTTCTTTGTTCTTTGTTCTAACCCTGGAAGAATAGTCACTTAATTGTCTACAATGAAAGCTTTCCTCTGTACTCTCAGTCTTTATAAGTTAATAAATGTAAATGTACATTTATGATTTTGCTATGCCTACATATTACAGGGATAATATAACAAATAAATAGAGAACTGCAGTAGCATCGGAGTAAAGTGAGAAAAATGTTGAGGGTTGCATTTTCTATTTTTCCCTAAAAGATTGAAGGTTTCTCTTTACATTTATTGCTTGACAGGAAATAAATTTCAGAAATCAAAATTTTTTTAGAAGTTATTTCTCAGGATGTGAGCACTGCTGACAAGGACAGCATTTGTTGCCCATCTCTAATTGGCCATGAGAAAATGGTGGTGAATCACCTTCTTGAATTGGTACAGTCCATCTGGTATAGGCACACCCACAGTGCTGCTTGGAAGGGGGTTCCAGGATTTTGACCCAGCGACAGTGGAATGGTGATATAGTTCCGAGTCAGGATGGTGTGTGACTTGGAGGGGGACTTGCAGGTATGGTGTTCCAATGTCTCTACTGCCTTTGTCCTAGGTGGTAGAGGTCATGGGTTTGGAAAGTGCTGAGGGAGGAGCCCTGTGAGTTGCTGCAGTGCATCTTGTGTATAGTACACACTGCTGCCACTGTGAGTTGGTGATGGAGAGAGTGAATATTTAGGTTGTTGGATGGGGTGCCAATCAAGAGGATTGCTTTGTCCTGGATGGTGTCAAACTTCTTGAGCATTGCTGGAGTCGCAGTTGTCCAGGCAAGTGGAGAGCATTCCATCACACTCCTGACATGTGCCTTGTAGATGGGGGTGGACAGACTTTGGGGAGTCAGGAGGTGAGTTACTCACTGCAGAATTCCCAGCCTCTGAGCTGTTGAGACAGTGAAAGGAAAATTGTGGGAGCTGTGCGTCTTTATTTTATTAATCATTCTTAACTTTGTGAAAAAGCTGCAACCTATTTCAGACTTAGAAAGAAGATTTGATGTTAACAAATAAAAACCGGTAAACAGTCCAACAAAATATATTGTCTCCCAACTGAGAGAGGATATTGTATAGAAGAAAAATTCACAGTGATATGATCAAAGACATCAATAGCAATTACAGGCTGGTTTTAATAACTTGCTGGTGTAAATCTATACAATCGTTACAAAAACAAATAAAGGAAATAATTTTTGCCATACATTCTGAACAAAATATCAAATAAATAGTCAAACCCGTTATCAAAAGACACTGAATAAGCATGTTTTGTTCTATTTTCAGATGTATTACACTAATAGTAAATTATTAACAAAAGAAACATTTATTAAAGTTGAATTGTGTTTTCTTGCTCAGGCTTTAGATTCAGTAATTTCTCTTTTCATCTGCCTTCTATTGTTCAAATAACAGGTCAAAATTCTCTGTGGAAAAATGCTCATTACTTTATAGCTTCGGGCAGTATTTACTGCTCTAACATATCCATCTTCTTGTTTTTTTTTTGTATCTATATTTCCAGAATCTTGTTCTTGTAAACGTGCCTAATGCTATAATGTAGCAGCAGTTTGTTCAAAGCACCACACTGATTTTTGCTAACAGCAGGTGATACACAAACTCTGATAAATTATTGAACCAGGAGCCAGGCAGTAACAGAAGCATTTCTGCACCCTGCTGCTGGAACTGTGACATGGTCAGCTCAAGTTTTTTTTCTTTCCAGTAACAGAAGGAGAACAGGAGATCTGTTTGCTCATTTCTTTCTTCTGTGATATATTGTCTAAATCCTGTTCTGTAATAATGGGAAGTACGTATTAACCTCTAAAACTATGTCTAACTGTCCACGATAACAGCTACAAAATGCACAGCAACATTCGTTCTCATAACTGAGAAATATCCTCAAATTTAAATGGAACTTACATTTTTCAGCATTTCTATCATGTTCCCTCTCATTTACAATCACATGGTATGTCAACTAAAAAAGAATCCAGAGCAAAAATGTATCTGCAGAGTTAACAATCCAAAACTACTTCAGAAATATTTGTAAGTCTTTAAGGTCCAGGAACCTGATTTGACATATAATTCAACAAACAGTTTTTTTTTGTGCTTTTCATTTTGCATAGGTGAGGGAAATCTTAGAGTGGAATTTTCCATGCCTGCTACCGTTGAGAGTCATGGCAGGCGTGAGCGGACAATACGGCGAGGAGGCCAAAAATCGGTTTCATGACATTGTGAAACCAGTTTGCGATCTTCTGCTCCGCCCATCAATGGCGGGCCACGTTTCCCGCCGCCCCACGTTGGGAACTTCATTGTAATATATCTGCATATCATTATAAGCCCAGCTCGCCGGAATCATCCCCCAATGCTGGATCATCTGGGCAAGTCGGCATGCGTGCACACTGACGTGTTTCACAACTGAACATAAGCGACATGCACTTGGTGAGCTGCACTTCGCTCGGGATTTTGAGGCTTGTTTGCCTACCTTTCTTCGGGCAGCACTCGTGGTCATCAGCGCCAGGCTTTGCAGGCAGCACCACATCACTTTTACAGGGGCTCACAGGCAGGTCTCTGCTGACGAGACCAGCAGTAAGGCGGGGATGGATTTTCAATTGCTGCAGGGCTATGGCTTGCTTGGGGAAGGGGAAGAAGTGGCCCCAGGCAAGGGAAGAGGCTGCAGGGTTAGGGCATTACTGGGGAAGGGCAGTATCTCAGGGTGTGTGTAGAGACACATGTTGATCTGTGCAAGGGGCCTCAAGAGGATGGGCTGAGAAGGTAGTCTCCAGAGGAGGTGAGTCCAGATGGAGATGTGAGGGTGTGTGTGAGAGAGTGAGTGGTGATGTCCCTTGAGCTGGCAGTGAGTGAGGTGCCAGTGAATGTGTGATGGACTTGTGAGTGCGTTAGTTTAGAGTGATGAGATGGTTGCCTTACCCTGGCGGCATGGTTGAGATTATTCACCCTCTTTCATCATTGGATGACGAACCTCTTCAGTGCAGCATTGGCATTGACCACCCCTGCCAGTGCATCCCAAGCCGGAATGGTGCCACTGATGGGTCACCTGTGGCCAGAGCTGAGGTAGAGGAAATTGCGGCAGGCTCCAACGGTGTCTAGACGTCATCCCAGGGATGAGTCACTGAATCGGGGCGCTGCAGTCTTCTTGCCTTTCAGGGCCATGTCTTCTGTACAGCTGTCCTGGGCTGGAAGCACTGAAAGGTGTACATGCTTCTGTATTTTAAATATGGCACCGGGTGTGAGGAAGCGGCGAGGTGATGGCATGGCAGGTGAATGAGAGCCTTCCTGCCATTGAAACAGCGTGTTTCCCGGGAATGCATGATTACTGAGGCGGGTTTCAGATGATATGGCCAGCGCGTAAAACGTCCATTTCCCGCCCCCCCCCCCGCCCCCGGCTACTGCACTTAGTGCAAATCTGGGATGATCCCACCCTCAAATACAATAACTACAATAAATAAATACAGCAACTTGTATTTATATCAGCATCGTTAGCATAGTAAAATGCTCCACAGTGAATTGTGAAACGAAATTCAATATCAAGCTGCAAATGAGAATATTAGGACAGGTGGAATGAAGCTTGGTCAAAAATGTGCATTGTGAGAAGCATTTTAAAGGAGGAGGGAGTGGTGGAGAGGCAGAGAGATTAAGGGAAGGAATTCCAGAGCTTGGGGCCTATAGGCAGCTGAAGACACGACTGCCAAGCCGTTAAAATCCAGGATATGAAAGAGTCCAGTTGGGGGAGAACATGGTGAAGTGGGGTGTGCTTTCATTTGTTTGTAACATAATGGTTATGGATTGGAATTGCTTTGGAGTTGAGGTCTATTGTACAATAACTTGGCACAACTTTGAATTAGGTTGGCTGTGTCACCCATAAAGAGAAAAACCATATCTTTTGTGAAAAATGGATTTGAATTCATGCTCTGGATCATTAATCTAGGGGTGGGCTTTAATGAGGGCAGTGGGGAGCCCGACGCCCACCACCAAATCTGACTCAATCTCCGGGAGCCTAATTGGCAGCAGGAACCCTGCCACCAGGGCTCCCGAATCCAAGGGGGAACATTTAATTGCTTCACTTCCCCCCAGTTGGATGGAAATCCCAACCCCAGGACCTGCTGACCAATCAGAGGCAGATAACTCTCTATTATTAGCAGCTCCTTTGGGATTGGTGGCTGCTGCTGTTCCTATACCACACTCGGGCTTTCACCAGGGATCATTGTTAGATCCCTGGAGAAAGCAAATGGCGGTGGGATGGGGATTGTGGGTAGTGGTTTGCCAGCCCAGGGGGAGGAGAAGGGTCGGAGGAAAGGGATGGGAGGGTGGATCTCTGCGGTTCCCTTCCTTCCAGACGCTGGGTGCCTCGATCAGGCACTGAGTGCATTTGAATGAGAAATTCCCCTAGAAGGCTGCAAGCAAACCCAAACACAATAGGGTTCACTTGTAGGTTTTCCCAAATGGTATGTCCTCCACTGTCACTGGTTAAATACTAATGGCAGAGGGATGAGGCCCTTAATTGGGTATTAAATGCCCATGTAAAGGCCTCAATTAGTGTCTGGGCAGGAAGGCTGCCCACAAGCTTTCCCACCCCACATTTAATCAGAGGGAAGCGGGGAGGCAGCAGGGGCCCACCCCAAACCTTCCCGCTCGATCAAATGGCCTCCCCGGGTTGGAATTCAGCTCCAGGGTGGGGGAATTAAATTCCACCTTAAACCTCTGGATTACTAGTCCAATAATATAACCACGTTGACAGGGTAGATGAGAGGTAGGAGCAGCCAAAGCATAGATACAGATTTAATGGGTGCTGGAGCAGGATGGTAGCTATTGTATGTCACTCTCTGACTACAACTGGCCACATAGGAAGGAACCAAGTGAGGGCAGTTCCACCCATCTAGTTGGTACTGGAGGAGGGTAGTGTGATTAAACGTGTCAATGGCAAACTAGGAAATGGCAGACTTTGTGCGTCCTTTAAAGCCACTAAGTACAACCAGGTCCTGAAATCCAAATTTGGAGTATCTTCACCACATGGACTGCAGTGATTCAAGAAGGTGACCCACCACCACCACCACCTTTTCAAGGGTAATTAGGAATGGGTAATAAATGTTGGCCTTGCCAGTGACTAACACATTCAGTGAATGAATAAAAATAGTATGATCATTCCATTTTGCGTGAGAGATATGGCTACACTCTTTCTGGGTGACACAGGTAACCTAATATTGAGTACTGACAAAATGCTTAGACAATTAGGTTGCCAGTTTCAGGAATCTGGGAATTGCATTTGCTGGTAATTTTGTTAAAACTAAAAGCTGCCAATTCACAAACAAGTTGTTTGAGTCAATTTGTTCAAAAATCAGTTAAAATTATATCCAAGTACACTTGAACGGCAGACAGCACTAGAAGGACAAGGGCAGCTGACACATGGGAACACCACCACCTGGAAGGTCCCGTCCAAGTCATTCACCATCCTGAATTGGAAATATATCGCCGTTCCTTCACTGTCACTGAGTCAAAATCCTGGAATTCCCTTCTTAACAGTACTGTGGACGTACCTACACCACAGGGACTGCAGCGGTTTAAGAAGGCAGCTCATCATCACCTTCTCAAGGGCAATTAGGGATGGGCAATAAATGCTGGCCCAGCCAATGAAGCCCATATCCCGTGAATGAATTTTAAAAAAAGACCAACATATCTCAGGAAATTGTGACCAAATATACTTAAACAATTGGTCCCATACGTCTAACTTATGTCTAAACAAATGTTTCTTCATTTTTAAAAAAAGCACCAATTTGTTTTCAGCTGCGGATAGAGAGCAGAATCTTACCACCTTAGTCCCTGCAGGAACAGTGAGATCATACTTGGGCTGGGAACCTAAACCTTCAATTTACGTACCTTGTGCTAAATGGTCTTTCCCACAGCAAACCAATGAGCAGTCCTCCTCCAGGTTCCCTGACCAATCAGGCAGAGTGGGTGGGATGGCATGTTGCAATGAGGGATCGCTATTTAAAGGGACCCCAGCAAGACTCTCAAAGGCAGCAGTGTTTGGAGGTAAAAATCCACTGCTAGTGTGCTGCGGAATGGATGGCAGACATGGAAACGCTGCCCTTTGGTTCACAGTCTCCTTCCTGGAGCTCAAGATTCAAACAGGAAGGGAATGGAGAGACATCCTCTTCCCTGAGGATGGCAGAAGGAGGCCAGTTAGGCTGATCAAGAAGGTGTGGCTTCAAGTTACTGAGGCAGTGAGCAACAGGAGTGCTGTGCTGAGCGTCTGGATCCAGTGCTGTGAAAGGTTCAATGAATGCATGAGCTCCAGCACAGTGAAGACTTGCAACTTTCAGCTGGCAGCCATCACTCTCTCACCTCCCCAGCATTCTCCTGCCCAGCACTCCACTGGCTGATGCGCCTTGCTGTCGCACACACTCCTTTCTCTCCACCTTTCACCTTACAATCTCCATCTCAACATACAACGCTCAGAATCAGTCGCAACCTGTTACCCTCTCTCCTGCTCCCATTCCTCACAGTCACCCTCCTCGACTTCATCCTCAGCAACCACTGAACTCCTCACCCTTCTAATTCTCCGCCTTTCCTCATTGCAGGAGGAGAGAGCCCACAGCTCCAGGTTGAGGCAGAGAAGTGGGGGCGGAGCTGCAGTCATCAAAGGCGAGAGGGAGCCATGGAGACTGCCAGGTTGTCAGCAGTACAGGCTGTTGCCAATGAAGAGATTGGGGTTACCCAGACATGTGGGGCTGAATCTTAACAGCAGCTAAGGTATCCCATCCTTGGGACCTGAGCCTGCACTGGGGCAGGGGAGAAGTGGGAGGGGGTTGGTGGGGGGGGCGGCGGGTATCTAAGGCAGCATTCTAACGGTGACAGCTAATTAGGAGGCTGCTGCCAGTATTGCCATCCAGTTGAGGTCAACGACCTGCCTCTGAGAGCTGCCGGCCCAATCAGAGGGCCAGAAGCTCAGCAACCTCAGCAGTGGCACCATTGGAGGTGGCCACTGCTGAGGCTGGGGGACAAGGGAGAGGGTACCTCAGTGTGGGACCAGGAGGAAAATAGGATTCACATTGTTTCGGCTTCCCAATGCATTCCCGCCTCCCAGAGATCTTGCCAGGAGGTGGGATCATACTGAGAATGGCTACCCTACCCTCGGTAGCGGCGGGTAGCTGATAATTAGAAATGAGAAGGTTAATGAGGGGGAAGGGAGGTTAAACCCGGACCTTCCTGGCGTTGGAGAAGCATCCCGCTATGCCAAGTCTGGTAGCTCAGTGGAGACGGCCTCTTAGCAGCAGGCCAGCAGGCCATCAGAGTCAGAGACTCCATACCCAATGACAGGGCGCGGGCAGAAAAAAAATGGACCCATGACCCTAAATATTCTTCCAGAGATGCTTCCCCTCCGCTTTGTGAAGCCTACCAGCTTTGGTCCTCATCATGGTTAAATTTGATGCACGCTGCTGAGTGTGCCTCCATGTTGAGGTGCCATCGTGGTCTCCTCGATACCTGAGCAGCACCCACCTCTCCCAGTGGGGCTGCTGGCCTTCCAAAGTGAGTGGGCCTGCAACCTCAGGAACCTGCCCGCATCCATAATTGAGCTCTCTTCCTGCCCTCTCAATTCGCCACCTCCAAGAAGGTCATGTAGACAGGCAGGAACTCACAGGCCCAGGTCAGGACCCATGCTAGTTCCTGTTGGAGGAATGTTTTCAAATGTGGGAAAATTTACCCATCAAGTCAGTTTCAGATATTTTACAATGACTTCCTGCTGTGCGCTTGCCCTTCTCTAATCTGTCTACTGCACATGCTTAAGAAGGCTCTTAATTCTCTTTTAACTACTACAATTGGTTTCCCACCAAACCCTGCCCCTGCTGGACTCACAAGGGGAAGGGTGCAAATGGGCAGAATCATATCAGGATCCAGAATTGGCGTCCTTTTCTAGAACTTTCCAATCCTGCTTGCTCCCGTGCCCACCTCCAATGGCCTGGGAAATTCTGCCCATAATATTTTGATTCCTTTTACAATTTAAAGATTTCTAAAACTGTTCCTTTTCATTTCAGAAATTAATTGCACTATACATGATGCTTACAAAATCAGATAACATATATTTCCTTTTTTTGCTTACAAATAGTTTTAAGAAGATATTTGATAAGGGGTAATGAAATTATTCTGTCTACAGTCATCATCTTGAAGTATTTGCAGTATCTATTACAGGTAGCTGTACAATTATTGTTAATATATTGAGATAATTTCCATTTTCATGCCATTAATAGTTTCACAAATCTCAACGCTTCCTGCTGAATGCCCTTAGAACACCTGAGAAGTGAGCATTAATACAAAAAACATTTTTACTGTTATTACAGCATGCATCCATACAGTGCACTGTGAAAGTAAACCATAAGTACAGTGCATTGTATGGTTTGCATTCTGTAATGACACTAAAAATGTGACACAGCAAACACCAATGGCATGACTGTCATCTCGGAGCTGTACACCATTTGTAATTGAAAAGTGTTTCATTTAAATGTGTCAGAGTAGTCGTATAGGTAATGCTTGTTGCTTCTTTATCACCAACACCTTTGCAAACTTTCTATTTCCAGATGTCAGTTTCACTGCTATGTTTGACATTCACTTTACTCAACTTACAGCTCACATGGACACCAAGACTTGACTGACGTCTTCAGCAAGCAGACAATGTGAGTGAACTGTTTTATAGGGACCTGTACCATGCCTTATTCAACTCAGTCAATTTCAGCAGCTTATCTTGAACCATTTAAAACCTGCTCATAGCTGCCAGCTCCTTAAAGTTCACGGTTTATAAAAATACAACTAAGTTTTGTTTATTATCCATGCACTAAATTCAACATCAGCAGAACACAAATTAAAATTTGGAGAGACAGGGATTAATCAAGGACAGTCAGCATGGTTTTGTTAAGGGGAGATCATGTCTGACCAATTTGATTGAATTTTTCGAAGAGGTGACCAGGTGTATAGATGAGGGCAATGCATTTGACGTAGTCTACTTGGGCTTCAGCAAGGTCCCGCATGGGAGACTGATAACAAAGGTAAGAGCCCATGGGATCCAAAGCAATTTGGCAAATTGGATCCAGAATTGGCTGAGTAGCAGGAAGCAGAGGGTGATGGTCGAGGGGTGTTTTTGTGACTGGATGCCTGTCTCCAGTAGGGTTCCACAGGGATCAGTGTTGGGTCCCTTGCTGTTTATGGTATGTATAATCGATTTAGACTCGAATGTAGGAGAGTTGATCAGTAAGTTCGCGGATTACACGAAAATTGGTGGGGTGGTAAATAGTGAGGAGGATAGCCTTAGATTACAGGAGGATATAGACGGGCTGGTCAGATGGGCTGATCAGTGGCAAATGTAATTTAATCTGGATAAGCGTGAGGTGTTGCACTTGGGCAGGGCAAACAAGGTACAGGAATACACAATGAATGGTAGGACCCTGGAAAGTACTGAGGATCAGAGGGACCTTGGTGTGCATGTCCACCGGTTCCTTAAGGTAGCGGGGCAGGGAGATAAGGTGGTTAAGAAGGCATATGGGACACATGCCTTTATTAGCCGAGGCATAGAATATAAGAGCAGGGAGGTTATGCTGGAACTGTATAAAATGCTGGTTAGGCCACAGCTACAGTATTGCGTGCAATTCTGGAATCTGCATTATAGGAAGAATCTGATTGCGCTAGAGAGAATGCAGAGGTGATTTACCAGGGTGTTGCCTGGGCTGGAGAGTTTTAGTTATGAGGAGAGATTGGGTAGACTGGCGTTATTTTCCCTGGAGCAGAGGAGATTGAGGGGGGACATGATTGAGGTGTATAAAATTATGAGGGGCATCGATAGGGTAGGCAGGAAGGAACTTTTCCCCTTGGTGGAGGGATCAATAACCAGGGTGCATATATTTAAGGTAAGGGGCAGGAGGTTTAGAGGGGATGTGAGGAAGAATTTTTTCACCCAGAGGATGGTGGGAATCTGGAACTCACTGCCTGAAAGGGTGGTAGAGGCAGAAACCCTCATAACATTTAAGAAGCATTTGGATGTGCACTTGCGATGCCATGGCATACAAGGCTCTGGGCCTAGAGCTGGAAAATGGGATTAGAATAGTTAGGTACTTGTTTGACCGGTGCAGACTCGATGGGCCGAAGGACCTTTTTCTGTGCTGTAGATCTCTATGACTCTAAGGAGAAGAGCCAGAATCTCACAATTTTTATAATATTGAAATCATGGACAAAGGACATTAGTTCCAGAATGGTTCACTGTGCTGTGTGTTTAAAACCCAAAGCAAAAAAGCTTTTCTCTATATACTGTACTCCTTTGTTGGTGAATTTGCATCAAAACCATAAAATCAGTGCCTTACTGGACTCAGGTTGAAGTAAGGTAATTCTCACACTGGGGTCAGGTGAGGCTCTAACTCCAAATTTACACTGCAGATTTTTAGAATGGTGTGAACACAGCCTGAATAACTCATGGAATTCTGCAGCAAATCCTAAATAATAAAGGCAAAATTGAACCTAATATAATTTCAATTAGGGAAAAATATCTAGTCCATAATTTTATGATCCAAACGAACCGCCTTGCTTTTGTGCCACAATAATCAGTCTTTTATCTTTCAATGCACTAGGGAAAAGGAACATGATGACTATTGATCTTGTACAGTAAAATGTTCGTCTACTATTTGGTCATGATGTCCCTTAAATTATTATTATTTAGAATTGCATAAAATGTGCAGTACAGAAACAGGTCATTCAGCCCAACCAGTCCACCCACCCTGATGTTTATGTTCTGCTCTAGCCTCCTCCTAACCAAAGTCTAATTCTATCAGGGTAATAGTCTATTTCCTTCTGCCTCATTCATGAGGGAGCTTGAACCATGGGGGAGACTGGTCCAAACCGGGATGATGACATTGCAAGGGGCTGTGAGCACCTACACCAGTGACTGCTCCATAGCCAGCTTTAGCAAGGAGATTGTACAACGTGCCCAGTCATTCAACTGCTCTGCAGTCCACTAAAACACTCATTAGTTTGCAGTCTGTGCCCATGGGGTGAAAAGCTCTGGAGTACTTGGTGGCACTTTAATGCCTCTGCGTTGTTTGAGTGGGCAGATAAGCTAGAAGCCTGACTCCAATCATATCAATGTGGCTGCGCTTGAACTGTCTCAGCTGCAGAGGAATGGTCACTTTATACAAGGTTTCCCTAATGCGTGGCTGCTTCCCTCGCCCACCACCTCTCCCCCACCCCGCACATGCTTGTGCGCTACCTTCAACTGCAGCTCAGCCCATATCTCCACCACCCCCCAGGTCACCTCAACCACAGGGCAGCCCTTGCCGCTCCCTCCCCCCATCCCCCACAACGCACCTCAACCTTGAAGTCCAACAGGGCGAGCGCTCCGCAAAGTGTACTCACCTCCGCGTTCCCCTCAAAGTGCAGTCTGCCAAGTGCAGGCTTTCATGACGTCCGATGGTGGGAAATGCAGCCCGCCATCAACGGACAATCAAAAGCTGGTTTCACGACATCGTGAAACTGATTTTTGGCCTTCTTGCCATACTGTCCTCTCACACCACTGAACACTCTCGAGGCCAGCGAGCACGTATAATTCTACCTTAAGTGCGGTGTAACTAAATTTCAATACAAGTTTAGCATATCTTCTCCACTTTTCAGTTCCATCCCTATAGATGCAAATCCTAGATTTTGATTTGCATTTCTTATGGGCTAATTGACTTTGAGTGATTTGTCCATTTGTATTCCCGGGTCACTCTGCTCCTGTAATGCATTTAGGCTCATATTTTCCAAGTAATACGCAGTCTCCTTATTTTTTTTAACCAAACTTTTAACTTACCTATGCTGGAATTCATTTTCTAATTATCTGTCCACTCAGCGGGTTTATTAATACATTTTTGTATCTCCTGCAGTTCTCCTCAACGGGCAAAATTTTTAGCTCGGTGGGTGGGCGCGGGCTCGGCCCACTCGAGCGTGAAATGACACGCAATGACGTTGGCCGAGCGTGCAGATGTCAACGCGCAATTGTGCGATAGTTAGGTCAGCGGGCACCCGCCAGAGTCGGCAGCCCGCCCGTCGATAATTAAAAGGCCTGTTAAGGCCATTAAGCAATCAATTAATTTAAATTTTTTGCTGCTCGGGTTGGCGGGCAGGCGAAAAGGCCAAGCGGCCTTTGCATTTTTTTGGAAACCTCATCCACGGGGCAGGGTGAGGTTTCCAAGAGCAAATAAAAATAAAATAAATGTTTTAAAATTTAGTTAATAAAATGTCCCGGCTCCTGTGACAGAGTCACATCATTTTTCAAATCTTTATTTAAAAAAAAAATGCTCCATCTCCTTGTGGCAGCTCTGTGCCTCAGGGAGATTATGAAGCGCGCACTCACTCGTGTGCGCAAAGGTCACGCTCGCCCCGCTTGTCCTCCTCCCCCCGCCCGCACAGGCAGCGCTGAGCACTGAGCGCTGCCGCTTGCGTTTCATGCTGGGTGGGCCTTAATTAGTCTGCCAGCGTGAAGTCGCGGTCCGGCCCTGATCGCGGGTGGCACCTCCAGTGAAAGATATCCCTATGCCAAGACCAAACGACCCCTCGCCCCACCCCCTCTAGGTTTACCTGACTAGCTCCAGCGAGTCCCCCACAAACTGGCCTTGATTTTGGGGCCTCCTCCATCTTTGCTGATCTGTGCCTTGTGCAGCAGCAGTGGCCACCGCTCCTGGTGGCATTGCTGAGACTGAAGAGCTGCTGGCCAATCGGAAGCTGGCTGCTCTTAGGAGGAGGGACCTCCACCCTTAAAGGGGTGGGAGCCCAGATGGCAGGCAGTTATCTGCCAGATTACCATGGTATTCTATCATAGCTTGTTAAAATGGTCATGGCGAGGTTGCCCCGGCTTTCCTGCCCGTCGATGGGGCTACTGCTGCGGCCATTAAATTCAGCCCAGCCTGTGTATAGTAAATTAAATACTAAGCTTAATTTCCTTCTCCACTCCTTGTTTATGCTAATTATGGTGTCACAATTTTTTTTCTCATTTGTTTAATGGCTGGGTTTGGCTGCCCTGGGTACCCCTTTCAAACTGCTCCGGTTCTCACACTTTTTAACAGCCGCTGACCTCCCTTTTAAAATGCTGTAGTTCCCAATATTGTATATGTTGGAATGGGCTGTCGTGCATCTCCATTCATTATCTTTTTAAGTTGTATCGGTTCCTTCTCTTTGGCCAGAATCTTCCAGCCCGCACCCCACCTCCCCCCACCCCCGCCACCACCCCCCCACCACGGCGGGGTCCCCACAGCTACAACAGCGAGCCATTGAAATCTCTGTTCACATCGGCGGGACTGGAAGATCTCGTTGGCGTGAGCAGCTGGAAAATTCTGGCCCTTGTAAATGCCTTCTCTCTCCTTTTAGCTTCACTGTTTATTCTACAATAGTGGAGACATTTCCACTTTCATAATTAGTAATACAACATCAAAATGGATATTGCATGTAAATGAAAAGTGCAATATCACCCTGGAAAGCTTGTAGGAAATCAATCAAAAAATATGAGTAAATGCTGATACATTGTCTGTTGCAATCTTGCAATCATTTTACAATGATAATTTCTTACATTTTTGTTCCTTTTAAAAGCTATTTAAATTGCATTATCCGTAATCTATTTACTGACGTTCCACTTGTAAATCAAGTTGAATGTGTAGAGATCATTGGTTGGTTAACCTTGAATTTATGAAATTTGCCTGAAATTGACTAGCTCACAGTGAAAAGGAAAACTACAGGATTAATCACATATCAGTTTTATTTATTCATTGCATTTCTTATTTACTGCAAGAAGTAATACAGAAAGGAATGTGCTGCTTTTTGCTGCACCTTGTTAATTTGAGGAATATTTCATGTTCAGCTGTAATCAGTGTTGCCATGTTCTGATTGTGTGCAGTGACTTTAGCAAGGCAATCTCACAGATTTTGAAAGTGCATTTGACAGTACTGATGCATTTCGGCAAAATTATTTCAGGTGTGTCACTGAGAGTACTGTAGAAAATGGCTTGTAACTCAACAGCAACAGAAGAGATAAATAATACAGTGACTGTTTCACAACTCTTTTTACCTTCTTATTTTCCATTGCTTCCTCCCCTCCTTTTTCTGCTCACCTCTAGGCATCTTCCTGTGCTTGGTATGGCTGCCAAATGCTTCCATCTCTTTGGCAAATTAAGTTCATTCCTTTGCAGTAAATAATGCAGATCCCTGTCCTTTTGTCATATTGATATAACAGCACACACATACAAATTGGATTTCATAACAAACTCCAAATTTAACTGCATTGTTCATATTAAACCTGGACTCCAGTTATCCTGGTATCTTTCAGGGACATGACTCCTCATATACTGAAAGACACAGTTGGAGCCAGATTTTCAAAGGGCCGCGGGGTCAGGACTGGGTGAGGATGAGATTTTGCGGTCCCGGAGGTATTCTCAGGATCCCGATGCCTCCGTGACAGTTTTGAATTTTCGAAGGGCTGGCAAGGTGGGAGGGAGTGGGGAGTGCGTTCACTGAAATCAATGGCCCCTTAAGCTCCTTAAGGAACCCATTAAGGGGCTGGTCTATTCCAGGTTGCAATTTTCAAATTTTTTTCCCCGATGACCCTGAACAGTCTTGTGCACGTTACTGCACAGCTGTCTAGTTTGCCACGGGGCCCAAGTAAGTTTGTTTGTATTTTTAAAATCAAATTTGAGGGGCCAACTGACAACTGGGTAAGCACGGCACCTTACTTTGTCGTCCAATGCTGCTTCCCATTGTGTTTGATCTCCTGATCTTCTGTGGAGCTGCCTGCTGTATCCAGCATGGCAGCAGCAACCCCCAAGGCCGCACCTCAGCACCATTAATTGGATGCCGTGCTCGCATCCTTGAATTTAAAATTTGCATCGCTCGGCATGGTGTTGGGACCCTGAATTCATCCGGGTGTCGGGTTCCCGACCCTGCTTTGAAATCTGGTCCTCGATGTCTGCCATTTCAAGTGGATGTCATTTCAGGACACTGTTTCGTACCCCACAAGGTACAACAATAATCTATACTATAAGGCTTGATACTATGATTAGTTCTAAAGGAGATGGTTACATTTTTACAACTTGAGCTACAAGATCAACTAATCTGCTCAATTTGCAGCACTATTGCTACTGTTGAACACAAAAGAGAAACAAAAATTATCAGCATATATTTAGAAAAGTTTTTGTCTTCCTAAGTAACAATAGCATGATGAGCTTCAGTGCCACTCTAAACCAGATGAAATCTTGCAGCATTTTGCAATGCTGTATAGCCTTAAGGATTCTTTCAGGCAAAAAGATCTATAATCAAGTTAACAATTCACTGAGCGTTGGTGCAAGAAAACTATTTCATACTCTTCTTCCTTCACTGATAATGTTGAACCGATTCTTGAAATATTACTAAGGTTTGACTCTGATCTAATTTTGTAATACTGTAGCGATGGTCTTTATAATAGCATTTCTCAGGTTTGCCGCGTACATTGAGTCTGCTCTTGGCATTGAATATCTATGACTCTTCTCTCTTATTTATTAAATGTTTAATTTTTTTGTGTTTTTCTTCTTTTTAATTGCTTATGATCTACTTTGATTTTTTTGTGACCTTTGACTTCATCTGACCCTTTATTTTTTCTTTATAATTACATTCTATCAAAAAATATACTCAAGACATTCTAGCAAAATTAAATCCAACATTCTATGTGCCCCTGGTACAGCCTGGCAGGCTCTGTGATATCCAACATTAGAAATACCCTCCCTAGTAACTAAAACAAAAACAGAATTACCTGGAAAAACTCAGCAGGTCTGGCAGCATCGGTGGAGAAGAAATCAGTTAACGTTTCGGGTCTTCATGACCCTTCGGCAGAACTGAGTACTGAGACCTGCTGAGTTTTTCCAGGTAATTCTGTTTTTGTTTTGGATTTCCAGCATCCGCAGTAGCTTTTAGCTTTTTGTTTTTATCTCCCTAGTAACTACATGGCCTAACCCAACCATTTGAAGCCCTTTTCTTTAAGTCAAACAGCCAACCAAATTTCCCATCATTCATACACAGACCACCTCACAGAGCACATGTACACAGAGAGGAATTATATAGTATTGCTGATACTATAGAATCCAAGCATTACATTTCTGCAAAAGCAAAGTACTGCAGATACTGGTAATTTGAAAGGAAAACAAATATGATGGAAAACTCAGCAGGTTAGGCAGGTCTGTGGAGAGAGAGAGAGTTCACTCACTCTGGAATCTCCTGCCCCAAACGAGGCTTGAGGTACAACTTATCTTTATGACAAGAGATACACCAGAACTCTCAAATGAGATATCCCACTGGCAAGTTTGGACAAACAAAGCCAAAATCACCAATTCTAATATAAACATATTCCTGTGAGTGAATGAAAATAAAATGATAAATTCTCAGTGGTCTTATGAAATATCAAAATAAGCATTTGATAAAACAAATTATGATCAGTTTTGTTGTATTCGCATTAGTTCACTGGAAATTAAGTTGGCAGTGACACAAACTCATTTCATGTAGGAATCTTGCCAAATAGAAAAGACACTTTCAACCCATTAAAACATGCAGAATCAAGGCTGTTTTTGCAAGCATTTTGTTCATGATGTAATTAACAGAAATCTTACTCAGAGCTTCCTTTTAAACTGATTGCAGGTTGTTTGCATCACATGACAGGAAGATAGGGTTTTACAGCAATTATTACTGAAAAGTTGCCCTTTGTTCATTACACATTTTGAAATTTGGGCAGACATCTCAGACCTTTGCAAATTGTAGGTGGGACCTGGGTTCAGAAGACCCCACCCCCCAACCTCCTATTTGGGGGCAGTTCATGACTCTCACAGAAGGGAAACCGAAACTCAGCAGTGCCATTTGAACTTAGTGCCAAGTTTAAACAGCCCCATTTTGGGTGGTCCAAGGGTCTTAACACACAGTGTGGGAGTCACGTATCTATGCAGTAGATGTCAATGCTCTTGAAGGGTCAATAAAGTCTGGTTATGTGTCATGATCTGAAGCTTATTTTTGAAATCCCTCACTCTTTACCCATGAAAGCAAAACAGGCTGAAGCTGTCAGGGAGAGAGTTAATAACAACCTTTGCTGGAATGCATTGATTAACAGGCCATCTGGTGTAGGTTTGAAAAAATTACCATCTTATCATACATTTTCACTAGGCTCCTTTGTTGACATTTTCAATGGCTGTTATTATCTCATTATGTATACTAGGCTGAGTTTTAAAAACTACAATTATCCCAGCAGGTGTTCTGAGTCCACAGTTTGATTGACAGTTTAAAAAAGGCTATTCAAGGATTAGCTGTCTTTGATGTGGGGTCTGAATAGAAGTGTGTTTATTTTTATAAAATACTAACCACATGAGGGGATTTAAAAACTTTGAATGGGCTTCTGAAATGAAAGTTATTTTAGGATCAAGTGTGTAGGAATGAAAACTAAATTAGATTGTTAGAAGTTTATTTTTCATCTCCACATTGCTCCTGAGGTCTTTCCATTGTGAATACAGGGTGAATAGTTATGAGGGTGACATGTGAGGTATGTGGGGGCATGGGTGAGTAGATGGGTGGGGGTGTTAGAGGGTGTGAGGAGTGGGGGATAGAGGCCTAACAGCTTCTAAAACAACTGTGAAAAAGTCCCAGAGAAGCGAGGCAGGCCTTCTAACCAGCCTGCCTCAGCACATGCTCACTTCTCTGGCCACCAAGGACCTGCTTCTGTAGTTAGGATAGTGTGTAGGCCTCAGAACCCATCCATGGCAATTATGAGGCCAATTAACTTTGTTGTAGGCTAATTAAAAGCCAGTCTTCCACAGCTTGTGCTATTTTCCTAGGGGGAGCTGGAATTTAGCAGCTGTCTTAATCAGACCATCTGCATAAAGGCAAGGAGCAGATCTGGGGCAAGTCATGGAGTCAGGAAGAGTTTTAAAAACTAAGGAAAAATGCTTAATAATTTTTAAAGGGCTTAACCCTTTGAAGTTAAAGTTGCAGTTGGCCATCGCAGGTCTACTAGGAGTCAGCATTTGGGCATTTGACCAGTGGGTATAACTATTTGGACTCCACCTGAACACCAGGAAGGGCGCAGCTGGAAATCAGTGCTGCATCCTTGGAAATCACGGCCATTGGAGATAAGGAGCACAAGCCTGCACAGGAAGGTCAGAGCATCAGGAGCCCAGAGAAGACGGAGAAGGGGCACAAAGGAGCACAGGATCTATAGGCAGAGGCAAAGAGATCTGTAGATGGCTGAGAACGAGTGCAAAAAGTGACAGTGACTTTCATGGAACATTGTTGCAGATTTCTGCATCCTTATCAGTGCATACCTCTGCAACATTTCTCAGGCAGCTGCACATCGGTGCATCGCCAATGCTGGGCAACACATCAGGATCACAACTGATGGGGCATCACAGACTCAGAGGGTATTGGGTCTAGTGGTCATGTGGTGCCCTACAATACTCACCTTTATGGGTCTCAGTCATTGTGCTGGTCTGCTGCATTCTCCATATTATGGCCCTCCAGAGAGGCGTGGACCTTACATATGGTGTCACCTTGGAAAGGGAGGAGCAGGAAGTAAGAGAGGAGCAGGCATTGGAGGAGGTGGCCTGCTCCTGCCATCCTCTGAGAAGTGGGCATCCCTCCTCTCCCTCATGGCTGCCAATTGTTATGATCCCCGTGGAGACTTAAATTTTTAAAAACAATTTTAACTTCCAGTTGAATGCTGAATGGATGAGACAACAAGATTTCATGTTTTAAGATTTTTACAAAAGCACTATTGGCTAAATATTATTTTTGTAGGCAACTTATACTTTAATCTACAGAACAGAACTCCCTCTTTTCACTTTTTATAGAATCAAAAATCCCACTTCATAGATGTACTTTGCACTCTCCCTTAAGTAGTTGTTTGTTTTTCACAGACCCAGTCCAAAGTGATTCTTAGTTCCTAAGGGTTTACTTTTGTTCTTTTCCTTCCACAGCCTGGTAACTTTTAAAACCAGAACTGTCTTCCACAGAGAGGGTTTCTCCTGGCAATTCTTCCTCTAGCACAAATTAGGCAAATCTCCCAGCCTGGTTTCAAATCCTCACGAGTTTCAGCCTTTCAATCCAAGCATGAGCTCCCACCTGAGTTCCTGCCTGGTGAACCATAGAGACTTTCATTCTCTAGCTGCTCCCTTTCTCCCGGATCCTGACACATTACTTGTGTCTGTGTGTTTCAGGGATTTCTTAGGAACCCCTCTCCTCTTAATGCCCTTCTCTGTGGCAATGTGAATCACATGGGCCTTGTATCCAGGTAGAAATCCTGGGGACAGCAAATCTCTTTTATCTTGGAAGCAAACGGACAGGTTAAAGCATAACTATTTACAATCTGACATTCTCAACGCCTTCCTGGGACTTTGGAGACTAGCAGTCTAACCATTGTAAACACAAATGATGCTGCCAAGAGTGAACGCCTTACACCATTTTTCAGCAAAACAATATGGGCCTTCCTTCAATCTTTAACAGCCTTTCACCCCGACCTGTTATCAAGCAGACTTCAGAGCAGGTCACATTACCCCCTTCAATTTACCCTAAATTAAAGACACAGCCCCAAAACATAACAATCTTATAAAACTCATAATTGTAACACATTCCTCCAGTGCCCCTATGCTATCTCAGGTCACGATGGTGCAGTGGCCGGTGTTGGCACAAGCCTTCTCCCTCTGGACAACCCCAACAGCCTCAGTGATGGCTACCTTGGTTCCCTGCCCCCACTAGCTTTAATTGGACAAGAAATCCATCTCCACATCAATTAAGGGCACAACCCCAGGAGGATCTAAAACTCGTTCAGTTTCCAAACAGAAACGGGTTTCAGACACGATAGCAGACGTGGCACCTGTTTCCCATTTTCATGGGGAGAATCAAGCCCCAAAACACTACAACTGAATTACCCTGACCATTGTATCTTCCCTCATATTTAATAATCTACATTATGATTTCAAAGTTAAAAATGTCCCTACAATTTCCACTAACCTAACGTATTCCAGTTTCTTCATTTGATTCCTGTATGAAACAAAATGAAACCAGTTGGGTGGATTTTAATCCCCAAAATATGTGAATTGGAATTAGGTGAGATGTCAAAATTTGAAAATCTGAAAGCTGACCTCAATCAACCTTCAGCCCAGGCATTTCCAGTTTTAACGGAGCTGGGGAAAGTGGGGGGATGGGCAGAAACATGTGCCCAGCAGGTAAGTTAGTCATTTAAATATTTCAATGAAGATTGCAACCTTAGGTTTAACCTGGTTTACATGTTTAACCCAGGTCGACCAGGTTTCTCAGGCCTCAGGACACCTGGCAGCTCAAGCGATGCAAGGACAGCTTCAGGGAGAAATTCAGTGTTTTTGCAGAATTGCTTATTGGCAGGGATCATACCCCATCTAGGGGCCGAGGGTTTCACTCCTACCCATGCTCTCTCCACAACCCCCCCCCCCCACCCCCGCCAAGCTCCCCCCACCCCCAAAACACTCCACTAGGAGCTGCAGGCTCCTCACCTGCAACTGTGACCTGCTCCTGAGTCCTGGTTGACCTCACCAGACTGGATGCCATGCCTGTCAATCAGGTTGACCTCTGGGTGGTGACCAGAAGTTTTCGGGGAAACAAAGTTGTCCAGGTTTCCTGTCGAAAACCTCACCACCCCATCCACTCATCCACTTAACAAACATGCCCCTGCCAATATTCCGGTCATGATTTCAAATGGTGAGTGATGATATTATAATCTTTATAATCTATGCAACAGTGACCCAGTTTTTTAACTTCATTATCATTTTTCAAGAAGCAAAGACACATACTTGTGTGAGACTGCCTTTATTATCACTGGAAGTGGTTTAGGTAGAATTGCATAAAAGGCCATTCCATCCAACCAGTTTATGTCTGCATTTATTCACTACTTTAGCCTCCTTCTATCCTTTATCAATTAACTGTATCCGCATGGCCCTCTAGTTCATTCTCCCTCAGATGCTGAGCTGCCTTCCTCTGAAATGCATCTTAAGCATTCACCTTAACCACTTCCAGTGCTAGTGTAGTCCATATTCTTCCTACTTCCTGGGTAAGGAAGTTTCTTCTGAATTCTGTGTGTAATTTATTGGTGACTAATTTAAATCGAGGGCCTCTGGTTTTGCTTTTTACCATAAGTGGAACACTCTCTGTGTCCATTCTATCAAAATCTTTCATAATGTTCAAGATGTAAATTAGACCACCCCTCACAGTCTTCTCTTTCCCAACCTGTTCATCCTTTCCAAATAGATATAATCTCCTAGTCTGGTATTATCCTTGTAAATCTTTTTTGAAGTCTCACTAGTTTCTCCATATCATTGGTAAAATATGGCAACCAGAACTGTACACAGTGATTGAAATGTGGTCTAGCCAAGGTTTGACATAAGTTTAACATAAGTTCTCTGCTTTTCAATTCTGTCCCTCGAGAAATAAACCCTTGTGCTGTTTTGCTACTTTTAGTGATTTGTCTATTTGTACACCCAATCTCTTTGCTTTTCTAACCCAGTTATTTTCTTATTTTCCAAGGAATATATGACCTCCTTATTTTTCTCACCAAAATGTAATGCCTCACACTTATCTATGTTGAAATTCATTTAGTACTGCATACATTCATTTCTTCTATTTAAATAATAGGCGTTGCATTTTGTCCGATTTATGATGCCTGCATTACTGTTCCTTAAATGTTTTATGTTTAACAAGAAGAACTGAGTTAAAAATCTATCACAGCATTCTAAGTAATCTATAACATGAATAGTTAATTAATATTTAACTATGTGAGACACATTATAAGTCAAAGGAAACACTTAAATATGTTTAATTAACTTCCTTTACAACCATGTAATGCTTTATACTACTTTATTGCAGTGTTTCTTCTTTTAGTCCTGGTTAGTTTTACAGTTTTTATCAAATAGTATCTTTCAGTATCATTGTCATTCCATCTCCAAAAACTGGTGTTATAAGCATTGAAGATTCTGTAATTGTTGCACTTTAACTCCCTGTGTACTTATGGTTATAAAATCCTTGAAAAATGTCCTATCTCTCACTTTGCTTTAGACTTCATCCATTTCTCAGATGATCTCATTAGTTTTGTGGGATCCAGACCATTTATAAAGATGTAGATGACACGAAATATAATGATCTTAATTAATAAAGCAACATGGTCTTATTTCCAAGTTATATACACACAGACACACACAAATCAAAGGACCTCAGCTATAAACTGTACTAGAAAGGACCAGAAATGGATGGAGTTGATAAGCAATAATAAAAAGAGGTTATATTGTTGTTCCTCACAGTTTATGGTCCAATCTAAGTGAAGTTTTATTCATTTAAGAATCAGGGATCATAAAACTATCAATTGCCTGCAAAAATAGTAGATTAAAAATAAAACTTAACTCTAACAAGATATTCAAAGACTGATCTTTTAAAAAAAAAGCTCACAAAGAAGAAAAAAATTCCCACAAGATTTTTTTTAAAATGAATTTCCCATGTCATAATTAGCCATCCTAGTAATGGAATGTTAATCCAAGCAGGTGGCTGTAGTGGTTGGAAGTGTGAACAGGTGCTGATCGAGCAATACAACTGCAAAAACTGTTTTGCTTACCCCCTAACATGATGCAATTGAGTTTCTTTCTCAAACATGCTAAAATTTGTGAACCTCTCGTTTGACTGACTAACTGTGTGTTCATTTGCCAGAGAACGGTGGAATGCAATCAGCCTTTCAACATTATTTTTTTCCACAGCTGGAATTGTCCATGTCAACAAACACAGGCAACTACACTGACCCATCATGCCATTGCTGAGTGATGTGTACTACAGCCTATGAACTGTATGTCTGAAGCTCACTTTGTTTTTCACAGCTGAGTGGGGGGATAAAAAAGGGAGAAAGGTACTGATTAAGATTCTAACACAGCTGAAACTGTCAATCGTGGCTCTGCCCTTTCTAAACATTTCTGGAACAACTGCAGCTGCCTGCGTGAGGGAGGATTAACTCTGCCCCCCTCCCCTCCTCCCTCCCCTCAGTCCTAGAGCAGTGCAAAGCTCACAATGATCAGCCTGGACAGAGCAACCATTCAGTCAGATCCAGAACTCCTAGAAAAGCAGCTGCCGTGCCCAATCCTCCTGGGGTCTCCTGTTGAATCACTTGAACAAATATTAAAATATTCAGACAAGTACAGCCTTGTAGACAACATGTAGCACCCCTGCCTGAATGCCTCACATGTGCAAGCCGGACCAGTTTGCCAAGGAGAACAATGGAGCAAAACAGGTGGTTATGAAAAATGTCTCCTGCCCTCAAGACCAGCTGCTATAGATGAAATTTGATCAAGGTAACCCCACAAACAGCCCTTCATCCCCATGTGCCTTGTATACGAATGAGGCACTTAGTGTGCTGATTTAGACTGTGTATTATGCATTAGGGCAACTGCTGTAAGACGACTGACATAATCGCAGCACTTAGCAGTGCTGATATTTTTAAAATTGCACTTAACTTGTTTACTGTGAATACAAATGTCCCATTCAAACAGCAGAGGAAGCTGTTTCCTGAGGCTTTAGCCGTCACTGTTTCTCTTGCATTACTATTTTACTTCAGGATTTCCCAAGCTACAGAAACACCAGAGCAGACCACAATAATGAAAGGAATGTGGAGTGACATCCTGTGGTCAGTCACATTTCCCCATTTTTTGAATTATTTTGAGTTTAGTATGTGTCACAGGAGATTAGAATCTATGGACTATATTGACCTGATGGTGCTGAGTGATCATCTCCACCAATTGTGGAGGGACAACTAAAAAGCATTAGCTGAATAAATAAGACTAACCTATATCTGCAAAGGCTGGAGTTGAGCATGTGTGCATCCCGATGCACACAACTTCATTATTTTTAGTGTTTGGACTTTTTTAAAATCAAAATTTCCTCTTTTCATTTACATTGAAGAATATTCTGAGTGCAAAATAATGACACCAAATTAGTTTTAAATCTATAGTTACTTCTTCCACATTCAATTTCACACTACAAGTGCTTATACATTAATTGTTTTAGTATCTGCTGGATGTTAAATAATGTGAACATCAGCCTCTGGGCTATTCAAAGTTTGAAGCAGACTTTTTACCATAAAAATATGAAACAGCTTTGACAATGATTTCCTGTCAATTGATGGCACTATAGAAGAGACTATCATTCTGCCATTGGGAAGTTCCTAAGTGCAATTATATTTGTTTTCATTGATAATAATATGATTCCATTTTGATGTGAAACAGATACCAGTAAAAGGGCAACCAGAAAAATATCTAGCCCAGTAGGAAGTACTTCCAGGTAGGAAGTATAAACACTTTTTTAAAGGCAAGGCTTACTCCTTTCAAGATATTTCTAATCCTCTTGTTAAGTTTCCCTGTCTTATGCACTATTAATGGCCAACAGTGTGAGTTGTTAACCTCCCCCCAACCGCCCACCTCCCAACCCCAATGCCATTCTGAAATCAAATATGACTCTCATTTCCTTTCTCTCTCCTTCTGGCCTTCACTTCCATGCTTTCTTATAATAGCTGAGATCAGGTACTGGGCTTATCAAAGGTGCACATAACACACTATTCCATAGTCCAGAGTGTTGGAGACTCCCACACGCGCTGTACTCATCAACACTTCAAAATTACAGCATCACATCTTCTAGTTTACAGAATCATAGAATAGTGCAGCAGAAAGAGGCCATTCAGTCCATCAAACCTTTTGAAGAGCGATCCAGTTAATTTTGCTCCCTGGCTTTTTCCCTTAAATCACTGCAATGTTTTCCCCTTCAAGCATTTATCCAATTTCCTTTTGAAAGCTCGATTAAATCTGTTTCCACCACAACACAGCTTGTTATTGAAAAGATTTCAAACTTGAAAATCTGCTCTGACATCAAGAGATTGGGTAGAATTTCAACTTGCTGCCGGAGGAAAAATTGATGATGCCAATCGAGTGTCCATTATTGAACCACCCAATTTTCATGCCCATTAAAATGAATGGTGGGCTCTATAACAGCTGGTGATCTGCTCCACCAGTTTACTGCCCTATGGTCAAGGTGAAAATTCTACCCAAAAATGATGTAAATAGTGATATTTTAAACAAAAACAAATTAACTGGCCATCACTTCAGGTTATGCATTTCCATTATTGGCGACTGTGTCTTCAGCTGCCTAGGCATTAAGCTTTGGAATTCCCTCCCCACAGGTGGAATCTGTGCCCTCCCCCTTGGCGAGTTTGGTGGCTGGGGCATTTAATCAGGTGGAAAGTGGCATGGTCCCCCAGCTCGATTAAATCCATGGCAGGAAGGCCTGTGGTTGGCCTTCCCATCCTGCCATCAAGTGAGGCCTTTAAGTGGCCAGTTAATGCCCTCTTAAAGACCTCATCTCACTGCTGCTGGCATTAACCCAATGATAGACTTTTTAAAATACATTTGCGAGATGTGGCTTGTTTGCTTGGGGCTCCCAGTGTGGGGGCATGAGGTCCCGCATGGCTGTTTGAAGGACCTGGCATCAGGAGGGGTGTGCACTGAGGGTCACACCCCTGCCCTGCTGCCAACCTCACTTCGTCACCCTGCGACCCTTTCCTGTCATCATTCACCTGTGCCTGGATCCCTTGTCGATCTGAGGCCTCGGGTAGGTGTAGTACCAGCAGCAGCCACTGCTGCCAGGGTGGTACTGCTGAGAACAGAAGATCTGCCAGCCTCTGATTGGCTGGCAGCTCCTGGCAGGTGGGTCTTCTGCCCCTGGGATCCTTGATCCCAGAGGAAGGTCCGCCATTGGCTTGTCAAGTGACTGAGCGGCACTATTACCTGACTTTCACCAAACCAGTTGAAGCAACAATAACTTGCAATTGGCACTTTATATAGCACTAGCAACAACAACTTGTATTTATATAGTATCTTTAACATGATTGGGTGAAAGTCAGGTGATAGTGCTAGAAATGTTGCAGTTATTCTTACAAACAGCTGAGCAGTACATTGTAATTAAGAGGCTGAATAAAATTAACAACAACTGGCATTTACCTAGTGCCTTTTACATAGTAAAACATCCCAAGATGCTTCACACCACCATTATAAAACAAAATTTGGCATTGAACCACACAAGGAGATATTAGGACAGGTGACCAAAAAGCTTGGTCAAAGAGGTAGGGTTTAAGGAGTGTCTTAAAGGAGAAAATTAAGGGAGAAAAGTGGAGAGGTTTAGGGGGAGAACTCCAGAGCTTAGGATCTTGACAACTGAAAGCATGGCTGCCAATGATGGAATGATTAAAATTGGGCATATTTAAGAGACCAGGATTGGTGCAGTTGCGGTATCTCAGAGGGTAGTAGGGCTGGAGGAGATAGGGAGCGGTGAGGCCACAGTGGGAACTGAAAACAAGGATGAGCATTTAAAAATTAAGCTGTTCCTTAAGCGGGAGCCAAATTAGGTCAGCAAGCACAGCGGTGATGAGAGAACAGGACTAGGTTCAAGTTAGTGCACTGGCAGCAGAGTTTTGGATGATTTCAAGCTTACAGAGTGTAGAACAAGCAAGGCCATCCAGCAATGCATTAGAATAGTCGAGTCTAATGGTAACAAAGGCATGTGTTTCTGCAGCAGAGGGACTGAGGGCTGAGGCAGGGGCAGAGTTGATTGGTGTTATAGAGCTGTAAATAGGCTGTTTTAGTGACTCCAACCTGTGGCCGGAAACTCCACTTTCTTCTTTTCAGTACCAGCAGAACTTGGAAATTAGGGACATCTAAAGCATTTTCATGAGGCGCCCATTTTTTTTGCAGGTGTCCTTACTTTCAAAATGGTAATTGGATGTATAGCAAACTGGATGAGCCAGATATTGCAGGATTGGCTGCATTCCTTTTTTCACCCTCACTTGGAATCATGCTCAATTGTGGAGGCCTGCCAGCAGGATGCGATTTCAATTCATTTTCTGTTGGCTGGGTTCCCCAGTTCATTGTCATCCTGGGGTCGTTTCCCATTTGAGGGATGGATGTTGTGATTCTGGGATCTGTGACATTACCAGCCTGTAAAGCTGCTTAGGGCTGGAGTTCCAGGGAGATATACAAATGGTCATCTAAAACATAGACACAATCCTGACCGTTGAGTTCTGAACATTAAGTAAAATCTTCCTAGAAATCCATTATTTAAGTAAAAGGAAGGAAGACCGCGTTCCATTTATACTGCAGCTGTACATTTATAATTTGTCTCCTGTTTGAAGACATTATCCTACAACAAAAAGCCTTATCTGAAAATAGTTAAAAGTTATTCAGGCAGATCATGGTAAACACTTCTGCATCTGGCTATCAGTGTGGATCAGGGCAGTTAATGGAGATTCATATCAAGCTGTTCTTAACTTGGAAAAATGTCATTGTGTGTACATGTAGGGCACGTAATTAAATACCTCTCCGTGTATGAACTTGACTGAGGGGTGCCCTCAATACAAACCCTCGGGAAATCACAATCTGCTTAAATCAACTTCTCCTGGTCTGAATGTGATCTCGATGGGACGGATAGTATGAATGGAGAATAAGTTTAACACTTTCAGCACTGGAATGGTGTGGTTAGGTGAAGTATGAAGAATGGAGACCACGGCTGTCTACTGTGATTAATACGAGGGCAGAATCGTCCCAGATTTTCACACAAAGCGCAGTAGTGGGTGGGGAAAAAAGTCATTTACCTGCCAGCCACAATGCCGGGTTTTCGTATCCCATTCCTACCTTATTAATTATGCAGCCACAGGAAACACACCGTTTTGCTGGCGGGCAGCCTCCCATTTCCCCGCCACACTGTTACCTCAATGCTTCCTCATGCAAGGTGCCATATTTAAACTGCAGCTGCATGCACACTTCTGAATGCTTGCAGCCCAGGACTGCTCCAGTGAAGGCATGGCCCCAAAAGCCAAGAATAGTGCAGCCCCTCCTATTCGGTGATGCATCCCTAGGATGCCTTCGAGATGCCATGGAAGCTCGCTGCAATGTCCTCTACCCCCACTCTGGCTGCAGGAGGCACATCAGTCTCACTACTCTGGCTTGGGAGGCAGTGGCAGAGGTGGTCAGTGCCAATGCTGCACACAAGAGGGTGGCTATCCAGTGCAAAAAACGGATAAATTATCTCATCCATGCTACCAGGGTAAGACAACTATCTCATCAATCTTAACTCACAAACTCAAAGTCATCACACATTCACTGGCATCTCACTCACTGCCAGCTGAAGGGACAACACTACTCAATCTCACACACACTCACATCACCATCTGGCCTCATCTACTATAGAGACAGCCTCCTCAGCCCTCACCCTCTTGAGGCCACTTGCACAGATCAACATGTGCACCCAGACACACCCTGAGATACTCCCTTTCCAGTACAGCCCTCACCCTGCAGCTTCTTCCCTTGCCTGAGGCCACTTCTCACCCTTCCCCAAGCAAGCCCTAGCCTTGCAGCCATTGAAAAGCCAGCCCTGCCTTACGGCTGGTCTCGTAAGCAGAGATCTCCCCAGGAGACCCCCCTATAATAATGTGGTGCTGTCTGCGAAGCCTGGCGCTGAAGGCTGCAGGTGCTAACTGAAGCAATGTAGGGAAACAAACCCCAGTGTCCTGAGCGAAGTGCAGCTTGCAGGTGCACGTCGCTTATGTACAGTTGTGAAACACGTCGGTGTGCAGTCACGCTGACATGCACAAACGATCCATCGTGGGCATTCGGTGAGCAGGGTTTATAACAAGATGCTAAAGTATTGAAATTAGGTTCCCGATAGGCGGCAGTGGGAAATGCGTCTCGTCATTGAAGGGCGGAGCGGACGCTCGCAAACTGGTTTCACAACGGATTTTTTGCCTTCTCGTCACATTGATCCCCCCACCCCACCCCCACCCCACCCACCATTACACCTGACGCCACGGGGCCGGAAAATTCCAACCGAGGCCTGATTTAATTGTATAGTTCCTGTGAATCCCTAATTATGAAGAGAGGATTGTTGGCTTAAAAATTAGTACAGAATATTTCCCATCCTTTCTATAATAGGGTCCTAATATTGCAGAATATTATTTTTAGTTTCTCATTGTCCAGCAGAATACAGGTAACGTGATATAGATAGAAAATAAATATTTGCATTAACACAGCACATTTCATGCCAAAACATTGCCAAAGGCAATGATTTATGATGGTATAGTTACTGTTAATACGTAACAAAGAATTGTAATAAAGTTAATCAGGACATTAGACTTGAAGGTATGTGTTACGTACATACAGCTTGAACTCTAATAATTATAACATGCAAATTTGTTTTCAGCAACATATTGCTGAGAACGACATTAAATATAAAATATAGTTTAAGCAACGATTGTATTACAATCTAGGTTATTTGGCCACAATGTGCAAGTTCATCAGGAAAAGATTACATTTAGAGTCAATGAACACCTATGACTGTGAATTTCAATGATACAGGCAGGAATTTTATACCCTCACCCCTGAGAATCAGGCTGGCAGGCGGGGGGTGGTAGTGGTTGGAAATTGAATAGGATGGTGAGAGCAAGAAGTGGCGTGCCTGTCACCTTCCTGCCTCTGCTGCTATTTTACCAGCAAGGGGGTGGGGGTTGGGAGGGTGGTTGGGGGGAAGGGTGTTCACGCCATGTGATGAGGCCTCCAAGTATACTATGGCGACCTGTCTGCAGGCTCCAGGCTGTGGGTTCCTCCTTTTCAGGCATCTTGTGCCCCGCGCAGTCCCGCCCTTGCTGAAAGACTGCGCTGATTGGTTGACAGCTGTTGGAAGTGGGACACCCTTCCTCAGAGGGGTAGAAGCCATGACTTTAGGCAACTTAGGGTCCTAATCCCTGGTTTAGGCTAAACAGATGCACTTTTATAGTTTTGAGGCTATGTTGACAAATGTCAAAACACATTGGCCCTTGCAGCAGTTCCCAACTATAGCTGCAACTTGCTATTGATGTTATCATACCTTTAATCTCGCTAAAACTTAGGCATCATGACAAAGCTGGTTAGTAATGATTCTTCCTGTTTACTGTATGACTATGGAAATAAAGAAATGAAGGATGAGTGAACCATTTTGCAGGCTCTTTAGTGCAATTTTCCACATTTCTCATGGTGGTTGGAATAAATCAGAAGATGAACAATGCTCCTACAAATAGTTCTATGTCCACATATTCTCAGCCACATTATACAGGTCCATTGCTTTGCTGGTGCTGGATAATAATAATGCAGTTCTTGTTGCAAAGCTAATAATGCTACAAACATTACTTGCAATGTTTCATTCTTATTGTACCTCTGAAGAGCACACAGTAATGATTTTATTTTAAGCAAATCTTAAAGGGGTTAGGTAGCATAGTGGTTATGTTACTGGACTAGTAACCTAGTGGCCTAGGCTAATGATCCAGATACCTGAGTTCAAATCCCATGACAGTTGGTGAATTTAAATTCAATTAAGGAAATAAATCTGCAATAAAAAAACTAGTATCACTAACGGTGAGCATGAAAATATAGGATTGTCGTCGTGCTATTTAGGGAAGGAAATCTGCTGTCCTTATTCAGTGTGGTACTAATCCAACAGCAATGTGGTTGACTCTCACCTATCTCCAGAAACAGCCTAGTAAACCATTCAAACCAAAACAAAGTGTAATAAAAATAAAACCAGATGGACCTCCTGGTAATAAATTTGGCATCAGATTTGGAAATGCCAAAGCACACCCAATCCAGCTGATCTTGAAAACCTCTCCTAGCTAACACCTGGACAATTATGCAAACTAACATCTGGGATAGTTGTCCCATAAACTAGTCAAGAACAGCTTTACATAACCATAGAATCATACACTGTGCCAATGTTCCAGACATCACCATCACTGAGTGTGTCCTGTCCCACCATCAGGATAAACCCACCAGAGATGGAGTCCCAGTGTTATACAGATGGGGAGGAATGGCCCTGGGAGTGCTCAACATTGGCTCTGGACACCATGAAATCTCATTGCATCAGGTAAAACATTGCCTTAATAACCACCTACTGATGACCCTTAGCTGAAGCAGTACTCCTCCTTGTTGAACACCACTTTGAAGAAGCACTGAGGGTAGCAAGAGCACACAACGTACTCTGAGTTGGAGACTATTTTTGTTATTCTTTCATGGGATATGAGCATCACTGGCAAGGCCAGCATCTGTTGCCCTTCCCTAACTGCCCTTGAGAAGGTGGTGGTGAGACACTTTCTTGAACCACTGCAGTCCTTCTGGTGTGGGTACTCCTACAGTACTGTTAAAACCTCAATGTTTATGACCAAGTGTGACTTGGTAGTACCACTACTGACTGGGTTGGTCGAGTCCTGAATGACATATTGGCCAGACTGGGACTGTGGCAAGTCGTCAGAGAATCAACACAAGGGAGAAACCTACTTTGTCTTCACCAACCTACCTATTGCAGATGGATCTGTCCATGAGAGTATTGGTGGCAGTAAACAATGTTTGTGTGGAGTTGTAGTCCTGTTTTCACACTGAGCACACTCTCCATTGTGTTGTGTGCTGTAACCATTGTGCTAAATGGAATAGATTCAGAACAGACCTAATAGCTCAAAACTAGGTATCATGAGGTGTTGTGGGCCATCATCAATAGCAGAATTGTGTCCCTCACTCTTCCACTACCAAGAAGCCAGGGCTCCAATCCTGGATGAATGAAGAATCCATAAGAACGTCCCAGGAGCAGCACCAGGTGTACCTAAAAATGAGGTGCCAACCTGATGAAGCTAGAATACAAGACTCCAATAATGTGTCCATCAAATATTTTCACCAATTCGGTTCCCTGTTTAAAGAAACGGGAAGGATAGAAAGCTGACTGGTGGTAGTTGCATTCAGCTCTCCTGGGATAGATTTCGAATTAAATTAGGGCTATTTGCCAGAATTGATCAGTTATCCTCAAAAGATGTCATACCACTCTCGCCATGTACTGTTGAAGGTTTGCTTAAAATCTATGTTCTATGAATGGATGTTGTGTTCTATAATTTTTTCCATTACCTTTCTCATCACAAAAGTTTAATCTATCGTAATTCACCTTTGTTTAAATGCAATATCTATAACAAGTCTCTGAGCATTGTTAGAGTGAATAGGAAACTGACAGAATAGGAACATAGGAAATAGAAGCAGGAATAGGTCATTTGGCCCCTCGAGCCTGCTCCGCGATTCAACTAGATCATGGCTGATCTTCTACCTCAATACCATCTTCCTGCACTGTCCAAATATCCCTTGATATCTTTAATATCTAGAAATCTATAGATCTGTCTTTAATATACTCAATGTCAGCCTCCACAGCCCTCTGGGGTAGAGAATTCCAAAGATTCACCACTCTTTGAAGAAATTCCTCCTCATCTTAGTCCTAAATGGTCTGCCTCTTATTTTGAGACTATGTTCCCCCTGGTTCTAGACCCGCCCAGCCAGGGGAAACACCCTTTCTGCATCTCCTCTGTCTAGCCCCTTAAGAATTTGTAAGTTTCAATGGGGTCACCTGTCATTCTTCTAAATCCTACAGAACATAGACCCAGTCTCCTCAATCTCTCCTCATACAACAATCCTGTCCTCCCAGGGATCAGTCTAGTGAACCTTTGTTGCACTCCGTCTTTGGAAAGTGTATCCTTACTTAGGTGAGGAGACCAAAACTGTACACAATACTCCAGGTGCAGTCTCACAAAGGCTCTCTACAATTGTTTTTAGTCCTGTACTCAAATCGTCTTGCAATAAAGGCCATCATACCACATGCCTCCCTAATTGCCTACTGCACCTGCATGTTAGTTTTCAGCAACTTATGAGCAAGGATACCCAGGTCCCTTTGGACAACCACACTTCCCAATTTCTCCCCATTTAAGAAATACTCTGAATTTCTGTCTTTCCTACCAAAATGGATAACTTCACATTTTTCCACATGATATTCCATCTGCCATGTTCTTGCACAGGCACTTAGTCTGTCGAAATCCCCTTGGCACCTTTTGCATCTTCCTCACAAAACACATTCCCATCCAGTTTTGTGTCATCGGCAAACTTGGAAATATTACATTTGGTCCCCACATCCAAATCATTGATTTGATTGTGAATAGCCAGGGCCCAAACACTGATCCTTGCAGTATCCCACTAGTCACAGCCTGCCAACCTGAGAATGGTCTGTTTATTCTTACTCTCTATTTCCTGTCCAGTAAACACTTCTCAATCCATGTCAGTATATTACCCCCAATCACATGCATTCTAAATTTTCCAGCTAAGCTCCTATGTGAGCCGTCATATAACCATGGTGACTCAATCCTACCATTAGGTTCTAAGTGTTCAGTTATCACATCCCTTACAATAGATTCTAGCATTTTCCCTACTACTGATGCCAGGCTAGATCTGTAGTTCCCTATTTTCACCCTCCCTCATTTCTTAAATCGTGGTGTTACATTTGCTACCTTCCAACCTGAAGGAATAGTTCTAGAATCTATAGAATTTTTGAAAGATGACTACCAACGCATTCAATATCTCTACAGCCATCTATTTCAACACTCTGGGATGTAGATCATTAGGTCCAGGGGTTTTAATCAACTTTCAGCCCCATTAATTTCTCCAATACTATTTATTTGCTAAAATTAATTTATTTCAGTTCCTCATTCTTGCTAGTCTCCTCGTTCTCTAGTAACCTTGTATCTTCCTCTGTGAAGACAGATACAAAAAGTAGAATTTTCCGTGCCTGCTGGCATCGGGCATCATAGCGGGTGTGAGTGGACAATATGGTGGGAAGGCCAAACACGTTTGCAACCGTCTGCTCCGCCCATCAATGGCGGGCCGCGTTTGCTGCCACATGTCGGGAACTTCATTATAACACATCTGCATGTCACTATAAGCCCAGCTCGCTGGAATCATCCCCCAATGCTGGATCATCCATGCAATCACGCCAAGTGTTTCACAACTGAACATAAGCGACATGCACTTGGCGAGCTGCATTTCGCTCGGGATTTTGAGGCTTGTTTGCCTACCTGGCTTTGGGCAGCACTCGTGGTCATCAGCACCAGGCTTTGCAGGCAGCATCACATCACTTTTACGGGGGCTCACAGGCAGGTCTCTACTTACGGGACCAGCCATAAGGTGGGGGGGTGGCTTTTCAATGGCTGCAGGGCTAGGGCTTGCTTGGGGAAGGGGGAGAAGTGGCCTCAGGCAAGGGAAGAAGCTGCAGGATGAGGTCTGCACTGAGGAAGTGGGGGCTATCCCAGGGTGTGTGGGAGGACATATGTTGATCTGTGCAAGTCGCCTCAAGAGGGTAAGGACTGAGGAGGCAATCTACAGAGGAGATGAGGCCAGATGGAGATGTGAAGGTGCGTGTGAGAGAGTAAGTGGTAATGTCCCTTGAGCTAGCAGTAAGTGAGATGCCAGTGAATGTGTGATGGGCTTGTGAGTGTGTGAGTTTAGAGTAATGAGATGGTTGCCTTACCCTGGCGGCACAGGTGAGATCATTTATCCTCTTTCTGCACTGGATGGCCAACCTCTTCTGCGCAGCATTGGCACTGACCACCACTGCCACTTACTCCCAAGCCAGAGCAGTGACACTGATGGGCCTCCTGAGGCTAGACAGGGTATAGAGGACATTGCAGTGGGCTCAAACGATGTCCAGAAGTCATCCCAGGCATGCGTCACTGAATCAGGGGGCTGTAGTCTTCTTGCCTTTCGGGGCCATGTCTTCTGTGCAGCAGTACTGTGCTGGAAGCACTGGGATGTGCCCGTGACTGCACTGTACATATAGCATTCATCTTGAGGAAGCAGTGAGGTGACAGCGAACCAGAGGCCACCCACCAGTGAAACTGTGTGTTTCCTGGGAATGCATGATTAATGAGGTGGGATTGGGAGGATACGGCATGAAAAGCCGCCAGCGGGTAAAATGTTCTTTTTTCCCACCCCCTACTGCACTTCGTGCAAATCTGGGATGATTCCACCCAAAGTATTTGTTTAGTTTCTCTGCCATTTCCTTATTCCCCATTATAAATTCTCCTGTCCCTGCCTTAGTGGGCCCACATTTATTTTTGGTAATCTTTTGCTTTTTACATACCTATAGAAGCTTTTACGGTCTGTTTTTATGTTTCTGACTAGTTTACTTTCATAGTCATTTTCTCTTTCTTTATCAGTTTCTTGGTCCTCGTTTGCTGAAATTTAAAATGCTCCCAATCCTCAGACTTATTATATTTTTTTGGCAACTTTATAAGCCTGTTTGATCGAATACATTCTTTAACTTCTCTTGTTAGACATGGTTGGATCACCTTCCCTGCTAGGTTTTTGTGCCTCAGAGGAATGTAAGTTTGTTGTAAACAATGTATTAATTCTTTAAATGCTACCCATTGCCTGTTCACCATCCTACCTTTTAATGTAGTTTCCCAATCTACCACAGCCAACTTGCCCCTCATACCTTCGTAATTTCCTTCATTTAGATTTCAGACCCTAGCTTCTGATTGAACGACATCACTTAATATAAAATTCTATCACATTATGGTCACTCTTCCCTGGAGGCTCCTTTACAACAAGATTATTAATGAGCCCTTTATCATTGTACAATACTAGATCTAAAATAATCCATTCTCCAGTTGGTTCCTCAACATACTGTTCTAGAAAACCATCTCGTATACATTCCAGGAATTTGTCCTCCACAGCATTAGTGCTAATTAGATTTATCTTGTCCATACTCTTGTTACATGGACCTCCAATTTCATGATTTATACTATGCTCTACATTACCACTAATGTTTGGTGGCTCATAAACAATTCCTACCAATGTTTGCTGCCCCTTGCTGTTTCTTAGCTCCACCCAAACTGATTCTACAGCTTGATCTTCTGATCTAAAACTCTCCCTTACTGAATGAAAAATGAAAGTTGCTGTAGTCCCAAAGGACCATAGGGAGACCACTGGTGGTGAGTTTAACCTGAGGGTCACCATACCTCAGCCAAGGGGTGAGATTGAGAAGGCAGGACCTTCATGGATGATCTCAGCTGGTACAGGAATTGAACCTGCACTGCTGACATCACTCTGCATCACAATCCAGCCATCCAGCCAACTGAGCTAACCGACCCCTGTACTGATCGCATCCTTTATTAACAGTGCTACCCCACCTCCTTTTCCTTTCTCTCTATCCTTCCTAAATGCCGAATGCCCTTAAACATTCAGTTCCCAGCTTGGTTACCCTGTAGCCATGCCTTCGTAATAGTAATTAGGTCATACCTCTTTACTTCCATTTGTGCTATCAATTCATCTATCTTGTTACAAATCCTGCATTCATTCAGATAGACGGTCTTTAAATCTGTCTTTTTTATTATTTTAACAACCTCCAGCCTTATCTGCTGGCATGCACATAAGCTTGTACACTCTGTCCCTTCCTGCTACATGCATGTTATCAATTCCTTTATTGCTACCTTGCTCTCTTGCCTTGTCCTCCCTCTTTAATTTATCGCATCTTTTGTCATTTGATTCCTTACCTCGTTTTGTAGTCTTAAGCCCTCTCTACCGCCCTAGTTATACAACTCGCCAGCACACTGGTCCCAGCACAGTTCCAGTGAAGACTGTCTCAAAAGTACAGATCCTACTTTCCTCAGTACTGGTGCCAGTGCCCCATGAATCAAAACCCATTTCTCCCACACCAATCTTTGAGCCTTGCATTTAACTCTCTAATCTTACTTAACCTATTCCAATTTGAGTGTTGCTGGAAAAAGAGACACATTGAAGCTTTTTGTCTTGCACTCATCTGGATGCTTCGCAAAAATACCAATATAACGGGAACAACAATTTAGACTGTATGTGAAGACAATGCTGATTGGTTGGCAAGTGGACTCTGATTAGCAGAGGCATTGCCATGCCATGCCATGCCATGGAATGCAGCGGTTCAAGAAGGCAGCTCACCACCACCTTCTCAAGAGCAACTAGGGATGGGCAATAAATGCTGGCCCAGCCAGCGAAGCCCGCATCCTTTGAATGAATTTTTAAAAATTTAAATGCAGAATGCACCAGGGATGCTGACTGACAGTCACCATCCTCAGGGCAATGCCTTGTCCAATCAGGGTCAAGCTGCCTGGTTTAAATTTCAAACAAGCTTGGCAGTTAACTGTCAGTCATCATCACTTGTGCATTCTCCATGGCAACACCACTACCAATCAGAGTCTACTTGCCAATCAGAACTCTCTTTGCATACAATATAAATTGTTGTTTTCCCCTTATATTGGTATTCTTGCGAAGTGTCCTGATGAATGCAAAATGAAAAGCTTTGACATGTCTCTTTTTTCAGCAATACTCAAGTTCTGTACTACCAAATGTCTACTCCAATTTGTTCATGGTTTAGGTTAATCCAGAGATGTTTTGAAGTTCTGCTTTTTAAATTTAGCCTTTAGCTGTTCATACTCTATAAGCAGAATTTCTTTCCTAGTCCTACCTATGTCATTGGTACCAACATGGACCACGACAACTGGGTCATCTCCCTCCCAACACAAGTTCCTCTCCAGCCCAGTGCAGATGTCCTGAACCCGGCACCAGGCTGGCAACACAGCCTTCTGGACTGTCACTCTCGGCTGCAGATAACTATGTCAATCCCCCTAACTATACTGTCCCCTACTACCACTACATTCCGAATAACTCCCCCTGCTTGAATGGCTTCTTATACCACGGTGCCATGGTCAGTTTGCTCATCCACCCTGTAGGCTTTTGTCCATACAGCCCCCAAGAACCTCAAACCTGTTGGACAATTGCAAGGGCTGAGGCTCCTCCACTTCTACATTCTCAATCCCCTTACCTACCTCACTTACAGTCACACCCTCCTATCCCTGATCATGGACCAAATCGGTTGACCTTATCCTGAGGGTGTGACTACCTCCTGAAATGTTTTAGATCAATAGATGGTGTGAGACAAGGATGCACACCATCGCTGCATTTGGCTAATCAAGTATTGGAAAGAGTAATGAATCTTACACTAAAAGATTATATAAGAGGAGTGTCCTTACATGGCAAGATTTTAAACCCTGTCAGATTTGCTGATGACGTTGCCCTTTTAGCAACATCTAAAAGAGATTTGCAGAGATGAACTGATAAGGTGCACATGTAAATACCTGATTAACACAAAGACGACAAAGGCTGTATCAGTTGGGAAGTATCGGGAAAATTAATGTTGGAGTGCATGCAATTGAACAGATTAAAAAGTTTGCATAACTTGGTGGGTCAGAGAATCGAAATTGTGAAGAAAACATACAAAAAAGGATTGAATTTGCTTCTGCTGCTTTTGGAAAATTAATAAGGATATGGAAAGATAAAGTATTTTAGTAAAAAGAAAGCTAAGATTTTATGAACCAAAGGTTTCTTGAGTATTAATAAATATTCCTGACTGCTGGAACATGAGAAAAAATAATGAGCAAAATATACTAATAGTAGAGATGGGTTAGTTGAGAAGAATATTGGGAGTAGCCAGAGTGATATGGTAAGTATATTACTTGGATAAGAAAAGAAACAGCCATATAGAAAAATCTAAGAATGCAGTGGTTTGAACATGTTTAATGCCTTTCATGGCCCTGCACACAGAAGTACATGGAATGAGAAACCAAGAAAGATCAAGGAAGTGCTGGACAGAAAACATCAAGAATGACTTGTCACAGAAAGGGATACAGATGACCAAAGTGGCCAGACTAGTTCAGAACTGACAACTGTGGAACAAATTATTATGGCCCCATCTTTGCTGCAGAGTTGACAGATAGGAATTTAATAGTGGTAGTACCAGAATTGAGCTGACCGTCCCCAAACCAACATGTAGGCACATATAGTAAAGAGGTTCAATGAACCATAACAAATTTTATTACAGTAGATTTTTATAGACCTAACAAGCTGAATTGATGATATGGACTGAGTTAACCTGGAACAATGCACGTGGGAATATAAAACATCTTTTGATATGTCTAACTCCGAAATATTTTCTATCTTTCATTTACTAGCAACATGGCTTTTCGCTTGTACAGTTTCAATAATAATTCTGAAAAGTAGTACGTTGATACTAAAAAGCACTCTTGCACAGTAAGAAATCAAGAAATATACAGTATATAGCTGGTAGCTAGACCCAAGGGAAGCTCTTCCAATTCTGTTTGTCATAGCTGAGATCCATCATGTCATGCAAGCCTAACTTACTACCACTCTGTTTTTGCATGCTCCAACTATTTTCTATTGAACTCTGCTGTCACAAGAAAACTGATAAAAATGTTCTTTTGCAAATACAACTAAGGCACGTGTTTACTTCTCACTGAAAGTCTCCAGAGCTAGAGCTCCTTTCTTCCTTTGTCTCTATCAATGTGCAAGGTGACTGACCACTGGATGTTCCTGTTATCTGTGACAGGCTAAAAGCTTTTTAGTGCAATGTTGAGAAAGCCAAAGGAATGTTTAAATGCTAACTGAATATTTGGCCAGTAAAGAACAAATTGGATGACACAATGATACAGGATAATGGTAGAAAATAGCAGGAGGACAATGCCGCAAAGCAAAGCAAATAGGTGCAGTCAAAGGAATTAGGACACTGAATAGGTAATATACAGAATGCTACATATGTACTTGAGCCTTGACCTAATATAAATAGTTGCCTGGTAGAACAGAGCTTAAGTATGAACAGAACAATGACCTAAGATAGTTAATTCTAGAGGTACGTATTAATTTATTCTTAATTGAGGTGTACAGTCTCTCTGTCAAATCATTTCGGCTTTTTTATCAGGATAATTTTTGATGCAACCCCCATCCCTATTGCTTTCACATCTTCAATCTCAGCATACTGAATGCTGTGAATCTTTCATCTAATTCCCAGAAATCATTTAACATTTTTTTACAAATTAAAAACTTCTTCTAATCACTTTACTGCACTCTTCATTAAAGGGGAGCATTACTGTAGGGTGACACCTTCAAATGCACTTTTCTTTAAATTAACCCACAAGCCTTGATATCCGACAGGAGATATTATACTTTAGCATCATGGACACCTATGTTGGAACTGACTATTGATAAAGGGCTGTTCAGCTGATTATAGTAAAGAATTGGTTATTGAGCAATTCTGATTGGTATTAAAACCATAAAAGGCCTCTATCAGGATATGTAAGGGATTTTAAAATTCAGTATTACTGGCCAATGCTGTGCACTTTTCCAACACTGAATTTTAAAACATTTGTTCCAATTGCATCAAGGATCAAAATGGCTCTGATTGATACTAGTTATGAAATGCATTCACTGATAGGCCATTCATCGCTATAAGTTTCATTTGCTATCCCCAGTGAACTGAACTATCCCTTTACTCGACCAATAGTTAGGTTAATGTAACAAGACCTTGTCACTGTAATCCAATTTACTGGGATCCTGCATGCGCAACCACAGATGTCCTCAGCTTTGATAGGCTGAAAATATACACTTTTTCAGACTGTGGTTATAAGCTATGATGCAAATTTATTGAACATTAAAAGCAGATTAGTAGTAGTTAAGACAAATAGTAAATTTGCAGTAATTCCAAACTTTATTGACGACGTTATAAAGGCCATAGCACACATAAGGTTAATATTGGCTACTGTTAATTGTTTCTTTAAGAGACTAAAAATAATGCTTTTGTACAGTCAGCCCGTGGGTGACCTTCCTGCCTCACAGCCAACTGAAGTCCTTAAGTGGACAATTAATGCCCACTTAAGGGCCTCATCCTGCCACCACTGGTATTAATCCAATGGTGGGCAGGGGCAAGCCATGCAGGAGCATGACAAGGAAATCTGTCCAGGTTTGCTTACTGGCCTCTATGGCGGTCCCTCATTCAAAAGCATTTGATGCAATGCATTGGGAAGGGGGCCGCTGAGAGCCATCCCCTGCCCTTGCTGCTGACCCACCTCCACTGCGACCAAACCTCATGACCCCCAACCCACCATCACTCACCTCTGGCCTGGGATCCAGTGATGATCCTAGGCCTCGGGTACTAGGTGTCATACCCGCAGCAGCCATCACCTCCTTGGTGATTCGACCTGCCATTCAATAGAGCTGATAGCCTCTGAATGCTGGCAGCTCTCGATGGGCAGGACTTCTGCCCCCGGGGCTCATGATCTCAGTGGAAGGCTCATCACTGGTCTGTCAAATTCCTGAGTTGAACAAGAGTCTTTCCTGGAAAGAGGTGACATGGGGCTCTCACTGGCTCTTCAGTGATCCCTGTTGCGTCCAACAAGAGGCATTACGGAGCAGAGTCCATGCCAGTTCTCTGTAGAGAGATTCAGTCAGTCCTGTTCCTACATCATCAAGCTATTTGTGAAGAAGTTAATGTTGCAAATATAGTTTAGTGTTTAGATGTTTATACTGTGATTCAGTTTTCCTCTAACAGTTTATGAGTTCATTCAAACTCTTTAATTGTATTAAAGTATTGCCATTTTCACAAGTACTCATTCAACTCCTGAACCACATCTAGCATGAAATCTAATGGCTCCACCATCAGTAACGTTTTATATTAAGGGCCTTGCCTGCCTAGGTCCTGAGCTCTGGAATTCCCTTCCTAAGCCTCTCTATCTTTCTCGCTTTTTTTAACCACTCCTTAAAACCTCTCTCTTTTTTGGTCGTTTGTTCTAATGTCCTCTTATGTGACTTGGGATACGACATTAAGGCTGTTTTATAAGCTGTTTCTTTTAATTTTAAAACCTGTCTCACAGAAGGCAAGGCACTAGAAAGTTGGTGCCAGAATACACAAAGTTATGGAGTGATAGATGCAGGTTCATATCTTTATTCCCTAAAGTCCTGAAAAGTGACAAAAGTTTCCATATGAATAGAGAGGAAAGACAGCAGTTCTAAGCAGCTAGCTGGCAGCAACAGCATGGCCCAATCCACTTGGAACACAACTTTGCCATTAGCCCATGGCGAAGCAAATGACTTTGTTTATCACATACACCAGAATTGCAATACCTGCCAATATGCCTTCACCTCAAAACTATGATCAGATTTAATTGAAAAGCCATACTGGCTCACTTTTGGATCAATTCCATTATATACCAATAGAAAATGTATATGCAAACCAACATGCCGACATTAGCTGCTCATCCATATACCATAGCTCTCATTGTAAAGGACAATGTGATATAGAGATAATGCTTGGGTTCAGCACCTGCAGGAATGGAATCTTTTTCATATTGTAAATGGATTAGTATAGTTCTGCAGCTTAAATCCAGGAACTATATTCAACAAACAAATTACAAAAAAAACTGTATTTTCCTTTTAAATATGATCCTTTAATAATTCTATAACAATCTTCAGTAAGGCTAGGCAGAATATGGCTTTTGTTTCTTCATATTTGTTAACACTTTAACTGCTAAAGCCCCAGAGATGCTGCTAATTGGATCCATATGCTAATATCACTTACAGTCAGATAGGTAAACCTTGCACATGGGGTTGGCAAAACAGGGAAATGTAAGTTCCTTACCTGAAATAATTACCATCTTTAAAACTAAGAATTGGAATAAGATTTATTTTTAAAACTAATAACTGAGTACTTAATATTCCACTGCATACATATTCATTGTCTTAATGTCTTCTGGTTCAGAATATGCTAAATGATGAACTTCCCAAATAAAATAACTCAATGATATTTTTGAATGGTTTTTATGGAGTATAAATAGCTTGTTAATAAACAGCTACATATTAGCTAAAAGTTGACAGATGCAAGTTTTATTTCAATTTTTTGACTCGGGGTAAATTGCCTCCACCATGCTACCCAACTGACACTCAACTATGATTCATCATGTCTATAGGTAGACTGGAGACTGCTGTTCAAGAGAGCTATAAGTTTCATACAAACTCAATTATCACCACAGCTGATAGGGACACTGGAATGGAAAAGACACAGGACGTGACAAGAAAAGACCACTGAGTTCATAGACTACTTCCTAACTTCCTTATCGTTTTTTTTTGCCTCTGGGAAAAGCTATATTTGTGCAGCTGGCTTTAACTTCTTTTGACCAGATCTTTGCTTTGATTGTTCCCACAGATATTCTTTTAAAAAATATTCACCTCAAAGTACTCAAGTGCTTAAAGCTGTACTCCCCTTTGACAGCTCTAATATCGCATTCTAAACTATTCAAGTTATACTGTATTTACACATGATGAGAATTAATAACCCTGATTCATTGCCAGATAGTTCATGAACAGCACTTTTAGAATATTGTATGAAACATGGTAAAACTGTGAATGTGGCAACGTCCTTTTTTTGGAGCTATTAGAAGTCAGTACTGATTCATCTATTAATAACCTTTTTTTCACAGTTTACTATTAATTTTGGCAAAAGAATTTTATAAATGGATGCCGCAGTTCCTGACCAGCATATTTTAAGGTGTAACTTCTTGTTGCCATTTTGACTGCAATAATAAAATTAGCAGCAGCCAAAATAAGTGAGTTAAAATAGACTATCTTGAGTCCTTCTGACCTGCTTTGTATGATAATTCAAAGTATTATAGCCGACAGCTTTTACATACAAACAAAGCTGACCAACTGGGCAGCAGAGTGCCAGGGTGTGGGTCGATGCTCAATGATTCAACACACAGTGAGTTCCTCGTTTCATTGTGTGGAGAGAAAGAAATAGAGGAAGGGGAGGTTGGAGTGATAGAATGTAAATTCAGAGCTTGAATTATCTACATGTTACACTGAGAAATTTCCCTTATAAGTAGAGGCTGATTTTGTGCTTCTCGAAGAAGCTGGCTAAGATGTGTCAGATTGTGAATGCCTGTTACCTCAAAAATGGCATCTTCCATTTTACAGCAGTCCATGGCTAAACTTAAGGTACAATTTTCACCTGTATCACACGGTTGTGAGCTCAAGTCCCACTTCGGGAATTGAATACATCATCCAAGCTGAGACTGCAGTGCAGTACAGAAGGAGTGCTGCATTGCCAGAGATGCAGCCTTTCAGGTGAGATGTTAAACATATGAGTAAATGCAGTGGCCACCTTCATCAAGAAAATGCCAGCCACCTCCATTAATCTTCCACTGAAACCCCCCAACCCTATCATATCCATTGTTGTTTCTGGGACCCTGAGGCTTTAAAAAAATGGCTCCCACATTTCCTGTATAACATTAATGATTCTGCTCTTGCGAAAGAAAATCACTTAATTGTATTCTCTACTCCAGGCTTTCCTATCCTCACAGTACCTCCTCCCTCCTTACCTATTCCCTCACCAGTGTGAACTGAAATTTTGTTTCCCAGTATTAAGCTGGGAAATAGTAATTTATTTTTTTGAAGCACTTGTAAAAATGCAACCTATCTACAGGTTAAATATAACCAGCAAAGGGGAGGCATGGGAATGGAACGAATATAGCAGGAAATAAGAAGCCAGGTGAGCACTGCCAGTGAATGGGCAAGCATCTCAAGCTGGCCTGCAAAGCTAAGTTCCAAAGCCAGAAGAGTGGAATTTGGGCAGAAAGGCTTGAATGCATTGAGGGCAGCAAGAGTGGGTGGACAAATGCCTTGATTCCTGAGCAGGACTGTGTTGGGATATAGGATTGGTAGGATCATGGCTAGAGGTTCAGGACTAGCAAGATATCAGCATGAGACACAAGGAGAGTGGGTTACCAAGGTAGGACACAGGTGACCTGAGAAGGGAAAATAGGGCATGCAGGTTAAATTTGAAATACTCATGTTCTGTTATTAATTCTGTTAATTAACTCTGTTATTTATCCAATGAAATAAATGTAAATAAAGACAAATGTATCTGAGAAGAGACTTCTTTAATCCAGTGTCTGATCCTGCACGGTAATCTCCACAAGGGATTTGGACAAGGGAGTAGGGCAAGCATCAGTGAAGCTTTTTTGACTAACCAGAGTGAAAGATCCTCACTGAGGCATGCAGAGTCTAAACTAGGAAGTGTAAATTAGTTTTGAATCATGCAAAGAAAAAAGAAATAAAGATTGGGAAAGACAGAATCAATTAATAAAGAGAGATATTTTCTGAGAAGTGGAATAGTTGCCACCTGACGTTGGGAGGGCTGGAAGGCAAATACCCAAATGTTAGCCCAGATATTATCCAGGCCTAACAGAGGTGAAATAATTGTGAAAACTGAGTACGACAAAATCTAGGAAGGAAATATTAAAAAAAAACCCGCAAATTCACTCTAGATGCAAAACATGTAGTATTTGACAGCCTGATAGATATGTACACACTTTTGTTTGTGAATTTTCTCTGTCAAAAGCTGAGCTGGGTTCCCTTACTCCATGCTCTCCCTTTCCCATGAGCTTGTGATACACACAATTTCAGTGGTGTCATCTCACCTCTCCCCAGAAATGACCTCTGTAATCTATGCTGCCTGTTCATATGTCTCTGAACAATAGCTGTCTTTCAAGTTTTGCTGTAATTGTACCTCGCTTTTATGTGAACTCAGATGAAACTTGAACTACATGAATGGGATGCCCGAAAAAAACGAAAATAAAATTCTGATTTTATCCTCTAATATCACTATTAAAACTGATATACCTTAAAAGTGTACAGTTTGATTTATATTATAGAATAAGGTTGCAGTTTTTAAAAGGCCAATTAATCAGTGAAATTATACCTATAGGTGTCTGTTACATGCCTCTGCAAGATGGTTGAATTATACGGTTATTACCGATAACTGCTGACCGGTCCCATTGGCTTTTTGCTGAGCTGCACTGAAACCACCACAGATACAATATTTCTAACCGCTTTAGTGTTGCTTTTCAAAAATCAATGTGAGTGAACAAAGTACTTGCAGGAGTCACTGATGCATTATACATAGGGGGTTTGTGTTTCTTGGCACTTGTTAGTGCTCATGAAAAAGAAAGGATATTTAGAGTTCTCTGATCAATAATAAAATACTGGCAAGTGCAGCATTTTTGGAATATTTTTGCAATCTACAAAACTAAGTTAAGGTGTAGTAGATTCTGTTGAACACAGTAGCTTTTGACTGACCCTAGATAGTTATTAGACTTGTGCTGAGTGAGAATGGTTTTACTAGTGCTGCTTGGTAGGGGGAAAAAAATCAGACTTAGGGCAGAAATTTCCCCCTGTCGGGGGTGGGGGGGGGGTTGTGCGGGGGCAGGCGGGGGTGGGCACGAACCTGATCAGCGCCCCTGATTGGGTCTGCGCCACCATTTTACATGGACGGGCCAATTAAGGCCCGTCCAGCGTGACGTGCGCCCGGAAGCGCTGTGCGCTCCCTGTGTGGGTGGGGGGGGATTCCCTGACTTGGGGCCTGCGCTCTTTCGCACATGTGCGCAAAAGAGCACAGAAATCTCCCTGAGGCACAGAGGTGCCTCAGGGAGATTACTTTCACTTATGAAACATTGAAGAAAAGCAAAAAAAAAGGATTTAAGGACATGTCCCCTCATGAGAAACTGTCACATAAGCTGGGGAATGTCCATTAATTTTTTTCAAATTTTTAAATTTAATTAATAAACCCTTCATGAAACCTCATCCCACCCGTGGATGAGGTCTCATGAAAAATGCGAAGGCCGCCTGGGCTCTTCGCCTGCCCGCCAACTTTAAGGTTGGACTGGCAGCATTCTTAACAACTTTAATTACTTTCTTAATGGCCTTATTGGGCCTTAGACAGTTCAGCAGGTGTACAGCCGACTCGGTTGTGTGCCTGCCAAACTGGCAACCCAGATGACGCGCGATGACCTCGGGACGCACGCCCAATGTCACCACATCATTTTATGCGTCGGCAAGGGAGCCCTGGCCCTGTTCGCCGACCTGTAAATCCTTCCCTTAGTAACAGGCCAGTTTCAATCTGAAATGACCTGAGATTTTAATTTAAATTCAGCAAATACCTGATAAGGTAATTTTCCTCGAGCTTAGGTAGATATTGTAAACTTAATTATTTAGCATCTCCTTTCATTACAGGGAAAATTGTCCCTCTGTGCTAAGATTTGCAAAGCTTTTTTTTACAAAAAGGATAGCGATATTATGCTCAGCCCACGGAGGAAATGCATGTTTTCCAGGATTTTGCCTAGATAATGCCAGTGAGGCTAACAACACTCACTGTGAGAACGGAATAAATCGGACAGCAACTTACAGCATCTATACTTCTGCAGATTTATGTGCTGTCCTTCGACAGCACCTTCCAAACCCACGACCACTACCATCTAGAAGGACAAGGACAGCAGGCACATGGGAACACCACCACCTGCAAGTTCCCTTATAAGCCACTCACCATCCTGATTTGGAAATATTTCAGTGTCCCTGCACTGTTGCTGGGTCAAAATCCTGGAACGCCCTCCCTAACAGCACTGTGGGCATACCTACACCACATGGACTGCAGCGGTTCATGAAGGCATCTCACCACCACCTTCTCAAGGGCAGTTAGGGGTGGGCAATAAATGCTGGCCTAGCCAGCGATGCCCACATCCCATGAATAAATTTTTTTAAATGGAAGCTGCTGTTGGAGGAACCCTGCTCCTCTACATGTTGCACTGTGGCATTCTTCACTGATAGACTAGGCATTGAAATCAATGTAATAGTGTGAAGTTGGCTTCTTTGCGCACGAGTTACCCACTATAGATGCCAGAAAATTTAAGGCTGTTTCATTCAGGACTAAGTGAATTTTTAATGGCATAAGTGATAATTACTGCCAAACAACCTCTCCAGCTTTGAAAATTTAATTTTAGAAAATAAATCACTGTTTTTCCTTCTATAGTTCCATCTGTCTCTATTATCGCTCTTTCTTAATTCACTCTGTCTTTTCCAATCTTTATTTCTCCTTTCTTGTATGATTTAAATCTAATTTATACTTCCTAGTTTAGACTCTATGAGGATTTTTCATTCTGATTAGTTAAAAAGCCTTGTTGCTTCTTGCCCTGCTCACAGACGTCACAGATCCCCTGTAGAGGGAAACGTACTGGATCAGACACTGGATTGAAGAAGTCTTTGTTCAAAAGCATGCAAAAATTGTGTGGGCAACTGTCAATGAGGCAAATAGCAAGCACCGTTCCTGTGGCGTGAGAAAAATCCAGGCCTTTCTCTCTTGATAACTGAACAATTGGAGCTGTTGATTCCTGTTTCACAACAAATCACCTTTGCCAACCCAAATAATCATTCCTGGAAAATGTTGGCTTTCTTCCACCAATTTATTTGTTTTGGTGCTAACCTTTTTTAGGGAATGGAAAGTGGACAAATGTACTCAATGAACTTGCAGGTTCCCTCAGTGACACCCTGGTCCACTCATCAGTCTCCCTCAACACCCCCTCTCTTTCCTATGGCACCTTTGCATGCAAGCCGAGGAGATGTAATAACTGTCTTTTTACCTCCTCCCTTTTCACCATCCAAGGCCCCAAACCCTTCTTCCAAGTGAAACAACAATTTGTACTGCTTTCAATTTAGTATATTATATTCACTGCTCACAATGTATTCTCTTTTACACTGGGGAGACCAAACAGAAACTGGGTGACTGTTTTGCTGAACACCTGCATTCAGTCCACGGACATGATCCTGAGCTCCCTGTTGCTTGTTATTTCAATTCCCTACCTAGCTCCCACTCTGACCTTTCTGCCCTTGGCCTGCTACAGTGTTCCAATGAAGCTCAAAGGAACAGCTCCTCATCTTTTGACTTGGCACTTTACAGCCTTCTGGACTCAACATTGAGTTCAACAATTTTAGATTGTAACCTCTGCCCCAATTTTGTCTCATTTTATTGATGGTTTAGTTTTTTTCCCTTGTTTCTTTCTTTATCCCTTTGCTTTGCAATCAGACTGCTATTTTGCCAGTCACACCTCATTTAGATACGTCTTTTGTTTATTTACTTGTCCCATTACCACTGTCGTTTGTTTTTGTATCATGAAACTTTTGTTATTTAATCTGTCCTGCCCTCCACTCTATCACAGACTTTCCCTTTTGCTCCTCTTCCCCCTCTCTCCATCTTTCACTTGCTCAAAACCTATTACATTTCCAACTTTCTTCAGTTTTGATGGAAGGTCACAGACCTGAAATCAGAAATATTAACTCTGTTTTTCTCTCCACAGATGCTGCCTGATCTGCTGACTATTTCCAGCATTTTTCGTTTTTATTTCAGATTTCCAACATCGGCAGTATTTTGCTTTTGTTCAAACTTGCAAGTCATCTCTGCTCAGTTTAACACTCCCAGGCTCGTTAGACAATGTGTTGCCAACATAGCACATGTGTGATTTTTGTTATACGGCAAGTTTAAAATAATAATGTAGAAAAGGCAATAAAGAAAGAGTAATGTCAGAAGTGAAGGTAAAATTGTCCATTGTGCAGTAAGAATATAAGGAAATTTAGCAAGTCTTAAGGTCCAATAGTGAAGCTGAGGAGTTTGAAACAGTTATTTGAATCTTTAGATGGTACTTTTATGAACATATTTTCATATTCATTGGCCCAAATCTTCCAGTCTCTGGATTGTATGACCAAGACCCTGTGGAAGTCCTGACACGCTGAACTACATGGGAATTGCCCAGGAACCTTAAACTCCTGTTGGGCATTTCCCCTTCTTCCCGGGACCTTCCATGAATGTCTCTGACTCTGAGGTAGTGTTGGAGACTTCAGGCAGTTCCAATTCACTTACCTGAATAGTTACCCAGGAAATGTTAAACAGAAAAAAACCCAGTTTAACTCTTGTGTAACTCCAGAACTGGCACCCCAATCACTCACACTGACCCCTGACTACCACACCTGACCCCAAACTACCTCACTCCCGACAATCCCTCCGACCACCTGACTAACCACCAGATCCAACTGCTGCCTCAACCACCAACCACCTCACCCACCTGCCACCTCACACACCTATGACCTCAGCCATCTGCCACCCTACCCACCTTCCACCCTACCCACCTGCCACCTCAACCACCTCCCACCCTACCCACTGCCTGTAAGAATGGCAGAAGCAGGCTAACTTAGTAACATTCACAAGAAAATTGGATAAATACTTGGAGGTTAAAAAATTATAGCTCTATAGAGAAAGAGCAGGAAAGTGGGATTAATTGGGTAGCTCTATCAAAGAACTGGCGCTGGCACAATTAGCTGAATGGCCTCCTTCTGTGTTATATTTTCCTGAGATTCTTACCTAACATGATGTGTTTCTGTTTACAAAATACTGTGGACTAAATATTACCAGCTGAGATCTGTACTGTTTACTGGTATAAATAGTACATACTGAGTAAGATATTGTGATACCAAATGTCTTGAGAACAGTGGGTGTTGATCAAAGTTTCCATTTGATTTCTGTTCACTTTACAGAAATTATTGACTGATCTGACCACGGCTGCAACAAATGGATTTCTTCGTGGAGACTGGTCACGAGTACACCAAAAGTTCCACAATCAGAAGGATCAGTGTAATAATATAGCCTTTCTGCTAAGCTCTCCTACCTCTGAAAGGCTGCAGGCCAGATTTTCATTTCCATGGCAAAGAAATGGCGAAGCAATGTCTCTCACTGTTTTGTAATGTATTTTCACCAAAGTACGCCAAGTAAGGCTCCTTTTCCACCCCCCCCCCCCACCCCCACCCCCCCCCCCCCCCTCCACCCCACCCCCTCCCGCTTCCTTAAATTTCACTTCCTATCATTTGGACAGAAGAAACGTCTCTCACTTTCTATCTGGTGCCAGATTAAACAACAGACATGCATACAAAAATGTACATCAGATGACCCTTTCCATTCGAACTCCCTCCTACAACTTGGCTGAGCCATCAAAGCAGTGTGCTGTGAAAAGTTTTGGTCTGTAGTCTGCAACAACTAACAACCCAGCAGTACATGAGCTTTTGATATTTTCTCACAACATCTCCACAATGACCCTTTCACGCTCCCAGTTTGCTCCAGCTGATGACCTTGCTGCAGCAGCTAAGTGGAAGTCTTTTTTGAATTTTGTTTCTCTACTGTAGTTAGAAAAAGCAAACAGAAATGATGTCTCTTCTTGAACTTCCCATTTTTGGAGTCTCAATTCTTACATAGTATTATACAATTTTTTTTTTATTCTTTCATGGGGTGTGGGCGTCACTTGGAAGGCCAGCATTCATTGCCCATCCCTAATTGCCCTTGAACGGAGTGGTTTGCTAGGCCATTTCAGAGTCAATCACATTGCTGTGGGTCTGGACTCACATGTAGGCCAGGCCAGGTAAGGATGGCAGATTTCCTTCCTTAAAGGACATTAGTGAACCAAATGGGTTTTTGTGACAATCAATGATAGTTGTCATGTCATCATTAAAGATTGGGATTTAAACCCCTGTCCCTAGAGCATTAGCTGGGCCTCTGGATTACAATACCACCATCAAACACACCTATGCTTTTCACCTTAACTACTTCCTGTGGTTGTGAGTTTCACATTTTAAAAGCTCTCTGGGTAAAAATGTTTCTCCTGAATTTCCTATTGAATTTATTAGATAATGATGTTATACTAGTTCTGGTCTCCCCACTAGTGGAAATATCTTTTCTTCATCTATGGCAGCAAACCCTTTCATCTCTTAAATATCTTAATTAGGTCATCCCTCAACTTTCTCCAACTATTTATCCAATTCCCTTCTTTTTTTCCACAGATAAAAAGTCCAAACTGTTTAATCTTTCCTGATAGGTATAACCTTGTAGTTCCGATATCATTAAAATGAATCTTTTTTTGCTTGTGTTTCAGCACAACTGTTTAAAGATACTAAATGAATTCCTGAAATAAAAATATAATATTTCATTTTCATTTTCCTGACCACATTCAGGCATGATTTGAATGCATTCTCCTTCAGGACCTCAGGAGATTCAGCGCTAAACATTTCTCTATTTGTCTTTGGAAAGGCGAACAGTAAAATCAGATTACATAGCAGAAATCTGTTTTAAACAATGTTATTGTTATTTATGGAAATTTTCCAGCTTAAAACAAAACTCTCAAGTTTAATGTTGAACCTGGGGAATTAAATTCTGTCAGTGACAGAGATGAGCGCCATCTGTATGCATTGTCCATTCCCTTCTGGACAGGAGTGTAGATATGTATGAAGTTTCCATTTCTGCAGCTGGAAAAGCACGTGGGTGTGAGTTTGTGGAGATTGTGGAAGGATAGGATTGGGCTCAATTGTGATATCCCTGCATTTGACAATCACTGGCCCAGAACTTTGTGAAACTTTACATCGAAACAATGACACAATATGGCTGAATGCTGATTTTCAGTGAAAAAGAGAGAGGAAACTCAGGCATGGGTGACTTAAGTCCTTTTTTTTGCACAATGCCCTTCTTGACCTTTCACACTGATTCAGTGAAAGTTCCTGTAACTCATTATTACAGCCTGGCCCCACCCAATAAGGACAATATATTTTAACTCACTATTCACTTACACAGAGTTATATGAGCCCATGAAGTTCCTGCATTGGCACCAGTCTGAACCTGCCTAATTTTACATCTAAAACTTTAAGTGCAGCAGGACTCAAAGTCAGATTATGGTAAATCTCTTAAAAAAAAATCAAAACTTCTCCTTCTCGACACCTACATTGAAATTTGTGCTTCTTTGAGCATATTTTTAAGACGTCAGAATGAGTTGTATTAAAAATTGAAAAGCTTCCAAGATTGTATTTTTCTAGACATGCTGTGCCTAACGTGCATAAAAGATGGTTTTGATGACTTCAAATTTCTTTCATACATAAGGAGTATAGCATTAGTTTAATCCTTTTCTCAAACCCTGCTCGCTTATGAGGATTTTGACTAATTTTGTGCTGGCTTTTGATATTCCAACATATGTTGATGAGATTCTCGGGATATTTCAGCCTAAGTTACCAAAGGCAGAAGTGCTGTAAATTTAATGTAAATTGCTGGTTACTCCATTTGAGGAAATCCCAGACTACAGTAACAGGCATCATCTCTCTAATTATCTGAGGCTGGGCAGATTTGTATGAAGTCTATTTCCTGAGGGTCTTGGATTTTCCAGATCAGGCGTCTGTTTCTCAGATATCATAGAATTATGGAATAACACAACACAGAAAGAGGCATTCGGCCCATTGAGTCTACAATAGCTCTTTGGAAGAAGATATTCACACCCCCCTCCCATACTTTCCCCACGTCACTGCATTTTTTTCTTCAACTATTTATCCAATTTTCTTCTGAAAGCTACTATTGAATTTGTTTCTACCATCCTACAGAGGGGAGGGGAAGGGAGGGTTGGGGTTAGGTCGGGGATGGGGGGCTGGGGTTGCTGGTGGGGAAGGGAAGCAAATTTGAGTAAAAATGCATTGGGCCAGTTTACCATGAATTTCCAACTCTGGCCACTTTTCTCAGGGGCTGGGCAGAGTCCAATGTTGGCAACCTGTGTGTCCATGGCAGGAAACCAGTTAAGATAGTTAAGTGTAGGATTGGAATCCCCTCCAGCTGGGAAATTTATGGAACATAATTTCAAACCACTGGATATGTTTTGACCTCATGATTGGAACTATAAATTACAAAATGATAATCTGCAGTCAGCAGTACAGGGCTAGGGGCAGCAAGGGGTTAATTTGGACATTTAGTGAAAAAACAGTGACTCATCAAAAGGGCTTGGACATTGACTGACTGATATCAGGGAACAATGGTACCAGAGAAAAGCCATTACTTGCCATCAACTAATGCAATCAAGAAGCCTTATTACCCAATGCAACAGGACATATCATCAATAAAATGCACTCAAGGAATTATGCAACTAAGGTCTGCACCACAGGCAATAGTACTGGAATAGGGTCGTCCAAACCCTCATTTACTTTGGAGCCAGATACTGTTACTGTGCTGTTGCTGTGTCACCTCAAACAGCAGGAGAATTACCCATACAATGAGAACTGATAATATTTGTCTGGATTAATCTTCCATGGAAAGCCTCGTATTGTTTCAACCGGTAGAAGCTGATGGCATTTGTCTGGACTTTGTGTGGAATCAACTAATGGACATTGGAACAACAGGAAATATGTTTTGACATGTCTGAGTTAAATTATTATAAAAGAAGAGCAGATCTGAGTATCGGGGCCTCAGTTGGAAGAAGGATCAGGGCTGGTCACCTTAACTCAGACCTACATTCTACACCAGACAGACCAGCCATGTTGTGGTTTGTAAGTGCTTTTACCATATTGTGGTTATATTGGCCTGAAGGTTTTAGGCTGCAGTCAGAAGAAGGGTTGAGTTTGGTCACTTTGACTCAGGCCTACAGTCAACACCAGACATACCAGCCGCGTTGGGGATTGTAAGTTTCAGCCAAATCGTAGTGATATTGGCCTGAGGGTTTTGTGAAGGTTTGGCACAAAAAGTTGGTGTTTTTTCCTGATACCTTGTAACTCGTTTCAGCCATATCTTAGTGATATTGGTCTGAGGGTCTGAGTTCTTAGGGTTTCAGGACAAGGTGTGGTGTTTTGCCTGTGTTTTTGTAAGTTCAAACTGAGTCGTGGGGACTTTGTGTGGGGTGAGCATTTTTGTAAGTTTAAGCCCGAGTCGTAGTGACTTTGTGTCAGGTACTGGGGATAGGTTGTTTAAATTTTGGGTTTTGTACTATGGGGTTGTGGATGATTCAATAAAGCAATTGTGAATTATCTGAAAAAACTTGTCTCGCTGCTCAAGCCACACACTTGTGAATCTGGTGTCATGAAATTGAGTGTGGGGAGGGTCTCTGAGAGAAAAGGGGAACCCCTACATAAGGGATCAACTTTCTTCAATTTTCCCAGCACAAGGCAATTTTGCCGGCGTGTTATGGGCCCCCTGATGTGTTGGCACCCCAGCAACTCAGAGGAGGCAGCTGCACAGAGGGAGATCGAAGCTGTGTGAGATTTCAAGGCATTTTTAATATTTACCAGCAAGAAATGGCAAGGCTGATGCATTCCCATGTCAAAAGCTTGCCATAGCATGAGGGTCTCCTGGAGACTGATATCTCGAATAATGCTAGGACTAATGCATTGCAAGCCGTTCTCCTGAAATGATGCCACCTCCATTGAATCCCTACCACGCCTGCTGCTTGCACCTTAGTAGCACTTTCGCTGGTGACTCTGCAAAGGCTGCATATCCACCTCCTGCCTCTAGAAGTCACCTGCTATCCCTAATTGGACAGCGCTCCCGGAGGCAGGTTCTTAATTGGCCAGCTCGGGTAAGGTTGCGCCTGGAGTCTTTCTGCTGCTTTGAATGGGGTCGGTGTCTGAAAATGGGCCGCCTGAAAATTTTCAAAGCCTGGATGATACAGCCCCTAAAATCAACCACATGAACTCAGAAAGTGCAATCCATAACCTCACAGCCCTTTGTATAAGTTTTAGAGTTAGCTGATGCCGAACGTGATTTGTTGCTGCAAGAGTGCAATAGTGTGCATCTGATGGTAGCATGTGTGCTATACACTCATTTGTATTAGTGTGAACTTCACATTGAGACAGGATTGGGCTCTGCTTTAGTGCCATAGTGAAGCAATAGCCTTGTGGCACTCTAAACTCACGCATTGATAATTCCTTAGATAAAGAGAAGAATTGGCACTTATGAGAGCTAAACTCAAGGGAAGGAACAATGCTTTCACAAAAGGAAGAAGTGCAAAAAATTGGCAAGCAGCAAAAGAGCAGAATGAAACCACATTGGGTCTCATATTCTGGATACACTTTTAGCTAAATGTTTGTGTACAGCCCAAAATATGTGGCAAGGGTCCACAGATGAAACACGCACCATTTTTACAATTCATGAGAAAGTCACCTTTCACCCATTCAATAGCACACAAACTACACCACAAACTGGGTCATGAATCATAAACTATTTCCCACCCTTCACATCCTAATGTGGAACTTGTATTTTCCTAGAATTCTAATGTTATATTTTCCAATCCAGGGATTGCACATTAGTGAAACCCTTGACATGTTTTTCCTCCTTTTTTTCAAAAACACTAGGAACATTTCATAAGAGCTCCTCCCAAAAACTATTGTCCAGCATGATTTGTGTAACACTTCACAAAAACAAATAATGTTCCATATATTCCATTAGAAATATGTGCAACACAATATGAATTCCTGGCAACTTCATCTCAGGCTGCCTTGGTAGAAAAATGATATTTTATTAGGAACCATACCAACATACCAACATTTTATTTTTTATGTATAAGGACAGCCAACATTCTTACACACTGCCACCATGTTGTTTCCAAATCACCTCAGAAGAATAACTGGCAACACGGTCCATATTTCTAAAAGGTACCCTTTGCCCTGAATTCATTTAAGCTACAAGGGTTGATAGCCTACCAGCACCTCCACCTCTGACACAAAACAGTCTTGAATTGTAGAAGTATCATATGCATAACCAACCGATACTCACATAACAACCAAATACAGGAGTACAGGCCAATGGACAGTAATTAGAAACAGTATTCCTGGATGATTTTTTTTTCTTTCAATCTCAAAGTCATCGGCTTCTAGCACCTCTATTGATGGCCCTTCTGAGGTCAGTTAACTCAGTATAGACTAGCGTCAAATTAGAAATCTTTCTGTCTGTATTGTTCAGCAGCACCTTGTTCATGCTATAGGGGAGCTAAATTAAGGTTCTTTAATTTAACTTCTTTATCTATAAAACCATGACGTTGATGTTGACTTTTAAGTAGTGTGTTGGTTGATTGCCTGTACCCATAGTGAAAACTATGGAAGGCTATGGATCAAGAGGAACAAGAACGTTTCGCTTTTTCATCCACAATTGCCTATCCCATGCATGAATAGGCTATTTGACCCTTCGAGCCTGCTCCACCATTTGATAAGATCATGACTGATCTGACTGTGGCCTCAACTCCTCTTTCCTGTCTTCCTCCCATAACTCTTGACTCCCTTGTTTATCAAAAATCTATTTAACTCAGCCTTGGATATATTCAATGATCCAGCCTCCACTGCTCTCTGGGGAAGAGAATCCTGCAGATTAATGACACCAGAGCAAAAAGTTCTCCTCATCTCAGTCTTAAATGGGAGACCCCTAATTTCGAAACTGTGTCCCCTAGTTCTAGACTCCCCTACAAGGGAAACATGGGTTAGCTTTTCAATCCTCAAACACAAGCCGAAATAAAAGAGTAGAAACATCATTGGTGGTAGCACAAAATGGCCAGTGTCACATCAACCAGCTGTTATGTGCCCTGCCTGATGTTCAGTTCTATTGGCTAGATATCTAGCCAGTAGAACTGAATGCCAGCCAGAGCACATAATGGAGCTCTTTCCAGAACTGCAAAAAATTCTGTTATAACATAGGGCAGAATATTAAGCTTGGTGGGCGGGCGCGCGCCCGACCTGGCCCAGTGTAAAATGACACGCGATGACGTCGGGCAAGTGTCCCGACGTCATCGCGCAGTCCTGCAATATTTCGTTCGGCGGGTGCGCGCCTGCCAACAATTGAAAGGCCTGTTAAGGCCATTAAAAAGGTAATTAAATTCAAATTTACATTGCCCGTCCAATCTAACGGTTGGCGGGCAGGCCTTTGCACTTTTTAGGAAACTTCACCTATGGGCGGGATGAGGTTTCCTAAAGCAAATAAAAATCAAATAAAAATGTTACACTTGAACTAAAAACATGCCCCTGCTTATGTGACAGAGTCACATGAGGGGGCATGTTTTATGCCATTTTTATTTTCTTTCTTTTTTTTTAAAACAGCGCTTCATCTCCCTGTGGCAGCCCTGTGCCTCAGGGAGATTGTGAAGTGCTCACTCGCGCGTATGTGTGAAGTTCGTGCTCGGCCCGCTCACCCTCCTCCCCCCCCCACCCTCCTTCACAGGTAGCGCTGAGCACTGCCAATCAGGTTCCCCGCTGGGTGGGCCTTAATTGGCCGGCCAGCATGAAATCGAAGTGGGGTGCCAATCGTGGGCGGCAGTCAGCTTCCCGACTATTCCCGTCCTCCCCGCCGAGCCCACATGCCAAGGGCAAAATTCTGCCCATAAAGTTTGCAATGCTAAGACTCCTCTGTGATATTAATTTACATATATAAATATTTTATCAAATAAAATAATAAGTGCTACTTCCAACCTGGTTAGACCACAAAGCTTGCAAATTATACCAAGAGTCCTCATATTCAACGAGCTAAATAAGAAATATGGAATGCATTTCCAAAATTTCCAACTGTTCTTTCATTCTATAATTAAGTTTGATTCTCATTGTTAAAAAGTGGGGATGTTGGAAACTTCATGATGATTTTGAAACATTTCTGGCAGGATCAGATGACTGTGACACATGAAGTCCTAGTAGGAGTTAATGGGTTTTTAGTGTAAGTGACACATGCTAACATATTGCAATCAGTTGTTGCAGGATGCCTGCAGTTACTATAGAGTATGCTCATGAATTCTGCGTACCAACGGGTTAATAGATGCTTGAGGAGTTATTTCCCTCTAGTCCATGTGCCTGAATGGTGGAGCACACATGAAGTCTATTTTGCCTGCAATTGCGAGTTTTGGTTATTTAAATAGTCCAGACAGTTACCCGGTTTCGGCCAGTCTCCAATGCAGAACCTAGTGTCTAGAAATGGAGGCAGAAATCCTACCTCTGCTTAGGTCTGAGAGGCCTGCAGTGGCAGCAATGGCAGACGTTGTTGGAGCCTTCTGGTTGCTAACCATAAACAACAGCCGGAAGGCCTTAGTCAATCTCTGACCTGAGGTCCTGTAAATGGGAAAAGAGACTCACTTGCAAGCCCACTCTCTCAACTTTTGTCCCTCCAATCGGACAAAGATTGGACACAGGGACTTAGGCCTACTTCCTCTGAGGGGGGATCAGGAAAATAAGATGAGGGATCCAGGAGCACCCTGTCTTTTGTCACTTAAAAACTGCCATTGACTTGTGCCTATTTTAGATATAGACATTAACCCCCACCTTCCCCCCCGCCCACTCCCCTACTCTCTCATCCATTCTCCAATGAAGCTCCATGCAGAAATCCTGAAGCAAGAAGGGCAAGAGAAGTATAAGATCATGGGAACGTTACTGCCTCCAAGTTTCCCTCTAAGCCGACAAAGCTGGTGAAAGTAGTAAAATATGTTTAAAGATAGATTCTTGAGTATTTGCCCAATTGGAAAACATTCATTGAAAAATAAAGCTTTGTGGTAGGATGCTTAGGCCATCAAAGATCTTGTACCGACTCACAGTCTCTTTGGTTGTGTTGAAGAGTGTGAGGAATTAAAATACTTTGAGTCGTACATGCTGAATCTCAGTTTGCTGCTTGTAAATGTGAAAGGTTTGGTTGGAGAGATGAGAGAAGATGGGATTGTCCTTCGTCGAGCAGTGAAGGATAAGATGAGATTTAATAGAAATGTTCAAAATTATGAAGTATTTTGATGAAGTAAATAAAGAGGAACTGTTTTGACTGGCAGGAGGGTCAGTAACCTGAGGGCACCTATTTAAGATAATTACAATAGAGCCAGAGGGGAGGTGAGAAACTTTTTTTTTTTATCCAGTAAATTGCTATGATCTGGAATATATGCTTTAAAGGGTCTTAGAACAGGTTCAAGGGTAAGTTTCAAAAGGGAATTGGATATATAATTGAAAAGGAAAAATATTACATGGCTCTAGGTAAAGAGCAGGGAAATTGGGCCAATTAGGTAGCTGTTTGAAAGAGCTAATACAGCATGAATACCCTTTTTTGGTACCATGTAATTCTATGATTCAGCAGTTTGAAAAATAAATGTAGCCTTGAAAAGAATCATGTTACCCATACTTCTTCAGTTTGTACGTTTTTGCATTGTATCTTATTCTCATAAATTTCATTCAAAGTCAGAGTGTTAAAATCTTGAATCTGTAATTTTCACTGTTTCGTTACCTGTGGCAAGGAATCTAACCATAATTCAGAGGTACAAGTTCGATTTTTAGCCAGTTTAACAAGAATGATCTTAAGCACTAGATGGCAGCAGATTTGATTTTATGCCTCTAAACTGCTTTTTTGTTCCAGACTCTCATCTGTCAGTTATGGCACAGGGACTGAATTCATATCCCAAGTGTCAAAACCTGGAACATACAACTCAAATCATGAAGCCTGAACTTAGAACAGCCAAGCTTGAACATAAAGGTTTGCTGTAGGCTGGTAGAGCCTCAGTTATATTCCGTTAACAAAGGTATGAGCACATAGCGTTCAAACTGCTCAGCCCTCAGTTTAAAATAGCAGATGATTATATCAGAGGCTGATATGTATCTTTAAAGAGTATCATTTTGGAATGAATTGGCCTTGACGCCTACAATTTAAAGCCATAGTCGGCCAGATAGGGACAAAGGAAAAAGTGGATACGTCCTTTATTCCCACTACCTCACTCACACTGCCTCCCCTCCCCAACTAAAATCAAGCTTGTCCTCCTGTTCCCATTTTTCTCACTTGTATTTAGAAAGCAGAGGACATGTCCCCCCCGACCCCCACCCCCCACCGCCTTTCTCCTTCCCTTTCCAAAGAACAGTGAGCATAATTTTCTCATTTTATTCTTTTACTGGAAATCTGTGAAAAAGTTCCTATAAACTTTGTGGAATTTGTGGGCAAGAATTCATGAATATTTATCACTGAAGTTTGAGCCAACTATTTTTTCCACCCACATCTATTACAACTGATTAAGCCCCAGATGATACAATTTTGATAAAGTGCAGGACATAATTTGAAATAAAATTAATTGAATAAATGTTATTATGATAAGCATATTCTGTGGCTAAATCTCCATAACAGTCAGTAGAAGAGTTGAAAAATCAATATGACTAACTCTTAATAAGAAGTTTAATGTGTTGGCCTCCATGAATTAATATTAATGAGGTTTCACCTCAACACATTTCCACCGTGTACAGTCCACAAGTCTGCAGGACAAGAGAATGATCAGCCCTTCGTTTTCAGCTGTTTATACTACTCATAGGCTCTAAGAGTACATGATAAACCTTTGTTATCTCAAATGCACGATTGGTAAACTCCATTCACTATCCAGTAAGGGGATTTAGCTGCTTTCCAATAATGGCAAACTGAGGATTGATGAACTCCAGCACCAATCTCTTATTCTTTCAGTTTCTTGCTTCCTAAAGTGATTTAAAAATTAAAATTTTCCAAGTTTTTAAAAAATCTTATGTCCGAACTATTAAAAACTTTTTTGCACTACTGCTTAATAATGATCAATGTAACTCATATTGCATTTGTTATAATTCTGAAAATAATAAAAAGAAGCTAATTCACGCAGGTTATCTTGGCTTTAATGTCAACAAAAGCAAAACAATGGGAATCCCCGGTGAAAAACAGAATACGCTGGAAATACTCAACAGGTCAGGCAGCATCTGTGGAGAGAAACAGAGTTAGTGTTTCAGGTCGCTGACCTTACATCAAAAACTGGAAAGTATGTTCTGTAAGTCTGTAAATGTCATCAGCCTGAAACATTTCTCTCCACACAGATGCTGCTTAAAAATTAACACATTATTACACTTCTCAAATAAGTCTTAGCTCAGTAACCTGAAACAATAGAAGAACTAAAAAAAATATATATATATATACTTTAAAAAAAATCCAGCAAATGTTTGGAATTGAAGTGGGAATGTAATAATTTAATTCAGCACAGATGACAACTTTCACGTTTGGAGAAGGTATAACTAGTTTTCCTTCATGTGGAGTCACAGAGCCAAAACCTTAGCTCAATGACTCGGTGCTGAAATACATTCCTTTTTAGACTGAAATTGCTGCACAAATATCAATTCTCACCCCTGAAAGAAAATTTTCTAGATTACAGTCACAAACCTATAGGAAGGAAATGAGAGGCAGTTCAGCTAAAATCGGAGCGTCTTTAAAATACCCTTCATGTTTATAACTGTCCTCATCATAATTAGGTAAATGAGTATTTTCAGAAAAAATATTACAACTTGTATAAACAGAAATTTCAAAGGAGAATCATGGAGCAGTGAATTTAGAGTAGTCGAAAGAAAGATCTGGATAACTTATTTATGACTTTGGCACTCATAAGTTATCAAGGTCTTCCTCGCTCATGGAATAAATTCCATATTCTACAGTTTTCCATAGAGAATCGTTCATTCACACCACTCCTTAATGTGGCTTGAGAACAAAAGTATTACAAGTGAATATAAGTTGTGGCAACATCAAAGAAATCACTTTGTGATGGAAATATTTATGTTTTATTCATTTCTTTTGAATTTCTAACAAAGCAACAACTTGACAATTGTCTTTTTTAAAAAAAAGTTTGAAATTGAAATGGAACTTAGACAGAAAATCACAATTTAAACCAGCTGCTTTCACAGAGATATGATACATTTTATTATTTTTCATTTCCTCTAAATTTCAAGTATGAGCAGACAAGACATGTTTAAAAATAGCATTTTTTTTCAAGTAACTCTTGATGTGACTTCAAGGGAAAGGTAAGGAAGGAAATGATAACTGTTAACCCATCTGTTTCAGACAGTGCTGTTCTGAACTTATATGCAGAACGGATTAAAGCTGTTCATCATATTCAATGTTTCTGGAGTGGCTAAATCAGGGATACATACATTTTCCATTTTTTTCTATTAATTTTTACTGTGCATTAGAAGTAGAAAATAGGATTCCATATACAGGACCTTCTCCAATCTGTCCAAGGCCACAAGTGTGCCAGAACTCTCTTCCTTTTGAACAGCAAAAATAAAACCCTTTCCATGCCAATGAAATGAATATTAGATGGGTTCTATAAAAGGTGGGCAAACCATTCTGCCAGATTACTGCCTGGGGGTGAAGATGGAAATTTACCCCATTTAATCCTCAAAATGGCAAATTTGTGGAAAAGAATATACATTCATTGGTCAAAAAACAGCTTATTGGCCAATTACATATACAGAATAATATTTGAGAGTGAGTTGAAGATTCCAATTCAATTTGAGCTGTTTGATAAATTAAATATGCTACAAGTGTGGCTCCAGTAGTATTTGATTGTTACCTGAACCTTTGAGTTAGCTGCATTAACTCACTGCCGGGATTTTCTAAGCAATGTTAAATAGTAAAATAATTCAAGAAAATAAAACACATACTGGCAGGGAGGGTTGATTACACGGTGATGGTTGTAAGTGGAGGTAACATGATAGAGGTCTTTGGCATTATGGTCAATTGTGACATAGAACCCCAAGCAATTCAGTGCTCAAGGTGTTAGAGAATGGCCTGAAATTTTCCCTTGTCGGGCGCGTGCGATCGGCAGGCCCGGGAGTGGTTGGGAAACGGGCCCCTGACCGCGATCGGCCCCCAATCGCGATTTCACACTGGCTGGCCATTTAACTGCCAGCCAGTGTGAAACGCGCGCTGAAAAGCTCAGCGCTGCCAGGGTGGGGGCCGGAAGAGAGCGGGAGACAATGTCACCGTGGGCGCGGGTGAGCGCTTCCACTGAGCTCCCTGAATGCAGACAGCTGCCTCAGGGAGCTGCAGACCTCCAAATAATAAAAGAAAGCTCAAGAAAGCTGCAAAAAATGTCTATGCAGCACAATCACGCACCTGAAAGCATCCCTTATTAAAAAAAATACAGTCCCCAGATATTCCTTTTTATTTCCTGGCAGAGATTTCATCCTGCCCTTGGATAAGATTTCCTCAAAAATGTAAAGGCTGCCTGGCTAATGGCCCATCTGCCAATTGTAAGGTTGGATGGGTCATGAAAAATCGCTGACAATTGCACCGGTGAGTTCTTGTCAGATTTCCATTTGAATCCAGTCTGGTTGGACCTCAACAGCACACCCTCTGGAGAAGCATAGAACCACTGACAGCAACTTCTGAATTTCAGTGAGTAACTGGGCATATGCTGACTCCAGAAGTTGCTATCAGTATCAGAGTAATGACAGTGAACACTGACAATTTTCATCATCATTACTATTGTAAAATCTGGGCCATTATTCTTTTACATGATAGGTTACCACTAGACTGGATAAATTCTATAGCGTCCTTGTTTTGTCACATCAGGGATGCATTTCTAAGAGTGTCGCAAATAGGCAGTTGTCTTTATCCACTGTGTTATTCTTCATAGCAGAGGGACATTACTTCCAGGCACTCAGTGTTAATAAACAAGCGCTCCCAAATACAGGCAAAGAATAACCAGCTACAATATCTAGTTTCCCTGTATTCTGACCCAATAATGTGCTTTAGCTTCAAAGTAAGAAGAGCTACCTTATCTTATCAGAATGCTTTCTAATTCTCAAACCTTCCATCCCTGCAAGCGATTGCTATTTTCCAGGCCTATTGTTATCAAATTAGGGTCAGTTTTGTTCTGATGACAAACCATTAGGTACTACGACTGCCCAAACTATTTGGCATAGAAGAAACTGTTTCAATCAAAGGAAATTAGAAGAATTGTCCAATTATTCTGAATTGGATTCAAACCTAACACTCAGACATGCAATCCTGAGGAAATGCACCTTCGACAGTGCTGCAGTGTTGAAGGTGCTCTCCTTTGAATGAAATATTAAATCTTTTCTTTCTTTCATCAGACGATCAAGAGAACCTAATCGGGAGAAATTACTGACGTTGGGGCTTTGACATTATGACATGCCAGTACTTTCCTAAATGTCAGTATTTGTTGAAGTTAAGAAAAAAATCTCATTTCGGAAGCTTTCTTTGCATTTTCAAACAAATCCAGTATTCCTCAGACAAATGTAGTCTATTAAAATTCAAGTTTTTTTCATTCTATGCAGTTCAAAAGGAATTTATTATTTGGCTGTATAATTCTGAACTTCCATTTTAATACCATTAGTTCTGTACTCCATGTGTGAATTCTATTTGACAGGAGACTATAGCGAAAGAGGTTATTAAAACAGAATAACAGGAAACAGATGATTCAAAGAGATTTATGTAGATTAAATCTCAACTTAAGTTTGAATGATTCAATATCAAAGTTAGATTCAGGTTTGGATTTGTTTGCTCTTTTTAGTGAAAAGCCACTAAATCTTTTTGTTGAAAATCTGTTTGCAAGTCAATTAAAACACTGAAATGTGCTTCAGTGCAAATGTTGAAAAATAGAAAATTTCAAAGCATTGTCATTTGAAGCACTACAGGGTAGATTTCCTGATATGGGTATAGTTTATAGCAGAATGGATGGAGATATGGGTACAGAGCTTATCTGAATTGAAGTGTAGTGATTGCATACAATTTACATGGCCATCTTATTATAGTAATCACGCATTATTTACAGTGTAGATTTGAACATGAATTGAGAGTACACTAGAGTGGAAAATTACATGTAGGTGAAATTGGAAGGGGCACATATAATTGAAGAGAAGTAGCAGAATTTTTAACAGGTTTTGTAAGGGTTCAGCATTTAAATCCATTGGCAACCTTAGCCAAGGCTGAAGGTGGTGAGATCTAATAAGTTTCAGATAAAATGTTCAGGTATGAGTTTGCAGGCTCAACACTTATGGCTACTGAGGTTGAGGTGATGCCACAGGATATGATAGCTGAAGATGGCGGCAATATTTGGCATTCTGAAGCACCATTCGCACCATCCTCATAGATTAGGATTGTAGCATGCGGTGAAGACTATGGTGCCAAGTGATTAGCCTGCCAGGTCTCCTTTCATGATGCAGCACTGAAACCATAACAGCAACTACTTGTATTTATATAAAGCCTTTATCGCAATGAAACATCGCAAGGTGCTTCACAGGAGCATTATAAAGCAAAATTTGATCCCATGCCTCATAAGGCAACATTAAGAGAGATGGCCAAAAGCTTTGTAAAATTGTAGGTTTTAATGAGTGTCTTAAAGGATGAAAATGAAGTGGAAAACTAGAGAAGTGTAGGGAGGGAATTCCAGAGCTTGAGGTCTTGACACCAATGGTGGAGGGATTGAAATCAGGGAAAAATTAGATGACAGCAGATATCTTCGCAGGTTGTGGGGCTGGAGGAGTTTAAAGAGATAGGATGCAACAAGGCTGCGGAGAAATTTGAAAACAGGGAACACTGCAGCCAGGTGGTACCCAACGCTGACACACTGTGGAGACTGCAACCTCAGTCTTTCAGTTCTTTCAACCATGAATTACTCAAGTGCCACTACCAGTTTTCTTTTTGTTTGATTATAGAATTTTAAAATGGCTTAACCAGGAGCCAACATAGGTTAGCGAGCCCAAGAGCGATAGGTGAAAGGGACTTGGCATGTGCTCAGTAGAGGTTTGGATGGTCTCAAGGTTACGGAGTTTAGAATTTGGGGGGCTATCCAGGAGTGCATTGGAATGGTCAAGCCTAGGGGTAACAAAGGCATGGATAAGAATTTCAGCAGCAGATGAGCTGAGGCAGGGGCAGGGTCAGCTGAGATTACAGAGGTGGAAACAGGCAGACTTAGTGATGGTTTAGATATGTGGTCAGAAGCTCATCTCAGGGTCAAATATGATAGCAAGATTGCGAACAGCCTGGTTCAGCCTCAGACAGTTTCCAGCAAGAGCAAAGGAGTCAGTAGCTGCAGAACAGATTTTGTGATGGGGACCAAAGGCAATAGCTTCATCTTCGCAATGCTTAATTTTAAGAAATTTCTGTGATCTAGTGCTTGATATCAAACAAGTAATCTGGTAATTTAGCAACAGCGAAAGAGTCAAGTGAGGTGGTGGTAAGGTAGAGTTGGGTGTCATCAGCATATTTGAAAAACAATGCTTTGTTTCTGGATGATGTTACCAAAGGGCCTCAAGAAGATGAAAAAAAAAAGGGGATTGAAGGAAAAAGGAGATTTAGAATGATTTGCTCCGGACCTTCACACACACTTTTATCCCTTTGGGGAATAGCAGGGAAATGTTGGAAGGATTAGTAGGCTGGTTATTGACTTGTTTGAACCAGGTCATGAACACTCCTTCTGTGGCTAACGAGTCTTGGAGTGAGACTTGAACCCAGAGCTTCTGACTCAGAGGCAGAGGTGCTTTCTACTATGTTACAAGACCTATAGAGGTACTGTATTACAGTAGATCGGGTATTTATATATCCCATTTGTGCCATTCAATCTGTTGTTTTGACTTCCTCTGGGAGTAGGAGGCTCTGCATGGCAAAGCCAGAGATGCATGCCTCTATCTGTAGATGTGGGTATGCAAGTACTGATACTAGGCAGTGCTTACTACACTCATATGATGGTGGAAAAAGAGAAGGCACAACAGAGCAGTGATCTGACATAAAGAATCTTCACCCCACTTTGCACTTTCACCCAATCAGAAAGTCCACACTTAAATACGTTCAATTCATGTACTATAACACTATCCTTAGGCCGGGGCAGCATAAGGAAATTCTTTAGACACTCTCGAGGGTCATGATATAAATGCTTTCTTTGCTTAAACAACCCCATTATCATTGTATCATGCAATTTACGGCACTGAAATTAATAGTGAACATGTAAATTTACAGTGGAGAATGTCAAATATTCTGGCTACCCTCCATTGGAAATCTAGAGCAGGATATTATATTCGGCATGTGGATGTGCGTCCCAATGTCATTGCGCAGTCTTGTGATATTTTGTTCGGTGGGTGCGTGCCAGCATCAGCTGCGCGCCCGCCGATAATTGAAAGGCCTATTAAGGACATTAACAATCTAATTAAATTCAAATTTATGTTGCGCATCCAACCTGACGGCTGGCGGGCAGGCGAAAAGGCCAAGCGGCCTTTACATTTTTTAGGAAATCTCATCCACGAACAGGGTGAGGTTTCCTAAAGCAAATAAACATTAAATAAAACCTTTATTTTTGAATTAAAAACATGTTTTATTAAATTTTTATTCTCTACATTTTTTTTTTTACACAGCACTCCAATCTCCCTAAGGCAGCTCCGTGCCTCAGGGAGATTGAGGTGCTCTTTCTCGCTCATCTGCGAACTGCGCACTAGGCCCGGCTCTCCCCCCCTCCCCCCCCCCGCCCACACAGGCAGTGCTCAGCACTGCCGCTCACGATCCACCCAGGAGGGGGGCCTTAAATGGCACGCCAGCGTGAAATCATGGTGCAGAGCCAATCACGGGCAGCGGGCATCTTCCTGACCGTCCCCGCCCGCCCCCGCCAAGCACCCCTGCCAAGGGCAAAATCCTGCACCTAAGGTTATTTTGTTAATCTGTTTTCTCTTCAAAGTATTTCTCCTTTTTATGTTAGAACATACGCTCGCTGCCTGCCATTTATCTTCAACTCAGATCTCACCCCTGCCAAGGCTGCTTTTGGTGGCAGAGAATCATCTGAAGTGGCTACAGCAGGTGGCACATCTTTTAAATGGCATCTCCATGGGTTGCAGAAGTGAGAAACCGCACTATGGACTGGGGCATCTGCAGAATTAGCCAGTGGACATGGTTTCACTGCATTAGGACACCCTGGAGTGGCTCTACGAGCAACGCCTCCTTTAGCCATGCCTTCCCCATAATTGATCTCATTATGACAATTTTGCAGGGAATTTGACCTATTCTCGAGAGCGCCCATACTAGCAATACATTTGACACTTGAAAAGTGAATGCCACAGAAACTTCTCATAAGATTAATATTTTCTTCTGAACAAAACAAGCTCCCTTTCTACTTTCCTTCCTCTTTAAGCTCTATAATTACATTTCTGGATTGTATTTTATGGTACTGCATTAATTACATTTTGACAAAGAAGTATTCTATATGATGTGCAGGAATCATCACAGATGTTGTAGTCAGAACTTTAGACAAAAGACTTTGACAGTTTCTTCAATTTCACTGAATTTCTCAGCAGACCTTTAATCCATTTGTGAAGCAATATTCCTGCCGTGAAATTGTGTCCAATTTTTTAGTTTATTCCAAGGACACCATGAACTGGAGAGATTTTCTCATTAGGCAGTATAGTTCCATATTTCTTCAAATCAATTGTTGGAAAACTATTTTTGTTGTAGCTTGTAAGGTTAAAATAAAGTTTAGTGGGAAAATCTCAGCAGGCTTGTACCTGTAATCACCTCCCCTTCCTAGTCCCCTCACCCAAACCGACCTGTATCAAAAGTAGACATTGTGGCCTAGACTTTGTGACCAGTAGCCTGCCTAAAAGACAGCTTGATTGAAATGCATGGATCAAAGGGGTGGGGATTGAGTGAGGTGTTCATTGTTGTGGGGAAGGGGGCTAACTTCTGAGGATAGTGGGGTCGGTTGATCCCGTGGGGGCCACCGTTTGCAGGATTCTGGGTTCCAAAGGTAGTGAGGAAAGTCAGAGGTGGAGGGAGGCGAAAGAGAGATAACCAAAGGTCTAAGTGTAGGATTGGAGGCCTGGGAGAGGGATGGGACTCAGAGGCTTCTGGGGGGGTCAGGGATTGGAGGTGTGGGAGAAGGGAGGTTAGAGCCCTGGTTCAGGGAGGTTAGAAGTTTTAGGGGTGGGTGTGGGAGGTGGGATCCCTCATGGGGAATGTTGAGGATGAGGATTGTCCAGTTGCGGGTGTTGCACAAGCAGGCATGCTAGATCCCGTAGATAGGTGTAAAGACACTTAACTCCTGAATTTGGCAGCCGTCGCCTGATGTGGCTGTTGGATTTCTTGAGGCTGAGGAAACCACTGTTAAATTCAAAAGCTGAATAATAATTAAAGTGCCCGCTAACCTATCTGTACCTCCATTAAAGCTAAAATTGGCTGGGTTGATGTTGGGTTTCTGATTTTTAAGACTTTAACCCCCGCACCCCCTGTGCCTGACCCAATCCTATCCTCTTTTTGTGGTTAAAGTTCCCCCAGCAGGTTTAGGGTTAAATGAAGTAGGGTGCAGGAGGCTCATGGGGAGCACAGACCAGCTGTTGAACGGCCTGTTTCTGTGCAGCAAATTTTATGTAATTCCAAGTATGAAATCAAGAGTACATGAAGTAACCACTTTGGTCAGGAGCTCTTTAATGCTTATAACTTATGTTATATTGAAGTTTGTTTCAATAAAATCAAAGAATATGCTTGTTTTCTTGGCATGTCCACCATTTGGAGTGACAAACTGTGTTTGAAACATCCCTACACCGGGTTCAATGCAATAAGGCAAAAATTGGACGTTTTGCTTATTTCAGTGCATCAGGATATTTAAATGGATCAGGTGAGGTTTAAGTGCATATTACAGATATACACTTTAATTGCTTGGAGATGGAATAGTCCTTATTCAAAGCTACTGCCCCATTTAAAATATTGTAATCATACAAATAGCATAATTTAATCTTCACTGCCAGCCAGTTGCAATGTTTCAGCAATAATTCTACTCATCGGAATCTCAGTCATATTTATTGTTATTCTTGTTTAATCTTGGATTACGCCACTTTTCATGTTGAGACTTAATGAGATTTCTGAAATTACATCAACTAAACTACTTACCATTTCTAATTGATCTTTCTGTAACAACAAAATGTCACTTTGCACTGTTAAATCTGAGACTATCTGGAATTATCATCTGAGATAACAGTTTAGTTCTTCAAAAGACAATTGTCTGCGCATGTTGCACAAGAGCTATATAGCCCTTCAATCTTCATTACAATCACACAATTTAAAATAAAGAATTGCTGGAAAAAATTAACAATTGAGTTGAGAGGTGATAATTTTTAAAAAAAAATTCTTTCACAAAAGGTGGGCATCGTTGGCTAGGCCAACCTTTGTTGTCCATTCCCATAGGGATTACTATTACTATTTTATTTAGCGATTGATTAACCCTTTACAGCTTTGTACCTGTTATGGCACAGCCGATGGTAAATGCTGAGTTGTTCAAATCCCAAAGGGAAACTCCAAACAACTGCCACAACTTGTTTTGAAATTTGTATAAATTTTGAGATGCATGCCTTGAATTCGGTAGTAATAAGACCACCGAGTCTTATAGGCTTTGACAAAGCTAGATTAAACATTTATTAATAAGAAAAATGATTTTAAATACATACACAGATCTACAAATTACTACTATGTTAACTTCTAAATATCCTAGTTAATCTGACTCCCAGTTACACTTTCACTAAAGCAACAATAAGAAACATAAAAGAGCCAGGCAAAGAAACGCGATACTCTGAACAAGTCAAATTCAAAGTGAGTTTTCTTAACTTCAATTCTTTGAAAACAGCAGCTTGAGGCATAGATGCTGAAGGCTTTTCACACTTGCTAGATCTTAAAAATGCCTACCCTTACACAAAGCCTTTGCTCTTTTATACATATTTTTCCCTTTGAATGCAAATTCCCATTGTTTCACTATGTCTTTGGACTCTATCTTTCTGATAATAAAAATCTCTCATAGCACTAAGTTTTACCAGTAATCTTTGGGAAAAATAAACTGTTTCTAAACTTCACCTGGCGAGGTGATACATTTCACCCCTTCTTTGAAAACGATCTAGTCTGGTTTATTTAAAAATGCAAATGTCCTTTTACACCTTACATTCTAAACATCCCCCAAGTTTAACATGGGGAGAGCTTTTCCTATGGTGGGCAGGCTGGGTGGGAGCAGGCGTGGAGCCAATTGCCACCCCCGATCGCTATGCGCCGCCATTTTACACAGACAGGCCAATTAAGGCCCTCCCAGCGTAACGCGCAGCCAGTAGCACTCAACACTACCTGTGTGGGTGGGGGAGGAGGGAGAGTTGGGGCCTGCACTCTTTCGCGTGTGCACATGAGGGGACATGTCAGGGAAATTTTTTTATTACCTTTCTGTCAACTTTTTGATCAGAGCCAATCTCCCTGAGGCAGCACTTTGCTTCAGGGAGATCTGTGCACTCTATCACGCACATGCGCGAAAGAGTACACTCCCAGCTGAGGGAATCCCCACCTCGCCCGCACAGGGAGCGCAAAGCGCTTCCTGGCGGATGTCACGCTGGTGGGCCTTAATTGGCCCACCCATGTGAAATGATTGCGCCCTCCCAACCGACCGGGGGCGCCGATCAGAAGGCCGGCCACTGGAGCCCGCTCCCGCACTTCCCCTCGATGGGGGGAAAACATTCCCCATAGAGGTCTACGGCACAGAAAAAGGCCCTTTGGCCCATCAAGTCTACGCTGTCAAGCAAGTACCTAACTATTCTAATTCCATTTTCCAGCACTAGGCCCATAGCCTTGTATGCCATGGCATCGCAAGCGCACATCCAAATACTCCTTAAATGTTATGAGGGTTTCTGCCTCTACCATCCTTTCAGGCAGTGAGTTCCAGATTCCCACCACCCTCCGGGTGAAAAAATTCTGGCTATATATCTTCCTGACAGTGCTGAAAGATTTGGTATCTTTATATAAACATTTTAGGTCCAATTGTGTTGCGGCTTCCAGCCTACATCTGTGCAAAAGTTGTTGAATAGAAGAGTGTAAAGGAAGAATCATTACCTTGGGGAAGAGAGTTCTGGACTATTCCCCACCATTTAACCAAAATGCAAAAGCTTCTTCAAAAAGAAAATGTAAACATTTTAAACACGTGTCCCCATTAGGGACAGAGATCAAACAGAGTTACCTTTTCCTTCTTTACTGGTCTAATGTAGTGTTTATAGAAACAAATCTATGTTAACAATGGTACTGTCAGAAACAGTATCTGTAAATTGAAAGGATGCAAAACCTGTGTAAGGGTCTGTATTTTAATCACCTTTCTGCTGGAGTTTAAAAGATTTTTCTTTCTCCTCATTTGAACTACAGAAAGCATAATCCTCTCCCACAAATGCTCGCCAAAGTATGTACCATTCCGAGATGTTTTCTGATGCCACGCAACTAAATGTGTGACATTTTACAAAATCCAAAAGCCATTTGTTTTCATCACTAAAAATATAAGCTCAATTTCATGAACACCTCCCTGTTGGCTCCAAATCCTGTATTCCAATGTAAACCTTATCTAATATTCAGCTAGCACACACATAATCAATCGACCCAAAAATAAAATGTGATCCAAGATTGATGGCCTCACTTTAAGGAAATAAAAGGACACCTTTGTCTGAATTGTTTCTTATCAAGCATGACTCCTGTCAAACAAGCAGGGAAAGCTTTCAAAAGGCATGGAGAAGACTGTGAACCATTTGGATGGCTTCCCCTTGGAAGGAGAATATAGGGAGGTGCACAATCACAATAAGGATTACATTAAATAAAAACAGAGAAATAATCTGAAGTGAAGCATGAGCAAAAATAACACATTTTAAAGTTAGTTGTCAGTGCAAAGCACATGTTGCAGATTGCAAAATGATTTTTAAGCAAGTGTAAACATATTATAAGAACCATACGGATGCTCACTGAACAGCACATTAATAATGTGTTCAAGAAAGCCACCAGAAGAAAACAGTTTGAAACGTAGCTAATATTAATATTTGGTTCAACTCCTTCGTTCTACAATTTTACCAAACAATGGAATTTAAATATACTGTTCCAGCAGTTTTTTTTTTTCCCCCACGCTGAAACTTAAATCACTGGCAATCAGCCCATAGATGGAATTAAGAAAATTGACATCCTTCAGCAAAATAGCGCTTGATTTGAAAGTAAGCCTGGCTTGACAACATCATTTGAAACATTTTGTAAATGATAGCTTTCACAACCTCTATTTTTTTTGGTGCAGGCAGCACAGCCAAGATGTGTTGCATCAGCTTGTAATGGAAAAAAAAAATGTTACAACGTAAAGAAAATGCAGCACAATTTTAAATTTAAAACCTATCCTAACCACCCCCCCAACCTTCAAAAAAAAATGACATCACAGCTCCATTTAAATGTAAAAAATGGTGCAAGAATTTCAGAACATCAGAAGCAAGCATCTACAGGCACACACACACACACACACACACACAAAATTATGCATGACTAATGAATGTCAGGCCATGGCACTTTTTCTGAAGCACTTAACCCCCTGCTGTTGATTGACATTATTGTCCACCTTTAAGATGGTTTTATTTAGTCATTACATACACTGTTATGTTGATGACACTTTGGATTATTTGGGCTTATGGAGTAATCCTTTCCAATCCTCATCACCTCAAATTTCAGACCAAAAACGAACATTGAACTACCATCTAACACAAAGTATTTTAAACATGTCAGTTAGCTAGAAAACCTGGGTTATTTGAAGGAAAAAAAATGTCTGTCTTTAGCAAGGCTGATGCAACCTGTTTTAATATAAAATAAACTTCTCACAGCCAGCCTTGTCAGATAATCATTGGCTGCAATCTTGGAACATGTGCGTTCTTAGCCACAGGCAGCAGTGCAAATAAACAGTGCGGTCACCAACATTTGGACTAGGAACTTGTGTAAGCATTTTAGAGAAGTAGTTTTTATTAAACTCTTCAGACTTGAGATGGCAGAAGAGACTAGCATAATGTATATATCTACAAAATGAAGTACTGAGTGGTTTTATAAATAAGCTGCATGTAAATGTGATTGAAGTTGGATGGAGAAGAAAAGCTCTTTCACATTGAGCTCCAAAGATCTCTCAAGATTTCTGAAGGATGTAGTTAATGGATAACCATGAAACAGATTTCTTGGAAAGAAATTCAAACACAATGTAATTTAACCCAATTGAAGAGGGTAATGTGTATAAGATGGAAGATAGTGACAATTGAAGAGAATTATAAACTGTGAAATAATTATACCATTACAGAGGCTTCCTGGTGGCTTTTATTTGAGCTGCACCAGTTTTTCTCAATATTTTACATCTTTGTATGATCATGCATGTGCTATTTCAGCCAGCTTTATCAATTTAAGACCTTGTCCTAGAACAGTGTGGACCCTTTGTCAGAATGTCTGAATAAAAGGTCCACATTTGAAATCTTTGTTTGTTTGACCTTTTGAAATGGACAAAGGAAATTCAAATGAAAGCGCTAATGAGCACGTTACTAATATCACAACCTTATTGCATTCACAGAACTCTTACTGAAATACTTTATTTTTCTTTAGCAATGTTGATATTAAGTTAAATGGTTGGATGATTAATCAGATAGAAAACAACTTATTGTCCACTGGTAAGAATAGAAAAGAAAAAGACATATAGAGGGTGGGAGGCTGTCCAATACTTGTGGTGGGACGTCTGGTCTGTTTTGAGGGCCAGGCCTCATCAACGTTCATGCTGCTTTGCCAGGTTGCATGGCTGCTTGCTAGCTGTGGGATGAGACACTATGATGAGCTTGGAGATCGATCCAATTAGCAGAAAGGTAAGTCTGGATGGGAGGTGTGATCTTCGAGGGTCGGAGGGGGGTGGGGAGAGGTGAGACTCTGAGTGGGCAGGAGTCCATCTTATGGACCCTTGAGGAGCATTTTGGATTTTCCTGGCCCTTCAAAAGTAATTTGAACACTTAACTTTTCTGGTGCTCCTTTCTCTTGCTTACTAGGTTTTAATGAGTGGACTGGCCATGGAACACAACCTGACCAATATGCCTTTAAATTGCTTTGGCATCCTATGTCCATCATAGGATTTCCATTTGCATGGACTCATGAGGCTGCTGTCTGACTCAGGTCTGTGCCTTGAACGCCCATGGAAATTCAAGACGCATTATAGCAGTGGATATAAAGTGAGTGGGAAATGGGGTGGTAAGTCCACCACTGCGATTTAAATCACAACTCCTTCCTTTCTACTGGGCAGAGGAAGTTGATTTGGGCCTGTCACTGACATTTTGTAATATCAATGGATTATACTAGCCAAGTATAAGATAGCAACATGGTCTAATGTTAGAAAAAAACAGGTTTTTGTTAGGAAACTGTCATGTGCACAGTGCAATAGGGTTTTTGTACTTTGAAACAATAATTTTCCCTCAATGAATGCTATTTGCTGTCTTTTATTCTTCATTTTCAAATTATGATATCCCTTCAGCTAAATCTGAGGTACTAAGCAACTTGCAGCCACACAAGGATTACTCGATTGAAGTGACTGCCAAGTTAATCATGCTACCAAGAAAACATCCTACCTGAAGCACATTCTTTCTGCTGGATTTGTCTTTTGCCCAATCAATCTGAGCGCCACACAGGTCCACATTCTCGGGTTTACAGCCTGTTTTCTATAGTGAGGGAGGGAAAAGCAATGTCATCTTCAAATCTCAAAACTGTGGCCAATATTGAAAACTGTGAGGATTATTTAAAAGGGGAAAAAAGTACTTTGATGGGTTAAGTAGAAATTAGAATTCAACGTTTATCCATCCCAGTGCTCGCCATTGTGTAAAATAGGACATTTCACATCATAAGCTAAAATTCTAAGGTGAAAGTAATATAGCTTATATACTTGCCTCATACTAGAATGATGTTTAAAAACAAAATCATTGTTAATGACATCATTTAAACATGATAATGTTAAAAAAAAAAAATCCGTTCTTTAAACATACATACTTTTTGGTGATATTTTAAACTTTTCAAGATTATAGATTTCAATTCTAGGGATTAGATTAAATTCTTTGCTATTGTTACCCAGTACCAACATCAAGTATTTTCAAGTCAGTTAAAGCAGGTAGCCACAGGTTAAAACACACTCTTCTCTCCCCTGACAGTGTGTCAACTCAAAACAAGAAAGAGCACCCTCTACTGCCTCTCTCAGTTGTTTCACTTTCACCGCAATTCTTCACTGTGACCTCTCTGAGACTGTCATTTAGTGATCCTGAATTGGCAATCTGCTGCCCTGTAGGCCTGCCACCACTGGTGATGACAAACCAACTGATTTCACATCGGGCCCTGACTATACTTACAAAGATTCTTTTTTTTAAAAATGCTATCATACTGGGGTGCTATCAAATCCAAGCCCTAGGCAGCTTACCCACTCTGCCACTTGGTCCCCTTTTCCAGGTCCCTGTTCTAACCCAATGGCTTTTTCAATATAGAGTCAGGAAAATGTACAGAAAGGCTGAAAGTTTCCTAGCCCATAGTGTGCACAGGGTAACAAAATCAGTAATGCCATTCCCTTTTGGTGCAGGAATGATACTTAAATGGTTAAAGAAAATTATGAAACCACTTCATAATTAAAGTGCCTTATAAATATTTTTTCTTTGTTCATAGCCCAAAAACAAGCTGGTGGCAGCCAGCCATGGTGCCTGAGGTCTTTGCCAAATGCATCCTGTGTGCTAAGTCCCCAACAGTGGATACTGGACTCATGAGTTCCAGAAAATCTCGCAATGAACGTGGAAAGCAGGGCTCGATTATCATCTAACACAGTCTGGACGTACACCATATGAGGACTCGGCTGTAGTGCATTTTATGTTGTGCCATGCGTTTTAAGTCCTCTAGCACCATCGTCTGACCTCCATCATATGTACAAGTCATGAAGGAGCAAAAATCACTAAATCTGTGTCTTTTTTTCAATTGGCTAGCTTCAGGAATTAGTATAATGTTTAGTGATTGCATCTCACCAGTAACCCGAACCAGTCTAGCATTGGCCGCCTTGCATAAATAAGGTGGTTAAGGTGGTAACGCTTAAAAACAGGATCTATTTTTTCTCTTTCAAGTATGGAAAGGAAGAGGCAGCTCTAGAAAATCTGCTAAAATATACACGTTACTTTGATTTCTGGACCCCAGTTCTTTTTCACAGTTCTGGATTGCTGTAGAAGAAATTCTAATCCTACTTCTGATTAGTTGCTGAGTTGCTGATGTATGCATCCAGGCTGTAGCAGATGATAATCAAGTCTTGCTTTCCACGTTCAGTGTGAGATTTTCTGGAACTCCTGAGTGGTTTCAAATCACTTACCCACTCCCTGCTATCTGCACATGGACCTATCTGATATCTAGAATAGAATCCTATTTATTTGGAGCTTCAAGGTTGTGCAAAAGTGCAAACACATTTTACAAAGTTAATGTGCAGGTTAAAGTCTTTTTTAAAAGTGTTATTACGGGAGCAACTTGGTCCAAAAGAGAATCATGGGCGGAATTTTACGCAGGATTTTACGGTCCTGCCGCAGTCTATGGACTTTTGAACTGGGCAGTAAAATTATCCTTCATGACCGCAATATACTGAAAAAAAAGTGGTGGACCAGCAGCCTATTTGGGAAGGGTGGACAGTAAAGCTTTCTGGGACATTGTGAGGTCATAAAAGGTGCTATATACATGCGAGTCTTTCCTTATTTCTTTTCCTACATTACCACAGTAACTACACTTCAAAGGTATTTTATTGGCTGCAAACTGCCTTGAGACATCTGGTGGTTGTGAAAGGCTCAATATAAATGCAAGTCTTTCTTCCTTTCAGTTGAATGTCAGAGACAGAGCCAGAAGATCTTGGGTTCAAAGAATGTCAGGTTTCAATCAGCCTTTCATTCTTCTGACATGAATAATAGTGAGCACCAAGTCAAGGGAAGGAAACAGAAAAATGACCATTAAACAGTGGTTGCTGCATGATTGCAATATTTCCCAACTGTTCAGCAATAAAGTGACAAACAAAACCACATCCAAAAGGCAAGTCACGTCCAATAGAGATTGACCTCTGTGGCTAATCAAACTCACTTATTAGCACAGATGGTTCCTTCAAAACAGCATTAAAAGGTGCAGTGGAGAAACACATCATAGTCTAAAACAAGGGGAAACATTTTTGGTTTCACTCCATGGTGGTACAGACCACAATTTAAATTGAAAAAAGTTTCTCTCCAGCACAGGATACTGCAAAATGTATTATGTAAACAAGTCCCTGATGGAAATAGGAATGGCATGCCCATTTCCTTCAATCTTTATATCAGATGTCCAGTTAGTGCCAGCTTTAGACAGAGATTCCAAGAGTACTGACTGCCTAATCAAAAATGTGGATGAAAAGCCAATCTTTAAGAACATGGGCTCTTAGCCTACTTAGCTGTCAACTACAGTTATTGAAAAAAAGTTGGAAGAAGGATAGCAAAGATCTCAGCTTACATTAATACCTTACATACATCCACACATACATACGCACCTTGGAACATGCAAAACTTAAATGGATAATGAGTCCTGTGTTCATTCATGACATTTAGCCCAGTTATCTAAATAGGTTTATTTTAAATAATTATATTGCTTGTGACTTTAATTCATCTCAGAAAAAGCTGTTATTCTCAGAGCTCTTCAGATCCAATGCTTATGTTGGTCATTTGCCTTATTTTATAGGAAAAAGAACTATAAGCAAATTCTAATTTTGGAGCTCATAAAACATTGTCAATTGAGTTTTATAAATTTATAGATACAGCTAGTCTGCATTTTAACGTGGCATGCAATAACCAAAGGAACACAAATGATTACACAAGAAGAATCACTTATTTTGTATTAGGCCATAACGAGGATTAAAGTAGGTCAGGGTAAACTCAACTGGCCCATAAAGTTAACATGCCAGCTCTTCATTTTCTGGCAAGATGCTTTTCTTCCACTGACTGTTGAATCTCATGACATTATGGAGACTTTCTGCCATATTGTCCCACATGCTCCAAAGCAGGTATGTTTTTCTCGGATTGATTGTCCTATCTTGAATACATAAGAATGAGGATTGAGGGAGGACTGAGTATTTCATCAATATAATAGTAGATTCATCAAGCTCTGTAAACAGTGAAGCTTTTAAAGCACCTTAGAGCCATTCCCATTGTGATAGTAGTTGCCTCCAACAAAGAGGATATGTTAGCAGTTCTAAGTTGAAAAATGTGGGGCCAAGCTATCAGTATCAATAGTTATAGACCATCTGAAAATTTATGAATGGAGTAGGCTGTATCACATGGACATGTAACAGCAACAAACAAAGAATGCAGAGAGAGCTCTACAGTTGCTATTGACTCAGCAGTTTGGATAATCCATTGAAAAAGAAAACATCCGATGTGAATACTTTAAATTTGTTATGGATGATCCCAGGACTCCAACTTTCAAGAAATAGGGTGGAATTTAATGCTCCCCTGGAGCCCGGGCCTGGGGGGAATATAATTGAGCAGGAAGGTGCAGGGTGGAGGCTCTATCACCTTCCTGTCTATCCCCGATTCATTCCAGGACAGGAAGGGTCAAGAAACTGCCTTCCTTCCTGGAGGCCAATTGAGTCCACTTAAGGCCCTCATCTTGCTGCCAGTGTTATTCAACCAGTGATGGATGGGGCCACGCCATATGAGCAAACCGCCAGGTAACCTCTGACAAGTATGCCTGCCATCTAGCAAGGTGATACCTCTTTCTCTGGCATCCTGGAGGGATGGAGGGACCCATCAGTGGAGATGGAGGAACCCTTGGGAAGCCACCCCTCTGGTCTTGACAGAAACCTCCCCTCACTGCCCTTGCTGGGACCTCATTGACTGGCTCTGCCAATCTTGCCTCACTCACCTTAACTCAATGGCTCTCGTGAAAATCCTTTCCTGAGCCACTGCAGTACTGGCAACAACTGCTGTTCCCAGTGATGCATCCAGTACTGGAGAGTTCCTGCCAGCCTCTAACCGGCTGGCATCTCTCAGGCTTGGATATCTGCCCTGCACCAGGAAGTCCAGTGGGGAAAACCCTCCCCAGTGGAGCCAGGAACCCTGATGGCAGCCAGTGGGATGCTTAATTAGTACTTAATCCCAATGGGGCTCCCAGAAATAGCCTCGGTAGGGTTCCCAACAATTCTCCACCCAGTGGACGGACCCACCACCGAGAGACCATTGAATTGTGCCCAAGGTGTAAAGTTCCCGAATTCCAGATTTGATCTATCTTCACAAATTGAACAGTCTGAAAAGAAAGTATATGAGTAAGTTGAGGCTCAGTGTTAAGGTTTAGACTAAGAGCTAGGGTTAGGGCTGAGGACCAGGTTTTGGGTTGAGGGTCAGGGTTAAGGTTGGGCTTAATCTTAGGTTTGGAGGATGTTCTGCACTATATGTATTCAATGGAATAGAGCAGGGTTACTTGGGCTGGGAGGAGATCTAAAACATGGCTCTGTCTTATGCACAGCAGCTTAAGGCTGACCCACCAGCACTGTTAATACCACTGTACCCTCTCCATCAGTTTCCTTTGTCACTGCCTATGCTGCCTATGCTTCATCTTGCTGCCAAGCCAGTAGCTAGCCGGACAGGTCAAAATCAAAGCAATTGGATCAGTGACAACAAAATATTTCTATGGTGCAGTAACTTGCGCATATTTATTGTATATTTGTTAATTGTTGGAGGATTCTATATTGAGCCCAGGGACAATAAATACTTGCATTTATGTACTTTTTTTTTTTACAACCTCAGAATGTCCCAAAATGCTCTAATCAATTAAACACTTTTGAAGTGATGTTGCTGCTCTACTGTAGAAAATGTGGTCAATGTGCACACAGTAAATTTCCACAAACAGTAATGAGATTATGATCAAATAATCTGTTTTAGTATTGTTGGGTGAAGGATAAATATTTGCCAGGGCTCCTTGCTCTTCTGTGACATAGTGCCTTGGAACATTTTATGTCTATCTGAGAGCCCACACAGGGCCTCGGTTTAACATCTCCTCTAAAAAGATGGCACATCTGGCAGTGCAGCATTTGCTCAGTACTGCACTCAGTATCTACATTGTTAAAGTAGATTTTCATCTTCAGCCCCTTGATGGTAATCTGGCTTGGTGGACCGCCCGCCCACCCACTACAGAATCCATCTGATTTTCATCCCATTGATATCATAAGGAGCTCTAAAGATTTTCTTTGCTGCATTCAAATAAATTCCTTCCTTCTTTTCATTTGGTAAACGTAGAGTGACAGCACAAAGCACCTATGAAAAATACTGATCATCTGGACCTAGTCTTAAATAAACACAAGGGACACTCATTCTAAACATGATACCTGAACAATGAATCCAGTGTAGTGCTAGCAAATCATTACCCAAAAGAAGAAAATAAATTGGTGCAGTTTGAAGTAAATGAAAATGCATAATCATTATCACAAATCAAGCTGATCTTCTTAAAAGAGAGTTAAAACACCTATCTAAATGTATGAAGTAGTAATCACTCCATCTTGAATAGTAGATACAGTTGTAAATAAGTTCTAGATAATTGCCAGCCAGATATCACATATTCTGTTCATGGATTCACTAATTTACTGATTGGTTAAATTTGTTTATCAGTCAATGTTTTATGGCATGTGGTATTTGACTATAACTTCCTCAATGTATGTAAACTAAAGCATCTATAATGGGGTTAGATCCATTAAATGCAGTACTTAGGCTCTTTTTACTGTGTTTTAGTAAACACTAGAAGAGCCTAAGTGATTGAGTAAATTCCACTTATCACATAAATTAAGGTTTACTGTCTAATTTGTTTATATGTCTCTGTTATAGCTTTCTCTTTGCTGTCACTGAAGCTTGGACTGATTAGTTAAATTATACTCAGTGTAAGGTAAACTTCATTTGAATACATATTCAAATTCTGTCTTCTGACATTACTAACAGGAAATAATGCTCCACATCACAGTGCTGGTCCAGTATTGCAGTTAATTTTAATTCACATCATTTGTTTTTGACAACATTTTAGTGATGATGACTTTTTGTTGACCCTGACAGTTCCTGTTAACTTTTTCAAAATACAATGCGCTTTTTGCTATACCAAATCTGGATTTTCTTTTAAAAGAAGCATTTGACCCGAGGCATGATGGCAGTGTAGCAGAAAGAGCACTTGTTTCATAATCTCAGTGTCGCAGGTTTGAGTTCAATGACTGCTTAAGAACCAAATCTGCCAGCCTTTCCACCCCACAAGCTACAAAGTCTGATAAGTCCAATTGCTCTGATTCTACAGGAACTCTGAGATGATCTGTGCCTGAGATCACAGTCATGTACATTCTTTCACAATGGATAGAGCAGAATTTATCCATCTTGCACTTGTCAGTTTTATTGGTTACAGACTTGGAATATGTCAAGTTTGTTATTTTCTTCAAAAAAAATTCTCGATAAACTACCCTGCTCTAAATTCCAATTTGCAGCAATTGAATTGGGTTCAGGGGTTTAAAATGACCTTTACTGTTGCCCACTGGAATTTCAACAAGGTATTAATTCAAACAAGTCAGCCAGGCTCAATCATGATCAAACTTGTCATCTGATTATAAAATAGAGGCTCTCTGTGAAGATGGTCCCATTATACTTGAGGGAAGAAGAAAAAGTTGACAGTGTTTAACTTGTGCCATCACAAGTGTACGTTCCACTGGTCAGTCATGAAGCAGTTTTATTTTCTGAACTCACTAACTTGATTCACTTATTCAGTTAAAAATACAGCTCACCTCTTTGTTTCTTCCATCAGCTCAGAGATTAGGACATGTCAGGGGATAGCCAGGTTGCCAGTAATATCAGAATCTGCACCCACAGAACCAGGGGCAGAATTTTGTGCCCTCCCCTGAGGTGAGACTGTTGGTAAGAAGCATTTAATCGGGCAGGAGGGAACCCCACCACCTTCCTGCCTCCACCCCAATTAAGCCTGTGGCATGAAGGCCCATGGGCAGCCTTACTGCCCCACTGCTAAATGAGGCTCCTAAGTGGGCAACTGATACCCACTTAGGAGCCTCATCCCGCTGCCCCTAGTATTAACTCAATGGTAGGCGGTGGCCTCATTATGCGGGGAGCATGAAAACCTGGCGTGTTTGCTTGCAGGCTCCCAGGATCTCTTGTTCAAAGGCACAAAGTGCCTGATCAAGGGACCTGGCAACAGGAATGTGGGAGGTGCCCACTGAAAGCCACTTCACTGCCCTTGCTGCCAAACCCTTCCCCCACAACCTCCCCCTAGCAACCTCCCTGCCACCCCCCCAATCACTCATGTGCCTGCATCCCGCCTCGATCTGAGGCCTTGGTGGGTGTAGTACCGGTAATAGCCACTGCTCTCCTGGCGACACTGCTGAATGCAGAAGAGCACAAGCCTCTGATTGGTTGGCAGCTCCCGGCAAGTAGGACTTGCGCCCCTGGGCCTTTGGTCCCCAGGGAAGGCCCACCACTGGCCTGTTAAGTCTCTGATTGGCACAAGATGGAGCAGACCTTCCTGAAAAGAGGTGACAAAAGGTCGAATTCTCCAGCCAGCAGACAAGACCCCAGTAGCCTCCACAAGATTCCGCCCTACAAGTGGTATCAGTTTTGTCCTCTCTCTCCAGGACCTGAGGTATTCTGCCATAATGTGCAGTGTCCATTGAATTACTGAGTACTTGGTGAACTTGCAATGACCAGTGCTGAGACAGAAACTTAAATAGCTGTGACTTTGTGGTTTTGAGGCAGGTGTTCTATTGTCAGTGCTGTAGGGCTTCCCTGGGGCAACACTGATGATGGTTAGCAAAACGTTTACAGTCCGCTTATCTTTCATCTTCCTGACCAAATCATCTTGTGTCACACCAAATGGTTATGTGCTTTCTCATTTTGGAAAACTGAAGATGGAATTTCTGAAATATTTAACTTAAACACAATTCTTTGTCCAAGTTTATTTAATTATTGTCAAAATATTTAATGATGTCGAAGCAATGTTTGTAAAGGAAATGTTCTCAAACTTTACATATTCTTTAGCAAATGCCATTTTCCACCCTTAACACGTCAGGTTTAATCTGAATGATGGAAGTGCATTAAATTCTAAAGACCGAATATATGGATTCTGGTTTCTTTCGTGACATTTTCATGTTTCAAAATATGAAATTTTTTTTTGTCATGCTCTGGCTTTATTATTTTTCATTTCATATGGAATGTTCTAAAAATTGATAAAATAGAAGTGACACTCTGAATTAAAATTTGTTTAACAGCATCCCCAGTAGTGCAGCGGCAAAACACGTGTTTCACACATCTGCGGCTATAGTTTTGATCTCATCTTGACACCAATTCTGAGCGGAATGTCGTGCAATCTGCAGTGACTTTCACATGTTTAAGTTGAGAGCAGTTCCCTTGGTCTGTGAATCTCCTATTGTAGCTGTTGTAGTATTCATATCTTCACACTCTTCTCTTGGAGAAGAGTGTGAAGTAGTGGCAGGAGTCACAGGCTAATTAACAGTCTGACTGGCTGTGATGCGAATGTGCCTTCCATGGCAGTAACCAACTTTATAGCAGCCAAAGGGGTGCTACACCTAGATCCTATATGGTAGAAGCATTTTATGGACTCCCAGAATCCTTACGCTGAGGAGCAGCCGCCCATCTGATGCCGGTATCTCTCTGCATGCCCACCCAGAATTGAGAGAGCTGGACCCCCGAGTTTCTACTTGCTGGGACTTCTGAGAACTGTACCTCCTGACAGAAACCTGGAAATGCTGCCACTAAGTCTCACCTCTTCCTATTCTAGTTGTGGTAGCATTACTGATGGGAAATACAAATTATTATTTTCTTCCAAAGTTCCTCAACTTTCGAAAAGGGCGATATTCTATTTTCCGCTGCAATTTTTATTAAATGATAAAGAGCATCTAACAATAGAAATGTCATTGCAATTTACATTTTCACATAAATTCATCTCTCCACGACTGTTAACAGAGGTTTTCAGCCTTCAATGTTTGAATATTCTCATTTTTTCCCACTGAATACCTTTAATAAAGAGCTTTTATATATAGTGGCCTAGAGTTTCCGCAGAAACCAACACAATTTGATAGAAATCAGCCAAACCAAGCTAAAAGATTGAAGAATTTTAATTGCAAAAAGTTGAACATAATTAAGTTTCCATGATTCTAACTCTGGTGTAAAAAACATTGCGCTGGAAAACAACCCCACCCACAAAACTGCCCATGCCCCTAGAATTAATAATCAAGGCAATTTTCTACCAATTGCGTCCATTTGTGATCATTCGAGAAATTAAGCTTTTCAAATCAAATTAAGCTTCTTTTTAACCGCAAGGGCATAAAAATGTAATTTTAATTTTAACATTTTAATGTTTTAAAGTTATTTTCAGTTATTTGAAAACGGTTACTCACAGGTAATGGACTGGGCACTCAAAAAAATGTTTTTTTTTTGGTCAGGAACTATTTTCAGCTGTGTTAATGAAATGACATCAAGCTACCCCTCACAGGGTATTTTTTAAGACGACGTAACATTCCATTATGCTGCCCAATTGCACTGGTTCATGGGTGATTTTACATCTTGATTGCTTAAACGAGTTTGAGCGGAAACTTGGGTCATAATTTCACTTCAGAAAACCAGCGCAATTTAGGTCCAAATTGCCAATTGTGGCCGAAGCGGAAAATCTACTCCCTTGTCATCTCATAATGGATTCTTCAGAAGAATTTACTTATGCAAAGCACAGATCAAAAGCAAAACAAATAATGGCAAAATGTAAACACGTTACTTTTAAAGCACTAATGTGACAGCCATCATCGACACGTGAACGGAATGTGCTAACTAGTTTTCCACATGTATAATAATGCTTCTTTAAAGTTACCAGCTTAACAGATCTGGTTATGCAAATATGGATTTTTCCAAAGGGGATGTTTCATTCCTTCAAAAGATACCCAAAATCCACATTAATAAATATGAATAAAATTTTTAAAAATTATTCTTGGGTGCTTGCTAAATTTTAATAAAGAGTTGTATGCTTGTACTTTTATGGATGTCTCTTCCCTTTGTTTACATTGGTCAAGCCCGTTGGGGAGGACTTCTCTTTTGGCTATTAAGTCCATGCGTAAGGCTAGGAGATACAGATGACATTTCCTGTAGCGCTTAACATTTCAGTTCCTTTGATAGATATCTTGGTCAGTTTGTCAGAATTAATATGGGAGTCGCATGTTACATGCTGCCAAAATGCCTGCATGACAATCAGAGTAATGGATTTTAGTCAACTGCTACATCAAAAGAGTTTATTCATTTTGACTCCTGCACAGAGTACACCTTCCCAGCCCGCACATCACTTCAATAAGGTCTGGCAGGTCCTGCTCACCCTTGAGAGCACTTAGCAGTGGGCTATCATCAAAGGCAGCTCTCTTCTACACACACTGTGTCACTGTCTGCTTTCTGGCCTTGATCCCACACAGAGGTGCGCGCCTTACTTTTCCCTGAGCATCTTTCAGCTGCAAGGTAACAACTGCTGTCAGACAGTCAAAATCCTTGATTTTTTTTTTTTTACCCATGTCTGTCACAGTTAGTTATTAATGCCGACTGCATGGAAAAGAAAATTGGTGGTCTTGTGTCTTCCTTAAGGCTTGCTTTTATTCACCACTGCGGTTATTCGTATCCCACCTTCAAACCGACTAGCAGACAGCATGAGACATTTAGCTGCAGATCAAAGGCTGCACGTCAAGTGCAGGTCTCCCTTTAACAAAATGTCACAACAGATATCTTTAGAAGAGCTTACCAAACTGGCTAAAGTTTGTTGTTTGCGTTCTTTGTAGAATTCAATTTTGTTTCCCTCGAGGCAAACCCAAGAACTGGTCCAGTTTTTCCTGAAAAAGAAGTGAGATTTTGATGCCCTCAGTCCAAATATAGCAGCAGTGCAGAGTATTCATGACCATCAATCTCAGCGCAATGCCCCATCAGTGAATCTGTTACTAATTAGTTTCACAATAAGTGTGTTGTTAAATTTGGAGCCAGATAAGTTTATCCTTGTATTCAATTTGATTTTCTTCTGCTACACCTAGAGCACAAAATAAATTGTGCAACAATGTGGATGCTGAAACCTCCTCCCCTAAAGTTTAGGGTTAGGGCTCAGATTAGAAATTAGCAGAAATTCAGAACCAACATACCATCATTATGGGAAAAAAAAATGCTTTCATCTCATTTTTATGATCTTCATCATTCCCTACTGACTTCCAGGAAGCACTTTAGAGCTACAAAAACTTGTCATAGAGTCTTTGCTTTGAAATTCTGCTACTTTTGAAAGAGAGCAGCTCCATTAATTTCACTCTAGTGTTAGAAACTTCCTTCATTATGTTTAACTAGACATAACTCACAGATAATGTGCTTTTAACATTGTCAATCCTGTTGCCAAAGGGGCCATTAGTTATACAAGATTCTTCTACAAGGATACACTTGAAGATGTTGAAATTGCCATGAAAACATGCTTTACATCAAAAACTGATCTTTGAATCTACTGGCTGGAAACCCCTAGTTGAATACTTTTTTTTAAAAAAAGGAGAAAAAAAGCTGCATTCCAGTGACTTGAACTCACAGCCAAAGATTCCAAGTAATTTGCATCACTGTATCTTCCATATTCCAACACCACTACCTTTCTGCAAAAAAAACCCTATCAAAGACAATGACCTCAGGGGAATATGAATGGACCACATCTCTTATCTCATTAGCACAGCATCCAGACATTCAACTGCGTGGAGACAACCCATTAGCAATAATCACTAGGACAATGAGACCCTGGCTGAGAGAGGGATTTCCAGACATAATCGAATCAAGTTACAATTGGAATGCAACAGAAAATGCTGGAAAAACTCAGCAAGTCTGGCAGCATCTGTGGAGAGAGAAACAGAGTTCATGTTTCTTCTTCATAACCAAAGAGAAGTATACAATTGGAGTAAACAGGCCATGACCTTATTTGGATCCCTGGGCAGTTGAACAGAAAAGGGCACTTGATAAGCCAACCCTTGTGTGTTTTAAGCACCTACTTTCTTTGCAGAAGGACAAGCAGCTGGGATGCTGAAGGAACAAGACCCAGAGTGGGTTCCTTCCTCTCTCTTTCCACCCAGCTAACAAGCTTTTGAACGCTGTCTACTGATCATGACTAACCCAGGTGCCGCAGACAGAGCTTTCTGAGAAGGATTCAACCCAGCACTACTGTCTTCAGAGAAACAGATAAATCGTCCGTCTGAATCTTTAAATCACCTCGACACTGGAAGCACCAGGACCACTGAGTGAAAGCAGCAGGACCACCAAATTCAGCCTGAAGCCAGCCAAGTCACCAACATCCAAGAAATGAATACCCCCTTTAATCTTACTAATTTGCTTCATTTATACTTCCCTACTTTAATCTCTTTGTGTGTGTGCGTGTGTGTGAATTTCAAGCCTGTGTACATGTGAAAGTCGGAGCATATTCTATTATTTTACTCAGGGGTAAGTACAATAAAAGCAATCTCCTTTTCTTTGTTAAAATTCAAGAAGTCTTTTCAGATTGTGTCTTTTCTGAAATACAGCGTATAAACAGTTAAACACTTACTGAATGGGCAAGTATACCCGTTTTAACAAAAAAACTGTCGCGGTCAAACAAGGAAAGGGAAAAGAAGGGAGCCATTCGACCTTTCCTCATCTGATCAAAACAAAATTAATTTCCACAAATGTTTCCCTCCCCTTGCTTGAAAGTGCTGATTCAGGCTGGGATGTGGTTACATGGATGCCGACTAAATTTCAGTACTTTGCTCAAATTGTCATTCTTCATCTCTGAGCTTAGACAGCGAATATTGGAAGGCTATTTGACTGTGACTGTGTCACAGGCAAACCAATCCTCTCCAGCAGTCACCATTCTGTAATGATTGGGAGAGAGAGCGTCAATTATATTTTTGCATTCCGTCATTGCCCATGGATACTGAGGCTCCTGGTATTGCCCCAATTGAAGTCAGCTAACTCAACACCGATGAGGAATGAAATCTGAGACCTTCCTAGAAAGGCTTGCCCAATTCCAAATTATAGAGTGTGTTTCTCAACTGAACCAAGTGGATGAAGGCATTTCAGATAAAATTTCCTCTTTCTGTTCCTTCATATAATAATAAGTTGCTTTCATGTGGAAGAATTATAAGAGTGATGCAGCTACATGGCAGTTCCAATGCTATCCTGCTAAAATTAGCACCAGGCCTGACAGGCCTACTGGTGAAATAAAAAGAAAGAACAATAAATAGAGGTCATGTCATATCTGGGCCTATTCCGTAGCTCTAGGTTAGACATAAGGCAGATACACATTGCAAAGCAGGTCCTCTATCCATGAAATATGATGAGTTTGAGAAGAGGATCTTACACCATCTAAAAAAATGTACATCTTTTTAAAAGTACATTAAAGTGTAGTCATAATAATAGACTGCATCAATAGCAGAAATCCATCTTGTACAGCAAATGATGAGAGAAAAAAGATAATGTACTGCATCTCCCAGGCAGTTATTGATTATGATTAATTTAAAACTTTATTTATTGCTTCCTTAGCAAATAAAAAATTGCCACATCTTGCATCAGAACATATCATTGTGATAAATATTTTAATAGCTTTCTCATTTTAGACTTTTGTGAACAAACACATATAAGACCTTGATCACCATTTTAGGAGGGAACAAGATGGATTATGCCCTATGCATGCTCTTCTCTTCCCAGTTTTAGATAAAGAAATGTCCCAAAGGTGAGGCCAATTTTAATTTGCCCAAATCAGCATTAAGAAGGAATTAAATGACTCAAAATAGCGTCAGGAGATTTACCGACACCCGAACTGATTATCCTTCTGAGACTGTTTTGAAAGAAGCAGACCACTAGGCCTGTTTCATGTAGTGAGCTTTCCTTAGCATGAAAATTGGAGTTCCAGCATGTGCGTAGGGCCCTGGCTGACATACTTGGGGACATCATGACAGCCCATGTGGCATGGACGCTGACTGGTTTTACTACAGCAGAACAGCAGCCAAAAATGGTCAATTTGAAATTAATTCTGTGAGGCCTGAAGGAGCAGGAATGCTCTCGTGAGAGGTCTACTTAGCTTGAAATATTAATTTTGTTTCTCTTCACAATTCTGCCTGGTCTGCTGAGCATTTCCAGCACTTTTTCTTTTTAATTCAGATTTCCCCAACTTCAGTTTTTTACTTTCATATCAGTGACACAAATATAGATGCCACAAATCTCTGCAGCGACTTGTAAATACATGACAGGATGCATTTGTTAGGTGTATATTAGTAACAATACCTATTAATATCAATCCTTATAGATAAGGTGCTTAAGTGACATTGTTAACCATTTTAAATCTACAGCAGCAGAAAACAAGTTTTCTTGTGTGACATGTTCTCAAATAGCCACCAGATGGTAGCAAAATCAGGTTGCAGCACTTATCAAATGGGGATACAAGAAAAATACCAAATGGTAATTTTATTATTTTTTAAAAGCCCATTTTATTGTATAGCCAGTAATGTCTGTATAATGAGGATACACAGAATGTGAACTCCTCCAGGATTTCAGTCTACTGATTGTACAGAAGAGATTTATGAACGGAGCTGCTGAGAATCAAATGGAAGCAAAGGTCTCCCTGTGGTGTGAGCCAGGTTGAATTTATTACATTTGTCTTACTCTTCCTGCCTCTTCCTGTTAACACATGAATCTATTCTGAAACAGCTAGATCAAAGTAATCATCATGGAAACTGAAAGCCAGACTGTAGTACAGATGAAAGGCTAGCGACCATTTTTAAAAAAACACAATTTCAAATGCCTTCAGGTGTAACAAATGCAGCTCCTGACAGAAATTGCTGGTATTGATCCTTCTTTTAGCACAATGAAGTTTTGATAAACCAGGAAAAACTGAAGTTTACTGAGAAATACAATGCTTTACCAGTGCAACTAGATTATGTTTGGATCTGCAATTCCAATGAATGGAAATGAAGAGTGTATTTTTTTGAATACATCTCTCGATCAAAGAGTGCAAACTATTCGATTTATCCTTGTTTAACTTGTGGTTAATATCTTAACGTAGCTGTTGAATGCTTTTGGTTATTTTCAGGTTGAGATTACAGCTGACTTGAATTTGAGATACAAATGCTTAAAGTTTTTCCCAATAATGAAGTGCTCATTTTTAGTTCTAATAGACACATTATTTAAATGTTACTGGCTTTATTGAGTTAATTTTTCATTCTATTTACATGAAAATGAGATCATTGCTGCATAGTTGGAACAATACATTTGAATTTATACATGGTTTGGAATTTTGCACATTATTAATAAAGTTACTGCGCCTTTGAAATGAGTTTGAATTTTTTTATGCACTCTGTCATAATGTGTTGGCTGATTACTAAAACCAACCAATAAATAAAATGAAAAAAGATACCGCAGCTACTAGAATGTATTCATCAGTCATCATAAAAGTTAATTTGACCTCGGGCTTTATATGACACTGTGGTGTACATAGATAGCTTTATACTTCCACTTCTGAATTTTCCAAATACCAAAATAAACCAGTCGATAACTTTTATGTGCAATATTTTCTACTGATTTAAAATGATATTTATTTTAATACAAGCCAACAAAAGTTAAATTAAAATGAGAGATTTAAAAACGAATGCATACACAAACAGACACACTCAACCCGCACAGTAAAAAAAGGAATCTGTTGTCTTGACTTTAAAATGTACTAACAATGATAAAACAATGGATAAAATACGCTCGGGGAAAATCTGCCTGATAAACCACCTCCAGGAGGGTTAAGTTTGGAATTAGCATCCACTTGTGTTTTGAAATGTTTGTCTAAATTGAGAAAGAAAGCAAAAGTTAAGTTTGCACCAACATTAAAAAGAAGACAGATATGTCAAGCTAAATGACAGCTAAATGATGCTGAACATGGGTTTTAAAGCTTGCCTCTTGATGGAAGCGGGAAAGATTGAAGGAAGCAATAAGTTCCACAGTTTTAAGGTCCAGGAAAGGAATGAGTTTGAGTAGAAGACTGTGCAATGAATCTTAATTTTAATGCAGAGAGAGGATAAGTGTGTAGCACCTGCTGGTTCATGAATTAACTGGAGAACAGATATTGGATTTGTATGCAAATCCCAATGAGTCCAACATCATGAAAGTAGAATCAATATTCATTGGAACAGACTGCAACATTTAAAAGCAGTTCCGTGATACTGTTTACAAATGTTGCAGTCTGTTCCTTAGGCACAAAAATTTACAACTACAGAATATATTTTACAGACCTACAAAAAGGTGATAGGTATTTAATTTCCTACACAAATGTATATATATATATATGTGATATCTTGTATGGAATAAAACAATCATTCATGAAAGCAATTATAATTTATAACTGTTTTGACGAGCTTGTTTACAGTTATCCAGCCTTCAACTAGCTTGGAGATCACCACAGCATAAAATTATTAACTCTCTTTATGTGGGATCCCAATCAAGAAAATCACTCTGGACACAACTTTTAAAATGTAGGCAAAACAAAGCTTGAAGGGGGCACACGACATTGGTCCAGATTTTGCGTTGATAATGACGGTGAGGCTAACAGCATTCACTGTTAATAAGGAGTAAATCGGATAGGAACGTCCAGCAACTGCAGGTGCATGAATAAACATGAAAATATTTGCTAACAATGATACACTGCTCCTCCATAGGTTGTGCTGTAACAGACCTCGCTGATTGATTTGGAACTGATATCAATGTAATAGTATGAACTTACTTATTGTTCCCCATAAAATGTGACAGAAAATGCTTGTGTATTCAGGATTCAGTGAATTTTTAACAACATGCTAGTAATAAGTATTTCCAAATAATCCCTCTGGCCCTGAAAATTTAATTTCACAAATATGGAGTCACATTCCTTTGGAACTTTATTTTTGTTGGAGATTAAGGCCTGAATTTTTCCCACGTCGGGCGTGATCAGCTCCGCACCGCCATTTTACGCGGGCGAGCCAATTAAGGCCCACCCAGCATAATACACGAGCGGCAGCACTGAGCGCTACCTGTGCTGGGGGGGGTGGGGGGGGGGGGAGGGAGAGTGGGGTCCAGCACTCTTTCGTACGCATGCGCTTGAAAGAGCGCTTCAATCTCCCTGAGGCACGAAGCTGCCTCAGGGAGATTGAAGCGCTATTGAAAAAAATAAATAAATGCAATAAAAATTTAATGAGACATGTCCCCTCATGTGACTCTGTCACATGAGATGGGCCATGTTTTTATTTTTTTAGAAAAAGTTTTTATTTAATTTATAAAAGTTTTAGGAAACCTCATCCCGCTTGTGGATGAGGTTTCCTAAAAAACGTAAAGGCCGCTTGGCTTTTTCAGCTGCCTGCTAACTGTAAGGTTGGACCGGCAGCGTCAGCTTGAAATTAATTACTTCATTAATGGCCTTAATAGGCCTTTCAATTATCAGCAGGCTTGCAGCCAACTCCAGTGCGCCCCCCCACTGAACAAAACATCGTGAGACAGCGCGATGATGTCGGGACGCACGCCCGACGTCATTGTGCGTCATTTTATGTTCCGGCGTGTCAGGCCCACCCCTGAAAGCTGAATATAAAATCCTGGCCCAAGTTTTTTTTGTCTGTCTCTTTTCTCTCTCTTCATTAATTCCATCTTTTTTTTGCCAATCTTTATTTCAGTATTACTGATAAAAGACATTTTGTCGATGCTTTTCATCTTGTACTCATCAGGACAATCGCAAGAATACTAATGTCAGGGGAAGCAACAACTTAATACTGCGCGAGAAGAGAGTGCTGATTGGCTGGCAAGTGGACACTGATTGGTAGAGGCATTACCATGGAGAAAGCACCAGTTAATGATGACTGACAGTTAACTGCCAAGCATTGTTTGAAATTTTAAACCCGGCAGCTTGACTCAGATTGGCCAAGGCATTGCTCTGAGGAATGAACCAGCGAATGGCTAACACTTATTTTGTTTACCTGAAATAGGCACAATGTGTGTACATGTTCTTTCCGTCTGCAAAGAACAGGGCCCTGTATATTAATATATGTAGCTTCTGTCAGGAAACTATCATATTTTTCCTAATATTATTCTGGGATATTTAAAGCAGGGTTATGTTTGTGTGTGTGCATGGTTCTGTGTGTGTGGCTAATTTAATTTAACTAGAGACTATTAGACTGCAAGGTTTAAATTATTAAAGAAGTGATGTGTAAAACAGATGATTGAAATGGAGATGAGTAAAGCTAGGGTGAAGTCTCAGCAGAGACGGTGTGAATGAAATTTGCATTTTTAGATAAGTGGAGAAGTGTTGATTTTCAAATGGACATGTAAGATTTTTACAACTGGCAGGATAAGTAAGGCAAAGTGATTATGATTATTTTTCCCAAAAGTACTGGCCATAATGTTAACATGAAAGATTTTTTATATTCTGGGGAAAGTAACTTCTAAAGACAAGTGGAAACAATGGGATTTACAAATCAAATGGGATAAAATGTATTTCAAGAAGGATGGAAGTCTGTGTGAGATGTGGCCATGTGAGATCTTGAAAGGTGACTGTATGAAACAGACTTGGGGAAAAAGCCTCTAGCCACCCTGAAGAAGTTGCTGTTCCAGTAACCAAAGCTGTGTTAAAAGCCTTTGGAAGTCCATTGTCCAGTGGGTGCTTGTGATAAAATTGCTGGATGACTTTATAAATTTGGAATCTATTTGGACTGTTGCCTTAAAGGGGGTGTGTAGTCAGGAGTCTGGTTAAGTAGGAATTTTGGGAACTGTTATAACTGTGTAACTATACTCTTGTGTGCATATTTAAGATTTTTCTTCTTTTGTTAATAAATGTTTCAATTTAATCTTTAAAATCGCTAAAGGTAGTAGTAGACTCATTACTTCTGGCTTCAGTGCACAAAACTTCTCATCATAAATACAAATTGCAAAATCATTGTGACAGCATGGCCAAGTTTCCCTTGTGGGTTTGGTCAGCCTGGCAAATACCACCTGCCATATCAAAACACTTCCAGTACATGCAAATGCACCACACTACGAGCCCAACTGACAATCTTAAATTGGTTGCCAGTGTAATGTTTAACACACTGAGGATTATCTAGCAAATGTTGTCCAATTGCGGAATCGCATCTAATGTTGGACACTGTGTTTTGAGTTTTACAAGCACGGGCTTGTTGGGTACTGTCTGTACCTTGTGAACAGCGGAAGGCATATACTGTTTGATACGATCTGCCGGTCTTTGGGATATACGGCCTACACGGCCTAGCATCACACTGGCAAGGAAATTAATATACCACATTACTCATTTGTGTGATAGGCAGAACGTCTTTTTAGCTTGATGGCAGCATCCTGTTAGTGGCAAATGCCACACATGTTGCTACTACATTGTAGCAGCGGGAAACAGCTAACTTCACCTGTTGTTCAAATTTTTGAGATATCTTGCCCTTCCAGGGCAATCAGAGGTAGACTGGGCACGTGCAGGGCCGAAAGTGACAGCCTTAGGACCATTCATGAGTTTGTGCAATATATAGTGCAAAATGATTTGATCAGGGTAGCCGCAGGATGTCTTTGATGCGCCCTATTTCAGCATCAAACTTGCATGGTAAGCAAATGGCTTGGGCCCTATTTATCCAATTGAAGATAAGGCCAAACCTATAGTGCATGGAACTGTAAGAATCCCAACACATGTATTGGCCAGTGAAGGTAGGCTTGCAGTAGACCATGGCAGATTTCTCAACTAGTATGTCAAGGAGAGGGAGTTCATTTTAACTGCTCCATTTCAAAGGTGAATTTGAGGGCAGGATGAAGCCCATTAAGATATGCAAGGAAATTATTACACGCTGCTACGGATTTAAATATAACAACTATACCATCCACATATCTGAAATGTGCAAGTGGTAGAAGGTTAGGTGCCATTCCATCAAAGGCACGCTTCTCATGGAACCCAAGAGATGTTTGCGAGAGCTGGGCCTAAAGGTGATCCCACGGCAACACCATCTATTTGGGCATACATGGTGTAGTTAAAGCTGACCTCCACTGTGTGAGTTGCCGAGTTCATAAGCTCACTGAATACTGATTCAAGCAAATGTGGTGGGTCTAGGTTGCCATGATATAGTGCTGCAATGCAAATATCTATGGCTTCCTTCACTGGAGCATTGGTGAATAGGCTAGCAATGTCAAATGAGCACGCGGACACAGCATTGCTATCGATATGCAAGTCCTGTATGGTCTTCGCAAATGTGAAAGAGTCCTTCACACTGTATCTGGAAAACTTGTTCAAAACTGGTTGTAGCAACTTGCCCAACCATTTGTCCAATTCATGCTGTGCAGAACCGGTCATAGACAAAATAAGGCACACAATTCTTTACATGATTTAAGGGAAGTCCTCTGACACAGTGGCTAGTTTCCCTGCCTCTGAGCTAGAAGCTCTAGATTCAAGTCCCACTCTAGACTTAGGGAGATGGTGGGGTAGAGGTCATGCCACTGGACTAGTAATCCAGAGTCCCAGACTAATGATCCAGGGGCCTGGGTTCAAGTCCCATCGTGGCAGCTGGTGGAATTTGAATTCAACAAATAAACCTGGAATTGAAAGCTAGTCTCTCGTATTGCGACCATGAAGCTATCATCGATAATTTCAAAAACCCACCTGGTTCACTAACATCCTTTAGGGAAGGAAATCTGCCATCCTTATCTGACCTGGCCTACATGTGACTCCAGACACACAGCAATCTGGTTGACTCTTAACTGCACTCTGAAATGGCCTAGCAAGCTGATTGGTGCAAGGGCAATTAGGGATGGGCAACAAATGCTGGCCTTACCAACAACACCCACATCACATGAAAGAATAAAGAAAAAAAAAGACTTGATGGCCAAGCAAGGTGCATTCATAATGTGGCCAAACAGGTTGAGTATCAACTTGCAAATCCTTCCACCACATGCCGAAAGTAGGTGGTAGAAGTGGGTGAGATTCCTAGTCAGCCATGTACTGGAAAGAATGTTGGAGCCTCTACCATCACCATCCATAGCTTCAGGCTACAACATGCATATAAAATTGCCTGTTGCCACAACAACTCAGACACTGATTGAACTATAATGCACCACATAATCTAAGTCTACTTAAACTTCCTGATTCATTTTCCTGGTTTAGGCTATTTGGGGGAAATATTCCCAAGCAATGGGAGTTGGGTTTGGGTGGGTGCAGGGAATTAAATCCCCTAAAAGTGACACTGTCAGGAGCCTGACATCAACCCTCTATCTTCCAGCTTTCACATGGTGAGCTTGAAGGCGAGAGAGGAAACCCCATGCAGCTGTTGTGGAAGGTATTTAAATATTGTAATAAGAAACTAAGTTCTGTTTTAACCAAGAGTTCCACATTTAACAGGTAGTGGATCTATTTCCCAGGCTGTGTGGAACCCCAGGTGAGTGCACAATGGGAATGCTACTTCACTGAAACTCACAGACTGGGAAGCCTACGATCAGTGAAAATGAAGAACTCCAGCCGTGGCTGAGTGAGAAGCTACTGCTTACAGGACTTCTTCTCAAAGAATGCTTTCACTGCTTGACAAATGATTGCTCAATCATTGAGCATGTTCAGTACAGAAATCAATAGATAACTGGATACTAATGACATCAAGGGATGTGGGGATAGCATGGACAAAGGCTATCATCAGCCATGAACTAATTGAATGGCAGAGCAGGCTTGAGGGGCCGAATGGCCTACTCCTGCTCCTATGTTCTGATGTTCCTAGATCTCTCGACGTGCGTGAGCACCAGTGCCTTAGCAGGCTTAGGTATTCGTGGCAGGTCTTTGCTAACATCTGCAACTTCCTGTCACTAGACAGCCTTCCCAGTTGGCCAGGTGTGCACAAATTTCCAGTGGTCACTGAAGGGCCATCCCCCAGGGTCTCTGTCTCTCCCTGAGATTCTGTATTCTCTTCTGCGGCAAGGTGAGAACGGTGAGAGATGTGAGTGTAAGCAATGATTTGCGTGGGTAACAGGCCAGGACAACATTTGTGGAAGGTGTCTGTGAGATATGGAAGTCAGAGGGCAATTGAATGAGGTTGAGGGTGAGTGTAAGCTAACTGTTCAGTTGGGGATGTGAGGTGCCTGGAAAGAATGGAATGAGTGGAGTCGCAATATGCATTGTTCTGATAAGTGCTGTGCAGGAGACTGTTGGAAACATCAGAGTGTGGGGATTAACACCTGAAAGTCATAGAAATATTACAGCACAGGAAGAAGCCATTCAACCCATTGGGTCCACATTGGCTCTCTGTAAAGCAACCTGATCAGTCCCACTCCCTCACTTTATCCCTGAATCCCTGCAACTTTATTTTCCTCATGTGTCTATCCAATTTCATTTTGAATTAAAGCAAAATTAAAGCTCTGAAGAAGAGTCATATGGACTCAAAACATTAGCTCTGTTAGTCTCTCCAGGTGTTGTCAGACCTGCTGAGTTTTCCAACATTTTCTGTTTTTATTCCATTTTAAATTAATTGATTGTCTTTGCTTCTAGCACCCTCATTTGTAGCAAGTTCCAACTCATTACTCCTCACTGCATAAAGAAGTTCTTCCTCACATCCCTGCTGCATATCTTTCCCAATACCTTAAATTTTTGTCCCCTTGAACAATCAGTTAGTGGGAAGGGCTTTTCTTTGTCTATCTTATCTAAACTTGCCATAATTATGGACACCCTCAGCTTCCTTTGCTCCAAGGAGGACAACACCAGTTTCTCCAACCTAAACTCCCTCTTCCCTGGGATCATGCTGGTAAAGCCCCCCTGCAATCCCTCAAGGACCTTCATATCCTTCCTAAAGTGTGGTGACCAGAGCTGGACAGAATGCACTAGCGGTGGCCTAACCAGAACTTTATAAAGGTTCAGCATAACTTCTCTGCTTTTGTACTCAATACCATTTTTATGAAGCTCAAGATTAAATATACTTTGTTAACCATACTCTCAATATGCCCTGCCACCTTCAAAGAACTATGCAGATGAACCCCCATGCCTCTCTGTCCCAGCACACTATAGAACTGTGCCATATTGCCTCTCCCTATTCCTCCTGCAAAAATGCATCACCTCACATTTTTCTGTGTTAAATCCGATCTGCCACTTATCTGCTTTACCTCCCAACCTATCTGCCTTGTTGCTGTCAATGGGAATCATCCTCATTGATTGCCATACCTCCGAGTTTGGTATCATTGGCAAATTATGACATTTTATTCTATATTCTAATGACCAATTCACTTACATATACCAAAGAAAGCAGTGGTTCTAGCACTGACCCTTGGTGTCAGACTACCATCCTTTAGTTTTAAAAAACAATCCCTTATCATGATTTGCTGTTTTCTGTCCTGAGACCAATTTTTTATCCAAGCTGACACTGACAATTCTACTCCATGAGCCCCAATTTTGTATTTTATGTGGTACTTTGTCAAGAGCATTCTTAAAATCCATGCAACAGCATCCATTGCATTCCCTTCATCGAACTCCTTTGTTACTTCATCAAACATTCAATTAGATTAGTCGAACACAACCTGCCTTTAAAAATCCATGCTGGTTATCCTGAATTATCTCAAACCTCTCCAAGGGCCTGTTGGTCTTTTTCCTGATTTTTTTTCCCCCTCAAACTTTACCCACCACTGAAGTTAAACTCTCTGGCCAGTAGTTACTAGGAATGTCCTGACACCATTTCTTAAGTACAGGTATAACATTTGCCATTTCCAATCCTCTGGCACCTCTCCTATACATAGAGAAGATTGGTAGATTATGGCAAACCCTTCCGCTCTCTCCATTCCCACTTCCCTTAGCAAACTGGGGTGCAAGCCAACTGGACCAGGTGACTTATCTATTCAAAGCACTGCTTGCCTTTCCAGTATCTGCCTATTAACTTTCACCCCATCCATTATCTCTACTACCTCCACTTCTACCAATAATTTCTCAGCATTCTTTTCCTGAGTAAACACTGATACAAAGTATTCATAAAGTATTCAGCCTTACCCTGCACCCCCTTCTTTGTCCCTAATAGGCCCCAACATGCCTCTTACTGCTCAAATATTTACATGTTGGTTGAAGATTTTTGGGTTACCTTTTATGTTAGCTACTGTTCTATTCGCATTTTGTTGTCTCTTTTTCAGTCTTATTTTCATTTTTACTTCCCCTCTCAACTAATTGTGTTTAGCCTGGTTCTCCCTTGAAGAATTCACCTGATAGCCAATTGGTAGTACAGAATTGAATATTGCTGAAAAAGAGACATGCTGTTGAAGCTTTTCATCTGGCACTCATCAGGACAGATGCACATTTGCTAAATTTAAAGGGACACTGATAGGTTGAGATATTGCCATGGAGAATGCATGAGAGAACTATTGTTCCCACGCTTTTGTTTAATTCAAAAAAGGAGCAATGCCTGGACATGTTACTTTTGCCTGCAGAGGACAGGTATGTGTATGTGTAATTTGAGGTAGACCGAGTGGTGGTGTTAGACCTATTCATGAGCATGTGTAATGCACATCAGCAATGATCTGATCAGTGTAGCTATTATCCCGCAGGATAGCTTTCATGCGCAAATGGCTTGGATCCTATTTTGGATACTGCTTATAAGGCCCATCTTACAGCACTTGGAGCTGTAAGAATCCCAAAACATATACTGGCCAGTGAAGGCAGGCTTGCGGTAAACGGAAGTAGAGAACAAAATGGCGGATTTCTCAACTCGCACATCGAGGAAAGGGAGCTCGTTAAACTGCTCCATTTCAAAAGTGAATTTGAAAGTGTGAATCTGCATCTAATGAAAATGCTGAGTCCTTGAAATTGCTCTTAGCAGATCTAGCGTATACATATTGCAGGAACCCAATGACTTGTCCGATTTTAACATGCAACACACGCATATTGCAGGACATCCAATGACTTGACTGGTTTTTACACGTAACACAAATGTCCAATGGCATTGCAGGGCCTTAAGGCCAACACAGACATACATATTTGCAAGCCGGACAAAGGGACTGGAATAGTCATCCTTAACCAGCCTGACTACATTTACAAAATGCATGCTGTTCTTAATGATGGATCCAAATTTGTATCCATTAGAGCTGCTGCCAAGCATGACTGCACAGCCCTGCGTAAAAGCAAGTTACAAAAAGATTTGTTAGACTTGTGTAATAGTATGAGCTGCTATATGGCAGCTCATACTATTACACAATAGGATTCATCCTCATGGTTCATTACGTCCACGTGGGTATGGGCTGCAAAAATGATGTCCCATTATTCTCTACCTTTATCTATGATTGTTTCTGCACAAAATTAATTGGCCAAATATTGGAATGAGTTGCTACAATCAGTTCTGAGTGAATTGTCCATATACACAGTGAAGTCTTCCTTCACCTTTGTGCAGACTATTTGTGACCTGCATATCAACAATACTTAGCAACACAGTTCAATTCAGTTTTAATGACACTGTGTATGGCCAAATGGATGGTGTTGCCCTGGGATCCCCTCTAGATCCCCTCTAAGTTCTCAGTAACATTTTCGCCAGCTTCCATGAGAAACAGGTTTTCAATGGAATGACCCCTTACCTCCTACCCCTTGCGTATTTCCGAAATGTAGACAATACATTTGCTACATTTGAATCCACAGCTGCATGCAAGACTTTCCTTACACACATTAATCTGCTCCATTCCTTTCTCAAATTCACCTTTGAAATGCAGCAGTGTAATGAGATCCCTTTCCTCAACTTGCTAGTTGAAAAATCGGCCAATGGGTTTTCTACTACTGTCAACCGCAAGCCTATCTTCACTGGTCTATATACCCTTTGGGATTTCTACAGCTCCATGCACTATAAGATTGGCCTTACTGAGACCTTATAAAGGACCTGAGTCATTTGCTCACCTTGTAAGCATGATGCCAAAATAGGGCGCATCAAAACTATCTTGTGGGTGAATAGCTATTCTAATCAAATCATTGCTCGCTGTGCATCACACATGCTGGTGTGATTCCAGGTATATAGACTGTGTGTCCCAAAAACTGGTGGATCATATCAAACAACATGGCTATTGGCTGTTCGCAATAGGAAGAGTACTAACTGTACTCAACCAGCTGTGCTTGCAAAACTCAGAACACAATGTCTAACATTAGATGTGATTCGATGATTGGACATCACTTGCTGAATAATCCTGATTGTGTTAAGAATTACACTAACAAACAACTTAATATTATTAGTCATGCTCGCAATGTGATTTACGTAGGCTTGCTAGAAGTTACATATATTCATATGCAGAGACCCGTCCTCTGCAGGCAAAAGGAACATGTCCAGGACTTGCCCTTTTTTTAAATTAAACGGAAACATGTGGGACAATAGTTCCTTGTTGCATTCTCCATGACCAATCAGAGTCCACTTGCCAACCAATCAGCACCTTTTCATCATGCAGTATAAATTGTTGTTCCTTTGAAATTTGGCATTCTTTTATTGATCCTGATGAATGCAAGATGCAAAGCTCCAAAATCTTGTCTCATTTTTCAGCGATGCTCAAATTCACCCGGCATGTATCATGCACCCTCTTTTTTATTTTATCACATTATCTAACTTCCTCATCATCCAAGCAGCCCTGATTTTAGTTACATTTCCCTCTTGTTGTAATGTACCTAGCACATACCTGAGATATCTCTTCCTTAAAATTCATCCATTATTCTGTTACAGTTTTTCCTGTCAATCTTTGATTCCATTTTACCCTGATTAGATCCCCTCTCATAAAATAAAATCATAAGACGTAGGAGCAGAAGTAGGCCATTCAGCCCATCGAGTCTGCTCTGCCATTCAACGAGATCATGGCTAATCTGATAATCCTCAATTCCACTTTCCTGCCTTTCTCCTGCCCTTACTGATTAAAAATTTGTCAATCTCAGCCTTGAATATACTTAACAACCCAGCCTTTACAGCCCTTTGTGGTAAAGAATTCCACAGATTCATTACCCTCTGAGAGAAGAAATTCCTCCTCATCTCTGCCTTAAATGGGCAACCCCTTACTCTGAGATTATGCCCTCTGGTCCTAGAATCTCCCACAAAGTGAAACAACCTCTCAGCATCTACCCTCTCAAGCTCCCTAAGAATCTTATATGTTTCAATAAGGTAGTTTCTCATTCTTCTAATCTCCAATGAGTACAGGCCCAACCTGCTCAACCTCTCCTCACCCATACCCTTCATACCCAGGATCAATCTCTCATCCAATTGAAGTTAACCGTCTTCCAATTTAGAAGTTTGACTTTTTATTGTTCCTAGCTCTTCTCCGTTACTAATCTAAACCTTATGATACAATGATCATTCTTACCAAAATGTTCTCCCAAAGACACCTGGCTCACTTGGCCAACCTCATTCTCCAACATCAGATCCAGCAATGTCTCCTTCCTAATTGCACTGAAAACATACTGGTCAAACCCCAGATTATTAAACTTTCCACCTGGAGAATCTAGTGATCTTCCACAGCTCTGGATCACTGCCTGCACTTGCCAATCCCCTCGGATAAAATGAAAGGAACATTTACGGCTGAAACAAGAACCTGGTCTCTTCATACTTTTTAAACTCAATTCAATGCACAAACAAAGACAATGATGCAAAGGGGGCAAGTTCCTGGAACAAGTGCAACATTTAATATTGTGTTAAGGTGTTAAGTCTGCCCCTTGCCCCATCCAGTGTCAACCTTAAATGACCTGGATTTTAAAAATACAATGCTTGTTAACATTAGGGGAAGGCAGTGCTTTGATCGCAGTGCCATGTTTTTAACTCTTACCTTTACCTCAATAACAAAAGGTGTTTTAATTTCAGAACATCAACAATCCATCATCAAAAATACTTACTACTTGAAAGTCTGTAATACTTAAGACACAAATAAAGCAACAGAGCTGATGTTTTTCTACATGAACAATTATGAAATAGAAGGCACAGAGATTTCAGGAATCTCAGTCACTTTCTTGTTTGATACTCACTGTGTCCAACCCTCCACAGCGGAAGGAACAAGATGCCCGTTGATGCAGTGTCATTGCCCTCCTACTGTGTCACATCTCATTTACATATAATTAAAATTTGGTGTGAGCAATGGCAGGATAAATAGCAAGTTTGCACTACAGTGAGTTTACCATGCAGGTTTGAGAGAAAATAAGATTTGTAAACTTTTAGAAATATATTTACTTAAGCATTGGAATTAGGTTAGCAGCCTTTAAAATGAAAAAGGCATGAACAGCTGTTACTTGTGTGAGCAGAGCTGGTTCCACATTAGCTTGAAAGACAACCTTACTTAACTCCTGATAGTTCTGAAATAGCATCAAAGTGTTAAAATAGAAATGTTGACTTTGAAATAGATAGAAGAATGACTTTAAATTTGTACCACCCCTATGAGGTCAGATTTGTACATTAAAACGATGAGGCAAAACTTCTCACTATTCAAGTTATGGTTTTTCTGAGCTGTTACATTAATGGGGTCTTAGCAATCAATTTGTATCATAATGCTTTGTGCTAATGTTGTGACTGCTTTCTGTGTCATGACTGTCAAGTCTGGCCAACGTTCTTCTTTCTCTGTGGCCTCTTTGATTCTGATTGGAGAATAGTGAAAGTAGAAATTGGCCTGTCATATTTCACAAAGCCTTTCTTCATAATTTTAATTTTCTTCCTAGTATCATTCCATTATTTCTTTATGTAAAATCATGATCTACTATTAACTTCCAGCAAAAAAAAGACAAATGTATATTTTCCTCCAGTCTATTGTGAACTCAACGAAACAAAATTTATCACACATCAAAAGATAAAAATAAAAGCAATATGCTCACATTCATTTTGCTCCTGGAACTTCTGTATACCCTCTTCTCTAAGAGATTTAACATATATCCTATCCCAGTTAGATATACCCACCCCAGGATTAAAAAATCAGGTAAGGCTTGCATCCAAATTGTCTATGATATACCCAGTTCAACTTCCAGGAATGGTTGGCTTTGTTTTTTTTTTGTTCATTTATGGGATGTGGGTGTCACTGGCTAGGCCAGCATTTATTGCCCATCCCTAATTACCCAGGAGTTACAGGATTCACTGTCCAGTCATATTTCAGCTCCCCTCCCATGCTTCGAACATACATCTCCTGATGCACATGACCACAAGTACAAGAAGCAAATTGTGTTTGGCCATCAGAAATGTTGATGAGGGTGGTGCAGTTGATGTTGCATATATCTTTGACAAAATCCCACTTCATAGACGTGTTGCCAAAATTAAAGCCCATGGAATTAAAGAGATAATGGTAGCATGGATAGAAAATTAGCTAAGGGACAGAAAGCAGAAAGTAGTGGTGAACAATTGTTTTTCAGAGTGGAGGGTAGGTACATTGGAATGCACCTAATTGGCAGATGAAATTTAACACAGAAAAGTGTGAAATAATACATTTTTGTAGGAAGAATGAAGAGAAACAATGTCAACTCAATGGTACAATTTTAAAGGGAGTGCAGAAACAGAGAAACCTTAGGGAGTCGATGCACACAAATCTTTGAAGTGGTAGGACAAGATGATAAGGCAACTAAAAACAAAACACATATGGAACGTTTGTCTTTATTCATAGAGGAATAGAAAGCAAAAGCAAGGGGATGTATGCTAACCCTTTATGAAACACTGGTTAGCTCTCGGTTGGAGTACTGTGTTCAATTCTGGGCACCACACTTTGGAAGAATGTCAAATCCTCAGAGTGGATGCAGAAGAGATTTCCTAGAATGGTATCAACAATGAAGAATTTATGCTTGTGGAGATACTGAAGAAGCTGGCATTGTTCTCCTTAGAGTAGAAAAGGAGAAATCATATTCAAAATTATGGATTTTTTTTTGTACAGTAAATAAGGAGAAACTGTTTCCAATGGCAGAGGATCAGTAACCAGAGAAGGCAGATTTAATGTGATTAGCAAAAGAACCAGAGATGACATGAAGGAACTTTTTTAACTAACTACTTTGTTGTGATTTGGAATGCATTTCCTAAAGGGGTGGTGGGCACAGACTGAAAAGAGAATTGGATGAATACTTTAAGGGGAAAAAAATACAGGGTTATGAGGAAAGAGTAGGGGACTGTGACTAATTGGGTAGATCTACCAAGAAGCCAATGCAAACACAATGGACCTAATGGCCTCCTTCTGTGCTATATCATTCCATTATTCTATGATTATATTCTTCAAAGCTGGCTGTCTTTGATCTCAATATTTAAGTTTCCTGTGATGTCTTCACCCATCTCCCCACTTTTCCCATACAGCACAAAAATACCATAGAAAGAATGTTGCAGAAATAGTGCATGGGAATCAATGAGCCAACACATTGATAGATTGTGGAAACCACAAATTTAACTGCATATACAATGGCCAAAACAGCAAAGATTATTTTATCTAGCAAAACTCTTAATTCTGAAATCTGTTTCTTCTCAACCATGGCAGTGAGTTTCTGAGATAGTTTGTGTGTAACATTATTTTAACACATTGGTTTACATTAATTGGGTATAATTAATTACAGTTCAACCCCATACACTTTCAAATAGGTTACTAAGTCCAATTTGCTAAATTATGGATCTAATTCACATCAGATGTGAAATTAGTGTCTTCAATTTAGTTTAGTTCAAACAATCATATGTGATCATTCAATTTTTATGCAGTTCATAAGGAACAAATTATTCTATATCCCCATGGGTTAATAACCTGTAGATTTACAGCATGGTTCATATAAATTTGTATCCTGCACAAATCTGGGGTCATGAGCTGATCTACTTTTATGTGTGCCAAAGGTAATTTTAACAGAGATAAATGCTTATTGAAAAACAATTATTAAATATAAGAAATAACTCAGCAGAAAATACTGTTTTGATAAAACAAAGAAAATAAAAATATTGTAATTATTGCAGATGCAGTTTGTTTAAAATGGACGTCACTATAATGTTCTGGTGACAGTTGCTTCAGATTACTGCCAAACACCAACAAATGCCATTATGTAGTTCTGATTTGCAATTATCAACACCAGAAACATAACTTTCACTGCAACCCATTATGGAGCATTTATGTTCCATAGTAAGTAATTCAAACAGAATCAATCTTTTAAAGGGATAGGGAAGAATCAGTCATGCAGAATTTCTTAATGACTTCTATGAATTCCACAATTTTTGGCAGAGAATTCACATAATGCAAGTGTCCACACTTTGGCGATTATGAAAATAAACTTTGATAATAATTAAGACATATGAAGGGACAGTGGGGGGCTGGGGGGTGGGGGATGAAATGTCTCATCATCAGGAGCGCAAAACAGGCTCAAAGTGCATCAAGTAGCTTGTTTTATATCACGCCCACTTGTGTTTTCAGTTGAAGTCAACAGACTTTCACACCCACTTTGTGCTACTGGTATTGACGAATTTCACTTCCATAGGCTTTGTATTTGGATAATTTGGAGGGATGTACAGCAAAATGCTCTAAGAACACTATACTGGCATGGGAATTGCTGGAATGTTAATGATGAATTCACAACATTGGTCATTATTAGTTCATAAAATAAATCCAGCCATTTGTGGCAAAGGATTGATCAGTCAGGTGTTCTGATATTCCACAAATGGCTAAATTATTTGTGTAGTACATGGTTAGCTTCAAAAAAGTGCAGATGAACCGCCATGAAGCTCACCACTGAAATAAATTGTGTGACATGAAATTGTTAATTTGTAAAAATTGTAAAAATGCTATTAATGTAAATTAATCTATGCTGCAAAAAATCAAGACTAGTAATTTCATGTCACAAGGACATTGTAATTGATGTGATTTATGAGCCTGACAAACTTGAGTGCCCAAAAATGCTACAATGAAAACGTAGAGCCTCATTCTCGCAGGTAGAAAATTGTCCTCAAAGGTTTATTTTGAAAACTTTTTATCTATCTTGGCTGTACTTTTCTGCCAGTCTTGGCATTCACACTTCTCTAAGTGTTGGAAGACCATCATGTTAAAGATGCAAACTGTTTCACCATTCAGTCTGAATGGTAAGATGAAAAGTCCAGTTCACATTGTTCACCACAAGGTATGCCATTCTAATAATTTCTGAGCCAATATACATTTTGTTTTCTTAGCAGACATTACTGGCTATTTTGGCATGAACTGAGAAAGGGAAGATCACAGGCAGGAAAATAGAAGGCAGTGAAGAATCAAACTAAGACAAAGTAGAACCCATTAGCTTATTCTGACCACTTCATCAACTGAACAATTAAGCACGGTTAGATTATTGATTTCACAGAATCACAGAATTGTTATGGTGCAGAAGAAGGATATTCGGCCCATAATGGCTGCACTAGATCTCTAAATGAATATTATGACTTAGTGCCATTCTCCTGCCTTTTCCCCGTACCCTTGCACATTGTTTCTGTTCAAATGATTATCTAATACCCTCTTGAATGCCTCAACCGAACCTACCTCCACCACACTTCCACGCAGTGCATTCCAGACTGGAACCACTCGCTGTGTGAAAAAGGTTTTTCTTACATCACATTTGCTTATTTTGCAAATAACTTTAAGTCCATGCCCTCTCATTCTCGATCCTTTTATGAGCAGGAACAGCTTCTCCCTATCTATTCTATCCAGCCCCCTCATGATTTTGAACACCTGTATCAAATCTCCTCTTAGCCTTCTCCTCTCCAAGGAGAACAGTCCCAACTTCTCCAATCAACCTTCATAAATGAAGTTTCTCATCCCTGAAACCATTCTTGTAAACCTCTTTTGCAGTCTCTCCAATGCGTTCACATCCTTCCTATAGTGTGGTACCCAGAACTGTAGACAGTACTCCAGCTGAGCTCTAAATAGTGTCTTATATAACTTCCTCATAACCTCTTTGGCTCTTGTGCTCTATGCCCCTATTAATAAAGCCCAGGATACTATATGCTTTATTAAATGCACTCTCCACCTGTCCTGCCACCTTCAAAGATCTATGCACATATACACCCAGGTCCCTCTGCTTCTGCACCCCCTTAAGAATTGTGCCCCTTATTTTATATTGTCTCTCCATGCTCTTCCTACCAAAATGTATCACCTCACACTTATCCACATCAAACTTCATCTGCCACCTATCTGCCCATTCCACCAACCTATGGGCAGGATTTTCCTCACCCACCCACCGCTGGGATCTTCCGGTCCCGCTGCAAGTCAAAGGACTTCTAGCTTGGGCGCCGCCTTGCCCATGGCTTGTCCTGCCCGCGATGAGGCCGGACAATCCCAGCCTATGTCCTTTTGAAGTTCTACACTGTCCTTCTCAAAGTTTACAATGCTTCCAAGTTTCATATCATCCACAAACTTTGAAATTGTCCCCTGCACAACAAGATCTAGATTATTAATATAGAAAAGCAAGGGTCCTATTACCAACCCCTAGGGAACTCCACTACAAACCTTCCTCCAGCCCGAAAAATATCCATTGACTCCCTGTTTTCTATTACTCACCTAATTTTGTATCCACGTTGCTACTGTCCCTTTTATTCCATGAGATATAACATTTCTCACAAGTCTGTTGTGTGGCACGGTTTTGAATGCCTTTTGAAAGTCCATGTATGCCACACCAACCGCATTACCCTGTCAACCCTCTCTGTTACTCTTCAAAAAACTGCAGCAAGTTAGTTAAACATGATTTCCTTTTTCAAGGAAAAACCTATTGCACAAGAAGTATTATACCAAATTATTGTTAATTTACAATGCTACCACCATTAAGATTCTGAATATTCCTGAAAAGAGAATCGGGTTGCCAAAGCTTTTTGTCTTGCACTCATCAGGACAAACATAAGAATGCCAAATTTCAAAAGAACACAGCAATTTATACTACCAGAGAAAAGGATGCTGATTAGTTGGCAAGTTGACTTTGATTTTCCAAGGCATTGCCATGGAGGCATTCCTCATTGATTTCTTTATGGCAGCACCTCAGTCAATCAGAGCCGACTTGCAAACCAATCAGCATCATTTTCTCTGGTAGTATAAATTGCTGTTTTCGTTTGAAATTTGACATTCTTGCATTGTCCTGATGAATGCAAGACAAAAAGCTACAGCAATATGTCTCTCTTTTCAGCAATATTCAAGCTCTGTACTACTAAGCAAATATTGGGACCCAATTGCTCTTCTAGCACTATACAGTGAAGCATTTACCATGTATGTATATTAAACCCTTATCATAAGACCATAAGACCATAAGACATAGGAGCAGAAATTAGGCCATTCGGCCCATTGAGTCTGCTCCGCCATTCAATCATGGCTGATAAGTTTCTCAACCCCATTCTCCTGCCTTCTCCCCGTAACCTTTGATCCCCTTACCAATCAAGAACCTATCTATCTCCGTCTTAAATACACTCACTGACCTGGCCTCCACAGCATTCTGTGGCAATGAATTCCAGAGATTCACCACTCTCTGGCTAAAGAAGTTTCTCCTCATTTCTGTTCTAAAAGGTCTTCCCTTTACTCTGAGGCTGTGCCCTCGGGTCCTAGTCTCTCCTACTAATGGAAACATCTTCTCCACGTCCACTCTATCTAGGCCTTTCAGTATTCTGTAAGTTTCAATCAGATCCCCCCTCATCCTTCTAAACTCCATCGAGTATAGACCCAGAGTTTTCAAACGTTCCTCATATATTAAGCCTTTCATTCCTGGGATCATTCTCGTGAACCTTCTCTGGACCCTCTCCAGGGCCAGCACATCCTTCCTGAGATATGGGGCCCAAAATTGCTCACAATATTCTAAATGTGGTCTGACCAGAGCCTTATAAAGCCTCAGCAGCACATCCCTGCTTTTATATTCTAGTCCTCTCGAAATAAATGCCAACATTGCATTTGCCTTCCTAACTACTGACTCAACCTGCAAGTTAACCTTAAGAGAATCCTGGACTAGGACTCCCTTTGCACTCCAGATTTCTGAATTCTCTCCCCATTTAGAAAATAGTCTCTATTCTTCCTACCAAAGCCTCTATTCTTCCTACCAAAGTGCATGACCTCACACTTCCCCACATTGTATTCCATCTGCCACTTCTTTGCCCATTCTCCTAACCTGTCCAAATCCTTCTGCAGCCTCCCTGCCTCCTCAATACTACCTGTCCCTCCACCTATCTTTGTATCATCTGCAAACTTAGCCAGGATGCCCTCAGTTCCTTCATCTAGATCGTTAATGTATAAAGTGAAAAGTTGTGCTCCCAACACTGACCCCTGCGGAACTCCACTAGTCACCGGCCACCATCCTGAGAAGGACCCCCTTATCCCCACTCTCTGCCTCCTGCCAGACAGCCAATCTTCTATCCATGCTAGTACCTTTCCTCTAACACCATGGGCTCTTATCTTACTGAGCAGCCACCTGTGCGGCACCTTGTCAAAGGCCTTCTGGAAGTCCAAGTAGATAACATCCATTGGCTCTCCTTTGTCTAACCTACTCATTACCTCCTCAAAGAATTCTAACAGATTTGTCAGGCATGACCTCCCCTTGATGAAAACATGCTGACTTTGTCCGATTTTACCATGCACTTCCAAGTATTCTGAAATCTCATCCTTAATAATGGACTCTAAAATCTTACCAACGACCGAGGTCAGGCTAATAAGCCTGTAATTTCCTGTCTTTTGCCTAACTCCCTTCTTAAACAGGGGGGTTACATTAGTGATTTTCCAGTCCTCTGGGACCCTCCCTGACTCCAGTGATTCCTGAAAGATCGCCACTAACGCCTCCACTATCTCTTCAGCTATCTCCTTCAGAACTCTGGGGTGTAATCCATCTGGTCCAGGTGATTTATCCACCTTCAGACCTTTCAGTTTTCCTAGCACCTTCTCCTTGGTAATGGTCACCATACTCACGTCTGCCCCCCGACTCTCTTGAACTTTGGGGATGTTACTCGTGTCTTCCACTGTGAAGACTGACGCAAAGTACCTATTCGGTTCCTCAGCCATTTCTTTGTTCCCCACTACTACTTCTCCAGTGTCATTTTCCAGCAGCCCAATGTCCACTTTTGCCTCTCTCTTGCCCTTTATATATCTAAAAAAACTCTTGCAATCTTCTTTTATATTACTGGTTCGTTTACCCTCATATTTAATCTTCTCCCTCCTTATTTCTTTTTTAGTTGTCCTCTGTTGGTCTTTGTAGGCTTCCCAATCCCCTGGTTTCCCACTGCTCTTCGCCACATTGTATGCTTCCTCTTTAGCTTTTATGCTGTCCCTAACTTCCCTTGTCAGCCATGGTTGCCTCGTCCTCCCTTTAGTATGCTTCTTCTTCCTGGGGATGAATTTTTGCTGTGTCTCCCAAATTACTCCCAGAAACTCCTGCCATTGCTGTTCCACTGTCTTTCCTGCTAGGCTCATCTCCCAGTCAATTCTGGCCAGCTCCTCCCTCATGCCTCTGTAGTTGCCTTTATTCAACTGTAATACCGTTACATCTGATTCCATCTTTTTCCTCTCAAATTGCAGGGTAAATTCTATCATATTATGGTCACTTCCTCCTAAGGGTTCCTTCACCTTAAGCTCCCTTATCAAATCTGCCTCATTACACATCACTAAATCTAGAATTGCCTGTTCCCTAGTGGGCTCCACCACAAGCTGCTCCAAAAAGCCATCTTGTAGACATTCCACAAATTCCTTTTCTTGGGATCCACTATCAACCTGATTTTCCCAATCTACTTGCATATTGAAATCCCCCATGATCATTGTAACCTTGCCTTTCTTACATACCTTTTCTATCTGCTGATGTATCTCGTGCCCCACATCCTGACCACTGTTCGGAGGCCTGTACATAACTCCCATTATGGTTTTTTTACCTTTGGGGTTCCTCAACTCTACCCACACAGATTCTACATCATCTGACCCTATGTCATTTCTTGCTATCGATTTAATTTCATTTCTTACTAACAAAGCAACCCCACCCCCTCTGCCAACCTGCCTATCTTGGATATTTAGCTCCCAGTCCTGATCCCCTTGTAGCCATGTCTCCATGATGCCCACCACATCATACCTGCCAATTTCAATCTGCACCACAAGCTCATTTACCTTATTTCGTACACTGCGTGCATTTCAGATACAACACCTTCAGTCCTGTATTTCCCGTCCCCTTTCTCATTGTCGTCCCTTTATCTGATGTGCTTGAAGTTAGATTCCTAGCCCTTTCCAAACACTCTGTCCTATTTTGTGTTCTGGAGACTTTAATAGCCTCTCCTGGGCTCTCCTTTCTTTTCAGTTTTTTCATAATTTTCCATGAAGTTGAATCCACCCCCCCACATGCTAACCTGCTGCTTTGTTTCCCATTAGTCATACTGCTTGGAGTTTTACCCTTCCTCCCCCCCCCCCACTTTCTAGTTTAAAGTCCTGTTGACCACCCTATTTACCCTTTTCGCTGGAACATTGGTCCCAGATCGGTTCAGGTGGAGACTGTCCCAACGGTACCGATCCCTCCTGTTCCAACACTGATGCCAGTGTCCCACAAAATGGAACCCCTCTTTCCCGCACCACTCCTTTAGCCACGTGTTTACTTCCCTTATTCTCGTGTCCCTATGCCAATTTGCAGTTATAGTTATCAACTATAACAACACATGTTTCTCAGAATAAAGTAAATATCCTAATGGCCTTTCTTAAAAATCTGTTTAATTTCCCTAAAAGGCACCTCCAGAGATTGTATCCTCCAGGCTGTGAGGGAATAATACTAAGATTCCCTTGATAGCTGCTTCACAGTTCTCAGTTGGTGGCCACAACGTTCCCACAGGCACTCTTGCACAAAGGAATGCACCTTCTCTTCTCCATACACTTTATCATTTGATTCTGGAAGTATTACTTAAGTCACATCAACACAACGCTCTCTATAATCTTAAAGGGTCCAAAATCAAACTTTTAAGGTTAATTTTGGAGAGTTTTGTGCAGGTTTAGATTTTGGGCTGAGTCCAACCATTAACGTCAACTAATTTGTTTCATTGTCCTTAGCCAAGCATTGTTCTTATTACCCTGAGAGAGAGAGAGAGAGAAAGAGAGAGAGAGAGAGATGCTGGAATATTTAAGTATTCTCTCATCACTGACCAAATTTTGAGCTAACGCTCTCTAGATACTTGGAGCTCTACCAATTGGTCTCTGCCATATCCTGCAGGGCCTAAATTATCTTGTTGAGAATGTCAGTTCAAGCATCTGGGCATTCTACTATTAGGTTAACATTTCCAAAGAACTTTTCCTTGTAACCTAGGGCCTAAATTTCAAAATATGTTTATTTTAATGAAAATATCTTGCTTCTTGAGATGCAAAAAATAATTTTAAAATGACATTTCTTTGCATTGGCTGTTTTTTCATGGAATATCTGATGAATGCATATAGTTAAGATCAAGCAGCATTTACGCAACAATAGGCTGCTCACTGATGCTCAGTTTGGGTTCCACCAAGCTAACTTGTCTCCAGACCTCATTTTCCTTTCTCCAAACATGGAACAAAGAGCTGAATCCAGAGGTGAGGTGAGAGTGAAAGCCCTTGTCATCAAGGCAGCTTTTGATGGAGTGTGGCACCATTGAACACTAACAAAATTGAAGTCAATGGTAACAAGGGGTGGGGGGGGGGGGGAGTGGGGGGGAGCCGGGGGGGGCGGTGGGGGGAGCCGGGGTCGGGGGGAGTTTCTGCTGGCTGAAGTCATACCTAGCATAAAAGAAGATGGTGGTGACTTTTGGAAGCCAATCATCGCAGCCCCAGGACATTGCTGCAGAACGTCTTCAGGTCAAATTATCTTCAGTTATCAATCTATTTCCATCCATTATAAGGTCAAATGTGGGGATATTGATGATTGCACAGTGTTCAGTACCATTAGCAACTGCATGCAGCAAGGCCTAAAGGGGCTGACAACTGGTAACAAATTCACATCACGTAAGTGCCAGGCAATGATCATCTCCAACAAGAAAGAACCTAACCATCACCCCTTGACATTCAATCGCATTGCTATCAATGAATTCCCTCGTCTTCAACATTCTGGAGGTCACCATTGACCACAAACGTAACTGGACCAGCTACATAAATACAAACAAGTCCGAGGTTTGGAATTCTGTGGCAAGTATCTCACCTCCTGACTCCCCAAAGCCTGTCCAACATCTACAAGGTACGGTCAGGATTGTGATGGAATACTCTAAACTTGCCTGGATGAATGAAGTTCCAGCCACACACAAGAAGCCTGACGCCATCCAGGGCAAAGCATCCTGCCTGATTGACACCCTATTCACCACCTTAAACATTCACTTTGTCCACCACAGGAACATTGTGGCTGCAGTACGTGCCACCTACAAGATGTAACTGCAGAAACTCGCCAAGGCTCCTTCAAAATCTGTGAACTCAATAACCAGAAGAAAAAGGGCAGCAACAACAATTTATATAGCGCCTTTAACATAATGAAGCGCATCAAGGTGCTTCACAGGAGCATTATATAACAAAGTATGACACTGAGCCACAAAGAAGATATTAGGTCAGATGACCAAAAGCTTAGTCAGAGAGGTAAGTTTTAAGGAATGGTGTAAAGGAGAAAAGCGAGGTAGAGATGCAGAGAGGTGAGGGAATTTCAGAGCTTGGGGCATAGACAACTGAAAGTGTGGCCACCAATGGTGGAGAAATTATAACTGGGAATGCACAAGAAGTCCAGAAATAGAGGAGCACAGATATCTCAGAGGATTGTGAGGTTGGAGGAAATTACAGAGATAGGAGCAGGTGAGGCCATGGAGGGATTTGAAAACAAGGATGAGAATTTGAAAATCAAGATGTTGCTTGCCCAGGAGCCAATGTAGGTCAGTAGGCACAGAGCTGAGTTAAAACACAGGCAGCAGTGTTTTTGAAGACCTCAAGTTTATGGAGAGTAGAATGTGGGAGACCAATTGGGAGTGCATTTAAATAGCAAAAGCTAGAGTTAACAAAGGCATGGGGTGAGGGTTTCAGCAGCATATGAGCTGAGATAGGGGCTAAGTCAAGCAAGTGCTTCTTCAATCTTCAAGTTCCCCTCCAACTCACACACCATCCCGACTTGGAAATATGTTGCTATTTCTTGACTGTTGCTGGGTAAAAATCCTAGAACTTTATCCCTAACAGCACTGCGGGTGTACCTACAGTACATGGACTGCAGCAGTTCAAGAAGGCAGATCACCACCACCTTCTCAAGGGCAATAAATGCTGGACTTGCCAGCAACATGAATGAATAAAAAATAAGACTGATGCACAAAGTAACAGAAAAGCAGCTGAAAAGAAATAACAATGTATGATAATTATAAGATAACCAATGCTAATGATGTTCACTGCCATGTTTAAAAGTTGCAGGGGCTTGCTTGCAAGCCAAAAAAACAAATGGAAAAACAAAACATCTTGGGATAGAAATAAAATGCGCCACCTAAAGTTCAAAGTAAAGGATATCATCTCTGAATGAATGACAATAAACAGTACTGGGCATATAATGAAACAGCCAAAAAAAACGAATGGAAAAATACATAGGAACAAGGTGTTCCAGTTAGCATTATTCAGTTACAGGGTGATCATTTTACTCATGCAAACATATGCACTGATATTCATGTGTACCCAAATGAGGTGGTCAATCCTTCCCTGTTCATAATGAATTTTTGTAACTTCTAATCTTAAAGTTAGATCGCTGAAGACCACTTCAAAAGACGCCACACTATTAACAATCTCTCTGATCTGAACATCAGCTGGAACACGAATTCTAACACTGAATAATGCCATTCTTGCTGCCATCACATAACAGATGTCAGTCCTAGGAAACAGCGGGAGAAATTGCCATCCTCCCTCCTAACGATAGGAACAATATCAATTATTTATTCTGCAATAACATTGTGGCACGGAATTTCATCAGAAGCTGGAAATATCCTAAATCAGTGAAATTCCATTCTTCATTTGCATTTCTTACAAATTTAGGATATTGGGAAACTGATGAAAGGCACATTTCCTTCTCTCTCATTTTTACCAGAAAAAAAATGACTTGTGAGTAACATGGTGGGGAAGGGGAATTAAAATAAACAAAATTCACTTGGAACTTTGATGAAGTTGTGCTAGCAATACACGTAGTGAGTGAAAATGCTATGGAAAATTAACCTTTGAGCCTGAAAAATTGTTGCCTTCAAGATTTCCTGCCAGCTATAAGTGAATTAGGAGCAATATCTTCTACTGTCAAGATATAGTAGCTTCAATCATAGTTTTAAAGCATCCCACCACATCTGCTTAATGCCTCTTTCACCATCTCTCATTCAGCAATAAGCGACTCTTAAACCTAAGAAATAAAATACCATGTTATATTAAATTCTGGAAAATAAAATAAATCCAATGTTATCTGTAGCTCAGTTGGTTACAGTCTTGCCTCCGAAACTCAAGGTTCAAGGGCACAAAAATCTAGGCTGACACTCCAGTGCAGTACTGAGTGCTGCACAATCAGAGGTGCTACCTTTTGAATGAGGTGTCAAACTGTCTGCTCCCATGGGTGGACACAAAACATCCCATAACGCTATTTCAAAGCAAGCGGGTGAATTTTCCCGAGTGTCCTGGCCAGAATTTATCTTTCAATCAACATCATTAAAAAGGGAAAAACAAAACAGATTACCCAGTCTTTATCACATTGCTGTTCAGCGTGCACGTTTGCTGTGTTCAAATTGGCTGCCGCGTTTCCTACATTTCAGCAGTGGCTACAATGCAATAAAGTACGTCATTGGCTCTAAAATGCTTTGGGATGTCCTGAGGTCCTGAAAGGTGCTATATCAATAACAGTTTTTTTTTTCATACCGCCTTAATTTATTTTATGTACAAAAAGGCATAACAAGCCATGGATCTTAAATTTGAGAAGTTCTATGTGAAGAATCTAAACTTGAAATATTACTCATCTGTTCTTTTCACAGATGCATACTGATTCTATAAACTGCCATTCCTGGAACATTTCTTCACTAATCCTCCAGAGTACTGTTTCCATGGCTCTAATATCTTTACTACAACAGGATGCCAAGAATTGCAAGCAATGCTTCTACTATGATCTAACCAATGTTTTGTTCAAATTCAATGTCACTTCCTTGCCTTTGTATCCAATGTTCCACATATCAAGCCTATTTACTTTTAATAGCTGTTCCCAACTCACTTCTACCTTTGAGAATCTGTAAATCCGTAAATTCTTAATCATACAGTTGGACCAAGAAATATTCCATGGGCGGAATTTTCCGGCTCTGTCGCATTGGCGGCAGGGTCGTAAAATGTAGCAAGCCATTCAAAAGCCCATTGACTTTAGCGAGAGTGGAAAATCCCGCCAGCGGGAGGGGCTGTCAAATTCTGCCCCATGTTTCCGTTGCTTGCATGATAAGCTGCAGTAGTTGAATAACAGCCTATACCTGTCACATTCCACATTATCAGCTAATTCACATGATTTAAATAATCCCTCTGTATGGATTTTCCCATCTACAGGGTTGTATGAATTGAGAATGCAGCTGCTCTTCACCTCCTCCACTGCAGGCAAGGGCACAAACCCATCTTCCAGCATTTCTAGGTGCATGCACACCTTCCTTCAAGTGACAGTTGTACAGCATACCGTAGACACAAATAACCTTTGATACTTTCTTGTGGGAGTGGAATAAGAGCTCATCTAATCTTGTCTAGATTACAGAGGCATTGCTTCAAAATACTGGTGCTTTTTTCTACAGGAGTGTGGGTGAGACATTAATCTCACCATATGTTCTTTCAGTCCCAGTTTGGGTTTTCCAGATGGGCAGCAATAGTCAGGACAGCAAGGCCAAATTTAGAGTCTCAGCAGCAAAACTTCCTCTTCCGTCAACTTTAGGATGTTGGGAAATGGATGCTATGTCTCAGGTCATTGATCAAATTAAATATTCTTCAACTCGTATAAACCATAGGATTGCTGCTTTGTGCCTTGACAGTTGTCATCAATAGGGCCCTGCACATTTGAGAACCTGGTTACTTGGCAGAAATCCAGGTTCTCTCCACTTGCTCCTTCCTTTCCACTGGGAAAATAATAAATGTGTTTCCCTTGGAATAGGAATCTGTCAGATGCAAGAATTTAGGGGCAACTGACTAATCTGGCAAATAGTACCTTAAAATAAGCCAATAGCACAGAAGTTCAAAGTGGTGTTTACTTTAACCACAACAAAAAGGACTGTCCTTGCTTTGGATGTAGTCTGTGCTTCAAGTTCTGCTACATAACTTGGTGACTGCCTCCCTGACGTTCAATAGACAGCAAAGGCCAAAATGAATGGGCTTGGCTCTTATGACATAAGATGGGCACTGGATGCCTGCCATGCCAACAGACCTGCTTCTCCTTTTCAGGAATTCCCTTTCCTTTTCCAAATCCAATACTGCCATCAACTGGCCAGATCGAATGCCCATGGTCTACACTGCTTGCAGCTACAGGAACCAACTGGTGGCAACAGGAATGTTGCTGTGGGAGGTGTACACCAAAGGAGTGTTTAAAGGAAAAATACCAGCAGTAAACAAAACAAATCAGAAACAAATATGGCAAGTTGCCTTAAGTGGTGAATTCATTTGGCAAAACAGTCTCTAGGCCTCCCAGTATAAGCTCTGCACAGAAAATCAAGAAATCAAAAGCTGTTCTTGAAAATTTCCAAGTTTCCCTGGAGTTACAATGACTACACTAATTGTCAAAGAAAAGACTCGGAAACCTTGTGGAGCAGTAAGGGAGATCTTGCATCATGGGTCTTTTCCCTTTATTCCTCTCGTTCATGCCCGAGATCGGATTGCTTACCATGTGCATAAAGAGGAATACGAATGGCTTGGTGCTTAGAGTATACTCCCTCTTGCTTCCCTTTTCCACAAACTAAACTACACCACACCCTTTTCAATGATCTGCATCTGTCATTTATCCATCCACTTTGCTAACACAGTGCAGTTTCCTATCTTCTTTCTCAAAGTTTGCATGCCTCCTAATAAAATATGTAGGAGGGCAGTTTTCACTTTTAGATGGAATTTTGCAATAGTGGATTGGCCGCTTGCTACTCATGTCATCCAGTTTTCCTTTGCATTGACTCCAATGGAAAGGTTAATTGTGGGGTGTATAATTGGCAGTTGAACCATTCCGGCAAGTTTTCATCTGCACCAAAAATGAATATTATCCCTGGAGGTTTGCCCACAACTGGGCTAAAACAGGCCAATTTATAATTTATTGATTAGAGGAGTAACACTTGCCTCCCTCCAGGCCTTTGGTACAATTCCCATTTCCAAAGAATGTGGGAGCATTAGGATTACAGGGCATGGTGATAGTTTGTGATAAGAGGGCTCTGCTCTTTGATCTTATCGCAAATGGGGAACAAGGAACAGATTTACATATTTAAAGCTACAAAGTATAGCATCAAATTCTTCAAAACGTTGTAACAAATGTACCCCACCCCAAATAGCAAACCAAATAGAAAGTAGGGATAAATACGGGAAATGTGAAAGCATTAATTAATAGGATAGCACCAATAATATCTATTTTTAGGTAGAGATTCCACAGCTATCTCCTATTGTACAACAAACGTTTCATTGTAGAAGTCAAGGGAGAGGAGAGCTATTGTCTTTCCAGTATTCATAGAAGTCTTGATCTTGGCTGCCTTCTTTTTGACCTGAATCTTCCAATCATACCACTTGTTGTGTACTTCAAACCACTCTCAACCTGCTTGATAGCTATGCTCAATTTCTGAGTGATGTTTTGCCAGTTACTTTTGGCAACATTAGTGAATCTCCTGCTGCATGAAGTTGGAATCCTTAAAGGCAATAAAGAGGGACAAAGCATCATTCAGAGCTGAATGATTCATATGTGCACCTCTACTTCCTCTAAAATGACCTGCAATTCCTTATCTGAATTTATCCCCCTCGTTTTTGAAGAGGAAAGAAATATAGATACCTTTGCAGTACTCTTGAACATCTTGCTCAATTTAAATCCATCCTCTAAATTAGAAATTATACTGATTTCAATGTCATTTTTATTCACAGTCTAAAAGGCAGGAAACTGCTGATTAATGAACATAGCTTGCATGAATAGAAGAAAATTAATTGTTTATGTCAGCTCAGACATCCCACTTTAAAAATTTTATTATATGTGTGTAAGGACCGAGATGATTGAATGATAGTTGTAATATTACATTTTCAGCTCTCAGAAATAATAGAATAGGCATTTGAGTGATGGACTTAGGTTTTTTAATTGGCATCAGTGCTCTTGGACGGGGTAGGTTATCTGGAAAGAAACTACGATTTAATTGGCAACACAGAATACGGCTTCTGAGCAAAACTCAGCGGTAGCGATATTGAGAACCTTGTAATCTTTCTTCAATACTTCTTGGAGTTGGAGCCAAAAGAAAAAAAAAATGCTTTAATTTAGGGGGGAAATTTGTAACCAGTGGAAAGAGGAGGGCAATGTTACCCTAATGTGCGTAGAGCTTATTCTGGAGCAAATACATCATTGTAGAAAAGAAGATAAGGATTCATTCAATAATTGATCCCAATTACAGAAATCAGTTTTGAACATGCTGTAAAAGGGAGAGGAGGAAATCTTAATATACATGAATAGATTTCAAATAATGGTACACTTTAAATAGAATGTTTGTATCTTTAACAGTGTATCATTATCTTACCATTCTGAATTACACTTAATTCAATTAATTCAGGTCAAGATTGAATTTGACCAGGAATATAGGCAGACATTTTACGAACACTTACCTTAAAAAAGAGCTACTTTATGGTGGGATAATTGCTTTCTATTAATAGATTAAACTGTTTACCATTCATATATTGCACAATACTACTTATGTGAGAACAGAATTTGAAACTGTAGTGGAAACAGCATTTCTGGATTACATTCCGCTCACTTGTTAAGCTGCAATGTATGTAGATCTAGACTGGACAACAATCTCTAGGGAATCATAAGAGATATTAGGTATTTATAATTCTGAATTTCAATCTTGCTACTTCACTGAATCAGCACATATCTAGACTGTTAAAACAGGATTAGTATAAGTCGATTAGGACAGTTATACTCACTATCACAACCTGACTATAAAAAAGCCTGGAGATATTCTCACGTCATTTATGCTATACACTGATTGTAATATACACTTCATTTTTCACTGCTTTTAAAAGTTAAAAGTAATTTTAATATGCACAGAGTTTTATTGCTACTGGGAAGAGTGCAACACAGATCATGCAAATACAACTTCAGCCCTTAAGTGGCCTAAAGTTGAGGGACTTCCCTTAGGTCTTTTTTCCTAATTGTTAAGGTGCATCGTGACCTCTGAGACTGGTCAGCAATTGGGCATCAGATCTCAATAAATCAGGCAAGGTGCCAATGCCACAGAAAGCTCTAAATAAGAATCAGTTTGAAAAGATCAATATTGGACCACTTGCTTTGCTGGCAACAGTCCAATGATAAGTCTCCAGTGGGGAGGAGAATGGAAGGGTGGCAATTTCAGGCAATAGCAACTCTCAGAAATGACATTCCATCTTGCTCCATATAAAATCTGAAAACTCTCCTTTTTGATGGCAGTTGCTTCCCGGACCACATCCACACCTGGAAAACATGGGGAGCAGGCACAAATCTATTCTGTCCAGGGCAGCCCAATATCTCTGAGGAGATTCTAAAGCATGTTAAGTTCCTCATTATTATATTCAAAGGGTTCAATGCCTGTTTTAGGCCCATTTGTTTGGAAAATGGGCCAATCTAATATTGGGTCAGACATCTTTCGGCTATCCTTATGTTGGATGATGATTCATAAAAAATGCAACAAAGTTGAATTTCTGTCTTCAAGTTGCTTAATGGTAAAATGTTAGCCTATATACCTTTCAATGCCTTTATTATTCCACTCAAATATTGTCACTGCAAGTTCCAAACAGACATAAAATGTGTACTGTATTACACAAGAGAGCTTTGTGAACAGAATAGTATATTACACCAGAGGTCTCTTTAGATTGAACACTCACACTTCTAATTGCATTAGTGGTATCTTCTATGAAAATTGAAAGTAACATTAAAATAGACAAGTCTTAGTGACAGCCAAACTAGTACTGGATGCCTGCCAATGCAGAACAGAAAGACCAGAAGCTGTTCAAACATACCTTAGTTTTTTGCCTCCCTCTGTAATCTTTGCTTTATTGAGGAAGCCATTTTTCTCCAGTGGTTGTAAACACTGAAATCAACAGGATAGGATACAGATGAAAACAAATCACATAGACTGTGAACACGACGTAATAGAACAAAAAAATCAGTTCAGTGATATCAAGGTCAATTGATTCGGCAACCTGTGGTCAATCTGCTCACATTCTCTTAAAGGTGTAATCTGAGGTGCAATGCACCTTTAAGAGAATGTGAGCAGATTGACCACGCAACCCATGACAATTCTTATGTATTTCTACATTTAATGACCCAAATATTGATGGTAGTGAAAATGTTTGCTTCTCAGCACATCTGAATAATGATAAAAAAAATCATATGTCCTAGTGATGCAGTGAGGAAGTGCTGCACTGCTAGGGTCATTGTTTTCCAGAAGAGACATTAAACCAAGGGTCTGTCTCACCTCGGTGTCATGGCTAATACTTACCCCTTGAACAACGGCATTAAAACAGATTTTCTCGTCAAATTGCTGTTGGTGGGAGCTTGTGTGCAAATTGGCTGCCAAGTTTTCTACATTACAATAGTGACTGCACTCCAAAAGTATTTTGTTGGTTATGAAGAATGTTGGCATAGCCTAAGGTTGTGAAAGGTGCAAAGTGAATGAGTGTTCTTTCTTTTATTCTTAAGCTGTATAATTAGGAAGTAAATTTGTAATTGAAGCTGTTTTTACTCATTACTGCAAAATAATGTTATTATATATGATTTTACTGATGCGTGGCATACATTTTAGAAAATGTTTTAAGCAAGTAGGCTATTCATAAGCAATCCAGCTACATTGAATTGTGTGAATCACTTCAAGCAGAACTAAGATGGAATCCAAAGTATCTGCAAGCGTCTGTACCCACAGGTAACATAAATATAATATTGGTAACCTACAGCTGATGACTTTTGACATTTTGATGTTGATCACTGCTTGTAGGTAGAATAGTACAGTCAAGCAAATGAAAACAATGAGACAGTCCCAGAAAGACAGGATAGGAGATGTCAGTTGGAGGGAGGAGGCACGAGGATGTCATTAATTGGGGACATGAAAGGAGAGAGTCCAGTCTAGTCAACTAGGGTTAATTTCTCTTTCATAGTTAACCATGTCCACGTACTAAAACTTCATGTCACAGCGTGTATCCTTTAAAGGATCAATGTGTCAAAAACAAATCCCTAAGAGCTTGAATAAGTTTATCTTTGAAAAACCATTCCCTATTGTAAAGTGACATGGGGCCTTGTCACTTTCAATGTGCTGGTGGTATGTTGAGGTTAACGGCTTTCTACAACTAAGTTCCAGGTAGAAGAAATTGATGCTGGAACAATCTCGACAGCACGATTAGCGTTTGTTGTACTCTACCTACTTCCTGACATGAACAGTGGCCTGGAAATATATCTCTATCGAGCAAACTACACTTACACACGCCAGCACAATTTACAGTCTTTCAGTCTTTTTCTTTAACAAATATAAGACTCCAGTAGCCCCTATGTGAGGCAAATATGCCTAACTAGATGACATGTAAGCTAATTCTTCCAGTACAGAACACTTACAGACTGATCCACCATCCCAGTAATTTCTGTAAGATTGTGTTGAGAGTGGTTTCGCCTATGACGGGACATCTGCAAGACAAAACCAAAAAGACAATTGAAGCTTAAATATTAGTCCTCAATGCATTTTTTTAGAGCTATTGGGAGAAGTGTTCGATAAGGCTTGGTTTCAGGTGCAGGGATTGTGATGCACAATTACCCCACACCAGATCCCATTGAGGCAGGCAGCACACATACTTTGTGCTGCCCATTCAGAGACATGATTATAGCATGTAGCCCAGTGCAAAATATAGTGCTGACTGGCTGAACACTAGCAGGGAACTTAACAAAGGACCCAGGTGCATGCATGACTAGCACAACATGCAGCTACCCTGCACTTTCTACAAGCAGCCTGCCCCTCTTAATGGGGAGAAGCACTCATGCTATAGCAGCTGCTGGAACAGACTCAGGGGGCGAAGTTTTATGGCAGCGGGATTTTACGTTCCCGCCGAAGCCAATGAGGTTTAGAATGTCTCGCCGCAACTTACGGCCCCGTCCCCACCGAAACTGGGCCGCAAAATTCTCCCCGGATAGTTTTTGAATGAAAGAAGAAGACTGGTAATGGAGCTAGTAAGAGAAATGGTTCCCAGGTTCTGTGATGTGCCACTGGAGGCCTTATTGATGGAGTTGGAAAGGAAGAGAGCTGTCATATTTCCACAGAGGGCCAGGATGCCTGCAAGGCATACCCTTTGAAGGGAATGGGAGGCGGTTGTCAGGGAGGTTAATTTCTGGAACCTGGTCCTGAGGACCTCGCTGGAGTACTGGATAAAGTTCAATGATCTCACATATGTGGTCAAGGTCAATGACTGCATCTTCACATAACATTTCTGCCTAATTCTCTGTCAGCCTCTCATGCTGCTCAACCCTCAACATTCCCACCATTCAACCATCAACAATCATGCCAAGCATCCATCTCTCCCTCATACATTTACTAATGCTGTCAACCTCATACCTACCTCTCTTGGTTCCACGTACCTCCAGCTACTCAACCATAGCAGGCACATCACGCAAACACATTGCAACATGCTCACCAACATTATTCCCTCTCTCTTGCAAGACAAAGTCATGGATACCCAAAGGGAGCAACAGGGGGATATATAGGCACGCCTGTATCTCCTAAGGCTTTTGGAGGAGATGGTTCTCCACATTATAAGACTAGCAGTCACTGAGCTCCTAGCATATGGTCTCACTGAGAACATTTAGGATGATGGTATGTTCCTGCTTTATGTTACTTCTCAAATCCCATTTCACCCTCATCCTACCATCTGGTATGAAGTGCAAAATGCACGTGGACCTCTTACGTTCGACCCCAACAACCCTTTCCCCCACGCCCACCTCCCACATCCCAGTGCTCCCTTCCACATTTTTAATTTCAGATTTGCCACCTGGCCAGCCAGTGTAACATCATCCTGAAGGGCAAAAGCAACTGCATACCTATGATGGATATCTGCACATTGATCTGACAATCAAAGCCACCAGCTCAGATACTGGCACTGTGGTATGTTAGAGAGTGGTGTTGAGTCTGAATCATGGTACATGGTGAGTCACTGACGTGAGGAAATCAATATTTTTGGGATTTTTCTTGTCTGTATGTTTTTGTAAATTAGCATCTGTGAGGTGACCTTTGGTTGACTGGAGATTCTAACATTTAAAGTACAAGATGAACCAATGTTTGATACAATTGATCCTGCCTAGGAACAGGGCTAGAACCCTACTAGGAGATATTAACAGGTCAGACCAACCAGTTCAAGGGGCAGAGTTAACAGCATAACAGCAGCTGAAGAGGAGAGCCTGTTCCATGCAGCTGAACTGCTGCCACTAGCTCTGTGCTGCTGTTGGAACTGGGGCACAGGGAAGTCCTGGGAGCCTTTGGTAGCTCCATGCTGCTAATAGTTGGGATGCAGGAAACCAGGAGCAGTATTTGCTTGGTGTAATTGGGGATTTAGGGGCTTGGGGAAGCCTAGAAACAGTATTGGCAGCAGTGTAGCCGAGAAGCTGGGAATGTACCTATGTTTAGACACTGGAGAGTGTAGTCTGGCCAACACAGGGAGACGCGGTCTTGGTAGTTGGTTAGATTAACTGGAAAAGCAGACTAAAATGGCTGGACCTGGAAGAAACGCTAAGAAAGATCTAGAACGTTGTGCCTTTTTGGGTGAGGATTGTACTTGTGGAACTCAGTGGGGGATAAAGCTACTGTTGGCTGGGGGTCAGATTATCTCTTTGAAGGAGAGGGCTGTTATGACCAGGTGAGAAGGGGCGAACTGGCTCCCTTCTATTCAACCTCCTCGGCTGGTCAGAACAAAGGTTTAAGTTTCTTTTTCACAAGGATATGCCTTTTCCCAATCCGAATGCATTTAACTATTCAATCTGTGGCCAATAAGGAGCCAATCAAACAAGTTTTTCTTGAGAAAGAGAAAATTTAGCAACTAATAAACCCGAGAAAAAAATAAATAAAAACGCACGTCAAACATTTCGCCCTCATTCGCCACACCTCCACCCCCCTGCACCCCACCTCACCCACCAACACACACACACACACACACACAAACACACATGTATCAGAGATAAGGGAAGCTAGAGTCCAATAAAAAAGGTTCAAAGAATACATGGTTAAGCGCCCTTTGATTGTCTCTGAGGCATAGATTTTTAAATGTCGTGGCCAATTGGGATTAGATAGTTTCGTGGATGCGGTCAGATATAAAAGATGTTGCAATCATTCTGAGATCTCAGTTTGCTGGTAGATTTCTAGTAAAATTGGCTTCTGAACCAGGGAATACACTTGTTCCAAAAGAGAGAGAGAGGGAGAGAGAGAGAGAGAGAGAGGGAGAGAGCCCAGTTTATAGCCTGTTTCCTCTGTTGAAAACTTTCTTGCAATCTCTCTCTGCAATGGCTGCAGCCTGGCCTGAAATATTTTACCCATAACGTATTCACAAGGGATTTTGGGTGGGTCTGTCTGTGGCAGCCATTTTTTAATATCCATCACTTTGCATTTTAATGTTTCATCCTTAGACAGCGACGAGTTTTGATGGGTCTGAATCATAGGAAATGTCTCTGTCTTTGCATTCCCTTGAGGGTAATTTGTTTGCTTTCCACCTTCCTCTTGGAAGGTGGCCTTGCATTTTTAAGTAGTTTGTTCTGTCTTGTTTCAAATTGCAAAATTTCCAGTCAGTTGAAAGTTGAAAAATCATACTTTCAAAAATTAAGGGGCATAGCCTCATGACAGGGGATTAAATTCCTCATGAGGAAGACAAAGTTTTAAAGATTTTTTTCTGACTTAGTGATGACTGAGAAAATGGTTGCTGAGAAAAGTCTAGGCTGTGTCTGCCATTTAATGTGCAGTTTGTGGTGTGTTCGACTACAGTTTGCCTATTAATTCATGTTTATCTCTTGTTAATTCTGGGTGTTAAGGTACAAGAGAGACAGTATTAACTTTGATTGAGAGCCCTTCTCCTCTTTCTCCCTCTGTGCAAACCTTCCCCTCTCTGCTGCCTCTCCACCATTTCCAAACTTTGCTGCAGCTGAGGAACTGGAAATTATAACCCCCAATAGCAAAAGCAGGCTTTGTCCTTTCAGGCTTTCAAGCTTCTCTGACTCCCTTGTCAAAGTCAAGTATCGTACCACTGTGACTGCAAAAAAAACTTGCCAAACTCCAATAGCGCTCAGCACATTACTTCTTATCACTGTACATCTATACCTGGAGCTTCTGCAAGGGGTGCAGTTGGGAAAATGTGCCTGGAATGAGCTGGACACTGCAAGTTTTAGCGAAGTGAAGTATACACTGAAATTTCCATGTAACCTTATTAGCATAAATATGAACATCGAATCTCCCTTGAATCAGCACAATTGAGCATGTAATCAGACTTAATCGATTATTGAATGAAACCTGGCCAATAGGACCTTAAGCTTACTGAATTATACTAATTTAAACTGATAATGTGTTTCAAGTAATTGCAGCAGTTGAGGAAACAGGTGTATCAATGGTATCAATTGACTGCTGGTCACAGGTCTTATGCACCACAGGCTGATCAGTTGGCTGAATTTGAACTAATTTAAATTGGAATTTAATGTAATTTAAAGTAATTGTACCATCAGAAAGAGAAATATACAAGAAATATACAATTGATTGCTGGTCACTGTGGCTGCAGACCATTAACAATGGATTAATATGATCATAGTTGCTTGTGCAACCTAATTTTGGGCACAAAACACCCACAAACAGAAGTAATTGATGGAAACTTGCCATTCTAACCAGTGGGCACAGACTGATTCAAGTGTGAATTGACTTCAGAGCCAACATAAAAGATTGTGGACATTCAAGTGTAGTGGTTATAGGATAACTCACATTTTAAATGCTGCAATCTTTTGGGCTTTTTCAGTCAATTCCACCCAGATTGCACTGAAAACTGGGCAAACATACCCCCACCCTTAGGTACATTGGATTTTCTCTTCTTCTGACAGATGATCTTATTTCCAGTTTGCATCTGCATAAATTACTACTATATGCTTTGGATATAATTTCAGGTCTTTTGGATATTTTAATGAAAGTTTGGTGTGATTCATATATGGTAATTTAGCAATGCCTATAGATATACTCCTTGTTATTTTACAAAATGAACTTAACACCCTCCTGTTCAACAGCCATTGTAAAAACAAAAACAATTGCATTTTATGTTAGATATTGCATTTAATTCTTTATTCAATATACTACAGTTCTAATTATTAAACTAATGAAAGCAATGGCAGTATAAGAGAGCATAACCATTTAAATTTTATATAAAGATTATTTTTTCTCAAGCATTTAGACTGGAAAAACCTTTCCCTAACAACCTATTTTGCTGAATACTATTCATGCATAATATCTCAGTTAGAGTTTGTTATGTGACATAGCTTTGTCCCCCAAGTGTTTTATTACTCCTATTATTGTTCTGCATCTTCAGCAAGACAGCTTCCAAAAGAAATGGTGTAGTTTCTGGCAGCTGTTCCTTCAGGGAATTGCAAAAGTGTCAGTTTAAATTTTATACATACTAAACCTTTTTACTGAAGTGTCACTTCACTGCCTTAATACCATATTCACTACATAATTTGCACAGATAAATATGAAATATGTTATCCACTGTGCTTTGATGCATGTTACTCTGTACTACATATTTGTTCTTCCATTAACTTCTACCAGTTTACATCTTGTGCTGGATCCTTAGTTTTCAAGAAGTATTTTTAAATTATTTTTCTAGTTTTCAAGTTGTCTCTCCTCATTATTACATGCCTCCTCCCTTCCTTAGTCAAGAAATTAAGCTAACTTTGGATTGAAGGTTCCTCTGCAGTCAGTTTGCCCTTTTGCTCCCACTGATCAAATGCTACACTGTCGCACAAAACCCTATTAACAAGTCCATTTCAACAGTGGTCAGATTCTTCCATTTAAGGCAAATAAGTTTGGATCTGTGTTTATATCTGGTTTCGCAGTTTCTTGGTAGAGGTCTAATGCTCCACTGTAATATATTCAAATACGTATTTCTGCTGATTGTTTAACCAGTTTGGAAGGATAAGGTCAATGTTTTCCCTATGCAACAGACCACAGGTAGAATGCCAGATACGAGAATGGACCTTTCCCCCCACCTATTTCAAACACAGCCAGAATCAAGCACTCACAGCTCATATGAAAGAAAGGTTCAATATGCGTGTGTCGTAGAAACATAAAACCCTACGGCACAGAAGGTGGTAAAAGCCCATCATGTCTGTATTCACTCTTTGAAAGAGCGATTGTACACTGTCCAACTTTTCCATTTGTTTGTCCGTAACCCTGTAATTCCTTATCCTCGAGTCGTTGTCCAACTCTCTTTTAAAATTATATAGGGAATCAGCTTCCACCATCTTTTCAGGTAGGGTATTCCAGCTCCTGACAATTCTGAGTGAAAAAAAAATTCTCCTCATGTCCCTCTAAATCACTTGCCAATGATTTTGAATCCATGAACTTTGGTTATTGATCTATTCCTCAGAGGAAATATTTGTTCTGTCTATCAATGTTTCTCATTATCTCGAAAACCTCTATTAAGTCATCTCCTCACATTTTCTGTTCTAAGGAGAACAGTCTTAATTTTTTTTTGACTCTCCTCACAACCGAAGTCCCTCATCCCTGGTAACATCCTGCTAAACCTCCTTTGTACCATTTCTAAGACCTTCATATCTTTCTTAAAGTATGTATGGTGCCCAAAATTATCTTCAATACTCCTGCTGGGACTAGTATTTTAGAAAGTTCTAGCATAATGCTTTGCTTTTATATTCTATACCGACATTTGCAAGCCCAAATAACCCATGGGCAGGGTTTTTAGGTTGGTGGGTGGGTGCGATTGCCGGATACGGGATCGGCTGGGGAATGGACCACCAACCACGATCGGCCCCTGACCATGAATTCACGCTGGCTGGCCAATTAACAGCCAGCGTGAAGCACGCGCTGAAAGGCTCAGCACTGTCGGGGTGGGGACAGGAGGAAGGCAAGTGCTGAAGTCAGCGCGGGCACAGGCGAGCGCTTACAGAAAGCTCCCTGAAGGCGGAGAGCTGCTCATGGAGCTGAAAGCCTGAATAACTGAAACTAAAGGTCACAGAAACTGGGAAAAAAACGCGTCCAAGCTTCATAGTCAGTCACCTGAAGATGTAGGTAATGAAGATGCTGTCCACAGAAATTTATTTTTATTTTAATTTATCAAAGAAATCTCATCCCACCCATGGATGAGGTATCCTGAAAAATGCAAAGGCCGCCTTGGCTGATTCGCCTGCCTGCCAACCGTAACATTGGACGGGCAACGAAAAATCTCTGTTAATTGTGCTGTTAATTGGCTTAATTGCCTTCTTAATTGTTGGCGGGCACGCTTCTGAGTTTAGTGTGCGCTTGCCGATGAAAATATCACGCAAGTGTGCAATGACGTCAGGACGCTCGCCCAACATCATCACGCGCTATTTTATGGTCAAGCGAATCGGGCGTGGGCCTGCCCGCTCAGTGAAAAATACTGCCCCATATTTTTTTTTTTAACCGCATTATGAACTTGCTCTACTACTTTTACAGATTTGTGTATTTGGACACCAAGATCGCTCTGCTCATCTGTACTTTTCAGAATCAAGCCATTTATAGTATTTTCCTTGTTAGTCTTCCCAAAGTGCAGAACATCATACTTTTCTGCTTTGAACTTCATCTGTCATGCTTCTGCTCTTTTCACCATCCCATCCATGTCATTCTGAAACCCAAAACTATCTTTATTGCTAGCTACTACTTTGCCAAGTTTTATATCATCTACAAAATTATAATGCTGTTCCTTACAACTGAGTCTAGTTTGTTTACAAAAATTGCAAAGAGCAAGGGACCAAACAATGACCCATGAGTAACACTACTACAAACCAGCTTCCAGCCTGAATAACATCCATCCACCACCAATCTTTGATTCCTCTCACAGCTAATTTTGCATCCACCCCACAACTCCCCCTCAATTCCAATGGTTTCCATCTTCTTAATGTGCCCCCTGTGTGGCACTTGTTCAAATGCCTTCTAAAAGTCTGTATATAGAACATCTATTACTTTAATCCATCTTCTTTGGTACCTCAAAGAGTCCAATCAAATTAATGAGACACAATTTGCCATTAACAAATTCATGCTCACCAATTGCCTCACCAATGCCTCTCTAAATGCAAGTTCATTTTGTTCCTGTTAATGGTTTCCAATAACTTCCCCATTACTAACTGGCTGTAGTTTATGGACTGAAATATTGTGACCAATGCCTCTGCTTTTTCTTTCTTTGCTTCTTCAGGAACCTAAAATACCTTCCATCTGGACCAGGTAATCTGCCAATTTCCAGCAATGCTAATTTTTATATAATAAATAGGTAATAAATAATTGCAGTAATACATTTTAGAGTACTTAATTGGGCCAATTTGATTAGGAAGTATAAAACAATCACTGAGGACACTATCCTGAGGAACTGCTGCAATGATCTCCTGGACCTGAGATGACTGACCTCCAACAACCACAACCATCTTCCTTTGTGCTAGGTATCACTCCAACCAGTGGAGAGTTTCCCCCCGATTCCCATTGATTCCAGTTTTGCTAGGGCTCCTTGATGCCACACTCGGTCAAATGCAGCCTTGATGTCAAGGGCAGTCACTTTCACCTCACCTCAGGAGTTCAGCTCTTTTGTCTATGTTTGAACCAAGGCTGTAATGAGCTCAGGAGCTGAGTGGGCCTGGAAGAACCCAAACTGGGCATCAGTGAGCAGGTTATTGTTCAGCAAGAGCTGCTTGATGGCACTGTTGATGGTCCCTTCCATTACTTTACTGATGATAGAGAGTAGGCTGATGGGGTGGTAACTGGCCAGTCCTGGATTTGTCCTGCTTTTTGTGTACAGGACATACTTGGGCAATGTTCCACATAGCTGGGTAAATGCCAATGTTGTAGCTGTACTGGAATAGCTTGGCTAGGGGTGCGGCAAGTTTTGGAGCACAAGTCTTCAGTACTATTGCTGGAATATTGTCAGGCCCTATAGCCTTTAGCTGTTTCTTGATATCATGTGGAGTGAATCAAATTGGCTGAAAACTGGCATCTGTGATGTTGGGGACCTCTGGAGGAGGCTGAGATGGATCATCCACTCGACACTTCTGAAGATCGTAGCAAATTCTTCAGCCTTATCTTTTGCACTGATGTTGTGGGCTCCTCCATCATTAAGGATGGGGATGTTTGTGGAGCCTCCTCCTCCAGTGAGTTGTTTAATTGTCCACCACCATTCATGGCTGGATGTGGCAGGACTGCAGAGCTTAGATCTGATTCATTGGTTGTGGGATCACTTAGCTCTGTCTATCACTTGCTGCTTATGCTGTTTAGCATGCAAGTAGTCCTGTGTTAAAGCTTCACCAGATTTATATGCCATTTTTAGGCATGCCTGGTGCTGCTCCTGGCATGCCCTCCTGCACTCTTCATTGAACCAGGGTTGATCCCCCTGGCTTGATGGTAATGGTAGAGTGAGGGATATGCCGGACCATGAGGTTACAGGTTGTGTTCGAGTACAATTCTGCTGCTGCTGATGGCCCACAGCATCTCATGTGCGCCCAGTCTTGAGTTGCTAGATCTGTTCTAAATCTATCCCATTTAGCACGGTGGTAGTGGCACACAACACGATGGAGGGTATCCTCAATGTGAAGGCGGGACTTTGTCTCCGCAATGACTGTGTGGTGGTCACTCCTACCAATGCTGTCATGGACAGATGTATCTGCGGCAGGCAGGTTGGTGAGGATGAGATTATGTATGTTTTTCCCTCTTGTTGGTTCCCTCAACACCTGCCGCAGACCTAGTCTAGCAGCTATGTCATTTAGAACTCAGTCAGTAGTGGTACCACTGAGCCACTCTTGGTGATAGATGTTGAGGTCCCCCACCCACAGTACATTCTGCACCCTTGCCACCCTCAGTGCTTCCTCCAAGTGGTGTTCAACATGGAGGAGCACTGATTCATCAGCTGAGGGAGGGCGGTCCGTGGTAATCAGCAGGAGGATTCCTTGCCCATGAAACTTCATGGGGTCCGGAATCAATGTTGAGGACTCCCAGGCCAACTCCCTCCCACCTGTATACCACTGTGCTGCCATTTCTGCTGGGCCTGTCCTGCAGGTGGGACAGGACATACCCAGGGATAGTGATGTCTGGGACATTATCTGTGAGGTATGTTTCCGTAAGGGTGACTATGTAAGGCTTTTGCTTGACTAGTCTGTGAGACAGCTCTCCCAGATGTTAGTAAGGAGGAAGACTTTGCGGGGTCAACAAGGCTGAGATTGCCATTGTCGTTTCCAGTGCCTATGTCGATGTCCGGTTTCATTCCTTTTTTGTGACTTTGTAGCGGTTTTGTTACAACTGAGTGGCATGCTAGGCCATTTAAGAGCCAACCTGTAGGCCAGATTTCCTTCCCTAAAGGGACATTAGTGAACCAGATGGGTTTTTACAATAATCAATGATGGTTTCATGGTCATCAGCAGACTTTTAATTTAATTATTGAATTCAAATTCCACCATGGCAGGATTCAAACCCGGGTCCCCAGAGCATTACTTTGGGTCTCTGGATTATTAATCCAGCGATAATACCATGACACCACCGCCTCCCCTCATGGACTGTAGCAGTTCAAGAAGACAGCTCACTACCACTCCCTCAAGGGCAATTGGCAATAGTCAATAAACGTTGGCCTCGCCAGAGATGCCTACACCCCATGAACAAATAACTTTTTAAAAACATATATCTCTATATTTTTATTCATTTATGGGATGTGGGCATCACAGGCTAGGGCAATATTTATTGCCCATCCCTAATTGCCCTTGAAATAGGCAATTGTTGAAAATTGTTGAAATTTTAATGATTTCATTTTTTGGTTAATTAAGGGAACATTACCATTTATTGTTTTTACCAAATCTTAATCATCTTACTTCAATGGGAATTGAGCATAATTTTCCCTTCATTCTTCCCAACATACCTTAAATCCAAATGTTAGTATAGTACTCCCAACCATACAAGTATGACTTAACATTTCCCGCACAAATTATTCTCATGTCTAAGTGCTATCGCCAATTGACTATCAATTGTCGGTGATACGTACTGCACATTAAGATTTTATTAGGACTTCTGAAATCATGTAATTTAGAATTGATCTAATGGCAAAGTGAGAGCAGATCGGGCTACATTAAAATCTAGGTCACAGCATTGTAACAACAATTTGCTAACCAACAACAGCTAATCCATTATGTTACCCAGTCACACAAAGTAACAAACACTTACCACAGTTGCTGTCAATGATTTACTTTAGATCCACAAAATTGTAGTCATGCATTTTATTTATATCCTTACATGGTAAAAATGGGCTGGTTAGCTCAGTTGGCTAGAGGGTTAGTGCATGGTTTGGAATATTGCCAACAGTGTGGGTTCGATTGCTATCCTAGCTGAGATAGACTTGGGACCTTCCTGCTCATCCTGCCTCTGTGGTGGAAGGCAAAGGCAAACCACCACTGACATAAAACTGTCGAGAAGAATGGCTCATGATGAAGTATCAGCAGACAATGAGCTGAGGACCTTCCTTCAGGTAGAGCACATATACCATATCATACAGGGTGAAATCATGGGCCGGGATTTTCTGGCCCTGCTTTGGTGGGGCACGGGAAATGCGACGGCCCAGCCAAAAGCCCACTGACCTTCGGTGAGCCCGGATGATCCCGGCAGTGTGCAAGGCTGGAAAATCCTGCCCATCGCGTGTGATACCTGTGCATGCTTAATATGTACACAAGGACTTAATTTGCTGCTGTTTTAATGAGGCATTAAGCTATTTATTTCAAGGTTCATGCTTCTATCAAAATGGTGAATAATGAAATTTCATACCAACATATTAAGTATTCATATGCAAAGATCAAACAAAAGGATTTCACTCCATTGAGTTAAATTTATTGGAAATTGGCACCAAAAGTACAGATCTAGGAACATAGGAACAGGAGAAAGCCATTCAGCCCATTGAGCCTGCTCCACTATTCAATAAGGTCATGTCTGATCGAATACTTCACTGCCTTTTACCCACACTATTCCCATAACCCTTTATGTTATTGTTAATCTGAAATCTATCAATCCTAAACATCTTCAATGACTGAGCTTCCATGACCCTCTGGGATAGAGAATTCCAAAGATTCACAACCCTCTGAGTAAAGAAATTTCTCCTCATCTTGGTCCTAAGTGGCTTCCCCCTTATTTTGAAATTGCGTTCCCTGGTTCTAGATTCTCCAACCAGGGGAATTGTCTTACCTGCATCTACCTTGTCTAATTTCTTTGTGTTTTGTAGGTTTCAATGAGATCACCGCTCATTCTTCAAAACTCTAGAGAATACAGGCCCAGTTTGCCCAATCCCTCTTCATAAGGCAGTCTTACCATCCCTGGAACAAGTCTGGTGAACCTTCATTGCATTCCCTCTATGGCAAGAATATCCTTTCTGAGTAAAGGGCCCAAAACTGAAACCAGTACTCCAGGTGTGGTCTAACCAAGCTTCTATACAATGGAAGCAAGACTCCCCTACTCCTGTACTCAAATCCTCTTGAAGCAGAGGACTCTACAGAGTCTATTACAGAATTAATTGTTTGTAATGCCATAAAATACTCCAAGAAATAGCATTATTTCGATTAAGAATGCTTTTGTGCTGTTGAATGTGCAAAGTTCAACATAAAACATTAAAGTTAAAGATGTATATAACGAGTTCAGAAAAGCAGCCCTTGTAAACCTGGGATGACCAAACTTTAGAATTTGAAGAACTAATAAAGGAAATTGTATTCCAACAGAAAATCACAAGTTTTGAGTGCAAGTGTAGTGTACACAAAATTGTGCTCTTAGTGACAAGGCTGTGTGTTTTGTTTGTGTTTGTGTAATTTTAATCCTATATTACAACTGAGTGCACACAATGATATTTACATTCTAAAATGTACTTAATATCTTTGGTTAACAAAAATTAATCAATCTCTGATTTAAAATAATTGAAGGGGGCACTCAATAAAGCGCATATCTCCGCCAAGCTCTGTTAACTCAACGTCAATGTTATTCCAACTACACAGCGCTTCCTTAAAGCTTTTCCCTGCCTTGCTGATGCTCTCTAACTACAAGGCTGAAAAATCTTTTTATTAAAAGCTTCCATCTCAATGAGAAGGCTTCAGAGCAATCCACATTCAACAATCTGCTCTGAAAATTCTCGCATTTTGATAGTTGTGACAAACTGCATCGCAGCAGCACCACGACATTCCCAAAACAATCAACAATATTCTAAATCAGACAACCCATAACATCCTAAAAGAACAAGACAATTCGCCCTATCTCCCAATGTTAACGGATTCTTTAATAATCAGTTCTTCCTTGGTCCATACCTTATCTGTGTAACAAGTTCAGTTGAAATCTGTCCATTAGCTTTTGGTGATATACTGTTTACAAACAGGCTAACAGGGCAAAAATATTAAGCGGAGGTAATTAATAATTAACTTAGTATCAATTTCTGTCGACAGAACAGAGTTCCAAACTTCTACAAACTTTTACTGAGTTCTGAAGAAGAGTCATATGGACTCAAAACATGGGGGAGAACTCTCTCCATGTCGGGCGGGCTGTGTGGGAACGGGTGGGTGCAGACCCGATCGCCGCCCGTAATCGGGTCTGCGCCGCCATTTTACGCAGGTGGACCAATTAAGGCCCGCCCAGCGTAGTTCACAACTCCCGTGCATAGCGGGAGTGGGCAGGCGGCGGCGGGTGTGCTTAGACTGCTGGGTCTGCAGCAAGGCTGCTCACAATGGCTGGGAGAAGAGCACATCAGAGGGGCAAAGTGCCTGACGCAAGTCCGGAGGGTAGGCCATCGGGGCAGGCCAGGCCGGAGGGTAGGCCATCGGGGCAGGCCAGGCCGGAGGGTAGGCAAGCGTGGCAGGCCAGGCCGGAGGGTAGGCCAGCGGGGCAGGCCAGGCCAGAGGGTAGGCCATCGGGGCAGGCCAGGCCGGAGGGTAGGCCATCGGGGTAGGCCAGGCCGGAGGGTAGGCCATCAGGGCAGGCCAGGCCAGAGGGTAGGCCATCGGGGCAGGCCAGGCCAGAGGGTAGGCCAGCGGGGCAGGCCAGGCCGGAGGGTAGGCCATCGGGGCAGGCCAGGCCGGAGGGTAGGCCATCGGGGCAGGCCAGGCCGGAGGGTAGGCCATCGGGGCAGGCCAGGCCGGAGGGTATGCCATCGGGGCAGGCCAGGCCGGAGGGTAGGCCAGCGGAGCAGTGTGCCCCTCGGTTTTCGTTTCTCTGACGAGTGCCTAGCTGCCCTCCTGGAGGAGGTGGCAGTGCGGCGGGAGGTCCGTCTTCCGAGGGACAGGAGGTGGAGGCCTCCTCACCTGACCAAACGTGTGTGGGAGAAGGTGACCGAGAGTACAAGAGTGTTAGCTCCAATGATGTGGTACGGCGCACATGGCTCCAATGCAGCAAAAGATTCAACTTCCCGATTTCCTGTGCTCGGGAAGGGCGAATACCATGTTGCCTCAAGTCACTTAATACAGCCATCACCCTTTCCCCCCACCTACCAACCACACGCCACCACCCCCCCACCCCACCCATCCGGCAACTCGGAGTACAGTAACGGCATTGAATCCTTCACAGCATGTATCCCTCACTGGGTGTGCCAGCAGAGATTGTTCATGTCCAGTTCACCCTGAGAGGGTTGAGCTAGGATGTGTTCTGCATCCGCAGCATGTGTGACACTGACAGCCAGAGTATAGAATGGGGTTGAAAGTCAATGGTCTGCACCTAGGCAAAGTGCTGGAACTGCGAAGCATGTCAAAGTCAGGGGGCTAAGATGCTGGGAGGGGAGCATCCAGTTGGCAGGGCACCAATCCATCTGCTGGTCTTTGCGTTCCAAATGCTTGTGCCTCCTTGCTTAGCAAAGTGACACCTTGTGGTGCCACATGTGAAGGACGCAGCATTTTGGGCAGCTCTAGCTTCTTTGGGTGAGTGTGTGGCAGCTGTGGGATGACAAAGAACTGGAGCCCTGCAATGTCCCACTCTGGCTGGGTTGCCAGGGATGCGATGGGAATTCCGGTGCAGGGTGGACTAATCAATGCTCCTCTCTCCTTTTCAGGAGAAGACTGCACACAATGCCTCTGAACAAATGCGGACTGGCGGAGGGCAGGCCCAGTTGGCCATCCTAATGGCTTTCGCGCAGCTGGCCATGGATCTGGAGGAGGGCGATGCCCCTAGGTCCACTGGTGGTGGTGAGGCTGGGGTGCCACGGGGAGGTATGTTTGGCGAGCACTCAGGTCACCATGTGTGTCACAGGAGCCATGGCACTGCTGAATGCTCAGTGATTGAAGTTAGTAACATGGGTTGACCATTGATTATGGAAGGATGAGCGCATAATGATCCAGGGGAGCAAGTTGACATTGTCTGCACTGTAACTAATCAAATGTCCTTTCTCTTCCTTTCAGCATCACCAGAGCAGGGCCGGTAGGAGGAGGTAGAGGGCGCATCTCTCACCCCTGAAGCCCCAGAGCAAATCCACTTACCAGCATCACACCATCTCAGCCAGGCAGGCACCAGCATAGACACTAGCACCTCGGTGGGAATTAGGTATTTGGCTAGTGTCCATGGGCATGGCAGTGAGGGCACTTCACACTTGCTTGAGGTGCGGGCAAAGACAGAGAGCGCACAGGGCGCCGGCAGCCGGAGGACTCCTGGGGACCAGGTACATGTGCTTCTGGAGTCGTCCGTGAGGCAGCGAACACTGGAAGTGCATCAGGGTATGCGGGACGATCTGGCGGAGGTACATGAGGCTATGTGTGGCATGGTGCCTGTGCTGGAGGAGTCCATGCGGAGCATCACCAATGCAATGAACCTCATGGCTGAGTGCCATGCTTCCACCATGGAGAGAGTGGCAACTCTCGTGGAGAGGCTTCTCCAGGTGAACAATCAGGTCCCTCTGGGGTTGCGCTCGGACCAGCAAGCCCTCACAGCGGCATTCATCTCAGCTGGTCAGTGCCAGTGTGGGAGATGGTTTGGGCACCAAGTAAGCCAGCTCGGTGCCCATCGATCTACAGTGAGCAGGAAGGTCCGAAGCGACCTCACGTCGGTGCAGCAGCTGCCTGTCATCTCTGCGGGTTCCTCTCAGGGTGCTCCGGATGAGGGCAGCAGCTCCTCCACCCCTCTACCGGTGACCATGGCATCTGATGAGCCTATGGCGACTGGGGAGATGCCAGCTGTGGAACTGGCTGCTTCCTCCCAGGCGGGGCCGTCAAAGGCTCCACGGGCCAGAGGACGTCCGCCAAGGTCATCGGGGCCAACAGAACAGCAGAGTCAGCAGGCTGCCTCAGATGCCAGTGCCAACAAGAGGACAGTACCTAAACGTAGCATCCGTAAGCGTAAATTTAAGGCACCTGAGGCACACCACGGGTTTCTCACTGGTGCTTTTATGTTGGCCCATAGTACTTTGTGGAAGACTTGGTGTGATGTCCAACACTGTTTTTGTTTTGCTTTATGAAGTTACATTTGTTCACTCAATAAATTTTGACATGTTGCCATGCCTCAGGGTGATTCCTTACTTCTGCAAGTAGATGGGAAGCCTTGATGTTATGAGCGAGTTGTTTGACATTGAGCTTTATTGACAAGGGCCTTAGTTAATGTTAGTAGCCAGGCTGATTTAGCACTCAGGTATCCAGTGTGGAGCCTGCAGCCCTGGGGTGTGTTGAAGGTTCTTCTGTGGTGTGCTAGCTGAAGGTTCTTTGGATTAAAGCCTCCCGGGTGTCCCTGCCTCCCTGGAGTATGCCTGGGACAGCGCCTACCCCTTCAGCATTTCCCCTGTGCGTGCTCATCCTTGGACTCACTGCTGGACTCATCGTGTGCATCCTAAGCAATCTTCCTCGTCCACAGCGTCGCCCCTTTCCAAGGCCAGATCGTGGAGAGCACAGCACGCAACCACTTTCAGCGACACACAATCTGGGGGGTACTGGAGTGCGCCCCCTGAACGGCCCAGGCATCGGAAGCACATCTTGAGAAGACCAATGGTTCTCTCCACCACAGCCCTTGTGGAGGTGTGGCTCCTGCTATACCGCTGCTCAGCTTCTGTTCTTGGATGGTGGAGAGGCGTCATGAGCCACCTTCTGAGGGGATAGCCCTTGTCACCCAGCAGCCATCCATCCAGCCGGCATGGAGCACTGAAGATCCCCGGCACCTGGGAGTGTCTGAGGATGTAGGTGTCGTGGGAGCTGCCTGGGTATCTTGCACAGACTTGTAGAATCAGCATCCTGTGTTCACACACTATCTGCACGTTCATGGAGTGGAAGCCCTTCCTGTTGACGAAGGCACTGGGCTCACCTGCTGGCGCCTTGATGGCCACATGTGTACAGTCTATTGCACCCTGGACGTGGGGGAAGCCAGAAAAGGCCGCGAAGCTTCTGGTTCGCTCTGTCTGGCTGGCATCATCCCAGCGGTAGTGGATGAAAGTCAATGCACGCCTGAATACAGCATCTGTCACCTGCTTGACACAAGTGTGGGCAGCTGATTGGGAGACTCTGCAGAGATCACCCACCGACCCCTGGAAAGAGCCGGAGGCATTGAAGTTGAGGGCAGCTGTGACCTTTAGAGCCACTGGCATGGGTTGCCCACCCACACAGTTTGCAGAGATCTCAGGGCCTATCATCTGACATATGAAGGTGACTGTCTCCCTTGAGAGACGGAGTCTCCTATGGCACTGGACCTCAGACATATTGAGGTAGCAGCTTTGACGCCAGTATACCCTAGCAGCAGGATATTAGCATCTCCTGCAGCCCCTTCCATCTTGCACTTCCTGTTGGCCCTCCACCCCTTGTGCCTGTGCCTCTCCTCCCAAAGGTGGGTCCCCTGGAGGCTGAATGTGGATTTCTGGCCTCCACCCCCTTCTGGCCCTCCCTTCCTCCTCAGAGGAGGTGCTTCCAGTGGAGAGCACAACTCCCATTCCCAGGGTAAGGGAAGGCTTCCTGAAAGCTGCAGGCCCCAGAAATGATCTTTACTGTGAAGTCCTGACCAAGGCTTTTACTCCTGTCCTAGCAGCTGGTATGAGTTTTGAAGTATGCCTGCTCACACAGGCAAGTATAAGTAACTTACACACTTAAATACCTGAAAGATCACATTCGTGACCTCATTCACCCACCCCTCTTATCCCACCCATTGATGAGCTTTATACAAATATCTCCTACCCGCCTGTGTGATGCGCTGAAGATCGCACGGGCTGCGAAAAATCGAAATCAATTGCTGCCTCAAGGGCCTTAACTGGCCCGTTAATTAATGGTGGGCGCGCATCTGAACTCGTAGCGCACCCTCCTTCCAAAATATCGCGATGGCACGCAGCGACGTTGGGGCGCTCGCCCCACACACCAACAGGAAAATTCTGCCCATAGTGCAAATCTGGGAAAATTCTGCCCAAAGTGCAGTAGCAGGCTGGAAAAAGGACATTTTACCCGCCGGCCAAAGTGGCTGTTTTTCATGCTGTTCATCTCATTCCCACCTCGTTAGTTATGCAGCCACAGGAAACACACCATCTCGCTGGTGGGCAGTCTCTGAATTGCCCGCCATGCCTTTACTACACCGTTTCCTCACTCCAGGCACCATACCTAAACTGCAGCCACGCACACAGTTCTCAATGCTTACAGCTCAGGACTGCTCCAGTGAAGACCTGGCCCTGAAAGCCTGCAAGAGTTCAGTGACCCGTCACTGTAATGTCTTTCAGAGGCCCACCAGGGTGTCCTCCAACCCCACTCTGGCTGAGGGAGGTCCAGCAATCTTACCACTGCAGCTTGGGAGATGGTGGCAGTGGTGGTCAGTGCCAATGCTGCACTGAAGAGGTTGGCCATCCAGTGCAGAATGAGGATGAATGATCTCGCCCATGCCACCAGTGTTAGGCAACCATCTCATCTCTTTAAACTCACACACTCACAAAGATATCGCACACTCACTGGCATCTCATTCACTGCCAGCTCAAGGGACATCACCACTCACTCTCACACACACCCTCACATCCCCACCTGACCTCATCTCCTCTGGAGACTGCCTCCTCAGCCCACACCATCTTGAGGCAAATTGCACAGGTCAACATGTGCCCCCACACTCATCCTGGGATACAGCCCTTCCCCAGTACAGCTCTCACCCTGCAGTCTCATCCCTTGCCTGAGGCCTCTTCTCCCCCTTCCCCAAACAAGGCCTAGCCCTGCAGCCATTGAAAAGCCACCCCCACTTTACGGCTGGTCTGGTGGGTAGAGACCTGCCCATGAACCCCCCCTAAAAGTGATGTGGTTCTGCCTGTCATAGCGACCGACGCCATCAGGTACGGAAAATTCCGCCCGTTAACCCTGTTGTTGTCTCCACAGATGCTGCCATACCTGCTGAGAATTTTCAGCGTTTTTCTGTTTTTATTTCAGATTTCCAGCTTCTGCAGTATTTTGTTTTTATTCTACCCCACCCTGCTTGCTCTTTGCTGCAGAATCCAATCACCCAAGAATTTATTGCCTGTGGTGGTAGCAGCTGTATCATTTCCTGCTTGCTTCTTCCTGGACATATCATTCACTGTATGGGACCTTACTATGTTCAAATTAGCTGTTGTGCTTGCCTACGCAACAACGGCGACCGCACTTCAAACATAATTCATTGTTTTTAAGAGCGTTGGGACATCTGACGGCCACAATAAGATGCAACTTGTTAAAAAAAAAATCAAGCTAGCATTCTTTTACAAACAACAGTTTTTGAAAACTTGAATCAAGTCAATTTGGAATTACGTTGAGCTCAGGTAGGATTGCAATAGGCAATTTTGGATGCAGAATAAATCACCCTGAAAGATCAAATATAATCTGTTTCTTGCCTAGATTAACTGAGTCATATTTGATAATAAAAGGCTACCAACTTACATTATATGCATTTTCTTTTAATTCCACCTTCAATAGTTCCTGTAATTACTGAGGCACTTTGGTTAAATTTACTACTGGCTGGCCACAAAATAAAAGATCGAAGCAGCAAGAAGAAATGCAACACTGTTCAGCTACTTTGTGCTGCGCCATATAAAATAAGAACAAAAACAATTAAGTATGATCAGAGGGAGACACGATAAAAAAAACCTGAAGATTGTGCTATTTAGCATCTCATGGCGACCGAGCACTCCTGGGTCTGATGTATGCAATGCTATTCATTTACTTGCACATCGTTTTAATTGCAAAGCTTTTACCCATGTGACAGGCCAAACAGCAATCCAGTATCCACTGTCTTCACTGTTAATCCAAATTTCCCCCAAAATATCCAGCTTAACAATATTTCTCATATCTTTCCAAACAAAAAAAGATGAACACCTCAAAACACATTACATGCACTCACATCCTCACCCTTACATGTTCAACTTAATGTATACTGATTTCTGCACTTTCGGCCGGACCTGATATCCAATGTAAATTCATCAATTGATTTCATCACAATGTCTTAGGAAATGAGAATCTGAGATTGTTAAGAGCTAATGTGTTGCCACGTTTCCACCAGGTACATTTTAGCTATCATCAGAATGGCCAATGCTTCCACATAAGCACAAAAGGCTTAAATAAAAATGAAGTCACAAGGGTTTATTACTGCAATGACAATTTATTTCTGTAATAGTGACATGGAGAGGTTTTAGTACATAAAACACAAATCACGAGCGCTTCTTCACTGCCTTGGCAGGTTCAAGGTCAGAACCCAGCTATTCAGCTCATCTTCCCCAATTCATGAAGTAAAATGACAAGGTAATGCTAGCTGGGGTCAGCTATGTTATAGGAACTGTTACATAAAACAAGAAAGTGGAAATCAATCCCAGCTGACACGTTCTTCAGGATAATCAGAACTCGCTCCATGCCGCTGTCAAGTCCCCGATATCAAACACCAGATCAGCGATGTCATCTCTATTTATTAACAAACAACTCTTGAGTGCAACAGAATGATTCAGGATTTAATTACTCCTCTGCTTCTGTGGCAAAACAATGCATGAATTGGCAGACATTCTAAACTCTCACAGGTCATTGAGCATTCTAGTTAATTACTCCACGAATAACCTACTTTTCCACCCTCTGGAAACAGTTTTATAATGGCAGTCTAGGTCTGACAAATGTGTCATCTACATAATTAGCTAGGAAGCAACACATAAAACATTAAGCGCGCTTTGTGTCGTTAACTATCAAAACATTTCATTTGTTGTCAATAATTCATCACTTGTAGGCTCTGAAGGGGTTTTTAATATGTAAATAAGTCCAGATGCTAACAAGGTCACACTTATCATTTGAAATAGCAAACAGAGAACCAGATTGAACAGCTCAGAGTCTGACAATGCTACACTAATCTCTTCATCAACTGAAAAACGATGGCTGATGATCAATGCTTCTCTCCTATTGATCCTCAAATGAAGTTTGACAGCATTCATTGGCAGTATATTTAGGAAACATCACTACTTGCAAGTTAGGAAAAAACGCTGACTAGAATGGCAGGCAATTATCTCCCTGTTCGGTGCCAAATCTTATCGGTGTCATTTAAGTGGAACACCACAATCTAGAGCAGGAGCATCTGAAGAAAAATAAAGCCCAAAATTGTCCTGTAAGCTTGATCTATCATAAATAGGGCCACACCCCATAATGGCCAAATTGCAGCATACATTTTAAAGAAGGTTCCGCTTTCACTATAGTAAATAGGAGTTGATTGCAAACATAATTTGTCTCTATAATTTGGAGTTATAAGCCTAATTTGTTACCCTTAACAATACAGTATACAACAGGTTCAGAAACCTATTAATGTGCATTGTAAAGGCGCTAGTAATTATGTTTGAAATGAATGACTTGTTCGTACAGTGGCTACAACATGAGTCAAATACTGACAGTTACAAGTTCAAGCTTTGAAACCAATCAACATTCAGCCACTGAGTTTCTTTAGTTGCATAGAAACATAGAAAATAGCAGCAGGAGTAGGTCATTTGGCCCTTTGAGCCTGCTCCACCATTCAAACTATTCATGGCTGATCCTCTATCTCAACACCGTACTCCCACTCTCTCCCCATACCATTTGACACCTTTAGAGTCTAGAAATCTATCTATTTCTTTCTCAAATATATTCTATGGTAGAGAATTCCACAGTTTCACCACCCTCTGAGTGAAGAAGTTTCTCCTCATCTCAGTCCTAAATGGCCTACCCTGTATGTGACCCCTTGTTCTAGACACCCCCCCAGCCAGAGGAAATATGATCTCTGCCTCTAGTCTGTCCATTCCTGTCAGAAATGTATACGTTTCAATGAGATCCCCTCTCATTCTTCTAAATACAGTGAATACAGGCCTTGTCGATCCAATCTCTCCTCATACTACAATCCTGCCATCCCAGGAATCAGTCTGGTGAACCTTCGCTACACTCCCTCTATGGCAAGTATATCCTTTCTTAGGTAAGGAGGCCAAAACTGCACTCAATATTCAAGGTGTGGTCTCACCAAGGTCCTGTACAGCTGCAGTAAGACATCCTTGCTCCTGTACTCAAGTCCGCTCACAATGAAAGCCAACATACCATTTGCCTTCTTAACTGCTTGCTGCACTTGCATGATTGCTTTCAGTGATTGGTGTACAAGGACACCCGGGTCCCTTTGTACATCAACATTTCCCAATCTATCACCATTTAAACCATACTCTTCAATTCTGTTTTTCCTACTGAAGTGGATAACTTCACACTTATCCACGTTATACTGCATCCTCCATGTATTGTTGTTGGTAACTAGTTGAGTTAAATGGGGCCAAAGTAAAAGAAAATACGATCCCTGGACAAAGAATAAAATCTCATCTTCCTCATTCATCCATTCAATTAATTAATAAAGAAAAACCATAGTAATTTTTTGGCACTAAAATGCCATTAATAATGCACAGCCTCAGCAAAGTCAGCCAGTTTTGTTTTAATGAGGTACATTTTTACAGAGATCATCAGGAACATCTTTACCCTGGAAATATTTACTGAAATTATTTTAACTGCAATAAATTTTGACACTTGGACTGTTGTACAGTTTGAAAAATATCATGTGTAAAGATAAAAGTGAGTTATTCCAGGACAAGAGGCTGATTCCTCATTTTCACCTCTGATTAGTGAGCCAAGCTTTGGCTTTTCAGCCTTGAAAGAAGATTAAGAAATAATCCTGTGAAGTATATAAAGATATTAATGGTCTGTATTTTGCAGTAGAAATAACAGTGAGGCTACCAGCACTCACTATTATTAAGGAATAAATTAAGCAGCAAACTCTGGTGTTCGCATATGCACAGTTAAATGCAGAAATCAGGACGTTGTTGTCTGATTCATCATGCCCCCCCCACCCACCACCTTTGTTATACTGGTATCTCAACAAAAGACTCAGCATTCAAATGTATGCAGGCAACGAAGATGCAGTACTTACATGATAGATACCCACTAAACATGCCAGAGAGTGCTTATCCATTCAAGTAGAAGTGAATTTTTAATGATGGTGATGAGTCCAAATGGCACTGAAAATCTACTTTCACAAGTGCGGTGTCTCATTCTTTCAGATGGTAATTATTGTTGGAGATTAAAAAAAATAAAAATTGAATACTTTTAAACTTTTTTCTTTGTTTCTTTTATTGCTCTGTCTTAATCCTGTCTTCCTTACACTTTTTTTTGTAAATGATTTGGCATTAAATTAGCTATTCTAATGTACTTCCTGGTTCAGACACTGTAATCTGCAAACTGATAAATTAAGGAGGGCGGCATTCCTTGTTCATTCACAAGAGGTCCCAGATCCCCTGTCGAGGGCACCATGCTGTTTTTGATCACTAGTCCCCACAGTTTCTAATGCAAACCCCATAGAAACGCTGCAGGCATGTGTAAGTGTAATGAATAGCAAGTCCCCTTTGTTTATTGCTGATCATGAAATCTAAGCTAATAAATAATACAAGATAGGTAAATCCAAAAAGACACATCTAACCAAATAATGACAGTAAGATAAGTTTCAAAATAGTAAAAGACAAATTTAAGTCTTAAATCAGGACATTCGTTCTCACAGCAATGCATGAATAGGCATCTAGTTAAAGAAGTTTGAGTAAAAATCCTGAAATAATTTGAGAAATAATTGTATGACACAATAGGGGAACATAGATTTCTACTTAACAGAATTTTGAAAAATTCATTCATAGATGTGGACGTGAGTGGCTAGACCAGTATTTATTATCCATCCCTAATTGCCCTTGTGAAGATCGTGGCGAGCTGCCTTCTTGAACTGCTGCAGTCCATGTGGCGTAGGTACACCCACAGTGCTGTTAGGAAGGGAATTCCAGGGTTTTTACCCAGCAACAGTGAAGGAATGATGATATAGTTCCAAGTCAGGATGGTGAGTGGCTTGGAGGGGAACTTGCAGGTGGTGGTGTTCTCATCTATCTGCTGCCCTTGTCCTTCTAGATGGCAACAGTCATGGATTTGGAAGGTGATGTCTAAGGAGCCTTAGTGAGTTCCTGCTATGCATCTTGGTATATACTGCTGCTGCTGCTGTGCATCGATGGTGCGGGGAGTGAATGTTTGTGGATGGGGTGCCAATCAAGCGGGCTGTTTTGTCCTGGATGGTGTCGAGTTTCTTGAGTGTTGTTGGAGCTGCACTCATCCAGACCAGTGGAGAGTATTCTATTACACCCCTGACTTGTGCCTTGTAGATGGTGGACAGACTTTGGGGAGTCAGGCGGTGAGTTGCTCACCGCAGGATTCCTAGCCTCTGACCTGCTCTTGTAGCTACCATATTTATATGGCTAGTGCAGTTCAGATTCTGGTCAATTGTAACCCCCAATATGTTGATCCCCAGGGGGATTCAGTGATGGTAATGCCATTGAATGTCAAGGGCCGAGGGTTAGATTCTTGTTGGAGATGGTCATCGTCTGGCACTTGTGTGGCGTGAAAGTTACTTGCTGCTTGTCAGCCTAAGCCTGGATGTTGTCCAGTTCTTGCTGCATTTGGACATGGACTGCTTCAGTATCTGAGGAGTTGCGAATGGTGCTGAATATTGTGCAATCATCAGCGAACATCCCCACTTCTGACCTTATGATGGAAGGAAGGTCATTGATGAAGCAGCTGAAGGTGGCTGCGCCCAACACACTACCTTGAGGAACACCTGCAGTGATGTCCTGGAACTGAGATGACTGACCTCCAACAACCACAACCGCCTTCCTTTGTGTTAGGTATGACTCCAACTAACAGAAGGCTTTCCCCCTGATTCCTATTGAGTCCAGTTTTACCAGGGATCCTTGATGCTACACTTGGTCAAATGCTGCCTTGATGTCCAGTGCAGTCACTCTCACCTCATCTCTGCATTCAACTCTTTTGTCCATGTTTGAACCAAGACTGTAATGAGGTCAGGAGCTGTGTGGCCTTGGCGGAACACAAACTGGGCATCAGTGAGCAGCTTATTGCTAAGCAAGTGCTGCTTGACAGCTCTGTTGTTGATGCCTTCTATCACTTTATTCATGACTGAGAGTAGACTGATGGGCAGTCATTGGCTGGGTTGGATTTGTCCTGTTTTTTGTGGACCGGACATACGCAGGTAACTCCCCACATTGTCGAGTAGATGCCAGCGTTGTAGGTAATCTAAGATGGGTCAAACCTCTTTCTTTAGAGAGGTGGAATTTGATTAGCCCCAATTTTTGGGAAAATTATTGCTTCAATATGGCTTCAATATAAATTAGCGCAATGAGGACAGAAAGAGGGATTCATAGTGATGAATGTGGTACTCAAGGCAGTTATGTTGCAGGTGGGCAAGAGGAGAGACGCCTAAGACTAGTGGGAGCCAGGGGAATCAAAAAGTTCACCCTCAGAATGGAATCAGAGCAGATGTCCAGGAAGATCAACTCCCAGACTGCAGAATCTGGCAGCAGTGCCATAAATGTCTAATGGCTTCATGTGGGTGGTCAACATCAGTGAAGTAATCTTCGTGTGACATCTCATACCCAACAAAACAATGGCCTCTTATGCTGCCCAATACACCCTACCCCATTCCTTACCCATCAGCAGTCCCTGGTACTCAGGACTCACGCTTAACATCCAGATAGTTCACCTCATCCTCACACCTACCAAAGCTGCCAGTCTCACGTTTGCCTCTCACTGCTTCCACATACCTCCAGTTATTCAACTATGCCAGGCACATCATCCAAACACTGTCCCACACATACTCTGCTCTGTCTCTTGCCAGATGAGGTGATACACAGTTAAAGACAGCAGAGCAGAACTGGTATGAGACAAGGATGCCTGCATTTCCTAACCCGCTATAGAGGGGAAGCATTGGCAGCGGCATAGATATAATGCCACTGGATTAGTAATCCAGAGACCCAGGCTAATGATCTGGGGATGTGTGTTCACATCCCACCATTGCAGCTAGTGGAATTTGAATTCAGTTAATAAATCTGAAATACAGAGTTAGTCTCAGTGATGGTGAACTATCATCAGTTGTTGTAAAAAACCCATCTGGCTCTCTAATGCCCTTTAGGGAAGGAAATCTACCCTCCTTACCTGGTCTGGCCTACACATGATCCCAAAATGGTTAACTCTGAAATGACCTAGCAAGGGATGAGCAACAAATGCTGGCCTTGCCTGCAATGTCCACAACTCAAGGGAGAATTAAAAAAAAAGGAGGGAATGGCTCTCTGCATCATGGTGCGATCTGTGAAGGGCCCGAAGCATTCAGCCTCACTGGGAACATTGAGGATGATGGCATGTTCCTGTCTTATGCTCCTTCTTGTTGCTATAGCTGCTCTTGCTTCTCACCCTGTCTACCTTCCTTCACACCATAACTTTCCCCTTCTGAGCTTCTGCTTTCAGAGATCCAAGAACTGCTGCCTGCCTAGCCACAGGAGTCCTGGAAGAGGAAACGTCGCAACAGCACAGGACTGATGAAGATACTCTGTCATTTGATCTGATATTTGCAGCCAGCAAATAAGGTATTGGCATTGCATGTACCTTAGAGGCTAGTACAAAGTTGGGATCAACACATGGTGAGTTATCTGGGGCAGAAGTAATCTTCAGGCAGGGCAGAGGTTAAGGGTGGTTCAGATGATGAGAAGGCAGACAAATATTACTGCGTAGAACTCAGGTAAAGACTTTAATGGAGTGACATACTGGAGAGTGCTGGTAGGGATGCACACCGAGATACTGGGTGCATTGCCTGACCTGTCAGACAGACTTCAGTCACTGTCAAGGAGTGTGGAAGAGTTGTCAGAGGGCATCATGCAGAGCAATCATCTCCATTGCTTCAGATCCATCTCCCTGTTACATTGTAGATCCAAAGACACCGCCACTGCTACCCCCATACCTGTTGCAGCCATTATGTGGTTAGGTCACCTACTCTTCTGTTCCCCCGTGTGGTGCAGCAGTACTCTGTGGAAAATCCAGTAATTCACCACAACATTGGCAAAAACGATCCAGAGTACTTTCAGAAACTTTGCAACAAAAAAGTTCCAAAAAAAATTACACTACTTGTAATATAGTGCCTTCCCCTTTAAATAGTGCAGGCCTGTCTTGCAGCTTCATGCTTGTTTTTATTTAACTGGGTAAATAATGCTGATGCTGCCTGGATATTCATTGTCCAAATTTGGAATCCTGGCATCCCATCAGCCAGTTGAGCCTGATCTTGGCCTTCTGGTGCCATAGGGGATGCACTTGCAAGTACCTTTAACCTTAGTGAATGCTACACGGGTCACACAGAAAGTAGCCCGTATGGCAGACAACACAAGTAGAGTCAAACAAGGCCTCCATAGCACCTCTACAAGTTATGGTATACGAACAAAATTTTATCCCATAGAATCTTAGATCACAGAGGAAGGTCAATTGGCCCATCATGCCTGTATCAAGTTTTTGAAAGTGATATTCAATTAGTCCCGCTCCCCCTCTTTTTCCTCATTGCCTAGCCATTTTTGGCTTTTCAAGCAAATTTCTAATTCCCTTCCTAAGGTTGCTATTGTAAATCTTTCCACCATTCTTTCAGGCAGTACATTCTTGATCATAATGACTTGCTGCATTTAAAAAACCTTCTCCTCATCTTGCCTCTGGTTCCTTCTTTAACTGTAATTACCTTGTAATTTTGCAATCAATCATTTAAATGTGTGACTATTTCAAACACAAAATACCAACAAATGCTGTAGTGACACTTGCCATGCCCTCTTGAAGGGGAAATGAGCAAGCGGGTTTTGGGCTATTGGAATTACCATTTACCAGTTTGCACTTTCAATATTGTTAACACTACTGAGGCAACATGGTGGGCAGTGACGGATTATGGTCTCCTATGTGTGTGCCACTCAATTAGTCCGGAGATCACTGTATCACATGATCTTATTGGCTGATGCATGAGAATACCATAACTTCCAGATATGATAAAACAATTGCACAGCTTAGGGGGTTCTGAATTTGTAAAAAATAAACCACTTATAATATGGATCTTACAGATCACGTTTGTCTTGCATGGCCTAATATCATTGATGGTATATTTCTGGGTAAATCACTGATGCTCAGCCATGTATCCTATGTTCAGGATATTTTAATTTTCTACATGAATGAAGGATCTTACACTCTGGCAGTATTTATAAAATGCATTGATGCTGAGCCTGTGAAGCTAGCTTCAGGGTTCTTGGTTGCACACTTGAAGTCAGTATCATTTCTAATCATTGTATGGATACATTGATTATGCATTCAGAGAGCAAAATATCTTCAAATCATGCTGCATTGCCGATGGCACTTTTGCAAAAATAGATTTGAAATAGCAAGACAGAATACATGTGTGGCTGCTGGTTTGAAAGGTAGTAAGTTTAAGGAGAGACAGTGGTGTAGTGGCAATGTTACTGGACTAGTAATCCAGAGACCCCAGGCTAATGCTGTGGGCATGGGTTTAAATCCCACTATGGCAGCTGATGGAATTTAAAATTTAAATTAATAAAATCTGGAATTGAATCTAGTTTCAGTAGCAGTGACCATGGAACTATCATCAATTGTTGCAATTGTTGCTAAAAACCCACCTGGTTCACTATGTCCTTTAGAGAAGGAAATTTGCCATCTTTATCTGGTCTGGCTGATATGTGACTCCAGACCCATGGTAATATGTTTGTCTCTTAACTGCCCTCTGAAATGACTGAGTAATCTACTCAATTCAAGGGCAATTAGAGATAGGGCAACACTGCTGGTTTGCCAGTGATGCCCACATCCCATGAAAGAAAAAATAAGTAACGTGATCTTACGTTGTTTAGTATGTATGTAGTTATATTTTCAGGACAAAGCATTAGTTCAAATTATTTTAACATGCCATTATCTCTTAATTTGTTTTTGTTCTCTGTTGTCTCCAATTTTACAAAGCGCATTTGTAGGTGGGTGCAGGTACTTCCAGAATTCACCGAGGCAATTTTGGGGATGGCCCATAGGAAAGTAAATACAAACAGCCTTTGACAACGACGACCTGGAATTTACTGAAACTGCGATACTGGTGACAAACGTCTGAAGTTAGACCATATGCTCCCCAGTCCTCCAGTGGCCATAACGTCTGTCATAATTTGCTGGAAAAATATTGCAGCATACAGAGCGATGGATCAGGAGCTGCACAACCCATAGATAAATAAGAATCAACTGATTTACTGTCAGAATTTAAACTTAATTTAGTTGCTTAGTTATTTATGAGCAGCAAGTTATAAAATGATATAGGCAGGAATAACTATTGAACAAATAAATATTGGCTCAAAACAAATATGAGGAGAATACCAGTTATTCTGTAAGTTGCATACTTATCATGAGACCACGGTTATGGGAGCTATGGATTTCACGAAGAGAGCTACACTTTACACCCTGATTGACATTGCAAAGTGATTTCAGAAGCCATGCAGAAAACTCCAAGGAGCAATTTCACAGTGCTTCATGAATTACCCGTGTGTTATGAAGATGTGTTATATGGAATATTTATTTATAATGCCATCGGCTGGACATGTATTACTTTATAACGTCATCAGGTGGGCTATATACAGAACTTTTAGAAAACTTTTGCTAAGCAAAGGTCACTGGCCTACAGCAGCCACTATGTTGCTTTTGTGGAGGACAGAAGCTGCTTTATGGAGAAGCAGAGTCTACGGAACTCTTAGGGACAGTGGCTAAAATAAGCCCAGATTGAAACTAGAGAGAGGTCACGTGGCCTTGGCTCTTGGCTGTAAAATCCATTATGGTGGGTGAGTATGTGGCTGTCCTCTGTATCACAAGGGGCCTTAATGTCTGTCAACCTACCATTACGACAAAAGGCTCAGGCCTGACCTGCCCCAGTGTGACAACAATCGGGGGGCTTATTCAAGACTATCCCATGTGGTGCTGTGCTGGGAGAAGAAGCCCACAACTAATACACATATTCCAATGGCCAGGGCCCCAGGTACTACTACTACTACTCCTTCTTCTTCTTCTCCTTCTTCTCCTTCTCCTTCTCCTTCTCTTTCTCCTCCTTCTTCTTCTTCTTCTTCTCAGTATTGTGCAGGGATAAAACAAGGGAGTTCTACCACAAATTGCTGAATAGAGTGGTTTCCAGGGCAGGATAAAACACTAGTATCAAGGCATTATAAAGCCACTACTGCCACCGATGCAACATGTTTGATCGTGTATGGGGAAGGTACTGTCAATGCCTTGGACACAGTCGGGCTAAGTGACAGACTTGTCCACCTAACCTCCACACTGCAGCCAATGCACAGAGTGGCAGACTGGGAGCCACCGGGAAGGGTCTGGCTGATATGTGCTAAAGGCATACACATCCTAGAAAGCCATGCGCACAGCATCAATGAACTCCTCCAACTGGTGGAGAATATCGCTGTACCGATTGAAAGGCGATGACTATGTATGGCTTACGGGTCATGGATAGTGGAGGAGACATGCCACAGCCTGGAACAGCTCCACAATGGGGATCTGCCAGATTGGACAACAGGAAGAACTTTGCGGGGGTGGATGCCTAAGGGTAGCGCCACCTGTATGCTCAGGGAGCTCACGAGCGTCTACCAGCTACAGCACATTGTGTCATGCCACACCTGAGGCTAGTGGGGATAGTGGTAGCGATTCTCAAGGTACATGGAGAAACGGGGTTCCTGTATATGAGATAGAGAATATAGGGATCATACTGGAAGGCAAACTATTAAGGTACCACTCTACTCCTACATGGGCAATTTAAGAAGGCAGGGAGATGAAGGGCATTTCACTGCAAGGGTGTAGAGAGAGAGGGAATGCTGTAGTCTGCCCGCACCCTGTAGTAGTAGGAATAAAACAATGTGCAGATTTAACTTAACTTTGAATTGTACTATTGAAATTTCCAGTGCAGAGCATGAGCCAACCCAAACAGCATACCGCGGACATGGAGGATACTGTGTCACCACCAGTGAAGGGTTGTTCTACTATGGTCCTATGCTCTGCCCCATCAACGATACGAGCTTCTGCTTCAGACCGGAAGCCCCAGCAACCATCGGACTTGTGTCAAAAACAAATGTGTGCCTCCGCGGAAGGAGCGGGTAAATGTGACTGACAATATTAAGAACGAACCGATAAGGTATCTGGGACAGGATGGGATATCCATTCCCTGGTTATCAGAGCAGCTGGTGGAATTACAGAAGGAGGCCCAAGGGGCAGTAAAAAGATTTTACCAGATCTGCCATGAACTGCAGCAGTTAGAGCATGAGGAGGATGTCAAATTGGCCAAAGAACCGTGGTGGCAGAGACTTGGGACTGGGATAACAACGTGGAAATATACCCTACAATCAGGATCATATCACATGCGCTGGTGGTGGTACAGTTGGTAACCTGGGTTGGACTCATTATTGAGAGTGGGGCTCGTGGCCAGCAGCAGCGCCAATGTGTGCTGGCGAGCGCACTATCACAGAGACAGTGGTCAAATAGGCAGGGACTTCTGGGGAAGTATGTAGTATAACTGTATAGGTTCATTGGAACTCGCGAATCTTACCTGCTGCCTGGCCATCGGAATCGGGGACGAGGGTTGAGAACTACCAGTGATAGTGGTTCCCTTGGGCATGGCCAAGGACCAAAAGTGGGGATTGTAGGGGTACATAAGTACAGAAAGTAATTAGACAACTAGGCAGATATGTGGAAGGGTATATAGGTACTGAGCAGGCTGGGAGCTTAGGGTAAAGGTGACACAAGGCTGAGGCGTTCAAAGGGTTAATAACATATTTAATTCAAGCTTAATTCAGAATCTGTTCAAGACCCGGAGAGGAGACTTGAGCAGTTTAGCTAACACAAAGAGACATAACCATGATAATGTATGTAAAGTAGAGACTCGTTTAGCGTTACAGAGAGATAATTGCTGTGAATGGGAGCCTGTTTGCATTCACAAGGGACAAGGTCACTGTAATGTGGGTGCAGCAGGAGCTTGATTAGCTTTACAAAGGAAGCATTTATTTTAACTAGAGACTTGTCTAGGCATCGATACTGTAATTGTTTAGTACTGTTTGTGGTTCTGTGACAGACTGGATTACCTGAGTAATAAGCGCAATTGAAAATGTATAAATATGTAAAGCAAACTTTGTTCATTGAACAGTATCTCTTGAGCAGTATCCCTGTATGCATACTGCTAGAATAAAGTTTTTATTTTTGGGCCTTTAACTATCTCCATGTCGAGTGTCGCTTGATACACTACCACAATACTAGACCTGAAATAACTGTCAGAGAGATTGCCACAGGGATAGAAGGAGAAACAACCTTAACCTCCTCTCTCTTTCTCTGAAACCTCCCTCATCAAAGCTGAGCTGTTTGTGATTTGAAAACCCACCAGAAGTCCTTATTGCTGCAAACCGAGAATCCTGAAAGGAGGAACTAACGCCACTGTCTCCAAGAGAAAAGGGAATCAACCATCCACAACTGCAGACCAACTGCTCCAGTGAAAAACTCAAGTACCAGCAGCTACTGTGGAAAGTGACCCTTCATCTGTAAAAGGAAAATCCCAAGGAAAATCCCAAGGCCTTTTATACATATGTAAAAAGCAAGAGGGTAGCCAGGGAAAGGGTAGGCCCACTCAGGGACAGAGGAGGGAATCTGTGTGTGGAGCCAGAAGAAATGGGAGAGATAGTAAATGAATACTTCTCAACAGTATTCACCAAAGAGAAGGATTTAGCGGTCGATTTGTCTAGGGAAGAGTGTGTAGATAGCCTGGATCATGTTGAGATCAAAAAAGAGGAGGTGTTAGGCGTCTTGAAGAATATTAAGGTGGATAAGTCCCCAGGGCCAGATGGGATCTACCCCAGAGTACTGAGGGAGGCAAGGGAGGAGATTGCTGGGGCCTTGACAGAAATCTTTGTATCCTCACTGGCTATGGGTGAGGTCCCAGAGGACTGGAGAATGGCCAATGTTGTTCCATTGTTTAAGAAGGGTAGCAGGGATAATCCAGGAAATTACAGGCCGGTGAGCCTTATGTCAGTGGTAGGGAAATTATTGGAGAAGATTCTTAGTGACAGGATTTACTATCATTTGGAAGCAAATGGGCGTAATAGTGAGAGGCAGCATGGTTTTATGAAGAGGAGGTCGTGTCTCACTAACTTGATCATGTTTTTCGAGGAAATGACAAAGATGATCAACGATGGAAGGGCAGTGGATGTTATATACATGGATTTCAGTAAGGCCTTTGACAAGGTCCCTCATGGCAGACTGGTACAGAAGGTAAAATCGCACGGGATCAGAGGTGAGCTGGCAAGATGGATACAGAATTGGCTTGGTCATAGAAGACAGAGGGTAGCAGTGGAAGGGTGCTTTTCTGAATGGAGAGCTGTGACTAGTGGAGTTCCGCAGGGATCAGTGCTGGGACCTTTGCTGTTTGTAGTATACATAAATGATTTGGAGGAAAATGTAACTGGGCTAATTAGTAAGTTTGCAGACAACACTAAAGTTGGAGGAGTTGCAGATAGTGAAGAGGATTGTCAAAGGATACAACGGGATATAGATCGGTTGGAGACTTGGGCGGAGAAATGGCAGATGGAGTTTAATCCGGACAAATGCGAGGTACTGCATTTTGGAAGGTTTAATACAGGCAGGAATTATACAGTAAATGGCAGAACCCTTAAGTGCATTGACAGGCAGAGGGATCTGGGTGTACAGGTCCACAGGTCACTGAAAGTGGCAATGCAGGTGGATAAGGTAGTCAGGAAGGCATATGGCATGCTTGCCTTCATTGGCAGGGGTATTGAGTATAAAAGCTGGGAAGTCATGCTGCAGCTGTATAGAACCTTGGTTAGGTCACACTTGGAATAATGCGTGCAATTCTGGTCGCCACATTACCAGAAGGATATGGAGGCATTGGAGAGGGTGCAGAGGAGGTTTACCAGGATGCTGCCTGGTCTGGAGGTTATTAGCTATAAGGAGAGGTTGGAGAAACTCGGATTGTTCTCACTAGAGCGACGGAGATTGAGGGGAGACTTGATAGAAGTTTACAAAATTATGAGTGGCATGGACAGAGTAGATAGTCAGAAGCTTTTTCCCAGGGTGGAAGAGTCAATTACTAGGGGACATAGATTTAAGGTGAGAGGAGAAAACTATAGAGGAGAGGTGCGGGGCAAGTTTTTTACGCAGAGGGTAGTGAGTGTCTGGAATTTGCTGCCAGAGGAGGTGGTGGAAGCAGGTACGATAGTGGTGTTTAAGAGGCAGCTTGACAAATACATGAATAGGATGAGAATATAGGGATACGGACCCCGGAAGTGCAAAATGTTTTAGTTGACGGGCAATATGATCAGCGCAGGTTTGGAGGGCCGAAGGGCCTGTTCCTGTGCTGTACTTTTATTTGTTCTTTGTAAACAAGCATCAGGAGAATCCGTGAATTCTTTTTTTCTGACTACTTTTTACTTGCCCAAGCCTTAAGACCTGAAACTCTGCAGAGTTTTATTTATTTTTTTTGCTCATGCTTATGGGGTTGATTGTGTGTGTGTTGTTTTTGCATTAGTGGGTAGTTGGACATATTTATACATTTTAAACCTTTTGTTAATAATTTCTGCGTCTTTACATGAGTGGGTTTTAGTAATAACTTGTTAACCTAAGGAACCTTGCTTGCTTATTTCTTACACAGCACTACACACAGTTAAGTATATATATTGAATTGGAAATATCACCTCCTTTTCAAATTCAAAGTCTGTTATAGCCAATCCAAAAGTGAGACAAAGAGAGGGGTCAGTTCACCCCTCCTCGCCTGCTCGTAACATTTGTTTTTCTTTTCACAGTATCAGTGTGTGAATGAGTATAAATAACATTCACATTTGCATTAAACCTTCAAAAAATGTGACCTCTGCTTAACCCATGCTGATCAGGAAAATTAAGAATTTAGATAACAGCTGTATTATAATGCCCAAGAGAGATTTCCCACACACCTCTGTGATCACTGACATGAATTGGGCCGTGGTACAGCTCAGCCTCATTTTTAGAATTCTCGTTTTGAAATTTCTCCATGGCTCCACCCTTCTTTATCTCTGTAACCTCTTCCAACCCTACAACCCTCTGAGATTTCTGCACTCTTCTAATTCTGGCCTCTTGCGCATCTCCGATTTATATCACCCCACCATTCAGCTGTCAAGGTCCCAAGCTCTGGAATTCGCTCTCTAAAGCTCACTGCCTCTTTACTCCTTTAAAATTCCCCTTAAGACCTACTCCTTGGCTAAGCTTTTGGTTATCTCTCCTAATATATCTTCCTGTGACTTGGCACAAAGTTTTGTTTGATAATGTTCCTGTGAAGTGCCTTGGGGTGTCTTATTATATTAAAAGAGCTATTTAAATGTAAGTCATTGCTGTTGTAGTGTCCAGAAGCAATCATGTCTTTTTCAAATGCCTTCCTGTTGTGATTTTTTAATTTATTATAGTTATTTAGTTAAAGACATTACATACATTTAACTTGCTGAGAGGGCAGACAAGGTTTTGATTTAGTGCATAACAGCACCTTTGACAATTTAGCACTCCCTCCATGCTGTGCTAGAGTGTCAGCCTGAACTATGTGCTCAAGTCTCTGGAGTGGGTCTTGAAACCACAACTTGCTGATTCATTAAGTGAGACGGGCTACCTCTGAGCCACCACTGATACTGATTCCCCCTTGACTTCCTTTCACTCACAAAGGGGAACCTTGTCTTTGCTCAGTGTTTTCCTACACAAAAAAAAACTGTTGTGAATACAAACACGTTGAAGTGGGGAATGGAAGATATATCCCACTGCTCTATTGCTGTCCGAGCTTTTTGATGGTCCTGGGGCAGATGTTAATATTGAAAAAATCAAAACCCAACATAATTTTAGGTTTTATCTGGTTTTTCCCCTTTCAAGGTGCATTACCATCACCTCACATTGTTTTTGGAACTGCATTGCCTTCATGATTAAATAAATGAGGACAGTTCTACAGCCATATGATTCAGATTAACTATAAGTCATAGTCTTTTCAAAATGGCTAGAATAAAAGAATTTAAACAGTGCATGGAAGTCTCTGTCTGACAATTTCAGCATTCAAAATCTTCAAATCCAGTATTTTTGAAACGTTCCTGGGGGATTTGCAGTTCACTGGTATCATGGATGTGAACGCTTTCCTCCTAATGAGAAGTCCTGTCTTCTCCTTAACAGAAGCCCTGATGACAGTGGACCTTTAACAAGGTGGATACATGGTACTGATAGAACACATGCTGGCCTCTATTTATGATCCTGACTATCATAACCACAAGCAATGGTTATGCAGCTGGTTTACTCATTAAATACATTTCCTATACCACAGGAGACTGGCAAGTACCCTTTCTTTGCTGAATGTCCCTCTAAGCTTCTTCAAAACCTTCATTACGAAATTCATTTTAGGGACAAAGGCTAGAGAGCTATCTGCCAAATCAGAGCTTGTTGAAGTCTAACGCAGTGACATCTGTGCAGCAGAAAGCTATTTTACCATAATGCACTGCCAGGTTTACAGAAAAAAATGCTGCAGGCCGAGCTGACCAGGCAGATCAACAGCTCTCTTAGGAGTTGAATTAAATGGATACTATAGTTTAAAAAAAAAATCAGCAGCTCCTTCACAGACATTTTTCAATCGATAAGACATCCATCCGTGTCCATAGTTTAAAATCATCAGATTTTCTACAAGTAGCTTTCAATTGATAAGACACTTGCCCGTGTCCGCATCTGTGACTATGTGACTCAGGCTGTAAAGGAGGCTTGGACAGTGCTTTGTCTGCACTTACGTCAAAGATGAATGGATGGAAAACGAACAATAATAAAGTAAATTTCATGCTAAATACTTTGAGGTACAATTGAAAAGTTTCAGTAAAAACTGAACGAAGATTCAGTTTTAGTATTTAAAATGAATGATTGCCAATGAGCAATAATAATGATTCTGCATACTACAGAGAAGTAAATAAATGAACAGAATGACTTTTTTTCATGATCTGCAAAACAATTACTTCATAAAAGCTAATACTGTAACTACAGATTTATCAATTATCAGCTGTTTTGCACATAATCCTATTTTATCTAATTGGGGCATAAGTTCCATCCTGGAATGGTTGGGCTGAATGGCCTGTGTCTGTGCTGTGAATTCTATGTAATAACCTGTATTAAATGTCAGTCACAATATAGCAAAGGTAGTAATGGCACAAATATTTACAGGGGTGGGAATTCCAAGCAGTGGGGAGGAGTTCTGGTCAGAGCCCTGAGCATTTTGCAGTTCTAATTCCACATCATGCATGTTTGTTTCAACAGGTTCGCTGCCCGTCAGGAATCCAAGATGATTGACAGGGCTCCTGTTGAATAGGGGACATTCTAGAAAAGGTCAGGAGCCCAGGAACAGGTAGGTTTCCTGATGTTTGGGTAAAGGTTGTGGAGTCGGGGTGGGTACAGAGCAGCATCCCCTCTAATTCTTTTCTCAGGTGTGTGACCAATTTATTTAAGTGTGCAGCACCTTTAAATTTGGTTGGCACAGGTAAACACACACGGCATCTTAAAAGGACAGCTTATGTGCAACACGCACTGTAACTTCCAAATTATTGCTTAGAGGGAACATTGGTACAGAGCGGTTTGAACAGGTGGAGGGCCTGGAGAGAGATTGGGGACAGAAATAGGTGATGTCGGTGATTGTGAGGAGGGTCAATGACTGCAGGAGAGGTTGCTGATTGCGAGGGTGTCGGTGATTGTGGAAATCAGTGATTGCTGTGGAGTCAGAGACTATGGGGATGCAGTGATCATGAGTGGATGATCGTAAGGAAATGATTGGCAATTTTGGGTTTCTTTTTATTTCTTCTTATTCTTTCACTGGTGGGTGTCGCTGGCTAGGCCAGCATTTTTATTGTCCATTCCTAATTGCCCTTGAGAAGTTGGTGGTGAGCTGCCTTCTTGAACAGTTGCAGTCCATGTGGTGCAGGTACACTCACAGTGCTGTTAGGGAGTGAGTTCCAGGATTTTGACCCAGAAACGGTGAAGGAACGGTGATATATTTCCAAGTCAGGATGGTGTATGGTTTGGAAGGGAACTTTCAGGTGGTGGTCTTCCACTACATCTGCTGCCCTTATCCTTGTAAGTGGCAGAGGTTGTGGGTTTGGAAGGTGCTATCCAAGGAGCCTTGGTGAGTTGATGCAGAACCTCTTATAAATGGTGCACACTGCTACAATTGTGCAGAGGTGGTGGAGGGAGTGGATGTTGAAGATGGTGGGTGGGGTGCCAATAAAGCAGACTGCTTTGTCCTGGGTGGTGTCAAGCTTCTAGAGTTGTTGGGGAGTCAGGAGGTGAGTTACTCTCTGCAAAATTCCCAGTCTCTGACCTGCTCTTGTAGCCACTGTATTTATATGGCTTGTCCAGTTCAGTTTCTGGCCAATGGTAACCCCCAGGATGTTGATAGTTGGTTATGGTTGGTGATTGCTGGGAATCGGTAATTGTAGGGGGTTGGTCATGTGATGAAGGGCCCTATAATATGCAGTGTCAAACAGGTTTGCTTGGTGTACTGGGGTACACCACCCCTCCTCCTCTTGGTCCATGGGCAATACTGGAAAAGCACTTAACTCTTCCGTGCAACAGTCCTTGCCTCCTTTTAGCTGCCGGGTATCCCCGTTAAAACTGGAACAGTTGGTTGCTTGCCCCTCAACCCATCTCCATTAGAATCAGAGTTTAAAACAGTTTGTGTTAGGGTTTAAGTATTTGTACATTTTATTATCCCACCTGACCTAAACCTACCCATTATTGGGGTTAAATGAACCAGCAGTGTGTCTAACAGTTATTCGCTAAACGGGCTTTAACATTGGTGCTTGTTTAGTTCAGGCCAAAGGGAACTAGTATCATTGTGCTGCTTCCTCATTACATCCAGCTTAACTGTGGATTTGTGAAAAAGATAGGTCTATGGTTCTGTTATTGTGATAAGAAAGCCAGACTGAACAGTGTAAATTTATAGTGCTGGTGTACAGGACATTTGGGGCCAGAACATCCGTGAGTGGCAATCACAGTCTGGTGGTCAGTGGGGGGTGGTCAGGTGGTCGGGAGGATAGTTGGAAGTTGTGGGGTAGTCAGGGTGTGACTGTGGTCGGGGGGTGGTTCTCAGCATGGTGGGGCAGTAGTCAGGATGTGGCAGGGGTGGGGGGTGAGTTGGGGTGGGGCGGGTTCCAGTGGGGGCGTTGGAGGTGGGTCAGTATTATAGTTAGCCAGCAATTAGAAGAGTCTTGAATTCTTCTTGCATTTCAGATAAATATTCTGGTAAGACGGTTGGAACCATCTGAAGTTTCTGATTTAAATCAGAGAATTGGATGGTCCCCAGTGCAGGATAATTGAACATTGAAAGTTTGAAGTTCCCGGACAATCCCTGCGCAGTACTTGAGTGGGGACTTCTGGAGGGTCCCCCAGCCCATCTTCCGGGGTACTTCCCGGTTACGACACCCTCCCCTACCTCCCATCAACCCCCGGAGAGCAGAGTTCTGAGCCTTGGTTGCTATGATTGGGCATAAGCAAGTGTCAACGCAAAGCATCTTAAAATCCTGGAGAATAATTAACCCCCATTAAACTGTCACTCAATTAAAATTGACAAATATAAAAACCGCCAATCGACAGTGTACAGGGACACTATGGCAGAGGGGGCAGTGCTGCTGCCGGTATGACACCCATCCAAAGCATATGATTGTCACTGGATTCCAGGTGATGGGTGAGGTGATGGCGTGAGTGAGGGAGTCGTGGGGCTTTGGTCACAGTCGGCAGCAAGGCCAGGGTCTGGATTTATAGGGCGCCTCCCCCTTCCTGATGCCGTGTACTTCATTGGGGTACTGAGTTCCTGTGAATGAAAGAGCCCCTTAGGAGCCTGCAAGCAAACCTGCACAGATTTTCTAGTCGTGCTCCCACAAGGCAAGCCCCCCTTCTCACCACTGGGATAACACCAGCGGCAGCTGGATGCGGCCCTTAAGTGAATATTAACTGCTCATTTAAGAGCCTTCATTTGGCAGCAAGGCCGGCCATGGGCTTTCCTACCACGGACTTAATTGAGGTGGAGGCAGGAAGGCGGCATGAACCCCACCCACCAACCTCCCTTATGATTAAATGCCACCCCCACCACCAAACTTGCCATGTGAGACGATATTAAATTTCACCCTATTTTATAGATTCTCAAAAGCTATTGTCAATGTAGTGGATTGCCAATCTTAATTTAGCAACTGGACAAAACCATATGGCCAAATACTTCCCTATCTAAAGGGTGAAATCAGAATGAAAGTCAGCCTGCTATGTTGCTAGAGTTCCTGGATTACAATCAAAGGGTTTTGAGCACATGAATTGTTATGCTGCTTGCAAAATATAGGTCTGGATTTTTCTGTAACGTAAACCATAATTTTTTCCATGTCGCATATTGACCTTGCCATTCATAACTCGCTCCATGTTTTTTGCATTTCTAATTAGAATACACGTCGCTGAGCATGACAATGAATCAGAAACAGCACAGACATTTCTTCCAGCGATGCGACTAATACATTCAATGCAAAGTATTTTGCCATTATGGTAGGCAGGGATTAGGTATTATAAATAGTGGCTGGAAGTTTCCAGAGAATCGCCACTTTCACAATTAATGATTGCAGGGGCGGAAACCTTTGGACTGAAGCATATTGGGGCTCCAATTAGTTCCTGCCTTTAAGTTTGAGTAAAAGTAAAGCTAATTTTATTAGATTAACAGAACCATAAATGTACATTTTATACAGATAAAAAATGTTTATTCGAAATAGGATGGAGGATCTGGGGCCAGAGTCATTTAAGAGTCATTTAACCACTTGGAGTTGAATGCTTTGGATCTGATCAGGAAATTGCACCCAAAATGCACTCAAACTTGCACTGGTTAAGTTGCAGTTCAAGCTACTGATAAAATTAATTTGCATAATTACAAATGTTAATCAGCACAATTGAGCAACATAATGGAACATAATTGCTTCTTTTTTTCTTCCTGTTATATGTTCCTTCATATATTTAAGAGAGGTAAACTGCTGCAGTTTTATTGATACAAATGAAAGTGAATTTATCACCAAAGATAAGCAATGCTAATAGAAGCATCCAATTTGTGAGTATGCTGTGCTAATTTTCCTGCTGTTAAGTGACAGAAAACAGAAAGTAGTGCTGACTGCTTGTTTTTCAGACTGGAGGGAACTAAACAGTTGTGTCCCACAGGGGTCGGTATTAGGACCAGAGCTCTTTTTCACATACATTAATAATACAGACTTGGGTATAGGGGGTATAATTTCAAAGCTTGCAAATGATTCAAAACTTGGAAATGTAACAAAGTGATAAGGATAGCAGCAGACTTCAGGAGAGCATTGACAGACTGGGCAGATACATGGCATGTTAAATTTAATACAGAGTAGTGTGAAGGGATGCATTTTAGGAGGAAAAATGAGGTGAGGCAAAATAAGCAAAAAGCTACAATTTTAAAGAGGGCGCAGGGACATAGTGAATTGGATGTTCACATACACAAGTCTTTAAAGCTGGCTGGAAAATGTTGTTAAGAAAGCATATGGATTATTTGGCATTACAAATAAAATGTTATGTTTATAATATATAAATGAATGAAACACTCGGGGATAAAAAGAATTGTTAATGATCTGGCTTTATTGACATGGCACTGCCATGGTTTAAGAACTGCCTTTCAACAAGTCCCGATCAGCAAACACGTTAGCATGCGATTTGAATGTAACCAGAGAATACACTTGCACTCAATAATCCTGCTGCCAGACAGCCAATGCAGACAGCTGCAGAGGCAGGAAAAGTGGCTTAAAAGGCATGAAAATTGTGATTGCCATTGATTTCAATGAGGGGCCGAGCTATGATAAATACCTTCTAACTCTTTTTGGCAAGGGTAATTAAGGAATAGCACAAAATCCCCAGGAAAATAAAGAGTGGAATAATTAAGGCCGTGAGTCAATTACTCCATGATTTCCACTTTCCTTTGCATTGTTCAGGTTTCCCTAAACTGTAGTTGTCCAACTATAATATTGCACCACTAGCCTCACTTACTGCTCCATTCACCACTCCCCTTGCACTCGCCTCATAGAAATGTATACCAACCACAACTTGAATCTCACATTCATATGGTTCACCTCATCCTCACACACTTAACACTACTGGAAGCCACACACTCACATCTCACAGCTTGCGCAAATTACCAGCTATTCAACTGTGGCAGGCATATCACCCAAACACATTGCACCACACTCACAGATACACTTCCCTCTCTTTTGCAGGAAAAGATGGCCCATAATAGATGGCAATGGCAGCAAACTGGGAGGGAGGGCATGCATGGCTGACCCTCATGGAGGGGACAGTGCTGGAAATAATTGGAATTACTATGGAGACTACAGCCAGTGGTGTCACTGTAGCCAAAGATTTTCCTGCCTAATGCATCTTCCCAAATCCCACTTCACCCTCATCCCATAATCTGTTTGGATTAATCTGTATAAACTGCAGATGGTGTAACCATGCACTTACTTTCCCCCTTTCCCTCAACCCAATTCTGCCCTTGTGGCATTTATGCTTTCATATACCAAAGGATACTGTATGACCAGCAGTGGCACCTGAGGCCAAAGACCTCACTCGATCTAATGGTGAAAGATTGCTAAACTCTGAGATTCAGAGGGATCTGGGTGTCCTAGTCCATAACTCACAAAACTATGCAGGTACAGCAAGTAATTAGGAAAGCTAATAGAATGTTATAATTTATTGTGAATGGATTTGAATACAAAAGTAGGGAGGTTATGCTTCAGTTGTACAGGGTACTAGTGAGACCAGTCTGGAGTACTGTACATTATTGGTCTCCTTATTTAAGGGAAGATGTAAATGCATTAGAAGCAGTTCAGAGAAGGTTTGCTAGGTTAATACCAGGAATGGACGGGTTTTCTTATGAGGAAAGGTTGGACAGGTTAGGCTTGTATCCACTAGAGTTCAGAAGAATAAGAGATGACTTGATCGAACCCTTTAAGATCCTGAGGGGTCTTGACAGAGGGGATGTGGAAACGATGTTTCCTCTTGTGGGAGAATCTAGAACTAGGGGTCATGGTTTAAAAATTAGGGTCGCTCATTTAAGACAGAGATGAGGAGAATTTATTTTTCTCTCAGAGGGTTGTAGCCTTTGGAACTCTCTTCCTCAAAAGGCAGTAGAAGCAGGGTCCTTGAATATTTTTAAGGCAAAGGTGAATAGATTCTTGATTAGCAAGGGGGTGAAAGGTTATTGGGGATAGGCTGGAGGTTACAATCATGATCTTAATGATTGGCGAAGCAGGATTGAAGGGCCAAGTGGCCTACTCCTGCTCCTAGTTTGTATATATCTTCGTACGTATGCATGTTCAATCTAATATTTACAAGTCATCAGTTCAGAAACTGGCACCGTGTGAACATAAGAACATAAGAAATAGGAACAGGAGTACACCATTTGGCCCCTCGAGCCATCTCCGCCATTCAATAAGATAATGGCTGACCTTCTTGTGTTTCGATTTGCACGTTCCCATCTACCCCCGATAATCTTTGATTCCCTTGCCTAATAAGGATCTGCCTACCTTCACCTTAAAAATATTCAATGACCTCGCCCCCACCACCTTCTGAGGCAGAGTTCCAAAGTCGCACAACCATCTGAGAGAAAAAAATTGTCCTCATCTCTGTCCTAAAAGACGACTCCTAATTTTAAATCAGTGCCCCCTAAATCTGGACGCACCCACAAGAAGAAACATCCTTCTGATGTCCACCTTGTCAAGGCCATTCAGGATCTTGTATACTTCAATCAAATCACCCCTCACTCTTCTAAACTCCAGTGGAAACAAGCCCAGTCTCTCTAATCTTTCCTCATAAGATAACCCACTTATTACAAGTATCAATCTAGTAAACCTCCTCAGAACTGCCCCCAATGCGTTTACATCCTTCCTTAAATAAGGAGACCAAGACAGTATTCGAGGTGCAGTCTCACAAATGCCCTGTATAACTGAAGCATAACATCCCTCTCAGAATAAAGGATAACATTCTATTAGCCTTCTTAATTACTTGCTGTACCTGCATACTAACTTTTTGTGACTCATGTACTAGAACACCTAAATCCCTTTGCACCTCAGAGTTATGCAGCTGTTCTCCATTTAAGTAACATTCTGCTTTTTGTTCTTCCTGCCAACATGAACAACTTCACATTTTCCCACGTTAAAGTCCATTTGCCAGATCTTTGCCCACTCATTCAACCTATCTATATCCATCTGCAACCTCCCCACGTCCTCTTCACAATATATTTTCCTACCCATCTTTTTGTCATCTGCCAATTTTGCCCCCCTCACCTAAGTCATTGATGTAAATTGTAAAAAGTTGAGGCCCCAGTACAGACCCCTGTGGGACTCCACACATCACATCCTGCCAATCTGAAAAAGACCCATTTATGCATACTCTCTGTTTTCTGCCTGCCAGCCAATCTTCTATCCATGCTAATATGTTACCCCCTACCCCCATGCGCTTTTATTTTCCGTAATAACCTTTGATGCGGCACCTTATCAAATGCCTTCTGGAAATCCAAGTACAGCACGTCTACCGGCTCCCCTTAATCCACCGCGCATGTCATTCCTTCAAAAAACGCCAATAAATTGGTTAAACGTGATTTTCCTTTCACAAAACCATGCTGACTCTTCCCAATTGCCTTAAGCTCTTCTAAGTGCCCGGCTGTAACGTCCTTAATGATTGATTCTAACAACTTCCCCACAACAGGCGTCAAGCTAACTGGCCTATAGTCTCCTGTTTTCTGCGTCCCTCCCTTCTTGAATAGAAGGGTTATATTTGTTACTTTCCAGTCTGATGGAACCTTTCCAGAATCTAGTGAATTTTGGAAAATTAACACCAGCACATCGGTTACCTCAATAGCCACCTCTTTAAGACCCTAAGATGTAGTCCGTCGGGACTCGGAGACTTGCCAGCCTGCAGCTCCATCAATTTGCTCAGTGCTGTTTCCCTAGTGATTTCAATTTCACAAGTTTCTCTCTCCCTTTCACCTCCTGATTTGCAGCTATTGCTGGAATGTTTTTTATATCCTCTATAGTGAACACAGAAGCAAAATATTTGTTCATTTTTTCCACCATTTCCTTATTATCTACTAGTAACTCCCCACTGTCATTCTCTAGAGGACCAACACTCACTTTACTCACTCTTTTCCTTACGAAATACCTGTAGAAACCCTTGCTATCCATTTATACATTTCTAGCTAGCTTTCTTTCATGCTTTAATTTCTTTCTCCTGGTTAATCTTTTAAACTTTGTGAATCTGAGGGAATAGCATAGAGACTGAGGATGGAGTCATCCCAGATTTGCACTAAGTGCGGTAGCAGGTAGGGAAAAGAACGTTTTACCAGTCGGCCGCAACGGGGGCTTCTCGCGCTATATTGTCCTATTCCCAGGGAATGAGCCTCATTAATAAGGCATTCACGGGGAACATGCCATCTCACTGGTAGGTGGCCTCTGACTTGCCCACCGCACCATTACCTTGCCGCTTCCCCAAGCATATTTAAACTGCAGCCATGTGCACACTTCTCAACGCTTGCAGCCCAGGGCTGTTCCAGTGTAGACATGGCCTCAAAAGCGAAGAAGAATGCAGGCCCCCCGATTCAGTGACACATCCCTGGGATAGCCTCTGGACGCCATGGAGGCCCGCTGCGCTGTCCTCTACCCCCTGCTCTGGATGCAGGATGCCCATCAGTCTAACCACTCTGGCTTGGGAGGTGGTGGCAGAGGTGATCAGTGCCAATGCTGCACACAAGAGGTTGGCCATCTAGTGCAGAAAATGGATGAATAATCTCACCCGTGCCAACTGGATAAGGCAACCATCTCATCATGATCACTCTAAATTCATACACTCACCAAGCCCATCACACATTCACTAGCAGCTCACTCACTGCCAGCTCAAGGGACATTACCACTCACTCTCCCACACACACTCTCACATCTCCATCTGGCCCCATCTCCTCTGGAGACCTCCTCCTCAGCTCTCACCACCTTGATGCCACTTGCACAACTCAACATGTACCTCAACACACATCCCCAGAACAGCCCTCGCCCTGCAGCTTCTTCCCTTGCTTGAGGCCACTTCTCCCCCTTCCCCAATCAAGCCCTAGTCCTGCATCTGTTGAAAAGCTACCCCCGCCTTACAGCTGGTCTGGCAGGTAGAGACCTGCCCGTGAGTCCCCCTAAAAGTGATGTGGTGCTGTCTGCGAAGCCTGGTGCTCATGACTGCGAGTGCTGCCCAAAGCAAGGTAGGCAAACAAACCTCAAAGTCCCCAGTGAAGTGCAGCTCACCAGGTGCACATCACTTATGTACAGTTGTGAAACACGTCAGCGTGCAATCACGCCAACGTGCCCAGATGAAGCAGTGTGGGGGAATGATCCCGGCGAGCATGGCCTGTAATGAGATGCTGAAGTACTAAAAGTAGGTTCCTGATGTGCAGTGACAGGAAACGTGACCTGCCATTGGCAAGTGGAGTGGACAATCGCAAACTGGTTTCATGACTTCGTGAAACAGATTTTTGGCCTTCTCGCCATATTGTCCCTCCCCCGCCCACCATGACGACTGTTGTCAACGGGGCCGGAAAATTCCAGCCTGAATCTCTACGTGGCGAGTCACTGGGCATGAGTGGGTTACAGCCAGGCCAGGGGGAAAGGATCATGTGGTGTCCCAGTGCCCTGGAGGGAGCAATTGCAGACAAATTCTGCTGCAGAGGATACAGATGAGGGCTTTGATGGGCAGTCTTTCGAGAAAGGTTGACTTACATGGGCACAGAAATGTTTGGTGCATTGGCAGGTCTGCCAGAGTCTGGCTCCAACTTGTGACGGGCCTCAGATCTTCTCTTTTCCAGCATGGAAGTACGGCCAATTCTATCTGAGATTTGCAGATCTAACCACGATGCTGCGTCAGATGGTCGATCTCAGTTCCAATTGCAACATAAGCAGAAACTCTGAGTGCTGCAGAGGAAACTTGGGCTGAGGTCATAAAATCTCAGCTTATTGCCATGCATACTAGCTTGGTGCCTTAAAGGCTCAAACTGCTGCCATCATGACAGTGGACACCATTGCACAAAGAGGCCTTTTGGGGGTCTCAAAGCAGTCCAGCTATTTGTTCTCCAGCAGATTACCTGGATTGCTGAGGAGCTATACCAGGTAAATGTTAGTGCCTTCCATGAACAATATTCATGCTCCCACCAGTGGCCCTGATGTTGCCTGTCAGCCAGCCACCTCAGACTGCTGCACGCATGCTGAGGTGGCACAGCCCAAATAAGCTGGGCCTTCAAGTCCCAGAGCTGCTAGAAGTCATTCTACAAGGCCACCTACAGTCTCCTCCACTGAAAGTCAGCAGCCTTCCAGCAGCTGTGCTGTAGCCACTGGGTTAGTACTGCATAGGAACGCTAGGATAGGCAAAGACAGGCACTAAGGTAATGCACAAGGGTGAGTATTGCATGGAGTATGGATGTGATGTTGGATAAAGTTGGTATGGAATGGTCGTTTTTTTGGTGGCTTTTATTTCAGGATTCTGACCAGGAGGTCACGGCAATTGCCCATGGCAGAAGGATGGTAAGGCATGAAACTGTTGAATAATGGGGATCTGGAGCTTCTTTCAGGGGATGCAGAGGCTAATGATGTCCTCATGAACAGCCCGTCTGGTATGTGAATGTGCCAGCTGCCTCCTTCTCTCCTCTTCCTCCTCCTCCTCCTCCGCCAGTCACCTAAACCTTGAGGGTGGGCCCTCATGGTGATATTGTGAAGGATTCAACGCATCTGCATGAATTGGAACTTCCACTCAAGCATATGCAGAAGGACTCATCCAGAGTGATAGAGGCAGAAGAACCATTGCTTCCAGGCACCTAATTGCCTACTTGATGACATTCATCCTAGCAGCACGGTTCTCATTATCTGAATGTTGGTCATGTGTGATTGGGGTGGTGAAGGGGAACAATTAGTTAGGTGGAGAGTGGATAGCCCTTGATACCGAGCAGCCTCCCTTTGGTTCAACTCATGGCTGATAGATCATTGGAGTTGTGGAGTGCCACAGGATGAGCTGCCAGGATAGTAGGCATTCACCAGCATGATGTTCTTCATCTGGTTATACACCAACTACACATTAAATGAAAAGTACCCTTTGTGATTTCTGTGCATATTACCATTGAGATGGGATTCCCACAAAGCTGTGTGCACAATGGCACACTACGCTATCAGGATGCCTGGTAACCTGGCAAAGTCACATGCCCACTGGTCTTACTTCTCTAAGTTTACAGAGAAGACAAGACATACAGACCCTCTGTCAACTCTTGGGTGCAGTGATGGCAGACAAACTGCGAAATGTTTGGTATGTCACCTGTTCCACCCTGGAAGCATTGACTGGCAAAAAATTCAAAGCCATTGTTGCATTGATAGCTATTGACAATCCACCCTCACCCTGGTCTGAGGCTGTGAGTTTGGTTCCAGGAGACAGAACAATTTTGTTATTGCCTCCTTGGTGAAGTTGTGCCACTAAAGGCATTAATCCTGGCTTAAGTGCAGGCAGGTACATACTCCCTGAAGACCCTAAGTGGATAAGGCAAAGCCTCCTCCCCCACCTCCCTCTGCGAAGAACATGTCTTTTTTGCTGCCTTTGTTCCATCTCCCTCTGATGCTGCAGTCCAATGGTGACAGTAACTAATCCCCATGATTGGGAGCAAGTCTGTACTCAAAGGCCTTGCAGCAGGAATCAATGCTTTCCCAATGTCCAGCACAATTCCCTGGAGACTTTGCCAACTTTTGTGAACTCCTTCAAACATCCATTACTTCCACAAGAGTCAGTAGAAAGTAATCGGCAACTGACCTGCAAGTTGGTTGATGATGCCTTTAAGTAGCACTTGTGGGGGTTCCCTAGTTCTGTTGAACAGATGCTCAGCTGTGTGTGTTTCAGAGAAGGAGTTAACTAGAGTAGCGAGGTGGAAAATGGCAGGTCCGTCATCAAATCAGCATTAAACGCTAACTGACGTCACGATCTTCCTATTCTGCGTACTTCCAATCCATGCATGTAGCACCTGTGCTAATGCCTTCAACAACATGGTGTTCAGCTTGTGCCATTACTGAAATGGGTGGAAACAGCCTGGATGCCATTTTGATACCAAGGCAGCATCCATAGTACCAAATCTGCTGGTGCTGAGTTTTGTGGCCTTTTTGTCCTGTTTTGAACATCTTTTTGGAATATCCTCCAAATCCTTCAGATCACTAAGAATATATTTCACACTTGGAAGATCATTGTGCTTTGTAATGAACATAACCTGTATGTAAAACATATATCAGAATTATAATTTTAGTACAACACAGTGGGAAAGGAATAAGGACATCCAATCTAAAATGACTTTATGCAATTTTGGATGTTAGTCTGTATACTCATATTAATCTGAAATTCATATGAGTGTTTGATAGAATTTTGAACAAAAATACAATCGTCATAAAATTGAAGCACCCAATAGTCAGAAAAAAGGTTTGATGAATGATTTCCTGTCAAAAATGAAAGATGCTTACCTTGTCATATTTAGCAGCTGGATGCAGAAATGTTCATTAGTTTTAAGAGGGTTAATATATTTAGCTGTTGCATATTGATATCCCAATTATGTCTAATTGTATAAAAGCCATCACTCAAGGTAATAGTGCATAAACATATGAAAGTTATTAAGTATATCCCAACATGTAATAAAGTAGGTGTTAATTGGTAGCTGAGTTCTTCAGGGTATTGAGGTGGATAATCTGGCGAGAGATGGATCACTAGAAATTTTTTGCACATAATTCCATTTGCAGGCACATGCTGTGCAGCTTTCATGCTTGTCAAAACCATCTACAGTCTAATACCTTTTGCCATATGCGTTCCATAAAGGCATAAAAACATCATTAGAAAACAAAGTAAAATTTTATCATACTCTATTCCCAATTAAAAGTTACAAAGAGACATGACTCTGTAGGAAATCAGCATGCTATAATATGACAACTGATGCAAATTGCTGTAGGAAGGTGTCTAGTTTTGCCTTTCACTTTTTGATACAGAAGGTCAAATTAAGCAAAAATGGCTAAGAAATCATTGCTAGCTTTTATTTGCTGGCACCTCAGATGAGATATACTATTGCTGTAGACATCAATTTCATTTAAAATTTCATTTGGCCATTACATCTCCTACAATAAGCAATGAAGACTATTGAATTAGTTTTATTCAACTAGGCAAACATAATGTGGTTGGATCCATCATAATTTGTTTCAATTAAACCTATTCTGGAGGCGGCTTCAACTTGCTCAAAATCATGTCCCTAACATGAATCATAGTAGCATGAAATTTCATTTTAAAGATATTTGAAATAAACCTCAAACTTGATATCCCTCACCTTGGAAACTTGGGTGAACTTAGACATAGGACATTAAAAGCTATATTTTCCACAGTTCCAGAAATTTTGCAAAATCTATATGTGCAAAGAAAGCGCTGTAAGTTGAATAGAGAGTGATAACAATGTGTTCAATTGTATTTGGTACAGTGACCAGAGGATGCCAACCACTTAAAAAAAAATTCTTAATGAAGTTTGGTGAAATAAATTGCCAAAAAAGAGACTGGCCTGGATCTTCCCCGAATCGGCAATCATCATCCGATTACCTCTTGGCTCAAACTTTCCCATGCCTCGACGCTGCTCCGCATTTCCTGCTGGGCCTTCCGAGCCCAGTTTCTCCAGAAATACAGAATGCAGCGTCCACCATGGGAGTGTTGGGGGGAAGACAGGATATGGTCCCTTTTTACGGCACTAGCTGCTGTATAGAAGTTTAAAGGCCCAGTGCGAATGTTAGTGAATGGGTGAGTCGCTGATTGTCAGTGAATGAGTAGGATGGTAGGGTGCGTAGGTGGATGAGGTAAATGGGTAAGTAGGTAGGGTGGGTGAGGTAAGTGGGTTGAGGTGGTTGGTGGGTAGGGTGACAGGTGGGTAGGGTAGCAGGTGGATGTGGTGGTAGGTGGATTGGGTTGCAGATGTGTAGGGTGGCAGGTAGGTGAGGTGGCAGTTGGTTGGAGTGGCAGGTCAGCGGGTTGGCAGTTGGTGAGGTAGTCAGGTCTGGCCAGTGGTGTAGCCGCATCAGGTCAGGGTATAGTCAGCGGGGGTCACAGGGGTAGTCAGGTCAGGTTGGGATTGGGGTGGGAGGGGAGGCCAATTGTGTAGTTCCCCTGGAGTTAGACTAGATTTTATTCTGTATAACATTTCCTGATATCTATATAAGGAGGTACCGCGGAACAATCTGAAACCTCCGACTCTATCTCGGACTGGGAGACACAGAGGGTCCTGTTCTTCAATCCCTTGACAATAAAGTGCAAAATCCCATTTACCTTCCTAACTGCTTGCTCTACCTACATGCTAACTTTCTGCGCTCCTTGTATGAGTACACTCAAGTCTCTCAGATTTAAAATAAAAACTGAAAATGCTAAAATTACCTAGCAGGCCACGTGGCATCCGTGGAAACAGAAACACATTTAATGAGGGGGTGGGAGGGAAGAACAAATTTTAATTTTTTGAGCCACACAGAGTGGGGTGAGTAACAATGGATCTGATTCTGAGAGGTATAGTCGGATCCTGGGGGTGGGGGGAATAATCTAATCCCATAGTGGAGCAAGTGAGGTGGGTTGGAGACCTAGGGAGGATGGATCAGAGGCCTCGGTGGGTATTTGGGGGGGTGGTGGGTGTGGTGTGGTAGGTATATGGCCATGTTGGCGGATCAGAGGACTCAGAGCAGATCGGAGGTCTCCTGGAGGTTATAGGTCATAGAGGGAGAAAGGGTTGGATTTGATAATCCTTTAAATATCATGTGTTCAGTTGTATGAAGTAAAGAGAGGACACTCGCTGGAGTATTAAGAATCAAATTGACACTGCTGGCATCAAATCAGCATTACACATGATCTACCTGCTCTGCTGGACATTCACTACGTCCACTAACAGCTGCATCATGTGGCATCCAGCACAAATCACCCCAAAAGTGCGTGCACCTGCTACTGGTGCCATTTTGGAGTTCGAATGGGCATTCGTATCATCTTAAAACCAAGTGCGAGCTAGCCCAACATTTCACCAAACAGCTCAGGACTGAAGTAACTCAAACCAGTAAAACAGTCACAGTGGAGAAAAATGGGCTTCATGGGTAAAAATTATCATTAAAACAAAGTATGATATAAACTTAATTTTCTGTAACAGTAATAAGTCATCAATGTGCTTTATAGCTTTATAGTCGCATGAGAGAAATGCAAACCGTATGGGAATAATGGCCCAAATCTTCCGGTCTCTGGATCATCGTTAGCGCTTTGGGACTCCTCAGAAATCCCAATGCACTGACTCAATGGGAATTTCCTGGAAAGTTTGAACTTCTGATGCGCAATTCCCCTGCTCCCCGGGACACCCCATAAAAGTTTCTAACTCTAAGTTACAATTGGAGACTTCGGACAGTTCCCACTTACCTGGATAGTTACCCAGGAAATGTGAGACAGAAAAATCGAAGTCGAACTCCTGGGTAACTAGGCAACTGACCCCATTCCAACTCTTCCCTCGACTCCTCAACTTCCCACCAACCACCTTCCTGACCCCCACTCCCCCTAACGCCTCCCCTGAGCCCCCATGACCTTCCAACTCCCCCCCCCACCGAGCCCCCCAACTCACCTCCCGATCTGATCTGAATACCCTCCACCACCCAACTTCCCCATCTTCCTGACTCCACCCCAACCCGCCCTTCCAATTTCCCCCTTACCCCCGACATCCCCTGACCCCCCCAACTCCCCCCCAACCCAACCTCACCATCCTAGTCAGCTGCCACCCTACCCCCTTACCCACTTACCTCATCAACCCTACCCCTTACCCACTTACCTCACCCAGCCTACCCAGCTATGCACCTACACATTCACCCATTCACACTGGGTCATCCCTGCTCTGGGCATTCTGCAATCATACTGGACTCCACCCTACCATCATTTACCTTGCTGTCAAACATTCCGGCAGGTTACCAGCTGCGGCTGCCTGCCATTCTCACTCAACTCTTTACTGCCTGCAGCCTGCTGTCATTGGTACCAGGTTGATGCTAGTGTCAGGTCTGGTCAACTTAAATGATGCTTTGGAGTCAAAGCGGCCTGAAACTCAAGTCATCAAGCTCACCCCACTCTTCACACCCTCAATATGAGTTAAAATTAGGCTTAAAGAGTGAGAGAAAAAGACAAAGCAATAATGAGAGAGACTGTGTGAAAAAGTTTGACAGGAAAATATATATTAGTTTTGCACGAGTAGAATCCTTCTCAAATCTTTATTCAAATATCAATACATATCAATCAAACCCTACAAATAGATTGAGCTCATAGAACCATAGGGCAGAATTTTACACTTGGCAGGGGTGCTCGGCGGGGGTGGGCGAGGGCGGTCGGGAAGTCAACCGCCACCCGCGATTGGCAGCACACCGTGATTTTACACGGGAGGGACAACTAATGCCAACTAAGGCCCGCCCATTGTGAGACGCGGCCTTTGAATGACCATGAAGGGGCAGGCAGGGCCAGTGGCTTAATGTCCGCTGGGTCCAATGGTGACCCGGCGGCCAATTTAAATGCGGCCTCGGCAGCCCCTGGAAGGCTGCCACTGAAGGACATGGAAGTCATGTCCATGGATACTGCAGCGGGTGAGGAGGCGCAATGCCTCTTCCATGGAGAGAGTGGCGACTCTCATGGAGGGGCTTCTCCAGGGATTCAATCAGGGGTTCCTGGGGATGCGCTTGGACCTGCAAGCCCTCACACTGGCAATGACCTTGGCTGGTCAGTGTCAGTGTGGGAGATGGACTGGGCACCCAGTATCCCAGCTAGGTGCCTGTCCATCAATGGTGAGCAGGGAGGTCCAGAGCGACTTGATGTTGGTGCATGAGCTGCCTGTCATCTCTGCGGGCTCCTCTCAGGGCGCTCTGGATGATGGCAGCAGCTCCTCCACCCCTCTGCCAGTGACCATGGCATTTGATGAGGCTGCGGCGATTGGGGAGATGCCAGCCATGGCACTGGCTGCTCTCTCCTAGCTGGGGCCAGCATAGGCTCCACGAGCCAAAGGACGCCCGCCAAGGTCATCAAGGCCAATAGGACAGCAGAGTGAGCAGGCTGTCTCCAATGCCAGTGCCAGTGAGGGGGGAGCACCAAGACATAGCACTCGCAAGTGAAAACTTAGAGCACCTTAAACAAAACATGGCCTGATCATTTTTAATGGTGTGATGTAAAACACCGGTCAATATTAATTTTTCCAATGTTTGTCAGTCAGCAGTAAATGAGATTTTTTTTGCAACTGGCCTCTGGATGCTTCATTTGCTCTGTAGGTGCAGGGTAAGCCACGATGTTATGATGGACGTGTAACTGCTTAAACTTTATTGCACTGGCACATAGTGTATGTTGTTGACCAAGGAACTGGTCCTGTCAGGGATCGAATATGATGCCTGCAGCCCTGGCATGCGGTGGTGGTTCTTATTTAGTAGGCTAGCTGAAGGAGTGTTGGATCATAGCTTCCTGGGTGTCCCCGCCTCCCTGGAGGTTACCCAGGTCTGCATCTATGCCCTCAGTGTTCTCCTGACTGAGCTCGTCCTCGGACTCACTACTGGACTCATCGGGTTGCCTGTGCAGCTGCGTCAAGATCTTCCTCCTCCACTGTGTCCCCCCTTTCCAGTGCCAGATTGTGGAGAGCGCAGCATGCAACCACTATCAGTGACACACGATCTGGGGGTATTGCAGTGCGCCCCTTGAACGGTCCAGGCATCGGAAGCGCATCTTGAGAAGACCGATGGTTCTCTCTACCACAGCCCTTGTTGAGGCATGGCTCCTATTGTACCACTGCTCAGCCTCTGTTTTTGGGTGGCAGAAAGGCATCATGAGTCACTTTTTGAGCGGATAGCTCTTGTCATTCAGCAGCTATCCATCCATCCGGGCCGGAGCACTGAAGAGCATCGGCACCTGGTAATGTCTCAGGATGTAGGCGTCATGGGAACTGCCAGGGTACCTTGCACAGACTTGCAGAATCAGCAACCTGTGATCACACACTATCTGCATGTTCATGGAGAGGAATCCCTTCCTGTTGACGAGGCACTGGGCTCAACTGCTGGTGCCTTGATGGCCACATGTGTGCAGTCGATGGCACCCTGGACACGGGGGAACATAGCAATCGCTGCAAAGCCTCTGGCTCACTCTGCCTGGCTGGCCTCGTACGGTAATGAATGAAAGCCAATGCACGCCTGAACAGAGCTTCTGTCACCAGCTTGACACAACTATGGACAGCTGATTGGGAAACTCCACACAGATCCCCCACTGAGCCATGGAAAAAGCCAGAGGCATAGAAGTTGAGGGCCACTGTGACCTTCAGAGCCACTGGCATGGGGTGTCCACCCTCACAGTCAGATCTAATCTCAGCGTCCTCTGACAGATGGAGGTCACGGTCTCCCTTGAGAGACGGAGCCTCCTTCAGCATTGCGCCTCAGACATATTGAGGCAGCTGCATCGCCGCCTGTAAACCCTGGCAGCAGGATAGTGGCATCTTCTGTGGTCCTTTCCGCCTTGGACTACCTGCTGGCCCTGCACCCCTTGTGCCTGCACCTCTCCTCCCACAGGTCGCTCCGCTGGAGGCTGAATAGGGGCACCTGGCCTCCTCCTCCTTCTGGCCCTCTCTTTTCCCCTCAGAGGAGGTGCCTCCAGCGGAGACCACAATCCCCATTATCAGGGTAAGGGAAGGCTGTCTGATACCTGGAAGGCCCCTCACGGCGTGAATCCTCCGGGGGCCTGGGAGACAACACTGAGTCCTGAACTGAAGCCTCTGAATGCTCTGACTGCAGCACTGAAGCGAAATGAAGCTGTCCTGTTTACAGAAGCAACCAGCAGCAAGTGATATCCAAAACTACCCACTATTCGCTTTGTGAAGCTGACTGACCCCTCTTATCCCGCCCCTGGATGAGGTTTTGCAAATTGTGGCCTGCCCACCTGCCCCTTTTGTCCATGTGACGCCCTAAAAATCACACGGGTTACGTAAAGTCAGAGACAATTGGTGTCTCAAGGGCCTTCACTGGCCACTTAGTTAATGGCAGCCGTGCCTCCGACTTCATCGCGTGCCCACCTATCAAAATATCATGAGAGTGCCCGTTGATATCAGGAAGCTCGTCCGACATCAACGCGCTTTATCTCACGCACAGGTGTGTCAGGCACGCGCCCGCATGCCACGGGTAAAATTCTGCCCATAGAAGTACAGAAGGAGGCCATTATACAAATTTGCCTGTGCCTGTCCTTTAGAAGAACAGTCGTGCTAAGTAACACACATCCATTTTTTGTCCCTAAAGTAAGTAAGTTACTTATCCTCAAATATCTGTCCAACTCCCTTTTAAAATTATTTATGGAATCTGCTTCCACCACTTTTACAGGTAGAGTGTCCCAGGCTCTGTCAACTCTCTGAGGGAAAGAAATTCTCCTCATCTAGATTTTCTGCAGTCAATTTAAATCTATAACTTCTGTTTATTTACTCACTCGCCAGACGGATTCAGTTTTCTCTATTTATTCAATCAAAATCTGTCATCATCTTGTGAACCTCAATTAGGTCACCTTTTAACTTACTCTGTTCCAAGGTGAACATTTCTAACTTTTCCAACCTCTCCTCATAACTGAAGCCCTTCATCCTTGGTAACATCCTGGTAAACCTCCCTTTGTACCTTTTCTCAGGACTTAATCCTGAAGTGTGGTGCCCAGAATGCTCACAATATCCCAGCTAACCAGTGACTAAAGTCCTAACACGATTTCATTGCTTTTACATTCTATTCCACTATTTATAAATACAAGAAACCCTTTTTTAACCACCTAAACAACTTGCCCTGCCACCTTTAAGGATTTGTTGGTGCTCATCTGATAACTCACAAGCAACAAAATTGTGATTGAGTTACAGTCAGTGCTACAAGTGAGATATGCATCCTAGAATTTTATAGCACAGGAGGTTATACAGCACAATGTGCCTGTACTAGCATGCAAAGTCCCATTCCCCTGCCCTTTGCTCATGTTCTTTCAAACCTTGCCCTAATAACCCACTTTGTAAAAAAATATATTTTCTAACACCGCCCTTTATTCTTTGATTATGCTTTTAAATTCATATTTTTTCCTTCTGGCTCAACATCTGGTAGAAATAACTTCTCTTTATTTATCTTAACAGAATTCTTTGAATACCTCTGTCAGAAATATTTATACCATACACTCAATATCATTTCAATAATGGGTTCAGTAAAATTAAAGTCAGTAAAAACAAAGGATTTTAACTTTAGTAAAATGCAATCTTTACATTGGATATTGCTGAAAAGGGAGACATGTTGCCAAAGCTTTTCACCTTGCAGTCATCAAATTTTGCCTAATGTTTGTGATCATTTGAAATTTGGCATTCTTGCATTTGTCCTGATGATGCACGATGAAAAGCTCCAGTGGCATCTTCCACTTTTCAGCAATAATCAAGTTCTGTACTGCCAAGTGACTGTTTGCAAATCTTTACATTAATAAGAAGCAAAACCCAAACACATTTTGTTTGATTTGGTTTGGCAATGTGGATGATGCTGACGAGGCCATATTTGCAGCCCCCGTGAAGGTCATCCTGTGCTTCTCCTTGAACTACCTCAGTCCTTGTGGTACATAGAATTGCAGGCATTATATTGATGAGAAAAGGCCATTTGAGCTGTCACAGCATTTACCCTCCATATGAGCAAGGAGCTCTAATCCCATTTGCCCCACCCTGTTCCCATCCTCCTTTAACCTCTTTTCCTTCATCCACAGATACAATTTAATCTTGAATGTTGACATTGACTCTGTGTATAACAATAACTTTGGAAGTGAATCCCACTGCCTCAGAATACACAGCGTTAGGTAGTTTGTCCTGCCCTCTGTTCGAAAGTTCTCACAGTTAATCTTATATCTCTAGCTCTGTGTTCTAGATTCCCTCAACTATTACAACCAGTCTGTTTAACCTGTCCCATCCTTTCATAATTTAAAAAAAAACAATCATATGACTCTATAAGCTGTGATGCTCTAACGGAAAAAGGCTCAAATTTCCAGCTCTGAAGAAGTCATATGGACTCGAAATGTTAACCCAGTTTCTCTCTCCACAGATGCTGTCAAACCTGTTGAGTTTTTCCAGCATTTTCTGTTTTTATTTCAAATTTTCAAGTCTTTTGTGGCTATGGTGCTCATACAATGATGATACATAAGCTATGATAGATATGAGCATTTTTAGAGAAGTGTATTTTATCTGGCAGTGCACTTTATTTGCAAGATTTTTTCTTCCAAAAGAAAATTGTGTACATGATACATATCTTTCCATTTGGATTGGTCAGTCCAGTTGCTAATTATGAAATGTGTGCGTATTTGAATTTCGATTGTTTATACTTTGAATGTTCACCAGATTAGAAAGGTAAAATCCAGTAATGAAAAATTGCTTCTTCAGTTGTTATTATAAATAACCAGTACTGCTTTTAATTCAACCAGACATTGAAAAATGTCTGCAACTTATCTTTTAGCGCCTGAGCTATTGTGCATCAGATTGGAAGGAATAAGTCTGGTACTGGAAACAACACTATGGATTGACTGATTCACATGTGGTAAGCCCATCACATTTAATGTCAGGACTAGATCTTAAATATAAGCTTCGCCAAATCTGTTGCTACACAATAGACTAATCCTATAATCCTCACAACTAGTCTTAATGCAGCGCAATGGACCCTGTTCAGATGAAGACAACTTGTTTATCAAGCGGTTTTGCTGTTTCAATATTGGACTGTGATAGCGAGATGTGATTTATTTACCATTTATTCAATAGGAATGGGAATGTAAAAACTCGTTAGTAAAATGCTAATGCAAAAAAAAACTAATTGATCAGCACACACCCAATTTATTTTTTAAAATCTAAAATGGCATTTTCTATCCCATCAACTTGTGATCTTCATATATTTAACTCCTGACCAACGTCTGTCTATAGAAACAATTTACAACTTGAAATCTGCTACAGTTACAGCAATTCAAGTTAACTCTTCCGAGTCTATGTGAGCCCCAACTTCCAATAACAAATGTTTACATATCTAAATCATGCAATATCCTGTCCTAGATCTCCCTGCAGGTAACAGTGTCAAATATTTGTATACTAGTTTCTCATCAATGGCTTTCTATGGGCCTTTTCTACTGCTTAAGCTAACCTTTCTTGTCTCTGACTTTCAGAAATATCCTGCTTCAGTTCAGTACTCAATTAGTTCAAAGACAGAAAAATTGTCTAGACTATGGAGGATGGGGCAGCAGTAACAAACAGCAAAAGAACATCATGAGAAAGGAGTGGAAAAGTGGCAGCTAAATCTCTAAATATAATTCCATTCATTTCAATTAAGTCACTCAAACTAACTTCAAATTACTAAGAAAACAAAATACACTGTCAGGGAAGTGGACTTTTGGACGAGTGCCAAGTACCGATCCTTCATCCTCAGCTAGTTGGTAACCTTTCTACGGGGAAGGATGGGGGGTGGGGTTCGTATGGGGTGGCGGGGTGTGTGGAGGAGATGATCTTAGGGAGCCTGCAAGAGCAGGAAACGTGGCATGCGCTGTGACTGAGTGAGGCGCGTGCCGAAATTTCAATTTCCCGCTGGCAGGTTGAGATGCAGAGATTAAGCAGCCGTGTGTTTGTGGCGTGTCAGGCTGCACATGTCCTGTGACAGGTTCCCACTTGTAATACATTTGCAATCCACGAATATTCATTAGCATAAAACTTTTTTAATGATCTTCTACCTTCGAGATTTAGGCAGCAGTACACAAGAATCTTGTCGCACCCAGTTCATGTCCATTTGAAGTCGTGCAACAGTCAACTTTGTGCAGTTGAGTCTGAGGTCAGCGGTTAACCTTGCTGAACTCTGTGGCACAAAGGAAAGGAGCAGGAGAATGGCAGCTTGCATAGAGGCTTGGGACTGGCAACGGTGAGTCTGTGGTGGTGGGAGGAGTGGGGTCAGGGGTATGGAGGATTGGACGAGGGACCCAAAGGAGGACAGAAGTTGGGACCAGGGACATGGAGGATTGAAGCGGGGAGGGCCTGACATCTTGGGTGTGGTGATGGGCGGTGGAAACCGTAAGTCAAGGTAAGAAAATAAATGACCTAAAGGACAATGACAATACTGTCCAAATGCGTGTCTGTCTGAGGGTGTTGGCTGGCAGTGGCCTTACAGGGCTTTAGGTTCACCTAAATTATTTCAATTATCCTCGCTGAGAGTGACCTCAGATAATGTCCTTTACAATGAATAAAAGGGAAGGCCAGCTGAGCCTGCAAGTTCAACCATGTCCCACAGCGTGGTGGGTACAACACTGGACACAAACATGAACATCCAATAAAGAGTGAATTCAAAAACACATCATTATTTCTTCCACAATAAAGAAATATCCCTAGCTCCACTGTAAACATCAATGCACGCCAACCATAAGTCATGTCAGTACATTTAGATCCCTGATTAAGCTAGTCTCAACAAATACTGATGATGCACACTTGAATAAAATGAAACCAATGTAATGTGAAGTAATTACAAGTAGAATTTAAATTTGAAAAACACCCAACTCACCTTTGTGCACTCAATAAGTCTTATATTGATGGCAATGGAGTTGGGCAGGCAAGTGGTGGCTGAGATGAAGAGCCTCCCTGTTTATCCAGGAGGGTCTTCTGTGGCCCACCCGTACCTGCTGCATTGTCTGCTGGCTGTGGGCTTCCCCACTGAAAAGCTTCCTCTGCCAAGTGATCGCACATGTTTCCCATGCATGCCACTAGCATTTTAAATTTTAATTGTAATTGCATGGGAACCATCAAAAAGCAAGAGAAAGGAAGTGGTGACCACTTCCTGTTCTGTCATCAGGAATGGCACATCACAGTTACAATTCCCCCCTACATGTGATAAGTTATGTGTGTTAGTGTTTGTTGCTAGTGCTATGGCAACACATCAAAGGATCAAATCTACGCAAGTCTCAAAGAGTAAACTTTTTCTAACAATTCAAACTCCAATTACATTTGGATTAGAATTCAAGACACAGAGTGCAGCATTTCCTCCCATCATGGCCTAATCAAATCCCCCATTGCTATTCAATATGTTACAAGCTACCGGACTAATGATGCTTCTCAACCAAAGATGTTGTGTTCCATGACCGAAAAGTTCTTCTTCCCATCCAAGATTGTGAAGATTCTGCATTTATTTCTATTTAAATCTCCCCATTTGCTATGGCTGATCAGCAAAAATTATGCCAGCAAAGGCATGATGTCATTAAGTTATTGTACAACATTATCAAGTTATTGTTAATATTCAATGTACAAAACTGACATGAAGCTTTTGAATTTAAGGATGGATTTTAAGGCAGCTGTATCCAAAATCTGCATGTGTTTCTAATGATCGCCAATAGTAATTAACCATTGAATTCCAGGGAATGTACTTGAGACTCTCAGAATAAAAGCTCTTTTTTAATCAACTAAGAAAACTTTAAAAAGTATAAAATACACCTGAGATAACGTCGATGACAATCATTGTAGGTAGATTTGCATCTTAATACATAAACTAAGTATTGCAGAGTTATAATTGATGGAGATCAAAGAAAGTGGTTAATAGTCATTATTTACTTACTATACTAGATCTAACTTATCGATTGATAATTTTTCCAATAATATGCATCTTAAGCTTACCTTTCTTTGACTCTGCAAACATCTTTACCTGAAGGTGAATCTGGATTTTGCAAACAATTTTGCAGTGTAAGATTATGAAAGTTGTGGATCACTTATGCTACGATCTTGTATGGATGCAAACAGTTCTGGTTTCATGGTTGATGTAAAATTTGTGTGGGAAATATAGTGGACTCTCTTGGACTGCTGGAAATTTTTGGGAAACTTTATTTTTTAACTTGTTTAATGCTAGCCTCTTTGGTAACATTAATATTTAAGCATAAATTGGGTACAATTAAATGGAGCTCCAAGCATGTAAGTGTTTCCTGATGAAAGAGCAGCCCAGAGCCTTTAGATCCTTTAGATCTAGATCACTTTAAGCAAGTGCCTCACTTGAGCCAGTAGGTGTACTATCATTTTGCTCACGAAAATCACTTTAAAGTCAACTTTTGTGAAAAGTTTCACACTTAATTCTGAGGCACATCTGAGTTTAAGGCTTGTATTTTCAGTGTAACGTGTTGCATGGTTTATAGGCAGAAAATACTTTCCAATTCCCACTCTCACTTGAGAACATTTTTATATTAGTTTTCAAATACAATTTCAGTATGCTCCTGATCTTTCATTTGGGCAGCTTATTTTTTTTTTTGCATTTTCTTTACAGTACTCTGCGAGGGATGACAGAAGGTTCAACGATGTGACAACTTTTCAGGGAAAAAATGATGGCATTCCAAAAGCTACTAGACTGCTGTTGTACTCATTGTTGCCTTGTATAAGGTTGAGTGGTATTCATATAGATGAGTAAAACATTTAACTTTAATAAAGTTAATCAAAATTGAGCAGTAAGCTTTTGCTCTTTCCTGTCTACAAATCTAATGTTTCCTGTAAAGAACACAAATGCTTAAGAGCTTATATGGATACTCTCAAATCTGTTTTTCATGATACCAAACCTCATTATAACTGTGATCCTGAAATATACTAATTGCAACTTAATATCATACTGTGCTACATCTGGGGCTCCTACTTTTACAGTATAGATGGTAAAGATGAATTGCAGCAGAAAATATTATATTTACCGACCTACAACTATGTGATTCTGCTGAAAACTTCCACTATTTATGCTGGAATGACCTAATTAAGATAAAGGGACAGATTTTTATTTTCTCCAAACGGGAAAAAATGGCCATTCAGTGGGGCAGCTGGCATTCTCACCTCCATCCCCACCGACAGCCATCTTCATGAAGGTCGGGTATAGAACAGATCCCAGAACCCATCCGCCCTTATGAAGGATACAAATGACAATGTTGTGGGCTCACTGAGAGCCCATCCCAGGTAAACTCTTTTAATTTTCACGGAGGCAGCCAAACTTAAGCAGCTGTTGGCTTTTACACCAGGGACATGGAGGTGTGAACCCTGGATTGGAGGCAGGAAGAGTTTAAAAGTTAAATAAGATGGCTTTGTCAACTTTACAGTTCATCATTAAATGCTGAAGCATGAGTTGTATCTGTATTCATTAAGGTGAGTTATGATGGGGGGGATCATCCCAGATTTACACTACGTGCAGTAGCGGGTGGGTAAAACAACGCTTTTCCCGGCTGGAATGGTGGGTTTTCACACTGTATCGTCCCAAACCCACCACATTAATTATGCATTCCCAGGAAACACGCCGTTGCGATGGGGGGGTGATCTCCCATTCACCCACCACGCCATCATCTTGCCGCTTCATCATACCGGGTGCCAAATTTAAAGTCCAGACGTGCAGACACATCTCAGTGCCTCGAGTCTAGGACTACTGCGGGCAAGATGTCCATGAAAGGCAAAAGGACTGCAGCCCTTAGTTTTAGCGATGCGTCACTGGGACACTTTTTGGATGCTGTGGAAGCATGATGGGCAACGGCATGAGCAACCAGGTTTGGGAGTTGGCAGTGGTGATCAGTGCCAATGTTGCACAAAAGAGGTTGGCCATCCAATGCAGATAAAGGATGAATGATCTCATGCAGCCAGGGTAAGGTAACCATCTCATCACTCTAAACGTACACACTCAAGCCCATCACACATTTACTGGCATCTCACTCACTGCTCAAGGGATTCTCACTTCTCACACACATACCCTAACATGTCCATCTGGCCGCATCTCCTCTGGAGACTGCCTCCTCAGCCATCACCATCTCGAGGCCAATTGCACAGATCAAAATGTGCCCCCACACACACCCTGGGTTACCCTCCTTTCCCAGTACAACCCTTGCCCTGCGGCCTCTTCCGTTGCCTGAGGCCACTTCTCCCCCTTCACCAAGCAAGCCCTCGGCCTGCAGCCATGGAAAAGCTACCCATATATGGCTGACCTGTTAGGAAGAGACCTGCCGTGAGCCCCCTTAAAAGTGACGTGGTGCTGTCTGTGAAGCCTGGCGCTGATGACTGTGAGTGCTGACTGACACTAGGTAGGCAAATAAATCTTGAAGTCCCGAGTAAAGTGCCGCCTGCCAGGTGCACATTGCTTAGGTGTTGTTGTGAAAGATGCCGACGTGTTTTCCTGCCAATGTGGGCGGCCAATCCAGTGGTGGGGGGATGATTCCAGCGGGCTGGCCTAATAATGATATGCGGATATATTACAATGAGGTTCCTGACGTCTGATGGTGGGGAACGTGGCCCACCACCAGCGGACTGAGCGGACGATCGCAAACTGGTTCCATGCTGTCGTGAAACCGATCGTGCCATATTGTCTGTTCATACCACTAAACATGCCTGACGCTGGCAGGCACGAAAAATCTCGGCTTATAATGCTGCGATTTGAAAATGTAACAATCATCGAAAAAATGCGCTTGCCAAGTTGTTACTTCTGCCAACTGGAAAGCTGTCAAGTAAAAGATCAACAATGTAAATGTGGAAAAGTCTTCAGACAAGTTTAAAAAGTTCATCTCATGGAAAGAAAAGATTGAAGATATTTTACACTACTGAAATGGTAGCCTAGTATGATAACAATGTGTAAATGTTTAACATTTCCCCATTGTTTTTATGTATTCAGCCTCAACATCTGTTGAGCTAGCAGTTCTGAAGTCTGTTTGTTTACTCAGGGGGGTTTATGGGCTCTTGGCTGCACTCCAACTGCCTAATTGTTTTACAAGTACTTGACTTTGTTTACGCAGTGTTTTTTTAAATTAATTCATGGGATGTGGGCATTGCTGGCTAACCCAGCATTTGTTGCCCATCCCTAATTGCCCTTGAGAAGGTGGTGGTGAGCGGTCTTTTGAACAACTGATATCTGTGTGGTGTACGTACACTTCATGCTATTAGCGAGGAAGTTCCAGGACTTTGAACCAGAGGGCCGATTTGTTTACTTGGGGGAGTTTTATGGGCTGTTCAATGGCTGTCAACAGTTATAATAGGGCATGTGAGCTCCGTTCATAAATTGGATGAGGGGTGAGGGGAGTCAGGGGGTGAGGGTCAAAGGGTGAGAGGGCTGAGGGAGGTAAAGGGAAGGGGTGAGGGGATAGGGTGAAGGGATGAGGGGAGGGGGTAGTATGAGGGGTTGTTTAAAGTGATCAGAAGAATAAACTATATGTGGATGAGCCACTGATTACATGGGAAGCACCTGGCCGAGGTTTTTTGGGAAAGGATGTGGGCCTTTTAACCTTCCCGCTTTGGTCCCGGCCAGCTTCCCAGCAGCAGGTCCGTCTCTTGGCCACTTTGGGCATGGACCCATGGGAGATCCAGCCTGCTGGCAGCCTCGAGATGGAGGTGGGATTACTACGGCTGGATTAGTCCCATTTCCTGATTCTCGCCTCCACCATGAATATCCGGCCTACAGTGCCTATTTTAGGCAGACATTTAACTGGCAGGATGTAAAAGAGGCCCAGTTGTTAAAATTGCTCAGCCTCTTATTGCCACTCATAGGCAGATCTCCCACTTGCCCAGCTGGCTTGCTAACACGGAGTTAAAAAATTTCCTTTTCATTGGCTGTGTTTATGCAGGTGATCCAATATATGCAAACATCATAACAGGAAAATGAGCCTTTATAGTTTTAATATTTGAGTATTGCTGAAAAAAAGAGGCATGCCGAAGCTTTTCATCTTGCACTCACCAGGATACTTCACAAGAATACCAATACAAGGGAAAACAACAATTTATACGGTCTGGAAACTATATATATAAATGCACAAGGTCCTGTTCTTTGCAGACAGAAATAACATGTGCACACATTGTGCTTGTTTCAGCTGAACAAAATAAGTGACAGCCATTCACTGACTCATTCCTCAGGGCAATGCTTTTGACCAATCAGGGTCAAGCTGCCTGGTTTAAATTTCAAACAATGCTTGGCTGTTAACTGTCAGTCACCATCAATTGGTGCATTATCCATGGCAACACCTCTATCAATCAGAGTCCACTTGCCAACCAATCAGCACACTCCTCTCATACAGTATAAATTGTTGTTTTTCTTGTATTGGTACCCTTGCAAAGTGTCCTGATGAGTGTAAGATGAAAAGCTTTGACATTTTCAGTAAAACTCAAGTTCTGTACTACCAAATGTCTGTTTTTAATATTTCACAGTTTGGCAGGGTTATGACATGTTTAAACACATACTTTACATTCTGGTAGGTCTGTCAGCAGATGGAAAATGACATATGCTAGCTCAATTGCAGCCACCACTTTTTTTTTATTCTTTCATGAGATGTGAGCATCACTGGCAAAGCCAGCATTTATTGCCCATCCCTAATTGTCCTTGAGAAGGTGATGGTGAGCCACCTTGAACCACTGCAGTTCATGTGGTGCACGAACACCTACAGTGCTATTAGGAAGGGAGTTCTAGGATTTTGACCTAGTGTTAGTGAAGGAACCGTGATATAGTTCCAAGTCAGGATGATGTGTGGCTTGGATGAGAACTTGCAGGTGGTGGTGTTCCCTGCATCTGCTGCCCTTGTCCTTCTCGGTGATAGAAGCCATGGGTTTGGAAGGTGCCATGGTGAATTGCAGCAGTGCATCTTGTAGATGGTATCCAGGTTTTGCTGCACATGGGCAAAGATGTTACTCATTCCAAGAGAAATGAGTAACATCTGATGATTTTACAGTCTATTATTAACAATACTGGTCATTCACCAGAGGAAAGCTAAGCATTCCTTGTATCAAAGTTGCTTTGCTTATCAAGCATAAATTTATCTGGTAATTTATGTCTTTGAATTCTAGATTTCCAAGTGGTTTATTATGAAAGGTGTCTTTTGATATTCCTTTGTGTCACTTAGGATTTAATGATGGAGAATGGGTATATGCATTGCCTCTTATTTATGCTGGACACAATTCCTAGGCAGTTGGCTTTGCTTCAAGACTTCTGCCTCTAAAATCTAGAAGAATTTTGAGATGTGTTGGAACAAAGAATGCAAATGTCCTTAAGATTTTGCAATGTGATTCATAACTAAATGACTCAATAACTACATAGATAGATTTCAACAATTTATTGTTATTGATGTCTTATGTAAATTATTATGTGAATGTATTAGCTTGGCAAGTTAGTCAGTGATGAGGGTTTCTTGCATAATTACTACTAACCCTGTTTTGAAATTATATGCCAAGATGGGTAAATAGAGTTCAGATACAGATCAGCCACAATGCAATTGAATTGGGGAACAGGTTTGAGTGGCTGAATGGGCTACTCCTGTTCTTATGTTCCTAGGGATAAATCCACAGACAATAAATCGATCTATGTTTTTCCCCCCCAGGACAGTTAACTCAGCATACTCTGCTGCAAGTTTTCAATTCTGTTTGTTGCAAGCATAGTCTTCCTTTGGGCTTATATTATAATGCTTACATTAACAACTAAATTTATACAGCTGATAGAAAATAAGATGGGGAATAATAAGTTTTACCTACAATTTATCATATTTTAGAAACTTATTGCATACACCTTTGATATGTGATGCAGACAGTTCGTCTGTTTCTGTGTATTTTATAGCTTTAAAAGTGATTTTTCAATTTGGTTATGTGCTTAGTGTTGAGTCCCTTTATTACCATTCATTAACTGGGAAAGAAATATGCAACAGGGAAATATAAGTGATATTACTTACAAGAATGTAATAATTTGTAAATCCTAATCTACAGGCAGTCAGCCAGGGCCATCTAAAAGCACAAAGCACAACCTTCGAAAATTTAAGCTTTGGAAAGCAGAAAAAGTTTGGAATCCAAAAATGGAAAGACAGGTGAAGTTTTGGTGTGACCAGTTATCAGAACTCAGTTCTAAGGTTTTGTTTTGATAGGGTTCTCGCTCATGAAGCAACCTAAGTTTAAAAAAAAAATCAGTTGAAAATAGTTTAATCAGCATGCTCTCTGGAGGTAACAGACTTATGCTTTGCCTGTCCTGGGCCCATGTCAGATGTGACTCTTAGCAAGTTTGTCTTGCAAATGTAAAATGCATGGCTGGTTGGGATTATTGTCGCCACATATTGCAAATGGATTCCTTCAGAAATTAACATGACAGGTCTGGGGGTAGATTCTGATGAAAGGAACTGGACCTTATAAAATTGTATTGATTCCCTGCAACTACTTTTATTTTTTATACAAAAGTGGTGGCAGCCCTTTATCATGGGGCCAGATAATACAGTCAAAATAACAGTGAGGACAAAGGCGCTCACTGTTATCAAAGTGCAAATCAAACAGCATCTTCCAGCAACATCCAATAAAGCAGTAGTTAGGCCACAAATAGAGTATTGCATCCAGTTCTTCAGGAAGGATGTGAGGGTTCTTGAGAAGGTGCAGAAGAGATTTATCAGGAAGGTTCTGGGGATGAAGTATTTTAGTTATAAGGATGCGTTGGAGCAGCAAGGGTTGTTCTCCTTGGAGTAAAGGAGATTGAGATTTGATAGAGGTATATCAGGTTATAACAGATTTAGGTAAATTAGACAAAGAGTAGCTGTTCCATTAGCTGATGGTACAAGATCCAGGGGACACAAATTTAAGGCTTTGGGTAAGAGATGTGGGGATGTGAGAGAGAACTTATACAGTGAGTGGTAATGACTTGGAACTCGCTGCCTCTGAGGGTCGTGGGAGTGAAGATGATGAATGATTTCAAAATTAAATTGGATGGGTGCTTGTAGAAAATATACTTATAGGACTATGGAGATAGATCAGGAGAATGGGACTGTTGGATTGTGCTACATAGATCTGACATGGGCACGATGGGCCAAATTGCTTCCTTCTGTCTATGGTCTGGATTTTATGAGATACAGAATTCCCTGGCTGAAAAGTCAGCTGTGAGCCCCCCCATCCAAAAGCAGTCTGCCCCACAGCCATTTCACTCTGGAAGCAGCGTTAATTGTTTAAGGTCCAGGTTTCCACGCCCCCATCTGGTGAGGAAGTCTGATTTAGAAAGTGAGGAAGGTGGAGGTCTAGGTTTGAGAGGCTGGGGGGAGGATTAAAAGTGGGTATGGCCTTGGCTGGTGTACCTCCAATGGATACAAGTGATATCCCCCCACAAAGGTCCGTCCTTCTTAACTGACACCAACTGCACAATGAAAGCTGCTGGGCTACCTGTTAGTCTAGGCCTTTCACTGCCAAGGGTAAAGTAGCGGCAGACATGGAATCAGGCACTTAAGTGGCCATTAATTGCCTGATGCTTCCCCCTCCCATCATGATATGGGAGACAGGTCAGGGATGGGCAGGATGGTGAAGGGAAGGCCATGAGCTGTATTTTATGAGCCCCACCACCCGGCTTCAAATATGACAGTGGCGGGCCGTAAAATCCAGCTCTATGGCTCTAGGACAATGAAAGCACAAGGACATTTAAATGCATTAATCAGGAAGTTGTTGTCCAAGGTGCCCTGTTCACCCAGAAACAGAGCTATAATGGCATCTTATCAACAGACTCACAATTGAAATACATGGAAAGGTATGAATTTGCCAAGCTTACAAACATAGGAATTAAGAACAGGTGTAGGCCACTCAGCCCCTCAAGCCTGCTCCGCCACTCAATAAGATCATGGCTGATCTGATTGCAATCTCAACTCCACATTCACACTCACCCCCAATAACCTTTAACCCCCTTGCTTCTCAAGAATCTATCTAGCTCTGCCTTAAAATATTCAAACACTCTGCTTCTACCATCTTTTGAGGAAGAGAGTTTCAAAGACTCAAGACCCTCTGAGGGGAAAAAAAATGTCTGCATGAAGGAACCTTTTGAAAGGTAAGTTCAAAAGGTCCTCCTCATGCCCCCCTATCTATCTATGACACTTCCATCCCCATTCATCGACTATACATTGTTTAGAATCAATGAACTTTCTAGTAACAACAGAATATGTAAAAGAAAACTTTTAAAAAAACATTTCAGTATTCTAATGGATGTCTTGGTTCTCAGCCAAGAATGTATAATGAAACAACTGAGCCTGAGGGAAAACATTGATTGATTGACAGCTCTGGCTCTCTGACTGATGCTGTCAAATTGCACAATGTTTATTTATACAAGATAAGGAGGTTTCAAGTGCTTACAGCTATTGATACTTTAAAGGGTCCGGTGATTGGCACTTCTCTTGAGTTGTAGTAAAAAGATGTTTTTTTTAAGAAAGTGGAAAGTTACCAATGAATGACTTTTTAAAAAGCTTTTTTTTCACATCCTTTTGGCATGGGGCACATGAGGGGCCATAGGGATTACTTGGGGGCATACCTTGGCATGGAGGTATGAAGGGCAATAAGGGGCGCATAGGGGGCATGGGGGAGTGTATGAAGGGTGAAGGGGTGTGAGGGTTGAGGGCTGGAGAGCCTTTCTGTTTTTACTTTAATTGGGACAAAGTCATACAGCACCAAGGCCCAACTTTTTCCCAGATAAAAACAAAAAGCTAAAAGCTACTGCGGATGCTGGAAATCCAAAACAAAAACAGAATTACCTGGAAAAACTCAGCAGGTCTGGCAGCATCAGTGGAGAAGAAATCAGTTAACGTTTCGAGCCTTCACGGCCCTTCGGCAGAACTGAAGCATAGTTAGGAGAAAGGAGAAATATAAGCTGGTTTAAGGTGGGGGGGGGGGGTGGAGAAAGAAGTTGAGGGTGTGGTGATTGTGGAGATAAGCAAGCAGTGATAGGAGCAGATAATCAAAAGATGTCACAGACAAAAGGATCAAAGAGGTGTTGAAGGTGGTGATATTTGTCTAAGAAAAGTGCTAATTAAGAATGGAAGACAGGACACTCAAAGTACAGCTCTAGTGGGGGTGGGGTGGAAAGACTAACAAGGTTTTAGTTTTAGATTTAAAAATAATGGAAATAGGTGGGGAAAGAAGAATCTATATAAATTATTGAAAAAAAAGGGGAGGGGGGAGAAACGGGGTGGGGATTGGGGGAGGGGGAGTTTAAGATCTCTCCCCATCCCCACCCTGTTTCTCCCCCTCCCCTTTTTTTTCTTCAATAATTTATATAGATTCTTCTTTCCCCACCTATTTCCATTATTTTTAAATCTAAAACTAAAACCTTGTTAGTCTTTCCACCCCACCCCCACTAGAGCTGTACTTTGAGTGTCCTGTCTTCCATTCTTAATTAGCACTTTTCTTAGACAAATATCACCACCTTCAACACCTCTTTGATCCTTTTGTCTGTGACATCTTTTGATTATCTGCTCCTATCACTGCTTGCTTATCTCCACAATCACCACACCCTCAACTTCTTTCTCTCCCCCCCCCCCCCACCTTAAACCAGTTTATATTTCTCCTTTCTCCTAACTATGCTTCAGTTCTGCCGAAGGGCCGTGAAGGCTCGAAACGTTAACTGATTTCTTTTCCACCGATGCTGCCAGACCTGCTGAGTTTTTCCAGGTAATTCTGTTTTTGTTCCAACTTTTTCCCAGGTCGGTTGGCATGACTGCACCTTGTACCCGCACCTTTGCCCCCATGGAATGAAAATTCTATCCTTCCTGGCACTTTCTGCTGAGGTGGCTGGGCTGAGCTGTTTATATTTCTAACTCCCATTACCCACCTCAAGGATGAAAATCCAGCCTTTTATTTTGTTTCCTGCAATTGATTTGACATCGACTTTCATAATGTATTGAATACTTCTAGTTCAGACTCAATGATGTTCATTAACATTTTTTCAATCTCATTGGTTAAGGAGGTACACTACCTTAAACCCTGTTCCAAAAGGTAACATGTCCCCTGTGGAGGGCACAGGGCTTTTTCAGTAGTTGTCTAATAGGAACTTTGAGGCATATGCCCTTAGAACTCTAAGTGCAAGTCTATTGAATGGCTGACACAAAATCTGGCCCATTGAAGAGCATTTTTTACTTAAAAGGTGCCGTTACGCTAAGTTCCAAGATTCTGGGAAGTACACAAGATAATGTTTCAAATAAACCTTCTCGTGGAACAAGTCCCAGGCCGCCTTAGAAAATAAATCTTTGCCAGGTCAAAATCCTGGAACTCCCTCCCTAACAGCACTGTGGGTGTACCTACAGCAAATGGACTGCAGCGGTTCAAGAAGGCAGCTCACCACCACCTTCTCAAGGGCAATAAATGCTGGTTGAGCTAGCGATGCCCACATCCCATGAAAGAATTTTTTAAAATTACATCCTTCTTTAGTAATTCCTAAATTCACCACGGCTACAAGCTGAGCTTTTGTCTACTTTAAAAATTTTCCTCTGCAATAGATGTGATTAAATGTAAGCTATACCCACACTTCAGTTATGGCAATCTTATTCCCGCAACACTTTCAGTATGGCCTGGATTGTCACTTAACTAACCCACAAGGAGAAGGGGTAATAATGTGTAGGGTACCTGAAAGTCGGGAACTGCCTCGCATGGAATGGAATTTTAACCATCCATAGGTTAATTCGAAATGCTGTATAGCCATGAGGTTCACAGACTTATCACCTTGGAGAGGCATGTTCACCCACCTGCCCCCTCCACCCCCCTCTCACTTAAAACCGTAAGTGGGTGGGTGGGAAGCGGGTTTGGGTCAGGATTCTGATTTTTAAAACTTTAGCGCACACACGCACACACACACACACACACACACACATGCACCTGAACCAAACCCATCCATTTTCTGTGGCTAAACCACCCCTTCAAATGTCTTAAGATGTATTTTCAGGGCAAGTTATAAGCTATGTCAGCTTTTTTGAAACCTTATGTTCTATTTTGTCGGTTTTCTTTTTGACCGGTACGAAAGTGTGAAGTGCGGGAACCATTTATGAACAACAGCTCCTGGGTGAATGGAATCTGTGTAACCAGAATGTAGTAAAATAGATTTAACTCTGTGGGGCTGTACACTTCTGAAAATAATCAATACATAATAACATTCGATAATGTATGCGGCAGGTATTCCGGAAAAAAAGCAAAAAGAAATGCAACTTTCTCGATAATTCCAAATTTCAGTAAGAATATGGAAAAAAGAACATGGACAGCATTACCTTCTGCTGCCCAAATCTGTGGGTTATTGAGTGTTGCCAGACAACATCACAGTTCTGGCTCCTACAACACTTGTATCCAACCTGGCGGTTAACAGGTAATGGGATTTCAGGAGAAATCCCCACTATTCGCTGCACAGACATTTTGTATTGAATGCTTTCTCCAGTATTCTTCATAAATATAGAAATTCCAAGTTTCATTAAGAATGTGTAATAAAGTGGCTCATTGCTCAAAGTTCCAAGTGATGTTCCCTACCTTCAGTCAATAAATGAAGTGCTTGGTGTTGACAAACGGATTTCAAGGGTGGTGCCATTGATTTTACCTTTAATTTTATTACTGCCCATTTATTTGGATAGAATTCAGAGACTTTTTCGAAAATATATTTCACCCGACCTTTAACAAAATTAACATCCAAAGTAATTTTCCAACATTATTTGCTCACATCTTCACGGTGGAACAAAATATGGCATTGTCTACTCACCGGCAACTTGAGTGGGCTGGAGTCAGTGAGAACCATTGACTTTGTTTGGCTGAGACGGTCACAGTTAGCAGCCCCACTCTTCAATCTCCGCTGCACTACAGCAGGACTGAACTGGGACGAGGGAAGAGGTTCAGTGGTGGATGCTGGCTGGACATTTGCTTTTGGTAGAGTTGCAGGTCCATCCTTTGGAAAGAAACAAGGAACTTATGTTTAGAAGCTGCAACTAATTCACCGTAAACATTAAATGATCTAAATATCTACTATGTATCACTGCGCTTAATACCAATTCATACTTTGAAGCCTTATTTGCTGGCTGGTAATAATTTGAAAATTACATCACTTTCCTTTTAACTCCATTCCGTTTGATCAATATGTCAGAATTTAAATTTCATAGTGAGTTTGTTAACTACCTCACTGAACATTAGTGGGGTGAAAATTTTCATTTGTTTCAGAATTCCAGTTCAAATTTTGCTTCAGGTCAAATGATAATCAGGTCAGATTTTCCTCTTCCTACACCTGGAACTATTGGATCGCTGAATATGGCGGATGCAGGATATTCAGGCAGGGAAGAGCACAAACCTCTAACCATTACTCGGTACTTCATTTACTTTCTGTCCATTAGTTGGAAAACAAAAGGTTGGAAAATCGGGCAGGCTCCTTTACAGATTTGTGCTGCCGCCCTCTTCCAATTTCCTTCTCCTTCATTATGCTCAAGCAATCCAATAATCTCAGATGCAGTAACAGGAAAATCTGATGCAATATATTTTAGACTAGAACCTGTTGCCAAAATATACAGAAAATTGGCATTAATCATTACCAATGCTTCGATAATATGTGAAATTACTATACAATGCAAATTTTCCTGCCTGTGTCCTAAGTACTCTCCTCTTGCACAACCCCAATGTGACAGGGAGTTCCTGTTATGGGCAATTCATATGGCCAGTGGCACCCCAAGTACAAGCCCATCCCTTGACAGGGCCTGGTGTTTGCAGAAGGAGTGGAAAAATGAGGCACAGCCACAAACTTGTCAAGCTTTTGTATGTTAGGTCTTTGGTTCAGCTGAAGCATACTCACCACTAAATCAGAAGGTAATGGGTTCAAACCCTACTCCAGAGACTTGAGTGCATAATCTAGGCTGACACTCTAGTACTAAGGGAATCTGCACTGTCAGAAATGCCATTTTTCTGATGAGACATTAAACCAGGATTAATTCTGTCCCCTAAGATGGATGTAAAAGATCCTGTAGCACTATTTAAAGAAGAAAATGGGAACTCACCACCTGTCTCAGTTAATATTTATTCCTCGATCACCATCGCTACAAAATGATCTGACCATTTACCTCTCTGCAGTTTGTGGGAATTAATAGGGGCAGATTGGCTGCTGAGCTTCCCTATATTAAAACATCAACTACACTTCAAAGTTCATTGACTGTCAAACATTTTGTGACCTCCTGAGATTGTGCTTAAGACAGAAGTGAATTAAAAGGAATTGTTGGCTTTTAAATGGGATAATGATTCTTAAGCCCTATGCTGGAATACTGTAACATAATAATATGAAAAGCTTCAGTTGTTTAGGAGTTACTAACAGTTAAGAAATATTCTGAATTGCATATTGCATACAGTTTGTCCAATTGCAAACCAAAGCACTTACAGAAATTTTAAAGAGGGTATATGATAGAAACAGATAATAAATACCTGCATATGTTTAACATGGTGAGGACTGAAAACCATTTTACATGAAAATCAGAATGAAGTTAACAATTCTCGGTTTATTTGAAATGGAATATAATTGGATAATAAATCTAGTATGGATTGGTTCTGCAGTTGTGTTTTCTCAATAATTAACTAATAGAAGTGGGCAGCACTGAATATGGACATTGCACTTTGACCTTGAGAATTGGGATCAAATTCTATCTAGTTTATTTTCCCTCTGATGGTTCTAATGGTCCAAAATTAAAGTTAATTCAGACAGAATCAGATTGGGTTTAATGCGTCACAAATTTAAAAATTTCCTCAAATAAGTCAGAAGGAGAGCGATGGCACTAATGATTTTCATGATGCTTTTCTAAGATTGGGGACATGTGACACTCCATTGAGTGTTATTTTCTTCTATGTCAAAAGTTTACTAAAAATTATTTCATTTAACCAATGAAAGATTACTTAACACATAATTAGCAAATTAATGGATTTTCAGAAAGAGGCAATAGATTATTCGTACCCTCAAATACATGCCCATTGTGAAATTATACTGGCGGCAAGTTAAAGATCATATTAATTCATATTAGATGGTATCCAAAGAAACAGAGTGGCTATGGCAAGCATTATGAGAGTCACTTAAAGTTATGTGCCATTGCACTGCAGATATTGGCTTGTATATGCTGCCTATTGAAACAAAACAATGGCAGTACAGTAAGTCCCCATTTTAAGTTGCCTCACTCAGCATTGCTCCACTTTCTCAAAGCAGATATAATGCAGTCGATATGTGCAATTAGCAAGAGGAAGTTCCACTTCTGTTTCATGCCAGGGCCTAGGTAACGTCATGTCACCTGATAAGCATGATTTTGGAGCATGTGTGAGGAGAGACATTTGTTTTCACTTGAAGCAACAACAACTTTTTCTTAAAATTCTGCATTACACTTTTGTGTGAAGACTATCTCTTCCACCATTATTCCCTATCTGACTTGCACCTGAGTTTCCCACATCCCACTCACCGACACCCCACCTATTTTTGCCTTTCTTCCTCTCACCCTCCCTCCCCTTCGCCACTTCCCTCTCCTGCACTCCCCTGCTCACCGATCCTTCCGCTCGTCACCTTTCTTTCACTCGCTAACCCTCCCACTTGATCTTAGCCTTGCCTGCTTACTGCTTTCCTCTCCGATCCTCCGACTCGCAGCTCCTCTTGCTCCTTTGCTTGCTTCCTCCCCCTTGCCACTTCTCTCCTGAGCCCTTGCTCACAGCAAGGGTTTGGGATTGGCGAGTGGTAGGTGAGAGAGAAGGAAAGGGTGAGTAGGGAGGCTCAGTGGGAGGGAGGATTGGAGAAGGAAGCAGCAAGCAGGAGAGGCAGCGAGTGGGTGGGTTGGTGAGTAGGAGGTAAGTAGAAAGACTTAGCATATTTCTTTCCTATTTTTAAATTTATTTTATTTCAAAAGTTATTTCATTTACCAATATAAGGATTTAGAAATATACAGTATTTAAACTTACTGGATATAATGCTGTAATATTTTTTCCTAACAAGAAATGCCCTACAGAACCTAACTACAGCTTTTACATTGGTTATAATGGGAACATCGAATTTGCCGAATGTTGTTTCACTTAAAGTTGCACTTTTCAGGAATGCAATTACAATATTAAGCTCTGGGCCGTTCAGCCCTTTGAGCCTGCTCCATTATTCTATTCTTTCATGGTTGATTTGTATCACAACTTCATTTACCCAGCCTGTTCCATTACTCTTGATATTAGGTCACAAAAATCTATCAATGTCAGCCTTGAAAATTTCAATTGATAGTATCCACAGCCTTTTGGTGGGGAGCAAATTCCAGATTTTGACCCAGAGCAGCAGAGCAAAGTTATGTTAGAGTCTCCACACCACTTTCTAGCCAAGAAAAACAGGGGTCTGGGAATACTTGATATTTACATTTTGATATTAACAAATAGCTGACAACAGACATTAATAATGAAGTTTAAAGGTTAACATTTGAAACCTTGTTTTGCTTACATTTCTATTACTGATTTGATAGTGTTACATTTGGGAAATTTCACAGCCAAGTGAAATTCACACTAGAGTTTGCATCACTGCAAAGCAAAAACTACTTTGTTTTCACACAAAATGTGAATATAACTTGCAAGGATGCTTAAAATTAAATCATAGTGCATTTATCTAGCACAGTATCAAACTTGAAAGCACAGCCATTTGCCATGTCAGCTCAAGTACACAACAGGATTCATCCAGTCACCAAATTTGTCATTTTTATCTTAGTTTTAATTTAAATTAAGAGAAAAATATGAAAAGGGCATGAAGAAAGTTTTCCCTAATGCTGCTACAAGATCTGCTGCTGCGAAAACTTGCTGCAGTATTTAAAATCTGGCTGAAAACACTTGGGAGTAAACTTCCAGCAATTCAGCCGATATCAAAAACTTGTTGTACATTTTTCTCCAAAAGACACAGATAAATTTTAGAATGTTTAAGTTGCTCTTTAATAAGAGAAAAGGTGAAAGATATTCTTCCTGGCTCCAAAAAGCTAGTTAATAAATATTGCGGTTCTGCGCAGTGAGTCAACTCGATTATGGTAGAGGAGCATAATTTATAATACACAAACATTTGCTAGGGACAAATGCAGCAAAGGATAAGATGAATACATTTCAAACCACAGGCTGCATATTTTACTTCAAATCAGAGGTCAAAAGTTGAACCTTTGTACTAATAACGATCCCATATACCTATGTATTTTGACAGGACTCAAATTTAATAATTTTCAGAAGCAGTGCATTTTGCTACTGGCATTAACAGTCGCTAAAAAAAAATGTTCTTTTTTTCTACCAACAAAACTAATCAAAATTAGAGACTGACAACCTGGGTGACAATAAGGACTATTGTGAAACATAGGACTTTGGCTTGAAACATTTCGCTAGTGGCTGGATTAGTGACTAGCAGAACTGCAAATTCCACCCGCATTTTACTGATCTGCTAGCACTATATTTGACCTCTGCAATCATTGAATTAGTTTAGTTATCCTAGCAACAGTGATGATTCTACATAGGCTTCCTGGGAATCTATTTCAGAGGCAAAGAGGAACCTGTGCATATTAATTGAAAAATATTTATTTTCTCAAAGAAAGTTCTATCGGTTGTGAAGACATACAGCGAGAAACATTTCTCCTTCAGTGTGACTGAAGTTAAGGTAGCAAAAAAGAAAATAGTCACAATTACATCTAATTATGCATCTCCATTGATCATATTGCTTACCCCATTATCCTTGAAAAATGTGCATGCGCTTGCACATACACACAAAAAAAATGGCAAATTAATGACACCCACCATTATTATTTCCAAAAACATACAGCAATTTGTGGTAAAGAGGTATTCCATGAGTTTGATTGTCTGCAAATTGTTAGATGCCTTGACAAAACCGCAAGAAGTACAATTTCACAGTGAGTCATTTTATATTCCAGGAAGGCAGGTGGTGAAGGATAGAACTAGATCCTGTCTTCACAACTTTTATAAGCATTTATTTATAGAGATACACACTACAAACATGCACCTCCTCATCCATCAATCATAGTTTCAGTCCCTTCCTTTTTATAGGAGCACACAGCTTACATCCAATTAAATACAATTAATATGCAATAACAGATTCCCTTCTCTCCCTTTAAATAAAAGTTTACATGTACAACCACAATTTCAAAAGCAATTAAGTCAAAGGCCTCCACATAGTCTCCAAAGCATTACATCACAAGATGAGCTCTCCATTAAGAACCCCTAACAATTTCTTCATATATACATTTATTTTTGTAAAAAAAGAATACACAGTTGATGATGTGTATCCAGCCATTTAATTTTAGCGAATTCCTTTCTCTCCATTATTTGCTTCAAACCAGCAAGATCAATCCATAGACTTTATTCACTCACATTTTTCATAGTGTACATCAGCCCACAAGGAAGCATTACTTGTATAACATTAAGTGGGTTCACTATCTTCAGTATGGCCATTGTACAGAATGTCATTTAAAATGTTTCACAAATAGATTCACTGTCCTCCCAAGATCCTTTGGGCAGGATTTTCCCGTCGGCGAATGGGGGGCGGGGCCTGCTCGCTGATACATAAAATGACGCGCGGCGATGTCAGGCGGAGCTCCTGACGTCACCGCGCCCCATTTAAATTTTCAGGTAGGTGGGGGCTCAGCAAAATCAGCTGTGCACCCGCCGACCTGTCAATGGCCAATTGAGGCCATTGACAGAGTTATTAAACTAATTAATGAACCTGGCTGTCCAACCTTAAGGCTGGCGGGCAGGCCAGGAGCCCTGGCAAGAATTAGAAAAAGCATGAAACCTCATCCACAGGCAGGATGAGGTTTCATGTAGGTTTCAAAAAATTTTAATTAAGCTTTTGTAAAAATTATGGCTACATCCCAACTCCTGTGACTGTGTCACATGAGGGGACATGTTAGGGAAATTTTATTTTTCTATTTTTAGCTTTTTTACATTTAGAGCTGATCTCCCTGAGGCAGCACTTTGCCTCAGGGGGATGGGTGCGCTCTTTCGTGCGCCTGTGCCAAAGAGCGCACTCTCGATTTTGGGATTCCCACCCCCTGTCCGCACAGGGAGTGCATAGTGCTTCTGTGCGGATGTCACGCTGGGCGGGCCTTAATTGGCCCATCCACGTAAAATGGCGCCGCGCCCCCGATTGGGGTTGCCGATCGGAAGCGCGCCTGTCTGCGCCCGCCATTTAACTTCGCCCCCGACGGGGGAAAATCCTGCCCTATGTCTTGGTAGCTAATGCTTCATTTATCTTTAAAACATTCTCGACTTTAGGGTGTTTCATCGTAGTACTTAACTCCAATTAACACCTGGCCTAGTCTGAGTGCACAACCTGACCAATCAAGTTTTACAATTGATTGTCTCTTCTCTAGATATAGCATTATGGGCAGAATTTTCTGCCTGTCGGGTGGGTGGGCCCGACCCAATCTCCGGCGGGTGGGGAGCCGATTCCCGCCAGAGAAGCAGGCCGCACTGTCATTTTACGTGGGCGGGCCAATTAAGGCCTGCCCAGCGTGACGTCTGGTGAGAAGCGCCATGCACTTTCTGTGTGGGCTGGGGGGGGGGGGAATCCCCAAAAGCAAGAGTGCGCTCTTTCGCACATGCGCACGAAAGAGCGCACATCTCCCTGAGGCAGCGATCGCTGACACTTTGAAAAAGATTAAAAATAGAAAAAAATAATTCCTTAACATGTCCCCCTCATGTGATAATGTCACATAAAATGGGACATGTTCATAATTTACACTATAAGTTTATTAAACTTTTCAAAACCCTGCATGAAACCTGATCCCGCCGGTGGATGAGGTTTCATGTTTTTTCTATTTACCGCCGGGGCACCTGGCCTGCCCGCCAACCTTAAGCACTCAGCGCTGCTGGGGCGGGGCGGGAGGAGCACGAGCACAGAAGTGTGCGTGTGCGTGGGGGGTGCGCACAGTTAAAGCTCCCTCAGGCACAGAGCTGCCTCAGAGAGCTGCAGAATTTTGAAAATAAAAAATAAAGAATTTAAAAATGTGAATAACACGTCTCCTCATGTGACAGAGTCACATGAGCAGGAACATGTTAGAAATTAGTTTGAAAATATATTTTTTTTTCACTGATCAAAACCTCATCCCGCCGGTGGGTGAGGTTTCACGAAAAATTCAAAGGCCTCTCGGCCTTTTTGCCTGCCCGCCAACCGTAAGGTTTGATGGGCAGTGAAAAATTTCATTTAATTAGAACTGTAATGGCCTTAATAGGCCTGTTAATTGTCGGCTATCACACTGCCCATTCCCACATGTGCCCGCCGACCGAAATATCGCGCGAGTGCGCGATGACGTCGGGATGATCGCCCGACATCTTAATGCATCGTTTTACGCTCGTTCAGGTCGGGCACCCGCCCGCCCGATGAGCACAATATTCTGCCCATAGCTCGATTAACCAGGATGGGGGTAACAGTCCCTAAATAGAATTATTGATTTAAAGTTATTCAAGGTCTACTTTGCTTAATATCTAAACCAACGTAGTTAAAAGCCTCACAAGCATCATGCACAATTTTAAACTCTAATCCTATTAATAATGTGTTTCCCAACTTCTGGGCCAGTATTCTATGGCCCCCCCAAGGCGTGTCTCCCCCCCGGCGGATGCAGTGAGCCTTTTAACCTCCATTCAGTTTGGCAGGATGGTAATATCCTGTCGGGCAGGAGGGGCCATAGAATCCTGGCCCTTCAGTACCACCCCATTAGAAGCCATCAACATGCATCATGAAGATGCCTGAGAGTTTCTTTTTACAATGACAATCAAACATCATGAGATCTGCTTTTAGCTGAACACAACCTATTTTCAGCAAAACTGATTTCACCAAAAAAAAAAAATTATACCTTGAAAGCACCATTCGTGGATGCACTTGTTTCCTCTCCATAGTTTTCCTTCTGCATCTGCTGCCTCTTTGGACAATTTCAGCAACATTTCTCTGTGAAAAGTATCAACTTGCAGAAATGTTGCTTTTATGTCGATTGACCTACACTCCCATGAATATGTCGACAAAAGAGCTACAAAGTTTTTTAAGACTACCTTTCCAGCTGTGGGAGAATCCATTTTAACATCTGTATCATCCAGTCACTCTTCAAAACCCGAGCAACTGACCTCACTTTAGCCTTGTAAGTACCATCAGCAAGGGCTTTTTCAGTACAAATTCGCCTGTGACAAACAGGGTTGACCCTTTTCTGGTACCTCAGAATGAACTCCAAAAATTCTCCACCTATCTAACTCCCTTTGTTTTGTTTCTCTTATTAGTTTATTCTTAAGTTTATTGGCAACCGCCAAAACTTCATGATCATATGGACTTCTGTTTCTCCTACAAGATTATCCTGAGGCCTTCATTTCATCGTCATATCTATTCAAGCTATGGCCCACTTCCAATTTTATGTCTGCAATGTCTTCTACTGCAAGATTTCCAGTCCGTGGTCATTTTCTGGCTCAAGAGTCACTTCCAGACCCACTATCAGTACTTGCTCTGTGCTTCCTAACTCTCCATTCATCCACCCCATTCTGCCTCTCCTTGGACCTTGCTTCTTGTCCATTATCCTGAACATACAACCAATATGAATTTGCCAGTAGAATAAAGGAAAAATAAAGCAGAAGCTGGAAATCTGAAATAAACACAGGGAGTGTTAGAAATACTCAGCAGGTCTGTCAGGATCCGTGGAGAGAGAAATGGATTTAACATTTTGAGTCAAGTATGACTTCTTCAGAACTGCCAAACCCGCTGAGTATTTCCAGTACCTTCTGCGCTTGTTTTAAATTTGCCAGTACCTTTTCCTGCACATCCCAGTTATAGCATTCCCCCATTACCTAGACCCCTCTGGAGTACATGCCTCTGAGTACCTACTCTGTGCAATTGTCCTGTAGATGTGATGGCCCTGTCATGTGTGTCATGATCACTCTCATTACCATTATCCAGCTCTTGATCTGCTGCATTCTCAGGGCATCTGTCGCAAAATGCATGAACTTGTCAGGTACAAGGTATCTTGTTTATTTCTATCAGCTGCTCAGTGTCCGATAACTTGCCGTAATTCTGATTAATCTTGAGGAATGTACCTCGGCAGTTTGATTGCCATGTTTCATAAGCAGCGTCTTACTATCGCAATCTTTCCAGGGCCTTTCAATTGCCTATGACCCTTTCTTTTAAGGCTTTTAAACCTCCTGAATTGAAGTCTATCTCAAATGGTCTTGTACGATACCTCACTACTGTCTGAGTTTTCTTCAAGGCCTTAGCCCTGATGAAAGCCTGTCTCCCTGCAAATAAGACAATCAAATGTGCAGGAAAAAGGGACCTAATTGGAGTGCCTTCTAGCACAGGAGGATTTTTACAGGAGGAGGCAAATTTGGATTTCACCCAGAGACTAATTGACAGAGGCTATATCATCCAACCATCTGAAGTTAATTATTTCCATGAACCACCCACGTTGATCAGCAAACGTTTTATTTCGTTGATCAACATACGATTCCTTACATAGGGTCCATTACTGAAAGGACTTTCAGCTGCGGTATTCATAGCCATAATGTTCATCTTGTTTACAAATGTGAGGTTTTATAAGATGGTTAAGTTTTAAACCGTCTCCTCTAATTCAAGGTGAAATTGAGGTATGGAGAGGGGCACGTAGCTTCCTTTTGGTTCTTCCCAGTGATAGGGCCATGTGACCTGGTTGCCATGGGGACACGAGCAGAGGCCAATCCTTACTGAAAGCAAGGAGCCAATTTTTAACACCTAGGGACAAAGGAAAACGCAACTGGCTTTACTGCCGCCAGACTTACTGACTCAGAGAGAGTCATGCTCCATATCACGTTTCATTTGTGCCTTTTTCAGGCAAGGTTTACTCAACATCATGGGTTTCTCAATGGAGATTGCATCAGTACTTATACAATGGCTTACTCCATCTAATTCACATGGAATGACATCTCTCTTTAGTGGCATCAATCTGTTGTCATCGCTAAACCTAAAACAGGTAATACTTTTATGTCCTTTAACTTTACGTCAATCCTCATTATTTAGATAACATTCTAAGCAATGTGTCCAATGTACAGTTGAAGTAGAAGCACTATCCCAAATTACACAGTTAAAGGAGCCTGTGACTAACACATTCATTGCAGGACTAAAACTCCTTGAGATCAGTATAATTTACTCAAATTCATCATTACCTCCATCCTTTCCTCAAAATTCGTGTTCATTTCAAGCAACCTGACTCTTCATTTTGGGTAATTCACCATATTACAATACTTCGAATCACACCTGGAGCACGTATTAACTATTTCTTGAGTATTCCTGCAATTCATACACCTATTATTACTGTTCTGATTTTGCCTTCTGCTATATTGACCAAATCTGCTAAAGGTGCATTCATCCTTATTCCACCTGCCCTTAACCGTTCTATTGTTTTGACACCTGTGCCCAGAATCTGGACTATTTTGAAAGCTGTCGATCATTGGGTCCTCTATTCTTTGTATCACTGCAGAATGTATCATTTATTCCATGAAGACTGAAGAAAATCATTGTTTCCTCAGGATTTTTTTAAGGCTGCAGGCAATGAATCCAAGAGGGTCTCCCTATTCAGGATCTGAACATCAGTTAGGAAAAAGTAGCCTATCCACATGAAACACCTTTGTACAGTCCAGTAATTTAAATATTAGTGCCAGTCGTAGGATCCCCAAATTGAATTTTATCAATCTTTTATGCAATCTGATAAGGGCCATGATATATATTCTTCCATGGAATGATAATCTGTTTTCTGAAATTTATCCAATTCTGACCATGCCCATAGGCATTTAACAGATCATCTTTCTTGTAAGCTTCACCCAGGAACTCGAATAGAAGGACAAAATATTCATCATTATCCAACTGACGGGCATTTACATCACAAAATACTTCTTGATTTTAATTTTTGTAAGAAGCACCAATTGCAAGGCCATTCATTGTCTCCTCTTTTTTAGGGACCTGACCCAAACCCACATATCCACTTCGTTCTTCCACTGGTCATATTCTCCTGACTCTGAGAGCATCAGAAAGTAATTATATCATAATGATTTACACTTGCTTGCTGCCATTTTCCACAATTCCCATTAGGATTTTAGTTTTCTGTCCAAGATTTTTTTCTTTGTTTCCAACCTTCACCTTTAGACGGCCATCGTGCTAACTTGTTATATTTCAGAAATCCAGGTAGTGAAGGATACAACTGGAGCCAGTCTTTACAACTTTTATAAGCATTTATTTACAGAGATACATATTACAAGCATGTACTCCCTCACCTAAGAACCAAAGATTTAGCCTGTTACTTTACTAAGGGCACAAGACAAATAAGATTGGAATGAGCAGGAAACACAGACACTAGGGATTGAAAAAGAGCAGGGGCAGAGAGCAGCAGCTGAATGGAGAGTGTGGGAACCTCTGGCAACAATAAAAAAATCAAATAAGGGACATCTGAGTGACATCACAAACAACGAACAGGTAGGAGCAACAGAAGCAAGGGAATTAAGATTAGCAAAGAGGGTTAAGTATTGAGATTTTTATTTATTCTTTCATGGGTTTTTGGCATTGCTGGCTAGGCCAGCATTTATTGCCCATCCCTAATTTCCCTTGAGAAGGTGGTGCTGAGACACTTCCTTGAACTGCTGCAGCCCATGTGGTGCTTGATAACCCCACAGTGCTGTTAGGAAATGAGTTCTAGGATTTTGACCCAGTGACAGTGAAGGAACGGCGATATACTTCCAAGTCAGGATGGTGTGTGGCTTGGAGGGGAACTTGCAGGTGGTGGTGTTCCCATGCATCTGCTGCCCTTGCCCTTCTAGGTGGTAGAGGCCGCGGGTTTGGAAGATGCTGTCAAAGGAGCCTTGGTGAGTTGCAGCAGCGCATCTTATAGATGGTACACACTGCTGCCACTGTGCTGCCTGTTTTAGATGGAAGTTCTTGCCTCAAGTAAAGGCCCTGCAGGAAATTTGGATCAGGTAACAAATGGTTGTCCAAAGGCCCCACCAAATTTTCCTTTGCTCTTTTCCTGATCTTTACTGTAGCCAGCTGGTGAAAATGGTCCCCAGTGTGTTAAAATCATGACATCAAAATTCCAGGTGTTTTTAAGACTCATGGTGCAGGAAGCCTTTTCCTGATCAAACATGGGGTTCGGGCCTAAAATCAGTTTGTTTGTGAAGCTTGTTGTGCTCCCAGAGGCAGCTCACACACTGAAGTTGATACTGAGGCACATGATCTAGAGTTAAGTCCCAGGGCACCTCGTTGTGAATGAAGAATTAGAGGAACATTCCGGCTCCTCTCTACAGGAAGATTTGAAAAAAAAATGTATTAAGAAAAAAACCTTTCATTGTCGGCCAAAGTGACAGCTGCTCTACTCATCAGGTATAAGTTAGCCAGCGGGGTCATGAAACAGGCATTAGGCCCCTAATTAGTATGTTCATTAGCCTGATGCCTACTTTAGGCTGCTGCCCAAGATGCCTAAAAACTGGGCCGAGTAATTTTAACTGTGGTCCGATTGGCCACACAGCTTGGGGACTTCTGCTAAATTTGACAGTGCCCTGAAGGATCCAGCTCAATTCTTGGCAATTTCTATCACAATGTATCTTGCTATGCTAACCATTACCAGGAGGTGGCTGTGTAGCACAGCAACAGCAAACTAAAGGCTTAACTCTAAATAACCAGAAGAGGGCGGTGTAGGCTACAAAAAGGGCACATTTTCCTAACTTAAATTCTAAACTTTTTTTGACAATACTTTTTTAAAAACCTTGCACAGTAGGTAAAGGAATTCATAAACAGTCAACAAGTTTTATGTGGCCTTTAATTAACACAAATTCTGCTGGGCAAGTAGGTAAAAAAAAACAAATTGAAGACTAGCTAATGGTGAATCAAAATACCCGGACCCTCAGCTGCCTAGCTGAGCTTGTTCTCACGTTGAACATCTCTCTTGACACCACTCATTTCCTCCAAATAAAAGGTGTTGTTCTGGGAACCTGTATGGGTCCTAGCTATGCTTGTCTTTGCATGAGATTGTGGAACATTCCTCACTGTTTTCTCTGATGCCTTGGTGACTTTATTGGTGCTCCCACCCCAAAGTGGAAAATTTCCTGAGTATTGCTTGCAATTTCCATCCTTTCCTCAACTTCATATGGCCCATCTCTGACTCTTTCCTTTCCTTGACTTCTCTGTGGATAGGTTTCTGGGGATAGGCTATTGACTAATAGCCAATGAGAACCACGGCTACCCTGGCTACACTAGCTCCCACTTCACTCCCTGTAAAATCTCTATCCCATTCCCCCAGTTGCTCCATCTCCATCACACCTGTTCTGACCGTGCCACCTTGTATATCAGCGCATCTGTTTTCCTTTTTCTTCAACCAAGGGCCCTCATACACCATTGTTGACAAGGCTCTTGACAGTGTCCATCCCACTTCCTGCACTCTGCTCACACACTAGCGCCTGCCATCTTCCAGAACCATAGTATGGCCCCCCTTGTTCTCACCTTCCACCCCACCAGTCTCCACGTTCAACATCCTTCAACATTTCCGCCTCCTTCAGCATAATGCCACCATAAAGCACGTCTTCCACCCCCCAACCTCCCCCTCCACCCCACCCCTTTCCAGCATCCAAAGGAACCATTCCCTCCTTGACACCATGGCTCACTCTTCAATCACTCTTGGCACCTCCTCCACTTCCTGCAGCGTCTTCTCAAGTGCAGGAGATGCAAATACGTTTTACTTCCTCCTTTCCCACAATCCAGGAGCCCAAACACCTCCTTCCAGATTTATTTGTACTTTTTTTTCAATTTAGTATATTGTATTCGCTGCTCATGGAGTGGTCTTTCCTACATTGGGGAGATCAAACACAGATTGGGTGGCTGCTCTGCAGAGCATCTCTGTCCAGTCTGCAAGCATGACCCTGAGCTTCCAGCCTGTCATTTGGAGCCTCCACTCCACTCCATCTCTCTCATTGGCTACCTGCACTTGTCCAATCAAGCTCAATGTAAGCAGGAGGGAATATCTCTTCATCTTTCAGTTAGGCACTTTACAGCCTTCTGGACTCAACGTTAAGTGTAACAATTTCAAATCATAACCAATTATCCCTTTGCTTAAGGATAGCCGCAGTGACTTGCCATTTACATATCCTCTTGACCCATTTTTTTACTTCTTTACCGTCCCATCACCATATCCTTTTGCGGCGCATGACCAGCCCTTTGTCATTTAATCTCTCCTGCCCCCCTCACAGGCCTTCCCTTTTGTCCCCCCACTCTGCCCACTTCCTTTACCCCTTTTCCCTGCCTCTGTTCAACAATTCTAACTTTTTCTAGTTCTGAGCGAAGATTATCGCACTGAAATGTTAACTTTGCTTATCCCCCCCCCGGCCTGACCTGCTGAGTATTTCCAGCATTTTCTGTTCTTATTTCAGTTCCGGCCTCTGCAGTATTTCACTTTCGTCTTTGTGAATTAAAATAGGCTTGCCAATGGAAGATGATTATTAATGGGAAATGCCCAAGTAAAGATCAAGTAAAGACGAGTAAAGCTCCACATAATTCCCTGAAATGTCTGCTGGATGGCAATGTTTGGAAACATGTTGGAGCTCGGAGAATGTGATAACATTTGTAAAAATTGCTGGAGGCAGAAAACTTGCTGACACGATACGAAATAGCCATCAACAATTCCAATTCGAGATTCAGGAGAACCCCCTTTATCCAAAGAGTAATTAGAATATGGAGCTCGCCAGCAAATAGGCTGCTTGAGATATATCATAGATGCAATTGAGGGAAAGCTAGGTAAGCATACTAGGGACAAAGGAATTGAATGTTATGCTGTATGGTTAGATGAAAAGGGCAGAGGTTTGTGTGGAGCATAAACACTGGCATAACTCAGTTGAGCTGAATGTCCTGTGCCTGTGTTGCCGACTCAGTGTAATTCTTTGTAAATAAAAAATCTCAAGTGAGGACTAGTTAATTAACAAAATAGATACAGATTACCCAGTAATCATAAAATGACATGTGGATTTCCACAGCATAATCTAAACTAATTCAGATTCATTCATTCATGCATTCAGCCTACAGAAAACAATCTAGATTAAATTACTGATCTCCATCCCATTTCATAATTTGACCTTATTTCTTTCTGTTCCCTGAGCTGTGCTAAGGAAAATGCAATTCAATTATTTTAGCGACATTCTTCACCTAAATGCTGAATCAGTGTTCTTAAAGTAATTAATCGTGAAAGGCCACATATTTTCAAAGAGGTGATTACTGTAAGTGGAAGACATTTGTATGGAGCTGCAGGGATACTGTGTCTGATACCTGCTCTGACCAGCATGTAAATGCAAGAAGCTTTGGCATGAACTAATTCTGCCTCTCGTATTTCAGGTGGATCCCGCAATTTAATGCACTGCAAACGCCAGGTTTTTATGAAATGCTAACAAGTCTCAATTGAACAAATTTAACAAATACGTAAATAGGGAGAAAAAGTAAGATGGAGGGTAGTTGGTATTTATTCTTCAATCTTTGAGATAGCTGAGTCTCTTCCAAACAGGAAGTGCCTACCAATCCAAAGAAACTACCAGCAGCGATCGGCCTAAAATTAATCATCATGATGTCACTGTCTAGACCACTTCACACAAGGAGCAGAGGCCTTAAAGCGACAGTCCAAGTTAAACAGTTTCACTTTAACAGCTAAACAGTGTCACCAAGCTGCAGAAGCCAGACAATGTATGAGCAATGCCATGGGAGGTCAGTTGGCTCACCAGTTTGATTTTTAAAATGTATAAAAGGTTATTTGATGCGATAGTTCCTGTTTCTTCCAATAGCGCTCTGTGCCAAACTAGTTTTAGTTAAACAGAACCTCAGAAAAAAAATGAATAAACCAAGGCCCAAATGTAATTCCATTCCACAAACATGCCTATGTGTGAACCATTTTAGATGGACTTACTTTGTATTGTGTAAAAATCTGATTTACAGTATTTTTGGCTATTGCAGTTTATAATATTCCCAGTTCTAAGTCTGGTGTCCCCCATAAAGCCAACGCCAAAGAATGTGATGGGTACCTCTGTTGTAAATCTTTCTGGCATTGTCAAATCTGCAGAATATCCCTGCTTTTTAATGTTCAAAAGATATTAATGAAATACCCTTGGAAATGCTGCCAAAGCATAAAAACCAGTTCAATTCAAATATCTTCCACATGAATGATTGATATGCAAATGTATGTATTAACTTTCAAATATATTGGCCCCAATATTAATGGGAGGTGGAGGGGTGCCCACAGTCAGGTAAACCAGGAATGCCGAGAAGGCGGAGGTCCTGCTTAATCTAACGGCCGAACTGTTAACGTATTTTTCACTCCATTTCCTGATTGGCAACCAACCAAGTGGAGATGCTGGTCGGAGGGAAAGCTCATGGTACAAGGCAGCAACTGCTGGTGCCAGTCCCTGGCAATTGAGATGATTAGGTGTTGGTGGTGGCCTGGGGGATTGTGGGGGTAAGGGGAAGATTGCGGGGGCAAGAGGGGGACTGCGGAGGTAAGAGGGGGATTGCGGGGTGGAAGCCGGAAGAGATAGCAGCAGAAAATGTGTTTGAGGGATTGTGGGGAAGCAATTCTTTCCCTCCTCTCCCACAAGCCTTGCTGGAAAAGTCCTGAACTGCTGAATCTGACTTTTAGCAGCCAGGAACTGGAAAATTCAGCCCGCATCCAATAAATTCAAATGGCTTCCAAAAGCTGAGAACTGGGAGTTTTGTTAACATATTATAATGATTGACCCATCTCCCCAGTCCAGCTTACTCATCCTACCCAAACCCACCACAGTTAAACCAGAAGTTGAAGTATTCAGTAGGGGCTGGGGATGCATTTCATACTTCTAATAATTTAATCCCCTCTGATACTGTGCCACCCTGAAGGGGGTGGGGATGAGAAAAATCTCCCTCCCCCATTAATTCTAATAATTTATAAAGTTCTTAACAAAAAAGTAAACAAAATAAATTGCGCCTAATGTTCTGCAAAACATCTGTAATTTTTTACCTTCAGTCCATTGACTACATCCTTAAAAGGTTCCTATTAATAGAAAAATTGATACAGTTCTTAATTCACAATAACAGACTGAACGTGAGTATAAAATTGTTTTTGAACACTTTCATTAATGTTTTTATTTGAAAGCTTTGGCTTCCCTCAAAATTCTGTGTTTGGATTTTCTCCTTAAATTCAGTGCAAACCAATTTCTGACTTGAATCCTAAAACCGGCATTAGGCCACTTATTGATATATTCAAAGAGAACAATGCCTGGTTTAAACAACTGCCAGGGATACCTCTGCAATACTTGAATCAACATTGGACATGTTTCCAATGCTATTTAAGTGTAGGGGTTTGGCCCCCTAATTTGGATACCTTTCGCCCATTTTCCACTCAAAAAAATGGGTGCAATAAGATCTAATTTCACCCCCTCCTCCCTTTATATTGCTGATGTGTTTCAGTTATAGGAGCGTTTCCTTAGGATGCCAAAAGTCATAAACAGTGAATCGTAAAATTTCAGAAATTGCAGCTCAGCATGAGACCATTCAGCCCATCGTACTTGTGCCAGTGCTGGTACTTCAACTAGAGTTATCTACTTCAATCCCATTTCCTGGCCTTTTCATATATCCATTTATAATTATTTGTCTTTTAAGAGTAATCAATCCCCTTCTAAATTATGTTATACTCCCTGGCACAATAGCCACCATAGCAAGGAATGTCATGTTTAAGTGCTCCACTATGAGAAAAGAAATGCCTTTGAACTTTTTGCTTCATATTCCCTGTGATAATCCTTAATTATTGTCCCCTGGTTGCTAAATTGACAATCAGCAGAAATAATCTTTCACTACTTATTCTCTCAATACATTTTGTAAGATGTACTTTGGGGAGTGATTTTTACACAAATGCATTGTCAAAGACCTCGGCAGAATATTCTTTTAACACATCCATTTTAATTTTATTAGGCAAGCTTGATAGGATTCTCTGGAATTGCTAAACTGCTGCTATTGATCTGGGAATGTATCACCATGTTCAAAATAGTTTCAAATAAACCTAAGTACGGAGTTAGCTTGAGAACTTGCCTCATTTCAGCTAATACAAATGAAAGTGAATGCATAGATTTAAGCAATTTAAGTTGCTTCTAAAGCAATTAAGAATAGATTTAAAACTCATGTGCAATTTGACTGTGGCGAGACTGAAAGCCATAGCAGGGACTGTAGCTTTGGGAAATCCATTTTTTTCTTTAAATGTACAAAAAAAATGCAAGAATGTTTTCTTAACTGAGAATTACATTCTCAGGAATTACATATTTCTAAGCCACGCTTCTTGAAAATACATTGGAAGGATATTAACTATGAAGAAAAAAACATCAAAAATATGTTTTATTGAAACCAAGGTTCTGGATCCAGTTGGTTTAACTTAAGGCCTATACAACCTAAACATCAATGCAACCTGTAGATGAAAAAGGACAGCAAAAAAAAAACATTAACGAGAGCTCTCCTGAGAAGCATCATTTCATTTAACGTTATTCCAGTTCATTTTGTTTTACTAAATGATCAATAATAATACTAGATTTCATGATCAAAATTCAATAGCTCTGAAATCAAAAATTACTTTTCCCCTATGTATATTTAATATTATATTAGTTAATATTACACATGATGTAGAAAGAAAGACAAAACCAGTGTTTTATAACTAATGAAGTACTTCTTGAAGTGCAAACTGTGTTGTAATGTAGGAAATGCAGCAGCTAATTTGCGCATAGCAAGATTGCATGAACAACAATGTGAAAATGACCATATAAGCTATTTTTAATGGTTCAAAGATAAATATTAGCCAAGTCACTGGGGAAAATTTCCCAAGCCTTTTTCAAAATAGTGCAGTGGGATCTTTTATGTCGATTTGAGAGGGTAGACAACTCGGTTTAACATTTCATCCAAATGATTACATCTCTGACGGTGCAGCGCATCTTCAGTACTGGCACTGGACAGTCAGCTTGGGGTATGTGCTCGAGTCTCTGCAGTGGAAAATGATTTGATTTATTTTGTCTCTAGCCTGTTGGCAATAAATTTATGTCTCAATTAAATTCAGAATTGTCAGAAAAAGTCTTTACATCAAAAATCCTTGGAAGTGTCACTAACATTTTCAAAATGTTAAGGGCAGAGTTGTCCCAGGTTTGCACAAAGTGCGGTAGCGGGTGGGGAAAATGGATGTTTTACCCACTGGCTGCAATGGCAGCTTTTCGTGCTGTATCATCCCATTCCCGCTGTGCCCCACCTCATTATTACGCCCAGTCGCTGGCAGGGCAGCATCTGATTTGCCACCCCGTCGTTGGTAATCTGGGCACCATATTTAAAGGGGGCTCCTGAACAGAGCTAATACTCTCTAAAGGAATCGGAAGCTGCTGCAAAGTCATGGCTGCCAAAGGGAGGAAAACTTCTGCACCCAAATTTGGTGACACCTCTCTTGGGTGCTTACTGGATGCTGTGGACGCCCACCGTGAAGTCTTCTACCACCAGTCTGGGTGAAGGCCAGTGAGCAAGGTCACCAATTGGGCATTGGAGGCAATGGCAGCGGTGGTCAGTGCCACCACCCTGTAAAAGAGGACAGCCACCCGGTGCCGAAAGAGGATGAATGAATTCTTCCCATTCCACTGGCGTAAATCACTCTTCTCATCACTCTCAACTTGCACACTCACAAACCCATCACACATCCACAGGGATCTCACCCATTGCTAGTTCAAGGGACGTCACCATTCACCCTCTCACACACGCCTTCATCTGCCCTGCAGATCATGTCCTCATCCCATCCATGGCACCATACACCATCCTTGTTATCTGGCCTGGCAGGCATCCAGCTTACACTCTCTCTATCTGTGTTCATGCAGGACAAGCTGGCACACAACAAAAGGGAGAGGTTGCAGACCGGTGGAGGAATGCCTGACATCAAGCTCCTCACAGACTTTCAAAACAGCCATCCAGCTGGCTGGCGATGATCTGGACTGTTCCTGTGCTGACGGGGAGGTCAAGTGAGGATCCAGCAGTGCAACATCCATCAGACACCCATACTGTGAGTGAGTTCCCCTGTTCTGCAGTCCCCTGCCATGCACTAATGACCTCTTCTTGCTTCCACAGGCACATCTGGGACTCAAGCCCCGAAGGAGGCTCGGAAGTAGAATCTGATGACACCTTCATTGAAGACCTGTAACAGCGCTCGCCCACACCCTCCACCAGCACAGAGACACACACCTCAGTGTGACCTAGTTCTAGGGCGTCACAATCGGTGAGCACATTGCACTTTCTGATCTACATCAGGCGGAGGCAGGGATTTCCCATACCCCCGGCGCTTGGAGGACTGCTGGAGGCCAGAAATCTGCTGAATCAGATGACGAGCCTCTAGACTCGGTCATACCTCAGTTGCTGGAGCTGCAAAGTAAAGCTCGGGAACATCAGGAAGAGTGTCTGCTGCACTCCTCAGATTACAAGGCATGATGGAGGAGTCCATCTACCTTCAGGCTGAGGTGATAGCGCCGGCATGCCAACACACCGAGGTCAACACTGGCAGGATGGCAGCTGCCATGGAGACCTTGGTCCAGGATATCAGTCCTGCACTGCTGCACGGGCTGATCTCCATCGCTGATGCCGTAGTTGGCCTCCATCAGTGTCAATATGAGAGGGGTGCGGGGCAGCTCGATCTCACTCCAGCTTCTCCTTCTCCTCAAGGAGTCAGCCAAGGGCCCTCGGGGAACCATAGGAAGGAGTAACAACAGGTGTACACCCTAGGGCCATCCCCCAGGTGACTCCAGCCCATCTGAATCCCCTCTTCCTGTAACCTCAGCAGCTCCAGCTCCACAGCCTGAGGAGGGTGCCACTGCCACACAGCAGGACTCCGGAAGCACACCAAGGCCGTACAGGTCTCAGCCCTTTAGAGGACATCCATTAAGGTCATCAAAGACAGGGCATAGCAGTCAACAGGCTGCCTCCACCTCTGCTGTGGATGTTGGGGGAGCACCAAAACATAGCAGCAGGGTTAGGAAGGTTAAGAAAATGTAGTTGCACAGCCTGGGCACAGGTGCTCATCACTTGTGCTTAATGTTCACTATTGTCAATAAACAGCCAAGAATGTCTCCTTGCCTACGGCTCCTTGTTATGATGAGCAGTGTTTGTGTCACTCAGATGTGAAACCTTGGTTCCTGCACAAGATAAAGGCAGATATCTCAGTCCAGGGGCTCTTCCCTGTGCAGTGTGTAACCTTCAGACCAAAGTGATGGTCCGACTTCACACTCTCTGGACACATTACTGATGCCTGCACCTTGTGGTCCTTATCATTGCTTCCAGAATGTTGTGGGCAGGCATCACAGAGTCCTGTCATTCTCTCTGTGTGCTCTCAGTACTTTTAAGGTGGGGCTGGCCCCCATCTCTTCAGCATCTGTGATCGGTGATACTGTGCTCCTGAAGGGGTCAGGTGCTGAAAGCTGCCAAAGGAGCAGGTGCATTTAAAGTTTCACTGCTGCATCTCTATATTATGACCCTGATCACAGAGCACAAGTGAGCTGCCCTCAACCAGACAGGAGTCAGGCATTCACAGAGGCAATGTGAAGATCTATGGAGTGTCCTCACTGCATGTTGTCATCATCCTCCTGGAATCCATCGACCATTAGGGCCTCCACTGCATCTCCATGACATGAGCCTGAGCCTGAGCCTGAGCACTGAGGGAATGTGCACTGCCATCAGCCACACAAGAGTCAAACGTTCACAGACGCAAGGTGAGGATGTCAGGACTGTCCTCACTGCATCTCATCATTATCCTGCCAAATCTTGCAGCTATGAGGGCCTCTCGAGCACGTCTGCCTCGTCTGGCCAGCGTGATGGCCTCATCATTGGCTTCCTCGCCTTCGAGGACCTCCTCCTCACCATCATCCCCTCCGATGTCCTCTCAATCAGAGGATACATGTAGCTCATCCATTTGTTCCTCAGCCAGGCATTCCCCCGTTGATGCGCCGCGTTGTGAAGTGCGCAGAAGGCAATGATGATGTGCAACACCCTCAGGGGGCTGTATTGCAGTGCTCCACCGGACCTGACGAGGCACCGGAACCTCATTTTCAAAATACCTGTAGTTTGCTCCATCAATGTCTGCACCGCAGCATAAGCCTCGTTATACTGTCGCTCTGTTACAGCTTGAGACCGCCAGATGGGTGTCATCAGCCACATCCTCTGTGGGTAGCCCTTTTCCCCGAGGAGCCAGCCCTGCAGCCTCTGTGGACCATGGAGGACGTCAGGGATCTGAAACCCGCTAAGGATTGTAGGAGTTATGGACTGTCCCTGGGAATTGTGTGCAGACCTGTTGGGTACGTTTGTGATGGGTGCACACTAGCTGAATATTCAGCGAGTGGAAGCCTTTGCGGTTGACATAGTTGACTTCTTGTTACCACGGAGATCTAAGCACCATGTGAGTTCAGTCGATGGCACCCTGCACCTGTGGGAAACCTGAGACCTGCACAAATCTCAGCACTCCTACTTCCTGCCTTTCCTGATCCCAGTCAAAATGCACAAAGTTCTGTGCCTTCGCGAAGATGGCATCCATGAACTCAGATGCATTTATGCTTGGAGGCTTGTGAGATCCCACACAGGTCACCTGTGGAGATCTGGAAGGAGCCATTGGCATAAAAATTGAGCGCCGTGGTCAATTTCAAGGCCACTGGCAATGGATGCCCTCCATGTCCCCGTGGTGCCAAATCCTGCTGCAGGTAGCATATGTGACTGACCAGTTCCCTAGACATGCGCAGTCTTTGGCGACACTGATTCTCAGTCATCTGCAGGAATGATAGGCGCCGTCTATAGACCCTGGGTCTATACACGATGGCTCACTGTGGATCTTCAGCTGCTTGTGCACCAGGCCCTGTTGCCCTTTCATCTTGAGGGGAGGGTGCTCCTCCCATTGCCAAACCAGGTGCTTGTGCCGGTCTCTTCTTCTGGCCTCTGTAAGCCATGAGGCTTACTACTAAATCACCAGGCTCCATGATCCTGATGTTCTCCTCCTGGGGGATCAAAGAGAGGGATACGTGGGTTAGCATGGGTGTATTAAGAACCTCTCTTGGTTAAGTCTGAAGGCCCCTCCACGCATGCAGTGAAGTGCTAGCCGCCAGTTCGATGGCCAGTGGGCTCATTGGATGTCTGAAACCACACCCACCACCGTTCCGCTCCACTTGACCGATTGGCGGCAGCTTTGCCGATTGGACTGCATGCTGCGCTCTCAGCTCAGGCACAGACATTCTCCTAACCTGCGCTGCAAGGCTGCACTGTTAGCTAGAACCATAATGGATACTGGTCTACACCTTAATAAGGACATTACAAGGGGCTGTGAGCACCTCCACCAGTGACTGCGCCATGGCCACCTTTCGCAGAGGCATTCTACAACTTGCCCAGTCGGCCAATTGCTTTGCTGCCCCCTAAAACACACATTAATTTGCAGTCTGCGTCCAAGGGGTGGAAAGTTCTGGAGCATTTGGTGGCACTTTCATGCTTTTGCATTGCTTCAGTGGGCAGTAAAGCTTCAGAGGCCTGACTGCTGTAGCTGAATGGTCTCAGCTGCGGATGAATGCTCACTTTTGACAAGCTTTTCTAGGTGCGCAGCCGTTCCCCCTCAACCACCTCCCACCACAACCTTCCCACCCCCCGGGCATCTCCTTGAGTATTTCCTTCATTCTGTCTGTGCTGCCTTGGCCATCACCACCGAGCCCCCTCCCCCAGGCACGTGCTTCAGTATTTCCTTCAGTCCATCTGTGCTGCCTTGCCCACCCTCCCCCCACCGCCAGGTCTGACATGCCCTGCACTGGAGCCCTTGCCCTGGCAATGTATTGAAAGTCAGCGACTTTCCTGTTCCCCCTACGAACGCGCAGCACCTCTTCCTTGATGTTCTATGGGTGATGCTCACGAGTGGTACACAAGGTTGTGTGCACTCACCTCCGAGTCCCCCTCAAAGATCAGGTTGCCTTTTAAAGGCAGTCAAGAAGCATGCCGTTCTGAAGTCATGTTGACGTGGGTGGTAAATTTGACTTGGGAGGACGATTCCGGTGAGCAGGGCTTACAATTAGATGGAGAAGTATTAAAATGACGTTCCCGATGTGCGGCAGCGAGAAGTACGGCCTGCTATTGATGGGTGGAGCAGACAATCACAAACTGGTTTCACGACAGCGTAAAACCGATTTTTGGCCTTCTCGACATTTTGATTTCATTAAGTTTTTATCACAGCACAGAAAAGAATACTACTTAGCAGCAGGGCATTCACTGGATGTGTATTCAAATTTATAAAAATCGCCTTCCCCCTTGACTTCAGAACCAAGGGATGGGTTCCCTACCTGCTTCTTGAATGGCATTATCATATGGATCATCAAAATTATTTTCATCAGTAATCACATCATCATTGGCCATGTCATTCCACAAATAACCATCTTCTGCTATCAAATGCATTGGCTATCCCACATTTCTTCAAATGATTTGATGACAATCTCTACTCTGATTTCATTCCAGACTTCTACAACCCATTCATATAGGGTTGCTGATGTCATAGCCTGTAGGCTGCCTCCCTTGGTGAATGTCTTCTTTGATCATCCATCCATTCTACTTTAATCTCATGCTATCCTTGAAGGGCTTGTTTAGAGAGACATCCAATGGTTGAACAAGACTAGTTAGACCACCAGGAATCACTGCAATATCACTGTTTTGCAATCAAACTTCAGCAACAACATCATCCATAATTTGTTATCCAAACATATCCCAGATATGAAGATTTTTAAGTATTCCTCTTGGTCGGAAACTCTAAACGTTCCCCAGCTGTATTTTCAAGCCACCTTCATTAATACATCCTTTATTGTGCATGTGGATGACTACTCCTTTTGGGAATTGCTGTTTTGGGAGAGTTTTTCTCTTGAATATCACGATTGGCTTAAGCTTTGTCCTGTCGGACATACATGACAGTACAACTGTGAATCTACTCTTTTCATGGCCAGTTGCCTTAACACTGTTTTCTCTCCAACTTTGTTCACCATTTGACTGGCTGGCAAATTCATGGGAATCTCATCCATGTTCCCAATTCAGGTCAATCTGATCCATTCTTTTGTTGATGTTTGATTATAAACCATTGAAATGTGATAAGCCTGTCATCAAGTTCTGCTGAGGGACGCTGTAAATCTTGTGGCAGGATAATATTCTCTTCATAAACCTGGTGCACCATCCAGAGCTGGCTTTGAAATCTGCAATGCCTAATTTTCTTGCGTGTTTCAGGATGAAAATTTGGATAGACCCTCGAGAAACTGAATTCATTCTAGCGATTTTCATTGACACATTTTGCAACTTCATTTTCCAACTGCGACCACATGCTAGGCTTTCCTCTGTTTGCCTATTTATTCTTAGGCATTTGCCTAAGCTGTGTATGGAGCTTCCTCCTATCTCTAATGTTCTTTTCTGATATCTTGAATTCCCTGGCTGTTGAAGAATTATTTTTCTGCTTTGCAATCTCAAGGGCTCAAAGTTTGATACTGTGGTGCCATATTAGGCAGGGGGATTGATGGAACGCAGGGTGCATCAGTGAGGTGGTAGCCTTGCCATCATGTGTTAACATGTGCAGACATGAAGAGCTGAACAGCCACCATCAATGATGTGCTATTCTATGACTCTATCAATGAGTAGATTTGCACGAGGGTGTGTTTGACTTCAGCGGCAAGTTGTAAGTACAAAGAGCTTGGATTTTTTGGCTAAAAGTTGGGGGTCAACTTACACATGAAATATGTGAAATATTAATGATTTTTTGGCCAAAGGTCAGGGGTTGACCTTTAGACGAGATCGACCATTGCTTGAGTATATATGGTAAATCTATTTTGACAGCATATTGGACTCATTCCTCATAGCATCAAACCAAACTGGTGCTGAAGTGACCCCAATAAGCCTTAGACTACTTCTTTTTGCAAGGTGCAAGAGCAAGGTACAAGGTGCCTGTAAGGTGCAAGTCAGGAATGTGATGGAATACTTGCTGCTTTCCCGGATGAGTGCAACTCCAAAAACTCTCAAGAAGCTAGACACCATTCAAGACAAAGCAGCCTACTTGATGGGCACCCCATCGACCACCTTAAGCATTCACTCCCTGCACAAGCAGTGCACAGTGGCAGCAGTGTGTACCATCTACTAGATTCGCTGCAGTAACTTGCTAAGGCTCCTCCGACAGCAGCTTCTAAACCCATGACCCCTGCCACCTAGAAGGACAAGGGCAGCAGATGCATAACAACACCACCACCAGCAAAATTCCCTCCAAGTCACACACCATTCTGACATGGAACTATATTGCCTTCTTCATCTCTGGGTCAAAATCCTGGAACTATCTCACTGTTTATATACCTATAGCACATGGACTGCAGTAGTTGAAGAAGGTGGCTTACCACCATCTTCTCAAGGGCAATTAGGTGACGCCCCTACCCTAAGGATGAGTAAAAAAAAAGCTAGTACTAGTTGTAGTGTAAATGCACCTCAAATGTGACTTTAAATGAACAATTTAATTTACATATATTACACACAAATGAAAATGATACAAGGTCACCTTAGATGACTCTGGTGTGCTGTGTTCAAATCAAAGCAGTAGTTATAATTGGAACAGACTTCTATTAGGAATTTAAATTAATATACAGTACTTTATATTATTCCTAGTAGACTTGAACCTAAACAGAGTGGTCTACACAGATGTAATTGGGTTTCTAGAAAGAAGAAAGAACATACATTTATATAACATCTTACACAACCTCAGGTTGTCCCAAAGCACTTGACAGCCAATTATGTACTTTGTTTAGAGTGTAACCACTTTTGTAATGTAGGAAAACATGGCTACCAATTTGTACACTGCAAGATCCCAAAAACAGCAGTGATGTTGCTTGAAGGATATAAATTGGGTGTGTCAGGGACATCTCTCCTCTTCTTTCATGAACAGTGCATTGGAATTTTTATGTGTGCTTGGGAAGGATGACGGGGCTCAGTTAAAACCACAGACGGCATATCCGGCAGTGCAGCACTTCATCAGCATGACACTGGAATATCAGCCTAGATTATGTGTTCAAATCCCTGGAGTGGCACTTGAACCAACAAACTTCCAACTCAGATGTGAGTGTGCTACCACAAAGCCAGAGCCGACAGTTCACTATATCATTCCTTTCTTTAACACTGCGTGAACCTTTTTCAGACCATTGCTTCTCATTGCTACAAATCTTCTCCAGCACAAGTAAAATCATATGATTCATACAACTACTTAAGGCTGAAGTAATAATGAGACTAACATTATTGCACTTTCATGATTATAAGCAGAAAGGAAACAAAGTGCAGCAACAGAAGACACCTACATCTGAGTATGAAAGTTTCCATACTTATCTAGCATTAAAGCATTCTATTCAAGATGTAAAAGAATGCAGGAGATCCAGTTAAACCCTGGGCACTTTTGAAATATATCTGAAATTATCCTGCAACCAATATGTGAGAAATGCAATTTTGGAGAGGCCTCATACTGCTTTACTTTAATCTGCTCAGGTTTCAGGTCAATACTATCAATATGAAAATGGCAGTGTAACTTTTTTTAAAAGGCCTACTGCTAAATATGAATACTCCTGAGTTTTGAAACATTCGCTCCTTGAATCTTTATAGAATCATATAACACAGAAGGATACCATTTGGCCCATTGTGTCTGTGCTGGCTTTTTGAAAAAAACTATCCAATTAGTTCTGCTATAAATTTTTTCCTTCACAAATATATATCCAATTCTCTTTAGAAAATCATTTTTGAATCTTTTTCCACCAGACTTTCATGAAGTGCATTCCAGGTTATATCAACTTGCCGCATAAAACTCAATCTCATTTCGCTCCTGGATTCTTTTTCAATCATCTTAAACCTGTGACTTTTGGTAACTGATCCTTTTTACAATTTTACAAAATCTTTACAGCACAGAGGCAGGGCAATCAATGCAGCTGTTTATGCTCCATTCAAACCTCCTCCTATCCCTTTCCACCTAACTCCATCAAGATATCCCTCTATTCAATTTCCTCTCATGTGCTCATCTAGCTTCCCCTTGAATGCCACCTTGCAATTCACTCTAACTTCTCCCAGTGGTCACAAGTTCCACATTCTAATCAATCTCCAGATAAAGAAGTTCCTCCTGAATTTCTTTTTGGATTTCTTAGTGAGGACTTTGTTTTTATTGGACTTACTAACCCAAATCACTACTTTTACAGATCTGTGTACCAATGCTCCCAGATCCTTCTGTCCTCTATCCTATTAAGATACTTATTTTCCAAGGAGTATGTGGCTGCCATGATGCAATTAATGTATATAATGTTATTGGAATTTTTTTAAAAATCGAGGTTTAGTCTGTGGGTGTGTCTGTGTGTGTGTTAATTGGATTAAAGCCAGGTAGTCTGGGTGCTCTGATGTGTCGTAGTTTTGAGATGTAAACACAGAGATAGATGGCATTTGCATTGTGTTGAACAAAACATTCAAAGACTGGGGGTGAAATCTTGCACCTAGCTAGGACACACCAATCAATGTTTATATTACTACTAAAAATGGTACCATGAAAGGAGTTTTATTGTTAGAAGAGGTGGAGATCAAAGAGTCTGATGATACAATGAGAAGTTACATTCAAAGAGAAGTGCTGGGTATAACAGAAAGCAGTGTTTGTGTGTGGAGGCAGAGGCATGTAACATCAAAGCTGCTGTAAGCCTACAACTGTCTGCCAAGGAACCAAAGTGAAAGGAACCTCATTTTGAATTTGTAAGGTGCAAATGCTTTACCTGGTATCTGCATGGAGTCTATGGGGTGTTGTTGCCTTAGTGGAGATTAATTTGGAAATTTGTTAAAAGTTATGACAGTAGTAATTTGTAGCCATGTGTATATGTTTAACTTAAGTAAGTTAATAAATTTCTCATGTAGTTTGATATAAAAACCTCCGAAGAACTGGTGGTCTTATTCCTGAATTTAGAGCTGCATCTCAAACATACCACTTGAAAATATAGGTTATGACAGTTGTTTAAAGTTTCCCTCTGGGATTTTAAATAACAGCCTTTACCAACTGCTGTGTCATAACAGTGGTCTCCTTATTCTTCCCACCAAAATGTATTGCCTCGCACTTATCTACATTGAAGCCCATTTGCTCACATCTATTCTGCAAGTTTATTAATGTGTTTCAGTATTTTGTTGCATTTTTCCTCTGTATTAACTGCACCCTAGTTTCACCTAATTTGCTCTATCAAAATATTTTTGCTTCATTGTATTATCTAGTCTTAATTCAAAGTGACTTAATTTAAATTTTTAACACTTAATTTGTACTTCACTTTGTTATTTATAGAAATCTTTAGGTGTCACCTCACCAAATGTATTTAAATTCTTACATTAAACTTTTGATTGGTGACAAAACCCTGCATTTGTTGGTCTACAATGTCACTAATCACATATCAAATTACAATCTTTTTGCCTGAAATTAATGTTTTAAGCATTTTAATATTTAAGGGAAACAACTGGTTAGAACTAAATTAAACTAGTTTCATACAAGAGTGACAAAAATATTTTAAGTAAACATTTAGGGGAGACGGTGCCATAGTGGTGCTATCACTGGACTAGTAATCCAAAGGCCCAGGCTAATGGTCTGGAGATATGGGCTCAAATCCCACCATGGCAGCTGGTGGAATTTAAATTCAATTAATAAATCTGGAATTAAAAGCTAGTCTCAGTAACAGTGATCATGAACCCATTGTTGATTGTCGTAAAAACGCATCTGGTTCACTAATGTCCTCAAGGGGAGGAAATCTGTCATATTTACCTGGCCTGGCCTATATGTGACTCCAGAACCACAGCAATGTGGTTGATTCTTAACCGCCCTCTGAAATTACCTTGCAAGCCACAGAGTTCAAGGGCAATTAGGGATGGCCTTGCTAGTGACATCCATTTCCCATTAAAGAATAAATAAAAAAGGAAAAGAAAGTTCCAAAAAAAAAAGAGAGGAAGAAATAACTATAATTGACTATTTGTTAGCAGATTTCCAGTGATGTAGCTTCTCTGTAGTTTGAGTCTAAATAGGCATTGACATTTTTAGCTGCAAAGTCATGTTTAATGTACATGTCCATTAAAGGTCATTGCAGTACAGTGGAGAGCTGCACTGCCAGAGGTATTCAGTAAAGCTAGGTCTCATCTGTCTACTCAGGCAGGTCCACAGGTTTCGGTTCCTCTCAACAAATCTGACACATTGCATTTTGGGAGGGAGAGGGCAGACATTTCTTCTGCTGGCCCTCAGTCCACAGGCAGTTTGGTGGGGTGGGGGAATGTATATAACAGAGAACAATGTGTTCTGAGGTTTGTGAAACTCCTTGGGACATTTTACTACAAGAAAAGTACCGTATAAATGGAGGTTGTTATTGGTGTTTTACCCAGGAATTTTACCCAAAATGTCCAATAGGTTCAGCTGGGCCTCCAGGTGCTGAGAACAGGTTTTGGGTGTATTGTAAACTTAAATTGGTTTCTGAAGCTGCTTGGTCGATGGCGCTTAAAGACCATAACTTGCTTATTGATGTTCTGAAAAACTGCCTGACTTCTTTGCCTTAACTCTAGTTAGGACATTTTGAATTCTTTTTGGTTCTGTAGGGCTCTTTGTTGCACCATTACAGATGCAGGATGGCCAAACACAATTAGAAAAATAGTTCCATCCTTGGAATTTGGGCAGGATAGTGGTAGTCAGAATTTCCACACTGCAGCATTTCTGTCCTTGGTGTTCTTCCTTAGAAACTTTAAATAACATCAGTTTCATAGAAGGTTTACCAGAATTACTATTAGACCAACTTCTGTAAAATGTCTTTATGGGATGCTTTTAAAGTTTGTCATGCTGCCTCTTTTCATTTAATTTGCTTCAACAAGTTCCATTTTTTCCCCAACAAAACTAGCAGATCCTCGTTGCTCATGATAATTTATCTAATACACTTTCTGTAGTGACATATTATTTGACTTCCCCATAGCATTATACCATATAACATTCAACACATTACATAGGAAATAGGGAAGTGTTTACACCTTGATGGCACTTACCATTTTATCATAAGGGGACAGATTTCAGGATAGATACCTGTTGCTGAGGTGAAGAAATGTTTAATGTAACATATTCATTTAAGGCCATAATGTCTACTTGGACCAGAGCAGAAATCCAATCTCTCCCGTTCAATTGCTGAAGGGAAGTATTGTTAACAAGATCATTCTGAAATAAATTGAAGACTACTTGTCACTGCATAGAGACATCTATCTGTAAAATTGTTTAAATATGGCACATTCCTCATTGGTAGTTCCTTATCTGTTCAGTTATGGTTCATGAATGTTTGATGAATACTTGAGCCAATTAGCTGCATAAGATGCTTTACATCTGCAATTTTTGAGATGTGACATGACAACATAATAACATAGGGACAACTTTTCTTCCCCTCCCCATTCAGCATTCTGAAAGGACTGTTCTATCTGCAACACTCTGGTCTATTCTTCAGTCACCCGCAATGCCCCTTTCCCCAGCATGTTCCTGCGCAAGTACAAGAGACACAATGCCTGCCCTTTTACCTCCTCCTACTGTCTGACATCCCAAATACTCCTTCCAGGTGAAACAGCAATTTACTTGTACCTCATTTAACTGAGTATACTGCATTCATTGCTCACAATGCAGTCTTCTCTGCATTTGGGAGACCAAAAACAGACAGGGCGATCACTTTGCGGAACACCCGCATTCAGTCTGAAAGGGTGATCCCAAACTTTTGGCAATCTGTCATTTATTTCTCTGCCCCACTTCAACTCTGACCTCCCTGTCCTTGACCTTCTGTACACTTCCAATGACATAAGTTCAATGAACTGCACCTAACCGTTCACTTTGGCATTTTACAGTCTTCTGGATTCAACACTGAGTTCAACAATTTCAGACCATAATCTCTGTCCCCATTTTCTTTTGGAAAGAAGGCTTTTGGTGATAATTCTGCTTTTCCATTTTCTCCTCTGGACTCATTCTTAGTTTCTTATGTGTCCCATTAACATCTCCTTTTGCCTTCCGCCATCACCCTTTGTGTCTTTTAATCTCTCCTGCCTTCCACCCCATCATTGGCCTTCCATTTTGTTCTTTTCCTGCTCCTCCTTTCCCTATCCCTGTATTTATTTAAAACCTTAACATCTCTAAATTTTCCAGTTCAGGCAAAAAGGCATCAACCTGAAACATTAACTCACCATAGATGCTGCCAGACCTGTTGAGTATTTTCAGCATTTTCTGTTTAATTTCAGAATTCCAGCATCCAGTATTATTTTGCTTTTGTACTACCACCGAGGATTAGTTTGGAACAGTACAACCCAACAATTCAGAACACAAGACAGTCAATTATTTTTCATTTTGAGAATCATGTATTCCTCAATTAAAATGAAAACATGCTTAATATTGATTATTTGTTTCCAAAATTCTGGACATAGACTTTTATGAACATGCTAATGCATCTGCAGTACATCTTTGTCTCAGTGGAACTTAAAGATTTGTGTCTTTTGTCATACTGCAGAAACCCTACGCTTAATGAGTCAATTAAGACTACACAACAACTTCCTTTTCCTTTGGACATTCTTATTTACCTTCATGTCTCGCATTCCCAGAAAGAGCCTTGGTGGTTTCCAAGTCTTCTCTTTTGTAACCGTGTTAATGTAGAATTTACGATCTGTACTTTCATCCAAATGAACCTCCCAAATGTCCATTAACTGGATGGGAGGTCGATTAGGGTTTGGAGGCTCCAGTCTCACTGGTTCTGTTTCTTCACTAAGGATTAAAATTAGGCTTTTGGTTTGGCAGCAGGTTTCAGCTGGTCAGACCTATAAATAAAACAGATGGCAGTACCTTTCAGTTGCTTTGAATAAACCCACACAAATCTACCTTCATGGTTTCCTGTTTGCTAACCAACATCAGTGAATTAAATCAGTTAAAATTATTTACCAGACAATGCGCTCGATTAATTCAGATAAACATAAATTAACTGCATTAATTATTACTTGCACTTTGGCTTAATATCTTGCATAGTCATTTATTAATTTATTCTATAGCACTAGTTAGAGATATTGATTATCTTCAAGACAAATGAAATAAATGTATTTATTATGTCACCTTTTTCCCCCTTTTTATACTATGCTCCAGTGTTTATCCCTCATCTCCTGAAAGCATTAGCTCTTACCAGGTTGCCATTCTCCGAGTGCCACCTGCTTTCTGTTCCTTTTCAAAGTTACCCATTTTTTTAATGTTTGAAGCTATCCACGTATCAGCAACTATTCAATTGCCTTTCCTTACATGCAATGATTTGTTTACTGGGCAGAGCATAATCTCACCGAATGTTACCAAGAGTCTTTGAACTGGCAGATATTAGACACAGTTTTCACAGATTTAAGCAAATATTATTCATTCATTTGCAACAGTTTACATTTATACATTGCATTTAGCCTAGTAAAACTTCTTAAGGCATTTAACAAGAGCAGCATCAATGAAAACATTTCTAACATTTTTTTTGACACTGAGCCACAGAAGGAGAAACATGTCAAAGGACTGTACAAGAGGAGGAAATGGTGATGATGGATCTGGAGAAAGAGGAGGGAAGTGGAGAGGCTGTGACCACTGAAACCATAGACACGGTGAAGATTAGGGTTTTGAGGATGTAACAAGGTTGAGGGAATGCGCAGAGAATTCCAAATAGCAGCAACATGGTAATTGAAGGAGCAGCCACCAATGGTGGTATAGATGGAATGAACAGTGAGGAGAAGTGCAGTGTTGGAAGTGCAGAAGGCCTGTGCAGGGATGTATGGGCGGGATTTTCCAGCCCGCCCGCTGCCAGGATCGTCTGGTCCCGTCGAAAGCCAATGGATTTTTGGCTGGGCCGCCGAATCTCCCACGGTGGGTCCCACCCACAATGGGGCTGGAAAATCCCGGCCTACATCTCAGTATTCCTGCTTACTTTTTAAATTGAACATTTCAAACACGCCATGCATACAATTATTCCAAAGGGACTGTTCACTCCATGACATCTTGGTCCACTCCTCAATTGCCTGCCAACACCCTTCCATGCAAGCAGAGGAGATACCCCTATACCTCTTCTCTCTTTACCATCCAAGATCCCAAACACTCGATCCAGGTGAAACAACTTAGGTGTATTTCTTTTAATTTAGTATACCACATTCGCTGCTCAAAATGCAGTCTGCACAACACTGGGGCTGGGGAGACCATATGCAGAGTGGGTGACTATTTTGTGGAATACCTCAATTTAATCGACTAGCATGACCCTGAGCTTCTGATTGCCTGTATTTTAATTCTTCACCTTGCTCTCACTGTGACCTCTCATGTCCTTGGCTCCTGCAGTCTTCCAATGAAACTCAATGTATACTCAGGCACAATACTGCATCTCTCAATTAGGCACTATGGTTCTATGGTTCTAAAAATTTCAGGCCAAAATGTCTCCCCCATTTTGTTTCCTTGTGCTTTACAGGTTTTGGTTTTACTCTCGTTTTACTCTTATTTTTGCTTTCAGGTGGCAGCTGTTCATCATTCTGCCATTCACACCTCCTCTAGGCACATATCTTGTTTACTTACTTGTCCATTGCCATACCTTTGGAGGTTTTTGGCCCCTTTTGTCATTTAATCTCTCCTGTCTTCTGCCCTACCACAGACCTATCCTTTGTCCTTTTTCCACAGTACCCATGACACTTGCTTAAAACCTAATGGGCCAAATCTTCCAATCAGACTTGGGACTGGTGAAAGCCAGGCTTCCGATCCACGTTGCAGAAGTACTCCCTCAGCGCAGGAATCCACATGGAGAGAAAAGGGAATCAGCACAGAAGACGCTACCTGACTTAAAGTAAGTTTAAATGTCCAGTGTGAATTTCTGTGACCGGGTGATGGGTGAATGTTAGTGAATGGGTGAATGAGTGAGTGGATGAATGAGTGAATGGATAGGGTAGTCAGGTGGGTAGGTGGATGAGGTAAGTAGATAAGTGGGTCGAGTGGGTGAGGTGAGTGGGTGAGGAAAGTGGATAAGTAGGTAGGTAGGTAGTAGGTGGGTGAGATGGTTGGTGGGTAGGGTGGTGGGTAGGGTGCAGGTAGGTGAAGTTGGCATGGTGGCTGGTATGTAGGGTGGTGGGGACGAGTTGGGGGCTTGGGGGGCAGTGGAGGGGTATCAGTGTGCGCGATTGGGCGGGGGGAAATCAGTTGTATAGTTACCCAAGAGTTAGACTCGAATTTTTCTGTCCAACATTTCCTTGGTAACTATTGAGCTAAGTACCGCAGAACACAGTCGGAGTCTTATTCGGAGGGCCCCAGGAAGCAGGGGAATTGCCCATTGGAAGTTCAAACTTCTCAAGTGATTCCCATGGAGTCAACACGTCGGGACTTCTGTGGCGTCCCAACACACATCTTGGGTCGTGTGTCTGGCCTCTGACGATCTGGAGACCCAAAGGCCCAGGCCAGCATATTTTTAACATGCCCCAGTTTTGATGAAACGTCATTGATTTGAAATGTTAACTCTGTTTCTCGCTGCATAGATGCTGCCTGACCTGAATATTTCCAGCATTTTCTGTTTTTATTCCATACATGCAATTAACAATGCTGCACATGAATGTATACATTCTGCTGGATGGATTTCACATTATATATTCATAAGGAAATTACATCTCTATCTGTAGAGATGCAATCACAATTAACAGATTTCCATCAATAAATTAAACAATCCGCTTTGATTCTTGGATTCTGTCCTTGAATTAAAAATGCTTTGAGCAATTCTAAATTGCTTAAAATGTAATTTACCTGATTTAAAAAAAAAGAAAGCTAATAATTGCCATTATTTAAAAATGTAAGATACGCACAAGAGTTATGGTTGGGGTCCACTGATGCAAAATATTTTATTTTCATTCCCATTCATCTTTTGGCACTAACTTAATATTTCAGGAGAGGTAATTGGACAGTGCACATGATCTCCATAGGTTCTTCTTTGAAGCAATGGACCCAAGATTACTAGTTACGGAATTTATATTTTCAATCCAATAATATTCAGCAGGCATGATTCACTGTCAGCATATCTTAATTTTAATTCTCAAATCGGAAATCATTGCAACATTGTTGCCTCAATAATATCATCTGGCTTATTATTAAGGAAGTAACAATTCATAGAAGACATTGTTGGGTGGTTTTCACTTCATGGCTTGGCCACATGAGTGAGCATCAGGAATAGAGAAGGTAGAAGTAGGTAATCAGTAGAGTCAATGATTTTTATTTTCCATTTTATTTGGCCTTTATGTTCATGGAACTGCTCAGTTGCTGATTCTTCACCACTTCACATGTATGAGGCTCTCCAACCCATCCAACACCTTCAATTCATTCATTCCTTCTCCTGTATCCAGGTCCTTCTGCAAGACCAGACCCTTTAGAAGGGGGAGAGTCAAGTCAGCCCTGCTCACCTGAACTGCAATCCTCACGGGTGTTAGCATATACTATCTCCGAGATCAGCACCCCTGGGTGAGAATAGATGTGATAGAGACATCTGCACAGGGGAACTCCACACTACACATCTGCAGTCACTGGAAATGATTGAAAAGACAGCAGAGGAAAGAGGTGGCTGGGGGGAGAGCCTGAGTCCAAGTATTTCTGAAGGAGGAGTAGGTAAAGATCTCAATGCCCCTGTCTTTATGGGAAAGAGTTTGGAACTGCACCAACTGCATTAGAAAACCTGCCAAGGAACTGCCACACGATGACTGAGGGCATGGCAGTCTTCCTCTAGCATTCTGGTGCAAGGAATGAGTTATCTGCAGTCTACCTTGGAGCATGTACTGTCTTCTATGAAAGCTACTGTGAGGCCTGCAATTCAAATGCCTTTGGCACCACCAGTGGAAGTATTGAGCAAAAGACAAAGTCCTGCCATTGAAGCTCTGACCTCTACTTTCTCCTCCAACCTAGAAAGGCTGTGCAATTGCATTGACAGATTGAGCTCCAGGAGTCTGCTCTCATCCAGATCAGTGCAGGAATTGCAAATGCTTTGCAGCCCCATGGGATTGATACTAGTGCTGCAGAGGCAACAGATGCCGTGTCTCTCAGGAAGGCAGTGTGTCTGCGCCCTTTTTATACACAGGTGCCATGAAGTTACCTTGGCCTGACGGCCCTGACAATCACCAAGATGTGCAGTCAGTCCCTTTCAGGGCCATGCTGCTGGATGTCACCCAAAACAAATATCCCCAGTGTTATCTCACCAATAGCAACCTTTCACCAGTCATTTTTAGATGCCAGATCAGCAGAGGGTGAGGTTTCTCATGAGTTATGCTGCAGGAGCCTTCAATGTGGTGGCTTACAGAAAAAGCTGATGGGTTTGCAGAACAAAATGCTTGGTGCATTGGTAGTCCTGGCAGAAAACCTGCCATCAGTATCAAGAAGCATGGAGGAGTGCAGCATGAGCTTTGCACAGGGTTTTGCCCAGAGCTTGGAGCCCATCCTTTTCAGTGTGGAAGTCATGCTCAGCTCCATGAAAACACTTAAAGACCCATCTCTGATGCAGTCTAATGTCTCAGCTTCCAATGTAGCACATGCAGGAGCCACTTAATATCTGGGTACCACAGTGGAAGCTCTCAAGTCATGCAAAGTCAGCTTGTTGCCATGGAAGCTCAGACTGATCTCATGCAAGCTCATCTCGGTGTCACGCAGGCTCACATGTTGCCATCATGGCTGCTGACTCCAGTGTACAAAAGGACTTGCTGGGTATCACAGCATTCCAGCAACATGTCTTCCAAAATACTGCTTGGATAATTGGGGTAACACCCCAAAGAGTAGCTGTGGAACATAAACCTGCCATTGTCCTCTCACCACTGCCATTCCACCAGTGCCTTTGATGTTACCTGTCAGCCAGCCAGTACAGCTTGCTGCCACCCATGTCGAGGTGGTACATAAGAACATAAGAAATAGGAGCAGGAGTATGGCCCATCAAGCCTGCTCCATCATTCAATACAATCTTGGCTGATCTTGGGCTTCAACTCCATGTTCCCGCTTGCTCCCCATATTCCAGAGAGACCAAAAACCTGTCTATCCCAGCCTTAATTTTGAAGCCGGGCCTTCTAGGACCAGAACTGCTTGAGGTCATCCTCCAAGATCATCCACGGTCTAAGAGAAATATAATCAATTCTCTTGGAATGCAAAGCTTCAGTGACCTTTCTTATGCAGTTGTGGACGATGAACTGGGAAATGTTGTAAATATTGCCTGCTCCAGGCTGGAAGGAGCCAGACACATAAAAGTTCATGGCCATGGTCACCTTCAAAGCCACTGGTAATGCTGTCCTAGTTTCCTCACTCTGCTTCGAGTCTACTGTTGTAGCTGCAGTAGGTGACAGATTTCAGTGAAGACCTCCATTGCAAAGTGGAGATGTCTGATGCACTGTTCTCTTGCTGAGGATCAGTTAGGAGAATTGCTCCCTCAACACTCTGAGTGGATATGGTCTCCTGCTGAGAACCCTCTCCCACTCATCCTCCTCCCTCTTCCAATAGCTTGTCCTGCCCTGTGTTGCTTCTGCTCACCAAATGGAAAGCAAATTACTGCACCCATGTCTGGGAACAAGTGGTTTGTGCAGAATTCTTGAAGTCAGAACAATATCCATCAGCAGTTATCTTATGACTCCCTATTGACTTCAGCAACTGTAGAAGGCTCTCTTTGCAGCATGAGTCAGTAGAAACCAATCAACAATTGATCTGAATGTAGTTGATCTTTCGAATCATGCTGGTGGAGGTCTTTCCTGTTGCGGAACATCTGTCCAGCTATGCGAGGTTAAGAGAAGGCAGTCGTTGGACCATTGAGCTCCAAAATGACAACACTGGTATCAAATCAGTGTTACATGCTGATGGACATGACAATCTGCCTATCCTGCATACTTCTGGAAGATGCTTCCTGTGTGTGATCTAGTACCTCACTAAAATGGCACAGTTAGCACTAGAAGTGCATGTGGCCGCTGACACAATTTTGAAGGTAAAATGGCACCCATGGTACTGAAACCTAGACATTACAGATCCGAATTTTGTGGTCAAAATCTTGCTTCACGGCTTTTCTATTTGTGAATAAATGCAAACTAAAGCTGATCCATCAAATTATCCTTTAATCTGTGATGAAAACAGGGTCATTTCTTGACATTGTAGGATCAATTTTCCATACCAAGTCCAGATTATAGGCTTGTGTCACAACAGAAATCTAGCATTATTTATATTTCAAGGCTGACAATATAAATTGTTAACTATGGCACTGATTTTCTTTGTACTAACCAATTCTAAACCTAATATTATAAGCATTGCTTATTTAAATACTCTGGGCAGGATTTTCCTTTTGACAGCATGTTTTGCAAGTCAGGCAATTTTGTGGCTCACAAATTGCACTCCTGATTGCCTGGGATTCTTGTCTTTTCCCAAAGGGTTAGGCTTTGCAGTGCAGCTTACAACCCACTACGGGAGGAATGTGGGTGTGGAGGCGGGCTGGTGAGAAGGCCTGGCTCGGTGTTCAGCGACAGCAGCATGAGTCCTAACATTGTTTAAAGGCCCCTTAAACCTCATTCTCTCACTCTTGCCATTCTCACGCACTGCCACTACATGCCCCCTCCATGCACCCCATGTATCCTCCATAGACACTCACCCACTATCCACTATGTAAAGTCCTCTGATTCCATGCTATACCAATGGAAACTATTTTACATTCCTTGGGGGGAAAAAATAAACCTCTCACTTCAAAAAAGGTGCATTCTGCCGTGTGGAAAAAAACATGCAATACTTGTAATCCTACTAGCTTGTGTCAACAAATCAGAACCCGTGAAGGCACAAGTGGTTATTACAGGCTTTTGAAACTGTCATTCATTCTCAGATGAATGGATGCCAACTGTGCTGAAACCCATTAGCACTCAAAGCTCAGCCAATCATTCATACTAGCCATAGTTGTCTAATCAATAGAGCACTCTCTGAGATAAGAATGAATAGATGTTGTTCATTTCAATTTCAAAGCAAAACGCCTGTCAATGAATGGACAGGAGCAGGTGGTTTGTTTTTTGTCGAGTGTCAAAAGATGTTTTTTATCAGCCAGAATTGTCACTCGATTTAAATCACAATATAAAAGATGACAGCACAGGTTGACAGGACATTTTATAACATTTTTCCCTGCATTGTGGTACTTTCTCTATTTGAAAGGTTGTGGTACTTTCTGCATTTGAAAAGTACTGTAGTGCATGTGAACAATTACACAGTGCGGGTTGAAATATGACAACTGAACTGACGTCATATTAAGAAATGCATTAACAGCTTAGAATAGACAAATAAACAGCTTTACAATAGACAAAATTTGTGAGAGCTCTTTCTAAGCATGATAGGAAATATAGTCAACATTGTAGGCATGATGGGTAGGTAGCCAATACTATGGGAACCTAGCTAAGTTACATATCATAAAACATAATGGCCTTCACTGGATGGGTAAACAAATGTTAGGGTGATAAGACTACAGGCAGAGAGGTATTAGATTTGAGACATAAATAGCCTCCCAGTGAGATAACAGAGAGTGTTATGTATGTATTAACAATAACAGAAGGTTGTAACTAAAGGCTATAAATATGTAACACAGCCCTTGTATCAGGGAGAGGGACATGCTGTAGAATCAGGCTGTGTTTCTCCCAGCATATGCTTGTAATAAAGTGCTTGTTTGCTTGAATCTCATTGACTTGAGAGTGGTTATTTTTTTACCACAACATGAGTCACTGTAAGGATCAACTTCCCTTTGCAGGCAAGAGTCCTCTGATGAATCATTACATTAAAAACACATCTACATTACAATACAACACATATAGCGGTTTTTGAAGGTGTGAAAACATTACCTTTTAGAATGTGAAATAAAAACAGAAAGTGCTGGAAAAACTCAGCAGGTCTAACAGCATCTGTGGAGAAATGAAGAGTTAACGTTTTGAGTCCGTATGACTCTTCTTCAGACACTCTCTTCTTCATGACTCTGAAGAAGAGCCATACGGACTTGAAACGTTAACTCTTTTTTTTCTCACCGCAGATACTGTTGGGTCTGCTGAGTTTTTCCAGCATTTCCTGCTTTTGTTTCAGGTTTCCAGCAACCGCAGTATTTTGCTTTGACCTTTTAGAATGTTCCTAACTCTTCAGCAGGCTTTCCATTTTCTTCACAAACTGGCATGCTTGGCATGCTTTTAATGGGCTTCCAAAGCCCTGCACTACCAGACAAAAATAGTGTGGGAGGGCAAATCTAATTTTTGTCCCCCATTTAAAATGTTAATTATGTTTCAATTTATCATTCTTTATTGTCAAATGCTGAGAGAAGACAGGCATGAAAACCAGAGAAACCTCCAGGGATGAATATTCTCATATTCCGAAATCATGATGGTAAATATATTCTGATCTTATGTTGAAACAATGAAATAGGTTTTAACCTTTACATTTTATCTGGTTAGTGCATGCTTCAGTGATACCACTGGCTAGGAATACATAAATCCAATGATCTGCTGCCGTATTCTTACTTGATAATACTAGAAATAGCTGAATTTCCTTGTAGTTTTATAGTTCTCTGCTGACTAAAATCTCACCTTTGTACTCTATTTGACATTTTAGTTCGGCTCAGTCAGGAGCCTTCTTGCCTCGGATCAGGGATGACTTTGTGTTGAAGGCACACTGCAGAACTTCAATACTATGGCTGAGATTATACGGGTAGAGGTGACTCCATTCAGGGCCAAAGGTTCAGCCGTTTCTGGGACCCTCGGCCAATTGGAGGGCCAGTCGCTCTTCAGTCCCAGCAATGCCACCAGGAGCAGTGGCCACTGCTGGAACTGCGCCCAGCCCAGATAAGCAGCATGGATGGCACCCATGGATCAAGGAAAGTGGGGCCAGGGTCTGGACCTGGCAATGAGGTGGGAGTGATTGGAGAGGGCAAGAAAGTGTTGCTACAGGAGTGGCCATTGCCACTGGGGGGGGTATCTCCATGGACACAAATTGCCTGACCACCAAGCCTGTAAGGAAGTACTAATATCAACTGGGATATGAATGGTGTAATAGGCACAGAGGGAACAAAATTCTTGAATCACATTCAAGAAAACGTTTTTAGTTAGCATGTAACAGGCCCAATGAGAGGGAGTGCAATTCTAGGGGCATGATTTTCAGCTCGGCTTGCGGGCACGTGCCCGGCATGCACGAACGTGAAAAAGCACATGATTACGTCGGGTGAGCGTCCCAATGTCATTGCGCACTCGCACAATATTGCAGTCGGCAGGAGTGTGCAAAAGTCGGCAGCGCGCCCACCGACATTTAAGAGGGATATTAAGTCCCTTAATCAGTTAATTAAATTTAATTTTTCACTGTCCGTCCAACCTGACAGTTGATGGGTGGGCGAATAGACCAGGCGGCCTTTGTATTTTTTTCGAAACTTCATCCATGGGCAGGATGAGGTTTCCAACAGTGACTGAAAAAAACAATACAAAATTTTAAAACTAATTTTCCACATGTCCCTGTTCATGCGACAGATTCACATGTGGGGACATGTTTTCCTTATTTTTATTTCTTTCATATTTTTCATTTAAAAAATCTTCAGCTCTCTGAGGCAGCTCTGTGCCTTCAGGGAACTTTCGCTGCGCGCACCCCCGCGCATGTGCACACTTCAGCGCTCGCGCTCCTCCCGCCCTCACCCCGGCAGCACTGAGGTTATCAGCGCTTGTTTCACTGGCCGTTAATTGGCTAACCAGTGTGAAATCACAGTCGGGGTCCGACCGCAGGTGGTGGACCATTGTGTGGCTGCTCCCAGACCCACCCGCCATGCCCACCCGACAAGGGGAAAATCCTCCCCTAGATTTAGTCCTAGGAAATGAATCTGGGCAAGTGGATAAGGTAGTAGAGGGTGACCATTTTGGAGGTAGTGATCATAATACAGTTAGGTTTAGTATAATTATGGAAAAGGATCAGAATAGAACAGGAGTAAAATTTCCAAGTTGGGGAAAGACACATTTTACAAAGCTGAGAGGTGATCTGGCAAAGTGGACTGGTTACAGCTACTTGAAGGGAAATCAGTGACAGACCAGTGGGAGGCATTCAAAAGTGAAATTCAACAGGCACAGTGTAGACATTTCCCCGCAAAGAAAAAGGGCAGTACTGTCAAATCTAGAGCCCCTTGGTTTGTCTAGAAGCATACAGGGCAAGACAAAGCAAAAAAAGTAATCTTATGACAGTCACAAAAAGCTTAATACTACAGAAAGCCTAGAGGAGTATAGAAAGCACAAGGATGAAGTAACAAAATGTAATTAGGGAAGCAAACAAAGGACATGAAAATAATATTGCCAGGTAAAATGAAAGCAAACAAAGAAATCAAAGAGACTGCAAAGCTCTGAGGTGCAGAGGGTGTCCTAGTGCATGAATCACAAAAGGCTAGCATGCAAGTACAGCAAGTAATTAGGAAAGTTGATAGAATGTCATCATTCATTGTGAGGGGAGTTGAATACAAAAGTAGGGAGGTTATGCTTCAGTTGTACAGGACACTAGTAAGACCGCATTTGGAATACTATGTACAGTATTGGTCACTTTATTTAAGGAAGGATGTAAATGCGTTGGAAGCAGTTCAGAGAAGGTTTACCAAGCTAATGCCTGGAATTGATAGGTTGTCTTATGAGAATGGTTGGACAGACTAGGCTTGTACCCGCTGGAGTTTAGAAAGTAAGAGGTGACTTGATTGAAACATATAAGATCCTGAGGGGTCTTGACAGGGTAGATGTGGCGAGGATGTTTCCTCTCGTGGAAGAATCTAGAACTAGGGGCCACTGTTTAAAAATAAGGGGTCGCCCATTTAAAACAGAGAAGTTCTGAGTCTTTGGAGCTTCCTTCCTGAAAAGGTGGTGGAAGCAGAGTCTTTGAATATTTTTAAGGTAGAGGTAGATAGTTTCTTGGTAAGCAGGTGAGTGATAGGTTATCGGCAGTAGGTGGGATGCAGATTTCAGTTTACTATCAGGTCAGCCATGATCTTATTAAATGGCGGAGCAGGCTTGAGGGGCTGAGTGGCCTACTTCTGTTCCTTGGTCGTATGTTCGTAAAACTCAGAGATATTTTACCAGTACATTAAGAGCAAGGGAATAACTAAGGAAAGTGTAGAGCCTATCAGAGACGTACATGGTAACTGATGAACATGAGCACTGGTGCTGAAGATGTGGGCAGTGTTATCAATGAGTACTTTATCTCTGTCTTCATTAAGGAAAGGGATAATGCAGATGTTATAGTTCAAAAGGAGGAGTGTGAAATATTAGATAAAATAAGCATAGTGAGAGACGAAGTGCTGGAGGGACTGGCATCCTTGAAGGTGGATAAATTGTATCCCAGGAAGCCAGGGAGGAAATTGTGGATGCTCCGAGGATCATTTTCCAATCTTCATTGGGTACGGGCGAGGTACCAGAGGATTGGAGGTCTGCGAACATTGTACCATTGTTTAAAAAGGGTGCAAGGGATAGACTGAATAATTATAGGCCAGTCAGTCTGACTTCGGTGGTGGGCAAATTATTAGAATCAAATCCAAGAGAAAGGATAAACTGTCACTTAGAAAGGAATGGATTAATCAGTATACTAGATTTGTGTACAGAAAGTCAGCATGGTTTTGTTAGGGGAAGGTCGTGTCTTACTAATTTAATCAAATTTTTTGAGGAAATAACAAGGTGGATTGATGAGGGTAGAGCAGTGGATGTTGTCTTCATGGATTTTAGTAAGGTATTTGACAAGGTCCCACATGGCAGACTGATCAGAAAAGTAAAAGCCCATGGGACGCAGGGGGATGGGGTGAGTTGGATACAAAATTGGCTCAGCAACAGGAAACAAAGGATAATGGTTGATGGATGTTTTTGTGAATTGAAAGCGGTTTCCAGTGGCATTCTACAGGGCTCAGTGTTGGGTCCCTTGCTGTTTGTTGCATATATTAATGATTCAGACATAAATTTGGGATACGTGATTGGGAAATTTGTAGATGACTCAAAATTGGCCATGTAGTTGTTAGTGAAAAGGATAGCTGGTGTCTTCAGAATGATATCAATGGTTTGCCTGAGTGGGTGGAGAAGTGGCAGGTGGAATTCATTCCAGAGAAGTGTGAGGTAATGCATTTGGGGAGGGCAAACAAAGCTAGGGAATGCACAATAAATGGGAGGATATTGGGAGGGGTAGAGGAAGTGAGAGACCTTAGAGTGCATGTGAACCGGGCTCTGAAGGTGGCAGGGTAGGTGAACAAGGTGGTCAAGAAAGAAAATGGAATGCTTTCCTTTACTGGGCGAGGTATTGAATACAAAAGCAGGGGTGTATAAAATGTTGGTTAAGCCACAGCTGAAGTTTTGTGTACAGGTCTCGTCGCCACATTACAGGAAGGACATAATTGCTCTGGAGAGAGTGCGGAAGAGATTTACAAGAATGTTGCCAGGGCTTGAAAATGGCAGCTATGATGAAAGATTGGGTAGACTGGAGTTGTTTTCCTTGGAACTGAGTAGGGCTGAGGGGTGACCTGATTGAGGTGTACAAGATTATGAGGGGTCTAGATAGAGTAGACAGGGATGCCCTGTTTCCTCTGGTGGAGAGGTCAATGACCAAGGGGCACAGATTTAAGGTGATTGGTGGAAGGATTAGAGGGGACATGAGGAAAAACTTCACCCAGAGGGTGGTGGGTGTTTGGAATTCACTCCCTGGTTTTGTGGTGGAGGCAGAAACCTTCAACTCATTTAAAATGCACCTGGATCCGCACCTAAAGTGCTGTAGCCTGCAAGACTATGGGCCGGGTGCCGGAAGGTGTGATTAGAATGGGCAACTAGCTTTTTATTTTTTAGCAGGCGCAGACAAGATGGGCTGAATGGCCTTTTTCTGTGCTGTCGCTTTTATATCGTTCTATGGTTCTATTTTAAAAACATGCAACATAGAAAGTATTGCTCCTTCCTACTAATCCATAATCCTAAATATTTGACACTCACTCTGATAAAATGCATTCTCTGACATTCTTGCCTGTTATCACAATGGAATTTCCTTGCATTCCAAAGCTAGCACATTTTGATTTTTGAAAAAGGCATTCTAGCTTTTAATTAAGAAATTGTAATTTCTAATACATAAACTGGATGCTGAGGACCAGATTTTAGTCTCTGCTGCACTCCATAAATAACCTTATTCCATGTATAATGGAACAGTGATAGTCCAATTTTGCCTAGCATCAGGAGTTTCCACTATGAATAAAATGAATTATTGTAATGTGGTAGCAATTATGTCATTCAGATCTCCAGACAATTTTTTCAATCTTTATAGCAGAAATAAGAGATAACCAATTGTAATGAGCCTCTGCCCTTTGATACAGTGATTGGCTTTCTTGAATTGTGCTACTTGGGAGAAGAGAGTGTGGAATAATAGAGATACAAGACTATCTAACTAGATTACATTGTGGAAGAATAGTACCTACCTGTTGTTACCTTCAGAAACTATGGTGGATTTATGTAGACTTGTATTAGGAGCAATGGATGTGGAGACTATGATTAACCAAGCAAGCTGTGACAGAGTTATGTTTCTTACTCCCTAACAGCATTATGGGAATACCTTCGCCATTTGGGACAAACTTTTACGTTCCGTGGGTGGGCGCACGCCTGACTCGATCAGGTGTCAAATAGTGCGCGATGACATAAGGTGAGCATCCCAATGTCATCGCGCACTCGAGCGATGTTTCAGTCGGCGGGCGCGCAAGAGAGTCAGCAGCACGCCCGCCAACAATTAAGGTCATTAATGTATTAATTAAGAGCAATTTTTCACTGCCCTTCCAACATTACAGTTGGCGGGCGGGCGAATCGGCCAGGCTGCCTTTGCATTTTTGAGGAAACCTCATCCACAGGCGGTGTAAGGTTTCCGATCGTAATTTTAAAAAAAAATGTTTTGACAGGATTTTTACAATCTATATGTTCATGTGAGGGAGCCTGATGTGTGGACATTTTTTTCAGAATTTCAAAATCCTTATTTTTGTATTTAAGTGTGAAATCGCAGTTGGGAGCCGATCGTGGGCGGTGGACCGTTTCCGAGCTGCTCCTAGGCCCACCCATCACCCGATGGAGTGCAGCAGTTCAAAGTGAATGCCCATCACCTTAAAGGCAACTAGGAATGCACTATAAATGTTGGCCTTGCCAGCAGCATCCATATTCTGGAAATGCTGCAAACTACTTCAGAATCAAACCCCAGGGGAGTCCTGTCACTGCCAATGCTGTAAATGGATGTGATAATAGAAGGTGAATAATGCAGGAACAGTAGACCTGCCAGGTGGAACAGTAATTAAAGAGGCAAGCAGAACCATTACACAGCATTCTTTGCATTTATGTATTCTGCTGTCAGCTCCTCACAAATGGAGGGTGACAAGTTGACCTATTGTCAGCTCTGGCACAGTAGTAGCACTCTTACCTTGGAGTCAGTAGGTTTTGGATTTAAGTCCCACTCCCAAGGCTTGAGCACAAAAGGGAGTGCTGCACTGTCGGAGGTACTGTCTTTTGGATGAGACATTAAACCGATTGAGGCTCAGTCTATGCCCTCAGGTGGGTGTAAAAGATCTCATGGTGCTACTTCAAAGAAGAGCAGGGGAGTTATCCCTGGTGTCCTGGCCATTATTTACCCCTCACTCAACCTCCCAAAGAATAGAATATCTGATTATTATCACATTGCTTTTTGTTGCCCCTTGCTTTGCACAAATTGGCTGTCACATTTCCTGGATTGGAAAAGGTACTTCATTGGCTGTAAAGTAATTTGAGATGTCTTGAGGCTGTGAAAGGCACCATATAAATCTGAAGAAGAGTCATATGGACTCGAAACATTAACTCTGTCTTTCTCTCCACAGATGCTGTTGGACCTGCTGAGTTTTTCCAGCATTTTATGTTTTTGTTTCAGATTTCCAGCATCCGCATTTTGCCTTTAACTATATAAATCCAATTATTTCTTTACAACCTCTGGGAAACTCAAGAGGGTCAGGATAAGTATACTTCTAAAATCTGAGATGTTATTTCCACTTCACTTTATCTCAATAACATTGTTTCTGGCTTTATACTGGCAAGTAAAGTGCCTCTTTTCTTAAGGCAGCGACCCTTTGTTTCCCAAATTAAAAACAGAAAATGCTGGAATTACTTAGCCGGTAATAGCAGCACCTGATGAAGGGTCACCACCCATCTGTAACGTAAACCCTGTTTCTCTTCGCAGCTACTGCCAAGCCTGCTGAGTATTTCCAGCATTTTCTGCCTTTATTTCAGATTTCTAACATCTCCAGTCTTTTGGTTTCATATTACCTTTCCTTTTCTGATTTGTTGGGCGGGCTGAATTTCTGGTTTTCCGAGCCTCTGATTTAAATTTTAGTGCAGAGAGAGAAAGGGGAAAGCAAACATATGCAGGATCTCACAGCAGATAGCAGAAGTCCTGTGATTGTGAACCTGCTTTCTTATAGGCCCACTCTCATGTTTGGCAATAAGTTGGGTGACAATTGCAAGTAAAGACCAGCATCTCCCCATTGAACCCAATTTCAATCGTGTTACTGAAGGTGGTTGCCAAGAGGAAGCGAGGCACTTACCACAAAACGGGAAGAAAAATCAATAGGACCAACATTTGTATTTTAATAAGATCCTTTCATGGAAGTTGTTGTAACCTTGGTCCTTGATGGCATTTCCCTGCATCTTTCTGCTGCATATTGTGAATCTCCACTCATTTAACAGGTAGTGAACTGAAATCCTGAGGCTCAAGAAGTATCAATACTAGCAAAGAGAAGAAGAAAGGGTCTGCAAGTGGATCTCATTTGCGACTAGAAATACCTTTACTCCGAAGAAATGGAAAACCGGGTATAGGCCAATATCTCTGCTGATTTATTCTTCAATTACCTGATTTTTTACAGTAATGTATTTCTGATAGGTAATGTAGACAGAAAACTGAGGCAATTTAATTAGTGTCACTGTAAAATCCTAATTAGCTGATTCTTCTTCAGTAAAGCAAACTTCTTCTGTCATAAGACAAGTCCGCGCAAATTATTCATAACTTTGTAAAAGAAGAGATTTCTTTTCGGAATAAGAGATAAAGGAAACAACACTGAGGCAGGAATTCTTCCGGCCCCGTTGGCATCGGGCATCATGGTGAGTGGGGTGGGGAGGACAATATGGCGAGAAGGTCAAAAATTGGTTTCACGCTGGGGTGAAAGCATAGCAGGATCATCCGATGGTATCCAGCATGGCGGGATGCGAATCCCGCTGGAGGCCGATGTGAAACCGATTTGAATCCCAGTAACAGGATGCAAAGTTAAGCTGGACTTGAATCACCCTCACGCCAGATTTACCATTATGCTGGCGGGAAAGCACGCTGGCCCAGAACATGTCTGGACAAGTGTGACTCAAATTTAGGACCTTGCTCAGATCGCGGACATCCGAGAAGAAGAAGATGCTGGAGCCCTACAGCTATTGGACCCTGCAGGAACACGTGCCTCACATGCTGGGTGGATCCTCTTGCACATGGCTCCACCATGAAGTGGCATTCGGAAGGTGGGAGGTCTCTGTTGGTGTCTCGGGTCGGCTTCGGAACATCACGGTATTGACCATGGGCCGCTACAGATGATTGGCAAGTGGGATGAGAAGAAGGTTTATTTGTGAATGGGGGAAGAAGGTATACTTGGGGCGGGGGGTGGGAGAGGAAGGTCTAGGTGTGATTGGGAGAGGAAGGCATACCAAGGGGGTGACAGTGGTGGGGGGGGCGGGGGAGTCAAAGGTGTCGGGAGAGCATGGGGTGAGGATGGGGGAGGGGGAGGGAATGAAGGTGTTGGGGGGTCTGAGGTTGGGAGGGGGAGGAGAGAATATTTGGGAGGAGGGTGTAATGGGGAAATGCGGCAAGTGGGGAGGTATGTGTCGGGGGGAAGAAAGTGTAAAGGAGGGAGTTGAGGGAAAATGAGTATGGAGGGGCGAAGGAGTTCAGGGCGAGGAAGGAATTCAGGGTGGGGGAGGGAACTCAGAGTGGGGGAGGTGTCCAGAGGAGGAGGTGTCTGGGGGGACGGGGATGGGCGAGTTCAGAAGGGGTAATGTGTCCAGGGGAAAAGAAGGTATTTGGGGGGTAGGAGAAAGTTCAGAGAGGGGAAGGTGTCCATAGTGTGCGGAGGGAGTTCAGGGGTGGGGGGAAGCTGTCCCGTGAGAGGAAGGTGTCCAGGGAGGAGGGATTAAAGGTGGAGGAGAGATAAGGGGGGGGATGTCCAATTGAATGAGGAAAGGAGGAGTTTGTGGAGTCAATGACTGCCTCCTGGAGAGTGAATTGATGGTGGGCGTAGTAGGGGGAATGGTAAGTACGAGATGGGGCAGAGGGTATGGGGAGGTTGGAAGGGTGAGGGTGCGCTATTAGCAGCGGAAGGGATGGAGAAGGTAGTTGGTGGGGATTTGGAGGCAGACACAGACCCAGGGGTGGAAAGGAAAAGGTTGGGGGGTCAATGTGGATGGGGGTGGGATTCTCAGGAAGGTAGGGAACATGCACATTCACCTGGACATCCTGGAAAGACAAGGGTTATGGTTGGTAGGTGATGGTGTGGAGGTGGAAGGTGATGTCAAGGGGGTTGAAAGTGATGGGGGAAAGAACATGGGTGTCTGGGGGAGGGGAAAGGAGCGGGGAGCTGATCAAAAATTTGACTAGACCATCATTGTTGAAATCGGGAGTGAGCAGAGGCTCATGTTGGATTGGTAATGTGCTGCAGAGGAGTGCAATCAATGGGTGGCCGGAGATGCAGGTCAGCTCAGATGGACAACTGAAAGTGGACCCCAGCAGGTAGCATTGAAAATGTTGGGGACAGCAGGATGAGTGTGATGGATGAAGGCTCCGTGTGTGTAGGAGAATGCATGCATGAGGCTCCGAAAGGCCCTGCCACACTTCTCTCTCCAGAAACACTTGTGTGCGGCTGAATGGCTAGTGGGGGAGGATGTAATGAGAGGACTAGTGAAGCCTGTCAATGAAGCTGAAAGACAACATTATACATTATTCAGTGAAAATGAATATATTTTTAGATTGTAAAGTGACAAAATGTGTTTGCCTGTGTAACCACAATGATCAGGATTTCTTAATGTTTCTAGGTGCTGCCCTGACATCTGCAGCAGGGGTGGATACAGCCCCTGCAATAGCTGGCCCTGTTGTTCTGATGTCTTTGGCATGTGTCCTCTGGAGAGCCGAGGCCTTGAGGGCCTCGGCTTGCTTTAGCTGCCTTCCTGTGGGCCAGCTGCTCCCTCTGCGGTGACAGAGGATGGGGTTAAGAGGGTCACAGGCAAAAGGGATTTGGAGAGAGGGGACAGCCTGTGAGATTCCTGAGTGGATGACCCAGGGGTGTCCAGCTGCCATTCCTCCTCCCTTAGGATTCCTGAGGGCCCTGGCCTGACTCCTTGAGGGGAAGGAGAACCTAGAGGGATGTTGAGGTGCCCCATTTCCCTCTCATGTTGCCACTGCAGGAACGAACCCATGGCTTCTGCGATGGAGTGCAGGTCTGCGTTCATCTCCACATTCTACTGGACCAGGGTCTCCATGGCGTCCGCCATCCTTCCCATGGAGACTTCCATACTCGCACATGTGGACACCACTTCATCAGAGAGCAACTCCTGTGCCACTCTGTTGAGGGCTTCCGACAGCTCTGCGTGATGTACCCCTGCCTTCTGCTGACGCTCCACGATAAGTTGGAAGGCCGAATCCAGAGTCACGTCATCTGACTCGAACCTCACGGATGCCTCTTCCCCACAGTCCTCCAAGTGCTGGGGAGCTTGGCTGAATCTGCCTCTTACTGCTGCGGATATGTGTCCGTGCAGTGACCACCAGATTGTGAAACCGAGCCTGCTCTAGATCTAGGTCCCACTGAGGTGTGTCTCTGCACTGGTGCAGGGTGTGGGTAAGTGCTGTGGTAGGTCTTCCAGGCTGCTTATTTCCAGCTCTTCAATGGGGGCGGTGTCCTTTTGGCTGGAGGTGAGGACCTGGATGGAGCTGAGGGACTGGCTGGCTGAGGGAATCGGTCACTTGGCAGAGCTCCCTCTCAGCCAAAGTAGAGATAATTAGTGCATAGCCGCAGAGTCAAAAGCAGGAGAAAGAACACTCATACTTGCATTGAAAGAGGGATGAGGTGGTGCAAAATCCTCACGTGGATGTTTGCCATTGACCTCACCATTGCCACAGGTACCATCCACGCCCTCACCAGTCAGCACAATGGCACGCTCCTCAAAGTGTGTGAGGATTCTAATGTGGGCCACTTCACCACCCCCTCCGCCCCCCAGTCTGGGACCTCTCCCTGATGTTGTGAGCTAGCTTCTCCTTCATGAAAACAGATGGAGAGAGTGTGAGCAGGATGCATGGCACTGCGTGGAATGTTTGTGTGTGAGCGGAGCCATGGACGGGATGAGGACACGAGCTCCAGAGGATATGAGCCTGATGGAGATGTGAGAGTGTGTGTGAGAGTTAGTGGTTTTGTCCCTTAAGGTGTGAGATCCCTATGGATGCGTGATGGGTTTGTGAGTGTGCGAGTTGAGAGTGATGAGGTGGTTGACTTATCCTGGCGGAATGGATGAGAGCATTCACCCTCTCCCTGCACGGGATGGCTGATCTGCTTTGTGCTCCTGGGGCACTGGCCGCTATTGCTACCTCCTCCCAGGCCAGATTGGTGATTCTGGTGACTCTCCTGCTGCCTGAGCGGGGGGGTAGAGGGCATATTGATGGGCTCCACTGCGTCCAGCAGATGCTCCAGAGAGGCGTCACTAAGTTTGGGGACTGTCGCCTTCTTTGCTTTTGTATCCTGGAGCAGTCCTGGTCTGAAAACATGACGAAGGCATATGCTCTGGTGCGCTTTAAATATGATGTTTGGAGTGAGGAAGGGCTGAGGTCGCAGTGTGGTGGGAAAATCCGAGCCCACCTGCCAGCGATCCGGAGTGTTTCCTGTGAATGCATTATTAACGAGGCAGGGCCGGCAGGGAATGGGACGATGCAATGTGAAAACCCGCCATTGCGACCAGCAGGTAAAATGACTTTTCTCACGCCTGGTACCACACTTAGTGCAAATCTGGGATGATTCTGCCCGAAACCTCAGTGGGCAAAGTAGAGATGCAAGTACAACGGCTGTTTTTAAATTATTTTTCCCCTGAGTGGATATTTTTATAGTCTTCAAATCAAAGAGTGCCAGTGGTGGGGAAGAAAGCGTTTTTCCACTTTTGAGATCAATAGGTTTGGATTCTACCGCGTAATCCTTCCTAAAATGGGGTGAATTCCTGGAAGAGAATGAAGACAAGTGCAGTGGTGAGGCCTATCACTGGCTTTGCTGTTGGCCTCTCGTTCTCCAGCACACCCACTCTCTTTCTGCATTTACTCCTGTCACATCCCACATCCATCTTGGTGGTAATGGCCCTGAGGGCCCATCATGAAAGGAGAGGGCTTAATTATGGCCCTGCACCCTCCTTCCCTAATGAATTACCAGCCGAGTCTTCAACTCCCGCCACCTACAGTGACAGTCCCGCTGCAGCACCACTCCTGTTTCTCTTGGGCTGATAGTGGGTTCCTTCTTGATGCTGGGAGTGCAACTGAGAGTTTACCTTGCATTGAAAATCACACCTGACCGAGACAAATGAGTTGAGATTGGTTCAGACTCACAGGAGCAGGCAGAGGTCATGCCACATTAGAATACCATATTGTAAAGGAGAATCCAGGCCGTAGCTCTAGCACCGGGCATTTCTTTATGAGTAACAACATTGCAGATGCTGGAAATATGAAACAAAAACGCACCTTCTCAATAAAGTTCAACTCAAACTTTAAAAGCGATTGATGGAATTCAATGCCCTCCCCCGTGGAGGGTTGGTGGCGGGGGGCTTGCGGGCTTTTAATTAGGTGGGAGGGAGGTGAGCGGCAGGTGGGGACCTCCCGCCTTCCTCTACGCTGATTAAGTCTGTGGCAGGAAAGCCCGTGGACAGTCTTCTCACCCCACTGCCAATTGAGGCCCTTTAGTTGGCAATTTCAATGCCCACTCCCGGGCCTCACCCTGCTGTCGCTGGTATTAACCCAGTGGTAAGCAGGGGCACGCCTTGCAGGAGGCATGACAAGCAAACCCATGTGGGGTTGATTGGGGCTCACATCCCTTGCTCAAAAACACTCAATACCTGACTGAAGAACCCAGCATTGGGAAGGGGGGCATGGGGTGAGGGCCAACTCATGCCCTTGATGCTGACTCACCCTCCCCGCTTTTCGCCATCACTCACCTGTGGCCTGAGATGCAGCGACAACATTAGGTCTCAGGTGGGCGTCACACTTGCAGCAGCCAACACATCCTCAGTGGCGCTGCCGTTCAATAGTGCCGCTGGCATTTGATTGGCAACTCTGGTGGGCAGGGCTTATGCCCCTGGGTTCCTGATCCTGGAAAAGGCCCACCGCTGTCCAGTTAAGTGCCTGAGTGGAATTTAATGTGGCGGGTCTTCTCTAAAAGAGGGCTTGTGAGGTTCTCACCAGCACTCCAGCTGACGGACAAGACCCCTTTCACCTCCATTAAATATTGGCCAATGTCTAATCATCCTCTGGGCTCCCTGGAACTTTTTGGTCAGAATGATGACTTCTATAACCTCAGAGCTTAGCTATAGCCTCTTTCAAACTCATTTTAATTCCATATCTGATGTTCATATTTCATATTTCTTCTATTTTCTCATTTTTTCCAAAGTCCTGGATTTCCTTGGCTGTTCGCACAGTTATTTTATATCCTTGACTGAAGTCATATGTTTGCATTGATGCGTGTTTGCATCATTTCTTCTATAATTCACCCTTCCTTTTCTCTGAGTATATTATGCCGGTCCACCTCTTATTTTCCAATATCTGAAATATTAACTGCTCCATTCTGTTCTCAGATGTTGTGTGTTTCCAACATTTTTTGTCTCTCATAATATAGATTAGTTGCAGAGAACTCACCGAATTCAACATGTCTGAACCATAATAAGTATGGATTTTTCATTTCTGAAGTAGCTGTTCTCAAGGTCCGCATGATGCATACGATCAATTTAAGTGCTAATTTTTGTACAGTATTGTTCCGTGGACCTGCGCTCCTCAGAAAGGAGATCAATTGCTTATTCAATTTACTTAGGAAACCCAAAGACATCAGAGAGATGAGTCTTCCACCCTGACAGCCCAGATTAATTCCATACACAGAAGTGAAAGGCAAGTATTACATGAGTTATAGTTTTCTTTAAAAAAGTGAATAGATAAACAAATTATACTCAGGAATGAATATTTTTCCACTGTTTTTTCCTCTTCCCTCATGAATGTGTTGACCTCTTGTTTGGGTTTGATTCTATTGCTGTCAGTCACTCTCCAAATAGCAACTATTTTAATGTAAGTCTTAGTAATGAGTGTCAGCAGCATAATTCATTGAGTGTACCAGGACTAAATCAGATCCTAAGATAAAAGCAAAATACTGCAGATGCTGGAAATCTGAAATAAAAAACAGAAAATGCTGGAAAAGCTCAGCGGGTCTGGCAGCATCTGTGGAGAGAGAAACAGGGTTAACGTTGCAAATCTGTGTGACTCTTCAGCTGTGAAGAAGAGTCATACAGACTTGAAACGTTAACTCTGTTTCTCTCTGCACAGATGCTGCCAGACCTGCTGAGTTTTTCCAGCATTTTCTGTTTTTATCCCAAATCAGATCCTTTCTGGATCTGTTGTTGTTGGCTTGTTTTCTCTCCTTTTGCTAATCCAGGGTCACTGCAGCCAATTTTCAGAAGCCCACTAATCATTGAGGCTGAGGTCAGTTAACTCAGCAGAGACTGGTGATTCGATCTGGGACCTCACGGTCTTAGAGCTCAGCTATTTATCGATATGTGAGGTATAGGGCACAGCCATGCCTTAATGGTAGCATTCTTGCCTGCAATTCAGAAACCTGAGCACAAAATCTAGACTGTAGCTTGGGTGCAATGATGAGAGAGAGGTGTCATTGTTTTAATCAGATATTAAACTGAGGCCTCGTCTGCCCTTCTGAGATGGGCATAAAAGATCCATGCCACTATTTCAGAGAAGAGCAGGTTATGTTCTTCTCTCTGACCTGGCCAATATTTATCCCACAACCAACATCAGTAACACGGGTTATCTAGTTACTTTCTCACTGCTGTTTGTGTGACTTTCCCGAGTGCAAATTAACTGTCACGGTTCCTATACACTAAAACAGTGACTAAACTTTAAAAATAACTCACTACTTGTAAAGTGCTTTATGGCCTCTTTGGGTCATGAAAAGAGCTATATAAATGCAAGTCCTTCCTGTTCTTTCTTTGTAAGCAGGGAAGTCAACATTTGACATTTATTAGATCTTTGCTGTTTGCAAATTGAGAAATACATTGCCGCATTGCTGAAAATACACACATTTTCCATTAATCAAAAATAGTTACATCACAATGGTCTTCAGACAGTCTTTCTAAACTTTTAAATCAAATTTACTTAGCTTTTCATTGAGTGGTAAACTGAATGTCTGATCTTTATGGTACAGCTATGTCAATAAGCAATATCAAATGTGTTCTCTCATGGGACAAATGCAATTATTAGATTGTTATTGGCAAAATGGTCAGGTGGAACAATTTATAATGTGTTGGTTAAATTATTTACGTCTCCCAAATTTAAAATGTTACAAGAGTTGAGGGTAGATGGAACCATTTGTCTTCAGTAATACTAAGCTCCAGGACTCAGTGAAACAGAGTTTAAAGATTTAAATGTCATGGAGGGCATAAAAGTGTAAAACGAAAGTGGGTCAAATTCTCAGCACAGTACCCACAGTGACCAGTTTATTTTAATATTGCCATTGATTGGCAGTGTCACTAGGGATACATATTGGACACCTGCCTGACTGCCCAGCAACTGGCGGAGGGTGATACATTAAGTCTCTTTCCTGGAATCATTCTGTAACAGTACCCATCTGCCTCCTTTATAATTGGGTTAACAAAATAATCTGAGGAAGAAAACCTCATCAGGGGTCCAGGCCATGAGCTAGTTCTGAAGCTTTGGAAAAGAAAGAGCTTGGATTTATGTAGTGCCTTTCACGATCTCAAGACGTCCCAAAGCACTTTACAGTCAATGAAGTACTTTTAAAGTATAGTCATTATTGTAGTGTAAGTGAGCCCTATGATTCCCAAATTACTATTTCATGAGGTCAAAGATGAGAAAAATCCTGAGATGGCAAACCTTTCTGCAGCCACATCCATTTTGTCTCTTGGCATGGCTGGTGGTTCCATCCAAAACAAGGCCTCTGGATACTGCCAGTCCAGGTATCGGCCTATCCAGAGCCTGGCCTATTCTTTTGGGTCATTGAATATATTCAAGGCTGAGTTAGACAGAATTTTTGATGAACAAGAGAGTCAAGGGTTATGGGGGACGGGCAGGAAAGTGGAGTTAAGGCCGCAATCATATCAGCCATGATCTTATTGAATGGTGGAGCAGGCTCAAGGAGCTGATTGGCCTACTCCTGCTCCTATTTATGATCTTATGACTCTCCTGGTACCTGCTTGCTGCACTTACATCAGGAATCCAGCAGAAGCGCTGCAGGTTTTTCACCACAGGGTGTTTCATTTCTTGTAAAATATGGCTTTGGGTTTCAGAATCTTGTTGTTCAGATTATAAACTAACAACTTTTCCAATTTGCCTTCGATTATTACGCGGAACTGGTCTTTTGTGATTTATGATTGATTGCTAGAATGGAACTTATTATCCATAAGGTATATCGACCACAGATGCACAAATTGTTCTGCTAGGTCCATATTCCCTTTCTTAATCACATGTTCACTCATGTATATGACAAATAGGATTGTCAAATCTAAGGAAGTTTGGTCTGTGTACAAATACCCACTAGAATTAGATGGAAATTCAAAAAAGTCTTGCGACTCTTAACCATCAAAGAAAATCAATCACAATTAACAATTATTTGATTACATTATTATGCTATTGCATCCAGGCAGATCTATGCCAAAGCATATTGGCTGCTTGTGGAATCTTGAATTCGGATTAAAGCTGACATTGATCTACGCAACCTGAATTCTCTGGGGTTTTAAACTATTCAGAAAGGTCCCTGACAATGTTGGCTTTGGAAATTTGATATGGATTTGTTCAACTATAGATAAGTAAAAACAAGGCAATTTGTTCCAGTACAGATTGCCCCAGGAGAAGAGTTTCCTTTGTCAAACTGCAATTCTGTTTGATGACATTTTTTTTTGACAGGGACAAAGTCAAAGTCAAACCATTGGCAAAAATATTTGCTACTTGTTTGCTGCAGATTTTTGGGTTGAAAGAGAAGTATTTTATATTAGTAATCAATGCCAAAGTTTTTTTCTTTTATATTTTGAAATAAATCATAGGGAGGAGAGTTGGGTAAGGTCTGAAAATGGATGCTGGGTTTGAGGCTCCTTGATGCCAGACTTGGTCAAATGCTGCCTTGATGTCAAAGACAGTCACTATTGACCATAGCTACCGTCACTTTACTAATGATTGAGAGTTAACTGATCGGATGATAATTGGCAGGATCGGATTTGGCCTACTTTTTGTGGATGGGCCTTAACTGGGCAATTTTCCACTTTGTAAGTTGGAAGCTAGTGAGTCACAATTAAGAGATTCAAAGGGTTGTTATGATTTGGGACTGTGACTTAAGGTAATAAGGTAAAATGAAGGGGATCATGTGGCGTGTTCTGAAGTCTGCCTGGCAGTGTGTCTGTGTGGTTTAATTGTTAGAGATTAAAGGGGGACAATGCTGTTTTACTGAGGAGAAGAGCAAGGTATTTACACTTGGAGACAACGGCTGCAACCTGTGTGCTAACAGTGGACAGACTGTGAGTCTCCAAAGACCCAGAAAAGTGTTGACAATGTTGGGTTGTAAACACTAAAGATAAAAGCAAAATACTGCGGATGCTGGAAATCTGAAATAAAAGCAGAAAATGCTGGAAAAAACTCTGAAGGTCTGACAACATCTATGGAGAGAGAAACAGGGTTAACATTTTGAGTCTGTATGGTCCTTCTTCAGGGCTGAAGAAGGGTCTGATGGCTGTCAGACCTGCTGAGTTTTTCCTGCATTTTCTGATTTTATTTCATGTTGTAAACAGTTGTGCATTAAATTGTTCATTTACTTCCAAGATAAAACAGAGTTGGGGTTTCAAGGATAGCTAATCAGCATTTCTAGCTGGCTTCAAGGCCCGTGTCATTTGTGTTGTCATGGAGATGGGCTTTGAGAGGGGAAAGGTCTAAATTATCCCCGAAAACTCACAGGCAACGTTATTCTGCCACGATCCAGGAGAGGAAGAGAGTTATAGGCAGCAAGGCACTATGGTTCACCACACAGGAATGCGGGTGGGAGCTCACGGTCTGATTGAAAAGACCAAATTCATGTGGAGCTAAAATGAGGCTGGAAGATTTTCCTAGCTTGTGCAAGAGGAAGAATCTCCAGGGAAACAATTCCAAAAAGACAGTTCTGAGAGTAAAACTTCCCATAGCTAAGAAGGGAAAGAACAGAGGTAATCCCTCATGAGCATAAACCTAAAACTGGTTCCAGGAAAATTGAGGGCAACATTTTCTCCCTGTCAGGGGGATATGCAGGAGCGGGCGCGGGCAGGCGGGTTCCCGATCGGCGCCCCCAGTCAGGGGCACGCAGCCATTTTACGTGGGCGAGCCAATTAAGGCCCGCCCAGTGTGATGTACACCAGGAAGCGCTATGCGCTCCCTGTGTGGATGGGGGGTGGGGGAATTCCCTGAGCTGGGAGTGCGCTCTTTGGCACATTCGAGCACACAGATCTCCCTGAGGCAAAGTGCTGCTCAGGGAAATCGGCTCAGATTTGAAACTTCAAATAAAGATGAGAGTAAAATTTCACTGCCATGTCCCCTCATGTGACTCTGTCACGTGAGTTGGGACATGTCCATAACTTTTATTTTGAAATATTATGAGATTTTTAAAAATCACTTATGAAACCTTATTCTGCCTGTGGATGAGGTTTCATGCTTTTTCTGAAGCCCGCCAGCCTTACGATTGGACGGGCAGGTCCATTAATGGTTTCAATTAGTTTTTTAATGGCCTTAATAGGCCGAGCTGAGAATGTAAATGACGCGGGGTGATTCCGGGACACACGCCCGATTTCACCCTGCATCATTTTACGTGTCGGCGAGTGGCCCCCGTCTCCGCTCGCCGAACAGAAGATTCTGCCCTGAATGTCTATTTAAAGGATGATATAAAGCATACTTGTGGTTTGTTTTTGGTTGTGCTAAAAGAAAATGTAGAATGTTCTAAGTATAAGTTGGTTTTAAGTATAAGTTGCCTACAAAGATAGTGCTTTTAGACTTCTGTTACCGGAAAAATCTTAAACACGAAATCTTGCATGTCATCCTTTCAGTTATTAATTAGATGTTTGATTTTTTAAAAAAGTTATCAGTCTCTATGGAGATCATAATAAATATTGTAGCTCAACTGGAACAGCTTGGCTAAATGTGCAGCTAGGTCTGCAGCACAAGTCTTCAGCACTATAGCTCGGATGGTATTAGAGCCTATAGTCTTTGCTGTATCCAGTGTTCTTAGATGTTCCTTGATATCAGGCAGTGCAAATTGAATGGGCTGTGTACTAATTTCTGTTATTGTAGGTACCTCAGGAGGAGACTAAGATGGATCATCCGCTCGGCCCTGCTAGTTGAAGTGATTGTAATTGCTTCAGCTTTGTCTCTTGCACTGACATGCTCCACTACCATTAAGGATGGGAATGTTAATGAAGCCTCTTCTTCCTCTCTTTAGTCATTTAATTGTCCACCACCATTCGCAACTGAATGTGACAGGACTGCCAAGTTTTGATCTGATCCATTGTGGGATTGCTTAGCTCCATCAACAGCATGCTGCTCCTCTGTAATCCCGTGTTTTAGCTTCACCAGGTTGGTATCTCATTTTTTGCTACAACTAGTGCAGCTCTTGACATGCTCTCCTACACTCCATATTGAATCAAAGTTGGTCTCCTGGCCTAATGGTAATGGTAGAGTTAGATTTATACTGGGCCATAAGATTAAAAATTGTGGTGCTGCTGCTTATTTGCCCAATTCTGAGCTCTAGATCTGTTTTGAATCCATCCCATTTAGTGCGGTGACAGTGCGACAAAACATGATGAACAGTGTGAAGATAGAACTTCATCCCACAAGGATTGTGCGGTGGTCACTCCTACAAATACTGTCATGGACAGGTGCATCTGCGAGTAATAGATTGGAGAGGAAGAGGTCAAGAAGGTTTCTCCCTCATATTGGTTCTCTCACCACCAGTCTGGCAGGTACATTCTTCAGGACTCAGTCTACTCAGTCAGTAGTGTTCTTGAGCCAGTCTTGGTGACAGACATTGAAGACCCTGCCCAGGGTACATTCAGTGCCCTTGTTACTCTGAGTGCTGCTTCCAAGTGGTGTTCAACATGATGGAGTATTGATTCATCAGTTAAAGGAAGGCAGTAAGTGGTTTCTTGTGACTGTGCAATGCAATGTGTATCCATTCTGGCCTAGTGTCATGTGCTATGTCATGAGTGGATGACACTTGTTGCACAATAGCTAGCCTTTGGCTTTCCAAGATGAGTCAAATACTACAATGCAGAGGACTGCTGCAGACTGAAGACTACCACCAGGATAACAGGATATCACCTGCATGATTCACTGCTTGTGGTCACATGCTAGATGCAAACTGAGGGAGTGGAAGCCTTTTGATTTGGGAAAGTAGCTGAGTCAACATGAGGAACAAGGAATGCAATGTGCATGCAATACCCTGTACCATGGGGAAGTTTGCATTTCATGAAAACCCTTGTGATCATCTGATTGCTTGTCGCTGTTGAGAAGGAATGAGCTGAAGCTGTCTCTCTGTGCGTAGAGAGCTTCAGTGACATTCCATAGGCAGCAGTGTGCTGCAAAATGTCAAAATGTTGCTTATATCTCCAGCAGTATCCTGGAAGGAGCCAGATGTATAAAGGATAAGAGCCACAGTCACCTTAGGAGCCATAGGCATGTGGTCCTTGCCCTGCTTTGAGATTATAGTTGTGAATGCTGCATGGTAAGTTTCAGTCACAACCTCTTCAGTGAAGCAAAGTTGTCTCAAGTAGTTGTCCTCAATTTGAACTGCAGCTCCCACAACACTCAAGAAGCTTAACGCTGTCCAGGACAAAGCAGCCCGCTTGATTGGCACCACATCCACAAACATTCACTCCCTCCTCCACCGATGCACAATAGCAGCAGTGTCTATCATCTACAAGATGCACTGCAGGAATTCACTAAGGCTGCTTCGACAGCACCTTCCAAACCCATGACCACTTCCATCTAGAAGGGCAAGGGCAGCAGATAGATGGGAACACCAGCACCTGGAAGTTTCCCTCCAAGTCACTCACCATCCTGACTTGCAAATATATCACTGTTCTTTCACTGTCGCTGGGTCAATGTTTTGGAACTCCCTTCCTAACAGCACTGTGGGTGTACCTACACCACATGGACTGCCGTGGTTCAAAAAGGCAGCTCACCACCACCTTCTCAAGGCCAATTAGGGATGGGCAGCTTGGCCTTCTGCTGAGTGCCCTTCGGAGTGGCACGGAGCCGATTGCCACCCTCGATCGGCTGCGCACCGTCATTTTACTTAGCGCTACCTGTGCGGGTGGTGGGGGGGCGGGGGGGAGGGGGGGCGGAGGAGGGACAGTCGGGGCCTGTGCTCTTTCGCACACGTGCTTGAAAGAGCGCAGCAATCTCCCTAAGGCAGCTCCATGCCTCAGGGAGATTGAATAGACAATAAAACAATTCAATAAATTATGTAAAAATTTATTTAAACATGTCCCCTCATGTGACAGTGTCACATGAGTTGGGACATGTTTGTAAAGGTGGGAAGATTAATTAATTTATTGAGGTTTCCTGAAAAACGCGAAGGCCGCTTGGGCTTTTCGCCTGCCCGCCAATCTTAAGGTTGGACGGGCAGTGTTCTTGTGCACTTTAATTAATTCCTTAATGACCTTAATAGGCTCTTAACATTTTGGCAGGCACAAGCCGACTCTGGCACACGCCCGCTGAACGAAATATCGCGATGACGCGCGCTGATTTCGGGACTCGCACCTGACGTCATCGGGTGTCATTTTACGTGTTGGCGCGTGTGTCCTGCCCCCACACACTGACCGGAAGATTCTGCTCTATGTTTGTGTAAACTGCCTTAAGTATTTCAAACTCCTGCTCCCTATCCTCACCACCCTCCCCTCCTCACAACCCCCACACACACACATCCTGACCTATAAAGGGAAAAGTTGGTTATCTTGGAGTTGGGACATTATAAATTTTGAAAATGTGGAAGAGGTAATTTGTCCAAATTTTTTTGATTTCAACCACCACATTTCCTTTTCTTGCATTTAGTTGTTGCTTGGCTATCTGCATTATTTGATAGAATAGTCTCTCTTAGCAATTGATCTAATTTGTCTGATGTCCTTTATGGAAAATCATTCTATTTAAATCCTATTATATTTATTCTGCACATTATTATTGCAAAAGCATGCGTGAAACATACATACAAATGTATTGAAGAATGAAGAACACTGAAACTGAAATCTACACAGATATTAAATGGCTTGAATTTTATGTAGTGCTGTTAGTGGTAAAGTAAGGTAAAGATTGATTAAGTCCACAGAAAGTAATATTGTGACAGTCAAAACGATGACTTTATTGTGCAATAGCACTTTAGATTCACAGCAATTGCAACTTTGAGGCTTTCTGAAATGCCTTTTGGGACCCTGCGATGTTGTTTAAGGGGCTGCTAAAATGCAAGCCATTGTTCTCCATATATTTAGAATGGCTGCAATAGGTTGAATAAGCATAAGTAGCTTCTAGTATTAAGTCACAAGCACAATTGCATAAGACCCTTGATCCAGGGTTTCCTGCGATGGTGAAATCAGTGACATATGCCATAATTTCACCACTTAGTGCTGAACTCACCATTAATAGCGTATTCTCATTTTGGTGGAATTGGAATTCGCTAACAAGAATTCTGCCGAATCAGACATGGTACAGCAAATAGCGTGGAATTGTGGTTATTTTAGAATCATTTAGACAATATTTAAATGTCAAAAAAGCATTTTACTATGATTAAAATTAATTCCTAAAACTTGTGCAACACTACAGTTGTTTGCCTTCAGTTCCACTTTGTTTTATAGGATTTTTTTTTGTAAAGATAATGGGCTGTATCTTGCTGGAAAAGCAATCATGTATTAAGAATGCATGGCATTATTAATGTAAAAATCAGTTGCCATTATCAGGGGATTAATAGTTATGCATGAGTTGCAAAGCTCCAAAATTTGCTGGTCAATTTATACTTTCGATTGTTTGCTTCACACAAATAACTTCTCCCCTTTGCTTCATTATCTTTAAGAACTTTCTAGACTTGCACATTAATTGCCCATTAAACTTGTCACAGAAAACTAACTCTGGTAATTAAACATTAAGTACCTTTTTAATAATATGATAATTGTTAATGCAAATCCTGGTTTCTTCTTTGAACTTCAGCATTGGCTGTCTGATGGGTGAGTCTGTGGAGTTTAGGTCATGTTGCCAGGTTTGGAATGCTGTCCGTTTACAATTGATGGATTTTCATATTTCTATATTGCTTTTATCAAACCAGTTTTGCTGTTTTTAACGGTTCGTCCAAGGATTTATTGGTATGCATGAGTGATGATGGATTTCAATGATTGAATGATTGCCAGTTATCTCGGACATTGCTTGAGGCTTCACCATCGTTCCTGTAGATTATTATTGATTTGTTCTTGAAGTTCCTTGAGCTTTGCGTCATTTGACAGGCCAGAAACTCCAAACCTTCTCCATATTTGTCATGGCTGGCGCTTCAGTTCAGAAGTTGCATTGAGTGCCAATAGTGAACAGTTGTTTGTCTAGCATTTGTCGCCTGTAACCATAGCACGTGTAATACCCACATCTTTTGGACTCCTGGTCCTAACTATCACAAAATCTATTAAGTGCCAGAGTTTCAATCTTGGATGTTGCCAGCATGTCTTGAAATGTCTCTTTTTTTGGCAGGAAAGTGTATTAATGACCACAAGACCGTGTTCAGTGGACAGGTTAAGGGGGTGCACACTGTTGGACTTTCCAACTCCATGCTTTCCAATGGTGTTTGACTACAAGGCATGGTTGTCCCCCACTATAGCATTGAAATTATTGAGAAGGATGACCTTTGACTGTGATGGTACAGCTGCCAGAGTTATGTCTAGGTTGGAATAGAAGATTTCTTTGACTTTGGCCTTGTGCATTAGCACTGATGATAGTGGCAGATTGATTGCCTTTGAGCTTAAATTTGAGTGTCATAATATTCTCATAGATCTGAATGGGGTGGGGGGGTGGGTGGTGGGGGGGGCGGTTGTGAAGTCACTTCATGAGCTTGTATTTGATGATAAAGCCTACGCCACTTGCAAGTTCTTTGATTTGTCCCTCAGCTGCTCTACAGGTCTCACTAAGAGTGACAATGTCAATGTTTAGACCCAGAGCTCATGGCTACTAACATTGTTTATCTCTCTGGTCATTATGAGTTATCAATTAATGAACTGATATCCCAAAATCCTGGAGTTTTGACCACCGATGGGTGATCCTGCTGGGTGTGGTTTTCCAGATCAGCATGGAGCGAGGCAGGGAATTTTTAGGGCATCTCTTCTAGCTCCCTTCCCTAGTGGAGTGAGCAGAGTTAATCCTGAAGAGGGCTGCTCAGACATAGCTGAACCATTCGTTTGGCTCAGTTTAAGAGTGAAGGAGTTAATTGTTAACTGCAGCCTTTATGTTAGGTTGCAACTAGAAGCTTCCAGTTATCATGGTCCTGCCTCTGTCATCACTAGCTGATCATTAAGGGGGTTGAGGAAATTTGCCATCTGTAGAAGGACCTGTGCTTGGTGTCTTTTCCAGTGGGAGGCCTGTTGCACAGCAAGTCCCACACTGTCTTGGCAAGGTATGGCCTGGTTGCAATGATCTGGCGATCCTGTATAACTGAGGGCAGGGCCCTATGATAACCTTTTGTCTGCCTTCACAATCATCAGCTGATTCAACATTGAAGGATTTTGTTGTGGTAGGACTTATCAAATAGCGGCCCTTTCTCACCATGTTATAGGGTAGGTTTATGGGGGCCTTTCAATGAAGTGAAGGTACCACCCTCTACCTCACCCCACCCTATATACTCTGCCGTGAACAGAGAAGGCTGAGGAAATGCAGTTCCTCACTGACATGCATGACACACGCACCTTTTTCAGGGCACACAAAGAGACCTATAGACCCTCAGCACATGAACCAACACCAGTAGGATCCAAAGATGGCAAGACCCTTCTCAAAGACACGGACCATATTGACACCCGCTGGAAAGAGAACTACTCCATCAAAACTCCACGGCAGACAGACAGTTGCTGGAGATGATTACACAATGTTCAGCACCATTCGCGACTCCTCAGATACTGATGCAGTCCATGTCCAAATGCAGCAAGACCTGGGCAATATCCAGGTTTGGGCTGACAAGTGACAAGTAACATCCACGCCACACAAGTGCCAGGCAATGACCATCTCCAACAAGAGAGAATATAACCATCACCCCTTGATGTTCAATGGCATTACCATCACTGAATCCCCCACTATCAACATCCTGGGGGTTACCATTGACCAGAAACTGAACTGGACTAGCCATATGAATATTGTGACTACAAGAGCAGGTCAGAGGCTAGGAATCCTGCGATGACTAACCCACTTCCTGACTGCCCAAAGCCTGTCCAGCTTCTACAAGGCACAAGGGAGGGGGCAGTCAGGTGGTTGGGAGAGTGGTTCATTCAGGGGGTTAGCCGAGATGGGGGGTGGTGGGGGGGGCGGTGGTCGGGGGATAGACTCCAGGTGGAGGGTTAGTTGGGGGGGTTGGGTAGCAGTCAGTGAGTGGGGGGTAGTTGGGTGGTCAGGGAAGGTAATCAGATGACCCAGTGGGGAGTCGGGGGGTCAATAGTATTGTTACCCAGGTGTTAGAACTGGTTTTAATCCTTCTATTTCTGCTAAGCGTGTCAGAACTATCTGAAGTCTCCGACTTTAAATCAGAGTTTTGAAGGGTTCCAGGAGGAGGGTTATTGCCCAATGGAAGCTGAAACTTCCTGGGCAATACCCATGTTGTCAGTGCAAGGGGACTTCCGAGGGGTCCCCCAGCATATCTTTTGGGGTATCTCCGGCGTACAGTCACTCAGAGACCGGAAGACCTGGACCATGAACTTGGCAGCATACGAACTTCAGTAAAAGTGCAGAAAGCAGAACATTCCTTTGTAGGTGGCTTTCTTCAATCTCACAAAAGCCTTTGACTCGGTAAGTTGGACTGTCCTTTAGAAGGTGCTACAGCGATATGTATGCCCGGTTAAGTTCACAAACAGCATCCATCTCCTACATGATAATATGCAAATAACTTTACTATGCAGTGGCTCTAATACAAGCTGCTTGTCAAAACAGTGTCAGATAGGGGTGCTTCATTGCACTTTCACTATTCTCAAACTTTCTGGCAGCAATGCTGCAGTTTACTAGTGACAGGCTCCCCCAAAGTGTAGTAATAAATCATCGCAATGATGGTAAACTCATCAACCTCAGCTGCCTGAAGGCACTACAGTGTGCTGATGATGCACAAGTTAGTGTTCAGACTGATGGAGAACTACAACACACAGTTGACGTATCCATTGAAGTCTATGAGAGCATGGGACTAGCTCTGAACACTAAGAAGCCCAAAGTCCTCTTGCAGTCCAGATAAAATGTATCAAACCCAATGCCTTGAATTAAGGTGCATGATGAAGAGTTGGAAAATGTCCCTGAGTTTCCATATCTTGGAAGCTATCTATCCTAAAAAGTTGACCTTGAATAAGAGGTACACCAATATGCTGGCTCAGCCTATGGTAAATTGCTTCCTCAACTTTTCAAGAATTGTGCTACCAGGTGTGACACTAAACTCAAAGTCTAACAGGCCCTGCTTGTCCTCACGCTTCCTACATTGCTGAAGCACGGACAACTGACAGACGCCACATCAAGGCCCCAGAACAACATCAGAAATGCTGTCTGAGAAGGAACTTGAAAATCTAGTGGGAGGACAAAAGCACAAACATGAGTATCTTCCAAGGTATAGACATGTCAAGCTTAGAGGTCATGATAATCTCACATCAGCTGTGCTGGACAGGACATGCCTGCATACTGCTCAAGTCAAGACTGCCCAAACAGGTTCTGTACTCGGAGCAGGGAGCCTGCTCACATGGGGGTCAAAAGAAGCATTTCAAAGACAACCTCAAAGCCTCCATGAAGGTCTGCGCTATTAACATCAACAAGTGGTAAGCGTGTGCCCAATTGTGTCAAAAATGTGGCCTATCAACAATTGTGTCATGACATTCAAACCCACAAGAGGAGACACTTAGAGAGAATGGCAAGAGTGATGGAAAGAGAGGGCAGCTGTTCGACCCATCAATCTGCCACCATCTCTAATGTCTAAACTCCACTGTGCAACAACTGATATATTTACTGTGGGAGAAACTTGCAAGGCTAAGAAAAGGCTCATCAGCCACCTTTGAACCTGAACTAAACTGACATCTCAATTCCACTCAGCCTCCATTAAGAAAACCAAACTGTATGTCCAGGCTATTAAAATGCAGGGTTGTAACTATGATGTAGAAAGGACCTCATTGAGGTATATAAAATATTAAATGGTACAGATAAAGTAAAACCAAGAACATTAATAAGGCAAGAGGGCACATTTCATGAGAAGTAAATTCAATTTCAAGCATAAAGAATAACTTGTGAACTTTATGTGCCAGCCTTTTCATTCTTGATTTTTCCCACGTTCTTTTGTCAGGAAGATGTAATAATTGTCATAGTGTTATTGGAATTTATTGTTAAGTAGAGTAATAGTGGGGTCTGTGTCTATGTCTGTGTGTGTGTGTGTGTGTGTACTTTAATTGAATTAAAGGCAGCTGGTCTGAAGGCTTTGATGCATTAGAAGATAAGATAGGTTTGAAATGTTAAGTAGGTAGACATAGGTGTAAAGAGAACATTTGCATTTTTAAATAAACCAAACTAGATTGTTTTCAAGGGAGGGGTGAAGTGTGTCAACTAGCCAGGTGAAGTTCAGAAACAGTAGGCAGAATCATTCTGTTGTCGGGCGGGCACAGCAGGTGGACCTGGGAGCAGTCACAAAATCGACCGCCACCTGCAATCAGGCCCCAACCGCAATTTCATGCTGGCTGGCCAATTAATGGCCAGCCAGCGTGAATCGCGCACTGCATTGCTCAACACAGCCAGGGTGGGGACGGGAGGAGGGTGAGCACGGAAGTTTGTGCATGTACACGGGTGTGTGCACTGAAAGCTCCCTGAAGGCACAAACCTGCCCCAGGGAGCTGAAGATTTATGTCAGTACAAATAAAGATTTAAAAAATAAGGCAATAAGGTGAACGTGTCCCCGCATGTGACTGTCACATGAGCAGGGACATGTTATAAATGAGATTTAAACATTTTTATTTTATTTTTAATTAATATTAATTAACATCTGGGTGCTCCCCCGACGTCATCGCACGTGATTTTAGGTTCATTCTGGTTGGCGCAAGCCGACCCGTCGAGTGCAATATTCTTCCTTATGTGCCTTAACAAACATGTAACTGGGAATTAGATTAATTAAGGAATTTAGAAGTTATCATTGTAGTAATTTGTAGACCTTTGTATGTTTTTAAAATAATTTCTTCTATTAATAAAAGTTCAATTTAGTTTTGTAAGAAACCTATGAGACTTGGTGGTCTTATTCCTACTGAATTGAAGGCACACATCTCCAAATTTATACAATTTGCGAAACAAGTTGTGGCAGTTGTTTCAAATTTCCCTCTGGGATTTAAGCAGCTCAGCATTTACCATCAGTCGTGCCATAACACTTCTCACTAGCTAGTTTTTTTAAGCCACGTATGATTAGTTTCCCAACTGCATCACAATATTCCAGAAATAAGAAGGCCTTCTATGATCATATGACATATTCATAGTTTTGGTGCTGGTGACCTTGACCATAGTTTATTATCAGGTATATGGAATTGTGTTGATGCCGGGGCAGATATTGTGTTAGATATTAGTTTAAAGTACTCTGCTGTTAATATATTCTTCTTGATTACATATTGTTAAAGTACTAATATGTATGTTTTAACTCAGAAACAATCAACATAAGAAAATGTTGGTTACTTGAATCTTCATCTGTGAATAGTGAAACAATTGTGTAATGGTAAGGACGATCATACAAAAGATTTGCAAAAATAATAATTTGATCTTCCCATCAAGTTCTTCACTACTTATTTTCATTCACATTTCAGGTTTGACTTGTGCTTATTGGGTACATTTATGATTCCTCTCTGGGTTTTCTGTTCCCCTCTCTCTTTTGTCTGATTCTATTAATATTGTTCTCTTCTCATTTATTTTGGTTCTGATGAGTCAGCCCCTATTACATAAAATTATATTGTCTTTTGATCTTTTTAGTTTAACATTCATTTTAACAAAATCTACATTGGCTTGGAATTTATGCTAAGAATCACAGTGAGGTTATCAATGCTTATCTTTATAAAAGAGTATTTTGGAGAGCACCTTCCGGCATCTGCATATGTGCAATTAAATACAGACATCAGGAAATTGCTGCCTGAGTTGCCCTGCTCGAGTTTCACTACACTGGTATCTTGCCAACAGACTCAGCATTTAAACATGCAAAGGGTGTGTTGTTGTGGTTCTTACCTATTAGACACCCATTAAACATACAGAAAAAGCTAAGGCTTGTCCATTCGAAGTGAATTTTTTAATGGTGTTATAAGTCTTAAATATTGTTTTAGTGCTTGAAGATGCTTTAAAATTAAGCTTGATAAGTTGTTGAAGTGCAATGCTTAGATGTATCAGCCAGTTCCTTGATTGTTTTGTAACTGTACCTATCCAGGTAAATGGTAAGAATTTCATCACATCCCTGGCTTAAGCCTTGAGGATGATAAGGACATTTTGAGCAGAGTTGAAGAGAGACAGTCATCAAAGATTACACAACCTCTGACTGCTCTTATAGCTATTTTGCTAATATGGGCTAGTCCAGTTATGCTTCTGGACAGCCTAACAATGGTGGAGGACTTGGAGATGCTAATGCCATTGAAAGTTAGCTTGAGGTTGTTTAGGTTATTTCTTTTTTTAGCGATGATCATGACCTGGCACTTTACATAGCAAGATGTCACAATACACCAGGCTGTCTTAGCCTAGAATTTGTCCACACCCTACTGTAGAGTAAATTTAGATGAACACAATGGAATTAATCATGCATAACCACATTTTAGAGCTTATGAAGGAAGGAAGGTCATTGCTGAAGCTATTGGGGATGTTTGGACCAAGAACACTTCCATAACGAACACTGGTAGCAACGCCCTTTGGCTGTGACAATTAGTCCCAACTAGCCACGACCAATTTCCTCTCTTCTCCAATGACTGAAGGGTATTCTCTCTGATCCTACTGACCTCAAATCTTTCCAAGACTCTTTGTTGCCATACTTACCTCATTTCTTGATGTTGAGAGCAGGTACTTTTACTTCTGCTCTGGCATTTAGCATTTATATTAATTATTTCAGATTTCCAGCATCTGCAGTGTTGTCAAGAAGCGTGAGACATGTCAAGAGCATATGCCAAGTCAGCACAAAGAACCATTGATTCCACATGAAGTTCTTACCCACTCTTGGTCCAAAGTTGCATCTGACCTCATTCATGTCTATGGCACTGACTTCATTGTCGACTAGTTTACCAAGTACCCCATTATTCAGCAATTGCACAATACTTCTAGCATAACTGTCGCGCACATTCTAAGTGCTATTTTCAGTCTATTTGGTGTGCTTAGAGAGATCATTACAGATAGTGGTCAGCAATTCACTGGTCGGCCATTTCAGAATATATATGAGAAGTGGAATATTGATCAAACTATTTTTTCAACTCATTACCTAGATCTAACGGTCTAGCTGAAAGATGATTTGCACGATTTTTCCCCTAATTCTCAAATGTAGACAGATCAAGCAAAATTTACACATTGCTTTGTTATATCTGAGAGCAACACCTTTTAGTGCAACTAGTCCTTCACTGGCAGAACTCATGTTTGACCAGTGTGTACCAATTTACCTATTGTTACCAATTCTACTATCTCAGAAACTAAAGAGCAACTTTTAAAACTGCAAGAGGGGATGACCTCTCTACACGATAAAAATGCAGATACAGATTTGCCAAGTTTACAGTTGGGACAACAAGTTTTCATCCAAGATCCCATAGAAGCTTTGTGGCAACCAGCTGAGGTGACAAAGATTTGTTCAAAACCAACGTCCTATGAAGTCATTGCACACAAAAACGTAACGGTGAGGCATAACAAAGGATAAATCAGATCAATTCCAGCTCCTCAATCACCGTACAGTCCTATTACATCCAGGACAAGATTTCAAAGGCAACCAGGAATAACAGCCAAGAATTACAACCCCTCGGATCACTGTAAGCAATTAAAGAAGACTCCAGACAAGGTTACCATAGATTCACCAGTGCTATACCGTCATATAATGGTAAATAAACACTGTAAATAGCTATGCTTTTTTGGAAGGGGGGAAAGCATTTTTAACAAGAATGGCAGATGTTGTAACATGCCTTTAAGGGATAGCAGCATGCCATCACTAGAAAGGAAATGTGTCATGTGATCCGGTTTAAATTTCACTTCTGTCTGTGAGTAGAACATAGCATACACAGCTCTGTTGCTGATGTCTTCAAGCTTTGTACTCATGTATATCTGTTCTCCCTGTGTTTACCCAAACCCTAATGAGTGATTGGTGCCTTTATATCATTATAACAACACGACACTTGGCTGGGGGTGGGGCTGGCTAGACTGGGTGTTTAGGTCTTCTGTATTACAGGTGGAATATTTTCAGGGCCCATAGCCTTCATTGTGTTCATTGCACTCAGCCACTTTTTTTACACAGCATGAAATGAAACATGTTGGCAGGGCACCAGCACCTAGGATCCTGGGAGCCTAAAGAGGGGACTGAGTGGGATTCAGCACATGACATTTTTGGCAGAAGACATTTGCAAATAGTTTAGCCTTGCCTCTTGCACTTATGCCAAATGTCTAATTTGCTATTAGTTCCAAATTAACTTCAATATTCGACATTGCTGATAAATCAGCGAATAGCTTTGCTTAAGATTCGGGTCACCCATCAGGTAAATCAGTCATAAGTTGATAGCTTAAAAATGATCAATTTTAAACATTCAAAATTATCTTCTTGTCTCATTCCTGGGGTCTATTTTCAGTGGTGACATGTACAAGAATTGCTTTTACCTGTTATTTATTGCAGTTATCTCCAGTAGTACTGCAGAAATGCTGGTTTCAATTATTCCACAGATTTCCTTTATATGAATATATATACACATATATATCTCAATATTGTGTGTTTCTTTACCATTTAGGGAAAATAAAATTCATCAGAAAAGTGAATTGCTCCAGCTGACGCCTTGTGTATTCAGTCAGTGCATTTCCAGGATCACACTATAATCCCTCTCCATTGGACACTCTTTTACATACATTGCCCCTGCTAATTGATCAAATTGCAAACATGATTGATGATACATATTAAGTTTCTCTAGAAGATTGCTGCTTCTGTTGAAGAAAAAGCAATTTGAAGGCTATTCAAGGAACAACAGTAAGTTGTTAAATTCAGAAAGCTAAAGTTTACATGGCAATGCTTGGAAGTGATTTTTTTAAATTCATTCATGGGATGTGGGTGTTACTAGCTAGGCCAGCATTTATTGCCCATCCTTAATTGCCCTTGAGAAGGTGGTGGTGAGCTGCCTTCTTGAATCACTGCAGTCCATGTAGTGTAGGCAAATATATGGAAGCATCACTTCTGTTTTGGACTCCGTTCCTTTATGTTCCAATCTCCAGCAAATGAATGTGTGATAAATATAAAAGCAAAAGCTAAGAGATCTTTAGGGATGAGCATTTGAATTTATTCAGACTAAAAGTCTAAATTCAGGTTGGGATTAAATGCAGTGACAGAGTGAAATATCTATGCTGATACTCAAATGTTGGACTTTAATTCCATTTTGATTAGTTTGAAATCAAAACTTCCAATTTTGCAATGTTATAGGTCACAGATATTTTTAACTCAGTAAAACTATTATTTCAATTTGCATTTTATTGAATCCAATTTTGAAAGCAATGAACATGAAGAACTTCAAACATGATGACACCACAATAGTGCCTTGAATCAGAAGTTGAAATCAGCAATGGGTATGTGTACCCGAGCTGAGAATGACTGCCCTTGACATCAAGGCAGCATTTGACCGAGTGTGGCATCAAGGAGCCCTAGCAAAACTGGAGCCAATGGGAATCAGGGAGTACTCCCCACACAAAGGAAGATGGTTGTGGGTTTTGGAGGCCAATCATCTCAGTTCCAGGACATCACTGCACAAGTTCCTCAGGGCAGTATCCTAACTCCAACCATCTTCAGCTGCTTCATCAATGACCTTCCTTCCATCATAAGGTTAGAATTGGGGATGTTCACTGATGATTGTCCTTGAAAGAGAATGACCTTCTCCAATAACAGCAAATCGAACAAACTCCCCTTGACATTCAATGGTTTTACCATCCCTGAGTCCCCCACTATCAACATCCTGGGTGTTACTATTGACCAGAAACTGAACTGGACTAGCCATATAAATACAGTGACTATAAAAGTAGGTCAGAGGCTAGGAATCCTGTGGTGAGAAACTCACCTCCTGACTCCCCAAAGCCTGTCCACAATCTACAAGGCAAAATTCAGGAGTGTGATGGAAAACTCTCCAATTGTCTGGATGAGTGAAGCTCCAACAACTCAAGAAGCTCAATACCATCCAGGACAAGGCAGCCTGCTTGATCAGCACCCCATTGACCACCTTAAACATTCATTCCCTCCTCCACTGGTGCCATGTGGCTGCGGTGTATACTATTTAGAAGACGCATTGCAGCAACTCAGCAAGGTATCTTTGACAACACCTTCTAAACCCACAACCTCTACTACCTCGAAGAACAACGGCAGCTGATGCTAGGAAACACCATGATCTGCAAGATCCCCTCCAAGCCATACAGCATCCTGACTTGGAACTATACCACTGGGCTTTCAGTGCCGCTGGGTCAAAATCCTGGATCTAACTCCCTAGAGCATCCTGAGTGTGCCTCATGGCTACAGCGGTTCAAGTAGGCAGCTCATCACCACCTTCTCATGGGCAATTTCGGATAGAGACAAATGCTGGCTTGGACAGTGATGGTCACATCCACTGAATGAATTAAAAAGACATCTGTGGAGAGAGAAACAGAGTTAACATTTCAGGTCAATAACCTTTCATCAGAACTAGGCCATTGATTTGAAATGCCAACTCTGCTTCACTCTCCACAGATGCTGTCAGACTAGCTGAGTATCTCCAGCATTTCCTGATTTTATTTAAGATTTCCAGCATTCACATTATTGTGCTTTTCCTTATGCACTCTGTAAAAACCCCTTAAGTCTCCTCTCAGTCTTCAATGCAGTAACAACACTAACTTCTCTCGAGATAACTGCTACACTCACCTGTGCCTCAGTTGATAGCACAATTGCCTTTAAGATTCTAGGTTCAAGTCCCACCCCAGGAGTTGGGAATAAAGTGCAAGGCTGATACTCCAGTGCAATATTGAGGGACTGCTGTGCTGTTGAAGGTGTTATCTTTCGGGTGAGATATTTTAAAACAATGCCCTGTCTGTCCTCTCAGGTGGATGTAAACGATCCCATAGCACTGTTTTGAGGAAGAGCAGGGGATTTATCCCTGGCATCTGGCCAATATTTATCCCTCAACCAGTATCACAAAATTAGATTATCTGGTCATTATCACATTGTTGGTTGTGTAAACTTGCCATGTTCAAATTGGCTGCCGGGAACACTGCACCCTAAAGCTGACTTCAAAAATGCTTATTAGGCGTGAAAGTGCTTTGAAACATTCAGTGGTTGTGAAACATAATATATAAATGCAAGTTTTTCTTTCTTTTCTCCACATAGCTGTAGTCCCTCATCTGGGGTACAGTTCTAGTAAATCTCCTGTGCACCCTATTGACTTGCTTCTGAAAGTGTAATGTCTGGAATTGTACACAACACTCCAGTTTTGACCTATCCATTGATTTACAAAAGCTTTTCATGCTTCCTTGCTTTCGAACTCTAAGCCCCTATTATAAAGCCAAGGATCCCACATGATTTTAAACAGCCTTATAAACTGGTCCTGCTGTCTTCAAAGATTTGTTTGCATAACACCCCGTGTTTCTCTGTTCCTGAACAGCCTTGGAAATTGTATCATTATTTTAGACTGCCTCTCCCCATTCTTCCTTTGAAATGAATTAAATTTTATTTACCATGTATTTGTCCTCTTCACCAGTCTACACCTTTGTAAAGTCTGCTACCATCCATCTCATTGTTTAGTTCATTTTTGCATCATTGAAAAACTTTGAAATTATCCCTGTACACCCAAGTCCAGGTCATTAATATATATACATATATATATATATATATATAAAGAGCAGTGGTCCTAATGCCAATACTAGAACACAACTACATACTTTCCTTCAGTCTGAGAAAGATCTGTTCACCACTAAAGTCTGCTCTCCATACCTAGCCAATTTTGATTTCATGCTGCCACTACCCCTTTTGTCATGTGGACATCAATTTTGATAACAAAAAAGGTAACTTTCACCCCATTGGTCTAGCTGGACACAAGCTATGGCCCCAAAGGGCAAACAATTATGTTTCAATCCATATCATCCAGCGAGCTTTTAAGATTGCAGCCTAATATTAAATACAGACAATTAAAAAAATATGTAGGGGTGGCTATAGATGCAGCTAATTTAATCCCTACTGCTAGTAACACCATTGTAGAAAGAAGCAAATCAGTTGATGGGCCCAAGTTACAGTGGTACTGAGGTACATTTCTGATTTATGGAGCAAAGAATGGTTATTTTCAGTTAATACTATATCAAAGACTAATTGGATATGGGGTTGTCCCTACAATTCCCCAGACAGAGGGCTTCTCAATTTACCCGAGCTAGCTCACCAGAAATAGGAAGGGAAACCAGGAGAAAGGCAAAGTTGAAAAGTTAGTCAAAACTTATGTTCATATGGTTATAATAGGGCTGCATTTAGAGGAGGTTACCCACAGAAACTGCCAATCAGGGCATTAGGAGGCCAATGGGGAAAGAGAGAAGAAAATAACAAAGATTGATGCATATTTATTTTATAATTCAGAGCAAATAATAAATAGTTTATAACTCAATGTAATCTCAAAAGATGTTGCATAGATTTGGCATGAGAAGAAAATAAATGGTTTGTGCATAATTAATTATTTTTGATCCGTTGATTCCACTAACATCACAAATATATTGTACAGCACTTACAAGATATATTAAAAACAAACCATTGAGAGCTAATAAGGGCCCATGTATATTTCAAAGTATTAGTGTACTTATCAATAGAAGAAGTAGGAAAACAATGCCAACGTTATGAAAGATCTCTGATCTGTAACCATGAAGGTATTTTACTCACAGTGATCTGCGATAGTAAGGGAATGGGAAATTTCATTTCAATTAACCATTGACCACAAGTTTCCTTTTACAACATTGCACCAGCCTTAGCTCAGTTTTAGCACTCTCCCCCATGAGTCAGGAGGTTGTGGATTCAATTTCCACTCCTCAAACCTGAGCACAAAATCTAGGCTACTACTCCAGGGAATTACTGAGGGAGCACTACACCATTGGAAGTGGGAAGGAGGGCCATCTAGTGCTAGTTACCTAGACAACCACTGGCAGTACAAGCCCGCTTGGTCCACTGGGAACGAGGTCTTGTTCTAGGGGGCTGCGGATGTCAGTCATGATCTGCCGTGACTGCCCGAGCCTCTGAGAACTATTGCTCATAAATGTGGAGAGGGCTGATACTCTGCCTGTAGACCCCGTGTTGGGGGTCTCGCCTGCTTGGAACTGGATCTTTGCGCTCATTCTCTCTGTCGTGCGCGCGGCATGTGGCTTTGGGGGAAGGCAGCTGGTGCTGCTGTTGGTGCTGTTCCTTCTGCTGCTGTTGGTTTTGCTGCACCTCGTGTTCTTCACAAGAGGTGCAATGTGCAGCTGCATAAGCTGCTCCCATGCCACGGAGAAGGCTGGCAGCAATGAAGTGCAGCTTTAAGTGAATGAAGTGCAAGATAGGTGAAGTGACTTCCAAGGCGTTGACAAATAGCTGTCCAGCAGTGAAAGCTCGCTCTGAGAAGGAGTAGCTTCCCACCTGGCCATTGCTGCAGTTCTTCAGTTTCACTAAAGAAGCACTTTCCACAGCGCATTCACCTCAAAGATTCTGGCGAGTTGCTGACAGTCAGGAAATGGGTCTGCTGTCTGTGAAAGCCTGAGTGCTTGGTTGAAACAGTACTTATTTACCAACGAGAATATTTAAATGATTTAACGACAGCTCCGAGGGGGTGGGTGGGGGTAAGTTCCCTGCTCACTTTCACAGGAAGGGTGACGTTGGGATCCAGATCCGATGTCACTTTTAGGGGACTTAATTTCCTGCATGCACTCAATCTCATCTCCCTTTACCTGTCAAAATTCCCTCCCTTGTCCCTCCTTTCAGGAGGATGTAAAAGATTCATGAAACTATTTTGAACATGAACAATGGAGTTTCTCCTCAGTGTCCTTGCTCATATTTATCCCTCAACTGACATTGGTTAAAAAATAGTGCATCTAGTTATTATGATGTTGCTGCTTGTGGAGTCTTGTTGTATGCAGATTGGTTCCATCATTTCCTACATTAAAGAATAATTACAGTTCAAAACTATTTAATTGGTTGTAAAGTGCTTTAGGATGTCCTGATGTAATGAAATGTGCCTACATAAGGGTTGTACTTTCTTTCTTTAGGGTTAGAGGCAGCATGAGGTGTGTTTCTTTATATATAACTTGACCTGAATATAACTGTGTTGTGCTACAGTGGACAAGAGTGGTTTGGATTTTAAAATCTTGATCATAAGGGAAGTCTGTAGCATTAGGCCTTTTTCTAACAAAAATATGATATAACACAATTTATTTTTATCATTTGATCTTGGGACGTTGATAACCAGTATTTATTGCTCATCCCTAGATGCCAAGAAGGCAACAAAAGTCATCCATGTAAGGTGGGACTAGGTCACATGTAGGCCTAACCGGGTGAGGTTGGCAGGTACTATTTCCTGAAGGTCGTGAGTGAACAAAATGCAAGTGCAGAGTCCTCTTGGTGACTTTTAGGTTTTAGCTCACACATTAGCTAGTTCATTAAATTCAATTTTGTAACTTGCCCTGGGACTTGAACTCATACCCTTTGGGTTGCTAATCCAGTATCACAACCATTAGGCAACTAATATTTTAGTATTTTACCTGAAAATAAATTATATATTTGAACGTCTCACTTGCTGATAACTGCCTGCCTGATTGGCATTGCTGACCATTGATACCCGATACTTGAGCATTCGGCCTTCCACATTTACACAAACCACTATTTTCTAATTAAATTAATTTTCTCCTAACCACTTCAGTAAAAGTAATGGAACATCTTTCCGCCATTAAGGGATGTTGCACAAGTCCAGTTTTTACAACTCTTTCATGCACTTCATGCAGCCAGATGCAAACCCCTGGATCTGATGGGTTTTTGTGGGAACCATTTTTGGAGTTCTCACTCTGAAGAGTTTAGAAATAATTCAATATAGCACCATCTTTCCAGAGCATTGTCTATTGTTGGGTGGGGTTTTCTGAAGTGGGGTCAGTGGGAGAAAGCAAGGGACAGAAATCAAAAACAATTCCCTACAGCATTTGCTTTGAAAACTAATGAATTGCTAAAGCCTATGGCCGGAATTTTCCCTGAATTGCACTAAGGGCGGTGGGTGTGAAAAAATACACTTTTCCTGCCAGCCGCAAGGGCAGGGTTTTGTGCCGTATTGTCCACTTCCTGCCTCATTAATTATGCAGCCACAGGAAACACACCATCGTGCTGGCGGGCAGCCTCTGAATCGCCCATCATGCCGTTACTTCACCAGTTCCTCACTCCGGGTGCCATATCTAAACTGTAGCCACTCACACAGTTCTCAATACTTGCAGCCCAGGACTGCTCCAATGAAGGCATAGCCAAGAAGAGTTCAGTGACCCATCACTGGGATGCCCTTTGAAGGTCTGCCATGATGTCCTCCGCCCCAGCTCTGGCTGCAGGAGGCCCAGCAATCTCACCACTCCAGCTTGGGAGGCGGTGGCAGTGGTGGTCAGTGCCAACACTGCACAGAAGAGGTTGGCCATTCAGTGCAGAAAGAGGATGAATGATCTCATCCGTGTCACCAGGCTAAGTCAACCATCTCATCACTCTAAACTCACACACTCACAGGCCCATCACACAATCACTGGCATCTCAATCACTACCAGCTCAAGGGACATCACCACTCACTCTTGCACACACACCATAAGATCTCCATTTAGCCTCATCTCCTCTGGAGACTGCCTCTTCAGCCCATACCATCTTGAGGCCACTTGCACAGATCAACATGGGCTCCCATACACACCCTGGGATACGCCCCTTCCCCAGTACATCCTTTGCCCTGCAGTCTCTTCCCATGCCTGAGGCCACTTCTCCCCCTTCCCCAAGTAAGCCCTAGCCCTGCTGCCATCAAAAAGCCACCCCCACACACCGGTGGTCTGGTAGGTAGAGACTTGTCCGTAAGCTCCCCTAAATGTGATGTGGTGCCACCTGTGAAGCCTGGCGCTGATGACTGTGAGTGCTGCCCGAAGCAAGGTAGGCAAACAAACCCCGAGGTCCTGAGTGAAGTGGAGGTGGCCAGGTGCACGTTGCTTATGTGCTGTTGTGAAACACGTCAGCGTGCGATCAGGCCAACATGCAGCTCATGATCCAAAGTGGTGGGACCATTCCGGTAAGAAGGGCTTATGATGAGAGCCTAATGATTTGAAATTAGCTTCCTGATGTGTGGCAGCGGGAAACACAGCCCGCCATCGACAGTTGGAGCGGACGATTGCAAACTGGTTTTACAACAACGTGGAACTGACTTCTGCGATCTTACGATATTTTACACTCCCGCCCACTATGACGCCTGCCACGAATGGGAGCGGAAGATCCCAGTTTATGTATTACTGACTGGGGAAAATGCATGGCGCTAGTATACATCAGAAAAGAAAAGACAGGGTCGGGGATACATCTGGAAGCATAAATGTATTCCTAAATAAATTATTTTTTCTACTTTCTACTTTCCTACTTAAGCACACTTAACTGCATAAACAAATGCTAAACTAAAAAAGATCATTGGACCCATTTAACCCAAGCTTTCCACAGACCACAAACAATATTCAAATGATTTAATCATTTGGCAAAAAATCTGAGTGTTCTTTGAAAATAATCAGTGAAAACTAAGAATAGTTTCTGAATTTTGTGAAAAGGACATGCATGAAATAGAATAACTTTATGTATTGAATAATGGTCAGTAAATATATTATGGGGAAGCGGATAGCTTTGTGTTATTTGCGGCATAACGGACAGTTGTCGAGTAGGTTTCTGCATGCAGGAAGTAGGCATGGAATGGTATATGATGCCCTTGTCCATGGAAAGTTTGGTGGTGTCCATTTGAATAGGGCAAAGGGTGGCGGGTAGGGAGGCTGAAGGGTGGCGGGTAGGGAGGCCGAAGGCTGGTGAGTAGAGAAGCCACCACCTTCCTGACTTCACCCCGATTAAGTCTGTGGTGGGAAAGCTTGTGGACGGCCTCCTGCCCTGCCAATTGAGGTCCTTAACTAAACAATGAATGCCCACTTAAGGGCCTCATCCTACCTATGCTGGGGGCTCACAATGCAGGGTGCACAACAAGCAAACCTATGTGGGGCTGCTGGTGGGGTACAGAGCTGGGGGGTGGGTGTCCCTCATTCAAAGGAAACCAGTACCTGATCAAGGGACCCAACATCAGGGGGTGGGGTTTGCGTTGAGAGTCACCCCCTGCCCTTGCTGCCAAAACCCCTCATCCATTCCCCATGAACCCATCCCTGCAACCTCCTTCCCGCCATCAATCACCTGTGGCCTGTGATTCAGCGATGACACTCGGCCTTGGGTGAGGGTCTTACTGGAGCAGCCGCCACCGCCCTGGTGGTGCGGATGTTCAATATAGCTCCCAGCCTCTGATTGGTCGGCAGCTCTTGGCGGACAGGTTTCCACCCCCCCCTGTGTCCTAGATCCCAGGGAAGGCCAGCCGTTGGTCTGTCAAGTACTTGGGTGGCACGTGATGCGGTGGGCCTTCCCTAAAAGAGGTGACATGGGGCTCACAGCGGCTCTCCAGCCGAAGCACAAGGCCCTTGTTGCCTCCATTAAATACCACCTATGATTGCTAAAAACAATAAGGCTACTTATATTTCCTTCACTTGTATACAATTTATAAGTAGCCATATAAAATGCATTTCAGTGAGCAGTTTGGAAGTATCTCATAGGAACTGGAATAGGCCATTTAGCCCCTTAAACCTGTTCCACCATTCAATGAGATTGTGCTGGAGAGCAGCAAGTTTTGATAAAGGACAGCTTTAATATATAAGGTATACAGCACAGAAAGAGGTCATTTTGTTCCACTAAGTCATAGAGTTATACAGCACAGAAACAGGCCCCAGTCCATCTGGAAAAGCTTGGCTTAACTCCTGCACTCGACACAGCTGCATTACTATATGGGAAAGAAGAAGATTCTGACAAGTCATGGTGACGGAAGAAGTAATTCAGACACTTGAAAGGTTTAAATTGATAAGGAGGAGGTATTAGATAGGCTGTCTGTACTTGAAGTTCATAAGGCACCAGGGCCAAATGAGATGCATCCAAGGATACTGAGAGCAGCAATTAAAGAGGCGCTGGCTGTAATTTTCCAGTCTTCCTTAAACTCAGGCGTGGTGCCAGAGGAGTGGAGAACTGAAGCAGTGGAAACACGAGGAGAAACTTTTTCGCACAACGAGTGGTTAAGATCTGGAATGAGCTGCCTGAGAGTGTGGTGGAGGCAGGTTCAACCCAGAAAGAAAAATCAATTTGGACCAGTACTCTTATTTCCCAGTTTTTACTGGTGTTCCATTTTAAGGTATAGAAGACCAGTTCGGACCAGTATTCTTATTTCCCAGTTTTTACCGCTCTTTTCCTTCTGGGAATTGAGGCATTTATGATCAAATTGGATTATTTTCTGAAAAGGAACAATGTACAGGGTTGCAACGAGAAGGCAGGGGATTGGCACTAGGTGCATTGCACATTCGGAGAGCTGGTGCAGAAACGATGGCTGAATGGCCTTCTGTGCTGTAACAATTCTGTGGTTCTGTGATTTTAAGCATGAAACTGTTTTTAATTTATTAAAAATATTATCTTATCACTGCCAGCAGTATGTATCAAAAAGATTTGAATGAAACGAGTTCTTATCTCTGAAGGCAGACAGACAGTAGAGGGAAGTTAATCAAGGACACACGAGAAAAAGGTGGTACTCCTAAAATGGATGCACTTTGGGCCTATGAATACTTGGTTTGTAAGTGAGGTCCTTACAATAAAGTGAGGGGGGGAACAAATTGAGCACAGGCTGCAAGATAAGGACTCTTTAGGTTGTAAGTAAAGTCAAAAGTAAATTTACAGTGTGTAACTAATAAATGCCTTCAGGATAAAAATAGGAAGCCCTCCATTGCTCAACCATCCACAAAACTAAACCTAATCTATATATTGAAATTTAAATTCGATTTAAATTCAATTGCCAAAGAAAGTCTGCTAATTTTTAAATTTAGCACTCCTTGAGTGCAGTACGATCACCACTTGCGAGCATAACCTTGCACAGAATACTGCTCCTGAACAAGATGCGTAAGTGCATAGAATAAAGTTTAAACTGTGGCTGCACGTTAAATGTTTTTCCCTACAAGTGCATATTGTCCGCAAGAACTTTGTTTGAAGCAATTGGTTTTGTATCTATGTCACAAAGCGTTGAGCAACATGTGTGAAACTGCATAGATCAGCAAGTCAGAGAAGCAATAATTATACACTCCACAATGATGGTCAGACCCAATGTCATATAGACACAACTATAAAATGAAATAAAGCTAATTACTACTAGTTAAAGTTGGATTACATGAGTGTGTTCTTACCCAGTGCTCAGCTTACTTCTGTCTGTTCAAACTGCCATTAGGACGCAACGGTTTTGTGAGCTTTTTACCAAATAAAGGAACCCACCAGTGGTCACGTGTGTGAAACGCAATTATCGTTGCAACTAATCTTGCAGGGTGTACGTTGAGGATGAGAGATTCAGTGCCTACACACGATCTGCAAAGTTAAACCACATCCTGTTACTTCAATGTTAATTTTTCTAAAATTGTAGAACAAATATCTGCAAAAAACGTTAACACTTGTGCTAGACATTTTTTTTTGAAATGCTGTGCCACGTACAGGAGTTTTAAGAAGTAAATTAATTTTGTGAGCTAATGAAAGAAAGGTTTTCTGATTACCTTAGATATTCATTAATTAAAGTGGAAAATGGAGATTCAGCCTAACTGTTAATTTAAATCTCCCTTTAACCCATTGCCACCTGTGATAACTTCTTCTTTTTCTGGTCATATTTAGTAACTGCTGACTAAAATATTTTGCAAGCATTTAGATGTTCCAACTCAATAAGCAGTCTTCATTTTAATAACGTAAGGAGTCATATTTGCATAAATACTAATTTTACTTTCTCTTGTTGTAACAGGTTGCATCAATGAATTGAATTTAGTTGAGGCAAGAATCATTAGATCACAAGAAATAAGAGCAGGAGTAGGCCATTCGACCCCTCAACCCTGCACAGGCACTGTTCAATAAGATCATGGATGATCTGATTTTGGCTTTAACTCCGCTTTCCTTCCTACCCCCTCATATCCATTGACTCCTTTGTCGATTACAAATCTATTGAACTCAGCCGTGAATATATTCAATGACCTGAGAAGATAATTCCAAAGTCCAACGACCCTCTGAGAGGAAAAAAAAAATCCCTCCTCATCTCTATCTTAAATGGGAGACCCCTTAATTTTAAACCGTGCCCCTAAATAGACACAATCTTCCTTTGAGGTGCTATCAAATAAATGATCAAAATGTTTGAATCATCCTAAAAAATACTGGATTTGAAAATCATTTAAAAGTTCACCAGAGCTTCCCAGAGATTGAGTTAAATTGTCGCGTGGCCACAGGTCACTTAATATGCATAGAGGCCCGGCAACAATTTTGGCGTAAAATTAGAAAATGCTCGAAACAATCAGCAGATCATCAATAGCGTTGAAGAGAATAGGTAAGTTAGAGGTTCCATTGTGTGTGGATGAACAGCATTTATAAAGGATCAGAACGAAAACAACAAAGACAGTCACAAAATTGGAATGATCTGTAAAGCGTTCAAGTGTATGACAAGCGATATTAACGTGGAACAATAGGGGGCATAACGAGAGAAATTAGACATTTACAGCAATGTATGCTTCCCTTGTGTGTATTTTTCCCTTTCCCCTCCCCTTCGTTCTCTTCATTTTCACGTGTAATAGCTTAGAGTTCAATCAGAAGACCCGTACTGGAAAGCTTAACAGATCTGTATTCTACGTACCTGTTGACAGCGATTCCAATATGATAGTTTTTTACTACAGATTTCGGCATCTGAAATGTTATTTAACACTCTGTCCGCTTTAAGGTTGACCCTCATCAAAGTTAGCTATAGAATGCTAAACACGCTACTGGTTCAAATTATTTTTTGTGGAGCAATGGAAGAAAAGCTCAAATGTGCACAGAGGTGGCTTCTCCATGTATAGCCTCTGTCTTAGTCTCTGGGCTGGATTTTCATCCTTGAGGTGGGTAGTGGGAGTCAGGAAAATTCCTGGCTTGACCCGCAGGCCTTGGGAAGAAGTCCCCTTAAGGACAGAATTTTCATTGTGGGGTAGGGTGGGGGGTTGGTGGTGTGGGGTTGTAGGCAGAGTTAGTCAGACCGGGAAAAGGTTCAGAGGCAGCAACAGAGGCTGTCGGTTGCAGAGGCCCACCTCAGCGCTGTGGGACCTCATCCCAGTTTTACTAAAAAGTAGAAAGGCCCTACAGCCCTTACCCCTCACACCGACTCACCCCCTACACATTCCCCATGCCCCATCCATGCTATCCCATGATCTCACCCACTTCATATGGCCCTTTATGTTCCCCATGCTATGTTATGCCCCCCCAACCAACCTCTAAGGCCCCTCATGCCATCCATGCCACACTCTGGCACTTCCATGCACATACACCCACTACACATTACATAGAAATAATGAACTTTATATTGACAGTAGAATATATATAAAAAAGCTTTAAAAAAACAGTCATTCACTGATATCTTTCCACTTTCTTAAAAACAACTCCTTTTTACTACAACCCAATAGAAGTGTTAATCATCCAAACCTTTTAAAGTGCCAATAGCAGAAACTGCAAGCATTTGAAACCTCTTTATCTTGTGTAAATAAACATTGTGAAATTGACAACATAGACCAGAGAGCCAGAGCTGTCAATCATGCAGTGTTTTCTCTGGGGCTCAGGTGTTTCAACAGGCTAATCGATTTCTGGGCTGTCTGATAATGATGCATAATAAGGCTTGGCTGAATGAGCATTTCAAAGACTTGCCAGTGTTATTATAAGGATCATGAGCTCCTTACTTAGTTGATAGTATGAGTGTACAAGGAGGATGCTTGGGGAACATGGAGGATGCATGGGAGGTGGGGGAATGGACATGGAATGGGAGTTATGAGGAGTTGTGGAGGTGATATGGGGGCATGGTGGGGCATGGAGGGCGGTTTGGGGTTGAGGGGTGAAGGCAGGAGAACTTAACAACCATGAATACAACCGGTCTGATGTCACAAAGGCGCATCTTCTAACCATCCGCCTGCCTCCGTTGCTAGCCTCAGGTCTGTCTCGGGAGGCAGAGGCCCTGACTCCTGGAGATCAACATTCCAGGTGAATGTGCTGCCTTTCAGAAGTCGGGAAAGGGACATTGGGAAATATTCCGCCTCGTGGTTCACAAACCAAGGATGGAAATACAATGGTGCAATGGACACAAAGAATTCTTTAAAAAATATCAGATAGTGGGTGCTTCAAAGGAGATGTTAAAGTATATGGAGAGGTAGTGGGAGAAATTTTCCGGCCCTGCTCACCACTGGGATTACCTGGCCCCGCTGAAAGTCAATGGACTTTTGGTTTGGGTCACCGAATCTCCTGCAACGGGTCTCGCCATGATGGGGCCGGAAAACCCCGGCCTGTAACTTAACAGCAAGCAAGTAGAGATTACCCTAGATAGCAGAAACCAAAACCAACACAGATACCATGGATCAAATGGCTTCTTTCTATGTTGTAACATACTATGGCCAGGATTTATGTTGTAACATACTCAGCCCAGCAGAGTCCCACCAATCTGAATGGAGATTTAAATGGCTTGTCACATCTGTCAGGGGAGAGATGCTGTGGCGGGGTCGTAAAATCCTGGCCTATGATTCTAAACACTGGAAATGTATGGGTTTTGTACTTAGCATTTTAAACCTTAGGCCTGAATTATACCTTTCGTGGGTGTGCCCGATCAGCAGGCCCAGGAGTGGTCGGGAAACAAGCCCCTGACTGCAATCAGCCCCCACCGTGATTTCATGCTGGCTGGCCAATTACCGGCTAGCCAGTGTGAAACGCACGCTGAAAAACTCAGCACTGCCGGAGTGGAGGCAGGAAGAGGGCAGGCGATGACATTTCCCTGGCGGGGGTGAGCGCTGTGAGAAAGCTCCCTGAAGGCAAAGGTTTTAAAAGCTGAAAAAAATTGTCTATGCATCATAACCAATCGCCTGAAAATATATCTGATAAAAGTACAGTCCACAGATATTTATTTTCATTTTATTTCATCCTGGAAATTTCATCCTGCCCTTGGATGAGATTTGATGAAAAATGCAAAGGCCGCCTGGTCGATTCACCTGTCTGCCAACTGTAAGGCTGGACAGGCAACAAAAAATCAAAGTCAATTGCGCCATTAATGGGCTTAATTGCTCTCTTACTTGGCAGCAGGCACGCTCCCGACTTTTGCGTGTGCCCACCGAGCGAAATATCGCAGGAGTGCACAATGATGCCGATGTCTTCTTGCGCGATTTTATGCCTGATTGGGTTGAGTGCGCACCCGCCTGTGAGACATCAAATTCTGCCCTTAGTTTCTGTTTTAGTCCTTAGCTGAGTGAAGAAAGGAAGGTTACAGCTGAAAGGTTCTTCAAAAATATTTGGAGTGGCTTGATTGGCTCCTTTTCCTCCAAGCAATTGGGAGCTGTTGTAAACTGAATCTTTAAATGGAAGTTGCTGTAAAATACTGGTTGGTAATTTTTCCCAGTTGTGTAAAATAGTTCTTTTGAAAGTAGTGATTGGGGAACAGGTCAAACTGTACACGTTAAAACCAGCCAACAACTTGCTGAAAGTTTATGACTGAATTCTCAAGGAGGGGTTGGCCTAACGTGACAACTCCACTGAGAGCAAATTTTAGATCCTCATGCTGTATTTTCTCTGAGAACTTTTATTGTAGCCGTATAAGGCTAACATTTCCAAGGTTATCTATAATGATATACAGGCCCCACAGCAAGGTTAGTGCTATAATAGTGTAGTGGTCTATCATTGCAGACTGCTGACGAGGATCAGTGCCATTGTGGGGTTTTTCTGTGTTTCTGTTAGAAAAAAGGCTAAGGTTGATGTAAGGCACGTTCTGCTATGGTGTGAGCAGGGAAATACAGGCTTCACAGATTTTCATCTGGTTTCCACCAAATTGACCATAATGTGATGAATTTATCCTTTGTACAATTGGATGAATAATTTGCTGTCCAGTGAGTATGTTCATTACACATTGGCCAGGAACCAAAATCTTAGGCTTGCTTTTCATGGAAATATTTAGGCCTGAAATTTTGCCCCCAGGTCAGGGGAGCGCAGACCTAGGACAATTCTGGGCTCCACGAACCTTACCCGGGGGAAAGTACCACGGAAGGTCGGATTTTCGGTTTGGGGAATGGGTGAAAATGGTAGCTGTGGTGGGCAATGCCAGAACGAGTGCGGAGGATGCTGGATGCAGAGGCAGGCTGGGCGGAAGGCCAGCCTCGATGCACCAGCAACTGTGTGGAAGTTTTTGAAAAAAAACAATAAAACATCAAACGTCTCTCCAGCCCCTCATGCCTCACACCACCTCACCCACCTACACACTCCCCATCTCAACCCATGTCACCTCATGTCCCCCAAACACCCCCATTAGCTCTCATACCCTCCATGCCAACTTATGCCCCTCATGGCCTTTTATAGCCTCTATGGCAGGTTAGTGCCAACTCATGCCAACCTATGTTGCCAAACCATCTTACACGTACCATGCCAATTCACCCAGTATCCAACATTGACAGACTTCAGGACTCATGCTGAGATGAGATAAAATCAATGTAGTCTATTGAAGAATTTACTGTTTCAAAAAAAATACACTCATTGATAAGAACCCATATACTACATTTAACTTCCTTTAATCTCTTATATAAACAAGCATTAGAATTCATCGTCCCACTTCAAAGAGACTATAGCCATTTTTAGTTGTCAATCAAACTGTGCAATGGCAGGCACCCCACTTTGATAATGAGAGGTTGCGAAAGAAATTAAAAATGGTATGTTTTTTTTGGCTCCAAAGTGTGGTGACATGGTTAAAAACCTGTCATAATTTAATAATGTATACAAAATACAGTTGGATCAATATTTAAGTTGAAATTTTATAGCTACTTTTAAAAGCAAAGCTTAAAGAAAGGCATGTGTTATGCTTCCAGCTGTTCACAACTCCACTTTGAATGTAAAGCAAATAAAGTCAGCACTTCACAGCATCTGCCTTTCTCCTGCTAGCTTGTCTTGAAGTTGTTTATTTAATCAGATCAATTTGGACAGATGGCACATCTTACGTGTTATACAAAACCAAGAAATTAGCACCCAAGGTTCAACAGATCTCAACAGTACTGAATTTATGCTGCACAACCTAACAAAGATTATTTTTAAGTTGGTAAAACTTGCACAGCTTGTGCACTATCAACATAATGGAAGGAAAACAAAAAGTGCTGAAAACATGCAGGAAGTCAGTCAGCATCTGTGCAGAGAAAGGACAAGTTCAAATTTCAAGTGTAACCCTTCATTAGGACTGAAAGAAGAATAAGCAACATGCCAATATGCAGCAAGACCTGGACAACACTAAGGCTTGGGCTGATAAGTGGCAAGTAACATTCACGCCACACAAGTGCCAGACAATGACCATCTCCAACAAGAGAGAATCCAAACATCTCTCCATAACCTTCAATTCCATTACCATCATTGAATCCCCCACTATCAATATCCTAGGGGTAGCCATTGACCAGGAACTGAACTGGACTAGCCATATACATAGTGCGGCTACAAGAGCAGGTCAGAGGCTGGGAGTTGTACGGAGAGTAACTCACCTCCTGACTACCCAAAGACTGTTCACCATCTACAAGGCATAAGTCAGGAGTGTAATGGGATACTCTCCACTTGACTGGATGAGTGCAGCTCCAACAACACTTAGGAAGTTTGACACCATCCAGGACAAAGCAGCCTGCTTGACTTACACCCCATTCACTGTCTACTCCCTCCACCACTGAAGCACAGTGGCTGCAGTGTGTACCATCTACAAGATCCACTGCAGCAACTCACTAAGGCACCTTCTAAAATTGCGATCTCTACCACCTAGAAGGACAAGGGCTGCAGATGCATTAGAACACCACCTCCTGCAATTCCCCTCCAAGCCACATAGCATCCTGACTTGGAAGTACGTTGCTGTTCCTTTACTAGTACTGGGTCAAATTCCTGGAACTTCCTCCCTAACAGCACTGTGGGTGTACCTATACCACATGGACTGCAACGGTTCAGGAAGGCGGCTGATCACCACCTACTTAAGGCCAATTAGGGATTGGCAATAAAAATGCTGGCCTAGCCAGCAATGCCCATGTGCCTGGAAAGAATAACAAAAAACCAACAAACACCCAACAATTAAACATCAGAACAAGGGGAAGAGCGGGAAATAAATAAACTCATGAGAAGGCGTGTGGATGGAGTGAGCTGTAATGTGTTTAAGGGAAACAGAGGAAATGGTTATCTGGCACCTTAACCTGTAGGTGCACATGATAGAACATCTGACCGCTGGCTTTCTCTCATTCCATTGTCCAGGGCCCCAAACAGCTGTCATTTACATATAATTCTCCAACCTCATGCATCAGCTGCTCATAGCACCGTCCCCTGTGCACTGGGAAAACCAAAGCTAGATTAGGTGACTCTATTGCTGTATATTCCTATTCTGTCTACAAGTGCAGTTCATAATTTCCTTTCATTTGCCACTTTGACTTTCCTGTCCCATTCTCACCCTGGCCACATACAACTGTTCCAAAGAAGCCCAAGGCAGAGCACTCTACCTTCCTGTCGGGTGCTCTGCTGCCCCCGGATCTTAACAACAAAAGTAGTAATTTTGGTTCTTGTCACAGCCTCCACTTTCTTCATGGTAAGGGTTGTTAGTGTGGTGGGTTGAGATGGCCAGCATAGGGGCATGGAGGGCTGGTTGGCAGTTTGGAGGTGGAAAATCCTGCTCAGACCACTATGCTACAGGCGCATGGGTGCCCTTATGTGTCAACCTTCTTTTTTTTTCTCCACAGTTCCTAACTTCTCCTATTTCCATTTCAGGCCTAAAACCTCAGGCCCCACCTTTTCCACACTGACCCCTCCAATTCCCATTGCCTTAGGTTTCCCCATGTTCACTGTCTCTTTCTGGAATGATGTCCTGTATGCTTTTCTTTTATTATTTTAGCCATCTAACTACTTGTATTTTTCTTAAAAGCAGATTACAGGTCATTCCACCTCATGTTTGTATTTTTTTCCGCTTTGTCCCTTTGTTCTGATCCTATTTAAAATGCTGGTCAATTTTCTAGTTCTGCTGCTGTTTTAGCACTTCCCCTCCCCCACCACAAAAATCTTGCCTGCTCGTTCCACCGATGCTATGTGATTTTTTTCACATTTCCAACATTAGTTTTGTTTTTTCTGTTTCCTTGAAATAACAGGTCCTTACAAGGTTTGTGGAAATTGGGGAAAAGCAGATAAATTACAACACAGTACCAGTCAGCAAATGGAAGACATCAGCAAAGCAAACAATGAATTATCAGGGCAGTGGCATTGCATCAACAGATACATAAAGATGTGAACACATTTTTCAATTTATTACATCTTGCCTTCATAAATTTTTGTCCTCTGTGATATTAAAATCAATCTTGGGGACTTTATTGAACTCTGGGCAGCATATTACAGAGGATGTGGGGTGGGGTGGGGTGGGTGGTGGCAGAGAGCAGTGCCAAGAGCGCGATAGTGGGTGCCAATGGATTCTGGAGCCAGGGAAGTCTGGAATCTTGGGCAGGGGCGGGGTTTGGGCAGTTAGGGAGATGGTGGGGGTGTTGTGTTTGAAAGAACAGGCGACTAGGAAGAAAGTGGGAGGGTGCTATCTTAGGAGGGCTGCCCCCTGAAGCGCAAAGGGCACCCTCCCTGAAGAGAGTACCCCCCATTCTTTCCCACCCTTCTAAAACGTTTTCTAAAAAAAATGGCTTGCTCACTCCTGCCAAAATATTTAGAGTGTGGGCAATATATTATTGGGGTCCACTGGCTTGTTAACAAGTTCAATTGACCCCAAGGTATTTATTTAAATATGGCTGTCGATTTTGGCACCCACCCATCCACCCTCCCATATTATGGGGGTGAGCTTGGGGATGGGCGGGAGGGTGGTGGGGTGTGCACCCGCCTTATTTTAGGTGCGCCCCTCCCTTGCCAAAACATAATCCGTGGGGCCTCGTAAAATGCAGCCCTATATCTTTGGTCAAAGTAGATTCTTCATGGGTCCTGAAAAACAATAACCAGAACCTGGATTCTTCTTACACAATAAAAAAATCTGAAAACTTAAATTATATCACTGCATGCTTATAATTTCTTTAGGCTTTTGAGCTCAATAGTAGCAGAATGGTTTACATTATGAATTATTGTTCAGTTTTTAAGACTCTCATGGAAACTGAGATATTTCAGGCTTCTGTTTGGTTGCCATATGTTCCAGGGTGATGTACTTTAAAGCTTCTCTTGGAATCATCTGTACATAATAACAGATCACAGAATCATAGAATCACAGTGCAGAAGAGGCCCTTCGGCCCATCGATTCTGCACCGACACGTGAGAAACACCTGACCTACCTAATCCCATTTACCAGCACTTGGCCCACAGCCTTGAATGTTATGAAATGCCAAGTACTCATCCAGTTACTTTTTAAAGGATGTGAGGCAACCCGCCTCCACCATCCTCCCAGGCAGTTCATTCCAGACCGTCACCACCCTCTGGGTAAAAACGTTTTTCCTCACATCCCCTCTAAACCTCCTACCCCTCACCTTGAACTTATGTCCTCTCGTGACTGATCCTTCAACTAAGGGGAACAGCTGCTCCCTATCCACCCTGTCCATGGTCCTCATAATCTTGTACACCTCGATCAGTTCGCCTCTTAGTCTTCCCTGCTCCAACGAAAACAACCCAAGTCTATCCAACTCTGAATCATTTAACCTGAATCCACTGTAGGAGATTCATGCTGTCTACCCTCCTGCCTCATGAAGGTATTTCATCTGCCCTCGCATCCTGGAATTTCTATTTTTTTTCCCTTCTCCCCAGAAGGCAAGGAAGGTAAAAGCTAGAGAATAACAGGTGGCAAGGCTATGCTAGCATTTACAGGAATGACGACGACTCTCTTAAAAACTTAAACTCTTCACTGAAAGAAAACTTCACAGGCAGGTTGTGACAAGAGAGAGTAGGGCCGATATTGGGTTGTGAAAAATTACACAGCTATCACATGGACTAAAGCCATGAAAAAATGAAATAAAGGCAGAAAACACTGGAAAAAGCCCAGCAGGTTAGGCAGCATTCATGTAGAGAGAGAAACAGTTATTGGCTGGAATATTCCAGCCCCTCACACCGGCGGAATCTTCCAGTCCCGCCGATGAAAATGGAGACTTCAATGGCCTGCCGGCCCCATTGCAGGGTGCTGGGGGTGGGGCGGGGGGGTGGGGGGTGTGGGGTGGAGGGCGGAAAATTCCGGCAAATGTTTCAGGCCTGTGACCCTTCATCAGCATTTCCTGCTTTTATTTCAGGTTTCCAGCATCTGCAGTATTCTACTTTTCAACGGTAAAAATGAATGGGTTTGTTAGATTTATACAGGCTACTTAACATGTACTTTTACATGTACTGTACATGGAGCTTAAGATGTTCCATCTAAGTTAAAGCAGTGCATTGAATATCTGTTGATTTCAACCTGGATCATGAGTGTCATCAAACTGTCTATGGAAAATAGGAAATTACATAAGCTAGTACTTTGTGTAAATAAAGTTTTAAGGCCAGGGATATAAGGGAGGATGAAAGAATAGAATTTCCATTCAAGTTATCCTGCTGCAACAATACTGTGGATTCTGGAAATCTGAAATAAAAATGGAGAATGCTGAAAATACTCAGCAGGTCAGGCAGCATTTGTGGAGAGAGAAGCAGAGTTAACATTTAAGTCAATGACCTTTCATTGGAACCTTGATAGACAGAACCCTTTCATAGTTAGATGTTGCATTTCCAATTAGTTTGCGTTTACATATAAACATACAAAATAGGACCAGAAGTAGGCCATTCATCCCCTCAAACCTGCTCCACCATTCAGTAAGATCAAGGCTGATCTCTTTGTGTTTCGAATTCCACATTCCCATCTACCCCCTGATAACCATTGATTCCCCTGCCTAACAAGAATCTGCCTAGCTATGCCTAAAAAATATTCAATGACCTCGCCTCCACCGCCTTCTGAGCACCGAGTTCCAAAGTCGCACAACCCTCTGAGAGAAAAAAGATCTCCTCATCTCTGTCCTAAAACGGTGACACCCAATTTTAAAACAGTGCCCCCTAGATCTGGACTCACCCACAAGAAGAAACATCCTTTCCACGTCCTCCTTGTCAAGGCCATTCAGGATCTTGTATACTTCAATCAAATCACCCCTCACCCTTCTAAACTCCAGTGGAAACAAGCCCAGTCTGTCCAACCTTTCCTCACAAGACAATCCACTCATTCCAGGTATAAATCTAGTAAACCTCCTCTGAACTGCCTCCAACGCATTTACATCCTTCCTTAAATAAGGAGACCAAAACTGTACACAGTATTCGAGATGTGGTCTCACCAATGCCCTGTATAACTGAAGCATAACACCCTTACTTTTATGTTCAATTCCTCTCCTAATAAAGGATAGCATTCCATTAGCCTTCTCAATTACTTGCTGCATGCTAACATTTTGTGACTCATGCACTAGAAGACCTAGATCCCTCTGCACTTCAGAATTCTGCAGTCATTCTCCGTTTAAGCAATATACTGCTTTTTTATTCTTCCTGCCAAAGTGAACAACTGCACATTTTTCCACATTAAACTCCATCTGCCAAATTTTAGCCCACTCATTCAACCTATCCATATCCATCTACAACCTCCTTATGCCCTCTCCACAGCATACTTTCCTACCTATCTTTGTGTCATCTGCAAATTTAGCCCTACCATGCTTTCACTCCCTTCATCTAAATCATTGATGTAAATTGTAAAAACTTGAGGCCCCAGTGCAGACCCCTGCAGGATTCCACTCATCACATCCTGCCAGTCAGAGAAAGACCCATTTATGCATATCCTCTGTTTTCTGCCAGCCAGCCGATCTTCTACCAATGTTAAAATGTTACCCCCCCTACACCATGGGCTGGATTTTACCGTCGGCGAGCGGGGGCGGGGCCCGCTCGCCGTTGCGTAAAATGACACGTGGTGATGCCAGGCGGAACTCCCGATGTCACCGTGTCCCATTTAAATTTTCAGGAAGGCGGGGGAGCAGCAAAATCAGTTGCGCGCCCGCCGACCTGTCAGTGGCCAATTGAAGTCCCTGCATTCGCTGAGGCCCGTCGAATATGTGAGGCACCTTGGAGCAATTCAGGATGTATGAGTCATGGCAACTCCCAGGGTGCCTGGCACAAAGATGCATGATGTGCTCCTGATGATCACACGCCAGTTGAACTTGATGGAGTGGAACCCTTCCCTGTTAATGAACATCAGGGGCTGGTGCCATGGAGCTCTCAATGCCACACGTGTGTAATTGATTGCAGCCTGTACTCTAGGGAAGTCTGAGATATCTGTGAACCCCTGAAACCTAGCAGCCCGGTTAGCTTACTCAAGTGTGAAGTTCACATAATGTTGAGCTTTAATACATTTATGTGCTGAGCACTATGAGATGCCGCATTGGTCCCCTGTGGATCCCTGGATCGATCCGCAGACAAAAAAAAATGAGTGTGGCGGTGACTTTAAGGGTTACTGGCAGGGGATGCCTTCCCAGCCCATTAGTTCCTCCCACAGAATGTGACAGATATGATCCACCACCTCTATTGACTAGCGCAGACACGTGCTGCATTGTCTATTGCTCATCCCCAGATAGGAAAGTCTTCTTTGGTAGACCCTTGGTCGTGCAGGTCATCTCTGTGTGATGGGTCTAACCTCCTCATCCTCTGGTTGCTGGGGGTCCCTGGACCATGGACCTCAGGCCGGGTCGCCTCTCGAAGCTGGGCTAGGCGACACCGGATCCTTCTCCTCCTCCTCCTTATCACTGCATCAAGAAGTCAGCATTGACCACAGGCTCCATTATTCAATCCTTCTTCTCCCTGGGGACTGATAGATGCAAAAAATTAATGAACACTGGGCGGATTTAGTACACCTCCCACTCACATACAGAAAGCCAATGTCGTTTTCTAGAGCTGCTTCTGCGCTACTAGACTAACGCTGATACAGCCTCACAGCTGAGGTGCACACTCACATATCTAGGTGACTATGATGCCATCTCTGATACTTGACATCTCAATCCCACAGAACTTGGGAGAGGCTTGCACACATTCATGAAATGTACCGCCTTACCAAAAGCACTCCTGCAATCTATGACTTTGTAAGCTGATCAAGCTCAACTTGCCCTTCACCAGTGACTGGATGGCCTTTGGCCTGTTGCCATGCCAACTGGAGAAAGAACATGATAGGCGTTCATGGACGATCTGGCAGATATGCAGTAGCTGTGCTTTCTTCACAGTTGCTTGCATTTTCTATTCTCACTTACCTCTCTGTTAAAGTTCAGATGTAACGACTGCATTTTGAAGCCAATTACTCCTGCAGTCGCTCGTTAAAGTAACAAAAGGTAATGGCTCCAAATACACATTTTCAAGCAAGTTTTTCTCAGTCTGGCTCTTTTTCGATGTTTAGAGTCCAAGCGGTTTGAGGGTGCCTCCTGAAATGGGCCCCTGAGTGCAGGCCTGGGCTCCTTCCACGCAGATTCTTTTCCAGTTTCGATTTTTAACTGCGGCACAACCTTGTGATTGCAAGATGGTGGTGCTGCGATTCTATTTTGAGACCAGCTTCAGCCCTCCCTCGTGAGTGTTCTGGTCCCTCCAATCTTCCTGGAATCCCACGGCGTGCAGGTAGAGCTCCCTCCAGTTATTCTCCATCCCCCGCTAGTAACCCTGGACCCTATTACAATTGTCCTCAACATTCCAATCCTCCCACCTGAACCCATCACTGTTGATGTCCTTATGCTCACTGTGGACCACATCCCTCCCTATCTCGAAGTTGTCTGCACAGTTATGTACAGAGGAGAAACCCCACCCCAGGAGAGTTTTGAATACCCCCCTCTGTATTACGTTTTCCACCTTTACAGGCTTCAGATGCCTCCCCTAACCCTAACCATCCCATCTGCAGCCCAGTACCAAGCCAGATAAGACCACAGCCAGCAACAGTAAGACCTTGACCACACCCTGCACACCAAGCTGCGCCTTATGCCAATTGAACATAAATACCTTGCCATTCTCTGGAGCAGGACTGCAACGTGCGTGCCATGCATAGCCCTGTTGTATGGCCTGCAAATCATCAGCACTGCCTTTAATTTCTCACCCTGGCTATGAGGTGCACTAAGCCCTAGGACTGCCCTTATTTTCTCATCCTGACCTCTTGTCCCCAGACCATGGACTATGACTATCTTTCAATTTGCTCTCCCATTCCTTCTCTACTGATAACAATACAGTCTCCCTCCCTAACCTCCTTCATGGTCTCTGTGCAACCCATCCATCGTGTGCAAGCCTTTCCCCTCCCTCACCTCCATGAATCTCTCTGTAACTCATCCCTCTTGTTCCATGCTAACACAATCCCCCTCGTATTCCAGAGTATGCGTGCGACCCCCTCCCATTCATACAGTTCGATGCCCATCCATTTCCTTCTGTGTCTGCATTCTAGTCATCCATGTCGGGCTCCAGCTCCCCCATCCCAGATCTCCCCTCTACCCGCCATCGTTTCCTCCATCCCCAACCAACCCCACCATTGCCCATTGTCCCCTATGCCTCCATCTTCCTTCCACACTACCACCACAACCCCGACCGCACACCCTGCAACACCCCTGCCCCCCCACCACCCCCCGGTCACAATGCTGGTCTCTGTCTCATATGCAGCCCTGCCTGAGCCCCACAGAAGGCACTCTCCCAGAGAACGGAGGAAGCCAGTGATCAGGGCAACGCTACACCCCCACCAGTGTAGCATCGGCATTAGTGAGAAGCTGGAGCGCCACCGTTGCGGGTAGGCTTTGAATGTTGCGCTCACCTCGAAGTCAGGAGCCAAGTGAAGGCCGGCAGCTGCAGCCGCTGGTTTTCAAATGTGATTCAGACCAGCCTAATTTCTCGCTGACATGCTGCAAGATTGGGAGGGTCTACGTGATTCCGGCGAGTAGCGTTTTTAATGAGCATTCATGACATGGTAATAAATGCAAATAGTGTTCCCGCCATGGATCAGTGGGAATCCTGGCCCACCATCAGTGCCGTGAAAGTGGTGAGCGGAAAATTTCAAACTGTTTTCCCGCCGGCATGAATCCGATTTTTGCCCCCTCTCCAAATTTTACAGTCCCACCCGTTAATTCTGTTTTTCTCTCTCCGCAGATGCTGCCAGACCTGCTGAGAAATTCCAGCATTTTCTACTCTTATTTCTGATTTCCAGTGTCTGTAGCCTCTTGCTTTGGCATAGATACTAACACCTCTGTGCAACCATCATACTCCATGGAGAATAGATATGAGGTACATGGGCCATTAAGGACTGGTGTTGCTGTGTTTTTAATAGTGGACTATAATGCAGACAGCTGATCCTACTATCACAGCCCATTCTCAGTGCAACTTTGCATACTTAGTTATTGGGTTCCACTACACCACTCAGCCAGATTTCCACTGTCATCTGGAAGCAGATAAGTGGTAGCTCACTATGAACTGTTATACAACTTTTATGCAACCTTTATTTCAAAGTAAGTCCTAGAGGATTTTTATCTCCATAAAACCCAAGGAGGAGGGCACACTGCATGTTGGACCTCTGCTGTGCATCATTTGCTTTTCCTACCAAGTGAATGCACTTCAATTTGTTGTACATAGCATGTAAATGTTCTTTATGAACTAAATTTGAAGCTCATTTGGTTGGAAATGGTCCTAATTTTCATGCTGTCAAATGGTTCCCCAGCTAGCTCACAAAGTGAATTACAGACATTGATAATTTAGTGCAACATTACTCAACAAACTGATGCTACACAGATTACTTTCACTGTGCTCATTACATAGTGGGATTCATTTCATCGCCACGGATTCTTGCACTTGCATGTTGAACAAGAACTTAGAAAGTTAGCTTTCGAAGGAGGACCTCCGCAAGATAAAAGAATTACAAAATATATGATGCTGGATCATAGGAACCAATTTTAACTTTCAGTATACAGTGGCTCAGACATTTGGCTGAGGACACTAGTTGGGACAATTGTACTGCCCGTACAATGTCCTCTGTGAGGGCTTCAAGTCATTTTAATTGTTGAGCCTCATTTACATGGGCGCTAAACAAGCTTATGGCAACTCACAGACAACTTGTGAATGGCAATGGGGTAAGGGCAGGAATCCGGTGGATCTTCCTGGAGCTAGGAGTGAAGCTGGCGATTACCTAGGGAAGGAACAATTGCAGGGGAATCTGGCCCAAAGAGACCAGCTATGGACAGGATGAATTTTGTGCAGCCAGAAGCATCCTTGCATGCTCCTCCTATCCCTACAAAAATCAAAGGTGTCTGTGAGCAGCTGCATTGGTCCCTTTAACGCATGTTGACGCTGCACCCATTGGTACCTGTAAAATAGTCACAGGGCCCTGATTTATATTCTTTAAAATGAGATGCCTACCTGAATAAGGATCTAGATCTTTGAAGCCCCGGCAAAATGGCAGGTGAATCAGGACTGGGAATGGGAGAGTAAGTTCATTGGTTTTCTGAGTGCCCGATTTGTTTCCAATTTCTGGAGGCAGTGAAAATAAGGACCGTAGAGTGGAACATTTTCAGGGTGATTTGTATACTTTATAACTATATTAGAACTGCAGTTTGTGATTGAGTTCTACAGACAGGCAGTTTAATGAAGTTAAGGAGGGAACAAATGGTCTGCCTGAAACTGGCTATGCAAAAGCTTTGTATGAAAAAAAAAGTTATCCTGGGGCTGTTTACTTAACCTCAACTATTCTTAAGATGCCTACATTTACTGCTTCTTTAAATTGTCAGCTTGACCAAAAAACATATCTATATTAAAATACAGAAACATATAAGGTTCCTAGATGGCATTCTCTGGAGGTTATGTGGAATTAATGTGCATAAAAATATAATGAAGAAATTTGTCAGTGTACAGAAAGACGAACCATTTTACGAGTCCAAATTTACTTTTAGCTTTGAATAAATTGAATTCCACTTAGCATTAATATTGATGTTTGCATTGCCACTTCTATTTCCTAAACTTAACTATCTCACATTATGAAGTATTCATTTTAATTTTATAAATCACTACTTTTCATGTTGTAGAACTTTTATGAATCTTTCCTGGGCTTAGGTTACATGATGGAAATTTGCTCCCAGCCTCTACCAATAGGACGTTATAGTTGGAGAATCAGGAGAATGGCCTGAATGAACAGACCCACTGATCCTAAAGGGAAGCATCTAGCCTTTACTTTACCCCTGTTCAGCAACACAATTGAAAGCATCTTGTGGAAAATTGAAGAGAAAAGGAAGGAAAGCTGCAGTTCATTTAGAAGACTCTGGGTACACTTTTGATCTCCTTATCCAAGGAAGGATATACTTGCCTCAGAGGGTGCGGTAATATTTCACGAGACTAGTTTTTAAAAAAATTGTTCATGGGATGTGGGCATCGCTGGCCAGGCCAGCATTTATTACCCATCCCTAGTTGCCCTAGTTCAGAGGGCAGTTAAGAGCCAACAAGATAGCTGTGAGTCTGGAGTCACCTGTAGGCCCAGCCCAGGTAAGGACAGCAGATTTGCTCCCTGAAAGGGAATTAGTGAACTAGATGGGTTTTTACAACAATGGTTTTAGTTCCAGATTTTTATTAAATTCAAACTCTGCTGTGGTGGGATTTGAATACAGGTTCCCAGCACACTATTACAGGTCATTGGATTACTAGCCCAGTGACAATACCACTCTGCCATCACCTCCCTCTGTTGCTGGAAGGAGAGGTTGTCCCCAGAGGAACAACTGAATAGAATGGGTCTCTATTTGTTGGAGCTTTGAAAAATGAGAGGCGATACCATTGAAACAAAATTCTTGTGAGGGTTTGGCATGCTAGATGCTGAGGGCAGAATCTGTGCGCTCACTGGTGGTGGGCTTGGAGGCGGGAAGGGTATGTAATTCAACGGGATGGTGGCAAACTGGGACCCTGCCGCCTTACCACCTCTGCCAAAATTAAGTCCTGGGCGGGAAGTCCCATGGTTGATTGAGGCCCTTAACGGGGCAAGTAACAAACATTTAAGGGCCTCATCTCACTGCCGCTGGTATTAACCCAATGGTGGGTTGGCCTGTCACCATGAAGTGTGCTCGGCAGCTAAAACTGTACAGCCAGCTTGTCACCCCAGGGGGAATCCCTTGATCAAAAGCACTCTGTGCCTGATCAAGGGGATGGACATTGAGAAGAAGAGTTAGGCGGTCACTGAGAGTCACACCCCTGCCTTGCTGCCGACCTCCCTGCACCCCTCTCCTTACGACCCCCATCCTGAGAACCCTCCCTGCCTTGCCCTGCCCAGCATTACGTAGCTGTGGCCTGAGGTGCTCCATGACCCTAACTCTCCGGTAGGTTTTTGTTCTGCAGCAGCCATCAGCCTGTGGTGCTGATGAGAACAAGTGCTGCAAGCCTTTGATCGCACCTACATACCAAATTTTTGTGATTCATGTACCAGGACACCCAGAACCCTCTGTACCACAGACTTCTGCAGTCTTTCTCCATTCAAATAATTTACTGATTTTCTATTCTTCCTTCCAAAGTGGACAAGTTCACATTTTTCCACATTATACTTCATCTGCCAAACTTTTGCCCACTCACGTAACCTATATAAATCCCCCCGTAGACTCTTTATATCCTCCTGACAACTTACTCTTTTACCTATCCTTGTGTCATCAGCAATTTTATCTGCCATACCTTCAGCCCATTCATCCAAGTCATTGATATAGGTTGTAAATAGTGAGGCCCAGCATTCATTTCTGTGGCACTCCACTAGTAGCATCTTGCCAACCCAAAAATGACCTATTTATCCTACTTTCTGCTCCCTGTTAACTAACCAATCCTCTACCCATGCTAATATGTTACCCACTACATCATGAGTTCTTATTTTATGAAGTAACCTTTGATGTGGCACCTTTTCGTATACCTTTTAGAATTCTAAGTACACCACATCTTCAGGTTCCCCTTTATCCATGTTGCTTGTTATTTCCTCAAATAATTCTGAAAAATTAGCCAAACATGATTTACATTTCACAAAAACAATGTTGACTTTGCCTGATTGTATTATGATTTTCTAAATGTCCTGCTATTACCTCCTTAATAATGGCTTCTAGCATTTTCCCTATGACAGCTGTTAGGCTAATTAGCCTGTAGTTTCTTACTTTCTGTCTCCCTTCTTTCTTGTATGGGACGCCAGGAAAGAGGAGAGGCAGAATGTAAAACAAGTTCAAAGAAGGCAGAAGAGGATTCAGAACATATACAAGCAAATAAAGTAACGGCATTTCAATGGGAATATTGATCTTTTTTAAACATCCCATTGAGCGGTGAGCTAGTCACAATTGTCTCCCACAGTTTCTCAGACCCACTACCCTTCCAGTCTCCTGGATAGAACCAGGGTACCCATACACACACACAAACACACACCTCAGTGTACACCCACTCCACTTGACATTTTTAAAATCATCATTAGCTGAGTGCTTACAAGACCAGAGATGGAATATTGTGCAAATTTATGGGTATTTCATAATGGAAATGACTGGTGCCAGGTAAAAATAAAATTAAAATTCATTATGATACCTGGCTTATTGATGTGTGGCTTGACCAAGGCTATATTCATTATTCTGAAGGTTAGAGGGAGTGGAGAGGTTTAGTGGGTGGGGGGAAGAGAAGATTTGGTAGCAGATGGGGTTAAGGGAAGATAAGTTGTGAAGGGGCACATAAGCTCACAATTATTACTAAAGCAGATTAAGATTTTTTTTCCGTAACTGGAGATATGTGTTGATGCCCTAATGAAAATATAGGGTGGAATTTTCTATTTTTGAAACTAAATTCTGTGGCGGGTGGGTTCCGCGGCACATTTCCCACTACTCAGAATGGCGGGAAATCACGCCTGATTCTCCATTTGGAAGCTCATTAACTATGCACATGCAAATATCTCTCCGAGTCACATGGCGAGTTGGGAACTAATTTGTCCACCCTGCCATTACCTAATGGGGTCAAATCAAAGGGCAGGATTTTCCGGACCCATTCGCAGTAGGCATCAATGGTGGGCAGGAGCAGAAAACACCGCGAAAAATATTGGAAAAATCAGTTTACTGCTGTCTTAAAGCAGCCGGGATCGTCCGCTTCAGCTGTCAATGGCAGGCCACATTTCCCACCGGGCCGCATCGGGAACATCATCTTAATACATTTGCATCTCATTATAAGGGCTACATGCTGGAATCATCCTCCCATGCTGGATCAAGATGGCACAACGGCATATAAGCAATGTGCATCCGGCGACCTGCACTTCGCTCATGACTTTGAGGTTTGTTCACCTAGCTTGCATTGTGCAGTGCACACGGCAACCCTGACTCAGGTTTGCGGGCAGCACCACATCGCTTTCAGTGGGGAGTCAGAAACCTCTACCTACCAGACCTGCGGTCAGGCAGGGATGGCTTTTAATGTGCTGCAGTGTAAGGCCTCCACTGGGAAAGGGGGGAAACTGGCCTGAGACATGAGAATGTGCTGTAGGGCAAGGGCTCCGCTAGGGGTTAAGAGTGGGTAAAGTTGCACTCGGACACATGACTGGGGGTGGGGGGTGGCAGCGGGGAAGCGTCCTCGGCACCAGGATGGGGACAGAGTCGGTAACAGAATGACATAAGCAAATTTGGGCAAGGGTGGGAAGGTCACTGAGTGAAGAAGTGCCTCAATGTTGACTGTCTTGCAAAGACTGTCCTTGTCCCAGTCCAGGCAGGGGGATGGCATGTCAATCCAGTCTCAGTTGTGCACAGGATGTTGTCATAACATCACACGCATTGGTCCGGGGTGGTTCTGACATCATACTGGCCTGCAGATGGCACACAGTCTGGGGAGGCATCTGCAGCCTTTAGATGGGGAAAAGGTATTGTGGGGACATTCAAGGGTGTCGGAAGGGAGGGGCGGTATAGTTCAAATTGTGCATCCTCAATATGGGGAGTGGTGAGGTCCACAAGCGGCACAGGTGCATCTATCTTACCATGTTCCAGGGGTAACAAAGGGATATCCACAACCATCAGGATGGGATCAAGAATACAGGGGGAGAATTGGGAGATTCTTGGAGGGTGGGAAACCTGAACATTAAGCTCCTCCAGGACGGTAAGATGGATTTCCACACTCACACAGGGAGGGTCCAAGCTGGTCTGATAGTGAGACCTCAGCACCTCCATCTTCCAACCTGCAGTGATAGTGCAGTACAAAATTCAAATGAGGAGATACTCTGCTGGTGAGGGCTCTGAGGGCTAATTGGAGGGAAGGTGCACGCACTGGGAGGGCCAATTAAAGACGTTCCCAACTGAACTGTGCATTCCCAAATTCGGAGAGATGCACAGCTGAGACATGTTAGGAGCCTTTCAATGATGGTGCAGGGAGTCATGAAAGTGAAGCTATGATGTGCTTTCATGTGAGAATAATAGCACAAAGAGGCACTAATCGATCTCCTTGTATTAAGCCCTTGTTCACAATGTGGAGATTCCCCAGAGCGGTAATGCACTCCAGAGCAATTGGGTGGCTGGACAAGCTTCAGTAGCATGTTAGAATGGTGGCACTGGCAGCTTCACAGAAGAAGAGCCTCAGGCTCCCCTCAAAAAATCTCAGTTCCTGACTAAACATTTTCCCTCATGTGTATTCCAAAGAGTGTGGTATGAGAGTGCAGTGAATGAGAATCCAAGTGTCTGGGCTGAAAGCAGCACATTCAAGCCCCTGGCCAAAGCAACCTCATAGCAGTCGGTCATGTAAAGTTGACTGGGGGGGGTGGGTGTGGTGGTGATGGGAGACACACACCTTGAAACAAACCCTGAGCTGGCCTGAATTTTTGGAGTGATTAATCTGACCTGAATTTTTGGGGTGATTAGTTTTTGAATCTGGAACAAAGCCCTTGAACCCACATTCACTGACGAGTTATTGACAGAAATAGGACCTTTGCAGGCTGATGCTGACTCATGTCTGTTTCTCATTGATGCTGCAGAGAGGAGACCATCAGTTAGATGGAGCCTGGATTTATTGCTGCCTGTATAGTTGCAGCAGGGCCCCCTCCCAAACGCAGAGGATGAGGCTCACAAAGACATCGTGCGTAGGCGCCTCACAAGACTGAGGGGGTACAGAACTCACATGACTTATCTGCAGATGTGTGAGAACCAGTGTCGCCAACGCCTCTGCATGTCCAGGTGTCTGGTGACTCAAATTTGTGACATTTTCCAGGAATAGGCACCACAGGGACTGGGAGGGCATCCATTGCCATTGGCAGTGAAAGTAACGGCTGCACTGAACTTCTATGTGAGTGGCTCCTTGCAGGGCTCTACTGGGAGCCTCTGTGGGATCTTTCAAGTGTCCATGCAGAAATGCATACATGAGGTCAGACACCGTTTTTGCAAAGGCCCACAATTACATCAACTTCGACAGAGATCAAGCAAGCCAGGACGCCAGAGTACTGGGCTTTGCTGAGATTTCCAGATTCCTACAGGTGCAGGGTGCTATCAGCTGCACTCATGTGGCTATAAAAGCTCCGTGGCCACAGGCACTCCACAACATAAACCAGAAAGGCTTCTACTCACTCAATGTACAGCTGGTCTGCGACCATAAGAAACTTCTCATGCATATTTGTGCCAGATGCCCAGGAAGCGTCCATGAACCATAAATCTGGAGAAGATCACAGAAGCCGGACATCTTCGAGAGACGACACAGGATCCAGGATTGACTCCTTGATGACAAGGGGTACCCGCAAAGGATGTGGCTGATGAAGCCCGTGTGGCGGCCACAGAATCCTGCAGAGGGAAGCTACGATGATGCTCATGCCGCCACCCGAGCATTGGTGGAGCAGATCATAGGCATCTTAAAGATGTGATTCCGATGCCTAGACAGATCTGGCGGAGCACTCCAGTAGAGTCCCCAGAGGATCTCATGGATCATTGTGCCTTGCTGTATGTTGCACAACCTGGTGCTGAAAAGCACCTCCAATGAGGAGGACATCGAAGGGGATAAGGGTGTTGAGTTTGAGGAAGCTGAGGCTGCAGGTGAAGAGGCCATAGCATGGACCAAGCAAGGCAGGCATATGTGTGAGGCCCTCATAGCCACCAGATTCACAAGGAGGATGATGAGTTGCATTGAGTACGCTCTTGGACAATGCCCTTCAACATGGACCAACATGAACACCAGCGTTGCTATTCCTCTCATTTCAACCATGCATTTCAATATGAGAGTGAAAAGTTACACATTAGGCTCACATTGTCCTGATCCTCTGAAGGATGATGAAGCCTCAGGAGCATGTGTCCTTGCTGAGATGAGGTGCTAACTGGAGGAGGGAGCCCCGGCATCAGACATCAAAAGATGCTCCCTCTTCAAGTGTACCTCCAGCACCCGAGTTGCAGTGGCAGCCTGCAAAAGCCAGGAACTGTTCCACTATCCTCACTGGGCTCGTAGCTGCATGCCTTCAATGTGACAAAACTCCTCAAGGAGATCCATCTCCAATAACAGGACAACACATTCTGTGTAACCTCGGTGATAAGTGACACTTGGGCTAAGACAGCCAAGGACATTCAGCAGGTGTGCATCTATTCAGAGATGACTTCATCCTCTGTGTCACCTTTCTCCCTATCGCATTATCATCTGGCACTCTCAGTTAGGAATGCAGACCCGCTTTTATCCTCATCTTACTATGTATGTGGACCACCAGCAGATGACGATGTTCAACCACTTGCGTGCCAGACATTAAAATGCCTCCCTTTAAGACACACATTGTGCCCTCATGGCCAGCCCTGGCCCTTGCAAATCCAAAATGCTCAGACACCATGTGGTCTTCAAGGTGATGAATTGTTGCTAATAGAGAGCAGACTTCAGCTTCAACCTCAGTCCTATCCCATTGCTCCCCTCAACATTGTCTAAAGCTACGATATGCACTTCCAGATCATGCTCAAAGGCTCATTTGATTGCCAGAAGTCACTGTTTGCAATTAGCATCACTCACCTTGGCGAGTGTTTAGGTGACGGGATGCAAAAGGCTGCAACCCAACATTGTGATGAGAGCCTTGTGGCCTCAATACAGACAATTACAGGTTGAGAAATGATCAGCATCAGGAACTCCCGACGTCATCCCGCCCCATTTAAATTTTCTGGTAGGCGGGGGCTCAGCAAAATCAGCTGTGCGTCTGCCGACCTGTCAATGGCCAATTTAGGTCATTGACAGAGTCATTTAAGTAATTAATGGACCTGCCCGTCCAACCTTAAGGTTGGCGGGCAGGCCAGGAGCCCTGGTGGGCATTAGTAAAAGCATGAAAATTCATCCACGGGCAGGATGAGGTTTCATGTAGGTTTTAAAGTTTTTTTAAAAATTATGGACATGTCCCAACTCATGTGACATTGTCAAATGAGGGGACATGTCAGGGAAATTTTTTTCTATTTTTAATATTTTTGATAGTAGAGGCAATCTCCCTGAGGCAGCACTTGGCCTCAGGGAGATGAGTGCGCTCTTTCGTGCACATGCGCGAAACAGCGCACTCTCAGGCTTAGGGAATCCCTCCCTGCCCGCACAGGGAGCGCATAGCGCCCCCGTGTGGATGTCACACTGGGCGGACCATAATTGGCCCGCCCACGTAAAATGGCGGCATGCCCCCGATCATGGGCGCCGATCGGGGTGCACCTCCGCGTGCCCGCACTTCAACTTCACCCCCAACGGGGGGAAAATCCTGCCCTCTGTTATAGTCTCCAGCAGATCTAGTCACTCACCGAGGGCCAACAGCCCTCAGACCACCTTGGAGGAGGAACTTGAGGAATCCACTGAGGAAGAACTGCCACTGTGCTCATCTGCACCCTCCACCTGCACAAAGACACAGACCTTGGTGGGTCATACCTCTAGAGTGGGCTCAGGGTCACCTGCTGGAGTCAACCTCACTGGCATGTCTTCGCAGCAGTCAGAGACAGGGATAGCCCAGGTCTCCAGCACTTGAAGTCCTGTTGGAGATCAGCCAGCCACTGATTGCGAGTCAGATGATGAGCCTCTGAGATTGGCCATTGAGACAATGCTGGAGAGACAACGGAAGGCGGCGGAATATCAGGCAGATTCAGCAGTCACTCAGCGGACTCGAGTGAAGTGTGGAGAAATTCATCCACGTTCTGCCTGATGTCATAGCTCTGACATGTGAGCACATCAAGGTCACCGTGGGAAGGCTGGTGACCACCATGGAGACATTGATCCAACAGGTTTTGATGGATTTGCACTCGGTCCTGGACTCCATGGCCACACACACTGGTGGGGACCGTCAGTGCCCAGGTGAGAGGGGTACGGGACACCTTGACCTCCCTCCAGCTGCCTCTTCTACCAAGGAATCAGGGAGGGGCCGTTGGGCACCCACAGGGAAGATGATCACCAGCCGGACACTCCAGGGATCTCCTGTCAGATCACCCCCAGGGTGTCCAGCCACTCAGAATCCCCTCTGCCTGTGATCCGATCCACTCAAGCTGCTTAGGCCGAAGAGGGTGTGTCTGCAACCGAGCAGGAGACCCTTATCAGGCCGGGGCCCTCCAAGCCTCGGGCCACCAGAGGATGTCCACCAAGGTCACCTCTGCTGTGTATGTCAGGGCTCCACCTAGGTGTAGTGGTAGGGTTAGGAAAATTAAGAACTATTGAAATCATCTTTAGGCCATGGGTGTGCCACCATTGTATAAATATTGCATTTTTGTTAATATATTTGATGTTGATGTGAATGGCTTGGTCAACTGAAGTCGTTCTGATTATTTACATGTTTCCTCTTATTGCGAGGTTTAGCCACTCTCCCACTCAGCGATAGTCTTTCTTTGTGAGCTTCACACTCATATGATGTCAACCTCACTGAAGATAGTATCTGCACTCTTGTATGATGTCATGGAGGTATGTTAAAATCTTTATTTGAAGTGTGTGCTAAATGTGTTTGTAATCCTTTATGATCACAACACACCATTGTGTGAAGGCAGCTCGGCAGCCTTGAGGGATTAGCAGCAGTTGTGTCTCCTCAGTGAAGTGGCAAAAAACACAACCTAGACGGGAGGATGATATCCCATGTCCTCATCTCACTGGCCCTGTAGTTTCTCATTAATATGGCAACAACTGCATCAAGTTACTGGACACAGCGCTCTCGCTGTTGTGTAGGCTTTCACTTCCCACAGCGAGTACACATAAGGTGCACCACTGACGTTCTTAGAGATCATGGCCTGGTGAACCACGAGGCTGGAAGGTGCAAGTCTGAATGCTGAACTTGCTCTCGTTGTGACTGGTTGGACATCCCTTTCAATGCAATGGAATGGAGGAGGAACATGACTATCTCCCATTGCCTTCACTTTACTCCACCTGGAATGTGGTGGCAATTAAAGTGGTACCTCGATGACACCACCCCATGGAAGGTGACCTTCATCTCTCTCTTCAGGTTCCTGGGCCTCATCTCTTCATCCTTTGAGGAGCTCTCATCTTCCTTGATTTCTCCCTCTGGCAAGGGAACACCCCTTTGCAGCTCCAGGCTGTGAAGGAGGCAACACACTGTAATTGTGAGGGATACCCAATCGGGAGTGTACTGCAGAGCTCCACCTGAGCGGTCTAAACATCGGAAGCGCATCTTCCGAATGCCAATGGTCTGCTAGATTATGAACCATGTGGAGCTTTGAACTGTGTTACACCTTTCCCCCAAGGCACTCTGAGGTTAACACATGGGAGTCATGAGCCAGCATTTCGGTGGGTACCTCTTATCCCCAATGTAGGCACAGGCCCTTTGAATATCTGAGGCGCCTGAGAGTGACTCAGGATGTATCAGTCGTGGCAACTCCCAGGGTACCTGGCACAAACGTGCATTATGTGCTTCTGATGATCGCACACCAGTTGAGCATTAATGGAATGATAGCTTTTATGGTTGATGAACATTAGGGGATGAGGGCATGGAGCCCTCAAAGACACATTGGTGCAGTCTATTCCAACCTGCAGTTAGGGAAGCCTGAGCTAGAGGCAAAGCCATTGAATCTCACAGTCTGGTTATCTTTATCAAGTGTAAACCTCACATAGTGATGTGCCTTGCTGTAGAGGGCATCTGTGACCTCCTTTATGCATCTATGTGTGACGGACTGCGAGATGGTGCATAGGTCCTCTGTGGATCCTGGAACAATCCACAGGCAAAGAAATTGAGCGCGGCGGTGACTTTCAAGGCCACTGGCAGGTGATAGCCTCCCACTCCATGGAGCATTAGTTCCTTCTGAAGAATATGGCAAATGTGATCCAGCAGAGCTTGGGACAAAGGCAGGCGTTTGCATCATTGTCTGTCACTCATCTACAGATAGGAGAGTCTTCTTTAATAGACCCCCTAGTCTATTAAACTAGGTCTGGTCTATCCTCCTGACCCTCATGTTGTTGCAGTGGCTCCTCTAGATCTCAGATGGGGCCTCCTCCTGGAGCTGTGCTCGGTGATGCATCTCCTTTTTTCTCCTCCTTCATTCTATTTTAACCCTAAAGAACGCAGCATTGAACCCAGGTTCCATTGTAGTTTAGTCCTTCTCGCTGTCAAATGATAGATTCAAGACATTAATGAATAATGGTTAAAACAGTGAAGTTTACAATCTTGAAACAAAAGCAACCGTAACGGTCTCTAGTGGTTTCTCCCCTACTAGCATTGTCACTGATGCAGCCTTGTATCTGAGGCGCAAACAGACACATCGAGGTGACCTAAATACCATACCTGACACGTGACATCTCAATCCAACAGTGGTTAGAGAGGGTTTGGATTACATGTGCGACCTTACCTAGCTCAGCGCTCCAATCTCAGATCTGGCATACTGATTAACAACAAGTTGCTCATGATTAATGACTGGATGCCCTTTGGCCCATTATATATGCCAATTGTGGAATGCACATGAAAGTTTTTCATTGATGGGAGCCATATATGCAGCAGCTGTGCCTCCTTAACAGTTCCCTGCATTCCCAAATTTCACATTCCTGTGTGTTGATGTTGATGTTAAGCCAATGACTCCTAAATGTCCCTGTTACTGCGTGGCAAAAGGCATGGGGTCCAATGGTAACCTTCTCAAGGAAGAATTCTCAGGTCTGACTCAGTTTTAATCTTGTGGCACCAAGAAGTCAGAGGCTGCCCCCAGAAAGGGCCCCTTAGTTCAGCAAAGCACTCCTCCCACACTCCTTCAGACCCCTCCCGTGCAGATTCATTTCTAGTTTCGATTTTAAACTGCACCATTACTTTGTGTGTACAAGATGGTTCTTCTACACCATTATTTCGAGACCAGCTTTGACGCTTCCCCTACAGAGCCAGACAAGCCAATGGACATGGACTGTGAAAACACCCTGCACACTGAGCTGTGCATTATCCCAATTGAGCACACAGCCCTTGCCCCTCCTTGGAGCAGTAATACAATGTGTGTGCCATGCATAATGGCTGTAACATGGCCTTCTGCACTCCAGGACTGTCTCTGCTCTCACTCCTGACTGTGTTCCCCAGTGGGACTGTCTCTGCTCTCTCACTCCTGACTGTGTTCCCCAGTGGGACTGTCTCTGCTCTCTCACTCCTGACTGTGTTCCCCAGTGGGACTGTCTCTACTCTCTCACTCCTGACTGTGTTCCCCAGTGGGACTGTCTCTACTCTCTCACTCCTGACTGTGTTCCCCAGTGGGACTGTCTCTGCTCTCTCACTCCTGACTGTGTTCCCCAGTGGGACTGTCTCTACTCTCTCACTCCTGACTGTGTTCCCCAGTGGGACTGTCTCTACTCTCTCACTCCTTACTGTGTTCCCCAGTGGGACTGTCTCTACTCTCTCACTCCTGACTGTGTTCCCCAGTGGGACTGTCTCTACTCTCTCACTCCTGACTGTGTTCCCCAGTGGGACTGTCTCTACTCTCTCACTCCTGACTGTGTTCCCCAGTGGGACTGTCTCTACTCTCTCACTCCTGACTGTGTTCCCCAGTGGGACTGTCTCTACTCTCTCAGTCCTGACTATGTTCCCCAGTGGGACTGTCTCTGCTCTCTCAGTCCTGACTGTGTTCCCCAGTGGGACTGTCTCTACTCTCTCAGTCCTGACTATGTTCCCCAGTGGGACTGTCTCTGCTCTCTCAGTCCTGACTGTGTTCCCCAGTGGGACTGTCTCTACTCTCTCAGTCCTGACTATGTTCCCCAGTGGGACTGTCTCTACTCTCTCAGTCCTGACTCTGAGCTATAGGAGTGTCTCTACTCTCTCAGTCCTGATTCTGAGCTATAGGAGTGTCTCTACTCTCTCAGTCCTGACTCTGAGCTATAGGAGTGTCTCTACTCTCTCAGTCCTGACTCTGAGCTATAGGAGTGTCTCTACTCTCTGATTCCAAACTGTTGGCCCCAGACTGAGGATTTTGACTTTCAATGAGTTCCCCATTGCCCTCATGACTGATCACTGCACTGTCTCCCTTCCCACCACATCCACCCTGCACCCCCCTTCATGAGTCTATGTGCGACCCATCCCTCTTGTGCCACAATACCCGCCCCCCTACCACCACTTTCCTATTCTGCAATCTGTGTGCATCCCCTCCCATTCACCCCCTGGCAATTTGCATTTCAGTTTTCCTTGTCAGGGTCCAGCCTCCCACCCCTAAGCCTCCCCTATGCCTGCCATCATTCTCCCTACCCCCTTATAATGCCTTCCTGCCCCTTTGCCCTCCATGTGCCTGTTATTCTTCACCACCCCCCCCACCCCACCCGACCCCACCCACCACCCCCACCTCCCGGTCAAAATGCTGGGGCAGGATGTTACCGTCAGCGAGCGGGGGTGGGGCCCGCTCGCTGATGCGTAAAATAACGCAGGGTGACGTCGGGCGGAACTCCCGATGTCACCCCGCCCCATTTACATTTTCAGGAAGGCGGGGCGCAGCAAAATTAGCTGCGTACCCGCTGACCTGTCAATGACCAATTGAGGCCATTGACAGGATCAATTAAGCAATTAAAGGACCTGACCATCTAACCTTAAGGTTGGCGGGCAGGCCAAGAGGCCCGGCGGGGAATAGAAAAAACATGAAACCTCATCCACCTGCAGGATGAGGTTTCATGTAGGGTTTAAAAATTTTAATAAAGTTGATATGGAAATTATAAACATGTCCCAACTCATGTAACATTGTCACATGGGTGACATGGAAGGGATTTTTTTTCTCTGTTTTTAATATTGTTGAAAGTAGAACTGATCTCCCTGAGGCGGCACTTAGCCTCAGGAAGATGTGCACTCTTTCGTGCGCATGCGTGAAAGAACGCACTCTAGATTTTAGGGAATCCCCCCCCCCGCCGCCTGCACAGGGACCGCATTGTGCTTCCCTGCGGATGTCACGCTGGACGGGCCTTAATTGGCCCGTCCACGTAAAATGGCGCCGCACTTCCGATCGGGGGTACCGATTGGAAGCGCGCCCGCACGTGCCAGCCCATCAACTTCCCCCCCTACAGTGGGAAAATTCTGCCCCTGGTCTCTGTTTGAGTGTACAGTCCTGCCTGAGTGCTGCTGCACAGTGGTGTCCTCCTGAACTACGTAGGCACCCACCGGGAATAGACTAACGCTACACCCTTTCCCTGGTCACAATACTGGGCTCTGTCTGAATGTTCAGCCCTGCCTGAGCACCGCTGCACAGTGGTATCCTCCAGGACTACAGAGGCACCCAATGGGAGTAGACCAACCCTTCACCTCCAGTAGTATAGCATTTCGCTGGCATTGTAATGGAACCAGCACAGCGCTGTGGCAGGTAGGCTATGAATGTTGTACTCATCTCAGAGTCGCAAGTGAAGTGAGGACTGAATGCTGCACGCCACTCTTTTTCAAATGTGATTCAGACCGGCATGATTTTCCACTGATGTGACACAAGACTGGAAGGCACCACATAATTCTGGTGAGAAGCACATTTAATGAGCACTCATCAGAACATTAGAACACAAGAGGTAGGAACAGGAGTAGACAATTTGGCCCCTCGAGCTTGCTCCACCATTCAATAAAATCACGGCTGATCTTCTTGCGTTTCGATTTCCACATTCCCATCTAACCCCAACAACCTTTGCTCCCCTTGCCTAACAAGAATCTGTCTACCTCTGCCTTAAAAATATTCAACGATCCCGCCTCCACCACCTTCTGAGGCAGAGAATCCCAAAGTCGCACAACCCTCTGAGAGAAAAAAATTCTCCTCATCTCTGTCCTAAAAGGGCGACCCCTAATTTTAAAACAATGCCCCTTAGTTTCGGACTCACCCACAAGAGGAAACATCCTTTTGATGTCCACCTTGTTGAGGCCATTCAGGATTTTGCATACTTCAATCAAATCACCCCTCACTCTTCTAAACTCCAGTGGAAACAAGCCCAGACTGTCCCAATCTTTCCTCATAAGACAAGCCACTCATTCCAGGTATCAATCTAGTAAACCTCCTTTGAACCACCTCCAATGCATTTACATCCTTCCTTAAATAAGGAGGTCAAAACTGCACACAGTATTGGAGGTGCAGTCTCACCATTCATGAGATAGTAATGAATGCAAATGGGATTCATGTCATAAGTCAGGGGGTTACCCGCCCACCATCAATTCGCCATTAAAGAGCTGTCGGGAGAATTGAAAACTGTTTTCACGCCGGTAGGAACTGGGTTTTTTTTGTCTCTTTCCAGATTCTCCACTCCCACCTGCCACGATACCCATTTGGGGCAGGAAGGGAAAATTCCGTCCATCCTGTTTGTTTAAATATCTGTAAGTTAATTTCCACTTGGAAATTTTACCTCGTGACTTGTATTACCACAGATGGCTCCTGAATACAAGTCAATCATGATATTCAGCAGGGAGCTAGATAAACACTGGGAGAATTTTAAAGGTTATTGGAAAGAGTAAGGAAGTATTGGATGACCCCTAAAAAATTGGTGGTGTACATCCGACCTCCAATGTGGCAGTCAGAGAACATACATTCGGTCGTTGACAGGGCCCTCAACCGTGTCCGGCCCATATCCCGCGCATCCTCCCTCATGTCTTCTCCTCCTTCCCAGAAACATGATAGGGTCCCCCTTGTCCTCACTTATCACCCCACCAGCCTCCACATTCAAAGGATCATCCTCCGCCATTTCCGACAACTCCAGCATGATGCCACCACCAAACACATCTTCCCTTCACCCCCCCTGACGGCATTCCGTAGGGATCGTTCCCTCCGGGACACCCTGGTTCACTCCTCCATCACCCCCTACTCCTCAACCCCCACCTATGGCACCTCCCCATGCCCACGCAGAAGATGCAACACCTGCCCCTTCACTTCCTCTCTCCTCACCGTCCAAGGGCCCAAACACTCCTTTCAAGTGAAGCAGCATTTCACTTGCATTTCCCCTAACTTAGTCTACTGCATTCGTTGCTCCCAATGCAGTCTCCTCTACATTGGAGAGACCAAACGCAAACTGGGCGACCGTTTTGCAGAATACCTGCGGTCTGTCCGCAAGAAAGACCCAAACCTCCCTGTCGCTTGCCATTTTAACACTCCACCCTGTTCTCTTGCCCACATGTCTGTCCTTGGCTTGCTGCATTGTTCCAGTGAAGCCCAACGCAAACTGGAGGAACAGCACCTCATCTTCCGACTAGGCACTTTACAGCCTTCCGGGCTGAATATTGAATTCAACAACTTTAGATCTTAAACTCCCCCTCCCCCCATCCCCACCCCGTTTCTCCCCCCCCACCTTTTTTTTCAATAATTTATATAGATTCTTCTTTCCCCACCTATTTCCATTATTTTTAAATCTAAAACTAAAACCTTGTTAGTCTTTTCCACCCCACCCCCACTAGAGCTGTACTTTGAGTGTCCTGTCTTCCATTCTTAATTAGCACTTTTCTTAGACAAATATCACCACCTTCAACACCTCTTTGATCCTTTTGTCTGTGACATCTTTTGATTATCTGCTCCTATCACTGCTTGCTTATCTCCACAATCACCACACCCTCAACTTCTCTCTCCCCCCCCCGCCCCCCCCCACCTTAAACCAGCTTATATTTCACCCCTCTCCTAACTATGCTTCAGTTCTGCCGAAGGGCCGTGAAGGCTCGAAACGTTAACTGATTTCTTCTCCACCGATGCTGCCAGACCTGCTGAGTTTTTCCAGGTAATTCTGTTTTTGTTATACATTCGTTGTGCACTGTGCCACTTGGTAAAGGCAGAAAAAGAGGCATCTGGGATCAGTGGCTGAAACAGGCATAGATGATTTCGCAAATGTACATAAGGACCCAGAATGGGCTGTCTTTAGTAAAATGCGGTCTGTTAAGCAGCCCTTAAAGGGATGTCATCTCCATGAAGGTTCTTTATTTTAAAATATTTTTACATGAACTTGAAGCCTGGAGGTGCAAGACTGGTCCTCCTGGATGCACTGCTGTGCTGAAGACTATTGGCAAAATCTGCCAAGACCTCTACAGGCCACCTCCTTTCCTGTGATTGCCCCCTCTAGATTGCCCTTTCCTTCTCTGTTTTGTCATCTCATGTAAATCTGGCCTAATATTATGTGTTTGGGGCCAACTAGCCCAAGTGCAGGGGTCATGCCCTATGCCTAGTTCATGCCGACCTGCTGGAGCCAATTTCCTGGGTGAGAACTCTATTGACGGAAAAAGGCAATTTTAAGCCCCCCAAATAGGTGGGTTTAAGTTGGGTTAGAAGTGAAAATGTTAGAAATTTCAAACAAGAACATAAGCCGCATTGAGCCCACTCATTTCCAGTCTTAATAGAGAGGAACTATTGGCATCCAAGCAATCCACTCTCAGGAGTAGACTTGGTTGTTGAAGCTTTTCAAGGGGGTTCCGTGCTTCCATTTTAACAAGGGTTTATAGTTTTGGTTATCAGTTTCGCTTTGTCTGGCAAACGCTAACTGCGCCCTTGATATTACACATTCGTTGGTGCTTGAAACAATGTAGACAGAAAGACTGATTAACTGAACAAACATTGGTAGTTTATTGGAACTAAGAACAGAGCACTAACACTATATGTGCTTCTTCTATCACCTCCAGCTCTAAACTTCCAGTTACCCAAGAAGCCCCTGCCGTGTAGCGATTGGTTGATTGGTTGATACAGTCACATGGTCAACTAACTACATTCTCTTAAAGGTACATAGCACTCCACTTTACCACACAAGGTTTCTATTTTTAAACTCATGTTGGCCAAGTTTCCTGGTACTCAGGTATCTCAGCAGATAAAAAAGATACAGGAAGGGTTGGATCCATAAGGTAAATGCCTTTTTCCAGCACTGCTTGTAGACAGGAGACGCAGAAGAGTTTCCTCCATGCCCAAAAATCTTGCCCTTTAAACCACCACACCAGCCCCTCCTTAACAATATCCCACCCACCATCTCCCCCATTGCCAAACCCCTGCAATCTAGAAGCTTTCCCACCTCCAACAACACTCTACCCACCACCCCCACTGGAATCTCTCCCTCTTCCCAGCATGATGGCCTGTAACATCTGGGCTCCAGGGCACCATAACTGGGAGGTACCCCAAAGACACGCTGGGGAGCATCCCCTGGAAATCCCAAGGTAAGGGTTGCCTGACAGTTGCCCGGGAATTTTGAACTTCCAATGGGTAATTGTCCTGCAATCGGAACTATCCGAAAGTATGCTATAAATGACAAACTTTGCATAGTTCGACTCTTTTACATTAATAGTTACCCAGGAAAAGTTAGAAGGATAAAAAATCTTAGATAGCTATAGCACTTACACTCCTCGACCAACTGGAGGCTGCCTATCCCTCCAACGTGATCTGCCCGTTCCCACTGGACCCCCCCCTTGACTACCTTAACTACTCCCCACAGATCATTGCACTGACCACCCGCCCCTCCGACTGACCACCTGACCCACACCCACTGACCACCCAAACCATCCCCAGCCGACCGACACTCCCAAACATCTGACCCCAACCGACCAAACTCCTTGGACAGAACCCCATCCCCCTGACCAACAAACCCCAACAACTGATCTCCCCACCCTCACCCCCTCTCCCCACTGAACCATCCAACAACCACCCACCTGCAACGGACTGACCCCTGCACCCGACGGACTGACCTTCCCTACCACCCAAGCCCCACCAACCACCCGACCCTCCCCCACTTCCAATCCTACCCATTTATCTTACAAACCTAGCCTCTTCATGACTTCTGAAAGTGGTTGGACCTTTAAGTTTATCTGCTTTACGGCAGTGGGTGTGGTTTAAAAAAAGGGGCTGTGGCTTCCTTACCTCAGGCTCTGCGGCCCTGGACTTCAGGGGTGTGCTGCAAGAAGGTCGAGCGAGAGAGGATCGGCTGGATTTCCAGGTAAAAATCTAAGAGCGGAGTGACAATCCGACTCTGGTTACCATTCCATGGAAGTTCAGGCCTGATATCTTACCCCAAACTCCCCATCATCAGCACTACGCCTAGCTGCTCGTTGGCAGTAGCCTGATGCTGCATCTTTCCTGTTGACAGGCAGCCAAGCATGTTAATCAGGCTGGTTGTGGAACCTGTAGGTGGAAGAAAGGGTCACATGCACTGGAGTTAAAGCTCCCAACAATGTGCAAAGCAGGGTTATAAATGATCTTTGACATGTCCATGTTCTTGAACATCTGGTGTATGATAGTAACAATCATCCATTTCTAGTACCATGAACATTAAGTCACAAAAAAGTGCAAGTGAGTAACTTGCAATTAGCGACACAGGAGGCCAATAATAATCCATTATTTTCACAATTTTTTTGTGCAATTGTGTGACGGATGTATTCTTTAACTGTCATGCTTACGGTTATAAGGTTCAAATGTAACGAACATCAAAACTATTTTACATCTTTTAGAGCAGAAGTGGCAATGAATAAATTTGTCATTTTGGAAAAATAACCTCAAATGTCTAAACACTTTATTGTTACTCTAAGACAATAAACGATACAAACAAGCATAAATCAGTCTCCAAAATATCCAGAAGGTGGCACTCTAAATCAATTTATCCTGTCCCAGGACAGGCTTGCACAAGTAAATGATATTAAAAATGATCACATATCAGAAAATGTTGAAATCTTTGAAGTTTATCTTGTTTCAAATTAAACCATTTGAAAAAAATATACGAGCGCATCCTTTAAATATCAATTAAAGATCACTTTTCAGCTCTATGCACACACTTTTTGGTGAGTTGCCAAATTGCAAAATGATAGTTTGCCTTGAAAAGACAGATCCTGGACCTCCCTGATTGCAAGCACAATATTGCTGAAATGAAACATCGGGCCGGATCTCTCCAGATTTGCACTAAGTGCAGTAGGGGGCATGAGAAAAGATGTTTTACCGCTGGCTGTAATGGCAGCTTTTCACACCATAGTGTCCCCTTCCTGGTGTGCCTTGTGTCATTAATAATGCATTCACAGGAAACACTCTGGATCGCTGGTGGGTGGGCTCAGATTTTCCAACCACGTCATGACTTCAGCGCTTCCTTGCCCAGGTCGCCATATATAAAGCGCACCAGGGCGCAGCCTAATGTGTGTCTTCAGACCAGGACTGCTCCAGGCAACAGATGGCCCTAAAGCAAACTAGGCAGCTGTCGCCAAATTTAGTGATGTCTCTCTGGGGCACCTGCTGGATGCAGTGGAAGGCCATCGCGATGTCGCCCACCCCGGCTCTGCCACAGGAAGTCTACCAGAGCCACCAATCCAGCCTGGCAACAGCAGTCAGCACCACCTGAGCAGAGGAGGTCTGCCATCCAGTGCAGGAAGAGGATGAATGTTCTCACCCGTTCCACCAGGGTAAGTCAAACGCCTCATCACTCTCAGCTCACACACTTCCAAATCCATCACACGTCCATAGTGATCCCACACCTCAAAGGGCAACACCACTAACTCTCACACACACCCTCACATCTCCATCAGGTTTATACCCCCTCGGGCTTGTGTCCTCATCCCGTCCATGGCTTCACTCACCACACAAACATTCCACGCAGTGACATGTCTCCTGCTCACAGTCTCTCCATCTGTTTTCATGCAAGAGAAACTGGCTCACAACAGCTGGGAGAGGTCCCAGGCCGGGTGGGGTTGGAGTGGCTCATGTTAGGCCCCTCAATCACTTTGAGGAGTGTGTCATCGCGCTGACTGGTGCAGTGTGGACCGTGCCTGCAACATCGGTGAGGTCGGCAGCAAACACCCACGTGAGGATCCTGTACCACGTCATCCCTCTCTCAACACAACTGTGAGTGCTCTCTCTCCTACTTTTGACTCTGCTGACATGCATTAATTATCCCTACTTCAGTTCACAGGGAGCTCTGCCAAGCGACCGACATCCTCAGCCAGCCAATCCCTCAGTTCCGTCCAGGTCCTCACCTCCAGCCAAGAGGACACCTCCTCCACTGAAGAGCTAGCAATAAGCAGCCTTGAAGATCTGTCACAGCGCTTACCCACATCCTACAACAGTGCAGAAACATACACCTTGGTGAGACCTAGATCTAGAGAAGGCTTGGATTCACAATCTGGTGGTCACCGCATGGGCATGTGTCCACAGCAGGAGGAGGCAGGTTTAGCCGAGTTCCCCAGCACTCAGAGGACTGCTAGGGAAGAGGCATCTTTGAAGTCCGACTCAGTTTATCAGCCTCTGGATTTGGCCTTCCAACCTATCGTGGAGAGTCAGCAGAAGGCGGGGGAACATCAGCTGTTGGAAGCCCTCAACAGTTTTCTGATGAAGTGGCGCCCACATGTGCACATATGGGGGTCTCCATGGCAAGGATAGTGGATGCTATGGAGACTGTCCCCCTTTACACCTTCCTCCCCCCATAGTCCCTCCTCCCAAATCCCAACGTCACACCGCCGCACCTTCATTCCACCCTCCCAACCCTAACCCTCTGACTACTTCGTCCCCTCTTATAACCTCAGCCCCCGGCACCTTTGTCCCCTCCTCCCAACCTCATCCCCACCTGACAACTTCGTCCCCACCAACCTCACCCCCCCCGACACCTTTGTCCCCTCCTCCCAACCTCATCCCCCCACACCTTTGTCGCCCCCCCCCACAACCTCACCCTGTGAGACCTTTGCTCCTCCCTCCCAACCTCACCCCAACCCACCACGCCTTCTTCTCCCACTCACAGCTAGTCCTTCCTCTTCCCTCCCTTGGCCGATCATCCATGACAGCTCATGGCCAAGACTGCGAGGTTCTGAAGCCGACCCGTGGCATCAATGGAGACCTCCCACCTTCCGAGAGCTGCGTTGCGGCAGAGCCATGTGCATGAGGATCCACCCAGCATGTGATGCACGTGTTCCTCCAGGGTCCAATAGCTGTAGTGCTCCAGCAACTTCTTCTCCCCAGATGTCCGTGCTCTGAGCAAGGCCCTAACAGTAAGTCCAGAGGTATTCTGGGCCAGCGTGTTTCCCTGCCGGTGTAATGGTAAATCAGGCGTGGGGGGACAATTCTGGTCAGGCCTTACCTTTGCACCCCATTACCGGGATGCATATGGGATTAATGCTAACCTCCAGTGGGATTCGCGTTCCGCCATGGCGGGCACTGTCAGATGATCCTGCTGTGATTTCACACTGGCTTGAAACCCGTTTCTGCCCCTCAAGCTGAATTGTCACCCACCACCCCCCCCCCCCCACCCGCCGTCCCCCATCCCCTGCCACCATGACACCCGCCACCAATGGGACTGGACGATTCCTCCCCACATCTTTTAGAATGTAAAGCTAGCAGTATTGGGGAGTTTGTGCGCACAGTAACTTATCTTTAAAAAGAAACACATTCAAATTAAAATATCCATATTGTGCTCAGAAGGAAAAAACTCATCAGACAAAATGATAATGTAAACGTCACGCATTATGAAAGCTTGCTTGTACTCAAACAATTGAGAAGCTCAAAACCCCTTTATTTGATAATTTTATTAATCTATAGAAGATATTTTATTTTGTTTGACTAACCAGCATTAAAAACAACCTTTTTAGTGGTCAAATAAGAAAACTGACATTGTTGCATAGCAGTTTAGAAATACTCTCATAATTATTTTTGATATTTTAAAAATCCTGGGATTTCATTGGGGAATTTTTATTATAATTTTCTTATGCGAGTAGGCTGGTCAGAGGAGCATTGTTCAGTTGTTTTCGTGCAGTGTTTCAGCCACAGTGGTAATTGCCTACATAACCACGACAGTTAGAGAATGTATGAATACATTAGTCACAGGCAATTGTTGTTGCAATTACAATCACTGTACACTAATACTGGAGAAATTAATTCAGGCCAAGTGAGCTACAATGATCTCTTCTCCAAGTGCATGTAAAATTGTCTGTTAATTTATCATTTACTTTTATTCATAGGACTAAAAGTAAAATGCAATGCAAGTCACAATTCAAAGTGTTTCCAAAAGACATTCTTAGCACTGTAACTTCTGAAGACACATCTATAAGTCTAGTTGAAAGGCCATTTGGAGAATTGCCTGTTGATCATATCACAACATCAGCTGCTATTGGAATGAATAAAAAAATCTATAGACATGGGAGCCAGATGAGAAAAAGGATTAGAAATTCATCTGAGGCAATAGCACAAAATGGGCAGTATCTCATTGGCTGTCCGATATTCATTCCAATTTAATTCACTTGTATTGAAATAAAACCACAAAGCGTTGGAAATACTGAGCAGGTCAGACAGCACCTATGGAGAGAGAAACAACATTTCAGGTCGATAACACTTCACTGGTACTGAACCCTTCACTGGTACTGAAAATTGGACAGGGAATGTAACAGGAAGTAGATGTGATATTGATCATTTTACCCAACTGCCCAAATTGAATTTCTATCCCAAAGTCTTTAGTTCCATAACTTGATAGAGAAATAAAAGGAAGTGTGAAAATGAAGCACCGAGAGTAGGATTCAATCATACAGGGCGGGATTTTCCTGCCCGATGTCAACGGATCTTATGCTGGTCCGTGAAAATTTTCATCCCGCTTGCGAAGATTCCCATGGCAGGTGAGGGAAAATCCTGTCCATTGAGCAAAGTCATTATTGCAAAGCCTGAAGAACACATGAACGTTCTGCCATTTCACTACCCACCATATACAACATATACTACCATGAATTATATGTACCTCTGTAACCAATCACTGACAAGCAAAACTGCAGAATGCTTAATTTTATATTTTAATATCTCTTTGATTGATTGCCTTCCTGGATATGGCCACTGCAAATCAAGGACTATCTTTGCACATAACATTCACCATTTCTATCTGTACTTATGCTACAAACAGCAGTGATGCTCTTGACAAGATATTCATCCAGTTTAATTTGAAGGCATTATTTGAAATAGTATTTATTGCTTTAGTTGAGCTCCTATTTCACATGTCCTTATTTTAGATATTGCTTGGGGTTTGTTAATTTTAGCGTAGAAAATTCAGCAGGGTGGGTTTTCCACCTATCCATGTGCTTTTGACATAGGTGCTCGAGGAAAAATGAGTCAAAACCAGTTGAAAAGATCAACTGGCCATAACTGATTTCTACTGGAAGTAACATGTCAGAACTGGTTATATCTGGGTGCAACTGGAATAACTGGAAACTGGATGGTATCTTTGCTTGCCCAGTTGAGCTTAACTTGGACAATTTGAACCTTACTGGAACCCGTTGGCATGTTGACTGGTTCAACTGTATACAACAGGAATAACTGGCACGTACAATGGGAAACAAGTTATGATTCCATCTGCCCAGTTGACTTCAACCACAATCATTTGAATCCTACTGGAACCAGTTGATTTCTACTGGAACAAGTTGTTAGGCAAACTGAGCACAAATTGGCTGCTGTGTTTCCTACAATACAATGATGGTTATGCTACAAAAGTACTCCATTGGCTGTAAAGTACACATTCAGTGGTCATCAAAAGTGCTATATAAGCCCAATCTTTAAATTAGGCAGATGCCTGGGAAGCTGAAGGCACCCATCCCAGTATGGAGACTGACATGCCTGCAGCACATTTTTGTTCTGTATTAGAAACAGGTGTGCTGCTGACCCATTTCATGCCTGGAAAAACAGGCAAAATGACAATCAATTTTGGGCCTCTTAGCCCTTAGATATGAATGGTACATTTAGGGTCAGAACTTTCATGTGAAATTGAGAGAGGAGTTAAGAATTATCTAATGCCCCTTTAATTAAAATTCTTTTACGTGGTTTATAAATTCACTAGTTCCCAGTATTATAACTGAACATAGTTGAGGTTTCTCACAACATGCACAACTATACAAAACAATAGCTCCCAAATGATCAGCTAGAGATAAGATTGTACAAAAATGCGAGTGCACATGTTCTCCTTCCCTGTCAGTCAAGTAATACCGGCAGGCAGAGAATTCACCCTAATTAACTATGCTAAAAGATTCCTTCTCCTTCATCAAATGCGAATGCTTCATTTTACACATCAGTATACAACATTTGTAACATATCTTGAGGCACGTAGACTGATAAGCTTTAACAACATTACAAAAAGCAACATCATTTATTATAAAAACACTTGGAAGCATATGTCCGATTGGGCCACATTCAATAAGAGCAAAGAACAATTTTAAAACTATGAATTTACATTTCAGCAGAAATGGTCTAGTTTATCAATACTGTTGAAACTGGCATTGTCTTGAGAACTCCAAGCAAATGATCTTTTTGTAGGCTGTCAAGATTTAGTTTGTCTCTTCAGTTAGTATGGATAATCCGTGGATAAGAACCAAAGGGATTTGCCTCGCCATCTCATTGTCAGAGTGCACAGTCAAGCCTGAGCTTGAGTTATTTTTCAATTTATCTAGTTTCATTGTTGCTGCGATTTAAAACTGGCCAGATATGAATGTATGCACGCCCTGGTTTCCTGTTAACAAGTGTTAATAAGAAGCCAGGTAATTAACAAGTAATGCAAAACGAGACAAAAAAATGGCAGTAAGAGTCATTTAAACAGTGATTTATTTCATGATTAGTTATTTGATAGAAGACCAGATTGATCTGTGAAGTTTAACACACAAATTTTAGGTGACCAGATGACAACTACCATGTACCACTGTGACAGCACTTTACCCGGAAAAATCACCTTCTGCTCAGAAATATAAATTATGATTTAGGCTCAAGTATTCCCAAGAGTGGTACTTTACATGTGGTTGCTAACTACTATGCAGAGCCATATTTATTATAATGACTATTTATTCAGGATGTTTTCTAAAAATTAAATATCTATACATTCAGAAATTCAGAATCATTGCATGGTATGGCATATTCGCTGGTTTAGAGGATTTTTGTACATGGAACACAGACCTGAGATAAAAAATGCACAAACTGCCAACAATTGAGAATATTTTTAATGTGTGATCACAAACAACACACCTATATGAACAAAATGGATTAAAACATGTGTTAACTCTCACCAAGGAACAATGAGTAGATAGATCTATCACTATTGCAAAAGAACTACATAACTCACTCGTGCACTCATTGCTTTAGATTTATGACTCTATCATCTTTGTGAAAGATTGGCATGGATGATTGAAAAATACAGGCAATAGACTTAAATATAGCACAGGTGTGACAATAAAAAACCATCAAATAACTCCAGCTGAGCAGCAGCTGCTCAATACTAATTTCTTCAAGCAACTGTGTAAACAACGCGTAATAAATTTCTAAGTTTATAGGAATAACATTAGCCCCATTTAATCAAGTAGTATTGGAGCTAAAGCAGAAATGTATAAGTCTTTTTTGGGATGAATTGCCACACAACCTCATAATAATTAGAGACTTTGCTCTGTGTAGGTTAATCACAAAATAGTCTGCAAACCATGTGGATGCTGTTTGAAAATCCAGTCGAGAGAACCCATAATATTTTCCCTCTGAACCAAGGATAAAACTGCTGCAGACACATAACTATACTGCTAAACTATGCCACTTGCAAATAATTTAGATGTCATTTTTGGTGCTTGACCTTCTTTCCTGCTCCACTTCCTTTATAATGGGATCCAAACTTTTTTTTATTGCCACAAATTAGGAGGGGATGTTGTGTTAAGTCTACTTCAGTGTTTGAAAATGCTTAAGTATCATTACTACCATGCAGTAGAGCTCTATTTCTACACTTTCCTATTTCTGTGGGCTACAGTTTAATATACTGGGGTCCCACTGTACAATTTGATCCTCTATATTGCACAACTTGGTATAATGCGTGTCTGCCTTGGACCTCAAGATTTTCATATTTGGATGAATGAAATAGATTTATATTTTTCACAATTTTTCCTCCCGTCACTTATTGCAATATGAGAGTGACCCAGCACAAGTTAACATCAACCCTCATTCACGCCCCACGCCACCAAGTACTTCCTTCAATCGACCGATGTTTGCTTTATTTTGGCTTGAGCTACTGGGTGAAGCGCTGAACCATTTACCCACTGCAGTTTCCTCGACTGGCCCTCAATAGTTATGTGGGGCAGGTCTATAATGGTAAAACCACTACCTATTGATTTACTGCTACTTTAGGATGAAGGGGCAAACTTTTGTGACCGGGAACAGTAGAACAGTGCTGCAAAGTATGAGGAAGGAGCAGCCTTCGGGCTAGGGGATTAGCAGCAGGAAGGAGTCGTGGATTTACTGGTGCTTCAGTAGATGTCCTCCTGACAAAAATAGTCTCTGGACAAATTTTCAATGGGAACTGAGGACTGAAAGTGGCCTGAAACAGCGACCCATACTTTTATGCAGGGAGGTTATCATCTCAGTAACGTCTACAAACTGCAGGAGGATATTTAATTACCTCGCAATGTAAGTGAAAGCATTGGTTCCCATGCAGACGCAGAATGAGCGATTGCTTTCTTACCTCCCATACCTTTTCAGTCTCATTCCTGGGAAGAAAATCAGGTGAAACTGACCTATTCATGAGGACCCTCTAGAAACATTAATGCACCATGTGAGCTAGGAACTGTGATGACTCATACTGTCCATCACTTGAAAAAGGGATGTTTAAATTGACTGGGGACTAGTTGGACTCTAATTACACTGTCTAGTGGAAGATCTGAGCCTGTGCCCTGCACCAGTGAGCTTCAAGGAGTTGTCATGGATGTTGTTATCTCACAGAATAGTGACTGGAAGCGCCTGAAGAAGCTTCAGATTTCAAATCTTGACACTGCAAGAGAATGAAAATCAGAAGCTGACCCCTCAGGACCAGCAGCTTCATTAAGAAAAGAGTTACTAAGATCACCAAGGCCCCAGTGAATGTTTTCAACTTAATCAACTTAGATCATGACATGTGAGAATGTGACTTCTGTACCTGTGTTATTGCCTGTGAAATGCAAGCTTTTGAGAGGCAGTTGTGGATGGAGAGAAGGTTGACAAGGGAGAGATGCTTCGCAGTTTCTTTCATTCAGTGAAAACACAGCTTCTGTTTCCTTTCTCTGGCTGTAGGCTGGTGGTTGCCTTTCTCCATCACCCATACCCTACCTTCTCCTGATATGAAAATATAGGACACTCCCTCCTCTTCTGCACCATCAACTCTTAAGCTTCTGAAATGCTAATCCTTTCTGCTACTCAGCCCACAATTTAGTGTACGGCTAGTAGTAAACACTCTGTCATAAACATTGTTAATGGAGAGTTAATGGGGGTGGGATTATTGGTGACCATGCAGGGGGTGGGGGTATGGCAAGCATGAGGGGGGTAGTCTTGAGACCATAATAGCAGGAGGTGGGGGTCATCCACTAAAACTTTTACATATCTTATTGAGCCACAACATTATCATCTTTCTGCTTGCTAACATCCTCACTTGCAGTCCCACTCGAATCACTCAAATTCATCCTGGAGACTCCCAGGATTTTCATTCATGGAATGTGGGCGTCGCTGGCTAAGACAGCATTTATTGCCCATCCCTAATTGCCCTTGAGAAGTTGTTGGTGATCTGTCTTCTTGTACCGCTGCAGTCCATGTGGTGCAGGTACACCCACAGTGCTGTTAGGGAGAGTGTTCCAGGATTTTGTCCCAGTGATATTTCCAAGCCAGGTTGGTGAGTGGCTTGGAGGGGAACCTGGATGTGGTGGTGTTCCAAATGTCTGTTGCTCTTGTCTTTCTAGGTGGTAGCAGTCATGGGCTTGGTAGGTGCTGTCTAAGGAGGCTTGGTGAGTTCCTGCAGTGCATCTTGTAGATGGTACACACTGCTGCCACTGTGCGTCAGTGGTGGAGGGAGTGAATGTTTGTGGATATGTTGCCAGTCACGTGGACTGCTTTGTCCTCGATGGTGTCGAGCTTCTGGAGTGTTGTTGAAGTTGCCTGCACTCATCCTGGCAAGTGAAGAGGATTCCATCACACTCCTGACTTGTGCCTTGTAGATAGTGGGCAGACTCTGGGAAGTCAGGAGGTGAGTTACTCGCTGCAGGATTCCTAGCCCCTTAGAGGGAAAAAGAGAATGATGTTGTTAAACAACTTGAAACTGAAAATGTGAGGCTCTTACAAGCAACTGAAGGGGAAAGCACAAGACCGCAAAGCAAGGAGAAATGAGCAAAATTAGCACAACTACTACCTTATCTTTATTCAGATAAAGCTCTGGTTAGTCATTTCAGGCTGTGAGGGTACTGGTCCGACTGGTTTCGGCTGCAATGGCACTCAGTTTCAAAACACATTTTAATCAGCTTTAGAGAGGCAGCAGCTTTTCTGTCTTTATAATTCTGCCGAGTCTCTTGTATCATAGATGTTTGCTGAGACGGCCAGATGAAAAGCAGAAGCACCAAAGGAGAGACAAGAGGAACGAGAGGCTGCGAGACATCACATGGGTATTCAGAAACCACCCTTGATACTTCAGCTTAATAAAAGGGCAGCTAATCAAGTACCCACTGCTTGACAAGGGGTGTGGTCACAGTTGTGTCATCTGTTGCTACATGAACAGGAGCCTTAAAGCAGGGCATGAACAACATTGTCTGTGGCTACCAAGGTCACTGTGGATCTGAATTTCTTCACCCCAGCATTGTATCAGATTGTAACGTGACCCTCAGTCTGCTATACACTGCTACTGCAAGGATATCTCCAAATCTCTCAATTTCACCTCCTCCCTCAAGGAGAAAGCAAGGCAGGATGAGAGAGCTAAGAGCTTTGTCAGGATTGCAGGCTTCCTACAACTGCAAAAAAAAACCCTGACTGCATGTAAAAGGAAAAAGCAGTAAAACTTGGAAATGAAGGGTACCAGTAAAACTTGTCTGAACTGGTCTTGTATACCTTAAAATGAAACTCCAGTATTACCGATTTTTACTGGGATTTGAAAATTTTGAATTGTTTTTTTGCCTTCCGCGTGCACATCACTTTGTGTGTTCTGCATCAAGATCTATGGATCCCAGCATCTATGTATTCCAAGAGAGGTTCAACTCCCTCAGTTTGAAGCTAGTGTGTAACAACATTATGCAGAAGTTATGAGATCCTGCACCAGCCTTTAACATTTGCTCCCCACCACTGCCCAGACCAGGGGGGTTGTTGGGGGTTGGGGTATACCCTGAACATTTAAAATGTGACTTCTATAAAGACAGACCCTGAGAAGCACCTTAGTTGGAACCATAAAACCACCAGAGCTCTGGCTGAAGAAAAGGCTTGACATGATGAGGTTATCTGACTCATTCATTACCTTATTTTACAGCAAATGTATATACAAAGAAACAGTCACAATCATTATTTCAGTTAGTGCAAACTGCATTCATATTATAATACAAAAAATAACATGTCACACTTAGCAATGTTGGGGTTATTTTCACTAGAGTTCAGAGTTTTACTTGGAGCTGGTGTACTTGGTCACCGCCTTTGTGCCCTCCGACATGGCGTGCTTGGCCAATTCCCAGGCAGTAGCGGGCACATGGCGGTCTGGATCTCCTGGGAGCTGATGGTGCTGTGCCTGTTGTAATGGGCCCGGCGGGAAGCCTTGCCCGCGATGCGCTCAAAAATGTCGTTGACGAACGAGCTCATGATGCTCATGGGGCCTTGGAGGAGATGCTGGTGTCCGGATGTACCTGCTTCATCACTTTATAGATGTAGATGGAGTAACTCTCTTTCCTGACTCTTCCCCTCTTCTTGCCACTCTTAGTTGGCACCTTCTTCTGAGCTTTCTTTGACCCTTTCTTGGAAACTGCTGGCTTCTTTTCGTCACCCATTCTCATGCTCAAGTGGTGCACCCAAGCAAAATACTTCTTAACTAGTGCAGCTAATTGAAGCCAGTGGTCCATTAGTTACACATTAAAGCTTAATTTTCAAAACAAGATGTTTATTCATCCTTGGGAGTTGTGTCTTCAAATGCTGATTATAACAAAACAGTAACAGGGCATTTGTGCTCCTGCTCCAGCCTTTCCTTTCTGTACTGTTTCCTTGCCTTTTATCCTTCCAGGCTGTGAATCATTTCTGATTGCCTTAATTATTTTAAAAGATTTTTTTAAGGCTATACTACCTTAATTTGGTCATTCTGATATTTTATAAAATTCTTAAACCTCGACCCACACTTGGGTAGCTTTCAGATGTCCATGGCTTGCGTATCATCCCTTTCTCACTCTGTACTACCTTTTTCTCCCGACCTTCCAACGATCTTCACCAAGTCACAATGCCTCAAAGCTTTGTTTTTCGCCAACATGGCAGACTGCCTGTATCTCCATGTTTTTTTGTGTGTTAAAATGCCACCGTGCTTTATTTCTGGATGGTAAGACGATCATACAGAAAACTCAGTATCAAATACATGTTAGCTTGAGTTAAGGTTCTTTTAAGAGCAGCCCCAGAATAGCAGCTCCTGTGGAGCTGTGCCCCAACCGTAGGCAATGCTGTGCATCCCACACTGTGCCCATCCTGCACTGTGCCTGCCTTGCACTGTGCCATATGTTGAGGCAACTCCTTTGTATTGCTAATCCACAGTACTCTCCTGTCCGCTCAACCACTCAGGCTCTCTGGTGACATCTTACTTTTCTGCATTTGTTCCAGTCGATTGAGGGTGAACTGGCTGGTGTCGATGAAACATTCCACGTGGTTCACAAAGCAGATTTCTGTTCTGCTGTCAAGCAGGGGGCCTGGTTTATCCATACACTTATCCCAGCAGAGCTTAGTGAGGCCATGAACCAGCTGTTGGAATTTCTGTTTCTGACTCTCCATCATGATGTAGATGAGGATCCGCGGCCAGAGCCTGGGCCTGGGACTCCGTATCCTGTGACGGAGGGGGGCTCCCTCTCTCTCAGTCCCCAGGCCTGCACTCTCCCACTTTCTCCACTCTCCCTCTCTATGTTTGTTCTCCACTGTTCGCAGCCATAAAGGGATCAGGCTTTTCAACACAATTGATGTCAGGTACTTAGCAATTGCCAGGACAAATTAACAAATTGCTTATCATTTACAGCCCATGGGGAAATTTTGACAAAGTTACCCCATTAGCATCTTAACTACCTATGGGTTCAGTTTTGATGGTTAGAAGCTCATTTCTGTGTCAAATATAACACCAAAGTTTTGAATGGTCTAGTTCAGCTTCAGACAGTTACCAGGGAGAGGGATGGAGTCGGTGTCTAGGGAACAGAGGACACCAACTTTGCTCTTTCCCGTATTTAATTGGAAGATATTTCTGCTCATCTAGTACTGGATGTTGTAGAAGCAGTATGACAAATCAGAGAGAGTGGAGTGGTGACAAGGTGGAGCTAGGTGTCGCCAGTGTACAAGTGGAACCTGACAATGAGTTTTTGGATGATGTTGCCAAGCGGAAGGAGATAGATGAGAAATAAGTGGGGCAAAAGGTAGAGCAATGAAAAACTCACAAGGACACAAGAACCTAGAAAAATAGAAGCAGAAGTAGGCTATATGTCTCCTTGAGCCTACTCAACTATTTAATAAGATCATAGTTAAACTCCAAAATTAACTCCGCTTTTCCGCTCTATTCTGTATCCCTTGATGACCAAAAATCAATCAGTGCCAGTCCTGAATATCCTCATTGGCTAAGCATCTCTAAAGGGGCATTGGCAACCATGGACTTTGTACATGATTATGCTTGGCAAATTACTGCAGTGGTTTGCCATTGCCTTCTACAGCATGTCTGACGAGGAAACTCTCCCAATCTTACCACCTGCCATATTGGAAGGATTTATAGGCTGACAATCAACTTGTTTGGCCACATTATGAACATGCATTCCATGTACATCAAGCCCTGAAAGTGGGACTTAAACCTGAAGCTCCTAGACCAGAGGCAGGGTCAAAATCCACTGCACCATCAGACTACCACCTCTGGGGTAGAGATTTCTAAAGATCCATGGCTGTAGGAAGAGGATGGTAATGGATGGCTTGGTCAACTTTATCAAATGCTGCAGCCTGATTGAAAAGGTTGGGGAGGGATAGCTTACAGCGCTCATAATGAAACAGATGTCACTTGTGACTTTAGCTGGGTGTTCAATAGGGTGGCAAAGGCAGACGTCTGTTTGCAGGGATTCAAACATGGGGCGTAATATCACTTCCAGTGGCATCACATACACCAGCCTTCATTTCGCAAGGGAAGCATGCATTACTGGTTGCTCCCTGTGTGGTCCACTGCAGGCCATAGGCACACACAGGGGTGCACCCTGTGTGTTAGAAGATGTTGATTTGGCTTGATATCACGTAGTCCAGCTGGCTGATTTGACAGCAGGGTCCCAAATTTGTGCAATAAATGTGCTGGCAGTGTCTGTGTTGTCCGCTCATCAAAACAGGAGTGTGAAGCTCCAAGGTGGGCCTTGTGGCAAAGTTATTTAAAGTTACATTTTTGGATATTTTTGTTCTATTGCAAAGTGTCTAAAAGTACTCTGGAGTGTTACAGAGGTGTTTTGGTGAGTTCCTGCAATTGTCAGAGAATGTTGCCTCATCCTCACAGGGATGGCAGAGGAGTAGGAGATTGGTGCACACAAAAAGGCTGCAAGAGGTATGGGGGCAGTAGTAGCAGTGTCTCTGGGTCTGACAGGCAGATGGAGCAGAGGCTGCAGAGAGGCAAGCTCTGTGCTCTGTAAGAAATGCCATGATGGGTCTTTTGAAAGATGCCAATTGAGGCACAGAGGAAGCTCTAAGTTTATCTAAGAGGGAGTCAAATCTGGGAAGATAGGGGAATAGGAAAGAAAATGATTACTGAAAGATTGGAAAGGATTTGGGAGGACATAGTAGCTGAGAGGGGAGAAATGAAAAAAGGAATGACAACCGGAGAGCGAGGGCTTAAATAAAGCAAAAACAGAGAACAAAGAGGAAATTAATGTGATGGACTTGATTATGAAACAGTCGCAAAACACAGAAGTGAATGAGCATAGAGGCGTTCAAGTTACATAGGCTTGGTTACATGCAAGATTAGGATAGATATGTCCTGGTAATAATGGAGAGTATACAGGAGATAATAGACAATAGTCTCAAGTTAAAGTCAATAGTCTCATGGTGGGCTAAAGTTTCTGTAGGTAAGGTGGAGTCAGCTTGCTGGATTGACAAGCTGATGTCCAGGTGTAAAGAATAGAATTATGGAATCATAGAATGCTTACAGCACTGCACAATGCCATTCAGCCAGTTGTGTCCATGCCAGCTCTCTGAGCCCCACTCCCCCGTCCTTTCCCTGTAGCCCTGCAATCTTTTTCTTGTCAGATAATTACCCAAATATTTTAAATCCTATCAATCAGTTACAGAAAAAGCATTAGCTAAGATCAAAATATGGTCAGCTATATATTTCTTAGGCTAGAAAACAGCATGCAGCATTAGGAGGGACTTAACAAAGTGTGTTTCTTAGATGAAAAGTAAAAGCAGATGAGCTATGACACAGTAGACAAATTATGTATGTATTACATTGCAGAAGGTGCACTGAAATGGAACAATGGAGGATTGCAGACTCCTGCCTCCTCTGTGGTTGTTGTGTTTGCTCAATCAGTATTACTCCAGCATCTAAATCATCAGTGTCAGTCCAAAAGACAGGAGGTAAAGCTGTCTGCCCCGGTGTTTAAGTTAAAAAATGGACTGTAGTTTGAGTCTGCCATAGAGTTATTCATTTTTCTATCTGATGATTTAGTGAGCAATTCTATGACTCATCCCCCTTTCTAAAAGGTTCTAATCACCCATGATCGTTTAGCATCAAATGCAGAGTGGTGCATGACAGCAAATGGGTCTGCCATACAAGAAGTTTGACAGTTTTAGTGGATCAAAAGAATATTGTTCTCATGTTGTCACACAGGTCAAATTGTAGCACGCAGTTTTAACTCAGGGCAGGTTCAGGTGGGTGGATCTGAGGCAGGCTAAATAAACATTTCAACCTTGGCAGTATCTCTTGGGATTCATCTGTTTTGTCTTGGCCAAGAGATTGGAAGGTGCCGAGCGGGCAAAAGCGCGATATTGATTGGCAGGGGGCTACAGTCAAGAGTGAAGGTAACGGTCCCGCAATCAGATAAGTTGTTGGGAGGGGTTTTCAGGAAAGCCTCATGATCAGACAGGGAAGAGGGTCTGGGGAGACGACTTCTAAACTTTTCTTGTGGGACCTGGCTCTCCTCCTCTTCGTCCCACGAGGAAAGCCAGAAAAATGAACAAACAACCCTTTTGTGCTACTTCTGGCTTTGATTCCTAATCTTGCCAAGTTGACCTAGTGGGAACGTCACAATGGTTTCTGTCGGTGCATATGAGATCATCTGTATATTTAAAGAAGAAGCCTACTCTTCCTGGTAGATATTCTTCTCCGCTTCTCAGAAGAGCAGTTTAAAATTGCAGCCTGAGGGGTTGGGGGGTTCATTGTTGGGCAAGTTGCAATGGTATTTGTAACTGTACAACCACCATCTGGACTAGCATGCTTAAAAATTACCCCTCCAGGCCTCTGTGTGACTTCTTATACGGGTCACCCAGCCAGATTGGGTGACACAGTAGGTCAGCTGAGATGGGTGAACGTTTTCTCTCTGTATTGGCTCTTAAGAGTCCTATGGAAAATAGGTTTTGAGCATCCTCAACTCAGCTGCTAATGGATAATGGATCCACATCATAAAATTAGCAAAACAAAAACAGAATTACCTGGAAAAACTCAGCAGGTCTGGCAGCATTGGCGGAGAAGAAAAGAGTTGACGTTTCGAGTCCTCATGACCCTTCAGCAGAACTGAGTAAAGTTAGGAGAGGGGTGAAATATAAGCTGGTTTAAGGTGGGGGGTGGGATGGGGGGAGAGAAGTAGGGGGGGAGGGTGGTAGTAGGGACAAGCAAGTAGTGATAGGAGCAGATAATCAAAAGATGTCACAGACAAAGCAACAAAGACGTGTTAAAGGTGGTGATATTATCTAAGAGAATGTGCTAATTAAGAATGGATGGCAGGACACTCAAGGTACAGCCCTAGTGGGGGTGGGGTGGAAAGACTGACAGGGCATTACAGGTATAGATTTAAAAATAATGGAAATAGGTGGGAAAAGAAAAATCTATATAAATTATTGGAAAAAACAAAAGGGAGGGGGAAGAAACGGAAAGCGGGTGGGGATGGGGGAGGGAGTTCAAGATCTAAATTGTTGAATTCAATATTCAGTCCGGAAGGCTGTAAAGTGCCTAGTCGGAAGATGAGGTGCTGTTCCTCCAGTTTGCGTTGGGCTTCACTGGAACAATGCAGCAAGCCAAGGACAGACATGTGGGCAAGAGAGCAGGGTGGAGTGTTAAAATGGCAAGCGACAGGGAGGTTTGGGTCTTTCTTGCGGACAGACCGCAGGTGTTCTGCAAAGTGGTCACCCAGTTTACATTTGGTCTCTCCAATGTAGAGGAGACCGCATTGGGAGCAACGAATGCAGTAGACTAAGTTAGGGGAAATGCAAGTGAAATACTGCTTCACTTGAAAGAAGTGTTTGGGCCCTTGGACGGTGAGGAGAGAGGAAGTGAAGGGGCAGGTGTTGCATCTTCTGCGTGGGCATGGGGAGGTGCCATAGGTGGGGGTTGAGGAGTAGGGGGTGATGGAGGAGTGGACCAGGGTGTCCTGAAGGGAACAATCCCTACGGAATGCTGCCAGGGGGGGTGAAGGGAAGATGTGTTCAGTGGTGGGATCATGCTGGAGTTGTCGGAAATGGCGGAGGATGATCCTTTGAATGTGGAGGCTGGTGGGGTGATAAGTGAGGACAAGGGGGACTCTATCATGTTCCTGGGAGGGAGGAGAAGGCGTGAGGGCGGATGCGCGGGAGATGGGCCGGACACGGTTGAGGGCCCTGTCAACGACCGTGGGTGGAAAACCTCGGTTAAGGAAGAAGGAGGACATGTCAGAGGAACTGTTTTTGAAGGTAGGATCATCAAAACAGATGCGACAGAGGCGAAGGAACTGAGAGAATGGGATGGAGTCCTTACAGGAAGCGCGGTGTGAGGAGCTGTAGTCGAGGTAGTTGTGGGAGTCGGTAAGCTTGTAATGAATATTGGTGGACAGTCTATCACCAGAAATTGAGACAGAGAGGTCAAGGAAGGGAAGGGAAGTGTCAGGGATGGACCATGTGAAAATGATGGAGGGGTGGAGATTGGAAGCAAAATTAATAAATTTTTCCAGGTCCTGACGAGAGCATGAAGCAGCGCCGAAGTAATCATCGATATACTGGAGAAAGAGTTGTGGAAGGGGGCCGGAGTAGGACTGGAACAAGGAATGTTCCACATACCCCATAAAGAGACAGGCATAGCTGGGGCCCATGCGGGTACCCATAGCCACACCTTTTATTTGGAGGAAGTGAGAGGAGTTAAAAGAGAAATTGTTCAGTGTGAGAACAAGTTCAGCCAGACGGAGGAGAGTAGTGGTGGATGGGGATTGTTCGGGCCTCTGTTCAAGGAAGAAGCTAAGGGCCCTCAGACCATCCTGGTGGGGGATGGAGGTATAGAGGGATTGGACATCCATGGTGAAGAGGAAGCGGTTGGGGCCAGGGAACTGGAAATTGTTGATGTGACGTAAGGTGTCAGAGGAATCATGGATGTAGGTGGGAAAGGACTGGACAAGGGGAGAGAGAAGGGAGTCAAGATAACGAGAAATGAGTTCCGTGGGGCAGGAACAGGCTGACACGATCGGTCTGCCAGGACAGTTCTCTTTGTGGATTTTGGGTAGGAGGTAGAAGCGGGCCGTCCGAGGTTGGGCGACTATCAGGTTGGAAGCTGTGGGAGGAAGATCTCCAGAGGAGATGAGGTCAGTGACAGTCCTGGAAACAATGGCTTGATGTTCAGTGGTGGGGTCATGGTCCAGGGAGAGGTAGGAGGAAGTGTCTGCGAGTTGACGCTCAGCCTCCGCGAGGTGGAGGTCAGTGCGCCAGACAACAACAGCACTACCCTTGTCAGCAGGTTTGATGCCAATGTTGGGGTTGGACCTGAGAGAACGGAGTGCAGTAAGTTCAGAGAGAGACAGATTAGAATGGGTGAAAGGAGCAAAGAAGTTGACACGACTAATGTCACACCGACAGTTCTCAATGAAAAGATCAAGAGAAGGTAAGAATCCAGAGGGAGGGGTCCAGGTGGTGGGAGAATATTGGAGGTGGGTAAAAGGATCTGTTGAACGGGGAGAGGACTCCTGCCCAAAGAAGTGAGCACGGAGATGAAGACGGCGGAAGAAGAGTTCAGCATCGCGCCGAGCCCGAAATTCATTGAGATGAGGGCGTAAGGGTATGAAACTAAGTCCTTTGCTGAGCACTGAACATTCAGCATCGGAGAGGGGAAGGTCAGGGGGTATAGTGAATACGCGGCCGGGGTTGGGATTGGAAGATGGGGTGGGGACGGAGGGACAGGCAGGGGTGGAGGGTCCTAGATGGGTGTTGGTGTCGATGAGTTGTTGGAGCTTGTGTTCCTTAGCACTTGAGAGAAAGAGAAAAAGTTTCTTGTTGAGGCGTCGGATGAGATGAAAAATAAAATGAAACTGGGGGCACGCGCAGCTTTGAAAAAGGGTGCGGCGGTGCTGCTGGAGGGAGAGGTTGAGTGTGTTCATATGGCGGCGCATGGCACTGAGTGTGGATCTCAGAATGCGATGGGAACTGCAGTCCGAGAAACGTTTTATGTCCCGGAGATACCTGTAATCCCAGGTGGGTTCGAAACAAGAAGGATGGAATTTCAGTTGAAATCCACGTGGGGTGAGTCGGAGATGGAGACAGTCACTGAGAAAAGAAATATGGCTGTGAAAGCGGGTTTTAGTAAACACCTTGTCAAACACCAGGAGAGAAATGGAAAGCAATGAAGGTGAACAAGGCAGAAGAGAGATACGAAAATCCTGTCGGAGAGCAGAGTAGTACTTCTTCAAGGTAGGCATTTCTTGAAGAGGAGTGGCAGTCAATTAAACACAGAGATAAAAACAAAAAGCTACTGCGGATGCTGGAAATCCAAAACAAAAACAGAATTACCTGGAAAAACTCAGCAGGTCTGGCAGCATTGGCGGAGAAGAAAAGAGTTTCGAGTCCTCATGACCCTTCAGCAGAACTGAGTAAAGTTAGGAGAGAGGTGAAATATAAACTGGTTTAAGGTGGGTGGTGGGGTGGGGGGAGAGAGGTTGGGGGGGAGGGTGGTAGTAGGGACAAGCAAGCAGTGATAGGAGCAGATAATCAAAAGATGTCACAGACAAAGGAACAAAGACGTGTTAAAGGTGGTGATATTATCTAAGAGAATGTGCTAATTAAGAATGGATGGCAGGACACTCAAGGTACAGCTCTAGTGGGGATGGTGGGGATGGGGTGGAAAGACCGACAGGGCATTACAGGTATAGATTTAAAAATAATGGAAATAGGTGGGAAAAGAAAAATCTATATAAATTATTGGAAAAAACAAAAGGGAGGGGGAAGAAACGGAAAGGGGGTGGGGATGGGGGAGGGAGTTCAAGATCTAAAGTTGTTGAATTCAATATTCAGTCCGGAAGGCTGTAAATTGCCTAGTCGGAAGATGAGGTGCTGTTCCTCCAGTTTGCGTTGGGCTTCACTGGAACAATGCAGCAAGTCAAGGACAGGCATGTGGGCAAGAGAGCAGGGTGGAGTGTTAAAATGGCAAGCGACAGGGAGGTTTGGGTCTTTCTTGCGGACAGACCGCAATTATTAGCAATCTCATTCAGAATAAAAGGAAGCCAGGTTAACACTGGTGGAGCAGGGTGTTCCATTTTAAGGTTTCAGTCAGGCCATATTATTAGGATTGAGGAGACTCAGCTTTTCTGTGTGCTTGATGGCACCAGTTATCGAGCTTTTGATACAGATACTGTGTTGCAAAAGTGGAAGTGTTCAGTCCCAGCATTGATTTTCCTCAATTAGTGAGCAATAATTCATCCCCACCGAAATATGAAATGAACTAGATGGAAAAGCTAAACATTTAAAAATGTGAAATGTACAATTACTTTATAAAATGTGTAGCTAAGGACTTTCAACCTGCAAAATGCCAATATTAAATGTAACCTTAGGTTAAGATTTAAAAAATGTGCATTTCTATAATGACTTATCAAGTGCACAGGATGTCCTGAAGTCCTACACAACCAATCAATTATATTGAAGCGCAGCAAATGTTGTTATTCAACCATTAGCTCATTAACCTTTGCAAATTAGCAGACTCAGTGTCTCTCTTTAAGTGCACAGATAATAAAGATGTGTGGAACTGTCAGTAATCAGTTGTTGAAGTGTTACTGGGAACAATATATTATCCAGCACTAAAGGCTTGATATCAACCCACAACATGAAAGGCAGGAGAGAGTCAGGGGAGGGAGGTTGGGGAGGAGGTTGTTGGGGAGGGTGGTTGGTGGGGCAGGGTGGAGATGGGGGTGCAGAATTGTTAAAACTTCAATGAGGCGAAACATGACCCTTACCTGCCACATACTTACACGCCACTTCGGAAAAGGTCGGGGTTCTGAAAACTCCACCATGTGGAGGCAGGATGGTCATTAACTTTAAAAAATTTTTATAATGGCATTTGGAGCCCAACTTGGAATTAACGGCTGTTGCAGCAGTGAAACCAAAGCGAGATTGAGTAGTAGCTTGGAACCACAAATCAAGTCAGGTGACTCTCGGCAGCCATCTTGACAGTCTTGTTAGTGTCCAGTTTCAAATTAAGGAGAATTCCAGAAAATGATGTTCTGAGAGCACTCCATGTTTAAAGCTATGAATAGGACATACCTTCACTGGACATGACAACAGCATTGCACTATGTTAATTTTACTTTCGGCTGCGTTTGTTCATCTTTTTGTCAGTTACTGTTAAAGCAATTTTGGATATTTGGAGAGGCAGTTCTGGCTTCACTTCAGCCTTTAAACCAGCCATCTTGTGCTGTGGGCAAATGATGTTCAACGAGTGGAAACCTCAAGGGAATAATGTTGAAATTTGCAAACCGTCTTAGAATAAAAGGTACAGTTCATTATTTAGAGGACCAAAGGTAGCTGCAAAAGATTACATTGGAGCTTATAAATATCATTGCTGTTTGCAGAACCTCACACTGTGGAGAATGGCTGTTGTGTTTGTCTATTTCAAAGTAATTTAAGATATATGAAGAGTTTTGGTAAGGTACTGGGGCCTAAATGTTAGCTAGGAGAGGCATAAATATGGTTTGTGGGTGGGTGTGGTGGGTGGGGGTGAGGGGGGCGGGGGTCAACCAGAAGAGGACCAGTAAAGGCAGTGACCAGGGTGAGCACGAGGTAGTGATCAGTAGAGGGAGGCGAGCAACGGATGTTAGTAGACTATGGTTTTAATATGGAGGCAGGACAACCATTATTTTATAAACAATCAACTTTTTAGTGGCAACCTACAGCAGTCACTTTAAGGATAGCTAGTTAGGATGCATATAGAAATGTTTTTTTTTGAATGCAATGGTCCCACATCGGAGTATTTCTGTCATGACGGCAAACTATTGATTATTTGACCTTGCAGGGATTTACACTGTAATATGTTTCTGATGTGAATTCTGCTTCAGAATTTAAAGAGTTAATAAGGTTCCATATCCTTTCTATCACATTGACAGTGGAAGGCAGACAGCTTTCATTGAGACAAATAGGAGATTGGCCTGTTGACAAGGGTTATTGAGCGAACCATTCAAACTGTTATGCATAACAATCTGAGACAATAGGGACATTTTGATCTCACTTAAGGTGATTCCAGTGGGGATTTCTCACATGACTTGGTGGGAAAAACTGCTTTCTTGTGTACGCAGCATGGGGTTATTTGGAAGAAATATACTTTAAGGAGGGTAGTACTTTAATTGGCAGCACTGCTAAAGATCCCCCGGACAGAGAATAAGCCAGAGGTCAAGATGCCAAAATGCCAAACTTCCTGTTTAGAGAGGCCGCAAGGGAACAAACACCTAAAGAGGGTTGCAACGTTTGCTAAAGACACAAAGCTCAGAAATATTGTAACGCAATGCAAAGGATAGTAACAGACCTCATGAGAACATAGGCCAGTGGTTGAAATGGATGGACACATGAGAGATAAAGTTTAATACAGAGAAGTGTGAAGTGGTCAGTTCAAAAGAATAAGAGGAATATGAACAAAATGGGACAATTTTAAAGGTGGTCCAGTGACCTTGGGACCTACCTTTGAAGACGGTAGGTTTTGTTGAGAAGGTTGTGGCAAAGCAAAGAAGATCATTGGCCCCCTAGTAAAAGGAATATAGCACAAAATAAGGAAGCTGTGCAAATTGTGGTTGGCGGGGGGAGAATTTGATGAGTGGGACAGAAAGCGGTTTCACGCTGGTGTGAAATTACAGTGGGATCATCTGATGGTGTCCACCATGGTGGGTTGTGAATCCCGCTGGAGCCTGGTGTGAACCCGATTTGTATCCCCCTAATGGGATGCAAAGTCAAGCTGACTGGAATCATCTCCCCCACCAGCCCCCTTGATTTATCATTATGCTGGTGGGAAACCCACCGGCCCAGAACACGCCTGGACAAGTGTGGCGTGCAGAAGTCGGGACTTACCTTTAGGGCCTTGCTCAGATCGTGGACATCTGGGGAGAAGAAGATGCTGGAGCCCTACAGCTACCGGACCCTCAAGAAACACCTGCAACGCAGGCTGGGTGGATCCTCATACACATGGCTCCACCAAGGAGCAGCTCAGGGAAGGTGGGAGGCCTCCACATTAGCAGCTTTGACTTCGCTGAGGCTTCAGAATTTCACCATGGGCTGGTATGGGTCATTGGCGAAGGGGAGAGGAAAGTCTAGGCGTGAGTGCTGGAGGAAGGTGCACCGGGTGGGGGTGAGGTGGGGGGTGAGGTTGGAATAGGAGATGTGTGAAGATGTCAGTGGGAGTGAGATTGGTGGGTGGCGGGAGTGTGAGGTTGGGAGAGGGGGCTGTGAAGGTGTCGGAGGGGGTTGAGGTTGGGAAGGGGGGCAAGAGTGTCAGGGGGTGAGGTTGCAAGGGGTGGGTGAAGGTGTCGTCAGGGGGTTGATGTTGGGAGGGGGAAGGAGGGTGTCCAAAGAGAGGACGGTGTAAAGGGGGAGAATGGCATTAGTGGGGAGGTAGGTGTAAGAGGTGAGGAATGTGTAAGGGAGGGGATTCAGAGGGGGTAAGGTGTCCAGGGGAAGAAGGGAGTTTGGAGGAGGGGAGAGTTGTCTTTGGGGAGGAGGAAGTTCAGAGGGGGGAAGGTGTCTGAAGGGAGGAAGGAGTTCGGAGGGGAGAGGGAGTACAGTGGAGGAAGGAGTGAGGGTGGAGGAAGCAGTAAGGGTGGAGGGAGGAATAAGGTTGGGGGTTGGAATGTCCAGGTGGAAGTGCAAGGGAGGGGTCTGTGGAGTCAATGTCTGCCTCCTGGAAGTGAATTTAAGGTGGGTGTGATAGGGCGGAATGTTGAGCATGAGAGGGGCAGAGGGAGCTGGTAGGATAGGATGGTGAGGGGAGCATCGGTACCGGTAGAAAGACCAGCAAGGGTAGTTGGTGGGGACACGGAGGCAAACACAGACCCTTGGGGTGGGAAGGAGGAGGTCAGGGAGGTCAATGTGGATGGGGTAGGATTTTCAGGGAGGTAGGGAACGTGCACGTTTGCCTGGACACCCAGGAATGTTAAGGGTTAGGTCAGTAGGATCATGGTAGGGAGGTGGAAGGTGATGTCGAGGGGTGGACTGTGATGGGGGAAAGGGCATGGGTGACTGGGGGAGGGGAAAGGATGGGGGAGTTTATCATAAATTTGACAACTAACATTTCTCAAAAATCGAAAGTGAGCGGAGCCCAGTGATGGACGAAAGGTGCTGCATGGGAGTGCAATAAGTGGGTGGATGGAAATGTAGGTCAGCTCAGATGAACAGCTGAAAGTGAACCCCAGTAGGTAGCATTGAAAATGCTCAGGACATTGAGATGAGTGTGATGGATGAAGGCTCTGCGTGCGCGGGAGAGTGCTTGCATGAGGCTCTGAAAGGCCCTGCCACACACACACTTCTCCTTCCAGAATCACTTGTGGCCTGGCTGCATGCAGCTGAACTGCTAGTGGGGAGTGGGGGGGTGGGGAAGAGGGCAGAATGTAGTGGGAGAACTCGTGAAGCCTGTCAATGAAGCTGAAAGACAACATTATAGATTATTCAGTGAAAGTGAATATTTTCAGATTATAAAATGACAACATGTATTCACCTGTGCAATCACCTGTGATCAGAATTTCTTAACGTTTCTAGGCCTACCACATCTTCTAGGTGCCGCCATGACATCCGCAGCAGGGATGGAGACAGCCCATGTAATGGTTGGCTGTAATGACTCAATGGAGTGGACAGATTTCAACAAGAAACAGATAAACTTTATTGCAGGGAGCTTTTTAGATGCTACATGCTCGATCAGGACGCTCATCAGGAAGCTCCACCCCCGGATTGCCTGTGCTTAGGGTTCATTGGTTGGAGCCTCCCAAAACATCATGTGACCCCTGATAGGCAGCAGGAGAGGCTATAGCTTCAGTTATTACATTTCCTCCCCCTTTAGTTTTTTACGATTTCTATTTACAGGGAAACATTTGAGAATCCTACAACACATACATATATACAACTTTAGGTGATTAAAGATCAAGTCTCTGAGATGCTCTTATTATACGGCTAGAGCGGCGTAGCTCTACCACTTGAGGCTCCTCAACAAGATCTGGAACAGCAGCATGGGACACATCATCAGAAAGTGGCAGTTCAGGGTTCAGGGTTTGTAACTTTATAGATACATTGGGCATACCTATTCAAGGTAGATCTGTCACCTCAGGAATTGACGGTTCAAAGTTAATCACAGGCGGAGTAATTGGTTGTTGGAATGTCTCTCTACATGAATATGATCTACATGCTTACGGACGATTCTATCTTTCACTTGTACTTGGAAAGATAATGGACCAGTCTCTGGGACAATGGTTCCAAGAACCCAACAAGGTCCACTTCCGAAATGTTGCATGAATGCCATGCCACCTACACTGAATGTGCGAGCTTTGCTGTGTATATCGTGGTTCAATTTTTGATCACTCTGATTCCGCTCTACCTTCCACTCTAAATTTGGAAACACCAGGTTTAACTATGTACATAGGTGGTGTTTCATCAATAATTCAGGCAGTGTTCAACCTGTAGTAGAATGTGGCATTATACCATAACTGAGAAGAAAGCGGGAAAGTCGGGATTCTGATAACTTCTGATAACCTTTTCATACCAGACTTGAACATTTGTACAGCTCTCTCGGCTAAACCATTCAATGAGGGATGGTAATGGTTGTTTTGATTCCATTCAGATTCATGAATTTCTGAAACGCTGTGCTGGTAAAGGCTGTACTGTCATCAGAAACAACAATTTCAGGTAGGCCATGTATGCTAAAACAGTGACGCAGCTTCTCGATAGTTGCGCATCATGTTGGCGATTTGACTTCGTAACCATCCATCCATTTAGAATGTACATCTACAACCAGCAGCAACTGGTACCAAGAATGGTCCTACATAATCAATATGTAGTCTAACTCAGGGTTGACCAGGCCATTCCCACGGATGCAGGAGAGCTGAAATAGGCATAGCTTTGTGCAAGCATTTTCATCTTTGATATGCCTGGATGCGCACTGTGAAGCTCTGTCAAGAGTAGTTCTCTATCTACCTTGTGATGGGACGACAACTCTTGATCCCCACAACAAAATTCCACCTTGACAGCCTAACTCTGTGTTTGTGGCGTGGAATGGTCTCAAATCTTCAGTTACAGGCGATTTTGACCATCCTTGCAAAACAAAGTCTCTGACTTTCAACAAAATTGGATCTCTGTCCAATTTCCAATTTGCTTCACACACAGGCGAAGAATCCAAGAAATTCACTAATAGCACAACTTCTTGTGGAACAGGAGCATGTACAATGCTATCTGGTAACAGGACATGACTGAGTGCATCCCCATTTGCAATGTGTAAGCTAGGCAGATAATGTCAGAGCCCAACATTGTATTCTTGCTAAAAGCAAAATACTGCGGATGCTGGAAATCTGAAATAAAAACAGAAAATGCTGGAAAATCTCAGCAGGTCTAACAGCATCTGTGGAGAGAGAAACTGAGTAAGTGTTTCAAGTCCGTATGACTCTTCTTCTGAGCTTCTTCTTCTTTGTATTCTTGCTGATGCTTTTGGCAGAATGGCCTCATCATCACTGAATAAACCCATTAATGGTTTATGATCTGACCCAACGGTGAAATGTCATCCATGTAGGTACTGGTGGAATTTCTTCACTCCAAATATTACTGGTAAACCTTCCTTTTCTAGCTGGGAATAACCTTTCTCGGCTGTGGAGAGGGTTCTCGAGACATAGCCAATAGGCCTTTCTGATCCATTTTCCATTCTATGTGATAACACGGCTCCTATAACATAAGGAGAGGCATCACATGTTAATACCAATTCTTTCAATGGGCCATAGTGTACCGAAAAACATGACGAATACAACAGTTTCTTCACTTTCACAAAGGCTTCTTCCTGTTGTGAATTCCATGACCAATGGTGATTCCTTTTTAACAACAAGTGTAATGGTGCCAACGCAGCTGATAAGTTAGGCAAGTAGCAGCTATAGTCGTTGATCATACCCAGAGAGGACTTGAATTCGGTTACATTGGATGGTGAGGGTGCATCTTTCATTGGCCGGACTTTCTCTTCTACCAGGTGCAAACCCATGGTATCAACCCTATCATCCAGGTAAGTAGCTTCTGATGCTTGAAATCTGCATTTGTCCTTCGTCAATCGTACACCGGCTTCAATAAAACTTCTTAGCACCCCCTCCAGGTTGGCCAAGTGTTTGGTCTTGGTTGACCCTGTGATCAGAACACCATCTAGGTATACTACCACTCGGGGAAGTCCTTGGAATAGACTCTCCATTGTTCTCTGGAGGATAGGACATGCAGATGATACTCCAGAGGTAGGTGAGTGTACTGATACTGTGGATACTGTCTGTGTTAATAGTCACATATCCTCGTGATGTGCTATTCTGTTCTAATTGTTGGTAGGCATAGCTCATATCTAATTTTGTATAGGACTTGCCTCCAGCCAGCTTTGCATATAAGTTGTCTATCCTTGGAATGGAGTGCTTGTCTAGTCTGCTGCCTTATTTACGGTCAATTTATAATCCCCACAAATGCATATGGTTTGGTCAGGCTTAACCGCTGGAACTATGGTTGCTGCCCGTTCTGAGAATTGGACAGGTTGGATGATGCCCCAGATTTTCTAACTGGCACAGTTCTGCATCCACCTTCTCCTTCAACGCATAAGACACAGGTCTGGCCTTAAAGAAACATTGTGTCACCTGAGGATCCACGTATACCTTGACCTGCATGCCTTTTAACTTCCCAATTCATCCCAAAATACCACATCGCATTTCCTTTGCAGTCAGGAATTCCTCCTGGTGCTTTCAGATGAAATATCTCAGACCAGTCAAGCTTGATCTTCTGTAACCAGTCTCGGCCCAAAGGACTGGGTCCTTCTCCTTTCACTATTATCACAGGCAGCTAGGTTGTCTATTGCCTATAAGACACTGGTACTGTGGAGCTGCCTTTTACCTGAATAGATTCTCCAGTGCATGCCTTCAATTTAGCAGTTGTCCACTCGAGGCTTTTTGGCTGTCTACCTCCATTCAGATATTTGAAAGTGTGCTCTCCCACCACTGTAGTTGAGGCACTTGTATCCACCTCCATTATTAGTGGCTTCTCATTAACTTGGATTGTGACAGTGATAGGTTCAGTTTTTACAGCGGGGATGTTATACAGGGAATAAATGTCGGTGTCGGCAGCTTCAGGTTCTGCTGTATTCTTTAATCCAATCATGTTGTTTTGCTGCTTTATGGGCTATTTCGCCTTTGCCCTGCATTGCCTTACTACATGATCTTTCTTATGACAGAAATGGAATTCTACCTCCTTGAATTTACAGGTGTCTGGTCCATGGTCATCTCCACATCTATAGCAACTTAATCGTGGAGTCACTGCTGAAGTGTTTCCACTAGGCCTTTTCATTGCATCTCGCTTCGATGCTGTGGGTCTGGTTTTTGCGCCAAACTCAGCGGTAGGTTCCTGCCCCACATGAAGTATGGCGTCATGTTGTATGTGTTGCAAAGCCTGCGAGTTGCTCGCAGCACTTTCTGTGATGAGGGAGATTTCTAGGGTGCACTTAAAGTCGATGTCAACCTTGGTGCTGTATGGCGTTATCCTGAATTCCACAACCTAATCATCCCGCGGCATAGCATTTAATGTGTCCCTGAAGTCACAGTGTTCTGTCAACTGCTTCAGCTTCACTACATAGGTTGCGATGGACTCTCCTGAGGCTCTAACTCTGGAATTAAATTTAAAACACTGCATTATTACGGATGGCTTCGGCTGGAAGTGCGTTTTCACGAGGTCCACTTATTCATTGTAGCACTTAGAATTGGGTGTGCTCGGGTCCATCAGGTTGTGAATGAGATTGTGTGTCTTATTGCCACATACACTCAAAAGGATGGCTTCCTTCTTTTCCTCAGCAGTAATTTTGTTCATTATGAAATAAAATCCGAGGTGTTGTACATACAGGCTCCAGTCTTCCATAGTCACATCATAAGGATCAATTCTACCAAAGAGTGGCATGACTTCTGGAGAGTCGAGGTCTTGAGGGCCCTAGCTTGCTTTGGCTGTACTCCTGTGGGCCAGCTGCAGTGGCAGAAGATGAGGTTGAGGGGATCACAGGCAAAGGGGACTCAGAGGGAGTGGACAGCCTCTGAGATTCCTGAGCAGATGACCCAGGGGTGTCCAGCTGCCACTCCTCCTCCCTTTGGGTGCCTGAGGGCCCCAGCCTGACTCCTTGAGGGGTAGGAGCAGCTGGAGCCCCCTTTCCCTCTCGCTTTGCCACTGCAGGAACTCACCCATGGCTACTGCAATGGAGTGCAGGTCTGGATGCATCTCCACGTTCTGCTGGACCAGGGTGTCCATGGCGTTCGCCATCCTTCCCATGGAGGCCTCCGTGCACGCACATGTGGGCACCACTTCATCAGAGAGCAGGCGGATGCACTCATCTGACTTGGCTTCCAACAGCTCTGCTGATGTTCCCACGCCTTTTGCTGACTCTTTAGGATGAGTTGGAAGACTAAATCCAGAGGATCGTCATCTAACTCGGACCTCACAGAAGCCCCTTCCCCAGAAGTTCTCTAAGTCCATGGAGCTCGGCTGAACCTGCCTCCTCCAGCTGCGGACACATATTCGTGAGGTGACAACCAGATTGTGAACCTGAGCCTGCTGAAGATCTAGGTCCCATCAAAGTGTGTATCTCTGCGTTGGTGCAAGGTGTGGGTAAGCACTGTGACAGGTCTTCCAGGCTGTCTATTTCTAGTTCTTCAATGGAGGAGGAGTCCTCTTGTCTGGAGGTGAGGCTGTGTATGGAGCTGAGGGACTGGCTGGCTGAGGGTGCCAGTTGCTTGGCAGAGCTCACTGTGAATCACATTAGAGATAATTATTGCATGGCAGCAGAGTCAAAAGCAGGAGAGAGAGAGAGCACTTACAGTTGCATTGAGAGACGGATGAGGTGGTGCAGGATCCTTACGTGAGTGTTCGCCACCGAACTCACCGTCACCACAGGCGCGGTCCACATCCTCACCAGTCAGCACAATAACATGCTCTTCAAAGTGAATAAAGGGCCTAATGTGGGTCTCTCCACCCCTGGTTTGGGACATCTCCTGCTGTTGTGAATCAGCTTCTCTTGCATGAAAACAGATGGAGATATTGTGAGTAAGATGCATGACACTGCACGGAATGTTTGTGTGCTGGGTGGAGCCATGGACGGGATGAGGACACGAACTGCAGAGGATATGAGCCTGATGGAGATGTGAGGGTGTGTGTGAGATAGTGCTGTTGTCCCTTGAGGTGTGAGATCCCTGTGAATGTCTGATGGGTTTGGAAGTGTTGCTGAGAGTGAGAAGATGGTTGACTTATCCTGGTGGAACGGATGACAGCATTCATCCTCCTCTTGCACGTAAGGGCTGACCTCCTCTGTGCTCCGTTGGCATTGACTGCTGCTTCCACCGTTTCCCAGGCCAGATTGGTGACTTAGGTGGACCTTCTGTGGCCAGAATTTTCCGGCAACCTTCCACCGCACCCAGCAGGTGCCCCAGAGAGAGAGCTGCTGTCGCCTTTGCTTTCAGGGCCCTCTGTTGCCTGGTCTGTAGAGATAGAGTAGGCTGCGTTCTGATGAGCTTCAAATATGGCGCTGAGAGAGAGGAAGCGCTGAGGTCATGGTGTGGTGGGCAAATCCATGTCCACCCGCCAGCGATCCAGCGTGTTTCCTGTGAATGCAGTATTAATGAGGCGGGATGCACTGGGAATGGGACAATATATCGTGAAAATCTGCCATTGTGGCCGGCAGATATAACGTTTATTTTCACTTCCACTACTGCACTTAGTACAAATCTGGGATGATTGTCTCACTACTCTGCCTTTTGGAAGATTGAAAAGATGGATATGAAAGCATGTAGGAGGATTGTGATTTCCAGTTTACATAACAAGCTGATCTCATTCTTACGCCCTCCAGGTTATCTTATACAGACCTGTGCTGTATTGGTGAACACTTGAATGTGAGGGGTGCATCAAGGACTTATGGGAGCAGCCAGCATTGCTAAATCCAAGAGAATATCCAAAGCAGATCTGAAATTTATAACAATTCACCAAATTAATATTTTTTGTTATGTTGAACTCATTGTGCCAACCCATGTAGAGCAGAATTTCAAAATGCTTTTCAGAGATAATTGAAAATCCCCAGCATATGAGGCCCAATTCAATCAGCCACAAACACTGAAATCTACTTAGGGGCACAAAACCTACTTAACTGGCATGGGTAGGCAGACTTATATTGATCAATAAGCCATTTTCTACTTTCCTAATGTAAATCAACACCACACTCTTTGTATTATATCATAACTAACACAACTTGAATCCATATAGGCTAGATATTGATTTGCAATCCAGTGGTATTATATTATGACACTAACTTGCCTCAATATGAGCACAAATTTGATACCAAATTTTTACTAAAGATTAGTTGGTTTGTGTCAATTGTAAGTCTGATTTCATTCTAAAGTTTGTTTCCTTGCAAGTGCTGCAGATCTTAAGTAATCAATAAACTGCAATAATCCCTAAATTACACTTTGACATCATTCCAGCCTTTTATTGTATCCCTTGATGTGTAGTTAACTTAACCTGACAAGAAAATTTCAAACTGTACGATTAATTCCTCTTATTGTTAATTTCAATTTGATAGTCAAAGATTAATAGCTGGTGTGAGGTTTCATGAAGAGGTTTTCATCAGGGAAGCTCTGTGACCACAAGTCGAACCTGTATGTGTGGGATATACATAATGCCTTGTCTGAACTGGCCTTTCTGAAGGAAGAAGAGGTGATTTATTCCCCTACACAACAAATAGATTTGGATCTATTGAAAAGAAATAGAATATAGAAGGTAGTGACAATACATGGAAAGTGGTAATAAAGGAGAGAACTAGTTTTCCTTGTGATCACAAGTTAATAGCTCTCGACTATTCCAGATAAATCAACTCCAACCAATATCTAACAAACCTATGCCTCTAAGAGGGCACAAGGATAAACTTTAAAACATCAACAATCCAGTTATACATATTTATGACAGAAAGAATGTGTTTGTAACTTATTTTTAGACAATTTAGATATTGGTAGCAATTCCAAAGCAAGAAAAAGAACAGGGCTACAAATTCATTTGTACCTGCTTTTGGGTGGAGGGTGTCACTCACTGCGATCTGCCCATGCCCAGTGCTGTTGAGGCAGGCTGCACGCAAACTTTGTACTGCTTCCTCATTTGAATGATTGCAACATGCACTCCTGCACAGCCTACACTGCTGGCTGGCTGCACGCTCAACAGGGGCCCGAACAGCGTGCGAGGCTAGCATGCGCTACAACTCGTTTCCAGCTCTCAAAGGGGAGCTGCACAGAATGCATGGAGGCTGTTGATGACTGTCAGTGCTGCCATTGAAGAGAAATCAAATGGAACACCAGAGCATTGGGATGGCACTATGGTTCACAAATGGAGTGCTGGAGGTGAAAAGGAGAGGAGGCGCGATGTTTCCATGGGAGGCAAGGGGGTCTTCAAGAAGCACCCTCCGAAGGGAACAGAAGCAGATGGTCAGAGAGATGAACTTCCAGAGTCTGGCCCCAAGACCTGGCAGCAGTGCTGGAAGAAGTTTAATGACCACATGTGGGTGGTCAAGGTTGGTGAATGCATATTTAAAGGGCATCTCACAACTACTGCATGACCAACCTCTCACACAGTTCAATGCGTCACACCCTCATCACTACTCCCTAGCACGCATGACTCATGCCTAACATTCAAATACTCCACCTCACCCTCATAGACCTTCCAATGATGCCACCATCACACCAACTTCTCACTGCCTCCTCACACCTCTGGTTATTCAATTGTGGCAGGTACATCAGCCAAACACAGTGCAACACAATTACTGATATTTTGCCCTCTTTCTTGCAGCACAAGGTTACCCAAATTGAAAGGGAGCAAAGCCAAGACAATGGAGGACAGGCAGCTTCATCAACTGAGTTTGATGGAGTTTGGTTTAAAAGTAGAAGCATCTATGATCATTGCAGTTTTGGTATCTTTTAAGTAACTGATTATTTAAGATAGTGTTATAAGTATTCTTGTTCTTTGATTTTTGCATAGTAAAATCCTTTTGATTAAAACAGTGAACCTTGTGGCTTCATTCTTTTTGTAAATACATCGGTTTTCAGATTCTAAAAGCAGGTACAAATGAATTGTAGCCCTGTTCTTTTTCTTGCTTTGGAATTGCTACCAATATCTAAATTGTATAAAAATAAGTTACAAACACATTCTTTCTGTGTATCATGGGATCAGCTGCAACACAGCCCATAGCATCCCACGTCACTGACCACATTCAGGACAATGGTATGTTACTGCCTTATTCCCCTTCTCAACTCCCACCTTACTCTCATGGTGCTATCTGGTAATGTGTGAAAGCTGCAGATGATGTGACCATGGACTTCTTGCTATACACACACTATAACCCCATTCCTCCACTGCAATCCTCAGCCCCAAACTCTCCTTCTGATTTTATGTTTCCAGATACCCAAGAACTGCTGCCTGCCCAGCCACAGCAATCCAGGAGGAAGGGAAAACTAAAACCACACCACTGCTGAAGAAGCACCATCACTTGATCTGATGCTCACAGCCACCAGCTCAGCTATTGGCTAATACCTTAGAGAGTAGCATAGAGTTAGGATCACCATGCGCTAGGTAACTGGGCATGAGTGGGCTGCAGCCAGGCCAAAGGGAAAGGATAGTTCGTGTACCACAATAAAAACAGAAAGTGTTGGAAATGTTCAGCAGGTTTGGCAGAATCTGTGGAGAGAGAGAAACAAAGGTAATGCTTCAGGACTGTGATGTTTTAAGTTGACTATGACTCCTTTCTTAATTCAAAAAAGGAGCAATACCTGTACATGGCCTGCAGAGAGAGAGAGAGAGAGAGTGTGTGTGTGTGTGTGTGAAAGAGTTTAGATGTAAGCTTACATTGTTAAAGAATATTAGAACCAAGGGAGTTCTGACCTGAGGTGGATATGCTTAAGACACTAGTGATGCCTGTGTTGAACTGGGAGTCGACAACCATGGGATGGTTGAAGGGGATTTGAAGCAACAACCTTTCCAGAAGTAAGCAGGAGGCCCAAGAAACCTCAAATCTTATACGAATCTTTGAAACAGTACTCAGACCAAGTGGTTAATATTCAAATTTCGGTTAAGTATCTGACTTAAGTTATTGAGGCTGTAAGCCGAATGTGTGTAGATGGAAAACTGAGTTATGTTTGGTTTAAAAGTAGAAGCATCTATGATCATTGCAGTTTTGGTATCTTTTACGTAACTGATTATTTAAGATAGTGTTATTAGTATTCTTGTTCTTTGATTTTTGCATAGTAGAATCCTTTTGATTAAAACAGTGAACCTTGTGGCTTCATTCTTTTTGTAAATACATCGGTTTTCAGATTCTAAAAAATAATAAACACATTACTGGTCTCTACCAAGATTGCCATCTCACATGGCATCTCCACTGTCATTATGTCAATCACAGATAAATTTATCTCTAATCATTTCATGGTATTGCTCTCAACCTACAATCGCCTTCCTCCTCCCAATACTTCCTTGTATTTCCTAGAAAGGCTCTCCCTCAAGTCATTTACTACGCTTCCAAATTCCACTTCATAGCCCTTTGGTCTTCCAGCCACCACAACATTCCCGTGGTTACTGATCTGCACAATCACATTGCCACCTCCACTTTAATGCCCGGGTCCCTGCTAAGCTCATTACCTTCTCTCACCCTGGCCATTCAATCACCACCACCCCCACCCTCCAACCCCATCTGGATCCCTACCCTGTATAGTTCTCATCTCAGCTCCCTTAAGTCAAGCCTAGTAACTTTATGGCGGGCAACTAGTATGGGCATTCATCGCCAAAGCTGATTGGAGTACATAAAGCATTATTGGGCCTGCTCTCCTCAGTAAAAATTGCTCTTTATACCAGGGTCATCTTGGATTGCAAAGATAACAACTGGCTTCTCTTCTCCACTACACTTTTTAAACCTTTCCCTCCTGTCTCCTCCACTGTTGCCTTTAATGGCAAGTGCGATGAGCTCATGGAATATTTTTTCATTAAGATCGAGACCATCCAGTTGCCTTTGTCAGTTCGCTCCCTTCTACTCAGCCACTGGGTCAAACGTCCACTAAGGCTCCCCTTGTCCTAACCCTGAACTCACATATTTTTCTAGTTTGGCTCCTAATTCCCCTAATACCTTCTCTGGGCTCACCTTGTCCATGAGTTCCACCTCCTGCTCCCTCAGCTTTATCTCCACCAAACTACTGACCACCCAACTGTGATTCCTGGCTCTTATGTTATCTGATGTTGTTAATGGTTCCCTCTCCTCAGGTAAAGTCTGCCATCTACTCAAAAAAAAACCACAATTAATCCTTTTGCATTTGCAAACTACGACCAGTTGCCAACTTTCCTTTCTTCTTCAAAGTCCTTGGAATATCCCAAACCCATGCCCATTATTCCTGCAATTTCATATTTGAATCCCTCCAATCAGGTTTCCCCCCTGCCACAGTACTGAAATGGCTCTTATCAAAGCCACAAATGACCACATGCGATTATGGCCAAGGTGACCTATCCCTCCTTATTTTTTCTCAACCTATCTGCAGTCTATAACACAGTTGACCACGCCATTCTCCTCCAACATCTCCCCTCCATTGTACAGCTGGGTGGAGCTGCACTTGCTTGTATCCATTTTTAACACATAATTTGCAATGGTTTTTCTTCCTGCTCCCTGTGCCATTTGGTCTGAAACTCCCAAGTATTTATCCTGGGTTCTCTTCCAATTCTCATCTACATGCTGTCCCATGGTGTAGGATATCATTCAACTGGGGGAGAGAAAAGGAATGCGATAGTGATAGGGGTTAGATACTGATCTCTGTGACCGCAGCTGTGAGTTCTGAAGGTTGTGTTGCCTGCCTGATGCCAGGATTAAGGACATCAATTTGTGGTACGAGGTGAACTTGAAGAGGGAGGGGGTGGATTCAGTTGTCGTGGTCTACGTAGGAACCAATGCCATAGATAGAACTAGAAATGACGCTCGGCTGAGAAAGTTTGAAGAGTTAGGGCCTAAATTAAAATGCAGGTCCTCAAAGATAATAATCTTTGGATTGTTACCTGAGCCACTTCCCAACTGGCACAAAGTCAATAGATTAGAGAATTAAATGCATGGCTCAAAGGATGATATGGGAAGAAAGTGTTTTGATTCATGGGCACTGGTACCAGTATTGTGGAAAGAGGAAGCTTTCCAAAGGGATGGGTTCCACTTAAACTGAGCGGGGATCAGCATCCCGGTGAAGCACATAACCAGGCCTGAGGACAGAGTTTTAAACTAAATGTGGGGTGGGGGTGGGGATAGGGATGGAAGGGGTTTGGGTGAAGGGACATTTAGAAATGTTAAGAGAAAAGCCAAGCAAACATGATGGAACAACAAATTAGTGGAAAGACAAGCAGAGTGGGACAGATTTTAAAAGCAGTAGTGCATCAATGAATAAGATCCAGGCAAAGCAGGGCAGTAAAAAAATGAAATTAAAGGCTCTTTATCTGAATGTGTGAAGCATTTGCCATAAGATAGATGAACTAGTGGCACACATAGAGATAAATGGTTTAGACCTAATCACCATTACAAAGACGTGGTTACAATGTTGGACAAAAGTTGGAAATAAATATTCCACAACATTTCAAAGACAGTCAGAATGGAAAAGGAAGAGGGGTAGCCCTGCTAGCAAAAGATGACATAAGGGCAGTAGCAACAAAGGATCTTGGCTCAGATGATCAAGAATTAGAATCAGTATGGGTGGGAGATTAGGAATAAAAAGAAGCAGACAAAAAAATGGGTGGGAGTAGTTTACAGGCCCCCAAACAGTAATTATACAATTGAACAGAACATAAATTAAGAAATAATTGAAGCATGTAACATAAGTGTAGTAATTATAGTTTTGATAAGCGTAGGGCAGTAGCTTTAAGAATAATTATGTGTTGTAAGATCACATGATCTGTGTAAACCAACCAGTTTGCAGCAGGGGGAACCTTGCCCCCACGGTGGAGGGTTTCTTTAGTTATAGAGCTTGATGCACACGTGCAGTTGCTGCTGCTGTCTTGTCAATAAAGTTCATTGTTTCCACCAAGAAAAGTTGCCTGGAAAATCGACTCTATAATAAAAGGCAATTCTGGGAACTTTAATCTTCATGTAGACTAGACCAGTCAAATTGGGAAAGGTGGTCTGGAAGATGAGCTTGTAGAATGCTTGCATGACAGTGGCGTGGAACAATACATTGTAGAACCAATTAGGGATAAAGCCTTTTTAAATCTAGTACTGTGCAATGAGACAGGGTTAATTAGTAATGTCGCAGTAAAAGATCCGCTGGGAAAAAGTGATCATAGTACAATTGAATTCCATGCTAAATTTGAAAGCTTCATATTCCACTCTCAAGCAAGAATCTTAAAATTAATTGAAGCCAATTATCTCAGCATAAGGGTGGCTAAGGTTTATCAGATAAATAGACTAAAGGCACGGCAATAAATAAATAGTGGGAAACATTTAAAGAAACAATTCAAAATATTCAACAAAAATACAAACCCTTTGAAACAAAAACTCAGGGAAAAATATCCATCCATGGCTCAGTAAGGAAGTTAAGGTTAGTATTAGATTAAACCAAGATGCTCGTATTCTAACTTGCACCAAGTCCCAGTCACCCATTAGCACTATTACCACTGAGCTAGATTGGCTACCGGTCTAGCAACAATTCGATTTTAAAATTCGCATCCTTGTTTTAAAATCCATCCATGAGCTCAACTTCTCTTTATCCTTATACCCTCATCCAGCCCTTCAACCCTCCATGATCCTTGCACTCCTCCAACTGTGGCCTCTTGCAAGTTCTTGAACTTAATCACTCCACTATTGGCAGTCATGCCCTCAGCTAGGTTCTAAGCTCTGGAATTCCCTTCCTACACCTCTTTGCCTCTACGGCTGGAATATTGCCGTCGGCGTCAGGGGGCGGGCCCGATACGCCGACGTGCAAAATGACGTGAGATGACGTTGGGCGTGCGTCCTGACGTCATGACGCGTAATCTTGATCTTTTGTTCAGCAGGCGCGCGCTGGAGGCACCCGCCGAACTGTCGACGGCCTATTAAGGCCATTAAAAAAGTAATTACCACTGTTAATAATGCTGCCTGTCCAACCTTATGGTTAGCGGGCAGGTGAAGAGCCCAAGGGGCCTTCGCGTTTTCCAGGGAACCTCATCCATGGGCGGGATGAAGTTTCTTGAACGTTTAATAAAATAAATTAATTAATTTTGCTACATTGACAAACATGTCCCAGCTCATGTGGCACTGTCATATGAGGGGGCATGTTTGAATAATTTTTCTCTTTATTTATTAAAAGCTACCCGACTCTCTCTCCTCCCCCCCAACCGCACAGGTAGAGCGGTCCGGAACATGCATTACGCTGGGCGGGCTTTAATTGGCCCGCCCATGTAAAATGGCGGCATGCTGTCGATCGCGGGCGGTGATCTGCTCCGCGCACGCCCCCACCCGCTCCCGCCTAGCCCGCCCGACATTGGTAAGATGCAGCCCTATTTCTCGCTTTCCTCCTTTAAAGCACTCCTTAAAACTAATGTCTTTGACCAAGCTTTTGGTCACCTATCATAGGCCAGAATTTTTTTACAATGGCTGAAATAAACCGTTTCCAGGGCCATAGAGGAACATGACCCACTTAGGCCGGGGACCTGGGAAGCACATTCCGGTAGTCTCCAGTTAAATTGCCGCACCCGAGGCCATCATCCAATTAGGGGTGGTGCCCCTCACCTAAGATCTGCTGGCCCACTCAGAGGGCCTCAGCCGTGCCACCATTAGCTATGGCCATCTCTGAGGTTACAGCTGTAAGGAGAAGGCACCTGAATGGCAAAGATGCCCTTAAAGACAGGTATATGTGGTTGGGGGATGTGGGGTCAGACAGGGAGGACCGGGTGATTGGGGGGCCATGAGACACAAACAACACATTGCCGTGGGGGCCAGCTATTGCCATCAGGGGATCCGTCCATGGGCCATGGGGCATCCAAAAGGGAAGTCCCTCACCCTTGAAGGCCGCTGGGAGGCCGTTAGGTTTCACTGGAAAATTTTCCCACATGGCAGGAGCTCCCCTGACGTTGGCTAAGTTCTTGCAGAGGTGGGAAGTGGCCCTTAATTGGTCAGTTAAGTGGCTCAATTGGGCTCGGGGCAGTACATGCCTGCCTCCTTCTCCACCACTGGCAAAATGGCATGGCAGTGAGAAGGCATCGGGCACACTGCCTGACACCTTCCTATGCTATTTTGATGCCTTTCCTGCTTCCCAGCCCATTGCCAAAGAGTTGGTAAAATTCCAGCCCTAATATCTCCTCATGTGGCCTGGTGTTAAATTGAAGCATGTTGGGGCATAATACCACATTAACGGTGCTATATAAATGTAAGGTTTTGCTGTTGTTTTCAATTATTGGCACACATTAATTTAGCAAGAAATAAAGTACGTTTAAGGACGAAGAAAATTTTGCTTTGCTGTTTAAGTGTTGTATTTTACCCTGTGTATGCTTTATGTATGTTTTCCCCCCCCACCCAATTTCCTCTGGTTCCTGAAGGCCTTGTGCTAAGGTCTAGTTTCACTGACCTGGCAGCCTTCCAGTATTTTTGAAGTGGCCATTTTTTTTGTGGTCAAATCTTCGGCATGTTTTAGCAGGCTGTTTAACAAGGAAGCAACATAATCATGCCAGATAATGTCCCTCAGTTGTCAATGTAACAAAGTTTTTACCAGGAGTCACGGAATAGGCATCAGGCACAGGAATTCTTGCTGGTTATACACTGAGTACACTTGTACATTCTGACTCAGTGACCTTCTGGCATGCACAATCCTTTGCTCTAAATTACACATAGCTGCACCTCTCAAGACAAATTCTTTCTTATAGTCTATCCTAGACTGTCTGTTTGTTAACAAGATCAGACTAGAAATGTCACATTTTATGAGCAAAGGACCTGAATGATTGTGTTTATACTCACTCACCATGAAAACTCAGCGCCATTGTCATAATAAAAAAATTGAACAGACTTAAAGTTCTATACACACATAAACAGCCTTGCCTTCTTTAATTAAAAATTACTTTTGCAAGATACAGAAAGTCAGATTTTGCTTGAAAGATTGAGTCAAACTTTGAAAACTAAATGTCAATTCAAATAGCATGGCTAATTCTTCAACTAGATCTTAGCTAAGGAGAAACCCTGGAATTTTTTTCGTACTTTGCATGTTACAGTTGCACTAAAATATATATATATATATACATTTACATCTGGAGAGTTACCTTCCTGTGAACTAAAGGAGTGAATGTAACTGGGATAATGGTGTCTGCAAGAGTGAGTTTGATTAATTGCTAACATTCTTCATTCTGTGCCTTGAACACTGCTGGCTTGAGCTACATTCCAGACTTGAATGCACGATCTAGGCCTACACTTTCTCTGCAGTATTGAAAGGATAATGCATTGTTAGGGGGCACTGCTTTTCATCTGAGTATTTAAACTGAGGCTCCATCTGTTTTTCCCCAATGGATGTAAAAGATCCTATAGCATTATTAAAAGAAAAGTAATGTGTTCTCATGTCCGAACAACACTTGAATTTCAAATGCAATGTTGATTAACATATGCGGGCATTTATGGCCCAATTTTCCTTTTGCTGTTCCCACATCCACCCTTGGTTGCCAGATTGTGCATCATACCAGAAAGGTACTGCACTTACTGAGGAAGAAGTCCATTCAAATATTCTGGCCTGTGCCATCTGTATGGCTTGAATGCCCCCCTTGCTCTGTCCTACCCCTAGCAGAGCCTTGTGCCAGGTCAAAGAGGTAGAAGCAAGAGAGGCCAGTAGCTACGTTTCTGCCCATGGCAACAAAGCCTTTCAGTTACCACTGATAACCAGAAGCCAAGCAGTTCTATGAGCCAATGGTTTAAGGGAGCAAATCATTGAAATACCTTCTGGATGCAAATGTCCCCAGGATTCTCGAAGGACCATCCCACAAACCTGTTGGACTATATAGAGAACTAGCACAAATTTCACTGACAGTTTTTTTTTTAGATGTGTCTCCATTTGAGTGCTGCATAGGCAGTCTCAGGGAAATGAGGTGGATGTATTGGTAGCGCCTTTTCCTCATCTTTCCACCTGCAGGTCCATTTACACCCATTTTGATCATTTCCAGAAATCACAGGACAGCATAGTGTGGGCAGAGGCCTGATGTAATGGATTTCCGGCCCTAATTCCTCTTTGCCGAGTCTCAGAACAGGGTGTTTGCCAGGGTTAAAAATAAAAGGAAATTCTGCCCTCTAATCTCTTTGTTGATTTTCAGTTAGAGTTGGGGAAAGCAAATGTTTTTCCACAGCCCTGTAGTGTGGAAGGAAGTTAACCTCTTCTGAGGTTCCAGCTGTCTTTCATTTCATTCAGCCTATTGGATAATTTTCAGATTTGTCATGAAACTATATTTGGGAGTTCCCACATTAAATTATGGGACAAATTTCCTCAAGATTTCTCCTGCTCCACTGCTATAACTTCATCAGAAACTGTTTACCTCTGTAAAAGGAGTTTCTACTAAAGTTGTTAGGATGGAGCAGAGATGCTTCAAGGAAATTCACTCCTCGTAAATTGAAAAGGAATGTTCATAACCAATGTAACTACATGAATTAAAATATTAACATAATATTTTGAATGGACTTGGTCATTAACACATTTTGGGAATTTTGGGGGGGTATGGTGGCATTGTGGTAACACCACTGGACTAATAATCCAGATGCCTAGACTCTGGGGACATGGGTTCAAATCCCATCACAGCAGTTGGTGGAATTTAAACTCAATCAATAAAATCTGAAATTGAAAGCTAGTCTCAGTAATGGTGACCGTGAAACAATCATCAATTGTCATAAAAACCCATCTGGTTCACTAATGTCCTTTAGGAAAGGGAATCTATCATCCTTCCTTGGTCACACTTACATGTGACTCTAGATCTACAGCAATGTGGTTGGCTCTTCACTGCCCTCTGAAATGGCCTAGCAAGCCACTTGGCTCAAGGGCAATTAGAGATGGGCAAAAATGCTAGCACTGCCAATGCTGCCTACATCCCATTAAAGAATAAAAAAAAAACCTCAAAGGAATTTGCTATTTCATACTTTTTTCACACCTCGGAATAAAAAGCAATTTAAAATGAGTCTATAATATTTATCTCCACATGTAACTTTTTATAGCCAGCATTTCACTTTATGCTGTGGAACATTTCCAGGCACACTGAACATTGTGGCTCTTTAACTATTAGCAAGCTGGAAATCTTTGGGCTATTTATCCTCCCCTCTCCGATTTTCTCCCTCTCATAAAAGTAGGCAGCATTTCCCTAATCATCTTGCCCGAGCTGCCACAATAGTGATTTTCAATCGGTTAAAAGCAAAGCGCTGGAAACCTGAAACAAGAACAAATTTGCTGGAAAGAGTCATGCGGATTCGAAACATGTTAACTGTCTGTCTCTCCACAGATGCTGTCAGACCTGCTGAGATTTTCCAGCAATTTTCGTTTTTACTTTCAATCGGTTATTTGATGTGGCATTGAAGTGAAGCCTGAACTCGTCCTCACTTTAAAACTTTCATACATGTAACTTCAAGCAAGAGTCACTGAACAACAAGCCGGTCCTTCCATAAACAAAAAAAAAATTGAAGGCTGGTACAAAGAGTTCTTCCCTTTAATTTGCTGGTTTCATTTACAGTAATAGGATTGTTTAGGGTTTTTTCGTGTGTGTGCAGTGCTTCTGGCGCTACAGTTGAGTTGTGTGCTCTGTCCCTTACTCCTGACATTCCCCTCATTTCTTGGCTAGCCTCAAATCAGGCAAAAGGAAGGCCAGCGTCATGGTGCATTTTAACTAGGCTTTGTTAAATATAGAGGTCATTTTGATAAACACTCAAGTATAACATATGAAGCTAACCCCATCCAAATTGAGTAGCACAGAGAGCAAAATTACCCCAGCCAATTGGTCTGCCATCTTGGCATCATGCGGAGTAGAAAGTGTTGACATCATTCGGCTTTTACGGAGCTGATTTTAGCTAAGTCTTTGCCACATACTCCCTGCTGAAGACATATGTGGCAAATAGAGTGCAACAAGGAAAAATGTGCAATGACATATTTTAAGAAAAAATAGAGAAATATATGCTAATTGATAAACTTATAAACTAATTTCAAGGGCAGAGAAATTTAAATGTGCAGATCTTTAAAAGTTGGCTTACAGGTTAACACCATAAAAGGGGTGATTGGGATTCTGGATTTTATCTAAGAACGTTGAATATAAAAAAGAGATGATTATGAATCATTGACTTTGTCACAGTTAAGCAGCACATTGTGGAAAGAACCTTGGACCCCTGAAAAAGGTGTAATATAAAAGTGCATGGTTACTATAAGATTTGAAAAGGTTAAACGAGGTCTAATAGAAATATTCAAAATGATGAAAGATTAACAGTCCGTGAACTATTAACAAGGGGCCATAAATTACTACTGCTAGCATAAAAAAAAGGGTGGGGATGGGGGTGGGAGTGGTGTTGAAGATTTATTTTTCCCACAAAGGATTACAAAAATATAAAATGCTTTATTAAAAATGGGCATTGATACCAAGACAATCACAAAGTTCAAGGAGGCCTTTGATTAAACAGATGGGAAAATGTTAAAAGAAACAGGGAAAGAACAGGGAAATTGGACTAGAGCAGGTATATCCAATGTGGAGCTGACATCATTGACAGTATCTGGGTGGGCCATGCAGGTAATAGCCAGTGATACTCCTGCATCCATAGAATCAATATAATCTGCTAGTGATGCTAGAAATGCTGCAACATGAATGCAATTTCATCCAGATAGTTTACCTGTTTTGCAACAGTTTGTATGTGAGATACTTATTTCGAGTTAGTGGAGGGCTGGAACAGTTTCATGTAATTTGCTTATTCTGGATTGCTTTCTATGTAAATGCTACTAGGCTTGCCCTTAGGGCTCCAAATCAGGAGGAAGAGCATCAACAAGGAAAGCAGCAAGGACCTCTACAGGCTGCATGAATAGGACAAAGAGCCTGGAGACATTACAGTCCATACAACACCAAAAAGTCGTTTGGCAAAGACTGTGGCGGGGATTTTCCATCCCAGTTGGCCTTAGGCATCATGGTAGGCATGAGCTGACACTATGGCAGGAAGGCCAAAAATTGGTTTTACGACTTGAAACCAGTTTACGATCGTCTGCTTCACCCATCAATGGTAGGCCACGTTTCCCACCGCTGGATGCCGGGAACATAATTTTAATACACCAGCACATAATTATAATTCCTCCCCACTGGAATCATCCCCCACGCCGACATGTTTCATAACTGTACATAAGTGATGTGCACCTGGCGAGTTGCACTTCACTCGGGACTTCGAGTTTGTTTGCCTCCTCTGCTTCGGGCAACACTCGCAGTCATCAGCGCCAGGCTTCGCAGGCAGCACCATATCACTTTTAGGGGGGCTCAAAGCCAGGTCTCTATCTACCAGGCCAGCCATAAGGCAGGGGCGGCTTTTCAACAGCTGCAGGGCTAGGGCTTGTTTGGGTAAGGGGGAGAAGGGGCCTCAGGCAAGGGAAGAGGCTGCAGGTTGAGGACTGTACTGGGGATAGGGGGTATCCCAGGGTGTGTGTGGGGGCACATGCTAATGTGTGCAAGTGGCCTCAAGATAGTGAGGACTGAGGAGGCAGTCTCGAGAGGAGATGAGGCCAGATGGAGATGTGAGGGTGCGTGTGAGAGAGTGAGTGATGATGTCCCTTGAGCTGGCAGTGAGTGAGATGCCAGTGAATGTATGATGGGCTTGAGTGTGTGAGTTTAGAGTGATGAGATGGTTGCCTTACCCTGGTGGCACGGATGAGATCATTCATCCTCTTTCTGCACTTGATGGCCAATCTCTTCTGTGCAGCCTTGCCACTGACCACCACTGCCACCGCCTCGCAAGCTGGAGTGGTGAGATTGCTGGACCTCCTGCGGTCAGAACGGGGGTGGAGGACATCACAGCATGCCTCCAAAAGGCATTCCAGTGATAGGTCAATGAACTCTTCTTGGCTTTCAGGGTTATGTCTTCACTGGAGCAGGCCTGGGCTGCGAGCATTGAGAACAGTGCGTGCGGCTCCGGTTTAGATGTGGCACCCAGAGTGAGAAAACAGTGTGATAACGGTGTGGGGGGGTGATTCAGATGCCACCTGCCAGCGAAATGGCATGTTTCCTGTGGCTGCATAGCTAATGAGGTGGGAAGCAGATGATACTGTGTGAAAAGCCGCCATTGCGGCCGACAGGTAAAGCGTCCTTTTTCCAACCCGCTACCGCACTTAATGCAAATCTGGGATGATTCCACCTTGTGTTTGGTTTGTCTCCATGGTCTATCATTACATTCTTGAGATGGTAGGATATATGCTTTGCCAAATGCACAAGAACGAAATTCATCCAAAGGATTCTTTTTATTACAGACTTGTCTAAGGACAAACCAATGCCACATTACTTTTCTAACTGTAGCTGTCCAGGGATTTGCCAATGTTGATAAAGCACTTAAAATCCTATGTTGCATTGCTGAGCCTCTGGCACTTTACTTCTACCGCCTCCCCAAGTTGAACGTGAGAACACTTAGAATGCAGAGTTGGAGGTGCAAATGAAATGTTAAAGCCGAGCCTGCCCTCTCTGGTTTACGTAAAACATCCCATAAAAAAAGCATACGAATTCTCCCAGTCTCCTGCCCATTATATATATATATATCTGAAACAACATCACTAAAAAAGAAATCCTGGTCATTATCAGGAACTTGTTGTTCTCTAATCAGCTGCCGTGTTTCCTACCTTAGGATGATGATTTCATTTCTCCCTCATCTCTGGAGCTCCTGGTATTCTGCCAGCCTAGAGTCAGCAGGCTATGGCGAGGCAACTGTTTGCTGCCCTTTGCTTGCCGGTGGCATAATAATAAGGCTTGGCCTTAGAATGCCACACAGTAGTTAAAATCTACTCCACAATGCCCATAATAACAAACTAAATGAAAAAGCACAAGTTCCATTAACTGAAACTATCTAAAAATGCCTTTAAAAAGATAAAAATAAATGATGACATGCCAACTCTTGATGTGAATGTCACCTTGTCTCACTTTTTTTAAGGTCACCATCCAGTCAACCTTCAATATTGTGACATTTCAAACATCTGAACAATCAGACTGATTTTTTTCCCCTGTTTTCTAGGGTAGTAGGCTGTAGCAATTCCAATTTCCCTTGAGGGTAACCCATGGATTGGTGAACAGCTAGCCCCCAGGATCCACAATGAAAGCATGCACTGAACTCCACTGTAACTTTTTCTAGTTAGAGCTGACAGATTGCCCATAAATTCAGATTGTAATCTTAACTCCAGCGTGTAAACATAGGGCTGAATATGTTACAGCTGTAATACTTTAGTTTCAGAGGGCAAGAGATATGAAATATGACTTTAAGAGACAAGAGTTAATCCTTTCAAAATCGAGAATAATGGATGCAGTGAAAGAAGATTTAAACATAAGAGGACTCTGCTATAACATATAGGCTCTGTGCACTGGAGCACCTATAGAGAATGATGATGTATGTTTGATCTCGCAGAACTGTACAGAATTGCCAATTTAAGTTGTGCTGCTGGGGAGAGCATTTAGACAAAGAAAGTTGTGTAACCAGCTGAATGGAAAAGGAAATAAATCAGGAGAGAAAGTCACTGAGGCAATTTATTCAAAACACTTTTTAGTCACCATCTTGGCTACAATTGGTATACAGCCGGCAAAAAGGAAGAAGCATTATTTTGATTTAAAAGCATTAAGACTATGACATTACAATCACTGGTAATGCAATGATGCTGCTGCTTTCAAAACAGAATTGCCATTAATGAACCCATGAGCAACTTCCAAGTTTGTCAGCTACTTAATCTGTAACAACTAATCCTTAACTGTGACAGCCTAACTGTGAAGTACCCTTCAAAGGCTGTGGAGATTGCCTTTTGCAGGAAATCACTGAGGAATTCACTGTGACACCCAAATCCAACACTTCGTGGAATCAACAAATGTGTAACTTGTACATTACAGCAACAGAATTCCAAACCAACCTGGGGTACCCTGAGTTCCTCTGTTCGGGGTGCAGTTCTGAAATTCTATCTGACCAAGTAATGTTCATAATGGACAGTCCAGAAACTTCCTGTTAAGTCCACTTGTAACACAAAGCCTGTACAAGAAGCTAATCATAAAATTTGGTGATGTAGCAGCATTTAGGAAAAGGTTAAAGATGTTTAAGTATAAGCGTTTTTGTTCAGCGCTGACAAATTTGTAAAAATCTTAAAAAGCTAGTACTCTATTTTACTTCTTGCATTTCTGGCAATACTGCCAGCCCACCTCTTTCCTTTTCCCCTATTGATTTAAATCTCTCTACTTTCCACCATGCCTGCTGAATTTGTTGGCTAAATTAGTTTAGATGCAGAATCCGGACAAGGAAGATGAACAGTCGCAGCTTCATGTGAATTTACTATTACTGGTCCAGTAGCTGTGTACTCGCACCTTGCTATATGGCTGTTAAACACGGACGACTTACAAAAAAAGCTCAACAATTTCCACCTTCACTGTCTATGGCAGGACAAAATCACAAATGCGACAGTCCTCTCAAAGGCAGAGCTCTCACGTTTTTTAGTGCTCATCAAACAGAGATGGCTTTGCTGTTCAGGCACATTTGTGGGATGGAAGATGGTCACATGGGGAGGGCTAACAAAGCAAGGGATTACACTATGAATGATAGGACCTTGGAAAGTACTGAAGATCTGAGGCAACTTAGTGTGTATATCTATATATCTCTGAAGGTAACAGGGCAGGTAGGTAAGGTGGTTAAGAAGGCATATGGGATACTTGTCTTTATTAGCCGAGGCATAGGATACAAGAGCAGAGAGGTTATCCTGGAACTGTATAAAACGCTGGTTAGACCACAACTGGAGTACAGTGTGCAGTTTTGGTCACCACATTATAGGAAGGATATGATTGCACTGGAGAGGGTGCAGAGGAGATTTACCAGGATGCTGCCTGGGCTGGAAGGTCTGAGCTATGAGGAAAGATTGGATAGGCTGGGGTTGTTTTCCTTGGAGCAGCAAAGGGTGAGAGGGAACCTGATAGAGGTGTATAAGATTATGGGGGGCATAGATAGGGTGAATAGGAAGGAACTTTTTCCATTAGTGGAGGGATCAATAACCAGGGGAGCGTAGATTTAAGGTAAGAGGTAGAAGGCTAAGAGGGGAGTTGAGGAGAAATGTTTTCATCCAGAGGGTGGTGGGAGTCTGGAACTCACTGCCTGAAAGGGCGGTTGAGTCAGAAACTCTCGTAACGTTCATGTGCAGCACTTGTCACAGAACCTACCTCTCAAGGAGTGGCCTCTTCTGCCATCAGCAAAGGTGCAACACAATTTTTTATTCATTCATGGGATGTGGGTGTCATTTATTGCCCAATCCCTATTATTCATTCATGGGATGTGGGCAGCATTTATTGCCCATCCCTAATTGCCCTTGAGAAGGTGGTGGTGAGCTGCCTTCTTGAATTGCTGCAGTCCATGTGGTGTAGGTACACCCACAGTGCTCCTAGGGAGAGAGTTCCAAGGTTTTGACTCAGTGACAGTGAAGGAATGGCAATATATTTCCAACTCAGGATGGTGAGCGGCTTGGAGGGGAACTAACAGTTGGCGGTGTTCCCATGTGCCTGCTGCCCTTGTGCTTCTAGATGGTAGCAGTCATGGGTTTGGAAGGTGCTGTCTAAGGATACTTGGTAAGAACATAAGAACATCAGTATATAAGAAATAGGAACAGGAGTAAGAACAAGATTTGGCCTTTTGAGGCTGCTCCGCCATTCAATAAGATCATGGCTGATCTTCTTGTGTTTCGATTTCTACATTCCCATTTAACACTGATAACCTTTGATTCCCTTGCCTAACAAGAATCTATCTACGTCTGCTTTAAAAATATTCAACGGCCCCGCCTCCACCACCTTCTGAGGCAGAGAGTTCCAAAGTTGTACAACCGTAAAAAAGATTGTCCTCATCTCTGTCCTAAAAGGGCAACCCCTTATTTTAAAACAGTGCCCCTTAGTTCTGGACTCACCCAGAAGAGTCCTTTTTACATCTACCTTGTCAAGGCCATTCAGGATCTTGTATACTTCAATCAAATCACCTCTCACTCTTCTAAACTCCAGTGGAACCAAGCCCAATCTGTCCAACCTTTCTTCATAAGACAACCCACTCATTCCAGGTATCAATCTAGTAAACCTCCTTTGAACCACCTCCAATGCATTTACATCCTTCCTTAAATAAGGAGGCCATAACTGCACACAGTATTCAAGGTGCAATCTCACCAATGCCCTGCATAACTGAATCATAACATCCTTATTTTTATGTTCGATCCCTCTCGTAATAAAGGATAGCATTGCATTAGCCTTCCTACAGTCCATCTTGGAGATGGTACACACTGTTGCCACTGTGCATTGGTGGTGGAGGGAGTCAATGTTTTTGGATGGGGTGCCAATCAAGTGGGCTGCTTTGTTCTGGATGGTATTGAGCTTATTGAGTCTTGTTGGAGCTGCACTCATCCAGGCAAGTGGGGAGTATTCCATTACATGTCTGACTTGTGCCTTGTAGAGTGTGGACAAGCTTTGGGGATTCAGGACGTGAGTTACTCGCCACAGGATTCTGAACCCCTGCTCTTGTGGCGATAGTGTATATATGGCTAGTCCAGTTCAGTTTCTGGTCAATGGTAACCCTCAGGATGTAGATAGTGGGGGATTCAGTGATGGTAATGCCTTTGAATGTCAAAGGGTGATGGTTAGGTTCTCTCTTGTTGGGGATGCTCACTGCCTGGCACTTGTGTAGCATGAATGTTATTTGCCGCTTGTAAGCCCAAACCTAGATATTGTCCAGGTTTTGCTGCATTTGCACATGGACTGCTTCAGTATCTGAGAAGTCACAGGTTGTGCTGAACATTGTGTAATCATCAGCGAACATCTTCACTTCTGAACTTATGATGTAAGGAAGGTCATTGACAGAACAGCTGAAGATGGTTAGGCTAGAACATTACCCTGAGGAACTCCTGCAATGATGTCCTGGAAGTGAGATGATTGACCTCCAACAACGATGACCATCTTCTTTTGCGCTAGGCATGACTCCAACTAGTGGAGAGTTTGCCCCTGAGTCCCATTGACTCCAGTTTTTCTCGGGCTCCTTGGTACCACACTCGGTCAAATGCTGTCTTAATGTCAAGAGCAGTCAGTCTCACCTCATCTCTGGGGTTCAGCTCTTTTGTCCATGTTTGAACCAAAGCTGTAATGAGATCAGGAACTGAGTGGCCCTGGCGTAAGCCAAACCGAGCGTCAGTGAGCAGTTTATTGCTAAGCAAGTGCTGCTTGATAGCACTATTGAATGCCCCTTCCATCACTTTACTGATGATTGAGAGTAGGCTGAGGGGTGGTAATTGGCTGGGTTGGACTTGTGCTGTTTTTTTGTGTACAGGACACACCTGGGCAATTTTCCACATAGCTGGGTAGATGCCAGTGTTGTAGCTGTACTGGAACAGCTTGGCTAGGGGGCACAGCAAATTCTGGAGCACAAGTCTTTAGTACAATTGCTGGAATATTGTCAGGGCCCATAGCCTTTGCAATATCCAGTGCCTTCAGCCTTTTCTTGATACCACATGGCGTGAATCAAACTGGCTGAAGAGTGGCATCTGTAATGCTGGGGACCTCCGAATGAGGCCAAGATGTCTAATCCTCTCAGCACTTCTGGTTGAAGATTAGTGCAAATGCTTCAGCCTTATCTTTTGCACTTATGTGCTGGGCTCCCTCATCATTGAGGATGGGGATATTTTTGGAGCCTCCTCCTCCAGTGAGTTGTTTAATTGTCCACCACTATTCATAGGTGGATGTGGCAGGACTGCAGAACTTTGGTTCTGATCCGTTGGTTATGGAATTGCTTAGGTCTGTCCATCACTTGCTGCTTATACTGTTTGGCACACAAGTAGTCCTGTGTTGTAGCTTCACCAGGTTGACATCTCATTTTTAGGTATGTCTGTTGTTGCTCCTGGCATGGCCGTCTGCACTCTTCATTGAACTAGAGTTGATCCCCTGACATGATGGTAATGGTAGAGTAGGGAATATGCCGGACCATGAGGTTACAGATTGTGGTTGAATACAATTCTGCTGCTGCTGGTGGCTGCCTACAGTGCCTCATAATTGCCTAGCCTTGAGTTTCTCAGTCTGTTCAAAATCTATCCCATTTAGCATGGTGGTAGTGCCACACAACATGATGGAGGACTATGCAGTGGTCAATCTTGCCAATACTGTCATGGATAGATGCATCAGTTGCAGGCAGATTGGTGAGGATGAAGTCAAGTATGTTTTTCCCTCTTGTTGGTTCCCTCACCACCTGCTACAGACCCAGTTTAGCAGTTATGTCCTTTAGGGCTCAGCCTGCTCGGTCAATAGTGGTGCTACTGAGCCAGTCTTGGTGGTGAACATTGAAGTCCCTCACCCAGAGTACATTCTGCACTCTTGCCACCCTCAGTGCTTCCTCCATGTGGTGTTCAACATGGAGGAACAGTGATTCATCAGCTGAGGGGGGTGGGGGGAGTTGGTGGCTCAGTATGTGGTAATCAGCAGGAATTTTCCTTGCCCATGTTTGACCTGATGCCATGATACTTCATGGAGCCTGGAGTCGATGTTGAGGAGTCCCAGGGCAAGTACACTCCTGATTCTAAAGCACTGTGCTGCCACTTCTGCTGTCCTGCCGGTGGGACAGGACATTCCCACGGATGGTGATGGCGTTGTCTGGGACATTTTCAGTAAGGTATGATTCCGCGTGTATGACTCTGTCAAGCTGTTGCTTGACTAGCCTGTGAGACAACTCCCCAATTTTGGCACTAGCCCCCAGATGTTAGTAAGGAGGACTTTGCAGGGTCGAAAGGGCTGAGATTTCCATTGTCGTTTTGGTGCCTAGGTCGATGGCAGGTGGTCACCTGGTTTAATTCCTTTTAGACTTTTTAGTGGTTTGATACTATTGAGTGGCTTGTTAGGCCATTACAGAGGGCATTTATGGAACACATGTCGGCCAAGGCAGGTAAGGACAGCAGATTTCCTTCCCAAAAGGGCAGTAGTGAACCATATGGCTTCATGGTCATCATCAGCCTTTCAATTACTGATATTTATTGAATTCAAATTTCACCATTTGCTGTGGTGGGATTCAAACCTGGGTTCACAGAGCATTAACCTGGGTCTCTAGATTACTACTATAGTGGCAATACCATTACACCACCACTTCCTCATCTGAAATGGATTTGCTTGCTGTTTATCCATCATCCTTTGCAGATGGCAGGATGCCAGAATTTAATTTTAATTTTGGTCCAACAACTGTAGAAACCTAAAATGGCTACCATAGTTTGAAGCAGACTGAAAACTACCTGTAATATATATTGAATATTCTATTCTCATTTAATCGCAGTCACCTTGAGACTTCTTGATTTTAAAGCAGCAATTTATCACCCAGTGAAAGCCATTTAAGTGTGCGTGCCAAATGGATTAACATTATATTGTATTCTAAAACAAGCTAATGGTGATTGCTGCAGGGAATTTAGGCTGCTGCTATCCTTCTGAACACCACTGCTATCATTGTACTCTCAATGAGCAGTGTTTCCTGATGCAACTCTCACCAGGCCTCCTAAGTCCCCTCCAAATTTCTCTCCTCCATTGAAGAAATGCCTGGCCTCCATACACGACTGCCTCATCATACTGTGACTGGAACTGAATACCCAACTCATGGGTGATCTTGTATGTTTGCTGTTGCTTAAATGTGCTGAACCTTTTTCCACTCAGCTAGGGAATGATAGGCCAATGTTAAAAGCATAGAAAATAATCACTTAATAACTACACATGAGGAAGGTAATTCAATTAACCTGAATACACCCCCCCCAGAACAATCCTCCTCTCCCCACTACAGTACCTATTTATTTAGGAAATGATTTGGGGGTGGGAGGGTGGTATGGTTTGGCTCCATCACTTTGCCCGGGAGTACAGTCCTGGTATTTCTCGTGTGAAGAATAATGTGCTCAGTTAATTAAAGGTACTTTTTGTGATTTGAAGCATGGGTCCCTTGCCCTACTCCCACTGTTTAATTTAAGGAATTATTACAGGTTAACATTTCCCATAGCATTTACTTTCTTTATACACTACTCAGGTGTATCCTGTCCAAACTGAACCTTAGCCCAAACCTTTCCCTTCTTTTTTTCCCTGAAATTCCACCGGAGGCCGGGAGACTGGGGTGAGGCTGAGAAGTGCTGAAGTACCTGGCAGGGTCAGAAATACAGATGTCCTGCCGATCTTAATGGCAGGACCTCATGAACATTTTTGCAGATTGCTCCACCCAGTTTCTGGCCAAATGGACAGCCTGGCTAGTGGACAGAAGGGAATGCCACTCTCTGGAGGTTGTAGCAAGAGGCTTTTGGTGACAATCACCAGCAATTGAGAATGGAGAAAAGGCTGTGATCAGGAATGCTGGGGAGTGGCCAGATATTGGGGCTGGGGAGGGGGGTGCGGGGGTAACGAAGCTGGCAGTCAGGGCTAGGGGAGGCTAAGGCCTTCTTGAGGAGCCAAAGTGAGCACTCCTAGGTCTTCAGAGCCCACAAGGAATACCAAAAGAACCACTTACCTTGGGGATCCAGCAGATCCTGTATCCTCTTCACCAACAAATTTCCCGGGCTGTGTGAAACCTGTGCGATGGTGGTAAATTTCAAAGCAGGTTCCCAATTGCGAGAGTCCAGTTTAAATTAAAATATACTAATTAAGCATCCCACCTTTCCTTGGTGAAACACTTGGACATCTTTATATCTGCTGACAGAAAAAAATTGTTAGACATATGTGTGACACATTGGGATTGCATTCCACGTGCTTCAGTTTTTAATACAGCCACGACCCCTTTCCTGTCCGTCATGATCAGTGGAATATGGTCTTAAAATCTAGGCCTAGGTATCAGCCTCATGACTTTTTGGTGCAATGTCTAAAGTGCTTCAATGTCTTCCTTGTTCCCCGGCATCAGGAACTGGGCATGGTACATAAGTTGTTGTCTGATCAAAGCACTGTACAGTTTGACCACACTGACTGATCCACTGACTTGTATTCTACTGATTTGACAAAATAGTTCAGCCTTCATTTAACTTTGTTGATTGCTGCTCCACATTGATGGGCATATTGATTTTCCTAAGATTCCTAGGTCTCTTTCAACCTCATCCTTAACTATTTGAGTGCCATTTCTGGAGGACATATATTTGCTATTTTTCCTTCCTCTGATCAATATCTTACACTTGACTGCATTAAACTCAAACTGCCATTGTTTAGCCCCTTCACATATTTTGTATGGCCCATTATGCAGCTTCTCAACCCTCTCCTTGCCCTGCACTGTCCCTCCTAACTTGGTATCATTTGCAAATTCAATCTATGAGCTTTGACTTTCAGAACCAAGTCGGTGATGCAAATTGGACACAGTAGTGATTCCAACACTGAGCCCTGGACACCTCTCTCAGCACTTCCACTCACCTTGATATTACTTTTTGTTTCTAAGTATTAGCTAGCTTCTTATCTATACTGTGAAATCATGATGTGTCAAACTCAGATGACACAAAATTACGGTTATGTTGAAATCGTTAACCCATTCCCGCTGGCAGGATAGCATATCACCACAGAATGATACCTGTGATAAGCCAAAATTCTGCACTAATTCTATCACTGTTGCTGCGGTCACTGCGGTGGTCAAGGGCCTCTGTAGCGGTAAGGCAGCAGGGGTGTGCAAGATTTGTCCGGAGATGTTGAAGGCGCTGGACAATTTGGGGTGTCCTTGTTAGTGCACCTCTTCAATGTTGGGTGGAAGGTGGGGACAGTAGCACTGGCTTGTCAAACTGGGGTGGTGGTCCTCAACTTTAAGAAACGGCACCAGAGGGTGTGTTCCAATGATAGCCTATGCCAGAGTGCTGGAGAGGAGGCTTTGTCTGTTAGTTGAACCTCAGATTCATGAGGAAGAATGCAGATTCTGCCCTGGTCGTGGAACAGTGGACCAACTCTTTGCCCTCTCACGAATATTAGTGGGTTCGTGAGAGTTCGCTAATCTGGCCTACCTCTATTTTGTAGACCTGGAGAAGTCACATGACCGCGTTCCGCCAGATATTTTGTGGGAGGTGCTGCGGGAATATGAGGTGCTATCAGGTTCCTCTATTCGCGGAGCGAGAGTTGTGTCCGCTTTCTCGGCATTAAGTCGAATTCCTTCAAGGTGGGAGTTGAACTCCGCCAAGGAAGCATCTTGTCTCCACTCCTGTTTGTGATTTTCATGGACCGGATATCAAGGCGCAGCCAAGGTATGGAGAGTATCCAGTTTGGGGGCTTGAGGGTGGCATCTCTGCTGTTTGCAGATGACGTTGTGCTTGCCTCATCCGACTGTGATCTCCAGCGTGCACTCGAACGTTTTGCTGCAGCATCTGACGCAGCAGGGGTGCAGATCAGCACCTCCAAATCTGAGGAAATGGTTCACTCCTGGAAAAGAGTGGGTTGCTCTCTCCAGGTGAGGGGGGAACAGCTTCACTTAGTGGAGGAGTTCAAGTATCTCGGGATCTTGATTGCGAGCAATGGCATGGGGAAGCGTGAGATTGACCAGCGGATCGGTGCGGCAGCTGCAGTTCTGTGGGTGCTCTACCAGTCTGTGGTGGTGAAGCAGGAGATGAGTTTAAGGGTGACACTCTCAGTTTACCGCTCGATCTACATCCCCATCCTCACCTTTGGTCATGAACTGTGGGCAGTGACTGAAAGGATAAGATTGCGGGTACAAGCGGCGGAAATGAGGTTTCTCCGCAGGGTTGCTGAGCATACTCTCCAGGGCAGGGTGAGGATTTGGGCAATCTGGGGGAGCATTGGAGAAGAGTTGCTGCACCTCTGGATCGACAGGGTCCAGTTGAGGTGGTTCAGGGATCTGATAAAGGATGCCTCCCTGGTAGGCTCCACTGGGCGGAGACTTCGAGGCCAACCCAGGACACGCTGGAGAGATTGCATCTCTTGGCTGGCCTGGGGATGCTTGGGAATCCCCCAGGAGGCACTCGAATCTGTGGCTGAGGAAAGGGAAGTCTGGACAGCCCTGCTCAGCTTACTGCCACCGCGACCCTCACCAGTAGAAGCGGTGTGAAAATGGATGGATGGATGAATGAATGGATGGAACTCCGAATTAGCCAGACCTGTCTAATCTTCTCATTAAACGGTGCCGGCCCTAATCAGAGCGGAGTTAGGCCACCCAAGAGTGAAAAATTATGGAGCCTGAGGAGGCCGAGGACCCTAAAGAGTCCAATGAATGCCCACCCACTTGCCCGCCTGCTCCCTAGCCGATGCCACAGAGGCTGTGGGGATGTTCTGGGATTTCGCACTGCAGCATGAAAAGACGTTTGACTACATTAACTACATGGTAGACTGTAAATGCACATCCAAAGATAGCACACGAAACAGAAAAAAGAGTATGGAGTTTTTTGCTAACATTTTTCAATGCAAAGCTCCAGTCTTTTACAAGAAAGGCCATTGTGAGGTGTGAAAAAATTGAATAAATATTTTTTGACACGTTTAATGTTTTACTATATTTTCATTTGGCATTTGAATCTGTTGTTTTTGACATTGGCTGCATTTGTAGGCATATTGCGCTATGTAGAGATCCATTCCTGTGGCAGATGGGGCCTCCTTGGCTATCACAAACAAAGCTTCGCTTAAGATGAATTTGTAGATGGATTTCCTTGGGTTCAGCTCATCAGGAATTCAAGTTTTGCCCTGAATCCCCACAGCTTTGAGGTAATTTAGTGATCATTCACGTGAAATTTTGTTGAATTCCTTTTGGAAATCTAAATAGAAAAATTTGTAGGTTTATGACAGTCAACTGACATTAAGTCTCCCTCAAAGAACTCAAGATGGTTTGTCCATCAAGATCTTCACTATCTAAAGCTGTGATGACTGTTGTTTAATGTTTTTTTTTATTCATTCACTTGATACGCAGGTAACCCTCAAGACTTCTCCTGACAAATTATTATTATTTTTTATTCATTCATGGGATGTGGGCTTTGCTGGCTAGGCCAGCATTTATTGTCCACCCCTAGTTGCCCGTGAGAAGGTGGTTGTGAGCTGCCTTCTTGAACCGCTGTAATCCCTGTGGTGTAGGTACACCTGCAGTGCTGTTAGGAAGGGAGTTCCAGGATTTTGACCCAGCCACAGCGAAGAAACAGTGATGTATTTCCAAGTCAGGCTGGTGAGTGGCTTGGAGGGGAACTTCCAGGTGGTGGTGTTCCATCTATCTGCTGCCCTTGTCCTTCTAGATGGTAGTGGTCGTGGGTTTGGAAGGTGTGGTCGAAGGAGCCTTGGTGAATTCCTGCAGTGCACCTTATAGATGAGACACTCTGCTGCTACTGTGTGTCGGTGGTGGAGGGAGTGAATATTTGTGGATGTGGTGCCAGTCAATCGGCTGCTTTGTCCTGGACGGTGTCAAGCTTCTTGAGTGTTGTGGGAGCTACACTCATCCTGGTAAGTGGGGAGTATTCCATCACACAGGGCCCGGGAGAGGGGGTGCACGTGATGCTAGTCACCGGGGCCCATGCCTTCAAGCATCACCCGGCTCAGTGAACACGACCCCCTCTCTGGCTGCCTCAAGTCTCACTGTGCTTGCAAACATGCTGCTATTGTCCACATTTGATGACCTAAATGAGGGTGTCTACCTGGATGCCAGGGCTGAGGACAAGCTGTTCAGCTTGGTAAAACTGTGTGCCAAGGCCAAACTGAGTAATTCTCCTAGTCCGTGAGTTGCTGTTTGCTGATGATTCCGTGCTGGCATCCCATAATGAAGTTCACTCGCAACAGCTAGTAGATTAGTTCGCTCAGGACTGCCAGGAATTTGTATTGACAATCAGGGAGACCAAAGTTATGGGCCAGGATGTAGAGACTGCACCTTCCATCAACATTGACAGCCTCACAATGGAGGTCGTTGACAGCTTCACATAACTTGGACCAACAATTACCAGCAACCTCTCCCTTGATGCCAAAATCAGCACCAGGATCTCCAAGGCCGCAGATCTCATGTCGAAGTTGAGAAATCGAATGTGGACCAACAGTAAACTAACCAAAAATACAAAGCTCCATATGTAGCAGGATTGTGTTCTCAACACCTTCCTTTGCAGTAGTGAAGCATGGGCAACTTATGCACACCAGAAAAGCAGCTCAACAACTTCCATCTCCGCTGCCTCAGACAAATGTTGGGCAATCCTGGCAGGACAGAGTGCTGAATTTGGAAATACACCGACATGCAGGGATCCCCAGCATGTTTGCCCCCTTGACTCAGAGGCAGCTCCGTTGACTGAGTCACATGAGCCAAGATGATGATGGTTGCATCTCCAAAGACAGGTTCTATGACGAGCTTACTGTCGGCATGAGACCAACAGGTTGCCCACATCTGCAATACAAGGATGTCTGTAAGCGAGACTTGAAGTTGACTGGGATCTGAGTTGACGCATGGGAGGTCCTTGCTGCTGGCTGGAATGCCTGGAGACAAGCAGCCAGGTAGGGCATGGAAAAAGTAAAGGACAAAAGACATGACTGGTGAAAGCAACGAGAGGCTGCCAGAAGGAAAAAACAGCAGTCAACCTCAGGCCAATGCTATTCATCTGTGCCAGCTGTGGAAGTGACTGTCACTCACAAATCGGCCTCTACAGTCATAACAGATGATGTTCAATCCAGAAATGACATACACCTTGGGTGCATGCAGTCCATCATTTTCCAAGACAGGCAGATGGCATCACTTCTCATCTAAGCCATTGAATGTAAATGGTTGAGGCCCAAACACTGATCGTCATGGTAGTTACAGTCTGCCAAGCAGAAAATGACCCATTTATTCCTACTTTCTTTTAATTCTGTCTGTTAAGCGATCCTCAATCCATGCTAATATACTATCCCCAATCCCATGAGCCCTAATTTTGTGTAATGAACTCTTGTGTGGCATGTTATCAATTGCTTTTTGAAAATCCAAATAAATTACAGCCACTGGTTCGCCCTTACCTACCCTGCCACCTACAAACTCCAAAAACAAAAAGATTAGTCAAGCAGGATTTCCCATTCATAAATCCATGTTGACTCATATTATAATTCTCTAAGCTTTTATAAGCTTCTCATTCTCTTTACATCCTTAGTTCCCCATTATCGAAAAGTGTGAGTTCATGCACCTTGGTAGGAAGAATCAAAAACAGACTATTATTTAAATGGAGAGAGACACCAAAAAAGTGCAGCACAGAGGGACCTGGGTGCTCTTGTGCATGAAACACAAAAAGTTAGTATGCAGGTGCAGCAAGTAATTAAGAAGGCAAATGGAATTTTGGCCTGTATTGCTAGGGAGTTGGAGTTTAAAAATAGTGATGTCTTGTTACAACTGTAATTGATGGACATATTGACTTTCCGAAGATTCCTCGGTCTCTTTTGACCTCATCCTTAACTATTTAAGTGCTATTTCTGGGGTACATATATTTGCTATTTTTCTTTCCTCTGATCAACATCTTACACTTGACTGTTGGTGAGGCTGCACCTGGAGTACTGTGTACAGTTTGGGTCCCCATATTTAAGAAAGGATATACTGGCATTGGAGGCAGTTCAAAAGAGATTCGCTAGGCTGATTCCTAGGATGAAGGGGTTGACTTATCAAGAACAGCTCAACAAGTTAGGCCTTTATTCATTAGAGTTTAGAAGAATAAGGGGCGATCTTATTGAAACGTACAAGATTCTGATGGGACTTGACAGGGTAGATGTTGAGAAGACGTTTCCACTAGTGGGGGAATCTTGAACTAAGGGACATAGATACAGAAGAAGGGGACACTCATTTAAAACTGAGACACGAAGGAATTTCTTCTCTCAGAGGGTAATGAATGTCCGGAATTTTCTACCCCAGAGACAGTTGGGAAGGCTAAGTCATTGAAAGTATTTAAAGAGGAGGTAGATAGATTTTTGAAATATAGGGGAGTTGAGGGCTATGAGGAGCTGGCATGAAAGAGGAGTTGAGGCCTGGGGCAGATCAGCCATGATCTTATTGAATGGTGGGGCAGGCTTGAGGGGCTGAATGGCCTACTTCTATTCCTAATGTTCTTATGCTCCATAATGTGTTTTATGTCTTCTTCCTAGAAGACAGATGAAAAGTTACCAGAGTTGGACAAACACTGGATTCCCGGAGTGCTTTAGGGCTGAGGAACATTACAGAGATAGGGAGAAGCAAGGCCATGGAGGGACATGATTTTGAGGATGAGAATTTATAATTTGAGGCATTGCCGAACAAGAGAACTAAAGTACCATAGCACATCAATGGCCACAGGGATGATGATGGAGCGAAGCTTGAGGTGGGTTAGGCAGTGTAGTTTTCGGTGAGCTCAAGTTATGGAGGGTGAAGGATGGCCAGGAGAACCCTGGAATAGTCACGTGTGGAGATACCAAAAGCACTGATGAGGCGTGGAGATATTACAGAAATGGAACTAAGTGGTACATAGTAAGTTTCTCTTTTCTCTAATTTCATACTTATGATAGAAAAATTAGCCAGAGGTTGCTTGCTTTGATCTGCATTTGTTATTGTTGTATTTATTACACAGTTCTCAGGCATTTGAAGAACGCTTTCCTTTTCTAAGAAAGCTCTCTACTCGCCTCACTTTGATGTCTGACTAATGGGCCTAGAAATTTGATTGTGCTTGAAAATGGGTGTGCAGGAAGCAGTAGGCACACTAAATGTGTTGTTCCTGGCTGCGCTTAATATTTCTGCTGGCTGCTCAATATAATCATTCAGGTTAGCTGCCAGTTTTAGGTCACTGTATCGATCCATCCTCAAATTGCTTCTTTTTAGAGTTCCAAAAACAATTGTTCCACCAGAAAATTGAAACAACAGATGTTTCTGAAAGCAGCTAATTAATTACTCATCTGAAATTTCCACGTCTGGAACAAATTATCAAACCCATGTTGTCCACTTGTTATGCAACAAAGAATAATTTCGCAAATGGCTAAACACATAAGCTGAGGTTTCCTGATGATTCTCTATTTAAATATTTTTTTTCCTTCTCAGTTTTCTCCACTCCTCCCTAAAGATGCTCAGTCACACTGGGATATAGTTCAATGGGCACTGGCAGTTTCTTCCCATGTGAGACAATACAATAGAGCAGGCCTTCAACTTCCCACTCTGGGAAAACACTGACAATGCCTATTGGCCACCCACTGTAGAAATCTTCAATATTCACATCCACTTATACCCGGATGGCAAGCTTCAAATACTCTGAGGTAAAATCATGAAATTATAGAATGATTCAGTGCAGAGGTATGCCCCTCAGTCCGTCGAGTGTAAGCTTGTTGTTTGCAAGAACAATTCAACTAGTCTCACTTCCCTGCCCTTTTCCCTGTAACATTTATTTAAATCTTTTGGTGCTTATCCAATTCCCTATTGAAAGCCACAACTGAATCTTCCTCCGTCACATTCTCTGGCAGTTACATTCCAGATGCTAACCACTCTGCGCAAAAAAATGCCTCCTCATGTTAATTTTGCTTCTTTTACCAGTGCCTGAAATTTATATCCTCTGATTCCCCACCCTTCCACCAATGGGAACAGTTTCTCTCTATCTACTCTGCCTAGATCCCTCATGAGTTTAAACAACTCTGTCAAATCTCCTCTCAAACATTGCTTCTCTAAGGAGGACAACACTGGTTTCTCCGATTTATACTCGTACCCGAAGTCCCTCTTCCCTGGAACAATTCTCGTAAATCTTTTCTGCACCCTCTCTAAAGCCTTCACATCAGTCCGAAAGTACAGTACCTAGAATTGGACACCATACTCCAATTGAGGCAGAATAGTATTTTATAAAGGTCCATTATAACTTCCTTGCTTTAGTACTCTATGCCTCAATGTATAAAACCCAGGACTCCGTTAATCAGCTTCTCAATCAGTTCTGCCAACTTCAATAATTTGTGCACATATACCCAGGGTCAGTCTGTTCCTGCACCCCTTTAGAATTATGCCCTATGATTTAAATTATCTCTCTTTCTTCTTCCTACCAAAAGATGTCACTTCACATTTGCCTGCTTTTAATTTAATCGACCATGCATCTGTCCCTTCCAACAGCCTATTTATGTTCTCCTGAAGTCAATCACTGTCTCCTCACAGTTTACAATACTTCCAAGTTTTGTGTCATCTACAAATTTTGACATTGTGCCCTGTGCACTCAAGTCTAATCATTAATATACATGAAGAAAAGCTGAGTCCTGCTGGGGAACACAACTATATACCATCCTCCAGGCTGAAAAATAACTGTTTATCACTACCCTTTGTTTCCTGTCACTCAGCCTACTTTATATCCATGCCTTAATTGTCCCTTTTACTCCATGGGCCTCAACATTGTTGACAGGCCCGTTATGTGGCACTTCAATTATGCACCTATTGGAAGCCCATATATAATGGAAAAGAAAAAAATTGGAGGTCCTTTCCCAAAATTGAACTGCACTGCTATTGCAAAAAGATCAAATTTGTTACTTTCAATGGTAATTCTTCTGGATGTTCCCTTCCCTGCAAATATGCTCAGAATTCCTATGCTGTCCTTCTTCACAAAGAAGAAACTCCTCTCCCGTTCACTCACCACTAGATTTGCTGACCTATGTTAGTTCCCAGTCCTGCAACAGCTCCAATTTTAAAATTCTCATCCTTGTTTTCAAATCTGTCCATGGCCTCACCTCCTCCTGCTTCTGCAATCTAGCCCACCCCTATGGCCTTCTATGATCTTTGCATTCCTCCAATTGCAGTCTTTTATGCATCACTGATTTGCATTGATCCACCTTTGGTGGCCATGCAATCAGCTGCCTTGGTGCTAAACTTTAGAATTCCCTCTCCAAACCTCTATGTTTCTCTACCTCTCTTTCCTCCTTTAAGATGCTCCTTAAAACCTACCCCTTTAACCTAGCTGTCACCTGCCCTAATATTTCTTTATGTGCCTCAATGTCAAATTTTATCTGATAACACGCCTGTGAGGCACGTTGGGATGTCTTATTATGTTAAGTGCTCTAGATAAATGCAAGTTGTTGATATTCACAGTTTTGAGACACCTTGAGTAGAATTTTCCACTTGGCGTCTGGGCATGCGCCTGACAAGCTCGAGCGTGAAACAGCACGCGATGACGTTAGGCAAGCGTCCCGATGTCATCGTGCACTCGTGCGATATTTTGGCCAGCAGGGGCGTGAGAGTCGGTAGCGCGTCTGTTGACAATTAAGAGGCCTATTAAGGCTATTAAAGAAGCAACTGACGGTGATTTTTCGCTGCCTGTCCGACATTACTGTTGGTGGGCGGGCGATTTGGCCAGGCGGCCTTTGCATTTTTGAGGAAACCTCATCCAAGGCTGGGTTGAAGTTTCCATGATTAATTTAAAAAAAGATTTAAATGTTTTTTTTTTAAAATTTTCATACTCCGCATGTTGAGATGTCTCATTCTGACGCATGGTCATTTTTCCCAATTTTACATTCTGTTTTCATTGATTTTAAATTCGTCAGCTCCCTGAGACAGCTCTCTGCCTTTAGGGAGCTTTCCATCCATGCTCCTCTGTGCTCACGCTGACTACAGCGCTTGCCCTCCTCCCGCCCCCACCCTGGCTGCACTGAGCCTTTCAGTGCACGTTTCATGCTGACTGGCAATTAATTGGCCAACCAGCGTGAAATCGCGGTCAGAGGCTGATTGCAGTTTGTTCCCTGGCCGCTCCAAGGCCCATCGATCGCAGCCGCCCGCCAACCTGAAATTTCTACCCATTGAATTTGACAAGAGCAAGCAACTGAATTCACATCAGCAGAGATAAGCTCACTTTTTGAGCATCATCTATGTATTTTCATGTCATTTCACCAGTGTTCACAAATTCCAAGGAAATAATATTTGTACATGTCCACACAAATAATTTGAAATGATTGGATTGTATATTAATGCTTTTTTGTATTGTTTTTGAAGTAATGATTCTGGCATAATTCCTTTAAAAAATTCCTAAATTTAATTTTGAAATCATCATCTGGTATCCAGTTATGTACAAAATGATCTAATGCTCTGATAATCCCAGTTCAACTTTCACTAATGACAAAAATGAGAGCAGAGAAATTAATTATGCATTGAGCAGTCGTCAGTCACATGAATGAAAGTTATAGATAATCAATTCAAATTTCTTTGCTACCCTTAAAAAAACATTTGGAAAGTATGGGAAAGTAGCCGTAATAAATTAGTAATGACGGAAAATAATAAACTACCATGATCTTTGAAATATCCTGGCAATATGCAGAAGATAAAAGCACTCTGCCTTACCGTGATGGAACGGCCAAACTAACCCAAGAAGAATGTGCATGCATCACCACATTACTTCAGTGCAAAGATTAGAAATAGCTACTGATTAAAGATAATTCTAAGATTAAATACTTTGTTTCATCCAGATGAGGCTTGTCGGTTGTGATATAGTAAATATTGATGTTATCCAGTATTCCTTATCCAATGAGATGAGGTTTGCCACATGCACTGCACAACACTTTGGCATCTAAAAGCACGCGAAACCTTGCAGCTGCAAGTTTATTCAGACCGACCTAGAGGGGGTGGTGTATTTCTCCAGAAGTCTGTGTTAATACTGCAAGACCTCAAGGTGGCCTTTGACGTGTTGGTTCTGTCATTTCATCTGCCCACCGATGTTATGAAAACTGGAATGCAGCTCGCCAGAGAAGATAGCTTTTGGAATTCAAAAATCAGGCATGTGAACAATGGCCGGAATGTTTGGCTCGTTGGGTGGCGCACGCCTGACCCAGCTGAGCGTAAAATGACATGCGATGATGTCAGGCGAGCGTCCCGACGTCATCGATATTTCAGTCGGCGGGCATGCGCCGGAGTTGGCAGTGCGCCCGCAGACAATTAAACGGCCTATTAAGGCCATTAAAGTTATAATTGAAAGAACTTTTTCACTGCTTGTCCAACCTCATGGATGGATGGCAGGCAAAAAAGGCCAAGCAGCCTTTGCTTTTTTAGGAAACCTCATCCACGGACAGGATGAGATCTCCAACAGCAAGTAACAATGAAATAAAAATTTTAACATTTCATTTATAACATGTCCCTGCCCTTATGACAGAGTTACAAGAGGGGACATGTTTTATAACGTTTTTAAAATGTTTATTTTTAATGTTTTAAACTGTTCATCTCCCTGAGGCAGCTCTGTGCCTCAGAGAGCTTTTCCAGCGTGTACCCGTGTGCATGTGCAAAGTTTGCGCTCACCCTCCTCCCTCCCCCTTCACAGGCAGTGCTGAGTGCTGCCGGTTGTGTTTCACGTCGGGCGGGCCTCAATTTGACGCCAGTGTGGAATCGTTATCCGGCCCTGATCGCAGGCGAAAATCGGTTTCTCGACCGCCCCCGCCCGGCCCCTCCAAGCCCATCCGACGAGGGAAAGATCCTCCCCAACGTTGTCCAGAACAGCATCACTGAACCTTAATGCTAATGGCTTCAATTCCAGTTAGATTGCAGTGCCTGGTTACATCCGAGATAGGCACCCTGTCTTGCCACTTGGTGTCAGAAATAGATTATAGGCAGCACAAGTGGAAATGGTCAAGTCACTAGGTAAGGCCATGATAACAGATCCACTTTAGAAGAACCTTCCACAGCACGTCATTATTCACAGAAACGAATGTTCTTGTTAAGTCAACAAATTTAACAATGAAGCCCTGGTGCTCTGCTTTACACTTTTCCTGGTTTTGGCAGGCTGAGAAAATCATTGTGGATGTTGTGTGACCTGTGAGAAATTCACAATAGTTTGCTTGAAGATTTTTTTGCCTTCAGTTGATCATGAAAAACAAGTTAAACATGCGAACATATGAATTCAGAGCAGGAGTAGGCCACCTGGCCTTTCGAGCCTGCTCCGCCATTCAGTAAGATCATGGCTGAACTGACTGTAACCTTAAACCCACATTCCTGTCTACCCCTAATAATCTTTTACCCACTTGTTAATCAAGAATCTATCTAGCTCTCCCCTAAAAATATTGAAAGACCCTGCTTCCACCGCCTTCCGAGGAAGAGAGTTCCAAAGGCTCACAAGCCTCAGAGAGAAAAGATTTCTCCTCATCTCTGCCGTAAATGAGTGCCCCCTTATTTTTAAACAGTAACCCCTAAGCTAGAATTTTACAACCCATGGGTGGGCACGCGCCCGCCCTGAATGGATGTAAAATCGCACAAGATGACGTTAGGCGAGGGTCCCGACGTCATCGCACACTTGAGTGATATTTCGCTCGGCTGGCGCGCGCACAAGTTGGATGAGCACCTGCTGGTAATTAAGCAGGCAATTAAGCTCTTTAACAACCCAATTGTAAGCGATTTTTCGTGACCCTTCCAACCTTACGGTTGGCAGATCGGCCAATCGGCCAGGCGGACTTTACACTTTTGATGAAACCTCATCTGGGGCGGGATGAAAACTCCGTTGGGATTTAAAATTTAAAAAAAATATCTGGGGGCTGTTCTTTTTTAATAAGGTATGCTTTCAGGTGCTTGATTGTGCAGCATGGACATTTTTTGCTGCATTTTTGTGCTTTCTTTTATTATTTGGAGGTCTGCAGCTCCCTGAGACATCTGTCTGCCTTCAGCGGGCTGAATGGAAATGCTTACCAGCACCCACAGTGACGTCGGTGTCTGCCCTCTCCTTGCCCCCACCAGCAGTGCTGAGCCTTTCTCCAGGCGCATTTCATGCTGGCTGGCCATTAATTGGCCAGCTCGCATGAAATTGCAGTCCATGACTGATTGCAGGCGGAAGCTTCCGGACTTGCCGATCGTACACGCCCGACGAACGTAAGATTCAAGGTCTAGTTCTAGATTCTCCCACAAGAAGAAACATTCTTTCCACATCCCCTGTCAAGACCCCTCAGAATCTTAAGACAACCCCACCCATTCCTGGTATTAGTCTACTAAACTTTCTCTGAACTGCACCTAACACATTTATGTCTTTCCTTAAATAAGGAGACCAGTACTGTACACAATACTCCAGATGTGGCCTCACCAGTGCCGGGTACAACTGAAGCATAACCTTCCTGCTTTTGTAATCAATTCCCCTCACAATAAATGATAACATTCTATTAGCTTTTTTAATTACTTGCTGTACCTGCCTTTTGTGATTCATGCACTAGGAGACCCAGATCCCTCTGAATCTCAGAGCTCTGCAATCACTCATCAGTTAGGTAATAAACTTCCTTTTTATTCTTCCTTCCAAAATGGATAATTTCATATTTGCCCACATTATACACCATTTGCCAGATCTTTGCCAGCTCACTTAACCTATCTATGTCCCTTTGTAGCCTTCTTATATCCTCGTCACAGTTTACTTTCCTACCTATCTTTGTGTTGTCAGCAAATTATCAACCATACCTTAGGGACATTCATCCAAGGCAGTTATATAAATTGTAAAAGGTTGAGGCCCCAGCACTGATCCCTGTGGCACACCACTCGTCACATCCTGCCAACCAGAAAAAGACCCATTTATGTCAACTCTCTGCTTCCTGTTAGCTAGCCAGTCTTCTATTCATGCCAATATGTTACTCCCTATACCATGATCTTTTATTTTCCACAATAACCTTTGACATGGCACTCTATCAAATCCCTTCTAGAAATCTAAGTACAGTACATCCACCGGCTCCCCTTTATCCACAGCACATGTGACTCCTCCAAAGGACTCCAATAGATTGGTTAAACATGATTTCCCTTTCACAAAACCATGTTGACTCTGCCTGATTGCTTTGTACTTTTCTAAGTGCCCTGCTATAGCTTCTTTAATAATTGCTTCTAAAATTTTCCCTATGACAGATGTTAGGCTAACTGTCTTGTAGTTTCCTGCTTTCTCTTTCCCTCCCTTTTTAAATAAAGAAATTAAATTTGCTATTTCCCAATCTAATGCAATCTTCCCTGAATCTAGGGCATTTCGAACAATTAAAATGAAAGCATTAACTACCTCACTAATCGCTTATTTCAAGACCTTAGGGTAAAATCCATCTGGACCTGGGGGTCTGTCAGCCTTCAACCCCAATCATTTGTTCAATACCACTTCCCTGGTGATTGTAATTTTCTGGCATTCCTCCCTCCCTTCCATTCCCTTATTTACAGCTATTCCTGTGATATTATTTGTGTCCTTTACCAGACTGATTCCTGGGATGGCGGGACTGACATATGAGGAGACATTGAGTCGGCTAGGGTTATATTCGCTGGAGTTCAGAAGAATGAGGGGGGATCTCATAGAAACCTATAAAATTCTAACAGGGCTAGACAGGGTAGATGCAGGAAGGATGTTCCTGATGGTGGGGGAGTCCAGAACCAGGAGTCACAAAGTAATTAAGGCAACCAGCTGAGCTGCCCGTCCAACCTTAAGGTTGGCGGGCAGGTGAAGAGCCCAGGCGGCCTGCCAGTGGATGAGGTTTCATGTTTTTTCAGAAGCCCGCTGGGGCTCCTGGCCTTCCCGCCAGCCTTAAGGTTGGACGGGCAGGGCCTTTAATTGTCTTAATCATCCTGTCAATGGCCTCAATTGGCTATTGGCAGGTCGGCGGGCAGACAGCTGATTTCGTTGTCTGCCCGCCTTCCTGAATATTTAAATAGGGCGGGATGATGTCAGGGGTTCCCCCCAACGTCATTCCGCATCATTTTCAGGTCAGTGAGCGGGCCCCGCCCCCAACTCGCTGACGGAAAAATTCTGGCCCATGTGACAGTTTCACATGAGGGGACATGTAATAAAATTTTTTTCAACACTTTATTAAACTGTTTAAACTTAAACTAATCTCCCTGAGGCACCTCTGTGCCTCAGGCAGATTTTTGCACTCTTTTGCACGGGCACGTGTCGCGCTGGACCGACCTTAATTGGCCCGCAGATGTGAAATGGCAGCACCCAGCTGATCGGGGGCACCGATCGGCTGCATGCCCACCCACTCCTACCCCCGCACAATCCCCCCGATGGGGATAAAATTCTCCCCTCTGTGTATTTGGACAAAACCTTTAAATGTCTGCCACTGAACATCTATTGACCTATCCCTTAACCTCATTTGCCAGTTCACTTTATCTAGCTCCGCTTTCATTGCCCTTATTCAAGTTTAAAACTCTAGTCTTGGGCGCATCTCTCCCTCAAAATGAATGTAAAGTTCAATCATATTATGCTCACTGCTATCTAGGGGTGCCTTCACTGTGAGGTTATCAATTAATTCTATTTCGTTGCTCAATACCAGCTCTATTATAGCTGTTGCCTGGCTGGCTCCAGAATGTGCTGTTCTAAGAAACTATCCCGGAAACATTCTATGAACTCATTTATGCTTCCTTTGCCCATTTGATTTTTCCAGTCTATATGTAGATTAAAATCACCCATGATTATTGCCTTTCTGTCAAGCTCCCATTATCTCTTCTTTTATGCTCTGTCCTACCATTTAGTTACAATTATGGGGCCTGTACACCATTCCCACAAGTGACTTCTTGCCTTTATCATTTCTCACCTCAACCCACACCGCTTCTACATCCTGGTTTCCTGAACTTAGGTCATCCCTCTTAATGTGCTAATACCATCATTAATTAACAGAACAACCCCTCCAACTTTCCCTAACTTCCTGTCCTTCGTAAATGTCACGTACCCTCAATATTCAGGTCCCAATCTATGTCATCCTGCATCTATGTCTCTATAATGGCTATCGAATCGTACTTATTTATCTCTATTTGCACTATCAGTCCCTCTTTTTGTTTTGAATGCTACGAGTGTTTAGATACAGAGCCTTTAGTTTTGTCCTTTTATTAAGTACTATATTGCTACTTTTTATATATTCAACTACCTGTCTCAAATAGTTACTACCCTTCAGATAAAGCTTTTGATAATGTCTGTTTTAAATTTCCTTTTTACTAATTTAAATGCATGTACAATTGACTTAACTTTGCATGCTCTTATCTCAGAGACAGAAGACAGTGAGTTTGAAACAGAACTCAGAGACTTAAGCACATTATCTTGGCTAAAACGTTGGTGCAGTACCGAGGGAGCACTGTTAGTCATGTCTGCCTTTCATATGAGGAGTTAAAAGAAGATCCCCACAGGTGAATGTAATTGATCCAACAGCACCATTCTAAGAAGAGCATATGAGTTTCTAAGTGTCTTGACCAATAGCTATTCCTCAGCCAACAGCTAAAACAAATGATCAAGTCATTTATTTCATTAATTGTGGGACCTTTGCGCAAATTGGTTGCCACATTTTCTACATTACAGTAGTAAATACACTTCAAAGGTGCTTCATTGGCTATAAAGCACTCTAGGATGCAAAAGGCACTATATAAATGTAAGTTTTTTCATTACTCTTTTAATTAACCCATTCAAGGTTTAGCTTGAAATGTGTGGTTCGTCAGTTTAATGATTGTTTATCGGAGAAATCATCTACGATGGCTAAATTACGTTAAAATTTCTTTAATATTAGTGTTAAAGACCATGTAAAATAATTCAATCTAGTTCTGTATCCAAAAGAAGAACAATTAATACTATTAAAACTCTTCTGTCTCGTACCCTAATTCTCCGAATACATCCAACTGATTTTTAATCAACTACCTGCCTCAGTTATTACCCTTTAAATAAAGTTTTTAATAATGTCTGTTTTAAATTCCCCTTTTCACTAATTTAAATTTATGTACTCTGATCCTATTGACATGTCTTACTTTGAAGTGATATTCTGGCAAGATTTTTGCAGCAATGATGGACTGGTTTGCCCTCCAAATTCATGCTGATTCAATTTCTTTCCTGTCTTCTTATGGTACAGATCAATCTATGCAGGTGATAGACATGGTACAACCAAGAGACTTTAGGTTTTCCTTTGTCTTACTGAATTTGTTTTTCTCTTCTCATCCAAGAACACAAGGCTGGAGGGCAGATAGGTGCTTGTTCAATCGTAGCTTCAAAAATCAATCTTTGGAATATCTTTAAATCTGACTTCAAATGGAACTTCAAAGAGACCTCAAGATGTTCTTTCCAACCCTGTCTTCCATGTCTGCGCTCAAGATGTTCTTCAAAACCAAGTCCCTGTAGTGACATCAATATGTGATAGAATGGATTTTAAAAATAACTTGGAGATGTTGCTTACCAATCTGCCCAGCTATGGTTCTAAGTGCCATTTTTAAAACTTTGATTCAGTTTGATTAGGACACACTTAAAATATTGTGTCTAGTTCTCAATGTCTTACTTTGGGATGGATATTGTAGCCATGAAAAGGGTACAGAAGATTTGTTAAGACCACGCCAATGACTTTAGGAACTAGAGAAACTTAGACTTTTTTTTCACTAGAACAGAGAAGGTTAAAGGGAAATCTCATAGCGGTGCAACTACTATGAAGGATTTTGATAAAGGTAAATCAGGAAATATTATATTAATGCGTCAATGAGGCAAGAATTGTGAGATGATTATTTAAGATCATCGCCAAAAGAATGAAGGCAATGCTTAGGAGTGTTTTTGTGTTACACACATCGGTTTTAAAACACAGAATGCATTATCAGGAACAGTGGTAGGAGAACAATCCAAATTAGCTATTAGAAAGAAACAGAATAAAAACATGGGCCTGAATGTTGTGCCTGTTGGCTGCAAGCAATCAGGGGGCCCGGAAGCGGACATGGAATTAACTGGCGGCCAGTGTGAGGCACGCGCTGAGAGAGGCTCAGCGCTGCTGGGGGTGGGGGGCGGGGAGGGAGGGTTGGTGGTGGTGGCGGGAAGAGGGCGGGTACCAAAACAAGTGTGGGTGCGGGCAGATGATTTACGAGGAGCTACCTGAGAACTGACAAATGCTATGGAGCTGCCTCAGGGAGCTGCAGTGTTGTCCAAAGGATTTTTGCACAGCAAAAATGCACAAAGTATCACTAATGCAACTACAAACAATAGACAGCAATACTCCTAACTCCTCAACCTTCAAACATCTGCTGGGCATTTTATCCCACTCTGGATCGGGAATGATGCAAAAACGTGAAGCCTGCCTAGCCGATTGGTCATGCGCCAAGCATGAAAGCGCACGGGCCACTAAAAATCCTGGTTAATTGGGGCTTTCATTGGCTTAATTGGAACTTTAATTGTCAGTGGGTGTGCTTTCGACTATCCTGTGCTCCTGCTGACCGTGATATGGTGCGGTTTTGCTCCAACGTCAGGGTGCCTGCCTGATATTTTCTTGGACGATTTTGTGTTAGTTTGGGTCAGTAGCGTATCCAATCGTGATACGTTAAATTCCAGCCTTGGAAAAGAAAAACACATTTTTTTAAAATGGCAAAAGCATGGGACTATGTAGGAAGCTTCTTCATGGAGCGAGCACAGGCATAATGAATCACTCCTTTACATTAAATGTTCTAATGCTATCAACTCCAACTAAGCGACTATTCAGCTATCACTAGTTGCTTGTTTTACTTATGCCAGAAAAGTCTGCTTCTTCAGGTTGTTGCTTTCTCAAGCAAGTTTTAGGTTATGGAAGTACTGAGGCTATAACTTGGAGCATAATAGACAAACTGACACCTGATTACGCTACTATAGTATACTTTGAGTATGTTTCTGATATAAGGATGATTCAAATTCAACTGATACCTTGTCTTCCTTGTGCTTATTTTCTTAACCCGTCACCTAGATAGCAATTTCTTTGACATAAAATCCCCAAATCAGAATACCCCTTCGGAAGACTACATCCACAGCAATGGTATGAACTTGATACTTTCTCACAATAGCTTTTCTGCATGTCTTCTTAGATTCGTGATTTGCAATCTCCATTAGAAAAATGACATGTGGTTGGGCAAATTCACATTCATACAGACATAAATCACATTGTTCCTAAAGTGCTATATTCACCTTCTGAACTACATTCATTGTCCTCTATTACTAAGCATTAATCAGTTTAATTCATACTGTCAGAACGCTTTCCTTCCAAAATTGATGAAGGCGTGACTGAATAATGAAATAAGTGTAATTTATTTAAGTTAAGGGTAAGGCCTCTCACCCTCAATCATTATTTACTTTAGAGTGAAACTGCATTTTAATTCAGCAATATTTATATTTAATATAAATTAAAGAGGAACAGCATTTCAAAGCAAAATTCTCATCTTTATTTATTATTAATCCCTACAAGAAATTTTTTTAAACCTTATTGCAATGTCATTTGCCCAGGCTATTCAAAACATTTACAAGTTGTCTGCCATTAAATGAAAATGGTTCAATCATACCTAGAGTCATCTTTCTATTTACTTTTACTAGTTAATCATAACTATCCACTTTTACACACCAGGCTGAATTTAATGGCCCCAGGGATGACCCTGTTCAACAGTCGGAGAGCTGTAGGCAAAGTCTCCACGGCCATTTTTGGAACCCTGGATGGAAATTTATGACAATCAAGCAGTTTCCTACTGACAATGGCAGTCCCGCCTCCAGGAGTTACCAGCCAATCAGAGCTTGCTTGCCTATTACCATTCTAACTTGGACTTATTACAAAGGGAAATAAATGCTGATTGACCTGAAAATATGTAATCTTCCTTCAAATAACATTGACTGAATACATATTATATAAGTGCTTTCATGTTATTAAGCTAATGTACCCTTAGCAGTAGCAAAGTCTTAATAATCTAATCACTAGCATTGTTCTCTTCAACTCATTGAAGACAAGCTTAACAGCACCCTGCCATTTCTTAAGAGAATGGGTATAATTACATTTGCCATCTGTGGATTTATCTGCCAGGTTTGAATATGATGCTGAGTCAGCTGTTGCAAGTAATCAACAAGTATATCCTTCTCAGTAACTTCTGATTTCTTTTCAAATAAAACTAAATAACCAGAAGAACGAACGTGCATTTATATGATGAAGTTCATAACCTCAGGGAATTCTGGGGTGCTTTGCAGCCAAAGTGTCATCACTGTTATAATGTAAAAAATGCAGGAGCCAATTTGCACACAGCTTTGTCCCATAAAGAACAATTAGATTTTTATTTATTTATTTATGGGATGCAGGCATCACTGGCTAGACCAGCATTTATTGCCCATCCTTAATTGCCCCCAAAAAGGTGGTGGTGAGCCAGCTTCTTGAACCGCTGCAGCCCATGTGTTGTAGGAACACCCACAGTGCTGTCAGGAAGAGAGTTCCAGGATTTTAACCCAGCAACGGTGAAGGAAAGGCAATATAGTCCCAAGTAAAGATGGTGTGTGGCTTGGAGGGGAGCTTGAAGATGGCAGTATTCCCATGCATCTGCTGCCCTTGTTCTTCTAGGTAGTAAAGGTCACGGGTTTGGAAGGTGCTGTTGAAGGAGCCTTGGTGAGTTGCTGTCATGCATCTTGTATACAGTGTACACTGCTGCCACTGTGCATCGGTGGTGGAGGGAGTGAATGTTTAAGGTTCTATATGGGGTGCCAATCAAGGTGGCTATTTTGTCCTGGATATAGCGACCAGGTAATTAATTTTAGTACATCTTGGTGGGGGAATTAACTGGCTGGGATACTGGGACAGCTCCCCTACAAAATAATGCATGGTGTTCACCTGAGAGGAGAAGAGGAGCCCCAGTTTGATGTCTCTTCTGAATTGTCACAGGCACACAGCACTCATTAGTGATCAAGTGGCTTTTTCATTCTTTCATGGGATGTGGATGTCACTGGCAAGGCTGGCATTTGTTGCCCATCCACTGCCCTTGTCTTTCTAGGTGGTAGAGGTCATTCATTTGGAAGATGCTATTGAAGGAAGTTTGATGAGTTACTGCAATGCATCTTGTAGATGGTACACACTGCTGCCGCTCTTTGTCAGCGGTGGAGGGAGTGAACTTTTGGGGTGATGGATAGGGTGCCGATAAAGTGGGATGCTTTGTCCTTGGTGGTGTTGAGCTTCTTCAGTCTTGTTGGAGCCTCACTCATCCAGCCAAGTAAGGAGTATTCCATCACATGATTTGTGCCTTGTAGGTGGCGGACAGACTTTGAGGAGACAGGAGGTGAGTCACTCGCTGCATATTTCCCAGTCTCTGACTTGCTCCTGTAGCCATAGAATTTATATGGCTGGGTCAATTCAGTTTCTGTCAATGGTAACTGCAAGTATGTGGATAATGGGAGTTTCAGCGATGGAAATGTCATTGAATGTCAAGCGAAATGGTTAGATTATCTTTTTTTGGAGATGGTCATTGTCTAGCACTCGTATGGTGCAAATGTTACATGCTACTAATCAGCCCAAGTCTGAATATTATTTAAGTCTTGCTGCATGCAGCCACAGTTTGCTTCAGTATCTGAAATGTTGTGAATGGTACTGAATATTGTGCAATCATCAATGAATATCCCCACTTCTGACCTTATGATGGAGGGATGGTCATTGATGAAGCAGCTGAAGATGGTTGTGCCTAGGACCTGCATTGTGGAACTCCTGTAGTGATGTCCAGGGACTGAGATGATTGACCTCCAACAACCACAACCATTTTCCTTTGTGCTAGGCATGACTCCAACCAGTAGAGAGTTTACCCCTGGTTCCCATTGACTTCAGCTTTGCTATGGCTCCTTGATGCCACACTCGGTCAAATGCTGCCTTGATGCCAAGGGCAACAATCTCACCTCACCTCTTGAGCTCAGCCCTTTTGTCCATGTTTGGACCAAGGCTGTAATAGGGTAAAAAGCTGAGGGGTCTTGGTGGAACCCAAACTGAACCTCATTGCTGAGTAAGTGCCACTTCATAGCTCTGTCAATGGCACCTTCCATCACTTCGCTTATGATTAAGAGTAGACTGATGGGGCAGTCATTTGCTGGACTGGATTTGTCCTGCTTTTTGAGGACAGTAGATACCTGGGGAATTTTCCACATTGCCAGGTAGGTGCTAGTATTGTTGCTGCACTAGAACAGCTTGGCTCGGGGCCCAGCTAGTTCTGGAGCTCAAGTCTTCGGTACTATTGCCGGAATGTTGTCAGGGCCCATTGACTCTGCAGCACCCAGTGCCTTCAGTGGTTTCTTGATGTCACATGGAGCGAATCAGATTGGCTAAAGACTGGCATCTGTAATGCTGGGAGTCTCAGAAAGAGGTCAAGATGGATCATCCACTCGGTACTTCAGGCTGAAGATGGTTGAAAATGCTTCAGCATTGTCTTTTGTACTGATGTGTTGGGCTCCCCTCATTGAGGATGGGGATATTTGTGAAGCATCCTCCTCCAGTTAGTTGTTTAGTTGTCCACCGTCATTCATAACTGGGTGTGGCAGAACTGCAGAGCTTTCATCTGATCCATTGGTTGTGAGATCGCTTAGCTCTGTATAAGGCAAGCTGCTTCCACAGTTTGGCATGTAAGTAGTCCTATGTTGTAGCTTCACCAGCTTGTGATCAAGGGCTTACTGTGTCGATTGGCTGAGTGGGGAGTATTATCAGGTGAGCAACCTTTGGCCTGTTTCTTGATCGATGCACACAGGGGGCAGCATTTCCCACCCCCCCACCACCCCCCCCACCCGCCACCCTGATCAGGGGGGTTGTGCGGGAGCAGGCCGGAGTGGGTGGGTTCCCAATTGGCACCCCTAGCTGGGGGCGTGCCGCCATTTTATGTGGGCGCTCCCTGTGCGGGCGGGGGGGGGGGCGGATTCCCTGAGCAGGTCTGTGTGCTCTTTCGCACATGCACGCAAAACAACGCACAGATCTCCCTGAGGCAAAGTGCTGCCTCAGGGAGATCAGTATTACTTTTAAAAAGATAATAAACGATGAGAAAAATGTTATTGACATGTCCCCTCATGGGACACTATCACATGAGCTGGGGACATGTCAATTACTTTTATTAAAACTATAACACAAATTTTAAATCCCCCGTGAAACCTCATCCCGCCCGTGGAAACCTCATCCCACCCGACTCCGCTGCGCGCCTGCTGAACTGAGAATCTAAGTGATGCTGGGGACATCGGGACGCACGCTTGACATCACCCCATGTCATTTTACGCGTCAGCAAGTGGGCCCCACCCCCACTCGCCGACCGGTAAATGCTGCTCAGGGAGTAACAAAGGCAGAAACAATCAGTAGTGGATCTGTCAGCTGTTACATTCTGCACCCGATTTTTCTTCCCATTGACTTCAATTGTCAAGCTCATGCTATTGGACTCTCTGTAGGCATCCTTTTGGACAACCTTCATCCCCACTTTAACCTACCGATATGAGTTTCGCTCCAGATTGGAGCTGTCAGGTTCTCATCTCTCCACTACATTTCTCAACACTCCAAGCAGGGAGCTGCTCATAATGCAAAACAGCTCACTGCTGATATGAGAAAAGAGTATCTACGATGTAATGAGTATGGCCTTCAACCAATTCCACTGGGCAGGCAACAGGTTCCCTTCATCTCCCTACTGTTTGTTCACATTGGTGACCTGTAAATCACTCCTAAATCTCAAGTCAATCATTAAAATGAATTATCCTCCTTTCCTTTTCCAATGAACTCCATCCACCCACATGGCTGTTTCTGCCTCACTAAATTGATTTCAAAAGTGTGGTGCCCAGAATTGGACACAATACTCCAGTTGAGGCCAAACACGTGCTTACGCAGGTTTATCTTAACTTCCTTTCTTTTGTACTCTTTGCCTCTATTTATGAAGCCCAATATCTGGTACATATTCTTAACCGATATCTCAGCTTGTCCTGCCACCTTCAAATGGCAAAGAAGTTTACCAAAGCACCTTTAAGTCAAAAATTATTAACAAAAAGCAAACTAAGAAAAAAAAAACTCCAAAAATGCCTTTTAAAGATGTTTGTGAAAAATGTTCTTAAGACCAATTCAAGAAGGTTAAGAGTATTCCCTCACCTGCAACAATAGCCTGGCATCCCAAGTCCTGACAAATCATAGAGTCTTACAGAACATAGAGAGGCCATTCGGTCCATCATGCCTGTGCTGGCTCTTTGAAAGGGCTATCCAATTAATCCCACTTCCCTGCTCTTTCCTCAAAGCCCTGTAAATGTTTTTCATTCAAATATTTGTCCAATTCTCTTTAGAATGTTAGAATTGAATCTCCTTCTACCACCCTTTCAGACTTTACAATCCAGATGACAACAACTTGGAGTGTAGAAATATGTTGCCTAAGGTTCCATTTGCAATCACCTTAAATATGTGTTCTCTGGTTACCAACCGCTCTGCCATTGGAAACAATTTCTACTTATTTACTCGGTCAGAACCATTCATGATGGACACCTGTGTCACCTTTCTGCTTAACCTTCCCTGCTCTAAAGAGAACAATGCCTCCTTCTCTAGTCTCCCCACATAACTGAAGTCCTGTATCCATGGTCCCATTCTGATAAAAAAAAAGAAGCATAATACTGGATGCTGGAAACCTGAAACAAAACAGAAAATGTTGGAAATACTCAGCAGGCCTGGCCTTTTCTGTGGAGAGATTAAACAGGGTTATTGTTTCAGACCTGGGACCTTTCATTAGAACTGGGAAAAGTTAGAAATGTTACCAGTTCAGAGCAAGTGAAAGAGGGCAGTGTGGGGAGATGAACAAAAGGGAAGGTCTGTGGTAGTGTGGAGTGCAGGAGACATTAAAATGACAAAAGGTTTCATGGTGCAAGACCAAAGAGAGTGGTAATCAAACAAGTAAAGAAACAAACTATGTGTCTTGATAGGGTGTGAATTGCAGGGAAAGATACAAACCAACAAAGACAAATGAAACAAAATGGGGAAAAGGTTGCAATTTAAAACTGTTGAACTCAATATTGAGTCCAGAAGTCTGTAAGGTTTCCAGTCAAAAGATGAAGTGCTGTTCTTCGAGCTTGCATTGATCTTCATTGGAAACACTTCAGGAGGCCAAGGATAGAAAGGTCAGGGTGAATGCAACATGGAGAGTTAAAATGATAGGGAACTGGAAACTCAGAGTCACACTTGCGGAACTAAGGTGTTCCACAAAATAGTCACTCAGTTTGTGTTTGGTCTCCCCAACATAGTGGAAGCCACATTGTGAGTAGCGAATACAGTAGGCTAAATTGAAAAAAAAACAAGTAAATTGCTATTTCACCTGGAAAGAATAGATGGTGAACAGGGAGGGGGTAAAAGGGCAAGTGTTGCATCTCCTGTTTTTGTATGAAAGGTGCTGTAGGAATGGGTGTTGTGTGACTAAAGAGTAGATTTGAAGTCGCAGAGGGAATGGACCCTATGGAATGCTGAAGGGGGAAGGGAAGACATGTTTTCTTGTGGTATCATGTTGGAGGTGGTGGAAATGATGGAGGATAATTTGAATACGAAGGCCGGTGAGATGGAAGGGAGGGGACAAGTGATATCCTGTCAAGTTTCTGGAAGGGAGGGAGAAGGGGTGAGAACAGAAATGCTTAGAATAGAATGGGCATGGTCGAGCGCTCTCTCAACCTAGTGTGGGGATCACTGGTTGAAAGAAAAAGGAGACATAGGGCTGAATCTTCTGGCTGGAGTTCAGGTGGCAGAGTCCGCACGCCAGCGCTTAAAATGTCATGCGCTGATGTCTCGCAAGCGTCCCGACGTCAACGTGCGGCATCGCGATGTTTCAGTCGGGGGGTGCACTATGCAGCAGGACGCGCGCCCGCCATTAATTAAAGGCCTTGTTAAGGCCATTAACTCTCCAACTGACCAGGATTTTGAGGGGCCCGTGAGAACTTCGGCTCGGCACACGGGCCCAACGGGCACGCGGGTAAGTGATTTTTTTTACAAACCCCATCCAATGGCGGGATGAGGTTTGATATTGGAATTAAAAAATTGTAATAAAGTTTTTGTGTATTTCATTAACATGTCCCACCTCGTGTGACATTTTAACATGAGAGGGACATGTTAATGATTTTTTCATTTTTCTGTTTTTAAAGTTTCACTGGTTTTCAGTGATCTCCCTGAGGCAGCACTTTGCCTCAAGGAGACGTGCGCTCTTTCACGCGCATGTGCGCAAAAGCGCACTCTGGCATTTGGGGAATCCCCCCCCTGCCCGCACAGGAAGCACATAGCACTTCCCATCGGGCGCGATGCTGGGCGGGCCTTAATTGGCCCACCCACTTAAAATGGCGGTGGGGCCCATTTCAGCGGTGGCCATCAGCTGCCTGCCCGCCGCCAAGTTGGTCGGGCCCGCCCGCCCATCAAGGGCAAAATTCTGCCCATAGCGGAAGTACTAGTAAGGAACTTTATATCATTTGAACAGATGCGATGAAAAAGGAAAACTGAGAGAATTGAGTAGAGTCCTGATGGAAAGCAGGGTGTGAAGGAATGTAGTCAAGGTAGCTGTAGGAGTCAGTAGGCTTCTTGTGAAAACTGGTTGATAGTCTATCCCAAAAATGGAGACAGAGGGGTCAAGGAAGGGAGGGAAGAGGAAGGGAGAGTCAGAAATAGACCACATAAAGATAAGAGGGAGTGGAAATTGAAAGTAAAGTTGATGAAATATTCCAGTTCAGGGTGTTAGAACCTGGTTAGGGATCATTAACGTTTAAAGAGAAATCTGACAGCTCGTTTTAACAAATAGAACTACGCCACTAGATTTCATTTTTGTTTAAACAAAACACAAGTTTTGTTGTATATAGAACACATTAAGTAAGCAAATATGATTAAGTTAACACTGTGACTTATACCCACATATGCTAGACCCTTAGGTTTACTTCTTATTTCCCCCAATAATTCTCTTATAAACCACATCAATCTTAAAGTTACTTACTTCTGTAGGGACCACCCATAAGTATGTCAGAGCCCTTTGGAGACTAATTCTCCTCAGCTCCTGCTACTCTCAGGGGTAAAACTTTCACTTACCATCTCTTGACTGTGGATGCCTCAGTCCCTTGTTCTGGATACTTTTCCAATACTTCCAAGGTGATCTGCTTGTGGCTTTCTTTGCCACAAGACACTGTGAGGATCACTGTCGATTCTTCCACTAGTTTAAAACTAGACAATGTTCCAGCTTCTGGTCCCTCACAATGTTCCACTGAGGTTAAGCCTCGCCCACATTCCACACAGTGAATGATGAAGTTATATTTTATTTGCTTTGTTTCTAGCTAACTATCATTTACTATCTCTTTGTGAGCTGTAAACGACACCAGGTCCAAACTGCAACAGCTACTTGGATGGCTCTGCATTCCTTTATGTCTCAAGCAGTTTTACTCTGCCCAGAAGTTTTGGTTTCCAAATCTCAGGTTCAATTTTCATTTCCATGGAGATTGGGAGGGTCAGCTTCCTTTCTATGTTTCCCTTTTCTGTTTCTATTTTCAGTTTCTATTTTCAGCAGGGTCATGTATTGTTTAAATTTCTCTTTTTACTGTTTATAGCTCTACCTCATCTATTCTAAACTTTTAAGTGTAACAACCTCCCAGCTTGTTTGTGTTGCCTATGCTCCATTTTCTACATTTAAAACTTTAATTCTTAACACTATAAATTATATTATAAAACTAAAAGGTGTATTCTTAAACACATGAACCATGATCTAGTTATTCACAATAAGGGCGAGACCAGGAAGGAGCATTGATACCACCATAACTGTATCAAAAAAAGAAGTATGGGACAGGGTCTGCATAGGACTGGAACAAAGAATGTTCCATATATCCCACAAAAAGACAGGCATAACTAGCACTCAAGTGGGTATCCATAGCAAAACCTTTTAGTTAGACAAAGGAGATGTTGTTCTTTGTAAGAACATGTTCAGCCAGGCAAAGGAGGGGGTGATGGTGGTAGATGGGGATTAGTTGGGGCTCCCTTCAAGAAAGAAGCGGAGAGCCCTCAGACCTGGTGGAGGATGGAAGTGTGTTAGAATTTGCTTGTGCCCCACTGAGTTAAACACATCTTGATGTGATTATCAGAATTTGGATTTGTGCTACCAACAGAAATTAGTCAGGACAATGGAAGTAGCAACTAGCGAGATGTGTTGGCTACATCCCATGTCAGGTACGAGTTTTCCAGCATTGGACAGGATGATGAAGCACTCAAGAAATTTCACTTAGCTATCCGGGATTCTTTAGGACATCCCATTCCTTTTGTAACATTAACTGCTTAACAGTTAAACCATCAAGATGGCTTTTATGTCAAGTCTGGAGATTGGTCGAGAGTGAACCCGCTTCAATAGATATTCTAGGCATCATGTGATATGCCTCACAAAAATTGTTGTACAAGTATCAGGAAATGGCTTTTTTTCGTGCAGAGCTCGAGGGACATCCAACATGTACAGTGGCCAAGTTTGATCACCAGGGGTCTGCGAGAAAATACGTTGTATGCATCTATTGTATAACCGTAATAGTTATTATACTGTTGGCGTATGAGTAATAAACTTGCATTTGGACAACACACTCGATCCTGAATCACAAGGAATCATTTAATTCAGTTTAAGAGATTTCTAAACAGTGTTCGGATGTCTATGGTGAATATGAGTTGGATAGGGCCAGGAAACTGGAAACTGTTAAAATGACAGAGGGCATATTGGAAGAGTCACAGATTTAGGTGGGAAGAGATTAGGCAAGGTGGAAAATTAGAGTCAAGATATCAAAAAATCATTTGGGTGGGCCAGAAACAGACTGAAAATATGGGTCTACCAGGGCAGCCCTGTTTGTGGATTTTGGGAAGGAGGTAGAAGCCATCTGTTCGGTGTGGAGAACTATGAGGTGGAGGGGATATCTCCAGAGGAGATGAGACCTTTTTAAATAAATTTCTTCTGCACCATCTCCAAAAACTTGCTATCCTTCCCAAAATTTGGTGTCCAGAATTGAAGACAATACACCAGCTGAAGCCAAACCAGTGTTTTATAAAGGGCTTAGCAAAACTTTCTTGCTTTTGTCCTCTATTCTTCCACCAATAAAGCCCAGGATCCCACATGCTTTTTTTTTAAACAGCTTTCTCAACTTCTCCTGCCACCTTCAAAGATTTTTGTACATAGACCCCAGTTCCTGAACCACATTTAAAATTGTACCATTTAGTGCATATTGTCTCGTCTTCTTATTATTATTATTCTTCCTACCAAAATGTCTCACTTCACACTTCTCTGCATACATTTAATCTGCCATTTGTCTGCACAGCTCATCAGTCTATGTCTTCCTGGTCTATTAGCTCATTGTTTACTGCAAAGTTGGTAAATATAAGCGATGTACACAAGTCCAGCTCATTAATATATATCAAAAAGGACAGTGGTCCTAATAGCAATCCCTGTCATGAAATTATGTTGCTGTAGAAGCTCTAGTTACTGTTTTTTTTTGTCAGATTCCATCACTCCAACCTGTACTCACACTCAGCCAGAAGTTCTGGTCACATATACAAATATATAGTTTCAATAGGTCAATCAACCCCTCTGACCAAACAATCAACAAGTTACTGGTGGGCTGGCATTTCTCACTGTACCAGAAGAGAGTCAATGTTACATTCTTGTGCTGGCTTTAACGGCAGCTCCCTTGTTGGCTACCTTGCACTGTGATTCAAAAATATTCTCTGTGCATCAGTCAATCTGTGCAGGAAACATAATAGAAATAAGAAAAAGGAACTGACTTCATGAAATGCTGGGTGATCAGCTCTGCATGCTACTTCTACATCATGCATGCGATGTACTGATTGATACCCTAGAGGAAAAAGCATAGACACAATGTAGAATTCAGCTTCTTTAGCTAGTACAATATACCATGCAAGTACACACATTTAAAATTTGAATTTTTTTTTAATCAAAAGGTCAAACAAGTCAATTCCTTTAGTTCAATGTAGACAAAATGGATTGCTCTTGTGAATGCAATGCTTTCACGCAAAATGTTCATACCTTTAAAAATAATCAGGTTTGGGTCATCTGTTCTCCATTGTAATTGATATATTACATATGCGTGTGCATGTGTATGTGTGCATGAAATTTGGTTACATTCATTTGAAATTCTTTGCTTTGAAGGGATTTGAAGAAGTGTCGAGTTTGACACCCAACAGGTTATGAGCTGGAGTTAGAAACTGGACTTTTAAAAAAAAATACTCATGTTTTACACAACATAAAGCTCAATTTCTGTCCATGCTTGAGGGTTATGATATACAAGAAAATGCAATTGCACCTAACCGTTAAGAGAAAACAAACTAGCTAAGCTCACCATGCCACATAGCAGAGTTCATTTATTGCAACTGCCAAACTTTACATTGCATTCAATGATATGTCTTATAATAATAAATGATTCATTATCAGCTTAAAGCTATTATAAATTAAAAATATTGAGTGATATCATTTAAATGGTACTAATTTTGTTGATGTTCCATTGAACAAAGCATTATGTCACTGCATGTTATGTGACAATCAAGCCATTGAACTGAAGCCTTTTACGTAAGTTCTAAGTGTATTACGTGTTGGCACTATAGCAGTGCATTTCCTAGAGACTGATGGACATTTAATTGAAGGCAACAAAAAAATACCTCTTCTCTGACCTCTGCCTCCTTCCACCTCTCCCCAATCTCTTCCACCTCTCTTTGACCTCATCTCTCTCCCTATTTTCTGCTCCCTCCTTGATCCCATCCTCGTACTCTCCCACTATTCCCATCCTCTCCCATATCTCCTTCCCCCACCATCCCCTTTCCCTGAAGTTCCCTCCACCTCCTCTATCATTACCTTTTCTTCCATCCCACTCCGCAAGGTATTATGTCATTAGTTATAACAAAAAAATTGCTTCCTTTATAGTCTCTAATCCCTCATTGGCGTGCAATGGCACCATTAGATTCTTCATTTTCCTCACCGATCACTTGCAGATGTATAACTCTCCTTCCATAGACTCTATCTATTCTCTCCTTCCTTCACCCTCTCTCCCTGCTCTACCTTCCCCTTCCACTGTATTCCTGTCCACCATCTTCATGGATCCACCTCAATACTGCACTAATTACTTTTCACCCTCTAAACCTCTTTGATTTGAGGATTGCACTTAGCCTTGGCTCCATATGTAGAACATTATAGTAAATTGACTAGTATTAGTTATATATATTGTACAACATTTTTGCACTTTTTATTACCATTTAACAGTAACATCTGCTATTTCAAAGGCAGCAGAGGTAATATACATTTCAAGTTTATTTCCCCTGTTTTCTTATTAATAAATCTCTTAATGAGAGGAAATAGGTCAATTATCGTCTAATGTCCTCCCTCCCTGTGGGGAAGCAGCTGGCCTCTGTTCAAATGCTGCCTCATAGGAGCAAAGCTACAATCAGAAACTCATTAAAGTTAGTGACTGAACTTGTGTCCCAGTACTCCATCATTCCATGTGTCAGTATTCCACTGGACTGATACAGCCAAGAAAAAGCTTGCTTTATTCCCATGATCTTTCCTATCAAGAATTCATCTGAACTCATGGCAGCAAAGTTGGAACATTGTGCAGATTAGACCATGTGAGGATAATTCCAGATTCAGTGGCTGAACAGTTAGATATCTCACCACAAATTAATTTTGTCTAAAATTATTTTATGCTAGCTATTGGAAGCATTTGTACACTGAGCAACTGCAGACAAGTCATGGCTGCTGAACACAGATGAACTGTAATATCAATTCTATCTACTATAAATACTGAATAACAAAATTGTTTTCCATTGCCCGAAGAGGGAGGATTAAGAAATAAACCCACAAATACTAGTCAATAGCTGTTAGAATACTTAGTTCTCATATTTCACCTTTCAAGATGAAACAATTACAGCAGGTTAACAACACAATCAACAAGTAGAAATGTTGTTGAAAGAAATTATACTTTGAAATTTTCTTATTGAATGTGATAGTTTTTCAAAGTATTTCAAAAGTTATATTTTTCCCTGGGAGGAGTGACATTTTTCATAGCTTTCTTTTCAAAATTATATAAAAGTTGTGCTGACTTTAATAAAGAAATAGAAAGTGTCAAAATATACAGACGATACAGCAAAACCACTTTGTCTACAATACTTATCACATGCATACCATATGGAATTTGGGCAGGAAACATTCATCTGATGAATGTGCACTATTCATAGGATTTGCTGCACCCATTTGCCTGCTAAAAAGAAAAGAAAACTCTTCCATCACCTACACATCTTGACCTACTCTCAAATACTTACTCCCCTACTTTGATGGATGGGCAGCTTACCCTGCATGTAGCACACATTGTAAAGGTATTAGGACAAAGACACACACTTGCCATCAAATATCAGTTCTCAATTAATTTTTACCTTTCGCTCAGGTTGCTGAAATTTCAAGTGTAATGATTATTTATTGATGTGCAAGATGTGTAACAATTGAGGAAGAATTATTTACTGAAGTTGAAACAGATATTCATTAGCGTTAACACAGCTGTACTCAATTGTTGCTTAGCTGCAGTCCAATCTGTTGGAAACAAATGTCCAGGGGAAGGTTTGCTCAAAAAAATAGAGAGTGGGAGATCAGTAGATTTAGGGAATGATGGTCTCATTCCTTTGATCAATTGTTAGGGTATGATGATAAATAGGGCATATGTTGTGTGATGAGAAAATAACATCATCCGAGTTCCTCATGGCAGAACTCAAATCGTGTTCACTGTGCCTCCCAAGACTCCTGTGCTTCAGCCTGAATCATTTTCCAAGTTTTCTACTAAAAGTCTAAGAAAGTTTTGCAAACATTAACAGTAAAGAAAAAACATTAACATATACAAAAAAACACTCATAGGATTACATGGGATTATGCTTCACTTGAGTCTCTTCCCTCTTTCCTCAACTATGTCTATCATTGTAACCCTCTATTCCCTTCTCTCTCATATGTTTACCCAGCTTTCCCTTAAATGTACCTATACAATTGGCTTCAAGCACTCCATGTGGTAGTGAATTCCACATTCTCACCACTTTTTGGGACAAGAAATTACTTCTGAATTACCTATTAGATTTCTTGGTCACTATCTAATGTTAGTGGTCTCACGTTATGCTGTGTCCCACAAAAGGAAATATTCTCTCTGTATTCACTCTATCAAAACCTTTCATAATTTTAATGATCTCCATCAGGTCACCCCTCATTCTTCTTTTTTCAAGAGAAAAAAGACTCAGCCTGTCAATCCTTTCCTGATATGTATACCCACACATGTCTGGTTTAGCCTTTTAAATCTTTTCTGCGCATTCTCCAGTGCCTCTATATCCTTTCTATAATATGACAAACAGAACTGTGAGCTGTACTAAGCATGGTCTTACCAACTTTTGATACAGGTTTAGCATTACATCCCTATATTTCATCTCTAACCCTCTAGAAATAAAGACTAGTGCTTGGTTTCCTTTCCTTATGGCGTTGTTAACCTATGGTGCAACCTTTAGTGATTGGTGCATTTTTACCCCAAGATCCCTTTGTTCATCTACCCCACCTAGCCTTACACCTTCTGAGTAATAAGTGACCTCTCTATTCTTACTACCAAATTGTACACCCTCACATTTATCTTCCTTGGATTTCATTTGCCAATTGCTTCCCCATTCTGCAAGTTTATTAATGTCCTGTGATTTGTTGCAGTCCTCTTCAGTATTCACTAATTTGGTATCATCCATAAATTTAGAAAATATGTTCCTGATTCCAGTGTTCAAATCGTTAATGTAGATTGTGAATAGTAAAGGTCCCAGCACTGATCCTTGTCCCCTGATGCCCCATTCTTGACCTTATCCATTAAGAAGATAATAAGAGCAGGAGTAGACACTCTGCAATTCAATGCGATCATGGTGGATCATTAAATTTAAATCCAGTTTTCTCCCCACTGCCCTGCCCATATCCCTTGATTCCCTGAGAGACCAAAAATCTATCTCAGCCTTAAGAATATTGAATGGTGGAGCATACACAACTCTCTGGTGTAGAAAATTCCAAAGATTAAAAACGCTTTGATTTATATAATCATAGAATGGCTACAGCACAGGAGGAGGCTATTTAGCCCATTGTGTCCATGCTGGCCCTCTACAGGATCAATTCACCTAGTGCCACACCCCCGCCTTATCCTCGTAGCCCTACACGATTTTCTTTCTTTTCAGATAATGATCCAATTCTTTTTCGAATGCCTCAATAGAACCTGCCTCCACCACACTTTCAGGCTGTGCATTCCAGATCCTAATAACTCGCTATGAAAAAAAAATCCTCATGTTCCCATTGTTTCTTTTGTCAAAAACCTTACATCTCTGCCCTTGAATCAATGAGAAGTGTTTCTCTCTATCTACGCTGTCCAGACCCCACATGATTTTGAATACCTGTATCAAAGTTTCTCTTCATCTCAGTCCTAAATGGGCAGCCCTGAGACTGTGCCACTTTTGACCTAGGTTCCCCAGCCAAGGGAACATTGCCTAGCCTATCACAAACCTTCAGAATCTTACATGTTTCAATGAGATCAGATCTCATTCTTCTAAACTGCAGACAATATAGGCCCAATTCACTCAGCCTCTCATTTTAGGACAGCCCTTTCATTCCAGGGACCTTTTGCTGCACCACCTCCAATGCAAATATATCCTTTGTTGCAATCAGGTGGGAAGGTGTAGAATTGCTCCCCTCTTTTCCTACTCATCGTTTGACTGCAACAGGTACTTTTTCAAAGAGGATGTACTTTCCAATTCAGTGAGTATTTAACTGTTTCTTTTTCTGTATTCTTTCATGAGATGTGGGTGTCACTGGCAAGGTCAGCATTTGTTGCCCGTTCCCTAATTGCCCTTGAACTGTGTGGCTTGCTAGGCCATTTAAGAGTCAACCACATTGCTGTGGGTCTGGAGTCACATGTAGGCCAGACCAGGTAAGGACATTAGTTTCATGGTCACCATTACTGAGACTAGCTTTATATTCAAGATTTATTATTTGAATTTAAATGACACTAGCTGCTGTGGTGGAATTTGAACCCACGTCCATAGAGCATTAGCCTGGGCCTCTGCATTACAAGTCCAATGACATTACTCCTCTGCCACCCTTTCCCCTGTTGATGTACTGTGTTATGACCACATGAGGAGGGGTGAAATGACTCCCCTGTTCTCCCTCTCCAAGCCTGACCTTACAGGGTTTTTTTGTGAATTTAGAGAGAATGTACTTTGCCAATGCTGCACAAGTCCCACTACTTACGCTTTCAGGTTTTAAAGAATTAGTCAGACAGGCTTTATTAGATTAATCAAAGAGCAAGATAAGTTTATTGAAATTATTTTCCAAATTTAAAAAAAAAACGACTAGATAAATCACAACCACCATTCATATGTCACACACGCTTGCCTGGGCCCACACACATACACCAGTGCAGATGGCAGAATAAAAAGATAGCTTTAAGGATATTTTTATGGATCGTGAAGAAGATAAAACAAAGGAATATTTGGTTAGCTGTACTTTGGCTGGTCTCAATGTGATGATTTGATGTTGCAACCATTTTGGTTCAGTTACCTTCATGAGTCTAGTTGTATGGAGCGGTTTTCCAGGTTTTATTCCAAAAAGATTTCGGTTTGCAGTAGATCTCTTTTCTCAGGATTGTTACTTCGCAAATCCTGGCATAATACTTCCGAGAGAGAGCGAGAGAGAGAGACAGAGGGGGAAAACAGCTCCAGCTGCCTTTTTCAGTACAGCATTTTGTCTTGATCTCCATCCTGCTTGGTAAACATTCCCTTAAAGGACTCTGCTGGCTGTATATAAGAACATAAGAACTAGGAGCAGGAGTAGGCAATTCAGCCCCTCGAGCCTGCACCGCCATTCAATACGATCATGGCTGATCTAATTTCGGCCTCAACTCAAATTTCCCACCCTCTCCCCATAATCTGCCAACCCATTACTAATTAAAAACCTGTCTATCTCCTTCTTAAATTTATTCAGCGTCCTGGCATCCACTGCACTCTGAGGTAGTGAATTCCACAGACTCATGACCCTTTGAGAAAAGTAATTCCTCCTCATCTCTGATTTAAATCTACCACCCCTTAGCCTAAAACTATGGCCTCTCATTCTAGAATGCCCCAGAAGGGGAAACATCCGTTCCACATCTACTTTGTCTATCCTCTTTAGCATCTTATGTACCTCAATTAGATCTCCTCTCATCCTTCTAAACTCTAGCGAGTATAGGCCTAAACTGCTCAATCTCTCTTTATGAGACAAGCCCATCATCTCGGGAATCAATCTGGTGAACCTCCTCTGAACTGCCTCCAATGCAACTACACCCTTCCTCCAAGTAAGGGGACCAAAACTGTACAGAGTACTCCAGGTGCAGTCTCACCAATGCCTTGTACAGTTGCAACAACACTTCCCTATTTTTATACGCTATCCCTTTAGCAATAAATGCCAAAATTCCATTTACCTTCCTTATTACACGCTGTACCTGTATACTAGCTTTCAGCGATTCATGCACAAAGTCACCAGATCCCTTTGCACTGAAGCATTCTGAAGTTTCTCTCCATTTAAATAATAAGTCACCTTTTTATTCTTCCGACCAAAATGGATAACCTCACACTTATCCATGTTAAACTCCATCTGCCAAATTTTGGCCCATTCACCTAACCTGTCCATATCCATTTGTAAATTTCTTATTTCTTCATTGTAACTTACTTTCCCACCTATTTTGGTGTCATCTGCAAATTTAGCTATAGTACCTTCCATCCCTGAACCCAAGTCATTAATATAGATTGTAAATAGTTGGGGCCCAAGGACCGAACCCTGTGGCACCCCACTAGTTACAGCTTGCCATCCAGAAAAAGACCCATTTATTCCGACTCTCTACTTTCTGTTGGTTAGCCAATCCTCTATCCAAGCTAATATATTACCCCTAACTCCGTGTGATCTTATCCTGTGTATTAACCTTTTTTGCGGCACCTTATCAAAGGCCTTCTGGAAGTCCAGACATACTACATCTACAGGATCCCCATTATTCACTTTGCTTGTCACATCTTCAAAGAACTCTAGCAAATTAGTCAAACACGATTTACTCTTCATAAAACCATGCTGACTCTGATGGATTGCATTTTGACCTGACTTTCCATATTCTAGATAAAATGTATCAGTCCACATCTGTTACAGGCATTGTTTTAAAACAGGTAATTGCATCTTGACGTCTCATCTCGGAAACATTTGGAAAGTTTCAGGATAGCGTAAAGCCAACAGGAGATGGGGTTTTTAACGCTCCAATGGAGGTTGAGTGTCTTTTCTTTCCATTCCACTTTGCGAAATGCAAGGTCTGTTATTAGCTGTCTAGGCAGTCTCCATTGCCTTAAGAAGGTTCTGGTTTTTTTTTAAACTTAGTCAGAAAAAGAAAAATTATAAATTGTATCTTTAAAAAAATGTATACTACATCCTTCTAAAAGCTGTGTCTGTAAAAGACACACACAGACAGGTTTCTTTAAGTTTTTAGAGAAAAGAGTAGTGTTCATTGTACTTACTGCCTGATGGAAAAAAAACGCTCCAAATCTCTCTCTCTCTTTCTCTTTCTCACACACACACACACACACACAAACATGTAAGTTACAAAGTGGGAGGAAGTTAGATTAAGCAGTTTTTAAAAGCCCAAAAAAAGTTAGTTCTATACAGATTCGGTAGATTGATGCCTTGGATGGCTTCAGACTGGGCCCAGAAGGCTTTCTGCAACCGGCCTATTTAAAGATGTTGATGGACAGTTTCTATTTGGTCCCCTTCAGAACCTGCTGGGTTGATTCTTAAAATGCTTCCTGTTGCATTTGGATGGTCAAACAACAGGCAGGGCCCAAGCTTGCAGGCTGAATGGAGAGAGAGATAGTGCCCACTAAGGGTTCCACTTCTTGTGCATCTTTCTTCTATTCTCTGGCCTGGAGAAGAACAGTTTCTTAAACACAAAAGAGGATTAGCTGCTCATCACATGTTCCCCTCTCACTAACTGACCAGTTACCCAAACATGTTTATTGCAAGTCGATTCCAGGTACATGGTTTAGACATGGTTAGATTATGGCGGAGTGAGTTCCTTTCTCAGCCAACGTTCATTTTTCAAGTGATTATGTCTAATGGCTTGTTCCACACCCAGATGAATACACAAGTGAATGTCTGGATGTTTTGTGAATGGTTGAGGAGATGTGCTATTCATATTCCTCTAAGGTGATTATTTCTGATTGGCTCTTCTAGACAGCCTGACTCCATTTAATGGCTTTGGAATTTGTAAGGTACAGTTATGCAAATGTTCAGTAATCTTAGAACTGCTGTCTTAAATCACTGAAATACTGTTGTTCAGGCCGGGATTTTCCGGCCCTGACGCGGGTGGGACCTGCCGCGGGCGAGGCGGCGCCCCAGCCAGAAGTCCATTGACTTGCAGCGGGACCGGAACATCCCGGGGGCGGGTGGGTATGGAAAATCCTGCCCTCAGCCTTTTAAAACTCAACCAGTGGTCTCAGCCCAATAAATAAATGAAGTCATTTATGGCTTTATAACACCTTCCTTAAATATGGAGATCAAAACTGCACACAGTGCTCCGCGTGCGACCTCACCAAGCCCTGTACAATTGTAGCAAGACTTCTTTATTCTTGTACTCCAATCCCCTTGAAATAAGGGTCAACATGCCACTTGCCTTCATAATTGCTTCCTATATCTGCATGCTAACTTTCTGTGTTCCTCTGAACATCACCATTTGTAAGTTTCATGCCTTTTTAAAAAATCTGCTTTTTCTTCTTATGAACAAAATGAATAGCCTCACACTTCCCCACATTATACTCTATCTCTTATCTTGCTGCCCACTCACTTAACCTGTCCATGTCACTTTGTGCCCTCCTCACCAGCTTTGTATTGCCAACAAACTTAGATACAATACTCTTATTCTCTTCATCCAAGTCATCAATATAGACTGCAAATAGCTGAGGCCTTAGCACTGATTCACGTGGCACTAAACTAGTCACAACCTGAAAACTTGAAACACTTTTTATCCCTACTTTCCGCTTCCTGTCCATGAACCAATCTTCTATCTATGCTAATATGTCGGCACCAACTTCATGCGTCCCTATCTTGTGTGCTGCAAGTTATCAAATACCTTTTGGAAATCCAGGCATGCTGCAATTACAGGTTCCCCTTTACCTACCCCGCCACTTACATCCTCAAAAAGCTCTAATAAATTCATCAAACACGATTTTCGTTTCATAAAATCAAGTTGACTTTGTCTGACCTCGTTAGTCTATTATGGGGAAACTTAACGAAGGACTTTTGGAAATCCTGATAAATTACACCTACTGCATTACCATTGTCTACTCTCTCTGTCACCACCTCAAAAAATTCAATGCGTTTGGTCAAGCAAGATTTTCCATCTTGAAATCTATTTTGATTATTCATTATTTGATTTCTCATATATAGATGCTCTTTTATTCTCTCCATTGGTAGGGATTCCATTTTTTTTCTACCACCGATGTTAAGCTGATTGGTCTGTAATTCCCTGGACATGTTCTATCCTCCTTCTTAAATATAGGAATTGTATTACCTATTTGCCAGTCGTCTGCTACTACACCTTTATCTAATGAATTATGAAATATGTATAGCAATGCTTCTACTATCTCTTCCCTTGATTCCTTTAAAACACATGGGTGGAATCTATCCAGACCTTGGGCTTTACACTCTAAATTTGATTAGTTTATTCAGTACATTCCCTTTTTTGTTTTAAATGCACTTATCTCATTGTTCATCTCTTCAATGTCATCTCTACTTTTTCTAGCTCCCTTGTAAACACCAATGCAAAATAATTACTTAATGTTCCTGCCATCTATCATTCCCTGTGTATGATATGGCTTTCCCTTATGGCCCTATTCCCAAAAAACCCTTCTATTTTTTATTGCTGTGCCTGTAAAATATTTGACTATTTTGTTTTACGTTCCTTGCTAATTTAATTTCCTAGTTCCCCTTTGCCTTCCCAAGTGTTTTTATTACTTCTCCCCAAAACTCTTCAGAATCTCTTTTATCATGCACTCGTCTACTGTCTAAGTACTTAATGTATGCTTCTTTCCTAACTCTTTTCCATATGTCCTTAATCATCCTTGGAGTTTCACTCATGTTTAGTTTGTTCTCTCCTTTTAGTGGAATATATTTCCCCTGCACTGTGTTAAATATAATTTTAAATCTTTCTCATTGTTGTTCTACATTGTTATTTGCCTATATGTTTGTCCATTTTGTTTTATCAAGTTTTATTTTTTTTATTCATTCATGGGATGTGGGCATTGGCTAGGCCAACATTTATTGCCCAACCCTGAAGGTGGTGGTGAGCTGCCTTCTTGAACCGCCGCAGTCCATTTGGTGTAGGTACACACATAGTGCTGTTAGGGAGGGAGTTCCAGGATTTTGACCTATGACAGTGAAGGGATGATGATATATTTCCAAGTCAGGGTGGTATGTAACTTGAAGGGGAACTTGCAGGTGGTGGTGTTCCCATGTATCTGCTGCCCTTGTCCTTCCAGGTGGTCGTGGTCATGGGTTTGGAAGGTGCTGTCTAAGGAGACTTGGTGAGTTCCTGCAGTGTATCTTGTAGATGGTACACACTGTGCCACTGTGGTGGAGGGAGTGAATGTTTGTGGATGGGGTGCCAATCAAATGGGCTGTTTTGTCTTGAATGCTGTTAAGCTTCTATTCTCAGCCCCTCCAACTTTTCTCCAATCCATTAACATGGTTTTCACCATACTTACATCCTTTTCTATCATCTTAAATTGTGTTATACTATGCTCACTGTTGCCTAGATGTTCCCTTGCCTTTACTGCTCTTATCTGCTCTGGTATATTCCCCATCAATTGATCCAATAGGGATTCTTATCTTGTATTTTTTTACATACTGCATTACAGTACACATTGTACAAACTCCATTCTCTTATTCCCTTTACCTACTACTTCTATACAATTTATATCAGGATAATTGAAATCCCCCATGTTTATTATTTTATATTATTTACTCAATTCCCTAATTTGTCTCCCCACTTCTTCTTCCACCTCCCTCTGTAATAGGTCTGCAGATTAAATTTATTAGTGTGATTGATCTTTATTATCTTTTATCTGTATTCATATGGATTCTATTTTTTCAGCTGCTGGGTGTGTCCTTTTTTTCTACTGCCATTATGTTAACTAAATAAGTATACCTCCATTCTTCCCTCTCTAACGTTTCTAAATATATTATATCCTGCAATGTTTAATCCCCAGCCCTGATTTTTCTACAATCCATGGCCAGGGCTTTACATGACCTGGTGGGGAAGGGAAAGCAGGACCAGATGCAGATGGGAGTTGGCCCTTCCTTTCTGATCCCCGTTCTTAGAGCAATCTCATGCAGGCTGGGCAATTAGTGGGCACTACGTGGAATGGTTGACTATGCACCAGCCAGAGGCAGGGACTGAGGCAATGGCTGCTTCATCAGGTTGATCAGCTGACACGGTCAGATGTGCTGACGCCATCTTTAAAGGACCGCCAGCTCCAGAGATCTGCCTCAGACCACCCTGCCCACCAGCCTGACACCAACAGTGCAGCAGGTTCAGACCAATGTGCCAAGCAATCCGTGATCAACTGTGCAACAGAAGACCTTCAGTACAGCAGTGTAGACCTGTCGCTGGGAAAGAGCCAAGAGCTTACCAAGGCAGGCCTAATGAAGGCCTAAGGAAAGACGCTTTTGTTGACATAGAAGGAGGAAGATCCTGGGTGGACCCACGATTCAATGACAACTCCCTGCAAGTTCTCCTCCAGTCTATTTGGGCATGAGGGAGGTGGTCCTCCCCCAGAGACAGAAGGAGGAGACCCCATCACCCCTGTTTTGTCTTGTGTTTGGGGTCTAAATGGGGTATTTCAAGTTTTGACTGTTTCCCTAAGAAAGCTACTTAAGACGGCAAACCAATATTGTTTATTTACAGCTCTGTGTACATCTCAGTAGCTCAACATGAGGTTGTACCTCTCCTTCCCTCCAGATCTCTGTTACTTAGTCATGAGACATAGCATCATAGTTACATCAGCAGGTACATCAGTATCAGGTGCTTCTAAAGTTAATACTTTATAGCTTCCTAACCAAGCAAGCTTGAACAGAGGTCGTGGAGGAGGTCAGCAGCCATGGGGTGGTCCAGAGAACCTGGCTGCAGTGTTGCAAGGAAGTTGATGACCTTATGTGCTTTGCAAAGGCTACGAACTTTGGGGGTCAGGAACTGGATAAGTTGTAAGGGTGCCGCAGCAAGAGAAGGAGGGCCCATCATGTAGGTGACAATGGGTTGAGGCCGCAGCTTCTCCTTGGAAAGGAATGACTTTGTAAAGGATCACGAGTATGGGACTGATGAGCCTCATGCGGTGGCTCTAGCGTGATCCAGTGCCACATGTGAGCCAGTGACTACAAACGCACCAGCCAGGGTCCCAGCTGCTAAGGCATTGTGTCTGTTCTTGTGGTGCAAATGATATTACTCTTTTATGTTTCCACAGAAGAAGCAGGTGTAGAATGCAAAGGAGAGGTTCAGGATTGGTGGCAACATCTACTTCTCACCATCCTAATGCTTATGGAGGAGGAGGATCTAGTGCAGGCAGTAAATCACGGCTGACAGACTGAGGCAGACGTGTAGTCACAAGAGGGTGAGTAGCCGAAGGAGCGGGCATGAGGGAGCCTTAGGTGAGCACTAAGCCTGGCATTCCTGGATTCTCCACGATTCATACATTGATCTGAACACCAGCCAGTTCTGGAGGCTGATGTCTGGAGGGGAAAAAAATTGTTGATCCTTCTCTTCTCTCACATTGTTCAGCCACATGAACAGAGAGCTGCCATCTCTGGGGGACAATTTTCCACTTTTGAGGTGAAGGAGAGGACCTCAAAGGGTATAGCCTCAGATCATTCCTCCACACCTTCTACTAGATACTTTCAAGCTGGTGGTTATGTGTTTGTGAGTAGATTCGGGTTCACAAACTGGTACGAGCATGACACATACTCCTGCCCAGCCATCAGAGGCTATGACAGCCCAGGCCCCAACACTTGGAGGACTGTGGGAGACCAGGCCCATACTGAGCCACAGGCTGATGACATGCCTTTGAAGTCATTCATAAGGCGACATGCACTGGAAGTTCAGAGGTATGTGAAGATCTGGCAGAGATTTTACTGGGTGTGTGCACACTCTCATCTACACCTATGGACTCCTCTGTTGAGAGTTTGGCTACTCTCCTGGAGAGACATGTCAGGCAGATTAGTCAGAGGATGCCAGGGATATGCGTAGAGCTGAATACCGTCATCTCGTCCAGTAACTCAAGGGAGCAGTGTCAAGGCAAGGGGACGAGGTGCCTGAAGTATCCATCAGGTCTTCGTCCACAGGGAGGTACAAGTCCGACTTGCAAAGGAGGATGAGCAGTTGATTTCTGCATCAGGGGACCACGCTCAAGGTTCTCTGACTGTGGACAGCGGCTCCTCAGCCCCTCTGCCAGTGACACCACTGCCTTGTGTTGCCGTGATGACAGAGAAGCTTCTACATCTGTGCAGGAGTCCCTCAGCATACTGGGGTCCACCAGGCCTCAGGTGCAGATGAGGGGCAGCAAGGTCAGCAGCCTGCCTTCACCGCAGCTATCAGTGAAGGGAAAGCACCACATACGAGCACACCTAAGAGAATTAAGAACGATCACAAGATGCACATTGGCATCACAAGTGGATAGATAGTTAAGGTATTACTGTTTGCGTTTGATTATGTGTGCATTGAAGATGTGGTTTGTTTTCTCCATATTTTCATCTATTATAGTTCACCCCAAAGGCAGAATTCTACCTTCGGCGAGTGGGGGCGGGGCCCGCTTGCTGACACGTAAAACAACGCGTGGTGACATTGGGCGGGTGTCCTGACTTCACCGCGCAACATTTAGATTGTCAGTCCGAACTGTCAAAGGCCTATTTAGGCCATTGTTAAACTAACTAAAGTCGTTAAGAATGCTGCCCGTCCAACCTTAAGGTTGATAGGCAGGCGAAGAGCCCAGGCGGCCTTCAGAAAAAACATGAAACCTCATCCACGATGAGGTTTCATGAGGGATGAGGTTTCATGAGGGATTTAAAATTTGTGTTACATTTTTAATAAAAGTAATTGACATGTCCCAGCTCATGTGACAGTGAGGGGACATGTCAATAAAATTTTTCACGTCGTTTATTATTTTTTTTAAAGACGTGTAGTCACAAGAGGGTGAGTAGCCGAAGGAGCGGGCATGAGGGAGCCTTAGGTGAGCACTAGGCCTGGCATTTCTGGATTCTCCACGATTCATACAGGCAGCACTTTGCCTCAGGGAGATCTGTGCGCTCTTTCGCTACAATTGGCCCACCCACGTAAAATGGCGGAGTGCCCCCAACTGGGGGCACCGATCGGGAACCCGCCCGCTCGTGCTCACTCCCGCACAACCCTTCCAATGGGGGGAAAATGCTGCACCAAGGGAAGGGCTATGGCATGTGTGGTTGCCTTTTTGATCATTCAAGAGGCACCGTGTCAGGGAGCCTGGACTTGGGACCCGAGGCAAATAGCAACATTGGAGATTTTACATGAGGATATACCTTTTCTGAATCCAAATGTACTTAATTATTTTAGCAACTAGCAATAAGGAACCAACCAAGGTTTTCTTGAGTCAAAGAAAGAGTGGATTTATTAACCTCTAGCCTGAGAAAAATAAAAAAAACACAATCTCAAGCAATCGGCCCTCATGCAGTCATTCGGGCCACCCACATGCACACAGACACACACACACATACAGAAACACACACAGACACACATACACACAGGTATCAGAAATAAGTGGAGTTAGTGTCCATTTAAAAAAAAGAAGATACAATTAAATGTCCTTTGATTGTCCTTGAGGTAGAGATTTTAAAACACTGTGGCTGATTTGGATTAGTTGGTTTCTTGGATGTGGTCAGGTGTAGAAGATATTGTAATTATTACAAAATCTTGGTTTGCTGCTAGGTTTATGGTCGAGTTGGCTTCTCAGATCAGGCAACATTCTTATACCAAAAGAGAGAGAGGGAGAGAAAGCAGCCTTCAGACTGTTTTGTCTGCTGAAAATTTTCTTGACAGCACCTGTGTCACTTGCAATCTCTCTGTAGTGGCTTGGCAGCCTTGCCTTGAAATATTTCATCCATTGGCCTGAATTTTTCCCGCATCGGGTAGGCTCGGCGGGAGGTGGGAGGGGGCGGTTGTGGAGCCGACTGCTGCCCCCAATTGGCTCCGCGCCGCCATTTTATGCGGGTGGGCCAATTAAGGCCCGCCCAGCGTAAAACGCGAGCTGTGGCGCTCAGTGCTACCTGTGCGGGTGGAGGGAGGAGGGAGAGTCGGGGCCTGCGCTCTTTCGCACATGCGCACAAAAGAGCGCTTCAATCTCCCTGAGGCACAGAGCTGCCTCAGGGGAGATTGAAGAGCTATTGAAATAAATGGGGAAAAAAAATAATTAAACATGTCCCCTCATGTGACTGTGTCACTTGAGATGGGACATGTTTTCATATTTCAGAAAACTTTTTTATTTGATTCAAAAAAAGCTTTAGGAAACCTCATCTCACTTGTGGATGAGGTTTCCTCAAAAACATGAAGGCCGCTTGGCCTTTTCGCCTGCCCGCCAACCTTAAAGTTGGACAGGCAGTGTCAACAATTACATTAATTAATTCATAAAGGGCCTTAAAAGGCCCATTAGTCATTGGTAGGCGTGCAGCCATCTCCGGTGCGCGCCCGCCAAACGAAACATCGTGAGACAGCACGATGGCATCGGGACACATGCCGACGTCAACACACGTCACTTTACATGCCGGTGTGTCGGTCCCGCCCCCACACGCCTTCTGAAAAATCCTGACCATTACGCATTTCTGGGGGGTTTTGGGTGTATTTGTTCTGTGGCAGCCATTATTTCAATATCCAGTACTTTGCATTTTTAATGTCTCTTCCTCAGACAGTTACGAGTTTTGATGGGTGTCTAGATTATAAGAAATATCTCTCTCTTCACACTCCCCTGAATGTGACAAGTTTGTTTCTCACCTTCACCTTGGAATGTGGCCTTGCATTTTTAGTCATTTTGCCCTGTCTCAGTTCAATTTTCAAAATTTCCAGTCAGTTGAAAGTTGAAAGATCATATTTTCAAAAATAGAGGGGCATATTCTCATGCCAGTCTATATTGAACACTTATTTGTAGTTTCTAAATTTAATACAGTACTTATACTTTCCCAGTCCTGATTTAAACTGCTGACCTAGTTTAGAGAAAAAAGAAACCAGCCAATCTTTTTTTATTATTCTTGCATGGGATATGGGCATCACTGGCAAGGTCAGAATTTGTTGCCCATCCTTAATTGCCCTTGAGAAGGTGGTAGCGAGCTGTCTTTTTGAAATTCTGCAGTCCATCTGGTGCAGGCACTCCGACAGTGCTGTTAGGAAGGGTGTTCCAGGATTTTGATCCAGCGACAATGAAGGAATGACGATATAGTTTCAGGATGGTGAATGGATTGGAGGGGAACTTGCATGTGGTGGTGTTTACAGGCATCTGCTTCCCTTGTCCTTCTAGGAGGTAGAGGTCGCATGTTTGGAGCCACTGCTTGCATATCTGTTTATCTAATTAATGTCTCTGGACTTCAGCTCTCAGATCTTACTGTCTCCTATTCCCTCTCTCAGAGTACTCGTTGTTTTGTAAAGGACCAGAACAATACCTTTGCCCTTACTGCGCCAAATTTTCTCATTCACCAAATTTCCCTAGTTAAGTAACTACTCCGACAAAGCAGTAATCCATGGAGCTAGACTCGTGCTACCAACTTTGTGCATAAAAAAATCCCTCTTTATTTATACTATCAAAAACTTCAAAGAACTGAGTCAGTCCCTGCTGACCAGGTAACCAGTTTTAATGAGCCGTCAAATTAACTAACTGTGCACTACCACCAGAAGCGGTTTGTTTACCATTGAAGAAGATTGAAAGAAACTGCAAGTTAAGGTTAAAGTTACGTTAAATGCTAATTGCAAAACTTGATCAGGCTTTAGAAAGAGATCAGTCCTATTCATGGATTATGGATGTGCGTGTGCCTATACGTATATGTAGCAGACATCTGCTGCCATTGCTTATGAGAAGTCAAGAGGATATGCTCATTTGTTCCATGTAACTCACAATCTATTATAAGGGTCACTGGATATCTTGATTGAATGAGCTGAAAGACAATTTTATTACAGTATATTGTGGGAGTGTTAATAGATTTTTCATCTTCACATTCTAGTGTAGTGTAAGGAGTATATACTGAAATGCAACATGCAATAATGTGTTTTTTTAAATTTATCCATTCACAGAAAGCAGATGTCACTGGCAAGGCCAGAACTTATTGCCCATCCCTACTTGCCCTTGAGAAGGTGGTGGTGAGTGATTTTCTTGCACCACTACAGTTTATGTGGCATAAGTGCTCCCACAGTGCTATTAAGTAGGGAGTTCCAGGATTTTGACTCAATGATGATGAAGAAACAATAATATATTTCAGAGTCAGGATGGTGTGCCTCTTGAAAGGGAACATGGTGTTACCATGCGCTTGCTGCTCCTATTTCTCTGGGCGGTTGAGATTGCGAGGGTGGAAGGGCTGTTGAAGAAACCTTGTGGGTTTCTTGTAGAGGGTACACTCTGGAGCCATGGTGCGCTGGTGGTGGAGGGAGTGAATGTTGCAGGTGGTGCATGGGGTGCCAATCAAGTGGTCTGCTATTTCCTGGATGGTGTAAAGCTTTTTGAGTGTGTGTGAGATGCATTCATGCAGGCAAGTGGAGAGTATTCCATCACCCTCCTGACTTGTGCCTTGCAGATAGTAGAAAAGCTAGGACAGCCAGATGGTGAGTTACCCACCACAGAAAATACAGCCTTCTCTTGTTGGCACATTGAATGGTGAATTTCAGGCTCTCAAACTCTCACTCCTCACGCTTCCCACCCACCCCATTTGCTCCTTTCATGACCCCTCAAACCCCCTTGCCCCCTCAAACAACCATTCCCCCTCCATTCCTGCTCCATGTCCCCTCTTATCTACATGCCTCCTTATCCCCCAAGGCCTGTCAAATTCCCCAGGCCCCCTCCACCTCCCTCATAAGAACATAAGAACTAGGAGCAGGAGTAGGCAATTCAGCCCCTCGAGCCTGCCCCGCCATTCATTACTATCATGGCTGATCATATTCCCCATGCCCCCTCTACTCCTCCAATACCCTCATGCCCCCTATGTATACTTCATAACTACTTTCCCAGTGTTCAATATAGATAGACTTCAGGAGCCATGCCTTTGAAATGGAGGGAATGGAGATAAAAAACGAAACTTCGAACAATCTAATAGAGTGCTCAGTCAATAGGCTTTATACTGGGAAAAAATCTGACTTTCATAAAACACTTTGAAAAAAATTAAATCACCTTAAGTGGTCAATCCAAACATATGTCTATTTAACAAACGTTTGAGGGCCTGACATTCATCATTAAAACTGGGCCAAAGTCCCAGTAAATGGAGGCAGGCATTCTACCTACTGGCCGGGCCATCTGCTTGCATCTGTTGTTGCCTCAGGCCTACCTCCTGAGGGGCCGACCCTATCCCAATCCCACTCCCACCTCCCTGGAAGGAAAATATGGTGGGTGGTGGTCTTCCGAAAGGAGATGGATCTGCCAGGTCAAGAAGTTTCCCAACTCGACCTTCCCACCTCCTTCACAAAAAATCATCCCATAGTCTTAATGAGGGTGACCATGAAACTACCAAATTGTGGTAAAAACCCATTTGGTTCACTGGTGCCCTTCAGGTAAGGCAATCTGCAGCCCTCTGATGAAATAAGAGGTTCTAGAACTTTTGAAACTCAGACAAGCATTCATAATGAGCTCAGCTATAACAACATAGGCTGGGAAATATAAACAATGGAGTCTATTGAAACAAGAAAAACAGATGGCCTTTTTTTTTCTAAGCTACACCGGATACCCTGTCAAAGTAGTCCAGGCGCAGGTGTTTGCATTTTAATTTTTTTAAGTGAAAGTTGCTGAATGTTTTTTTAAAAATTTAAATAACATTTAAATTATTTCTTATGCCAGAGATCCCAAGCAGTATTTTCTTCAGTTTAGAATGCACTTTTAAAAATGGGAAAAGTACCCTCATTCAGCACAACACTTACACAATGCTAATCGTTGTGATGGTCAGCTCACCTTTACAAGACAGAGCCCTATCATCAAACATTGCTGTAAAAACACATCTAACTTACAATACAGCAGCTAACTCTTGAAACTGCAAGAACAATTTTCTTTTGTAATTAAAGACTTACAATGAAGGAATTCCAGGGGTAGGCGGCGGTTTTTGTTATATCCCAAATTGGGACTGGAGTTGCCCCATGGTTCACCCCTTCTCTGAGAGGCCATGAACCAGTCTTCTTACAGAAGCAGCCCAACTCCACTAAAATGGCATCGGTGGGTGGTGGTGGGGGGGGCGGGGGTTGTTTAAATTGCCCAAACCTGCAATGGAGCTAACAAGAGTGGGAGTGTTGCATATGGGCTGACTCCCTGTACCCTTTACCTGCACCATTGAGTATGGTTGGAACGGGGGGGTGGAAATCCCAGAAATCCATCCACCATATTAAAGGGCTCCCAAGTCGTACCAACTCAGCATAAATCTGGGTCTATATTTTTACTCCAGGTTTATTTGATCAATTGGATTTAAATTCCCCAGCTTCCATGGCGGGATGTGAACTCATATTTCGGGGCAGAATCTTTGGCTCGACAAATGGGGGCAGGGCCCGCTCGCCGAGGCGTAAAATGATGCAGGGTGACGTTGGGCGTGCGTCCCGACGTCACTGCGCATTATTTAGATTTTCAGTTTGGCCTATTAAGGCCTGTTAAAAACCAATTAAGGCAATCAGCTGAGCTGCCTGCCCAACCTTAAAGTCGGCGGGCAGGTGAAGAGCCCAGGGGGCCTTCACATTTTTCATGGAACCTCATCCCTGTGCGTCAGGGAGATTTCTGCGCTCTTTCGCACGCATGGGCGAAAAAGCGCACTCCCGACTCAGGCAGCCCTTCCCCCCCCCCCCACCCGCACAGGGAGCGCACAGCGCTTCTGGGTGCGCGTCACACTGGGCGGTACTTAACTGGCCCACCCACATAAAATGATGGCGCCCAGCCGATCGGGGGCGCCGAACGGCTGCATGCCCACCTGCACCCGCCCCCGCACAACCCCCCCCGATAGGGAGAAAATTCTCTCCCAAAATCATTAGTCCAGGTTTCCAGAACAGTGGTCCATTAACATGACCAATATGAAGCCATGCTAGTTTAGATTAAACTTTCTGGGGATAAAAACAATACTGGCTAAAATAAAGAAAACAATGTAATTTAGAGATTCGATTGAGGTAAATTATGTAAAAATTAAAATGAAATTCATTTACTTAACTGAAAAATAAGATGAGAGTGTAACATATAAAGATTTTCAAATATTTGTAGAAGTTTATGACCATTGACTCATATAAATATGAATTATTCAAATTGAAGATTAAAATGCCTGCATGTAAATTATAAGATGGATAAAAAGAAAAAAAAACACCTTTGCATTGGATATTTCAAGTCTTCAGGAAGTCCAAAGTGCTTTACAACATTGCTTGGAAATATAGTCACTACGGTGATGTAGGAAATGGGACAACAAATCTGCACAAAGCAAGGTCCTACAGACAGCAATATGACAATGAGTAGACAATCTGTTTCTTTTCAGTGATATTAGTAACGTCAGATTGAACTTTAGTCCTCTGTTGACTAAGGATGCTGTCCTTAGCTTTTTGAATTAATTATTTTATTTTAATATATCTTTGTCTCTCATATACAAATTTGTGTCTTCAAAGTATGAAAAACTAATATATTTGAGTGAATGTTCAGGTAATATTACTCATAACTTGTTTCTCAAGCTACAAAAAATTGCAAATTCCACTTAACTCTCACAAGATGGCAGCCTATCCATGAGGATTTGATTATTGCAAAGAATTGATGACCTAAATAAAGATAAAGATGTTCTTCAAACAATGCAATGTTAAGTACAATTTAATATGCACAGCCACATTTGATTACTACTAAAATTGTGGTCAGAGTTAGAGGTAGTGGTTCATTAATTGATGGTTTATTGCACAGATCACATGGAGTTACTCCCTAATTAAATCTAAATTCATTTGACAATCAGTGTTATAATCAGTTCTTAATCACCTACTGGAGTTTCTTTGCCATTCTAAGTAACTTTAGAAAACGTGATCCTTAAATGCATTATTGTAAAGCTGACACGTTAAAACCGAATGCCAGCAAGTTATCAACAATTAAAGCGGTTGAATGTGCACAAAGGAAGAGAAGCACTAAAATTAATTCAGAAAATGACAGTCAGAATTTTAAGTTGGCAAGTTAGCTTATTGCAATGAAATGTTGATAATGGCTGCTGAGAAATCTGCAAGCAAGACAATTGCAGTCTCTCAATGAGAAAAAGTGGAGTACCTGAGGGTTCAGTGTTGGCTCCTTCGCTGTTAATTTTTTGCATCTGTGATCTTGAGCAGTGCATAAATAGCTCTGCAAGTTTGCAGATTGATTGAAAATTTGTGCAAGAGTTAGAAGTATGAAGGTTAATAGTTGTCAGATTGAATTTGATAAAGGGGTAAGGAAAAGTACAAGATTTGCTGTAAATCAAGCATCAATATCCTGGATGATGGACACTAAAGCTTAAGTCCTGCTTAGCCTCTGGTACATATAATACAGGACTGGAATCCTGCAATCCATTGGACTTATTCTCAAAACCACTATCTTTTCAGTTTTCCACTACCTCAAATGCCTACCCAATTTTCCCTTAAAATTTTCCACACTATCTGCTTTTGCTTCTTCGCATGGGACCAATTTATATTTTCACCAAACTTTGCAGGAAGCCTTCTAAATTGCTTGTGCAGTTTGCTTCTTCTAACCATCTTGACTGCATTTGGTGCTTGCAGAAATTTCGAACACATTTTTGGTATTCAATTATTAAATACATGTATGTCTTTCCTGAGTCAAGAACCATGTTGGCTTAATATGTATAATCTGGCTATGGATACAGCTTAAGAAATGATGACATGACATTGTCAAGTCAGCAGAGGTCCTGATATAACATAGTGAAAATCATTATTGGGCAATAGCACGGTCAGCACAGCTCTGTGTTTAATTGTAGAGCAGGAAAGCTAGGTGGATTGGAAAACTCAGGGGGCTATTTAAAATAATGTTACTGAAATGAAAAGGAGCCATTAATGGACAAAGGCATTGAGCCAGCACAATGCCATTTTTACAGTGGGGTAGTAAATTAAAGGGTGTTATCAAAAGACTAGCAATTGAGGGAAAGCTTAGGGTGTTGCTGCTGGGCAAAAAGTAACAGCCAGCAGGCAACAGAGAATCATTTTTAACAGTGGTGCAGCAAACCAGAGGACCTACAAGACAAAAGGGAGCCATATTAGACTGCACTACCTACAGTGGCTACACTTCAAAAGGTAGCTCAATGACTGTAAAGCATTTTAAGATGTCCTGAGATTATGAAATACGCTATACAAATGCAAGCCTTATTTTAATGAAAACTGGCTCAGACATTATTTTGCCTGGGCTGTGTCTTCTGACTGTACTTGTTTACAGTAAACCCCTTGGCTGTATGGGTTATGAGCACCAAAACATGCGCTGTTCCTTCCTTCTGTAATGACATTGCCATGAGGTGTCTTGGTATGAATAATGGATTAGAAATTTAAGGAAAGCAAATGGAACTTAAAATAGAGAGAGTGCAGAGGAGATTTACCAGGATGTTGCCTGGGCTGGAGAGTTTTAGTTATGAGGAGAGATTGGATAGACTGGGGTTATTTTCCCTGGAGCAGAGGAGATTGAGGGGGAACATATCTGAGGTGTATAAAATTATGAGGGGCATAGATAGGGTATACAGGAAGGAACTTTTCTCCTTGGTGGAGGGATCAATAACCAGAGGGCATAGATTTAAGGTAAGGGGCAGGAGGTTTAGAAGGGATATGAGGAAGAATTTTTTCACCCAGAGGGTGGTGGGAATCTGGAACTCACTGCCTGAAAGGGTGGTAGAGGCAGAAACCCGCATGACATTTAAGAAGTATTTGGATGTGCACTTGCGGTGCCATGGCATACAAGGTATGGGCCTAGTGCTGGAAAACGGGATTAGAATAGTTAGGTGCTTGTTTGACCGGCACAGACTCGATGGGCCAAAGGGCCTTTTTCTGTGCTGTAGACCTCTATGGCTCTATGACTTATAGTTATTTTCATGAGCTCCAATAAGTTGAAGAGGTGACCTGGTAGAGGTATTAAACATTACGAAAAGCTAAGAGCAGTTAAGTATCAATGGATTATTTCCACTGATTGGCAAGGCAAAACCAACTACAGCTTACATTTATAGAGCACAATAACAAGGAGGCAGAAACTAAGGATAGCCATAAGACGATTTACATTCATGTGGCATCTTTAATGTAGAAAAATGTCCCAAGATGCTTCACATGACATAAGTAACATAAGAAAATATTGAATGTCAAGCCAAAGAAGATGATATCAGAATCAGGGACCAAACACTTGGTTGCATTTTGACTAGGGAATTAAAGGACAGCTGTGGTACATGACTAAACGGACAGCACTTTCATAGAATCTGCAAAGGTTCAATGGGCCAAATGGCTCCTGTCTATGCTGTAAGATTCTATGATCTAACATGACAAAAACAGAATATCTGGTCATTATCACACTACTATTTGTGAGAACTTGCTATTCACAAATTGGCTGCTGTGTTTCTTGAAGCACAACCATGTTTACACTTTGGAGGTACTTCACTGGGTGTAAGTCATTTTGAAATGTCCAGTGGTTGTGAAAGATGCTATATAAATAAAAGTTTTTCATCCTTTTTTCTAACAACAATCTTTATTAACAGCACACAAAATGCCTCGACATAGTGGTATCCACCTCAGTGGTAACTTTTTATACTTCCTATCACTACTTACATAATATGGTAATTATTCACATTGGGTTTGGGTATTTGGGGGAAAATGGGCTGGAGTGATTAGCAATGCAACTTTGTGAATAGGTTGGCACAGCACATCATGTGTAATATATAAATCATCACTTGCTTGAAATTAATGCTTTCAGGAATTCAATCAATTTATTTCAAAGCATTTGTAAAATGCAAAGGAAGTCTCAAATTTTTATATGTGAACTCATCTGTCTAGCTTTCAACTTGTTTTGATTTACAGGTTGCATGCTGTGAAATTCTAAATAATGCACATGCTCAGAAAGCACATATGTGGTTGAAAATTCTGCCTTAATTGTTGTGAAGTAAAAATATCCAGTAAAAACTAAGGCACTTGGGAAAAGCTGAGGCCTTCAAATAAAAATGTTAATGAAGACATTAAAAGACAATTCATTAATCATGTTATTGTGAAATATGTAAATTTTTGATATTTTTGTTTTACCCCTTATTTAGTTCATAAGAAGTTTTAACTGAAGAAATTAATTTCCAAAATCATTTTTGTGGGAAACTGGTGTTCAAATTGTAGAATGAGAGGGTGATGTGCTCTCAAAGCATCCATTGTGTGTTCTGACACCTTTAAATTTGAAATATCTGTGACATTGTTACCTACGTGAGCAACATGTACGGTGGATACTTATATTGAGTCTTCAATGAAATGCATACCCCACATACTAAAGTTAATATATAATAAATAGATCACTTGTGTGTTTTTTGCATAATGTTAGCTCACTGTGTGTAAGAGGATATGTGTGGCCCTTTGCCTACATAGTCAATTTTTATTTATTTTCTTTGTTTGAACTTTGAAATTTAAAAAAATATCTTGTTATAGCATGTGGGCATCGTTGGTAAGACCAGCATTTGTTGCCCATTCTTAATTGACCTTGACAACTGAATGGTTTGCTAGACCATTTCAGAGGACAGTTAAGAGTCAACCACATTGCTGTTAGTCTCAAGCCTTATGTCAGTCAGACCAGGTAAGGGTGGCAGATTTCTGTTCTGAAAGGACATTAGTGAACCAGATGAGTTTTTGCGATAATCGACGATAGTTTCATGGTCACCATTACTGAGACTAGCTGCCAATTCCAGATTAACGTGGCAATTACAATTAAAATTTACATATTTCACGATAACATGATTAATGAATTGTCTTGTAATGTCTTCATTAACATTTTTATTTGAAGGCCTCAGCTTCTCCCAAGTGCTTTAGTTTTGACTGGGTATTTTTACCTCACAACAATTAAGGGATAAATTTCCACCACGTATGTGTTTTCTGAGCATATGCAATTTTTAGAATTTCTCAGCATGCAACCTGTAAATGAAAAAGAGCCAAAAGATAGACAGATGAGTTCACATATGATAATGTGGCAAGTTGGTAGTCAGGATGCTGCCTGGGAGGTAGGGACCTGGCTACCCGGTATTTAGGAGCACAGAGCTGTGTTTTATAGGTTAGTAGCTTGGGGGTGGTGAAATTTGATAGATTTTTGGAGCACTAAGAGGTTTGAAAGGTGACAACATGAGAGAGGCCAAACAGGTTCAAGACCCTCAAGTCTCATACACTCACAAACCTTCAGTGGATCTTCACAACCTCCTGCTGCCAGTCCCCAGATTCTATCAGTGATCTAACAGTGAGAGTTCGGGAGATAAAACAGTGAGAGGTCAGGAGATAAAACAGAGCAAGTTCAGGGATAAAATAGTGATAGTTCAGGAGATAAAACAGCAAGAGGTCAGGAGATAAAACAGTGAGAGGTCAGGAGATAAAACAGCGAGAGGTCAGGGGATAAAACAGCGAGAGTTCAGGAGATAAAACAGTGAGGGTTCAGGAGATAAAATAGCGAGAGTTCAGGGGATAAAACAGCAAGAGTTCAGGGGATAAAGCAGCAGGAGTTCAAGGGATAAAACAGCGAGAGTTCGGGAGATAAAACAGCAAGAGGTCAGGAGATAAAACAGCTAAAGTTCAGGGGATAAAATAGTGATAGTTCAGGAGATAAAATAGCAAGCGGTCAGGAGATAAAACAGTGAGAGGTCAGGAGATAAAACAGCGAGAGGTCAGGGGATAAAACAGCGAGAGTTTGGGAGATAAAACAGTGAGGGTTCAGGAGATAAAATAGCGAGAGTTCAGGGGATAAAACAGCAAGAGGTCAGGGGATAAAACAGCGAGAGTTCGGGAGATAAAACAGTGAGGGTTCAGGAGATAAAATAGCGAGAGTTCAGGAGATAAAAGAATGGGAGTTCAGGAGATAAAACGGCACAAGTGGAAACACAGACAGGAGATTGAAAACAGTGCAAGTGCAGAAACGTAAATTTCTAAACAAGCACAGGGAAAGTAAGAATTTATAGGCGGAGGAAAGGGAGCTGATTAGTGAGTAAGGGCAAAGAATTTGAGCTTTCTACTAATTTCCAGTTTATAATTAATAGTACAAGAGTAAGGTTAGAGTAAGTAAAAGTAGCTAAAGTTTAAGTAAAAAAGTGATTTAAAAGTGATTTAAAAGTTTAAGGCTAAGGCACGGCAAGACAGCTCAGTCAAGCAGAATGCACATCCTGTGGCATGTAGGGAGTCATGGACACTTCTCATGACCCAGATGAGCCCATGTACAGGAAGTGTCACTGGCTGCATATGCTTGAGCTCCGAGTTTCAGGGCTTGAACAGTGGCTAGACTCACTGATGTGCATCCGTGAAGGAGAGAACTACGTGGATAGCACATTCAGAGAGGTGGTCACACCACAAGTTGGGGGCAAGCAGGCATATAGGGAATGGGTGACCACCAGGCAGTCCAAGAGAAACAGGCAGGTAGTGCAGGAGTCCCCAGAGGCCCCACTCACTAACCGGTTTTCCATTCTTTGGTGAGGGCAATGGATCCTTGGAGGAGTGTAGCAAGAGCCAAGCCCACGGCACCATAGGTAGTCCAGCTGTACAGGAAGGGAGGAAGAAGAGCGGAAGGGCAGTGCTGAAAGGGGATTCATCAGTTAGGGGAACAGGCAGGCACTTCTGTGGCAGTCAAAGTGACTCCAGGATGGTTTGTTGCCTCCCTGGTGCTAGGGTCAAGGATGTCACAGAATGGCCGCAAGGCATTCTTGAGTGGGAAGGCGAACAGCCAGAGGTCATGGTCCACATTGGTACTAATGACATAGGTAGGAGGGGGGATGTGGCCGTGCAATCGGAATTTAGGGTGCTAGGTAGAATATTAGCAAACAGGACCTCTAAAATAGTAATCTCCAGATTGCACCCAGTGCCACGTGCATATGAGTACAGAAATAGGAAGATAAGACAGATGAATGCATGGCTGGAAAGATGGTAAAGGAGGGAGGGCTTTAGATTCCTGGGACACTGGGACTGGCTCTGGGGGAGATGGCACCTGTATAAGCTGGACAGGTTGTGTCTGAACATAGCTGGAACTGAGTTCCTTCCGGTTGTTTTGCTAATGTGGTTGGGGAGGGTTTAAACTAACTCAGCAGAGGCGTGGGAACTAGGAGAGAATATTTGAAAGTAATACCAGGGTGCACAGAATGCTGGGAGAGGCAGGTAGCACTAAAATAGAGAATAGTAAGCTAATAGATGGAATTGAAGTAAGGGAGCAAGTAATTAAGTCTAAATCAGGGTTATACTGCATGTATGTGAATGCATGGAGTATAGCTAATAAAATTGGGGAGTTACAGGCACAGATTGCCTTGTGGGATTATGATGTTGTGGCGATAACAGAGACCTGGCTTAAGGAAGGGCAGACCTGGGTGTTAAATATTCTTGGTTACAAGGTGTTCAGAAAAGATAGGAAAGGGAAAAAAGGAAGAAAGGTGGCATTTTTGGATAAGGAGAGTATTGCAGTACTGGAGAAAGAGGATGTGTCAGAGGATTCAAGGACAGAATCGATTTGGCTAGAGCTAAGGAATAAGAACGGTGCAATTACATTGTTTGGTGTAATATTTAGACCACCAGCTAGTGGGAAGGATATAGAGGAAAAAATCTGCAAGGAAATTTCAGAGACGTGTAAACATCATAGAGTAGTTATAATGGGGACTTTAATTACCCATATATAGACTGAGATAATGGTAGTGTAAGGGACAGTGATGCACAAGCGTTCCTAGATTGTGTTCAGAAGACTTTCCTACAGCAGTATGTGTCCAGTCCATTAAGAGAGGAGGCACTGCTAGACCTGGTCCTTGTGAATGAGGTGGGCCAAGTAGATCAAGTGACAGTGGGGGAACATTTAGGGAACAGTCATCATTTTATCATAAGGTTTAGGATGATGGTGGAAAATGACATTGGTCAATTCAGAGTAAGAATAATCAACTGGCAGAGAGTGGACTTCAACGGGGCAAGAGCAGAGCTAGACTGGATAGACTGGAACCAAAGGTTGGCTGGAAAAACGATAGCTGAACAATGGGCTACATTCAAAGGGGAGATGGCTTGGGCACAGTCTAGCTTTGTTCCCTCAAAAGGGAAGGATAGGACAGACAAATCCAGAGTTCAATGGGTGACAAAGGAGATAGAAATTAAGTAAAAGAAGAAAAGGTGTGCTTATAACAGGTGTCAGGTAGCAAATACAATTGAGAACCAAGCTAAATATAGAAGGTTCAGAAGGGATGTGAGAAAGCAAATACGAGAAGCAAAGAGGGATTATAAAAAAAGACTGGCAGCTAACATAAAAGGAAATCCCAAAGTATTCTATAAGCACATCAATAATAAAAGGCTGGTAAAAGGAGGAGTAGGCTGATTAGAGACCAGAAAGGGGATTTACACAGAGGTAAGAGGCATGGTTGAGGTGTTAAATGAATACTTTTTATCTGTCTTTACCTACGAGGCAAATGCTGCCCAGGCCATGGTGACAGAGTCACCAGTCACTAGAAGGGTTTAAATTTGATAAGGAGGAGGTATTGAATAAGCTATCGTTACTTAAAGTTGATAAGGCAACAGGACTGGATGAGATGCATCCAAGAATATTGAAGGAAATGAGAGTGGAAATTGCAGAGGCACTGGCAATGATCTTTCAATGTTCCCTGGATTCAGGGGAGGCACCAGAGGACTGGAGAATTGCAAGCATTATGCCTTTGTTCAAAAAATGTTGCAAAGATCTGCCCTGCAATTACAGACCAGCCAGTTTAACTTTGGCGGTGGAGAACCTTCTATAAACAATTATTTGGTATAGTTAATAATCACATGGAAAAATATGGATTGATTTGGAAGAGTCAGGATGGATTTGTTAAAGGAAAATCGTGTCTGACTAACTTGCTGGAATTTTTTGAAGAGGTAACAGAGATGGTTGATGAGGGCAAGGCTGTTGATGTGGTGTATATTGACTTCCAAAAGGCGTTCGATACAATGCCACACAACAGGCTTGTGAGGAAAGTTATAGGTTGTGGAATAAAAGAGACAGTAGTAACATGGATACAAGATTGGCTGAGGGACAGGAAACAGAGAGTAATTGTTAATGGGTATTTTTCGGGCTGGAAGAAGATTTGTAGTGGAGTTTCCCAAGGGTTGGTATTGGGACCCTTGCTTTTCCTGATATATAAAAATGATCTAGATCTTGGTGTGCAGGGGACAATCTCAAAGTTTGCGGACAACACAAAACTTGGGAGAATTGTAAACTGTGAGGAGGACAGTGTAGAACATCAGAAAAACATTGACGCATTGGTGAAGTGGGCAGATAGGTGGCAGATGAAGTTCAATGCAGAGAAGTGTGAGGTGATACACTTTCGTACAAAGAACACAGAGAGACAGCATAAAATAAAGGATACTATTCTAAAGGGTGTGCAGGAGCAGAGAGACCTGGGTGTATATGTACATAAGTCATTAAATGTGACAGGACCGGTGGAGAGAGCCGTTTCTAAAGCATACAGTATTCTAGGCTTCATTAATAGGGGCATAGAGTACAAGAGCAGGGAGGTCAGGGGAGGGGGTGGGGGGAAGGTGCTGCTGTCAAAAAAACATTGTTACAATTAATATTTTAGATCTAAGCTCAAAAGCTGACCTTAAAGCTGTAAACGTTTCAGGTAGGTACCCTTGATTGTACAACTTAGGTTGGGACAGACCTTCTTGTCTCAAGTATAAATAGACACCAACACCACCAACCTTAGAGACCAACTATGGAGTCAAGTAGAATTAACAGATATAAATAACATAATAGCAAATGGTGATAGAATTAATATAGCAGGGCAAGTGTCACTAACAGTAAGTGATATACTTGTATCTTGTGAACTGACAAATGAAACTAAGAGATTAGCAATTGATATTTATAATATTCCACCTATATATAATATATTTAAATCCGTATGTACATTTATAGCTATTAGTTCTTTGGTCTGTAAACTTCAAAGTTTACTTGGTAATATCTGCCATTTTAAAGTAGCATGACTTTAGATGACATTAAATTAGAACAAATTGAATGATTTACTATATTTACCCTTACTATAATTTGTCAGTTCACAAGATATATGTACTAACACTGCGAAGTTCAGCTGCTCATTAACCTAAATCAAAGTAATCTGGAATTTGTAGTTTGGCTCTAATTTATAATGTTTAATGTCATATGCTACACTTCTGAGTGAATTATAAGAGATTACTCATCATCATATTGTGTTACTTTGACCACGTCTCAACTACACAAATTATTCATTCCTCAAATACATAGGCAATCACACAAGATGGTAAGAGAACATAATTATTTCAGAGAACTTGTAAGCTAAATAAAAATAAGGCAGTTACATAACAAGACAATGCTAAATGCCTTATAATTTACATAACCAAATTAGATCCTTAATGAAATTATGGGCAGAATTAGATATAGCTGCTCAATAGTTAATTGTTGCATTATACAGATCACCCTACCTAAATCTTAATTTGCTTGACAATAAGTGTTTCAATCAGTTCCTAATTGCCTACTTAAAAAGCATGATCCATAAATGGTTATTGCAATATGGATGCAATAAAACTAAAAGTGCCAGCAAGTTATCAACAACTTATAAAGTGGCTTATTAGGAAAAGAATCACTTGAAACTACAAGAAGTCACTCATGGAATAGCCATTATTCTTACTTAGGAGCTCTACAAATACAGATTTCTAATGCCGAAAGATGTTGGTCAACAATCACTTGTACTATGTCAATAAAACATGAAAGAAATCCAAAGTGTGTCCATTAGGCTCTATTTTTTTTTGCTATTTTTTAAAATGGACTTTCTGCTGAACTCAACAAGATGGCTGCTACAAGTCACATGACCACAGGGCTGCCCCTTTGTTCTGAGAGCTTCCAACGGGTGTTACAAGAACAAAAGAATGCTCCTCTCATCATTATGACATTTCACACCCAATTGCCAGGACATCATAACCACGATACCAGGGCACCTCCAGGGATCAAAACTCATTATTCTTGCCAAGGTGCTAACAGATCCATCTCGCACTTAGAACTGCAAAGGTTCAATTCAAACGGGGACCATTGAGGAACAATGGACATCATTTGCACCTTTATAAGCTTACCTCGCCAGCGGAATCAGAGGGTCTGCCCAGACAACGGCACCCTGACCCAAGTACCTCAACATGAATGTGAACTATTTTTTTAAAAGCTAATGGTTGGGATGCTATCAGTCCTGAAAGCAAAATTAGTCCCAGATAATAGATACAGACCCCTTTTGAAATCATTGGCCAGAATCTTCCGGTCGTCATGTGGGGTGGGCCCCACTCGCCGACGCATAAAATGGTGTGTGGCGACGTCGGGCATGCGTCCCAACGTCACTGCGCGTCATTCCAACTTTCAGTTCGGCAGGCACGCAGCCGAACTGTCAAAAGCCTATTAGGCCATTTAAAAACTAACTAAAATACTTAATGGAGCTGCCTGTCCAACCCTAAGGTTTGGCGGGCAGGCGAAGAGCCCAGGCTGCCTTCGCATTTATCATGAAACCTCATCCACAGGTGGGATGAGGTTTCATGAAGTGTTTATAAATTGAATAAAAATTTTTATTAAAGTTCATTGACACGTCCCAGCTCATGTGACACTGTCACATGAGGGGACATGTCTTAAAATTTTTTTCTTTATTAAAATTTTTGATAATCCATCTAATCTTGCTGAGGTAGCTCTGTGCCTCAGGGAGATTTCTATGCTCTTTCATGCGCATGCACGAAAGGGTGCAGGCCCCGACTCAGCCTACTCCCCCCTCCCGCACAAGGAGTGCTCAGCGCTTCAGGGTGCATGTCACACTGGGCAGGCCTTAATTGGCCCACCCACGCAAAATAGTGGGGCGCAGCCAATTACAGGAAGAAAATTCTCCCCATTGTTGGGAAAGAAGGTCACATGACTTGAGTGACCATTTTGAAATCCCTATATTTCTTTGAGAGCTAAGAAACCCTCAGTATTAATTCCTCGAAGTCTATTTGTTTTTAAAGGTCTCTGATCATTGCCTGCCAAGTAGTCTAAGCACAGAAATTGCTGTATCTTCATTCGTTTCAAGGATTTTTATGTTGCTGTCTCCAACCAGGAACTCATCCAGAGTGAACTCTGCCACGAAGGAAACACTTTCTAGACTTTGATATCCAAGACACTGGAAATCACGTGAACTAATATTAATTTCTGTGGTTCTTTTGCTGTTGTTATCCACTGTTATGAAAGGATAAAGAAGTTCAGTTTGCTTCTCTCCTGTCCGTAACAGAAATTGGGAGATCAGGTCCAGGGTAGACCCACTACAAGTGGGCTAAAAATTGACCAAACACGAAAAATCTGACCAAAAATTTGACCAGGGTCCAAATTTAAGAAACAAGCTGAATCTGATATAAAAGGAATCCATTGGAAGCCAAGAGGGAAAATCAACGGCTGGAATTATATTTAAACCACAATTAAATAACCACAGCAAATTCCCTTCCTATAACACTAGGAAAATGGCCAATTTTGATGCACAAATGTGGGTAAAACAAGGAGATTTAAACAGTGAAACATTAGCATGCCTAAGAACAGAATAACTGAAAGCTGTAGTTAAAAGAAGTGAACTACTTCAGTTGGTGGTCGAGCATTTGGACCCCACATATCAACCAGAACAGATAGACAAGGAGTTACACCCTGACATCCAACCCCTTCCTCTAGCCAAATTCAAGCTGGAATAGCTCAGAATGCAGCTAGAGTTTCAAGAGAGGGAAAGAGAGAGAGAAAGATGAGCTTGGTATTGGGAAAGAGAGAGAAAGAGAAACTCAGGAGACGGAAAGGAAGAGAGAAGAACTCCAGCTCAGGAAATTGGAAATAGAGTTAGCAGCTCTAAGGGAGAGAGAGATTAGACAAATGGAAGCTGCAAGGGAAAACCTCTCTCTACCTGGTAACAGCCCAAATATCCTTACCCCAGAACCAATCTCTGAGGCCCTTAAAGTATGCCAGATTAGTTCTAAAATTTGAAGAGAGTGAGGTGGAATCCTTTTGTGCAACTGTTGAGAAAGTAGCAGGACAGCTAAAATGACCATCAGATATCTGGACCTTTTTAATTTAAGGGCAGCTTTCAGAGAGAGCCCAGGAGAAGTACTCCATGCTGACTCTTGACATGCCCGCTAATTATGAACAGAACAAAGCTGCTGTCCTTAGCACCTATCAGTTAGTCCCATAGGCATTTCACCAGCAATTCTGGAGCACACATAAGAGACCCATGTAGGTCTACATAGAGTTCAAACAGCTGAAGCAAATCGCATTTGCCCACCCCTGATAACCCAACTCCCACGCAGCATCTTGTGATCTCCACCACAAGGCTCTGCATAGTTGCGAAATAGTTTCATGCCAGCCTCTGGCAGGAATGGCGACCTGCCATGACAGGCAGGAGTGCCCATTCCCGCAGTAATTTTACACTAGCGGGAAACCGACTTTTCACCCCTCCGTCCAAAGTTAAACCTGCCGTGTGGGGGCGGGAGGGGCTGGGGGCAGTGGTTGTACTGGAAAGTTCCACTCCCTATTTCCAGATTTCAATAAGGACAAAGGGTGCTCCCAAACAGACAAGCAGACAAGTGAGTGAGATGCCTCATCCAGCTGAAGAGCCACAAGGGAGTATAGCAGGAGCTGAACCTCCACTTGAGGGCAGAAATGTTCCAGCGGACATGGAACAAGTTAGGGGGATGCCCATCCCCAAGCCAAAGGAGTGAGCTCATATCCAATGATCTGTTTGGCAGATAGCTTCATAGTGAATTTAAATGGGAACCAGGGAAGTTCCCAAATAGACCAAGAAAAACTCTCACTTAGTTGAAGAGCAACAGGGGAATACAGCAGAAGCTGAACATCCACCTGAGGGGAGTAGTGTTCAAGAGGACATGGAGCAGTTTAGGGGAAAACCCATTCCTAAAACAAAAGAGGAATAGGGGAGACGCAAGGATGATTTGCAGGGAAACGTGGGTGAGACCCACATTGAACCTCCTACTATCCGGCTGACAAACAAACAGAAATTCCAGTGAAATTGGACTTCATTTTCACACATCTAATTGCAGAACAGCAAGGAGACCTGACAGGGCTGCTCACTGCATTTAAAAGCCTCTGTAGAGACAAACTAGGTTGCACCACTGTAGCTCTACATGACGTGGATGTGGGAGAGACCCCTCCCATAAGGCAACATGCCTATGTCCCGGGTCCAGAAAAGCTGGCCTAGCTTTGAAGAGATTAACTATATGTTGCAGCACCAACTAATAAAGCAGTAACTGGAGCCCCCCAGGTGTGCTCGTGCCCAAGCCGGACGCTAAACCTGAATCCCTACTGGAGGCAAAAATCAAATTCCAGCTCACCAATCTACCAGCAATCAGATTGATATTAGTGCCTGGGTTCATGCTGATAAATTCACAGGTTACTAAGGTGGACAGGGAAGACATTCAATTGACAAGAGCAGCTCAGCCCTAATCAAAAGAATTTACATTTACAGAGTGAGAAAGACAGAATAACCCAACAGGTAACCAAGAACTGCTTGACTGGTATTAACAACCTGGGTGCTAACCACCATGTAAAAACCCAAGACCCTTTAAAAAGTACAAACTTCGGATTTGAAGAGGCACTGAGTTCTGAAATTAATGTCTTCACTTATGCCTGTGCCCAAAAGAAAAATAAACATTCAGGACTCTAATACCCAATAAAGACAGGTTTTGAATGTAACCAGGTCACCTAAACCCACATCGCAGGAGAGGACAATGACATTGCTGATACCTTATCTTGAGTCTAAACCTCAGAAATGCAGCAGGAAACTGAGTCCTACTCCGGCCCCCTCCCACAACTCTTTCTCCGGTACATCGATGATTACTTCGGTGCTGCTTCATGCTCTCGTCGGGACCTGGAAAAATTTATTGATTTTGCTTCCAATCTCCACCCCTCCATCATTTTCACATGGTCCATCTCTGACACTTCTCTTCCCTTCCTTGACCTCTCTGTCTCAATTTCTGATGATAGACTGTCCACCAATATCCATTACAAGCCTACCGACTCCCACAGCTACCTCGACTACAGCTCCTCACACCCCGCTTCCTGTAAGGACTCCATCCCATTCTCTCAGTTCCTTCGCCTCCGTCGCATCGGTTCTGATGATGCTAACTTCAAAAACAGTTCCTCTGACATGTCCTCCTTCTTCTTTAACCGAGGTTTTCCACCCACGGTCGTTGACAGGGCCCACAACCGTGTCCGGCCCATCTCCCGCGCATCCGCCCTCACGCCTTCTCCTCCTTCCCAGAAACATGATAGGGTCCCCATTGTCCTCACTTATCACCCCACCAGCCTCCGCATTCAAAGGATCATCCTCCGCCATTTCCGCCAACTCCAGCATGATGCCACCACCAAACACATCTTCCCTTCACCACCCCTGGCGGCATTCCGTAGGGATCGTTCCCTCCGGGACACCCTGGTCCACTCCTCCATCACCCCCTACTCCTCAATCCCCACCTATGGCACCTCCCCATGCCCACGCAGAAGATGCAACACCTGCCCCTTCACTTCCTCTCTCCTCACCGTCCAAGGGCCAAAACACTCCTTTCAAGTGAAGCAGCATTTCACTTGCATTTCCTCTAACTTAGTCTACTGCATTCGTTGCTCCCAAAGCGGTCTCCTCTACATTGGAGAGACCAAACGCAAACTGGGTGACCGCTTTGCAGAACACCTGCGGTCTGTCCGCAAGAAAGACCCAAACCTCCCTGTCGCTTGCCATTTTAACACTCCACCCTGCTCTCTTGCCCACATGTCTGTCCTTGGCTTGCTGCATTGTTCCAGTGAACCCCAACGCAAACTGGAGGAACAGCACCTCATCTTCCGGCTAGGCACTTTACAGCCTTCCGGGCTGAATATTGAATTCAACAACTTTAGATCATAAACTCCCTCCCCCCATCCCCACCCTGTTTCTTCCCCCTCCCTTTTGTTTTTTTCAATAATTTATATAGATTTTTCTTTTCCCACCTATTTCCATTATTTTTAAATCTACAACTAATACCCTGTCAGTCTTTCCACCCCAGCCCCACTAGAGCTGTACCTTGAGTGTCCTGCCATCCATTCTTAATTAGCACATTTTCTTAGATAATATCACCACCTTCAACACCTCTTTGATCCTTTTGTCTGTGACATCTTTTGATTATCTGCTCCTATCACTGCTTGCTTGTCCCTACAACCACGCCACCCTCAACTTCTCTCCCCCCGCACCCCATCTTAAACCAGCTTATATTTCACCCCTCTCCTAACTATACTCAGTTCTGTTGAAGGGTCATGTGGACTCGAAACGTCGACTCTTTTCTTCTCCACCGATGCTGCCAGACCTGCTGAGTTTTTCCAGGTAATTCTGTTTTTGTTTTGGATTTCCAGCATCCGCAGTAGTTTTTTTGTTTTTATATTGTACCTGCTAGCTGTGTGTTTAATGTTCCAGAGTGAATGAAAGAATGAATGTGTACCTCTTCATTTCTCTGTTTTCCTTTGTAAGACCATATGAAAAAAAAGAAATAGGGTTCATTTTTTTTCCCCAAGGACGAAAGGAATGTTATGTCAATAAGACATGAAAGAAACCCAAACTATGCACATGAGACTTTATTCTTTACTTGCTATTTTTTAAAGTGGATTTTCTGCTGAACCCAACAAGATGGCTGCTACAAGTCACACAACTACAAGATTGACCCTTTGTTCTGAAAGCTTCCAACAGGAGTTACAAGAACAAAAGAATGCCCATTTCATCATTGTGGAATCTCACACTCAATTGTAAGGATATTATAATCATGAAACTAGGGCACCTCCAGGGATTGAAACTCATTATCCTTGCTGAGGTGCTAACACTTGCACTTGGGGTGATCATGTTCCATTTCAAAGGGGGACCATTGAGGGGACAATGGATGTCATTTGCACCCTTATAAGCTTACCCCTCTAGTGGAATCAGAGGGTCTGCCCAGAAAATGGTTCCCCAACTCAAAGACCTCAACATGGATGCTAACTCTTTCAGAAGCTAATGTCCTGAAACCAAAGCCAGTCTCAGACAATAGATAAACATCCCTTTTGAAATCATTGTGGAGAAAGAAGGTGACATGACTCAATTGAACATTTTGAACTCTCTATATTTCTTTAAGAACTGAGAAACCCTCAGCCTGCTGAATCAGCAACTAATTGAGCAGGCCTCCAGCAGCACTCCCAGTTGACCAAGCTGCTGGTTACTGCAATTCAACTCCTCTAAGCCTGATAATTTTAAAAGCCTCTGAACATCGCCTGCCAAGTGGACTAAACACAGAAAGCCTATCATCCTGCAGCATCATTCATTTCAAGGATTTTCTTGTCGCTGTCTCCAACCAGGAATTCATCTGGACTGAACCCTGTCATGAAGGAAACACCCTCTGGATCTTGACTTTCCAGACTCTGGGAATCACGTGAACTAATTTTCATTTCTGTGGTTCTTTTACTGTTGTTATCTATCATTGTAAAAACTCCCTATTTTCCAACCCCCACTTACTGCATTTATGTGTGTGTGAGGTTGCCATTGAATGTGAAACAAACTAACCTTCTGAGTTTGCTGTGTGTTACCTATAAAATTCGACCACGCAAACTGAGGGTTTGGGGAAACATGCCGCAGCCTACTTTAAAAATAATACAAAAAGCACTGCTTATGGACAGTCAGGGAGAGGATAAAGAAGTTCATTTTGCCTCTCTCCTGTCCATAGCACTTGTTCTCCTTGAAAGGGTAGCCCTGATTTTAACTCACGGTGCATATAGGGCAGATGGGAGGTGGGGAACCCCAAAGGATTGCTTACCATGGGGTTTGGGCCATTTTAACAACTGATTCTCATTAAATTAATCCACCTCTGCCTCCTGTCAAACACTGTGAGGATTGACATCATGGTCGGTAATTAGGAGTGTAAAATTGAGGCAAGACTCACCTGTTGTTGAAGGCAGAAGGTAACGATGCCTGTTAAGGTACATCAATTAGCCATAAAATGATGCTGAGAGGATACTGGGGAAAGCCTGGGTTAGAGGAGCTCCAAGCCTTCAAACCTTTCAAAATATTAAATGCAATACTACCAAGGCCTCTCCTGGCCTTGCCGCCAGTTGTTGCAGGAGATTCTGAAACGTTGCATGATTATATAATTGGACCCAGACATTTTGATATGTATGCGACTCCTGTTTGCCTACAGTGGATGGCCTTGTTACTCTTGAAGCCCAAGGGCAGAATTTTACCCCCGTTGGGGGGGGGGGGGGATGTTGAAGAGCGGGTGCGCGGAGGCATGCCTCCAATTGGAGTCGTGGCGCCATTTTACGTGGGTGGGCCAATTAAAGCCCGCCCAGCGTGACGTCCGCACAGAAACGCTATGCACTCCCTGTGTGGGCGGGGGGAGTATACCTCAGCCGAGAGTGCGCTCTTTCACGCATGCGCACGAAAGAGCGCACTCATCTCCCTGAGGCTAACTGTTGCCTCAAAGAGATCGGCTCCACATTAAAAAATATTAAAAATAGGAACATTCCCTGATATGTCCCCTCATGTGACACTGTCACATGAGTTGGGACATGTGCATAACTTTTAAAAACACTTTAATTAAAGTTTTTAAAACCTACTTGAAACCTCATCCCACCTGTGGATGAGGTTTCATCCTTTTTCTAATACCTGCCAAGGCTCCTGGCCTGCCCGCCAACCTTAAGGTTGGACGGACAGGTCCATTAATTACTTAAATGACTCTGTCAATGGCCTCAATTGGTCATTGACAGGTCGGCGGGCGCACAGCTGATTTTGCTGAGCCCCCGCTTACTTGAAAATTTAAATGGTGCGCGGTGATGTCGGGAGTTCCGCCCGATGTCACCACACGTCATTTTACACGTCGGTGTAAGAGTTAAAACCAGAAGGGGATTGGGGGTCAGCGGAATGTGGTGGGAACAATGCATGGGCACTCAGGCTGCCATTTTAGCTACACACCAGCTCCATTCGTGCCAAGTGAGCTGATTTAAAATTGGGATTGGATCAACCACAGTGCCATCACAATAAAAAAAATGGATCTGTTAACTGTCTGCAGGTGGTACATTGCAAATTAGAGCTGATTGATAAAGAAAACCCTGGTTTCCAACTCTGAATGAGAAATATTGTACAGCAATCAAAATTTAAATGCATTTCAGAATGTTGTGTGAACTGTGATGGTAGGATTGCCCAGCTTTTCTAAGCTATATTTTATTTCCCCCTCCCCATCCTCTCAACCCCGGTTATGAATCTTTTTCTCAGCTTTCTGTTCACAATTACACAAAGTTGCGTTTATGTTAATAATAAGAAATGGAGAGTTACACCCAGACAGGCTGCATCACATGAGTATATGGCCTAGTGTACAGAGTGTGTGCATATCATGAGGAATTGGACAGAAATATGATGAATGTAAACCATTGATATGAATTGTTGCACCCATTTGAGTTCCTTCATCATCAATGCATCTTGACCTACTATATATTTGCTCCTCTGCTTTGATGCACATATTGTAAAGAGGCTTAAGCTTGCCATCGTATATCAGTTCTGAGTTAATGGTTATCCTTCATCCAGGCTGAAGTGTCTTCAAATAACTTCTAACGGTTGTTTATTGATGTGCAAGATGTGTTACAGTTGATGAAAAATTATTTACTGAAGCTGAAACAGATGTTCATTAGTATTAACACAGCTGCGATGAATTCTTAGTTGCAGTGCCAATGTTGTGGAGGCAAATCTCCAGGACAATTTGTGCTGAAAAACATTGAGAGATTGACAGGCCTGGAGAACGATTGAAATGATTATGTGTCTTTGTTTTGTCAAACTGAGATTCGGATTAACAAATCAAAGGAAGGATTACGCTTGAGCAGTCATCCACTTTAGCCTCAATTTAGCAAGGCAATAATCACAAAAGTAATTGAAGGATCTTTTTAATTTTGATTCCGTATTTGTTTGAAACGTTTGTTGCAAATGCCAGTTTTTCTATACATGACAATGTTTGAACCATTATTTGGGTGCCTTTACAGCCTTAATAAATGTTTAAGTGTATTATCTATAACATTAACAAAATTGAAGGAAGTGTAATAAATTTAATTGCGGATCACACACATTTATGGGAGAACAAAAGCTTAAGGCAGTTATTACAGCCTGTAAAATGCTATTAACTATTTCGTAATGGCTTTGCACTAGTTTATGTACTCAACAAGATCAGAGCTAGGGAAGCACGTTTTCATTTCAGGCATCCAGCGTTAGCATCAAGAGCTTTCAGATCAGGTAGAACATAGTTATATGGTGAGTCAGCCCCAGGGCAAACTTGGAAGAGCACCCACTAATACTCGAGTTGTGACATTTTTCCATTTTTCCCAAGCTATCTGAGTGAGATTGCTAACATAGAGACTTCCCAATCTCATTTTCACAGAGGATACAGCAGTAAGGCGGCCAGGACTAGCAATAATATAGTGAGTTCAAATTTCACCATGGCAGTTTGAGAATATGAATTCATTTTTTTTAAACTTAGAGATAAAAAATAATCTGATATTATTAAAAATGGCCATGAAGCTGTTGTGTTGTCGTAAAATCCCAAATGATTCACTAATGTCCTGTGATGAATATCTAGTTCATGGTTCATTTTAATAGTTTAGAAGTAATGTTTAGTTCTGAGAAGATAATTGTGAAGGTAAGGTAGCTAAAATGCTGGGCTTTAGAGATTGCCAGAACACATAAAGGGAAATGTTTGTTTAATAGAGTTAAAATGGAAGAGATTGAGCCAAAAACACAGCAGGTGGGCTGACTTGGCTGGTGAAATTGTAAAAGAGAAATAATTGGCTGGAGATCAGTTTGAAGATAGACCAAGCAGGTTAGGTCATCATGGAAATGGGTGGAGCTTAAAAAGTTTATCTTGTTTCAATTTATTTGTGTGAATGCCGGGAGAGGTTTTTGGTTGCAGTTTGGACCTCATGTGGTTTGCAGCTCACATTGCTGTTGGAGCTGCTAGCAGGCTCCAGGTAGTTAGGGCTCATAGAAGTCCTGGGGAGCTGAGAAGATGTCAGAAGTTCACTGGTTCTATGCCAGGCAGGTAGGGCTCAGAGAAGGCCTGGAAGCCAATTGTAGTTCAAAGCACAGTAACACAGTTTCTTTACAGCACAGAAGGAGGCAATTCAGCCCATTGAGTCTGCATTGGTTCTCTGAAAGAGCATTCCACCTAGTCCCACTCCCATGCCTTATCCTCGTAACCTTGCACATTCTCTCTTTTCAGGTAGCAATCCAATTCCCTTTTGGATACCTTGATCAAACCTGTCTCCACCATCCTTTCAGGAAGCTTGTTCCAGACTCCAGCCACCCTTTGGTTAAAAATGTTTTTCCTCACATCACAGTTACTCCCTTTGCCAACTATTTTGAATCTGTGCCCTCTAATCCTTGATGTTCTCTTGAGTGGGAACAGTTTCTCACTATTTACCCTGTCCATGCCCCTCAGGATCTTGAATACCTCTATCAAGTCTCCTTTCAGTCTTCTTTTCTTGAAGGAAAAGAGTCCCAACCTCTCCAATCCATCCTCATAGCTACAGTTCTTCATCCCTGGAATCTTTCTTGTCAACTTCCTCTGTACTCTCTCCAATGCTTTCACATCCTTCCTCAAGTATGGTGCCCAGGGCTGGACGCAGTACTCCAGATGAGGCCTACCTAGTGCCTGTTACGAGTTCAACATGACCTCCTTACTCTTGTACTTAATGCCCCTATTAATAACACCTAAGATGCTATATGCTTTATTAACTGCTTTCTCAACATGCACTGCCATCTTCAATGACCTATGTACGTACACATCAAAGTCCCTCTGTTCCTGCACCTCCTTTAGAGGTGTCATTTTATTTTCTACTGTCTTACCATATCTTTCCTGCCAAAATGAATCACCTCAAACTTCCTTGCATTGAACTTCATCTGCCACTAGTCTGCCCAATCTACCAGTATGTCTATGTCCTTTTGAAGTTCAAGACCATCCCCATCATAGTTGACAACATTTCCAATCTTCATATCATCTGCAAATTTTGAAATCATGCCCTGCAGACCATGGTCTAGATCATTGATATATATCAGGAAGAGCAAGTGTCTCAACACTGACCCCTGAGGAATTCCACTACAAACTTTCCTCCAGTCTGAAAAACAACCAATTATCACTTCTCTCTGTTTCCTGCCACTCAGCCAGTTTATTATCCCAGTGCTTACTTTCCCTTTTATTCAGTGACCTAGAATTTTTCTCACAAGTCTGCTGTGTGGCACTGTATCAAATGCCTTTTGAAAATCCATATACACTGCTTCAACAGCATTTCCTTTATCAACCTTCTCTATTACTTCTTCAAAAACTCTAGCAAGTTAGTTAAGCGTGATTTTCCCTTGAACCCATGCTGGCTTTCCTTAATTATCCTGCACTTGTCTAAGGGCAGGAAATTGATGTCGTCAGGCAGGCGGGCCCGGGAGTGGCCAGGCAACGGACCACCACCCATGATTGTCTCCTGTCTGCAATTGCCAATTAGCGGCCAGCCAGCGTGAAACACGCACTGAAAGTCTCGGCGCTGCCAGAGTGGGGGTGGGAGGGCGATCGCTGAACTCTGCGCAGGTGCAGGGGAATGTGCAATGAAAGCTTTCTGAAGGCTGAGAGCTGCCTCAAGGAGCTGAAGAGTTTTAAACCATGAAATAAAGATTTGGAAATGCAGAAAAAAATGTTCACGCATCAGACTCCCTGACATGAACATATTGATTATAAAAATTCTGTCAAAACAATTTTTTAACATTAATATTGGAAACCTCATCCCTTCCATGGATGAACTTGCCTGAAAATTCCAAAGGCTTCCTGGCCAATTCGTATCCCCCCCACCCCCTCCTCCACCAACCATTATGGTTGGATGGGCAATGAAAAATCACACATAATTAATACATTAATAGCCTTAATGGCCCCTTAATTGTTGGAGGGCACACTGCTGACTCTTGTGCGTGCCCACCGACCAAAATATCGCACGAGTGCGCAATGATGCTGGGATGCTCGCCTGACATCATCGCATGCTATTTCACGCTTGGGCATGTTAGGTGCACGCCCACACGCTGAGCAAAAAATCCTGCCCTAAGTGATTATCGATTTAATCCTGTATTATAGTTTCCAGAAGTTACCCTACCACTGAGTTCAAACTAACTGGCCTGTAGTTGCCAGCTTTATCCTTGCAGCCCTTTTTGAACAAGGGTGTAACATTCCCAGTTCTCCAGTCCTCTGGCACCTCTCCTATGTCTAAGGAAGACTCAGAGATTATCACTAGTGCCTGTTCAATTTCCACTCTCACTTTCCTCACTCTCCTTGGATGCACTTCATCCGGTCCTGATACCTTATCTATTTTAAGTAAAGAGAGACTTTCCAACACTTCCTTACTCTCGATTGTAAGTTCTTCTAGTGTACCAGTTACCTCCTCTCTTACCTCAACCTGGGTAGCAAGTTCTTCCTTCGTAAAGACAGATGCAAAGCACTCATTCAACACCACCGCTATTTCTCCAGCCTTCACATGCAAGTCCCCTTTTCTGTCCGTAATCGTCCCTACTCTTTCTTTTACCACCCTGTCATTATTTACATGCTTATAGAAGACCTTGGGATTCCCTTTTATGTTCACTGCCAGCCTATTTTCATCCTCTCTCCTTGCTTTTCTTATTAGTTTCTTAACCTCCCCTCTGGTCCTTTTCCATTGTATTTTCTACCTGACATCTGTCATACGTGCACTTCTTCCTTTTCATCTTTACTCATCAACTAGGGCACTCTGGATTTATTTATCCTACCTTCCCCCTTCAAGGGAATATACCTTGGCATTGCCTGCAAAACTTTTTCTCTGAAGGTGGCTCATTGTTCAGCCACTGTCTTTTCTGCCAACATTTGATTCCAACACACTTGACTCGAAGTTGGCTTTCCCCCAATTAATTATCCCTGATCTGGGTTGCTCTCTGTCCTTTTCCATGATTAACCTAAACCTTTTGATACAAGGTCACTGTCCCCTCGAGGATCTCCCACTGATATTTCATACGCTTGTGTCAACTCATTCCCCAGAACCAAGTCCAAAAGTGCATGTCCTTTCACTGGACTGGAAACATACTGCTGTAGAAAATTATCTTGAACATATTCCAGGAACTCTCACCCTTCTTGTCCTTTTGTACTATTCCTATCCCAGTCCATCTTTGAATAATTGAAGTCCCCCATTATGATTGCTTTCTTACTCTTACATCTCTCTGTAATTTCTTTGCAAATTCGCTTCTCCACATCCCTTCCACTAGTTGGTGGTCTATATACTACACCAATCAATGTTATTGCACCTTTACCATTCCTTACCTCTAGCCACAGAGATTCTCTCCTTGACCCCTCTGGAACGTCCTCTCTCTCCAGCGCTGTAATGCCATCTTTAACCAATATTGCCATTCCCCCACCTCTTATTCCTATCCTGTTCTCCTAAACACCTTGTCCCCAGGAATATTTAACATCCAGTTCTGCCTTATTTGAGCCAGGTCTCTGTTATAGCAATAATATCATAATTCCATTTGTCAACCTGTGCCTGCAGTTCACCAATTTTATCAATCACACTCCATGCAAACAGCTGGGAGACTGGAGCTTAGTAAAGCAAACAGCCTGTGAAAGAGTTGGAATGGTGAGGTTATTTAGTGGTGGGAGTGCAAGTGTGTGAATTCCGTGGAATGCAGACTCAGGAGAAGAGATTGAAACATCAGGAGGTGGGCACTCGTTGAGGTAATCTGAGTCAGAGCAGTTTTTGAGGGAAGTCAGAGGCTAGATCTTCAAAATCTCTTGTGAGGGAGTCACAGTTAATGGGATTTTGTGACTCACAGTGGTTACTGACATCTGGGTGGGTTGCTGAGAAATCCATGGGATTTGTCTTGGTCACATCTTCAATTTAATTCCAATGTGGTGTGTTTAATATAAGGTGGATATTGTAGTTTTTGTTTACTTTTCTGACTTTGTATAATGAAGTTTATTTTTGTTTGTTTGAAACCATGGAATATTGTGGCTTTATTTTCCTAGTAGGAATTTCAAACTTTGCCTACTTTAAACAAAACGATACTCATCCCTAGCTAGATCGTAATTGTCCTTAGGGAAGGAAACATTCCATCTGTACCTGGTAAACATGTAAAGCATTGTACATTCTTGGCTGAAACCCTCAACATCCATTACTTTGTTGGTACAGGTGTCAGAAGGGAAAACATTGCTTGATTGATAGGTTTTATTTCTGTGATCTATTTTGTCACTGGCTCAATATTTATTATCACAAGATAAAGAGTGCCAAGTGATTATAGTTTCTGTTATTGATGCTTTGAAGGTCTGGTTGATTGACACATTTATAGGGTTGTTGCAGCAGCATTGTTTTTAAGGTTATGAATGGCTGTTTTTCAAGCATTTCCACACATGACATTGTTACTATAGGATTCATTGGTTTTGTACAGATTATATATTGAGTGAATGGGCATGGAAGGGCTATTAGTTACCATGGAGGGTATGATGAGCCTTTGAGGTGGCTGGGGGGCATGGGTTGGCATGGAGGGTATGAGGAGTCATTGGGGTGGGTGGGGTACGTGGTTTGGCATGGATAGTGTGAGGGGTCATTTGGGGTGGGTGGGGGGCATGAGTTGGCATGGGTTAGACATGGGGAGTTGGTGGGATGGCGAGGGAGCATGAGGGGTGAGGGCTAGAAGGCCTAATATTGAACACAGCAACTGGGACAAAATCCCAGAGAATGAAGATGGGCCTTTTTAACATCCCACCTTGACACTCAGCTGCCCCTGTGGCCTCCTCCAATCTGTATGCGGAGGCAGTGGGCCCGACTCCATCTTGCATTGCTCACCAGCACCCCCAGCCCCCCCACCTCTCTTGGAGTGAAAATTGCAGCTTTCAGGGCATTTTTCCCGAGGCAGTTGCACCAAGCCAAGAAATTTCCCAACTTACGCTACCCGCCTCGATGGTGGAAATCCAGCCTAATATAATAGTCTACTACAAGAATTCAAAGTAACAGGCTGCTCCTTTGACACAATGAACAGCACTGTAAACTCAGCCACTTTTCTCAGAAAATATACCCTTCCTTTCTATTAACAAATTGGGAACATATTCAGCCAGTTAATGACCTGCATTCTGAAAACTAAATACTTTCATGCAATTGAGTTAATCATCGAATGATACGGGGCAGAAGGAGGCCATTTGGCCCATCATGCCTATGCTAGACTATTAGTTTGTCAGAAACAATTAAGATTTACTAACTTACTATTTCACAAAAAATAGGATTCTGTATATTTTTTATGAATTGCCAACATGGTATTAAGCACACTTCTGGTTTATTACAATTTCTCCCCCTTACAATTGGATTAGCAGTTCCATTTTCACTGCATCAAACTTCTAACAGACTGATTTGAACAAACAATTATATCTCCAAAATATCAATAGATGCATCAATTATTTTTAAGCAAACTGATGAGTGAATACACTTATTCCATAATTCCTGTTTTTATTTATTAATGCCCCTGACAATGATTTCTCACATCAATATCAAGATCACATTGCACACATGAAATGTGATGTAACAGCCAAATTCTTGTACAATAATGTAACATCTTTTGGGGCTCTACCCATCAGAAGTGATAGAATGAGAGTAGATAGAACCCAATGGGTGGCAGTCGGTTCAAAGAGCTGCAATCAAAACAATTAATTTCTTTGGCTTTCAAAGTGATATCTAAGCTAACATGCTCCTGATAGTAATAGAGAGAAACTACATTTGTCATCTAAAAATATATCAGAAGAAATCAAGCATGACAAAGTTTAATTCAGGTTATCCTGACTCTAGAACACTCAGACCATTTGTATATGCCTACATTGGTTTTAGCCTATTATTTGAAGTTATACTGCACAAAATTCAAATCAAGCATTTGAACACAAATTCCTTTAAATGTTATTTTAATTAAGCTGCTAAATCATTTGAAGTACTAATTGTTAAAATAGCAAATGAATGCCATGCCAATGTACTTATCACTAATATGACATGGAACAATTTCATCTTAGTGAAGAATCTAATGCAATCACCAATATTAAAATAATCTTTTCTGACATTACTGGGTTAGTAAGGCAGAGATAGCAATTGGACATTATTTGTTTAATTATATGGAATGCAATTGATAAGCATTATCATATAGTCATGCAATTAAACTTCCATGATCTATTGGATCAAGATGTGGCCTTGCCTCTTCAATGGCCAAAGTGCAAATAATTCAAGCTTAAGACCTGAGGCACACTTTCTTTACATTTAAGTGCAGGTTGTAAAGGTGTGTGGGCTACTCCATGGCAAAGAAAGGTGCCAGGATCTGGGCATCTATCCATTAGCTTCAGGAAAATAAACATCCATTTTACAGCACTCTCAATGAATGTAGATTATAGTTCGCCATTCCTGAATATTTCCTGTCTTCAAGTTTTGAAATTGTAACTCCACATAGCTTTTCAAGTAAATTTTTTACATTGTCTAAAGAGAGCAGGGTATTTGTCCTACAACAAAAAAGGATGCTTCACCCTGGAGTCTGATTTCAGGAGCTCACAAATATGAGGCTCAGCATTAATAAAAGAGTAGGTGAAGCGAAGGAGGATATTGGGTAACTTTTAAAAAAAAGCTAAACCATCTCCCAGAGCTTAATGCCTGCCAAGTAGAAACAGGAGAGAGCCTTGCGATGGCACTTAAAAAAAACTGTTTCCCTGGAAACCACACTGACAAATGTTGAGAAGTAAATGACCTTGAAAATCCCTCATGCAGGAATAATTTGCAAATAATCAGGCAGTCACAAACAACAGAGGACACAAGAAATGTTTTCTCTGCTTCTGTGTTTACCTGAATCTTTATCAATTTAAACTGATAAGCTATATTATTTTGAGTATCTTCAGCACTGTTAAAACAAGCATACAGGAACCATTTATTTATCAGGCTTTTATGAACAAAGGTAGTATGCTGCTCAATCTTGGATAAAGAAAGGTCAGCTACTTTAACACCCCCTGAAGAGCATTTACTGATAAATCATAAAAGATTTGGAGCAGCCTCAAGTAAAATTTGACTGACTTGAGAAAAAGAATTCTGCTCAATAGAAGATCAAGGCTAGCTTAATATACTCAGCACAGCTGAAGATCAAAGTCAGCTGGAAAGTTAAAATATTTGCAGTAGTGGCTGAAGTAATTAAGACCTGAGAGGCATTTTTGTTTTTGACATTTACGCTTAGGCTTACTAAGAAAGTGTGTGGCCTACTTAGAATGCCAGAGGACTATTTTTCTAACTTCAGTCCAAAAGGCAACCATTATCTCCTAATATCTTCTGAAGGCTCTTAGCACTGATTTTAACTCAGCTCACCTAGATAAAATGGTACCTCATGTCATTTGAACTACGAGGACTTTGCCAGCATGGAACCCACCTAGCCATGGCAGGCAAGACCTGGTTAAAATGGGAAAGTACTAGGTTACCATGCTGTATCTTTTTTGTGCATATCTTCAATCTATATTCCTCAGTATCCATGCTGTATAATATCCTGGTCATTAATGTCCTTTGTAAGTTGTTTTTTCAGTAAAGTGTCATTAATTTCATGTAACGAAGTATCATCCAGGATGGAGGTCCCTCTCTAAGTCATAAAATGTCAGCACATGTGCTCAGTTAATTTCTTTCTTATCCCTATAATGCTTGCAGTTGAGCACTATTCCAAGCTGAAACATGAGGGACAATCTGAAACCCATCCACCAAGTGGAAACCAAGCGGGTGGAGCGTCTTGACCTCATTACAATGAGCCTCCAGGGTAGCAGCTCATCACGTGGAAGAGAGCAATGTCAGATGGCAACTGTTCACAGCGGAGAAAGCAAAGCAACAGTCACTGCCGCATGACGAAGCTTTGTGATGGCCTCGTGATTTGTGATGGGGTGTGGCGGGTTGGGGAAGTCCAAAGCCGGGAAGGCCAAACTTGCCTATTGGACTGTCTTAGTCCCACTCATCTTCCCACTTCCCTTGCTCAGGACAATAGTTATGTCATTGGAGTCCAATCTACAATTGAAAGAACGATCTCACCTCTTTCCACCAGTCGTCTGACTTGCTTCCTCAGGAGAGCAGTTTAAAATTGTACCCTACAGAATAGGTGCAGGATGTCCCCGTATGAATGACGTTAGGGGATTTTAATTTCCCCCTGCCCGGTTTTCTTGAGGCAGACAGGATCATAATTACCCCTGTGGCTTGAAAACAAAATATAGCCAAATAAAATTAGTAGTATGGTTCTATAAGGGCTGATGGGTTGAGACTACATATTTTGAGGAGTGATGTAAGTTTTTTTATCAGTTCACAGCGTATAGCTGCAATATCAGCCATGGGCGGATGCAACTGTACTTGTTACAGGGGTAATATTAGATGGGGAAGATGTAGAGTGATGTGCCCTAGGGTTCAATGCTGGAGTGTTGACAGATTCTGAATCTCAACTTACCTAGATTGGAAAACGAAATGTAAATTTTTAAAAATTTCTGACCATAGCAAACTTAGCGGAAGAACAATGCCATCTACTGAAGCAGAAAAAAGCTGTTGAATAACCCAGGCAATATTTGCAATCGGGTTCAAGTCCCACTGTGGAGATGAGCTCAAAATCTCGGCTGACACTCCAGTTCAGGTCTGCGGGAGTGTTGCACTGTCAAAGATGCAATTTTTCTGATGAGACATCAAACTGAAACCCTGGTTGCCTTCTCAGGTTGACCTAAAATATCCCATGACACTATTTTGAAGAAGAACACAGGAGTTCTTTCCTTTGTTCTGGCTAATATTTATCCCTCAACCAACATCATGAAAACATGATCTGACCATTATCACATTGCTGTTTGAGGAACATTGCTGTTCGTAAATTCTCTGCTGCATTTCCTATATTATAACAGTGGCCATACTTCAAGAGTGCTTAATTGGCTGTAAAAGCACGTTGGGGTGTCCTAAGGTCATGAAAGGTGTAATATAAATTCAAGTCTTCCTTTCTTTCTATTTTTTGGAGGGACTATGGCAGGTGACACCCTATCTTAATCATTGGATGAAAAAATAGGAGGCATAGTTAACTAATGAATGGTCAAAAACTATCTTGAGCAGGGGCTGATGGGGACCTGGGAGAAATTACAAACTTAGTGTTGACCATCTTCAGCCATGACAGAGCAGCAACATTTTGTTTGCTTTGTTGATCTGGTGCTTTGTCATGACCAGAGATTATCAGTATGGAGCCTGTAAAACACTGGAGTCATTGAAGATAAATTTAGATGCTATGTTGGATGAGGTGTGGATGGTGGGGATTGTAAGGTTTTTTGTGGAGGTTTGTGTGAGGTGAGGCAACTGGCTTCCCTCCTCTGCATGAATCATTGTCAGTGAGGTGTGATTGTTCCTTTAAATGAAATGGCACTACAGTGAAGCTCCATCTTAACAGTGGCAGTTTTCAGTTATTGACTCATGAAATACTCCTGTGGAATCCTGGAAGCTGATTTATAGCAGAAGTGATTGTACTACAGCAATTTAGTGTTACTAGCAGAAAATGACATAATTTATCTGCAAGAATTGCTGACAATAAATGACTACATGTACCTAAAGTCAAATTTTTGCATTAAGTGCTAAATGGCTTTGAGCATCAGTGGAGGCAATCCAATTCAGGTAAAATGAAGTTTAAAATATTGCAGTACAGTATTCACATATATTACTCAGATGCCTTTAATGGATTAAATCAGACAGGAACATATAGGGAACAATATGATTAATACTTGTTTTAGGTCACTTAAAAAATTGAATGCTGCCAGATGCATTAGTCAAGACATCAACGATGCCGTCAACTCCTGAAGTCCAAGGTCATGCAACCTGCAAAATGCCCATGAACTCTTTCTGTTATAAAATACGTAACTAAATATTCAACTTGATCGTATACTATTCAATCAGTAAACTATCACAAAAATACACTATATCCTGGCTAAGTATTAATTTTTTCTTCCGAAGCAACACCTTATCATCACGACAGTGGATCAGGATTCATTCAGATTTGATTCCTTATTCAATTATATTTTAACATTTGAACTAAATAAGTGCATGTTTCTGATTTCAGTTGATGAGCTGGGAACTGGTGAGTCTTCAAGGAAGAACTACACAAATATTTTTCTTTTGAAAATCACTTGCTGTACAACTGTGACATTTCCATTTCCTACAAAATCTATACTTAATAGCCTTGCTCAGCATGGCTATTGAATTTGCATTAAATTAGATTGAGGTTGTCTAAATGTATTTTACTTAAACCTCTTAACAGCCTTTAAAGAGAAGAGACTTTAATCTCCGTCTGAGCTGAATTGAAACTAGTCCTAAGGTGAATGAATAGTATTCTAGCTCACTGTACTGCCCAGTTCTCTTTAAAATAATAGACAGTTGCTATTATTAGATTGTCTCGTTTACTTCACATGGTACTAGATAGTACAATGGACTAGAATTTCACCTCTGGGATCACAGGGTACAGAGATATATGCAACATTAAAATCTTTTCTCTCTCAAGTCTATCAAAGTGTCTTTTTAAAATGAGGTTCGCCAGCATAAAAAATGCAACACAACATTGCTCTTCATCAAATAATTCTCAACTTCAGAGCACTAATTTTATTTTAAGGGGCTTCTGATAACATACGCACAGGATAATCATCGAGTAGATAAGATAATGACAGTGATGTTTGTAACTGAAAAATTTTGCTTTTTTTTTTAGAAAGGCTTAACAAATATTTATATTTTAAAGGTGGTTAAAAGTATTTTTCACTTTTTTATTCCTTTGCAAAGACTTGACTTCAGAACAACAATTCAGATCAGTTAAATTTTGAAGATCTTGGCACTTACCTGTGATAAATGTGTCAGCTCAAATTGGATCAGGTAAGACCTCATTGCTCTTTCCACACCTGTTTTCTTCCCTCCAGAAAGTGTGCTTTACTGCATGTTAATAAGTTATAATGAACTGAGTCATATTCTTTTACATTAGCAATTTTAGATAGGCTTTTATATAAATTAAGTGATACCTTTTCTCTGTATTTATTTAACTTTTATTTTGTCTAAAGGGGAAATACCTAATGGAAGTTAGCCATGTCAACAAGCAGATCTTAAAGCTGAAGTAAAAGCAAAATACTGCAGATGCTGGAAATCTGAAATAAAAACAAAATGCTGGAAAAACTCAGCAGGTCTGGCAGCATCTGTGAAGAGAGAAACAAAGTTAACGTTTCTGGTCCATATGACGCTTCTTCAGAACTAAAGAGAAGGAGCTTATAGCTGAAGTGTTCACTGATAAACTGTGACAAGTTCAGGTTTATAGAATTCATGCCCAGCAAATGTTCCTGTGAGGGTTTCTGGGGAAATATTGCCAAACATATGTGTATAAGACATGGGCTATGTTTCACAGCCCCTCATTCCCATGAAGTCTCTTAACAGGGCTGATTCGACAAAAACAATGCTGAATGACCCCCTGGAACAAAAATGAACAGCTTTCACTGCCTGGCAGAACAACCCAAGATCGCGTGTCAAGATAGGCAGCATTCCAACAGCTCAAGGCTGATGCCCAAAGAAAAATCCGGAAGATCAAAGACATGTGATTGGAAGAGAAACCCCGAGAGATTGAAGAATTGCTGTTCGCCATGATATGCAATGCTTTTTTGAAGCCACCAAGGCCATATATAGACCAAGGTCAAATGGACAAAATCCCCTTTGCTCACAAGATGGTTTTTCTCTTCTTAAGGATGACAATGTCATCCATTTATACTGGGAAGAACATTTTCAACAACTCCTCAATCCTGAATCCACAGTGACAGCTGATACTCTCCAGGCTATCCCCAGTACTCTGTGATGGAATCCATGGGTGAACCACCATTGATGGGAAAGCTGCAATAAGCAATCAAACAGATGAAAGACAACAAAGCCTGCAGCCCGAGTGGTATTCCAGCTGAGGTCTTCAAAGCCGGTGGGCTTTTGCACGCATCAAGACTCCATGCACTCATCCTAAGGATTTGGGGATGGGGGGAAAGTACTCCTCCCCCACCCCGCCGACTTCAGCAATATGACAACTGTAACTATCTTCAAGAAGGGAATAAATCATACTGTGGAAACTATTGAGGTATTTCCCTCTTATCCAAAGCGGGAAAAATCCTGACACACATTCTCCTAAATCGCCTACGTCCTGTGGCTGAGGAAATCCTCCCAGGTACACAGTGTGGCTTTAGAACTTTTGACATGTCTTTGTTGCCAGACAAATCCAAGGAAAATGGCAAGAACACTACCAGGAACTCCACATTGCATTCACTAACCTGTGCTCCAAAGATTTGGATGTCCAAGAAACTTCATCACAATCCTGCAACTGCTTCATGATGATATGACTGTAGCTGTCTTGAGTGGGACTCTGAAGCAGTTGCCTTCAAAATCCGAACTGGTGTTGAGCAAACCTGTGTGATAGCTCCCATACTATTTATAATCTAACTAAAATGGCTATTCAACTCATCAAAGATCAACTGCCTTCAGGTGTCAGCATTGAATACCGTTAAGGTGGAAAATTCTTTAACCTCAGTCACTTTAGTGCCAAAACTAAACTGACCACAATAGACATACAAGTTCTACAGTTTACGGATGACTGTAGTGTTATTGCTTACTACATACAAGAGACCCAGCCTGTCCTTGAATGCTATCAAAACAAAACTAATATATCAACCCACACCTGGTCAGCCAAATATTCCACCTCCCTTATATGTTGAAGGAGAGACTCTGGAATATGTTGAGCGCTTCCCTTACCTTGGCAGCGACCTCTCTCAAAAGGCTACCATTGATGAGGAGATCCAACACTGGATCAGCTGCTCCAGCTCAGCCTTCCACAAACTACAGCAGTGGGTGTTTGACAACAAAGATCTCTGCAAGTCAACCAAAGTCCTAGTGTACAGAACAATTGGCATCACCACACTCCTGTACCATAGTGAGCTGGACTGGGTACCAGTGACACAAGAGCACTCGAGAAATTCCATCAACAATACTTCCGCCGCATCTTCTGGATTCAATGGGACGATGGTTGAGCAAAAGCTGGTGTCCTTCATGAAGCCAGCTCCGCAAACATTCAGGCAAATCTCCTGCTGGACTGGATATTGTGTCTGGATGGCCGAAAAGCATCTCTCCCACTCTCAAATGGCCAGCATTCTAGGGGAGGAAACAGAAAATGCTTCAATGACACTCTGATGCTCTCCTTGAAGCTCAGCAGCATTGGCATTAATGACTGAGAGGAGATTGCTACCAAGTATTCAAAATGGCGATAGCTTGTCCATCAAGCTACATCATTGCCTTCAGTTCAAACACTTTAATGGTGAGGCAGAGTGGTGGAAGAAAAGGAAAGAAAAGGATGCAGAACCTGCACTCTGTATCTCACTGCCTCATGGGATGCCCTGCATCATGTGCCCAGTGTTCTGCGGGTCGAGAATTGGTCTGTTTGGTCACATGAAGACCCAGGACAGATAATCATGACCCTGAGTAAACATCCTCGAATCGATGGACAGCCAGTGACAATCCCTTTGATTGAAGTGGAACTGGAGCTCATTATTGCAGAAGAAAGAAGCATGTTAATACTCTTGTAGCATTAAGATCTGAAGTAAATGAAGAAGAATCTGGCAGTGACTGAAAACTGACAGGAAGGACATGCTGCAAAAATGAGGTCTGATGCCAGCTTTAGGTAAGGTGGAGTTTGAATAGCTTAAAATACTGGAAGTGAAGGTTGCCTTGAAGTCATTCTCAGATATGATAAAACTGTGAAATGCCTTTTTAAATTGTTTATTATTTTTTGACAGTTTTGTGTCATAATAAATCTATTAATTTTGCCTTGGGTAATCTTAGATTTGTAAAATTAATTTGTACACCAGAATTTAACTTACTGAGGAACGCATGTTGCAATTTATTATAAATTTCAAATTCACCACATGTCTTCTGCTTCCCATAAGTTAGAAATAATTACACTTTAGACTCAAAATGCCACTTCATCAAGTGTATTTCTTACAGTTCTCCACACGGTTGGTGGACTGGTAAACTGATATATTGGGCGGAATTATCTGTGCCCGCTGGTGTTGGGAGTGCTCGGCGGCATAAATGGACAATATGGTGAGAAGGCCAGAAATCGGTTTCACGACATCGTGAAACCAGTTTGCAATGGTCCGCTCAGCCAACCGATGGCGGGCAGCGTTTCCCTTCATTGGACATTGGGAACCTCATTGTAATATATCTACATATCATTATAAGACCAGCCCGCCAGAAACATCCCCTCACCATTAGATCATTCGCCCATGTTGGCGTGATTGCCTGCCGATGTGTTTCACAACGGCATATATAAGGTGTGCCCTTGGAGGGCTGCACTTTGAGGGCAACACGGAGGTGAGTGCATAGTAACGTTGCGCAGCACTCACGAGGGTCGCCTGTTGGACTTCAAGTTTGAGGTGCATTGGAGGGCGGAGCAAGGGCTGCCCTGTGGTGGAGGCATGTTGTGGGGGGGGGTGGGCAAGAGCTGTGTCCTGTGGTTGAGGCGTGATGGAGGAGGAGGCAAGGGCTGCCGTGCGGTTGAAGCTAGTGCATTAGCACGTGCGGGTGGGGGGTAAGGGAAACGGCCACACATTAGGGAAGCCTTGTATAAAGTGACCATTCCTCTGCAGCTGAGACAGTTCAGACACAGCCATATTGACATGTGTGGAGTCGGGTTTCTAGCTTATCTGCCCACTCAAGCAATGCAGAGGCATGAAAGTGTCACCAAGTGCTCCAGAACATTTCACCTCTTGGGCACAGACTGCAAAGTAATGAGTGTTTTTGAATCACAAAAGGTTAGTATGCAGGTACAGCAGGTAATTAAGAAAGCTAATAGAATGTTATCACTTATTGTGAGGGGAATTGATTACAGAAGTAGGGAGGTTATGCTTAAGTTGTATAGGACACTGGTGAGACCACAACTGGAGTATTGTATACAGTACTGGTCTCCTTATTTAAAGAAAGATGTAAATGCATCAGAAGCAGTTCAGAGAAGGTTTACTAAACAAATACCAGGAATTGGCAGGTTGTCTTATGAGGAAAAGCTGGACAGGTTAGGCTTGCGTCTACTGGAATTTAGAAGAGTAAAAGGTGACTTAATTGAAACCTTTAAGATCCTGAGGGGTCTTGACAGGGTGGATGTGGAGAGGATGTTTCCTCATGTGGGAGAATCTAGAACTAGGGGGTCACTGTTTAAAAATAAGGGGTCACTATTTTAAGACAGAGATAAGCAGAAATTTTTTCTCTTAGCAGGTTGTGAGTCTTTGGAACTCTCTTCCTCAAAAGGCAGTGGAAGCAGAGTTTTTGAATATTTTTTAAGGCAGAGCTGGATAGGTTCTTGATTAACAAGGGGGTGAAAGGTTATCGGGGGTAGACAGGAATGTGGCCATGAGAAAAAACTTTTTCACACAACGAGTGGTTCGGAGTGCACTTCCTGGAAGTGTGGCGGAGGCAGGTTCAATCGAGAGGGCTTTAGATGATTATTTGAATAGAAACAATGTGCAGGGGTACTGGGAAAAGGCAGGACAATGGCACTAGGTCATAGTGCTCATTTGGATTTGGAGACCCAGTGCATACACAATGGGCTGAATGGCCTCGTTCTGTGCCATTAAAATTCTGTGATTCTGTGACTTTCTGGGTTGAAGTTACATTCAGATCAGCCATGATCTTATTGAGTGGCAGAGTAGGGTCAAGGGATCGAGTGGCCTACTCCACCTCCTAACTCATATGTTTGTATGTTTTAATGGACTGCAGAACAGTTGGATGACTGGGCATGTTGTACAATCTCCTTGCTAAAGCTGGCCAAGGAGCAGTCACTGGTGGAGGCACTCACAACCCCTTGCAATGTCTTCGTCCCAGTTTGGACCAGCCTTCCCCATGGTTCAAGCTAATAATGCAGCCTTGCAGTGCGGGTTAGGAGAATGCCTGTGCCTGAGCTGAGAGCACAGCGTACAGTCCAATGGGCAAAGCTGATGCCAATCGGTCAGCTGGAGTGGGGCAGAGGTGGGTGGGGTTTCGGGCAGCCATGCAGCGCACTAAACTCTAGCCATCAAAGTGGGGCCAGCACTCTCCATTATGCTTTAAAGGGCCTTCAGACTTAGCCAAGAAAGGTTCTTAGAGCACCCAAGCTAACCCACATGTCTCTCTCTTTCATCCTGCAGGAGGAGTACACCAGGCGCATTTGGCCTGGTGAACTAGCTGGTATACAGAGAGTGAAGATGACAGAGAAGAGAGTGACGGAGGTGCCTGGCTACGCAGAGGGAGGAGCAGAACCCTCAGGAAGAAAGCGCAGCTGAGGCTCCCGCACATGCTGCCGAAGAGCCACAGCGAGCTGTCACTGGTCAGCACCCAGCTAGACCCAGGGTCTATAGACACTGCCTTTCATTCCTGCAGATGACTGAGAACTAGTGTCACTGAAGACTGCTCATGTCTAGGGAACTGGTCGGTCATAGCTGCCAGCTACTGCAGGATTTGGCGCCACGGGGACATGGAGGGCATCCATGGCCAGGGGCCATGAAAGGGACAGCGGCATTCAATATTTATGCCAGTGGCTCCTTTCATGGTTCTACAGGTGACCTCTGTGGGATATTACAAGCCTCAAACCACAAGTGCATCATTGAGGTTACTGATGCCACCTTCACAAGGGCACACAACTCTATGCATTCTGCCCTGGACCAGGAGAGCCAGGATGCAAGATCGATTGGATTTGCCTAGATCTTGGGTTTCCCACAGGTACAGGGAAGCGATCGACTGCATTCACGTGGCACTCAGATCTCCGTCGCAACAAATGGTCAACTCTGTCAATGTCAAGGGCTTCCATTCACTGAATGTGCAGCTGGTGTGCGACCACCAGACACACATCCTGTAGGTCTGTGCATGGTTTCCAGGGAGTATCCATAACTCCTACATTCTCACTCTGTCACAGAACCCTGACATCTTCCAACATCCACAGATGCTGCAGGGATGACTCCTCAGGGACAAGGGCTACCCACAGATGATGTGGCTGATGACACCTGTGGCGGCCTCACACTGCAGAAGAGCAAAGATATAATGAGGCTCATGCTGCAACTCACAACTTGGTGGAACAAACTATCGGGATGCTGAAAATGAAGGTCCAGTGCCTGGACCAGTCTGGTGGAAGCCCTGTAACATAGCCCACAGAGGGTGTCAAGCAATGTCGTCGCCTGTTGTGCCCTTTACAACCTGGCGCTGCAACGGGGAGAGGAGCTGGCTGGGGTGATGGAGGAGCTGGAGGTCCCCTTCAATGAGGAGAACACTGATGGTGATGAGGCTGAGGAGGTCCTTGAAGATGACGATGATGACGATGAGGCTCTCGCACTGGCCAGATGAGGCAGGCACACTCGGGAGGCCCTCAGCTCCTAGACTTGTACAGGATGATGACGACATGCAGTGAGGAGACACCATAGATCCTCACATTACCTCTATGGATGTTTGACTCCAGTCTGGCTTATGACAGTGCACATACCCTCTGTGATAATGCTCTTATCATGGAGACACAGTGGAGGCCCTAATAGTTGCTCCATTGCAGGAGGATGATGATGACATGCAGTGAGGACACGCCATAGATCTTCAAATATCCTTGGGGAATGTCCGGCTCCTGTCTGGCTTAGGACAGCTTGCTTGTGCTCTGTGATCAGGGTTATATCATGGAGGTGCAGCCATGAAACTTTAAAAGCACCTGATTCTTTATCCACCTTCAGCACCTGAACCCTTCAGAAGCACAGCATCACTGGTCACAGATGCTGAAGAGATGGGGCCAGGCCCACCTTAAAGGTGCTGAGAGCACACAGAGAGAATGACAGAACTCTCTGATGCCTACCCACAACATTCTGGCAGCAATGATAAGCACCAGTGAGGTGTTGGCATCACTAATGTGCCCAGGGAGTGTGAGGCCAGACCATCACTTTGGTCTGAAGGCTGCACAAAGCACAGGGAGGAGGCCCTGGACTTTCACATCTGAGTGACATGAACACTGCCCAGCAGAACAAGGAGCCATAGGCAGGGAGACAGTGTTGTGAGTTTATTTACAATAGTGAAAATTATGTATAAGTGGTCAACACTCGTGCCCAGGCTGTGCAACTACATTTTCTTAACCTTCCTAGCCCTGCCACTATGTCTTGGTGCTCCTCGAACATCCACAGCAGAGGTGGAGGCAGCCTGCTGACTGCTATGACCTGTCTGTGATGACCTTGAAGGGTGTCCTCTGGATGGCTGAGACCTGCAGGCCCCAGCCTGCTTTCAGGAACCTGCTGTGTGGCAGTGGCACCCTCCTCGCGTTGTGGAGCTGGAGCTGCTGGGGTCACAGGAAGAGGGGATTTGAATGGGCTGGACACTCCCGGAGTCACCGGGGTGGATGGCCCCAGGGTGTGCACCTGCTGATGCTCCTCTCTATGGGGGCCCAAGGGCCCCCCGCTGACTCCTTGCAGAGAAAGGGAAGCTGGAGTGAGACCAATATACCTCGCGCCCCTCTCCCATACTGTTGGAGGCCAACTATGGCATCAGCGATGGAGTTTAGTCCAGGCAGCAATGCAGGAGCGCCATCCTGGACCAAGGTGTCCATGGCGGCCGCTATCCTACCTGTATTGGCCTCGGTGAGTTGGCATGCCGGCACTATCATCTCAGCCTATAGGTGGATGGACACCTCCACCGTTCCTTGCAATCTGAGGAGTGCAGCGGACATCCCTTCCTGATGTTCCCGAGCTTCCCTTTGCAGCTCCAGCAACTGACAAATGACCGAGTCCAGAGGCTCCTCATCTGACTCAGAATCAGCAAATTTCTGGCCTTTAGCACTCCTCTGAGTTCCGGGCCCCTCAGAAGTCCCTGCCGCCACCTGCTGTGGATCAGACAGTGTGATGCCCTCACCAGATTGTGATTCGAGGCTACTGTAAAGCTAGCTCCCACTGAGGTGTGTGTCTCTATGCTAGTGGAGGGTGTGATTGAGCGCTGTGATGGGACTTCAAGGACGGCGCCTTCAGATTTCTCTTCAGAGGTTTCCTTGGGACTTGATTGGAGGCCCTGGGTTGTGGACTCCGTCAGTTGATTCCCAGATGTGCCTGTGAAAGCAGAAGAGATAATTAATGCATGGCAGTGGCCTGTGAAGCAGCACACATCACTCACTGATTGTCTGATGGATGTTGCACTGCTGGATCCTCACTTGGTAGAGCAATGCCGACCTCACCATCAGCACAGGAACGGTCCAGATCCTCACTGGCCAGCTGGGTGGCTCCGTTTTCAAAGTCTGTGAGGACCTTGGTTTGAGGCATTCGTCCACCAGGCTGCGACCTCTCTTGTTGTGTGCCAGCTTGTCCTGCATGAATAGAGATTGAGATAGTGTAATGACAGGCCAGATGATAAGTATGCCTGGCATGTGTGGATGGTGAGTGGTCCCATGAATGGGGTGAGGACAATGAAGGTGTGTGTGAGAGAGAGTGAACAACGATGTCCCTTGAACTGGCAGTGAGTGAGGGCCCTGTGGATTTGTGATGGGTTTGTGAGTGTGTGAGTTGAGAGTGATGAGAAGAGTGACTTACCCTGGTGGAATGGAGGAGATCATTCATCCTGTTGCAGAACTGGGTGGCTGTCTTCTTTTGTTGGGCGTTGGCGTTGACCACAGCTGCTACCACCTTCCAAGCTGGATTGGTGATGTTACTGCTGATCCTGCAGCCAATGTGGGGTAGAGGGCGTCACGGTGTGCCTCCATGGCTTCCAAAAGTCACTTGAGGGACATATCATTAAACCTGGGGGCTGCAGTCATTTTGCCTTTTGGGGCCATGTCTTCCATGCAGTAGTCCTGTGTTGGAAGCACTGAAAGGTGTGCACATGGCTGCACTTTAAATATGGTGCCTGTTGTGATGAAGCAGCGAGGTGTTGGCATGGTGGGCAAATAAGAGCCTGCCCGCCATTGAAATGGCGTGTTTCCCGGGAATGCATAGTTAATGCAACGGGTTTTGGATGATACGGCGTGAGAAGCTGCCATTGCGACCGGCGAGTATAATGTAATTTTCCTCACCTGCTACCTCACTTAGTGCAAACCTGGGGTGATTCCGCCCTTTGTTATTTGGTATATGACTACAGTGCAACAGTGAATGTGACATGCCAGGATATATATTCACATAACAATTAGTTCTTATTTCTTTATGAATAACATAAAAATATAACATGCCAGTTTCTTTAAAAAAAAATGTACAAAACTGTTTCAATCATGAACTTTTTTTTGTAAACTAAAGAAGGTTAACAATTAACTTTTATAAATAAGCTGAATCCCTTAAGCGTTTGTTAAGCTTGTTTTCTTTTTCTCAAACCAAACATTGTTCATTGTCTCACTTAGGTGGTAGGTCACTGTGCCTCCATCTTGCGGATTTGGCATTCATCGCTTTCAGTGATGAGTTGACACACTGAACAGGCGATGGTTAAGCCTGTTGCTCCTGGTGTTGTAGGAGTCGTGCTTGTTATTGCTAATGATGATGTTGATGTTGCACAGCTTGTGACTGATGCTGTTGATGTTGTCTCGTTGATTAGCGATGTTGCTGCTGCTCATGTTAATGATCATCCCTATTTTTCCAGCTCAGATGTAGGTCAAATATGAACTCGTTCTTCCCATTTGCTTACCGGTTTTGTTTCCCATAATGTGTGACCTTGGAGTCTCAGCTTTACCAACAACCTTTGCTAGGTTCCAGGCTTACACAATTGGATCGTGTACATGTACAGTTTGTCCTTTCAACTATTCAGGCAGGGATTTAGCATGCTTGTTGAAATGTTGACCTCCTTCTACCTGTGCATCAGTGAGTTGTTGTCTTACTTTTGCATGGTCACTTGGAGGGAATATCTTGCTTGGCAGAATCGTCTTATACTTTCTTCCATTCAACAACTCTGCAGGCGATTTCATGTCAGTGTTGAGAGGTGTAGATTTTAGTGACAAAGGGGCAAGGTTTGGGTCTTCCTTTGTCTCTCAGCATTTCATGAGGGTTCTGCTGGATGTGTCTTTCTATAAACTTGAGCCCCCTTGAGTAATGTGGTGATGATGTTGAACCCGTACTGCTCAATGAATTTCTCAGACCCTCTAGAGATGAATTGGGTTCTATTGTCACATATTATTCTTTCAGGAATCCCTTGCTCAGTGAATAGAACTCATACTGCTGAGATTGTGTAGCTCAAAAATCTTTCACCTTTCAGGTAAAAGGGGACTTTGAGTAGTAGTCTGCAACTATGAGCTATCATTCTTGATTGTGTGTGAATAAATTGGCTCCCACAGTATTGCATGGTCTGGGTGCTACTTCAGTATTTGTCATCTCCTTTTTCCATTGTATATTTCTGCATGCCTGGCATACACTGCATGTGGACACCAGTATTTTGTTATCTTATACGTCTATCGAGTACATAGCTGATCTGGCTCTGAGCTTACACTTCTCCATTTCCATTTAGCCTTCATGTATCTCCTGGAGAAGTTCTTCCTGCATCATTTTGGGATGATTATTCTGGATCCAGCTAGTAGAACACCATCTTCTAGTGAGCTGTCATCTCTGATAGATACTGCGATGTTGCTTGCTATGCTCGTTGTATCATAATCAGGCTATCCCTGGCTTACTGGTCAAGGGAGAATCTGTAATGCCTTCCCTTTGCTGGTCTCATCTCTAATTTGACTCAGTTTCAGTGGTGTTATGTTCACTAGACGATGTATCTTAATACCTAGATCTTTCATCTCATGTTTCTTCTGTGGCAAAAACTGAGATTGGGCATCTGTTAGCATCATTTCTCTTCCTGGCTTGTATTTCAGAGTGAAATTGTAACTCTAATATCTCAAGTGTAACATCTGCAGTCATGCTGATGCTTTACACAGATCGTTTTTTTATAGATCTGCTCCAGAACACAATGATCACTCTCTACTATGAACTTTCTGCCATAAACATTTGTGTATGGAATTTCTCACACCCATAATCAAGTGACAAAAGCTCTCTTTTTATGTTGGCGTATTTGGTCTCCACTGATGTTAGGGCTTTGGATATGAATGCTATGGATTTTACGACTTGTACCAGGGCTGCTCTCTGTCCTTTTGCAGAAGCATCTACTTGCAGAGTTGTAGGTCTCTTTCTCTTGTAGTATGATAGACTTGTCTTCTTGCATGCTACTTATTTGAGTTAGTTGAAACTCCTCTCGTGTGACTCTGAACATTGGTACTCAACAGTTTCTTTCATCAGCTCTCGTAGGTGTGCACTGACATGAGGTATGAAGGAACTCATGCGCTGGATCAAGCCAAGGAAACTTCTTAATTCTTTCTTACCTTTTGGAGCTTCCATATCAGAGATGGCTACGACTTTCCCGGGACTTGACTTCACTCTGTCAGATGTGTACACTATTCTGAAGAACTGACATTCAGTCGTCTTCGCAATACAATTATCTGCATTTAACTTGATCCGATCTTTCCGGTGTTCATGTAGGTGATGGCCATGATCTTTTTCACCTACACCATAGATCTGGATATCATCAGTTATACCGATTGCTCCTTTACATCCTTGGTATGCCTACTTTTTGGTAGACATAGGAATTTGTCCCGACCAAAGGGTGCATTGAATGTTGTTAATAGCTAAGATTCCTCATCAAGCTTCACATTCCAGTAGCCATTTTTGGCATCAAGCTTGCTGAAAACTTTTGCCTCTACCAGTGCTGGCGTGATCTCTTTCGGTGTTAGGATAGGGCGGTGATTACTCCAGGCTTATTCTTAGCTGTCCATTTTCTTTCGCTCTCAGCACAATGGAATTTACCCAATCCGTAGACTCCTTGGCCTTCCTTTCTTCCATCTCTTGGAACTCTCTTTCAAGCTTTCCTTTTAATTCTATTGGCACTGTACACGAGGGGATGAATCACTGGTTTCATCGGTGGATTAATAGTGATGTGATACTCAAAATCTTCAAAGCATCCATCTATCGCATCAAAATACTCAGGTACATTTGTACCATTTCTTCCTTGATCCTGATTGGAGACCCCCTTTTCAACAGGTGTACTACCTTCAAAAGTCAGTGTCACCATCTTTATCTCATGGCTTACTGAGATAAGCTACAGCTCTCTACAACTGTTCAACCCCGAAAAAGCAGTTGAACATATTTTCCTTTGTGTATTCCTCTGATTTGTTTTTTTTTATTCATTCACAGGGATGTGGGCTTCGCTGGCTGGGCCAGCATTTTTGCCCATCCCTAGTTGCCCTTGAGAAGGTGGTGGTGACCTGCCTTCTTGAACCACTGCAGCCCGTATTGTTCCAAGCTATCACATTTCTGTTCTGCCATATGCCATTAGCAAGATATTGCTCGGTTTCAAAGTGCCTTTCCTTGGGTAGCCTTTTACTTTCAAATTTTCAGGAAAGATCTTCTGGTATGGTCTGATCGGGGCGATGTTGCTCTGTGCTCTGGTGTCAAACTTCCGCTTCAGTTCTATGGCTGTGGGTTTATTTCTCATCCTCTTCCTGTTCTGAATGGTAGAATGATTTTTTTTACTTTGGGAACTTTTGCATCCTGTCACTTCTTGCAGTTTTATGGTTCCTATGCCTATTGTGTCCTCAAACTCATTGTCATCTTCCATGGTATGGATGTTTTGGTTTCCTTTATTTCTCAGTCACCCTGTTGCTCTGCATCTTTCGTGGTTCTGCACATCTTTTCTCAGTGATTGGGGTTTCCACAAGCCCTGCAGTTTGATCCATATGCAGGAAATTTCCTTCAGTTTGTTAACTCGTGGTCATTCGCAGCTCTTGCACGTGTTTCCCTCTGTCTCCTGTGAATTCTTTTGTTGCTGTTTCACTGCATCTGCCCTGTTGACTTTCTCTTGATTTAACTGAAAGTTAGCAGTTTGGATAGTCAGCTTCTTCATCTGTCCACTCGTGACTTCATGTGCTCTGGCAGTGTCTACAACCTTTCCAATCAAATCTTTTTGTATTTCAGGGTGTGCCGATCCCCACATTATCTAATCTAGCAGCCTTTCCTCTGTGTCCTTAGATTTACATTTTCTGGCTGCATTTTTTCAGTCTTCTTAAGAAGTTGTCAACAGGCTCATGTGATTCCTAACTCGGGCCTTGAAATTCATATCGGTGGATTGATAGTTTGACTATGGCCGGACATGTGCACTGTATTTATCAAAAAAATTGTCTGTGTTTCTGCTGTCATCGTCACTCAGTTCCCAGCTATTAAACAAACTTAACACTTTCCTGCACACCTAAGGATGTAGCTGACCCTTTCCTCTTCAATAGTGACTTTTAGAAAGATGTTGAATGTCAGTCTGCACTTTTGTTTAAATTTTTCAAATGCCTCTACAACACCATCAGGCCCCTCATTTATCACGGGCTGGAGCTGTGCGTTCATTGCTCCGAGGGCCATTTCATTTTCATACTGTTCATTCAGTTTTTCTCTTTCTCTTTGGCACTAATTCAGTTTGATTCTTCAATCTAATTCAGCATTAATCTTTTAATCTTTGGGGTTATTTTTACTAACAGACAACCACTGCCACCATATTACATCTTCTGGTTTTCATAAGATAGAAATAATCACACTTTAGACTCAAATGCTGGAACTTCATCGAGTGCATTTCTTACAGTTCTACACATGGCTGGTGGGCTGATATACTGATACATTGTTGCTCAGCTCATGACTGCAGTGCACACTGAATGTGGCACCCCAGAATATATATTCACAAAACAATTAGTTTGTAGCGCTTTACGAATAAGTCAACAATATAACAAAACTCCTTATAGTTTGTGTGATGTTATGGTGTTAGATGCAATGGCCTAAATTTTGCTCTGCTAATGACAGTGAATCTGTCAGCATGCACCGTCATTGCTCGGCTGAGAGGTGCAGCAGCTTTGGGAGTGCACATGGAAAGCGGGTAAATCTAGAAATTGCAATCTGTGCCTGGCAGTCTTCATGATTGCATTTGCCAATCTCAGGATTAGAACAGAAGAAATGGCAATAACAAAAATGTTAGCTTATTGCCCACAAATAGCCAACTATTTTCACCACAAAACTTTAGGGCGGGTGTATCCAGACAGAAAGAATCTCTAGGGTAAGTTTGCAAATATTTAATCAGGTCAACTGTATTTGAATGCTACTTTAAAACAGGCTGTCAGACAGAGATTTTTCAATTCTCCTTAAACTTATCTGACCTTGTCACACGAGCTGACTTCTCTTTAAAAGCTTAGATATGACTTTTTTTTAACATGATTTAGCTGACTTATAAAATGTTTGAATGCATGACTTTTTAAAATGAGTCATCAAATTTGTTTAATTTAATCTTTTGCTCCAATGACTTTTTAACTTGAATCTGAGGCTACAGTAGCTTAGTTTTGACAAAATCTGTAGGCATGATGTATACTGTCCTTTTCACCGTGAGGGAATCCTCTCTCCTTGCAATTGAAATTCTTTCCTCCATTGCTGTGCTAGGTAAGTTTGTACTTTAATTCAAGGTCAGCAGCAAGTGCCATTGTTTCACCACTGTCTGCAAAGTCTGGGCCTGTAATATATCCGTAATATCAATAAAAAACACAAAAGGGAGTACCAAGTCAATGTTATGAAAAGTGGGAGCAAAATGCTGCAGATGCTGGATACCTGAAACAAAAACAAAAATTTCCAGAAATACTCAGCAGACCTGGCAGCACCTAGATAGATGATAGATTTATTTTTAATTTGTTCATGGGATGTGGGCATCACTGGCTAGGTCACCATTTTTTGCCCATCCCTAACTGCCCTCATTCAGAGGACATTTAAGAGGCAGCCACATTGCTGTGGGTCTGTAGTCATATGTAGGCCAGATCCAGTAAGGACAGCAGATTTCCTTCCCTAAAGGACATTAGTGAACCAGATGGGTTTTTATGACAATCAGCAATGGTTGCATGGTCACCATCAGACTTTTAATTCCAATTATTATTATTGAATTCAAATTTCACCATCTGCCGTGTTGAGATTCAAACCCAGGTCTAAAAACGATTATCCTGGGTCTCTGGTCCAATGACCAATTACTATGCCACCACCAAATATTGGGGATGGATATTAAATATAGATGATAGGTACAGAGATGATAGACAGATAGACAGACACAGACAGACAGTAGATAGAGAGAGAGAGAGAGAGTGAGAGTTAAATACCTATTAGCAGAGACGCTGCCAGGCCTGTTGCCAGACCTTTCTAGCGCTTTCTTTTTTTGGAGTTTCCTGTCCAAGATGAAACCTAGAAAACTCGTGTAAAATATATGAATAAGAGTCTATTTGAAATGAATCCACCATCCTAATGTATCATCATGGCAACAGTTGTTCTTTTCAAAAGAATTGTCTGGGAAGAAAAAATGGAATTTACTGCCAGGTAACAGACAGAAGGAAGGGTTTGAAAAGATAATGACTGTGAATATATGAGTTTAAAAAATACAAATGATTTTCCTTTTTCCATATTAGCACACTAAATAGGTTTGACTTCAGTAAACCAGCAGAATGAGCAAGCTGGATGAAGCGATTTGAAAAAGTTAGAATTGCTTCAGGCTTCGATAAGAAAGATTAACTAAATTAGATTAATATACAGATATACTCAGTGGTTGAGGAAACAGAAGCTATTTGGGTCTTGTTCGATTGTTTGTTTATAAAACAGGTTGAAATTGATTTGAAGAACATTTTGCAGTCTGCAGAAACAGAGTTTTTATAAGAGCTGCATCCAATCAAAGGCGACGAGAAACAACCATGGCAACCTGATGTTGTCTGGCCAACACCGTTCCTATGGTTCCCTTCATGACCAAATGATTTGTGACTATGTGATAACAAGACAATGAGGTGAGAGATTAGCTCAGAGATTTCAGTTAGTGCTTGGGTTAACCCTTTAAAACTCAAGCATTAACAAGTGACACTATTCATTATAGCAAGTAGTAATCAGAAAGAAACCATTCGGGGGAGCAAACATCAATAACTTGAAAACAGGTGCAAACCATAGCAAACTCAGAAAATACACTGTAAAAGTATGCTCCTAGGCAAGATTATAGAAAGTTAATGAAGGAAGCAGAAGAATTGAGGCCCAATGAGTGTTGCTGGACATTCCCAGGCCATCTCAGATATTTATGTCTGGCTAAAGAACTAAAGCAATGTGAATGTCACTGAAAGGAACAATTTCAAGCTGTGTACAGGAAAGAAACAAGTAGTGGTCAGTAATTCAGAGAGAGCCCAGAAAGAATGATAGAAAGAGCAGGGGAGACCCATTGATTGTAACCACATTGCTTTTGGTCTGGAGTCATGTGTAGGCCAGGCCAGGTAAGGATAGCAGATTTCCTTCCCTAATGGACATTAGTGAACCAGAGGGATTTTTTTATGACAATTGGCAATGGTTTCATGGTCATCATTAGATTTTTAATTCCAGACTTTTATTGGATTCAAATTCCACTGTTGGCTGTAGTGGGATTTGAACCCAGGTCCACAGAGCATTACCCCGGGGTTTCCGGATTACCTATCTACGCCACTGCCTTCCCCCCACCACCAAAAAATTAGAAAAACTAATAGAATGTTATTGTTTATTGCAAGGGGAATTGAATATAAAAGTAGGGAGATTATGCTTCCGTTGTAGAGGTCACTGATGAGACCACTTTGGAGTACTGTACACAAGACTGATCTCCTTATCTAAGGAAGCAGTTCAGAGAAGGTTTAATAAACTAATACTAGGAATGGGCAGGTTGTCTTATGAGGAAAGGTTGGACAGGCTATGTTTGTATGCGCTGGAGTTTAGAAAGTAAGAGGTGGCTTGATTGAGACGTATAAGATCCTGAGCCATCTTTACAGGGTGGACATGAAGAGGATATTTCCTCTTATGGGAGAATCTAGAAATAGAGGGTCCAGTTTAAAAATAAGGGCTCACCCATTTAAGACAGAGATGAGAAGAATGATTTTTTCTCTCAGTGGGCAGTGAACTCCTTTCCTCAAAAGGCAGTGGAAGCAGAGTCTTTGAAGGTTTTCAAAGCAGAGACAGATAGATTCATGACTACCAAGGGGGGAAAGGGTATCGGGGGTAGGGTGTAAGTTGCAGTCAGAACAGCCATGATCTTATTGAATTGCGGAACTGGCTCGAAGGGCCAAGTGACCTTCTCCTAACTCGTATGTTCGTATATTCATACATTGCTACTCGATCTACCCCTCCCCACCCACCCAAACCCCGCAAATACTTAGACCACCAATCATATGCATAGGGTTGACATGAATGTGTCTATTCACAAGATAAGGTAAAAATACTATGGGCTGAATCTTATGGGGCGAGTATTTCTCATCCACCTCCCAGGAGGAATGTTGGTGTCGCACCATCTGACGCTCAACAAGGGCGCCACACAGCAATAACACGCTGCAGATGGCCTTGAGCAGGTGAGGGCCAGACATCTGCCCCTCAGAGAGAGAGGACGCTCCGCCTTCAAGAGCTGTCAGTCAATCTGGTTGGCCAACAGCTCTAGCAGTCCCATCAGTCCCAGAGCTCAGTAGTGGGCACTGCTGGGACTGCAAGGGGCCCATGGAGAAAATTGATTGATCTCGGACTAAGGTAAGTCCCGGGCTTTGAGGACGGGAAGAGATTGGGGATCCTAGGGATGGGGGTCGTGGGGGGGATGATGGGGAGTTGTGTTTTAAAGGCCAGGAAGGGAGGAACAAAGCAGGGGTTAATATCTTTGGAAGGTGCCCCCGATGCGCATAAGGCACCCCCCTCAAACAAAAAGCACCCCCTTCCTTCCCAACTTTTCTATAAAGTTATTTTAAAAATGGCCTCCCTGCCTGCCTGCCCGTGCCAACCATTTTATGGCGTGGGTAGCATATTGTTCAGGTGAATTGCAAGATCAATTGCAAATATTTTAAAATGGTGGGCAGGCTGCTGACTTTGGTGCCTGCCTGCCTATCGTATTGTGGGGATTGGTTTGGAGGTGGGCAGGAAGGTGGATTTTACTTGCCCAACTCCCCCCCAAACCTTGCTGCTGAAAACATGCCAGGCAGGGGAGCCATAAATCCAACCCTAGGTTTCTGTCTAACTTAATATACTGTCTAACTTGCAAACTAGAATGCTAAATATGTCTGCTAGTTTGTAGAAGTCAAAGTTTCTAACATTTTTAATGTTTGGTGCCTTTAACATTGACACAGTTATAGTTTACTTCAGTGAAGCTTGAGCAAGTAGAATCCAATAGATCCCCAGGACCTTACTGCTACATTTTAGGGTTCTAAAAGAGATTGCTACAAAGATAGTGGATTTTCCATATTCCCTAGATTCCTGAATGGTCCCAGCAGATTGGAAGTTAGCAAATGTAACACTGCTATTTCAGAAAGGAGGGAGAGAGAAAACAGGGAACTACAGCCAGTTAGCCTGACATCAGACACCAGGAAAGTGCTGAAATCTGTTATTGCGGAAGTTTTAACAATGCGCTTAGAAAATCATAGTGTAATCAGACAAATTCAACGTGGTTTTGCGAAAGAGAAATTGTATTTGACAAACTTATTAGAGTTTTGTAAGGATGTAACAAATGATGTAGACGAAGGGGAACCAATGGATATAGTAGCATGCCTGGATTTCCAAAAGGCATTCAATAAGGTGCCGTACAAAAGGTTAATACGCAAGATGAGTGGTCATGGAGCTATGGATGGTACATTAGCATGGGTAGAGGATTGGTTAACAGCCAGGAAGCAAAGGGTAGGCATTTTTGGAACATTTTCAAGTTGATAATCTGTGACTAGTAGAGAGCTGCAAGGATTACTGCTGAGGCTTCACCTATTTGTAATCTATTTTAATGAATTCAATAATGAGACCGAATGTAATGTTTGCTGACAATACAAAGCTAGGTGGAAATTAACCTCTGAGGAGGACACAGGCAGACTGAAACATAGAAACACAAAAAATAGGAGCAAGAGTAGGTCATTCAGCACTTTGAGCCTGCTCCGCCATTCAATATGATCATGGCTGATCCTCTATCTCAATGCCTTACTCCTGCGCTCTCCACTTTAGAGTCCAGAAATCTATCTATTTCCTTCTTAAATATATTCAGTGACTTGGTCTCTACAGCCTTTTGTGATAGAGAATTCCATAGGTTCACCACCCTCTGAGTGAAAAAATTTCTCCTCATCTCAGTCCTAAATGGTCTACCCTGTATCCTGAGACTGTGACCCCTTGTTCTAGACCACCCAGCCAGAGGAAATATCATCCGTGCCTCCAGTCTGTCCATGCCTGTCAGAATGTTATATGTTTCAATGAGGTCTCCGCTCATTCTTCTAAACTCCAATGAATACAGGCCTAGTCGGCCCAATCTCTCCTCATACGGCAATCTTGCCACCCCAGGAATCAGTCTGGTGAACCTTTGCTGCACTCCCTCTATGGCTAGTAAATCCCTTCTTAGGTAAGGAGACCAAACTGCACACCATATGCAAGTGTGGTCTCACCAAGGCCCTGTGAAGCTGCAGTGAGACATCTTTGCTCCTGTACTCAAGTCCTCTCGCAATGAAGGCCAACATACCATTTGCCTTCTTAACTGCTTGCTGCATCTGCATGCTGGCTTTCAGCGATTGGTGTACAAGGACACCCAGGTCCCTTTGTACTTCAACATTTCTCAATCTATCACCATTTAAATAATACTCTACCATTCTGTTTTTCCTACCGAAATGGATAACTTCACACTTATCCACAATATACTGCTTCTGCCATGTATTTGCCCACTCACTCAATCTGTCTAAATCCCCTTGAAGCCTCATCAATCACATTCCCACCAAGTTTTGAGTCGTCAGCAGACTTGGAAATATTACATTTGGTTCCCTCATCCAAATCATTGATATATACTGTGAATAGCTGGGGCCCCAAGTATTGATTCCTGCGGTACCCCACTAGTCACTGTCTGCCATTCTGTTAACCAATTCTCAATCCATGCCAATATATTACTCCCAATCCCGTGTGCTTTAATTTTATACACTAACCTCTTATGTGGGACTTTATCAAAAGCTTTCTGAAAATCCAAATGCACCACATCCATTGGTTTTCCCTTATCTATTCTGCTAGCTACATCCTCAAAAAACTCGAGCAGGTTTGTCAAACATGATTTCCCTTTCACAAATCCATGTTGACTTTGTCTAATCCCATTGATATTTTCTAAGTGTCCTGTTATCACATCATTTATAAAAGACTCGAGCATTTTCCCTACCACTGATGTTAGGCTACCCGGTCTGTAATTCGCTGTTTTCTCCCTCTCTCCTTTTTTTAAGTAGCAGGGTCACATTTTTCTACCCTCCAATCTACCAGGACTGTTTCAGAACCTACAGAATTTTAGACGATGACAACTAACACATTCACTATTTCCATGGCCACCTCCTTTAGTACCCTAGGATGTAGATTATCAGGCCCGGGGATTTATCAACTTTCAGTCCCATTAATTTCTCCAGCAATATTGCTTTAGTAATACTAATTTCCTTCAATTCCTCCTTCTCACTAGACCCTCGGTTCCCTTGTATTCCTGGGAAGTTATTTGTGTCCCCCTCCGTGAAGGCAGAACTAAAGTAATTGTTTAATTCCTTCCATTTCCTTGTTCTCTATTATAAATTCTGCCCTCAACTTCTATGCCTCTGTCTCCTTCTAGGGGTCAGTGGGTGATCTTTGTGGTGTCTCCCAATCAGCTGTCCACACTTGTGTCAAGCAGGTTACAGGCTCTGTTCAGGTGTGCATTGACCTTCATCCACTTCCATTGGGACCAGGCAAGCCAGACACAGCGAACCAGAGGCTTCGTGGCCATTGTTGGCTTCCCCCATGTCCAGGGTGCAATAGACTGCACACATGTGGCCATCAAGGCGCCAGAAAGTGAGCCTGGTGCCTTCGTCAACAGGAAGGGCTTCCTCTCCATGAACGGGCAGTGTGATCACAGGATGCAGATTCTATAAGTTTGTGCAAGGTACTCAGGCAGCTCCCAAGACGCCTCCATCCTCAGACACTCCGAGGTGCCGGGGCTCTTCAGTGCTCCAGCCCGGCTTGATGGATGGCTGCTGGGTGACAAGGGCTATCCCCTCAGAAGGTGGCTCATGACGCCTCTCTGCCATCCAGGAACAGAAGCTGAGCAGCGGTACAATAGGAGCCACGCCTCCACAAGGGCTGTGGTGGAGAGAACCATTGATCTACTCACGATGCGCTTCTGATGCCTGGACCGCTCAGGAGGCGCACTCCAGTACCCCCCAGATCATGTCTCAGTGATAGTGGTTGCATGCTGCGCTCTCCACAATCTTGCGTGGGAAATGGGGGATGCAGTGGATGATGAAGGCATTGACGCAGTGGGTGCGGCTGCACACGATGAGTCCAGCAGTGGGTCCAAGGATGTGCATGCACAGGGAAATGCTAACGCTAGCCCGGGCATACTGCAGGGAGTTAGGGACACCCAGGAGGCTTTAATCCAATGAACCTTCAGCTAGCGCACTACGGATTGACCTCCAGCACAAGCCTGGGCTGTAGGCTCTATACTCGATTCCTAAGTGCCAAATCTGCCAGATTATGATCAGTAACTAAGGGCCTTGTTAATAAAGCTGAATGTCCCGCAAAGCACTCATAACATTTTTGGAAACCATACGCATGCAGAAGAAAAGAGGCACCCACAGCCATGGTCACGTGTCTGAATTTAATATCACAAGCAAAGAAACTTAATCCAAAAAAATGACAATGGTGTTCCAATTCAAAGCAAATCATAAAGACCTCATCTCGGGCCAACACAAAAGCAAAAGTGATCAACCCATGGTGTGCCTAAGGTGCCTTACTTTTACGTTTACAGGTGCTACGCCTTGGTGCTGCCCCATTGCTCGGAGTGGCATCTGAGATAGCCTGCTGACTCTGCTGTCCTGTTGGCCTCGGTGACCTTGGCGGTCGTCCCCTGGGCTGTGGAGCCTGTGCTGGCCCCGCCTGGGAGGGAGCTACAGCTGGCATCTCCCCAGTCGTCGCAGCCTCACCAGATGCTACGGTCACTGGGAGAGGGGTGGAGGAGCTGCCGCCCTCATCTGGAGCGCCCCGAGAGGAGCCCGCAGAGATGACAGGCAGCTGCTGTGCCGACGTGAGGTTGCATTGGACCTCCCTGCTCACCGTGGATGGATGGGCACTGAGCTGGGAAACTTGGTGCCCAGACCATCTCCCACACTGGCACTGACCAGCTGAGGTCAATGCCGATGTGAGGGCTTGCTGGTCAGAGCGCATCCCCAGGAAGCCCTGATGGGTCTCCTCAAGGAGCCTCTACATGAGAGTCATCACTCTATCCATGGAGGCGAATGTCCGTGTAGACTCCTCCACCACGGAGACCAAGCCAAGCATAGCCTCATGTATCTCCCCCGATGCTCCCGCACACCCGGCCGCATTTCCTGCACCTGCTGCATCGCAGACGACTCCAGAGGCACATCATCGGGCACCGACTGAGCATGTGCCTGGTCCCCTGCAGTCTTCCGACTGCTGGCGCCATGGGCACTCTCTGTCTTTGCCAGCTCCTCCAGTGACTGAATTGCCCTCACCACTGCGCCCCGGGACACTAGCCGATGTTCGAATTCCCACCGAGGTGCTAGTATCTGTGCTGGTGCCTTCCTCGCAGAGATGGTGTGACGCTGGTGAGACTTCAGGGCCCTCAAATGTGAGAGGGGGCCTCTGCTGCTCCTCCTCCCAGCCCTGCTGTGATGATGCTGAAAGTAAGAACAAGGAGAGTGGATCAGTTAACGTGGAGACAATGACAAAGTGCATCCCTGTCCCCCAGATCATTATGATCTCAGCCTTCCATAAGCAATGGTCAAGCCGTGTTGCAAAATTAACATTCAGCAGTGATATGGCTGTTGGGGGAACAATGCTGTCCTCACTGTTGGGCATAAATACCTGGCCGTGGCACCCCAGCCTCACCGATACCAGTGGACCTGGGCGCATGGTGCCTCTCCAAATCCAGGGCCTCCTGCTTGAAGCGGCTAAGAATGGTGATCGGCGCCTGGCTGCCGCCAGTCCTCGCACGCTCTGCCGCTTTATGAGCATTCTTCTCCTGAAAATGACAGACGGGCATTGATTTGTGCAAATTGCACATGGACTCTGTTCACGCATGGACCCCTAACCAGAGTGGGGCATATCAGGGCTCCAGAGCCTCCTCACCCCATTGCTGCCGAACACTCACACAAAGATGCTAGGCCTCCTCCACACCCCTCCACCGCCCCCTTGGACACATGCTGCCTACATCACATTAGGCCTCACATGACATATCCTTCCATAGCAAGGAGGCGCAAGCACCTGGAGCGCAGAGGGCAGCAGATGATTCGTTGCCACGCCACCTTGAAGCTCCCCTCCCAGCATGTCATCACCCTGACTTGGACACGCCCTGTAGTTCAAGCACTGCGCCTAGGTGCAGTTCCTCCAGGTTACCCCCAAAACAGTCATGTGGGTGGCGGTGCTGACCCGATCACGAGCGGCCACTCCGCTCCCCCCTCCAACCAGAAAATTCAGCCCTGTATGAATCCTCTTTGGATCTAATACTATCCTTAATTTATTTTGTTAGCCATGGTTGAGTCACTTTTCCTGTTGCGTTTTTGCATCAGAAAGGAATGTATAACTGTTGCAATGCATACATTTGTTCCTTAAATATTAGCCATTGTCTATCCACGGTCTTGCCTAATAATGAAGTTTAATGAAGTTCTTCAATCTATCTTAGCCAACTCACATCTTATACCTTCGTAGTTTCCTTTGTTTAGATTTAGGACCCTAGTTTCAGATTGGACTACTTCACTTTCCATCCTAATGAAAGATTCTATCATGTTATGGTCACTGTCCCCTAAAGGAGCCTGCACAACAAGATTATTAATTAAGCCCTTCTCATTGCACAATACCAAATCTGGAATAGCCTGTTCCCTAGTCAATTTGTCGATATACTGGTCTAAGTAATCATCTCGTACCATTCTCCATGGTATTATTGCTAATTTGGTTTGTCTAGTCTATATGTAGATTAAAGACACCCATGATTACTGTAGCGCTCTTGTTACATGCTTCTCTAATTTCCTATTTAATGCCACCTCCTACCTTATCACTACTGTTTAGAGGCCTATAGACAACTCCCACAAATGATTTCCACCCCTTGTTACTCCTGAACTCCACCCAGACTGACTCTACATCTAGATTTTCTGACCCAATATCCTCTCTCACTATCGCACCGATTTCATCCTTAATGAGCAATGCCACACCACCTCCTTTTCCTTTTTGCCTGGCCGTCCTAAACATTGAGCACCCTTGGATATTCAATTCCCAGCCTTGCTCACCTTGAGCCATGTCTCCGTAAGCGTAATCATATCATACCTGTTTACATCTATTTGTGCTGTTAGTTTATCTACCTTATTGTAAATGTTCCATGCGTTCAGATACAATGCCTTTGCACTTGTCTTTTTAAAATATTTTCACATCTTTTTTTCTACTATGGCCCTATTTGCTGCTAACTCTTGTTTCCTCTGCCTCCATTTTTGCTTTCTACTTTTCTATCTTTCAGTCTTATCTTTGTTTGCCTTTCTTGTTTGTCCCCGCTCAGATTCCCATCCCCCTGCCAACCTAGTTTAAACCCTCCCCCACAGTACTAGTGAGGACCCCTGCGAGGATATTGGTTCCAGTCCTGCTGGGGTGCAACCTGTCCAATTTGTACAGGTTCCATCTTGCCCAGAATCGGTCCCAATGCCTCAGGAACCTAAATCCCTTCCTCCTACACCATCTCTCCAGCCATACATTCATCCAGTCTATTCTCTTATGCTTGATCTTGCTAGCACGTGGCACTGGGTGTAATCCTGAAATTGCTACCTTTGAGGTCCTGCTTTTTAATTTATCTCCTAGCTCCCTATGTTCTGCTTTAAGGACCTCATCCCGTTTTTTTTTACCTATGTTGCTGGTACTGATATGGACCACAGCTTCTGGCTGTTCACTTTCCCCCTTCAGAATTCCCTGCAGTCTCTCGGCGACATCCTTGACCCTGGCACCAGGGAGGCAACATACCATCCTGGTGTTACGTCTGCGACCGCAGAAAGGTCTATCTGTTCCCCTTACGATAAAATCCCATATCACCATTGCTCTCCCACATTTTTTCCCCCTGTCTGTGCAGCTGAGCCACTCGTGGTGCCATGGACTTGGCTGTTGCTGCATTCCCCTGAGAAACCATCTCCCCCGGCAGCATCCAAAACGGAAAATCTGTTGGAGAGGGAGATGGATTCTGGGGACTTCTGCATTACCTGCCTAGCGATTTTACTCTGTTGGTCACCTTTCTGCCTGTGCACTCTTTACCTTTAGTGTGATCGCCTGAATGTACATGCTATCCACAAAGATCTCATCCTTGCGGATGCTCCACAGTGACTCCAGGCACAGCTCCAGCTCTGAAACACGGGTTTCGAGTAGCTACAGCTGGAGACACTTCCTGCACACATGGTCGCCCTGCAAAAAGATATAAACAGCTTAACTGAGTGGGAAACAAGGTGACAGATGGAGTATAATGTGGGAATGTGCAAGGTTATTCACTTTGGCGGTGAGGATAGAAAATGTTCAGAGAGAGTTGGATGTGCTCGTACAAGGAACACAAAAAGTTAGCATGCAGGTGAAACAAGCAATTAGGAAGGCGAATGACTTCTGGCATTTATTATAAGGGGATTGGAGCACAGGAATAAAGAAATCTTGCCACAATTGTACAGGATTTTGGTGAGACTGCATCTGGAGTACTGTGTGCAATTTTTCTCTCCATATTTAAGAAATATATATTTACATAAGGTTCACTAAATTGGCCCCTGGGATGAGAGGATTGTACTATGATGAGAAGCTGAGTAATATGGGCCTATATTCTCTGCAACAGAATTTATGTTTTTAGTCTAATGTGATGCTTCTTCGGACGCGACACTGTTGTTTCTGCTAGCAGAGGAATCTACATCATGGGGACACAGTCTCAGGATAATTGAGACAAGAAGAAATTTCTTCACTCAAAGGGCTGCAAGCCTAACTGGATCTCTCTACCCCAGAAATTCCATCAAATATATCTAAGGCTGGGATAGAGAGATTTGTTGGTCGCTCAAGGAATGAAGGAATATGGGGAGCATGCGAGAAAATGGAGTTGAAGTCCAAGATCAGCCCCAGGATCTTATTGAATGGTTGAGCAGGATCGATGGGCCATATGGCCTACTCTTTCCCTTATCTTTTGTGTATTTGTGTTCTTGTCTTTATAAATTTAAAGGACTTGCTGAAAAAATTGACAGACCTCTCAGGTGGGAAGACAGAATGACAAAGGGCAGAATCAGCCCAGATTTGCACTAAATGTGGTAGCAGGTGGGAAAAACGGCATTTCACCCGATGTCCGCAATGGCGGCTTCTCACGCCGTATTGTCCCAATCCCGCCGTATTAATTATGCATTCCCGGGAAACATGCCATTTCGAATAGCAGACAGGATCTCATTTGCCCGCATGCCATCACTTGCCGCTTCATCACGCTGGGTGCCATATTTAAAGTGCAGCCACGCACACACCTCTCAGTGCTTCCAGCCTATGACTGCTCCAAAGAAGTCATGACTCCGAAAGGCAAGAAGACTGCAGCCCACCCCTGGTTTAATGACTCATCCTTCGAGTGCCTTTCGGAGGCCTGCTGTGATGGTCTCTACCTTTGCTCTGGCCACAGGATGGGCAGTAGCATCACTAATCCAGCATGGGAGGTGGTGGCCGCGGTGGTCAGTGCCAATGACCTGTGAAAGAAGACAGCCACCCAGTGCTGGAACAGGATGAATGGTCTCATCTGTTCCACCAGGTTAAGTCGCTTTTCTCACCATATGACCATAAGACCGTAAGGCGTAGGAGCAGAAGTAGGCCATTCGGCCTATCGAGTCTGCTCTGCCATTCAATCAGATCATGGCTGATCTGACAATCCTCAATTTCACTTGTTTGTCTTTTCCCCATAACCCTTGATTCCCTTACTGATTAAAAACCTGTCTATCTCAGCCTTGAATATACTTAACCACCCAGCCTCTAAGCCCTCCGCGGTTAAGAATTCTATAGATTCACTACCCTCTGAGAGAAGAAATTTCTCCTCATCGCTGTCTTAAGTGGGCACCCCCTTACTTTGAGATTATGCCCTCTAGTCCGAGACTCTCCCACAAGGGGAAACAACCTTTCAGCATCTACCCTGTCAAGCCTCCTGAGAATCTTATAAGTTTCAATAAGGTCCCCTCTCATTTTTGTAAACTCCAATGAGTGTTACCAGATCCAAAATAGCCTGATCCCTGGATGGATCCACAACATCCTGTCCTAGGAAACTGTCCTGAATACACTCTATTGGCAAGATTTTCTCTTCGTCGGGCGGACGTGGCAGGCGGGCTCGGGAACGGCCGCGAAACAGACACACGATCGGGCTCCGACTGCGATTTCATGCTGGATGGTCAATTAATGGCCAGCCAGCGTAAAACATACACTGAGAGCCTCAGCGCTTCCAGGGTGTGGGCAGGAGGAGCGCGAGTACTGAACTCTACAAATGCACGCAGGTGTGCGCTCACTGAAAGCTCCCCGAAGGCACAGAGCTGCCTCAGGAAGCTGAAGATTTTTAAAATGAAAAGTAAAGATTCTACAAATAATATAAACATGGCCCCACATGTGACTCAGTCACATGAAGAAGGACATGTTAAAAATGAATGTAAAAATTACTTAATTTTAAAATTTTCTGTTGGGAACCGCTCTTTGGCGCCTGTGGATGAGGTTTCGCGAAAATGCAAAGGCCGCCTGCCTATTCACCCGCCCGCCAACCGTGATGTTGGGCAGGCAGTGAAAAATACTACTTAATTGCTTGCTTAAGGGCCTTAATAGGCCTCTTAATTATTGGCGGGCACGCTGCCAACTCTCGCGCACCCGCCGACTGAAATATGTTGCAAGTGCGTGATGATGTCGGGACACTCACCCAACGTCATCATGCATCATTTTACTCCCAATCAGGCCGGGCGTACGTCCACTTGCCCGACAAAAAATTCTGCCTGATGAATTCTTGCTACCTTTGGCAATTTGAATTTCCCAATCACATGAAGATGAAAATCACCCATGATTAATATACTGCCTTTTCTACATATCCTCATTGTCCTACACTATAGCTACTGTTAGGAGGCCTATAGATTACTCCCGCCAGTGTCTTCTTCCCCTTGTTATTTATTACCTCCATATGGATTCTACATCATCCAATCCAAAATCATTTCTTGCTATCGTACTTATTCCATCTCATACTAGCAAAGCTAATCCATCACCCTTTCCTTCCTGCCTGTCCTTTTGAAAAGTCACATACCCCTGAATATTTAGTTCCCAGCTTTGATCTCCTTGTAACCACGTCTCTGTAATGGCTATAAGATCATGCCCATAAACCTCTATTTGTGCCGTTAATTTATTTATTTTGTTCCGAATACTGCGTGCATTTAAGTAAAAAGCCATTAATTTTGCCTTTTTACCATTTTTTCTCCCTTTGACCCTATTTGCTGCTGTTCTTTTTATATTTGTACACTCTGTCCCTTCCTGTCACACTCAGTATCATTGCCTGAATAGCTGCCCTGTAATGTTGCCATATCCTTTTGCTTTGTAAGCTTATGTATCCCCTTCCACAACTACCCCCCACCCCCTGCCATTTAGTTTAAAGCCCTCTTTACAGCCCTAGTTAATCGATTTGCCAGGACACTGATCCCAGCACAGTTCAAATGAAACCTGTCCCACCGGAACAGCTCCCTTCTACCCCAGTGTTGATGCCAGTGCCCCATGAACTGAAATAAAAACAAAAAGCTACTGCGGATGCTGGAAATCCAAAACAGAAACATAATTACCTGGAAAAACTCAGCAGAAAACTCAGAAAAACTGCCAGACCTGCTGAGTTTTTCCAGGTAATTCTGTTTTTGTTCCCCATGAACTGAAACCCTTTCCTCCTGCATAATGTTTGAGCCACGCATTTAACTCCTTGACTTTATTTTCCCTATGCCAGTTTTCCCGTGGCTCAGGTAGCAATCCTGAGATTATTACCTTGGAGGTTCTGCTTTTTAATTTAGCTCCTAACTGTTCAAATTCTTTCAGCAGAACCTCCTTTTTAGTCCAATCAATGTCGTTGGTACCAACATGGATGCTGACAACTGGATCCCTCCCCTCCCACTCCAAGTTCCTCTCCAGCCCTGGTCTTCCCTCCATCATCCTTGAGATATGTTTGAAAGACCCTTGCCTTGCCATCATTGATGTACCACCCACCCTAATATCAGCCATGACCATCTATGTGGGACCCTCAAGGTTCTAAAATGGCACAGTGTTGTCACCATCCCACCCATCCCCCTAACATCACCTGACCTGGGATAGCTAAGCCCTGCCTCCCTCCCTCTCCCCATCCCTCTTAAAGTCCCCATCCCCCCTGCCTTGGTCAACTTGAGTTGCCCTTCAGAGCAGACTTTGCAGCAGCTCTCAATCCTGCTGGGATCTCGATGTTGTGAGACCCATGAGTCAGGGAGAAAACCTGGTGGGCTTCACCATCACAGAGGAGAACACACCTGAGCATGGCTCTCATGCAATTGACTCATGATTACTAGGGCATCCCTTTAGTCAGTCAATCGAACCTCCCCTATTACACTTGAGCCGATAACCATAACCCTCCACATGCCTTCTCTCCCCTCTGAGCCTACACCCATTGCCATTCACATGCCCACCCTGACCATTACCCCTCCCATTGCCTACACTATCTGGTTTATCTGTTCCCATGACCCCCACTTGTGACCATCCGCTACCTGACCATGACTTTGGACCTGCCATCCTACTGCATATTACTGCCCCCTCTCACTGTGACTGTTCTCTCCACTGCCCAGTACTCTCAGTTCAACCCCCAGGACCCAACAGCCGAGAGCACTGATCCCACCCTGTAGGACCATCTCTCCCCTACCTCCCTGCACAGAAACAACCCCCCACCCATTCACTGGACTCCCACACCCATCATGCAAGACATTTCCCTCCCTCCATGTCTCTGCACCTTTGCCTTCCCTCCTTGGCTCCATCCCTGCCCTGGACACCCTCCCCCGCTCAGCCAGCCTCCCTGCCCCATTGCCCTCAGTCTGCCACCACCCAATCATCACCTCAATGAAAAACCCTCCCCAAAGAGGAAAAAAAAACAGTCACTACTCTCCAGCTCCAGCAAGTTGACTACCTCGTCTGCTGCACGCCACTTATATGCAGTCATAAATCTGGAGACAAAATTGGGGAAGGGGTACTTAATTCTGGTGAGCCAGCCTTTTAATGAGCATGTGTGACATGCAGAAGCATGCAAATATGGTTCCTGACACTTGTCATCAGGAAGCTTGGCACGCCTCCAAACTTTCCTGAACTTAATTGCAAAAGTTCATACTGCCATCAGGAATCTGATGTTTGGCCTCCCGCACAATTAAATTCTCCCCACCCTGCCTTGCTTCCACTAAGGAGCACAAGATTGCGCCCTCTGTTTCCTGCTGTCGTGGTTATTTTGGCATCCCGTTTCCCTACTCTCTAATGTCTTTGTCAATTTTGTTTTTCAAGTACTTAAAGGTGTAATTTTTTCCATGTTTGGCAACATACCCTAAGGTTTTGAGGACTGTTAGATGTGTAATTTCCTTCAGCTTCTCCACTCAGCCACCTCCACTTCTCCTATTCTTGACTATGTGGATTGAGAGTTCATCATTGTGCTGGCCCAGAAAATGCTGATATTTGAACCAATCCCGTTAGTGGTGGGCGTCATGGCGGGTGTGAGCGGTCAATATGGCGAGAAAGCTAAAAATTGGTTTTCCGCCGTTGTGAAGCTAGTTTGAGATTGTCCGCTCCACCTGTCAGTGGCAGGCCCTGTTTCCTGCCGCCACATGTTGGGAGCCTAATTTCAACACTTTAGCATTTTACTATAAGCCCTGCTTGCCAGAATCATCCCACCATGCTACATGTTTCACAATTGTACGTAAGTTACGTGCACCTGGCAAGCTGGACTTTGCTCGGGACTTCAAGGTTTGTTTGCCTACTTTGCTTCAGGCAGCTCTCACAGTCATCAGTGCCAGGCTTCGCAGGCAGTGCCACACCACTTTTAGGGAGGCTCAGGGGCAGGTGTCTACCTAACAGACCAGCTGTAAGGCAGGGATGGCATTCCAATGGCTGCAGAGCTAAGGCTTGATTGAGGAAGGGGTTAAGTGCTCTCAGGCAAGGGAAGAGGCTGCAGTGCGAGGGCTGTACTGGGGAAGGAGGGTATCCCAAGGTGTGTGTGGGGGCACATGTTGATCTGTGCAAGTGGCCTCGAGATGGTGAGGGCTGAGGAGGCAGTCTCCAGAGGAGATGAGGCCAGATGGAGATGTGTGAGTGTGTTTGAGAGAGTGAGCGGTGATGTCCCTTGAGCTGGCAGTGAGTGAGATCCAGTGAATATGTGATGGCCTTGTGAGTGGGTGAGTTTAGAGTGATGAGATGATTGCCTTACCCTAGTGGCATGGAGGAGATCATTCATCCTCTTTCTGCACTGGATGGCCAACCTCTTCTGTGCAGCGTTGGCACTGACCATCACTGCCGCCACCTCCCAAGCCGGATTGGCGAGATTGTTGGACCTCCTGCGGCCACAGCAGGGGTGGAGGACATCACTGTGGGCCTCCAAAAGGCATTCCTTTTCTTGCTGGCTTTCAGGGCCATGTCTTCACTGGAGTAGTCCTGGGCTGCAAGCATTGAGAACTGTGTGTGCGGCTACCGTTTAAATATGGCACCCGGAGTGAGGAAACTATGTGGTAACTGCATGGCGGATGATTCAGAGGCCATGCACTAGCGAGATGGCATATTCCCTGTGGCTGCATAATTAATGAGGTGGGAAAAGCAGGCGATACGACGTGAAAACCCTTCATTGCAGCTGACAGGTAAAACGTCGTTTTTCACACCGCATTTAGTGCAAATCTGGGTTGATACCGGCCAGAAAGTTAACATAAAAAATTCCCAAAAGAGCAATTGTAAAGCAATACTACATGTTATTACACTTATTTTCACACTGACAATGGCAAAATTCGTGCACCTTAGTAAATCAATCTCAATAGGAAATCTTTTTCTCTTGAAGAATGGAAAATATGGAATTTGTGATTATATTCAGTCGTTCGATTTTTGATGAATGACCTCTGTATCAATCTACAAAAAGGCAAGTAAATGGAAAATCTTCCAATCAATAGGGTTTAGAAAATCATAACTTGTGCTGAAATTTTTTTTATATGGGAAGGCAGTATAATCCGTTGCACTGGTGCTCATGTAAAGAATGGCTCAGATGACTGTTCTTTCCTTTCATGTATCTGTATTGAAGATTATTCTTTAATCCCATCAAGAAGGACAATTTCGGCCAGAAATGCAATCTCCTTTTTTTTCACTGATGTTCTCACCTCCTTCGTTGACTCTTGCTGACATATGGTTCCACAGGTGTGCCGACTTTTATTGCAAGGGCCCTGTTAACCACTGATAAGGGAGAAGCTTAGTGAAGAGATAAAGGACATTTCAAAAGCATAGTGCAAAAAAACATAGTCATCAGAACAGATATATGGGAGAAGTTGGAAAAAATGATGGAATCTTTGTAGGATGAAGGGTAACCATGAATTTGTTGGAATGTTGGGCTTGTGATAGATACTAGTGGAAATTCCACTGCCAGAGATGGAGAGAGAAGCCCAGGAAGAGAAAGTCAGAGACAGAAATTTAAAGGTAACAGAATAGGTTGAAATAGGACTGAGGTTCTCTCATTCAGAGTGAGCACAGAAAGCAGCATTCACACAACCATCAATGTAATGGAAAGACAATTCAGGAGGAGGGTCCAAATAGGTTTAAAGAAAGAAACATTTGGAAAGCAGTACAGGAGTTCATGTAGGTTCACACAGTGACATCGATGATCTAGAAAAAATGGGTGCAGCTAAAATAAACATTTCAGAATGAAAGTGTGTTCAGTCAAACGGAGGGTGATGATGACCCAGAACTATCTGAAAAAAGAAAGGTGTGTGAACGATGCATGCTGCTATTAATGTGCAAATCAGCCAGAAAGTTCAGGGGATTTAGAGAGACGCTGTGAATTGTGAATCTTCAGAGCACGTTTGCATATTTACAGTGCTCTGCCACTTACTTCACACAAATAGCATCTCACCTTTAGCCTCAAAGTTTGCTGGATTAATTATTCATTAACCTCGCCACAAAATGATAAGCCTAATAACTAATAAGGTAAGTACTTTTTTTAATGACTTGATCATTGTTATAAACTGCCAATCAACTTCAGACCCAGAGTATGAGCAATTTAAATGGGAGTCTCATTCCTTCAGGTGTTGAACTGTACATAGGAACATAGAAATAACAGTAGGCCATTTAGACGCTTGAGCCTGTTCCATCATTCAATGAGATAATTGCTGGTTTGTCAGCTAACTCACCATTTACGGAAAATAATTCCAAATTTTTACCGCCCTTTATGTGAAGAGGTGTTTCCTAATTTCACTCCTGAAAGATCTGGCTCTAACCAGTAGAAATAGCTCCCTCTGTTTACCCTATGTATTCCCCTTAATAGCTTGAACATTTTGACTAAATCACCCCTTAACCTTAAAAATTCCAGGGGAAACAATGCTTGTTTTAGTAATCTCTCCTCCTAATTTAACCCTGGGTCTAGGTATCTTTCAGGTAAACCTATGCTACTCCCTCCAAGGCCAATATTTCCTTCCTGAGGTGTGGTGCCCAGAGCTCTTCACAGCACTCCAAAGGCCGGATTTGCATGCTTCCGGCTGTGTTGGAATGGAGGCAGGCGGGATTTTAAAATGGTGTGCGGGACCTGATACTGGGGTTCCTGCCCCTATTCCTGTCACCAACAATTTTGATTTATACAGGATAAGGGTGCTGTTTGCGAACCTGCACGCAGCATTCCTGCCCTTCCCATCCACTGCAGATGTGCATTTCAAACCCCCACAATTTTGATGCGAGTCACGCCAGCTGCTGAAGGAGATGTGGTTCATGACACCTCAAAGGAGTCATGAAACATGAGAGAGCCATAATTCGGAGTTGGGAACCTGTGCTCAAAAGGTGTTGCCCACTTCACATGTCATAATGAAATGCTGTATGCTAAAGTTAAATATGTTTCCATACAGTGATTAATGATAAGGTTTTGTTCTTAAAAAAGAAGTGACATTTTAGGTATGGAAGGGCCATGGAGGACATGTCGGGTGGTGGGGGGAGGGGGTTCATGGGAGTGAGGGTGGTAGGGGGTGAGGTGTAGGGGACCTCATACTCAGGTCCCAGGGAACCTCAGCATTTGCCTGCCTCCATTTCAGCCTCCACTCTGTTTCAGGAGGTGGTGGCCCCACCCCAGCCCATCTCTCCAATCCCATGATGAAAATAGTGTGGGTGGGCACTGCTGGACAGGAGGCAGGATCAAGACATCGGGAAATGGCCCAACTCATGAATCCTGTCTCAAAGGTGAAAATCCAGGCCGAGGTGTGGCCTTTTAAGGGTTTTGTCTAGCTGTCCACCCCTTTGTCCTCTAGGTATAAAAACGTTCCTTTTGCCTTTTTAATTATTTCTGTACCTATTCATAACATTTAAGTGATCTAAGTGCCTGGATTCCCCAAGTCTTTTCGGACCTCCACTGTTTTTAGCTTTTCACCATTAGATCCAAAGTAGATGCCTTCACATTTGCTTAAATTGAAATCCATTCGCCACACTTTTGCCAATTTACTTAATCTTTAAAGTGTCTTCATCATTAGCAATTTAAAGACTGTCAAATTTTAAACTTTTGTTTTCTCTTTGCCACTTTTTTCTCTCTTACTTTAATCTTTCTTTTTCTCTCTTTATTTCTCATTCTGCACCTAGTTTGACTCCAATCTACCAATTCTTATTCGACCTCCTTCTCAGTTCCACCCCTGTTTATTTCTTAATCCTCAAGTGTCATTGGTTAATGAGATACACTGTGGGACTTGCCCATTCATAAAGATTCCAGAAGCCTTGTTGTCCTCGCCCCCATTATCTTGCAAGTTAGGTTGCAAAAATTTGTTGGAGCTGAAGAGTGCAGAAAAGATTCTCACTAACAGCGTATGCCTTGAGATGCCCTAATCCCAGCAAGGCCAGAATTTTGACATCGGCGTGCAGTGGTGGGCCTGACACACCGATGTGTAAATGACACGCGGTGATGTCTGGCGTGCGTCCCGACGTCAGCGGGCATCATTTAGATTTTACGTTCGGCAGGTGTGCGCCGGAGGCGGCTGCGCGCCCGCCGAACTGTCAAAGGCCTGTTAAGGCCATTAAAAAACCAATTAAAGGACTTATCAATGCTGCCATCCAGCCTTAAGGTTGGCGGGCAGGCAAAGAGCCCAAGCAGCATTCGCACTTTTCAGGAAACCTCCTCCATGGGCGGGATGAGGTTTCCTGAAGGTTTTAATAAATAAATAAATTCTGATAAATTGACAAACATATCCTCATGTGACATTGTCACATGAGGGGACATGTGTAATTAATTTTTATCTGTGCCTCAGGGAGATTTCATGCGAAAGAGCGCAGGCCCTGACTCTCCCTCCTCCCCCATCCGCACAGGGACCGCTGAGCGCTTCTGGGTGCGTGCCACGCTGGGCGGACCTTAATTGGCCCTCCCACGTAAAATGGCAGCGTGCAGCAGGCGGCGATCGGCTGCGCGCCCGCCCACTCCCACCCAGCCTGCACGACGGGGAGAAAATTCCTCCCCATGTTTTTGTGCTGAATTTTTTTCATAGTCCATCTTAGTCCTTCCAAATGTCCAGTTTGTAACTTACCTCTTTTCTTTATATTTGTCCCAGTTTATTTTTTTATGATTATTATCTACCCTGAAGGCCCAAAATGCTTCTTCTTTCATCTAGGACTTGGCAGGGAAGTTTAACTCTTCTCACTCAGTGTGGGAGCAGCGTGGATGAGCAATCCATTTCTTGCTCCAACCCAGTCATCCTCCGATTTTGACACCATTAGGAACGTAAGAACCACCTGCACATTCCTCTGCAATTCACAAAACATCTGATTTGGAAATATATTGCCATTCCTTCATGGGTTCAAAATCCTGAAACTCAAGGGCAATTAGAGATGGGCAATAAATATTGGCCTTGCCAGCCATGTCCACATACACAAATGAATTTGAAGAAAACAATACAACATGATGAACATTACTTGTTGCTTACCTTAATATTTTGCTTATAAAGTGACACCTTCTTCAGTAGTTCTTTCCAAACATAGGATTTTACTTATTACAGGCTTATTAAAGGTCTGAAATATTTGATTCTCATGAACATTATTTGAGTCTATTGTACTGGAGTTGCTGTACGCTATTACAGATTACAATTGAGTAATTGCACTAGCTTCCTTTGTTCACGTGTATATTGCATTAAAATAATTATAATTTTCATTTCAGATATTGAATATGAATCATTTCCCTTAGCAAATGAGTTGTACCAGGGTTCAACCTGAAATTTATAAAAAAATTTAGATATCAGAAAAATTAAACACATAACAACATGCTTATGATTATTTTGTATATTTGATACAACCATTGTATTCAATTCTTCATTGGTTTATGTAATTATGTGCCAGTTAAATCAATAACAGCAATATTAATACTATTAAAAGACTTATTACATGCAGTGTTAAGTTAATTTATTCACTGTGATGTTTCTACAGAAAAGTAAAAACAAGAGGTAAAATGCAGCTGAAAACCATTTTCATAATTGCATGAACACAAGTTTGTATTCCTGAATGCAAAGCAGTAATTTGCTTATTGCCAAAATGCCAGGAGCTTTTAAATTGGAGCAAGCTTTCAATAAAAAAATAAAATTATTTACCAATATGTGATTTACAGCAAAGTAAATCTGGCAATATAAAAGTAAAATCAAAATCACTGACTTAAAAGTAATTGAACGGCAGAGTGTTATGACATCTTGGCAAGCCATCAAGCACTCTCACAGAGTGATATGAACCCACAGCCTCCCGCATGCTGGGCTCCCATTCACAGCTTGGTCATCAGATGGCATTTCTTAAAGGTCAGCCAGTATGCTTCACTAACTTCCAAGCCCTAAATTCCGGGATTGTAAATTTTTGATGAGTCTGTGAGACATTTATATTTCAAACCCAAAGTGCACAGCATAAAAGCAACTTAGATTGTTCAAATGGAAAGTTGCAGCAAGTAGATTGACAGTAAGTTTTGAGTTTGTAGCATTCAGGAAGCCTGGAAAGGATTGTCTCTGGAGGAATAATTTCAAAATTATCCGTCAAGTCTATATTTAAATTTTACCATACCCTTATGTTTATGTAACAGGGATCAAACTAGGACAACGTGCCCCATCAATTTGCAATAATAAGTTTTTGAAAGTTCAGCCCAAACAAACGTGAGTTAAAGAATACATATGCAAATTGTAGATCTTTCATAAACAATGGAACTATAGTAATTTTGCAGGAACGTTAATTTCCATGCAACAATAAAGAAATATGTTAAGAGAACTGTCGAGTTCTCCAATTAGATCAAATAATATGATAGAATAAATAAAATGAAAAAAGCCCTGCATATTCTGTCAACAATCCATCCTTCTATTCTCTTTCGATAACTTCTTACTGCTTGTCAGGTACAGTTTGCATGGCACCCAGCTGTCAATGCCATTTGATTCCTTTTATCTTTTAAACAATGGGCAGAATTTTCTGTCTGGTAGCGGGGGGTGGAGCAGGTGAAGGAGCGGGCGTGGGCGTGTGCGGGCGGGCGCCAATTAAGGCCCGCCCAGTGTGTTTCGCGGCTCCCGGGGATGGCGGGAGTGGGCAGGCGGCGGCAGATCGGCAATCGCCGCCAGGTCCAGTGGCGACCCGGCGGCCTGTTTAAAGGGCAAGCTGCAGCCGCTCCAAGGCTGCTGTACATGGCCAGAGGTCGGGACCAATGCAGATCCAGGCTGGCCATGCAGGAGGGTAGGGCAGGTGGTCAATGTGCGCACCGGTTTTCAGATGAGTGCCTTGCTGCCCTCCTTGAGGAAGTGGCAGCACGGCGGGAGGTGCTCGTCCCCCAGGACGGGAGGAGGAGGCCCCCACCACTTGACCAAGCGTGAGTGGGAGGAGGTAGCGGAGGTCGTGAGCTCCTATGACGTGGTGCGGCGCACACGGATCCAGTGCCGCAAGCGCTTCAGTGACCTGCTGCTCACGGGAAGGGTGAGTAGGATGTTGGCATCGTTCATTACACCCATCATGTTAGCTTTTCCCCCCCTGGCGCCGCACCCATGTCTGAGTGGCCTGAATGCAATGAGTCATTGACGGCATTTGTCCTTAGCTGGGCTGGCTAGCAGATATTCCCTATGCGTTGGTCAGCCTGAGAGGGTGGTGATGAGATGGGTTCTGCACCTGCAGCATGTGGTGGGCTGAGACCCACATGACTGTGGTGGGGACAACCTGGAGGATCTGTTCCCAGGCGCAGTGGTCGAACTCCAGGCCAAGTCGAAGTCAGGGTGATGACATGGTGGGAGGGGGTCTTCATGGTGGCCTGGCACAGATCGATCTGCTACCCCCTGCGCTCCACGTCATTGTGCCTCCTCGCTACGGCAGGTTAAACTGTGTGTTCCCAAGTGTGATGAAGGCAGCATGTGGCCAAGCGGTGGGGAGGACACACCTGGCATATTTGTGTGAGTGTTCGGCAGCAGCGGGGTAAGGATGCATTGGAGCCCTGCAATGGCCAACTGGGCTCGGGGTGGGCTGGCCGCGAGGAGATTCACGGTACAAGTTTCACTTATCAATGCTCCTTTCACATTTCCAGGAGAAAGATTCTCACAATATTGCCGAGCGGGTGAGGACTGGTGGTGGGCCAGCCCAGGTAGTGCTGCTCAACTGCTTTGAGCAGGGGGCCCTTGACCTGGATAGGCGCCACGCGCCCAGGTGCACCAGAGCCAGAGAGGCTGGGGTTCCACAGGCTGGTATGTGTAGCCAGCACTCACCTCACCAGCAGTCTCCTAACAGCCATGGCAGTGCTGATTGTTGAGTGAGGGACGTTACCAACACGGCTTGCCCATTGTGTGTGGGATGATGAGCGCATGATGATCCGGGGGATAGGCATGTACGTTGAAATTGTCCGCATGCTAACTGATCAAATTTCCTTACTCTTACTTTCAGCATCAGCAGCGCAGGGTCGGGACCCAGAGCAGCAGGGGCCCTCTGACACCTGAGGGCCATGAAGCGTCAACATCACAAGTGTCACGCCATCTCTGCCAGGCAGGCACCAGTGCAGATACTGGCACCCTGATGGGCATCAGATCTTCGGCTAGTGTCCCGGGGCACAGCGGTGAGGGCACTTCACAGTGGCTGGAGGAGCTGATGGAGATAGAGAGTGCCCATGGTGCCAGCAGTTGGAGGACTGCAGGGGCCCAGGTACATGCTCTGTCCATGGCTGATGATGAGCCTCTGGAGTCGGCCGCGATGCAGCCAACTCATGAAATGAGGCCGGGTGTGCGGGACCATCTGGTGGAGATACATGAGGCTGTGCTTGGCTTTGTGTCAGTGGTGGAGGAGTCTACGCAGACCATTGCCAATTCATTGAGCCTCATGCATGAGCGTCAAGCTTCCTCCATGGAGAGAGTGGCGACTCTCATGGCGATGCAGCTCCAGGGACAGGATCCAGGGTTCCTGTGGTTGCGCTCAGACCTGCAATTCCTCATCGCACCATGTCATCACCCTGACTTTGACATGTCCAGGAGTTTGAGCACTGTGCCTGGGTGCAGATCCTCCAGGTTGCCCCCACCACAGTTATGTGAGTCTCAGCCCACCACATGCTGCAGGTGCAGGACCCATCTCATCACCACCCTCTCAGGCTGACCAACGCATAGGGAATATCTGCTGGCCAGCCCAGCTAAGGGGTTGACTTCAGGTGGTCATTGCCTATGTGGGCGGTGGTTTGGGCAGCAGGTCTCCCACCTCAGTGCCCATCCATCTACGGTGAGCAAAAATGGACGGACCTCACGTTGGCTGAGCAGCTGCCTGTCGTTTCTGTGGGCGCTTCTCAGGGCGCTCCAGATAAGGCCGGCAGCTTCTCCGCCCCTCTGCCAGTGACCGCGGCACCCAATGAGGCTGCAATGGCTGGGGAGATGCCAGCTGTGGAACTGGCAGCTCCCTTCCAGGCGGGGCCAGCACAGGCTCTAAGGGCCGGAGTACGTCCGCCAAGATCATCGAGGCCAACAGGACAGCAGAGAGAGCAGGCTGTCTCAGGTGCCACTGCCAACGAGGGGGCACCACAAAGGCGTAGCACCCGCAAACGTAAAATTAAGGCACCCTATGCATGCCCCCGGTTCATCACTGGTGGTTCTTGTTGGTCCCCCTATGAGTTCCTTCTGATTGTGTTTGCAATGCAACACCATTTTGTTTGTGTTATGTTAAGAGACTTTTGTGAAAGCATTAAATTAAGATCATCTAACATGGCTGCGGGTGCCTCTTTTCTTGGGCAGGTGGATGGATTCCTGAGGTGTTATGAGCGATTTGTGTGTCATTGACATTTATTAACTGGGTCCATCATCAATGTTCTTATCCTGACAGATTTGGCATTAATGTCTCCAGTATGGAGGCTGCAGCCCAGGCTTGTGTTGGAGGTCCATATGTGCTGTGCTAGCTGAAGGTTCCTTGGATTAGAGCGTCTTGGGTGTCGCTGCCTCCCTGCAGTAGTCCCGGGTCAGCGTCTACCCCCTCAGCATCTCCCCGTGCGAGCTCATCCTCGGACTCACTGCTGGACTCATCGTGTGCAGCCACAGTCATTGTGTCTACATCTTCATCGTCCACTGCGTCCCCACTTTCCAGAGCAAGATTGCGGAGAGTGCAGCATGCAACTACGATCAGTGACACATGATCTGGGGGGTACTGGAGTGCACCCCTGGAATGGTCCAGGCATCGGAAGTGCATCTTGAGAAGGCCAATGGTTCTCTCCACCACAGCCCTTGTGGAGGAGTGACTCCTATTGTACTGCTGCTCAGCTTCTGTTCTTGGATGGTGGAGAGGCATCATGAAGCAATTTATGAGGGGATAGCCCTTGTCACCCAGCAACCATCCATCAAGCCGGGCTGGAGCACTGAAGAGCCCCGGCACCTGGGAGTGTCTGAGGATATAGGCATCGTGGGAGCTGCATGGGTACCTTGCACAGACTTGTAGAATCTGCATCCTGTGATCACACACTATCTGCACGTTCATGGAGTGGGAGCCCTTCCTGCTGACGAAGGCACCGGGCTCACCTGCTGGCGCCTTGATGGCCACATGTGTACAGTCTATTGCACCCTGGACGTGGGGGAAGCCAGCAATGGCAGCGAAGCCTCTGGCTTGCTCTGCTTGGTTAGCCTCGTCCCTGCGGTAGTGGATGAAGGTCAATGCACACCTGAACAGAGCATTTATGATCTGCTTGACACAAGTGTGGACAGCTGATTGGGAGACACCACAAAGATCATCCACTGATCCTTGGAAAGAGCCAGAGGCATAGAAGTTGAGGGCAGCTCTGACCTTTAGAGCCACTGGCATATGGTGTCCACCCACACAGTTAGCTGAGATCTCAGGCCCAATCATCTGACAGATATAGTTGACTGTCTCCTTTGACAGACAGAGCCTCCTTCGGCACTGCACCTCAGACATATTGAGGTAGCTGCTTCACCACCTGTATATCCTGGCAGCAGGATAGTGGCATCTTCTGTGGCCCCTTCACCTTGGACTACCTCTTGGCCCTGCGTCCCTTGTGCCTGCGCCCGTCCTGCCAAAGGTGACTCCCCTGGAGGCTGAATGTGCACTCCTGGCCTCCTCCCCCTTCTAGCCCTCCCTTCCTCCTCAGTGGAGCTGCCTCCAGTGGAGAGATCACCTCCCATTCCCAGGCTCAGGGAGGCTTCCTGAATCCTGCAGGCCCCAAAACAAATCCTCACTGTAAAGCGCTGACCTGGAGGCTATGAGTCCAGTCCAAGCAGCTGGTATCCGTTTTGAAGATTTCCAGCTCACACAGGCAAGTATCAGTAACTTTTATACAATAACTTTTAAATCTGTAGAATCGCGACTCCACTGGGCCCTCTTCTCTCACTCGTGGATGAGGTTCATACAGATTTCAGCTACCCGCCTGCCCATTGCGCCCTTGCGACGAGCCGAAGATCGCACGGGCGCCACAAAATCCCCATCAATTGAAGCCTCAAGGGCCTTCAGTGACCTGTTAAGTAATGGCGGGTGCGCAATGGGGACTGTTGCGCGCCCGCCCACCGAAATATCGCGATGGCGCGCGGTGACGTCGGGACGCTCGCCCGACATCACCGCGCGTCATTTCACGCGTCGACGTGTGGGTCCCACCCCCCTCTCGCCTGTCAAACGGAAAATTCTGCCCAATGTTTGCTCAAGCTTTGGGACTGTTAAACATTCTAATTTGTCGATTGCAATTTCATGTTTGCAGCCCTCTCATTTATTTTTAGATCTGTTAAAATAACCTTAAAATATAAGTTTTTTTTATGACTGCAATTTGCAAGCCATATTTCAAATCAAGATAAGCAAGATGTTCAGCCTCGGTAACGACAGGCATGCAGGAACCAAAGCTTTCAATGAGGAAAGTTTCAACGTGCTCAGCAGGAACCGTGCTGTATTCTCTTGTGGCAATTCTAAAAATTATTAGCATATGGCAGGTTGCACCATATTACTGTTGAGAGAGGCCTGACATTGGAGCACCATGAGGGATGGCAGAAAGAAAGGACAAAGAAAAGGCAAAGAAGCAAGAGCATAATACTCGCCACTACGGGCCGACAGCGAGGAGCCAGAGACTGTCAGAGCTGCTTCTTTTCAGGGTTTTTTTTAATACATTGTTTCAGACCAAATATCTTTTATTGTTTCTTAAGAGCAGCATGGTTTCCCCTTTAAGAACAGTTGAGGTCAGTTCCATTTCTTTGTAATAAAACCACAGGATGTGCCTTTTATCGAAAGGACATATTCTTATTGATTTTTTTCATGAATGTTAGTGTTCAAATGCTTGCATCCCCAAGTACATTAATGCTGACTCGTGTATCTGTGCTCCTGTTGACTAAAGAAGGAAAAAACGTGAATTTACATAGTGCACCCTTAGAGTATCACAGAATGCTTTATTGACAATATATTACTTCAAAGTGCAGTCACGGATATTATATAATCCAACTTGGCAGCCAGTTTGTGCATTGTGCAAGGCCCCATAAATGGCAAATAAATGAATAATTGGATAATTTTTTTTTGTTTTTGAAGGAAGGCCTTTGCACAAAACATGAGGCAACACCATCTCTTCTCCAGATAAAACATGACTGCCAGTAATTTCTTCAAAGGTTCCCCTGGGGCTGAGTGCTCTCCTGGGTGCAAAGGCCACACTCCAGTGTGGCTCGCTCGCAAACTGCACCGCAAATCTGACCCCCGTGTGGAAAGACAAAAATGGTGTGTGCTGTCACGCTTGGGTTGGGCATACAAGTCAGGTTTTCCTGAGCCCAGAGGGGGATTTGGCTGCAGATTTCCTGCTGTAACTTCAAAGGAAAGTCAATAGAAATGGCATAAAAAGCAAGCAATCAGAAAACCCTGTGGAATTTCTACAAGCACCTGGGTCAGTAGACAGAATCTCAGTTTAACATCTTGGCCAAAAGTTAAACTATTCATTACTGCATTGTGCCAACAGCCTCTGGTGCTTGACTGCTGCTTTCTGGGAGTTGTTTGTGCAAAGATTGATGACATTATCTTGCTAGCTTGTCTACTTTCTTAGCCCATTTCATGCCTTCTTCGGTTGCTCAGCAGCTTTGATACACTCAATAATATGTCCAAGCAATATTGCCACGTAAATTCTCACATATGCCACCAAAAGGGATGGCGTTTTACCAATCAAAGGAATCGGGTTCCGAGAACGCAAATTTTCTTCTTCAACAACTGTGATTAGAGCATGGTTGGAAGATTTGTTGATTAAACAGGTTGTTAATTGTGAGGGAAGTGTGAGAAAGACTAGCGGCGGAATTCTCCCAAAATGAACCTAAATGCGGTGGTGGGTGGTCTTGGCAGTGCCCAGCCCACCGTCCGTAATGGCGGCAACTCGTGCCCGATTCTGCGCTTGGAGCCTCATTAATTATGAAGAGTTGCGTTTCTCTCCGAATCACCTTGCGGGTTGGGGGCTGATTCGTCCACCCGCCATATTTAAATGCTAGTCCAACACAAAATCTCAATCTCTCCAGGCCACCAGAGATGTCTGCAACCCCTAAGAGAAAGGCCGAAAGCCTCAGGGCAAAGTCTGCACCCCGCTCCACCCACCAGGCCCTGGTCAGAGAGGTGCAGGAACAATGGCATGTGCTCTACCCCATGAATAGCTGCAGGAAGCACAGCAGCCTCGCCTCTCAGGCCATAGTGGAGCAGGTCAGCGTGGTTGACACCCACGACCGAAGTGTCACCCAGTGCAGAAAGAGGATGAATGATCTGATCTGCTCATTTAGTATAAGTCATCCTTCAACACCCTCTAATATCAACCTCTCATCATGGCATCATGCACTCAAACGGCTACTCTCTTCAGGGGTCTCACGAAGCCATTAGAGTGGGGACACATATCAACACTCGTTCTCTCGCCAAGACGTTCACATCACCACCATCTCATCTATCATGTTGCTCACACGCCATCCTCTGACCCTTCTGTGGAGGGCTCACCACACACAGGGGACATGCATCTCACCCAACATGTGCTCCATCACTTCTCATCATATGCCTTTCTTTGTTCTTGATACAGGCTAAGCTGGTGCACAATAGGCGCGAGAAACCTGGGGAGGGATGTCCAACATCGCCACCCTCAGTGAATTCGAGGAGGCTGTAGCCGAGCTGGCTGGGGATGACAGGGATCACTCCTGTGGGGAAGGAGAGATCGGCCGCTCCAACCAGCTGAGTACGGATCACAGCTCCATACCTCATCAAATCCTGACATTCACAGTGAGCCACGTGCAGTCTTATCTAGGTCATGCCCATGCTCTCTTTTCTATTTTCCAGGCACAAGCACATCGAGGCCACCCAAGCTATTCCAGCACCACCTGTGCGAGTCCCTGAACCTAAATTGAGCAGGAAGCTCCAGAAGAACATTCACGCCACTCACATGCACCCTCCACCAGCTCAGAGACACTCATGTCAGTGAGGGACAGCTGTGGGTTAGGCTTGGGCTCACTTTCTGGGGAACACCTCACTGACACATCCCTGCAGCAGTCAGAGGCAGGGACAGCCCAGGTCTCCGGCACTCGGAAGGCTGCTGGAGACCAGCCACCCTCTTGGTCTAAGTCAGATGATGAGCCTCCGGAAGCGGCCACCAAATTTATGCTGGAGATGCAACAACAAGAGACAGAACATCAGCCAGGGAATCGGCAGTCACGCAGCAGACTACAGCGAAAAATGATGGAGTCCGCGTTCTGTCTGATGTTGTGCCTCCGACATGCGAGCGCCTTGAGGTCACCATGAGAAGACTGGCGACCACCATGGAGACCTTAGTCCAGCAGGTCTTGCCAGATTTGTGCTCAGCATTGCACTCCATGGCCACAGACCCTGGTGGGCACCATCAGGATGTAAGTAACATGGCGACGAGGCACCTTGACCTCCCTCAGGGTGCACCATCTTCTGCAGGAGTCAAAGCGGGGCCCTTGAGCACCCACAGGGGGGGATGAGCATCAGCTGGAGAGGGGGCCTCCTCTCAGGGCACTCTAAGGCTGTGCACCTGCTCACAGACCCCTCTGCCTGTGACCCCATCCACTCCATCTTCTCAGGTCATTGAGGGTGCTTTTGCCCCTGAGCAGTTGACCCCTTTCAGGCCGGGGCCCTCCAGGCCACAAGCCACAAGGGGGTATCTGCCAAGCTCATCCCAGACATCAGGATGTAGCAGTCAGCAGGCTGCCTCCACCTCTGCTGGAAATTTCGGGGCTGCACCCAGGCATAGAGCTAGAGCTGGGAGAGTTAAAAAAAAATTATATCACTTTTGGATCACGGGTGTGCTAGACATGTAACTATCTTGCACTTTTGCTAATCCATTTGATGGTTATGTGAATGTTCCTGTCAACTGAAGGCATTGTGATTTTGTACTTTGGAGTTCTCATATTTCAAGGTTTAGCATTCCTCCCACTCAGTGATAGTGTCCCACTGTAAGTTTCACATTCCTGCGATGTCAACCTCAGTTGAAGTTATGTTTAAAGCTTTATTGGAAGTGAGTGATGTAAGTATTTCTCATCCTTCTTCTTCAAAGAACACCATTGAATGAGGGCAGCTCATCAGCATTGATAATTTAGCAGCATGTGTGTCCCCTCAGTGGTAGTGGCAGAAGAAAAGACATGCACGTGAGGAAGACATCCCTAGGCATGTTCACATCTTAGCTGCAGCAGTGTTTGTATCATTATATGGCGGCGAAGTCTTCTCTCACATCGATCTTGTTCCTAAGTGGGCTCTCAGTTCCCAGAGTGAGCTCACTCACAGGGCCTCACGGACCAAAGCAAAGATCATGGCCTGGCAATTCATGAGCAAAAGTGAATGCGGGACTCATTCTCGTTGCAAGTGGGCGGACATCCCCGCAGTTGAAAGACAATGGCATTGAGGGCTAGGGGAGGTGTGGCCATTTTCCCTCATTTGACTTTACTCTTCCTGGAACCTGTCCACGATTAACGTATCACCATAAGACCATAAGACCATAAGACATAGGAGCAGAAATTAGGCCATTCGGCCCATCGACTCTGCTCCGCCATTCAATCATGGCTGATAAGTTTCTCAACCCCATTCTCCCGCCTTCTCCCCGTAACCTTTGATCCCCTTACCAATCAAGAACCTATCTATCTCGGTCTTAAATACACTCAATGACCTGGCCTCCACAGCCTTCTGTGGCAATGAATTCCATAGATTCACCACTCTCAGTTTCTCCTCATCTCTGTTCTAAAAGGTCTTCCCTTTACTCTGAGGCTGTGCCCTTAAGTCCTAGTCTCTTCTACTAATGGAAACATCTTCCCCACATCCACTCTATCCAGGCCTTTCAGTATTCTGTAAGTTTCAATCAGATCCCCCCCTCATCCTTCTAAACTCCATCGAGTATAGACCCAGAGTCCTCAAACGTTCCTCATATGTTAAGCCTTTCATTCTGGGATTATTCTCGTGAACCTCCTCTGGACCCTCTCCAGGGCCAGCACATCCTTCCTGAGATACGGGGCCCAAAATTGCTCACAATATTCTAAATGTGGTCTGACCAGAGCCTTATAAAGCCTCAGCAGCGCATCCCTGCTTTTATATTCTAGTCCTCTCAAAATAAATGCCAATATTGCATTTGCCTTCCTAACTACTGACTCAACCTGCAAGTTAACCTTAAGAGAATCCTGGACTAGGACTCCCAAGATCACGAGCACGTATCCCATGTCTTCCTTCCTCCATGTTGTAATTGTGCTCATACTGACCCTCTGCAGCCTCCTGAAGTTCCTAGGCCTCCGATCTTCATCTTCTGATGAGCTCTCATCCTCCGCCAAATCATCCTCTGGCAGGGAGTCACCTCTTTGCATTGCCAGATTGTGAAGAGTGCAACACACTATGATGATGCATGAAACCCAGTCGGGAGTGTATTGGAGTGAGCCACCTGAGAGGTCCAAGCACCTGAAATTCATCTTCAGAAGACCTATGGTCTGCTCTATAAGGGAGCACGTGGACCTGTGAGCAGCATTGTACCTCTCCTTGGAATGACTCTGAGGGCGATGCACTTGTGTCATCAGCCAATGCTTCAGTGGGTACTCCTCTTCCCCAAGCAGCCATCCCTGCAGATGTGATGGCTCCTCAAAAATTTCAGGCACCTGGGAGTGACTCAGGATGTAAGATTCATGGCAACCCCCAGGGTACAAACGTGTAGTATGAGCTTCTGGTAATCACACACCAGTTGCACGTTGATGGAATGATAGCCCTTGCGGTTTATAAACATTATGGTCTGCTGCCATGGAGCCCGTATAGCCAGATGCATGCAGTCTATTGCACCCTGCACTCTAGGGAAGCCTGACATGGTGGCAAAGCCAGTGAATCTTGTAGCCTGGCTACCTTCGTCCAGAGCAAACCTGATATAATGATGGTCCTTCCTGTAAAGAGCATCTGTGACGCACTCTATACATCAATATGTTGCGGACTGAGAGATGCTGCACATGTCACCTGTTGATCCTTGGATAGAATCAAAGGCCAAGAAATTGAGTGCAGTGGTTACTTTCCAAGCCTCTGGCAGGGAATACCCTCCAACTCCACGTGGCATCAGGTCTTCATGAAGAATATGACATATGTGATGCACTAGAGCTCAGGACAAGCACAGGCATGCACAGCATTGCCTCTCACTTATTTGTAAATAGGAGGCTCTTGGGTGATAAACCCTAGGTCTGGTGAGTTGCCCCCATTATCTGGGTCTCTCCTTCTGACCCTTCTGTTCATGCTGTGGCTCCACTTGGCCATGTCCCTCCTGCTGGAGCTGCACGCGGAGTCACCTTTCCCTCCTTCACCTCCTCCATTGTTTTAGGACCCTGATAAAGGCAGCATTGAGCTCTGGATCCATATCTGCTTTTTCCTTCTCTCTGAAAGGAAACATTGAAGACATTAATGATTCAAACGACAAGAACAGTCAGGTGAAGCTCAGAGGATGACACATTTGGAAACTGCAAGGGTCCATGGTTTTTCCTGATGTACTTGCATGGTGGCTGATGCCATCTTGTCCCTGAGACACTGGCACACACATAGAGGTGACCAAGATGGCATCGCAGATATGTAACATCTTGAGCCCTGTGTGGGATGCTAAAGTTTAAGTGAGACGATTGGCCCAACTTAGTTCTGTGCTCCAATCTCTGATGTAGCATGTTAAGGACCAATCATTTGCTCATGGTGAATGAGCGTCACATCTGGTAAACACGTGGCAGGCCTTCATTGATGGAATGCCATTTTTGATACAGCTGTGTCTTCCTCACTATTGCCTGCATTTCCAAATTCTACATTCCTATGTGTTACACTTGAGATGCAGTGACTGTGATGTGAAGCCACTGAGTTCTGAGTAGCCCTTTAACAGTGCTAATGAAGCCATTGGCTTTCATCACAAGGAGGTCTCCCTCTTTACATTCTGAGAAGACTCTTTCTCACTCTGGCAGCAACAAGAGGTTAGAGGGTGACCCTAAAAAGGCCCCCCTCATGTTCGCCCTTCTCCTTGACTGCCATTCCACAGCCTTCCCTCCCCATTGCCTCCCTCGCATTTGTCAGCCTGACCCCTTGCCTCACAGCCCACCCTGGTTGAAGTGCTAGTCTATGAAAGAGGAGGTCTGCATGAGTACCACTGCACAGTGGTTTTCCTCGGGACAATGAAAGCAAAGAGAAGGAGCAGTCCAACCCTACAGCCCCAGCAGAGTGGCGTTCATCGCAACAAGACCAGCGCAGCGCTATGGTGGGTATGTTCCACTCAACCTGGAAGTTACCAGTGAACTGAGCTCTGACTTGTGCATGCCACCCCTTTTCAAATGGGTTTGGCGCTGATGTAAGATTGGAAGTCATGGCAAGATTCCGGCGAACAGCTGTTTTAATGAGCATTCATGACATGCTAATGAATGCAAATGGAATTCACGCCACTAGTCGGCGGGATAACCAACCCGCCATAAATACACCATTGGGAGAATTGTGACCTGTTTTTACAATGGCGGGTTTCCGTTTTTTTGCCTCCTGCTGGATTCTGCACTCCCGTCCGCCAAGAAACCTGCCACGGGCGGGATGGGAGAATTCCGCCCTATGAGTACAATTATGTTCTGTTGGTTGATTTCCAGTGGGAAACATTATTAAATCTGTGAGACGCAAATTTAACTGAAGGAAACCCAGTTACATCCATCTAGTTGATGGACAACCCCCACTCATAAATAGGAACTGATTAAATTTAATACCTATTTCTAAAAGAAGAATTTCAAGAACTCCACAGGGGCCACCTGTCGAACAAACAGCAATGGTAAATAGCCTCCAGGGTAACACATCTTGAAAATAAAGCCTATGCCCACGGAACCATGATACATGCTTTGGAAAGAAAAATGTCCCAATATGGAGAAACTGTCAGTATACATGCCTTTAACTTATAGCTGTTGCAGAGAGAAAAAGGGAGTAGTCAATAATAACTCGCATTTATGTAGTGCTTTTAATGTAGATAAATGTCCCACGGTATCACACAGGAGCATTATTAAAAAAATTGGACACCTAACCCCTTATGAAGATATTAGAAAAGGTGAGCATGGTCAAAGACGTATGTTTTAAAGAGTACCTTAAAATAGGAGGTAGAGAATGAGAGACGTTTCAGATGCCAATTCCAGAGCTTCGAGCCCAGGAAGTTGAAGGCATGGCTGTCAATGATGGAGCAATGAAAATCAGGACAAGAGGCCAGAATTGGGGGAGTGCAGAGAGAGATGAAGGCGTAGGACAGGAGGCCACATAGATAAGGGGCAGGATTTTCGGAGGCCAATAGGGGAGGGAATTGAGATAGGTAGGTGCCTAGTTTCTTGCCACCAGCTGATGTGCTGGGTTAATAATTCAATTCCGCCTCAAGCCATTTTCGGGAAGGTCAGATCAAGCACAGAATGACTGCCCAACTGCACGCTACGGGTTAGTTTGTTAAGATAATTAAAAGGCCACTTAAGACCATTGATCGGAGGCTGACTGGAATCTTACAGTAGGCCTGTGGGTCTCCGTGCAGTGTCAAAAGCACAGCAGCAGCCTGAAGGTGAGCCCCAGCAGAACTCCAAAGAATCAATGCTCCAGGATGACTTTGAGGCCCCAAGCCCCACCTACTTGGCCACAGCTTCACAGCTTCACAATGGTGGTCTGACAACCTTACCATTTTTTATTTCAAATATTTTATAAGTGCTCAAGATGGAGATGCACTCTCCCAATGGCAGTTTGCAGCTCCTCCCATGCTAGACGGCTTCCTATTGGCCCTCCAGTTTCTAAAGTCCACCCGAAGTCATTTATTGGATGGCAGGTATACGCTCTGGCCACTAATTAGTCAATCCAGGCAAAATAAGTGTAGGGCGATTGCTCCCAAAATGGTGCGGGGTATCATTAAATTGGCAACAGCTTCATCAACTATTTTTAAGGAAGATATTTTTTAAAAGTACAAGAAAAGACACTGATGGCTGACATTGTAAAGTGACCGCTTTCGGGAAAATTCCTACGTGGATTGAACTGACAGACCTGCCCTGAGAACATGGAATTTTGCATCTAAAGAGGTGTCAAGGCTCACTTCAAACAGAGACACTTGAAAGAAGGGTAATGGAAAATGCAGAAGACTGAACTTTAATCTCTGGTGTTTGTGCACACAATGGACTGTTTCCTACATCTTATCATAAATCCAAAAAACCATCTCCTGTTGATTTAGATCTCAGAACGTGTCAAAAAAAGTTTCTAAGATGAAAGCAAAATGGACTACAGATGCAAGATATGCCTCCTCCCTCCTCCTGGGAATACACAGGGAAAATGGGTTATAACTGATTGAAGACCAATGTTTCAGAAAGTGGCAGAACAGGAGAACCACAAAGCAAAAGGACCTCTCTCTGTTTCTCTCTCTCTCTTGCTGAAAAAAATTACCATTAAGATGAACAGAGAGAAGCAAGAAACAAGACAGTGTTCTAAGAGCACTGCTGAAAAAGCAGGATCTCTATCTATCTCACTCTCTCTCTCTCTCATTGGAGACAAATGTTGTAATAGGGTGTCTTCTTCAGTAGAGTGCAAAACTGAATCAAGCCAACAAGTATCTCCAACAGACTGAGAAACTGCCTCCATCAGCCCCAGAGTTCAAATGAAATCACCCAACGGCTGCAACATACCACCATCTACACCTCATGGACAAGCCAAGGACTGATTTGTATATCCTTTTTAACATTTATTTGGACTCTTACCTTTTTCATTTCTGACATGTGTGTGTATGTGTGTATATTTATGTGCGTGTGTGTGTGTGTGATTGTCGTGTCTTTATCATTTTTCTTTAGATTTTAGTAACGAATAAATTTACTCTTTCTTTGACCCAAGAAAACCTGGTTGAATGGGCTTCTTATGAAAAGTAAGTACATTTGGATTGGGAATAGGTATCCACAGGGAAATAATTTTAAACAAACCTTTTGTTGCAACCAACCAGGGGGTGGAATAAAAAGGGGAGCCAGCTCATTCCCCCTGGAACAGGGGTCAGGACCTGCATTTGACCCCAACATCAGGGTCCCAACCCAAAATGGAAAATCCTCCCCAGGGAGGAGTGAGGCCATGGAAGGAATTGAAAACAAGGATGAGAATTTTAAAACTGAGGAATTGCTTAACTGGGAGCCAATATAGGTCAGCAAGCACAGGGGTGATGGGTAAATGGGTCTCGATATGACTCAGGATAAGGGCAGCAGCATTTTGGATGAGCTCAATTTTTAGAGAGTACAGGATGGGAGACTGGCTGTAGTAATTATAGTTTTGGGAAACACTGTACTGTAGCTTTAAGAATAATCCTGTGTTGTAAGATCACATGACCTGTGTAAACCAATGAGTGAGCAGCACGTGGAACCTCGACAGGACAGTTCTTCTTTATACACTTTTGTGCACATGTGTAGCTGCTGCTGTCTTGTAAATAAAGTTAAATATTTCCGCTAAGAAAAGTTGTCTGAAGATCAACTCTATATCACTAGCCAGAGGAATGTTGGAACAGGTACGCTTTCTATCTCTTGTACCCTGTTATTAACAAGAGAAAAAGCAGTATTACTCCTCTTCACAAACCGGGGTTGCACATTTTGCTTTCCCTTCTAGCTCTGACTAGTATTTTTGTTCACTGAATGCAAAATTTACCATGAACCTACATGCAGTTGGGCACATTATAAATGTAATATTATCGTAAAAAAATGCTTTAAAAGCTTTCCTTAATATACTTAAACATGGTCATTTGTGCAGTTTGATTAAAACAGCAGAAAGTGCATTTATCACAGAAGATAAGCAGTCCAGGGCCTCTGTGTAGCAGGGAGAGTTGCGTTGATCCCTGACTCCCGACTATGGAGTTTGGTACAGGGCTGGATACTGGTCCTCACCTTCTCTGGGGTATTCTTTGTGGGGCATTCCCCGCGGTTCCTGAGGAGTTTGAGGCTGGGCCTCAAAGAAGGAGCTGCAGCGATACAACAGCAGGACCGTGAACAGAGCAGCCTGAAGCCTCTTTTGGTGTCTGAAGAACTGGCAAGGGGAATTGAAGCAGGCACACAGCTGCTGGAGACCTAAGGAGGGTCATCTGGAGAGTACAGAATGGCCCCTGAGTCTAAGAAGCCCCGAAGTGCTGAAGATACTCTTTTTTTGGGCTGGATGGCAAGGTAACCTGGCTAACGTGGCTGAGGGGAATCAGCACTGGGAGTGTCAAAAGTGTCTCGGCTCTCAATCTTGTTCCTTTGCTGCATCTCCAATCCTGTTTTAACTCCAAACTCATTCTGTGAAGAGTGGGAATGGTAGGTAAAAAGAGAAAGGTTTGGGATCACCAAACATCACCCCTGCTGAACACTAGGCATCACTGCTCTCACTGTTCTACAACCAAGTCTGCAACATTTGAGTCCGAGATCTCACAATTTTCTTGTGTGCCTGGAGTGTGTTGGACCACGGTCACCGATTGTAAAAATTTAATTTCTTTGAGATATACCTTTTCATGAATGTGCTTACAGGTTTGATGCCAGTGGAATAAAGGATCACCGTGCCGATATGTTTGTGCATTCCATGTGTTTTAACCTAGGGATCTAATCTAAAGGGATATGGGCATTGCTGGCTAGGCCAGCATTTAGTGCCCATCCCTAATTGTCCTTGAGAAGGTGGTGGGGAACTGCCTTCTAGAACTGCTGCAGTCAGGAACACCCACAATGCTGTACAGGGAGTTCTAGGATTTTGACCCAGAGACAGTGAATGAACAGCGGTATAGTTCCAAGTCAGGATGGTGAGTGACTTGGAGGGGAACTTCCAGGTGGTGGTGTTCTCATGCATCAGCCGCACTTGAAATTCTAGGTGGTAGATGTTGCAGGTTTGGAAGGTACTGTCGATGGAGCCTTGGCGAATTGCTGTGGGCTGCTTTGTCCTGGAATGGTGTCGAGCTTCTTGAGTGTTGTTGGAGCTGCACTAATCCAGGCAAGTGCAGGGTAACCCATCATACTCCTGACTTGTGCTTTGTAGATGGCAGACAAGCTGAGTGAGTGGGCAAATGCTTGACAGATGCAGCATAATGTGGATAAATGTGAGGTTATTCACTTTGGCAGCAAAAACAGGAAGGCAGGTTATTATCTGAATGGCTATAAATTGAGAGAGGGGAATGTGCAATGAGACCTGGGTGTCATTGTACACCAGTTGCTGAAGGTAAGCATGCAGGTGCAGCAGGCAGTAAAGAAGGTAAATGGTATGTTGGCCTTCATAGCGAGAGGATTTGAGTACAGGAGCTTCAATTATACAGGGCATTGGTGAGACCACACTTGGAACATTGTGTGCAGTTTTGGTCTCCTTATCTGAGGAAGGATGTTCTTGCTATAGAGGGAGTGCAGCGAAGGTTTACCAGACTGATTCCTGGGATGGCAAGACTGACATATGAGGAGAGATTGAATCGGTTAGGATTATAATCATTAGAGTTCAGAAGAATGAGGGGGGATCTCATAGAAACCTATAAAATTCTAACAGGACTAGACAGGGTAGATGTAGGAAGGATGTTCCCGATTATGGGGGTGTCCAGAACCAGGGGTCACAGTCTGAGGATACGGGGTTGACCATTTAGGACTGAGATGAGGAGAAATTTCTTCACCCAGAGAGTGGTGAGCCTGTGGAATTCACTACCACAGAAAGTAGTTGAGGCCAAAACATTGTATGATTTCAAGAAGGAGTTAGATATAGCTCTTGGGGCGAAAGGGATCAAAGGATCTGGAGAGAAAGCAGGAGCAGGCTATTGAGTTGGATGATCAACCATGAACTTATTGAATAGTGGAGCAGGCTTGAAGGGCTGAGTGGTCTACTCCTGCTCCCAATTGGTATGTTTGTATGTTCTCCTACTCTCCCCCATTCCCCCATGCTATGCCTAATTTCTCATCGAAAAACCGCAAAACCATTGTTCCCTGCTTTTCTTTAGTCTCATGTTTGCGCTTCTCTCATCTCTCTCTATTTCCTGAATTACATTGGACTGAATTTTACGGCCTCCCATTGGGTGTGCTTTCAGTGGTGGGAGCGTGGGCAGGTAAAATATATCAGGTGCCCAGCCCATCTCCTTCTCACCCACCCACAACATATTCCCCATAATATGGGGGATGGGTAAGTCAATCAAACTCTTTCGAGTTATCAACAGTCACAGATTGCAACTCTTTCGAGTACAATCACAGTTCTTGGTTTTCCGGGAGTGGGACATGAACCCACAACCCTCTGATTCAAAGGCGAGGGTGCTATGAACTGAGCCACAGCTAGGCCACCTGTCCTTAGGCCTGTTAAGGGCCTTAACTGCCCAAATAATTGGCAATTAAGGGCCTCAATCCTTTTTAAAGGCCATAAAACTCTGGGAAGTGGCAGGCAGGCCAGAGTTGCAAAGGTTATTTTTGAATGAGCTTCTTTGAAAAGACGCACATCAATCAGTCGGGAGGTGGGGGAGGGCCCCAAATCCCCCCCAAAATATATCACTCCTGCCCCATTTCGTTCCTCACCTCCCACCCTCCAAAGCTCAGCCCCCATAGCAAGCTTCCCCCTCCTTAGGCTCTCTGATCACTTCCTGCCCTAAAAGCCTGGACTTACCTGTCTCTGGTAGACATCACTCTTCTCCCTGGGCCTTCTTGTTGCCCTAGCAACAAGTTCTGGTGGTGCTGGGGCTACTAGAGCCACCAGCCAATCAGATTGCCCAGCAGCTCTCGAGGGTGGGACTTCCTGTGCACTGAGGAGCAGAAGTCCGATCCTGCTGGCCCCATCATGTTGTTGTTTTCCCAGTTAGGGCAGAGTTTTACGTCCCGTGGGCGGGCGCGTGCCCAACCCGATCGGTTAGTGTGTGGTGAAGCCAGGCAATGTCATCGTGACCTCGCGTGATATTCTATTCGGCAGGCATGCGCGAGAGTTGGCAGTGCACCTGCCGACATTTAAGAGGCCTATTAAGGCCACTAAAGTATTCATTAAAACAGATTTTTTGCTGCTAGTCCAACCTTACGGTTGGTGGGCGGGCGAATCGGCCAGGCGGCCTCTGCATTTCTGAAGAAACCTCAGGCACGGGCGGGATGAGGTTTCCGACATTAATTTTAAAAAATAAAAATGTTTTGACATCATTTTTATTATGTTTATGTTCATGTGAGTAAGTCCTATGTGGGGACATTTTAATCAAATTTTCAAAATCTTTAGTTTTGATTTTAAAATTCTTCAGCTCCTTGAGGCACCTCTCTGCGTTCAGGGAGATTTCAGTGGGCGCACCCCCATCCCTGCGCAGTCTTCAGCACATACCCTTCTCCCGCCCCACCCTGGTAGCGCTGTGCCTCAAAATTCTGCCCCTAGGCCTGAAAGGCGCGCTGAAAAGCTCAGTGCTGCCGTGGTGGGGGCGGGCAACGACATCACCGTGGGTGTGGATGAGCGCTGCGAGAGAGCTCCCTGAATGCCTCAGGGAGCTGCGGACCTGTAAATAATAAAATAAAGCATAAAAAAGCGGGAATAAATGTCCATGCAGCACCATCAAGCACCTGAACGCATGCCTCATAAAAAATGCTGTCCCCAGATACATATTTTTATTTTATTTCCTAACAGAGATTTCATCCCACCCTTGGATGAGGTTTCATGAAAAATGTAAAGGCCACCTGGCTGATGGGCCCTTCCGCCAACCGGAAGGTTGGACGGGCCACGAAACATCGCATTTAGTTGCGCCGTTGGGCTTAATTGCCCGCTCAATAGTCGGCAGGCATGCTTCCAACTGCTGCGTGTGCCTGCCAAGTGAAACATCGCGTGAGTGCGTGTTGACATTGGGATGATCACCCAGTGTCATCTCGGACGATTTTATGCCCTATCAGGTTGGGCACGTGCCTGCCTTTGGGACATAAAATTCTGCCCTATTCCTAGTCAAGTTGTTCAAGAAATTAGTCAGTAAATAGCAGGTCCCTTGTCTAGTTACTAGTAGGGTTAATTCCATGGTGAAGTGTTTCCAAATGGAAACCATCCTTTAGGGATGTATGATTAGAGATAATGCTAAAATATTGGCGCTCAGATCTCTCACCTTCTCTCTCTGCAAGTGAAGCTCCCCACTGGGAATACGAAATGGCAGAATTAGTTGTAACATCCTCAATCAGTGTCACACAACTGAGTTCTCAGGGAATGCCTGAGTGATCACTAATCATCCCTCGCACTGACAGCTTATCGTCTGTAATTTATTGCGTGTTGTGGTCATTCAGTAGCAACATTGATTTTAAATTTTCAGGCAGAGATATTGATTTAGTGTTTCTCAGTTTTCACAAACTAATCACACTTTTAGCTACAGCCCCGAGATCTGATAATATTTCTAATCAAATTGAACACCCATACTCAGTAAGCATGCTTCCAGAATCTAAAATGGAGGGAAACGAACAAACATTTACACTCCACCAAAACAAGAGAAGCATTCCCACACCCTCTGCCCCCAACATTATTAATAAAGGGACCCCTCTCATTTTTGAACATGCCTTCCTCTAGATGGGATCAATACATGCATTGATACGTGATCAAACATTTCTGTCACCGTCTTACTAATGAAACATATATTACAAACAACTCCAGGAGATTAGTTACCAACTCTATGTTAATAGGAGAAATTTAGGTCTTCTTTCATAGCAGACCATTCAGTTATAACATCTGCTTATTGGATTGCCATTACGCTTTCTGGCAGGAGATTCTGAAATGTTTTGTGTGTTTCAAATCAAGTGCAACCATAGAGAGTAAAAATCAGTTTTAGATATTGATATGAAAGTATTTAAAATGTAAATCAAACTCAAATTGTAGGATTCGATCTTAACACCTCTATATGGTAATTCTCAAGTTTCAGTTCGAAGTCTTTTCTTCCTGAGCTTGGCCCATAACATATTGACAGAAAACTTCTGTACTATGAAATAACATTTCAAAAGTGTATTCCCATCCCAATTCTCATGATTTTAAAAATTATTTCCTGGAATGTGAGCATCGTTGGCAAGGCCAGAATTTGTTGCCCATCCCTAATTGTCCTTGAGAAATGGTGGTGAACTGCAGTCCACATGATCAGCTTTTGTGTTGCAGTTTGAAACACCTCAGCGGCTTGCTGGACCATTTCAGAGGGCAGATAAGAATCAACCATATTGCTGTCGGCCTAGAGTCACATGTAGGTCAGACCACGTGAGGATAGCAGATTTCCCACCCAAAGGACATTAGTGGGTTTTGACGACAATTGATGATGGTTTCATGGTCACCATTACTGAGAATAGCTTTCAATTCCAGATTTATTAATTAATTGCATTTATATTCCACCAGCTGACATGGCTGGGATTTGAACCCATGTCACCAGAGCATTAGCCTGGACATCTGGATTACTAGTTTGCAGATAGGAGGGGTGGGGGGAATGTGATTCGTAATACTTTTCATAAGTAGTTTATTTATCTACAAGCCAAGTTCTGTATAGAAGACCATGGGCATAATCGTCCTAGATTTGCACTAAGGGCGGTAGGGAAAAGCAATGTTTTCCCCGCTGGCTGCAATGGTAGCTTTTCACACCGTATCTCCCTGAACCCGCCGCGTTAATTATGCATTCCCGGGATACATGCCGTTTTGATGGCGGGTGGGCTCCGATTCGCCTGCCACGCCGTCACCTCGCCGCTTCATCACACCAGGCACACTCAGTGCTTCCAGCCCCAGACCACAGCAAAGAAGACATGGCCCCGAAAAGCAAGAGCACCACAGCCCTCAAGGGCATTTTGGATGCCATGGTGCCCTCTACCCCCGCTCTGGCCGCAGGAGGGGCAGCAACATTAGCACTCCGGCTTGGTAGGCGATGGTAGTGGTAATCAGTGCCAATGCTGCACAGAAGAGGTTGGTTATCCAATGCAGATAGAGGATGAATGATCTCATCCGTGCCGTCAGAGTATGGCAACCATCTCGTCACTCTAAACTCGCACACTCAAGACCATCACACATTCACTGGCATCTCACTCTCTGCCAGCTCAAGGGACATCACCAAACATTCTCTCACACATACCCTCACATGTTCATCTGGCCTCATATGCTCTGGAGACTGCCTCCTCAGCCCTCACCATCTTTCGGCCACTTGCACAGGTCAATATGTGTCCCCACACACACCCTAGGATACCCTCCCTACCCAGTACAGCCTATAGCCTTTTTTCTTGCCTGAGGCCATTTCTCCCCCTTCCTCAAGCAAGCCCTAGCCCTGCAGCCATTGAAAACCCATATATAGCTAATTAGGTAGGTAGAAACCTGCCTGTGAGCCCCCCTAAAAGTGATGTGGTGCTGTTTGTGAAGCCTGGCACTGATGACTCCGAGTGCTGACTGAAGCAAGGTAGGCAAACAAACTTTGAAGTCCCGAGCAAAGTGCAGCTCGCTAAGTGCATGTCTTATATATGCTTTTGTGAAACACGTCGACGTGTTTTCTCACTGACATGCGCGGACGATCCTGCTTGGGGGGGATGAGTCCGGAAGGCTGCCCTCATAATGATATGTTGATGTATTACAATGAGGTTCCAGAAGTCCACTAACGGGGAATGCAGCCCACCATTGACGGGCTGAGTGGACAATTGCAAACTAATTTCACGACATCGTGAAACCAATTTTTGGCCTCCTCGCTATACTGCCCGCTCATGATACCGAACACGCCCAACGCCAGCGGGCACGGAAAATCCCAGCCAATAAGAAATACAATCGGGGTAGACCATATGACTCCTCAAACCATTCATTAAGATCATAGTTTAACCTCAACTTCACTTTCCAATGTCTTTTGATTCCCTTGGTGAAAAAAAAACTATCAATCTCAATTTTGAACAAAACTCAATGGGCAAAATTTTCCCCCCGTTGGGGGGAAGTTGATGGGCTGGCGCGTGCGGGCGCAATTCCAATCGGCGCCCCCAATCGGAGGCATGGTGCCATTTTACGTGGGCAGCCAATTAAGGCCCACCCAGCGTGACGTCCGCAGGGAAGCGCTATGAGCTCCCTGTGTGGGCGGGGGGGGGGAATGCCTATAATCTAGAGTACGTTTTTTCACGCATGCGCACGAAAGAGCACACATCTTCCTGAGGCTAAGTGCTGCCTCAGGGAGATCACCTCTACTTTCTACAATATTAAAAATAGAAAAAAAAAATATTCCCTTACATACCCCCTCATGTGACATGTCACATGAGTTGGGACATGTTCATAATTTCCAAAAAAACTTTATTAAAATTTTTAAAACCCTACATGAAACCTCATCCCGCCAGTGGATGAGATTTCATGTTTTTTCTAGTTGCCGCTGGGGTTCCTGGCCTGCCCACCAACCTTAAGGTTGGACGGGCAGGTCCTTTAATTGTTTAAATGATCCTGTCAATGGCCTCAATTGGCCATTGACAGGTCGGCGGGCCCGCAGCTGATTTTGCTGCGCCCCTGCCTTCCTGAAAATTTAAATGGGGTGCGGTGACGTCGGGAGTACCGCCTGATGTCATCCTGCGTCATTTTACGCGTCGGCGAGTGGGCCCTGACCCTGCTCGCTGACGGTAAAATCCTGCCCAATGAATGAGCAACCAAAGTACTTTGAGATGGAGAATTCCAAAGATTCACAAACCTTGAGGGAAGGCCTCCATTCTGGCTCTCTATCTCTCTATTGGGGGAATTTTAACCTGGAGTTGCATGTGGATTTGGGTGAGGGTGTGGGCAAGTAAATGTGAGAAAATTGGGAAGCTGGCTTCAATTGGTTAAGATCTGAGGTACAATTAGGTAGCCAAGGTTCCACCAACCCTCAATCGATTGAATTCGAGTGCTTTCGTCCATCTCAGGGGAACTGAGTTATCTATTAACAGGCGGTAATCAGAGTGATATTTCAGCACAGTTTTACGTGTAACGTCTCATCCACAGGTTTCCTGGATTACCTGAAACTTGCCATTGAAAGCAAGTTGAGACACAATATCAAATTGAGGCAGCAGAATACTCATGGAAATACTTCAATAAATACTCAGTATTCACAGCTTTCTTACCTATTAGTTCAAAATAATTTGCTCACAGTAATTTTTGCTGACAGTTTATGTGCATACTTGGAGGTTTTCCGAATCACATCAGGGTTGGTGAAACCTTGGCTGCCTAATTGTACCTCAGACAAGGAGCCATGTAACCAAAACTAATAGCTGCAGCAACCTGCTGTTGAGAGACCTACAAATGGGAATCAGAGAAGAAAGCAACAGGGAGTGCAACTCACTGTACATGTACATGCTGTACTACCTCCAACACAGGTATTCCAGGCCGAGGCTGAGTTTACTTGACAGGTCAGAACAGATGCTCATGTTATTGTGTCAAGTGGTGACAGATATCTGCAGCCTCCTGAAAGAAGGTCTAATTCCTACTGAACCTGGTGACCATGCAATGGCTGTCAAAGTAGCCACTACCTTCAGCTTTTTTGCTTCTGGATATTTCCATGCTTTCCCTGACAATATTTCAGCCAACGGCCCACATTTGTATAAAACAATTGAACTGATGGGTTTTTATCCAGGGCCAGAAACGATGTGAACTTTCCCTGTGATGACTTCGGTTAGAGTGAGTGATCTCTCCAATTTACATCCTTGTCTGGTTTCCCAAAGATTCAGGACATCACCCACAAATCCTCACGTCAACTAGATGTATTTTTGACTCCAAGGGGGTTTGACTCCACCAATACGGTGTCTCATCTGGAAAGATATTTCTGCAGGTGTGCTCAAGGTTCTCGGATTGCTTGCATGATGTTTTCACCCTGTGGTATTTCAAGCTGTACAATATCTTTGAACATGTATGAACATTTGAGGGGCAATTGTTAGCAAAAAAGGGATACCCACCAAAATGTCTTGAAGACACGTGAGAAAGCCGACTAACGAAGCTCACATCACAGCAATAACTAAAATACAACCACCATATTTCTGATTGAATAAATCATCAACATACTGAAGTTGTGCTTCAGGTGCCTAGACAGATTTGGAAGCACCATTCAGTACACACCAGCTAGGGTGGCTAGAATGATCATGGTGTACAGCACTCTGCACATCATTGCGCAGCACAAAGTCTGCAGAAAGGGCAAGGCACTGATGCATAGATGGTCTTCAGATGATTCTGTGATGAAGGAGGAGGAAGATGATGAGGAGACAGGTGGTGAAGACACTGCAGCAACATCTGCTCACATTGCTGCCTGGTTGCAGGACTGCCTTTATTAATTCAATGTTCACTCAGGTTGCACCAGTAGACCATTGTCAAAAGTGCATGCACTGGCCACTCTTCATATCCTCCCCACACCACTGCCACTGACACAAATTGTCCTGTAAGCAATCACCCAGCCTTTGCACATTCCCTATTGACACCCATTCTTCACTGAACAAGTTAAAAGGTGAATCTCTGCCTTCACGCCTGGGTGACTGACCATAGGGCCAATGGCATAGTGGTAATATCACGGGAGTAGTAATTCAGAGACCCAGGTTAATAACCCAAAGACCACTCGTTTAAATCCTCCCGTGGCACAGACTTTCTAGTGAGTCACACCTGGAAACGTAACAAATGGATGTTGGAGGGCAATCATCTTAGACCCAGGATATCACTGGAGGAGTTCCTCAGGGCAGCACGCACCACCCAACAGGAAGAGAGAAGGAAAGATTGAATTTGCATCACCAAATCAGCTTCATCGATAGTGCCTTCCACAATCTCCATTACTTAGGAGGACAAGGGCAACGGCTCCAAGGTCTCATCCAAGTCATACCTGATCCTGACTTTCACATATTTGCTATCCCTTCTTTGCTACTTTGGTTAAAATTTTCAAACTCCCTGCCTAAGGAGCAACTTCAATTCACAGACTGCAAACAATTTAAGAAGAGGACCCACCACCATATCCGCAAGGGCAATTAGGGATGAGTATTAACTGCCAGCCTTGTTAGCAGTGCCGAGATCGCAAGAATGAATTCAACAAAGAGGAGTGGAAGGGAAAAAAAATAACAATCCATTTCATATTATGTGGTGCCAATTCAATTCGAACTGTTATCTCAAAATTCATTATTTGCGTTTCAGGATTTGTAAGTTACAAAGCAGTTTAGGAATGTATACCTTCCAGATAAAATATATCAGCTGTACAACTCTCAAATGTTGAAAGACATTATGCAGTCTGCCTCAGGCTCTGAATGCTGAACTGTACTATAAAAGAGAAAAGTCATTTTCGTGTGTCAAAATAATGAGCTTCAAACTTTACCAATCAGCAGACTCAGGACCACGGCGTTTTATGACATAAAAGTTGCTGAACGAGTGATTTATATTCGCTTTGCTGTGCAGTTCTGAACATGGATTCATTATAAGAGAACTTTACAAATTGTCCATTGTTTGCATACTTTAGTGTTTTTGCTGGGTTAACACGTGATTATTCGAGGTATCCTGGGTAATGTACGAGAAGTACTTTCAAGAAGTATTTTCAATACAACGTTGTACAACTTTATACTGCTAAGTAACAAGTGAGATTGAAAGAAAGATATTACAAAATTACAGAGCACGAAAAGGAAGAAAATGAAACTTTTAAAAACTTGTACCTCTTGCTCACCATGCTAAGATGTTGATGCTCAAGAACAAAATACTCTTCTGATCACTCAATATCAGCATCCTAGGTCACTTATAAATTACATAGATTAAGATCCTTCTGATCTGTGCCAATTAATCTCTTGACACTAATCTCAGAAGGGCATCATTTAATGCATCAGGATGGGGTTGGTTTAATTTAAAAGGAAGAACATTAGGCTGTCCATGTTATGGATGTATAATTCTCACTGCCTCTGGTCAAGTTTCCCCTCATAATAACGTAAGAAATAGGCGCAGGAGTAGGCCATTCAACCCCTTAATCATGCACCGCCATTCACTAAGATCATGGCTGATCTGATTATGGCCTTAACTCCACTTTCCTGTCTACCCTCCATAACCCTTGGTTCCCTTATCAATTAAAAATCAGTGAACTCAGCCTTGAATATATTCAGCTTCCTCTGCTCCCTGCAGGAGAGAATTCCAAACACTAATGAGCTTCTGAGAGAAGAAATTCCTCCTCATCTCCGTCTTAAATGGGAACCCCCTTATTTTGAAATTGTGTCGCCTGGTTCTAGATTCCCCCAAGAAGGAGATATCCTTTCAGCAGTGTGGTAATCTGATGTGTAGTATACCTTTAAGAAGAATGTTATAATGGAAGATCATATGATCTTAGTATCCAATAGCAGAGTAGCATGGGCTACCTCAGTAGTTAGTGGTCTATAGTTGGAGTCTGTAATGTAGTGACAGGGTTTGAGTTGTAAGTACACAAGTGTAGCTGCTGATTTCCTTTGTAAATAAATAGAATGTATTCTACCTAAGAACTGTCTGCTGATCTACTCTTTCTATGGTACCAACTTGGCCATCCCTAAAAAAGCATGCAACCTGGGTCTGTATGTCCAACCAAGCTAGTGACTAGGATCCAACAAGCATCTACCATGTCAAGCCCCATCAGAATCTTATATGTTTCAATAGGATCACCGTTCATTCTTCTAAAACCCAATGAGCCTAGATCCAACCTACTCGAACTTTCCTAATAAGACAAGTGTTAGTGTCAGGTGAGAAGTGGTAGTTCCCCTCTCTTTGCACCCTTTGTTTGACAGCAACAGTTTTTTTTTAAAAGGAAATGCTTGCCAATTCAATGATTATTTAACTGTTTCAGTGCTATGACTATAAAAGGCACACAAAGACAGATTTTCTTGTAAGCTTTTAAAAAGAAAAAAAGAATGGTATTTATTTTACTTAACACCCGATCTAAATAAAAACAATTGAAAATGCTCCGACTCTCTCACACACACATGCATTCAAGAGTTCACACATGCACACACAAATAAGTTACAAAGTGAGAGGATAGGTTAAGTAGTTTCAGAGTTCAAAAAAGTCAATTGTTTATGGACCTTGAATGGTTTCAGATTGGGCTCGATGGTCTTTCCGAATTCAGTGACTAGACAATTTAAAGATGTTGATGGATGATTACTATTTAGTCCCCTGGAGTCAGCAGCTACTAGGTTAGCTTTTAGCTGCTGCCTGCTGTTATAGCTGGTCAGACACCGGGTAGGGCTCAAGCTTGCAAGATGGATGGAGAGAGAGAGGGAGTGCTCAGTCAGGGTCCTTCTTCTTCTGCATCTCTTCTTCTTCTGTTCACTGGCCTGGAGAAAAACAGTTGCTTTAAACACAAAAGAGAGTTACTTGTCTCATCACAGAATTTCCCCTCACAAACTGACCAATTACACAAACATGTCATAGCACATTGATTCCAGGTCCAAGGTTTAGACACAATTAGATCATGGCTGGGGGAGTTCCTTTCTCGGCCAGGGTCCATTGGCCAAAGTGATTGTGTTTGATGGCTTGGTCCACGCCCAGTTAAATCAGGTGATTATCTGGATGTTTTGTGAATAGTTCAAGAGATGGGTCATTCACATTCCTCCAAGACCCCATCTCTGATGGGTTCTTCTAGACAGCCTGGCTCCATTACAAAGGCTTTGTAATTTGCAGGGTACAGCTATGTTAATGTTCAGCCATCATAAGAGATGTTGTTTTAAGTCACAGAAATGCGCTTGTTCGGTCTTTTAAATCTCAACCAGTGGTTTCAGCCCACTCAATAAATAAAGTAATTTTGATATAAATCATGGCTTTAGAACACAACCCTTTCATCCCAAGAATCAACCTAGTGAATCTTCTCTGAACTGCCTCCAATACAAATATGTCCCTCCTTAACTAAGGTGACCAAAACTGTACACAGTACTCTAGGTGTGGTCTCACCAATACTATTAACAGTTGAATTCCCTACTTTTATACTCCAACCTTCTTGCAGAAAAAAGGCAAACATTCCATTTGTCCCCTTGATTACCTGCTGCACGCTGACATCTTCTGATTCATGTACAAGTTCACCCAGGTCCCGCTGTACTGCAGCATTCTGTAGTTTATCTCCATTTAAACACTATTCTGCTTCTCTATTCTTCCTGCCAAAGTGGACAACCTCACATTTTCCAACATTATACTCCAACTGCCAAATTTTTGCCCACTCACTTAACTAAGAATATCTCTTTGCAAACTCTTTGTATCCTCCTCACAACTTGCTTTCCTACTTATCTTCGTATTGTCATCAAATTTGGTTACAATACAGATGGTCCTTTCATCCACGTCATTAATATAGACAGTAAATAGTTTAGGCCCCAGCACTGAACCCTGTGGCACTTCTCTAGTTACAGTTTGCCAGCCTGAAAATGGCCCATTTATCCCGACTCTCTGTTTCCTGTTAGTTAGCCAGCCCACTATCCACTAAAGGAATTTGTGGAATGTCTACGAGATGGATTTTTGGAGCAGCTTGTGGTGGAGCCCACTAGGGAACAGGCAATTCTAGATTTAGTGATGTGTAATGAGGCAGATTTGATAAGGGAGCTTAAGGTGAAGGAACCCTTAGGAGGAAGTGCCCATAATATGATAGAATTTACCCTGCAATTTGAGAGGAAAAAGCTGGAATCAGATGTAACGGTATTACATTTGAATAAAGGCAACTACAGAGGCATGAGGGAGGAGCTGGCCAGAATTGACTGAGAGATGAGCCTAGCAGGAAAGACAGTGGAACAGCAATGGCAGGAGTTTCTGGGAGTAATTTGGGAGATACAGCAAAAATTCATCTCTAGGAAGAAGAAGCATACTAAAGGGAGGACAAGGCAGCCATGGCTGACAAGGGAAGTCAGGGACAGCATAAAAGCTAAAGAGAAAGCATACAATGCGGCGAAGAGCAGTGGGAACCCAGGGGATTGGGAAATCTACAAAGACCAACAGAGAACAACTAAAAAAGAAATAAGGAGGGAGAAGATTAAATATGAGGGTAAACTAGCCAGTAATATAAAAGAAGATTGCAAGAGTTTTTTAGATATATAAAGGGTAAGAGAGAGGCAAAAGTGGACATTGGGCCGCTGGAAAATGACGCTGGAGAAGTAGTAGTGGGGAACAAAGAAATGGCAGAGGAACTTAATAGGTACTTTGCATCAGTCTTCACAGTGGAAGACACGAGTGACATCCCCAAAGTTCAAGAGAGTCGGGGGGCAGAGGTGAGTATGGTGTCCATTACCAAGGAGAAGGTGCTAGGAAAACTGAAAGGTCTGAAGGTGGATAAATCACCTGGACCAGATGGATTACACCCCAGAGTTCTGAAGGAGATAGCTGAAGAGATAGTGGAGACGTTAGTGGTGATCTTTCAGGAATCACTGGAGTCAGGGAGGGTCCCAGAGGACTGGAAAATCGCTAATGTAACCCCCCTGTTTAAGAAGGGAGTGAGGCAAAAGACGGGAAATTACAGGCCTATTAGCCTGACCTCGGTCGTTGGTAAGATTTTAGAGTCCATTATTAAGGATGAGATTTCAGAATACTTGGAAGTGCATGGTAAAATCGGGCAAAGTCAGCATGGTCATCAAGGGGAGGTCATGCCTGACAAATCTGTTAGAATTCTTTGAGGAAGTAATGAGTATGTTAGACAAAGGAGAGCCAATGGATGTTATCTACTTGGACTTCCAGAAGGCCTTTGACAAGATGCCGCACAGCAGGCTGCTCAGTAAGATAAGAGCCCATGGTGTTAGAGAAAAGGTACTAGCATGGTTAGAAGATTGGCTGTCTGGCAGGAGGCAGAGAGTGGGGATAAGGGGTCCTTCTCAGGATGGCGGCCGGTGACTAGTGGAGTTCCGCAGGGGTCAGTGTTGGGACCACAACTTTTCACTTTATACATTAATGATCTAGATGAAGGAACTGAGGGCATCCTGGCTAAGTTTGCAGATGATACAAAGATAGGTGGAGGGACAGGTAGTATTGCGGAGGCGGGGAGGCTGCAGAAGGATTTGGACAGGTTAGGAGAATGGGCAAAGAAGTGGCAGATGGAATACAACGTGGGGAAGTGTGAGGTCATGCACTTTGTTAGGAAGAATAGAGGCATAGACTATATTCTAAATGGGGAGAGAATTCAGAAATCTGGAGTGCAAAGGGACTTGGGAGTCCTAGTCCAGGATTCTCTTAAGGTTAACTTGCAGGTTGAGTCAGTAGTTAGGAAGGCAAATGCAATGTTGGTATTTATTTCGAGAGGACTAGAATATAAAAGCAGGGATGTGCTGCTGAGGCTTTATAAGGCTCTGGTCAGGCCACATTTAGAATATTGTGAGCAATTTTGGGCCCCGTATCTCAGGAAGGATGTGCTGGCCCTGGAGTGGGTCCAGAGAAGGTTCACGAGAATGATCCCAAGAATGAAAGGCTTAACATATGAGGAACGTTTGAGGACTCTGGGTCTATACTCGATGGAGTTTAGAATGATGAGGGGGGATCTGATTGAAACTTAGAGAATACTGAAAGGCCTGGATAGAGTGGACGTGGGGAAGATGTTTCCATTAGTAGGAGAGACTAGGACCCGAGGGCACAGCCTCAGAGTAAAGGGAAGGCCTTTGAGAACAGAGCTGAGAAGAAACTTCTTTAGCCAGAGAGTGGTGAATCTCTGGAATTCTTTGCCACAGAAGGCTGTGGATGCCAGGTCATTGAGTGTATTTAAGACCGAGATAGATAGGTTCTTGATTGGTAAGGGGATCAAAGGTTACGGGGAGAAGGCGGGAGAATGGGGTTGAGAAACTTATCAACCATGATTGAACGGCGGAGCAGACTCGATGGGCCGAATGGCCTAATTTCTGCTCCTATGTCTTATATAGGACTATCCATGCTAATGTATCAACCCCAACACCATATGCTCTTTTCTTGCACAGTAACCTTTTATGTGACACCTTAACATGAGCCTTTTGGAAATCAAATATATTATGGGCTGAATCATCCCAGATTTGCATGAAGTGCAATAGTGGGTAGATAAAATGACGTTTTATCCACCAGCCACAATAACAGCTTCTCATGCATATCGTCCCAAACCCACCGCATTAATTATGCATTCCTGGGAAACACGCCATTTCAATGGCGGGTGGGCTCCGATTCACCCACCACACTGTCACCTCGCCACTTTATCATGCCGGACACCTCATTTAAACTGGTGTGCTACTCGCACACCTCTCAGTGCTTCCAGCCCAGCACTGCTGCAGATGAGACATGGTGACAAAAGGCAAGAAGACTGCAGCCCACAGGTTTAGTGATGCATCCTGCAAGTGTCTTTTGGATGCCCTGGATCCTGGGTGATGTCCTCTACCCCTGCTCTGGCCGCAGGAGGGGCGGCAACATTATCACTCCGGCTTGGTAGGTTATGGCATTGGTGATCAGTGCCAATGCTGCACAGAAGGGGTTGGCCATCCAATGCAGACCGAGGATGAACGATCTTATCCATGCAGCCTGGGTAAGGCAACCATCTCATCACTCTCAACTTACACAGTCGAGCCCATCACACATTCACTGGCATTTCACTCATTGCCAACTCAAGGGACATCACCACTCACTCTTTTACGCACACCTTCATATCGCTAACTGGCCTCATCTGTTCTGGAGACTGCCTCCTCAGACCTCACCATCTTAAGGCCACTAGCAAAGATGAACTTGTGCCCCCACACAAACCCTGGGATACTTTCCTTCCCCAGTACAGCCCTCACCCTGCAGCCTCTTCCCTTGCATGAGGCCACTTCTTCCCCTTCTCCAAGCAAGCCCTAGCCGTATAATGCCCTGCAGCCTTATGGCTGGTCTGGTAGGTGGAGACCTGCCCCCCAAAAGTGCTGTCTGCAAAGCATGACACTGATGACTGTGAATGCTGCCTGAAGCAAGGTAGGTAAACAAACCTCAAATTCCTGCAGCTCGCCAGGTGAATGTCGCTTGTGTGCAGTTGTGAAACATGTCGGCAGGCAATCACGCCAACGTGACAGGACAATCCAGTGTGGGGGGATGAGTCCGTTGGGTTAGCCTTATAATGACATGCAAATCTATTACAATGAGGTTCCTGACGTTCAATGGCGGAAAAAGCAGCCTGCCATTGGAGGGCTGAGAGGACGATTACAAACTGGTTTCACGATGTCGTGAAACTGATTTTTGGCCTTCTCGCCATACTGTCCACTCATGCTGCTGAGCACGCCCGATGCCAGCAGTCACAGAAAATTCCACCCTACATCTACTGGTATCCCTTTATCCATCCTATCTGTAACATATCACAGAATCACAGAGATGTAGAAGGTGTAGAAGGAGGCCATTCAGCCCATCCTCAAAGAGCTGTGATAAATTTGTAAAACACAACTTCCCTTTCACAAAACCACGTTTACATTGTCTGATTGCATTATGATTTTTGAAATATACTGCTACTACCTCTTTAGTAATGAATTCTAAAACCTTTCCAATGACAGACGTTAGGCTAGTGGCAGCCTATAGTTTCTTACGTTCTGTTTCCCTCTTTTCTTGAACAGAGGTGATACATTTGCAGCTTTCCATTCTGCTGGGACCTTACAGAATCTAGAGAATGTTTGATGATTGCAACCAAAGCATCCACTATCTCTGCAGCAATGTTTTTTTTAAGGCCCAAGGATGCAGGCCATCAGATCCAGATCTACACTCCTTCACAGAATTTTACAGCACAACACAAGGTCATTCAACCCACCTACTTTCTAAAGAGGTAACCGCTTAGTCCCATCCCTCTGTCCTTTCCTCAAACTTCCTTATTTTTTTCCTTTGATGAGTATTTATTCATCTGCCTTTCAGCAGCTTTTGCAACAACAGCAACTTATATTTATACAAAGCACCTTTAATATACCAAAATAACCCAAGGCACTTTCGGATGTTGGATAAGCATTTTGATAACTTAGCAACAGAGAAGGAGTTGAAGAGAGGTGGTGGTGAGAAAGAGCTGGATGTCATCAGTGCACATCTGAAAACTAATGCCGTGCCTTCGAATGCTATCACCAAAGTGCAACATGTAGATAAGAAATAGGAGGGGGCAAAAGATAGATCTTTGGGGGACACCTGCACTAATGCTGTGGGAATAGGAAGAGAAGCTATTGCAAGTGATTATCTGGCTATGATTACACAAATAAGAATGGTATCACATTAGACTAGTTCCACCCAGCTGGATGACAGTGCAGAGGGGTGTTATGGATTGTCCTTGCAACATTGGGAGGAATTGTCCAAGATTTGCACTAAGTGTGGTAGTAGGCTGGTAAAACATCGTTTTACCCGCTGGCCGCAATGGCTGCTTTTCACATCGTATCATCCCAAACTTGCCGCATTAGTAGGGCAACATGCCGTTTCCATGGTGGGCAGGCTCTCCTTCGCCCACCACACCATCACCTCGTTGCTTTAGCACGCCAGCCGCCATATTTAAAGTACAACCATGTGCACACCTCTCAGTGCCTCCAGCCTAGGACTGCTGCACAGAAGATAGAACGGTCCCGAAAGGTTTAGTAACGCGTCCCTTCGGCTGATTGTGTTTCACCTTTTTTTTTGGTGCAGGGCACGCTAGTATGTAATGCTGCATGTGAGTGGCTCTAAACTTTATTGCACAGGCTCTGAGTGGACTTTGGTTTCAAATGAAAGGGTCATTTCAGACATCCAGGATGGAGGCGGCAGACCTGTCATGATGTGGAAGTAGATCTTTGGCAGCCGAGCTGAAGGAGCCTTGAATCAAGGCATCCCTGGTGTCCCTGCGTCCCTGAAGGATCCAGAGGTCTGCCTCCATGCCCTCAGTGTTCTCCTCACCATGGTCCTCTTCTGAATCACCACTAGATTCATCCTCTATGGCCTGTGGAACTGCCTCAAGATCCTCTTCCTGCAGTGTGTTCCCCCTGCCAGTGCCATGTTGTGGAGAGTGCAGAATGCAACCACTATCAGTGATACCCACTCTGGGGGGTATTGTAGTGCTCCCCCTGAATGGTCCAGGCATCGGAAGCGCATCTTCAGAAGACCTATGGTCCTCTCTATCACCGCCCTTGTGGAGGCATGGCTCCTATTATAATGCTGCTCTGCCTCTGTTCTTGGGTGGTGGAGAGGAGTCATAAGCCACCCTATCAACGGATAGCCCTTGTCACCCAGCAGCCATTCATCCAGTTGGGCTGGAGCACTGAATCGTCTTGGCACCTGGGGTGTCTCAGGATATAAACATCATGGGAACTGCTGGGGTACCTTGCACAAACTTGCAGAATCCGCTTCTTGTGGTCATAAACTATCTGGATGTTCATCGACTGGAATCCCTTCCTGTTGACAAAGGCACCCGGCTGACCCGCTGGCGCCTTGATGGCCACACATGTGCAGTCGATTGCACCCTCGATACGGGGGAATACAGCAATTGCTGAAAATCCTCTGGCTCACTCAGCTTAGCTGGCCTCGTCCGTATAGAAATTTTAAAATGTCATTACCCACCTGGACAGAGCTTCTGTCACCAGTTTGATGCAACTGTGGACAGCTGATTGGGCCACCCCACAAAGGATCCCCCACTGACCCCTGGAAAGAGCCGGGGCATAGAACTTGAGGGCCACTGTGACATTCAGAGCCACTGGCATGGGGTGTCCAATTATACAGTTGGAGGTGATCTCAGGCCCAATCATATGACAAATGGAGATCACTGTCTGCCTGGAGAGGCAGAGCCTCCTTCGGTATTGTACCTCGGACATACTGCGGTAGCTGCAACGCCACCTGTAAACCCTGTCAGCAGGATGGTGGCGTCTTCTGCGGCCCCTTCTGCCTTGGACTACCTGGTGGCCCTGCGCCCCTTGTGCCTGCGCCTCTCCTCCCACAGGGTCGCTCCCTTGGATGCTGCATTGGGACACCTGGCCTCCTCTCCCTTCTGCCCCTGTCTTCCTCCTCAGAGGAGGTGCCACCAGCAGAGAGCACCATCCCCATTACCAGGGTTACTGAAGGCTGTCCGTTACCTGGAAGGGTCCGCATGGTCAAAAAATCCGGGGGCATTGGAGACGCCAGTGAATCTTGAAATGAAACCTGGACATGCTAAGAATGAAGCTCAGAACAGAGATGAAGCTGTCAAGTTCAAATAAGCAACCAGCAGCAAACTATCTCCTAAGCTCATCACTACTTACAATGGCAATGCTCCTTTTTATCCTGCCCTTGGATGAGGTTTTGTAAAAAGTGGCTGCCTGCCCACCTCCCCTTTTTGCCCATGCGACAAGCGTGAAATCGCACGGGCAACATAAATCGCAAACAATTGCCTTTCTTTTTTTATTCACTCATGAGATGGAGTCATTACTGGTTAGGCCAGCTTTTTACTGCTCATCCCTAAGTGCCCTCATTGCAGTGGGTCTGGAGTCATATGTAGGCCAGGTTAGGTAAGGACAGCAGATTTCCTTCCCTAAAGGACATCAGTGAACCAGATGGGTTTTTACAGCAATATTTTTGTGGTCATCATCACCAGGCTTTTAATTCCAGGTTTTCATTAAATTCAAATTCGTGGTGGGATATGAACCCAGGTCTCCAGGACATCACCCTAGGTCACTAGGTTACTTGTCCAGTGACAATACTACTAGGCACTGCCTCCGCTGTGGCCTTAAGTGGCCTTTTAATTGATGGTGGGCGCAGCTCTGACAGCTGCGTGCGCTCGCTGACCTGACGATTGCTTACATGCTGGAGGACGCCAGGACGCTCGCCCGACGTCATCTCATGCAATTTTATGCCCGATCGGGTGGGGCATGCGCCCACCTGCGGAACATAAAATTCACTGATCAATTTCTCCCAGTAAACTTACTAATTTCTAACCTTCTGAGCAAACTTTCTAATTCTAAGTCTGAGGGAAGTCACGAAAAACACATCTTAGATATTTGATGATCCAACTGGGAATAATGACTTTGAGAGAAAGAAATGGAGGCCCCATCAGATCAGTGGTAGATGATATCTCCTAGGACCACTGGGAAACAAGATGAAATTTGTGCGCTGCTGTGAATTATAATCAAGAACTCAATGAAGCCTAGAGAGACCTCATTAAATTGGAAATAGGCTATTTTCAATAAGGGCAACAAAATGGAGCCGGATAGTTACAGACCGTGGAATCAATTATCTGAACTAACTTTAAGGAATACCCACATGATAACTTTTAAATAGCAAATTCAGATTCAAAAGGAGGATTTTCTATGCGGTCAATCTCCCTTATTTTTTTCTGAGGAAAAGGCATCCCAAATGGATTGCGGAGAGCTGTATCAGTTGAAGTACGTTGACAAAGTTCCAGCAGAAAGCCTGCCACAGGAGCTTAAAGTGGTGAGGATTCAGAGTAAAATCTGCGGATAGATTTTAAATATGGCCGAAGGGTAAGAAAAAGCAGGAGGCAGCAGACAATTTATGCCACATTGTGGAGAGGGAATAGAATCCAAAATGAAATGCTCCAGGACCAGTACTGAAGCTTTGACTTGAGTTCATAAACCTAATACAAATTGATTAATCTGTAGTCAATACTATTGGAGCGCATAAGAGACAGACAGCAACATTAAATAGCATAAGTCAGTTCGCAGAACAGTGCCTTCTGGAATTTAGTATCACATAATCACGGAACCACAGAATTTTAATGGCATAGAAGGAGGCCATTCAGCCCATGGTGTCTGCACCAGCTCTCCAAATGAGTATTATGCCCTAGTGCCATTGCCCTGCATTTTCCCTGTACTCCTTCACATTGTTTCCATTCAAATAACCATCTAATACCCTCTTGAATGCCTTGATTGAACCTGCCTCCAACATACTTCCAGGCAGTGCATTCCAGACCCGAATCACTCATTGTGTGAAAAAGTTTTCTTTCACATCACATTTGCTTCTTTTGCAAATCACTTTAAATCTGTGCCCTCTCGTTCTTGATCCTTTTCCGAATGGGAGCAGCTTCTCTCCACCTACTCCGCCCGGCCCCCTCATGATTTTGAACATCTCTATCAAATTTCCTCTTAGCCTTCTTCATTCCAAGGAGAACAGTCCCAATCTCTCCAATCTATCTTCATAACTGAAGTTTCTCATCCTTGGAACTATTCTTTTAAACCTCTTCTACACTCTCTCCAATGTGTTCACATCCTTCCTATAATGTGGCGCCCAGGACTATACAGAATACTCCAGCTGAGGTCTAATGAATGTTTTACATAAATTCAGTATAACCTCCTTGCTCTTGTACTCTGTGCCCCTATTAATAAAGCCCAGGATACAGTAAGCTTTATTAACTGCTCTCTCCACCTATCCTGCCACCTTCAATGATCTATGCACATATACACCCAGGTCTTTCTGCTCTTGCACCCCCTTCAAAATTTCACTCCTTATTTTATATTATCTTTCCAGGTTCTTCCTTCCAAAATGCATCACCTCACACTTCTCCATATTGAATTTCATCTGCCACCTATCTGCACATTCTGCCAACTTGTCTATGTCCTTCTGAAGCTCTACCCCTTCCTCCTCATAGTTTACAACTCTCCCAAGCTTCATATCATCTGCAAACTTTGAAATTTTCCCCTGCACACCAAAATCTAGATCATTAATATATATCAGGACAAGCAAGGGTCCCAATACTGACCCTTGAGGAATTCCACTAAAACTTTCCTTCAACCCCAAAAATGTCTATTGACCATTGCTCTCTGCTTCCTTTTTTATTCCATGAGCAATAACTTTTCTCACAAGTCTGTTGTGTGGCACTGTATCAAATGCCTTTTGGAAGTCCATGTACACCACATCAATAGCATTACTCTCATCAACCTTTTCTGTTACCTCTTCAAAAAACTCCAGCAAGTTAGTTAAACACATTTCCCCTTTAGACACCATGGACTGGCTTTTCCTTATCCACCCATATTTTTCCATGTGACTACTAATTCCAACCTGAATAATTGTTTCTAGAATCCTGCCCACAATTGAAGTTAAACTGGCTGGCCTGTAATTGCTGGGCTTATCCTTACAATCTTTTTTGAACAAGGGCATAATGTTTGCAATTCTCCAGTCCTCTGGCACCTCCCCTGCATCTAGGGAAGACTGAAAAATTATGGCCAGTGCCCCTGCAATTTCTACTCTCACTTCTTTCAATATGCTTGGATGCATCTTGTCCGGTCCCGGTGCCTTATCAACTTTAAGTACTGACAGTCTATTGAACACTTCCTTCTTATCAATTTTGAACTCTTCTAGTGACAGAGTTTCCTTGACTGTCACCATGGCATTGGTAGCATCTACCCCCTTGGTAAAGACGGATGCAAAGTATTCATTTATTACATCAGCCATGGCCCCTTCATTCTTGTGTAAATTCCCCTTTAGGTCCCTAATCGACCCTAGTCCTCCTTTTGCCACCCTTTTACTATTTATATGCCTTATAGAAGACTTTGGGATTCTCCTTTAAGTTGGCTGCCAGTCTTTTCTCATAATCCCTCTTCGTTTCTCTAATATGCTTTCTCACCTCCCCTCTGAACCTTCTGTATTCCTCTTGGTTCTCAATTGTATTTCCTACCTGACACCTGTCATAAGCGCACTTTTTCTTTTTTATTTTAATTTCTATCTCCGTTCTCATCCTCTGGATTTGATTGTCCTACCTTTCCCTTTCTATGGAATATACCTTGAATGTGCCCGAACTAATTCTTTTTTTGAAGGTAGCCCATTGTTCAGCTACAGTTTTTCCCGCCAACCTTTCATTCCAGTCTATCTTGCCCAGCTCTATTCTTGCCCCATCGAAGTCATCTGTCATCCAGTTAATTATTCTTACCCTGGATTGCCTATCGTCCTTTTCTATCATCATCCTAAAACTTACAACGCAATGATCACTGTCTCCAAAATGTTACCCCATTGACACTTGATCTACTTAGCCCACCTCATTTCCAAGAACCAGGTCCAACAGTGTGTCTTTTCTTGTTGGATTGGGCACATACTGCAGTAGAAAATTTTCCTGAACACTATCTAGGAACTTTTGCCCCTCTCGACCCTTTACACTACCACTGTCCCAGTCTATATCTGGGTAATTAAAGTCACCCATTATAAATATTCTATAAAGCTTGCATCTCTCTGTAATTTCCCAGCAAATGTGTTCTTCCATGTCCTTCTCACAAGTTGGCAGTCTATAGACTACACCGAGCAATGTAATTGCATGCTTTTTGTTCCTTAGCTCTAGCCAGATTGATTCTATCTTTGAACCGTCTAGGGCACCCTCTTTCTCCAGCGCTGCAATGCTCCCTTTAACCAATACCACTATCCCTCCTCCTTTCCTTCCTTTCCTATCTTTTCTGAGCATCTTGTACCCAAGAATATTTAACACCCAGTTCTGCCCTTCCTTGAGCCAGGTCTCTGTTATCGCCACAACATATTTCCACATGGCAATCTGCACCTGTAACTCCCCAATCTTATTTACTATGCTCTGTGCATTCACGTACATGCACAGTAACTCTGATTTAGATTTTGTTACTTTCTCCCTCATCCCCGCTTCACCTATTAACTTATTATTCCCTATTCTAGTGCTATCTGTCCCTCCCAGTATTTTAAGCACCCTGGTATTCCTCTTTAATATTTGGCCCTAAATTCCCCTTATTCCTGGCACTTCTCAGTTAAATCCAAGTACAGCAACTTGATTAAAAATATTGCACTTTTCTAATTTACTTACCAGGTCCTACCTAGCAAAGCCACCGCTCTTCTTTCTGAGGAAAGATAGAAAAGGAAAGAAGCACCTCCTCCCTCCTCACTGAACTCCCTCACTCACCTCTGCTCTCGAACTCTTGCCACTTCTTGCATTGTTTTTATAGCTCTTCTGTTCTCCTCCAGTTGCTGCTGAGTGCCCTGTCCCAGGGTCCTCTTCTTGCACTCTCCTCTAGTATTGACAAATAAGAAGTATTGCATTTAAGAGAAAAGATGGATGCTGTTGAACAGTTAAGGACAAAAGAGATCTAGAGATTTTGGTAAATTTCTGACATAACACACTGCGACATGCTCGATCCTTTGTTCATCTGTGCTGTCGGTTTGCTTGTCCAATATTAAAGTTAGGCATGGGCCAAAAATCCTGTGGAACACTGCAAGGGTAGAATTTATAACCTTGCTTGGGCACCTCCATGGCTGCCCCCTTAGGCTAAACCAAATGGGAGGCAACCTGTGTCCTCACTAACTATGAGCTGAAATTCAAGCCCCATCTTACTCACCAACAAAGCTATTTGCATCCACATCCATAGCATTTCTGGTCCATGCTCCAATCCTATCCCAATAATTGCATTTTGAGCCACTTAAACATGAAATCATCCCAGATTTGCACAAAGTGCGATAGCGGGCAGGAAAAAGGACGTTTTACCTGCCAGTCGCAATGGCGGCTTTTCACACTTTATCATCCCAATCCTGCCTCATTATTTATGCATTTCCGGGAAATATAACATTTCGATGTTGGGCAGGGTCTCGTTTGCCTGCCGTGCCATCAACTCACCGCTTCATCACACCGGATGCCATGTTTAAAATGCAGCTGAACGCACACATCTTAATGCTTCCAGCCCAAGACTGCTGCACAAAAGGCATGGCCCCGAAAGGCAAGAAGACTGCAGCCCCCTGGATTAATGACACATCGCTCAAGCACCTATTGCATGCAGTGGAAACCTGCCGTGATATCCTCTACTCCAGCTCTGGGAGAAGACCATCATTTAAGGTCACCAATCCAGCATGGGAGGCGATGGCAGTGGGGGCCAGTGCCAATGCCCTGCAAAAGAGGACAGCCACCCAGTGCTGCAACAGGATGAATGGTTTCATCCTTCCATCAGGGTAAGTCACTCTTCTCATCACTCTCAATTCACACACTCACAAACTTAAACCACATCCCGAGGGATCTCGGACCTCAAGGGACAACACCACTAACTCTCACACACACCCTGACATCTCCATCAGACTCATATCCTCTGGAGCTTGTGCCCTCTCACAGTCCATGTCTCCGCTCACCACACAAACATTCCAAACTGTGTCGTATGTCCTGTTCACTCTCTCTCCACCTGTTTTCATGCAGGAGAATTTGGCTCACAACAGCAGGGAGAGGTCCCAGACTGGGGGTGGAATGGCCCACATTAGGCCCCTCACTCACTTTGAGGAGCATGCCATCGTGCTGAGTGATGAGGATGTGGACCCTGCCTGTGGCGATGGTGAGGTTGGCGGCGAACACCCGCCTGAGGATCCTGCACCACATCATCCCTCCCTCACTGCAACTGTGAGTGCTCTCTCTCCCCTGCTTTTCACTCTGCTGACATACACTAATGGGTAAACACATTTTGTTACTTTATAATGTGACAATATATTCACTTTCACTGAATAACGGTGTCTTTCAGCTTCATTGACAGGCTTCACGAGTCCTCCCACTGCATCCCACCCCCATATCCCCCCGCCACCACCTCACCCCTCACCCCCACTAGCAGTTCAGCTGCCTGCAGCTGACCCACAAGTGCTTCTGGAGGGAGAAGTGTGTGTGTGCGCATGGGCAGGGCCTTTTGGAGCCTTGTGCAAGCACTCTCCCACACACATGGATCCTTCCCGTATCACAATGCTCTGAGCATTTTCAATGCTGCCCACTGGGGTTAGCTTCAGTTGTCCACATGAGCTGACCTGCATCTCTGCCCGCCCACTGGTCACACTACCATGCAGCACCTGACCTTGCCCACCACGACTCTTGTTTCACTTTCAACTTAGACACCATGGTGGTGATACAGTATTTCATTGCTGCCCTGACCTTTCCCCTCCCCCAGTCACCCATTCCCTTTCCGCCCATCACTGTCAACCCCCGTGGTATCACCTTCCACCTCCCCTCCGTGACCTACCAGCCACAACCCTTTTATTTCAGGGATGTCCAGGTGAATGTGCACATTCCCTTCCTTCCCGAAAATCTCACCCACATCCACATTAACCTCCCCGACCTCGTCCTTCCTACCCCCAGGGTCCATGTCTGCCTCTGATCCCCACCAACCACCCTCGCTGTCCCTTCTAATGATACCTAGCCCTCCGATCCTACCGCCTCATTCTGCCCTTGGTCATTCTGAACATTCCCTCGTTCCACGCCCACCCTCAGTTCCCTTCCCAGGAGGCAGTCATGGACTCACAGAGCTCTCCCTTGCATGTTCATCTGCAATACCCCCCTACTGACTCCTTCCCCACTTGGAACTCCTTCATCCCTTGGAACTCCTTCCCCCCGCAACCCCTGGACTCTGCCCCCCACCACCCCACCAGCCCCTCCCCTCAATTAGTTCTTCCCCCTTCCTGGCTCCTTCCACCACCCCTACTTATTCCCCACCCTTATTCCTTCCCCTCTCTGGACCCCTTCCTCCACCCTTATTTCTTCCTCCACCCTTACTACTTCCCCTCTGCAGACTCCTTCCTCCCTCTGCAGACTCCTTCCTCCCCCTGGATTCCTTCCCCTCTCTGGACTCCTTCCACTCTCCCCCAGCCCGGACTTCTTCCCCCCACCCCACACCAGACTTCTTCCCCTCTCTGGACTTCCTCCCCCTCTCCGAACTCCTTCCCTTACACCTTCCTCCCCCCTTACACCTACCTAACAATTTGCCTTCATCTCTCCGGTTATCCCCTCCTCCCCCTTACCCCTCCCCACTCCTGACCTCACCCCCGTTGCCTTTGTTCCCCCCGCCCAACCTCACCCCCCTGACACCTTCGATCCCCCCCTCCCAACCTCACCCCCGCAACACCTTCCTTCCCCCTGCAAACTCAACACCCCTACTGATACCTTTGCTTCCCCACCTCCCAACCTCACCCCCACTACATACCTTCCTTGCCCAGTTGATCCTATACTCTTCCTTTCCCAAACAGAGCTGAACCTTCCTCTCCAACCCCTCAGCCATCATCCATTGTGAGCAGACCCTCAACGGTGACTTTCCACCTTCCTTGAGCTGCTTTGCGGTGGAGTCATGTCCGTGAGATTCCACCCAGCATGCCATGGACGTTCCTCCAGCATCCCATTGCTGTCAGGCTCCAGCACCTTCTGTTCCTTGGGTGTCCATGATGTGAGGAAGGCCCTGACATTAAGTCCAAACCTCTGCACATCACACCTGTCATTACATGCTCTGCACCCATGTCTTTTCCCACCGACATGGATGGATGATCATCGTAAAACCGATTTTTGTCCTTCTCGCCATGTGGTCCGCTCACGCCATTAAGCACACCTGATGCCAGTGGCCACAGAAAATTCCACCCTTGATGGTGGGCAAATCAATGACCTAAATGATCAAAAAGAAAAACATTGCTTAGAACTGTAGGAGCATAAAAAAAAGCAGACAATAACAATTTGATTAAAGATGTCTCCCACTGCTTCCTCAAAGTCTGAGACTAAAAGATTAATAATATGCAGGTTTTCATTAGAACCCATTTTCAGATGTTTGTCATTTGTCAAAGGATTAAATCATGCAGTCTTAAGTAACAACCATAGCTTTCCAGGACACATGAATTAAGCTCTGCAGGAAACTAATGTTGCCTCTGAAATAATGGAATTTTAAAAGGAATAATAATTAGTAAATCTCATAGTTCAAAAAAGCAAAAAGATCCTCTCAGCTACGTGGTTCACAATTTGCCCAAGTCCAGCTCCATTGAAGCAGGCATTGTGCAAACTTTGTGCGGCCTCCTCACTTCCATGATTGTGATGTTCAGCCGAGCATGACTCGTGCTTCTTCTTGGTTCAATGCGCAACAGGGGTCCCAGCATTACGCATGGTTAGCACAAGTATCAGCTGGCCTGCACACCTGTCCTTCTGGAAGAGTAGCTGCTCTCATGGAAAGCTGTTGCAAACTGTCCCTTCAGACATCGAATAGAAGGAGAAGCACCCCAGATCGGGTGACAGGGAAGAAGAAAAGTTCCCAGGTTTTTAGATGTGGTGCTGGGGGGGCCTAAGCCCAGATGGCCAACAGAAGGAGTTGGGCTATGTTTCTTTAGGGAATCAGAAGGCCTTCAAGGAACACCTTCAGAGCGAAATGGTAGCAAGTGGCCAGGGTGGTCAAATTTCGCAAGAGATTGGCACTGAAGAGCTGGCAGCAGTGCCAAAGGTTGCTCAGTGACCTCATGGGAATGACCAAGGTCAGTGCATGCATCTCTACATGATACATCTTACTCACCGCACTACCAACATCTCACGCTGCTCAATGCACCACGACCTAATCACTCACCCATTGACAATCTCTATCTCTCAGAACTCAGGCCTAACATTCAGATGCTTCATCTCACCCTTGGACAACTTCCAATGATGCTAGCCTCACATGCACCCCTAACTGCTTCCACATAGCTACAGCTATTCGGCTATGGAAGGCTTGCAAGATTTTGATGATACTACTAATTTTTAGCGTTTGTTGTTGCTCGGTAACATCTATGGATTTTATTGTCCATCACATTTTCAATTAAATGGTTCAGTTTGAATTGTTAATGAGACAATGGGCAGTCAAGACAGTTGGGATAGTTTGTAGCTGTTGTTTGTGAGAAACTATGCTTAATTGTTTTACGACTTTAAGTTGCTTGAAATTCTGGATTCAGCAACTTTATTTTGAAGGAATATTTGAAAAGTAGTTGGTTCTTAGGATGGCGTCTTGTCTTTAAACAAAATCCGTGCATTGATTTAAATGATTATTATATTTGTAGGGTAGAACATCTGTAATAGAGGGAAACTTCTCTCTGTTTTGACATTTTGAACATTTGTTCTTCATGCTTTTAGTATTTGTAGGAATAGGCTAGAGTAGATTTATGTGAATGTTTACGATAGGTCCAGTATTGACAAGAGCATGTGGCTTTGTTTGTGACTGCCCCGTATCTAAAGGAAATGTATCATTTATTCACAATGGAATGTAAACCCTGAAAACAAGGAATGAACATTTGTCTTTAGTCTATATGGCTCTAGTTACAGAGGTGGCCTGACACGAGTTGACTCGCAACCTAAGCCAATGGAAGAGGTCAATTTGGATTATGCCCAAATAATGGATTCTGGAATAATGAGAAGTGGGAATAAAAGCTGGAAAATTGGAATCTTTGTTGGCACAATGTTACCGTGGCTTCTGGGGTATGACTCTTCTGGACACAGTTCAACATCACTTCAAAGGCAGAGAAGAGAAAGGACATCGCCTGTGCTGGTAACGCTCAAGGAATTCTAGGAACTTGAGGAATAAGAGACTTCCATGTCGTCTTCACTTTTTTTTTAAGTATATCTAAATCTCGCTTAATAAACTCTACTTAATTCATAAATACTAGCCATTCGTACCTTGTTAGATCAAGCACAACTGAGGATGCTAGTGTTAGAAATTAAGAATTCGGAATGTAGAGATTTTAATTAGAAGGGTTTTTATATCTCAAAACCCTATAATCTTACAGGCATATCACTAAAACACATAATCAGTGACATTCTCCCCTCTCTCATGCAGGACAAGTGGCCCATAAGCCATGTGCAGCAGCAAAGAACCAAAGAGGAACAGACATTTCTGCATCACCTAAGCCCACTGGAGGAGACAATGCTCCACACCTTGGGTCCAGCTGTGGCAGAAGCCATTGCATCTGCTGTTGCCGTGATCATTCAGGATGTTCCTGCCTTATGTCCTTCTCAAATCCCACCTCTGGAATGAAATACAAGTTGCAGATGGTGTCAACATGGATCTTTGCTTTCCAATCCACTCCCGACTTCGCTCACCTCAACCCTCCCCTCTTGATTTTCTCCTTTCACATCCCAAGGAATTGTCACCCGGCCAGCCACTGCAACTTCAGGACAAAGTGTGAGAGCTTCATTAGATGATGGAATATCGTCCCTTGATCTAACTCGCAGCCACCAGCTCAGATATTGTCACAGTGCAACCTTTAGAGGGTAGTATAGAGTATGGGGGAGTGGCTGAGTATCAGTGAGCTGCAGCCAGGACAGCGGGATAGCATAATTCATTTCCCAGCTCCCTAGAGGGTGAAGTCACAGACAAGTTCTGCTACAGGGGACTCAGATGAGGACTTTGATGGAGTGTCTGAAAGGGGAATGCTACTAAGCATGCACCCCAAGATGCTTGCTGCATTGACAGACCTTCCGGACAGCTTCTTGTCACTGTCAAGCAATATTGAGTCCAGTTCCGAAATGGCACAGTGCATCACACAGGACTTTGAACCTGTCCTTTCCACCTTGGAAGTAGTGGCTAACCCCATGATGGCACTTGGTACACCAAACTGTCTCAGTACCCACTGCAACGCAGAAGGAAGCCACCCAAAGTCACACTGCTGCAGTGGAAACTCAGATGGAAGTTATGAGATATCCAAGCCATGAGAACTAAGCAAGCTTTGACTGGCTGGGAATTGGAGTGCTCAAAAGGACTTTCAGTGTCTCGCATAAACCAGCAATCTGCCCTCCAGCATCGCAGCCCTGTGGGAGTGGACGTCGCTCCATGGAGCACAAACTTGCTGTCCTCTCTTAGGATGACATCATTCCTTCTCCGACCACTGTCATTGCACCAGGGCCCTTGCTGTTGCCTCTCAGACAAACAGACCAGAATGCTGCCCCTCCATGCTGAGGTGGTACGGTTCAATGTGTTAGAATCATATCTCTCAAGACTGAAGTTTTCTTTTACAAAATGGAAGGAATTGGCATAATCTGGACATCTGGATGCTAACCTGGGATTTTTAAAAATATGTCATGAGTTCACCTTGGAGCTGTGAAAAAGCAGGCCCCTTCCAAGAAGTCGCCTGACCTATTTTTGAGAAGTAGCTGTTTGTTTGTTTGAACTGCAAAGCACTTTACTTAAGGTAAATCTGGGAGATAACAAAGGCAGTCACATGGGAGAGAGGAAAAAAATATTCAGTTGTGAACCTGCTTGTTTTGGAGGCAGTTTTGTTGGCGATCAAGCTGAGGAGAAAAGGTCACCTTGACTGGCTCCCTCTCTCTACCTTGCCTAAAATCGACCTGTAGCCGGAGAATCCTCATTTGAGAGTAACCAGTCGGCATTTGGACATGCAAAGTTGAAACCAGTTGGTGATAATTTCCAGGCATCCACCGGAACCAGCAGCCCACCTTCACATGAGAGAACTCCAGGTCTACAGCGTTGAGACCCTGGTCTTTATCCTTTACTTTATAATGCCCATCCTCCAAAGCCCATCTCTGCAGAGACACTCTATCTGTTTGTCCTTTGTTTGTCTGTGTGTATATCTGTGTGTGTGATGGGGGAGTTCTTTAGAAAGACATAGATAGTTACACTTCCCGGCTACAATTGTGTGTTAACCAGCACTTGCAATTTTTTAAAAGAAGTTTTATTTTAAAATAAATTAATCATTCTGATTTTTTGAAAGAAACCTGATTAAAATCTCTTTCATTCTGGGTACTAGAGGTATAGGTACACAACTGACCATTTTGGTGAGAAAATTAAACATTTAAATTAATGGTACAGCCTGCGGAGTAGTGGGGCTTGATAATTCACACACTCTTCCCATCCCGGTCATAACAAATGTCAAGACTTATAGGTCTAGAGCTGCTTGAGGTCATCCTGTAGGTTATCTGCAGCCTACTCCAATGAAATTCAGCAGCTTTCCACCAGTTATTCTACAGCCACTGGATTAACAGATCATAGGAGCACTAAGGCAGGCAAAGTCACCTGCAAGATGGACACTAATGGAATGCGCCAGGGTGAAGAGTTCAGTTTTTTTTATAGGAAGTGTTGTTGGATAAGGTTTTGGTGGCTTTTATATCAGGATTTTGGCCAAGAGGATGCTGTGATGGGATGTTACAGATGGATAGGAAGGTGGGGAATAGTGGAGCAATGGTGGTGAAGGCATAATGTCGTAAAAGAACTGAAGTCTCAGTAGGTGCTCATGTGCAGACAGTCTGGAATGAAGAAACCCCAGATTCCTCCTCCCTGCCACCTTGTCTTCCTCCTTCTCTGTTTCCCTGGTGGCAATGGCTGCACCCTCGAGGTTGTAGAGGATGCGGCAGACCACCACAAACGTGCAGGCATTTTCTGGCGTGTATTGGAGGGCCTCCTCATGTGCTCCAGGCAGCAGAACCATTGTTTTAGAGTGCTGGTGATGCTCCATGATGTTCCTGGTGGCAGCATGGTCCTCATTATATGCCTGTTGTCCTCGCATGGTCAGGTGTTGGGTCAGTAGGTATGTTTACAGAGAACTGTCTGATGCCACAATCTACATGAGCTACCAGAGCGTGCACACATTCCTATGTTAGCACCTTTCCCACAAGGGGGTGCAGCAGGGCCACATCAGAATTGGCCAACAGCACAGCATGCACCATTTTTTCAGTTCATGGCTTCCATAGCACCAGCACCAGTGTTGCTATGCAGTCCAATTGTGGGGCCCTCACCTTTGTGCCCATCTAGTGACGATGGGCAAAATTTTACGGCAGTGGGATTTTATGTTCCCGCCGAAGCCAATGAGGTTTAGAATGTCTCGCCGCATTTTACGACCCCGTCCCCACCGAAACGGGGCCGTAAAATTCTGCCCAATAGGTTTAGGGGCCTGAAAACTCACACAGTCCCGAAGAATCAGAGCAGCACAGAAACATAAATCTTCATTTTAAAATCTGCATACTTTGGCAATTTCCTTAAAAAAAAAGATTTGAACACCATATGATCCATAGACTATAAAGTGCATTGATTATAAATTTATTGTGTTAGTTTGCGAAAGTGTACAAAAGAAGTAAACATTAGGACCAGGATCTTCCAAGGAATGGTAATCAACGTTGGACTGCCCCTCTGCTTGAACTTTCCCGTGACTCAACACTGCTCTGAATTTCTTGCCGTGTCTTCCAAGCCCAGCTTTACCAAAGCACAGTGTCCCTCGGAGAGCTCCGTCACAGCAGAGTCGGCTCAGTGGGCAGTAAGGAAGCGTCCCTTTTTAATGGCATTAGCTGCCATGTGGTAAATTTAAAGGCCCACTTTGAAAGTTAGGGAATGGGTGAATTGATGAGTGGATGAATTGGTTGGGTGGTAGGGTGGGTGAGGCAAGTGAGTAAGTGGGTAGGTGGTAGGTGGGTGAGGTGGTAGGTGGTTAAGGTGGCAGGTGGTGAAGAGATACATGGATATGGTGGTAGGCGTGTGAGGTGATTGGTGGGTAGGTGTTTGAGGTCATTAGGGTGGTAGTTAGGCAGGTGGTCAGTGACTGAGGTAGTTGGTGTGTAGGGTGGTAGGTGGCTGAGGTGGTAGGTGGGTGGGGCAGCAGGTGGGTAAGGCGGCAGGTGGGTGAGATGGTAGGTGGGTGAGGTGTTAAACGGGTAGGGTGGCAGGTAGGTGAGGAGATAGGTGACTGAGGTAGTATGTAGGTAGTGTGGCAGGTGGGTGAGGTAGCGGGTGGGTGAGGTGGTAAGTGGGTGAGGTGGTAAATCAGTGAAGTCGCATGTGGGTAAGGTGCTAGGTGAGTGAGGTGTTAGATGGGTGAGGTGGTAGGTAAGTAGGGTGGTAGTTGGGTATGGTGGCAGGTGAGTACTGGGGCAGCTGGCTGCTATGGTAGGTGGATGAAGTGGTAGGTGGGTGAGGTGCTAAGTGGGTGAGGTGCTAAGTGGGTGAAGTCACAGGTGGGTAGGGGGCAGGTGGATGAGGTGTAGGTGAATGAGATGATAAGTGGGTGAGGTGGCAGGTGCGTGAGTTGGTAGGTGGCTGAGGTTCTAGGTGGGTGAGATGGTAGGTGGGTAAAGTGGCAGGTAGGTGAGGTGGTAGGTGCATAGAGTGGTAGGTGGATGGGGTGGCAGGTGGGTGAAGTGGTAGGTTGGTAGGGTGGCAGGTGGGTGAGGTGGCAGGTTGGTGAGGTGGTAGATGGATCTGTAGGTAATCATGTGGTTGGGGGATTAGTTGAGTGGTTGGGGTTGTGGGGGTAGTCCTGGGTCAAGGGGGTAATTGAGGGGTTTGAGGGTCTTCGGGGAGGGTTGAAGGGGGTGTCAGTGTGAGTGATTAGGGTGTCAGTTAAGGAGTTCCCCAGGGGTTAGATTAGGTTTTTTCTGTCTAATATCACCTGGTAACTATTCAGTTAAGTACATCGGAGCCTTCCGAAGTCTCCGACTCTAATTCCGAGTCACAGACATTTGTGGAGGGTCCCTGGAAGCAGGGAAATTGCCCATCGGACGTTGAAACTTCTTGAGCAATTGCCATGACTCCCAGGGACTCCCACAGGGTCCCGATGTGCACTTGTGGCCATACATCCGGTCTCCGACAATCCGAAGACCAAAGAATTTTGGCCGAGAGTTCTGAAAAATTAACCTTCAAACTGGCCACATTTTTTTAAAGTCTTATGAACCTCAGGCATAGAATCAAAGGCACATTGCTTTTGGAGAAGAAATAAAAACTGACCTTGACACTTTCTGTTACTTAGTAGCAGAGCACGAGATATCAGTCCTCCCTTCACTCTAGTGAAGCACCTTGCTTCCAGCCAGGCTCTCTCCCAGATGGATGGCTGATAATTGGGAATTCATTCAGATGGAAATTGCAAGTACATACTTGTGTCCTACCAGTTAATGTGCAGTGTGTCACCTTGAACACAATAGTAAAATAAAACAAGGTTATGCTCAGTAGAAGTATTTGCAGCTCATCGGATATTGGCTTATTAATTTAGTTGGAGTGCTGGAGTAAAGCTACACTTTTAGTGTTAATTACTGACTGAAAAGTGTAACATTAAAGGAAAGAGTATAATCACTGCGTCTTTTCAATAAGCAAAGAATTACCATTAATATTATGTGCATTACTGTCTTTCAATTTTGGTGGAATATTTTTAAGCACTTGGTAATGATAGCATCAGGAGAGCTGCTTTAGAGGCATAGCTGAGGCTGGCACTATGAAAAACTGAACTAATGTATGAAGCTAAAGATAAAACAATGTAAGTTAATGAGTGTGCCTCTGCTAATGTTAATTGTATTTCCTTTTGATCAAACACAGACACTTCCCTGTGCCAATTTTCACGAATGCTGGGCCACAATTTGCTGAAGCAGGGCATATAATGGTGTCTGCCATTAGTTACACTTGCCCTTGCATGTCTAGGCTTTTAAATATTTTGCATGACAAGTTGCTGAAAATGAGAGTTGATAATTGCACAGCGAGGGAAACAGGGCATCTGGGACCTGAGTGAATATGGCAAGGAGCTGTGTGTATTTCCTTAACCAATCAGATTGAAGGATTGTGAAATAAACAGCACAAGAACTGAGGAGGGTGAATTCAATGTCAAATCAGGAAAGGGGAAGATAGAAGGATAAGATGGGTTGGACTGAGAGAGAGAGAAAGGAGATATTGAAAGTAAGAAAAAGTTCTTAAATTTTAAATTTGACACTTAAAATCTTCAACCTCAATTAATACCTGCAGGAATGAGGTGCTACACTTCTAATAGCTAATTTTTGGTGTCAGAGAGGGTGAGTGGCAGTAATTAGCAGTTATTACATAATTAAAAGCGAGCTTTAATTTGAAACGACAAGACACACTTTTCTGTGGCAAATTTAGCTCACATCAACTGCACAAATGCAGCAACTTCACGCCATTCAATGTACTTCAGTGGACAGAAAGATGCCTTTCTCGTAATGCTAACAACAGAACAACGCAGCAATGTTTGGGTATCTGTGTTTAACCATGCATCTGCCTTTTCACCTGGAGTCACTGCACCATTAATTATAATAATGGCAGATAAATAATGGCGAGCATCATTAGCCTCACTGTTATTTTAACAGCAAGTTCTGAGCCAATAACTGTAGTATTCACTATTTCAGTAAACATAAACCTTAGCACAGAAGCGAGGAACAAATATTAAAATTTGTACATTAAATTCTTGTATTTGTACTTTATTTTTCAAATGGCTGTCAGCAAAATACTAAGCTTTTTCACAGTGCCCTAAATTTTGGATTTCATGATCCCAATAGGTAGTTCTTCAGCTGATTTCTTTTAAGTCTCTATCAAGTGTTTTAAAATGACAAGTTAAAAAAAAAAGTTAAACTATCAAATGCCAATTTTATACCTAGGGGAATCAAGTTCTCATTTATTTCAATGATTTCCCAGTATCCAGTTATACTAGAATCCAATAATATGCCTGATAGCACAGAAAGTGCATTTAAAATAATGGACTTGGATGACAGAAAAGCATACACAATGCTCTATGGATATATGTGTATAAAATAAATAATTGGAACTGGGAGTGTTTAACAAGGCAGCAATACACATAGGATATAGTGAATATGTGAACTTTAAGAGCAATCTTCCAAACTCTAGAATTTGCCACAACAGCTTCCTACATTTCTACAATGTTCACATAACTTTCGCAAAATGTTCACACCTTTTGTTTGGAGAAATTGAGTGGAGTTGAAGGATAAATTGTTCAATGTGAGAAAAAGTTCAGCCAAATGGAGGAGGGTGGTAGTGGATGGGGACTGGTTGGGGATCCATTCAATGAACAAGTATAGAGCCACAGACTGTTCTGGTGGGGGGCAGGGGTGTAGAGGGATTGGACATCCATGGTGATAAGGAGATGTTTAGAGGCAGGAAACTGGAAACCGTTGAAGTGAGGGAGGGCATTGGAAGAATCAAGAATGTAGGTAGGAAGAGACTGGCCAGGGAGAGAAAAAGTACAGTCCAAACACTTCCTCTAAATAATAAGTGTTGCAATGGGGATCCATTTGCTCCTAGCTATGTCTGTCTTTTGTGGGCTACGTGGAACATTCCTTGTTCCTGTCCTACTCAGGCCCTTACCTAACCTCATTTTCTGGTACATTGATGAATGTATCTGTGCCACATCTCAACCTGCACCAGAAAATTTCATTGGCTCTGCTTCCAATTTTCCTTCCCTCACCTTCACATGGTCCATCTCTGACTCTTCCCTTCCCTTCCTTGACTTCTCTGCCTCCATTTCTGGGAATAGATTATTAACTAATAGTCACTACAAGCCACAGACTCCCACAGCTACTCTGACCAGACTTCCTCACACCCCATGCTATTCCATTCCCCCAGTTTCTTCCTTTTCCATCGCATCTGTTCTGACGAATGCAATCTTCCATACTAGTGCTTTGGATAAATCTTCATTTTCCTTGACCGAGGATCCGCCCCCCACTCCACCATCATGGTTGACAGGGCCCTCGACTGGGCCTGAGCTATAATGCGTTTTTACTCTCAACCCTTTCCCTTCCTCCAAAAATTATAATAGAGTTCCCCTTGTCCTCACCTTCCATCCCACCAGTCTCAGTATTAAACAGATCATCTGCCATCTCCAGCATGATGCCACCACCAAACACACCTTCCTCTCCTCTCCCCTCTCATCATTCTGAAGGTACTGCTCCCTTTGTGTGAGGTGTTGGCATAGTGGTAATGTCACTGGGCTGGTATTGAGGATAAGGGGCCATTCATTTAGGGCTGAGATGAGGAGGAATGAACACTTACCTTTGTGGGGAGAGGTAGACCTGCAGGAGATACACAGACCAGGGAGCAGATAAATAAAGCCCAAGGAGCAAGACCCAAGCGCTTACCTTCAGAGACAGAAGTCCAGAAACACCCTGAGTTTAAAGAAAAAAGTGAACTGTGGCATCACAGGAAAGTTGTAAGGTGATTGGCTGGTGAGTATTGCTGCTTAGGGACTAAATTTAAACAACTTGGAGTTTGAAAAACATTAAAAATGTTAACTATTAACTATTAATAACAAGGAACAAGTGAGTAGCTGGTGAGTCTGATCGTCTATTTTTAAATAAGGTTTGTTACCAGAAGTAAGCTGTATTAAGTATTCGTAGGGTTTATCAGTATTAGCAAAGTTGATTAATAGTAGTAAGGTTTACTTGCATTGGTAAGGCATTATTAGTATTGAACTGGTAAGATTTATTACCAGTAATAAGGTTTATTAGCAGTAACAAGCTTATCAGTTAATAAATAGAGAAATGGCAGGACTGCTCAAACGTCAAGAGCACACACCCTGTGCTATGTGGTAACTCCAGGATGCTTCCTGTGTCCTGGATAATCATTTGTGCAGGAAGTGTCAGCAGTTGCAGCAGCTTGATTTCCAGGTTTTGGACCTTGAGAGCAGCAACTGGCATCAATGCAGTGCATCCATGAGGTCAAGAGCTATGTGGATAACACATTTATAGATGTGGTCATGCTGCAGCTTGAGAGTATGCAGGCAGAGAGGGAATGGGTGACCACAAGACAGTCAGAAAGGAACAGGCTGGTGGTACAGGAATCCCCCGACTCTATTCCACTCTCCAACCAATGTTCAGTTCTGAATACTGATGAGAGTGAAGGCTCACCTGGGAGCGTAGCCAGAGTCAAGTCCATAGCACCAAGGGTGGCTCAGTTGCACAGAGGGGTACAAGGAGACTGGAGGTGCAATAGTGATAGGTGATTCGATAATTAGGGGAAAGATGTGCATTTCTGCAGCTGCAGACATGAATCCAGGATTGTGTGTTTCCTCCCTGGTACCAGGGTCAGGGGTTTCACTGAGCAGCTACAGAACACCCCTGAGGGTGAACAGCCAGCAGTCATGGTCCACATCGATACAAACGTCATAGGCAGAAAGAGGGATGTGGTCCTGTAGTCAGAATTTAGATAGTAAATTAGCAAGAAGGACCTTAAAAGTAGTAATCTCTGGATTACTCTCACTACCAGGTGCAAGTGAGTATAGAAATAGGAGGATAAAGCAGACAAATGCATGGCTTGAAAGATGGTGCAGGAGGGAGGGCTTTAGGCTCTTGGGATATTGGGACCGAGTCTGGGGGAGATGGGGCCTGTACCGGTCTGATAGGTTGCACCTAAAAAGAACTGGGACTGAGTTCCTTGCAGGGCTTTTTGCTGGAGCTATTGGGAAGGGTTGAAACTAACTTGGCAGGGGTGTGGGAACCAGGAGGTAATATTAGAGAGGAATACCATTGTACAGAGTATGCTGGGAGATAGCACAAGAATAGGGAATAGAAAATTAATAGGCGGGGTCAGAGTAAGCTAGAAAGTAATAAAGTCTAAATCAGGATTACAGTGCATGTATGTGAATTCATGGGGTGTGGTTTAATAAGATTAGTGGGTTACTGACGCAGATTGACATGTGGAAATATGATGCTGTGGCTATAACTGAGACCTGGCTCAAAGAAGGGCAGGGTTGGGATTTAAATATTCCTGGATACAAGGTGTTCAGGATATGAAAGGAAGAAAAGGAGGAGGGGTGGTCGTATTGCAGTGCTGGAGAAAAAGGATGTCCCAGAAGGGCCAAGAATAGAATCTATTTGGCTAGAGCCAAGGAACAAAAAAGGAGCAATTACATTGCTCCGTGTAGTCTATGGCTAACTAACTAGTGGGAAGGATGTAGAGGAATAAATTTGCAAGGAAAATATGGAGAGGTGCAAAAGTCATACAGTAGTTATAATGGGGGTCTTTAATTACCCAAATATAGGCTGGGATAGTAGAAGTATAAAGGGCAGAGAGAATAGCAGTTCTCAGAATGCGTTCAGGAAAATTTTCTTCAGTACTATGTTTCCAGTCCAATGAGAAAGGAGGCACTGCTGGACCTGGTTCTTGGGAATGAGGTGAACCAAGTGGATCAAGTATCAGGAGGAAAACATTTAGGGGACAACGATCACTGTTTCATAAGGTTTAGGCTGGCTATGGAAAAGGACAAAGAATACCCCAGAGCCAAAATAATTAATTGGGCGAAAGCCAACTTCAATGGGGTAAGAACCAGATCTGGGTGGAATAAACAAAAGTCATAGGTTGGCAGGAGAAAATGCAGCTAAACAGCTGCCAGAGCGTCCCTGCGTCCCCCCTCCCCCCCACCCCCTCCCCCTCCCCCTCCCCCCCCACCCCCTCCCCCTCCCCCCCCCAACCCCCTCCCCCTCCCCCCCCCACCCCCTCCCCCTCCCCCCCCACCCCCTCCCCCTCCCCCCCACCCCCACCCCCTCCCCCTCGCCTCCCCAACCCCCTCCCCCTCCCCCCCAACCCCCTCCCCCCTCCCCCTCCCCCCCACCCCCTCCCCCTCGCCTCCCCAACCCCCTCCCCCTCCCCCCACCCCCTCCCCCCACCCCCTCCCCCCCACCCCCTCCCCCCCCACCCCCTTCCCCCCCACCCCCTTCCCCCCACCCCATCCCCCCCCACCCCCTTCCCCCCACCCCATCCCCCCACCCCCACTTCAAAGAAGAGATAATTCAGGCACAATCAGTGTATATTCCCTTGAGAGGGAAAGATAGGGCAAAAGATCCAAAGCTCCCTGGATGACAAAAGAGATATAAGATAAGGAAGGAATAGTATGCTTATGACAGATGTCATGTAGCAAATACAGTTGAGAACCAGGCTGACTATGGGAGGTTCAAATGGGAGGTGAGAAAGCAAATAAGAGAAGCAAAGACAAAGCAAGAAAAAAGTCTGGCAGCTAACATAAAAGGGAATCCCAAAGTCTTCTATAGGCATATAAATAGTAAAAGGGTGGCTATAAGGAGGAGTGGGGCTGATTAAGTAGCAAAAAGGGAATTTACACATGGGGGCAGAGGGCATAGCTGAGGTATTAGCTGCCTTTGTTCAGGCCTGGCTTGGGCCCCTTTCCCCCCAGGCCCGCCTAAATCCCCTCCTTCCCCTCAGGCCAGCCCGGACCCCCATCTCCCCTTCAAGTCTGCCGGGACCAGCCCTCCCCCCCTTAGACCTGCCTAGACCCCCTTCCCCCTCAGGCCTGTTTGGATAGCCTCCCTATGCCTGGCCGGAACCCCACTGGACCTGTGCCGGACTTGGGCCTGAGATTGCTGCTGCTGGACTCAACTTTGGACCTGCTCTGAGTGTTGCTGCCAATTCCCCAGACTGCCCTCTCTGCTGCCAGAACCCACCCCTCCCCCCACCATGACTGGACACACCAACCCCAATAAACTACCTGCTGAAGCTGCACAGCTCTCAGAAGGGAATGCCAGCCAGTGCTGCTGCTCCCTCATGGTGGGGTGGGCTTGTGCCTGCGCATGCGCATTGTGCTGGCTCTGGTCTGCGCATGCGTAGCAGCACAGTGCACATACGCAGACAACAAAGATGCTTGGGCAGTGGCAAAAGGGGACCTTGACCAGTCTCCATCAGTCACTGCCCGGGAAACCCACGACTGGGACACGAGATGGGAACCAAATTCCAGGGCAATCCCAGAAAATCTGAGACAGTTGGTAAACCCTGCCCTTTCCCCTGCAGCCCTGCAATTCTTTTTCTCTTCAGAAAATTGTCCAATTCTCTGTCAAATTTACCTCCACCACACCCTCAAGCAGTGCATTCCAAATCCTAATCACTCATTGCATAAATAAGCTTTTCATCATGGGCTATTGCTATTTTTGCCAATCACCTTAAATTAATGTCCCCTGATTCTCATTCCATCCAACAATAGGAACAGTTTCTCCCTATCTACTCAGTCCAGGCCACTCATGGTTTTGAACACCTCGATCAAATCTCCTCTGAATCTTCTCTTCTCCAAAAAGAACAGAGCCAGTTTCTCCAATTTATCTCTGTAAATGAAGTTCCTTATTCCTGGAGCTGTTGCATTTTTATAATGGTATAAAGGCACCAATCACTCATAAGGGATTGGGTAAACATGTTGTGGATTCATTTATTTAGACTGGCCACATTAGAGTAGAAATACATGGATAGAAACCTTGAAGACATCAGCAGCAGAGCTGTGTACGCAGTGTTCTGCTCATAGGCCAAAGTGAAACTGGATCACAGACATACTTCCTTTCTAGTGATGGCATACTGCTATCCCTTAAAGGCATATCATGACAGGAACCATTCTCGTGAATCTTTCCTTAACCCTCACTAATGTCTTCACATCCTTCTTAAAGTGTTACTCCCAGAACTGGATGCCATGGGCAGGATTTTCCGGCCTCACCTGCTGCCGGGATTGCCCGGTCCTGCCGATAGTCAATGGACTTTTGACTGGGCTTCTGAATTTCCTGCGGCGGGTCTCACCATGATGGGGCTGGAAAATCCCAGTCAGTTGAGCTTGAACCAGTGTTTTATACAGGTTTATCATAGCTTCCTTGCCTTTATACTCATTTTTCCCAATTTTTAAAGTTCAGGATCCTGTATGCTTTATTAACTGCCACCTTTTAATGATTTGTGCACATATACCTCCAGGCCTCTCCGCTTCTGCACCCTCTTTAGTATTGTAACCTTTATATTATATTGTCTCTCCTCATTCTTCCTTCCAAAATGAATTACTTCACACTACTCTGCATTAAATTTCACCTGTTACTTGTCCACCCATTCCACTTATGTTGTCTTGAAGTCTATCTCTATTTTCCTCACAGTTCACAATATTTTCAAGTTTTGTGTCATGGGAAAATGTTGAAGTTGTGCCCTTTACACCCAAGTCTACATCATTAATATATATAAGAAAAAGCAGGGGTCCTAACTTTGACCCCTGGGGGGTATACTTTCCTCCAGTCCAAAAAGCAATTGTCACTCACCACATTTCATATCCATGCTGCTATTGCCCCTTTCATTCCATCTTGTCTAATTATGCTGACCAGCCTATTCTGTGGCACTTTGTCAAATGCCTTTTGGAAGTCCATCACCACATCAACGGCATCATCCTCATCAACCCTCTCTGTTACCTCATCATAAACTCAAACAAGTTATTTAAACATGCTTTTCCCTTAAAAAAATCCATGCTGGCTTTCCTTAATTAATCCACACTTGTCCAAGTGACAGTTAATTTTGCCCTGAATTATTATTGCTTTCCCACCATTTAGTTTAGACTGGCCTATATTTCTAAAACTGATATATTGACCTTGGAGGGAGTGCAGCATGAAAGGAAAGTAGTTTGAAATTTTGACACTGCATCAAGTGTAAGAACTAAGTTAACGTAACATACAGTGGATGCTGGAATTCTCTCTGTGTTTTTCTCCCTCCGTAGATGCCTGACCTGCTGGGTGTTTCCACCATTTTCTGTTTTTATTTTATATAAGAATTAAGTTGATGATCTAATAATCAAGCGTGCAGTTATAACCCTATTTTATCATTTTCAACGAATGAGGAAGAGCAAAAATCACTGAGAAACAGTGCGCTTTTTCAGAGAGGTGTAACTCTCTTGTACTTCCAATATGGGTCTCTCTCTTTTTGCTAACTGAAGACAGCACATATATTTTGCTAAAAGAGTAATATCCCCAGGGAATAAAATTCACTGACTTGTTCTGGGTGATTTGTGCATCACCACATGATTTTCGCCTCAGCAAAGCTAATCAATTTGGTTGCTCGGGGGGTTAGCACACAAATACTTTGGTCATCTGGCATATCTATGTTGACAATTATTTAATTTCAAACCTGATTGAATCTCATAGACTGCATAATCTGCTGCAATACCAAAATATATGAAGCATCACAGTTTTACCAGCATGCCTTGGGGACCTTTGAGAGTATGCAGCTTAGGTGTAAGGATGTGTGAAAGATTTTAAATTGTCCCTCATTCTATGTATTACAGGTCAAATCAGTGTAATCTGTCTCCCAAATATCTATTTGTTTGTCATCTGTATTTGCTGACAATGTTTTCCTTCTAGGCTCAATTCATCAAGCTATCATTTCCTTGAAACATGGGAGTCGAAACATAAAACAATGTTGATTTTATTTAGCCTTCTTCATAAGTATATCTTAGAGTTTCCAAAGATATCAATTTTCTATGGAACTTATAATAGTGTATATATTAATAATAGGGCTTAACTATCCTCATCACAATGCTTGCTGGTATTCTCAACTTTCTCCTTTTCTTATTTACATTTCCTCCAATTTCAAAACCAGTGTCACTTGCTGCCTGTTCAAAAAGCCCATCCTCAATTAATCTATGTTTTTTTTATCAACAATTTCTAACCTTCCTATTTTCAAGTCCTTGAATGTATAATTGCTGTCTATCTCCACAGTCACCTTTCTCACTATTCCCTGAAAAATCTCATCAGCCTTTTAGCACTCCATCAAGAGCAGTTGGCCACCTTGCCCAAACTCCTCAAGGATTTCTGATTTGACTGTGTCTGCAATGTATTGTTTCCCCTCATCCTTCTTTACCTTTCCATCACTTTTAGTATCGCTGATTCCTGTTTCGGTTTCATTCATGCTGGTCCCAGTGTAACCCATACATTACCTCAATTTGATCCTTATTCTGGCACAGTCATCATTCACATGCGAGGCTCCAACATCAGCCCCTACCATTTCTTCATACATGCAATATCCCTCAGTGAGATCATCTGTAGATATTAGGTAGTTTCCCTTCTGTGAGAATGATACCTATCACCATGTCTCCACAATTCCGTCTTACTCCATGACTCCCTGCTGGATATCAATTTCTAGTTGAGCCAGAACTTTCTCGAGTTCAACATTAGAAAGATTGAAGCCATCTTGTCCAGCTGTTGTTGAATATTTTGTGTCTCAGATGTTCACTCCACCTTCCTTCCCAGCTGCTTGTTCAGCCTGACCATGAAGTGCGCAGTCTGTTTTCCTCGTTCGGTCCGAGCTGAGCTTCAAAATCCACATCTCTTCTGTCATTCAAGATTGTCTACCTCCACCTTTGTAACATTTCCTTAATAAGTACCTAAACCACTCTCACCATCCATACCTTCGTCACCTCCTTGGTCGACATCACGTTATTTACATAATTTCCAACTTAAACTCGTTTGGAGATTGTAGGACCTTGCTGTGAGAAACTTAGCTGCCACGTTTATTGATTGTGAAATGCTTTGAAACTTAGAACATGTGATAAAATGCTAATTAAATGCAAGTTCATTCTGTCTGCTTTACACAAAATTCAGTTTATCTTTGGTTCTCCAAACTCCATTTGTTGTACATCCCCAATGCATGAACTTTTAACATTCCTATTCCCATTATCAAATTAATTTATGGCCTGGCCCCAACCTACTTCTACAATGTTCTTCAACCTCGCAATCTTCACTTTTGCTCCTTCCTTCTTTCACCTAATTGTTGCTGGAAGACCATCCAACCACTACATTCCTATACTCTACATCTATTTTCCTAACGCTCCAACCATATTATCTCTCTTTCCATCTTTTAAAATCCTCTTAAAGCCTACCTCATACCTCATGGCTCAGGTAGTAATCCAAAGATTATTATCTTTGTGGTTCTGCTTTTTAATTTAGACTCTAGCTGCTCATACTCCTTCAGGAAAACTTTTGTCTTAGTGCTGCCTATGTCATTAGTGCTCACATGGACCATGAGAAAAGGATCCCCTTTCCCGTACTCCAAGTTCCTCTTCGGTCTTGAGGAGATGTCCTGAACTCTGGTACCAAGCTGGAAACACAGCCTTCAGGACTCATGCTCTCAGCTTCAGAGAACAATATCTATTCCTATTACTATACTCTCTGCTCATCCTATTACATTACTTTATACTCCCAAAACTGAAATGGCCCCCTGCACCATCATGTTGTACTCATTTTTCTTATCCTCCCTGCAGTCCCTGCTCTCATCTACACAACACCCCGCCATGCACTGACCGGGTGGGATTATTGGCACCATATAGTTTAGGTTTTAGGTTGATGGCCTTTTGTCAGGCCACAGACCTGAAACCCTAACACCCCTATCTCTTTCTCCACAGATTCCGCCTGATTGCGTTTTTGTTTCTATTTTAAAAAGTACTTGGAACTGGTTTCAGTTATTCTCAGGAATTAGTTGCCATGTAATTTTTTTCAAGGCTTTCCAACCCATCAGCACTCTCTTCACATACAGTATAAATTGTTGTTTTCACCTTATACTAGTGTCCTTGTGAGTGCCCTGATGAGTGCATGACAATAAGCTTATACAGGTCTCTTTTTTCAGTAATACTCAAGTTCTGTACTACCAAGCAACTATTTAAATATTTGTGCAACTCAAGCTATAAGCACGCTCATCTCTCCAAAAATCGATAATGTCATTAAGTGTTTGTCACCCATTAGTAAGACCAGATGATTTCATAAGGCTGTTTTGCAGCTATTTTGCCATCTGCAATTATTAGCCTTCTAATATAGGGAACATTTTGAAATAGGCACCTATGCATATAAACAACACAATGATCTCAAGCAGTTTTTTTTTAAGGAGGTGCTTATCTAGCGTTAATTGTACTTTGTTATTTAGGTTAAATGGTTTTAATATTTTTGATGAGTAGCTGCAGAAAACAGACTCTATCATCTTCCATTTCAGGCGATCATGCAAGAGAAATTTGACACAAGTGATTATACTAAGGCAATCTGATTACACACATATCAAGCCATAAGTCATATTACATTCAGCTTTTTCTTCTTCTAAAATGAAGTACTGCTCATTATGTCAGAAATTACTGGTGATTCACTAATCATCTGTATTCTAAAGGTTGATTTTATCCCAGCTTGCATGACAGAAACTGGGTGGGCGGACAGTTAAAATAGTCCATACAGCTCCTCCACCTTGATCCCACTGTTTATCTAACATCAGTCAGGTTGGTGTATGAGTTTCTTGCCCTGACATGGAAGAGTTCCTTCACCAAAAATAAATGACAATCCGATTATCCAAACCCTCATCCTGTCTGTAATCATATCAGTAGAATGCACACCTCAGGCCAACACTTGTAATCATTCTGTCCTGTGTATCTGGCAGTATTCAAGATCCTCACATAGGTTAGATTAGGTATACAGATGGATTGAACTTGTTTTCAATGAGTGTTGGTGTGATATGTTTTGAGATACAGAAATAATGAGCTCACCTGGTAAAAAAAAAAGCTACTGAATATTTTGTGAATTGGACTGTTCTTACTGTTAAAATATGGGCAGTTATCTGCTGTTGACCCATATCATTTGAAAACTGGATTAAAGCTCCTTTTGATTAAGAAGAGTTTGCAATCTGAAAATTGTGACTGCCATTATTCTTCGTCGCTGGGTCAAAATCCTGGAACTCCCTCTCTAACAGCATTGTGGGTGTACCCACACTACAGGGACTGCAAGAGGGAAGGCAGCTCACCACCACCTTCTCAAGGGCAATTAGGAATGGGCAATAAAAGGTGGCCTAGCCAGTGAAGCCCATATTCCCTAAATGAATTAAAAAATCCAAATGCCTGATTTTGATGTTATTGTATGTTTAAATTTAGAGAGGAAGTGGCTTTGGATTTATATCTGCCTCTGCACTGCTCAGTTATCTTGAGGCTTTGATAAGGAGCATTAGCCAGAGGCTGTATTCATAATTTGGACTCAAATGAATCTTTAGCTGACACCTTACAAATTAATCCTGAGCGATAATAGTTCATAATTGGTGTTTACATTTCCTGGAGAATCCTACGGTTACTTGAAACAGTCAAGGACAATTCAAAATAGAGCCTAGCTTCATAAATCATAATGGAGTTCAAAATACAGTTCTTTAACAACTTAAACTCAGATGGCATAATGTAATAAACCCAATCACGTATGAAGAATTTCAAATGAGTGCAATCTTATTTAGCAATTGTAATATGCTAATTATTTGCAATTGAGTACTTTAAAAAGACTCATAGCCATGACATATATGTGTTTGCTTTTTAGAATATTTCTAGGTTTTTTGAAAACAAAATGAATGAAGATAAGTGAATACAACGTGTGTGCATTGTTGGAAACTGATCTTGTGATAAAAACGAATTGTAGTCTCAAGGAAACAGAATAGCCTTCAGCTATAGAAAGTCCTGGTTAGAACACACGAGGAAGGATATATTGGCCTTGGAGGGAGTGCAGCATAGATTTATCAAAATGATACCTGGACTCCAAAAGTTAAGTTAGAAGGGAAAATTGCACAAAGTTCTTATTCCATGGAATTTAGAAGGTTAAGTGGTGATTTGATTAAATTTTTCATTTTATTAAGGGGAACAGATAAGATAGAAATAGAGAAATGAATTCCGCTAGTTGGATAGGCTAAGACTAGGAGGGATCATCTAAACATTAGAGTCAAACTTTCATGAATGAAGTTAGGAAACTGTTATGGACAGGAGGGGGTTTAATTTAAACAGCCCTGATTTCTCCTCTCACCATCCACCAGTAAACAGAAAGGTGTTTGTTATTTTATTTTCGATTTCCCTCGTTATAAGTGGTGGCATATTTTCCCCAACCACTCAGTATTGGAGTGATGCAATCCTCTTTTAATAACCCCACAGCAAACTTGAGATAGGTAAAATCAGAGGGTTAGTTTATTTTACACACATTCAAAATACAGGGAAGGGGTGTCGCTACGTAAGCCTTGTACATTTGCACAATAAAAGAGGGTTAAGGGAAAGAAAGAGGTACAGGGCAAAGACCACACACAAAAAAATAAGGATTATTGTTTCACGTGAGTCCAAAGTCCGGTAAGTCACTGTCCAGGGAAGGTTCTTTCAGCTGGCTTTCTATGGCAGAAGTCCTGGTCTTTTCCTAGGAGCTCAGATGAAGACTGAAGTGGGTAAAGATGCAGCAATGAGAATTAGTTCACTTTGTAGGCAAAATGCAGGATTCTTTCTTTTTTGCTTTGAGCAAAATGGAGGTCAGAAGCATGCTGCTATCGCCTGGAGTCTCTTCTGAGGTTAAACAGTGACTGAAGATAGAACCCAAAAGCTGTATAATTAAAGCAATTCAAACAGCTCAAGCCTTGGTTATGTGACAGGGTAGTTTTGGGTTGAACCATTCAGCTAACTAGGCCTCCTTGTTAAAACCCATTGTATTTTGAGCAGGTAACTGTGGAACCATTAGCACAACATTGGAGATAAGGGGAAGAATTTTACGGCCCCGTTTCGGCAGGGACGAGGCCATAAAATGCAGCGAAACATTCTAAACTTCATTGGCTTTGGCGGGAACGTAAAATCCTGCTGCTGTAAAATTTTACCCAAGGAGTCACAAATAGCTCTGCCTTTGTCCAGAGCTGTCTGGTGCAGATGTCTCATTTACAAGTTCTTTGTGTTGGCTTGGCTGGAATGTTTGTGCAATGCAAGTCACATTCCAGGAGGTTGATGAGTTTTCCTTTGTCCATTGAAACTGCTCAGAATTTTACAGAACTATCACCATCTGACTAGCTGTGTCCATTTTATCAGCCCATAAATTGCCCATTTTAAAGAAAAATAATTTAAACAAGAGAATATGGAAGAGAAACAAATTTCTTTTAGATTTATTTTCATGCCTTCTTGGCATGACAAAGCACTTCTACACATAAAAGATGGTAGAAGTTTATAACTCTCTTCCACAATGGTAATTGATGCTAGATTAATTTTAATTCTGATATTAATAGATTTTTATTAACCAAAGGTATTAAAGGATTTTGAGGTCGAGGCAGTTAGGCTGCAGATCAGCCATGATCGCTTTGAATGCACAGGACAGTTTTGAGGTGCTGTAAGACTATTCCTGTTCCTATGATCCTACAATACGGCAGGGGCAGAAATTTACGCTGAGTGGGTGGGCACATGCTCAACCCGCTCGAGTGTAAAATGACGCACGATAATGCCGAGTGGGTGTCCCGACATCATCGTGCACTCGTGTGATATTTTAGTCGGTGGGCGTGCGTGGGAGTCAGCACCACACCCACCAACAATTGACAGGCCTATTGAGACCATTAAAGTAATAACTGACTGAAATTTTTCGCTGCCCGCCCAACCTTAAGGTCGGCAGGGAGGCAAATAGGCCAAGCGGCCTTTGGATTTTTTTTAGGAAACCTCATCCATGGGCGGGATGAGGTTTCCAACAGCAATTAAAAATTAAATTAAAAAATGTTAAATTTCATTCCTAACATGAGGGGACATGCTTTTAACACTGGTAAATTTTTTATTTCTGTGCTTTTAAATCTTCAACTCCCTGGGCCTCAAGGAATTTTCATTGCACGTACTCACACGCACGCCCAAACTTCTGCACTTGCCCTCCTCCCACCCCCACCCCATCTCCACCCCGACAGCGCTGCAGCGAGCGTTTTACGATAGCTGGCCATTAATTGGCCAGTCGGCGTGAAATCGATGTCGGGGCCCGATCGCAGGTGGTGGTCGGCTTCACGACCACTCCTGGGCCCGCCGGCCACGCCCGCCCGACAAGACCCTCCCCCAGATCTCAATGTCAGATACACTACCACTTCAAGCAGAAACCTCTGTTCTTCAAATATCATCCATAATTTTGGCACAATATTAATATAAGAACGATGAAAACAATTATAAATGTATTGTCATTAGCAATATTCAATTAGTCAATGTGATTTTGCACCATTTTAAGTGCACATGTTCCTAATTTCAATTTATTAAAGTGTTCATATTATTTGATGTGATAGAATGTACATCTATTTTGTATCTGATATTGGTTTGATAAATTGTATGTTATATTTACAATAAAATAACAGAACTATTAAATAAATTGCCATGGACAGTTTAACAGAATAAACATATTCTTGTCTTCTGAATGGTTGTGCATCATTGTAAAAGAAAGACAATGCTATGCACCGCACAGTCTACATTTCAATACTAAGTTTTTTTTTGCTAGGGTCAGGGGAGGAGAGATAAACTAAAGCCCCTGTACACTTTCCCATTGCTATCTGTAATCGGTTTGGTTTTGGAGAAGAAGATATGTGTGGTGCTTAGCATCCCCCAGAGTGTGTGGTTAACTTAAAAATAACAGCAGTAAGCTTTCATCGGTTTAAGTAAAGAGCTTTATTTATTCACACATTCAGCCCAAAGGTCTAAACCTCCCTAAATCACTCCCATACACAGAAGAAAGATACAGGGCTGAATTTTATATTCATTGGGCAGCCACATGCCCAATCCGATTGGACATAAAATCACGCGCGATGACGTCGGACGAGTGTCATGACGTCATCACGCACTCTTGCGACCTTTCAGTCCACAGGCGTGTACAAGAGTTGGCAGTGCGCCTGCCAACAATTAAGAGGCCTATTAAGGCCCTTAAGCAATTAATTAACTTGTATTTTTTGCTGCCCATTCAAATGTTTGGTTGGCAGGCGGGGTTGCCTTTGCATTTTTTACAAAATCTCATCCATGGGAAGGATGAGGTTTCTAACGATAAATAAAAAAACAGAAAAAAATTTTCAACTTCATTTTAGACATGTTCCTCTTCATGTGACTGACTCACACGTGGCGACATATCTATATCAGCTTTTAAATCTTCAATTCTTCGATTGTTCAGCTCCCTGAGGCAGCTCTGTGCCCTCAGGGAGCTTTCAGCGTGCGTTCTCCCCTGTGCATGCACTGACTTTTGTGCTTGCCCTTCTCCCAAGGCCCCACCCTGGCAGCACCCCCACCCCCCCACCCCCCACCCCCACCTCGGCAGTCAGGGGCCAATTGAGGGCGGCGGACCTTATCCCAGCTGCTCCCAGGCCCGCCCTCTATGCCCGCCTGGCAACCTCAAAGTTCAGCCCATAGTTAAAGAAAATGGTGTATTTTTACAAGCTGCAAACCAAATGAATAGTTCATAGTTCACATGTTGGGTTTGTAGTAGGAGAACTGTCACTGCGGGCCCAATAAAGAAAGGAATCTTTTTCCACTCTTGAATTGTAGTTCAGATGGGTTCAATTAGCCTGAGGTCAGATATCTGTACTGCTGCAGGGTTTCCTCGAAGAGATGAATGTTCAGCAAAGCTAGGCACCTGTGGTTTTCATATCAGGAGGCCAAATTTCTTTGCAGATGGACTTGGAGTTCTGGAATCAGGCTGGCAGGTTCTTTTTATGATGTATGACCTCCAGGTCCTTAAAGGCAAAGATAGCACAGCCTTTTGCAGCAGCTGCAGTCGCTTTCTGTGTTCTTCTGTATCCTGCCCAGATCTTTCGGGTCTTGTTATTATCAGCTGGCTTTGGTCACATGACCAGTACTGTCATTGACCACCTGGAATGGCTTAGTAGAAAGCTATTGCTATACAATGGAGGTAATGTTTGCGTTCTTCACACTTACTGAGGATGAATTGGTTTCTGCCCAGCTCTCATGGTCAGGGTTGTCACTTGGAGACTTGGATTCTGGACTTTTGTTTTGGGTAAATTCACAAACAATAGCACTTGTTAATTCCACAGAAGATATTTGTCTTGTTATGTCCATTCCAGAGGGAGGCCCACGCCCAGGGTGATGGAATTAGGAACTTTCTGAAAGGTTCAGATAGTCTGTGTTGACATCGCAAAGGTCATCCGACCCTTGGTGGCCATCTTAACAGTTCATCAGTGTGAATTTTAAATAAAAGACACTTCCAAAAACTTATAAACAAACACAGAGTCCATATTTTAAAGTTATGAATATGACATGCCTTTAGTGGGCATAAAATTGTCATGTATGTCTATTCATAAGATCTGTCTTAGGGTATGAATGTTGCTTAAATAGCTGAAGATCAATTAGAATGAGATCTGAAAAGGTTTTTGTAGATTTGCAGTAGACTCAAAAGTTTGAATTATGTCCTACATTAGGGGAATAAAAGTGGAAGAATGTTATGCTAAAACTATAAGTGTCCATTTCAGACTCACAATAAGGGTGGAATTTTATGACCCCTCCCACTGTCGGGAGAAGTCAGTGGACTTTTGAACAACTTGCCACATTTTCCGACTCTGTCCCGGCCGCAATGGGACCATAAAATCCAGCCCTAAGTTTTATGTTCGGTTTAACCAACTAGAGATAAACATTCAAGCTATGCGGGCAGTGCAGCGAAGAACTATTAAGGTGACTCCTAGAATCATATAGAGATATAGAACAGAAAAAGGATCTTTGGCCCATCATGCCTCTGCCATCTCCTTGGCAGAGCTACACAATTAGTCCCACTCCCCAGCTCTTTTCCCAAAGTCATTTCTCTTCTAGTGTTCAGCCAATTCATTTTTGAATGTTGCTCGTGAATCTGGCTCCGTCACCTTTGCAGATAGTACATTTCAGATCACAACAACTCTCTGTGTGGAAAAGTGTTCCTCATGCTAGATAAAAACAATAAACTACTGCGGATGCTGGAAATCCAAAACAAAAACAAAAACAGAATTACCTGGAAAAACTCAGCAGGTCTGGCAGCATCGGTGGAGAAGAAAAGAGTTGACGTTTCGAGTCCAATGACCCTTCAACAGAACTGTTCTGTTCTGTTGAAGGGTCATTGGACTCGAAACGTCAACTCTTTTCTTCTCCACCGATGCTGCCAGACCTGCTGAGTTTTTCCAGGTAATTCTGTTTTTGTTTTCCTCATGCTAGCTTTGGTTCTTTTACCAATCACCTTAAAGCTGTGCACTTCAGCTAATGATCCTTCTGCCACTGGAACAGTTTCTCCTTAGTTACTCCATCAAAACTGTTCATGATTTTGAACACTTCTAATCTTCTCTTAATTTCCTCTGCTCTAAAGGAAATAACCCCAATTTCTCCAGTGTCTCCACTTAATTGAAATCCCTCATCCTGGCTACTGTTCTAATAAATCTCTTCTGCACCCTCTCTAAAGCCTTGACATTCTTCCCAAAGTGGATACAATGGCCCTGTGTTTTAGAAATAATTAAAGTAACTTCCTAGCTTTCTCTATTAATAAAGTTGAGGATTATTCATGTTCTTTAACACCCTTCTCAACTTGCCCTGTCACCTTCAAAGATTTGTGTATCTATACTCCAGGGCCTCTGTTCGTGCATCCCATTAAAATTATACCAATTTATTCACATTGCCTCTCTGCAGGCTTCCTAATAAGATGCATAATTTCATACACCTCTGCTTTAAATTTCATCTGACATGTAACATGCCTTTTCACCAGGCTGTCTACATTCCCCTGAAATCTGTTACTGTGAGCCTCCTTACTTACTAGATTTTTGAGTTTCGTGCCATTGACTGTATACCTCTGTCCAGTTTGAAAAACAACCATTCACAGCTATTCTCTGCTTTCTGTCCTTGAGCCAATTTTGTATCCATAATGTCAATGTCCCTTTAATCTCACTGGCTTTCATTTTGCCAACAATTATATTTTGCGGTATTTTGTTGAACGTCTTTTGAAAGCCCACAGGGGGATTTTTCCCAGAGCCGCACTAAGTGCTGTAGCGGGCGGGTAAAATGGAGTCCTACCCACTGATAAAAATGGTGGGTTTTCACGCCGTATCTTCCCGAGCCTGCCTCATTATTTACGCATTCCCAGGAAACATGCAGTTTCCATGGAGGGCAGGCTCTCATTCGCCTTCCCGCCATCATCCCGCTGTTGCATCATGCCGGCCGCCATCTTTAAAATGCCGCCAGCAAAGCGCTCATCACCATCAGCTCAGCACCGCTGTCCGGGAGACATGGTCTGTGAAGGCAGACCCCGCTTCAATGACGAGTCCCTCGAGTGACTGCTGGATGCCGTGGAGGCCCAACGGGATTTTCCCGTCCCTCATCTGGCCGGAGGATGGGTAACAATGTCACCAACCTGGCTTGGGAGGCAGCAGTGGTCAGCGTAAACACCCTGCAGAGGAGGACAGCCACCCAATGCCACAAAAGGACAAATGATCTCCTCCGTTCTGCCAGGGTAAGTCACTCTTTTCATTACTCCCAACTCACACACTCACAAACCCATCACACATCCACAGGCCCCTCACTCACTGCCAGTGCAAGGGACATCACAATTCACTCTTGCACAGACACCGTCATTGTCCTCATCCCGTCCATGGGACCACTCACCACCCACACAGGCCAGGCATACTTATCATCTGGCCCCTCAGGGGTCCTGATACACTCATCCCATCTCTATCCATGCAGGACAAACTGGCTCACAACAGGAGGGAAAGGTCGCAGACAGGTGGAGGGATGCTGGAATTCAAGTTCTGACAGAATTCGAAAACAGAGCCATCCAGCTGGCCGGCGATGACCGGGACCGGTCCTGTGCTGACGGTGAGGTCGACACTGCTGTACCAAGTGAGGATCCAGCAGTGCAACATCCATCAAATAACCATTCTGAGAGTGATGTGTCCTCTTTCACAAGCCACTGCCATGCACTAATTATCTCTCCTTGCTTTCACAGGCACATAAGACCATAAGACATAGGAGCAGAAATTAGGCCATTCGGCCCATCGAGTCTGCTCCGCCATTCAATCATGACTGATAAGTTTCTCAACCCCATTCTCCCGCCTTCTCCCCATAACCTTTGATCCCCTTACCAATCAAGAACCTATCTATCTCGGTCTTAAATACACTCAATGACCTGGCCTCCACAACCTTCTGTGGCAATGAATTCCATAGATTCACCACTCTCTGGCTAAAGAAGTTTCTCCTCATCTCTGTTCTAAAAGGTCTTCCCTTTACTCTGAGGCTGTGCCCTCGGGTCCTAATCTCTTCTACTAATGGAAACATCTTCCCCACGTCCACTCTATCCAGGCCTTTCAGTATTCTTTAAGTTTCAATCAGATCCCCCCTTATCCTTCTAAACTCCATCGAGTATAGACCCAGAGTCCTTAAGTGTTCCTCATATGTTAAGCCTTTCATTCCTGGGATCATTCTTGTGAACCTCCTCTGGACCCTCTCCAGGGCCAGCACATCCTTCCTGAGATACGGGGCCCAAAATTGCTCACAATATTCTAAATGTGGTCTGACCAGAGCCTTATAAAGCCTCAGCAGCACATTCCTGCTTTTATATTCTAGTCCTCTCGAAATAAATGCCAACATTGCATTTGCCTTCCTAACTATCAACTCAACCTGCAAGTTAACCTTAAGAGAATCTTCAGCTATCTCCTTCAGAACTCTGGGGTGTAATCCATCTATCTGCCAAACAGCCAACAGAGTCCATGATCCAGGACCTCCAAGCAATCTCTGAAGAAACCTCTGAAGAAGAATCTGGAGGTACCCTCCCAGAAGTCCCGTCACAGCGCTCACCCACACCCTCCACTAGTGCAGAGACACACACCTTGGTGGGACCTAGCTTTAGAGTAGCCTCGGGATCACAATCTAGTGAGCACATCGCACTTTCTGATCCACAGCAGGCGGAGGCAGGGACTTCCCAGGTCCCTGGCACTCAGAGGAGTGCTTGAGGCCAGATCGCTGCTGAGTCTGAGTCAGATGATAAGCCTCTGGACTCGGCCTTGCCACAGTTGCTGGAGCTGCAAAGGCAAGTTCGGGAACATCAGGAAGGGTGTCAGCTGCGCTCCTCAGATTACAAGGCACGATGGAGGATTCTTCAGGCTGAGGTGATAGCGCCAGCATTGCAACGCACCAAGGTCAACACTGGCAGGATGGCGGCCGCCATGGAGACCTTGGTCCAGGATGTCACTCCTGCACTGCTGCTTAACTCCATTGCTGATGCCATAGTTGGCCTCCAACAGTGTGGACGCGAGAGGGGTGTTGGGCACCTCAATCTCACTCCAGCTACCCCTTTCGCTCACGGAGTCAGCCAGGGGCCCTCGGGCACCCATTGGGAGGAGCATCAGCAGGTGCACACTCCGGGGCCATCTAGCTAGGTTACTCTGGGAGTGACCGGCCCATCCGAATCCCCTCTTCCTGTGACCTCTGCAGAACCAGCTTCACAGGTCGAGGAGGGTGCCACTGCCACACAGCAGGACACTGGAAGCAGGCTGGGGCCCTCCAAGTCTCGGCCCTCCAGAGGATGCCAAAGTCATCACAGAGCGGGTGTCACCGTCAGCAGGCTTCCTCCATCTCTGCTGTGGATGTCCAGAGAACACCAAGACGTAGTGGCAGGGTTAGGAAAGTTAGGAAAAAGTAACTCTTTTGAGTCAACCAAATAAACTAAATTAACAAAATCAGGGACAAAGTAAAATGCAGTCCCTTAAAAGGGAAATGGCAAAAACAAAGATAAAATTTAAAGGAAACTTGCAAACGTTAAACCAAAATGTAGTTAACAGGGTCAATAAAACACCCCAGTCCCCGCGGTGCCCACTGAGCACGGAAAGCTTTGATGGTGCCGGCAGACACCGCGTGCTCCCTCTCCAAGGACTCCCGGGTGCGAATGTAGCCGCGGAAGAGGGGCAGGCAGTCGGGTCGGACAACCCCCTCGATCACCCACTGCCTGGATCTGTTTATCGCTAACTTGACCAGGCCCAGAAGCAGGTTCACAAGGAGGTCTACACCCTCCTGGCCCTTCTCCGCGCCGGGTACCCGTAGATCAGGAGCGTGGGACTGGAAGTGCAAACAAAACAACAGTAGAAGATTTTTTAAATAACTGAAAAGGGAGTGCAGCCTAAACAGCTCTATACAGACATGGTCCACGGACTCCACGAGGCCGCAAAAGATGCAGGAATCTTGGGAGTCAGTGAACCGACACAACCTGCGGTTGTATGGGACTGCGGAGTGCCACACCCTCCACCCCAGGTCCCCTTTGGAAAGTGGGAGGACACCTCCATAGAGGGCCCCGCCCACTGGGTACCTCAGCCTCGGATGGCAACAAGGCATGCCAGGGCGTGTCCAGGTGGCGGGCGAGGGCAAGGAAGTGAAGGGTGTGCAGCAGCAGCCCGTACAGGGAAACCCCCCCATGTCGTGGTAAAGGATACGGTGGGCATTTCTGTGAGGCAACTCAAATTGCGGGGCACCGGCTCCCAAGGGAGGGTTTGGGGCTTGGGGCCAATGTAGAATTCCATCCGAACAGAGGAACAGTCAGACGGAAGACCACCACGCACATGCGCCACCTCGAGACCCAGAATGACATCAGGGCCGAGCAGAACCATCCTAAGGCCTTGAATGGCATCAGCCGCAAGCCAGACGTCCACGGACGCGTTGATGCGCCAACTCCTGTGGAAGCATCCAGCCCACTCCTCCACCACCCAGCACGTCTCCGATCTGGTCACCCCTGCAGCCACAGCCCTCCTCTCCACCAGCCACTGAAAAGGATGGAGGGGCAGATTCTTAAGCAGCAGCTCTCTGACAATAGCCGCTACTCCTGACGGCGGAGAACTGCGTCGCGAGGCGACCATGTTCCAGACTTTAATCAGGACTTGGTAAAAGATGGGCAACACCTACAAGGAGCCATGAAGGCATTTCTGGTCTACAAACAGGAGCTGCACATCATAATTCAGGCTGTGCACCTGGCGGAAGAATTACCAGGGCACACCATCTCAGAGGGGCCTCGACGTAAAGGCATCGCTGCAGGGCCTGAATGCGAAAAGTTACCACGTGGTGCGTAGACTGCTCCTCCTAAGAGGGAGACTCAGAACCTCAGCAGCGACTCAATGTAGCCTTTTGTCCCAGAAGAAGTCGATGAGCATTCTCTGGATTTTTGTGACAAAATCCAGGGGAGGGGTCAAAGTGATCAGCCAGTACCACAACATGGTGGCAATCAGCTGGTTTATGACCAGAATTCGACCCCGGTATGACAGCACTCGGAGCAGTCCTGTCCAGCGCCACAGGCACGTGGTGACTTTGGTCTCCAGTTCCTGCCAGTTCACCGGCCAGGATTCCTCAGCAGAGCAGAGGTGGACCCCCAGGTAGAAGAAGCTGGTCCTGCTCCAGGTGAAAGGTAGGGGATCCATCAGCTGCTGACCGGCCAAGAGTCAAGAACACTTGTCCCAGTTGATCCTGGCAAAGGACGTGGCAGAGTAGACCTCCTGGCACTCGCGCATCCTCCGCAGGTCAGCCAGGCGGTGAACATGAGGAGCACATCATCAGCGTTAGCCGATAGGACCACCCAATGCCCGGCCCACGCAGAACTAATCCCGACAACCTCCTCCACAAGAGGCGCAGGAAAGGCTCCACACACATAGAATACAATTGGCCAGACAGGGAGCAGCCCTGACGCACTCCTTTCCCAAAGTGAAGGGGCGCCATCAGGGACCTGTTCACCTTAACTAGACACTCTGCAGCAGCGTACAGGAGTCGGATCCGGGCGACGAAATGCGTCCCAAACCCAAATGCTCACAGAGTCCCGTATAAATATTTGTGATCCACCCTGTTGAACGCCTTCTCCTGGTCAAGAGACAGGAAGGCACTCGACAGACCAGTCCTCTGGAAAAAGTGGATGACGCCCCGGACCAGATGCATATTATCGAAGGTGGTACAGCCCGGGCCCATGTAGGACTGGTCAGGGTGGATCTTGTGGTCCAGCACGGTGCCAAAACGAGAAGACATTGCCCTGGCAAAGATCTTGTCCTCTGTGCTGAGGAGGGAGATCGGGCGCCAGTTCATAAGATGGTGGAGATCCGCCCTCTTAAGCACCAGGGCAATCACAGCCCTGCGCCACGAGAGGGGTATCCCCCCGGTTGTGATACTCTCCTCCAGGACCCCTGCGTAGTCGTTCACCAGGATGCCCCAGAATGCCCTGAAGAACTCCATGGTCAGCCCATCTAGCCCTGGGGACTTGACCCTGGAGAGGCTGTCGAGCCGGTCAGCTCCCCCAGACTTATAGGGGAGTGAAGCTTTCCGGAAGCCTCCGGACCGACCTGTGGCAGGTCCTCCCACAAAACTCTGCAAGCATCCTTGCTGGACGGATCCGGAGAGAACAGGGCAGTGTAATAGTTTCGGGCAATGGCCCTGATGTCCTCTGGATCCGAGACAAGGGATCCATCGTCGGCCGGCAGCGTAAGGAGCTGCTGACGGACCCTGTGCCTTTTTTCCAGTGAGTAGGGGAACTGGGTCCGTGACCTCATGTAAGCACCGCGGGACCCGATGAGTCACAAGTCCCGCAGCGCACCCTTCTTCTCCTCGTACACCAGCCACAGGGCCAGGTCCGCGTCGGGCTGATGGAGATCTGCCTCCAGGTCGAGCACCTCCTTCTCCAACTCCTCGACCCTGGATTTCCACCTCTTTGTCGACCCCCCACGTGTTCTCCTGACCGAAGACGCAGACGTGAGTCTTGCCCACGTCCCACCAGAGCCTCAAGGAGGGGAAGCCTCCCCGCTTCATTCTCCAGCTGGCCCAGAAACGACAGAATGAGTCCAGGAACCGCTCATCCTCCAGCAGCAGGTTGTTAAAGGGCCAGTACGCGGACCCCATCCGAGCGCAGAATGCAGCGAGCTCCGCCCACAACAAACGATGGTCCGTGCACGGTACCCGCTGCACAGAAGCCGACGGAACACAGGACACAAACGCCTCGGAAATGTAAAGACGGTCGAGTCTGGACACTCCGACTCCAGGTGACACAAAAGTGAAAATGCTGGAGTCAGGATGGAGATTTTGCCAGACGTCCACCAAGTCGAAGGACCCGGCCAGGTCCATCAACTTACTCACACCTAGCGAGCGGTGCTAGGCACTGAGGTGGTCCCTGGTCCTGAGGGAACAGTTGAAACCCCCCCCTGAGCACGAAGCACTCACTCGTGTCGATGGAGCTGAGATGAGTGGACATTTCCTCAAAGAAGCTCGCTTGCTGCTGCGTCCCCAGGGGAGTGTATACATTCACAAAGTGAAGCGCCGCGCCCCCTAGGCACACGGTAAGGTGCAGTAACTGGCCTGGCACCAGCTCCTTGACACCCAACATCTTCAGCTGAAAATGTGGGGCCAACAAGATAGCCTCCCCGCCAGAGCTGAAGGCTAGATGACTCATGTAGTGTACGAAAGAGAGGACTATTTTAATCCTTCTTCTCCTTCAGGAGCCCAGCAAGAAGCATGTGGACCCTGCTCTTAGCGTTCAGGTCCAGCCCAAGGGCCTTGAGGGCCTTGTGGGCAGACCAGAACACAAGAGGAAAAGAATGCCACCAGTCCAGGGCTAACCGGACCCTGTCTCGGCCGCCGCGATTCCTCGTTAAAAAACCTTGGAATTCCCGTAAAGGGACGAGGGGAGAATCGGTGGGTGGCACCAGGGGATCCACCACCTCACCCGACAATGACGCTAGGTTATCCCCAGTGTCTCACTCCCGGAGCCCCATCCTCCTCCAGGTCGTCACCTCCAGCTTCCAACCGCTCGCCCATATTGAGTACGGGGGCTGGTTTGGAGCTGCCAGTCAGCTCCGCCTCCACCTCAATCCCATCCCCACGATCAAGGGTAGAGGGGTCCTCTCTGGCCTCCTCTGGGGGTATATGGGCCAAAGGGTGGCGGCGGCTCAGAGCCCCGCTCCCCCTCAGTGGCCAGGTTGCCCGGCGAGTCCGATAAAGCTCCGAGCCTAGCACGGAGGCGTCTGGCACTGAAGCTTGGGAGGGAGTCGGGAGGCCTTCCTCACCACCGCTGCCCGATGACCCAGTGGTCGGAGCCATGAAGGGCCTGCTGCAGTCCCCTGGCAGGCCAGGTGGCACTTTGGGGGTACAAGGTGGGTCGGGGTGGGGCACCATCGCAAGGGCGATACCCTCACTGACCCCCAAGGAGCCCTGCTCTGGGGACTGCAGCAAGGGAATGGAGGTTTGGCCTCCTCCCCAGAGGTCAGAGCAAGAAACACCAACACAACTTCACTGGGGGAGAGGAGACATCCAAACCTGCGAGTCACGAGGTCCTCCCCCTCTGAGTGGTGGCGTCTCTTCCAGGGTAGGCTGGAGGCTGGGGAGACCTCCATCTATGAGGCCCCCGCCGCCTCGTCCAGCCCCTCTGGACGCTCTGCCCTCTGGAGTTTGGGCAGCTCCACCTTCTTTAATAGGACCACTGGCTCAGGGTCGCATGCCCCAGTGCCACCGGACCCGGGAACCCACGCAGGGATAACACCAGGCCCAGCACACGGCGCTGAGGCGCGCACGTGCCCGGGAGCATGCGCGTTCACGATGACGGGGCCGGAGATTTTTGACCACCTGAGCCGGGGTCTTCAGGGGTCTGGAGATAAAGGTGGGTTTGCGGGGGGGTCTAGGGGGCCGCCTTTAGGTGGCAGGTCTTCCTCTACGCCTTCTTCGGGTGTGGGGTCTATCCCCATGCCCCACCGGCAGCCGCCGCCACTTGTGGGGGGGGAAGATGGAGTGGCGGCGGGAGGAGGAGTGGCAGTGCCAGCCGTGGCCGCCTGGATTGTATTGGCGGCCTTGGGGGGGCGGGGCAGTTCTTCCACACATGCCCCCGCCCCCTTGCAGGCATGGCACCGCAGGCCATCCGCCGACCAAAACATGCGGTAGGCGACCCCCCTCAAAGACGAAATTGACAACCGTCTTGATGCACTCCTCCTGGGCCAGGTGTACAAAACCCTGGCACCGGAAGGGGTACACATGATGGAGGCTGGCCCCCTTCAGGCCGAGCGGGATCCGCGCCACCCCCGACCTCACCTCCCCCAGATGATAAAAGTGGGGGAGGGAGGAGCCCATCGGGGACGAGGGGCAGGACGTTTGATAATATTAGCCTCTGGGTGGTGGCCTCCAGAGGGTACACTGTGAGCCCCTTTTCGAGGGCGAGGTGCACCACCCACTTTGTTTTTAGAAAGAATACGGCCTTCCCATACACTTTCCAGGCTGCGGCTATGGCCGCGGGGCCGATAACCCTGGCCAGGCCTCGATGGTCCTTGTGCAGTGGGTGTTGCACTTCACCCCAAGCTGACGTGTCAGCAATTGAAATGGTGACAGAGCCGCAGGAGATGCAGGGGCCGAAGAGGCCACCAAGATGTTTCCAAATTTTATCTCCACTTCTCATTATTCTGGAATCCCTTATTTGGAAATAGTACATTCACCTCTTCCATTGGCTTAGGGTGTGGGTTACCAGGTGTCACCCCACGTTTGTAACTAGAGTCATGTAGACTAAAAACAAATATCTATTCCTTGTCTCCTGGGACCCCAGAGTTTACGTTCCATTGTGAACAAATGATACATTCCCTTTAGATACAGAGCAGTTATAACAATGTCACATCCTCTTGTCAATAGTACACCTATCGTAAACATTAACATCAACATTCCCATTCCACAAATACTTAAACCACTGAGAACAAATATTCATAACACTTCCTACCATAATGTCAAAACAGTAAAAATGTTTCCCTCTAATACAGATGTTCTTCCCTACAAATATAGTTAGTCAATTAAATCAAAGCATGGGTTTTGTTTGAAGATAGTGTCATCCTAAGTTTGAGCTACGTTTTAGCCATTTCTTTAAAGCTGATAAAAAGATTCAAAATTGTCCATAGTACAATTAAGACAACAAAAAATTGCTCAAACCAAGACTCTCAGTCAACTTGAAGTACTATATCCATTAAGTGTAGTTTCTCACAAGTAACAGCTGCCATCCTGTAAAGTGTCCCAACTAGCAGCAATTCAAACTGAGCCATTCAGTTTGAAAAGTGGTTGAAATAAAACCCATAGGTGCTATGAAGGACCAACAACCAACCCTAAAGATTAGTCGTATTAGCAAAACCCTACAAAAAGATGTGTGAATTTCCAGTGATTGACTGGAAGGATCATACAATAGTAGTTCAAGTTTTAAAACTTTTACTGTAACAAACTAAAAGCAACAATGACTAAATGCTCAGCAGGTCTGGCAGCATCTGCGGAGAGGAACACAATTAACGTTTCGAGTCTGTATGACTCTGTAGAGTCATACGGACTCGAAACGTTAACTGTGTTCCTCTCCGCAAATGCTGCCAGACCTGCTGAGTTTTTCCAGGTATTTTTATTTTTGTTTTGGATTTCCAGCATCTGCAGTTTTTTGCTTTTATGACTAAATGCTATTGAGTAGGCAGCTTACACTTTAAACTACAGAAAAGATCCACCATGTGACTTTTAATGTGTCTGAAAAATCCCATGGCATGGATATATTTTATGCTGTCTCTTAAGTGGACAATTCCAAAGCTATTCACTGCTATCAATGGCTTGTTTCCTTTTTCCTTTCCCAGACAGGTAACTTCTAATCTCAGAACTGACTTTCACCATGAGGTTTACACTGGAGATCCTTTCTCTCTAGCCCAGGCTAGATGAATCTTCCAGCCTCCTTTAATTCCTCATGAACTTGGTCTCCTCAATCTGAACACAATTTCTCACCCACTTCCTATATGGTGAACAATAGGGCCAACATTCTCTCTTTTTCAGTGCAGGGCCATCTGCCTCTATCTCCTATTTTCTCTCTCTCTCTCTTAGATTCCTGCAGACTCACTTGAGGCAGTAAGGTTCAGTGATAACTGCAGAAATTGTAACAGGATGCTGCAAGGACTTTCCATGAACACTTCACCCGTCAAAATCCAACTCCATGAGAATGTGAACCACATTGGCTTTATGTTCAGGTAGAAATGCTACTTATCTCTCTTCTAAAACCCAACTCCATTCTAGCTTGAAATTAAATATACAGCTTAAAGTATAACCATTTATACAATGACATTCTTAATACTGCCCTATGAGGCTTGAAGACTAACAGTTCACCCATAGTCAGCATAGATACTCTTGCCATTATCCACTGATATGAACATCTTGCACCATTTCAGCAAGTCTCTTGACTTGGGACCCTCTTGTCTCCATAGAAACCAAGCCACCCAGGCTTCTTGTTGGACAGATTTCAGAGCAGGTCACATGATGCCCTTCATACCTCCATTTTATCTTAAATTAAAGAGACAGTCCCAAAAGATAACACACTCATAAACTTTGCATTTGTAACACTTGGATTAGTCCAAGGGTTAATTAGATGTTTTATAGCTGGAACTTCCATGGAGGTTTCTCCTGGTCCCCATGCTGCAACTTTTGCAGAAACCCTGGAGAAATTATGCAAACAGCCATTTACAACAATTTCCTGAGGTTTCTCTAAGTCACCTGCAAAAGTTATGGTGGAAGATAGGAAACCTCCATGGAAGTTTTACCCCCATGATGGGATCTGTAGGGTTATTATAAATATGTGAATGACTTAAATGTTTTCCCTCATCCATACTTATCTTGTGATCGTATGACATGGCTTAATGCAGATAGTTTTCCATTTTTATTAATTAACAACACCATTGGACAACACTGGACAACTCAGAATGAAACCTGGTTTGATAGGTTCTAACAATTTTTTTTAGAAGCTGTGGAGGAAAGTTACTAAACAATCTCACAGGAGTCTGCTGATGAATTTTTAATACGAAGAATAAAATATGTATTAAAACAAGAAAACTGAACTATATTACACCAGACAAAAAGGTTGGAAAGATCTCAATACAAACTCAGGGAGATGATTCAAATTCCCAGTATTCCTTTATCCTAGCAAGATCTTTACAGGCACATAAACTAGTGAAGGGTTACCATGAGCTTGACAAGAAGGATTCTCGCTTGGGACTAGTACAGTTGCAAACCAGTTTTTCTTTGGTGAATTCCTGAGCATTCAGTTGTTGCTTCTCACCCAACTCATATCTCTCCCTGAGACACCCAAAAACCACACTCTAAACTCACTGCTCCTTCAACTGCAGAGCAAACAAATGAGTTCCCTAAACTCAGTCTTCCAGTAGCACCTCTGCAAAACTGATCACTTTACTGAGTCCTACAACTGATTTTTCAGTTAACTACTGCCCCAATAATCTTGTATTTTTACTTTTCAGAGAGTTTAAACCCAGTCTTCTCTCTCTGACACACACACTGAACTGTCCCTTTCTCAGCTCCTGTCTTTCCATGTCCAGGTCACTAGATCAATGTCACTAAGCAAAAGTCATTTTCTATTTTCTCCTTTTATTTTCACTTTGCCTTCAACTCCTTTTGACTCACCTCTTTAACATCAGAGATTGTAAAACCTCATTAAAATGTATAGATACAAACAAACCCAAAAGATCTGAAACCTTCCAGTCACAGATCCATCCAGACACCCAGGCACCAAGGTTCAAAACAAATTTTGAAGGAAGCTGAAACTGTTTTTTTACCTTTCCTAGCAAACAAATGTATTAGATATATATGTATATATTAAATACATAGATATATAAATTCAACTTAAAATTATAGATTGTTCAAAATTCAAGGAGTCAATCAAATGCCTCAATGCAAAGCAACTTTGAGGAAAATATAATCCGAATACTTTTATTACAGAGAAAAATATATTCTTTATTTATACCCGCGTCTTTTTTCTTAAAGAAAGGCCCTTTGGACACCTTAATAATTTCTTTGCTGATATGTTGGATACAAAATTTCAGTAGTTTGATTAATCCAAGTCCATAAACTAGATTTGCGTAATCTGTTGGCTGTCAGACAAAGGGCAAAGATTACATCATTGGATTTTAAATGTCACTATCCTTAGAACACTACAAATGAAATTCTAAATGTACAAAACTCACAAGACAATTCTAAATTAACACCTGTTCCTGGTACAAAAGGACACTGTAGTTATTATTCCTTAAAATTGAAATGTACATGCCTGCAGCACAGCAGTTCAGGGTTTGTAATGAGATGATTTTAGAATCAATTTGATATTGTGCTGATACTTATTCATTTCTATCAATGTTTTTTTTAAATTTTGATGTATCTATTCTCACTTACAATGTAACTTGTTAAAACATCTACTCTCACTAACGGCACTGAAGATGGATGACCTTGCATTAGTGTTGTAGTGTATGTACTTTGAAAGTTGATGAGATAACACTATTGACTTCAAATTATTCTCTTGAAGAGGAATTCTATTATCCTCAGTTAAAAGTTGCCATACAGTTTTGAACAGAATACCTGCTGAATGGCAATACTAGACTCATGATAATGATGGCTTCAGTTATGTTAGAACTCACTAGAAAAAAAGACCTTACAGAAAAATAATAAATTTATTGTGAGCACACCCCTTATCCTAGTCAGCTAAAGCCAGCAGGTGAACTGAGGTGAATGTTCGATTGTTATATGTAATTTATTAAAGTTTTTACCAATTTTTTTCATATTAGGATATTGGGAGCCTTTGAGAAAAGAAAACATTCATCTTACCAGAAATGCTTGAGGGTAGATCTTTTCTTTGTGTGATGATATAAAATCGATGATATCGAGTTGGCAGCCTCTTTTAGATCTCCTCCAATTTTTACTTCTCCTGAAGTCAATTACATAGGCCATTCCATACAGAAATGCAAATTATTGTCATTGACTGTATGGATTTCTTTAACAAATTAAGGCAACTGCTAACTGATTTCTGAGACAGGGGGCCATGACTCCAATTGTTAATAACTCAGATGTGGGAAATATTTGTTCATTTTGTTTGCCTTGAATTGAATAGGGAATTAATATGTGGAGCTGGCTGCTGAGTATCACTGCCTGGAGATCCCTTTGTTTCATCCCATTTTTCTTACATTCTCAAGTAATTTCCAGAATGTTTTGTGTTTTTATATGTGGTTTAAGATTGAACAAATAATTACTAAATATACAACTTATAGATTGTGTTTCGTTACACTCTCCTAAAATGTTTATGAATGTTTGAATCAAATGTCTCACATCAGCTTTTGCAATATTCGCCCTTGAATGCTCCTTATGTCTCCCACGACATCAAAGGCAAGATGAAAAATAGCAAAAGAAGTGAAAGATTGGCTGAGAGCTTGACTTTAAACATACACGTGCACAAACACACACACACACACACACACGCCCTCTCCCCACCCCCAGCACATACAACTGCATGTAGACACTCACCAATACATGTACAATACACACACTCCTTAGTTAACTGCTTACGTCTATGAGATGGCCATGTCATTGTTGAAACTTTAGGATTTTGACTGGTTGAGAAAGAATGGCCTGGGGGGGGCACATTTTAAATTGTTCTACTTTTCAAGTAAAAGAAAAATAAAGAAAAAACAAGAGTGAACTTACAATTATATAGCATCTTTCATAACCTCAGGATATCCCAAAGGATGGATGAGACATTTTACAAGTTTTATTTTATTCATTCATGGGATGTGGGCATCGCTGGCTGAGTCAACATTTATTGCCCATCCATAATTGCCCTTGAGAAGGTGGTAGTGAGCTGCTTTCTTGAACCACTGCAGTCCATGTGGCGTAGGTGCACCCACATTGCTGTTAGGGAGGGAGTTCCAGGATTTTGACCCAGCAACAGTGAAGGAATGGTGATACCTTTCCAAGTCAGGATGGTGAATGGCTTGGAGGGGAACTTCCAGGTGGTATTGTTCCCATGTATCTGCTACCCTTGTCCTTACAGATGCGAGTCGTCATGGGTTTGGAAGATACTGCCTAAGGAGCCTTGGTGAGTTCCTGCAGTGCATCTTGTAGATGGCACACACTGCTGCCACTGTCCATCAATGGCGTGTTGAGTGAATGTTTGCGGGTGGGTTGCCAATCAAGTGGGATGCTTTGTCCTGGATAATGTCAAGCTTCTTGAGTATTGTTAGAGATGCACCCATCCAGGCAAGTAGAGAGTATTCTATCACACTCCTGACTTGTGCCTTGTAGATGGTGGACAGGCTTTGGGTAGTCAGGATGTGATTTACTCGCCACAGGATTCCTAGCCCCTGACTAGCTCTTATAACCACAGTATTAATATGGTTAGTCCAGTTCAGTTTCTGGTCAATGGTAACCCCCAGGATGTTGATAGTGGGGGATTCAGCAATGGTAATGCCATTGAATGTCAAGGGGGGATGGTTAGATTCTCTTGAATTGGAGATGGTCATTGCCTGACACTTGTGTGGCACAAGTGTTACTTGCCACTTGTCAGCCCAAGCCTGGATATTGTCCAGGTCTTGCTGCATTTGGACATGGACTGCTTCAATATCTGAAGAGTTGCGAATGGTGCAGAACATTGTGCAATCATCAGTGAACATCCCCACTTCTGGCCTTATAATGGAACAAAGGCCATTGATCAAGCAGCTGAAGATGGTTGGGCCGAGGACACTACCCTGAGGATCTCCTGCAGTGATGTCCTGAGATTGAGATGATTGGCCTTTCAACAGTCACAATCATCTTCCTTTGTGCTCGGTATGACTCCAACTAGAGGAGAGTTTTCCCCCTGATTCCTATTGACTCCACTTTTGTTGGGCTCCTTGATGCCACAATTGGTCTAATGCTGTCTTGATGTTAAGGGCAGTCACTATCACCTCACCTCAGGACTTCTTTTGTGCATGTTTGAACCAAGGCTATAATGAGGTTAGGAGCTGAGTGACCCTAGCGGAATCCAAACGGAGGGTCAGTGAGCAGGTTATTGCTAAGTAAGTGCCACTTGGTAACACCCGATGCATCACTTAGGATACTAACTGGAGCGGCGGAACCAGAAGATGTCTAAAACAATTACATGTTCTATGTTTTGACAGAAACAAGTTTAAAGAGGGTTAACTGACATGGGAAACAATAATCTGCTTAGATCTGTGAAGGGAAGACTATGCCCTGGAATTTGCAGGACTGCGGAATCTCTATTAGTTCGACATTTTCCTGCACCCTTCAGCTTGAATATAGTTTTCCTGCAACTTGCTGAAAGTGTGTGCTGGAAATGGAGCAGTTGAGACTTCAGCAAACAATGGGACCAACAGTGTTTCATCTTAACCAATGAGAATTAAGGATCGAGAAAGAAATAGAAGAACGGCAGAAAGGAAGCAGTGTAAATTAGTGTCAAATCAAGGGCAGAAAGAGAAATAAAAAGAGGGATAGAAAGATAGGACTCAATTTGCAAGCCGAGTAAATGAAGAGGAATTGTTGCTGAGAAATTGTTGGTAGGGCCGATAATGAAAGGACACATATTTAAGGTGATTAGCAAAAGAACCAGAGGCGACAAGAGGTAAAACTATTTCACACACTGAGTGGTTAGGATTTGGAATCCACTGCCTGATAGCATGCTGGATACAGATTCAATAGTAGCCTTCAAGAGGGAGCTGAGTAAATACTTGAAGGAGAAAAATTGTAGATTAGTGAGGAAGGACCTCAGAGTGGGAATAATTGGATTGCTTTTTGAAAAAGCCAACACAAACTCAATGGGCCGAAGGGTCTTCTTCTCTGGTGCATTAATCATTGATTCTACCACATTTTATACCAAATTAAGTAGTTTTGAAATATATATATATAATATGCACTGTAGGAAATGCAACAACTAATTTGCATGCACAAACAGCAATGTGATAATGACCAGAAAATCAGACTTTTGTGATGTTGATGTTGAATAAATATTGGCCAGGACAAAGGGAAGAATTCTCTTGCTGCTCTTTGAATACTGCAATTGCATCTTTAACATGTATAAGTAATGTCTCATCTGAAATTTTGCATCTCCAACAGTGCAGACATTCCTCAAAACTGCACTGAAGTGTCAGCCGAGATTTTGTGCTCAAGCCAACAGATAAATAGTTTTACTCTACCTCCTCTTTCTAATTGAGGTTGGTGACTTGTATTCAGAAACTCTATTAAAATTGGTCAACTTTTCAGATTATATCAAACTTGGAGGGACAGTGAAATCAAAGGAGCCAGCTCAGAAAATACAGATGTAGCTAAACAAAATATGTGAGTGGGTCGAACAATGGCTTAAGAGACTTAGTGCAGAAAATTTGTGTTCTACATAGGAAGAAAAAATGGCATATATGCAAAATGGTGTTGGGATAACTAATGATGGGAATGAAAGACATCAAAGAACCCTGGTCAAATCAATACTTAATGGGAGTAATTTTGTTGATGGTGTAAAATGGGCATAATGAATCAACCAACCATTATAGCTCTCTCCTGACTTTCATCTCCATTGTAGTCATTAAAAGTATCTCCTAATTGAAGTATCTCCCAAGGCATCTTCATAAGGGTAACTGGAGGAATAGGCTGCTTTTTCCAGAACAATTTATTCATTCATTCTAACCATTTACCTGACTTGTTAGTTTTATCTTGAATCTTTTGTGAGTACTCTTGGCCAGAAAAGCTTTCTGCTCAACTTTGATCTGCAAGCAGAACTTCCATTATCATTATCTTAGATGATATAGTGTGGTAGGCAGATCTCTCTTAAAATGAGTCAATGATCATCCTCTAACATTACCATGTGAACTGAAAGTAACTGCAACTGTGATTGTTTATCCATTAAAGGAGTTGGCAAATCAACAGCACATCAGGACATTGACTATACTAACCAAGCTTTCAGGTTAACTTCTGTTTTTAAAGTAATCAGCATTCATTTATAAGTACATACATATAGGGCAGAATTTTACGCCTTATGGGCAGGTATGCAACTGATCAGAACGGACGTGAAATAGCGTGAGATGACATTGGGCGAGCATCCCGACATCATCCCGCACAAGAGCAATCTTTTAGTCGCTGGGTGCGCACAGGTGTTGGAGCCGCACCTGCCAACAATTAAAAGGCCACTTAAGGCCACTAAAAAGCAATTGTTCGCAATTTTATGTTGCCCGTGCAATTTCACACTCGTCACATGGGCAAAATGGGCAGGCAGCCCACATTTTACAAAAACTCATCCAAGGGCAGAATAAAAAGGGTCAGCAACATTGTGAGTAGTTTAGGAGATAGTTTGCTGCTGATTGCTTATTTGAGCTTGACAGTTTCATCTCTGTTCTGAGCTTCATTCTTAGTATTTCTAGGCTTCATTTCAGGACTCATTTGTGTCTCTAAGGCCCCTGGGGAATTTCGATCGTGTGGACCCTTCCAGGCATCAGGCAGCCTTCTGTAACCCTGGTAATGGGGATTGTGGTCTCTGCTGGAGGCACCTCCTCTGAGGAGGAAGAGAAGGGCAGAAGGGAGAGGAGGCCAAGTGTCCCAATGCAGCTTCCAGGGAAGTGACCTGTGGGAGGAGGGGCGCAGGCACAAGAGGTGCAGGGCCAAGAGGTAGTCCAAGGTGTAAAGGGCTGCAGAAGATGCCACTATCCTGCTGCCAGGGTTTATAGGCAGCGATGTAGTTACCTCAATATGTCCGAGGTGCAATGCCGAAGGAGGCTCTGCCTCTCCAGGGACACTGTGATCTCCATGTGTCAGATGATTGGGCCTGAGCTCACCTCCAACTGTGTGGGCGAACACCCCATGCCAGTGACTCTGAAAATCACAGTGGCCCTCAACTTCTATGCCTCCATATCATTCCAGGGGTCAGTGTGAGATCTTTGTGGAGTGTCCCAATCACATGTCTACAGTTGTGTCAAGCTGGTGACTGATGCTCGGTTTAGGCAGGTAATGGCATTTATTCATTTCCAAACACAGGAGGCCAGCCAGGCTGAGCGAGCCAGAGGCTTTGCAGCGATTGCTGTGTTCCCCCGCATCCAGGGTACAATCGATTGCACATATGTGGACATCAAGGCGCCAGCGGGTCAGCCTGGTGCCTTTGTCAACAGGAAGGGCTTCCATTCCATGAATATCCAGATAGTTTTGACCACAAGACGCAGATTCTGCAAGTCTGTGTAAGGTACCCTGGCAGCTCGCATGACACTTATATCCTCAGACACTCCCTGGTGCCAAGGCTATTCAGTGCTCCAGCCTGACTGAATGGATGGCTGCTGGGTGGCAAGGGCGATCTGTTGAAAAGATGGCTTATGACTCCTCTCTGCCACACAGGAACAGAAGCAGAGCAGCGTTATAATAGGAGTCATGCCCACACAAGGGCAGTGATAGAGAGGATTATAGGTCTTCTGATGATGCGCTTCTGATGTCTGGGCTATAAAGGTGGAGCATTACAATACCCCCCAGAGCGGGGGTCACTGATAATGGTTGCATGCTGTGCTTTCCACAATCTGGCACCAGCAAGCGGGGACTCATTGGAGGAAGAGGATCTTGATGCAGCTCCACTGGCCTCAGAGGATGAATGTAGTGGTGAGTCAGAAGAGGAGCATGGTAAGGGTAATGCTGAGGGCATGGAGCCAGACCTCTGTATCCTTCAGGGAGGCAGGGATACCAGAGATGCCTTGATCCAATGCTCATTCAGCTAGGCTGCCAAAGAACTGCTTCCACCTCATGCCAGGGCTGCCGCCTCCATCCTGGATGTCTGAAATTACCCTTTCCTTTGAACACAAAGTCCGCTCAGTGCCTGTGCAATAAAGTTTCGAGCCACTCACGTCCATCATTAGATACTGCCGTGCCTTACACCAGAAAAAAAGGTGAAGCCCATTCAGGCCATTAAGACAAAAGCAAATTTTATATCATTGTGACACTCACAACAAATGAACAGAACTTTATCTGGTGTTAATGGCCACACCAGTAAACATATTAACAAAATATGGCAGAACAGAAGATCACCAGTGAAAAGCCCCTTTTATGCTCATGGTGCCTTAAACTTACTTTTATGAGTGCTGCATTTTGGTTGACACCCCACCCCTCCACCTCATTGGCACTGGCATTGGAGACAGCCTGCTAACTGTGCTGTCTTGTTGGCCTTGATGACCTTGGCGGTTGTTCTCTGGCCAGTGGAGCCTGCGCTGGCCCCGTCAGTGAGGGAGCGGCCAGTGCCACGGCTGGCATCTCCCCAGTCATCGCAGATGCCATGGTCACTGGCAGAGAGCCGAAGGAGATGCCGCCATCATCCAGAGCGCCCTGAGAGGAGCCCGCAGAAATAACAAGCAGGTCCTGTGCCAACGTGAGGTCGCTCTGGACCTTCCTGCTCACCATTGATGGACGGGCACCTAACTGGGATACTGGGTGCCTCATCCATCTCCCCCACTAGCAATGGCCATCTGAAGTCATTACCTGTGTGAGGGTTTACAGGTCCGAGCACAACCCTAAGAACCTCTGATACTGCCTCTGGAGTTGCCTCTCCATGAGAGTTGCCACTCTCTTCAAAGAGGAGGCAGTGCGCTTGGCGATGAGGGTCAACGCAGTGCTCATGCTCCAAATGGATTCCTCCACAACAGGGACCATGGCACACCTACTCTCATGGATCTCTGCCAGATCCTCCCACACATCCCACTGGACATCCAGCATCTGCCGCCTAATGAATGACTCTAGAAGTTTATGATCTACCTTCGACTCAGCATCATCCTTGCCTCTAGCAGTCCTCTGACTGCCAGTGCCCTGGGCACTCTCTGCCTCCATGCTCCTCAAGTAAGTGTGAAGTGCCCTCACTGCTGTGAGCCGACATTCTAGCCAATGATCTAATGGCCACCGAGGTGTTGGTGTTTGCGCTGGTGCCTGGTTCAGAGTGCAGGTGTGATGCAGGTGCATCTGAAGCCTGGTGGTCCTCTGGCGTCAAGGGTGGCTCTTCGGGCTCCTGCATTTGAGATTGTGCTGGCGAATCTAAGGGAGAACAACGAAATGTCCATGTCAACCCGGCACTCACCCTTGCCAAGCACAACAGGTCGTTTTAACTTTTGTGGCACTGCACCCATGTGCGCCTCGAAACGTCGTGGCTGCTGACCTCGGCTGCCACCTCCTCTGAAGCTTTTTTGGTCTTGTGCAGTGGCCTGCTCCTGCCATCCTTGGGTACGAGAGTGTCCCGCCTGACACTGACCTCCTCCACGAGGTCTGCGAAGTTCTCATCCGAGAAACGGTGGGGGTGGGGGAGGCCGAGTGCCCACACGACCTGCCCTCCTGCCTGATGATTCCTGCCGCTGGTGAGGCCATTGTTCCAGGATCCAGATCGACTCTAAAGATTCTCCCCCGGCAGCCTTCAGGGAGCTGCCTTTGCCGGTTTTAAGGCGCCTGCCGGGTTGCCATTGGACCCAGCGCTCGACAGGCACCCCCCCCTCCGCTCAGCCGTTCCCGACCACTCAGGAGACACGTTTCACACTGGGCGGACCTTAATTGCCCATCCAGCATGAAATCACAGCCGGCGGTCGATCACGGCCGGGGGTCTGTTTCCCGTCCTCTCCCGGGCTCGCTGATCGCACGGACTCAATCAGGGAAAAATTCAGGCCATAGCTGCTTTTATCTGCAATGCAACATTTATTTTCTTTGAGACTTCCATTAGGTGGCACTCTGAAGCTATTATTTCCTGAAAACATCATTTCATGTAAGATGACAATAATCATAACCTGGTATATAATGCTCACAGAAGTCACTTTGTTCATTATAGTTTTTTAAAAAATAGTTATTAATAAAATTGGTGTAAATTTGGTTAAATGCACATTTATACTTTTGGGTGATGTTCTTTGATGTTTTGGATGTATTGCATGCAAAAGAAAGTGAAAGCGGAAACAACCAATGACTTCAAAAGGAGATTGGATGGATTCTTGAAGGAAATAAACTTGCAGGACTACAGGGGTCAAGCAAGGGAGTGAGACTGACTTGATTTCTCCACGGGGAGCTGGCAGGCGCTCAGTGGGCCAAATGGCCTCCCTCCGTGCTGTAAATGATTCTGTGACTCTTTGACTCGATAAGAGCGGTCCAGCCTTCTTGGGTGGAAGGCATTTCTGTTTCTATTGCTTCCTGAGTTTCCTTACACTTTGAGCCATCTCATAATCCATCGAGTCCCCACAGATCTAAATCACTTCGGTCAAATGAGAGCCTTTGGTGTAGCAGCTGTCAGGATCGCCTGAAAAAAACAGAAGTGAGGATTTTATATAAACATTTAAAAATATATAAGGAGAAGGATAGCTAAAGTTAGCTCCTTAGAGGCAGAGATTATCATGCAGAATGAGGAAATGGCAAAGACTTTGAACGCGTATATCGGGCTGGATTTTCACCTTTGGGGTGGGAACCGGGATTCAGGAGATTTCTCGATGTCAAGGTCCTATCTCCTAACTGGCAGTACCAACCGATGCTATTTTCATGGTGGGGAAGTGGAGATGGCCTCGAGTTGGGCCAGCCACCAGCCACGCCAGCAGGGAGGCAGATGTGGAGGTGGGACCTTCCTGTCTCAAAGTAAATAAAAGGGCCATCTTTGCCACCATATTTGTGTCAGAGGATTAGAGGGTGGCCTGTAAGGAGCTCTGCAATAACGTTGGAAATGGTGGCTGGACTTCAACCTGTGAGTACTTACCGTCATTGCTGGCTAAGAGGCTGTTACTCGTGTGAAAGTTGGCTGAGGTCAGTGAACTCCCAACCCATTGCATGACTCATTACTTTCATGATCGGGGGTAATATACTGGCATGGATTGAGAATTGGTTGACAGGCCGGTAACAGAGAGTGGAAATAAATGGGTCTTTTTCCGGATGACAGGCGGTGACTAGCGGTGTACCACGGGGATCAGTGCTTGGGTCCCAGCTATTCACGATATATACAAATGACTTGGATGAGGGAACCAAATGTAATGTTTCCAAGTTTGCTGATGGTGCAAAACTGGACGGGGTTGTGAGTTGTGAAGAGGATGCAAGGAGGCTTCAGGGCGATTTAGACAATTTGTGTGTGTGGTCAAACACATGGCAGTTGCAGTAACACATGAATAGATGTGAAGTTACACGCTTTGGTGTGGAAAACAGAAAGGCAGAGTATTATTTAAATTGTGATATATTGGAAAAAGTGGATGTACAAAGGGATCTGGGTGTCCTTGTACACCAGTCAATGAAAGTAAACAGGCAGGTGCAGCAAGCAATTAGGAAGGCAAATGATATGTTGGCGTTCATTACAAGAGGATTTGAATTCAGAAGTAGGGATGTCTTACTGCAGTTATACAAGGCCTTGGTGAGACCACACCTGGAGTACTGTGTGCAGTTTTGATCTCCCTACCTAAGAAAGGATATACTTGCCATAGAGGGATTGCAGCGAAGGTTCACTAGGCTGATACCGGGGAAGGCAGGACTGTGTATGAGGAGAGATTGGTTCAACTGGGCCTGATTCACTAGAGTTTAGAAGAATGAGAGGGGATCTGATTGAAACGTATAAAATTCTAACAGGGATAGACAGACTGGATGCAGGGAGGATGTTTCCCCTGGTTGGAGAGTCTAGAGCCAGATGCTACAGTCTCAGGATATGGGGCAGCCCATTTAGGACTGAGATGAGGAAAAATTTCTTCACTCAGGGGGTGGTCAACCTGTGGAATTCTCTACCACAGAAGGCTTTGGAGGCTGGGTCACTAAGTATATTCAAGAAAGAAATTGATCATTTTTTGAATATTAGGGGCTTCAAGGGGAATGGAGAGAAAGCGGGAATATGGCGTTGAGATAGAGGATCAGCCATGATCATACTGAATGGCGGAGCAGGCTTGAAGGGCAGAATGGCCTACCCCTGCTCCTAGTTTCTATGTTTCTATGCTGCTTGACAAGATCCAGCTCTTAGGAAAGAGCTAGCACAGCCTTTCTCTGCTGTCTCCTGCAAGTGGCTTTATTCTGTCAAGTGAAAATGCAGCAGGTCACAGCGCAGGTCTGCTGGCCAGCCCAGCTCAGGGGCTGCAACGCACATTCAGACCTCACCTCCACAGCCCCTCACACTACCCCTCTTCCTTTAAGCTCAACAGAGGATGCCAAACAATGAGCAATCCACTGGCTACTCCTAGCCTTACTTCATCCCAAGGCACATGTTCCCCTCAAGAAACTCTGGCCCTTAGAATGTTGCCACACAGTCTCAATGCATGCCCGCACTGGCACACACACAGCAACAGTGAGGCCACCTAGCCTCTACACAGCAAGGCCAACACCAGTATTCAGACTACAAAACACCATCCTCTCACTATCATGTCATCATGCCAAGCTAATGATGCATCACACATGGTGAACTTACATAGTTACCCATCTACTTCATCTACTTCAATGCTAGAATATCAGAGCCAGGGAGCACCCAGGAGAGCTGGACCATGCCAGCTCCATGCTTCAGTGATCATGATTTGGACATCCTGGTGCACATGATCAGTGACAGGAGAAACATCATCTACCCAGTGGGCCAAAAGCTGCCCCTGATCCTGGCCAAGAGGGTGTAACTCCAGATTGCAGAGGTGGTGCCTCGGGGGAGCACCAATAAAGATTGGCGCAGTGCCGCAAGAGGTTCAATGACCTGCTGCATTCTGGAAAGGTGAGTGAGACTTCCAGTTAATTGGTGCCCCCCCCCCTTGAATTGCAGCCTGCAACATGCATTGCATCTGGGGGTACACAGGGTGCGTGCTGTTCCTCCTTGGAGAAGTGTGTATCCAGGTCACTGACATAGTGCCCGGTGCTTATGGGTAAGGCTGCTGAGAAAGAAATGCTGTTCCAATCCATGGGGAGGAGTTTCTCATCCCCATATAGCAGTGTACCGCTCCATCTCCTTCTCTTGTCCTTGCAGGAGAAACGGGCACATAATGCCCGGAAAGGTTACGGACTGGGACTGGGATACCAATGCTGATGTCTGGAAGGGTCATGGAGATTGCTAGGGGTCCATTGTGAGAGCATGTTGGTGATGGTGAATCCCCCAGTCCAGGTGTAATGTGGCCTTGGAAGAAGTGTTTGTGAGATTAGTATGATGATTGTCATGGTGATGGATCGTAGGGAAATAGTCTTGTTTTGGTGGTGAGGGGTTTGGTAGATGGAAGGGTGGTGCTGAATTTGTGAGGAAAACCTAATCTGACAGCATCCTGAGCACTGGGTGTAGAGGAGTCACCTGCCAGTGAGGAATGACAGGGATCTCTGTGCCTATATCTCAAATGCTTTTCTTGTGCCTCACACAGGTCCCAGTGTTATGATACAGTCTCCAGGAGCTCCAGCACTAGTGTAGAGGATCCTTTCCGAGGATTGTCACCTTGCCATGGTGGAGAGGCTTGTGTGTCCCAGTGAACCTGAGAGCAATGCTGCCTGGAGCTCAAGCTCCTAGCAGGGTCTCCCATGGCGGTAAGGTCAAGGGGGAGGTTCCAGACGAAGAATGATCCAAAAAGCCCTCAACAGCAGAGCAGTGTAGGAGGGCTGCAATGGGGGAGTGGCCCAGTCATCATGGTCTGCCATACTACTGAACCTCAGACACCAACCTCCAAGACCGTGTGGAATCCGGCTGCACACTGGAGTCCCCATGCTAAACTACACCATGCACAGGCCATGTCAGGAAAAAAGCCCTGTGGTGATGGAGGATTAGCAACAGGGGGAGGGCTGTAATACCTCGAGGCCCCCAGCCAAGATTCCATGCACAGGCGGTGGATGTGTGGCAGAATTTGAGCACCTGTGTTGGCACAGGGGTGCCTTTTGGCAGCTGCATCTGTGACTGAGCAGTCCTCTTCAGGATACCCTCGGCTCACCCCAAACGGGGTGGGGCTAGAAAAGGTGCTCCAAAAATTGGCTGTCCCGTTTCTCCTGGCTGGGAAACCGAACCCGACGGGGTCACCATCTCTGCGGCCGGAACAAGAAAAAACTAAACTTCAGAACCTGGAATGTTAGAACACTTTGTGACAACCCAAAGAGTGATCACCCGGAAAGACGAACTACCATCGTGGCTCGGGAGCTAGCGAGGCACAGCATCGACATCACTGCCCTTAGCGAAACCCGCCTCACTGGGGAGGGCTGGCTGAGGAGGCAAGTGGAGGGTACACCTTCTTCTGAATAGGGAAGTCAGACCCCCGCATCCACAGAGTCGGTTTCACCTTGAGGAACAGGATAGCTGCTGTGCTCGCTGAACTCCCCGTGGGGGTCAATGAGAGGCTAATTACCCTACACCTGCATCTCAGTCATAACCAATGCATCACTGTCATCAGCACATATTGCTCAGACTTTAGATTCTGACCAGGAAGTCAGGGAGACGTTCTACTCCGATATCGATGTCATCCTTGCTTGCATCCCCAGGAATGACAAGGTCATGCTCTTAGGCGACTTTAATGCCTGAATTGGACGTGACCATGAAATCTGGAGTGAAACTATTGGGAAGAATGGCGTGGTGAAGGCTAATGCCAACGGCATTGTACTCTTGGCCAAATGCATCCAATATGGCCTGATCGTGACGAACGTGGTCTTCAGGCAGAAGAACCAGCTCAAGACCACATATAGGCACCCAAGGTTGGGGCATTGGCACCTCTTGGATGATATCATTGTCTGAGGGAGAGACCTGAGAGACATGCTTGTCACAAGGGCCATGAACGATTCTGAATATTGTTGGATGGACCATCAACTTGTGCACTCAGTGATGAACCAAGGCACCAGAGGACTCAAAAAGCCACCTGGAGAAAGCTAAATGTTGCAGCATTGAAGGACCCGGGACTGTGGGAAGATTTCCAGGTCCAGTTGCACAGTGCATTGGAGCAAGTGCCCACCACTAATGCCATTTCCATTCAGGCATACTGAGACCAACTTAAGTTTGCTGTCCTTGAGGCCTGTGCACAGACTATTGGGTTTGCACCATGACGGAGCCAGGACTGTTTGACGCCAATGACACCGCGATGCGCGGCCTCCTCGAGTGAAGTGAGCAGCCTTCATAACCTGGCAAAATCTCCCACGTACCCGGTGAATGATGGCAGTGTACCACCAACTGAAGGCTAAGGTCCAGTGATGCATTCGAGACATGAAGAACAACTTCATGGGTGGACAAGGCACATGAGATTCAGGCCTACGCCAACCAGCACGACATGTGCCACTTTATCCAGGCTACCAAGATGATCCATGGGCCCCGCCTGACTGGACAAAACCCTTTCCAACCACAGGACGGCTCGCAGCTCCTCAAGGATGACAATGGCATCCATCAGGATTGCAAGCAGCACTTCGAATTGCTCCTCAACCGTGACTCCACTGCATTGGAGGAGACCCTCTAAGCTGTCCCACAACACCCTGTGGTGATTCCCTCGGCGATCCACCAACTCTCAACGAGTTTAAGCAGGCCATCCAACAGATGAAAACCAACAGAGCTTGTGGGCCAGACGGCATATCCACAGAAGTCGACTATGCTGGCAGCTATAAGCTCATGTCATGACTCCACCAGTTCATCCTCCACCTCTGGGACGAAAAGGACATCCCCAAGGATCTCAGGAATGTGACCATCATTACTATCTACAAGAAGGGGGACAAATCTGATTGTGAAAACTACAGGGGGATTTCCCTCCTGTCCATCGTGGGTAAGATCCTGGCCCGCATCCTCCTAAACTGCCTTCATCCGATCGCTGAGGAGATCCTCCTGGAAACCCAGTGTGGCTTCAGGCCATCCTGGGATACTGTGGACATGTGGCTAGACAGATCCTAGAACAACGTTGGGATCAAAATCAAGAATTGCACCTTGCCTTCATCGACCTGACCGACGCGTTTGATTCTTTAAATCGTGAAGCTCTATGGATCGTCCTCCAATGCTTTGGTTGCCTGTTGAAGTTTGTCACCATCCTGAGACTACTGGATGACAATATGACCGCCACCGTCCTGAGTGGAGGATCTGAAACTAACACCTTGCACATCCAGACTGGGGTCAAACAAGGTGTGTGATCGGCCCCACCTTGTTGACCATTTACCTGACCGTCATCGTTCACCTGATCTGAGATGGCCTACCACCTGGTGTCAACATTCAGTATTGTCTGGACGGGAAACTATTCAACCTTGGTCACTTCCGGGCAAAAACAAAACTTACCACCATGGACATTCACGACCTTCAGTTTGCAGATGACAGCTGTGTGATGGCTCACTCTGTACAGGGCATGTTTGACCTCTTCAACATCTCGTATAAGAGGCTTGGCCTGTCCCTAAACATCGCCAAGACAAAGGTCCTTCACCTTTCCCGGGCCAGTTGAGCATCCCCCATGCCATCCACATAGATGGGGTACCCTGGAGTATGTGCAACACTTCCCCTTTCTTAGCAGCAACCTCTCCCAAGGGACTGCCATCGATGGGGATGTCCAACACTGAGTCAATTGTGCCAGCACTACCTTCTTCAAGCTGTGCCAATGTGTCTTTGACAACAGGGACCTTGGCAAGCATCTTTTTAAAGTGAAACTAAAACTCAATTTGACATTTCTTAACACACAGATACAGAAATACAAATCAAACTTAAACTTTAAAGCTAAGATTCATTCCTCACAACTACAAATACCAATGTAACTTATTTAAACTTTCTCTACTTCCTAACATAGTCAGACTGAAAACAGATCCTGTTATGCCAGGCAGAAAAAAATGATTGCCTTTTGGTTAATAACCAAGCAGAGTGCTAGTGAGGATGGAACCCTGTTTAAAGGAACAAAGCTTGTTGTGGAGAGTTGAACACCAGAGAACCATCAGTGGGTGCCTTGATGCCAGAATCCTATTCAAATCTACTGAGAAGATTGAATGAAGGGAACTTTGTTTAAAAGCCTCCTGGAAGATACATGCTGTTGAGGTAGGGAGAAGAGAGCTCAGTTGAATTAGCGGGGGACATTTAGGACTTTAAATTCAAGGTTACATATCTGCTGCGAATGTTCTGTAATATATAGACATGGCGTGTTGTTTTCAGTTGTGTTAAGAAATTACTGGGGAATACATTTTCTGTATTTTAGTGTATTAGCTACTTCCACTGATAAGTTGATTTTAGTTTGTTACAGTAAAAGTCTTAAAATTTGAAATCTTGTGTGATTCCTTTGTGTTGGTCACAGGAATTTATACCGTTGTTTTAAAAGTTATTGATCTTTACGGGTCAACATCTATGCACTAATGACCATAAAATAATACACTTTAGATGATTTTAGAGAAGGACATAAGTATGACTAAAAACAAGTTAATAGATTGGAGAAAAGTTAATTTTGGAGGCTGAGAATAGAAATCAGGAAAACAAAATGGGCGCCAATGTTGGCAATGGTACAGGACAACAATGGGAGACATTCAAAATGGTATTCAACAGAGTGCAGGAAAAATATATTCTGCAAAAATTAAAAAACAAACTGAACACTGATGAAACCACATGGATGACTAAAGATATAAGAGGACAATTGAGCATTAGGAAAGGGAATGTACATTAAGAAGAATGCACATTAGGATGTACATTAGAAGAAAGAAGAATATGCATTAAGTACAAAGACAGCAGAGGAGACCATGAGAAGAGAATACGGCGACATTAGAAGAGAAGCAAAAAAAAAATAAGAAGGCAAAGAGGAACTATAACACTAAATTATCGAGGAATGTAAAATGAAATAATAGAATATTTCACAGGTACATCAATAAAAAAACAGAAGGCTGGGATGAGAATAGGGCAATTAAGGATGGACAGGATAATACCACAGATAATGATAGAGTGATGGCAGAAATATGAAACAATTATCTAGCTTCAGTATTTACCAGAAAGATAGAACAGGTAAACATGACATTGAATGATGAGGTATGAAATGATATAAGTGCATTTAAAATGAAAAAGGGGATGTTTTGAATTAACTAATCAAACTCAAAGTGAATAAAGCCCCTGGTCTGAATAGAATGCATCATGCATTTTAAAATAATCTAGGGAAGAGAAAGCAGAGGCATTACTGCACATATTTAATAATTTGTTAGAAAAAGATGTAGTGCCAGTGGGCTGGTGAATAACTAATATAATTCCTATATTTAACAAGGGGGACAGAACATGCCCAAAGAACTTTAGACTGGTCAGATTAACATCCGTGGTAGGGAAAATAATGGAATCCCTATTAAAGAAGGGAATAGAACAGCATCTAGAGAAAAAAAAATAGAATAATGAATAGTCAGGGTCGATTTCCAGAGGGAAAATTTTGTTTGTCCAACCTCATTGAGCTTTCTGGAGAGATAACAGAGAGAGTTCATTCACGAGTGTTCTACCTAAAGGCACATCCTTGGCTCATTGTATGCTAATGCTTCATCCTGAGCTGTTTTCTTGGTAGTTTTTGTCACTGGTAGTTTGCCATTGTCTTCCACTCTCAGGGGCAGGTCCCAAGTCTACCTCAGCCAGAACAAGAATCAAACCCATGTTGTTGGTGTTATTCTGAACCACATGCTCATCATCTAGCCCAGTGAGTTAACTGACACTCGAACAGAGAGAGTAGATAATGGTAGTGTAATAGATGTAATTTACCTGGATTTTCAAAGGGCCTTCGATATAGTGCTTCATAATAGATGAATGAATAAGGTCAGAAAATATGGAGTTAGAGGACAAGTGGCAGAATGGGAACTCACTAGCTTCAAGACAGAAAGCAGAAAGTGAAAAGCAGTTATTCAGAAGTGGTGTTTTACAAGAGTCAGTGCTGGGGCCACTGCTGTTCACAATTTACAGTAATGGTTTGGACTTTGAAATCAAAAGCACAATTTCAAAATTTGCAGATGACATACAATTGGCAGGTGTGTGTGGTTGATGGGTAGTCAATACTCAGGAGGACTGCAACAAATTACAGTGATTAATGGCCACCAGGCAGTTAACTGCCTGGTATTGGGACTTCCATTCCTTTAAGGGCAAAGGTTTTGCTTCCAAAAGCTGCCAGTCAATTGGATGGCCGGCAGCTCTTCAGTCCCAGGAACACCACTGGGAGTTATGGCTACTCTGAAACTTCAGCCACCAGAACCAGCCACACAGAGAACACCCCTGAATGAAGGTAAATTTTGTAGAATAATGGGTTAATATTTATGGTAATAACATGGTGATGTGTACTATGCTGTAACAATGGCATCAGCAGTCATATGCAACAGGCTAAGATATGATGGAATAGCCTGAACATGAGAGAGCTTTACTTCCCAAGAACCTTATTAAGTTTACAATGTAAATCAAGTAGTTTTTGAAGAAACCTACTGGAGTTATACCTAATTCACTCATAGGTAAAGGGAAACCTTCCCAATATAGATTAGGTCACAAGTGACCTGAAGAGAGATTCAAGTATGATTCAAAGTGGGAACCAAACCACTAACTATGGTAGCAGCGGTGGTGACACCGATCTGACAATGACTTGGTGCCATCGACAGAACATCCATGGAGAGAAATCAGAAGAAGGCTTCTTTAAAGGAAGAATCAGAAGGTTTACCTGGCTGAGAGGCACACTGAGAATCAGTAACAATGTCAGCACCAGTCGAGCAGTCACTGCCCCCTCTGCAGCCATTCGAAAACCTCAAAGATCCACAGAGAAGCCAGCTGGGAGTTGTGGAAAATACACTTCCAGAGGTATCAAGCACCATCAGGTTGACATGCCAAAGAGCAGAAGCACAATGTTAGTTTGTTCCTCTATAGTGGGGCTTGTTGCTGACAATGTCTTCCTGAGACAGGTGGTAGTAGAGAACTCTGCAAATTTTGAAACCATTCTAAAAGCATTTGATGCACACTTCAGCCCAAAAAGGAACCTCGTAGTCGAGTGAGTACGATTCAATCAGAGATCCCGAAGGTCAGGGGAATCTGTGGAATTGTTCCTTACAGACCTAAATAGGCTAAGCAGTTGTTGCAGGTAAGGTGTATTGAAAGATGAACTTATCCATGACCACATTGTTGTCGGATTTCATGATGAAAAGTTGTTAGATATTTTGCAAAGAAGTTAAAAAGATAAAAGATAACCTAAAACTCAAACAAGCGGTTCAATATGCTAGGCAGGCCTAACTTAGGGAAAACCAGGTCATAGTCCACAGAAATATTGAGGCCTCAGATGAGTTTGTTAGTTGGATAGGCCCAATGGCGGCAGCCTGCCCACACAAAAGCCTGCCAAAATGGGCGAAAGAGCGGGAAACCCTGTAGCAGCCATTTTAAAATGCCCATGCTGTATCAGTCAAAAGCAGCACAGAAGGCAAGATGGCCCAGCAGGGGGCACAGTGTGTTTCCAATGTAAAAAGACAGGACACTTCAAGCAGTTCTGTAAATCTAAATATGCCATTAAAGGAAGAAAGCAAGGGAATGTTTATGAAACACAGACAATCCAGGAATTTGGGAATAGGAAAAAAATGAGATTACAGATTTCCTAGGAGAAGTACAGAATCAAGAACAAAAATTTTGGTCAGTTACTTTAGAAGTTAAAGGCTTGAAACTGAATTCAAACTTGATACTGGTGCTGGTGTTAACTATTAGCTGACCATTTGGAATGGCTCAAAGCAGCCATCAAGAGTTAAATTGCAAGGCCCAGAGGTACAGATCTTCAAGTAATAGGTCAGATTACCTCTACACTTAGCCAAAAGGAGAGGGAGGTTACATAGACTCTCTATACCTTGCACAATCAAACTCAATCTTTACTGAGCAGAAATGCATGAATATTACTTGGTATTCTGGGAACAGTAGGCAAAGTCCTACAACAGGATAGCCAGATACCATTCATGGAGGAATTTCCAAGTTCGGGTGCAGTACCAATGGATTTTGATTCAACAGCAGCTGATGAGGTTTATCTATTGAGCAATGGGTCATTTTTCATTAGGGAGGCACCATCCATTGGATACCTGGAGGAGATTGTAGATCTCTCAGTTCTTTTCGAAGACAGGCTAGAAGAAGATGGTGACCATCTGCTAGAGGAGTTTCTAGGCCTAGGTTGGCTTTTTCCTGAAGAAGGTTATGAGAAAGAAGCCATTGCAGCAATGTGTGATCTGTTGAAAGATGAGGTCCTAGAGTTTGGTACTCTTTTTGAATCTACTGCCGAAGCATAGGAAATCTCTGTTGTCTTTTTTTGTGGAGCCAGCTGTGCTTGCTGTCGAAAAACTGAATTTGTATATTTGTCCCACTGAACCCACCGATGAGATGCATTGTATCTCACTGGCTGACCACAGTGAGCTGTCCAGGGAGAACAAAATGTTTTCTTCCATATTAGATTACACAGGCAGAGCAATGGTAGAGCTGATCAGTTTGTGTGAAATTAACTTGATGCCCACACTTTGATCCCACCAGAAAGTCATTTATTTTCTATTTGTTCATGGGATGTGGGAGTCGCTGGCTAGGCCAACATTTATTGCCCATCCCTAATTGCCCTTGAGAAGGTGGTGATGAGCTGCCTTCTTGAGCCGCTGCAGTCCATGTGGTGTAGGTGCACCCGCGGCGCTGTTAGGAAGGGATTTCCAGGATTTTGACCCAGCAACAGTGATACAATGGCAATATATTTCCAAATCAGGATGATGAGTGGTTTGGAGTGGAACTTCCAGGTGTTGATGTTGCCATGTGTATGCTGCCCTTGTCCTTCTAGATGGTATCAGTTGTGGGTTTGGAAGGTGCTACCTAAGGAGCACTGGTGGCTTCCTGAAGTGCATCTTGTAGATGGCACACACTGCTGCCACTGTGTGTTGGTGGAGGGGTGAGTGAATATTTATGGATGGGGTACCAATCAAGTGTGCTGCTTTGTGCTGGATGGTGTCAAGCTTCTTGAGTGTTGATGGAGCTGCACTCACCCAGGCAAATGGAGAGTATTCCATTACACTCCTGACTTGTGCCTTGTAGATAGTGGACAGGCTTTGGGGAGTCAGGAGGTGAGTTATTCACAACAGGGTTCCTGGCCTCTGACCTGCTCTTGTAGCCACAGTATTTACATGACTAGTCCAGTTCAGTTTCTGGTCAATGGCAACTCCCAGGGTGTTGATAGTAGGGATTCAGTGATGGTAATGCCACTGAATGTCAAGGGGTGATGGTTAGATTCACTCTTTTTGGAGATGGTCATTGCCTGACACCTGTGTGGCATGAATGTTACTTGCCACTTGTCAGACCAAGCCTAGGTATTGTCCAGGTCTTGCTGCATTTGGACATGGACTGCTTCAGTATCTGGGGAGTCGCGAATATTGCTGAACATTGTGCAATCATCAGCGAACATCCCCAGTTCTGACCTTATGATGGAAGGAAGGTCATTCATGAAGATGGTTGGGCCAAGGACACTACCCTGAGGAACTCCTGCAGTGATGTCTTGGAACTGAGATGATAGACCTCTAAGAACCACAACCATCTTCCTTTGTGCTGGGTATGACTCCAGCCAGAGGAGAGTTTCCTCCTGATTTCTATTGGCTCCAATCTTTCTAGGGTTCCTTGATGCCACACTGGGTCAAATGCTGGCTTGTTGTCAAGGGTAGTCACTTTCACTTCACCTCTGGAGTTTAGCTCTTTTGTCCATGTTTGACCCAAGGTTGTAATGATGTCAGGAGCGGAGTGGCCTGGCCAAACCCAAACTAAGTGTCAGTGAGAAGGTTATTGCTAAGCAAGTGAAGTTTAATAGCACTGCTGATCAACCCTTCCATCACTTTACTAATGATCGTGTGTAGACTGACAGGGCGGTAATTGGCCAGGTTGGATTTGTCCTGTTTTTTGTGTACAGGACATACTTGGGTAATTTTCCACATTGTTGAGTACATGCCAGTGTAGTAGCTGTAGTTGAACAACTTGGCTAGGGGTGCAGCAAGTTCTGGAGCACAAGTCTGCAGTACTATTGCCAGAATATAGTCAGGGCCCATTGCCTTTGCAGTATCCAGTGCCTTCAGCTGTTTTTGATATCATGTGGAGTAAATCGAATTGGCTGAAGGTTGGCATCTGTGATGCTGGGGATCACCAGAGGAGGCCATGATGAATCATCCACTTGGCATTTTTGGCTGAAAATTGTTGCAAATGGTTCAGCCTTATATTTTGCACTTTTGTGCTGGGCTCCTCCATCATTGAGGATGGGGATATTTGTGGAGCCTACTCCTCCAGTGAGTTGTATAACTGTTTTCACCATTCACAACTGGATGTGGCAGGACTACTTAGCTTAGATCTGATCCGTTGGTTGTGGAATCGCGTAGCTCTGTCTATCACTTGCTGCTTATGCTGTTTGGCATGCAAGTAGTCCTGTGTTGTATCTTTATCAAGTTGACACCTCACTTTTAGGCATGCCCGGTGCTGCTCCTGGCCTGCCCTCCTGCACTCTTCATTGAACCAGGGTTGATCCCCTGGCTTGGTGTCAATGGTAGAGTCAGCCATGAGGTTACAGATTTGTGGTTCTGCTGCTGCTGATGGACCATGCGCCTCATGATTGCCCAGCCTTGAGTTGCTAGATCTGTTTGAAATCTATCCCATGGTGGTAGTGCCACACAACATGATGGAGGGTACCCCCATTTTGAAGACAGGACTTTGTCTTCACAAAGACTGTGTGGTAGTCAATCCTACCATTACTGTCTTGGACAGATTTATCTGCAGCAGGAAGGTTGGTGAGGATGAGGTCAAGTATTTTCCCTCTGTTGGTTTCCTCACCACCTGCTGCAGACTCAGTGTAGCAGTCATGTCCTTTAGGACAGAACCAGCTCAGTCAGTAGTGGTGCTACAGAGCCACTCTTGGTGATGGACATTGAAGTCCCCCACCCAGAGTACATGCTGCACCTTTGCCACCCTCAACGCTTCTTCCAAGTGGTGTTCAACATGGAGGAGTACTGATTCACCAGCTGAGGTGGGAGGGTGCATTATGTGATAATCAGCAGGAGGTTTCCTTGTCCATGTTTGACCTGGTGCCATGAGATTTCGTGGGGTCTGGAGTTGATGTTGAGGACTCCCAGGGCAACTCCCTCCTGACTGTATACCACTGTGCCACCACCTCTGCTGGGTCTGTCCTATCAAAGGGGCAGGACATACCCAGGTTTGATGATGGTGGTGTCTGGGACATTGTAAGATTTGATTCTGTGAGTATGACTATGTCAGGATGTTGCTTGACTAGCCTGTGAAACAACTCTCCCAATTTTGGCACTTGCCCTCAGATGTTAACAAGGAGGAATTTGCCGGGTCGACAGGACTGAGCTTGCCCTTGTTGTTTCTGATGCCTAGGTCAATGTCAGGTGGTCCATCCAGTTTTATTCCTTTTAGACTTTGTAGCAGTTTGATATAATGGAGTGACTTGATAGGCCATTTCAGAGGGCATTTAAGAGGCAATTACATTACTGCCGATCTGGAGCCACATGTAAGCCAGATGAGGTAAGGTTGGTAGATTTCCTTCCCTAAAGGTCATTAATGAACCAGATAGGCTTTTCTGACAATCGACAATGGTTTCATGGTCGTCATTAGACTTTTAATTCCATCTTTTTATTGAATTCAATTTTCACCATCTACCGTGAACCTGGGTCCTCAGAGCATTACCCTGGGTCTCTGGATTACTAGTCCAGTGAGAATACTCTCATCCTCCAGTCAAATTATCCTTCAGTGCAGAAGCAGAGGCCAAAACTACAGAAGTTCTATAGCTGAAGAATCCCATACAGAAACCTTATCTAGATTCAGTTCCAGAGATTCATCCCCTTGTTGAAGATGGTGTTGTCTTACCTTGTTACGCTGAGATAGTCATCCCATTGCCTCGAACACAGCAACCTCATATTGAAGCAAGTGTGGCAATGCACTTGCCTAGAGAATGTGAAAAGTGCTATCCTAAATATAGTATGGAAGTCATATTATCTTCATATCTTGCCTTGTCTATAGGATTTTTGTCATTCTTCTTCTAGTCATCCAGATTTATTCAAATCTCAGTTATTGAATACCATTTTCATCCTCAATGCAGCAGTGAATGATAAAACTGTGCAATCATTCATTGAATTTGAAGATACGTCATCTTCTCAGGCCTTTCTCTGGTGTACTAAGAGGGAGCTGAAGATTCCTGAGAGAATGCTAGTTTGTCCTCTTCCTGTTCAAGAGAGTGTGTTTGTCCATGTCCTGAGGTCTTCTCTATTGGTTCAGTTTTTCATTGAAAATGTTTCACGATTACAGCTCAGTTGTCATAGAGATCACAGGCTAGTTACCCGCAATCATGGAAAGCTTCTCTCCCAATCCGCCAATGTTGTTGTCTTCTAGCAAAAAGATGAGCAACTGCATATGTCCACAGCACCCTCCCAGAGAGCTGAGAACACTGTGGGAGATTTAAGCCTTTTTGGCAGAGACATGGGAGTGGGGTGGGAGGGTGGGGAAGAGTAAGAGTTTGAGTTGGCCAGCATCTGTAATAGTAAAGCAGGTTACAGAAGTTCAAAAATGTAATGTAAATAGCTTAAGTATATAGTTAAAGATTGTCTTTCAAAAAGCTGAGATTATACTTGGGAAGAGATGTAGAATAATGGGTTAATAGTTATGGTAATGAAATAATGATGTGTATGGTTATTGACAGGGGAAGGAGACAAAATTGAACTCCTTTTTATTTTGCTGTCTGTCATAAGCAGAGACGTTTTAATTTTTGAAATAGGTTGTTGCGTGTTTCCCCAAATCCTCTGTTTGTTAGGTTGATTTTTAAAGTGGCTTCAGGGTTAAATCAAAAGTATAGTTTAGTCACACATTCAAATCTGGGGAATGGTCGCAACTTCATATACACATACAAGCATAAAATAAGGAGATAGGAAAGGGAATTTTTTTTATAACTATGAATAACTTAAAGAAAAAGCATCACAAATATGGATATCAGTTCACCTGATTGTCAGAGTCCGGAAACTCAGAGTCCAGCAATGGTTCCTTCCCGGAGGAGCTACCATTCAGCTAACTGAAGCAGGGTTTTGTAGAATACCTTTAAAGTTGATGGTGACGCAATGAGATAATGTTGGTATACAGAGACTTGGTCTGCTCGGCAGGCAATGGCAGGAATCTTCCAGAGAAACAGTGTTTCAGGAGGCTCAGACTTGATGCAGACTGTTGGTCAGCCTAGAGTCCTGTTTTGATGTCTGCAGGCTAGAGTTTAAATAGCCAACTGAGTTCCAAGTCTAGAAATGTAAATTAAAACTTTCCAGAAGCTTAGGTCATGTGATGTTGTTCATTAATGAGTTATTTGCAGGCTAACAAACAGTTTCTATGCCTCTGGTCAAAATCCATTGTTCACCTTAGCACCTCTGCAGGTGTAACAAGTTTCAATGTTTTCCCCTTTGTTATGGGATCAGGCTGGGGAGACAAATTGTCTCCTGGTCCCTGGTTTCATTGATTGTAATGTGTCCTCACAGTGTGAGGTTTCATAAGGATAAGGGTTAAACTTTTGTCCCGTAACTGCTGTTGGAAGTTTCCAGAAACTGTGAATCATATGACCTATAGCAGCCATATTTTGGTTCAGCAAATTCCACTTTTTAAATGAGAAAAGAGGTAAGGTTTTATTTAACAGTTTATGATATCCTTCCTGTCTTAGGTGCATGACAGTACGATAATGTAACAGTGACATCAGTAGCTATATGCAAGAGACTAAGAAGACAAGGTGGAATAGTCTGTACATGAAAGAGATGTACTTACCTAAACCCTTATAATTTATAGAATGTAAACAAAGTAGTTACTGAAGAAACCTACTGGAGTTAGACCTAAGTCACTCATCGGCAGAGGGATACCTTCCCAATATTGATTAGGCCACAAGTTACCTAAAGAGAGATCCAAGTATTATTCAAAGTGGGAACCAAATCATAAACTAAATTTGTGAGGTTTGCCAGGGCAGGTCAGCTTTTACTGGCAGCCTACCCATGTGACATAGAGGCCCACCCTCTGCTCCAACCATGGCTGTTCGAATACCAATAGTAGTGAGATCAGGCCCTTAAATGGCCATTAATTGGTCACTTATGGGCTTCTTTTGGCCTCCGAGGTGGAAAGTCTGTTCTTGACCTACCCTGTCCCTGATAGAATTGGGGGAGTTGGAAAGGCAACGGGTAGTCCACCCTCCCCGCCTTTCCTTCTGATTCTAGGCCAAACCCCCTCACTTCCCAGCCTACTCTTGAGGGTGGAATTTAATTGCACATGAAGAGTGCACTTCACCAAAGATACACTACCGTATCTCTGAGACCTGCCACTTGAAGATCTGAAGCCAAGTTCATCTGCTGATCCTTATCTCTTAGTGATTATGAAGGTCACCATCACCCTCAACTTAAGAACAAGGTTACTTCAGGCAGCTGAGAGGATCTCAACAACATGAGCCAGGAAGCATTATGAATCCCTAACATTTTACAGCAGAACAGATAATTTCTAACCTTTGGAATTTTCACAAGGCAGCTAAGAGAAAGGGGAGGTCAATTTTTCCAGGTGGCTACTACTTAGCAGCACATCAGCTCACTTTGCCTTGACATGACCATGCCAGTAAGCATCATCTGAGTGATTAATTCAGTGCCAAATAAACACACTCTTTTCCAGTATAATCTCCATGAAAAGCAAAGTGCTATGTCAGGACTGCATGCTCTAGAACTCACTTTGAACTGTCTGTACGAACACTTCCATTGCAGACACGATCCTGAGGAGATCCACTCTTACTGCCAATGCATTGTGTACATCTGTTCAGTGGTCTCAGCATCCACATTTAAAGACCGCTTCCCTTCATCAATTAATCCTTCTTTTCTTGTTTTTTCCATTAAAGATCACATGTCTAGGATCATGTCTCATCATTTATAGCATTAATAAATTACAAAGTACACATTAACAAGCAAAATAAACCCTGGTGAGCTACTCAGTGTTCTGGCCGACACGACAGCCTCTGCTCTCAGCCACTTCTATGACGTCCTTCCTTTGTGGCCTCAGATGAGATGAGGTAGTCTGCTTATGTGTATTTGCTTGTGGCTGAGATTCATGTTGCAGTCGTATTATTATAGAGGTGTCAGTGGAGGTGCCTCCAGAGGCTACTGTGCTGGTGCCAATGCAGGGGCAGCCACCATTATAGGGGCCTGCTACATAGATAGTCTCTCAGCCAGAGGGGCCAAGGATGTTAATAATGGTGCCCTGTGAGAGATGGCACCATCGTTGTTGATTGACTCAGCCCTTGGAAGGCACTCTGGATCACTGGAGGGTACCACCAGCTGGGGCACACAACTGGCATCCATTCCACGTATCTTTGCACCATCAGCCTCATTGACCTGTCAATGCTGCAGAATGTTGCATGCATTCCACTCAAGGTGTTGCTGCATATGGTTCTCCATGGGGTTGGTCATTCTCTCAATGGTGAAACTCATGCTCACAAAGCTTTGAACCATGGTGGTGCACATGAGCCAAATGTACTCCTCTATTCTCAGCCTATGAGAGTGCCTCATGCAGGGATCTCTGACATGTGGTCACACGTCTATCACTGCTGGTCAAACTAGAGCTTCCTTTCCTGTGACTCCTGAGGCCCTGCATCTGAGCCCAACTGAGCATGGCTGTATCTTACCTCCATTCTACAAAGCGGGACAGTCCACAGCTGCCTCATCTCTCTCCCTCCTCCTGCTCACTAGTGCCATGCACTTCACTCAGTGCTACCCTTTCTAACCACACACGAGGACTCACTCACCAATGTGCGTGTATCTGTGCTGGTAGAGGTTGCACGTTTAAGATGTAACAGTGGTAGCTCTGCTATCTCTGATTCCTGAGAGGCCACTGGTGATGCTACTGCACGTTCACAGTCCCCTTTCATGACTGAACCTGTGGCCGGGAGAAATCAGAAGGAAATCATGAGAACCTGCCTGTGACTGCAGAAACCTTTGCAGAGCTAAGGATTCCCAATACAGCTGAGTCTTTGGCATGGTGTCAGACAGGGAGGAGTGCATTGCACTCCCTCCATCTATCAGATTCAATCTCTTTTCGCCCTCTCCTCTGGTTATTCCCATTTTACCATTGCCCATTTGGTCATGTGGGTCCACCCTGGTGATTACCATTGCAGCGTCCTTCATGGCTGTGAAGCTGTTGAGCTGGGGCACTCCTCCTCCTGTGTGAGCTCCCTCCTGCAAATTCTGAGCCCTCTTCTCCCGCAGGGACAAACGACAGAGTTCAGGAAATGCCGGCCTCTCTCATCAATGCCAGCAGCTCATTAAATAACAAGCTGCATGTATCAGTGCTGTCAGCAGTACTAGGGTTCTGGGCATTGCTGATGAGTCAGCAACTAACATGGCCGCATATATCTCCCATGTTCAGGAGCACCATGCACCCTCAGACTGCCCAGCAGCTGCGCCTGATGGTGGCTGTCGACCTGGAGGCCAAGCATCTGAGTCTAGTGTTGCACTCACCTTGCCAGAGTGGAGAAGGTCATTAAATCTCTTATGGTACTGCACCAAATTCCAGTCGACATTTCTGCTGCTGACAATTTCTGCTACCTCCAGCCAGACTGCTTCGTTTACCTGGTTGGCCTTCTCCTGCCACCCTTCTGAAACAAGACCTCTCACCTCTCCTTTACTGCTTTCAACAGAACATCCAGGGCTGCACCTGTGAAGTATGGGGCCGCCCGGCTGCTCGTGCTGGGTCTTTGCCTTTCCTCCTGCTGAGTTCAGGCTTCCATGGGAAATCAAAAAGGCTACCATAGTAATTGCTGCCATCAAGCCTTGAAATCGAACCAGCCTCTGCCCTGTATCTGCCACCTAATTGGCTGCAAATTAGCAGCTGACCATGGGCTGTGTGTGACTACCTCCACAATCCTGCCCTCACCACTTGCAGTGCATGTTCAGGACCCAGAAGTGGCTCCAACGTTGAGTTCCTGACTCTGGAGGCAAAACCCTACTCAATGCCTTCACAACACTGTCACTATGCTCTGCCAGTTATTCATTTTAAAGTTTCAATGGGCATCATTAAAGGGTTTGCTTACACAATATGTTTTATTAAGAGCATTTGAAAGGTCTGCCAATTTTTTAATAAGGCACATTGTATCTAAAAAAAAAATGGAATTTTGAGACTTTAGGTACTTCACACTTGATTACAACAAACAGAAGGATCTCTAGGTCCAAGGCCCGTAACAGGAGCATTTCCTCGATCAGCAGATGTTTTGTTCATTTGAATTGCAGCAATGGAACATAACACCAGCTTTCCAGGCCGTATGATAAGGGTGACATTGGTGTGTAATTGTAGTTTTGAAATTATTCACCTAATCGCTGGGGAATCCTCTGCATTTTTCTCACTGAAATATCTGCAATATTTAAATTGTAATAGTGAATTTATCTTCAAAATATTAATTAGCTCTGTGGGCTTATTCTGCAATGTCAATGTTAAATTATTATGATTCACTTTGCAACTTGCCCATAATTAACATGATTTTCCACACATTGGCTATGAAAAATCTTGCCCATATTACTCCAATTTTACTATTTCCAAACAGTCTATAGGATAAATTCCATGACCTTACACTCATTGGGAGCTGAACTCCCAGAGAACTTGGGTTGGCGAATTAGGGATAAAATGCTGCAGCCAAGCTGTAACCTGCACCTCTCTATGAGCACTGGTTCCCTGGGGAGGGAATAGAAGGGTTGCATTTTTAAATATTCTTTTCACAGGATGTGGGCATCGCTCAATAGGCCAGAAGTTATTGCCCATCCCTAATTGCCCTTGAGAAGGTGATGTTGAACCACCTTCCTGAACGCTGGAGTCCATGTGGTGGAGGTACATCCACTTTGCTGTTATGTAATCTGCGTGTATGTGTGTGTGTGTGTGTGTGTGTATGACAGCAGCAGCTCCTCCACCTCACCACCAGTGACCGTGGCATCTGATGAGGCTGTGGCGACTGAGGAGATGCCAGCCGTGGCACTGGCCGCTCCCTCCCAGGTGGGGCCAGCATAGGCTCCACTGGCCAGAGGACGACCGCCAAGATCATCAAGGCCAACAAGACAGCAGAGTCAGCAGGCTGCCTCCAATGCCAGTGCCAGTGAGGAGGGAGCATCTAGACGTAGCACTCACAACCATAAGTTAAAGGCACCATGAACACAAGAGGGACAAGTCACACGTGATTTTATGTTCATTTTTGTTTATTTTATGTATACTGGTCTGATGTTGAATACCAGAAACATTTCTGTTAAGACTATTGAACTGTCAGAATGACATAAATTGTGTTTTTGTCATCATGGCCTGAGTATGCTTCATCTTTTTATTTCACTGATGCCAATATGTAATGATGGACATAGGTGGCTCTGAACTTTATCGCACAAGCACTGAGTGTTCTTTGGGTTCAAGTGAAAGTGTCCTTTCAGACATCTGGGACGGAGGCGGCAGCCCTGGCATGCATTTGAAGCTGAGCTTTGGTAGCCTAGCTGAAGGAGCAATGGATCAAGGTGTCCCTGGTGTCCCTGCCTCCTTGCAGGTTACTGAAGTCTGGCTCCACACCCTCAGTGTTCTCCTCACCGTGCTCCTGTTTGGACTCACTACTGGACTCACCCTCTGTGGCCTGTGGAGCTGCCTCAAGATCCTCTTCCTCCAGTGGGTCCCCACTTGCCAGTGCCAGATTGTGGAGATGCCAATACATGCAACCACGATTAGTGACACCCGCTCTGAGGGGTATTGTAGTGCGCCCCTGAATGGTCCAGGCATCAGAAGCGCATCTTGAGAAGACCTATGGTCATCTCTACCACTGCCCTTGTGGAGGCATGGCTTATATTGTAACGCTTCTGTGCCTCTGTTCTTGGGTGGTGGAAAGGGGTCATGAGCCACCTCTTCAATGGATAGCCCTTGTCACTCAGCAGCTATTCATTCAGTCAGGCTGGAGCACTGAAGAGCCTCAGCACCTGGGAGTGTCACAGGATGTACACATCATGGTAACTGCCAGGGTACCTCGCACAGATTTGCAGAATCTGCATTCTGTGGTCACACACTATCTGCATGTTCATGGAGTGGAATCCCTTCCTGTTGATGAAGACACCCGACTGATCCGCTGACGCTTTGATGGCCACATATGTGCATATGCACCCTGGATGCGGGGGAACCCAGTATTCGCTGCAAAGCCTCTGACTCGCTCAGCCTGACAGGCCTCGTCCATACAGTAAAGAATAAAGGCCAGTACCCACCTGAGCAGAGCTTCTGTCACCAGGTTGACGCAACTGTGGACAGCTGATTGGGAGACTCCGCACAGATCCCCCACTGACCCCTGGAAAGAGTCGGAAGCATAGAAGTTGAGGGTCACTGTGACCTTCAGAGCCACTGGCATGGGGTGTCCACCCACACAGTGGGAGCTGATCTCGGGGCCGATCATCTGGCAAATGGAGGTCACGTTCTCCCTTGAGAGGTGGCAACTCCTTCAGCATTGCACCTCAGACATATTGAGGTAGCTGCATCACCGCCTGTAAACCCTGGAAGCAGGATAGTGGCCCCTTCTGCCTTGGACTTCCTGCTGGCCCTGCGCCCCTTATGCCTGAGCCTCTCCTCCCACAGGTCCCTCCCCTGGAAGCTGCATAGGGCATAGGGCACCTGGCATCCTCTACTTTCTGCCTCTCTCTTCCTCCTCAGTGGAGGTGCCTCCATCGGAGACCACAGTCCCCATTACCAGGGTAAGGGAAGGCAGTTACCTGGAAGGGCTCCATGCTGTCTGAATCCTCAGGGGGCCTGGCGGACGGCAATGAATCCTGAAATGAAGCCTGGAAATGCTGAGAATGAAGACCCGAACAGAGATGAAGCTGCCAAGTGCCAATAAGCAACCAGCTGCAAACTATCTCCAAAAATCTTCACTACCCACACTGGCAATGCTGCTGACCCTTTTTATCTCACCCTTGGATGAGGTTTGTGAAAATGTCGGCTGGCTGCCTGCCGGTTTTGCCTATGCGACGATCAGAAAATCGCACGGGCAAGGATAATTCACATTCAATTGGACTGTTAAGAGCCTTAAGTGGCCACTTAATTAATGGCGGGTGCTGGCCTGGCAACCACATGCGCCCGCCAAGCAAAATATCATGTGAGCGCATAATGATGTCAGGAAGCTCGCCTGACATCATCGCGTGCAATTTTACACCTGATCGGGTCGAGTGTGCGCCTGCCCGCAGGACGTAAAATTCTGCTCCAAATGCCTTTTGCTTTCTGTAGTATAAAGATCTGGCATAGGAAGGGTTAACATGGAACTGGGTACAATATTTCCCACACTGTGATATAATGGAACACATGACCTGAGCCTTGAGGGCAACCTTGTACTGGACAAAGATGTGGGTAGAGGCACATATGGAGACAATTCCTAGCTTATATACATATATGTATATATTCATGAGTAGTTAATAAACACTGTTAAACTATACAAGACTCAGAACCCCTTCTTTAGACCTACATCTCACAACACTTTCCTTTCCCAGGGAATTGCTTTGCTCCAGGTGAGTGGGGAGTGTATTTATTGTGCTGGATCAGGCAACACAATTGTATGGGACAAACCAGATCAGTAGATCTTTTCCTGTCCATCAATTTTATTATGTTTCTATGTTTTATTTCTTTGACTGTGCTGCTCTTTCTGTGCCTTTCCTACAAGAATCTAGTTGAGCACATCCTGGGAATCGTGATGGGAATAGTCCCAACATGTTACTCTCATTTCTGTGTAATATGAAAAGTTTTGTTGACCTTTTGAGGTAGCCCATCCTCAACAAGATGGACCCTCAACTATGATATACATTCTGCATATTGCAACATTTGCTTCTCCATGTTACTAGAATAAATAATTATAGTTCACCTCAATACTGCAGTCATCAATACATTTTGGTTTTCAGAAAACTGTTCTGAATTTTAAAGGTTAGCTGAGGAAGCAGGCACCTTTGCAAAATTAAGTCTTTCGTTTAAGAAACATTTATAAAGTCAATTTCTTTTTTTGTTGATCTACGATTTCAAAACTACAGATAATGAGGTTAATATAACCCCTGCCCATCCAACGAGGCTGGCTGCCAATTAAAATTGACTGGGTTACTTACCCAGATCCTGTGGCCCAGGTCCTGTTGTTTTCTATTTGAAATGGCTCACCAGATCAGGTGGCAAAAACACCACTGAAATCAGTTGTTGTTCATTTAACATGTAGATTTGGGTCCGATGACATAATTGAGACTGAACCGTTATATTCAACATCATCTGGGTGAGGAAGCTGCTGGTGATCAGTAGACGATTGAAAACAGAAGAGGGCTTTCAAGGTAAGTGTTTACTTTCCAATGTGGGGTCAGGTGGAACAGGTGGGAACTTGGCCAATTGCATGTTAATGAACTTGACAGCTAAAATCACCATCTCTGATTCTTCCATGGGAGGGAATCAAACTTCCTGTCAGAAACCCGTTGGGAGATAAAATCCCCTTCACTTTACAAAATTGTACTGGCAGTGGGGAACCTTGCCCACCAGGAGAACAAGCTAGGAATTTGTATGCCTGCTCCTTATGACTTTCTACCTATTAATGTTGATATCTTGGGAAAGGTCTGATGCTATAGATATCCTATTAATGAAAAGATAGCACAGCAGTTATATTAATATTGATTAAAAAATGACATAACTTGGCTTCAAAAATCTGTTGGATAATTGAGAATTAAGATATAGATCTAATGGAGTCTTGGTTCAAAGAGCAAATCCATCAACATTTGCAAATGATATGTGATGTAGTTTTTCTTAGTGCTTTGATTATATCCTTTACCTCTTCTCACATAGTCTAATTTCAATTTCTGCTTAGGATAGGACCAAAGGCCAAATCTTCCCTTCCCAATGAAAGAGAATAGTCTTATTAATCAATTCTGTGCTTTACAAAGAAGAGCTTTATAAAGGGGATGTCATGTATGGCTTTCATCTCTTTCCTCAATAAAGCAAATAGCTTTCAGAGTCAGGGCTGGCAAGGCTGCTCTTGGAGAATTCAAAATAGAATTAGGAGTACCTGCATTTTGTCAGGTGTCAATTTCACAGAAGACATGGAAACAGCAGTGGAGGGCTGGTGTTATAAGCAGAACAAGATGGATTTTGAGTGCATATACAGTTATCTGTGAAGTGCATTAAGTTTGCTGAGCTGCAGGCACAAGTTGTCACATAGGACCATGATATGGTGACAATAACAAAGACCTGGTTCAAAGAAAGAGAGGATTGGGAACCTAATATTCCTGTAAAGACCAATAATGCTTAGAAAGATATTTGAATCTTCAGTGGCTAACTGGAAGGATCATACGACAAAATTTGAAGTTTCCAAAGCTTTACTGTAAGAAATAAATGAAAAGCAACATTGTCAAAATGCTATTCAGTAGGCAATTTATATTTTAGACCACAGAAAAAGATTCCCCCAACTAACTTTTAAACTGGCAGAAAATACCCCTCCACGATTATACTTGACATTGTCTCTTAAGTCAACACTTCATGCTCTAGAAACCAGTCTAAAGTGCTTTTTAGCTTAACAAGGGCTTGCTTCCTTTCTTTTCCTTTCCCAGCCATTTATCGCCTAACCCCAGGTATGACTTCCACAGTGAAGGACAAATTGGAGATTGTGTATTTTGTGAGCTCTGTTGTACCAGCATGCAAACTCTAAAGAACAAATGTTGAGATTTTGCACTGGACTGCAAACCTGAGCTGATAATTATGCGCAGTGAAAAAAAAAAACTAGGGCAGAATTTTCTGGCTGGCGGGCAGGCAGGTGGAGCAGGAGCGGGCACGGGTGGGCGCGGAGCTGATTGCCAACCACGATCGGGTCCCTGCAGACATTTTACGTGGGCGGGTCAATTAAGGCCCACCCAGCGTGAATCATGGCTCCCAAGGACAGCGGGAGTGGGCAGGCAGCGGTGGGACTGCAATGGCAACCTGGTCCAATGGCGACCTGGTGGCCTGTTTTAAAAAGCTGCTGCAGCCTTTCAAACATGGCTACTGGAAGGGATCCCCAGAGCGCTGCTGATGAGCGGGCCAGGCAAGAGGGTAGGGCAGGGGGGCAATGTGTTCCTCGTTTTTCGGACAATTGCCTTGCTGCCTTCCTCGAGGAAGTGGCAGCATGGCGGGAGGTCCTCGTACCCCAGAACGGGAGGAGGAGGACCCCCCACATGACCAAATGTGCCTGGGAGGAGGAGACGGAGGTGGTGAGCTCCGGCGATGTGGTGCGACGCACCTGGATCCAGTGCCGCAAGCGCTTCAACAACCTCTTGAGCTCAGGAAGGGTGAGTACCATGTTGGCATTGGTCACTTAACCCAACAGGTAGGCTTTCCCCCCTGGTGCTCCCCCCAACCCAAGTCTGAGTGTAATGACTGCCTTGAATCATTGACGGCATGTGTCCTTCGCTGGGTGGGCCAGCAGATATTGCCCATGCTGAGGTCAGCTTGAGAGGATGGTGAAAAGAAGGTTCTGCACCCGCAGCATGTGGTACACTGAGACCAACATTACTGTTTTGGGGGCAACTTAGAAGAGCTGCACCTAGGCGCAGTGCTGGAGCTCCAAGATATGTCAAAGTCAGGGTCATGACATGCTGGAAGGGGAGCTTCAAGGTGGCGTGGCACCGATCGTTCTGCTGCCCTCTGCGCTCCATGTGCTTGCGGCCTCCTTGTTATGGAAGGTTAGACCGTGTGGCGCCAAATGTGATGTAGGCAGCATTTGGCCAAGGGCGGGTGGAGGGCTAGGGAACAGGCCTAGCATCTTTGTGTGAATGTTCAGTAGCAGCGGGGTGAGGAGACACTGGAGCCCTGCAATGCCCCACTCTGGTTGGGGTGGGCCGTCTGCGAAGAGAGTCCAGGTACAAGTAGCACTAATCAATGCTCTTCTCTCCTTTTCAGGAGAAGAATGCACATAATGCAGCCGAGCGGGTGAGGACTGGCGGAGGGTTGGCCCAGGTGGCAATGCATAGCCGGTTCAAGCAGGAGGCCCTAGATCTGGAAAGGCGCCATGCGCCCAGGTCCACCGGTGTTGGTGAGGCTGGGATACCATGGGCAGGTCACCATTGGTCTCCCAGCAGCCATGGCAGTGCTGAATGTTCAGTGATTGAAGTTTGCAACACGGCTTGACCATTACTTATGGAAGGATGAGCGCATAATGATCCGGGGGACAGAGATGCACTTTGTCATTGTCTCCACTTTAACTAATCAAATGTTCTTGTTCTTCCTTTCAGCATCATCGGAGCAGGGCTGGGAGGAGGAGCAGCAGAGGCCCCCTCTCACACCTGAGGGCCCTGTAGTCTTGGGCTCACCAGCGTCACATCATCTCTGCCCAGGCAGGCATCAGCGCAGATACTAGCACCTCGGTGGGAATTAGATCATCGGCTAGTGTCCCGGGGCACAGCGGTGAGGGCATTTTACAGTTGCTGGAGGAGCTGGCAGAGACAGAGAGTGCCCATGATGCCAGCAGTTGGAAGACTGCTCATGCTCAGTCGGTGCCTGATGATGTGCCTCTGGAGTCGTCCGCAATGCAGCAGGTGCAGGAAATGCGGCCGGGTGTGCGGGAGCATCTGGTGGAGATACATGAGGCTATGCTTGGCTTGGTGTCCTTGGTGGAGGAGTCTACGTGGGCCATTGCCGATGCAATGAGTCTCATGTCCGAGCACCATGCCTCCTCCATGGAGAGAGTGGTAACTCCCATGGGGAGGCTCCTCCAGGAGACCAATCAGGTCTTCCTGGGGATGCGCTTGGACCAGCAAGCCCTCACATCGACATTGACCTCAGCTGGTCAGTGCCAGTGTGGGAGATGGTCTGGGCACCAAGTTTTCCAGCTCGGTGCCCATCCATCCACAGTGAGCAGGGAGGTCCGAACCGACCTCACATTGGCGCAGCAGCTGCCTGTCGTCTCTGCGGGCTCCTCTCAGGGCGCTCCGGATGAGGGCGGCAGCTCCACCCCCTCTCTCCCAGTGACCATTGCATCTGATGAGGCTGCGACGACTGGGGAGATGCCAGCTGTGGAACTGGCAACTCCCTCCGGTGGGGTCAGCACAAGCTCCACGGGCCAGAGGATGACCGCCAAGGTCATCGAGGCCGACAGGACAGCAGAGTGAGCAGGCTGTCTCAGATGCCAGTCCCAGCGAGGGGGCAGCACCAAGCCGTAGCACCCGAAAGCATAAACATAAGTTAGGTGTCCTTAGGTACGCCATGCGTTTATCACTGGTGCTTTTGTGTTGGCCCGCAATGATGTCTTTATGAGTTGGTGTGATGTTGAACACCTTTGTCATTTTGTTCTCTTAAGTTCCCTTTTGTTATATCATTAAATTCAGACATGTCACCATGGCTGAGGCTGCCTCTTTTCTTCTGCAGGTGGATGGTTACCAATAATGTTATGAGTGATTTGTGGAACATTCAGCTTTATCGACAAGGCCCTTAGTTAATATTCCTATCCAGGCAAATTTTGCACTCACATATCGAGTATGGAGCCTGCAGCCCAGGCTTGTCCTGAAGGTCCATATGCAGTGTGCTAGCTGAAGGTTCATTGGATTAAAGTCTCCCGGGTGTCCCTGCCTCCCTGGAGTATGCCCGGGTCAGTGTCTACCTCTCTGCATTTCCCTGTGCATGCTCATCCTCGGACTCACTGCTAGACTCATCGTGTGCAGCCACATCCACTGCGTCTACATCCACAGCGTCCCCCCTTTCCAGCGCAAGATTGTGGTGAGCGCAGGATGCAACCACTATCAGCCCCATGTACAGTCCAGGCATCATAAGCGTGGTTTGAGAAGACCAATGGTTCTCTCCACCACAGCCCTTGTGGTGCCATGGCTCCTATTATACCGCTGCTCAGCTTCTGTTCTTGGATGGTGGAGAGGCGTCATGGGCCACCTTCTGAGGGGATAGCCCTTGTCACCCAGCAGCCATCCATCAAGCCAGGCTGGAGAGCTGAAGAGCCCTGGCACCTGGGAGTATCTGAGGATGTAGGTGTTGTTGGAGTTGCCTGGGTACCTTGCACAGGTTTGTAGAATCAGCATCCTGTGATCACACACTATCTGCATGTTCATGGAGTGGAAGCCCTTCCTGCACTGGGCTCACCTGCTGGTGCCTTGATGGCCACATGTGTACAGTCTATTGCACCCTGGACACGGGGGAAGCCAGCAATCGCCACAAAGCCTCTGGCTCACTGTGTCTGGCTTGCCTGGTCCCAATGGTAATGGATGAAGGTCAATGCACGCCTGAACAGAGCGTCTGTAACCTGCTTGACACAAGTGTGGGCAGCTGATTGGGAGACACCACAAGGATCACCCACCGAGCCCTGGAAGGAGTCAGAGGCATAGAAGTTGAGGACAGCTGTGACCTTCAGAGCCACTGGCATGGGGTGTCCACCCACACAGTTAGTGGAGATCTCAGGCCAAATCACCTGACAGATATAGTTGACTGTCTCCCTTGACAGACGGAACCTCCTTCGGCACTGCACCTCAGGCATATTGAGGTAGCTGCTTCACCGTCTGTATACCCTGGCAGCAGGATAGTGGCATCTTCTATGGCCCCTTCCACCTTGGTCTACCTCTTGGCCCTGCACCTCTTGTGCCTGCGCCTAACCCCCCAAAGGTGGTTCCCCTGGTGGCTGAATGTGCATTCCTGGCCTCTTCCCCCTTCTAGCCCTCCCTTCCTCCTCAGAGGAGGTGCCTGCAGTGGAGAGTTCAACTCCCATTCCCACTCTAAGGGAAGGCTTCCTGCAACCTGCAGGCCCCAAAACGATTCTTCACTGTAGAGTGCTGACCTGAAGGTTGTGAGTCCAGACCAAGCAGCTGGTATGTCTTTTGAAGTATTGCAGCTCACACAGTCAAGTGTCAGTAACTTTGCAAATTAAATGTTTGACAGAGCACACTCGCGACCCCAATGAGCCCTCTTATTCCGCCTGTGAATGAGGTTTATACAAATGTCTCTTACCCGCCCACTCGTTGCGCCTGTGTGACGACCCAAAGATCGCACGGGCATCGAAAAATCGCCGTCGGTTGGCACCTCAAGGGCCTTAAGTGGCCCATTAATTAAAGGTGGGCACGCATCGGATATCATTGCCTGCCCACCCAACGAAATATCGCGATGGCGTGCGGTCACGTTGGGACACTCACCCGACATCACCACGTGTCATTTTATGCATCGGTGTGCACCCCCGCACGCCAACGGGAAAATACTGGCCTAGATGATTTTGATGAATTAGTTGGTATCATTGAAGAGCACGAGAAAGGCAATACAATCTATCATTCAAAATGGTTATTGCTACCACCTTGGGCCTACACACGAAGACTGAGATTGAATTATCAAATCAGCCATGAGTTTTCATTCGGTCTCTTGGGAAGAGAGTTGCGTACTTACACTCAAGTATCTGAGATACTTTACTGCTCCAACAATATCGGAAACTGATCTTTATAGCAGCTGGGTAAAGTACGAAAGTGGGAAGAGAATTCTGTGTTTTTCTTCCCATGTGTTCCAATTCCAGTCAAGAGGGGCATAATGGAATGAAATCGCATCTAAAAGAGCATGGATTTGCCTTTTTATCTTCTGATAAAATGAAAATCTCTTATGGAAGCAATTCTTAAATTATCGAACATGGTTTCACATTTCTGACTAAGTGACCTCTGGCTATATGATATAATGAAGTGAATCTTCAGGAGAAAAGTACAATCATTGAAGGGCAATGCAGCCATAGGCTCCTCAGAAACTTAAATAGCCTGCCATTAACACATGATTAGATTTTTTTGTACCAGATATGCAGCATTTCCCTGTTCTGCTCTGTGCAGACAATTACCACTTTTTAAAATACATTACATTAATGTAATAATTTGCAATATTGCTTTTGGGGATATTATTCTGTATTAAGATTACATGTTAAATTGGAATAATGTGCAATGCATTATGTTTGTGTCAGTCTGTTTGAATGGTTGGACTCCTCGCAGATGATTTTAGAAGATATTTACTTTGACCACGTTTACTTCTAACACAATTAGAGTTTAAGGTTAGAACTTAACAATTCTATTGAAACAAATTACCCTTACTTCAAGTCTGGAGGTCTATTTTGTTTTAACTGATAAACTGATATGTTATAATTTTTCCTTCCCATTACTAGTAAATTTGCCCCAGTCGCCCATTCATCAATTTTCTTAGTATGCAACTAAAGAGTATGTCTTTCCCCTCTTACTGCATTTTCCAGAGATACTTTTCCTCCCACTGCATCTTGAATTTGGTGTAAGAATTAAAGGGAGAAATTTTCCCAGTTCCTTGGAAGCAGATTTTGAGGGGGGCAGGAAAATCAGAAACCATCATCAGGTGGGTTTTCTGATGTGATCCTGCCACCAGATGTTTTTCCCAGGAGAGTGTTGTATAGTATAAGGGTGTTCGACAGAGCAAGGGTTAATATGGCACAGGGAAAACAGTACTGCTCGCATAATGATGTAGAGAGTCACATGATAGTAGATGGTGTGTAGTAGAGTTTGAAAGTGTCAGCACAGACATAGCACTCATCCATGGCAGTGCCTTGGATATATATATATAGGTATGAGTTGTTAATAAATGTTTTTTTTTTAACCATACAAGCCTCCAGACCTCCTAATGAGACACCAAACAATCCTTGCAACGGGTTGGTGGAGAATTTGGGAACCTCTACAGTGAGGTGGGAAACTAATTGAAGTCATAAGGGAGGCAGTTAAGAGGGATTTTCCCAGTGGTAGCCTTCTTTCCCAGCAGGGGAGCAGACTCTCACTGTGCCTCCAACCCAGCAGTGAACACAAGGCGAGAGAACAGCAGAAGGGGCTTCCTCATTGAAACTGATAAGCTGTGAAGGCTTTGATTAGATTTACTGAACAATAGCCATGTGAGAGGCTGCCTTGTAAAGTGCTGCTCTCTGAGCCTTATCCTCCTACCTGCATGGGCTCACTGCTCTGCACTGCTGTCCCAGAACCCTTTTGGACAACCTGCAGTGCATCAATCAGATGGCACACAATCCAGTGGGTTATTTGTAAGACTGGGAGCATGAGAAAGATACATGAAACCTGTTATGACCATTGCCGATGTTAATTGCTGCGCAAACCAAACCCCAGAGGGAAACTTGGCTTACAGGCCATACCCTTTTTTTGTATTCTGAAAACAAGAAGGGGATGTACTGATCTCAGCAGTAATAAGTCCAGTAACACTTTTGGGATTTTAAAAGTGAAATGTAAAAGTTTTATTAACAAGTATAAAATAAAACTTAAGCACAGAAGATCATAGCTGTTACAGTTAAGGTTAGTCTTAAAAAACGTTCCCCCAAAAAGACTCTCCAGTTGGTCAGGTCCACAAGTAAACACCTTCTAGGCAACACTCCTTTATAGATGTTTAAATATAAAATATCCAGTAATATTACCCAAGGCAAACTGCTGTAGCTTTAATGGAGGCATACCACATGACCTCTCAACTCTCTCCCACTCTGTTGTGGAATCCAAACTTCAGAATAAAACTGCTTGTTGTAGCCCCAGACTTTTCTGGCTTGACTGGATGGCTGGTTCAAACCTTATTGGATCCTTATAGGATGGAGGCCACCCACCAACCTCTGTAGCGCATCAATGCTCCCAGCCCAGAGCTAACAGCTCCCAATTCAGCTCCAGCTGCTACCAACAGCCCAAACAGCTATAGCACAACAGTTACCCTAAGCTCTCCACAGTAACTATAAAATACCCTTTTCCCTTTCATCTCAGGTTCCATTATTCTCACACCTCTTTGAAACTCAAATCCTTTCAAATATAAAATCTTTCATGTATTTATCTTGTCTTTGCTTTTGGGTCAATAAAATACAATATCCTCACTACTGTTTACCTATGGAACCCCTGAAAGATTCAAACATGTCCCTTGACACCACTGATTTCCTTTGATATTCAAACAAACTCTCAACCTATCTAAAAATGTAAATGTTATATCTAACCTATTTAATTGTACCTCAAGCCTAACATCTCTATCGTTTTTATGTTTTAACCTCTCCAAATAACCTGTCTCCTATTAACCTCTGTCCATCATAATTAAACATACACACCCACAGACATACACAGCCTTTTTCACAGAATAACACAATATTCCCAAAAAATATTTTTTAAAAAAATCAATTTCTCACAAACCCAATTGCTCTCAACCCCATAGAGAGAAGATGGAGTTGCACATGAAAAGTTGAGGCACAACAGGAGAGAGAGAGAAGCCAGGAGGGGGCCATCCTGACTTCAAGAGCCTTACAGAGTTCAAGGAGTGGGCAGCCCAGCTGGCAGGGGAGGAACTGGACTGAGCCTGTGCAGATGGAGAGGTCGGTGAGTGGCCTCCATCCTTTAAGGATCCATGCATAATTTAATCACATCGAAACATAAGGATTATGTGTTTCTCCATATTGCAGGCAGCTCATGCAGTCACTCATTCTCTCCTCTCTCACTTACAGGTACCAGCAGGAAGCGGGGCAGGCAGGAAGGGGAAGCCCTGTCCAGCAGGCCCCCCAGCCCACAGAGGACACTGGGGATTAGGAAGAAAGTGCACCTGTAGATCTATCACAGCAGTCACCTGCACCCTCCACGAGCGCACCTCGGTGAGTACTCGATCTAGTCCAGGCAGGGTCTCATATTCTGGTGGTCACCGCATGGATATGTGTCCGCAGCAGGAGGAGGCAGGGTCAGTCAAGCTCGCTGGTGCTCGGAGGACTGCTGGGGAAGAGGCATCTGCAACACTTGAGTTGGATGACGAGCCTCTGGGATCAGCCCTGCCAGAGATGCTGGGAAAGCTGTGAGAGGTAGGGGAACATCAGGCAGAGGTGCCAGAGGCCCTCAGCAGAGTGGCACGTGAGGCAGAGGAGTCCATCCGCCTGCTGGCTGATGAAGTGGTGCTGACATGTGCACACATTGATGTCTCCATTGGGAGGGTGGAGGACGCCATTGAGAACCTGGCCCAGCAGAACACCCAGTTTCTGCTGGAGGTGTGTGCAGACTTGCACTCCATCGCTGTAGCCATGAATGAGCTTTTGTTGTGACTTTGACCTCTCTCCAGGTGCCCTTCTCTTCAAGGGGACAGGCAGGGGCCCTCAGGCACCCAAAGGGAGGAGGTGTGGCTGTTGTACACCCCTAGGACCTCCACTCAGGGCCCACTGAGGGTATCTGGCCGTTTGGAATCTCCCTTGCCTGTGACCCCTTCAGCTTCATCCTCTGTGACTGCAGAGGGAGCAGCTGCCTCACAGCAGGACAGCCAAAGTAAGCCGGGCCCACAAGGCCTCAGGTCTCCAGGGGATAGCGGCCAAGGACATCCAAGGCAACAGGGCAGACTGGTCAGCAGGCTGTCTCCATCCCTGCTGCAGATGTCGGGGAGCACCTAGGAGAGGTGGTAGGGAATGAAGATTAATAAGTTTTGATTTCACATGTGGTTGCATGGGTATACTATGATTGTTAATGTTACGCCACTTTTGTGAGTAGAGTACATTGCACTTTAATGAGGTTTGATGAGGTTTATTTGTGATTCATTGGCCTGATTGGCATGTGATCGGCGGGCCCAGGAATGGCCGGGAAACGGACCCCCAGCTGCAATTGGCCCCCGACCGTGATTTCATGCTGGCTGTCCAATTAACGGCCAGCCAATGTAAAACATGCGCGGAAAAGCTCAGTGCTGCCGGAGTGAGGGTGAGTAGAGGGTGGGCAATTATGTGGGCGCGGGTGAGCGTTGCAAGAGATCTCCCTGAAGGCAGACAGCTGCCTTAGGGAACTGCAGACCTTCAAATGATTAAATAAAAGTTTTAAAAGCTGCAAAAAAAGTGTCCATGCATCACAATCAAGCACCTGAAATTATACCTCATAAAAGTGCTGTCCACAGATGTTAATTTTTATTTCATTTCATGACGGAGATTTCATCCCGCCCTTGGATGAGGCTTGATGAAAAATGTAGAGACCGCCTGGCTGTTTTGCCCATCCGCCAAATGTAAGGTTGGACGGGCCATGAAAAATCGGAGACAATTGCGCCATTAATGGGCTGAATTGCCCTCTTAATTGTTGGCGGGCACACTTGCGACTTTTGCGCCCACCCGCCAAGCGAAATATCATGCGTACACGCGATGACACCGGGATGTCATCTCGTGCAATTTTATGCCCAATCGGGTCAGGCGCGCGCCCGCACACAAGACCTAAAATTATGCCCATAGCCCTTAAGCTTGTGCACCAGCGCCCCCCTCCCACCTCCACCATCTTCAGAGGGACACACCAGGCTGAGTCTATGTCCCCCGGAACCATGCATGTGCGGGGAGGCAAAGTATTTGTCAGGGCCCTTGCGAGCCATGTGCAGGAAGCCTCCTGTGCACACTGAGCCTTTGCCCTTTGCATGCTGTTCCAAAGCCCTAGCATTTGTAAGTACTGCATGCTGGTGTTCCCCTTCAGTTGTCCAGCTGAGCTGACTTGTATCTCCACTCATCCATTCACCCTGATGACCCAAGGCCCATGCAGCATCTTGAGATCTCCACCACAAGGCTCTGCATACTTGTGCCTAGCCATGTGTCATGTTGTGTTCGATGTCCAGCCCAATACCTTTACCCCTCCTCCTGTGGCCCATGCCATTTCCCCATAACCATTGAACCCCACAGGTGTAACTTTTGGCCTTCCCACAGTTACCCTTCAACCCGTCCCAATCACCCTCCGTCCCATGCAGGTGAATTCCCACATCCCCTGCCCACCCAAGGAACCCACCCCGCGACAGTAAATCTGCCCCCACCTCATCATGCTGAACCCCGGAATCCTCTTTTACTTCTGTATCGCCTCCAACCACCCTCAGTGCCCCTCCAACCATCATCACCAAACCATCACCCTCCCAACCTACCAGCTCCCACTGCCCCCTTTAACCCTCACCATCCCTTCCTATCAACAATTCCCTCAGTATGTCCCCCAGGACTCATCGGTTTACATCATGGACACCTCCCTCTGAACCCCTTCCTCTCTTCCCCTCCATGGCTGTTCATACCTGCACCCCCACCATGTCCACCCGCACCTGCAATACCCACCCTGCCTACCCACCGCTGCCTGCACTCCACCACATCCCTTCCCACCCTCCCACTCCAAAGCTGCTCACCCATTCCATGACCCCACAGCATCTATCTCTTTCTCCTATGTCACCCAATCTCCCCCGCCTCCCCCCAACAGGCCTCCATGCCCACCCCACCTCTTTATCCCTCTACTCCCTGTCGAATTCCCACCCCCAGCACAGGCCAATGCTGCCCAACAGTACCTCATGCATCCATCCACCTGCAGCTGGAAAATCCGCCTCTGGAAGCTCCTGTAACTAGAAGATTCACCCCCTAGAAGCTCCTGCAGTGAGTAGATCCATGTGGTAGATGCTCCACCAATCCACTGCTGCCCACGGTGTTCCAGGGTTCACGGTGCTGGAGGCCTCCATCTTCCCATCTCTGCAAGCTGCCCCAGGCCTTCTTGCAGGTGAGTACCGACGTGTCCACACCACGATGGTCTGGATGTGTTCCAGACCGGTGTGATATCCTGCTGGTAACGCGAATAATTGGGCAGTGGGGGACGTTTCTGGTCGGTCCTTCATCTGCATCCCATTAACCCATGCAAAATGGCTTCACACTGGCCTCTGGCGAGAACGGTGACCTGTCTTGACGGGTGGGAGCGGACAATTCCGCCATCATTTCACGCTGGCAGGAAACCGATTTTTCAGCTCCCACCGCATTGCTCCCCCCTCCCCCCACCCACCCAACATTAAACCTGCCGCACGGCCCACATTCATGTTTGGTGAACGTGAGGCACATCTGTGGGAGCACAGTAGGTTGAGTGTTATTGTGACTGTTGGCTGCACAGATGAGCATGTGAGGTGCCTGCAGAGAGAGGATTGTGTGGAGCTACCACTTACCTGTCCTACCCTCTTGAGGCGCTGAACTGTGCTGTCATTTATTTCCGTACATAGATGACTCAATTTTGCTCACCAGCTTTGTATTTATCAGACACAGCTAGATCTCTTTGAAGATTCCAGTAGACAATCACTTGAATGTCTTCGATAGAATTACCATTGTCCTCTGAATTGAAAAACCTGGCTGTTAATTTTAAAAGAAGGATCAATTAATCTAGTCTTTGAACAAAATATTTGGACTGACAGGGTATATGAGGGTAGTGCAGATGAATCTATATATATGGACTATCAAAGTATGTTTATCAAAAATTAAAGGCCATGGGAATAAAGGACAAGTGACAGCAGGGACAGAAAATTGGTTAAGAGACAGAAAGCAAAGTGTAGTGAATGGTTGTTTATCAGACTGAAGGGAAGTAGATAATGGTGTTTGTCCCCCTGGGGTCAGTAATGGAACCATTGCTCTTTTTGATGCATATATTTATGGCCTTGCCTTGGATATACAGGGCATAATTTCAAAGTTTGCAAATGACATGAAACTCAGAAGTGTAGCACACAAAGAAGCTGACAGTTATAAGGTGTTAGGAGGACATAGAGATGCTGGTGAAATGGGAAGAAGGCATTTAATGCAGAGGAGTGTGAAGATTTGGGTAGGAAGAATGGTGACAAGCAATAGGAACTCTAGTAAATGGTAACTTTTAAAGGGATTTCAGAAAAGAAGGATCTGGGGGTTGTATCTATGCACATTTTGAAGTTGGCAGAACCAAGTGGAAAAGGCTATTGAGGAAATATGAGATCCTTGACATAATTAATAGAAGAGTTGAGAACAAAAGCAGGGGAATTATGCCAAACCTTTATAAAATACTGGTCATACATCAACCGAAGTGTCGTGTTCAAATCTGTGCACCACACTTTAGGAAATATTTCAAGGATTTAGAGTGGGTGCAGACAGATTTACGAGAATGCTACCAGGACTGAGGGACTTCAGTTATGTGGAGAAGCTGGGTTTGTTCTCCTTAGAGAAAGTTAAAAGGAGATTTGATAGATGTGGTAATTTGAGGTGCAATACACCTTTAAAAGAATGTGAACAGATTGACCATGTGATTTCATGGCCCAATAGCTGTGTAGCGCAGGCTACAATTTTAATGTTAGCCTAGAGTAGGGTCTGGTTGGAGAAGCACACATCATGTTAGTGCTCTGTTGCTTGTGTAAATAAATAGCATGTGCTTCACCTTATATTGGTCTCTGCATCTGCAGTATATTGTAATTGACTCACCCGCCGACAGATAAGCGTGCAACTGGTTCGCGAGCAAAGTGACCCCAACTGGCGACGAGGAAAAATATAGTTGTCAAATTCATCTCCCTCCAGTATGCCACAATTTGGCCGCATCAAACCATTTGATCAGACCGCCGATGACTGGTCACATTATATCGAATGCCTTGTGTTTTTCTTTTTGGCCACAAACATATCGGGGGAGGAGAAGAGGCAGGCGATCTTCTTATCGACATGTGGCAATAAAACATATGTCCTAATTCGTAGTCCAATGGCACCCAATGTTCCAGATTCCAAGAGCTTTGATGAGTTTGTGCATCTTGTGAAAAGCCACTTTCAGCCGAAACCCTCGGTAACAACGCAGCGTTTTAAATTCAATTCGACGTGTCACGCCCCTGGAGAGACAGTCGCTTGCTATGTAGCAGCCTTAAAACGATTGTCAGAGCACTGTGAGTTCGCAACGTTGATTAATGACATGTTAAGAGACCGATTAGTGTGTGGGAATAATGAAGAAGTCATTCAAAAAAGGTTGCTGTCAGGAGGCTTCAGCAAGGCGCTGGAGTCGGCACTCGCAATGGAGAGCACAGCCAGGGAATCGTAAGCAATCAAGGGAGCACAAAATAGCACCATGCTTCGCATCGGGAGGGAAGAACCAGTTAGAAATGGCGCAGAAATGCAGGGCTCCACGGAAAGGTGGGAAACAGCCACCATTAACAGGCCAGCAAAAAGCAATGGTTTAACAGAGAAAACCCACGATAATAAGAACAGAAATGGAACCAGACAGCCTGCAAGCAAACAACAATTTAAAAGAACTGAATGTTTCTACTCCCATTGCAATAGGCTCATTATGCGACATTGCAAAGACAGATTGAGACAAAATTTCAAACAAAAATGCAGAAATTGTGAAATTCATGTAATGGAAGAACCAGAAGGAGCAGAGTCAGATATTTACTCGCGACACAACTTTAAAATGGGTAAAACAGAGCCAATCTATGTGACAGTAGAAGTCAATGGAAAACCCATCCAAATGGAAGTGGATACAGGGGCATCCACAACAGTTATAGGGGAACACACGTTTAAGTGTCTGAATGAAAAAGGCCACTCACTCAAGCTAGAAAATTCATATGCTAGATTAAAGATGTATACTGGTGAAGACATCCCAGTAAGAGGTATATGCAAGGTTCCAGTACAATATAGAAGCCAGTCTGTTAATCTACCCCTAATGGTGATAGAAAGCAGAGGACCGAATCTCCTCGGAAGAAACTGGTTAAGAGAGATCAATCTTGAGATATTACTGAGATCTCAATCAGAAGCAGGCAAATGTTGCTGTTTGGAAAAAGGACCATGTAAAGACGCAACAAAATTAACTCGTAGAGCTGATGCTTCAGTACAGAGTTCAAGTTGAAGTCAGTAACCTCCAAAAAGAAAAGGAAAACCTGCTGAAGGACTTTTGCATATTGCAAGATTCCCTCAGATCCCAATTTGTAGCACTAAAAAGACATGAGGAGGAAGAGGAAGAATTCAGCACACCTCTGGCCGAGATGAAGAATCAATTAGCCAACAAAGCACAACAATACTTAATTATCCAGGAAACAGCTAACAAATATATTTTTAAAAACTGGAAGAGCTGAAGAACCAGCTACGTGGAAGCCAAGAAGTTTTAAAAATAGAGACCCTTGTGTTTTCAAAGGAACTGACAGATGAGGAAATGCTGGAAGACTCAATCACTGAGTTCACTCAAGTTGAGCTTATACCGTAGCCTAGTCTGCCCAACAGGGAAATTGAAAAGAAAGCCGAGATTAAAGGCAGCACTGCCAAGAAGAAAACCCATCAAAAGAAGACATTGTAGAAAGAAAGAGTGGAATTACTAACAAGGCCCCGAAAATTTTTGTTAAACGACAGGCAGCTCATCATTCCAGGTTGAATTTAGCCTTGCCCAACATCCTAATTCTCAGAACCTGCCTGACAGTTGTCCTTCATAATGTTGAACTAAGAGGGGAGGGGCATCAGGAGTGCATATGATGGGGCCCGAAAGAGTATGAAAACATTCCCTTTTGAATCTACACCACAGGTAGAAGGAACTCCCCTTGCTTTGGAAGTACCTGTAGGATCTGTTGAGGCTGAGAAAGTCAAAGAGGCAAACTTACAGTTTCCTACTTGGGTTCCTAGTGCACAGATAGCTCCTGAGAGGGAGGCCTCAGATAAACCAGCCGAAGCCATGGAACTATGGCAATTGACATGTTTTACTAAGCCTCCTGAGAGACTGAATTTGTTAATAGTTTATTTATGTAAATAGTTCACATATTGTAAATTGTACTTTCAAGTAAAGGAGGAGGGATGTGTTAATCTGAGGTGCAATACATCTTTAAGAGAGTGTGACCAGGTTGACCACATGACTGCAAGACCCAATAGCTGTGTAGCTCAGGCTACAATGTTAATGTTAGTCTCGAGTCGGGTCTAGTTGAAGAAGCACACATCATGTTAGTGCTCTGTTGTCTGTGCCAGTGTAAATAAATAGCATGTGCTTCACCTCACATTGGTCTTCGCGCCTGCAGTATATTGTTGACTCACCCGTCGACAGATAAGCGTGCAACCGGTTCGCAAGCAAGGCAACCCCACAGTAGAACATAACAATAGAAGTGCCCAAAACATGAATGGTTCTGATAGAGTAAATAGGTAGAAACATTTTGTAATGACAGAAGGGTCAGTAAGTGAAACACACAGATTGAAGGTGATTGGCTAAAGAAATAAAGACAACGCAAAGAAACCGTTTTTTTATACAGTGAATTGTTGTGATCTGGGTTGCACTGTCTGAAAGAGCGGAGGAAGCAGATTCAATATTAACTTTCAAAATAGATTGGATAAATACTTGAAGGGAAATAATGTGCAGGACTATGGAGAAAGAGCAGTGGAGTAGGGCTAGTTGGCAAAGGGCCAGCACAAGCACAATGGACCAAATGGCATCCTTCTGTGCTGTACTGCTGTGATTTTAGGATTCTACGAAATCACATAGAATGGTTGTGTATTCTGTGAATGTCTTGATGCCTCTTACTAATCCCTATATTCAGAGAAAAAAAACTAATTATTGCACCAGAATGAGCTGGAACCTTCATCTAGGAGTGAAAATGCTTCCTTGTGTACTTTGATAGCGGCCAAAACCAAGCTGAATCTTAGACACAAGTGCTTACATTTTGTCATGGAAGTGATATACTGTTTAATATTCCAGGCTATAGCAGATTCGTACAGACTGCCTGGGAGAAGGTGACATAATGGATAAATGCTGTATTAATGACTTGGTGGAACTGGCAGAAAATTAGGAAGCAGAATTTTTGACCTAAAGAAAAGAGCTAAGCTACAGCTATCTTTTAGACCTTATACCAAATGAATGGCAAGCAATTCCACCAAGTGCGTCTTTCACGCGTTCACTGCTGCCACATATTAAGCACTCTGACTACCCTATAACTCTTTGGAACATTACATGTGAGGCCAGACAGCAGCAGGGTGGAAATTTCAGCTGCAATTTATAACTTATGCACTTTTGACTCACTGTAGCCTTCTAAGGGTTACACACAGAATTAATTACAGTTAAACCCAGCTACATGATGCATATGCATATATTTGCATTCATTAGGGTAGTAGGATGTACAGTCAAGTGTCACTTCGTGCATCCTGAGAATTCCAACATCTCACTGCTACTTTTCTGCTTGCAATACAAGGCTGGGCATAACAAGGGAGCAAACTCACATAAGATGGAGACTGCAATGCCAGTTTGTGGGGACTGCCATGGAACCTATTCAAACTGGCACCATAAAGAGATTGAGGAAGCATGAAGCCAAAGTCTCTCAAAGCTCATAGAACCATCTTCTCACTGCAATTCAGTTATTCACTCTCACTTATTCATACACACATGCACAAAATTGTTGCACATATCACATTATCTTACAGGTGACATTTGAAGTGGTTTCATTATCCAGAGCTTGAGGCTAGATTTGGCCTCATAGACATCCATCAATTTTGCATCCCTTTCAAATAAGCCAGGCACAGAAAATTGCCTTAAAATGAAAGAATTGGAGATTGCTCCATAATTCTCTGCTGCTGCTGGTCACCACCCAGTTGGACACTGGGAAAATCAATGTCCTTATGAGTCATGAAAGTTATGACATTGGGCTAGATTTCATGGGTGTGTGTATTGCTCACCCCTCCCCCACCCCACCCGCCGCACACACCAGATTGCAAGAGTTGACCAGTAGCTGACACACCCTAAAATAAGCCCGCCTCACAGCCATAAAGCATTGCTGGCAAGCTAAGCAGGCAGAGAGTGGGGTTTACACCTACTCAGTGGGAGGAAGTCCTGTGCTCGAGAACTCCTGGCCAATCTGATCATCCAGCAGCTCCAGCAGTCCCAGCAGCGCCAGAACTCGGTAGTGGGCACTTCTGGGACTGCAAGCAGGCCCACGGAGAACTTCGATAGTAAGTTCCTTGTTTTTAGGGCAGGGAGAGGTGGGGGAGGGGGGGTGGAGGTGGAGGGGGGGTGCAGGTGAGGTGAGCGGGGGGAGGGCAGGTTTTGGCAACCAGGAAAGAAGCAAAATGGGGGTTAACATCTTGGGGTGGTGCTTCCGAGTCGCACAGGGCATCCTCCCGATGGATGCCCTCCTCTTCCTTCCCACCTTTTTACAACTTGTGCTTAAAAAAATGGCCTGCCCACCCCAACTGCACGTCCACGCCAACTGCATTACAACATGGGCAGCATAATATTCGGGTTAATTGGCTTGGCAACAAGCTCAATTGACTGTTGGTTATTTATCTAAAATTTCAGATGGGCTGCAGATTTCAGCACCCACTCAAATACCATATTGTGAGTGACAGCTTGGGGATGGGCGAGAAAGTGTGGCCTTGCCACCCCTCGTGTTTTACCCCTCCCCCGCCAAAAACACATCCATTGGAATATTTATTGGAATATTCAAGAATCTTAATGCCATTTTTTCCTGGGATCATTTTTCCAAAGAGAAACTGATGAAGATTTTTGCCCTGTTTGATGAGGTTGTACACTGCTGGCAAATTGACGTTATCTGTATCGACAAAAGGGACCTGGAAAGAGCTGGATTCATTGTGCTGAAGGCATTGTAGACCTTGATTGCTACAGGCAGGGCTGTGCTTCTGGCTGAGGTTCTACAGGTTAGTTGACAACAAATGGTACAACACCAGGATTGTATCCCCAGTTAATGTTATCCTAGACAGACAGTTCTTTTTGCTTCCAGATATGAGTAAGGATGAGTTCGGACAAATCTCTTTAAGCGCATACCAGCTTTTTTTGTTCTGCACCTGTAACAGGCTGATGTTCCAGTGCAATGCTGGTGGGTTGGTGCACTGTCAGAGGTACAGTCTTTCAGGTGAGACTTTAAACCAAGACACTTTCTGCCATCTCACATGGACATAAAATATCCCATGTCACTATTCTGAAGAAGTGTAAGGTGTTCTCCTCCTCTCAACCAACACCTCTATTATAACAGGTTATCTGGTTGCTACCTCATTGTGGTTTATGGAATATTACTATGTATAAAATGATTGTTCATTTATAGCATTACAGGAGTGACTATGCTGCAGAAGTACTTAATTGGCTGTAAAGCATTTTGGAATGTCCTAGGGTAATGAAAGGCAGCATATAGATGCATTTTTTTTTCTGATATTCCTTTGTTCATCCTCCTCATGTGCCCCTGAAAGATTCAGCAATAGAGGAGCACTAAAAGATTCACCCATTTTCACACTTTTGGGTGGAGTAAGAAAAATAATGTGGCTGTACTTTAGTAAGCATGTCATATGAGTGGGATAGCGCACTGGGCGAATCAGGCACATCTCAAAATTTCACGGAAGTGCGACAGCATCTATTGATTCTGGAAATGCAGCTCACACACCATTTGTATAAAAGCACTGTCTGCCCACATCAAACCTGCTGCAAAAGAACGGGTAGCTGTTGAAATATGTCACTGTTCCATTTCTCAACCCCCACACATTCAGATCCTGCCAGATGGAAAATCTATCCCTAGGTGTAATTTTGGTTAGGTTTGTAAAGATCACTGCACACACTCACAGATTTAATGCAAAATACAATAGATTTAATTTTATAGATACAAGAATTACGTGGAGTCTGCAGACTGATTTTCACCCATCAGATGGAAACATGTTTGTGGGTCCTTTCAGGGTCCTTCCTGGATTCCAGGATTTTGGTATAAATACAAGAATTTCAACTGTATGTATTTTAGCCCTAAACAAATGAATTATATCTGCCTCATATTCTTATCTACACCATATTTGTCTTTGGAGCCTCAAGTGTTTCTGGGTTCACTGAAAAGTGAAATGAGTGACTTAATTTTATAGAAAAATGAACATTCCAGTTTCCTGGAGGAAAATATTTAATCGCCAAGCGTTTGTACACTGCTGATCTCACTTAAATGTAACATGCATCATGTCCATTAGAACTCACCCCTCTATTGCACTAATTTTCCCATTACAACATTGAACTGTGTATTAAATGTCTCTCAGGTATGTGGTTCAGTAGATTGTTACAAAACCTAGTGGTGAAAATTTGCTTAGGTCCATGTATGGGCCCAAAATAGACAACACTCCACAAGCATGTGCCAGAAGTTGGAGGGCAAGGCTCACCCGCCATTGGGCCCCATTTTAACAATAGAGGTGAGGTAATTGCACCTCCAGAGGAGATTTGTTCCAAGTGGGTACTAAGCATCTCTCACAAAGCCTGATTTGTTTGGATAACTATGGATGCGACCCTCTAGCTTTCCAATTATGCCACATAAGTCCTCCTGTCAGGAACAAAAAAATAGTTTACGAATAATTGGCACAAAGGCTCATTTCCTCGGAGCTATTTTCACTCTGTCACTGGAACATTACCAGAAAAGAAAAGATAGACTTGCATTTATATAGGGTTTTTCATGACCAACAAATCACAAAATCACAGAACTTTTACAAGGCAAAAGAAAGCCATTCGGCACGTCGGGTCTGCACTGGTTTTCTGAATGAGCAATTTACTTAGTGCCATCTCCTGCTTTCTCCCCATAGTCCTGAACATTGTTATTTTTCAAGTAACTGTCTAATTCCTTTTTGAATGCCTCGATTGAATCTACCTCTACCACACTCTCAGGCAATGCATTTCAGACCTTAATCATTCGCTGCATGTCTCAAAGCACTTTACAACCAATGAAGTACTTTTTGAAGTACGGTCACTATTGTGAAGTAGGAAATGCAGGAGCCAATATGCGCAAAGCAAACTCAATTTATGTACAGCAAGATTCCACAAACAGAAATGTGATAACAGGCAGATAATCTGTTCTTGTGATGTTGATTGAAGGATTGGCCAGCACACCAGGGATAACTCCCCTGCTCTTGTTCAAAATAGAGCCCTGGATTCTTTCACATCCACCCAAGCAGGCTGATAGAGCCTCAGTTTAATGTTTTATCCACAAGACAGCATCTCTAACTATGCAGCATTCCCTCAGTATTGCACTAGAGTGCCATCTTTGATTTTTGCACTTAAGCCCTGGAGTGGGACTTCAGCCTGAAACTCGGTGATTCAGAGGTATGAGTGGTATCGAGCCACAGTTGAGATGGAAGTTCTATTTATGTTGGAAAGCAGGGATTCTACTCTTAATAATGGAAATCCAGTGAAATTCCAGTGACAGAGTGAGAGTAGCTCTGTGGAAATTTGAGGAATAATTGTCACAAGGAACAATGTGAAAGGAAATTCTTTTGAAAAGGCTTACATATATTCACTGCAGCATTACTGTGTCCTTTCTATGGTCACTAATATGGTGGATGTCCATTTCACATGACTAAGTCACATATCTTGTGAGCTGCATGAGATAACAATGGGAAATGGCATGCATAATATTTTTCATAAATTTCTGTTTGTTTAAGACAGCATTTTTTCTACTATTAGGGATCCACCTAGAGCTACTGTGTGAGGCCACAAACTGTGTTTCAGGCATGACAAGACTTCTGACTATATTTTGTGCTCCCAGACAAATTTCTTATGTAGCAGCAGTGAGTATCCAGGGTCTGTCAGTCTGGTCATGGCTTGCCTCATGCCAGAAAAAGTCTGGACAGGCCAATGTTGCTCATTTCACATTGCTAGTTCACCAGTGGCTAGCCCATAAATGGCTGATGCCTCAGTGATGGCTCAATGGCAACCTTTTTTTATTATTTGTTGTTGGTTAATTCCTAGCAGAATGAAGTTCTTCCCAGTGATATCTTGGCACTCCCAATAGTGCTGGCACAATTATATTTACTTTTTATGGTTGTCTTTGACAACATCTTGCTGTTAAAAACTCCATAAAACAAAAAAAAAGAATGTGATACCAAGGAGAAGATTTCCTGGGGCATAAATCTGATGTCATGGTGCAATCGCCCATTATGGAAGCTGCCTGTCTTTCACTTCTGTCGAAGTCAAGTCGAAAATATATTTAAGTTCTGTGAAATTTTCCCTCATCCCTGACATTGCCTTTCATACAAATTTCCAGAATATTCATCCAGTCTTACAATGCTATTTACAATTCTGAACAGCTACATTCGTATTTCTAGAAGTATTGCTGTACTCTACTTTACATTTTGCTCTCTATGTCTATTCCTATCCTATGATATTTAATTGTGCCCTTGAACAGACATTCCAGTTCTTATTATAAAAGAAGTTAATCAACATAACATTGACTGCATTTTCTGAAAATTTTCCACATAATCATGATGCTGTTTAGAAAATATTCTTCTGATCTATAGCTTTCTTTGCAGCTTCTGAATTTCTACTCATCCTGTTCTATCATCTCAGTAACCAATTGATATCTGCATTAGCCATTTGATCATAGCCCCTCAAGAGACTGGAAATAAGCTGCAAAAAATCTTTACAAATGCTGGAAACACGAAATAAGCACAAAACACTGGGAATACTGTGACCTCCAACACCAGAGGATGGAATCTTCCAGCTCTGCCAACTACAGGAATCTGGTGGGCAGGTGAACTTAATTCAGCAGAAGGTCAAAAATCTGTTTCCTGACTGTTGGAATTTTGTTTTTGGGACTTTAAAGATAGCTTAAAGGATGAGCTTCCTGATGAACAATGCCGAGAAGGCTTTTTGCATGCATTAGCATCGCACACATGCTCATTAAAAGGTTGCTTCACCGGAATTAAGTATCCCACTCCAAATTAAGTTCCCTGCCAGCAAGAATTTAGGACGTTCAGTTTTATAATTTGTTGGATCCTGTGGTTCCTTGTCACCAGTTGTTGTGAGTGGTGGCTGAGTTGGTACTATTGATAGAGTTGATCAGCAAATACTTTTTAGGTGGAAGCTTTATATTTATTTGCAAATGTACTCAGCAGCAACTACATGTGTGCTATCTCTATACTGCTGACTACTAACTATAGAGTTAGTCTGCGCTACTCTACTATTTAAAAAAAACATTATTCTTAAAGGTATATTGCACACTAAATAAAACCATCATTACCACACCCCTCCCCCCTTTACTCAGATATACATTTTATAATTACAAGTACAATCTTCTCAAGACATCAAAATGTTTACACTGGTAAGTAATTTACAAGTTCAGTCTTTTTGGGGTTTCCTTATGCGTGTAGAATGTCTCAGCTCTACAAGTTCAGATGTTTTGTCAGGAACCTCCTTTTCTGGAGTTGCCTGAACATCAGGTGCTTCGGTGAGCACCTGCAGTTCTGTATTCTCAAATCTTACTGGAACATCAGACATGTCTGTATTGGGTGAGTACTCTCAACAGGAAATGCTGACCCAATCATGAACACTGGTGGAATCAATTCTTAGTGATTTGTTTGTCTCTTCCTTAGATGATCCACATGTCTCTGTATAACTCAGCCTTCTACCTCCACGTGGTAAGATAGAGGGCTAGTCACGACACTTATTTCATCCAGTAACCACTTTGGTCCTTCTCCAAAGTTCTTCATGTATACCATCTCTCCCACGGTAAATTTCCTCACACAACTATGCCAGCCGTGTCTAGTTTTCTGATCTCCCCGACTCCTTTCCACCTTCCCCCCTAAATTCAGCATTATTAAGCTCAACCTCGTCCTGAGACAGCTTTTCATCGATGTCTCTGCAGGTATGACACCTGTTGTTGTGTGAGGGGTAGCCCTGTAATGAAAAAGAAAGTGTGCTAGCTTGGTTGCTAAGGAATCACCAGTTAGCTTTTTCATGCCTGCCTTAAACGTTTGGACCGCCCTTTCGGCAAGTCTATTCGAGGAAAAGTGGTACAGTGAAGTTTTTACATGAGTGACACTGTTGAGGCTGATTAAGCGTTGAAACCCAGCACTCTTAAATGCCGTGCCGTTAACAGAAATGACTACTTATGGTAGTCTATTAATGGCAAAACTTTGATGGAGCTTTTCAATTGTAGCAGAAGTCGTTGGTGACTTCACCTTATATATGTCCGTCCATTTTGAGTGGGCATTGACAATGAGCAGAAACATTGTTCTTTCAGCTCATCTATCTCTTTTTTGTATTTATTTGCTGCCTCCTGCCTCTTCTCTGCCAACGCATCCTTCAGTTTACTCAGAGAAGTGCTGAACTTTTTCTGTTGCTATTCATACTTTTCCAGAGGTACAAACTTAGACCTGAGGGAATCTTGTAGTGTGTGAAGGTCTTTCAGTAGGCTTTCTTTTTTCTTTTGGAGGCTGTTCACCTCATCTCAAACCCTGTCAATAAGCATGGTCTCTTCAGGTTCCTTTTGCTGTTCCACCACGTTCTGGCCTAAGACAGCCTTCATTTCTGCAGGTTGTTGGGTCCTAACACACTCCTTTCCCATAACAGGAACACTTTCAGCTTCCTTTTGGAATCTCAGTAGCGACTCAAGCCCTTAGCCAATGTCGCCCTAGGAGGCTTGGTCCTCTGCCTCTTAATACCAACACTGGTAGCTTTGTCGATTCCATAATGGACAGTTACTCTGCTTATGCATTTTACTTGAATGTCTTCACCTGTTTATGTTTTTAATTGGGCAGTTGTTTCTTCTAAATTTAATTGATGTTCCCCATTATTCAGATTATCGAAGGTATGTTCACCAATTACTGTAGTGGAAGCTCCTGTGTCCACTTCCATTCTACTTTCACTGTTACAAATATTGGTTCTGTCTTTCCAACCTTCAGGTTAAACAAAGAGTAAATATCTGAATTTGTCGTTTCAGGCTCTTCTACATTGTAGATTTCACTGGGTTTGTTCTTTTGTTTAAAAGCCTGCTTGAATCTTTCCTTGCACTATCTCTTTATATGTCCATTTCTGTGACAATAATAGCATTTGATTTTTTTTAAACTGCCAATCGTTATAAGACTGCTTGCTTCCACCGCTATTGAAATTATTCTTTATTTTCGCTGCTAAGTCATTTTTTTCTAATTTTCCGATGAGCAGGGGCTGTTTCCCACTTTCCATGGCCAGTGCTATCTCCAGCACCTTCTTAAAATCCAACTTTGCTTTGAACAATAACCTCTTCAGAATCATGTCCTCACTCACACCGCACACTAAACGATCTCTGAGCGTGTTGTTTAGAGATGTACCAAACTCACAATGTTCCGTTAATTTCTTCAAACTTGCCACGTAGCATACAACTGTCTCCCCCAGGCCTGTATTTCTCGAGTTAAACTTGAACTTTTGCATCGTTACTGAGGGCTTTGGCTGATAATGACCCTTTGCGAGGTCCACCAATTCATCAAAAGTTTTCAAATCTGGGGCGCTGGGTGCCATTAAACTACGAATCAAGCCGTAGGCTTTATTCCCACACGTAATTAAGATGATCACTCACCTCTCCTCTTCTCCCGTAATCTTGTTAGCTTGGAAAAAGAATGTGAGGTATTCAATGTAATGAGACCAGTCGTCCATGGCTGGATTGAAAGGATCAATTATTCCAAATTTTTGCATTTTGAGAGGGAATTCCTTCATTGATTCGAACAGAACTTCTGCTTCAATTACTGGGCGACGTACAGTGCCGATTTCTTTTCAACTTGATTTCTTTTGTTTAATCTTGTTTTTATCCTCGTCGCCAGTTTTTTGGATCCTGTGGTTCCTTGTCACCAGTTTGTTGTGAGTGGTGGCCGAGTTGGTACTATTGATTGAGTTGATCAGCAGACACTTCTTAGGCGGAAACTTTATGTTTATTTGCAAAGGTACTCAGCAGCAATGACATGTGTGCTTTCACTTCAAACCCCATCCCTATGCTACTGACTACTAACTAGAGAGGTAGCCTACGCTACTCTCCTATTGGGTGCTAAAGATCATGTGATCTTCCTTTAAAGGTATATTACACACTAAGTAAAACCATAATTTCCACATAACTGTAGTAAAGTGGTGTGTACCTGGCAAGCTTCACTTCTTCCAAGACTTTGAGGTCAGTAGGTGCCACTTTCGCCTTCTTGGGGACCGCTCATAATGTCATTCATTTCAGGTGCCGATAGGAAAAGCTGCACCAAGGTTGGACATAGGGGAGATAGGACCAGCAGGGAAGGGTGGAACGGAGGCAGGATGGGGAGGGGAGGACCAGCAGGGAAGGGTGGATTGGACCCAAGACAGGGAGGCATGTTTAGAAGGGTGTCCGGGGAAGGTAGCCAGATTATCCCAGGCATATTTTGAATGGTATCTAGGGAAGGAAGCCAGACTGTCCCGGGCATGTTTAGAAGGGTAAGCATGTCATACATACTTTGGTCCGGTTGTAGGATGGTGGGAGGCCTCTCTGGGCAGTGAGCATCATAGAGAGATGTGTCAAAAGGGTGTGGCCCAGAGTTCTTGAATTTGGCCCTGGGGGTTTTAAAGGAGGTTATTGGGACTCAGAGGGCACAGTCAGAGTCAGAGGACGGAGTTCAATCTGGTAGGGTAGACATGCAAACTCATGGGGGGTAGTGGATGGTTTCATGTGGAGTGGTCTTGGAAATTCGGAGTACAGCTGGCCTCCAGAATGGGAGGTGTCAGTGTCAGGAAGGGCATGGGCATATCAACAGTGAAGGGATGTTCAGGAACATCAACATAAATAATAATTAGGTCCATGGTAATGGGAGGAGGCTGGATGGTTACAGGAGGGAGATGAATTAGGAGATGATGATTGTGGAGGAGGATGGGGCATCTTGGTGCATGACAGGAGTTGGGTAGAATGTGGTGGAAGTCCTGCCAAACATCAAATGTACCATCTTCGATAACTCAAAGTTGCTGTGCAGTTTCTAAAACCTCGTAAACAATCAATATGCAAGGCGTCTCAGAACATGTAGGAGGAGACTCGTCTTTTAAGCCAAATGAAGGGGCACCCTTTTAATCATTAGCCTACCCCATGGAGAACCAGGCTCAGCTGTGTTTAGCTCTTTTGGTTCCAACGCCCAATAAACTAGCATTGCACTTTGACTAATGGATCGTATTCCTGCGAGAACCCATCAAGGTCTGGAGTTACCGTACATTGTGTGCTGATTGGTGTCTGCTGCTGTCAGCGGCAGGGGTGAATGGGTGGTGGGATGTGAATTCCTCCAAGGGGCACAGCTGCTGAACGGCACCAAAATCCCGACTCCAAACCTCCATCCTCCCTGATAAATGGTCATGGCTGACATGGGCTCATGTGGTAAGTTTTTCAATGATGCCAAGGCAATGGTCTCTCTGTAGAGTCTCGGGGGTAATGGAAATAAGGTGAATAATGTCTGAGGGAGGGTTCTCGCACATGGTTCTGATGACCCCTGCCAATGTGCAATGTCTCCATGCATAGTCATGCTCATCGGGAGGAACACTCATCTCTATTCCTCCAGGATATCCTTCAGCTGGAAGGGATTGGGTGGGGTTGCCATGTCTAGATGGAGGCCAGGAAAAGGGCTTAGCACTGGACTGCTGGCTTTGAGGGAAACCTGTAAAGGATATGCACACTAAATTTATGACTTCAATACATTCATAGTTCCACTGAGACATTGATGCTGCAGGCAGTAGGCAATCCTGCCTTGGTACTCATCTACAGGACCAGGAGGAGAAACGGCCTGAGCAGCAAGTGGAAGCAGGGCCTCAAGAAGGTCAAGATTCTGGTGAACAGGTTCCACTACAATGGCACCATTGGACCAACCATGAGCATATCGCCTGTGGTGCTCTTATCTAGGGATGAGTGAAAAGCAATGCCAGAAGAGCCTTTGTTTGTTCTGTGATGCTGTTGCTTACATTTATCAGCTTCTACAGGATGAGCTGTGGCTAGAAGGACTTGGTGGGCATCCCATATCAGTGGCATTGAAGATCATTGCCGTCTTGAACATTTTTGCCAGTGGATCCTCCCAAGACTCCACAGGGAGCCTATGTGGCAGCGCCCAGTCAGCGACTCACAAATGCAAATGGAAGGTCAAAAGTGCCCTGTTCACGATAGTGCACCAATTTGTCCAATTCAGCCTGGTTCCCAAAAGACAGGTTGCCAGAGCACTGGGATTTGCAGCCATCTCAGGTTTCTCGCAAGTGCAGGGTGTAATTGATTACATACATGCGGCCTTGAGAGTTCCCTGTCACAGCCTGTCACATTCATCAACAGAATAAGATTACACTCTTTGAACGTGCATCTCATTTGTGATCACAGAAGGCAAATCCTTTATGTTTGTTCTTGGTTGCCAGGGAGCTTTCAGGATGTATACATTCTGAGGCACTCGCAGGTGCCACAGGTTTTTGCAGGATCACAGAGATTGCAGGGCTGGCTCCACAGGGACAAGGGAAACCCCTAGAAGACATGGCTGATGATGTCAGTTCGCCATCCGCAGAGGGCTGCTGAGGAGTGGTACAATGATGCACATGCCTCCACCAGGTCCATTATTGAGCAGGCAATAGGCTTCCTAATGATGAGGTTGAGGTGTTTGGACCGCTCAGGCAGGGCTTTCCAATATTAACCGCAGAGAGTGTCCCAGATCAACATTGTCTGCTATGCCCTGCACAACCTTGCAATACAAAGGGGGGGACATCTTGCCTGAGGGAGACATGGAGTAGCGAGATGCTTCTGACGAGGAGGAGGGCGCTGAAGAGGTTGGAGCTGACAAGGGCCAGGATATCGCCGATCCACATGTAGAGGCCAGAGCAGGGGAATGATGCGGCAGATGTGCCCATGCCAGCACAGGCATGGTCCTGCTCCTCCCTGGCTATTTCAGTTGCCTGCTCCTCATAAGGCATGAGGACTAGGGGCTTAGCTATTACCCCCTCCATTCTTGGCCCACTCACGCTTGTTGTGGGCATTTTTCACCTGCAGAATGACCGAAGGATTGATTGTGATCCCAATGCTGCATGAGCAGTTCAGGAGATTACATGGCTATGGCAGCTGCTGAGCCCACCCCAGTAAGTGATTATGAAGACATTTGTCCTGCATCCCTGTGCACTCTAACCCCTAAACTGCCTGATGTCCATGTAAGAGTGTCAGTTTGCAGTGAGTAGATGGTAGACTTAGCTTGACGGAGCACAGCAGATCGCTCATCCTGCCGTGACACTGCTGGCTGGTTCTTTTTTGGGCCCCACAGGTGCTAATCACCCCTTCCATCTCCTTCCAGGCCACCCTGGTTGGACGGGAGGGCCTCCTGCTGCCATTCCTGGGAAACAACGCCTCTTGCCTTTCCAGGACAGCCTGGAGGAGAGTCTCCAGGCAGGCATCACTGAACTATTGGGCCACAGGTTGGACATTCAGAGCTCCTGGGGTGCAGTGAGTGAATGGCTGTCCAGGTACCCTTTAAATATGGTGCCCTGACCTTCAACCCCATAAGATAAAAGTGGGGATGGCAACTTCCTGCTTACCGCAAGATGCAAGATTTGCTGTGCTCAGTATGGATGCATAAGTAATGAGCTGAACAGCGCATGATTGCGCTTGTTCAGCCATCCCATCCCGCAGCAAGAATCTCTCCCACTCCTGCGCTCACCACCGAACTTAGACTTCAGAGCAGAAGATTTGGCTCAGAATATCTAAAGAGACAATGTCAATTAATATTTCAGTTAGTGGCTTAATCTTAAATGATAATATTGACAGCACCCTGGCTATACTGATAGATATTATTTAACTGGCTCTATCTGCACTAACCCCATCACCTTGCTGCTTCCTTGTATCTTTTAATATTTCCTTCCAGGAATGTCCATCCTGAAGTTTTAATTCCCTCTTCATTGTATTTTTTAATTTATATCTTGCATTCTAATCACCATCATTGATCTAGGTTTGCTTTAATTTTTCAGTTTTAATAAAAGGCATACACCCAAACTACTATTTTCTTTACAAATTCATTTAGGCCTTTTGCATTTTTAGTTATTTCTATTATTGTTTCGGATTTCTTGCATTTGCAGTTTTTCCCTATTTGAATTCTTCCCTTTACCTTAAGTTACTTTTCATAGAATCATAGAACCTTACAGCACAGGAGGAAGCCATTTGGCCCCTTGAGGCCATGTTAGCTCTTTGAAAGAGCTATCCAATTAGCTCCACTGCCCTACAACTTTCACCCTTTCAAGTGTATTTTCCCTTTTGAAAGGTACTATTGAGTTTATTTTCGTTAACCTTTCACAGTAACTCTGGTTATATAAAAAAAAATTCCTCATCTCCATAATTTACATGTCGTTATCAAAAATAACATTGGTGCATTTGTAGCTCTGTCTTTGATCTCCATTTGCCTCATGCAGTAAAGCAGGCTTGTCCAACGTGTGGCCCACGGCCTGGATGCAGCCTGAGAAGCCCCTCTATGTGGCCCCTGGAGCCAATTTTTAACATTGCCAAACAGGTGAGTTTCAATGGAGGACTCTGCGTGGAGCGGCTCCTTCAACCACAGGCCTATCATCAGCAAAGGAGGGTGAGAAACAGTCTCTGATTGGAGGAACAGCAAACACATGCATTGCAGAGTGTGCGGATGGCTGCCGGGCCAAGGGAAGTGAAGATATGGCGAGGCTGGAGACCGGGGAGCCAACCAACAGTGGGGTTGGAGATTGTGGAGCCAAACAACGCCGCAGCTGGGGCCTGGTGTGCCAAGCAATGGCGGGGCTGGAGCCCATGGAGCCTGGGGAGCCAAGCAACGGCGGGGCTGGAGGTGGAAAGCCAGATACATCGGGCCCGGGGAGGTGGAAGTCGTATCAGGCCTAGGGAGGGGGAAGTCGCATTGGGCCTGGGAAAGGTGGAGTCACATCGGGCACGTGGAGGACGAGGTCATGTCGGGCTCAGGGATAGGGAGGTCGCATCGGGCCCGGGGAGGGCGAAATTTTGGCAGGCCAGGGAAGAGACGGTGCTGTGGTGAGTATGTGGGAGTGAGAGAATGTGTCTGTGTGCGTGTGTGAGTGAGAGGCTGACTGTGTGTGTGAGAGTGCAAGAGACTTGTGAGTGTGTGGGAGGAGCATGAGAGAGTGAGTGAGTGTGTGGGGGTGAGTGCGAGAGACTGAGTGATTGTGTGGGGGTGAGTGCAAGAGACCGAGTGAGTGTGTGGAGGGGAGTGCAAGAGACTGAGTGAGAGTGCGGTGGGAAGTGTGAGAGACTGTGTGCGTGGGGGGAGTGTGAGAGACTGAGTGAGTGTGTGGAGGGGAGTGCAAGAGACTTGTGAGTGTGTGGGAGGAGCATGAGAGAGTGAGTGATTGTGTGGGAGTGAGTGCAAGAGACCGAGTGAGTGTGTGGAGGGGAGTGCAAGAGACTGAGTGAGGGTGTGGTGGGAAGTGTGAGAGACTGAGTGTGTGAGGGGAGTGTGAGAGACTGAGTGAGTGGCTGGGGGGGAAGTGCAAGACAATGAGTGAGTGTATGGTGAGAGAGAGAGACTGAGTGAATGTTTGGGGCTGAGTATGAGAGACTGAGTGTGTGGGGGTGAGTGCGAGAGACTAAGTGAGTGTGTGGGAGTGAGTGCAAGAGACTGAGGGTGAGTGCCTGGGGGAGAGTGCAAGACAATGAGTGAGTGTGTGGGGGTGAGTGCAAGAGACAGAGTGAGTGCCTGGGGGAGAGTGCAAGACAATGAGTGAGTGAGTGTGGGAGTGAGTGCAAGAGACTGAGTGAGTGCCTGGGGGAGAGTGCAAGACAATGAGTGAGTGTGTGGGAGTGAGTGCCAACGACTGAGTGAATGTGTAGGTAGGGGGTGGGGAGTGCGAGTCTGCCTTATGCCCAGTCTCAGGTTTCTCACTCACTCTCACCATCACATACCAACACATATTCACGCACCCACTCACAGTGGGTGAGGGTGAGTGAGAGAGCACCATGAGCCTGGGAGTGAGCCAGACGCACATATACTGACCCTCTCAGTCTCTGGTCATTTTTATTAATTCCTCTTTTTTAACGTAACAATTTATTGCTATGGCATTACTGCACTTCTGCTCAGCAATTGTTTCTTTCCTTAAAACCTCTAAACTTTTTTTAATAAATTCAGTGTAATGTTGCGCCAAATCTTACCATTCCGAAATTTGTTCATCGGCCCCTTGAGTGAGAAAAAATGCAAATGTGGCTCCTCCGAGTGTAAAGGTTCCTTCAGCCTGTAGTAAAGGGTCAGCATATGTGACGCATGCACCAATTTTCACCTCTCTTTCTAGAAAGTTTCTATCTCAATAAACTAGTCATGATGGTACAGCGGCGTGAAATGATTTTGCTTTGAATGGGTGATATGAATTTGATCTTTAAATTGAAAAGCAAAGATGGGTAAGACTGCAATTACTTGGTATCAGTACAAAGTGGAACCACTTTACAACAAACATATCGTAACATTACTAATATGTCGTGTTTTAAAAATGAGCTAGCAGTTTATTCCCAAAGGCTTCACTGCAAAAATCTTAAGATAAAAGCAAAAAACTGTGGATGCTGGAAATCGAAAACAAAATTAAAAATACCTGGAAAAACTCAGCAGGTCTGACAGCATCTGCGGAAAGGAACACAGTTAACGTTTCAAGTCCGTATGACTCTTCAACAGAACTAAGGAAAAATAGAAAAGAGGTGAAATATAAGCTGGTTTGCGGGGGTGGGGGGGGGGGGGGGGACAGGTAGAGCTGGATGGAGGGCCAGTGATAGGTGGAGATAGCCAAAAGATGTCATAGGCAAAAGGACAAAGGGGTGTCGAAGGTGGTGATATTATCTAAGGAATGTGCTAATAGGTGACATTAAGGGTAGAAAGCAGGACGAGCAAGGTACAGATAGTCCTAGTGGAGGTGGGGTGGGGGGAAGGGATCGAAATAGGCTAAAAGGTAGAGATAAAACAATGGATGGAAATACATTTAAAAATAATGGAAATAGGTGGGAAAAGAAAAATCTATATAAATTATTGGAAAAAAGGGGGATCGGAAAGGGGGTGGGGATGGAGGAGAGAGTTCATGATCTAAAATTGTTGAACTTAATATTCAGTCCAGAAGGCTGTAAAGTGCCTAGTCGGAAAATGAGGTGCTGTTCCTCCAGTTTGCATTTATCGTGTCAGCCTGTTCCTGCCCCACGGAACTCATTTCTTGCTATCTTGACTCCATTCTCTCTTCCATTGCCCAGTCCCTTCCCACCTACATCCGTGATTCCTCTGACACCCTACATCATATCAACAATTTCCAGTTCCCTTGCCCCAACCGCTTCCTCTTCACCATGGACGTCCAATCCCTCTACACCTCCATCCCCCACTGGGATGGTCTGATGGCTCTCCACTTCTTCCTCAAACAGAGGCCCGAACAATCCCCATCCACCACTACTCTCCTCTGACTGGCTGAACTTGTTCTCACACTGAACAATTTCTCCCGAAACTCCTCTCGCTTCCTTCAAATAAAAGGTGTGGCTATGGGTACCCGCATGGGCCACAGTTAGGCCTGTCTCTTTATGGGGTATGTGGAACATTCCTTGTTCCAGTCCTACTCCAGCCCCCTCACACAACTCTTTCTCCAGTATATCGATGATTACTTCGGTGCTGCTTCATGCTCTCATCTGGACCTGGAAAAATTTATTAATTTTGCCTCCAGTTTCCACCCCTTCATCATTTTCACATGGTCCATCTCTGACACTTCCCTTCCCTTCCTTGACCTCTCTGTCTCAATTTGTGGTGATAGACTGTCCACCAATATTCATTACAAGCCTACCAATTTCCACAGCTACCTCGACTACAGCTCCTCACACCCCGCTTCCTGTAAGTACTCCATTCCATTCTCCCAGTTCCTTCGCCTCCGTCGCATCTGTTCTGATGATGCCACTTTCAAAACAGCTCCTCTGACATGTCTTCCTTCTTCCTTAACCAAGGTTTTACACCCACAGTGGTTGACAGGACCCTCAACCGTGTCCGACCCATCTCCCGCGCATCCGCCCTCACACCTTCCTCTCCCTCCCAGAAACATGATAGGGTCCCCTTTGTCCTCACTTATCACCCCACCAGCCTCCGCATTCAAAGGATCATCCTCCGCCATTTCAGCCAACTCCAGCATGATGCCACCACCAAACACATCTTCCCTTCACCCCCCCGGCGGCATTCTGCAGGGATCATTCCCTCTGGGACACCCTGGTCCACTCCTCCATCACCCCCTACACCTCAACCCCCTCCCACGGCACCTTCCCACGCAATCGCAGAAGGTGCAACACCTGCCCCTTTACATCCGCTCTCCTCACCATCCAAGGGCATAAATACTCCTTTCAAGTAAAGCAGCATTTCACTTCCACTTCCCTCAATTTAGTCTACCGCATTCACTGCTTCCAATGCGGTTTCCTCTACATTGGAGAGATCAAATGCAGACTGGGTGACCGCTTTCCGGAACACCTTTGGTCTGTCCGCAAGCATGACCCAGACCTCCCTGTCACCTGCCATTTCAACACTCCACCCTGCTCTCATGCCCACATGTCTGTCCTTGGCTTGCTGCAATGTTCCAGTGAAGCACAACGCAAACTGGAGGAACAGCACCTCACCTTCCGACTAGGCACTTCACAGCCTTCCGGACTGAATATTGAGTTCAACAATTTTAGATCATGAACTCTCTCTTCCATCCCCACCCCATTTCTGATCCCCCTTTTTTTCAACAATTTATATAGATTTTTCTTTTCCCACCTATTTCCATTATTTTTAAATGTATCTCCATCCATTGTTTTATCTCTACCTTTTAGCCTATTTCGATCCCTTCCCCCCACCCCACCCCCTCTAGAGCTATCTGTACCTTGCTCATCCTGCTTTCTACCCTTAATGTCACCTATTAGCACATTCCTTAGATAATATCACCACCTTCGACACCCCTTTGTCCTTTTGTCTATGACATCTTTTGGTAATCTCCACCTATCACTGGCCCTCTATCCAGCTCTACCTGTCCCACCACTCCCCCCACCCCCGCTTAAACCAGCTTATATTTCACCTCTTTTCTATTTTTCCTTAGTTCTGTTGAAGAGTCATACGGACTTGAAACATTAACTGTATTCCTCTCCGCAGATGCTGTCAGACCTGCTGAGTTTTTCCAGGTATTTTTATTTTTGTACTGCAAAAATCTTGGCTGTTTGATGACTTCACTAAGCTGGCTATCCTAATGAACGGATGTGTAAGCATTAGACCTTTAGAAAATTAATTGTTACCAATGAATAATTGGGTCTGTATCTATTCAACAGACAAATAAAACATGTTGGAATAATCTTATGTGGCACCAGTTGTTCTTCGCAATGCGATGTCAGAAGAGTAGTCACGTCGATTAGGTTTTACTCTGGTGCAGTGAGAGTGCTGCCGAGAAATGAAATCTCATTCGCTGCACAGCTGGCATTAGCCAAGTGCATTAGTTCATCTTTGCCCTGTATCCCTTGGTTACCTGATTGGTTCTATCAGTTTCAGATGCAAATTATCACCACTTTCATCGACATCTCAAAGATAATTATACAATGGGCAGAATTTTGCCCTTGATGGGCAGGCAGGCCCGACCAACTTGGCGGCGGGCGGGCAGCCGATCACTGCCGCCGAAACAGGCCCTGCCGCCATTTTAAGTTTGCAGGCCAACTAAGGCCCGCCCAGCGTGCCGCCCGATGTGAAGTGCTATGCGCTCGCTGTGCGGGTGGGGGGGTGGGGAAAGGGGGGGGGGGGGGGGGAGATTTCCCAACTGCGAGAGTGTGCTATTTCACGCATGCGCATGAAAGAGCGCACATCTCCCTGAGGCTAGGTGCTGGCTCAAGGAGATCGCTGAAAGTCTGTGAAACATTAAAAATAGGAAAATTAAAAAACCATTAACATGTCCCCCTCATGTGAAAATGTCACACGAGATGGGACACGTTAATGAAATGCACAAAAACGTTATTAAACTTTTCGAAATCCGAAATCAAACTTAATCCCGCCACTGGATGAGGTTTGTTAAAAAAATCACTTACCCGCCTGCCCGTTGGGCCCATGTACAGAGCCAAAGTTCACACGGGCTCCTCAAAATCCTGGTCAATTGGTGGCTTAATGGCCTTAACAAGGCCTTTAATTAATGGCGGGCACAAGTCGCGCTGCATAGCGCGCCCGCCGACATAAACATCGTGATGCCGTGCGCTGACGTCGGGACGCTCGCGTGACGTCAGCGCGCGACATTTTAAGCGCTGACGGGCGGGCTCCACCACCCGCACGTCAGACAGAAGATTCAGCCCAATGTTTAACTTCATCAAATTTGAGTTCAAATTTGCAAATGAATCCATTTGAATAAAATTGAATCTCAGCGAGTTATGTGAGTTTCAACACAAATATTGAAGCGATGCACTTTGATTTGGGCATCATTCAAATTCAAACTTCAGCTTCACAGCCTCAGATTCCAAGGGCCCCATGCTGCTTTTAATTATAATCCTGAGAAATGGGTAACAGAAATTGTCATCTTCAAAAACTATTCTTCTGATATCACATAACAAAGAACATCAACTGTTGACACATAAGATTATTCTAACAAATTGCCTTTGTCTGTTGATTAGATATTACTCATTGGAAGCAATTAACATTCTAAAGGTCCAGCGATTACGCATTTATTCATAAGGATAGCTAGTTTAGTGAAATTATCAAACTGGTAGACAAGGTTTTTGCAGTGAAGTCTTTGGGAATAAACTGGTAGCTGATTTTTAAAACACTGCAAATTGATATTAATTTTTACAATTTGTGTTGCTGCAACAACAATATATATTGTTTATTTGTGTGGAAATCACAGTTGATTATTCAGACTGAGAATATTTTGCTAATAAATGAAAATGTCTGTATAATGCATGCATATATGTTTAATCGTCTTTATTCCATTGAGATTTAATACAAACTGGGATGCTTCAAATCAGCAACCTAAACGATCAGAAAGGAAAAGGGGGAGAATTTTACCATACAACTTCTTACACCAAAAGGTGAAAAATGACAATTTCCACATGAAAGGCAAATTTCATGAGCTGGAGGGACATGGTCAGATTAAAACTATAAACTCAACAAAACTGGAGCTGATTCAAATCACCAAAATAATTGGATTCCAAAAAGGTACAAGCAATCTAAGCAGTCAGGCATGAACAGATTAATAATATTCAGAGGGTCCAGTTACAACTCACCCACACTCACTCTTCAAAAAGCAGCCTACGCAGCCTGTTCCTTCAAATGTCATTGCCAGCATTACTCACAAGTCCACCGTTATTGCTTTGTAGGTATGTTCATAGTTGCACTGCATACATAATATTGAAATGTATTCTCAGAATTAATGAATACAGAAATGTTTTAACAGTGCATTTCAATTGTATGATTTTGACTTGGCCTTAAAAGAAAGTTTGTTGTACTCATACTATACTGTACTGATGTCTCATTTTCAGTAGTTTTTTTTCTCTCTACGCTGTAGCATCTTTATTTCTGGTTCAACAAATCAAACAGCTAGTTTTATCCAACTGTACTTTGTATTTGTGCTGTCTAACACCCATTTTCGGAGTGCTTACAAACTAGAAGATGTTAAAAGATGACAATCAATTATTTTTCCCAATTCATAAGAAAAATGTGTGAGGTTTTTAAGCCCCATGAAATAGCAACCATGAAATAGGGTGCCAGGCAGCAGAAATCAGCTCACTGGAAGGTTAAGCCTCCTGGGCAATTACAGCACTCTCTGTACGTCAGGACTTCTGTGGGGTCCTTACGTGTCTCTCCAAACTTACGTCCCATCTCCGATGATCCAGAGGCCTGAAGATTTGGGTCAAGATGTTTAATTACTTCACTTATGGAATATAATGACTTTATGAAGATGTAAAATTTCAATTAAGTTAATGCTTATTTCTTGGCAACATCACATTAACACATAGATAAGGTAAATCACTTTAGGGAGAATCTATCAACTGCTAACTGGGTAAATTCATGAAAACTACAAGATGTAACTGAGTTTCTATTAGTCTGTGCTGTGCAAAGTCACTCAAACCAGTGTAAAAGATTGAGGAATTTCAAGCACTAAGTGATGTTCAGCACAAATCGAGTTTCAGTATAACTTGTCCATTTTCAGTTATTTAAAATCAAGTTAATCATAAGTGGTGAGCTAGACACTTATGAAAATGCTTGATTTTTGTGATAAACCCATTTTCAGCTTTGATAATAAAGCTGTGTCAGGCTACCAGTTAGATACTTCAAGAAATATTTTTGAATACAAGGAGAAAAAAAAGTAATGCAGCCCAATTGCACTGGTTCATAGAAAACGTTACATTTGTGATTATGCAAATACGTTCAAGTGGAAACTTAAACCATAACTTCACTTCAGAAAACTGGTGTAATTGAGTGGAAGTTTTGACCAGATTGCCAATTATGCCCAAAGTGGAAACTCCACCTCTTGTACTTTTTCCATAGTGAACTGATCAGAATGGACAGCTGCATGAAGCATGATACTTGCAGCTGGACTTCTAAAGGTCACCATTGACACTAGCTAGGTACACAGTTAGTTCTCATTCGTCATGAGGTTTGGGGGAGGTGGTGGCATAGTGGTATTGTCACTGGACTAGTACTCCAAAGACTCAATGCGTTGGGGACCGGAGTTCAAGCACCACCATGCCAGATCGTGAAATTTGAGTACAATGAAAAAAAAATTGGAAATAAAAAAGTCTGATGATGACCATGAAACCATTGCTGATTGTCATTAAAGCCCATCTGGCTCACTAGGTAATCTGCCTAGATGTGACTTCAGACTCACAGCAATGTGGTTGGCTCTTAAATGTCCTCTGAACAAGGGTAGTTAGGGATGGGCAATAAATGCTGTCCTAGCCAGTGACACCCACATCCCATGAATGAATAAAAAAAAGATTTACAAATTTGACCTTGATATTTGTTGGTAGTATTGAGACCTGGAGAAACTCTACAAAGGGAAGATCACTTCCTGTAGACATTCTCCCATAATCCTGCTCATAATCCCAATAGTCAATGCACACAATATAGCTTAAAATGTAAGAGAGAGAAAGATAAAATCATTATAAGATAATCTTATGACTGACCGTCTTATAATGAGTGTAAATTTAGTGCAAGTGTGTGGATAGGAGATTGCATTGTCTCTGAGAACGGCTTTAAATTAAATCTATAAATTTTAAGAATTAAATGAATTGCCTATTGATCAAATCTAATCCAAATTAAGGATAGTTTAATTGTAAATAGAATGATATCTTGGAACAGGATTCACGCTATGTTTAGTAAATTATTTTTTTCGGCCTTTATACTCCCACTTTTTGTCAATATACAGAGATTCCTGATGTGCATTGAAGCAAGGCCAGCAGAATAAGTGGTGTGCTGTCGCTGAGAAATGATGCATACCTCAAATAGTTGGATTTCACTTCTTTGGCTTCACATTAGTGTAGTATAATTTCAGCCTAAGGTGGAAGCAGGGTTGAAACATGTCCAGCCAGTTCACTGGCCTCCACAGGTACTTCACTGCATTAAAAACATGCTATATTAATATTATGTAAATTGAATGCATGGGGCAGAGAACAGTGGTTACAGTGTTGTTGCTTGCTCTCTGACAATCATCACCGTCAATCACGATGAATAGTTTCTTGTAAGTATTGAGAAGTAATGCATGAGTATTACATATCAGGAAAGGATTGACAGGCTGGATCTCTTTTCTCTTGAAAACAGAAGGCTGAGGGGTGACCCTATAGAGGTCTTTACAACTATGAAAGAGTGGATACAGAGAGAATGTTTCTTCATTTAGAGAAAAGCATAATTGGATACTATCAATATAAAAGTCAACAAGAAATCCAATAAGGAATTCAGAAGAAATTTCTCCCCAAGAGTAGTGAGAATGTAGAAGTCACTACCACAGGAGTGGTTGAAGCGATTAGTATAGATGCATTTATAGACAAGCATATGAAAGAGGAGGGAGTAGAAGGTTACAATGAGAGATTTAGATGAGGAAAGATGGGAAGGGTCTCAAGTGGAGCATAAACACCGGTATGAACTGGTTGGGCCAAATGGCCTGTCCCTGTGCCATATCCTATGATTCCTACGATTCCACATAAACCTGCAGTTACTCTATGTCTATTCACACTTAGTTTACATAATAAAATATAGCCAATTATGAATTGACCACAGGTGACTATGTCCCTTCATACCCTCCATGCCAACATATGCCCCTCTTCCCACTCCCAGAGCCCCTCATACCCTTCTTGCCAACCTGTGCCCTCCACCCACTCCCCTTGGTCCTATATAGCCCCTATGCCAACTAAGTGCCAAACCATGCCACTCTACTCATCACCCTTTTCCATTAAGCATATCATGCTACGCCACCCAGTACCCACCATGGACAGACCTCAGGACCCATGCTGGGATTAAATAAAGTAAAGTTCAAAATCTCTATTGCATTTTAAAAAATGCTCTCATTCATAAAAACCCATCTCCTATATTTATATTTTTCGACATTATTTCTTATAACAACAAGCATTGCATTATACCTTATAAAAACAAGGATTCTAATTCATAGTCCCACTTCGAAGAATCCGTAACTACTTGGAACTGTCAATCAGGCTATAAAATGGCAGGCACCCTGCTGTGATAATGGTTGTGAAATCAGTCATAAAGCACCAATCCAATAATGATAACCCTAAAGTTTATGTCAACAGACAGAGTGAAATAGCTGCAAACTTTTTAAAAATGCTCTAGACAGTTTTTCAAAGAGTTAAAGGGCAGGAGTTTTAAATGCCTTGACATCTCCCTTTGCCAGTTATTCTTGACACTTTTGACAATTGTTTTTGACAGTTCCCTTTGACATTTCATCTTGAGACTTTTGATAGTTGTTTTTGACAATTCTTCTTGATAGTTCATCTTTGCACTTTCGACAGTTGTTTTGACAGCTCCTCTTGACAGTTTATCTTGACATTTTTGGCAGTTGTTTTCAACAGTTCCAGTGGGCTTCACAGTTTCAGTGAGTTAATGCACTTTTTACACACATTCAAGCCCACTTTTAGCAGCCCCAAAGGGCATGTGACCTCCCTCCCCTGCTCCAAAAGTGTGCCAGGACCATATCCAAAGGAGTACCTTATCTTTCCAATAGGGCACTCTAGCTATGCAAATAAATTCACAAAGTACAGGCCTGTTCCTAGCAGGTCTAATTTGTGCACATTGAGTTTCAGACACCACTCATACCAAAATCACACATGAGTAGAAGGTAGCTGCTGATTCCTATGAACAGCTGCCATGTGAAATGTGCAAGCGTGAAACACAACCCAGGCCAATTCCTACTCCAACGAAAACGTAGGTTCTTGTTCAGGGGCGGGCCTTCCAGATTTTAGTCTTGCCCACCATTTCCGCAACAACAGAGAGGCTCTCCAACATTGCAAAAATCCAGGCCTATGTATTTATTGGGCTGAAATCACTGGTTGAGTTTTAGAAGACTGATCAACAGCATTTCAGTGACTTAAAACAGCAGCTTCTAAGGTGGACAAGCATTAACATAGTGGTGCCCTGCAAATTACAATGTCATTGTAATGAAGCCAGACTATCTAGAAAAACCCATCTTATCACAATCACCATGGTTGAATATGAATGGCCCATCTCCTGAACCATTCACAAAATATCCAATCACCTGTGTATTCAGCTGGGTGTGGAAAAAGCCATTAGACATAATCACTTTGAATAATGTGCACTGGCTAAGTACAGAACTCTTCCAGCCATAATCTAATCATGTCTAAACCATGGACCTGGAATTAACTTGAAATGACCATGTTGGGGTAACTGGTCAGTTGGTGAGAGGGGATCATGCAATGAGCCAATTAACCTTCTTTTGTACCTTAAGAAACTGTTTTTTTTTCCCAGGCCAGTGAACAGAAGAAGCAGGATTCTGAGTGGGTACCTCTCTCTCTCTTTCTCTCTCTATCCATTCTGTAGGCTCAAACCCAGTTTATTGTTTGACCATCCAGATGCCACGGACAGGGTTTTAAGAATCAATCCAGCAGCTGCTGGCTCCAGAAGGAAAGGTACACATCATCCATCAACGTCATTAAATCATCTTAACGTATAATCCAGAAAGTCTGAAACCATCAAGTCATCAATATACAAGATCGTACACCACTGACTTTTATTGGACTTTTTCACTTCTGACCTGTTCTCCCACTTTATAGTTTACTTGTGTGTGTGTGTGTGTGTTAAACCTTGCATGCATGTGTCTGTGAGAATTGGAGAGTTTTTATTATTTTTATTTAGGTTGGGCATTAGTTACAGTAAACAATGCTCTCTTTTTAAAAGCTTACAAGAAAACCTGTCTGTCTGTCTTTTATAGTCACAGCACTTAAACAGTTAAACACTCACTAAACTGGCAAGCATATCCTTTTAAAAACCTTGTTGCAGTCAAACGAGGAATGGGAAAAGAAGGGGACCATTCAACTCCTCACTTGATCATAACACAGACATGACTTAATAGTACACCACCTACTTACTCTCTTTTATTTCAACCTTTCCCCAAGCCATCCCCAGGATGTCTGTGACATTTTTATTATGAGATTCCCCTGACAAAGATCAATCAGGATTTTTGGATAGTGAAAAGGCCATGTTGATCTTCAGGGCCTGACGAATGTTCTTCAGCATAAGCTGTGCCGGATGAAGCTCCTTTTGATCTGCCTGGAGTATGAATGGTGTTTACTCATTAGCATCTTGGGCTTCATTCTCAATAGCAGCCAGATAGAGCGGAGTGTGTGTAGGAGTCTGGGGGCGGGGTGGTAAGACTTGCAGATGTCAAGATAGGCAGCACTGTGAATCTTTTATTGCTGTTAAATTAGCTGCAAGAATCACTGAACTGCAATAAAAGAAAAGTAGAAAAAAGTAGTGGAATGGAATATATACATTGCCAGCACTTACTTGCAGCAATTACTGTGAAAATTGGGAGTCACTTCTGCTTTGATGAAAGCAAGCAAGCTCTGTTTGGTGCCTGTTTTAGATAGGTGCCTATTAGGTTGGTCATGTCAAAGGGCGTAATGCTGATTACTGGATTGAGCCATATGATCTCAGCCTGTCATTACTCTCTCACTTAAATTTTCAAAGATGGGAAGTGGATGATTTAATTAAATTATTCCACACAAAGCTTAGGGCTACTTTAACTGCAATTTCACTTATTGAAGTTGTTATTAATATGTCTTTCTCTACCAGTTCAATGGAGGAGCTGGATATCTCAGTTGGATAGACGGCTATCGTGTGATTCAGAATAATACCAAGGGCATGGGCTCAATTCTCATTTTGGCTGAGGTAGACTTCAGACCTGCTTCCTCGTCAACCCCCTGAATGTGGAAGGCAATGGCGAACTACCACTGCCAAAAACTGCCAAGGAAACAGCTCAAGATGAAGCAGCAGCAGTCAATGAGCCAAGGACCTGCCTTCAGGCAGAGCACACATGAATTCATAAATAAATTAATTAGTTCCATAGTACTTTTCCTCACCTTTATGTTTCATAGAGTCATAGAATTATACAGCACAGAAACAGGCCCTTCAGCCCATCGTGTCTGTGCTGGCCATCAAGCACCTACCTATTCTAATCCCATTTTCCAGCACCTGGCCCATAGCTCTGTATGCTATGGGGTTTCAAGTGCTCATCTAAATACTTCTGAAATGTTGTGAGGGTTCCCGCCTCTACCACCCCCTCAAGCAGGAACATATATTTGCATGCTGTCTGTTTTCCATCTACAAGTTTGCACTGTATTTTTTTCTTTCAAATTGGGACATTTGCTGACAAATATGGAGCAAATTACTCATCTAAAAGGGTCATCTGAAATGCTGAATCCAAAGCATTCTTTTTCTCAGATTGTTCTTTTGCAGCCTCCAGTTGTAAGACTTTTGTCTGGTATTAATTCCTTTGCTTAGTAATCTACAGCCAAGCAGCCCAGTTTTAGCCCTCTATGCCTTTCTTAGCTGTTGAAGGCAATGGGTCAAATCTTCTGATCAGAGTGGGATCCATTGTATCTGATGCTGATTAGACAGAAAACTATCCATCTGGTTCACTAATGTCCTTTAGGGAAGGAAATCTGCCTGGTCTGGCCAACATGTGACTCCAGACCCATAGCAATGTGGTTGACTCTTAAGCGCCCTCTGAACAAAGGCAATTAGAGATATGCAATAAATGTTGGCTTAGCCCACATCCCATGAAGGAATAATAAAAAAAATCACTTAGCTGGGTACGTTTAAAACGCTCAGACTTCTGATCCACAATCCTCTCTCAGCGCAGGAATCCATGCAGAGAGCAGTGAGGAGAATCAACGTAGTAGACTTACTCCCTTTTCACAGCTGCCAAAAGGTAAGTTTAAATGTCCAGTGTGAACGTTAGTGAAAGAGTGACTGGATGAGTAGTGAATGGGTAAGGTGATAGAGTGGGTAGGTAGGTGAGGTATGTGGGTAAGTGAGTAGGATGGCAGGTGGGTGAGGTGGAAGGTTGGATCTGGGAAGGTGGTATAGTGGCAGGTGGGTAGGGTAACAGGTGGGTGAGGCAGTAGGGAGGCAAGTGGGTGAGGTGGGTGATGTGGCAGGTGAGTAGGGTTGCCGGGTGGCAGTTACGTGAGGTGTTGGGGTGGCAGGTAGGGAGGTGGGAGGGTGGCAAGTAGGTGAGGTGGCAAGTAGCTAGAATGGAATGTGGTTGAGGTGGTAGGATGGTAGGTGGGTGACGAGGCAGGCAGGTGGGTGAGGTGGTAGGGTGACAGGCAGGTGAGGTGATAGGGTAGCAGGTGAGTAGGTTGGCAGATGAGTGGCAGGTGGGTGGGTGAGGTGGTATGGTGGCAGGTGGATGAAGTGATAGGGTGGCAATTAGGTGAGGTATTAGGGTGGCAGGTAGGGAGGTGGTAGGGTGGCAAGTGGGTGAGGTGGTAGGGTGGCAGGTGGGTGGGTGGCAGGTAGGGACGTGGTAGGGTGGCAGTTGGGTGAGGTGGTAGGTGGGGAGGGTGGCATGTGGGTGAGTTGGTAGGGTGGCAGTTAGGTGAGGTGATTGGGTGGCAGGAGGTGGGTAGTGTGGCAAGTGGGTGAAGTGATAGAGTGGCAAATGGGTGAAGTGGTAGGTAGGTAGGTGGGTAGGGTGGCATGTGGGTGAGTTGCCAGGGTGGCAATTAGGTGAGGTGATTGGGTGGCAGGTGGGTAGTGTGGAAAGTGGGTGAAGTGATAGGGTGGCAAGTGGGTGAGGTGGTCGGGTGGCAAATGGGTGAAATGGTAGGTAGGTAGGTGGGTAGGGTGGCATGTGGGTGAGTTGCTGGGGTGGCAATTAGTTGAGGTGATTGGGTGGCAGGTGGGTAGTGTGGAAAGTGGGTGAGGTGGTAGGGTGGCAGGTGAGTAGAGTGGCAGATGGGTGAGTTGAGTGAGTAGGTAGGTGGGTGAGTGGATAGGTAGGTCGGTGGGTAGTAAGTTTGGGTCAGGTGAGGTTGTAAGGTCAGGGACTGGTCAGGTCGGGTCAGAGTCGAGTGGTGGGGGGTAGTCTGATTGGGCTGGGGGGCAGTTGATCGAATTGGGAGAGGCATTAGGGTTTGGCTGGGTCAGGAGGAAGTCAGGGGTGGTAATCAGGGGTCAGGAGGTAATCGGGGGGGGGTTGAGGGGGTGTTCAGATGGGTCAGTGTGGGTGATTGGGGGTGGTGTGTTGCATTGTTACCCAGTTAAACCAGGATTTTTCTGCCTAACGTTTCATGGGCAACTATTTAAGTAATTAAAAAAAGTATCCAAAGTCTTCACCTCTAACTCAGAGCTGGAGACTTTTCTGGAGGGTCCTGGGGAGTAGGGAAATTGCCCATCGGAAGTTCAAACTTTGCAGGTAATTCCCTTGGAGTTAGCATCGGGATTTCCGCGAGGCCCATCTTGTGTCGTACATCCCATCCCCAACAATCCAGAAACTAGAAGCCCTGGGCCATTATCAATGACAGATCTTTGGAACTTAGCTTTTAAAATTAAAATGTTTGAGTCAACTGTTCATCTGTGAATAGTATATGAATCCCAATACTGCCATCACTGTTAATTTTTATGTTACTTAGACTTAGATACTCAGAAACAGATTCAGCAACTCGGAACACACTCATAGACAAGCCTTCACTCCCTGGGATATATATTTTAATCTGCTCAGTATCCAGATAATTATACACTAAGCTCAAGAATGAATGTGAAAACCCTATTGCTGTATTTCAGTTTGCGGTTATATAATTCACTTTTAAATCGACTCTCTCAGCTTCAGAAGGCTGTGGAATAAGCACTTGACTACATTGTATACTTAGGTTTTAAACTGATATATAAATCTGTTTAACAGTAAATGAATAAGTGAACTTAAGGAGCAAAAAAACGATAGCATTTCAGTAGCCACTTGTTTAACCGTTCCTCCTTGGACTACTAACTCTGTTATGATAAACTGCAGTGTAAATTATGCCATATACAAAGCTCTCATCTTTATATGACAGCTATTGCAAGCTGTCCAAGGAATTCTTCCACTCTATCTTTGTGTTGTAGGGTGGTCGAGTTGTACACTTAGTGCTAGAGTTCACCTGCAGACACTTTTTGGGTGGAAATATTGGGCTGAATATTACATTCGTCGGGGGGGGGCACGCGCCTGACCAGATCGGGCGTAAAATAGCGCGTGATGATGTCGGGCGAGCGCGCTGACGTCATTGCGCACTCGCGCGATATTTTGGTCGGCAGGCCAAAATATCGGGGGCATGTGAGAGTTGGCAGCGTGCCCACTGACAATTAATGGGCCTATTAAGGTCCTTAAGCAATTAATTCAATTGTATTTTTCGCTGCTTGTTCTTTGCACTTTTAACTAAACCTCATCCACGGGCAGGATGAGGTTTCCAACAGTAAATAAAAGTCCCTTGAATATTTTTCACCATCATTTTAAACGTCCCTCTTCATGTGACTGAGTCACATGTGGGGGCATGTTTATATAATCTTTTAAACCTTTATTTTCATTCCTCCACTTCTTCAGCTCCCTGAGGCAGCTCTGTTCCCTCAAGGAGCTTTCAGCGTGTACTGCCCCACGTGTGCGCAGACTTCCACGCTTGCCCTCCTCCTGCCCCCACCCCAGCAATGCTGAGCATTTCAGCGTGCCTTTCACACTGGCTGGCCATTAAATGGGGGCCGCTCGCTGGCGGCAGACATTTTCCAGGCCGCTCTCAGGCCCGTTCGCCTGACCGCCACACCCGCTCGATGACCTCAAAATTTAGACCATTAAGTTTACTTAACATATACTCAACAGCAACTACATGTGTGCTTTCAAGTCTAACCCCATCGCTGCACTGCCCCCCTGAGGTAGCCCATGCTACTGTCCTGTTGGTTACTAAAGATCATGTGAGCTTTCTTAACAAGTATTATTCTTAAAGGTATATTGCACACTAAATAAAAGCATAATTACTACATTCCTCCCCCTTTACCTCGGCTATACATATTATAATTACAAATACATATTTTTCAAGACAACATATTTACACTGGGTAAGGGATTTACAGGTTCAGTTTTTCAGGTGGTTTCCTGGTACCTGTGTAATGTCGCAGCTCCACAACTTCAGATTCTTTGCCAGGAACCTCCTTTTCTGGTGCTGCCTGAAAACAGGTGTTTCGGTGGACAGTTACAGTTCTGTATCCTCAACTCTTACAGGAACATCAGACATGTCAGTTCTGGGTTGAGTATCCTCAACAGAGAGCGCAGACCCGGTCATGATCGCTGGTGGAACCAAATCTTGGTGATTTGTCTCTCTCTTCCTTAAATGGTCCACATGTTTATAGATGATCCGGCCTTCCACCTCCACGTGGTGAGATAGAGGTCCAGTCACCGCTCTTATTTCACCCGGTAATCACTTTGGTCCTTCCCCGAAATTTTACATGTATACCGGCTGTCCCACGGTAAATTTCCTCTTGCGACTATGCCAGTCGTGTCTAGTTTTCTGACTTCCCTGACTCCTTTCCACCTTCCCCTCTAAATTCAACATTATTAGTCTCAACCTCATCCTGAGATGGCGTTTCATCAATAACTCGGCAGGTGAGACACCTGTTGTTTTATGAGGGGTAGTAGTCCTGTAATGAAAAATAAGGCATGCTAGCTTGGTTGCTAAGGAATCGCCAGTTAGCTTTTTCATGCCTGTCTTGAATGTTTGAATCGCCCTTTCAGCCAGTTCGTTTGAGGAAGGGTGGTACAGTGCAGTTGTCACATGAGTGATATCGTTGAGGCTGATAAACTGTTGAAACTCAGCACTCATAAATGGCGTGCTTTTATCGGAAATGACTACTTCTGGTAGTCTGTTAATGGCAAAACTCTGACGTAGTTTCTCAATTGTAGTGGCCAACGTTGGTGAATTCACCTCATAAAGATCCAAACATTTTGAATGGTTTATCAAAATAGAGACATTGTTCCCAGGAAAGGTCCAATGTAGTCAATGTGTAACTGCACCCAGGGTCTACCTGGCCACTCCCATGGGTGTAATGGAGCTGTCGCTGGTGACTTTTGCAGTCACTAACATTGCGCACAGCGCTTTATTAAACTCTCTATTTCACCATCCACCCCAGGCCACCATAGATAGCTACGTACTATGAGTTTCATTCGGGAAATTCCTGGATGGGAACTGTGTAGTTCAATTAAAAGCGGCTCCCTTCCCTTTGGAGGAACTATCACTCATGCTCCCCACAATAAGATGCCATCCTGGCTGGTTATTTCATGCCTTCTGTTGAAGTATAATTTCATTTAACCAGATACAGGCTCCTGTGACCAACCATGTAGCACTTGTTCTCGTACCTGTGGTAGAACTGGGTCCTGACTTGTCCAGCCTCTGACCTGTTGAGCACATACCGGTGAGGAATCTAAGAAATTTAACAGTAAAAAGTTCCTGTGGAGCTGGGACGTGTTTATTGTTTTCTTGTAAAGGCAAACGACTAAGGGCATTGACATTTGCGATTTGATTGCCAGGCCTATGTACGAAAGTGTATTCGTATGCTGGCAGAATTAAAGCCCATCACTGTATTCTTGCTGAGGCTATGGGCGGTATAGCCTGGTCCTCACTAAGCAATGGTTTGTGGTCTGAAACAATTGTAAAATGACAGTCGTGTATGTACTGGTGAAATTCCTTGGCACCAAAGATGACAGACAGGCCTTGTTTTCCCATCTGCGAGTATCCCTTTTTCACCCTGTTGAGCGTTCTTGATAAGTAACCTATTGACCGTTCCATCCCGTCATCCATCTGATGAGAGAGCACTGCTCCCACTCCATAGGGAGATGGGTCACATGTCAGATCCAATTCTTTTGTCTGGTCATAACGCACTAATAGATTGGAGGAGTGCAACAATTGTTTCACCTTTATGAAAGCTTCTTTCTAGGGCGCCTCCCAAGACCAACATTCGTTCTTTTTGAGTAGAGAATGCAGGGAGGGGGCCAGCACTGTAGACAAATTGGGTAAGAACCACCCATAATAGTTGATCATTCCTAGAAATGATTTGAGCTCTGAGGCTTTCTTTGTGGCAGGTGCCTCTCTTATGGCTCTCACTTTCTCCCCAACCGGGTGGAGGCCCTGTGAATCAACCCCAATAGATTAACTCCCTTGCTTGGAATGTGCAGTTTTCTTCTTACTAGTGCAGGCTTTAATCTCGGCCCTCTTTTTGACTTCACTGTTGGTCAGACTTCTCTCAGATGCAAGCTCAACTTGCCTGAGTACAGTGGCTGAGTCTCCCAAAGTTTTATTATCTGTCTGCTTCTTGGGAAATTCTGTGACTTTTGCTTCCAAAGCCTTTTTGGCTTCATTAAGCTGATTCTTCAGCTCTTTGCTGCGCAGCTAGCTTCACTGAGCTGGTGCTGCCTTGGAGTTTATCTGAACTCCTGCCTCCTGACTGTATCAGGAGACTATACACAACTCCCAGGGCTTCTTGAGAGTCCTCTTCGATTACCAGGGTTTCCCCTGAGCCCTCTCTGATTATCAGGGCTTCCCCTGAAATGGCTTCATTTCTTCATGTTGCTGAATGGTGACACATTCCTTTTGCATTTGATCTTGAAGGACAATCAACTGTTCTTTCAACTGTTTAATTTCTTGTTGCCCTCCCTCTGGGATCTCATTCCCTTTAGCATTGTTGCCCTCTTTCTGGGGTCTCTTGTTGTCTTACATTGAAACATAGAAACTTAGAAAATAGGAGCAGGAGTAGGCCATTCAGCTCTTCGAGCCTGCTCCGCTAATCATTATGATCATGGCTGATCATCCAACTCAATCGCCTGCTCCCGCTTTCTCCCCAAAACCTTTGATCCCTTTCGCCCCAAGAGCTATATCTAACTCCTTCTTGAAAACATACAATGTTTTGGCCTCAAACACTTTCTGGTAGCAAATTCCACAGGCTCACCGCTCTCTGGGTGAAGAAATTTCTCCTCATCTCAGTCCTAAATGGTCTACCCTGTATCCTCAGACTGTGACCCTCTGGTTCTGGACTCCCCCACCATCAGGAACATCCTTCCTGCATCTAGCCTGTCTAGTCCTGTTAGAATTCTATAGGTTTCTATGAGATTCCCCTTCATTCTTCTGAACTCCAGTGAATATAATCCTAACCGACTCAATCTCGCCTCATATGTCAGTCCCGCCATCCCAGGAATCAGTCTGGTAAACCTTCGCTGCACTCCCTCTATAGCAAGAACACCCTTCCTCAGATAAGGAGCCCAAAACTGCACACAATATTCCAGGTGTGATCTCACCAAGGCCCTGTATAATTGCAGCAAGACATCCCTGCTCCTGTACTCAAATCCTTTCGCTATGAAGGCCAACATACCATTTGCCTTCTTTACCGTCTGCTGGAACCTGTATGCTTACCTTCAGTGGCTGGTGTACAAGGGAACCCAGGTCTCGTTGTACATTCCCCTCTCTTAATTTATAGCCATTCAGATAATAATCTGCTTTCCTGTTTTTGCTACCAAAGTAGATAACCTCACATTTATCCACATTATACTGCATCTGCCATGCATTTGCCCACTCACTCAACTTGCCCTAATCACACTGAAGCATCTCCGCATCCTCCTCACAGCTCACCCTCCCACTCAGCTTTGCCTTCCGCAGAGTTGCCCACTCTTTGGGGTCTCTTATTCCCTTCAACAGAAATGCCCCCTCTCTGGGGTCTCTTATTGCCTTCCTCAGAGTTGCACTCTCTCTGGCGTCTCTTGTTGCCTTCCTCAGGGTTGCACTCTCTCTGGGGTCTCTTATTGCCTTCCTCAGGGTTGCACTCTCTCTGGCACCTCTTGTTGCCTTCCTCAGGGTTGCACTCTCTCTGGGGTCTCTTATTGCCTTCCTCAGGGTTGCACTCTCTCTGGCGTCTCTTGTTGCCTTCCTCAGGGTTGCACTCTCTCTGGGGTCTCTTATTGCCTTCCTCAGGGTTGCACTCTCTCTGGCATCTCTTGTTGCCTTCAACAGAGTTGCCCCGTCTCTGGAGCCCCTCCACTTATCTGTCCACAGCCATTTTTCTTGTATTTACCACTTTATATGTATTGCCACTTTATGAGCAGTCACCGTTTTTTTTTTATTCTGGTTGTTCTTTTAGCTGTCAGCTTTTCTGTGCTGTGTTTATGTTTTCTGACTTTTCCAGTTTGAGCAGGATCCCCACAATCGTGAGCCTTCTTCTCTTTTAACTTTATAAAACTTTGTTCCTGTTTGAAAAAAAAAAACTCAGCATTCTGCAAGTTTTTTTCTTTTTTTTTAACTTGCAAGCTGTGTGCCAGATTCTCCAGCCAATGAGCCTACGGGGCTGCCACCCACTTTACAGGGTAAGTACACCCATTCCGTGGGCTCTGACTCAGGGGTTCAGCAACCCCAGTACTATTCTTTCAATGCCGGGAGTGCTTGGGGAGATTTCCCGGCCATTTGGATGGGGGCCCGTTTCTTCTTTAACCCAAAGCGACAGCATACCTAGTGAGTATATCTTTCTTTCTTTTTAACTTGGTTTCTTATCCTCGTCGCCAGCTTGTTGTAGGGTGGCTGAGTTGTACTATTATTGATAGAGTTCATCTGCAGGCACTTCTTGGGTGGACCCATTGGGCGGAATTGTCCCAAATTTTCACTAAATGCAGTAGTGGGTGGCGAAAGTGACGTTTTACCCGCTGGCCGCGATAACGGGTTTTCACGCCGTATCATCCTGAACCCGCTTCATTATTTATGCACTCCTGGGAAACACACCGTTTCCATGGCGGGTGGGCTGCCCTTTGCCCGCCTGCCATCACCCCACCGCTGCATCACGCTGAGCGCCATGTTTAAAGTCCAGCCATAAGCACACATCTCAATGCTTCCAGCTCACCGCTGCTGCGCGGAAGACATGGCCCTGAAACTGAAGAAGACTGCGGCCACCAGGTTCAGTGGCACACCTCTCGAGTGACTTTTGGATGCTGTGGAGGCCCACCGGGATGTCCTCAACCCAAGCTCTGGCCGCAGAATGGACAACAGCACTAACCCAGCTTGGGATGCGGTGACAGCGGTGGTCAGTGCAAACCTCCCTGCAAAAGAGGACAGCCATCCAGTGCCGCAAGAGGATGAATGATCTCCTCCGTTCCACCAGGGTAAGTCACTCATCTCATCACTCAAATCATACACTCACAAACCCATCACACATCCACAGGGATCTCACTCACTACCGGTTCAAGCGACATCACCATTCACTCTCTCACATTCATTGCAACTGTCCTCATCCCGTCCATGGAACTGCTCAACATCCACACAGGCCAGACATACTTGTCATCTGGCCTGGCAGGCTTCCTGCTGACACTTTCTCCATCTCTATCCATTCAGGACAAGCTGACACACAACAAGAGAGAGAGGGGTCGCAGACCAGTGGTGAATGCTCGAAATCAAGGTCATCACGGACTTTGAAAACAGAGCCATCCAGCTGGCCGGCGAGGATCTGGACTGGTCCTGTGCTGACAGTGAGGTCAGCGGTGCTCTACCAAGTGAGGATCCAGCAGTGCAGTATCCATCAGACAACCATGCTGTGAGTGATGTGTCCTCTTTTAAAGGCCACTGACCTGCACTAATTATCTCCCCTTGCTTTTGCAGGCACACCTGCCAAATAGCCAACAGAGTCCATGATCTAGGGCCTCCAATCAAGCCCTCAACAAACCTCTGTAGAGGAATCTGAAAGTCCCATCACAGCACTCACCCACACCCTCCACCAGTGCAGCAATACACACCATGGTGGGAGTAGCTTTAGAGTAGCCCCAGGATCACAATCTGGTGAGCACATTGCACTGTCTGATCCACCACAGGCAGTGGCAGGGACTTCCCAGGTGTCCTGCATTTGGAGGACTGCTGGAGGCCAGAATGTTGCTGAGTTCGAGTCAGATGACAAGTCTCTGGATTCGGTCATGTCACAGTTGCTGGACTGCAAAGGCAAGCTAGGGAACATCAGGAAGGGATGTCCACTGCACTCCTCAGATTACAAGGCATGATGGAGGAGTCCAACCACCTTCAGTCTGAGGTGATAGTGCTGGCATGCCGACGCACCGAGGTCAACATTGGTAGGATGGCGACTGCCATGGAGACCTTGGTCCAGGACTTCGCTCCTGCACTGCTGCGCGGGCTCACCTCCTTGGCTGATGCCATAGTTGGCCACCAACAGTGTGTACACGAGAGGGGTGCCGGGCAGCTCGATCTCACTCCAGCTACCCCTGCTCCCAAGGAGTCAGCCTGGGGCTCCTGGGCGCCCACAGGGAGGAGGTCCGCAGGTGCACACTCTGGGCCCATCCATCCAGGTGACTCCGAGAGTGTCCGGTCTATCCAACTTCTCTCTTCCTGTGACCTCAGCATCTTTAGCTCCACAGGCTGAGGAGGGTGCCACTGCCACACAGCAGGACTCTGAAAGCAGGCCGGGGCCCTCCAAGTCTTGGCCATCTAGAAGACACCCGCCAAAGTAATCACAGACAGGGCGTCATAGTCAGAAGGCTGCCTCCACCTCCACTGTGGATGGCTGGGGAACACCAAGACGTAACAGCAGGGTTAGGACAGTTAAGGAGAATTAGTTGCAAAACCTGAGCATGGGTATTAATCACCTGTGCATACTGTTGTCAATAAACTCCCAAGGAAGTCTCCCTGGCAATGGCTCCTTGTTCTGATCAGCAGTGTTCTTGTCACTCATGTGTGAAACCTTTCCGCACAAGATAAAGGCAGGTGTCTCAGTCCATAGCCTCTTCCCTGTGCTCAGTGCAGCCTTCGGACCAAAGTGATGGTCCGGCCTCACACTCCCTGGAGCCATTGTTGATGCCTGCACCTTGGCGGTACTTGTCATTGCTGCCAGAATGTAGTGGGCAGATACCACAGAGTTCTCTCATTCCCTCAGAGCCCAATTGAGGTCATTGACCGAGTCATTTAGCTAATTAATGGACCTGCCCGTCCAACCTTACGGCTGTCATGCTATAAAAGATAGGACAGAGTAAACAGGTTGAAAAATGGTAAGCATTTGATTAATTTAAACCTGGTTCAAACTGCGTGTGCTGATCTTAAAATGGATAAGTGCAAACCAGTTGCCCAAAGCACTCCTGGGAAATGGAAAAAATAGACCCTGCTTGAAAACAAAATATCAGCCAGGATTTTACAACCCCTCCTGCCCGATGGGATATTATGGTCCTGCCGAACTGAATGGAAATTTAAATGGCTCGATGCATCCGCTGGCGGGAGCCACGGTGTGGCAGGACCATAAAATCCTGGTCTATGCATTAATAATTATTACCATTTAATATGTTTATCAGAATTTTCTCTCTACATTATTTTAGTGGAGCTGCACCTTGACTAAAGAGTGGAATTTCAGATAACTGCATTATATGCTGTATTACATAGCCCAGTGTAAAATTTCAGGGCCACTGATCTCATAACCAAACGTGAATAACTCTCTGAAGAATGTTCAACTTGTATGGCAAGGGGAGGCCAGCAAGGAAAGGAAAAGTTAAAAAAAAAGTTATTTTACAATTTAAGTTTATTTAGTTGCTTGAGAAACTTCCAGCATAGTAAATAGTATATAATTAGAACCATAGGACCATAGAAAAGTTAAGGCCCAGAAAGAGGTCGTTCAGCCCATCATGTCTGTGACAGCTGAAAAAACTGGCCACCCATTCTGATCCCACCTTCCAACACTTGGTCCGTAACCTTGCAGGTTACAGCACTTCAGATGCAGATCCAGGTACCTTTTAATTGAATTGAGGGCTTCTGCCTCAACCACCAATTTAGACAGTGTATTCCAGATACCTACCACTCTCTGGGTAAAAAGGTTTGCCTAATATTCCCTCTAATATTTCTACCAATTACCTTTAATCTGTGTCCCCTGGTAATTAACCTCTCTGCTACGGTAAACAAGTCTTTCCTGTCTACTCTATCTAGGCCCTCATAATTTTGAACATCTCAATCAAGTCACCCCTTAGCCTCCTCTGCTCTAAGGAAAACAACCCTAGCTTATCCAATCTTTCCTCATGGCTGTAATTTTCCAGCCATGTCATCATTCTTATAAATCTCTTCTGTACTCTCTCCAGAGCAATTATGTCCTTCTTGTCATGTAGTGACCAGAACTGCACACAAAACTCCAGCTGTGGCCTAACCAGCATTTCTACATCCTTGCTTTTGTATTTATACCCCATGCAATAAAGGAAGGCATTTAATATGCCTTTTTTACCACCAATCTACCTGTCCTGCCACCTTCAGGGACACCTGGACATGCGCTCCAACGTCTTTCATTTCTTCTACCCCTCTCTATACCTTCCTGTTTATTGAGTAGTCCCTTGCTTTGTTTGCCCTCCAAAAATGCATAAACCTTGCACTTCTCCGGATTAAATTACATTTTGCCACATTTCCACCCACTCAACCAAACTATTGATACCATTCTGATCATTCTGGAGTGCACAGCTATCCTCTTCACTATCAACTACATGGCCAATTTTTGTGTCATCTGCAAATTTCCCAATCATCCCTCCCACATTTAAGTCCAAATCATTAATATATACCACAAACAGCAAGGGACGCAACACTGAGCCCTGTGGAATGCCACTGGAAACCGCTTTCCATTTGGAAAAACATCAGTCGATCATTACTCTCTGTTTTCTGTCACTGAGCCAATTTTGGATCCAACATGCCACATTCCCCTGTATCCTATAGACTTTTACTTTTCTGACCAGTCTGCCATGGGGCATATTGGCCAAATGTCTTATTAAAATCCATGTAGGCTATATCCACTACACTAACCTCATCAATCCTCCTTGTTACTTCCTCAAAAAATTCAATTAAGTTACTATGAGACAACTTTCTCTTAACAAAACCATGCTGCTTAGCCCTGATTAATTTGTGCCTTTCTGTGACAGTTTATCCTGGCTCTCAGAATTGTTTCCAATAATTTTAACACCACTGATGTCAGACTGACTGGCCTATAGTTATTTAGCCTATCCCTCGCACCTCTTTTAAACAATGGTACAATGTTCGCAGACCTCTAATCCTCTGTTACTTTGCTTGTATCTAGTGAGGATTGAATGATGGATCCTCAGGGTATCCGCTATTTCATCCCTGGCTTCATTTAACAGCTGAGGATACAATCCAACTGGCCCTGGTGATTTATCTACCATTAAGGATGCCAGTCCCTCCAGTACTCCCTCTCTCATTATGCTTAATGTATCAAATATTTCATACTCAACCTCATTAACTAGAATGTCTGCATCATCCCTCTGCTTTGTAAAGACAGATACAAGGTACTCATTAAGAATCCTGCCCACATCTTCTGCATCAATGCATAAGTTACCTTATACATCCCTGATAGAACCTATACCCTTTCCTTAGTTATCCTCTTGTTCTTAATGTACTGATAAAATATAATTGGGTTTTATTTGATTTTAGCTGCCAATATTTTTTCATATCCTCTCTTTGCTTTCCTGGTTTCACTTTTTACTTCACCCCTGTATTTTATACACCTCTCAGCTTTCTAACATATTAATTTTTTGTGACTGTCATAAGCTTTCTTTTTTAAAATTATTCATCCATGGGGTGTGGATGCCGCTGGCTAGGCGACAGTCTAATTGCCCTTGAGAAGGTGGTGATGAGTCTCCTTCTTGAACCGCTGCAGTCAATGAGATGTAGGCACACACACAGTACTTTAGGAAGGGAGTTCCAGGATTTTGACCCAGCCATAGTGAAGGACTGATGATATATTTCCAAGTCAGGATGGTGAGTGGCTTGGAGGGGAACTTGCAGGTGGTGCAATTCCCATGTATCTGCTGCCCTTATCCTTCTAGATGGTAATGGTCATAGGTTTGGAAGGTGCTGTCTAAGGAGGCTTGGTGAGTTTCTGCAGTGCAACTTGTAGATGGTACACACGGCTGCCACTGTGCGTCAGCGGTGGAGAGGGTGATTGCTTGTGGATCGGCTGCCAATCAAGTGGGCTGCATTGCCCTGGATGTTATCAAGCTTCTATTCTCAGCCCCTCCAACTTTTCTCCAACATATTAACAAGGTTTTCACCATACTTATATCCTTCTCTATCATCTTAAAGTATGTTATATGAGGCCTCTTTTGCCTAGATGTTCCCTTACTTTTACCGCTCTTATCTGCTCTTGTTCATTCCCCATCACTTGATCCAATAAGGATTCGTCCCTTGTTGGGTTTTTTACATACTGGGTTAGAAATGTCCCCTTTACACATTGTAAAAACTCCATTCCCTTATCCCCTTTACATACCACTTTTATACAATTAAAACCAGGATAACTGAAATTCCCCATGGTTATATACCATATTTTTCACTGAATTCCCTAATTTGTCTGCACAGTTCTTCTTCCACTTCCCTTCTGTAATAGGCCTGTAAATTACACCTATTAGTATGATTGATCCTTTTGTTATCTTTTATCTACATATAAGCAATATACTGCAATGGTAGTGATGTCATGCTGATATCCCTTAATGGAGTATTACAACGGTGTCAAACTTCTTGAGCGTTGTTGGAGCTGCAGTCATCCAGGCAAGCGGAGAGTTTTCTATCAATCTCCTGACTTGTGCCTTGTAGATGGTGAAAAGGCTTTGGAGAGTCATGAGGTGAGTTACTCACTGCAGGATTCCTAGCCTCTGGCCTGCCCTTGTGGCTACAGTATTTATATGGTTAGTCCAGTTCAGTTTTTGGTCAATGGTAACTCCCAGGATGTTGATAGTTTTGTGGATGCCTCCCACTGGTCTGTCACTGATTTCTCTTCAAGTAGCTGCAACCAGTCCTCTTTTGCCAGATCACCTCTCAGCTTTGTAAAATTTGTCTTCCCCCAATTTAGAACTTTTACTCCTGTTCTATCTACCCTGTTCTATCTTTACACTTTTCCATGATTATGCTAAATCTAACTGCATTATGGACACTATCTCCAAAATGGTCACCCATTGCTATTCATCCACTTGCCCCGCTTCATTTCCTGAAACTAAATCTTGAATTGCCCCTGCTCTCATTGGGCTTGTTATACGCTGGCTAAAAAAGTTCTTTTGCAGTTTAAGCACTTTGTGCTGTCGTGCCCCACTTCACACTCTTCGTATCCCAGTTGATGTTAGGGCAGTTGAAATCCCCCAACTATTACAGCCCTTTTTTTTGCACTCAGAAATTTGACTACATATTTGCTCTTCTATCTCCATCTCACCATTGGGGGGTCTATGGTACATTCCTAGAAATGTGGCTGCCACTTTTTTTCTTTCTGAGCTCAACCCATATGGCCTTATTTGATTATGATTCATATAACATATCATCCCTCCTCACAACTGTAATTGGTTCTTTAACCAATAATGCTGCACCTCCAGCTTTATTAGCCCCCTTTCTATCCTGTCTAAACACTCCATATCCAGGGATGTTGAGCTGCCAATTTGTCCTTCTTTAAGCCAAGTTTCCATTATAGCAATGATATCATGCTGCCAGGTGTCTATCTGTGCCCTCAGCTCACTGGCTTTGTTTGTTATACTCCTTGCATTTAAATATATATCTTTTAAACACTGCCAAGTTCCTGTGCTGTAAATCTTTTAACCTTTGCTTTTTCTGTCTTGCAGAGTCACTCGCTAATTTTCTGTCCCATGCTCCTTGCTCTGGATTTGTCCTATCTGAATTTACCCTCAGTTTCCCATCCCGCTGCCAATCTAGTTTAAACCCCCTGCAAAGGCATTTGTCCTGGTCCTGTTCAGGTGTAGACCATCCGGCTTCCACAGGTCTCACCTTTCTCAGAACCAGTCCCAGCCTAAACTCAGCCTGCAGGACCTCATCCCTTTTTCTATCTATGATGCTCGTACCAATGTGGATCACGACCTTTGTCTGTGCACCCTCACCCTCCAGAATGCTTTGTTGCCGCTTGGCGATATTGATAACCCTTGACCAGGGAGGCAACATACCATCCAGGAATCACATCTGCCACCACAGAAGCGCCTGTCTGTCCCCCAAATTATGAAATCCACTACCGCTATTGCTCTCCTGTCTTTTTGCCTCCTTCCCTGCATAGTTGTGCCACCCTGGTGCTTTGGCCATGACTGTCGCTGCTCTCTCCAGAGGAACCCTCTCCCCCATTGGAATTCAGGACCGAGTACCTGTTAGAAAGTGAAATGTCTTCAGGGGACCTGCCTTGTCTTTCTTTGTATGTCTGGTGGCCACCTAGTCCCTCTCTGCCTGCACTTTGTTAAGGTGCAGGGTGACCAGCTCCTGAAACATGCTATCCACATAGCCCTCATCCTTGCAAACTCACCTAAGTGTTACACGTTGCTCCTCAAGTTCCAAGGTATAGTGCTTGAGTTTTTGCATTTGGTGACGCTTTCTGCACATATAGTTGTCCAGGTCACGGGTAGCATCCTGGAGCCCTCAAATGGTACACGATATGCACTTGATGGAAGTGAGCAGCCCTGGAACACCTCACATTATTTACTTACTGCACTAAAAATTGAAATTTAAGTAAAGACAATAAAAGGTTCATTAATTAATCACATTTACAGTTTTACTGAATATTGGAACTGAGAAACTGCTTGAACATGTATCCCAGCTCCTTTCTTGCTCTGTGTCATTTTGGGCAGTAACACAAACTCTTATCAAAATCCTGGAAGTTGTGATGTAGAAAAGGGATATTCATAATATGTGCTTAGGGGTTTTAGAAGGCTCTCCCGATTGGCTTGCATTATTTTGATCTTTGCAAAAATTTGTCCCAATGGCCATGTTGTGTCATGAATTTATCCAGAAATGTTGTATGCTCCAATGGCCATGTTGTGTCATGAATTTATCCAGAAATGTTGTATGCTGACTGCATTGCATGTTTCCTGGGTCAGCTTATTGCCAGAATTATTTATCACTGCCAGCGCAGCTTTGCTCTTGTGCTGGGAACTAGCCTAATGTGGAGACCAAAATGCCTCAGCGCAGATGAAGCTTAAAAGGAATAGAACAATTCCAAAGGATGTGGCTGCGTAGGAGGAAAAAGTTCAAAAGATATTTCAATCTGTTGCAGCCTTAGTCACTGCTGAAGAAGGAAGTAGGGACAAAACCTCCGGGCAAAAATTAACTGAAAAGCAACCCAATTTGCATGAGATGGTGTTGGGACCATCATGACATCCTAACACTCCATGACAGAGCAATATTAGATCACAAGCAAATTCCACCATCAATACTGTATTTGCCATTGAAACAAGTATCAAAATAAGGCAGACGTCTATGCAAAGAGACATTTTTTTGCTGATCTACAAAGTCTTTCCAAAGCTTCCCGACTGATTGATGCTTAAGGGAATTACAGTCAATTGTAATGACTCGTCATTTGGTATGCTTCTTTTGTTCTTGATTGCAAATATGCTGCTTTTAAAATAATTTTGGAATTATGCCAGGATCTCCCTTGGAATGTAAAAGCAGAATTTGTAAAATGAAGAACTCTGATGTGCTGATAGCTTTCTGCACACTCTTCTTAAGCCATTGAAATCAAGAATTAAAAATTATCATTATATAAGGTAAAATTTAGAAGCCTATCGGAAGCCATACATTCTCTCTCCTGTTCATAGGGCAGAATTTTACATTTGACATGCGGGGGGTGGTCCCCACACGTATGCACATAAAATGACGCGCGGTGACGTTGGGCGAGCGTCCCGATGTCACCGCGCGCCATCGCGATATTTCGCTGGGTGCGTGCGCGATGAAGTCCAACGTGTGCCCGCCGTTAATTAACAAGCCACTTAAGGCCCTTTAGTGTTCAATCGATGCCGATTTTTTGGCGTCCACGCAATCTTTTGGTTGGCACACAGGCGCAACGGGCAGGTGGGTAGGAGACAATAATACAAATGTCTTAACCTCATGCATGGGCAGGGTAAGAGGGCTCAGTGGGGTCGTGAATCTGCTCTGTGAAGGATTTATTGTTGAAAGTTTTTCAAACTTACCTGTGTGATCTGCAGTACTTCAGAACACATCCCAGCTGCTTTTTCTGGACTCTTAACCTTCACATCAGCACTCTGCAATGAAGAATCTTTTCCAAACCTGCAGGTTTCAGGAAGCCTTCCCTTAGCCTGGGAATGGGAGCTGATCTGTCCACTGGAGGCAGCTCCTCTGAGGAGCAAGGGAGGGCTAGAAGGGGGAGGAGGCCAGGAGTACACATTCAGCCACCAGGGGAGCCACCTTTGGGAGGACAAGCGCAAGCACAAGGAAGTAGTCCAAGGTGGGAGGGCCACAGAAGATGCCACTATCCTGCTGCCAGGGTATACAGGTGGTGAAGCAGTTACCTCAATATGTCTGAGGTGCAGTTCTGAAGGAGGCTCCGTCTCTCAAGGGAGACAGTCAACTATATCCATCAGATGATTGGGCCTGAGATCTCCCCTAACTGTGTGGGTGGACACCACATGCCAGTGGCTCTGAAGGTCACAGCTGCCCTCAACTTCTATGCCTCTGGCTCCTTCCAGGGGTCGGTGGGTGATCTTTGCAGTGTCTCCCAATCAGCTGTCCACACTTGTGTCAAGCAGGTTACAGACGCTCTGTTCAGGCATGTATTAAGCTTCATCCACTTCCGTTGGGACCAGGCAAGCCAGACATAGCGAGCCAGAGGCTGCGTGGCCATTGCTGGCTTCCCCCACATCCAGGGTGCAATAGACTGTACACATGTGGCCATCAAGGCGCCAGCAGGTGAGCCCGGTGCCTTCATCACCAGGAAGGGCTTCCATTCCATGAACGTGCAGATAGTGTGTGATCACAGGATGCTGATTCTACAAGCCTGTGCAAGGTACCCAGGCAGCTCCCATGACATCAACATCCTCAGACACTCCCAGGTGCTGGGGCTCTTCAGTGCTCCAGTCCGGCTTGATGGATGACTGCTGGGTGACAAGTGCTATCCCCTCAGAAGTTGGCTCATGAGGACCCTCCGCCATCCAAGAACAGAAGCTGAGCAGCGGTACAATAGGAGCCACGCTCCACAAGGGCTGTGGTGGAGACAACCATTGGTCTTCTCAAGGTGCACTTCTGGTGCCTGGACCGCTCAGGGGGCGCACTCCAATACCCCCCAGATCATATGTCACTGATAGTGATTACATGCTGTGCTCTCCACAATCTTACGCTGGAAAGGGGGGACGCAGTGGACGATGAAGACGTCGACGCAGTGGCTGTGGCTGCACACGATGAGTCCAGCAGCGAGTCCGAGGATGATCATGCACAGGGAAATGCTGAGGGGGTAGACGCTGACCCGGGCATACTGCAGGGAGTCAGGGACACCCGGGAGGCTTTAATCCAATGAACCTTCAGCTAACACAACACAAATGGATCACCAGGACAAGTCTGGGCTGCCGCCTCAATACCCGACACCTAAGTGCAAAATCTGCCAGGTCAGCAACACTAAATAAGGGCCTTGTAAACAAAGCTGAATGTCCAACAAATCACTCGTTACACTTTTGTCATCCATACACATGCAGAAGAAACAAGGCGCCCTCAGCCATGGTCACACATCTGCATTTAATTTGTGAAGCAAAAGAATTCATCACAAAGAGAAAACAATAGTGTTAACAATCAAAAATAAATCATAAGGACTTCATCTTGGGCCAACACAAAAGCAGCAGTGAAAAACTCATGGTGTGCCTAAGGTGCCTTACGTTTTCATTTATGGATGCTATGTCTTGGTGCTGCCCCATCGCTGGAAGTGGCATCTGAGGCAGCCTGCTGACTCTGCTGTCCTGTTGATCTTGATGACCTTGGCAGTCGTCCTCTGGCCCGTGGAGCCTGTGCTGGCCCCGTCTGGGAGGGAGCTGCCAGTTCCACAGCTGGCATCTCCCCAGTTGTCGCAGCTTCACCAGATGATACGGTCATTGGGAGAGGGGTGGGTAAGCTGCCGTCCTCATCCGGGGTGCCCTGAGAGGAGCCCGCAGAGATGAAAGGCAGTTGCTGCGCTGACATAAGGTCGCTTCGGACCTCCCTGTTCACCGTGGATGGATGGGCACCGAGCTGGGAAGCTTGATGCCCAAATCATCTCCCACACTGGCAGTGACCAGCTGAGGTCAATGCCAATATGAGGGCTTGCTGGTCTGAGCGCATCCCCAGGAAGCCCTCATGGGTCTCCTGGAGGAGCCTCTCCATGAGACTCACCACTCTTTCCATGGAGGACGCATGGTGCTTGGGCATGAGGCTCATGGCTTCGGCGATCGTCCGCATAAACTCCTCCACCACGGAGACCAAGCAAAGCATAGCCTCATGTATCTCCCCCAGATTCTCCCGCACACCCGGCCGCATTTCCTGCACCTGCTGTGTCGCAGACGACTCCAGAGGCACATCATCAGGCACCGACTGAGCATGTGCCTGGTCCCCTGCAGTCCTCCGGCTGCTGGCACCATGGGCACTCTCTGTCTCTGCCAGCTCCTCCAGGGACTGTGAATTGCCCTCACCACTGTGCCCCGGGACACTAGCAGATGTTCTAATTCCCACCGAGGTGCCTGCATCTGTGCTGGTGCCTGCCTGGCAGAGATGGTGTGACACTGGTGAGACTTCCGGCCCCTCAGGTGTGAGAGGGGGAATCTGCTGCTCCTCCTCCCGGCCCTGCTCTGATGATGTTGAAAGGAAGAACAAGGACAGTGGATCAGTTAACGTGCAGACAATGATAAAGCTCATCCCTGTCCCCCCAGCTCATTATGCGCTCAACCTTCCAGAACCAATGGCCCAGCAATGTTGCAATAATAACTAGTGTAACAATCATCAGTGATATGGCTGTTGGGAGAACAATGCTGACCTCACTGTTGGGCATAAATACCTAGCCGTGGCACCCCAGCCTCACCGACACCAGTAGACCTTGGTGCATGGTGCCTCTCCAGTTCAAGGGCCTCCTGCTCAAAGCGGCTTAGTATGAAGAGTTGTGTCTGGCTGCCTCCAGTCCTCACATGCTCGGCTGCGTTCTGCACATTCTTCTCCTGAAAAAGAGAGAAAAGCATTGATTAGGGCAAATTGCACATGGACTCTGTTCGCACACAGCCCACGCCAACCAGAGTGGGACATATCAGGGCTCCAGTGCCTCCTCACCCCGCTGCTGCCAATCACTCAGACAAAGATGCTAGGCCTGCTCCCCACCCCCCCACTGCCCCCTTGGACACATGCTGCCTACATCACATTAGGAACCACACGGTATTTCCTCCCATTGCAAGGAGGCACAAGCACGTGCTGTGCAGAGGGCAGCAGATGGTTCGTTGCCATGTCACATTGAAGCTCCCCTTCCACCATCTCATCACCCTGACTGGGGCATGTCCTGGAGTTCTGAGTCTGCACCTTAGTGCAACTCCTCCAGATTTCCCCCAAACCAGTCTTGTGGGACTTATATCAACACATGCTGCGGGGGAAAACTCATCTCCTCATGACCCACTCAGGCTGACCTCAGCATGGGCACTATCTGCTCGCCCACCCAGCAAAGGAAAAATGCCATCAATGATTCAATGCAGTCACGACACTGGGACTTGGGGGTGGGCCGCAGAGGGTAAGGTTGCCTGCTGGGTTAAATGCCCAATGCCAACATGGTACTCACCCTGCCAGAGCGCAACAAATCATTGAAGCACTTGCGACACTGGATCCAGATATGTCGCACCACATTGCGGGAACTCACCACCTCTGTCACCTCGTCCCAGGCATGTTTTGTCATGTGGGAGGGCCTTCTCCTCCCACTGTGCTGCCACCTCCTCGAGGAGGGCAGCAAGGCAGTCATCAGGAAAACGAGGTGCGCACTGCTCCGCAGGCCTACCCATCAGCCTGGCCTGTTCACCCGAACCCTTCTGCTGCAGCCTAGCACTGGCCATAGTGAGCAGCCTACAAAAGGCTGCCAAGCCTTCTTTTAAACAGACCGCCAGGTCGCCATTGGACCCGGTGGTCTGTGCACACCCGCCGCCGCCCACACACTCCCGCTATCCTCGGGAGTTGGGAAATACGCTGGGTGGGCCCTAATTGGCCTACCCGTGTAAAATGGCGGCACGGACCCAGCATGTTTTACAAGGCCAAAAGACTTTAATAAAGCAAGATAAAAACTGCTGAATACTTCAAAGCTGTTTTTTCACAGGTAAGGAAGACCTTGGTGAGGAATGAACTGTTATAACTCCTGAAACTCAGGTGTTAAGGCCAAAGGATCATTCAGAGGAGCTGACAACCATCCTTCAAAGCTGTGCTAGGTTTTTCACTTCAGCTTGCCTAATTAAGATGCTTGCCATAATGCGAACGCTAATTAGTATGCACACCTTACTGAAATACTTTGTTTCAACAGTCTGATAAGAAACGAGAATAGATGGGCTAGATAACCATTGTTATCATATTTCACCTCTTTTCTATTTTTACTTAGTTCTGTTGAAGAGTCAAGCGGACTCGAAACGTTAACTGTGTTCCCCTCTGCAGATGCTGCCAGACCTGCTGACTTTTTCCAGGTATTTTTATTTTTGTTTTAGATACAACACGAAGGATAAACAACACATAACAGACAATACAAACAACAAAGCCCTGAAAACTAGTTTGAAGATCAGAGATGTGTGGTTATTATAGTTTTGATAAGGGTAGGACTATAGCTTTAAGAATAATCCTATATTGTAAAATCACATGATCTGTGTAAAGCAAAGATGGGGAACCTCTAGGAGGGAGCTCTTCTTCAGTTATGGAGTTAAATGCATGCATATAGCTGTTGCTTCTGTCTTGTAAATAAAGTTTGATGTTTCCACCAAGAAAAGTTGCCTGGAAAATCAACTCTATAACAAGATGGGAGGTTTGGAGGGAGTTGTGGAACTGATCATGGGGAACAGGAAATGATGAGATAAGGGAAGATGTTGTCAAGTCCTGTCAAAGACAGAAGGCATGAAAACTCTAGAAGGGCACGGAAAGTGAACAACATAAAACAAAACAACATTTTACTCTATGGTTTAGAAAATTAACTTGACATGCCATTTCACAATTTATATCAAGGGGAACATTTATAGGAAAACAAGATGTTGTCAATATAACTGAAAACTGAAAAAAAGATACAAAGGAGGTTGCAAAACAACTATCGAGGCAATATTTGAGGGCAACTTGCTCAGGTTGCCAATTAACCACTGAACTCACAACTTGCTGGTATTCGTACATATCAGGTTTTTGCTTTTTGTCTCTTGATTTTAAAGTAAAGGGAAAGATCTGTGTATAATCTAAGATTACTGTCTGACAGTGCTATTGGATGCTTACTTGTAATATCCTGCTGCATTTTAGGTTATAGGAATCTATTCTAGGGGAAGAATTTTCCCCCCATCGGGCGGGGGATGGTGGGGGAAGTTCAGGAGCGGGTACTTATGGGCGCGCCTCTGATCGGCACCTCCGATCAGGGGCGCACCGCCATTTTAAATGGGTGGGCCAATTAAGCACTTATTAAGCACTATGCGCTCCCTGTGCGGGCCGGGGGATGGATTCCCTAAGCTGGGAGTGTACTCTTTTGCACATGCATGCGAAAGAGCGCACTCATCTCCCTGAGGGTAAGTGCTGCCTCAAATTTAAAACTGGTACATGTAGGGAAATGAACTTTCCCTGACATATCCCCTCATGTGACACTGTCACATGAGTTGGGACATGTCCATCACTTTTAAGTAAACTTTTATTACATTTTTAAAAAGCTACGTGAAACCTCATCCCGCCCGTGGATGAGGTTTCATGCTTTTTCTGAAGCCCACCAGGGCTCCTGGCCTGCCCGCCAACCTTAAGGTTGGACGAGCAGGTCCATTATCTAGCCTAATTTCTTTTTAAATGGCCTCAACTGGCCGTTGACACGTCAGCAGGCTCACAGCTGATTCAGATGCGCCCCCGCCAACCTGAAAATTGAAATGACGCGGGAGTTTTGCCCGACATCATCCCGCGTCATTTTACGCGTCGGCGAGTGGGCCCCGCCCCCCGTACGCCCACCTCAATATCCTGCCCCAGGATTTTCCAGGAAGTCTGAATAATGCACTTAGAAAATCATAGAATGAACAAAGTAAACATAGTTTTATAGAAGGGAAATCCTGTTTGATAAATTTATTGGAGTGTTTTCAGGATGTAACGAGTAGAGAAAGAGGAACAAGTAAATGTGGTACACCTGGACTTCCAAAAGGCATTTGATAAGGTGCCACATAAAAGGTTAATAGGCAAGATAGGGGCTTGTGGAGCTGGGGTAAAAGCATGGATAGAGCTTAGGTTAACAGGCCAGAAGCAAAGAGTAGGTATAAATAGAGCATCTCAAATTAGCAGGCTGTGGCTAGTGCAAAGATCTGTGTTGGAGCCTCGGCTATTTACAACAAATGTTAATGACTTCAACAAGGAGACATAGAGACATATCTAGGTTTGCTGATGATGTAAAGCAAGGTAGGAATGCAAGCTGTGAGGAGGACACAGAGAGGCTGCAAAGAGATAGAGACAGTTTAAGTGAATGGGTAGCAATATGGCAGATGGAGTATAATGTGAGGGTGGTTATTTTGGTTGTAAGCGTAGAAAAGCAGAATATTTTTTAAAAGGCATGAAATTTGTAAATGTTGATGTTCAGAGAGACATGCGTGCGTTCATACAAGGAACTGAAAGTTGGCAGGTAGAGCAAGCAAATAAAAAGGCAAATGGCATGTTGGCCTTTATTACAAGGGTATTGAAGTCAGGGAATAAAGAAGTCTTGCTACAATTGAATAGGGCTTTGGTGAGACCGCACTGTCAGCACTTTGTGCACTTTCGGTCTCCACATTTAAGGGAGGGTGGCTGATTGTCATGAATGTTCTAACTGAGCAAGTGAGATAGGAAGCACCTTGGTCAATGATGTTTGCATGATTGAGCTATGTGATGGGGATGATGTCTGGAGAATTGGAGAAAAGCTCTGGAAGACAAGTGTATGAAGATCAGTAGATCAAAGACCTAATTTGTGGACTATCAGTTTGAGCTAGGGAAGAGTGAAGGTGTGAAGATTATGGGTGAAGACTTGGAGAAAATGAGTAGTTTCAAATACCTGGGGCCAGCAGTAGCAGAAGATGGAAGTATAGAAATGGAAATTAAGCAACAGATTAGCTCTGGTTGGCATAATTGGAAGAAGTGCGGTAGAGTGTTACATGATAGCAAAGTATCGCTAAACTGAAAGGAAGGATCTACAAGGCAATTGTGAAAATAGCCTTATTATATAGGGCAGAAACTTGGGCAATACTAAGAAGAGAGATGTTTATTCTGAGATGGATCGCTGGTGTAATGAGGAAGGACAAAATCAGGAACCAGCACAACAGGGGGTCAGTGAAAATGGTGGGAGCATCGAAGAAAGTAACTGAGAAGAGATTGAAATGATATGGGCATCTGTTGAGAGAGAGAGAGAGCGGACATGCGGTGAGGTGAGCGATAGAGTTGGGACTACCAGGAAGAAGGAGAAGAGAAAGGTTTAAGACCAGATGGAAAAATGCAGTGGTGAGAGACTTAAATGCAGCAGGATTAGAAGAGGAACGGATGACTGACAAGAGAAGATGGAGAAGGGTGATCAATCAGCATTGTGATGACCCCGAGCAAAATGGGGGAAGCTGAAAGAAGAAGAAGGTAATTGCACTGGAGGTTGTACAGTGAAAGTTCACTAGATTGATCCCTTGGATGATAGGGTTGGCCAATGATGAGAGGCTGAGTAAATTGGACTGAGACACTCTGAGTTTAGCGGAATGAGAGATGACCTCATTGAAACGTACAAGATTCTGAAGGGCCTTTACAAAGTAGACACTGAGCAGTTATTTCTCCTGGTGGAGGAACCTAAAAGAAACAGAGGTACAGTCTGAGAGCAAGGGGTTGATCATTTAGGATTGAGATGAGGAGAAATTTCTTCACTCAAGGGTTGTGAACCTTTGGAATTCTCTACCCCAGAGGATTGTTCCACCTTTGACTATGTTTAGGCATGATCGTATCGAATGGTAGAGTTATCTCGATGGACTGTATGTTCTACTCGACCTGATCCTATTTCCTGTGTCCTTATTCCAGAGATGTTATTGTTTGTTCCACGTGTCCAAACTCAGTAAACTGTTTGACAAGGGGACAGCTTACTATGTATACTGTATGAGATTATTAATATCAGCACATGTATACAATATCATGGCAAAAGAAAAGGACCTCAACACTCTGAGAAATAGGCATTCTTTACAATTTTTACATTAATTGTTTGACCCACAGATGTTTGATGCATGGAAATGATCAAATTAGGTCAGAAATATTGTGCAAAAAAGATAAAATATATAATATAAATATATATTATTTAGATGCTGGGTTCTAAAATATTTTTTTCCTTTTCATTGTTTTTTTTTCACTTCACCTCTCCTTCCCTAAAGGCAATTGACCATTTTGGAGTATAGTCCCATAGGCATTTGCAGTCCTGAAATACATTGCTAACAAGCATGTGGCAGTGACCCACCCACAAAGAGGTATGGCCGCCAAACATTGTTCTTACCCCTAGTCAATAGTTAATTCCAGCCAAGTTATTAGTTTGCATCAGGATTGTGAAACATAGCTCATTTTCACCCTTCCTAGCTGTAGAATGATGAGGCCAAATTTAGCAATTTGAGTGAAAAATTGATTAACTAAATATAACCAACATTAAATCAATTGGAGCTTTCCTTGACTGTGTGGCTCAGTGCGACACCACAAAATTACCAATTAGCCAGTAGGAGAGCAAAACATTCTTTCAAATGAGCAAAACAACGTTTTAACTGACATCTGGTTAACTTTCAATATTACAGATTCATATTTTGTGGAATTCCACTGACTTAATTTAGTTCATCTAATTCCAAATGAAACTTTTATATTTTACTAGAATTATAAACATATACATACGTAAATATTTATATTATTGTATGTATACGTTTATAATTCTGTACCCTCACTGGCGAGTATTAGAGAACACATCCAGATGCTGTACAAGCATCAGAATTACCTGATGGTCCTCTCAATCACCTGCCCAGGACACGTTTATTTGGTTTTATTTCTCCTCTGCTTCTGTCTGGGCATTGTGAAACGGCTTTATTGCTCATGGCAGCAAGAAATAAACATTATCAATGAGTATCTATCTTTTCACTTTGCTCCTGGCTTTCAAACATGCATGCAATGCCAAAGTTAATAAGAGCATCATGAGAGGCCCCTGCCCTTCCAAGGTGCACATTCACATGAGAGATGTGCAGCTGGACATTTCAGCTGATCAGAGTAACGTGGATGAAGCGATGGTCCTTTCTGGTTACTAGCCTTGTGGGTTCTGATGGCGATCTTTTATTGTAGTGTGCGTTCCACTGATTGCTCTCTACATTCTGGTGAACCCAGCATCTAAATGCCATCTGCCTTTGCTCTTTCACTGACATTCCAAATCTGATGAATTCCCCAAACCTAAGGAAAAGGCCATCAGTTATCTGCCCCTCGTTGCTACTTTATTAGCTTTCTTTCGGACCCAGATCTGTAAAAATTGAGGGTCATGGCTCAGTGGTAGAGCTTTCACCTTTCAGTTAAGAAGTTGTGGGTTTAAGTCCTCCTCCAGAGACTTGAGAAAAAAATCTAGGCGAACACTCCAGTGCTGTACTCTGGAAATGCTACATTGTTGGAGATGCCATCTTTCGGATGAAACATTAAACTGAGGCTCTGTCTGTCTTCTATGGTGGATGTAAAGCATGGTGCTATTTTGAAGGGAAGGGAATTTCTTGGCCAATGGTGTCCAGGCTAATATTTATTTCTCAACCAATATCACAAAAACAGATTATCGGATCATGATCACTTTGTTCGTTGCCGTACCTTGTACGCAATTTGGCTCAAGTTTCCTACAAGAGTGACTACGCTACCAAATGCACATTAGGACCTCATAATGTCATAATAAATGCAAGTTTTTTTTTATTTATGCAATTAAGGCCTTGCTACATGTGGACTGTGGCTTTAAGTCATTGTAGAGTGAGTCACAGAATCAGCCAAATGTTATCTGCAAAACATAACTCTTGTACAGGTAATTACTCAGACATATCTTCAAATGTCAGTTGAGGACTATACCCTCTCTGTGGTGGTTGATTGTGTATGAGGTGCTGTCTTTGCACATAATTCTTCACCCTCCAGGCCTTTCATCACTAGATTTCTTCCTCCTTCTGCATGGTAATGACAAGCAGGAGTACAGTCAGTAAAACAGCCATTTGTATTTATCACAGTAACTGACAAATGCTATTAGGTTTCGTAGGGTGAGAATAGATTCCTAATTCTGCTGTGTTGCGCCTGGTTCACATGACTACTGCCTGCATACCTGAAAAGCTGGTCCTAACTTTAAAAGATGTTTCTGAATTAGGGCAATTGCAGAAAATACACAAAGAAGTCTGTAGCTTGGACTCAGAGGGCGGGATGTAATATTCGATGCAGGGTTGACGTCTACTGTCTGCAAAACCAGTGGTGACCCTGCGTCAAACATTTTTGGGAGGCTTGACACAATTTTGTGAGAATCAGGCACTTACCTTAACTACATTGGGCCTGCTGTCAAATTAAGCCCTGTGCAGGGCGGAAATCCCGTGCCTGAGAGCTTCCAGCCAATCAGTGGCCAAAAGCTCCCCATTACTGGCAGGACCACTGGGAGTGTGGCCACTGCCTGCATTGCACCCGGGCCTTCACCAGGGATTCCCACTGGATCCCTGAGAGAGATAAGTAGGGTGGGATGGGGGCGGCAGGGAGTGGGGGAAGGGTGAGAAGTGGGGAGGGCAGTTAACAATAAGAGCAAGAGGGTGCTTTTCAGTAGGGTGTTATGGCACAGTGGATGGTAAATGCTAAGCTGCTCAACTCCCAAAGGGGAACTTGAAACAACTACCACAACTGTTTTGCAATTTGTATTTTTACTTCGAGATGCGTGCCTTTAATTCAGTAGTAATAAGTCCATTGAATTTTAAGCACGTACATTGGTCTACAAATTACTACTATGATAACTCCTAGCTCCCCTAATTAATCTGACTCCCAATTACAACCCTGTTAAGGCAACAGTAAAAACAAAATAGATCCAGGCAAGCACACAATACCCTTGACAGGGATATTCACAGTGAATTCCCTTAGCTTGGGATTCCTATAAGCAGCAGCTTGGTACATAGAGGTTGGAGGATTTTCACATTTGTTAGATCTTAGAATTCCTTCCTCTTACGCGTAGCCTTCCTTCCTTTATACATATTTTCAACTTTGCAAATTTCATTGTTTCAATATGTTTTTGGACTTTACCTTTCTAATAATAAAAATCTTTCATAGTACCAATATTATCACTAAGCTTTGGCAAAAATACATACCCTGTTGAGCTTCTTCTGGCTAAGTGTAACATTTCACCATCTCTTTTGAAATTCAAACTACTCTGGTTTATCTAAAAATGCAAATTTTCCTTTACGCCTCACATTCTAAAACTTCAGCCATGTTTATTTATTTAGCATTTCAAACCTACCTTGCCTTCTGATACATCAAAGCCTTCAGACCAGGTGTCTTTAATTCAATTAAGTCACACAGACGCAGAGTATCCAGACCCCAATATTTCTTTACAATAAATCCCAATAACATTATGAAAGTTATTACATTTTCATGACAAGGATCACCCCTTCCCAAAGCCAGGTTCCGTGATCGAGCATAGAGTGCCTGAGAACAAAGGAAGCCCACCCATCACCGTCTCCCCCCCAACACCCAGGCAGGAGGCAGGGTTACTTTACTCAATTTGTCTCCAGGCAGGAAGGCCATCAGCCACCCTTCTCGCCAAGAGTTTGATCCAGCGTAGTTGGGAAGGCGGTGGAGTCTCCACCTAGCACCCTCCCACCTAATCATAGGGCACCCTCACCTCTTAACTCGCCTCTGTGTGGTCATTAAATTCTGGCCAGAGTCATTGTTAAAAGTCAAGATTTGTTTGCGTGGATAAATTGATAAATGAGCATAAAAGATCGAGGAGATATGGACATATCAAAGTGCTATGCAGAGCTCACTTACATCCCATTTTCTCCCATCTATTATACCTGTATTCTGTATTTCTGACATAAAAGTTCACCTAATGCAAAATAGACAGTCAAGCTGCAATCTATCCAAGCTATTTCTCTGCTTCCACGCACTGTAATTTTTGGGGTCCTAATTTTTAATAGATTAATAATTGCACTTCTGAGACCTTGTTGGTGGCAGGAGGAACTGGTATGACATTGCTATGGTACTTGAGTAAAGGGGTGTTTGATTTGTGAGGATTTGGTAAGTGTTGTTCAAGTAATTTAAAGAATAGCAACATGAGCAGCTTGGAGAGTGCGGTGAATAGCTTGGAAGAAATGTTACAAAGGCTTGGTGGGGATGGCGAAAAGTTGGGTGAGAGCATAGAGGAATGAACAAGTAGGAAGATACAGAGAACTGTGGAGGGGGTAGGGAGCCATATGCGCAGTGAACATTTAGAAGGTTAAGGTAACAAATAATTTTGAGCATAGAGCAATGAAAATTTGGGTTGGTGTTTGCAGGAAGCATTCAGAGAGTGAATAACTGAAGGGAGGATAGTGGGTCGTAAGTTGTTGAAGATTTTAGGGAGTATTTAGTATTTTCAACAATGTGTGTGTTGAATTTCTGTAGGGAATTGTTTGCAACAATCATCTGGATCATGTGGTGATCAGGAGATGGGAAAGTAACACCTTTGGGGTGGGAATGACTGGTTGGCAGGCGATATTGATAATTCAACAAAGACATAAAAAAAAGGTGATGTACAATTGTATGTTGGGTGTGGATTGCATGTTTGTGGGCTTCAGTTGTTAAAAGAAAACATTTATTGCAATGGGGAGAGACTTCAAAGTAGAGGTCGTAAAGTTGGTTGATGGGGCCGAAGAAAGAATTGTGTGGGGGAAGATGGAGAGAGGGGGCAGAGGAATTAGGAGATTGTGAAGTGTGGAGAATGATCCTGTAAGGTGAAATAACATTTTTTTTTTTAAGTAAGCAGTGCACAAGTTAATGGCAATGGGAGGCTTGTATGGTTTGGTGAATAATTTTATAACTGCCCCATTCATGAGCACCTTAATTTTGGTGGGGATTTTGTTTTCCCTGTTCCCGTACCTGGGCATTTCGGATTGCTTGGATACAGCAAAAAGATGAAAGCTAGATGAGGAGGACTGATTGCTTGTGAGGAAGCCTGTAAAAATTCCAAATGTTTTGGATGGAAAATTGGGTTGGCTTCCTTATGAGTGTGAGATCCTTCCTGTTCAATTTTTTTCTCTATTCACAGTTCCTAGGTATCAAATAGACCCAAATACAGAAAGTGAAAACTATGCCAAGAATTTAAGTTAATTACCAAAAGAATTAAAGGGAAGATTAGAAAATATTTCTTTCCAATGAGTGTGATTAGAATGATGAATTCTCTGCTTCGAGCCCTTATTAAAGCAGAGTCAATCAACACTTTAAAAGGAGATTTAAATAAATGCTTTAAAAGAGAAGTAGACAAGGATGCAGGGAGTAAGAGAGCGGCATTAGGCTAAAAGCTCATGCGGGGGAAAACAGTATCACAGATTGAATGGCCTGCTGTAACATTCTATGATTTGATGTGTGTTCAAAAATTTAGATGTGTGTGTAACATCCATTTCTTGACAGGGAAGTAAACATTAGAAGCTTATAAGACAATGGCCCTAGCTGAATTTCCTGGAATTGTTGGTAAACTTTTACATTATTTTATATGTTCCAGCAGAAGTAAGTTCACTCCATAGGAGATTTAGGGGTAAGTTCCCATTGCAAGGCCGGCACAGAAACCAGCATAACCCTCAGCATAAGTTTGGTGTAAATAAGATGGAGGCAAATCCAGGAAAATACATTAGAGTTCCGTTATTATGGGAATTATTCACTATTCACTGCTTATGACATAATATTCACTATTGACTTATTCATGAAACAAAAATATTTGATTTAAACACACTTTACTTCCCAAATCCCATTCTGAAGTGATGTTACTTCTGTAGGTTTTCAGGTCAAACAAAGTAATGTAAAACATCAAGATACCCCAGAAAAAGATGTACAATGAGGTTTTTACATATGTACAAGACATTACTTACAATAATGATTACAGGTTTAGCAACCTAACCTTTTTAACCTTATGCTATCCCCTTAATAGAAAATGATACTGGTGATCAATAAAGGTAAGCTATATATAAATTAACTAAGTCATACAGTATTCTCAGATCATAGACAGAGAAGAATGCCAAAATATGCTGGCTACATGGTTCATATTAACAAAGATGGTTAAAAATATTTGGATATTCTGTCATATTATTGCACTAAAGGTGCCAGGAAAGATGAACCAAGGTAAAACAATTCAACTTCTACAATGAGGTTGTAAATCATATAAATTACACTTATAAAGTAATTCACCATCACGATGAATCAAGTCACAATATTGGCTTCACTAATGAGGCTAACCAAAGTAAGTACTAATGTTGGCAGTGATATAAAGGCCTCTGGAAGTAAACATATGCAGTGTTATTGCAAAGCTCAAGTATGCAGTATTAAAAAAAGGAGCAAGATAAATCTTTGAGAGATGCAAAAATCTAACATAATTTTGGCAATAATTTTCCATTGCTCTCATCATATTGCCCTCTCAGAAGGAATGATCAACAGGAGATCCTGAAAAAAAACTTGCCAGCCTCAGGAATCTTGAAAGGTTCAGAGGAAAATTCACTTTCAGAAGAAGCAATTTGCTAGTTAAGGAAGTTCGGAAGTTAAAAAAAAAGGGAGAAAGTAACTAAATTTAAGTTCGATTATTTGGCTGTTTCCCTGGATCAAAGTGGGGACAGAATTCAGGATTATCTGAATGTCAGCATGGCAAACCTGTAAAACTTCTGTCAATAAATTAAACCATCTCCTCTTGACACTCAATGGCACTACCTCCACTGAATTCCCCAATATCAACACCTATGGGTTGCCATTGACCAGAAGCTGAACTGGACCAGCCATATAAATACTGTGACTATAAGTGCAGGTCAGTGGCTGAGAATTCTGAGACATGTAACTTACCTCCAGACCCCCCAAAGTCTGTCCACCATCTACAAGGCACTAGCCAGGGTTTTGATGTAATACATTTGGCTTGCTTGGTGAATGCGGCTCTAACACACAAGAAGCTCAATGACATCTAGGTCAAAGCAGCCTGCTTGATCGGCAACATTTCCAACAACTTAAACATTCACTCCCTCCACCACTGACGTACAGTGGTGACAGTGTGTGCTATATACAACAAGCACTGCAGCAACTCACCAATGCTCCTTTGACAGCACATTCCAAACCTGTGACCCCTACCACCTAGAAGGACAAGGACAGCTGCCACATGGAAACATCACCAACTGCAAATTCCCCTCCAAGCCACATACCATCCTGACTTGGAGCCATATCACTATTCCTTCACTATCGCTAGATCAAAATCCTGGAACTCCCATCCTCACAGCCTTGTAGGTGCACCTGTACCAGATGGACTGCAGTGGTTCAAGATGGCTCACTGCCATCTGCAGTTAGGGATGGGCCTTGCCAGCGATGTCCACATCCCATGAAGTAATAAAAAAAAGCTCATTTGTTGGAGTCTGTAACAGCATGGAACATTGATGCAACATTATTCAGTTCCTCTGATTGGGACATCCTGAAACAAAATAGAGGGCAGAAATTTAAGGTCATCGGGCAGGCGCGGTGGGCGGACCCGGGAGTGACTGGGAAATGGCCTGCCGCCCGCAATCGGCCCTCGACCATGATTTCAGGCTGGCCAGCCAGCGTGAAACGTGCGCTGAAAGGCTCAGCACTGCTGGGATGGGAGGAGAGCGAGCTCTGAAATCAGGGCAGGCGTGGGGGAGAACATAATGAAGGCAGAGAGCTACCTCGGGGAGCTGAAGGATTTGAAATCATGAAATAAAGATTTCGAAATGTGAAAAAATTGTCCATACATTGGACTCACTCACCTAAACATGCAGATTATAAAAATTCTGCTCAAACATTTTTATTTAAAAAAATTAACACCGGAAACGTCATCGCATCCTTGGATGTGGGTTCCTCAAAAATCCAAAGGCTGCCTGGCCAATTTGCCTGCCTGCCAACCGTAATGTTGGGTGAGCAGAGAAAAATCCATGTTAATTAATATATTAATGGCTTAATAGGCCTCTGAATTGTTGGCAGGTGTGTTGCCGACTCTCTCGTACGTGCCCGCCCACTGAAATATCATGCGCTATTTTACCCTCGGGCAAGCCAAGTGAAACATTCTGCCCAGAGTTTTTTCTCCTGTTCTCTCACATGCCTTGAAGCTTTGCTGGAATATGGTTACATGGGAACTTATTGCCTTTCTGTATCTCACATGTGATGAACATTGTATAATTTTTTAAAGTTGAATTTTATAAATATATATATGTAGAGGTTTTACAACTCCTTAAGTTAAGAATATGGGGTTAGAAATTTAGTGATTTTAGGAGAAAAAAAACACAAAGTAGGAAAACACTGGTTTATTGCCTAGCAGCAGTGATCAAGTGGCACGGAGATACAGAGGAAGACAGGTGGGTCAGGGAGTGGAAACAGGGATTTTTCAGCTCTCTGATAACAGAAAAGTGCAAGGCTAGTGGACAGTCATTAGCTGAATAGTTAGCTATAGGATTCAGTAACGCAACCGGTTTAGCAGTGTTGCGACTGAAACAGTGAGTCTAAAGTGCAGTTATTTTGTTGTGTTGCGAGGAGAGATATGAGTTGGGCAAGAAGCATCAGGCGAATGCTCAAGAACTCACTGGAAGAAAACTGTTTGCATGTGTATCAGTACCAAGCAAGGAGCCTTTGTGTCAAACTAGGGGCATCTCTTCACTGGTTTTTGTGTCTGTATAGATATTGCTGGGTAAATGAATATCGGGAAATTGAATCATTTTCTTGTGATTGTATTGAGATCTTTCCAATCTTTTTGTCTGGTGTAATATAGTCCATTTTTGCTGTTTAATAAATGTTTTATTCTTTGTGTTAAAAGTTTTTCAGTAGGCTCCTGTGAATTTGTTCTGTAACCTTCCTCCACAGTTTCTAAAAATAACAAAGTTAGGATCAATCAAGCCAGGTTTCGCTCTGGATCTTAACTTGTCCAGTAGTAACATCAGCTGGAACCGTAACACACATACGTAGCCATCATCAATGTTATGTGTTGGCAGGATTATGATATTCCATGACAACATTTTATCCTCATGATCTCACAACAGACATTTCAGTAAAGGTCACTGGTTCGTGATTAAGAGCAAATTTCCTGATCCGCTTCTTGCTCCCCTATCATAAGGGCACTAAGACCAATTGTAATGATCCTATCAACCCCCTGTCCCTTAACAAAAGTCAGTTCAATACATTCAGGATTCAAATTTAGGACTTGCCTGGTCTGTTTGGCTGACCAACTCATTGCACAAACTTGTTCAGTCATTGAGGTGGGTTGAACAATGTCTGAAAAATGACAAGCATCTTACATTTCCTCATATCAATCCCACTGCCTATTATGATAGTTGATAAACAGAAAGCAGATTTCTTACTTGGAGTCTACTCAATGACTGGAATGTCAATGAGTATCTTTTGGATCTTTGAAGGACATTCCTCTACTGGATACCTGAGCTGTTTTTCTGGTGCATGAAGATTTGTAAGACTTATATTGTTTGAATGGAATTTGTGATTTTCTTTTTCAATCTGAGTACATGATTATAAACAGATTTAATAATGTTGAATATCCCTTTGGGCAATAGAAATGTGGTTGAGAAGGAGGGCAAAATGTCCTTGGCACCTATTGAAAACACAAGAGCATGATGAGTAATGGAAGGTGGAAATTTGCAGGCCAGTTATCATAGCAACCAAATTTCTTCTAAAAAGGAACAACAGGAAGTCAGTCATTTTCCAGACAGCCAAGGAGAAATTAGGACATTTGTAATTAGTTCCACAAAAAAACAAAATATCTAACAAAATCATAATGATTGCTTTACAATGAGATGGGTTTTGTAAGGAATTATTTTTAAAAAGAACATTTGAGAGAATTGCTTTTCTTTATATTTTTTTAAAAATAAGATTATTTACTTTAAACTCCTATCAGAGAAATCCATTCATAATTCACAAAAGGGTATGCAAATCAGTCATGACCTCTTAAATGGACAAAATGCTGATGTGACAGTTAAGCAAGAAAATAATTACATTCAGTGGCTAAGAATGATATCATCTACTTTAATATCTGCTGAGGAATTCATTCCTTATTCTTAACAAACCTATTCACTGTCCCTGTCAGAAGTACCTTCATTGGTCCTCAGCAACTGTTGGAACTAAAAAGGAAAGATACATATTAGTGCGTTGCATGGAAAGGCACCTGCTCTGAAACAGTATGCATAACATCAGGGAAACAACAGTTTAAAGATTAAATCAAAGTGTTTTCATGGAAAATTTCCATTTTAGATTTCCGTGTGCTTTTGAGTTTTTAAGCAAAGCTTTAGGAAAACACAAACTTACATGTTAGGTTTGCTCATATTATGTCTGAAACTATGGTAATGAATTGGAATTAACATACACATGGCACATTATCTGCAATGTTTAATTTTTAAAAATTTATTCATGGGATGTGGGCTTCACTGGCTGGGCCAGCATTTTTTGCCGTTACCTAGATGCCCTTGAGAAGGTGGTGGTGAGCTGCCTTCTTGAACTGCTGCAGTCCATGTGGTGTAGGTACACCCACAGTACTGTTAGGAAGGGTGTTCCAGGATTTTGACCCAGCGACAGCGAAGGAACGGCGATATATTTCCAAGTCAGGGTGGTGAGTGACTCGGAGGGTAACTTCCAGGTGGTGGAGTACCCATCTATCTGATGCCATTGTCCTTCTAGATGGTAGTGGGTTTAGAAGGTGCTGTCTAAGGAGCCTTGGTGAATTCCTGCAGTGCATCTCGTAGATGGTACACCCTACTGATACTGTGCATCATTGTTGGAGGGAGTTTGTGGATGTGGTGTCAATCAAGTGGGCTGCTCTGACCTGGACAGTGTCAAGCTTCTTGAGTTGTTGTGGAAGCTGCACTCATCCAGTGGATTCCATCACACTCCTGGCTTGTACCTTGTAGATGGTGGACAGGCTTCTTGGAGTCAGAAGGTGAGTTAATCATTGCAACATTCCTAGCCTCTGACTGGTCTTGTAGCCACAGTATTTATATAGCTAGTCCAGTTCAGTTTATGGTCAATGGTAACCCCCAGATGTTGATAGTGGAGGATTCAGTGATGGTAATGCCATTGAATGTCAAGGGGTGATGGTTCAATTCTCTCTTGTTGGAGATGGTCATTGCCTGGCACTTGTGTGGCACAAATGTTATTTGTCACTTGTCAGCCCAAGCCTGGATGTTGTCCATGTCTTGCTGCATTTGGACATGGACGGCTTCAGCATCTGAGGAGTTGCGAATGGTGCTGAACATTTTGCAATCATCAGCGAACATCCCCACTTCTGCCCTTATGAAGGAAGGAAGGTCATTGATGAAGCAGCTGAAGATGGTTGGGCCGAGAACACCAACAGGAGGAATTCCTGAAACAATGCCCTGGAGCTGAGATGACTGATCTCCAACAACCACAACCATCTTCCTTTGTGCTAGGTAGGACTCTAACCATCTGATTCCCATTGACTCCAGTTTTGCTAGGGCTCCTTGATGCCACACTTGGTCAAATGCAGCCTTGATGTCAAGGAAAGTCACTCTCACCTCACCTCAGGAGTTCAGCTCTTTTGTCCATGTTTGAACCAAGGCTGTAATGAGGTCAGAAGCTGAGTGGCCCTGGCGGAACCCAAACTGGGCATCAGTGAGCAGGTTATTGCTAAGCAAGTGCCGCTCGGTAGCACTGTTGATGACCCCTTCCATTACTTTACTGATGAGCAAGAGTAGACTGGTGTGGGAGTAATTGGCCCGGTTGGATTTGTCCTGCTTTTTGTGTATAGGACATACCTGGGCAATTTTCCACATAGCTGGGTAGATGCTAGTGTTGCAGGTGTATTAGAACAGCTTGGCTAGGAGCACGGCAAGTTTTGGAACACAAGCCTTCAGTACTATTGCCGGAATATTGTCAGGGCCCATAGCCTTTGCAGTATCCGGTGCCTTCAGCCGTTTCTTGATATCACGTGGAGTGAATCGAATTGGCTGAAGACTGGCATCTGTGATGCTGGGGACCTCCAGAGGAGGCCGAGGTGGATCATCCACTCGGCACTTCTGGATGAAGATTGTAGCAAATGTTTCAGCCTCATCTTTTGCACTGAAGTGCTGGGCTCCTCCATCATTGAGGATGGGGATATTTGTGAAGCCTCCTCCTCCAGTGAGTTGTTTCATTGTCCACCATCATTCACGACTGGATGTGACAGGAATTCAGAGCTTAGATTTGACCCGTTGGTTGTGGGATCACTTAGCTCTGTCTATCACTTGCTGTTTATGCTGTTTGGCATGCAAGTAGTCCTGTGTTATGGCTTCACCAGGTTGACAGCTCATTTTTAGGTATGCCAGGTGCTGCCCCTGGCATGCCTTCCTGCACTCTCCATTGAACCAGGGTTGATCCTGGTTGATGCCTGGCTTGATGGTAATGGTAGAGTGGCGGATATGCCAGGCCATGAGGTTACAGATCATGGTTGAGTATAATTCTGCTGCTGCTGATGGCCCACAGAACCTCATGGATGCCCAGTCTTGAGTTGCTAGATCTGCTCGAAATCTGTCCCATTTAGTATGTTGGTAGTGCCACGCAACACGATGGAGGGTATCCTCAATATGAAGACGAACTTTGTCTCTACAATGACTGTACAGTCGTCACTCCTACCGATACTGCCATGGACAGATGCATCTCTGGCAGGCAGGTTGGTGAGGATGAAGTCAAATATGTTTTTCCCTCTTGTTGGTTCCCCGCAGACATAGTCTAGCAGCTATGTCCTTTAGGACTCGGCCAGCTTGGTCAGGGGTGGTGCTATCAAGGCATTTTTGGTAATGTCCCCCAGGACACCCCACCCAGAGTACATCCTGTGCCCTTGCCACCCTCAGTGTTTCCTCCAAGTGGAGTTTAACATGGAGGAGCACTGATTCATTAGCTGAGGGAGGGCGATACGTGATAATCAGCAGGAGGTTTCCTTGCCCATGTTTGGCCTGATGCTATGAGGCTTCACTCCCTCCTGACTGTATACCACTGTGCCGCCACCTCCACTGGGTTTGTCCTACCAGTGGGACAGGACATAGCCATGAATGGTGATGGTGGTGTCTGGGACATTATCCATAAGATATGATTCCATGAGGATGACTATGTCAGGCTATTGCTTGACTAGTCTGTGAGACAGCTCTCCCAACTTTGGCACTATCCCCCAGATATTAGTAAGAAGGACTTTGCAGGGTCAACAGTGTTGAGTTTGCTGTTGACATTTCTGGTGCTAAGGTCGATGCCGAGTGGTCCATCTGGTTTTGTTCCTTTTTTGAGACTAGCAGTTTGATACAACTGAGTGGCTTGCTAGGTCATTTCAGAGTCTGGAGTCACAGGTAGGTAAGGATGGCAGATTTCCTTCCATAAAGAAGCTTTTACAACAATCATGGTCATCATTAGACTTTTAATGATAAAATTTAATGATAAGATTTTAGTTGATAATGGGCTTTAGATTCCTGGGACTTTGGGACTAGCTCTCACAGAGCCAAGATCAATTTCCTTGCAGAGAAATTTGCTAATGCTAATGGGAGGATTTAAACTAACTTGTCAGGGGTGTGGGAACCAGGAGGTAATATCAGAGAGGAATACTGAGTGACAGATAACACTATAGTAGGAAATAGTAAGGTATTAGGTGGATTCAGAGTAAGGAAAAAGTAATGAAGTCTAAATCAGGGTTATCACACATGTATGTGAATGTGCGGAATGTGGTAAATAAGATTGGTGAGTTATAGGTGCAGAATGCCATGTGGAAATAAGGGCTGGATTTTACGGCACCCCACTGGGGTATCTGAAGGTGAGGGGGCTCATAAAATAAAGCCTTCTTATCATGTGTTCAGGACATTTTTCTGTAGCGGTGCGTTTCTATTCCAATGAGAAAGGAGGCACTGCTAGGTCTGGATCTTTGGGAATCAGGCGGGTCAAGTGGTCAGTAGGGGAACATTTAAGGGACAGTGATCACTGGATCACAAGGTTTAGGTTGACTATGGAAAAGGACAAGGAACAATCCAGAGTAAGAATAATTAACTGGGGAAAAGCCAAATTTAATGGGGTAAGAATGAATCTGGGCCAGATATATTGGAATCAAAGGTTGGCAGGCAATTGATTGTCTTTGAAGAGGAGTTAGTTCAGAAACAATCAAGGAATATTCCCAGGAAAGGGAAAAAGGTAGGGCAAACAAATCCACAGTTCCCTGGGTGATGAAAGAGGTAGAGATTAAGATGAAGAAGGAAAAATGTGTTTATGCAGATGTCAGGTGGATAATACAACCAAGAACCAGGCTGAATATAGAAGGTGCAGAAGGGAAGTGAAAAAGCAAATAAGAAAAGCAAAGAGAGAGTATGAAAAAAGACAGGCAGCTAACATAAATGGGAATACAAAGTCTCCTCTCAGCATATAAATAGTAAATGGGGAATAAAGGGAGGAGTGGGGCCAATTAGGGACCAAAAAGGAGGTTAACGCTTGGAGGCAGGGGGCATGGCTGAGGTATTAAATGAATAGTTTGCATTTGTCTTTACCATGGACGAAGTTGCTGTACAGGTCATGGTTAAAAAGGATACTTGAGGGTTTAAAATTGATGAGAAGGAAGTATTGGATAGGCTGTAGGCATTTAAAGTTGACAAGGCACCTGGATCAGATGAGATGCATCCAACAACACTGAGGGAAGTGAGATTGGAAAATGCAGAGGGACTAGCCATAATTTTTCAGCCTTTCTTAGACTCAGGGGTAGTGCCAGAGGCCTGGTGAATTGCAAATGTTACACCCTTGTTCAAAAAAGGGTATAAGGATAAGCCCAGCAACTATAGGTCAGTCAGTTTAACCTCTGCAGTGGAGAAGCTTCTAGAATGCTTGATCATTCAGGACTTGAGTTATGTGATCATAAATCATTGAAAGTGACAGGACAAGTTGAGAGCACAGTTAACTAAGCACACAACGCCATAGCCTTTATTAATAGGGGCTTAGATTACAAACGTAAAAATTGTATAGAACAATGGTTTGGCCTCAACAGGAGTATTGTGTCCAGTGCCATGTTTTAGGAAGGATGTGAAGGCATTGAAGAGTCAGAAGAATTATTCCAGGGATGAAGAACCTGTTAGACTTAACCTCATTGACACATTTGTGTAATAAATAAGGCTTAAGTTATCAAATTGTACTTGTACATAAGCTCAGTGACTTGATTTGCATGTTTGGTGGAATGTTGTTGAAAGGTCTTTAAGTTGGCATCTCTTTAAATGCCAAAATACTGTAATGTAACTTTGAGAGAGAAAAAACAGATGTGAACTGAGGTTGTAGTTGAGAATGCATTTGAACATCTGGGCTCCAGTGAGACGAACATGATGAGGTAAACAAAAGCTAAAACTGGGACACTGATTGGCTAGAAGGATGGCCTCAGGGATAGAATTGTAAGTAAAGGGTACAAGTTAAGGTTAGTTTATTGCAGGCAAGCCAGAAGCATTCTCCCATTGGTCAAGAATTGCAAACATTTGGGTAGAAGTTATTAATTGTGTTGACATAGTTGCACAACTTGAGTTGAATGTTGCAAAAGCTGCCTGCAAAAAGGGTACAAAAATAGGACACTTGCCAGAGGATAGAATTTGTCAGAGGACACTTGCTAAGGGACCTTAATGGGAGAGAAAGTTAAGAGTTAATAGTAGGGCGCTTGCTAGGAAACCAGCATTTGCGTAAGACTTTGCCAGTCAACTGGTAATTGTCATAGGCTGGGGATTGTCATAAGAATGCAAAAGTGACTAAAATAATTGTCATATGTTGAGGATTGCCGTAAGAATCCAGGACTGATTAAATTGTCCTAGGCAAGGGATTGCTGTAACAATCCAGAAGTGACTAACGTAATTGTCACTGAGGTTTGGGGCTTCCTGTAAAAAATCCAGGTCAGTGTTAGAATCTAGTATTAAGTAATAAAGTAATTGTCTTAAGAAAAAGTGAACAGTCTTTGTCAGGAAGCTGCTTTCAACTTGAGAGAGAAATTGTGTGTGTGAGAGAGAGAGAGAGAAATACATTCAGCTGTGAAAGATGCAGCTACAGCAGTTAAGGTAGACAGGGAAATTAGAGTTGAAGTCTTAAAGCTGCAAGGGGTTTTTGCATGTATGTTAAAGTAAAGTTGACTAAGTTAAAACCTCAAAGAACGTCATGAGTCAAGAAACCATGTTCGAGGATCCAAGAGGAAGAGAAGTCCCGGGATCCACGGGAAAGACAGCATATTGTGCCATGCCTCGACTTGTGGAATATTAAGTATTAATCTTTGTTATCCAATAAATCTTGTTAGTTTGCATTCTAAATTAGTGATTATCTTTTTGCCAATAAGGTTATTCCCCAACAAGAATTTTATTACTCCAGGTTTAGTATTGAGTCCAATTCCCAACAAACTTCAGTTACTTAGATCAGAGTGGTTGAAACCCTTCCTTGGAGAAGACAAGGTTGAGAGGTGTGGGTGTCACTGGCTAGGCCAGCATTTATTGCCCATCCTTAATTCTCCTTGTGGTGGTGATAGTGAGCTGCCTTCTTGAACTGCTGAAGTTTGTCTGGTATAGGTACACCTATAGTGCTGTTAGCAGGGGAGTTCCAGGATTTTGACCCTGTGCTAGTGAAGGGACAGTGATATAGTTCCAAGTCAGGATGGTTTGTGACTTGGGAGGGAAAATTGCAGGTGGTGGTGTTCCCATGTATCTGCTGGCCCTTGTCCTTCTAGGTGGTAGAGGTTGTTGGTTTAGAAGGTGCTGTCGAAGGAGATTTATTAAGTTGCTCCAGTGCATCTTGTAGATTGTACACACTGCTGACACTGTGTGTTGGTGATAGAGGGAGTGAATGTTGAATGTGATGGGTGGGGTGCCAATCAAGTGGGCTGCTTTCACCTGGAATGTGTTGATGATCTTGGTGTTGTTGGAACTGCACTCATCTAGACAAGTGGAGAGTATTCCATCAAGCTCCTGACTTGTGCCTTGTAGATGGTGGACAGACTTTGAGGAGCCAGGAGGTGAGATACTTGCCACAGAATTCCCAACCTCTGACCTGCCCTTGTAGCCACAGTATTTATATGGCTGGTCCAGTTCAGTTTTTGGTCAATGGTAATCCCCAGGATGTTGATACTTAGGGCTTCAACGATGGTAATGCAATTGACCATCAAAAGGAGGTGATTGGATTCTCTCTTGTTGGAGACTGTCACTGCCTGACACTTGTGTGGTGTGATGATGTGACGGTACTCAAATGGAGGCTGGACAGAATTGATAGGGAAAAACTGTCCCCCTTGGTGCAAGGATCAAGAAAAGGAGGGCACAGATTAAGGTAATTGGCAAAAGAAACAATGGAGGCACGAGGAAAAATGTTTTAACACAGCGAAAGTTTGGGATCTGGAATGTGCTGCTGAGAATGTGGTGGAGGCAAGTTCAAGTGAGGCATTTAAGAGGGAATTGGATTATTACCAGAGAAGGAAGAATGTGCAGGGCTGAAGGAGAAGGCCAGGAGTGGCACAAGGTAAATTGCTCCTATGGAGAGCCAGCATAGACATGACGGGCCAAATGGACTCTTTCTGTGCCGTCAGCATTCTATGATTGTGATATCACATGGAGTGTATTGAGTTGGCGGAAGACTGTCATCTGTGATAGTGTCAACCTCAGAAGAAAGCCAAGATTAATTATCCATTCGACACTTCTGAAATCTGCTACTATCTTCTTCACTGCTTACTACATTTGAGTTTATGTCATCTGCAAACTTTAAAATCGTGCCCTGTGTATTCATTAACATACAGTAATAAGAGCAGTGTTATCAACACTGACCCCCTGATGTTCAGTGCATACTTTTTCCAGTCTGTAAAACAATCGTTCACCACTACTCTCTGCTTTCTTTCCCCTAATACATTGACATATGAATGCTATTCCTGTTCCTTCAATCCTGAGGGCTTCAATTTTGCTAACAATTCTACTACGTGATACTTTTTCATTCTTTTTGAAAGTCCTTTCAACTGAAGTAGTTGCTCCTTCCAGCCTTTGAAGATTCAAAGGTTGTGGTTAGAACATCCACAATTTTGTACCCTTACTTCGCTCAGTAACCTAGGATGCATCCCATCGGGATCATGTACCTTCCCTACTCTGAGTGCTGCCAGCCTTGTAAATGCCTCCTCTTTATCTACTTTTTAGGCTATCATTTTCTCCACTAATTACTCATTCTCTAGACATTGGTAACATCCTCTTTCTTAGCGAAGGCAAATACAAAGTACTCATTTAGTACCTTAGTCATGCCTCTGCCTCCACAAGATCTCCTTTCTGGTTCCAAATTTTCCCCAAATTTCCTTTGTCTACCCTTTTACTATTTATCTGTCTATAAAAGCTTTTTGGATTCCCTTTTTATCTTAGCTGCTAATCTATCCTCAAACTCTCTTTTCTTATTCCCTTTTTCAATCCTCTCCAGTACTTTCTTTATTCAGCTTTGCTCTCAACTGAAGTGTGAAGCTGACATTTTGTTTTGAGGACTAGGGTGTTTACATCGCATTATGCTGCTGTGTTGTTCATTTTGTTGAAAGCTATTGGGTGTACCACAAACGAAAATTGCATTAATCATACATGTTTATTTTGGTCTGGCTTGCTGCAGCTTTTTGGGTGAAAACAACTTCATGTTACAGAACTGTATCTCAGCAATGAGTTAAAAGAACTGTCATTTTAAATAAATTTTCATACCAAAAAATATGCTAGTTTTGCAATATCTGTCTAGATAACAAATAATGATGCTAAAAGCAATTTGGAAAATATTTAGCTAAAAGGTTACCCATCAAAGCCAGCACAATTTCTGTGGCCACTGGACCACAGCTGTAAACAAAGCACCACTGAAACAGTTTTGGCACAATAGCATGATTGATTTCATCATGCAATATAAAATGTTTTATAATCATATGGACTTGATTCGTACTCATATGCAGCATCATGTTTTATTTAGAGTATTAAGTTGGAATATATTTCAGTAAGGCCTGCGTTTGAAGCAAGAATGCAAGAGAATATTTTCCAATAAAATGCAAAAACACAAAGAATTAAAGACATATTGCGTGTTTCCATAATCACATGTTATTTTGCTTGTATTTTCCAAAATGTTTCATTCCGTGCAATGTGATTGGGCAAGAAACCTCTCGATCGAAGAGACTGCTAACGGCATGTTTCCTGTCTTGAAAATTCCTAAAATGTTATTATTAAAGCATAAAGATGATTGAGATGTAGGGTGATCATATTTAATCAAGTTAGTTTTATAACACAGGCAGAACTAAAAGTGAGGTACAAGATGCCCAAAGATAAGAATTTGCAATAGTGGGGAGAAAACAATCACTCAAAATTGAAATGAAAAACATCTCACAGATTACAAGTTTCTATTATTTCATTATACAGGACATTAGACATACTGCTTTAAAAAGTTTTTAAAATGGCAATTAATTGTTAGCTTGGCAAAAAATATACTGAAGTGCAGACACTTCCAAAAGTCAGGATGATTTTCCAAGTGTTGGTACATTTTCGGTAGCCTACTGACCTCTGGAGCTCAATGTGCTTTGCAGATCAAATGAGGTTCATTTTCAGGTTCATGCCATTGGTGGGGCACCATGCCCACCAGAGGCACTCAGCCCACAATGTTAACTGCCAATGAGGAAGAAAGTTTCACTGCTGACAGGGCAAAAACTAAAAATTACCCAAAATAAGACATCCAACATTGGGTCAGTTTGCAATTCCGGAAACACATTATTAAATTTACCAAGAAAATATTAATGAAACTGTGTGTGCACGCTCATGCATGTGTGAATCCATTTAAAGTGCACCACACTGTAGTGTTCAATTACTTAACGAGTCCACGCAAATATGTTCATTAGGTCAGCTCAGACATCGATGCAATCTACATTGGGCTGGAGAACGACATGGTGGCTTTTTCCCCTCACATTACCATTAACAACATTTCAGATGATGAATGGAAATATCAAAAGGAGACCATTTCTGCGGGGAAGGCCACAAACCCAAACCCAAGAAGAATGCAGTACATAACTAGGTTGAGGTTCTCTCTCGAAGAAATTTACTGAATAGTGTCAAATGATAGCAGATGTTGTAGAGTATCAGATATCAGTACTTATATCTTTCATTCTCAGCTAGTCATTTTAGACTATGACATTTGAATATGTTGGCTGACTGAATAGCTAGTGGTTGAGAGACATAGACCGGGATTTTCCTGTCCCGGAAATTCCTGCCGAGAGTCAATGGTCCTTTGGCTGGTTCAACAAATTTTTCGTCCTGACCGCGACAATTCCCACCATAGGCGGGACCGGAAAATCCCGGCCATAGTCTAGGTCCTGAAAATGTCATTCATGAATCCAGTATGTAATCCACAGACATTAGTAGAATATAGGACAACTCAGTACAAAAAATAATAACCTCTATGATTAAGCAAACCATTGGTATTCTTGTCTACTCCCTTGACAGCTGAGGATATAGTGATGTGAAATTATACCGCAGGAGTTTCATTTGATGCACAAATTTGTCAATGGGAAGGTGCTAAATTTTGAACTAAATGAAGAAAGTACGAGTGCTGTAATCATAGAAGATATGAACTCCTAATGACTGGCACTAAAAGAACATGAACTAGTGTTGTCACAAAAGTTTAGGGTCAGAATCATTGCCACTATTTCACTTAGGGATAAGTCAAAAGTAAAAAATGTTATTCATCTCTCAGGCTAAGACCACACATTTACATGCATAATCACACCATCAAGCCAATCTTGCACCCAGAGGTTCAATTGGGCAACCTTCGAAAACAGGAGGGGTTTTGGTGCATTCAGCATTGATTAACCTGAAACTTTCTTCCGATGCAGGCAGCATACCAACTTAGTGCTGCTTGCTACTTTGCACTATTGGGTTATGCAGTAGGCCCCAAACATGGTGCTGAGTGGCTACACACCTGAGCAGGTAGACCACATTTGTGTGAGACTAGTACACTTAAAGCCAGCCTGCACTATTTAAAGCCAATGTGCACCTTTTTAAAAAGTGGTACTTTTTGTGGCTACACCATGTGCCGGAATCGCTTGTGAAATAAATCTGAGCAGAAAAAAAGAGTCAATTCTGGTGCAAGAGAGAAGAGAGCTGCACTGGATGCCCAGGTAATGGAGGTGGAGAGGACAGATGTGATCTATCCACAAGGCTATCTACACAAAGTTTGCATGGGTTTTGGGAGCAGGTAACTTTGGCGGTCAATGCCAGTAGTCTGGTCCCCAGCGCTGCAACAAGTTCAATGATCTCACATGAAAGGTTAAGGTCAGTGAATGTACCTTCAAGTGCCATATCTCACCAATGACATCACCACACACACACAATGCCCAATGCACCAAAACCCCATCACTCACCTACCAACAATCTTTATCAATCTAACATTCAGAGCCTGCTGATCTAAATTTGCTGTTGCCCTTTGCCTAAGCAGAAATGCAGATAACAGATAGGATGAAGGCATGGATGATGATTCCATCCATGTATATTTTATAGTGCCCCAGTATCAGTTTTATGAATCCATCATGTGCACTCAACAAAGTTCAACCATGGTTTTGGATACCTGGCAGCTAAAAATTAGGCTCTAATTAATTCCCTTTTCACAATAGAATTATCAGATTTTACAGGGAAGTGATTTTGACCAAACAAAAAAAAGCAGGTTTGGGTCAGCTGGCGGGGTTAAAGTTTTTAAAATGAGGTCCTCATCCCAAACCCATGTCCAATCCACCCACTTTAACTGAGGCAAGAAGGTGGGTAGGCAACCAATCTGCTCCAAGGCAGAAGGCTGGCATCTTAAATATGATACTGATTCTCCAATTCTTACTGTTGTTCTATTTTTCAAATTTAACTGGTTGGCCGGCTTGTCCCAAACCTTGGGAAATTCAACAGCTATGATCAGGCGAGAGATTACCAGATTCTGGAAATGAGTGTCTATACACCTAGCTGCTAGATCCAACCTTCTCGTCTGGGAAACCACTGTCATCAGACACTTACATCGGCTTTTCCCTCTGTGACCTCTGACCTCCTCCCACTCCACCTCCAGGCCTCCAATTCTCTTCCCAGGTTTCTGACATTTCCTGACAACTAACTCCCCACACTGGGTCTCCCTGCTTCCCCAGGCCTAACATCACAGCCTTGCCAAGTACCCCAGGCCTCGCCACATACCTCAGGCTGACTGACCCCACCAAGACTTCTGGCCAACTCCTATGCCTTCAATACCCCAACAAGGCCTTTGTTCTCCTCTCCCACCACCCCCAGGCTTCTGACTTCCATTCCCAAACCCAGGCTATGAATCAGGTTGGGTTCTAAGCAGGGAACAGATTGGTGGTGTCACGCTGTGGAGATAAAACCCAGTGAAATCCCAACTACCAGGTTCCCCATGTCTTTCAAACACACCCCCGCCCCACATGCAACTTCTGATGCATCAGGTAAGTTGAAGTCCAACCCTATGGGGTGAATTTTATGGCCCTACCAGGCAGACCCGAACAAAACCCCTGACTACCCTGAAGTGTGGGATCCATCATTTCTTCATCTTTGTGGAATGCCTGTAGTCCCAAGAGTGGCTACAACTTGATTCTGACGTTGCTGGGACTACAGAACTGCCGGCCAATCTGATTGGCTAGTAGCTCTCTAGGGCGGGATGGGGGCAGAAGTCTGAGCCTGATCTAATTAGTCTTCCCCAACATATTACCCCTATGGGGCAGCCGGTTTCTGGTTGGCATGGTGCCGATGGACCTTTCAGTCAGGAGTCGGGGTGGAAGTTAATCTTATTGAGGCCTTTAAGTGGCTAATTAATGGCTACTTAAGGGCCTCTTTCTGTCTCTGCCACTATTTTCTGTGTGGCTCTGTAATATCCACCCCTATGAGTGGTTAATGTTGTGTGGACTCTATTGTTGATGTCTTCCTTTTGTTTGTTTTCTTCCTTGTGGATTAACATGGTAACCTGAGTCAAACATTACCGATTAACATTTCTTTCACAATGATTGGAAAATCTGCAGCAGTGGAATTGACTTTTCTTGTTGCTTTGGTGCTGCTAAGGGAAATCTGCAATGTTTCCACATTTGTAAATTATTTACTTTAAACAAGTACTTCCTTCATTTACAATCTTAATTTCTGATAGAGGGAAAATCATCCAGTAAGATTATATGAACAATAATAAGGCAGAAAGCCCTGTGGGTGTACCTACACCACATCGACTGCAGCGGTTCAAGAAGACAGCTCACCACCACCTTCTCAAGGCCAATTAGGGTTGGCAATAAATGCTGGACTAGCCAATGACACCCTCATTCCATGAATGAATAAAAATGAAAGAATTTAGACAGATTGCCAATGTGGAAACGTATTTTGGAATAGGGTAGTATTGATTGCATGAAGGAATTCAGCTCAATTGTCCTACACCTCATCCTTGACTTAAATTTCGGCCTTGAATGATTCACCCAAAGCCTTGATGAACTTGTACACATCATAAAAGGAATTGTAAAGAGGTACAGGAGCGACTCGTAGAGTATCTGGTTTCCGCATGTCACACTGTTGGAAAAGGGAAAAGATGATGTGTTATTTTAAATGGATAAATAAAGTCGATTAGTTAAAAGCAATGAGTGGTTTAAAAATTGCTAGGCATTATCTTCCACTATCTCCTAGATGTAATTGCAAGCTCCTTTGTCCAATGGAAACCAATAAAAACAAAAGGGGAAAGTGTTAAAACAGGAATTTTGTGACACATAGGGCTATCTTAGTCAGATATTTTTCCCTTTACTGGTTGTGAATCTCATCTTGAACCTCACTCTCAAGCCTTGTTGGAGGAAATAGCAGAGACTATGAGGGAAATTAGAGATGTATTACACTCTAGATTTTTCAGAGCTTTTTCAGAGCTCTGAAGAAGCATCATAAGGACTCAAAACATTAACCCTGTCTTTCTCTCCACAGATGCTGTTAGACCTGCTGAGTTTTTCTGCATTTTCTGTTTTTGTTTCAGATTTCCAGCGTCCACAGTATTTTGCTTTTATCTTTCTTTCTTATTTTGTTAAACAATTGAGTCATACCAACTGGTACAAAATAATCGAACTGACTCCCATGACTTAAATGTTAAAATCAGAAGGCCAATTTTAACTTGGATTAAGTTTTTGGTGACAAATTGCTCTAGTGAGATCATTACCCACTCAGCAGAGGGAGCAGGAGGCAACAGTGATTACAACTGACACACCTCATTTAAATGTCACTGGCCTGCTTTCCAACTGGAAAGGCTGTTGCCAGGTAAAGATTAGCTGGCCCTTGTTCCTCTGCCAGCTTCCAAGTAAGTACCAAGGAGGGGGATTAGGGTTGTTCTCATGAGAGGGAAGAGGGTTGTGCTCGAGGATGTCCAGGGCAGGGAGTCATGGGTTTTCTTGTAAGGCATGGAGAAACACTCCTGTTCTTCTGAACCCCACAAGGGAAAGTTTTAGGCTTAATTAAGGCCTTGTCTGTCTTCTGACTGGCTGCAGACCTGTTTCCAATGTGAAAGCTGCAGCAGCATCTCTGCTCAGGCCTCAGTTAAAAAGGCGTGGAGCCCTTTGGCATAACAGGGCCACAATTTGCAGAAATTTATGAGACTTCCACTTGCTTTAGATGAGCACCACATCCGCCTACAAAACTGTGCAGGTTATTGCAGGAAATGGATGGTACCTTAGTGAGTAACCTACTTGTCTTTAACTGCTCAGTTTTGGCTGTAGGGTCAAAATTGACCGCCTGAGTTTTATTAAAGCACGTATTATCATGAGTCACCTTACTAAGAAGTTAATGGTCAATAAATTAACTACGAATGGTTTACAAATTCGATCAATGGAAATGCTTCATATATTATCTCAGGGGTTGGCAACTTGTGGCTCTGGGGCCACATGTGGCTCATTACAGAGTCGAGTGGATCACGCCCTACATCGATGGAGCCCATTTTATGATAATTAAACCGCTTGTTTCATTTTGAAAAACTTTTATTGACATTAGAATTGAAGGAAAGTATCATTCAATTAACTACTCTTTTGTTAAAACTTTTAAAATGTTGTAGAAATGTGTCTCTGTCTTGTTTTTCATTATTATTGGTATTTGAGTAATAGCCTTAAGATATTGAGTTTTTGACTAAATTTTTTTAAAAATAGCTCTTCTAGTTAATAAAGTTGCCAACCCCTGTGTTATTTTATGAATTGGTACAGGTAGAATTGGTCTTCATTTGTCTTGACGACCAGTCTTGAATAAACACAGAGTTGCTACCTGCTGGCTGTTGCTCTAGTTGGAATAAAATGCTGGGATTTTCTATTCTGGGTCTTAGACCCATGGTGGAGGTGGGAACCGGCAATGTTTCCCGCCACGGAGTCGGTTGAAATTCACGCCGAATCGCGTGATGTTGGGTTAGTTAATTATGCAGTCGGGGGTTTCCCGACGTGTTACGCGGTGAGGTGGGCTGGATGATGCACGCCCTGCCATCGTATCTGGCCGCCGCATTTAAAAGGCGCCCGGACATCAATTTCTTTGTCGCGAACCCACCGTGGAAGGAGGAGATGGTCCGGTGATCCCAGGGAGCTCTGGCCCCCAGATTCAGCGACGCTTCCTTCGATGTGCTGCTCAATGCAGTAGAGGCCAGGGGGGTGCATCCTGTACCCCGAGAATGGAAGGAGTTGGCTGAGCTATGTGACTAACCCTTCATGGGAGGAAGTTGCCAGGGTGTTCAGTGCCCACAGCCTCCATTGGAAGACTGCCCTGCAGTGCCAGCAATGGATGAATGCCCTCATCTGCGCTGCCAGGGTAAGTGAACGCTCAACTGCTCACACTCACCTCACTGAATGGTACAGGGGACATGGACCTCAGTGTCAAGGGCACCATCTGTGCAGCATATACATAAAAGAGCTACTCAGCGTGACATGGTGATGCCTCATATTGTCACTGCAGTCCATCTAGTCTGCAGAGTGAGAGGCCGCTGCAGGTCCCTGACCTTTCCACACAGAAAGCTCAGATACTGTCTGGGGGTGGGGAGTGGTGGGGGGGAGGAGGTTAGGTGTTGAGGGCACCAGCAAGCATCGGTAATGACATGCCTCTTTAACCTTATCCTTTTGTCTGAGCGGGATCACCACTCTGGAGGGTGATGTCCCAGAACCTTTGTAGACAACCTGCAGTGCATCAATCACAAGGCACATAATCCAGTGAGTTATTTGTAAGAGTGGAAGTATGAGAAAGATTCATGAAACGCAATTGCTCTCAACCCCATCTTCTCTCTCAACATGGCTAATTCCTAAAATTTTAAAATCTGGAATAAGATTCTAAAAAAGCTGAAGCTATGTCTGCCTGTAACCCTGAACAATAAGACCTAATCTGGCAATATTGGAGAAGCTGACACCTTGTTATCTTGGAAGAGACGTTAACTACCCCTGTGGTTACAGAGATCAAATTCAAAGAGAATTATACAATGGCCATCTACATTTCCTAAGCCAGGCCTGGCCAATGGAGACTACTCGTCTGCTAGGACAAAGGACACTACAATCTCCTTTCAAATTCTTAATGGTTAAAACATTAACAATTTCAAGAATTCAGACAAAGGAATATACATCCTTTGCCAAAGCCAAAGCGGAGAGATGGGAGTCATGTCACATGACCCCCCTAGCTGGAGGAACCTGTAAAACTGTCTCGGTGGTTCTGCCAAGCAGTCTGCCATTTTCCATCTAGCAAGCAGCAGCTCAGAACAAAGGCTCGGTCCAGGTGAATGCCTAGTCCCCATCTACATTGTTTCTACTGGAACTTCTGAGCTTCTGTACCAGCGCCTAAAAGACTAATTCATCTCTACATGCCTATCCCATTGTGGAGGTCACCCCTTCTGGTAAAGGAAATTATCCAGCATCAGTCCTCAAGAATACACCATTGGACTTTGAACTCTGGACTCACATGAAACTATAAGCCTTTGCTCTTTGGTCTTTGCCCCGTAAATCTGTCTTTCTCTATCCCTCTTTTATTGTACGAATAAACCGGGGGCCTACATAGCATCACCCTCCTCCCACTTTTTGAGTGTGTGTAAATAAACTAACCCCCCCGAATTTACCCTGTCTCGAGTTTGCTATGCAGTTATTAATGGAAATTGGATCACACCATCGAAATACCTCATTGCTTATAAAGGAGGGAAATCAAAATCAAAACACCTTTCTGTTTACAGACAGGCAGTGAGAGGAGAAATCAGGGCTGTTTAAATTAAATCCCTTCCTGTCTGTAATACAGAGTTCAAGGAGCGGGCAGCTGAGCTGGTAGGAGAGGACCCGGACCGAGCCTGTGCAGGTAGAGAAGTTGGTGGGTGGCCTCCATCCAGTAAGGATCCATGCCTAATGTAGCCACATAGAAACCTAAGGATCATGTGCTCCTCCAAATTAGAGACAGCTCATGCAGTCACTTGCACTCTCCTCTCTCAATTAGAGATGCCAGCAAGAAGCAGGGCAGGCAGGAAGATGAAGCCCTGTCCAGCAGGCCCTCCAGCCCACAGAGGACTGAGGACATTGGGGACGAGGAAGAAAGTGCACCTGTAGAACCGTCACAGCAGTCACCTTCACCCTCCACCAGCTCAGAGACACACACCTCAACTCAGAGACACACACCTCAGTGAGTACTCAATCTAGTCCAGGCAGTGTCTCATATTCGGGTCACCACACAGACACATGTCTGCAGCAGGAGTCAGAGTCAGCCAAGCTCATTGCATCCTCGAGGCCCGGGACCTTCACAGTACCCAGCACCGCTCGCTAGGTGTGAGTAAGTTACGGGACCTGGCCGGGTCCTTCGACTTGGTGGACGTCTGGTGTTATCTCCATCCTGACTCCAGCGTTTTCACTTTTGTGTCACCTGGAGTTGAGTGTCCAGACTTGACCGTCTTTACATTTCCAAGGCGTTTGTGTCCTGTGTTCCGTCGGCTTCTGTGCAGCAGGTGCCGTTTGTTGTGGGCGGAGCTCGCTGCATTCTGCGCTCGGACGGGGTCCGCGTACTGGCACTTTAACAACCTGCTGCTGGAGGACGAGCGGTTCCTGATCTCATTCTGTCGTTTTTGGGCTGGCTGGAGAATGAAGCGGGGAGGCTTCCCCTCCTTGAGGCTCTGGTGAGACGTGGGCAAGACTCACGTCTGCGTCTTCGGTCAGGAGAACACGTGGGGGGTCGACAAAGAGGCGGAAATCCAGGGTTGAGGAGTTGAAGAAGGAGGTGCTCAACCTGAAGGCACATCTCAGTCAGCCTGACGCGGACCCAGCCCTGTGGATGGTGTTCGATGAGAAGAAGGGTGCGCTGCGGGACTTGCAACTCGTCAGGTCCCGCGGTGCATACATGAGGTTACGGATCCAGTTCCTCAAGGACTTGGACTGTGGCTCCCCCTCCTTCTACTCGCTGGAAAAAAGGCACGGGGTCCGTCAGCAGCTCCTTACGCTGCTGGCCAACGACGGATCCCTTGTCTCGGATCCGGAGGGCATCAGGGCCATTGCCCGAAACTATTACACTGCCCTGTTCTCTCCGGATCCGTCCAGCGAGGATGCTCGCAGAGTTTTGTGGGAGGACCTGCCGCAGGTCGGCCCGGAGGGCACCGGAAAGCTTGACTCCCCTATAAGTCTGGGGGGGCTGACCGGCGCCTCGACAGTCTCTCCAGGGTCAAATCCCCGGGGCTGGACGGGCCGACCGTGGAGTTCTTCAGGGCATTCTGGGACGTCCTGGAGAGCGACCTTGCGGGGGTCCTGGGGGAAAGTATCACAACCGGGGAGATACCCCTCTGGTGGCGCAGGGCCGTGATTGCCCTGCTGCCGAAGGGGGATCTCTGCCTGCTCAAAAACTGGCATCCGGCCACATGGATTATAAAATCTTCGCCAGGGCCATGTCTTCTCCCCTTGGCACCGTGCTGGACCACGTGATCCACCCTGACCAGTCCTACACCGTCCCGGGCCGAACTATTTATGACAACATCCATCTGGTCCGGGCATTATCCACTCTTCCCAGAGGATTGGTCTGTTGAGCACCTTCCTGTCTCTTGACCAGAAGAAAGCGTTCGACAGGGTGGATCACGAATATTTATTCGGGACTCTGCGAGCATTTGGGTTCGGGACGCATTTCGTCACCAGGATCCGACTTCTGTACCTCTGCCACAGAGTGTCTAGGTAAGGTTAACAGGTCCCTGATGGCGCCCCTTCACTTTGGGAGAGGAGTGCGTCAGGGCTGCCCCTTGTCTGGCCAATTGTATTCTGTCTGCGTGGAGCCTTTCCTGCGTCTCTTGCGGAGGAGGTTGTCGGGCGATTGGTCCTGTGCAGGCCGGGCATCGGGGTGGTCCTCTCGGCTTATGCTGATGACGTGCTCCTCATATTCACCAACCCGGCTGACCTGCAGAGGATGCGTGAATGCCAAGAGGTCTACTCTGCTGTGTCTTCTGCTAGGATCAACTGGAGCAAATGTTCTGGACTCCTGGTCGGTCCGTGGCAAACGGATCCCCTACCTGAGGAGCTCAGGCCTTTCACCTGGAGCAGAACCAGCCTCCTCTACCTGGGGGTCCACCTCTGCCTTGCTGAGGAATCCTGGCCGGCGAACTGGCAGGAGTTGGAGACCAAAGTCACCACTTGCCTGTGGCGCTGGACAGGACTGCTCCGAGCGCTGTCATACCGGGGTCGTGTTCTGGTCATAAACCAGCTGATTGCCGCCATGTTGCAGTACCAGCTGGTCACTTTGACCCCTCCCCTCGACTTTGTCACAAAAAATCCAGAGAATGCTCGCCGACTTCTCCTGGGACAAAAGGCTACACTGGGTCGCTGCTGAGATTCTGAGTCTCCCGCTTAGGGAGGGCGGTCAGGCGCTGGTGTGCCTGCACACCCAGGTGGCGACCTTCCGCCTTCAGGCCCTGCAGCAATACCTTTACGTTGAACCCCCTCCGAAATGGTGTGCCCTGGCGATGTATTTCTTCCGCCAGGTGCACGGTCTGAATTATAACGTGCAGCTCCTGTTTATGGGCCTGAGGGGACTTCATGGCTCCTTGCAGGCGTTACCCGTCTTTTACCAGGACTTAATCAAAGTCTAGAACATGGTCGCCTCGCAACGCAACTCTCCGCCATCAGGAGTAGTGGCTATCATCAGAAAGCCGCTGCTCAGGAATCCGCCCCTCCGTCCTTTTCAGTGGCTGGTGGAGAGGACGGCTGTGGCTGCCGGGGTGACCAGGATCAGGGACGTGCTGGGTGGCCGGGGAGTGGGGCTGGATGCTTCCTCAGGAGTTGGCGCATCGCACGTCCGTCTCGCGGCCGATGCCATTCAAGACCTTAGGACGGTCGTGCTCGGCCCCAACGTTATACTGGGCCTCAAGGTGGCGCAGGTGCGCGGTGGTCTTCCGTCTAAGTGTACCCCTGTTTGGACGGAATTCCACATTGGCCCCAAGCCCCGAACCCTCCCTCGGGAGCTGGTGCCCCGCAACCCGAGTCGCTTCATGGAAATGCCCTCCGTGTCCTTTAGCACGGCGCGGAGGGCTTTCCTGTATGGGCTCCTGCCGCACACTCTTCACTTCCTTGCCCTCGCCCATTGCCTGGACATGCCCTGGCATGCCTTGTTGGCGTCCAACGGCGAGGGTCCCCGTTGGGGGGGCCCTCTACGGAGGTGTCCTCCCGCTTCGCATTCGGGACCTAGGGTGGAGGATGTTGCACGCAACAGTCCCATACAACCGCAGGATGTGTCGACTCACGGACTCCCAAGATACCTGCTCCTTTTGCGGCCTTGTGGAGTCCATGGACCATGTTTACATAGGGTGTTGTAGGCTGCACTCCCTTTTCAGTTATTTAAAAGACCTTTTACTGATGTTTTGTTTGCACTTCAGTCCCATGCTCCTGATCTACTGGCACCCAGCGCGGAGAAAGGCCGGGAGGGAGGAGGGCCTCCTTGTGAACCTGCTCCTGGGCCCGGCCAAGTTAGCCATAAACTGGTCCAGGCAGCGGGCGATCGAGGGGGTCGCCTGACCCAACTTTCTGCCCCTCTTCCACGGCTAGATTCGCAGCTGGGTGTCCTTGGAGAGGGAGTACGCGGTGTCTGCCGGCACCATCAAGGCTTTCCGTGCTCGGTGGGTACCGCGGGGACTGAGGTGTTTTATTGACCCTGTTACAAACATTGAACCAAAATGCGGTTAAGCTTCCTTTAAATTTTGACTTTGGTTTTGCAGTTCCCTAATTTAGGGCTTGCATTTGTTTTGTCCCTCATTTTGTTAATTTAGTTTAATTGTTTGATTCCAAAAGAGTTAATTCTCCTTAACTGTCCCTGCCGCTACGTCTTGGTGCACCCTGGACATCCACAGCATAGATGGAGGCAGCCTGCTGACTGTGGCGCCCTGTCTATGATGACTTTGGTCGGCGTCCTCTGGAGGGCTGAGACTTGGAGGGCCCTGGCCTGCTTTTGGGGTCCTGTTGTGTGGCAGTGGCACCCTCCTCGGCCTGTGAAGCTGGATCTGCGGAGGTCACAGGAAGATGGGAGTCAGATGGGCCTGTCACTCCCAGAGTCACCTGGGTGGATGGCCCCAGAGCGTGCAGCTGCTGATCCTCCTCCCTTTGGGTGCTCGAGGGCCCCTGGCTGACCTTGTGAGAGGAAGGAGTAGCTGGAGTGAGATCGAGCTACCCAGCACCCCTCTTGCGTGCACAATGTTGGAGGCCAACTATGCCATCAGCGATGGAGTTAATCCCACGCAGCTGTGTAGGACCAATGTCCTGGACCAAGATTTCCACGGCGGCCGCCATCCTGCCAGTGTTGACCTCGGTGCATTGCAATGCTGGCGCTATTACCTCAGCCTGAAGACGAACGGACTCCTCCATCATGCCTTGCAATCTGAGGAGCGCAGTGGATATCCCTTCCTGATGTTCCCTAGCTTGCCTTTGCAACTCCAGCAACTGTGACATGACTGAGTCCAGAGGCTCATCATCTGACTCATACTCAGCAACTTCCTGGCCTCCAGCAGTCCTCCGAGTGCCGGGGACCTGGGAAGTCCCTGCCTCCGCTGGGTGTGGATCAGAAAGTGCGATGTACTAACCAGATTGTGGTCCCGAGGCTACTCTAAAGCTAGGTCCCACCGAGGTGTGTGTCTCTGCGCTGGTGGAGGGTGTGGGTGAGCGCTGTGATGGGACTTCAGGGAGGGTGCCTTCAGATTCCTCTTCGGAGGTTTCTTCAGAGCTTGATTGGAGGCTCTGGGCCGTGGACTCTGTCGGCTGCTTCCCAGGTGTGCTTGTGAAAGCAAGGGGAAATAATTAGTGCACGGCAGTGACCTGTGAGAGAGGACACATCACTCTCGGCATGGTTATCTGATGGATGTTGCACTGCTGGATCCTCACTTGGTAGAGCAGTGTCAACCTCACCGTCAGCACAGGACCAGACCCGGTCATCACTGACCAGCTGGATGGCTCTGTTTTCAAATTCTGTGAGAACTTTGAATTCCAGCATCCCTCCACCTGTCTGCGACCTTTCCCTCCTGTTGTACGCTTGTGAGCTGGTGGCAATGAGCGCTTTGCTGGGGGCTGCCTTTTAAAGATGGCAGCTCTTGTGATGTAACAGTGGGGTGATGGCAAGAGGGCGAATGAGAGCCCATGGAAACGTGTTTCACAGGAGTGGATTTATAATGAGGTGGCCTCGGGAAGATACGGTGTGAAAATCGTCATTTTCATTGGTGGGTAGGACTCCATTTTACCCACCCACGACTGCACTTAGTGCAATTCTGGGAAAATTTCAGCCCAGCATCTCTCTCTTTCCACTACCACGTCCAACCACCAGGCCTCCATACCCATCCCACCTCTTCATTCCTCCCCTCCCTGCCTAATTTCCACCCCCCCGAAACCCCCCAGCACAGCCCTTTGCTGCCCAACAACACCTCATTCAGCCGAACGGCTGGAGCATGAAGTTACATGTCCTGGAAGATGCTGCAGCGCAAAGATCCATGTAGCTGATGCTCCACCCACACACTGCACTGGTTGTTCCAGGGTCCACAGTCATGGAACCATAGAAAAGTTACAGCACAGGAGGAGGCCATTCGGCCCATCTTTACCATGCCAGCCCGAGGACACCCAACTGCCCTTTCTAATCCCCCTTCCTGCACCTGGCCCATAGCCCTTCAGCTTACAGCACTTAAGGTGCAGGTCCAGGTACTTTTTAAAAGAGTTTAGAGTTTCTGCCTCTACCACCAACTTGGGCAGTGAATTCCAGACACCCACTACCCTCTGCGTAAAAAAAGTTCTTCCTCATGTCCCCCCTACACCTTCTGCCACTTATCTTGAATCTATGTACCCTGGTCCTAGAATTCTCCACCAAGGGTAACAATTTTATCCCGTCCACTCTATCTATTCCCCTCATAATTTTGTATACCTCAATCAAGTCACCTCTCAGCCTTCTTTGCTCTAAGGAAAATAACCCCAACCTATCCAATCTTTCCTCGTAGCTACACTTTTCTAACCCTGGCAACATTCTTGTAAACCTCCTCTGTACTCTCTCCAGAGCTATTGTGTCCTTTCTGTAATGTGGTGACCAGAACTGCACACAATACTCCACTGTTGAAACACCTCAGCATTGTCAGTACCACGTGCTAGGGTTCCCCTTCAGTTGTCCAGTTGAGCTGACCTACTGCACCACCCACCCCCGATGACTCAACTCCCACGCAGCAACACGAGCTCTCCACCTCGGGGCTCTAAATAGTTGCAAGCGGCCACGATGTGTGTGACTTTTCAGGTAGAGTCTGAGCTGCCCCAGGTCTTCTTGCGGATGAGTCCTGACATGTCCATGCCACACTGGTCTGGATGTGTTCCGGACCGGTGTGATATCCTGCATGGATAATTGGACAGGGTGGGACAATTCCGGTCGGGGCTTCATCTGCATCCCATCAACAGGGTGCAAAACAGTTTCACGCTGGCCTCTGGCGGGAATGGCGACCCACCATGACAGGCCGGAGCGCCTGTTCTCACCGTCGTTTCACGCTGGTGGGAAACCGATTTTTCAACTCCCGCTGCATTGACCACCAACTCCCCCCTTGCCCACCATTACACCAGCTGCAGTTGGGACTGGAAAATCCTGGCCCAATCGTTGTAGAGACTGACAAACATTTTTGTTTGACCTAGGCAGAATAGTAATACTTTGCATGTTAATGGAAGTAATTCTTCTCTTCGTGAGAAGAAACAAAAATGAACTGATAAAATGTCCACATCATGCCTTGCTCAAACTTGCAGAATTTTAAGCAACAGAACAGATGCGAACACCACACTGCTGTACCTGTGGGTCACAGAACACTGGATTAACCAAGCCTTGGAGTTGATTACCAAAAGTTGCGCACCAATAGTTGCAAGCAAGGAATGAATGTTAAGCAAGAAATTTAATTATCTCGGAAGTCTCCAGCATTGTCCACATCCTAAGAATACATAATAAAAAAGAAAAAAAAAAACAGCTTGAAATACAAAAATGTCTGATAAAAGCAAAATTCCAATTCCCAGAGGGTAGCAGCAGACAGATAATTTGCTTGCTATTTTTAATGAATTTGAAGACAATTAGGCTTTCACAAAGTCAATTTCCTGCCAACGATAACATGGGGCTTTAAGTGCGTTGCAGACAGGACTTGATTAAGAAAGATCTACCATCATGACAAGATATACAAAATGTCACATTGCAGGAGGTTGTAATCATGGATAAAGCACCATGTTTTTTCACTGAATGACGTATTTCAAGGTGATTTTCTATTTCAAGATGCTAAAAGGGTTCTAGGCAGCAGAAAGGAAATAGTGTCCAGTCAGGCAAAGACTCTTAAGAACCAAGTCAAAATGGCAACACTGAAGTTGTCTTATGTTGCCTTCTATTTGTAATGAGTGGTCATGAGATCTGAAGGCCTTAGAACTAGAATTTTCTAACAAAATAGAAATCTTGAGAGAAGCTGTATATGATGCACAGATATATGTATATGAGCTGTATATGAATTAAGTGCAAACAGACAGAACAAAAAAATTGAGTTCTTCATCCAGGTACTGAGAGTTCTTGTCCTGGATTCCGCAACAAAGCCTATTGTTCTGAAACAAAGCCATGAAATCAGTACAAAAGCAAAATACTGCAAATGCTGGGGATCTGAAATAAGAACAAAAAAAAATCTGGAAAAACTAGGCAGGTCAGGCAGCATCAATTCTGATCTAATCATCAGTTCTCCTGAAATGTTAACTCTATTTCTCTCCACAGATGCTGCCTGACCTCCGGAGTTTTTCCAGCTTGTTTTGCTCTTATTCCATGAAATCAGTACATGGATATCCCATTTGTTGAAGTTACTCAGTGCTGGATTTTCTGCCCATATCTTCATGTAGGAAAGTACATTTTGATACTGGACCCTTGTTGTATCGATGTGTCAGCTACAGCAGTTTGCATTGCCACAAAGGTCAGAACAGATAGTGCCAATCAAAGCTTTCAGACCTCATGTCAAGTTTGCAATCTTCCAAAATTTAAAAAGCAATAAGGTACTGGCCCATTTATTGGTTGACTACCAAAGATCTCATTGAATTTCGAAAATCTGAATTTTCTCTTTGAAGAACAGCGGAGAAAATTAGTGTCCAAAAAGGGTTGAAACTTTTTACGTGCATGAAGTGTGCTTGACTTCATATTCCTGAACCTGTAACTGTGTGCCCTTGTAAACATGGATCAGTCTTTATTGTGACAAAAATGACACAGTTTCCTCTAGATTTAAATTGGCTCCTTAAAGTGCAGTGTACAAACAGGTTACAAGCTGACTGCAGTTCAATTCCCTGCACCAAGCTTATTTTGATATGTGTCTCATCAAATACAGTTTGGTGAGAAGGATAATTCAAATTCAAACACAAGTCAAAAATCAGCAAGTCCTGATAACCCTTTTCTGAGATGTTAAAAAAAGGCTGCTCTATTTAAATCAGGGGTGCAAAAATCATTGGCACGGCATCACTGGAGATAGCGCTTCAGAGGCCTTGCAGTGCTTTGCTGGGGTCTGCTGCAGCACCGGCCATCTCTGGCACAGAATTGTGCGCCAGGGCACCCTAGTGTGTGCTGGAAGCCTGTGAATGCATCTATGCATTCACACAGAGCAACCTGCTAATACAGTGCCAGGATACCAAATTTGGACCATGCTGGTCCAGGCAACAAACTCGTCAATCACCAACAAATTGCAAGATGGACTCTCCACCAGCAGGGCCAGATGCCCAAACTGCAGATAAGGTCAGTTTTAAGCACTTCTACCATTGCAAACTGTCTGGAAGTACTCCAGAGCGTTCTTGGAAATGTTGTGGCGAGTTCCTGGATTTGCTGAAAAGTGCTGCTGATTCCTCACCTGGATTGCAGAGAAGCAAGTGGCCTTTACACCCAAAGATTGCAAGAGATATGAAGGCAGCAGCTACAGTGCCTCAGGGTCTGCAGGCAAATGGGGTGGAGACAGCAGTCAGGACAGACTCTGCAATACCCTCTGCCAACTTAGAGGTGGACACCTCCATGTTCCTTGACAAGACAGGCAGTTGTCTGGCAGGCTAGACAATGCGTCTTGGGGTCCATGCCCATCAGTGCTCTCCTGTGTGCTCCCACATCGCACTCCTTATCCAAGTCCTTTGTAGGAGAACTTGGCTGTAACCCTGATTGAGCTGGCAAACAGACTGTCCTTTTCCCTTACCGTGCAGCACATTTGTGCCCAATGACTTACCATGTACTGTTTCTCACTCTCTACTAGCCTCCAATGTATATGCCAGTATCTGAACGGGTGGATACGAGTTCTGATCAAATGACGGGGGCTCTTCATTACTGTCGTTCTCTCTTCCTCACATATGTGCTGCGGCTGGGCAGGTGACAGTTTTTCAGTGTCTGGAAGCAGCACACTAGAAGGGGAAGATTGGTGTGAGGGAAGAGGGAGTGAGGTGGGAAGCAGGAGGTGCATGATCACACTATCACCAGCTTCTCATCATTCCAGCTAGCAGGATGAAGGTGTGTCAGGAGTTGAGAAGGGGCATAAAGCAGGAACTTACCATCATCAGAGTTCTCAGAGGTGGTGGACGACACAAGCTCTGTTAATGTTGGCCCATGATGATGAGAGCCATCTAACCAATGGGGCTCAGCAGATGCCTGGTGTCCTTACCCTTCCCATTTCTTGGAGTCATATCTAGCACAAAGTTAAATGGTTGTGTTTGTTGGAGGTCAGTTATCTCAGCTGCAGGACATCACTGCAGGAGTTCCCCAGTGTAATGTCCTAGGACCAACCATCTTCAGCTGCTTCATCAATGTCCTTCCTTCCATCATAAGGGCAGAAGTGGGGATGTTCACTGATGATTGCACAGTGTTCAGCATCATTCGCGACTCCTCAGATACTAAAACAGTCTATGCCCATATGCAGCAAGGCCTGGACAACATTCAGGCTTGGGCTGATAAGCGGCAAGTAACATTCACACCACACAAGTACCAGCCAATGACCATCTCCAACAAGAGAAATCTAACCACCGCCCCTTGATATTCAATGGCATTACCATGTATCCTCTACTGTCAACATCCTGGGGGTTACTATTGACCAAAAACTGAACTGGACCAGACATATAAATACTGTGCCTACAACAGCAGGTCAGAGGCTGGGAATTCTTCTGCGAGTAACTCACCCCCTGACTCCCCAAAGCCTGTTCACCATCTACAAGGAACAAGTCAGAACTGTGATGGAATACTTTTCATTTACCTGGTGGGGTGCAGCTCCAACAGCACTCAAGAAGCTCGACACCATCCAGGACAAAGCAGCCTGCTTGGTTGGCACCCCATCCACCACCTTCAACCTTTACTCCATCCATCACTGATGCACAGTGGCAGCAGTGTGTGTCGTCTACAAGATGCATTGCAGCAACTCACCAAGGCTCCTTCAAAAGCACTTTCCAAATCCGTGACCTGTACCATCCAGAGGGACAAGGGCAGCAGATACATGGGAACATCACCACTGCAAGTTCCCCTCCAAGCCACACATCCTCCTGACTTGGAAATATATCAATATTCCTTCCTATTGCTGGGTCAAAATCCTGGAACTCCCTCTCTAACAGCACTGTGGGTGTACCTACACCACATGGATTGCTGCGGTTCAAGAAGGTGGCTCACCACCACCTTGTCAAGGGCAATTAGGGATGGACAATTAAATGCTGGCCTAATTAGCAATGCGAACAACCCATGAAAGAATAAAAAAAAAACAGAGCGCATGAATTTCTATCCCCAGATGCTTGAATGATAGAAGTATCAGACCAGATCACACGAGAATGCTCTTCTAACATTGCTGTGTTATGGGGATGTACAAGTAGATAAAGGGTAATGCAAGTCAATTGCCATATAAGTAGGAAGCTGAGGTTAGTTTTGCACCTGAGAATATATCTAAGGCAAGCCTGAATTGCTAACAGCAGTAACAACAAATGCCAAAGCGCTACTTACTACAACTCCTCTTTTCATCAATTCCTTAAAAATCAAGTTGGTAGGGCTTGAAAAAACCAATGAGAGCTGGCAGCCTCGTTCTTCAATATTAGAGGGAGTAATGATAGTGACATATGGCTTCTGAGGATTATCTGGAACCTTTGAATGGCAAAGCTTGATCAGGCTCTCCAAGTAACCAGTAAGTAAAACAGATTTTCTCCGCAGTGCTTTCTTGTCAGTTTGATTGAAGATCTGAAACAAATGGAATTAATCACAGATATATTTGCCAAAGTCACACAGTAAACACATCACATTTTGCAGTAATACACCCATGACAACATTTTTGGATTAAACATTAATTTTGTCCATATAAAATATTAGTGATTATTTTTCCTTGTTTTCTTGCAATGTAGAGAAACAAGCTATAGCATTCACCAAGAAAACAAAATCTCATTTGACTCTGATATACCTTTTTTTACCATCCATTCCACCCTCACATGCAGACTTTTAGTAAAATACTTTCAATTGTTAAAACTAAAGAAATAGTCCAGATTTAAAGAGGGTGCCTTACAGGTCAATAAAGTATTTGGAAATCTCAAATCTCTCCCAGTTACAAAAGAACAGGAGAAAATCACTCAGCCCCTCGATTCTGTCAATCAGGTCATGGCTGATTGGTACCTCAACTTGATTTACCCACTGTGATGCTTGCACATGGTGTGCGAAACACTAGGGCATTTAAAAATTGAAAACTGATCCTGCATTAAATTATTTGCATCCATGAATGTTCCTGATGTGTGCTCCCAACATCAGTGGAACCACCTGATCCAATATGGTGAGTAGCAAACTGCCAGGTGAGAAATGGACATACCTCCTGCCTACAATTTTTGAGGCTTAGGGGGACAATTAGCGCCTGCAAAACGAGTGCAGAATTGTTAACCCTGATCTGGAAGATGAAATGGTAAAATGCCCCTTCAACTAGTTTCCATAACCTTCTACACCATGACCCTTTGAGAAAAAAAGCATTCTATTTGAAATTCAGATGAATGCAAATGTTTCATGTGATGTATAATTTTTGCATTAGCTATGCAGATTGAATTTTTAGTTTACTTAAAAGGACTGTAATGCTACAAAATGGTAATTGTTACCTATCCAGCTATTTGATAGATTACCTGTCAAAAATCAACCACGTTCTATATGCATACATTAAATTACATTGCTAACAGAGAGCTGCTGTTTTTTTGAGTTACAGATAACTGATATGAGGGTTCCATTTGTCCTGGAGAGCATTCTGCTCCGAAGAAAATTCTGGAACAAAAGTCAAAGGAAGTTCTTGACCAGGAACAAATTATATCAGCAAATTTTAAATTAATTTCATTATGAATTTTTACACATTTTATGTTGAATTATCAGTTGTTGGTGTCAATGTGAAATCTGTGCCTTAACTCTCCGCACTGACAATTTGTTAGGAATTCAAAGAGAGCCAGATACTACCTAACCCAAATTAACTGATGGACATTCCAAGACACAGTAGCAACCCTTATACCAGTGTTCATCCCACTTTTGCGAATATTTTCTTGGGCAATCAGTTTTACTAAGGACTTGACTGCCGACTTAAATTCTTTGAAATTTGATTTTTGTGATTGCATTCCCAAATGTATGATCTCAGGGTCGAGGGAATCATCATTCAAGCTCTTCTGTTAAGCAATCAAAGCCTTTCTTAGTAAAATGAGCAGTGATTTCAGTGGTACTGGATTGAGATAAAAGAAAATATTTGTCCCTGCTGGTGAAGCTTGGAATGACATGGTTAGCATTAATAGACCAACAGACGTGCGGGGAGTGGGGGACTTTTAACTTGGAGGAGTGCATGGGTTTGGGTGCAGGTGGGGCGTTAACACTAACTCCTGCTGCCGACTCAGAAGGCGTCAGCATCAGTTGCGTATGTGCCACAGTGTGAGATGAGCAAGCATACACAACTGATCCTGCTGCCTTTCCAGTCGGCGGCAGAAGCATAAGTGCCATGGGTGTGGCTGCTGACCATCTAACCCTACTTCAAGGGCAGAATTTTACGGCCTCGTTTCGGCAGGGACGGGGCCGTAAAATGCGGCGAGACATTATAAACCCCATTGACTTCAGCAGGAACGTAAAATCGCACTGTCGTAAAATTCTGCGCCAAGTTTCTTCTTTATTATGGGGATAAGGTTGTTAAATTTACAATGCATCGCAAATACACACACGGAAATAGTGATTAAAATGAATTTTCATTTAGGTTTGAATAGCAGTCTTCTGAAGCAATTTGGAAAGGCTTTGTGGAGGCAATTCACAGATAGCTCAGTTGGTAATTAATCAGGGTGACCAACTCTTGGGGGGGTGGGAGGATAAAAGGGACACTTCGCCAGAGAAACAGGAGGTGAGACCGGAGGAGTAGGGCGGTGGGGGGAATGCAGATGGGACCAGCGGAGCAGTCTGATTGATTTATCTCTCTGTCCCCTTTCAGGCCTCCCCAGACCCCCATTCCCCTGCCCAGATCCTTTCCCTCCACTTCAGGCCTGTCAGACATTTCCCTGGGCTTGGGCCTGTCCCGGACCTGAACTCCCAGACTTGGGCCTGAGAGGCATCCAGACTGAGCAGCAGGCCTGAAAGACCTGCTTTAAAAAATATATCAGAACCGTCATCCTGACGGTCAGCTTCACTGACAGTAGCTGCCAATAGGAACTGCTGCTGCTTCCGACCTTCAGACAGCTTTGTGGTGGAATGGGAGCTGTAGGGTGGGGTGGAGAGTGTGTTAGGGTGTTGGGGTGAGGGGGTGAGATGAGGGAGTGGTGGAGGGGTTAGGGTGGAGTAGGGGATTGGGAGGGTCATTTTTAAGGTTTAGTACCAAAAAACTGAATACACTTCTCAAAATTCTCTTTTGATTTTAAACCAGCATATAAATAGCAGGCTAAATTTTCATATGCTCCAAAGTAGACACAACTCTGAAAACATATTGTGTTGATGTACCAGAGGCTTGAGAATCTTGGGCCTCATCAAAATAAATGTAAGAACCTAAAAACTGGGAATGATGCAAAACAGGGTGTTGATCATAAGACATAGGAGAAGTAGGCCATTCGGCCCATCGAGTCTGCTCTGCCATTCAATGATATCATGGCTGATCTGATAATCCTAAACTCCACTTTCCTGCCTTTTCCCTATAACATTCGATTCCCTTACTGATTAAAAATCTGTCTATCTCAGCCTTGAATATACTTAACAATCCAGCCTCTACAGCCCTCTGCGGTAAAGAATTCCACAGATTGACTACCCTCTGGGAGAAGAAATTCCTCCTCATCTCTATTTCAAGTGGGCACCCCCTTACTCCAAGATTATGCCCTTTGGTCAAAGACTCTCCCACATGGGGAAACAACCTCTCAGCATCCACCCTGTCATGCCCCCTAAGGATCTTATATGTTTCAATGAGATCGCCTCTCATTCTTCTAAACTCCAATGAGTACAGGCCCAGCCAACTCAACCTCTCCTCATAAAAAAATCCTTCCATCCCCGGGATCATCCTCGTGAACCTTCTCTGGACTGCCTCCAATGCCAGTATATCTTTCCTTAGATAAGGGGATCAAAACTGTTCACCGTATTCTAGGTGTGGTCTAACTAGTGCCTTGTACAGTTTTAGCAAGACTTCCCCCCTATTTTTATACTCCATTCCCTTTGAAATAAAGGCCAACATTCCATTTGCCTTATCTAGTACCTGCTGAACTTGTATGCTAGCTTTTTGGGATTCATAGATGAGGACCCCCAAATCCCTCTGTGTTGCACCTTTCTTCAGTCTTTCTCCATTTAATTAATATTCAGCTCCTCTATTCTTCCTGCCAAAGTGCATAACATCACACTTTCCCACATTATATTCCATCTGCCACGTTTTTGCCCACTCACTTAACCTGTCTACATCCCTCTGTAGACGCTTTGTGTCATCCTCACCACTTGCCTTCCCACCTATTTTTGTGTCATCCGCAAACTTGGCGACAGTACATTCATTTCCCTCATCCAAATCAGTAATATATATTGTAAATAATTGTGGCCCCAGCACTGATCACTGTGGCACTCCATTAGTTACAGTTTGCCATCCTGAAAATACCCCGCCACCCCACCGTATCCCAACTCTCTGTCTTCTATTAGTTAGCCAGTCCTCTATCCATGCTAATATACTACCCCCAACACCATGGGCTCTTATTATATTAAGTAGCCGTACGTGTGGTACCTTATCGAACGCCTTTTGGAAATCCAAATATATTACATCTACTGGTCCCCCTTAACTATCTTGCTTGTTACCACCTCAGAAAATTCTAATAAGTTTGTCAGGCATGATTTCCACTTCAGAAAGCCATGCTGACTCTGTTTGATTAGATTATGCATTTCTAAATGCTCTGCTATTACAACCTTTATAATGGACTACAACATTTTCCCAATGACGGATGTTAAGCTAACTGGCCTATAGTCACTCTCAAACTGAGTGCTAAATTCCACCACATTGTGGTCACTGTTTCCTTGGGGATTTTTTACTCAGTGATCATTTATTAAACCTGTCTCATTACACATTACCAGATCCAAAATAGCCTTATCCCTGGTTGGATCCACAACATATTGTTCTAGGAAACTGTCCCGAATACACTCTATGAATTCTTGCTCATGGCTACCTCTGCCAATTTAATTTTCCCAATCTACATGGAGATTAAAGTCACCCATGATTAATATACTGCCTTTTGTTTTTACAAGCCCTCATTATTTCCTGATTTATTCTCTGTCCGACAGCATAGCTACTGTTATGGGCCTATGGGCTACTCCTACCAGTGTCTTCTTCCCCTTGTTATTTCTTACCTCCACCCATATGGATTCCACATCTTCCGATCCAAGATCATTTCTTGCAATCGTACTTATTCTATCTTGTACTAAAGCTACCCCACCCGCCTTTTCTTCCTGCCTGTCCTTTCGAAAAGTCACACAGCCCTGAATATTTAGTTGCCAGCTTTGATCTCTTTGTAACCTTGTCTCTGTAAGATCATACCCATTAATCTCTATTTGTGCTGTTAATTAATTAATTTTGTTCCGAATACTACGTGCATTTAAGTAAAGAGCCATTAATTGTGCCTTTTACCATTTTTTCCCGACTTTGACCCTATTTGCTGCTGCTTCTTGCTGCCTTTTTTTCACTGTCACCAATTTTATCACTCTTGTAAAGTCTGGGAATTAAATTTCCTATTTGTCACTAGGTAATTGCTTAAAGAAAGGTTTTAAAAATCTCTACTCTATCCTCGGTTCACCTCAGGCTGTAAACTCACAGTGTACAACATAATTTGTCTGACAGTTTCTGGGGGAAGAGGAAACAATACACTTCTTGAGTTAAGGCTGTACTGAAGGCTGTACCATATACCATTCTCCTCTAAAAAATTCAGATCATCAATTCAAACTACATTTTCCTGAGCTGTTGGTAGATATCTGATTGACAAACTTTGGGGATAATGTCATTAGAATAAAAGGAGCAGATGCCATTTATGGTATATTGTGGGTTGGCACCAGAGAAGTCAGAATGATTAGGTTGTATTAGCTACAGAGTTAAATTGTTTTGTAAATATAATGATTTCTTTGTAGTCATTTTCCTAACATCAATTGATTGCTCTGTGACTAATTATCCTTAGAGAATCAGCACTGGGCCTCAAATTTCACCATTGCTACAGTCACTCTGCTTACTGCATGCAGGTGTAATGAAAGATAGACAAGTGATACATTCATACGGCACCTTTCACAATGTCCCAAATTGCTTTACAGCCAATGAAATATTTTTGAGTTGCTGTCACTGGTAAAATGTAGGCAATGTTATCAAATGGCAGTGCAGGCTCGAGGGGCCGAATGGCCTACTCCTGCTCCTACTACATACGTTCATATCTCATTTGAATGGATGAGATGAGCTGGGGTAGATGCCTTTTGTCATCCATAATTATCTTGTGAATAGAGGGTGGAATCATGCCTGTTTATTGTATTGCTAATGGAAGTTTACTGTGAGCGGGTTTTGTGGGATGAGATTGCCAGGACAGGAGTGCGTAATGGGATCATAGTGAACAGTAACCTGATTTACACTGCACATGATTCTCAAGAGTCTTTTCCATTGACTTCAATCTTGTCCTTTTGTCTACTTATCTATTATCCCACTATATCTTGGTGTTTTATGAGTTTTTTGAGGTATTGAAATATCATGATAAAGTTGTATTGCACTGTAGATATTGAAAATATATTGCAGCGAGAAGCAGCAATCAGCAGAGTCTTCAGACTTGCTGATCAAGAAAACACAGATACAATTGTGAACCAGTCTTTGTCCTCTCGCCTCCTAAAAGTTGTGTCACACAGAGGCACCTGAGGGCTCCAATGGTTCTCACTGACAGTGAAGACCTATGTTGTTCAATCACTCAACTTTGTTGCTCAGAAGGCATTTGATCTTTTTATCCTGTGAGCTGACTGATAAAACAGAATCCAACTATATCCCTTGTACGATATAATTATATTGAATACTACCATGCACCCATGCAGGAGAGAGTCTTATATTTCTTCTCTTGAATGGAAACAATCTTGTGCAGTTTATCTGGGTTGCAAGTGCTGAATATTTCCCCAAAATATGAATTTACTGTCACCATGTCCATATGACACAATGTGCAGAACATGTTAATGAGGGCTGGGGCTGTCACCAAAATCAGTGCTATCATTTCAGTGTTAAAAATAACTAATGGGATATTTTCCTTTTAAATTAACAATCGACGGGATTTTCCGCACCTGCCAAGGTCTTCTGGTCCCACCACAAGTCAATGGACTTCTGGCTGGGGCACTGCCTTGATGGGTCCACGGTGGGTCCCGCCCTCGATGGGGCCAGAAAATCCCGGCCAATGTTGCAAAATGCTGTTAAAGTAAAATTTATATTCTCTGGTTTGTTTAATAGTCATGGTGGGATTATCTATAGGGCACATACAAACTAATGCTGCATTATATTGTTGCAGCTCTTAATATAAATGACTGATGGTGTATATATGTCAGATGATATTTGTAACCAGATGCCAATAATGGGTGTTATCATTTTACTAGGACCTTCCTGTGATTGTTTGGTGAATTAATTGGTGAATCTTGAAATGGGGGGGGAAATACCATGCATGTTTGAGGGAGAGGGTTAAGGAGGGGCGGGGGATGAGGAATAAGGGGCCGGGAAACAAGAGAAGCACGCGGACCCATGATTTCTTTCCCTGGCCCTGGTTGTGGCATAAATAAATTTAGCTGGGAATTAAGTATGAAAGCATTGGGAAGCCAGTTCCGATCACTAACATCTGTATTTACCTTATACGCTTTATGGTGATAGTGCACAGCCCCATTAGGAGAGGCAAGTTGCCAATTAACATATAGTAATCACTCAATTGGAGTGATATCATAACAGATTTTAAGTTTAACATTGCATCCCATTGTAAGATGGAAGCACACAGGGCGGAATAGTCCCAGATTTGCACTAAGTACGGGCATGGAAAAAGTAATTTTACCCACTGGCCGCAATGGTGGGTTTTTGTGCCATATCGTCCGTTCCCGGCACATCCCGCCTCATTAATAATGCATTCATGGGAAACACGTCGGCACACGTCGGATTGCTGGCAGTGCGGGGTCTAATTTGCCCGCCCAGCGATCACCTCAGGCATCAATAATCCAGGCGCCATATTTAAAGGGCACCCCTGTACAAAGCTAGCACTCGCCAAGGGATTGAAAGCTGCTGGAAAATCATGGCTGCCAAAGGGAGAAGACATGCTGCCCCCCAATTTAGTGATGCCTCCCTCAGGCACTGGCTGGATGCAGTGGAGTCCTGCCGAGAAATCCTCAACCCCCACTCTGGGTGAAGTAGGCAAAGGTCAGCAAGCAAGGTGACAACTCCGGCATGGGAGGTGTTGGCAGCAGTGGTCAGCGTCAATGTCCTGCAAAACAGGACAGCCACCCAGTGCCCAAAGAGGATGAACGATCTCCTCTGTTCTGCCAGGGTTAGTCACTGCTCATCACTCTCAACTTACACACTCACCATCCCATCACACAACCACAGGGGTCTCACTCACTGCCAGTTCAAGGGACATCACCATTCACTCTCTCACACACACCTTCATCTACCCTGCTCCTACTCTGTCCTCAACCCGTCCATGGCACCACTCACCACCCACACATGCTAGGCATCTTTCTCAGTTGGCCTGGCAGGCATCCTGCTTACACTCTCTTCACCTGTATTCATGCAGGACAAGCTGGCACACAACAAAAGGGAGAGATTGCAGACCGGTGGAGGATTGCCCGACATCCCGATCCTCACAAACTTTGAAAACAGAGTCATCCAGCTGGCTGGCAATGGTCTGGACCATTCCTGTGCTGACGATGAGGTCGGTGGTGTTCAACTCCATGAGGATCCAGTAGTGCAACATCCATCAGGCAACCACACTGGGAGTGAGTTCCCCTGTTCCGCAGTCCCCTGCCATGCACTAATTATCTCTCCACGCTTTTGCTGGGACTCAAGCCTGAAGATACCTTGGAAGACAAATCTGATGATGCCCTGATTGAAGAGCCATCACACCCTCCACCAGCACCCAGAAACACATCTCAGTGGGAACTAGTTCTAGAGTAGCCTCGGGGTCACAATCTGGTGAGCACATCGCACTGTCTGATCCACAGCAAGCGGCACCAGGGACTTCCGAGGCTTCCGGCACTCGGGGGACTGCCGGAGGCCAGGAATCTGCTGAGTCTGTGTCTGATGATGAGCCTCTGGACTTGGTCATATCTCAGTTGCTGGAGCTGCAAAAGCAAGCTTGGGAACATCAAGAAGGAATGACCTCATCAGATGTACTCATCAGATTGCAAGGCACAATGGAGGAGTCCATCTGCTTTCAGCCTAAGGTGATAGCGCTCGCATGCCAATGCACTGAGGTCAACAATGGTGAGATGGCAGCTGCCAAGGAGACCTAGGTCCAGGACATCAGTCCTGTGTGTGGGTTGAACTCATCACTGACACCATAGCTTGCCTCCAACAGTGTCAATGGAAGATGTGCGGGGCAGCTCAATCTCACTCCACCTTCCCCTTAACCTCAAGGAGTCAGCCAGAGGCTCTTGGGCGCCCATGGGAAGGAGGATCAGCAGATATACACCACGGGGCCATCCACCCAGGTGACTCCTGAAGTAACTGGTCCATCCGAATCTCCTCTTCCTGTGACCCCAGTAGCTCCAGCTCCACAGGCCAAGGAGGGTGCCACTGCCACACAGCAGGGCCCTGAAAGCAGGCCGGGGCCCTTCAGGTTTCAGCCCTCCAGATGACTCCTGCCAAGGTCATCACAGACAGGGCACAGCAGTCAGCCGGCTGTCTCCACCTCCGCTGTGGATGTCAGGCTGGAGCCAAGACATAGCAGCAGGGTTTGGAAGGTTAAGAAGATGTAGTTGCACACCCTGGGCACTTGTGTTAATCACTTGTACTTAATGTTCACTATTGTAAATGAACTCCCAAGAATGTCTCCTTGCCTATGGCTCCTTGTTATGATGAACAGTGTTTGTGTCACTCAGATGTGAAACCTTGGTTCCTGCACAAGATAAAGGCAGGTGTCTCAGTCCGGGACCTCTTCCCTGTGCAGAGTGTAACCTTCAGACCAAAGTGATGCTCCGGCTTCACACTCACTGGACACATTAGTGATGCTTGCAGCTCGATGGTGCTCATCATTGCTGCCAGAATGTAGTGGGCAAGCGTCACAGGGTTCCGTCATTCGCTCTGTGTGCTCTCAACACCTTTGAGGTGGGGCTGACGCCACCCCCATCTCTGCATCTGTGACGGGTGACCCTGTGCTCCTGAAGGGGTCAAGTGCTGAAGGCTGACAAAGGATCAGGTGCATTTAAAGCTTCATGGCTTTGTCTCCATTATATGACCCTGATCATGGAGTGCAAGCGAGCTGCCCCCAGCCAGACAGGAGTCAGACATTCTCAGAGGCTATGTGAAGGTCTATGGAATGTCCTCACTGCATGTTGTCATCATCCTCCTGGAATCTAATGAGTATTAGGGCCTCCTCTGCATCTCCGTGACCTGAGCCTGAACACTGAGGGTATGTGCGCTGCCATCAACCACACAGGAGACAAACATTCACAGATGCAAGGTGAGGATGTTAGGACTGTCCTCACTCCACCTCATCATCATCCTCCATGAATCTTGCAGCTATGAGGGCCTCCCGAGCACACCTGCCTTGTCTGGCCAGTGTGATGGCCTCATTGCCTGCATCCTCGCCTTCGAGGACCTCATTACCATCACCCACTTTGAAATCCTCCTCATCAAAGGAGACAAGAAGTTCCTCCATAGCCAGGTCCTCCCCCCGTTGCAGCGCCAGGGTTGTGGAGCACACAGCAAGCGACGATGAGGTGCGACACCCTTGGTGAACTGTATTGCAGTGCTCCACCAGACCTGTCGAGGCACCAGAAGCTCATTTTCAAAATGCCTATCTATTGCTTCACCACAGTCCAGGTCGCGGCATGAGCCTCGTTATACCGTCGCTCTGCTGCAGCTTGAGGCCGCCACATGGGCATCATCAGCCACGTCCTCTGTGGGTAGCCCTTGTTCCCGAGGAGCCAACCCTGCAGCTTCTGTGGACCCTGGAATATGTCAGGAATCTGAGACCTGCTAAGGATGTAGGAGTCGTGGATGCTCCCTGGGAATCGTGGCCAGACTTGTAGGATGACTTTGTGGCGGTCCCACACCAGCTGAACATTCAGCGAGTGGTAGTCCTTGCGGTTGACGTGGTTGAATGCTTGTTGCCATGGAGGTCTAGGCGCCACATGAGTGCAGTCAATGGCACCCTACACCTGTGGGAAACCAGAAATCTGTGCAAATCCCAACAGTCTCACTTCTTGGCTTTCCTGATCCCAGGCGAAATGTACAAAGTTCTGTGCCTTGACAAAGATGGCATCAGTAACCTCCTGGGCACACTTGTGCGTACAGGCTTGTGAGATCCCGCACAGGTTACCTGTGGAGCCCTGAAAAGAGCCACTGGCATAAAAATTAAGTGCCGCAGTCACTTTCACGGCCACTGGCAGTGGATGCCCTCCATGTCCCTGTGGTGACAAATCCTGCAGCAAGTGTCACGTGACCAACCAGTTCCCTAGATATGTGCAGTCTTTGGTGACACTGGATTTCATTCATCTGCAGGAATGACCGGGTCTAGCGAAGCACCCACAAGTGAGAGCTCGCTGTGGATCTTCAGCTGCGTGTGCAGTAGGCCCTGGTTCACCTTCATCTTGAGGGTGATGCTCCTCCCTTTGTTGAGCCAGGCGCCTCCGTCTCTCTCTTCACTTTCTCTGCTCCCTGTAAACCATGAGGTATAGCGCTAAATCACCAGGCTCCATGATCCTGATGTTCTCCTCCAGTAGGATCAAAGAAAGAGACTCCTAGGTGAGCATATGTGTCTTAAGAACCTCTCTTGGTTAAGTCTGAAGGCCCCTTCACGCATGCAGAAGTGTGCTTGGATGGCCAGTGTGTAGTGCGCTCACTGGCTGTCTGAAGCCCCATCCACATCCACCCCACTCCACCTGACCGATTGGCGGCAGCTTCGGCCACTGGACTGCATGCTGCGCTCTCAGCTCAGGTGCAGACATTCTCCTAATCCGCACTCCAAAGCTGCGCTGTTAGCTTGAACCATGATGGATACTAGTCCAAACCTTAATAAAGACATTGCAAGGGGCTGTGAGCACCTCCACCAGTGACTGTGCCATGACCACCTTTCGCAAGGGGATTTTACAATTGTTTAGCTGCCCCCTAAAACACACATTAATTTGCAGTCTGTGTCTGAGGGGTGAAAAGTTCTGGAACATTCGGTGGCACTTTCATGCTTTTGTGTTGCTTGAATGAGCAGAAAAGGTTCAGAGGCCCCCAACTCCAAGCATCTCAATGGAGCTGCAGCTGAACGGTCTCAGCTGCGGAAAAATGCTCACTTTTGACAACTTTTTCCAAGTGCGTAGCTGCGTCCCTTGCAACCCCCCCCCCCCCTTCCCCACAGGCCCCTGGCACGGGCTTGTGCACTTTCTTCAGTCTGTGCTGCCTGATGCCTTGCTCCACCCACCCCGGCTGATCCACACTGGAGCCCTTGCCCTGGCACCGCATTGTAAAGTCAGCTGGGGAAAAAGCGACTGCCTGTGACCCACCCTTCCCCCCCCCCCCCCCACCCCAAAACGTGCAGCACCTCTTCCTCGATGTCCTACGGGTGATGCTCACCAGCGCTGCACAAGGTTGTGTGCACTCACCTCCGAGTTCCCCTCGAAGCTTAGGTTGCCAGGTGCACGCCTTTGAAAGGCAGTCGTGAAGCGTGCTGTTCTGAAGTCATGCCGACACGGGCGATAAATTTGACGTGGGGAGATTATTCTGGCGAGCAGGGCTTATAATGTGGCGCTAAAGTATTGAAATGAGATTCTCGACACGCGGTGGCAGCGGGCGCGGCCTGCCATTGACGGGTGCAACGGATGATGGCATGAAACCGATTTTTAGCTTTCTTGCCATATTACTCCCCGCCCCCATGACACCTGACGTCAACGGGATGGGACGATTCCACTCTCAGTCTCAAATACTCCATGCATGCTTAACAAATTTGAAATTTCTCAGAAAACTTACTGAAATTTAGAAATAATTGAGAGCAAAAAGGTTGAAACCGAACACAAATCACTTGAATTGATCAGTTGAATGTTAGAAGGTTCTCTTTGAACTAAGGTATTGCAACAGGCTGCAATACGCCCCTCCAGCGGTAATCTGTAGTAGTCTCAGTCAGCAGTAGAGCAGCAAAGGTACCTTTTATTTTTCTTCATTAGGTTAATTTGATTAGATGGAATTTCTTTTTGTAGCTAAAAGGAGATTCAATGGGCTACAAATTCAGTCATATTGTGCTTGTTTTTCTGATGCTAAATAGATGCACTTCTCAGGCACTGAACAGGCGCACAAGCACCCAATAAGGTATGAAGAAAACACTTACACATTATGAGACTCCACACAGCTGTCAGTTACTGCAGGATTTATCCTTAATTTAACCTCACCAATCTGCAGTAGTGTCATTGTTCTCATTTATCATTTAATAGTTAGTGACTCCATTATTGCCAGCTGCATTAAAGTTCATATAATCTGCAGGAAAAGCTGTAGCAAATCTGACATATGTTATGTCTCTGCAATTACAGAGATGAAAAGCATGTTAAAGGTAAGACAGCTTGTTGACTGTAGTAGTTTAAAGTGCCTCTCTTTTACAACAAAACAAATGAGATTCAACTAGATGCTTGGCACCTTTTTGTTTGGAGTCTGGGAGATGGCTCTATTAAATGTAAACTTATTAAATATAATCACGAAAACTTCCAGATAAGCAGGTGAAGAGAACTCCAACTTCATTAAATGATTGACAGGTTTGGTGTTTGCTGGAAGTTAAGGAAAAAGGCTGCTATAACACCAGGTGAAAAGACGACAGATAATTTCCTACAGTTGCATCCTAAGGACTAGAGCCAGACAATTCCAAGGGATGAGAGCAGTTTTGATTCGGGCATTAAACTTCTACCCAACCAAAGAGGCATTCAAAAATAAAATCGGGTGGGGTGTAAAACCAACTGCTGATTTCCTATTGCTCATTTTATACTACCACCTGGGACAAAGTTCACCTTCGATATGTTTCTATTTAACACTGTCCAAGATATAAACAAACAGGAAATATACAAAGACCATCTATTTCTTTACCAAATGACCTAGCAAAGGTCAACATATGCCGTAACTGTCAATTGAATGTTACTGTTTTCGACGTTAAGATGAATTCAAATGATGTGTTGTGGATAATTATGTACCATATTAGTGCTCTGTTTATGATGTTGTATTAATTATCCTATTTTAATTTGTGTCAGCTATGGCTGTCAGTCATGGCTCAGTTGATGGCACTCTCGCTTCTCAATCAGAAGGTTGTGGGTTCGAGTGCCACTCCTGCATTTGAAAACAAAATTCAAGGTTGTTGCTCCTCTTTAGTATGAAGGGTGTGTTGCACAGCTGAAAGTGCCATCTTTTGTATGAGGCATTAAACTGAGGCTCCATCTGCCATAAAATATTCCATGATACTATTTTTGAGGAAGAGCAGGGGACGGGGGGAGGGGGTGGGGGTTACCCCTGATGTCCTGGCCAATGTTTATCCCTCAATTAACATCCAATTATCTGGTCATTATCACATTCGCTGTGCACAAATTGTGTGACTCCATTATTGCCTACTGTGACAACAGTGACTGCACTTCGAGTATTTTGAGTGTCCTCTTTTGGATGTCCTCTGGTTGTGAAAAGTGCTTTATAAATGTAAGTCTTGTTTTCATGTCACCCTTGATTATTGATGAGTGAAAGAAAGCAGTTGATGGTAAAATGCCAAAATATGTCTTATTCAATCCTTGATATTTTTGAGGTGGGCTATAGGTTGAATAGTTTATAACCGATAACATATTTATTTACTATTGTTGGGCAAGTCTTTATAATTGGGTTAGGTTATGCAACACAACTTAAGCCAAATTAAACAACACAAATAAAAACTTAAAGTTAGATTTGACTCTATTATCCCTACAGATATAAATGTTTATTTAAAACTAAAATTTCCCAACCCAATCAATGGACTTACCTCTAAGCTAGCTTGCAGTGAACGAACCAATAAAATGGGTGGATTTGATATTCGAAATCCATTCACGCCAGGACTTAAGTCAATTTCTAATAAGCAGAGAGAAAAAGAACATGCAGGGATGATTCAAAACTTCACATGTTAGTTATCTAATGGCAAAAGGGTGACTATCCTCCTGGGATAGGGCAGTAGAAGACATTCAGGTTTTCTTTGGAGTGATTCCAGATACTTAGGGTTATGCCTTAATTATTTTTCCTATCATTTTTCTACAAATCTTTGAAAATGGAAACTGTGCCAAAGGCTTGGAAAATCCCAAATCTCATTACATTGTTCAAAAAAAGGGAAATGGATGAAGAAGGAAATTACAGGCTAATTACTCCTTTGTTCATTGTGGGACAATTTCTAGAGTCCACACTGATGGCTGAAATTGGGTATAGAAAGGCATAGGCTAATCAGGGATAATTATCATGGATTTGTAAAGAGCAGATTGTGCTCAATAGGTTTAATTGACTTTTTAAGGAAATCACAGAACATATGGATTTTCAGACAGCAATTAGTCATGACAACACATGAAGGACAAGCATTGAAGGGAAAAAATCAGTTGGAGAGAGATTGATTGCGATAGTACAAAATAATGGAGCAAATGGATCTTTTTCAGATTGACTGAACATGGATACTTGTGTGCTTCAAGGATCCATATTGGGACCTCTTTGTTTCCCATTAATAGAAATGATTTGGACATAGATACAAGAGGAATGATATAAATGTTTATTGATGATATCAAATTAGGAACATGGCAAAACCTGATGAATGCCCACAGAATCAAGGCATTAGAGGGCAATGTACAGATCATTTGCAGCCGCAGTTCAATATGGAGAAATACGAACTAAAACTTCTAGGTAAAATAAGTGAGAGGAAGTATGCCATAGTTTGTGAAACCCTTACTGGAGTTAAGAAACAGAGCCAGCAGGTACAAAGGTGGGAGTTCAGGGTTTTTAAAATAAAGTATAAAAAGGCAACTGGGTTTTTAGTTTTATACGTGTGCGGTATTAAATAAAAAAACAGGGCAGTAACGTTGAATTCTTTATATACGTGGATTTAGACCCATCTGATGTACTGCCTTCAATTCTGAACACTATAATAGGAAATAGCTATGGGAATAGATAATCTGGAGCGATACCAAGAATGAAAGGTTAAAGTTATAAAAAAAGATTTGAAAATCTGGTGCTTTTTCTACTGAAAGAGAAGGCCCAGGTGGGATACATGCAGTTTTCAAAATTAAGAAAGATTTTGAGAAGACAAGTAATGAGAGATTGCATATTTTTTTTCCTTAGAGCCTGAGTGTGAAGTATTGCTTTGGGGGTAGACAGAAAGATAACTCAGACAAGAAGGATTGCACTTGTAATAGACACTACCTATACATTTGGACAGTTATGACAAATGTTTTCCAATTTGTTGAAATGGTAATAATGGGGCATAGACTTAGGGTTGACCCCCACAAGAGGCCCTGGAGTCAGGCCATTTGCATAAAGCAGGCAAGTGCCTGGCCAGCATCCACTGCAGCAAGGAGGCAGAAAAACATGGCATTTGCCAGTCACTTGAAGTTGAAGCTAGTAGGACTGAGTTGAACAAAACACACAAGATAAGTATCCCTAAGGTATCTGATCCAACAGTCAGGTTACAACCTGAATGTGTCCAATGTGCCATTCTGTTGCTTTTATGTGTCACTATCTGACTTAAACTGACTGCAAAGAGAGGCCTGCATGTATGCACAAAGACCAAATTAGTTAATTAAAGAACAATGGATATTCTCCAATGACCAATTGATGACAAAATAGGAAGAGAAGAGAAATAAATACTTGTTTTTGAAGCCTATATTGGCGGGCGAAGACATTACTTTAGTGACATGCCATTTGAGGATTAACCTTTGTGACACTTAGGATTGAAGGCTTAGCTAAAATGCAAAACTGAGTAATCTGATGCCTGGTGTTCCCATTCAGGAACCATCAGAATCAATATTCTGAATGTCTTCTGTATCTCTAGGAATTAACTCTTTTTAGGCTGAATTTAAACTTTAGCAATTCAACAATAACTTATGTTTATTGAGTGCTTTTAACATCATAAAGCATTCCAAGGCACTTCACAGGAACATTATTGAGAATAATAACATTAACTAACGGGGTATATAGTAAGTTTCCAAAATATTACACATTTATACATAATTAGGTTATCATAGCATAGTTAAGGCATCCTTAGTTGTGTACACATGCAGAATTTAGCTGCATAGTGATTGCAGGTATAACAATTCCTACTGCCTTTAGGGGTCATGATTGTGTTAGTGAATGAGCCCCAAGCACGGGTAATCTTAGGGGCAGAGCTTTCTAGTCATTGACCTGGTTAAAACATGTAGCTTCTGAAAGAGCCCTGTAATAAAGTGATCTGTTTCAAGTAAGGAACCTGTCCAGTACATCAAGCTCATTACAGCTGACTGTCCCTTTATTTATGCAAATTAGTCAAAAATGCTACTGGGCCTCTGGGTGCATGTCAGGAATGAAGACTTGATTTAAGCCCAGGGTGACAGGCTAAAAACAAAGCAAGAATCAAACCATTCATCGCTGCCCTTTTTCTTCCCTTTTCTCGTTATTGAAGTAATTAGCACTGAGCTTCTAGATCTGAATATCAATGTTGGCTGACATTGGGACTGGGCTCGTCTGAAATTTAAAAACAGAAAATGTTGGAATGCTCAGCAGGTCTGTCTGGCATCACCTGTAGAGAGAGAAACAGAGTTATCGTTTCAGGTCGATGGTCTTTCACTCGCCATTGACCTGAAACATGAACTGTTTCTCTCTCCACAGATGCTTCCAGACCTGCTGAACCTTTCTGGCATTTTCTGTTTTTGTTTGGGTTTCGCGCATCCACAGTATTTTGTTTTTGCAGAAAAGTTCAGCTTTAATTTGAGAGCCTGGGTTAAAGTGCGCAATGTTGAAGCATATGTTGAAAATGCATTTTCTTTTATTTTCTAACTACCTGTTAGCTGATAGGAAGTAGCATAGAAGGCTAATAATAATACCAAGGTTGAGGAAATAAATCTTCAATGTTGAATTGCGGCTTGGTATTGGCAGAATTACTGTTCCAGGAACTGAGCATTCAACAAGTACTTAGGATCCCCTTCACTTGAATCTCATCAAGATTTGATGTGTAAGCTTTGCTAATACGTGGTCCCCGAACTCAAAGGCTGCACACCACTACGTTGTAGTACCCCATAGATGAGGAATGCTGACACAATATGAGTTGGCCTCTCTTGAACTCCATCAGCGTCCTCTTGGCTATGAGAAAGTATAGATTGTAAATATGAAGAAGTCTGAACAAAATTATCTCACTCTCCCAGTTTAAGACAAAAAGAAACACGGGAACAGGAGACCCTTGAGTCTGTTCTTCTGTTCAATTAGATCATGGTAATTAGTATTTCAACTCCAGTTACCCATCTTTACTCTTTTTTTCTGTATTCATCAGTGGTATGTGGGCATCACTGGCAAGGCCAGCATTTCTAGTCCATTCCTAATTGCCTTTGAAAAGGTGAGGGTGAACTAAGTACAAGAAAATGGCTTGCTGCATCATTTCAGGGTCAACCAGGTTGCTGAGAGTCTGGAGTCACATATGGACCAGAAAAAGAAAGCTAATTTCTGTTGCGAATAAATCCCAATGAAGGAACTCAAACTAACACAGACCATGAAGCTGATTTTATTCTCTAAAGAACATTAGTGATCCAGATGTGTTAAGTAGTTTCACAGTCCCCATTCTTGATATTTGCTGTTTAATTCTGGATTTATTTAATTCATTAATTGAATTTAAATTTCCCAGCTGGAATGGGATTTGAACTTATGCCTCTAGATCATTTGTTCAGATTGCTGAATCACTTGAGAGGTGACATAACCATTATGCTACCGTCTTGATGTTCTTACCTAACAATAATCTATTGGTCTCAGTCACGAACATTACAGTTGACCCAGCACCCAGAACATTTTGATGAGTGCAAGTTGATAAGTTTCAGTTATGGAGAGAAGGGGGAGGGGTAGAAGGGAAATAATTGGGAAGCTGGTAGTAAATCTTTTTTCACATTACTTTACCTGGATAACATTATTGAATTCAAGGTGGAAAGGCAGATAATAGACTCTGTTACTAACATTTTCTATTTTTTTTTACAAATTCCCAAAAAATGATGTTGTGAAAATTTTGCTGAACAGTAGATGCATTAAACGCTAATGCAAAAATGTTCACATCAGCAGTTTTGCTGAAATTGAATAAGCAACAACAGGGAAAGAATATCAAATTGAATTCTCTGCTGGGGTGTACAAACATACAGATCATCTGCTTTGCTGAAATAAATAAATCAGTTCCCAAGTGTAGAAAGAAAAGGAATTTCATGGAGGTTAACATTTCCATGAGGATTTTTATAACCACCTGCTGTGGGATCTTGGTAAAAGCCCTGAAGGAGCTATGGCTCAGTGAAAGCATTCTCACCTTTGAGTTAAATCTTTGTGCGTTCAAGTCTCACTATGGAGACTTGAGCACTAAATATAGTACAACACTCAAGTGAAGCACTGTGGGAGTGGCTGGAAGAATAGAAAAAAAATATTTAAGCGGAGCAAGATTACAGATTTCTGTCGTACAGAGAGATCTGGGTGCCCTGGTACGTGAATCACAAAAAGTTAGGATGCAGGTACAGCAAATGATTAGGAAGGCAAATGGAATGTTGGTCTTTCTTGTAAGGGGGTTGGAACATAAAATACGGGACGTGTTGCTAAACTGTACAGGGCATTGATAAGACTACGCCTAAAGTACTATGGACAGTTTTGATCTCCTTATCGAAGGAGGGATATATTTGCATTGGAGGCAGTTCTCTTGGCTAAGTTCTGGGAGGAAGGGGTTGTCTTATGAGAAAATGTTAAGCAGGTTAGATCTATACTCATTGGAGTTTAGAAGAAAGAAAGGTGAACTTATTGAAACAAATAAGATTCTGCGGGGATTTGACAAGGTGGATGGGGAGAGGACGTTTCCGCTCGCGAGGGAACCTAGAACTACTGGGCACAGTTTAGAAATAACTGGCAGAATTTTCCATTTATGAGACTAAGTACGGTAGCCGCCAACCTCGTTGCCCTGAATGGCGGGAACGTACACCAATTTTGCACTTGGAAGCTCACCGAATCACCTGGTGGGTTGGGAGCTGACTTGTTTGCCCGCCATGAACTGGAGGGGTTGAAGGTCCAGGCGTCATGTTTAAATGCCGGCCGAACACGTATCTCATTCTATCCAGCCCACCTGTCTCCAGGAGACCGTTACAGATGTCTTCCACGCATAAAAAGAGAAATCGTAAGCCTCAAGAAGGCAGCACCCCGCTTCACCCAGCAGTGCCCTCGAGGCCTTGATCAGAGGGGTGCGGGTGCACAGGCATGTCCAGGAAGCACACCAGCTTCACCTCTCCGGCCTGGCAGGCCATCGCAGTGGATGTCAGCACAACTGCCAACGGCATCCGAAATGCCATCCAGTGCAGGGAGAGAATGAATGACCTCATCCGCTCCACCAGGTTAAGTCATCCTTCAACTCCCTCCAATGTCAAAATCTCATCATGGCATCATGTACTCAAAGGGCTACTCTCTTCAGGGATCTCTCACAACCATTAACGTGGGACACATATCACCACCATCCCATCTATCATGTTGCTCACATTCCATCCTCTGCCCCTTCTGGGGAGGGCTTACCACACTCAAGAGACATGCATCTCGCCCAACCTATGCTTCATCCCTTCTCATCACATGCCTTTCTTTTGTCTTTGTACTGGCACACAACAGAAGGGAAAGAGCGCAGACCAGAGGAGGGAGGGCTGACATCATTGCCCTCACTGCATTTGACGTAGTCTACTTGGACTTTAGCAAGGCTTTTGATAAGGTCTCGCATGGGAGACTGATAACGAAGGTAAGAGCCCATGGGATCCAAGGCAATTTGGCAAATTGGATCCAGAATTGGCTGAGTGGCAGGAAGCAGAGGATGATGGTCAAAGGGTGTTTTTGTGACAGGATGCCTGTCTCCAGTGGGGTTCCACAGAGATCAGTGTTGGGTCCCTTGCTGTTTATGGTGGATATATAAATGATTTAAACTTGAATGTAGGAGGGTTGATCAATAAGTTCATGGATGACATGAAAATTGGTGGGGTGGTAAAAAGTGAGGAGGATAGCCTTAGACTACAGGAGGATATAGGCGGGCTGATCAGTAGCAAATGGAATTTATTCCAGATAAGTGTGAAGTGCTGCATTTGGGCAGGACAAACAAGGCACAGGAATATACGATGAATGGTAGGACCCTGGGAAGTACCAAGGATCAGAGGGACCTTGGTGTGCATGTCTACCGGTCCCTTAAGGCAGCGGACAAGTAGATAAGGTGGTTAAGAAGATATATGGGATACTTGCCTTTATTAGCCGAGGCGCAGAATATAAGAGCAGGGAGGTTATGCTGGAACTGTATAAAATGCTGGTTAGGCCAAGTATTGCTTGCAGTTCGGGAATTTGCATTATAGGAAGGATGTGATTGTACTAGACAGACTGCAGAGGAGATTCACCAGGATGTTGCCTGGGCTAGAGAGTTTTAGTTATGAGGAGAGATTGGATAGACTGGGGTTATTTTCCCTGGAGCAGAGGAGATTGAGGGGGACGTGATGAGGTATATAAAATTGAGAGACATAGATAAGGTAGACAGGAAGGAACTTTTCCCCTTGGTGGAGGGATCAATAACCAGGGGGCACAGATTTAAGGTAAGGAGCAGGAGGTTTAGAGAGGATGTGAGGAAGAATTTTTTCACCAGAGGGCAGTGGGAATCTGGAACTCACTGCCTGAAAGGGTGGTAGGGGCAGAAACCCTCATAACATTTAAGAAGCATTTGGATGTGCACTTGCGATGCCATGGCATACAAGGCTATGACCTAGCGCTGGAAATGGGATTGGAATAGTTAGGTACTTGTTTGACCAGCGCAGGCTCGATGGGCCGAAGGGCCTTTTTCTGTGCTGTAGACCTCTATGAATCTATGGCTATGACCGAGTTCGAGGTGGCTGCGGCTAAGCTAGCTGGGGATTGCCCCTGTGGTGAAGCAGAGATTGGTTTGTCCCACCAACCTAGTATGGATCACAGCTCCATCGCATCCTGACAATCACAGTGAGTCACATGCAGTCTTATGTTGCTCATGCTCATCATCTGAAACTCTATTCTCTAGTTTCTAGGCACCAGCAGATCAAGGCCCACAAGGCAGCCCACCATAGGTCCGAGACCCCAAACCAAATCTGAAGGGGAAGCTCTGGAAGTACCATCACCACGCTCACCAACAGCATCCACCAACGCAGAGACACAAACCTTGGTGGGGCACAGCTGTAGATTAGGCTTGGGGTCACATTCTGGAGAACAGCTCACTGACACATCCCCGCAACAGTCAGAGGCAGGGACAGCCCAGGTTTCTGGCACTCGGAGGGCTGCTGGGTACCAGCTACCCACTGAGTCCAAGTCAGATGATGAGCCTCTGGAAACAGCTGTCAACCTAATGCTGGAGAAGCAATGACAGGCGGCAGAACATCAGGCAAAAAGTTGATAGTCACTCAGCAGACTAGAGCGAACGATGGAGAAGTCTGTCCGCATTCTGTCTGATGGCGTGGCTCCAACATGCAAGCCCAGAGTGCCGGCAGTTGGAGGGCTGCTAGAGACCAGGATGATGCTGAGTCCAAGATAGATGATGAGTCTCTGGAGTCAACCATTAGGTGGTGGTGTTGGATGCCCAGTGAGATGTGCGGGAGGATCTGGCGTAGATCCATGAGTGTATGCGTGCCATGGTCTCCGTTATGGAGGAGTACATGCAGAGCATCAGCACTGCATTGATCCTCATGGCCAAGTGCACTGCCTCCTCCATTGAGAGAGTGGCGACTCTCATGGAGAGGCAGCTCCAGGAACAGAATCAGAGGTTCCTGGGGTTGCGCTTGGACCTGCACGTCCTCACACAGGCACTGACCTCAGGTGGTCAGTGTTAGTGTGGGAGATGGATGAGGCACCCAGTATCCCAGCTAGGTGTCCGTCCATCAAGGGAGGTCCAGAGCAACCTTACGTTGGTGTACAAACTGCTTGTAGTCTCTGCGGGCTCCTCTCAGGGTACTCTGGATGATGGCAGCAGCTCCTTCAAACATCTGCCACTGACCATGGCATTTGATGAGGCTGCGGCAACTGGGGAGATGCCAGTCGTGGAACTGGCTGCTCCCTCCCAGGCGGGGCCAGCCGTGGAACTGGCCAAAGGATGACTGCCTTAGACAATATAAATAATAAAGCAAGTTAAGTATACTGGTACTTACCATTATCCATCTCAAATCTGGTTTTGAAGTCATGACTCCACCAACCAAGTAATCTGAAAGTTAAGTTGTTTAGGAATATTATTCAGAGTACTTGTGAATATTTAACCAACATCATAAAGACAAATCAGATTACCTGGTTAATATCTCACTGCTGTTTGTGTGGTCTTGTTATTTGCAAATTGGCCATTGTTATCCACACATTACAACAGTTACCACATTTCAAAAGTTTTTCCTTTATAAATACTTCTGGATGTACTAGAAGTTTTTAAAAAATGTTCAAGGAATGTGGGTGTCGCTGGCTTGGCCAGTATTTGCTGCCCATCCCTAACTGCCCTTGAGATGGTGGTGGTAAGCTGCCTTCTTGAACTACTGCAGTCCATGTGCTATAGGTACACCCACAGTGCTGTTAGAGAGGGCGTTTCAGCTGCTATTTAAATACAGGCTCTTTCTTTTTTTCATACTTTGAGGAGCTGTCAAAATCAATGCAGTTCCTTCAACAACAGTTCAAACTGCTTTTAAGCACTTAAACCCTTTAATTCTTTTGAGTTTCAGTTTCTGGCATAAGTACAGTGGAGTCAAATCAGCATCTCTATCAGGCCCTGGTAACAGACCCCTGTCTGAAACAGAGACAAATTCAATTGAATGGCCAGAACAGGTAAATTGTACGTGCATACCAACTACCCTGAGCTACCAGCCAGAATGTCAGCACAAATGAAACATATTTGTTGCATCAGGGGGTTCTACACCAAACTTCTGTCATTTTCTCCTCAGTAAAAATGGAGCTTTCTGCCATCTCAATGGTCCCTGTTTCTGTCCTTTGCTGGTTACTAACATACTGGTTTACAATATAGCCTGGATTTCGTGGCAAGAATAATGGTGAGGCTTTCAGTGCTCACTGTTATTATGGTGTAAAGCAGAAAGGAATTTCTGGTGTCTGTACATGCACAGTTAAACATGGAATCAGAAGTTGCTATCTGAGTTTCCCTGCTCTTCCACAAGGTTTGCTACACTGGCACCTCACTAAATGACATGACATTAGAACACTTGAAGGGTATGACATTGTACTATTTATTCCTAAACACTTCTAAATAATTCAGGGTTTGTCCATTCAGGTTATTTTTTTAATAATGTGAAGTCTCAATTATGACCAAACAATCTCTGGAACACTGAAAAAAAATGTTTTTACAAGTGTGGAGTCTCATTTCTTCAGATCTTAGTTATCATTGGTGATTTATAAGAATTTTTTTTTATCCTTCCATTCCATCACTTTTATTTCTAACTTGACCCCATCATTTTCTCCCTGTCTTTATTCTACTTATATACATGATTTTACATTGAATTAATTAGTCTAACTTAAACTTCCTGGTTTAGACATGAATATCTCATTAATGATTCTTCAATCTGATTGGCTGAAGAGAAATATTGTTGCTTGCCCTGCTCAGAAATTCCCCAGGTCCCCTGGCAAAGGCTCCACACTAAAATAGCTTTGTTATTCTTGTAAGTTGATGGGTAAAATTTGTGGGGTGTAATGAACAGTGAGCACCATTTACTTTTCACTGACTGCAAAATCAAGGTGGTTGTCTGCACTGCTGTTGACAGGCATAGATACAATACCCAATGTGAATGAACAATTGTATTTTAGTTAGTGGTTGCTGTAGCACAGCTATTCGATCTTCGAACACCTAACAACAGATTATTGAAATGTAAGTTGTACAACAATTTTGAAGGTTTCTTTTTTATGGTGACACAGGTGTTCATTAATATTAACAGAGCTGAATCAATTCTCACTGCAAAGAGGAAGGCAATTTTCTGTTAAAATGTTCAAATGCTATCAGGCCTGGAGATGTCTAGGCAACAGGCATCTCCAGTCTTGCCAAGCTGCAGAGTGCATGGACAAATGAGGGCAAGAACTAGGCTCAGTTTAGCAATACAGCATAATAAAACAAACTACATCAAAAGATTCCAACCTTCACTTATTTAACCGACCTTTGTACCAGATAAATACTTGCAAACAAATACTCAAAGATATATCAACATCGTCAAAAATTTACCTCTTGAATTTTTGGATCATTTGCTTTATTGAATTAATTAGTCTAACATAAACTTCCTGGTTTAGACGTGTGTGCCTCACTAAGGATTCTTCAATCTGATTGGCTGAAGAGAAATATTGTTGCTTGCCCTGCTCACAAATTTCCCAGGTCCCCTAGGATCCAAAAAATACATTCCTATCCTTCAACATAGCTGAGATACAAATACCAAAAACAAAATATAGACACGCACTATGTTTAGATAATTAAAAAAAAATATATAGTAAAAACTATCTGTAGAGGTGGGTTTCCTGTGTCAAATATTTAATTATAATGCAACTATTGCAATTTAAGCATTCTACCAACATTTATAATTTAAGCTTATGGCAGGAATATTTTATAATGAGACATCGACAAATTTTTATCTTTCCCTGTATAAATTTATCACTACCTCCTTCATCGTCCCCTCTTTGCTGCATGTTGTAGCCCCAAAATGCCACTGACTAAATTTTGCTGGGATTTTTGCATGAGTGTAGTTGATACTTACGTTGGCTTTACTGTAAATCGGTGTTTTTCATGTATGTATGCCCCTGCTAAGGCTCCAGCACCAGAATTCATATACTGTAATATATTAAAATAAAACATCATTTGGGTAGTTTGCTATTCATTTCACACAAATTGACAAAAGGTTTACCATCAATTGCAACCAATGGGGAAAAACAGAATAATTCATTTTACCTTGTAATTACACCAGCAGGCAAAGTCTACATTCCAGTCATGCAGATAGAGTTCTACATTCCCAACAGCATGGGCAAGGTCAAAACCAACAAAACATCCCTGTACAACACAAGTTGATGCCATTATTTTCAAAGTGCACAAACAAAATACAAATTAAAACAAACCTGGAGGATCAGACTGTTAAAAATGGTTATTTGTTAACATAGTATCCTGAATTCTGTATCCATTGTACAAAATGTTACTGTCATTAAAACACCTTTTTTTAAATCGATTTTTTTCAATACTGTGGAGAAAGAAAACATTTATAGCAACAAGTGGAGAGGGCACTTAAAAGTGCTGAAGTACATTTTTAAAAAAAATTTGCTCTTTGCCATGCCGAGAAGATGGGCAAGAGGCCTTCTCCCAAAGGTGTTTGAATACTGTCCTTGAGGTGGCTATTAGGATGTCCCAGACAGGCTTGTTTCTTTCAAAGACAATGTTTAGAAGCACAAACAAAGTTAAGTGGTTATGTCTTAATTATATATATATTTTTAAATTTAGTCAGTCATTCAGCTCTAGGGGCTTAGAGTACCTCAGGGAATGGAACTGAATAACTAAGATATTAATACCTCTTCAAAGGGGAAGGAAAAACCTATGGGAATATACTTCTTATACATTGCAACAGTATAACTGAAAGAAACCTCTTTTTTCGTTAAAAATCTTAACTTCCTTGATGCTGCTCTGCATTCTATCCACAAAGGGACCAGACGGTTAAAGTTGTTAGAAGTGAATGTTATTCATTTAGCAAGGGTTGGTATATTTTTCATTGTGAAAAGGCTATTCAAAGTACACAGGCATTTAATAGGTTAGCACTATGAAGCACTACCCAGCTAATAGTTTCCTTTAATAACCGTTCATTTCAGGATAGTGCTCAGGAATGAAAGTCACATTGATCTTTGCTGAGACAAAAGCAAAAAACTGCGGATGCTGGATAATTGAGGAACTTACCGACAGAGACTGCAACTAATGTTACTGAAGGGATGAAAGGCTATTCAGCTAACCTGAAATATTGGGTCTTTATGGCTTTATAGAATTGCTGTGCAGCTAGTGCCTATGAAGCTAGATCTTGTAACAATTAGGAGATTCTCATTATTTATATAGAAGTAGAAGGTGGTGGTTTGCTTTCTACTTCTGATGAAAAAGCTTTTGATAAAATCCCACATAAGAGGTTAGTGAGCAAAATTAAAGCACATGGGATTGGGGGCAATATATTGGCATAGGTTGAGAATTGGTTAGCAGACAGGAAGCAGAGAGTAGGAATAAGTGGTTCTTTTTCGGAGTGGCAGGTGGTGACTAGTGGGGTACCTCAGGGACCAGTGCTTGGGTCCCAGCTATTCACTATATATAATCAATGATTTGGATGAGGGAACCAAATGTAATATTTCCAAGTTTGCTGATGACAAAAAACTTGGTGGGAATGTGAGCAGTGAGGAGGGTGTTAAGAGGCTTCGAGGCGATTTAGACAGGATGAGTGAGTGGGCAAATAAATGGCAGATGCAGTATGACTTGCATATGGATAAGTGTGAAGTTATCCACTTCAGTAGGAAAAACAGAATGGCAGAGTATGATTTAAATGGTGATAGATTGGGAAATGCTGATGTACAAAGGGACCTGGCTGTCCTTGTATACCAATCACTGAAAGCAAACATGCAGGTGCAGCAAGCAGTTGAGAAGGCAAATGGCATGTTGGCCTTCATTGCGAGAAGACTTGAGTACAGGAGCAAGGATGTCTTGCTGCAGCTGTACAGGGCCTTGGTGAGACCACACCTGGAGTAAGGTGTGCAGCTTTGGTCTCCTTACCTAAGAAAGGATATAGTTGCCATAGAGGGAGTCAGCAAAGGTTCACTAGACTGATTCCTGGGATGGCAGGATTATCGTATGAGGAGAGATTGGGTCGACTCAGCTGTATTCACTGGAGTTTAGAAGAATAGGAGGGGATCTCATTGAAACATATAAAATTCTGACAGGGATGGACAGACTAGATGCAGGGATGATGTTTTCTCTGGCTGGGGGATCTAAAACATGGGGTAACAGTCTCAGGATATGGGTAGGACATTAAAAACTGAAATGAGAAGAACCCTCTTCACTCTGAGGGTGGTGAATCTATGGAATTCTCTACCGCAGGAAGGCTGTGGAGGCCAAATCACTGAATATATTTAAGAAGGAAATAGCTAGATTTCTGGACTCTAAAGGGGTATGGGGAGAGAGCGGGGTGTATGGTGTTGAGATAGGGGATCAGCCATGATCATATTGAATGGCGGAGCAGGCTCGAAGGGCTGAATGACCTACTCCTGCTCCTATTTTCTCTGTTTCTATGGCCAGAAATTTATGTTGATCGGGTGGGCGGGCGCGCACCCGACCTGAGGGCACGCGAAATTGCATGAAAATATGTCAGGCGTGCATCCCGATGTCACCGCGCACACGAGCAATATTGAGGTTGGCAGGCGCACGCGGGAGTAGAAGCCCCACCCGCCGACAATTAAAGGGCCCATTATGGCCATTAAAAACACTATATTGTCCATGATTTTACACTGCCCTTGCGATTTTGTGCTTGACGCACGGGCAAAACGGGCAGCCCGTTTTTAATGAAAACCTCATCCAAGGGCGCGATGAAATGTCCGGGGTGAAATATAATAAAAAGATATCTGATGTTTTTTGAATTCTCATGACAAGTGCTTGAATGTGCTGCATAGACACAGTCTGGTGCATTGTTTCTTGTCATTTAACTTGTACAGGTCTGCGGCTCCCTCACGCAGCTCCGCGGCAGCTGTCTGCCTTCAGGGAGCACGCTAGAAACGCCCGCCTGCACCCTCACTTTTTTCAGTGCACGGCCTCCTCCTGCTCCCCTTGGCAGCGCTGAGGCTTCCTCAGTGGGTGTTTCACACTCGGGTCCCGATTGCGGACGGAAGCACGTTTCGCGTCCGCTTCCGGGCCCACTGACTTGGCGCACTCGGCAAGCGTGAAATTCGGGCCTAAGTTTTTCTATGTTTCCACACTGGTTATTAATGGAGAATAAAATGACACCTAGTCAGTGAAGTTTCACTTGCAGTGAATCAGCTCACATTTCAAAGCTGTTCCAAGTTCACCGGTTGATTCTCTTCTTTTCCCTTTTGACTGAAAAGACAAATTAGTCAGGTTCTCCCCAGTCCCCAATGAGACTGTCCACGCACCACAGGGGTATGCTCTTTTCAAATTGGGCCCTTGGGAACTTGCGCTCAGCATGCAAAAGATATTGTCACCTAAAATGATATCGACAGGAACTGCTGTGCTCGCTCCTTCTAAAGGCAGGGGTCACAATTGACCATTAGACTAACTAGATGATTTAAACACTCAGCAGGTCTGTGAGAATTGATGGATAGCATCATAGCTGTGCATGCAAAATTCTTCTGTTTGATGAAAGAAGTCCATCACGGAATGCAATCTATTTTTCTGCCGCAGTCGCCACTGTAGAAGGATATCAAAGCAGGATAACTCAGGGGAGCAGTCCCTGAAATGGACTTATAACATAAGATGACAGCTCTGAATAAGATATTTATCTGTATAGTTGGTAGAATAAATGAGTAATGTTCAGAAAAGATTACTCCAAAATGTAGCTTTACAAATGTTATTAATTGAAACCTGACAGAAATATCCAGGCAGCAGCTGTGGACCAAGCAAAATGATGATTCAGCAGGTCCTGGCCCATTTCTTGCAGAACGGTGACAACAGAAAATCCAATTGACTATCTCTTTGGAACCACTTTGATTACTGGGTTAGCTAAACAAATGGTATTCAAACCTTTTCCTGAGGGCAACTTCATGGTTTGATGCACTTGTTATATCACAAACAAAATGATGCTCAGTATGGGAGAGCAAATAGGCAATGTTTACTAGAATCAGCTCCACTTAGCACTTTCGGGTTGCAGCCATCAGTATGTGGACAAGCTCCCAGATGTCTGACTGATCATGCACACATACAAAGAAAAGGTTTTCTCACACTTCGGGGCAGCCAAAACAAATAGCGCCTCTACTTTGCCACTCTGCATAGTATAAATCTATACCCTACAAAACGGGAAATCTTGATTCAGAGGAGGAGAGAGTTGTTGATTACATCTCCAGCAAACTTTATAAAGGTGTCCTCAGGCAGTGGTGACCGTGAGGTCAGGACACGATGAGTTCCTGCCTTGGTTAAACAGTCAGTGAGAGAATGCAGATGTCACCACCATATTCTTTCTAGCTGATGTCCTACAGGGTCACTACCTTCCATTGCAGGTAGTGGTGTATCTGTCCCATATTTCATTTTTAAAAATTTATTCTGTCATGGGATGTGGGCATCACTGGCTAGGCCAGCATTTATTACCCATCCCTAAAACCCTTGAGAAGGTGGTGGTGAGCTGCCCTCTTGAACCACTGCAGCCCATCTGGTATAGGTACATCCACAGTGCTGTTAGGAAGGGAGTTCCAGGATTTTGACCCAGGACTGTGAAGGAATGGCAATATAGTTCCAAGTCAGGATCATGTGTGGCTTGGAGGAAGACTTACAGGCATTAATGCTCCTATGCCCTTGTTATTCCAGGTGGTAGAGATCACAGATGTGGAAACAGCCTTGGTGAGTAGCTGGAGTGCATTTTGTAGATAGTACGTTCTGTTGCCCCTGTGCATTGCTGCTGGAGGGAATGGTGGATGGGGTGTTAAGCAGGACAAATCCATCCTGGCAAATTAACGTCCAATTCGTCTACTCTCGATCATCAGTAAAGTGGTCATCAACAGGGCTATCAAGTGGCAGTTGCTTAGCAATAACCTGCTCACTGACACATAGTTTGTGTTCCGCCAGGGCTCCTGACCTCATTACAGCCTTGGTTCAAACATGGACAAAAGAGCTGAACTCCTGAGGTGTGGTGAGAGTGACTACCCTTGACATCAAGGTCACATTTGAATGAGTGGGGCATTAAGGAGCCCTAGCAAACTTGGAGTCAATGGAAATCAGGGGAAAACTCTCTGCTGGTTGGAGTCATTCCTAGCACAAAGGAAGATGGTTATGGTTGATGGAGGTCAGTCATCTCAGCTCCAGGACATCACTGCAGGTGTTCCTCAGGGTAGTGTCCTAGGCCCAACCATCTTCAGCTGCTTCATCATTGACCTTCCTTCCATCAGAAGGTCAGAAGTGGGGACGTTTGCTATGATTGCACAATATTCAGCACCATTTGTGATTCCTCAGATACTGAAGCAGTCCATCTCCAAATGCAGCAAGATATGGGCAATATACAGGCTTGGGCTGACAAGTGGCAAGTAACATTCACGTCACACAAGTGCCAGCCAATGACCATCTCCAACAAGAGAGAATCTAACCATCACCCATTGACATTCAATGGCATTACCATCACTGAATCCCCCACTATCAACATCCTGGGGGTTACCATTGACCAAAAATGGTAATGCCATTGAATGACAAGGGTTTGTGGTTAGATTCTCTGCTGCTGGTGATGGTCATTGTCTGGCACTTGTGTGGCGTGAAAGTTACTTGCCACTTGTCAGCCCAAGCCTGAATGTTTTGGTTGGAGACTGTGTGGCACTGATGATGCCTTGGGATCACTGGATATCACTTGCTGATCACCAATGTGAAAACCATGGCAAACCAACTGAAGCAGCAACTCTGTTCTGTATAGCTAACCGTAAATAACAGATTCTAGAATTTTCACTGGGGTTCTCCCAACACAACTCTCTCCCCCTACATTGTAACATTGATGAAAATCCCAGAGAAGTTGTCCATGTGGCTGTTTACACTGAATTTATGGGGAGGAAGAATGAGAATTTGTAAAAATTTTATTCTCAGAGCTCTGCGAGTTACAACACTAGGGCCAGGATTTTGCCCTCGTTGGGCAGGCTCGGCGGGGGCGGGCAGGAGCGGTTAGGAAGCTGACCACCGCCCGTACTGGGGCCCGGCCGTGATTTCACGCTGGTAGGCCGATTAAGACCCGCCCAGCATGAAAATCATGTCCCCTAGTCACATGAGCAGGGACATGTTATTAATGCCTTCCTCAGTGATGGACTACAGAGAAAACTGGATTAAGATTTTAAAATCCTGGCATGGAGCTCACTCCAAAAGGTAGAATTGTAGCAATTACACCCAGATCACACCAATGGGTCTAAAAAAGCTGTAATGTTTACCCTATGGATTTGAAGAGAATTTTTGGGTTGGAATCAACTTCAGCCAAATAGGTCCTCTAAAATAGAAAGAATGGCTTGAATTTTTCCGTTGGTGAGTTGGGGGCAGGGCCCGCTCGCCGATGTGAAAATGACACGGGATGGGGTTGGGGGGAAGCCCCGACATCAACCCGCCCCATTTAAATATTCAGGAAGGCGGGGGCACAGCGCGATCAGCTGTCCGCCCGCCGACCTGTCAATGGCCAATTGAGGCTATTGACAGGGTAATTAAAACAATTAAAGGCCCTGCCCGTCCAACCTTAAGGTTGGCGGACAGTCCAGGATCCCCAGCAGGCTTCTGAAAAAACATGAAACCTCATCCTTGGTGGGATGAGGTTTCATGTCTGTTTTTAAAAAGTTTAATAAAGTTTTTGTGATATTTATTAACATGTCCCATCTTGTGTGACATTGTCCCATGAGGGGGACATGTTAATAATTTTTTGATTTTTCTATTTTTGAAATTTAAAACGCTATCAGTGATCTCCCTGAGACAGCACTTAGTCTCAGGGTGCACTATGCTCTTTCGTGCGCATGCGTGAAAGACCGCACTCTGACTGTTGGGGAATCCCTCCCCCCCACCCCCGCACAGGAAGCACATAGCTCTTCCCATCGCATGGCCCACTCAAAATGGTGGCGGGGCCCATTTCGGCGGCGGTTATCGGCTGCCCACCCGGCCCCGAGCCGGTGGGGCCCTCCCGCCCATCGAGGGCAAAATTCTGCCCAATGTTGCACTATGTTGGCAGGTTCCATCGAACAACAAACAGACACCCTCTATTTTATTGTTTGTGGACATAATGGGCCTGAACAGCCGTGGAGTGGCAGAGTCGGATTGCCATTCCGTTCCTACTTCCTTACCTTGAAATTTTTTTGATCCTGTCTCACCCGGCCTTCCCACTCAGGCTGGGCGAGAACTGTGGAGGGCAGCGCGCTCCTGAAGCCTTCAGTCGAGCTTTGCTGCATCAAAGGGAAGGAGGCCACGCCCCCTTTTTTTTACAGCACTAGCTGCTGTAAAGCAGATAAGTTTAAAAGGTCCAGCCAAGTTTAAAGGTTTTTGACAAGCCAGGGGGTAGGTAACTGTATAAGGCAACTGGGTACGATTTTGGGTCGGGGGGGGGTCGAGTAGGGAGGGTGTTGGGTCGGGATTTGGTGGGGGGGGATAGGAGTCGGGCATTGGAGGGGTGGGGTAGAGTCCCCATGGGTTTGGGGGGTGGGGGGGGGGTGGGGGGGGGGGTGGGGGGGGTAGGAAGAGTCCCGTAGGTGGAGGGGAGGGGAGGGTGAGTCAGGGGGTGGTGGGAGTTCCGTGGGGGGGAACCCTGTCCGGCTGGGGTGCCCCCATTGGGGATTAGTTGTGGGGGCTGGTGGGGGGATTCCTGTGGTGGTTTGGGGACTTTTGTGGGCGGCGAGATGGTGTCGGGTGTGGTGGGGGAAGCAGTCGGTGTGGGTTTGCACTGTAGTTACCCAAAAATTAGAAGTGGTTTTAATTCTTCAACTTTTCTGGGTAAACTATTGATGCAACATAGTCGGAAATATCGAAAGTTTGTGATTTAAATTGCACTTTCAGGTGGTTCCCAGTGCAGGGCAATTGCCCACGGGATGTTTTCAGTTCTAAGGCTATTGGTGTGCAAACCATACCCTACCCAGGAATTTCCAGTGGGTATGGAGGGGGGTGATGGCTGGAAACACATCTTTGGGGTCCTCGTCAATCACACTGCCTTGGAGCTCAGAAATGATGGCCTAATAAGTAAACATCAACAAGGGTGGAGGGCTGTGTTTTACAAGCAGATTTATTTTTTTAAAATGAGGTTGTAAAGTGAAATCCTGCTGGATTCCCCTGACAAGAACAGGGTAGTGGCAGACTATCTGCTACCTTCAAGCATATCAGAAAGCACCATCCTACAGTACTAATACCGGCTTATCATGATGAGTTTCACTACTGTACGAACCTACTGAAGTGTCTCTAGGAGCATGAGGAGCAGCAATGACTTGCTATGCAACGGCTTTAACATAATATAATGCCCCAAGGAGTGTCATTAAAGTGATATTGCATAACAAGCTACATAAGGCAATATTAAGGCAGATGGCCAAAAACTTGGTCAAAGAGGTCAAACAGCATCTTAAAGGAGTAGAGAGAGGCAGGGTGGAGGAGAGGATTAGAGAGGTAATTTCAGAGCACATGGCCTAGTCATCTGATGTTTTTTTTTTGCCTGAAGGACAGAACCCATGACAATGCAGGATTTCCTCAGTACTGGACTACAGTGTAACCCTAGTCAGCTGAAGGCACCACCATCAATGGTAGAGCAATTAAAAACCAGGATGCTCAAGAGGTCAGAATCAAATGAGTGCAGACATCTTGGTGAGTTGTTCAGGTGGAAGAGATCTTTAAGATAGAGAGGGATGGCAACATGAAGGGATTTTAAAACAAGGATGAAGGTCAGCAAGCACAAGGGGTGATGGGTGGACAGGACTTGCGTATGAGTAAATTCATGGGCAGCAGAGTGGTGGAAGAAAACAAGGAAATGTGTACTGACACCATCAGAAACTTTGTGCTCACGTTAGGAAGAAACAGTCAACTGATGAGTTTAAAAAGAGTGCACTGGGAGTTTACCAAGTACAAATAAGCAGGGATGGAGGAGGAAAGGACTCACTGCAGTGCCATAGCTTTAGATTTGCTGAAATGGAATGAGATGTATATGCGTGGGGTCCAATGCTTGTTTTAGGCAGTTGCCAGCGATGACATTTTCAAGCTTACTTAAGGGAAAGGATATTAGTCCCTAAAATTGGGGCTCATAGCACCCAATTTATGGCTGTAAAATTAGTGCAATAGCATCTAATCACTAGCCCACATTGTGCCAAACACATGCTTTCAGTGCTAACCAATTGATCAAGAGAGACAAACTCCTATTGTATTTTAGGAATATGTTGAAAGCAGATCAGGCATAGAGCACATCACACAGTCATTAGATGCAAAGTTGAAGCAGTCCAATCCTTACACTCAATAAACATTCTATAGAAGAATGAACAAATAAAAAAATAGTCTCATAAAACACGTTGTTAAAATGCTGGAAAAAAGAGAATAGAACTGATTGCAGAACACTCTTTCCATAAGCTGGGCAATGTTTTTTGACTTGCTATCATTTACTTTGTAGTCAGTAAAGCATGTCTGGAGTCAATGGAGTGTCCAATAAAAGCTCTAAAAATATAATCCATTCTTTTCAACTTAAAGGTAATCAAATTCACTTTGATTTGTGCTGAAAACACATTTCTAATTAATATATTTCTTCACTTTGATTTTTTTCTTTTGTTCCATTCTTAGAGCAACAGACTTTAATTTACTTTTAGGATTGACCTTTTTGAATTGCTTCTCAAGAAAACCATATGTTCAACAACCAATAGGAAAAAAAACATGTGGCTTCATGAAAATAAAACTTTTTGTTGTGAAATGGTTTAGTGATAATGCAATGCAATAGGTTTTACATTTTACTCCTGTTAAGTTTCTTTTACAAAAGAATCATCCATTCAGCCAGTCCTTCAGCAAGAACTGTTCAACTTAAAGGAAGCCAGCATTTAAAGTTCAAGAGGCGGTACCACAAAGAAAAAGGCCATTTATAACAGACAATTTTCAGAGAACAGAGAATTTGGCCTCCTAGCATTCTATGGGACTCTACAACTGGACGTAAGAGAAAACCTTGAAACAAAACACAGATGCGATGAAGTGAATCCTTGAATATACTAGTCAAGAGATGGCAGAGGCAAATCAGACCACTCAATGATATGCGTCTATCCAAGATTTAAATGATTTTAATGGTTCCACCATTGAACGCTTGTGGCCAATCTGGAAAACTGAAAATAGTACTTGCAAGCTAATGAGCTGTGGGTTTCATTAGGTCTGAGTGTGCACCCACATCCCTTGGAAATGTTAATTGCAAAAACTGTTTCATTAAAACGAAATTTATTCACCAATTGAATGGTGATGATAAGCCAGAATCTTCCCCATCGAAACAACTTCATATGTTAATGGACTATTCTCAAACCCAGGATGTGGGATTGTTGCAAGATTTTAAAAGGTATCATCAAGGGCAGGAGGGATTTGCATCAATAATTGCCACGGGTGTGATTTTTGCACTATAAAATATGCAAGTTTAGGGATGGGACAGCAACTTGCAAGGTTAACCACAGGAGGGACTGATCATCTGCACATGGGAACATGAGTGATCAACAGGGTGGATGAAGTTCAGAAATTAAGGGAACAGAGTTTGTATTATTGATTAAACTTGAAGGAAGCAGGGTACTGACGTTTGTAAGTTATTGGAGGGTACTAATTATTCTAAATTACATATATAATATATAACTATATATATATAACTATACATGAGTCAGCGAGGAATGTAAATAGAAAACACAAGAAAGCATATTTGCATGATTTTAAATCAAATTAATAATTGTCACATTAAGGGAAAAATCTATTTCAAAACATTTATTTTGAATTGGTATTAAACATATTTCAAAATAAGTAAAGGTCATAACTGTTAATATAATTAAGGGTATTCCAAATGAACTAATCAAGAATTAAATCTTTTGTCTGTGAAATGCTTTTAAGAACATTGTATATATCCTAATGGCCTCTAGATGGCAGGAATAACTCAATTTAACTTCTCCAAGTTGGTAATAGTTTTATTTTGCTAATATATTTTAATTCTCTACAGGAAATGAAACTTCCCTTTATATATTTATCACTCCCTCAAAAGGCAGTCATCTGAAAATTTCAAAAGTGACATTGATCGATTTTTGTTAGTCAAGGGGATTAAAGGTGATGGAACAAGGCAGGTAAAAGAAGTTAAGATACAGATCAGCTATGATCTAAATGAATGGCTGAACTGGCTCAAGATGCTGACTATTTTGATGTTCCTTATGTCCACGTGACAGTCTAAATCACAAACTGCAGTCACTGTTGCATAGGCAAGCGTAGCAATCAATTTGCACCGCAAATGCTCCATAGCACTAGATGAGTGAATACCAGATGTTTTGTTATGTAACTTAAAGCACACCGCTCTTCCTTTCAGTTGACAGCCTAAGGAATATACAGTAATTCCTCACTTAATATTGTAGTTGCATTCCTGAAAAGTGCTGTTTCTACTTACATCCCGCTCGCCATCACTCCCGCTTGCCGACCCTTCCGCGCCATGTCTCTTTGGCTCGCCACATCTCCTGCTCCCCAACCTATTATGCTCCCTGACCCTCCTGGTGATTGCTGACCCACCCGCTGGCCACCTCTCCTGTTTGCCAGCAGGACAGCCGGCAGCAACCGGGAGGATAGGTGACCAGGGAGGATTGGGTACGGGAGGGTTGACAAGTGGGAGAGATTGTTCCAAAAGGTGTGTTTATCGGGCCACGTGACGCTGCGTCACATCTGATGCGAAACAACCTGAAAGCAAATCCACAACGCTAATTGCGAACACTGGCCGCATTAAAAACACACTGGGTGGAATTTTCCGCTCGGCGTGCGGGCACGCACCCAACACATTCGAGCGTGAAATAGCGCGCGATGACATCAGGCGAGCGTCCCGACATCATCACACACTCACGCGATATTTCAGTTGGCGGGCGCGCGCAAGGGTCGGCAGCACGTCCGCCGACAATTAAGAGGCCTATTAAGGCCATTAAAGTAGCAATTGATGGCGAGTTTTTTCGCTGCCCGTCCAACGTTATGGTTGGCGGGCGGGCGAATCGGCCAGGCGGCCTTTGCATTTTTGAGGAAACCTCATCCAAGGGCGGGATGAGGTTTGTGATTAATTTTTAAAAAAGATTAGAATGTTTTGAAAAAATCATCCGTATGGAGGTGTCTCATTCTGATGCGTAGACATTTTTTCACGATTGTACTTTCTGTTTTTAATTATTTTAAATTAGTCAGCTTCCTGAGGCAGCTCTCTGCCTTCAGGGAGCTTTCCTTCCACGCTCCCCTGCGCCCGTGCTGACTTCAGCGCTTGCCCTCCTCCCATCCCCACCTTGGCATCGCTGAGCCTTTCAACGCGCGCTAAACGCTGGCTGGCCATTAATTGGCCAGCCAGTGCGAAATCACAGTCGGTTGCCAATCGTGGTTAGTGGTCCAGTGCTCCCGGGCCCGCCGACCTGAAAATTCTATCCATTAAATTGAAATGACTAAAAATGGGGCAATATAAAGCAAGTACTTACTTTATAGCTAAAAAAAAAGTGATGATGATTATTTTCACCCATAGTTAAGATACCATGAGCAGTTTTAGGCACCCCATTACAAGACGGATGTTACAACCATGAAAATGAAAACATAGATGCACCTGGGATGAAAATATACCATAATGATGAGAATGTTTAAAAATCATGGATGTGTTCAGTGCAGCAGAGACGAATAATGGTTGGATATAAAATTACTATTCTTGATGGTCATTAGGTCAATTCCAATTTGCGTTTATAAAATACCTTTAAAGTAGAAAACTTCCCAATGTGCAGGGGAGGGGGAGGTTGCAAAAACTAAGGAAAAGACCTGCTCTGTTCAAAATGAACTGTGAAATAAAAGGAAACAAAGGGCAGGAGTTTCCGGTCCTGCCACCAAATCAACAGACCTTTTGGAGACCGGTCAAACTTTTCGTCCTACCTGCGACGTTTCCTGTAGCGAGCGGGACCATAAAATTTAAGCAAAGAGTCAGAGTTACATCACCTGGCCAAAAGGTCAGAAAAGTGGGTTGTGAGAAGTTTTGGTAAGTGAAGATATAGAGGTGAGTATGAGTGAGCTAGGGAGGGAATTCCAGAGATTAAGGCTGAGGCAATTGAATGTCCTATGCACACCAAACAGAATCACAGAATCACAGTGCAGAAGAGGCCCTTTAGCCCATCGAGTCTGCACTGACACGTGAGAAACACCTGACCTACCTACCTAATCCCATTTACCAGCACTTGGCCCATAGCCTTGAATGTTATGACATGCCAAGTGCTCATCCAGGTACTTTTTAAAGGATGTGAGGCAACCCACCTCCACCACCCTCCCAGGCAGTGCATTCCAGACCATCACCATCCTCTGGGTAAAAAAGTTTTTCCTCACATTCCCCCCTAAACCCCCTGCCCCTCACCTTGAACTTTTGCCCCTTTGTGACTTGACCCTTCAACTAAGGGGAACAGCTGCTCCCTATCCACCCTGTCCATGCCCCTCATAATCTTGTACACCTCGATCAGGTCGCTCCTCAGTCTTCTCTGCTCCAACAAAAACAACCCAAGTCTATCTAACCTCTCTTCATAACTTAAGTGTTTCATCCCAGGCAACATCCTGGTGAATCTCCTCTGCACCCCCTCCAGTGCAATCACATCCTTCCTATAATGTGGTGACCAGAACTGTACACAGTACTCTAGTTGTGGCCTCACCAAGGTTCTATACAACTCCAACATGGCCTCCCTACTTTTGTAATCTATGCCTTGATTGATGAAGGCAAGTGTCCCATATGCCTTTTTCACCACCCCACTAACATGCCCCTCCGCCTTCAGAGTTATATGGACACACTTGCCAAGGTCCCTTTGTTTCTCAGAACTTCCTAGTGCCATGCCATTCATTGAATACTTCCTTGTCAAACATTTCCTAAGATTTCCCTTGCCCTATCCCTGTACTCACATATTTCTCTAATTCCTCTCTCATTTCTCCTCATATCCCTCTCTGACAGCATTTTGTCCACCTCTTGCTTCCTTGACCCGATTCCTGCCAAAATGCCAGACACCTTGCTTGCTGATATTGTTAGTGGTTCACTTTCCTTAGATTTTGCCCTTCTCCTCTTCAAGTCAGCCATCATCACCCCCCCTTCTAGAAAAACATCCTTTACACCTTTTTATTGCAAAACTATTATCCCATCTTCAACCTCTCTTTCCCCCCCAAAATCTATGAATGCGATGCAGCCACACAAATCCACAATCATTTTTTCTGCAAGTCCATGTTTGAGCCCCACCAATCAAGTTTCTGTCCTGCCACAAATGGCAGTAACAAATGACACCCTGTGTAACTGTGATTGTAACAAACTAACTCTTCTCATCCTCTCTCTTGGCTGGTCTGCAGCCATTGACATGGATGACCACATCATCCTCCTCCAATATCTCTCCTCCACCATCCAGCTGAGTGAAACTGCCTGTGGTAACTGAGGGTATAGAACCTCCTGTTGTGTATCAGGGGTCACATGAAGCCTCCTGTTAAGGCTCTGACCAGTGAACCCTAAGCATGGGCAATCGGCGGGGTGGGTAGGGGCTTCCTGACGAAAGTCCTGATCGAGCATGTAGCACCTGAAAAGTTCCCTGTAATAAATTTTAGCTAATTCCTGTTGAAACCTGTCTGCTCCCTCGAGTCATTACATTTGGCAACGAGGGCAAAATTAGCTCTGACTGTGTATCTCGCCCAGTTGTTATGAGTACATCGGACTTCAAGGAAAAAAACGACTACTCACCAGTCATGTCACCCTTCAGCAGAATCTATCCTTATGATGCGATTGTGGAATACTGGAGGCAGGATGTAGAGCGCCTCGGATTTTATTTCGTTATGAACGAGATTATCACGGAGGAAAAGTAATCCTCTCGGGTGTATGTGGCAGTAAAACATACAACCACATTCGCAGCCTGACAGCCCCGAGCACACCTCATTCTAAGTCCTATAATGAATTAGTGGACCTCATGGAAACGCATTTCCAAAACTGAAGCCATCTGTCACATTGCAGCATTTTAAATTTAATTCCAGAGTTAGGGCCCTGGACCATCGCAACCTATGTAGCGTAGCTCGAGTAGTTGACAGAACACTGCGACTTCAGGGACACATTAAATGCTATGCTGTGGGACTGATTAGTTTGTGGAGTTAAGGACAAAGCCACACAGTGCTGTTTACTCGCTGAGGTTGACGTTGACTTTTAAGTGCACCCTAGAAATCGCACTCGCCATGGAAAGTGCTGCGAGTGACTCGCAGGCTTTGCAGTACATACAACATGGCCCCATTCTTCATGCGGGGCGGGAACCTACCGCTGAGCGTGGCATGAAAAGCAGACCCACAGCGTCGAAGCGAGATGCAATGTTTGCTGTGAGAAACATGAAAAGACCTAGCAGAAACGCTTCAGCAGTGACTTAAGTTGTTATAGATGTGGAGGTGACCATGGAGCGGACACCTGTAAATTCAAGGAGGCAGAATGCCTTTACTGCCATAAGAAAGGTCACTTGGTAAGGCAATGCTAGGCAAAGCTGAAGCAGCCACAAAACAGCAAACCAAAAGGATCGAATTAAAGAATACAGCAGAGGTTGAAGCTGCCGACACCATTACCTGCATAACATAACTGCTGTGAAAACCAAACCTATCACTGTGACAATCCAAGTTAATAAGAAGCCACTAATAATGGAAGTGGATACGGGTGCCTCAGCTACAGTGGTGGGAGAGCACACTTTCAGGTACTCTAATGAAGTAGACAGCCAATAAATCTGGAGCGGACAAACGCTGAATTAAGGACATACATGGGAGAATCTATTCAGGTAAAGGGCATCGCCAAAGTACCAGTTTCTTGCAATCAACAGACAGTCTAGCTGTCTGTAATAATTGTGAAAGGGGAAGGACCTAGTCTTATAGGCTGAGGCTGGCTACGGAAGATCAAGTTCGACTGGTCTGAGATATTTCACCAATCTGATGGAGTTCCAGAACTTCTAAGAAAATACAACACAGCCTCTCAAGATGAGTTAGGAGAATTGCAGGACCTTCACATGCTGCAAGGATCCCTCAGGTCAGAGTTGGTCGCTCTGGAACATCATGAAGAGAAACAAAACGAACTCTGAACAAACTGAAGAAACAGTTGGCAGAGAAGACTCAACAATGTTCAATATTCCAGGAGGAAGCCAAGAGATACAGGAAAGAGACTGAGGAATCAGCGGACTGATTTTCTGCGCTTGGCCCATAGCCCTGGAGGCTATGACAATGCAAGTGAATAACCTTCTACTTCTTAACTTAAATCTATGCCCCCGGTTATTGGCCCCTCTACTAATGGAAAATGTGCCTTTCTATCCACCCTATCTATGCCCCTCATAATCTTTTATATACCTCTATCAGGTCCCCTTTCAACCTTCTTTGCTCCAAGGAAAACAACGCCAGCCTATCCAATCTTTCCATATAACTCAGACCCTCCAAGCCCAGGCAGCATCCTGGTGAACATCTTCTGCACCCTCTCCAGTGTAATCACATCCTTCCTATAATGTGGTGACCAGAACTGCACACAGTACTCCAATTGTGGCCTAACCAGCGTTTTATACAGTTCCAGCATAACCTCCCTGCCCTTGTATTCTGTGCCTCAGCTAATAAAGGCAAGTATCCCACATGCCTTCTTAACCACCATATCTACCTGTCCTGCTACCTTCAGGGATCTATGGATATGCATACCAAAGTCCTTCTGATCTTCAGTACTTTCCAGGGTCCTACCCTTGCCTTGTTAGTCCTCCCCAAGTGCATTACCTCACACTTTTCTGGGTTGAATTCCATTTGCCATTGCTCTGCCCACCTGACCAATCCATTGATATCCTCCTGCAGTTTACAGCTATCTTCCTCACTATTTACCACCTTACCAATTTTCGTCTCATCCGCGAACTTCTTGATCATACCCCCGACATTTCAGACAATGACACTGATTTTACCAGCATAGAGTTTCAGGAATTTATGGATCTGAATGGAATCATACATATTAAAACAGCCCCTCACCAGCCATCATCAAATGGCTCCAGCCGAAAGGGCAGTACAAACTTTTAAGTCTCATATGAAAAAGCTATTGGAAGGCCCTCTGGAATCTCGGCTTTCCTGCTTTCTTTTCAGTTATTTAATGACACCACATTCAACTACGGGTTAAACACCTTCTGAGTTATAGATGAAACGGCGCCGATGAAGACGGTTACACCTGGGGAAGAATTTTTGGGTCGGCAAGCGGGGACGGGGCCCGCTCTTCAACATGTAAAACGACGCGTGGTGATGTTGGGCGAGCAGGTGTCCCGACATAACCGTGCATCATTTAGATTTTCAGTTCGGCGGGCACGCAGCCAACTCGGCTGCGCACCCGCCAAACTGTTAAAGGTCTATTAAGGCCATTTAAATACCAATTAAAACAATAACCTGAGCTGCCGTCCAACCTTAAGGCTGGTGGGGCAGGCAAAGAGCCCAGGCGGCCTTCACATTTTTCATGAAACCTCATCCACGGGCGGGATGAGGTTTCATGAAGGGTTTATTACTTAAATAAAGAATTTTCAAACATTTGATAAACATGTCCCAGCTCATGTGACACTGTCACATGAGGGGACGTCTAAATTTTTTTTTGTGACTTTAATAAAAACCTACATTCTGAACGGAATCTCCCTGAGGCAGCTGTGTCTCAGGGAGATGTCTGCGCTCTTTTACACGCATGCCCGAAAGAGCGCGCTCCCGACTCAGGGAATTCCCACCCCCCCGCCCGTACAGGGCGTGCATCACACTGGGTGGGCCAATAAAGGCCCGCCCACATAAAATGGCGGTACGACCCTGATTGGGGGCGCTGATCGGGCTTGTGCCCGCCCCCGCACAACCCCCCCCAACCCCCCACCACCACCACCCCCACCCCCAACAGGGGGAAATTTCCGCCCCTGATGTTTCCAAATTTAGAGGGGAAGGTAGAGCGTAATCAGAGTAATAAAAAATTGAACCATGACATACACAGCAAAGCTCACACATACACTGTTGGGCTTCTGAAACCATTGTCTCCGAGACTGGTCCATTGATTTTCCAAGTACAAATGGGAGACAGAATCATCCGTAAGTATGTTGATCATATTTGTGCCAGAGAGATATTCCAACAACTATTCCACCTACGATTAACGTTGAACTGTCAATTCCTGAGGTGACTGATTAAATTAGAATAGACATGCCCAATACCTCTGTTGAGGTGCCAAACCCTGAACTACCATGTTCCAATGATGTGTCTCATGTTGCAGTTCCAGATCCTGTTGAGGACCCTCAAGTGGTAGAGCTACGCTGCTCTAGCTGTATAAGGAGAGCACCTCAGAGACTTGATCTTTAATCACCTGAAATTGTTGTATATGTACATGTTGCTGGATGTTCAAATGTTTCCCCGTTAATAGAAATTGTAAAAAAAAATTAAAGGGGGTGGAAATGTGGTAACTGAGGGTATATCCCCTCCTGCTGACTATCAAGGGTCACGTAATGTTCTGTTAAGACTCCAACCAGCGAGGCCTAAGCGCGGGCAATCCGGGGGCGGGGCTTCCTGACGAAAGTCTTGATCGAGCATGAAGCATCTGAAAAGCTCTCTGTAATAAAGTTTAGCTGTTTCTTGTTGAAACCTGTCTTCTCCATGGAGTCATTACACTGCCCTTGCTTACTTTCATTATTATCTTTGCAGCCTTTGCCAGACAATCACCTGCAATGGCCGTCTCTTACCTCTGGATGCCCTCAAGGATCTATCTTTGGCCTGCTCCTATTTCTTATTTATATGATGCTCCTTGACTTCATAATCAAAGACACATTGGCAGATTCCACGTGTGCATCGATGATAACCAGCTCTACCTCATCATCGCCTCTCAGATTCCTCCACTGCCTCTGATTTGCCAACTTTCCCAATATTCAATACTCGATGAGTAGACATTTTCTCCAACAAAATATTGGGTGGTAGTCAGCACACCAATCCAGGGCAAGGCAGCATAGTTTATTATCCACATAGTTCCTAGTCCACAATAAGGAGTTTGAAGTTAAGTGAAATAAGTAAGTTTTCAATATTAACTGCTATTTTCTACCTTCACTGTCTTCTGCAAAATAAAGCAACTCCAGGAATTTTGTCTCACTGAGGTGTACTCACTCAGCTGACTATAAGATTAGAGGGGTGGATATGAAGGTGCATTAGAAAGACGCAGTATCCAGTTTATATCACAAGGTTATCCTAATATTACAATAAATTCCCACATGTGAATACATATTGGACAATACTGGGAAATTCTAAACTTAAAATGCATGGAATACCTAGAAGAGTGACTGGCACTGTTAAAGCTTAGAAATTGCCTAAATCAGATCTGAAATCCATAATTTCTTTACTTTATTCTTTAAAGGGATGTGAGCATCACTGACTGGCAAGGCCAGCATTCATTGCCCATCCCTGATTTCCCTTGAGCTGAGCGGCTTGTTAGGCGATTTCAGATGACAGCTAAGAGGCAACCACATTGCTGTGTGTCTGGAGTCACACGTAGGCCACACTGGAAGATTTCCTTCCTTAAGAATGTAAGAAATAGGAGCAGGAGTAGGCCATTCACCCCTTCTAGCCCACTCTGCCATTCAGCGCGATTATGGCTGATCTTCTACTTCAACAACATTTTCCTGCACTAGCCCTGTATCCCTCGATGTTTTTAATGTGTAGAAATCTATCAATCTTAGTCTTGAACATACAAGGACGTTAGCAAACCAGATGGGTTTTTATGACAATTGATGATAGCTGTCATAGTCACCATGACTGTGACTAGCTTTCATTTCCAGATTTTATTAATTAAGTATATTGACATTCCGCCAGCTGCCATGATCGGATTTGAATCCATGTCCCTAGGGTATTAAAAACAAAAATAAAAATACCCGGAAAAACTCAGCAGGTCTGGCAGCATCTGCGGAGAGGAACACAGTTAACGTTTCGAGTCCGCATGGCTCTTCAACAGAACTAAGTAAAATTAGAAATTTTAGGTGAAATATAAGCTGGTTTAAGGGGGGTGGGCTGGGACAGGTAGAGCTGGATAGAGGGCCAGTGATGGGTGGAGATAACCAAAAGATGTCACAGACAAAAGGGCAAAGAGGTGTTGAAGGTGGTGATATTATCCTAGGAATGTGCTAATTAAGGGTAGAAAGCAGGACAAGCAAGGTAAAGATAGCCCTAGTGGGGGTGGGGTGAAGGGAAGGGATCGAAATAGGCTAAAAGGTAGAGATAAAACAATGGATGGAAATACATTTAAAAATAATGGAAATAGGTGGGAAAAGGAAAATCTATATAAATTATTGGGGGAAAAAAAGGGGGATCGGAAAGGGGGTGGGGATGGAGGAGAGAGTTCATGATCTAAAATTGTTGAACTCAATATTCAGCCCGGAAGGCTGTAAAGTGCCTAGTCGGAAGATGAGGTGCTGTTCCTCCAGTTTGCGTTGAGCTTCACTGGAACAATGCAGCAGGCCAAGGACGGGCATATGGGCATGAGAGCAGGGTGGAGTGTTGAAATGGCAAGCGACAGGGAGGTCTGGGTCATGCTTGCGGACAGACTGAAGGTGTTCTGCAAAGCGGTCACCCGGTCTGCATTTGGTCTCTCCAATGCAGAGGAAACCGCATTGGGAGCAACAAATGCAGTAGATTAAGTTGAGGGAGGTGCAATTGAAATGCTGCTTCACTTGAATGGAATGTTTAGGCCCTTGGACGATGAGGAGAGGGGAAGTAAAGGGGCAGGTGTTGCACCTTCTGCGGTTGCATGGGAAGGTGCCGTGGGAGGGGATTGAGGCATAGGGGGTGATGGAGGAGTGGACCAGCGTGTCCCGGAGGGAATGATCCCTGCGGAATGCCGCCGGGGGCGTGAAGGGAAGACGTGTTTGGTGGTGGCATCATGCTGGGCCTCTAGATTACTAGTCCAGTGACATTTCAACTAGGCCACCATCTCCATACTGAGCTTTGTATTGCCGGATAAAAGATGGAAAACCACCAAGGAAAGCACTGGAGAAAGTCTGTGGAAAAGGATTTCAACTATAGTAGAACGGAGGCAAGCAAAACTGCCAAAGTCACAATAAAAGTAAGTAGTTTTGTTAAGGGATGTGAGATTTGAGGCTGACTTTTCAACTGCTGATCAACCATTTTTCACTGGAAATGCAGGAAGCCAGCAATTAAAAAACAGGTGGTGGTGGGGGTGGTGAAGGGGTACCCCGGCCATCCAATTGACAGTCAAGGACCACCCTGAGGCAGTTTTGAGGTCCTCCTATACACAGGCAACCAGCCTGTCTGCTTGAAACAGGCAGCTTCATGAAAACCCACCATCTGCGCTGGTTGTAGCATCCCAATTTCAGTTTTCAGATACATACTCCTGCGTCTGTCATGCTATTTGTGCCATACATTGAACATAGAGACAGTGGTAGGCCATTCAGCCCTTCGGGCCTGCTCCAAGATTCAATAAGACCATGGCTGATCTGTTTTGTGATCTCAACTTCACTTTGCTGTCTGCCCCCATAACCCTTGACTCCCTTGTCTATTAAAAATCAATCTGTCTGTCTGTCTATCTATCTATCTCAGCTTTGAATAAAGTCAAGGATCTAGCCTCCACTGCTTTCTGGAGAGGAGATTTCCACTTGCTTATGACCTTATTCCTCATCTCTGTCCTAATAGGGAGGCCTCTTATTCTTAAACTGTGTCAGTGCCTGAACCAGTGTTCCTTAAAGGGAACCAGGAAATTTTGGATTTTTAATTATTTTAGGTGGGCAAGAACAAAAACTATAGTGCTCCCAGCTCATTCAAGGCCTTTTCCCTCTTGACCTGACCTGCTAACTAGCATAACACAGGAATTAACTGATCTCTCAGCCTCTCAAAGCTGGCAAGTGTAGCAGGGATCCCACTATAAAACGTTCATTTGATTCAAGCTTCCAAATGGTTCGAACCTTGCACTGGTGCCACTAGTTGAGTGCTGCGGCCAGTCTACCCACTTCAAGCCCAATTCAGGCAGGCAAAGATCGCCCCCTTGATGTTCAACTTTGGGTCGAGACAAGAGCAGGTATTCAGATTACACATCCTATCTCTATCAGTATCTGGGAATTAGTGACAAGGGGTGGGGCTGATTTAAATTAGTAGAAGTAAAAAAGGTAGAAATTAAGACTTTTCTTCACACATGCGGCGGCCAGGCCCGTGATTGATCCCCGACCACGGTTCCACATTGGCTGGCCCATTAGTGGTCAGCCAGCATGAAAGGCGCGCTGAAACGCTCAGCGCTGCCGCGGTGTGGGCAGGAAGAGCATGAGCGCTAAAGCGTGGGCATACGTGAGGGAGCGCGCAATGAAAGCTCCCTGAAGGTACAGAAATGCCTCAAGGAGGTGAGGAATTTTAAACACAAAAGTAAAAATTTTACAAATGATATAAACATGTCCCCACATGTGACTCGGTCGTGTGAAGAGGGACATGTAAAAATTGATGTTAAAAATTTTTTATTTTTTTTTAGTAACCGTTGGAAATCTCATTCCACCCGTGGATGAGGTTTCGTAAAAAATGCAAAGGCTGCCTGGCCTATTCGCCCACCCGCCAACTGAACGGTTAAGCGGGCAGCGAAAAATGCAAATTAATTAACTGCCTAAGAGCCTTAATAGGCCTCCTCCTAATTGTCGGCGGCAGCACTGCCGCCTCTCATACGCGCCCACCGACGAAATATCGAGAGAGTGCACAATGACGTTGGGAAGCTTGCCCACCCGACCAAAATCTTGCGAGAGTGCACAATGATGTCGGACAAGGGTCCCGACGTCATCGCGCACTACTTCACTCCTGTTCAGGTCAGGCGAGTGCCCCCTCGTGGGACGATAAGTTCTGCCCATAGTGATGTAAATTTTGGAACACAATACCTGTACCAAAAGTGGCTATTGAAACTGATTTAAGCAATTGATGAGGAAAATGTTAAAAACACGCCAGGAAACAGTAGGAGCATTGGATTACATTGGAGTAGATAGCTCCAGTGTGGAGCTAGGAGTGTCTTGCTTCTTTGCTTAGATTCTATAGTTCTTTGAATTAAAGTACATTAGCATTATTAGGTGCCACATACTGGATGAGCGATATTAATTAATTTAGGTTGCCTTTTATTGAATACGATAGCCCAGAAACATAAGTCTTCTGGTTCCCTATTTATAATTAATTATGGTTGTTATTGAGCCAATTAATTCCTTATTTTAACCATTTTATTTCAATTGTGCTTGCAGTAGTCCCTACAGTGACAGATATTTATCCAGTCACAATGGGTAAACATTAGAATGTACATTGTTTATCTAGGTGTCATTTCCTTGTGAATGTGGGAGAATGCCCATGATATGGTCTGCATTATTTGAAATTATGGTTTCTTTGGGTTCTACAAGGATATGTAGAAGTGCATATGAGGATCTGAAGCTGACTACATTTTGAGTAACACTTCAAAATAGCTGACGCTAGGTATGTTTTGTAATCAGAAGTGGTCCTTCATAAGTGTTCCTTATTTAGTGATTAATGACATTTATTGTGAAAACCTTTTGCATATTCCATCAGTTGATTACACTAGTGCAGTAATACTGCCAGGCTATGGTGCTAAAAAAGGCAGAGGATACTCTGTATAAGAAAGCATGTACTGTTCTCAATTAATCTTCAACAAAGAAGATTACCTGGTTCCACCTCAGACACTAACTGACATGCTGGGAACAAAAATATGTTTTACTATTACTGGAATCATAACCCATCTGTTGAGTCCCGGCTCTAAATTATTAAAATCTTATTACACCCAAGTTTTTACAAATTGAGGTTGTCAATCTGGAGCAGCTAAGATATCACAGAAAGAGAAGTGTAAAAAAATGCATTGAAAGCAGCACGAAGAGTTAGTGGCAATCAGCAGTCAAACAAGTACCTCTACATCCAGAGGTAGCTGTGCAGCTGGCTTGTTTTAGAGACAGGTGTTCAGCAAATGAGACTAGCATGTCTTAGACCTTCAGCAGTCAACCTTATTACAAGAGCCTGAGCTACCTAAATGGTATTCTTCTTGTAAATAATTTCTAATGTTGCATTAATACTTCAGTCAAAAGAACAATCACATGATGACAAGCAACTAACTGTTACTTGTCGGAGGTTGTGATTGATTTCAAGGCAATAAAATAAAATTAAGAGCATTTACACATTCTGAGCACAACCGCATTAACTCAAAATTTATTCTAGGAAATGAGTCAGACTTCAAATTAAACTCTGTTTAGCCAACTAATTCCAGGGCTTATGGTCCCCAGTGGTCAAAATGTAGCTGTGATGAAAAGCTCCGACACCCTTAATCACACACCATGTGCGTGGCATTTACAGGTGAAAATTTCCCATTAACTTCACTAAATTTTAACATGACCATTAGTAAACCTCGTGTAGTGGTTCTCAGACTGGGGTTCTGTAGATACTTTCCGGGGGTTGCTCAAAATTACATGAATGGGAGCCATTGCTGTGATGGCACAGATCGAGCATGCACCGTTGGCCATCATTTTGATTCCCTTGCTGACCTAGCAGCATAGCCAAGAAGTTGCACATGGGAGTGTTTGATGTCAGATCTCGGAGCCTTGTGCGCTAACACAGTGAGCTACTGGTAAGCAATTGTCAGGTGTGCATTGGGACTGAGGCAGCTCTGGAAACAGACGCATAACCAAAATAGTGGGACTTGAACAGACTCAGCGCCCCAAGGGAGGAAATGAGAGGCTCCAGGGACACAGAATAGATTCATTGGTCTTGGGCTGAGGAGGAAAGGAAGGTGCTGCCATGTCAGTCTCATCCAGGGGCCTGGAATGCTGATCCAACCGAGCTCTGTTTAGTGAGTATGGCAGCTGGGCCTATGACTGGACCCAGACTAAAGCCACAGTCTCAGTTACTGGCAGTGTCCCAATGGCATAAATGCTGCATACCAGGCAGCTTGTCAATGAAATTCTCCAGTGCAAACAGCCCGGTAAACAGCAGAGGAGGAGGAAAGAAAACCTTTGAAACATTCAGCAGCCACGCAGTGAGTAAGTGGGTGTTCCCAACAGGGGCCACCAAGCCTTGCCCCACTCCAGGAAGAGCATGGAGGTGTTGTACAGTGGAATAATCAACAGGGAATGATGTTGCACCAGTAGAGTTACCTTTCAGCTAAAGGGGAGGTAAATGTTTTCATATGATGAATCACATAAATGTTCATTATTGACAGCCCTGGCAAAATTTCATTCTAGTCTCTTTAAAAGAACACTGATCAACTTTACATTCAGAAATGTAAAGATGCAAGGAGTTTATAGTTTTGTAATTTAGGTGACTAGGTGGGGGAGGAGGTGCAGTCTGTGATTACTATTTGAAAAGGGGTCCGACAACCAAAACAAAAAGAATGAGCACCACTGACTGATTGGGTGTATCTTTCCTGCAGAAGAAGGTGCACAGTTCACTTTATTACCTAGCTGTAACACTACTTGTAGCAAAATTAGGTTTATGTGCTGCTGTTGTTCCATTTCAGGGTTATGCATGGTTCTGGTCGAAGAGTTATTTAGAATTGTGGAAAGAGTCAGAATGTCCATCAACACAAGACTGCCTTCCACTGGAATTTTTTAAAAATCACCCAAGCAAAATCACCCATGGGACTCAGAACTTCCAAAACAGTCAGTAGTTCTTGCAGAATATTTTTTCATATATTAATATTATAAGTACATTTCCAGAGTGCAAAGTCCCATAACTACTGGATTCTTCCTTTGAATTTTAAAAGGGTATATCCTAGCAAGTCACCCAATGGTCTTAATAAAGACAAAAAGCTCCACAAATTGAAGGTTTAAGTCTAAATATTTTAAACCACCACCTTTTAACAAAACCTTACTCAAATAATATCCTGATTTCCATTCATTTTACATAAAAAAAGCTTTTGTCACATAGTTGCAACCGTAATGAAATCTCATTAATTTCAATTCACTTTCCCTGAGAATACATTTTACACATGATCATAATGATGTCTGCCACAGTAAGACTTTCAAATTCTGTCTTTTAATCATTTGTGCTCTATTCAAATGCATATTTTCCCATTTGATCCATTTGTCTTAAAAGCCTATGTAATGTTAGACAACCAGTGCCATAGGTAGTTTTGATATTCTCTTTAAAACAAGCTCTGTTATAAATAGTGTTCCTTGGTATTGGACTGTGTAGAATGAAGTGTCTTTTATATAAATTATATCTTATAGTTTTGTGCCTGGAAGCATATTAATTTCAGATCCTCAAAGTGTGACCTTTCACTAAATAACAGCAAATCACATATATTCAATCGGAACAGTTTAACACATTTTTCTGATTCATGAGCCACTATTTTAATGGCCAGAGATTCTGCTTTGATTTACCGTTACCATGAAAATCATCATCTTCCACACTAAGATATTACTGCTGTAGTGTATTCAATGTCTTTGCAAGGGGCCCACTGAAAAAAGCACATGACTATGAAATACACCGCTCTTCAGCATGTGCATGAAAATAAATAGTGACTACTACTACTAGAGTAAAATACATGCTACAATCCATTGTTACCCCAGCTATGCAATCACACAGCTCTTCTACATTAACCATAGCGAAAACTGTGATATTTCTCTCTTTCTCCCTTTCTGTAGTTAGAACAGCCAAAATGATATCCAATTGCTTCACTAATTCACTTCAGTTCTTTTTTGTCTTCCAGTTTACAAATTTTTCCCTCTATCCCTCTTTAACTCTGCACCCTGTTACTTGCTCCCTTCACAATATCCACTCGCACCATCCTCTTCAATCTCGTTATCCTTTGAACAGTCACCTTCTTTCATGGTGTCTTTTCACTTCGCACTCCACAAACCTGCTTTCAATTCAATCTCCCATCTTGACTGCCTCTTGCTTTTACTCCCTCTTGAGAGGTGCACAACAAACATATGTCCCATACCTCTATGCTCTCAGGATCGTAAGGCTGAGAGGGTCCTGTAAATGGGGTCCCTGGCTATTAAACCTCTTCATGAATGAACAAGAAACACACAAGCATGCAGTTTTACATCATCAAGCTGCAATTGTGATGCCTGCCATTTGCTACTACCCTGCCTCATTGTGTCATTCTAACTCCTGTTGTCTTTCCTTTTTCCTCTTGGTCCTTGTCACAGCCAGAGGCTTGCAGAAGACATCTTAGAAGGGGAGAATGCTTCTCAAAATACAGCATCATGTGCTCCATTCACAAGAACCAGCATAGAAACTGACTCCCCGACTGGGTTAAGAGTATGGGAGAGGGCTTTGCATCTGGTGAGCCTGTAGCACAAGTGGGCTGCAGCAGGTACTGAAGGCAAAGACCAGCCATAATGAACAGCTCAAGGCAAGGGCACAGCCCTCTCTCAGAGAAATGCAGGGATGAGGGCATCAGAGACCAATCAATGAGAATAAAACTAAACTGCTTGTGTCATACAAACAGTTTTTTCAGATACTGGAAGGCCTAGCAAAGAGCTTCACCACACTGGCCAGAGTTCACTTCGGGCAGAACTTTGCCCTTGGTGGGCGGGCGGGCCCCACCGGCTCGGCGGCGGGCAGGCAGCCGACCCCCGCCGCTGAAACGGGGCCAACCGCCATATGCGCTTCCTGTGCGGGGGGGAGGGATTCCCCATCTGTCAAAGTGAGCTCTTTCACGCATGTGCATGAAAGAGCGCACTGCTCCCTGAGACTAAGTGCTGTCTCAGGGAGATTACTGACAGTCTAGAAAACTTTAAAAATAGAAAAATGAAAAAATTAACATGTCCCCCTCATGTGACAATGTCACACGAGATGGGACATGTTAATAAGAAGCACAGAAACTTTATTAAAGTTTTTAAAACTGGACATGAAACCTCATCCCGCCAGTGGATGAGGTTTCATGATTTTTCAGAAGCCTGCTGGGGCTCCTGGCTTGCCCGCCAACCTTAAGGTTGGATGGGCAGGGTTTTTAATTATCTTAATTATCCTGTCAATGGCCTCAATCGGCCATTGACAGGTTGGCGGGCGGACAGCTGATTTCGCTGTCCACCCACCTTCCTGAATATTTAAATGGACCGGGATGACATCGAGGGTTCCTCCTGACGTCATCCCGTGTCATTTTTGCATCGGAGAGCCGACGGGAAAATTCTGGCCTTCCAGTCTCCATGAAGTAATTTTCTATTGCATCCGCATTGTGAAAATATTCATTGGGCACCCACAGGCTCCCAATGAGTGCCATTCCAACTTCACAGTCAGTGGCAATTAAATTTGTTATTGGGAGTTTCTAGCAGGAAAGAACAGAATTTTTTTTTCCCTAATCATCTATACCATTGCTTTCGAACAGTTGGATTAAAATCGGAGCCTGAAGAATTTTCAGGATTTTTGCACATTGCTTGATACATCAAGCAAGTGTGTAACCAGAAATTTCCAAGTTATTAATTTCAGTAAACAATATTTGTGAATTTTGCCTACTCACTGCCCCTGCATTTTAGGCTTGCATATCGGTTGCTTAAGTACTTAATAAAAGGATATGAGCCATAGCCTAAATAAATAATTTCATTATTTGTAGAAATTTCCATTTTTATGACTGGGAACACGAAAATCAGATATCAAATCACCTTGTGGTCCCCAATGCTCAGTTTACTTTTCCATTATTAGTTATACTGCAACGTAGTACCCCATAGTCTGTTTGGAATGAAAATGACTTCACGCAAATTTGAGATTATCCTTTTATTAGCTGAAGTACCAGCCCCTTCAATAGATTTTCTTCTGTGTAGCTGACTACTAAAACGGACGTAATGAGTTCTCACCTTAAAAATAATTCTGTACATACAGATTAACATATTATTCAGATACAGGTGTGTGAAGAGCCCTCCAAACAGAAACTTCACACAAACGTCTGCACAAAATGCAGCACTATTGCAAAATATCATTAATACAGTCTGATAATCAACCTGCTTGGCCACATTATGAATGCACCTTCCATGGCCATTGAATCCAAAAGTGGGACTTGAACCTGGAGCTTCTAACCGAGAGGTAGGGATGCTGTCACTGCATTGCAAGACCTCCCAAAATCATAGCAGGAGTCTAATATCTAAAATGACTTACTGTAAAAGGATAGAGGCATGGAAATTTGTCTTGGATGCTATTGCATTGTCCACTTGTTATATGCCCCACTTAACTGTCGGTTCTATTGAAGCCAACGGAACTAAATATACAGTAAAGAGCATTAGAGGCAGCCAATTCAAAACCACCCATTTTTCATTATTGCTCAAAACTTGCTTTCACCTAGACTGTCTATTTTGCATTTTTCTTCACTCTTTGAATGCTTGCAATTCTTCACCTGAAATTTGATTATCCAGATGGAAAAAACATTAAAAACTGGGAAATAAGAATACTGGTCCAAACTGGTCTTGTACACCTTAAAATAGAACACCAGTAAAAACTGGGAAATCAGAGTAGTGGGCCAAACTGTTTTTTTCCCTTCTGGGTAGGAAGTAATTTGCCCAATATCAAACAAGGCATAAAGATCAAATCCATTCCAACTAGCTATAATGGAAGATGTAATGCATCCTCATTCCCAGTATACAGAGTAGGGTTCTCTGTTAAAATCCCTGGGTCTTACTATCTTTAGCATGTGGGCTTGTTTCCACTGGACTTTAGAAGGGTGAGAGGTGACTTGATTGAAGTATACAAGATCCCGAACGGCCTTGACAAGGTGGACGGCGAAAGGACGTTTCCTCTTATGGGTGAGTCCAGAACTAGGGGGCACTGTTTTAAAATTAGGGGTCGTCCTTTTAGGACAGAGATGAAGAGAATTATATTTCTCTCAGGGGGATGTGTGACTTTGGAACTCTCTGTCACAGAAGATGGAGGAGCCGGGGTCATTGAATATTTTTAAGGCAGAGGTAAATAGATTCTTAGGGAAGGGAATCAAAGGTTATCCGGTGTAGATGGGAATGTGGAAATCAAAACACAAGAAGATTGAATGGTGGAGCAGGCTCGAGGGGCCGATGGTCTACTCTTGTTCCTCTTTCTTATGAAACATGGAAGTCAATGGGTTTTTCGTGGCTTTTGAACCTATATTACCATATCATTTCTGATTTCCTGACCAATTAGTGCGGGTGTAATTCCTCTCCAGTATTTAAAGGGACCCTTGAAACAGGGGGCAGTATTTAATGTCCTACCCTGTGGCATGTTCAGTGGCGAAGGGTGCTTTTAATCAGGTGACAGGGTGGTGGGTGGGGACCCTGCCACCTTCCCACTCCACCCCAATTAAGCAACGACTTTTCCGCCCTGCTGCCAATTGAGTCCCTCAACTGGCCAATAATGCCCTCTTTAAGGACCTTTTCCTGCCACCGTTAGTATTAACCCAGTGGTGGGCAATGGTTCGCCATGTGTGGAGCATGGCAAGCAAATCCTGGTTTGTTTGCTTGCGGGCTCCGCAGAGGTCCCTTGTTCAAAGGCACTTGGTGCCTGATCATGGGACCTGGCATCGGGAAGGGTGGTGGGGGGTGCTCCCCATGAGTGCCACACCCCTGCCCCTGCTGCCAGAATCCTTCATCCACCCTCCCCTGTGACCCCAACCATCATCCTTCTGTGCCTGGGTTGTTCCTTGTTTCGAGGTCTCAAGTGGGTGTAGTATTGGCAGCAGGCACCACCTCCCCAGTGGCGCAGCTGAGTATAGAAGAGCTGATGGCCTCTGATTGACTGGCATGGGACATCCGCTTCCTGGGGTCCTTGATCCTTGGGAAAAGTCCATCGCTGGCCTGTTAAGTGCCTGATTCACTTAACTTGACGAGCCTTCCCTAAAAGAGGTGAGGCAGGGTTCCAGGTGGCTCTCTGACCGAGACCTTCATTGTCTCCATTAAATCCAGCCCATGCAATCTGAAGGAATTTGGAAAATGTAGTTGCGAGCCAAGGAAAGGAAGTGAGAGAATGGAGTCAGAAGGTCAAAGACTGCACCTCGGTTGATGCCTCCCTGGACATGTTGCTGGGTCTATGGAGGTCTAAAAGGATTTACTGCTCCCTGGCAACAATAGGAAGAAGCTTACTGGGACACCCAGAAAGCATGGTTGGAGTAACAGAAGTCAGCAAGAGCAGCCTGGAACCACATTCATGGATGCAATCCAGGAAGTAGTTCAATGATCTAAGCAGTGAAGGAAATGTGGCAGCAATGGTACAATCATCCCCAGAAATGTCAATTCTATTTCTCTCTCACAGATGCTGCCAGACTTGCTGAATATTTCCAGCAATTTCTGTTTTTATTTTAGATTTCTATTCTATTTTGCTCTTGTTTCGTGTTTCATTCATCCATTAAAAGTGCCTTATATTCCAAGTCCACTTATGAGTCTTCAAAAAATTGTAACCTTGGCTGGTAAGGCATTTGAGGAATTATATCTGCAGTCAGGAATTTAAATGAGGAACTGTGCTCTCTTCAGTAACTCTTTTTGTGAGAATCAGTGTCCAAGGAAGTCATCTGTGTTTGCATATTGAGGCTAAGGGACTATGCTTAGGTAGTAAGTACCATGTGGTGTTTTTCTTTTAACAAAATAGAATAGCTATTTTTGTTGTTGCTCTGAAACCCTAATTGAGTGTCTCAAATATTTACTGCTCTCTGTGGTATCTTTTGCATTTAAACCTGCTGAGGGCAATACCGTTGAGTACTTTCTCCTTCTGTTCTTTTGAAATTGGTGTTTACAGTTGTGGGTCTCCTGAAAAAGAGGTTTATTTTTTTTTTTAAATCAGCTAAAAGGCAGCAAAAATCAATTTGAAACAAAAGAAAATGACCAAAGGTGCGTGGGGGGGATGGAAATCGGATTATGCTATTGTGCAGATTCTTGCTGGAGATGGGAACAGGAAAGCACGCATGTCACTACACAGCATGATGTAAAACATGTTAATATGAATGTGTTTGGCTTGTTTCCCTAGAACTAAATCAATCTTGGGCAAGCTCCTCCCATAAAGAGTGAAGGTTGTACTGACATGCAGATTTTAATGTTCTCATAACTGACGCACTGAATTGTTTTTTTGCTCTTAAGATGAAATGACAACTGAAAAATAGATAAGTTACTGGTGACCCCCTAGGTGCAACTGATATGCTGGAATGTCCAGCACACACACGTGTAGAAGAGTGTGCAAAGTTAATGTGAACAGATTAAAATATATCTTTTTAAACTTCAATGACAAATCTCGCCTCAAGAAACTTAATGATGAGTCTGTCCAACGTAGAATGCCGATTTGTGCCAATTTATTAGAGAGTCACATTCTTCTATTTCTGAGGTAAACTTTCCCAAAATAGTTTCTATTACTGACTGAGTTTCTTAAAGTTCTTTCATGGGATGTGAGCATGGAAGGTAAGGCCAGCATTTTGTTGCCCATCCCTAATTGCCTTTGAGAAGGTGTTCAATGGAATAAGTTTCTCACAGAATTATTTTCAGCAACTTGCCGATGAAGCTGTTTGTGGCTGCAAAAATGACATTACATGAGGGACAAACATCAGCAGCAAAATATGGAGACATGTTAATCTAATTCAGCTGGTGGAAAGGCAATGTGATTCAATCGGATGCCCAATTTTACTTCACTGGCCGTGTGTAAAACAGATGGCTGATTAGCTTCCTGCCAGATGGGTTATACAAAGAAAGATCAAAGAAAAGTACAGCACAGGAACAGGCCCTTCGGCCCTCCTAGCCTGCGCCGATCATATTGCCCGTCAACTAAAACATTTTCCACTTCCGTGGTCCGTATCCCTATATTCTCATCCTATTCATGTATTTGTCAAGCTGCCTCTTAAACACCACTATCGTATCTGCTTCCACCACCTCCTCTGGCAGCGAATTCCAGACACTCACTACCCTCTGCGTAAAAAACTTGCCCCACACATCTCCTCTTTAGTTTTCTCCTCTCACCTTAAATCTATGTCCCGTAGTAATTGTCTCTTCTACCCTGGGAAAAAGCTTCTGACTATCTACTCTGTCCATACCACTCATAATTTTGTAAACTTCTATCAAGTCACCCCTCAATCTCCGTCGCTCTAGTGAGAACAATCCGAGTTTCTCCAACCTCTCCTCATAGCTAATAACCTCCAGACCAGGCAGCATCCTGGTAAACCTCCTCTACACCCTCTCCAACGCCTCCATATCCTTCTGGTAATGTGGTGACCAGAATTGCACGCAATATTCCAAGTGTGGCCTAACCAAGGTTCTATACAGCTGCAGCATGACTTCCCAGCTTTTATACTCAATACCCCAGCCAATGAAGGCAAGCATGCCATATGCCTTCCTGACTACCTTATCCACCTGTGTTGCCACTTTCAGTGACCTGTGGAGCTGTACACCCAGATCCCTCTGCCCTTCGATGCATTTAAGGGTTCTGCCATTTACTGTGTAATTCCTGCCTGTATTAGACCTTCCAAAATGCATTACCTCGCATTTGTCCGGATTAAACTCCATCTGCCATTTCTCCGCCCAAGTCGCCAACAATCTATATCCCATTGTATCCTTTGACAATCCTCTTCACTATCTGCAACTCCTCCAACCTTGGTGTCGTCTGCAATGTTATGTTGTAATTAACCCCCAACTAAGCCGGTTAAAAAGTGATCTTCCAAATTTTTTAAGTAGAATTTTTTTTAAAACTGAAGAACTTTACGGAAGGTAACAGGAGTTCTGCAATGCCACTTTCTAAACATGTTACTTCATATACTTCAGTCTTTCTTGCTAACAGTCAAAATTAACTGAACATGTCTAAAAATAATTAAACAATTCAGCAGTGTTTCTCTCGATTTTAAATGATGACACTCCTTCAAAGATGTATTATAACTAAGCGTCATTTCACTTTCACAGATGGTATGGTAAGCTCATTTTTCCGATGTGCTGTTTAAAAATATATATTGTTTACTTTGAAACCTAAAGAGATTTCAAGCACCTGCTGGATGCTTTACTGATCCAGCAGTTAAACTTCATTTTTATTCATTCATGGGATGTGGGCGTAACTTGAAACTTCATCATTTATTGCCCTTCCTTAATTGTTGTTCAGCAGGGAGTTCCAGGATTTTGACCCAGTGATGATGATGATGATGGTCTGGTGATATATTTCCAAGTCAGGAATAGTGTGTGACTTGGAGGAGAACTCAGAAGTAATAGCATTGCTATGTGCCTGCTGCCCTTGTCCTTCTAGGTGGTAGGGGTCACGGGTTTGAAAAGTGCTGCCAAAGAAGTCTTGGTAAGTTGCTGCAGTGCATCTTCCGGATGGTACACACTGCAGCCACATTGCAACAGTGGTGGGAGGCATGTTTCGGGTGGTGGTTGGGGTGCTGATCAAGTGAGATCTGTGCAGTCCAGAGCTGTTTTGCTGTGGATAATGTCAAGCTTCTTGACTTATTATTGGAGCTGCACTCATCCAGGCAAGTGGAGATCATTCCATGACACCCCTGACTGTTGCCTTGTAGATGGTGGAAAGGTTTTGGGAATTCGGGAGGTATGTTATTCACCACAGAATTCTCAGCTTCTGACCTGCTCTTGTAGCTACAGTATTTATGTGTCTGGTCCATTTAAGTTTCTAGTCAATGATGACTTCAGGGTACAACAATCAAAATCAATCATGGGATAGGCATCATGGTCTACATATCCCCAAACATTGCTCCCCTGAGGTGCAGTACTTACAGGGGTGCTGGTTTGGAAATTTGTAGTCCACAAGCCCCAATTATCCATCTAATAATTTGAAAAGATGAAAGTCAAACACTGTGGCCATTGTGCTGGCCATGTGATTGGCGTTCAGCCCTCAAGAGGCAAGACTTCCTCCCAGAGAGGGACAGAAGTCCCACCTTGAGCTAATTAACAGTCTGACGCCTGTAAAATGGCTGCAATCTCCATGCAACCTCGCCTCCAACTTTTAAGCAGGGAGTTAAGGCCACTGTCTCCACATAAAATTCCAGCCTATATCTCCACTCCTTCATTATTGCTGGGTCAAAAACCTGGAACTCTCTCCCTACCAGCACTAAACCAAATGGACTGCAGCGGTTGAAGAAAGTAGCTCACCACCACCTTCTCAAAAGCAATTAGGGATGGGCAACAAATGATGGCCTTTCTGGCAATGCTCACATCCCAATTAAAAAGGAGAAAGAAGTCATTCACCAGTTTCACATTTCTCCACAGATTTTCAAAAAAATTGTTTGAAGACTGTTAAACCCATTGGCTGACTTTCTGTGATAGGAGCCACCTTGGGCCTTAACTTCTGGAGGAGTGGCATCTGAGTCAGATTGCCACTCCGCTTGCAATTTCTTACCTTCAAATCCAGGCACTCCTATCTCGCCCGACCTTCTGACTCAGGCCAGGCGGAATCCATGCAATGCAGCGTGTTCCCGGGGCCTACCATTGAGCGCTGTAGAGTCTAAGGTAATAAGCCATGTCCCCTCTTTCTTTTACAAGTGGGGGGTGGGGGGGGTCAGTCAGTGGGTGTCAGTCGGGAGGTCGGCCGGTGGGGGGAGGTGGGGGTTGTCGAGGCATCCTGTGGGTGGTCAGGGGGTAGTCCGAGGGGATGGGGTGCGGTGGGGGGTGGGTCCTGTGGGTGGTTGGGGGTGAACTCTGGACAGGGGTGGGTTTGGGGGCAGTTGGGGGTCCCATGGCGGGGCCAGGGGGTGGAGTGGTGGTCAGTACAATAGCTACCCAAAAGCTAGAAGTGGTTTTAATTCTTCTAAATGTTTCCGGTAACACAGTCGGCACCATCCGAAGTTTGCTTTTAAATCGCATATTCGGATGGTTCCCATTGCAGGCAACTACCCACCGGAAGTTTGAACCTTCCGGGCAATTGCCGTGCAATCATTACCTGGGAACTTTCGTGGGGGGGGTTCCCTAGGGCATCTTTGGGGTACCCCCCCCAGGTATATTGGCCAGGCGCTTAGAAGTTATGGGCCCATGTCTGATATCTGTGACCTTCTTTCCCCATTTTGTTTCACTCTACCCTACAAAGTTACTTGCCGATGTTCCCGTTTCCAGACAAAGCATGACACTACCTTATCTCTTTTCAGATGCTGATAAACCTTGGTTTGATTTGTTCAACTCACCTTGGCATGTCCTGCCTTTGTTATCGAAGCCATATCAAACAGCTGCCCAGTGTAATATTGTACTCCACTGAACATAATCACAGCAATACTGTCACCTTCCTTTTCTATTGTAGATAAAATATCTTCTGCTCGCAGAGTCTTTTCTCCCTAAGAAACAAACAGTGACCATGTTTTTAAACTCAAAACTTAAGAAGCAAAATTATAGTCTTTACAATCAGGGAACATTTGCCTTTAGAATATTTTTCAATTCAATGTGGAATATGGTTCCAAGATTTCAAACACTTCAGAAAATCTAACACCTATCATTATTCTTGAATTTGTCAATGGCTTCTAAATTAAGCTATCTACTTTAAATACATAACTAGTATTTATGTTATATTGACAGTAGCCTTCACATCAGTGAAAATAAAATATGCTACATTGCATTTCACTCTTCTAAAATAAAAGGATTTCACACAAAGATCATTTACCTCATACAGTCACAAACAAACACAAATACAATAGGAACAATCCCAGATAGTCAAGGAAATACATTAGCAGAGAGACAGTGGAGATGTTGATGTTTGATATAAAGAAGGGTAGGACAATTACATGATATTCCCTTTGCATATTAGAAAAAGATGCCATGAAAATTGAATTTGAACCTTGCAGCAAGGAGGAAATGCCCTCCATCACCTCCCAGGTCCTATTCAAACTTAAGTTGTCCATGGATGGTGAAGTTTACTTTTGATACAAAACTACATTTTCCATGTTTAATTCTATTATTGGGCTTCAATGTTACAAGAGCGAAGTTACATATTTGTTTGGATAGTCTTATGACTATTATTGGTGCTTCACTTCAGTATCTCATAGTTGAATAGAACTGATCAGACCAGGGATGTAACCAATGTGAGAATGCCAGATTTCAAACAATCAGAACAATTTTTATGACAGAGAAAAGGGGTGCATTTTTGCCTTTGTCCTGGTGAGTGCAAGGTGAAAACATTTGCCAACATGTCCCCCCTCTCAGCAATAATTTTGAACCTATAATAAGCAGGTTACTGCAAAGAAACTTGACGTACAATGGAATGCTTGTTGATGGCACCAGGTTGGAGATATATCCTCAGATTCAACTTAATACGCCGAGTATTTTTATTATAATATAACATCATAGTAACATCATTTACACACTGCATATCAAGCGTCAAACTAGTACACTGTTCCTATATTTGATCGGGCCACCTTGCTAGTTTTAATAAGTAAATGGAAAACTTGAGCAGCAACTCAAAGAACATATAAAGAAAGTTCATGGAGAGGATTCTGGAAGATGGAGATGGAGATGAAGATGGAAGAAGGAAAGATTAAAGGAGCTGGAATTTCATGGTGTCGGGCCAACTCTGAAGGCCTTTAAAAATGGTAGCGGGACTGAATGCAGATGTCCCACCCCCATTTCTGGAAGATCCAATTTTTGCCGGTAGGTGAAAGGGGACTGGGTGTAAATCACACAGGTGGGAAACCTGAACTCAGCAGGGCCATTTGAAATTAGTGCTGAGTTCAGACAGATCCCAATTTTGCTACAGTAAAGGGCCTTAACAGTGTGCAGTGCGGAGTCACAAATTTATGAAGGAGACATGAAGACTATTAAAGGGCGGATAAGGTCTGTTTAACTGTCATGATCTGAAGTTATTTGAATTCCCAGCCCTTTAAAAATGGAAAATAAAAACGAGGCTGCAGCTGTCAGTTAAAATTTGAAAAAACATGCTGCTGGAGTTCATTGATTAACAGGCAACCTGGTGTGGTTTAGAAAAAGCCATTACCATCTGTTCCTGCAGATCTAATAGACTTCATTGTTGATATTTCCCAAGGGTTGTTATTACAGCTGAGACCATTATGAATGCTTGGTGGAGTTTCAAATGCTCCAAAAGCATTCACGTCAGCAAGGGAAATGGGCTGAGATTTTGATTGACAGTTTTAAGATCCCACTGATTCACTGCCTTTGGTGTAGTTAATAAATAGAAGTTTGTTTTTATAACAGGTTGTCCACTTTAGAGGCCTTAAGATCTTTGCTTTTTTTTCTCCAGTGTCAAGTGCTGTATGAATGAAAACAGAATTAGATTGTCAGAAGCTTATTTTTTTTTCTTCTCCACATGATTCCTGAGATCTGCCCATACTAGATACTGGCTAAATGGCTATGGAGGTGGCATGGGGGAAATAGATGGCATGAGGGAATGAGCTGGCATGGAGGTGGCATGGGTGGCATGAGCTGGCACAGAGGTTGGGGGTGTGAGCATGAAAGGGCTTGACAACCTTTTATAAAACTGGGCCGAAGCCTCAGAGAACTTCTAACCAGCCTGCCTTGGCACTCGCCCGCTTCGGTGGCTGCCTCTAAAATGCCTCTGAAGATGGCAGGCATGATGCAATCATGCCCTCAACCACCCCACCCGAGTGACACTTGCATGTGAAGGGTCCTTCATACTGAGGCAGATCTGCTGAATGGGAAAATTTCTCAACTCGAGCTACACTCCTCAGTAGTGAAAATCTGGCCCCAAGTGTGCAAAACCTTGGTTAAAGAGTTAGATTTTGATTTTTTTTTTTATTCATACACAGGAAGTCACTGACAAGGCCAATGTTTATTGCCCATCCCTAATTACCCTTGAGAAGGTAGTGATGAGTTGCCTTCTTCAATACAACTGCATGGTTTGCTAGGCCACTTCATAGGGCAGTGTAACAGTAAACCACATTGCTGTCACATATAGGCCAGATTGAGTAAAGTCAGCAGATTTCCTGTCCCGAAGGACATTATTGAACAGATGGGTTTTTACAACAATCTAGTAGTTGCATGATCTTCATCACTGATGCTAGCTTTTTATTCTATTTCATTAATTGAAGTTAAATTCCCCAGCTGATACAATGGTGTTTGAATTTATATCTCTAGATCATTAGGCTAGGACTCTGGATTGCTAGTTTTATGATGCAGAGAAAGCCAGAGAGCGTTTGGTGGTGGTGGTGGTGGCCGCAGGGGGTTGGGGGGTGGGGGAAGGGTGGGGGAGGTTGTGGAGATTGTCACGAATGGGGAGGGATGTGCGATAATATCCTCCCTTTATCACCTCTTGGCTGACCGCGGCAAGATGCATTTTGGAGTGCTGCGACTTTACAGAACAGAAACAGAACAGGCTTTCTTGTCACACACACACACACACATGAACACACCTTATAGACTAAGAAAAAGGTCCCCAAGATGGTATTTGAAACATTGCAGGCCTGAAGGATTTTCTCTTACTACACAGCAAAGAAAAAAATGAAGGCTGGCGGTTTCTGATGATGGATTCACACTTGCTCACCCAATATAACAGCAAGCTTCTGGCTTTGCAGTCAAAGCTGGTCAAGTCCCTGTAGTGAAGAACCATAACCTTGCAGGCAAAAGGGATAAGCCCCACTTCTCTGCCTAAGGTTACTTTTGAGGCAGGGTGCTTTCTTGTGCTGGGTGAGAGGTGGCTTCCCTGTAATCTTTGTAGCCCAGGCTGACTCAGTGGCTGCCCTTGTGGATTAATAAGATATTGGCTATCTCCAGCCAATTTCAGTCACTTTACAACAGTATTCATGTATTCCATTGTCCACACAATAGATTGATGACAGGTGCAATTGACACACAATGGAGAATGAATGATATCCCATCAACATTCCAGCCATGAATAGCCTCCTGAATGTCTTTTTTAAAATCTCATCTTCGTGGGGTCAGCAAGACTAACATTGTTACTTTATGTCTCTTCAATCGAAATAGAGAGAGCTGTCATCAACATCTGGGAAGGGCATTTTACATTTTAATGACTTTACAGAGATATATCCAGACATGAAGTTAGTTCCTGTCTGTAAAGAAGCCACAAAAGAAGTCTCTTGACCTTTATGGAGTCCATCTCGTCAAGGTAAAGTGTTGATATTCCCTGTTGCTTTTTAAAAGGAAATTGTCCAACTTCTAATGAGCTATCTGGGCAGAAGACGTGACCATGACAAGATGGAATAGAGTGAGGATTTTGGAACAAGGAGCACAATTTTAAAACTGAAGTAGAATCATAGAATTGTTACAGCACAGAAGAGGGCCATTGTGTCCATGCTTGGTCTCCTAAGAGCAAACATGTGTTGTGACTTCCCCAGCCCTCTCCCCACATCCCTACACACTCCTCCCTTTCAGATATTCAGAAAATTTAGAAAATGTAGAAAAATGCAGAAGGAGGAGGCCACTCTGCCCATTGTGTCTGTGCAAGCCGATAAATGAGCTACCCAGCCTAATCCCATATTCTAGGGCTTGGTCCGTAATCTTGAAGGTTACAGTGGGGGGTAGGCAATGTCACAGAATTGTTACAGCACACAAGGAGGCCATCCAGCCTGTTGTGTCTGTGCCAGCTTTCCATAGGAGCAATTTACCTATAACACACCCCACCTTGTCCCTATGGCTGTGCACATTCTTCCTTTTCAGATAACAATCCAATTTACTTTTGAATGTCTCAATTGAACCTGCCCTCCTCCACACTCTCAGGCAGTGCATTCCAGATCCTAACCACTCACTGCATGAAAAAGTTTTTTCTCGTGTTGTCATTGCTTCTTTTGCCAATTACCTTTAATCTGTGCCCTCTTGTTCTCGATCCTTCCACCAATGGGAACATTTTTTCCCTATCTACTCTGTCCAGGCCCCTCATGATTTTGAATACTTCTCTAAAATCTCCTGTGGACCTTCCCTTCTCCTTGGAAAACAGTCCCAACATCTGCAATCTATCTCCTTAACTGAAGTTTCTCATCCCTGGGACAATTCTCGTGAAACTTTTCTGCACTCTCTCTAAAGCTTTCACCTCTTTTCTAAAGTTTGGTACTCAGAACTGGACACAATACTCCAGTTGAGGCTGAACCAGTGTGCTATACAAGTTTAGCATAACACCCTTGCTTTTATACTCTATGCCTCCATATAAAAAGTCTAGGATGCATTATGCTTTATTAACCATTCCCTCAACCTGTCCTCCCACCTTCAATGATTTATGCACGTACACCCTCTGCTCCTACACCCCCTTTAGAATTGTATCCTTTATTCTATATTATCTCTCTGTGTTCTTCCTAGCAAGGTGAATCACTTCACACTTCTTTGCATTAAATTTCATCGGCCACTTGTCAGCCATTCCACCAACTTGTCTATGTTCTTTTGAAGTTCTACACCAGGCTTGTCCAACACGCAGCCCACCAGGCCTCTCTGTCCAGCCCACGGATCCCGTGTTCAAAATGTGAATTCAAAGAACTGCTCCTCCTATCATAGGCCTTTTCTCTCCTGCGTTTGCTGTTGCTAGGATCACTAGTGAGCCAATTAGCAGCAAATTTGGGAGAGAAGTAGTCTTTGATTGGAGGAGCATATTTCTTCAGCCTAAGGCCTGAAAATATGGCACAACAGCAGCGGTGTCTGCTGGGAGGCAGGAAGAGTCAAAGTAGCTGCCGGGTGGGAGGTAAGGGACCAGCCGCCGGGTTTAGGGGGGGGTGTTGCGTGGAGAAGAGACAAGGTGCTGGTGGGAGTGAGACAAGACTGGCTGGTGGTGGGGAGAAGAGACTGGCTGCTGGTGGGGAGGAGAAAAATTAATTGCCGGTGTGTGTGAGGGTAAGAGAGTGAGGGTGTGAGCGAGGATGTGCGTGTGTGAGCGAGTGTCTGAGCGAATGCGTGTGAAAGAGAGAGAGTCTGGCTCACTCCCAGACTCAGGGTTCTCACTCACCCTCACCCCCACACACCAACACACTCACACTAACTCACTCAGTGGATGTGAGTGAGGTTGAGTGAATAAGTACCCTGAGACTGAGAGGGTGAGCTGGAAAAACACTATTTGACCCTCTCACACTCTAAAGGTCATCTTTATTAATTACTCATTACTTTAAATTATCAACTTATTGCTTTGACATTGCTTTATGTTTGCTCAGCAAGTTGCTTATTTTCTTCAAACATCAATATTTTTTTGAGATTCATGTTTAATGTTGCACCAGACCTTACTTTTTTGAAACTTGCTCATCAGCCTCTTGGGTGAGAAAAGAATTGAGATGTGGCCCCTTCCTTGAAAAGGTTGGACAAGCCTGTTCCACATTAACCTCCTTACAATTCACAATGCTTCTGAGTGTGTATCACCCACAACTTTTGAAGTTGTGTCATGTATACCAAGGCCTAGGTCATTAATGCATATTAGGAAGAACAAGGGCCCCATCCCTGGGGAACTCCATTATAAACCTTCCTCTAGTCTGAAAACATCCATTAACCATTACTCAGCCTGTCACTCAGCCAATTTTGAATCCATGTTGCTAGTGTCCATTTTAGTCCATAAGCTATAACTTTGCCCGTAAGTCTGTTGTGTGGCACTATATCAAATGCATTTTGGAAGTCCATGTACACCACATCAACAGCATTATCCTCACCAACCTTGTCTTACCTCATCAAAAACATCAGGTTAGTTAAACACAAATTTTCCTTCACAAACCCATGCTGGCTTGCCTTAATTAACCCACATTTGCCCAAGTGACTATTAATTTTGCATTGCTGAAAAAACAAGACATGCTGTCAAAACTTTTCATCTTGCACTCATCAGGATATTTTGCAAGAATATCAATCGTGAAGGGAACAACAATTTATACTGCTCGAGAAGAGAGTGCTGATTGGTTGGCAAGTGGGCTCTGATTGGTAGGGATGCTGCCTACAGCGTCAAGTTTTTGTTTAAATTCAAACCAGGTAGGTCAACTCTGATTGGTCAAAGCATTGTCATGGGAAATGAACCAAGCAATGGCTGCTCCCCAAGATTTTGTTCAGTTGGAAAAAAGTAGTTCATTCCTCTTGACAATGCCTTGACCAATCAGAGTCGACCTGCCTGGTTTGAATTTAAATGAAAGCTTGGCAGTTAACTGTTCCCTGATGCATTCTCCAGGGCAACACCTTCATTTCTCCATGTCTCTAAATATCACCTGGCAGTGGTTATTCTCACCTGCTTCCCTCAGCACTCTGAACAATTTTCTCCACTGCATCACATGCTTCACCACCCGTCATGCTGAACAATCTCAAAAGTCACCCCAAAAATGCACTCAACTCTTCCTTGCTCTCTTCATAATGAATTACTTGAAATCTCGTCACTGTCATTATGTAGGTAAACATTGCAGCTAATTTTCAAACCAACATGATACCGCAAATGGCAATAAGACAAATAACTAGTTAGTCTCTTTTGGTTGTGCTGTTGAGGAAGAAATATTGGCCAAGACATAAGGAAAAATCTATTTTATGTCTTCAAATAACACCAGGGGATCTTGTAGATTCATCTGAACTGGTAAACCAAGCCTCAGCTTAACATTTCATCTGAAAGTGGCAACAGTAATACTGTAGCACTCATTCAGTACTTCACAGAAGAATATAATCCTATCAAGAAAATTAGTCTATCTATTCTTTTTACTAGAACAGCTCAATAAATTTGGTCACCTTATTTGTAAGAGGCAAATGTGGAACTGGGAGGGCTTACTTGTCAGAATATTGTCACATCAGGGTCCGTACCCTCAATCTTTTGGAAATTGTGTTGTGTTATTTGTATCATTGCAGGGACAGACAGGCTATCAAATTAATTCTTAAAGAACAGGGCAAGCAAGCAGGAATCAGGAATTTTGTTTACCTTTTCGTTTAATCACAATCTTCACTTAGAACCATAGAACCATAGAACACTACAGCACACAAAACAGGCCATTCGGCCCTTCTAGTCTGTGCCAAAATATTATTCCGCTAGTCCCATTGACCTGCACCTAGTCCATAACCCTCCAGACCTCTCCCATCCATGTATCTATCTAATGTATTCTTAAAACTTAAGAGTGAGCCCACATTTACCACATCAGATGGTAGCTCGTTCCATACTCTCACCACTCTCTGAGTGAAGAAGTTCCCCCTAATGTTCCCCCTAAACCTTTCCCCTTTCACCCTAAAGCCATGTCCTCTCGTGTTTATTTCTCCTAATCTAAGTGGAAAGAGCCTACTCGCATTTACTCTGTCTATACCCCTCACAATTTTGTAAACTTCTATCAAATCTCCCCTCATTCTTCTACGCTCCAAGGAATAAAGTCCTAACCTGTTTAATCTTTCCCTGTAACTCAACTCCTTAAGACCTGGCAACATCCTAGTAAATCTTCTCTGCACTCTCTCAATCTTACTGATATCCTTCCTGTAGTTAGGCGACCAGAACTGCACACAATACTCCAAAGTTGGCCTCACCAATGTCTTATACGACCTCACCATAACATCCCAATTCCTATACTCAATACTTTGATTTATGAAGGCCAGTATGCCAAAAGCTTTATTTACAACCTTGTCTACCTGTGATGCCACTTTCAGGGAATTATGTATCTGAACTCCCAGATCCCTTTGTTCCTCCGCACTCCTCAGTGCCCTATCATTTACTGTGTATGTCCTACCTTGGTTTGACCTTCCAAAATGTAACACCTCACACTTTTCCGCATTAAATTCCATCTGCCATTTTCTGGCCCATTTTTCCAGTTGGTCCAGATCTCTCTGCAAGCTTTGAAAGCCTTCCTCGCTGTTCACAACGCCTCCAATCTTAGTGTCATCAGCAAACTTGCTGATCCAATTCACCACATTATCATCCAAATCATTAATATAGACAACAAACAACAATGGTCCCAGTACAGATCCCTGAGGCACACCACTAGTCACAGACCTCCAGTCTGAGAAGCAATCATCCACTACCACTCTCTGTCTTCTCCCACACAGCCAATTTCGAATCCAGTTTACAACCTCTCCATGGATACCAAGTGTCTGAACCTTCTGAACTAACCTCCCATGTGGGACCTTGTCAATGGCCTAACTAAAGTCCATGTAGACAACATCCACAGCCTTTCCTTCATCTACTTTCTTGGTAACCTCCTCGAAAAACTCTACAAGGTTCGTTAAACACGACCTACCACGCACAAAGCCATGCTGACTATCCTTAATCAGCCCTTGGCTGTCCAAATAATTATATATCCGACCTCTCAGAACACCTTCCAATAATTTACCTACTACTGACGTCAGGCTCACTGGCCTGTAATTACCTGGTTTACTTTTGGAGCCTTTTTTAAACAATGGAACAACATGAGCTACCCTCCAATCCTCCGGCACCTCACCCGTGGCTAAGGACATTTTAAATATTTCTGCCAGGGCCCCTGCAATTTCTACACTAGTCTCCCTCAAGGTCCGAGGGAATATCATGTGAGGCCCAGGGGATTTATCTACCTTTATTCGCTGTAAGGCAGCAAGCACCTTCTCCTCTTTAATCTCTATATGTTCCATGAAACTACTGCTTGTTTCCCTTCCTACCTTGTGCAGACAAATATACAATTCAATTTATCTATATACTTAAGTTATTATTCTTTTACATAGAGACAATGTTATGCATTTTGTTACACTGAATAATGTTGTGACACACCAAATATGATTTTACACAACTTAAACTGTACTCTGAAGTGTTACGATTAAGATGTCCCAAATTAGTAATTACACTGAATCTTATACAGCATAGTTTGCCTGTGCATTGGGGAATTATGTGAGTCACTTCTAGAATGTCCTGGAAATGTAACTAATGGCAATTGTGGGCAGATTCTTGGAAGCTGTGGCACTCAGTGTTTGACAGGGGAGGTCGCTGCGTGTGCACTACTCTTGTCAGGAGATATTTCTGTTCTCTTTATGCTGCTTAAATAATACATCTTGACTGCCATTTAATGGCCTCCGGACCTCGGTTTTATGACCCTTAGCCAAGCAATGAGATTTATTCAGTCAGCAATGCACAATATCAATAAGGTCACATCTTATCCCATTTTCTCTAAATCCACAATAAGCTTACTAGCTCATCTAGGTTAACATTTAAAATTCTGGAGCTTTCACAGGATTGGCATACTGTATATAGAATCCAGATTTATCTGAATAACTCTTTCTAGTAATAATTGAAACAAAGGCAAGTAAATAACCAAATAATAGTATAAATTTATAAATGTATATAAATGTCATAAATATGTAAATTTATTATAAATGTACATGCCTTGTGAGTTTTGTTAGAATGATCAACTCTAATAATATACTGCAAAAAGGAATATCATCTTATTATTACAAAACTAGCACAAACCTCCACTGGAGACAGCAAAAGCATGCTTTCCTTAGGATCTAGTCCTTGAAGCCGGATTTGGGACTCCACAGCATACTTTAAAAGAATGAAGACTGTAATTAATGATATGCAGACTTCAACTTTTACCACATAAAAATCAATATAGTCAGTTTTCAGCTACTTCCACGATCTCTGATTGAACCGTTATATCAATCATACTGCATATTCTTCCTAAAAATCAGCATTTGTAATGAGATGCACACTGGGTGATCTTGTAATAAAGCATGCTAATCTACTGGCAGAGAGCCAAGTAGTAAATATTTCACCAACAGAACTTAGTGTCAATGAATAAATCATTGTATAACCTATACAGGGACTTGATTAATTCTGGTGCTGGAAAAGTAGTTCTTACTTGATCAGAAGGAAATGCTTTTGCTTCCATCAGAATCTTATGTCTACTTGATGTTGGTTTGTAGAAGGACAGCTGTAAAACATAAAGGTTGCCACATATAAAAGTTGAACGGTCAATATTTGAGTAAGTCTGTATGACTTTTTTTAAAAATTTGTTCTTTCATTTGGGGTGGGCATCACCGACCAGCATTCATTTCCCATCCCTAATTGTCTTAGAACTAAGTGGCTGTCTGGGCCATTTCAGAGGGCAGTCAAGAGTCAACCTCATCACTGTGGGTCTGGAGTCACAAGTAGGCCAGACCAAGTAAGAACATTAGTGAAGAACATTTGTGAACCAGATAGTTTTTAATGACAGCCGACAGCAATTTCATGGTCACATTACTGAGACTAGCTTTTAACTCCAGATTTTATTAATTCAATTTAAATTTCTCCAATTTCAAATCGGGATTTGAACCGATGGCCTCAGAGCATCTTGATTACTAATCCAGTGGTATTACTACTATGCCACCATCTCCCCATATGCACCATGAGTAGTCAATTTGCCAAACAAGCAAACAAACACTGTGACGTAAAGGGCAAATGATATTTCTTGTTAATTGCCAATCAACCTATCTTGATCAGAAAGAGAACATTTAAAGTGTGGGATCTAATTTCTTCAGGTCTTGAATTGCTGCTAAAGATTTTAAAATGTCAAATTCTAAATTTTCAATTTTTCTGTACTTTTAATTCCTCTCATAGTCTAACTTTTCCCTCTCTTTGTTTCTCTTCGAGTACCAGGTTTAAAGTTGAATTCCCCCTCCTCCTTGGTCCATCCTATGTTTATCTATCGATTGTTTAATCTCATTGGTTAAGGAGATGCACTGTTTGTCCTATAGTCCACCAGGGTCCCAGATGCGCCACTGCCCTTGTCACGCCGTTATCAGCTGACAACTAACAATTTATTAAAACCTAAATATGCGCAAACAAGTTGAACAGGGCAGCAAAATCCCTCATCAGTTAAATTTGAGAGCCAGTATTTCTACTGTTTCAGAAAAATCAACTTTCTTTTCTGAAATTTTCAAAATGTCTTTGAGATTTTAAAGTTCATGATCCAGATATTGTGCTCGTAATGACATTGAAAGTGTTATCATTCACCACCATTATCTTGCGAAATTGACAGGGACTTCTGGCGTGTAGATACGTGCAGTTAAACATAGAAATCCAGAAGTTGCCATCAGTGATTCTCTGCTCCTACGAGCGTATGAATTAGGTGCAGGAGTAGGCCACTCGAGGCTGCTCCACCATTTTATAAGATAATTACTGATATAATTTTAACCTAAACTTCACATTCCTGCCTACCCCTGATAGCCTTTCACCTTCTTGCTTATCAAGAATCTAATTCTGCCTTAAAGATATTCAAAGCCGCTGCCTCAACCACCTTTTGAGGAACAGAATTCCAAAGTCTCACAACCCTCTGTGAGAGAAAAAAATGTTTCCTCACCTCTGTCATAAATGGGTGACACCTTATTTTTAAACAGTGGCCTCTAGTTCTAGATTCTCCCACAAGAGGAAACATCTTTTCCACATCCACCCTGTCAAATCTCCTCAGGATCTTATATGTTTCAATCGAGTCTCCTCCTACTCTTCTAAACTCCACCGGATACAAGCTTAGCCTGACCAGCCTTTCCTTGTAGACAATCTGCCCATTCCAGGTATTAATCTAGTAAACCTTCTGTGAACTGCTCCCAATGCATTTACATCTTTCCTTAAATAAGGGGAGCAATACAGTACACAGTACTCCAGATGTGGCCTCACCAATACCCTATATAAATGAAGCATAACCTCCCTACTCTTGTATTCAATTCCCCTTGCAAAAAAACAATAACATTCTACATTTCTGTACCTGCATACTAACCTTTTATGCAATCACTAGGATACCCAGATTGCTCTGCACCTCAGAGCTCTGCAGTCTCTCACCATTTAGATAATAATCTTTTTTTATTCATCCTGCCAAAATGGACACCCTCTCATTTTCCCACATTATTCTCCTCCATCGATGGCACTGTTGAAATCTCCAACATTTTTTGTTAGAAATCACTGAATTGATAAAAACTTTCCCTTTTACGCTATAATAAATAATAGTTAAAAGCCCCCAAAAAAGTAACACCTCCTTAATGAGGTGTAACTGTTGTACTAAGTGATTAGCACTGCTGAAAAAGTCTTCCTGGTCCTGGAAAACTAATTTTATATTTGTGTAATGTCAATTTTTGCCATTAAAGTAAACTTTCCACAGACTATTAATAGAATAAAAATAGCTTTTTAAAAGTTTGTTCATGATATTTTGCCTTACAATGTGTATCCTCCAAACTTTATTTCAATGTGTCAAATTTATACAGGATAATCAGTAAACTTAAGTTCCCGGTTTACTGTCCGTGAGAGTACGTCAATATGATTGACTGCTTGATGGCGTGACTCTTGATAGATGCATAGGGAGTCAGGAGTACAGAGTTGGTAAAATTCCTGACTCTGCAAATACGACTCAGGAGAAACTGCCCGGGATGTTTACATTTTTTTGTTCCGGGACAGGCATTAATGCTAGTTCGGCCTGCCATTCCCAGAAATAGTGCGGAGACAGCCACAAGGGCTGGTGAGTGCTGAGGTGGTTTGTGTAAAAGGCCAGCCTTGATGCTCTGGAACTTGTAAGAGAAAGATTAAAGCAAAAAGCAGCCCTCTAGCCCTCACCTCTCACACCACCTCACCTCCCCATACACTCCCCATGCCGGATCCATGCCAACTCATGCCCCCACCCATTCACGTGGCCCCTCATAGCCCCCATGCCAACCAATGCCCCTCTACCCACCCCCATGATGCTTTATATCCCTCTGCAAACCTATACCCCTCTACCTACACCCTTTCTATCCCCCATGCTAACTTAGTGACAACTCATGTCGAATCATGCCCCCCAACCTACCACTCTTTTCCCTTACACCCTCCATGCCAACTCAGTATCCACCATGGGAAGACCCCAGGAGCCATGCTGAGATGAAATAAAATAAAGTTCCAAGTGTCTATTGATGACTTCACCATTAAAAAAACTCTCACTGATTAAAAACCCATTTACTAAATTTAAATTACTTCAACTACTTAAACCCTATAAATGCAAACAATGAATTCAAATGCTTAATCCTCTATAAAGACAAGCATTTGTATTCATAGCCCCACAAAGAATTTCTAATCAATTGGGACAGTCAATCAAATTGTGCACCGCACTGTAATAATGATAGGTTGTGAACTTAGTCATGCAGCACAAATCCTATAGTGATAATTCTCAGTCTTACATCAACAGACAGAGTGAAATAATAAGCACTGTGATTTTTGTAACTGCAGTCTGTGTTTTTTTAATTTAACGGGCAGGAGATCTAAATGCCTTGACAGCTTGACAGTTTCAATGAGTTTATTCGCTTTTTACAAACAGGTATGTCTACTTTTAACAATCTACTTTAACAAAGGTCACTTGACTTCTCCCAAAGGATTCTTGACCTCTCCTAAAGGGCAATTTATCTTTCCAAAAGGGGTACCTGGACCTTTCCAAAAGGGTATCCTACTTCTCCAAATAACTCCAGAAACTTTAAATCTTTTCCTCAAGATTTTAAAGGCTAGGTGTCATGATTTGGACATCCCACTAACGAAAATTGGATCTGTTTGAAGGCAGCACTTTTCAATGCGCAGCTGCCTCTGTGAACCATGGACATGCACACCACAACCTGTCCCCATTCCTCCCCGCACCACCCGGCAAAAATTGTGGGTGCCGGTGATCCTCTTCATCCCGGTGAAAATTCAGGCAATGGGGATTCACTTGACTTGGCACTAGATTCAAATTAAAGTCAGGAAAGGTGAGATCTATGCCATAGAAGTCACTGGCCCTTTGTGGGCAGCTTTCTTTGAGGTCAGCAGTAAAGTATGGTCACTTTGCCACTGACTGAGTCCATGAGATTCCCAAATTGCCAGTTTTATTTTCACTAGAATCTCAGAAAAGAGGTGCAGGAATTTCATGGATTTTGACAAAAAAATAAACATTCAAATTCAAAGAAAGGTTTTTGTCTGTCAAATACAAGCTGAACCAATGAAAATGTCTGCTTGTTGAAAGTCGTCAGGTGAAAATTGGGCATGCCCATTGTGGGCGCATGAGGGGAACAGGGGTCATTCCCTGTACCTGAATGCCAACACCCAGGCATCCCCAACATTGCGCCTCGGGTCTCACTTCCACTGAGTCGAGTTATGGACAGCAGCAGGCAGCTCATTGCCAGAGTGCAATAGTAGGGTTGTAGCTGGTGTTGCAGCCACCCTCAGGTATGTGAAGCAATCAGGAAGGGCGGTGAATGGGAAGAGGAATACTAGGAAGGAAAGGTGTGATCAGAAAGGAGGGATCTATTAAGTTGAGAGGCAACAGTTGCTGGGATGCGATAGGGATGGTTGAGGAGGGAGGTAGCAATGCTTGGGAAGGGGAGAACAGTAACTCGGAGGATGTTTCTAGCCAGATGGTAACAAGGTTTGTAACGCTCTATCAGAATAGTCTCAGTACAAGATGTTACCTTTAAATGGTTGTTAAAGTTGCTATGCACAGTGGTTGAATTTTTAAGGCTTGGCCATCAAAACCAAAACCAAGTCAAAATCCTTACTCTATCTCAAATACCATTTGGGAAAAAGAACAGAGTTCCAGATAAATCAAACACGTCTGTTGCAGCTCAACTTTCTAAACATAACTGATTGAGGTGAGCTTATTTTTCAGACAAGTTACCAGCAGACAGCCTCCTTTGCCGACTATGTACAAAAAGGCAGTCTGCCCGTGATTTTCTATCTATTAATTTTAATGAATGGAAAATTGTGAACCATGTGTTCAGAAGTTCCCAACATGCACAAAGTTCAGGCCAGGTTTCCTGTCATTAGCATTCGTCTGTAAAATTAGTTCTTTATTAAATGAAGGATAAGGTAATCAGAAGTATAGGTTCACTTGGTACATTTATAATGTGGCACTGTGTAATGGACATAGGAAAATGGCATGAGCATGGACATGAGAAAAAAGAGCAGAGGAAAGAATTTTATGGAGAAACAAGGTTCAGGGAGCATGGGTACAAAGATCTTTAAAAGCAATATCATACTTGGAAAAGGCCACAAAAGTGCCATATACATTTTATGATTGGGGGCACTAAATACAAACACAGGGCCTCTTCTGAAATCAGTACAAGGCACTTGCTATCCACAGTTGTAGTACTATGTTTGGTTCAGGACATCACTTTATAAGACAGATATTGGAGACACAGAAAAGGAACAAAAAATATTTATCAAGATGACACCAGAGAGATGATTTGTTTCAATGAGTAAAATCTTTTTTCTCATCATTATTTCAGAATATGAGGATGAGAGACTTGAAAAATGGATTGCATCTACTGGAGCAAATAAAGTTAAGGTAAGGTCTAGTAGAAGTGATCAAAATTTTGAAAAGATTAGAAAGGATATATTAGTGGAAAATTATATTCACTGACCAGTGAATCAGTAACAAGGGAATATTAAGTTTTTAGCACTAACCCCAAGTTAAAGAATAAAAGAGTTTACAAAAAAAATGTTGTTAGATGTTGAAAGCCTTCTTGTCAATAAAAGCAAAATCAATTACAATGTTTATGAGGGGATGACTTGAAAAGGACACTGAAGGACATGGTGAAGGAAAAGAGAAATGGGATGAATGTGGACAGCTTCAGGGAGAGAAGTGAGCAGCTGCACAAGAGCACTGCTGAATCTGACAATATGCTGCATTGAACTTTCTCCAATTCTACTTGTAGATTGTAATTAGGAAAATAAATAAACACCTTCCCATTTTCATTAAGAAAGTGGATTCCCCACCTCCATGTCAATTGGGAACAGAAAGAAGTGATGGCTGTTGTGTTATTATAATGATATAATACCTTGGGTTTACTTACTGTACAAGATACAAGGCGTCAATCACTCATAAGGGATTGGGTAAACACATTGTGGGTTCATTTATTAAGACCATGCACATGAGAACAGTTATACATAGGTATAAAGCTCAAAGGCACCACAGCTGTGTTTGTGCTCTCTGCTCAAAGCAAATGCAAAACTAAGGCAGGATTACATGACACATTTCTCTTCTGGTGATGTCATGCTGATATTCCTTAAAGGCAATACTGCCTTCAGGTTCTGCTAGAGCCATTTACTGTCAGATACTGCGAAAATCATTTTTAGCTGTTAACAACTGCAGAAGGCAATGACAAACCAACTTCAGTACTTTGTCAAGCATAATCATGGACCAATCCAATGGAAGTCAATGGTTGCCAATGCCCTCTTAGGGCATGGTACCTAAAAGAGGAGGAGGAGCAGTTAACAAACATGCAAGTTCCTATCATGCCTTTGATAGTGTAATACAAGTGATAACAAATCAGCAGCTCATTTTATAGCTGTTCCTAATTTAATTTCCATTGATGTCAGGGAAAACATAAAACGGGTGGCTGACTCACTAGCCTCTGTTTCACATCATCATACAAGGTCTAAATCTATCCCACTATTTAAATCCTATAAAGATTGGCCATTTGAATGATGCACCAAAAGGCAACTAGCACCTGTGTCCTGAGAACAAAGGAAAAGAGAGAAGGGAAAAAAAAGTGGAGGGGAAACACAGGAAAGCACAGAATTGGAAAAATATTATAGACAATCAAACTGATCACAAAAAAAACCCTCAAATTGTCCATTTCCCTAATTATTTATCCAATTTGCTTTTATATTTTTCTACACTACCATTCTTCATTGCTACTCAAGGCAATCTTCTCCACAGTTCCCCAATCTCCATGTAAAGTATTTGAATCTACAAGTGTTCCTTCTTCCAAACTTGAGCGTATGTGATATGATTCTATAGTTTGTGGCAAACTCTTGGTACAATTTAACTATTCCCATAAGAATCTTCAATTCGTGCAGCCTTTCCTGAGAAATGTGACAAAAGTATAATCATTTTCATAATATTTTTCTGGTTTATTGTGAAGTAGGTTTATCGGTGTAAGTATAGGTGGATCTATCTGTTTGATTTAATTACATTTGGAATCAAGTAGACTTCAAGCTTGAAATCATCAAAAGAAGCTAGGTGTAGAAATGTGCTTGAGATGCTAATGAGTAAACATAAATGCTGGCTTAGCATGTACTGTGTGAAGGAATTTGCATTTTTTTCCGATAAATGAAGGGATTGATTGGATTTCAAAAGGATATTAGTCTGCTTACAACTAGGCAGATAAGCAAGGCTAAGGAATGTGTTTGTTTTTCCCAAAGGTTACTGACAATATTGGTAACATGAAAGTTTTTATATTTTGAGGAAGATAGTTTCAAAGATATATGGAACAACAAAATTTACATATTAAAGAGAGAGAAAGATATATAAAGGAGAATGAAAGGCTATGTAAGAAGAGGGCCATGTATGATCTATCAGGAGTGTGTGAAACAGCCTTCAAGAAGCCTCCAGCCATTTGTGCTTAAGTCTGTTATATAAATTGACTGAAGTTGGGGAAGCCATTTGGAATTCCATTGTCAAGTGTGTATTGTGTTAATTTGCTGGTTTTGTTTTAAATCTAAAATCTATTTTGGACAGTTGCCTTAAAGGGGGTGTGTAAATGGGAATCAGGTCATTTAGTAAGTAATTGTAGTCTTATGTATGTGCATGAAATATTTTATTTTGTTAACAAATTTTTAAATTTAATTTTTGAAATCTCTGAAAGCCTTGGTGAACTCAGTACTTCTGAATTCAGTGCACACACCTTCTCATAATAAATACAAATTGCAGAACCATTGTGATAATGCGACCAAGTTTTCCTTGTGGATTTGGTCCACCTGGCACACATCATCTGCCATGTCCATAAGACCATAAGACATAGGAGCAGAAATTAGGCCATTCAGCCCAGCGAGTCTGCCCCGCCATTCAATCATGGCTGATAAGTTTCTCAACCCCATTCTCCCGCCTTCTCCCTGTAACCTTTGATCCCCTTACCAATCAAGAACCTATCTATCTCGGTCTTAAATACACTCAATGACTTGGCCTCCACAGCCTTCTGTGGCAATGAATTCCATAGATTCACCACTCTCTGGCTAAAGAAGTTTCTCCTCATCTCTGTTCTAATAGGTCTTCCCTTTACTCTGAGGCTGTGCCCTCGGGTCCTAGTCTCTCCTACTAATGGAAACATCTTCCCCACGTCCACTCTATCCAGGCCTTTCAGTATTCTCTAAGTTTCAATCAGATCCCCCCTCATCCTTCTAAACTCCATCGAGTATAGACCCAGAGTCCTCAAATGTTCCTCATATGTTAAGCCTTTCATTCCTGGGATCATTCTCGTGAACCTCCTCTGGACCCTCTCCTGGGCCAGCACATCCTTCCCGAGATACGGGGCCCAAAATTGCTCACAATATTCTAAATGTGGTCTGACCAGAGCCTTATAAAGCCTCAGCAGCACATCCCTGCTTTTATATTCTAGTCCTCTCGAAATAAATGCCAACATTGCATTTGCCTTCCTAACTACCGACTCAACCTGCAAGTTAACCTTAAGAGAATCCAGGACTAGGACTCCCAAGTCCCTTTGCACTCCAGATTTCTGAATTCTCTCCCCATTTAGAAAATAGTCTATGCCTCTATTCTTCCTACCAAAGTGCATGACCTCACACTTCCCCACATTGTATTCCATCTGCCACTTCTTTGCCCTTTCGCCTAACCTGTCCAAATCCTTCTGCAGCCTCCCCGCCTCCTCAATACTACCTGTCCCTCCACCTATCTTTGTATCATCTGCAAACTTATCCAGGATGCCCTCAGTTCCTTCATCTAGATCATTAATGTATAAAGTGAAAAGTTGTGGTCCCAACACTGACCCCTGCGGAACTCCACTAGTCACCGGCCGCCATCCTGAGAAGGACCCTCTTATCCCCACTCTCTGCCTCCTGCCAGACAGCCAATCTTCTATCCATGCTAGTACCTTGCCTCTAACACCATGGGCTCTTATCTTACTGAGCAGCCTCCTGTGCGGCACCTTGTCAAAGGCCTTCTGGGTGTCCAAGTAGATAACATCCATTGGCTCTCCTTTGTCTAACCTGCTTGTTACTTCCTCAAAGAATTATAACTGATTTGTCAGGCATGACCTCCCCTTGATGAAACCATGCTGACTTTGCCCGATTTTACCATGCACTTCCAAGTATTCTGAAATCTCATCCTTAATAATGGACTCTAAAATCTTACCAACGTCGCAACAGTAAACATCTCCAGACTTTTCAGTGTCACCTCACAGTTCCCATGTCTTAAGCTAGGTGTTAGTTTGTTGCCCCTTTCTCCATTGCTTCCTTTACCTGGATGTCCTTACTGTCATATAATTATCAGAATTGTACTTGGGAGAAAAAGAGAAAGAAAGAGAGAGAAGAATTTTGCAATATTGGAAGACAAAGGAGAAGAATAAAATGGGGAAAAGGAGAAAATTGATAAAAGAAAAAAGCGAATTATTTTTTAGAAGACTGCATTCGGTGGTCTTTCATGGTTATTTCTAATTCTGAAGGATATGTACCAATGCAATTGATAACAACAGGTCATGTCTGGGTTTTAATTCTGCACGGGGTGCATATTGTGTTATGGCATTAGGAGGCAATAGTCTTTCTGTACTCTTATGTTTTCATTGAACTGTTTTTAATCTCACCAAAATTGAATCACATAAAAGGTAGCTGAGACAAACATTCCTGTAATTTTTTCCCAGTTGGGTAGGTGACCTCCACATGATGCACAGTGTAACAAAAAGAAAAAACGATTGTAATGCAAGTCATTACCATGTACGAGTTCTTCCAAGTATTGGAGTCTAATTACATGATTTTTCAAGATGAAGTGTAGTAAAAATGACTTCTCACCAGCAGGAGATGCAAGTTCACAGTTAGTCCATTCATCAATGCAGTTTCTTCCTTTTTAGCACCTGTGAAATAGAAAGCTGTAAATACCGTATGTACTAAGTCAGATCTGGCTTTTGCTTTCAAGTCATGATATACCATACCCTTTGTATATCTAGCATGTTTTTCTTGAAACATTTAATATCACTACTTCATTCAAAACACCAAGGGTGGAATTTTCCAAGCCTGCTGGCAGCAGGCGTGATAAGTGGCGTGCGTGGAAAACATGGCGGGACCCACTTCACGATGGCGTGAAGGCAGGTCGCGATCTTCCGCTCAGCCCGCCGATGGCGGGCCGCGGGGAGCTAATTGTAATATATTAGCATATATTTAAAAAGGACACCCCGCCAGGCTCTTGGAACCCCGCTGTATCATCCGTCCACGTCGGCGGGAAAGCATGCTAATGTGTTTCACAACAGCACACAGGCGACGTGTACTGGGTGGCCTTCACTTTGGGGGAACTGAGATGAATGAGTAGCAGTGTTCACCACAGCTCACCCATTGTTTACAAGCCTCAGGGGTGCCGGGGGGTTGGGTTGGCGGGGGGGAACTGATGCCTGGCCCCGGAGGCGACTGCTGAGGGGTGGGGGGTGTCTGAGGGCAAGTGCTGGCCAGCCTCGGAGGTGACTGCTGTGGTGGGGGGGGCTGGAATCAAGTGCTGCCCTGGCGCTGCATCCCGCACACAGGCAATCGAGGTGGGGGGGCAGGGTAAGCGAGGAATTAGGGACACCTGTATAAACTGACCATGCCTCTGCAAGTAAGGCAGATCAGGCGCAGCCACAGTGATATGACTGGGGACATGCTCCTAGCCTGCCTGCCCATGCAAGCATCGTGGATGCACCAAAGGTCCACCAAGCGCTCCATACCTTACCCCACCACCACCCCCCCCAGCACAGACTTCGAGTCCACTACCACTTCATTGGACTGCGGAGCAGTTGGACTACACATGTTGTACAATCTCTTCGCCAATGCTGGCCATGTAACAGTCACTGCCGGAGGCGCTCACAGCCCCTTGCAATCTCAGCATCCCGGTTTGGACCAGTGTCCCCCATGTCGCAGGTTGACAGGACAGCCATGCAGTGCACTCATCTCTGGCCATCCGAGGGTTGACCAGCATTCTCCGGGAAGCATTAAGGGGCTGTCAAACAGGGTCAGGGTAGGTACTAAGTACAGCCATGATAACCACATCTCTCTCTCTCTCTTTCATGCTGCAGGAGCACCACGTCAGGATCATGGACCCTGGTGACCTAGCTGTATGCCTGATGGCCTACAGAGACCGTGGAAGATGGAGGAGAGAGCAACTGAGGCACCTGGCTGCGCAAAGGCAGGAATAGCAATATCATGAAGAAGGGGCAGCAGGGGCTCCCGCACACGCTGCTCAGGAGCGACAGCGAGCCGTGGCTGGTCGGCGTCTAGTGACACCCGGGGTCTGTAGACCCCTCCTGCCACTCCTGTAGATGACCCAAGATCCAGTGTCGCTGATGACTACACATGTCTAGGGACCTGGTGGCTCACATCTGCCGCTTACTGCAGGTCTTGGCGCCAAGGGGACATGGAGGCCATCCATTGCCAGTGGCTGTGAAGTGACTGTGGTGCTCAATTTCTATGCCAGTGGCTCCTTTCAGGGCTCCACAGGTGACCTCTGTGGGATTTCACAATCCTCCACCCACAAATGCATCCATGAGGTCACAGATGCCATCTTCTCCATGGCACACAACTTTGTGCATTTTGCCCGAGACCGGGACAGCCAGGATGCAAGGGCCATTGGATCCGCCCTGATCTCGGGATTCCCACAAGTGCAGTTTGCGATTGACTGCACTCATGTGGTGCTCAGGTCTCCGTCGCTATACTCGGGGGACTTCATCAACCACAAGGTCTTCCATTCACTGAATGTGCAGCTGGTATGTGACCACCAGAAATGCATCTGCAGGTATGCGCACGGTTTCCAGGGAGTGTGCACGACGCCTACATCCTGAGTCACTCGCAGATCCCTGCAGTCTTCCAGGATCCACAGAGGCTGCAGGGATGGCTTTTTGGGTACAAGGCTTACCCGCAGAGGCCGTGGCTGATGACACCCGTGTGGCAGCCTCAGACTGCAGCAGAGCGACGCTATAATGAGGCTCATGCAGCAGCTCGCAACTCGGTGGAGAAGACCATCAGAATGCTGAAGATGTGGTTCCAATGCCTAGACCAGTCTGGTGGAGCCCTGCAATACAGTCCGTAGAGGGTGTCACGCATCGTCATTGTCTGCTGCACCCTTTACAACCTGGAGCTGCAATGGGGTGAGGAATTGGCTGAGGAGATGGAGGAGCTGCACGTCTCCTCTGATGAGGATGACGCTGATGGGGATGAGGATGAGGGGGTCCTTGGTGGTGACGACGACAGGGATGAGGCTCTCGCGCTGACTAAACGAGGCAGGCGCACTCGGGGGGGCCCTCATAGCTGCCAGATTTGTGGAGGATGATGACGACATGCAGTGAGGCATCCCCATAGATCCTCGCATTGCAGCTGTGAATGTTTGACTCCAGTCTTACTTATGGCAGCGCCAATACCCTCTGTGAGAACACTCCTGTCATGGAGGCGCAGTGGAGGCCCGAATAGTTGCTTGATCGCAGGAGGATGGTGACAGCATGCAGTGAGGACACTCCATTGATCTTCACATGGCCTCTGAGAATGTCTGACTCCTGTCTGGCCGAGGGCAGCTCGCTTGAGCTCCATGATCAGGGCCATCTCAGAGACTCAGCCATGAAACTTTAGATGCATCCGATGCTGTGCCCACCTTCAGCACCTCAGCCCTTCGGGAGCTGGTGCACAGCATCACTGGTCACAGGTGCTGGTGTGATGGGGGCCAGCCCCACCTTAAAAGGTGCTAAGAGCACACAGCAAAAATGAGAGAACTCTGTGGTGCCTGCCCACTACATTCTGGCAGCAATGAGCAGCACCACCGAGGTGCAGGCATCAGTAATGTTTCCAGTGAGTGTGAGGCTGGACCATCAATTTGGTCTGAAGGCTGCACAGAGCACAGGGAAGAGGCCCTGGACTGAAACACCTGCCTTTATCTTGTGCAGAAAGGTTTCACATCTGAATGACAAGACCGCTGCTCATCAGAACAAGGAGTCACAGGCAGGGAGACATTCTTAGGAGTTTATTGACAATAGGGAACATTATGTACAAGTGATTAACGCCCAAGCCCAGACTGTGCAACTAATTCTCCTTAGCTTTCCTAACCCTGCTGCTAGGTCTTGGTGCTCCCTGGACATCCACAGTGGAGGTGGAGGCAGCCTGCTGACTGTGACGCCCTGTCTGTGATGACTTTCACAGGCGTCCTCTGGCGGGCCGAGACTTGGAGGGCCCCGGCCTGCTTTCAGGGTCCTGCTGTGTGGCATTGGCACCCTCCTCGGCCTGTGGAGCTGAAGATGCTGAGGTCACAGGAAGAGGGGAGTCAGATGGGCCGGTCACTCCCAGAGTCACCTGGATGGATGGCCCCAGAGTGTGCACCTGCTGATCCTCCTCCCTATGGGTGTCCGAGGTCCCCTGGCTGACTCCATGAGCAAAATGGGTAACTGGAGTGAGATCGAGCTGCCCAGCACCCCTCTCGCGTACACACTGTTAGAGGCCAACTATGCCATCAGCAATGGAGTTAAGCCCGCGCAGCAGTGGCGTCCTGGACCAGCACCTGCATGGTGGCTGCCATCCTGCCAGTGTTGACCTCGGTGCATTGCAATGCTGGTGCTATCACCTCAGCCTGAAGACGGATGGACTCCTCCATCGTGCCTTGCAATCTGAGGAGTGCAGCGGACATCCCTTCCTACAGCTCCAGCATCTGTGATATGACCAAGCCCAGAGGCTTGTCATCTGACCCGGACTCAGCAATATTCTGGCCACCAGGAGTCCTCCGAGTGCCGGGGACCTGGGAAGTCCCTGCCTCCGCCTGCTGTGGATCCAAAAGTGCTATATGCTCACTAGATTGTGGTCCCGAGGCTACTCTAAAGCTAGGTCCCACCAAGGTGTGTGTCTCTGCGCTGGTGGAGGGTGTGGGTGAGCGCTGTGACGGGACTTCAGGGAGGGTGCCTTCAGATTCCTCTTCGGAGGTTTTCTCGCAGCTTACTTGGAGGCTCTGGGTCGTGGACTCTGTCGGCTGCTTCCCAGATGTGCCTGCGAAAGCAAGGGGAGATCATTAGTGCATGGCAGTGGCCTGTGAAAGAGGATGCATCACTCACAGCATGGTTGTCTGATGGATGTTGCACTGCTGGATCCTCACTTGGTAGAGCAGCGCCGACCTCACCATCAGCACAGGACTGGTCCCGGTCAATGCTGGCCAGCTGGATGGCTTTGTTTTCAAATTCTGTCAGAACTTTGATTTCCGGCATCCCTCCACCTGTCTACGACTTTTACCCCCTATTGTGAGCCAGTTTGTCCTGTGTGGGTAGAGATGGGGAGAGTGTATCAGGACTCCTGCTGGGCAAGATGATAAGTACGCCTGGCCTGTGTGGGTGGTGAGTGGTCCCATGGACATGATGGGGACAATAACGGTGTGTGTGAAAGAGTGAATGGTGATGTCCCTTGCACTGGCAGTGAGTGAGGGCCCTGTGGATGTGTGATGGGTTTGTGAGTGTGGGAGTTGGAAGTAATGAAAAGAGTGACTTACCCTGGCAGAACGGAGGGGATCATTAATTCTATTGTGGCACTGGGTGGCTGTCTTCCTCTGCAGGGCGTTTGCACTGATCACCACTTCCCAAGACAGGTTGGTGACATTGTACCCATCCTGCGGCCAGAGCGGGGATAGAGCACATCCCAGCGGCCTCCACAGCATCCAACAGTCACTCAAGGGACCCGCTGTTGAAGCGGGGAGCTGCAGTCTTTTTTCCTTCGCTGGCCATGTCTCTCAGGCAGTGGTGGTGGGCCGGTGGCGATGAGCGCTTTGCAGGCAGCTGCCTTTTAAAGATGGCGGCCAGCATGATGCAACTTCGGGGTGATGGCGAGTGGGCAAATGAGAGCCTGCCCGCCATGGAAACGACCTGATTCACGGGAGTGAATATGTAATGAGGCAGACTTGGGATGATACAGCTTGAAAACCTGCCATTTTCATCAGCAGGTCGGAATCCATTTTACCCACCCGCTACCGCACTTAGTGCAATTCTGGGAAAATTCAGGCCAAAACATCAAATACCGAATTCAACACAGCTGGCGTGGCTGGCAAAACATCAGTTGTTTGCAAAGTCATCTGCTTGACATAAGCTAGTTTATGTTATCCACCTACAAGGATTATTTATTAGAAATAAAGACAGAACTTGCAAGCCTCCACGTTTGATCTGAATATGTGTCACTCAGGACTACAATGCTGTGACCCTAAGTCTGCACCTTGTACTCCATACCTCGAGGCAGCAAAACTGTTCTGCAATTGTGTCACAAATAATCATAAGTGACTGATTAATCAGCTTTTCTTAATGTATCTAATCATAGAATTTTAAAGCACAGGAAGAGGCTATTCAATCCATCAAGGTTATGTTATCTCTTTAAAAGAGCCAGCAATTAGTTCCACTTTTCTGTTCTTTCCCAATAATTCTAGTTTTTTTTCTTCTTTACAAGTATATGTACAATCCTCTTTGAAAAGTTACACTTGAACCTATTTCTACCACCCTTTCAAGCAGATCATAATCAATGTGCTGTGTTTAAAAAAACACTTCTCATTCACTCTACTTTTTTTTTGCCAATTCCAGAATGTTTAATCTGTACTCTCTGGTTATTGGCCTTCCTGCCAGTGGAAACAGTTCCTGCCTATTTTCTCTAGATGTGGGAGCTGGTAAGTCTAAGTAAATCTTAATATAATTGAGATCTTAACAGATTCCCTAACTTTCGTACTAACATTCCGCCTCTAATTATATCTTGAGAGGCAAAATTTCTGGAATTAATCCATTTAAATTTCCCTTTGTTATTGAGGATGGCCATTTCTTGCATGTGTAGGGTCATCTGTTGTGTGTTCTAATATAGCTGTGAAGCTCCAGTGCAGACCTGCATGGTTTTCCACAGTGTGGGCAAGAGTGAATCATCTTTTCTTTTGGGAGGGGGGTTACTGCCTGACCTTTCTAGTTTTCCTTTTGTCCTTAGCTGCCTGTATTCTTTGCAGTTTGAAGGAAACAATACCATTAATTGAGATTGCTCCCCAGGTAGTTCAGCCTTGTGCATTTTTCTCCAAGTCCATGGTAGACAAGCCACATTTCCTGCGTTCGCTTTCAAGGAATCCCTGAATCACAGGTGGCCCAAGTTTAAGTCGTGGATATATAACTGCCTTAGGGATTTTATCATGAGTCATATGTACTTCATGTCCACTCCATCTGAGTTGGGCTCTGACGGTGAGTGCTTCAATTCCAGACATTTCTGCTCTTTGAAGTACTTCAGTGTTGGGAAGTTTGTCCTCCCATTTGAGGCCCATATGTTTGGAGTAGGTAGTCCATGTCTCACAAGTATATAGAAGTGTAGGTATTGTGATAATTTTGTACACAGCAAGTTTTGTTGTATGTTTGATACCTTATTTCCTCTACAGTTCCTTGCATAAATGAGAAAATACTGAGCTTGCTCTGGCAATTCTACTTGCTACCCCATTGTCAATGAAGACATTTCTGGAGATTGCGTTTTTGAGATAAGTGGGCAAGCCTTCAGGTTTGTATCATTGATAGTTACAGAAGGTGAGGTCTAGTCAAAATTTGATGTTGGTTTGTGGAGTATCTCAGTCTTCCTTAAGTTGATGGTTAGCCCATAGTTGTTAGTAGCTTTTGAAAACAGTCCACACTTCTTTGAAGGCCATACTCACAGTCTGACCTGAGGGCACGCTCATTGGCAAACAGCAATTCCCGTATCATCATCTCTAATACCTTAGTTGAGGATTTCAGTCATCTCAGTTGAAAAGATTACCATCTGTTCCAAATTGGATATTCCATCAACATTTCCACCAAATGCCCCAGAAAGTATGGCAGCAAAGAATATAGTGAAGAGCATAGGGGCCGTGACATACCGCTGCTTCACAACACTTGTTTCATCAAAGGGGTCAGTGTATTCAGCACAGTCAGTGACTCTGGACATCATTCCATCATGGTGTATCAAGGTCCATCAAGACATCCAAGTTAGGCTAAGACTTTCCTCAAGGCCTCTAATTACTGTGTCAAAGGCCTTCGTCAGGTCAACAAACCCACAATAAGAGTCCCATCTGTGGCATTTCTCTTGCATTTGCCAAAGGATGAAAATCATGCCACAGTTCTACTATGTTTCTTACGAGTAGAACTTTTGCAAGAATCTTGACAGCCATCACAAGTGGCGACCTTCCTCTGTGCTTGTCAGACACAGGTTTTTGTCATTGTTCAATGTACAAAGGAAAATCATGGCATGCCTGAGTCATGGTTTGTCGATCCCACATTCTGTGAAATAATTGTGCGAGTTTGACTACTAGCTGGATTCCCCCAAATTTGCAAATTTCTCGTGGAATTCCATCTGAGCCTGGAGCTTTCCTGTAGGATAGGGATCTGAGGGTTTGTCAACCTCTATAACAGAGCATTTGCTGCCCAGGTTTTCACAATTGGGCCTGTTTGGTAGTGTGTTTACACCTATCCCATTTACAGTGAATGGACCGCTAAGCACACCCCTAAACTACTCAGCCCAGTGCTCTTTGTTAACTAAAATAAAAGCAAAATACTGCGCATGCTGGAAATCTGAAACAAAAACAAGAATACCTGGAAAAACTCAGCAGGTCTGACAGCGTCTGCAGAAAGGAATACAGTTGACGTTTCGAGTCCGTAGCTCTTTGTTAACTGTCCTGTCAGTCAGGGGAGATTCCCCATCAGTGCTGAGAATAGGTGAGTAGCCATGTGAGGGAGGACCAAACACAGTCTAATGTCGTGCTGATCAACATAGACTTGAAGTTCTCTGGTTTGTTTGGCCCACCATGCATCTTGCATCCTACACAGTTTCTTTTGCAGGTTCCTTTTGGTCTCCTGGAGAGATTTCTTAGCAGTGCCTGTATCTTTGTTTCCCAGACATGCTGCATATTCTCCCATAACAGTTCCTGAATTTGATCATCGTTTTCATCAAACTGATCTTGGTGTGTTCCCAGGACATCATTGGCAGCTTCCAGAACTGTTGATTTGCAGCTTGACTTTGCCACTTCAACATCGTCACTTGGGTTATCTTCAGAGAATAGCTGTTCCTCAAGGCTGAGCCTGAATTGAAGTTGACTGAAGATGTGACCGACGGCAGTGGATGATCTGCAGCACCCTCTGCGTTCATGCCGATGAAATTTACAGCTGTCCACACAGCTTGTGCCACGATGCTTTCAGTACTTGTAAAGCAATACCATTTCCACTGTTACATCTGTCAAAGCAGCTTTTTTTGTGCAATTGAGAAATGGTGGTTCCAGATAGGCATTCGTTCTCACATGTGGCCACTGGCCTGTGTGATACCCTCACTTGGTTTGGCCTGTGAACGGTTACCCGGGTGTGGCCGCTGACGTGAACAAGCAGCTATGTGGAACCGCAGGTGAGAACTGGCCTAGTGTGGAGGACCATCCAGCTATGAAGCTGACTCCTGCAGAAGGGAACACCTTTGACGCACCCCACAGCCCAATATATTTAAATTTGCGGTCATGCTGCGCTGTGCCAGGATCATATATAAAAAAAATTTAAACTACTGGATCTGTCATTGACATGACACTGAACTATCTTGTATCACTTCCATCTTCGATTAAGAATTATCTGTTAATAGTTTAATGGTGCACCTTATTCTGGAATCTTGCTACAATTCGTGCTTTACTATAACGCTTCATACAATGGCCGTTAGAATAGACTGTCTGAACGTTTTAATCTGACAGTGCGAGAGAAAACCAGGTTTTAGATCCTTTGAAAACACATCCTTTCGCTCTAACATTTTTTTCCATTGTGAATTAATTTGACTGAACAATTTTCACTGGGTCGCATGATGGTTAGTAAAGCTTTTTGGGATAAATCACAACTTCTGACAGCTAACAAAAGGCTTCAGAAAATGCATGTGAAATAGCAATTACGTCCATTTCATACCTATCTGGCACACATCTCTTCATTCCATTAAAGGCATGCTGAACAATGACATGTGCACGTCCTACCATTTAAAATTTTACGGTCACTGCAATGTCAATTGATACATTTAATTCAGTATACCTACCATGAGACATCATTGAAGAGGGTGCAGAATGCTTTGAGATGGGAAGGGGAACAAAAAGGGGCTGTGGTCCATGTACAAATCAATGATATCAGAAAAGGGTCAAGGTCCTGCAGTCAAGAGTTTCAATGGGTATGGGGGGGGCGGGATTTAAAAACCAGAACTTCAAAGATAATAATCTCTGAATTACTCTCAGTGCCACTCTTGTAAGCATAGGAAAAGTAGGATAAAACAGGATTTGTGGCCAGATAAATGTTGCAGGAGGGAGGGATTCAGATACCTGGGCAAGGCGACTCGTTCAAGATGAAGATAATTTGGGTATAGAATAGACTCATTCCCACAAGGAGGAAAGGAAGGGTATCCAAAGCTGGTGTTCCCTGGATAGCTAAAAATAAAGAAATGAAAATTAAACAGAAAAAAAAGATTTATGTCAAATGTAACAGATAATAGAGTAGAAAACCAAGCTAAACACAAGAGTACAGGGGAGATCTAAAAATAAAATGAGAGGGGCGAAAGCAGAGTATGAGAATATATCAGCAGCCAACATGAAAAGGGACCCTAAAGTTTTTCACAAAACAGGAAAAGGGTAGTCAAAGGCATGGTTGGAACTGATTAGGAACAAAGAAAAGCTCATGGAGGCTGAAGGCACAGTGGAAGAGAATGCTGCCTATGTAGCATTAAAGAAGGTAGTTGTAACAATATTGGATAGAATAAAAATAGATAAAGATAAATATAGATAATACTTTAAAAGCTGGCAGTTGTGGAAGCTCTGGTCACAATCTTCCGAAGCTTCTTAGAGGTGCCAGAGCACTTTGGATTGCAAAATTACACCCCTTTTCAAAATGGAGAGGGTTGATGAGTGTATTGAGGTTAATGCCGTGGATATGAAACTTCAAAAGGGATTTTGCAAACAACATGTAATGCTGTCAATAGCAAAAGCTTGTTAGCAAAGTTAAAATCTATAGGATTAAAATTACAGGGACAGTTTGGATGTAAAATTGGCTAAGGTGCAGAAAGCAGAGAGTAATGGGGAATAGTCATTGTTCAGACTGGAGGAAAGTATATGGGTTTCTGCTTCCCAGAGGGTCGTATTAGGACCACTCCTTTTTTTGATTTGTATTAACGACATACACTTGGATGTACAGGGTACAAATCTCAATGTTTGCAGATGACACAAAAATTGGAAATGTGTAAACAGCATGGAAGATAGTAATAGCAGGAGGATACAAAAAGATGAGGTGGACAGGCATATGGTTCATAGGAACCAGATGTGAAATGAGGAAACACTTCTTTACATAGATCTGGGGGATGCATTGCCTAAACAGGTGGTGGAAGCAGATTCAATAGTAATATTCAAAAGAAAATTGGACATATACCAGAAGGCCAAAAAGCTATAGGGTTCTGGGGAAAGAACTGGGATTAACTGAATAGCTTTACCAAAGCTCAAGCATGATGGACTGATGGACTCCTTCCATGCTGGATGATAGGGTTGAGATACAGTGAGAAACTTGATTCTGAAACACATCTGCAATTTTACTCCTGTCATGATTACAGACTTCATCATTAACAGAATCCTTCTTAAAATAATGATTGTGATCAAAACACTTTATCTAGGGCCATAGTAATTCAAAGAAATGCCAATCTTTCGAATTGTGTTGCTTTGTAAATGTTATGCCATTAATAGGTTTATTTTTACATTCTTCCAAGGTGCTCCATGTGAACCCTATTAAATGTCTTATCATCCAGCCACTGAATTATTTGAGCGGAAATTAAAACATGAGATATCCTGTTTCTATCTAAATTATTTACTAAATACCTGACTCTCTCTCTCTCTCTCAGGGTTTCTTTCATTGGTACAATAGGAGTGAAGGGAGAACTTGACCTATCTTATTTAACTCCAACCATTTAATTTAGCCTATATATTAGGTGACTGCTACTAGAGGTAACAAATAAGGACACAAGTCTCAGAGAGAATGGCCGAAGGCACAGGCTATGCATGGGTGAAGACCACCACCATTCCTAAAAATTAACTCTCGCTGCGACCTCCCCAAATGGTCCCAGCGATCCTGCCTTACTTATCTTAATTCCAGGCTCCAGCAGAAATCCTGCAGCCTGGGTCTGCTGCAGTCAACATCTCCATTAATACTGTATAGTTCATCTTCCAAGATGGTAGAAGGTCAACTAGATGGACCTTGGTCTTGTCTTGCCGAGAAATTACTATGTTGTGGCTGAGCAGTGGTTGGAAAAGGTCTTAAGAATATAAAAACATAAGAAATTGTTCAAGATTAGACATTCAGCCCCATGGCCTATCTTCTGCTTCAATTTCATTTTCCCTCTTGTTCCTCATATCCCTCGATTGTCTGAGAGACCAAAATATCTGTCTATCTCAGTCTTCAATATACTCAATGATAGAGCATCCACAACACTCTGGGGTAGACAATTCCAAAATTTTACAAACCCCGAGTGAAGAAACTTCTCTTCATCTCAATCTTAAATGATTGGCCTCTTATTCTGAGACTATGCTCCTTATTCTAGATTCCCCAGCCAGGGAAAATTACCTCTCAGTCTTTACCCTGTCGAGTCCCTTCAGAATCTTCAACATTTCTTTGGGAGCGTTTTGGAGCAAGGATGAAAAATTCTGCTCCATATTTACGTAAGTTTATATCTAACTTTTAGTGGCAACCTCTCATTGTTCATTTGGAAATACTGTCTAGACTGCAAGTAGGCATGCTTACCCTGAACTGAACAGGCTCTGGTCAGCACAGCTCGATTTTGAGAACTCATCTCAGACAAGACATTAGGCCTTCTGTTTGCATATGCAGGCCTGGTCTTTACTTACACATCTATACTGGAGCCTTTATCAAATTAATGGGAGGATCACGTTCAGCATATTGAACGCTTAGATGCTTGTTTTAAGCCTGTAGAATGAATTTCTAGGCTAAGAAAAGTCACAACCGGTGAATTACGTTTAGATTATATTTTCTACTGATAGCTAATTCCATGGTATGATGGTTGCAGTATTTGCTGTATCAGGTGTAATAAATGTTGTCATTTGGCTTATTGTAAATTTTCAAATAATATGAGTTTCTACCAGTGACGCTGGCAAACTCCACATTTGAATTTGTTGCTGCAGGGTTAGCGTCGCTGCTCTCATTTCTTCTGCATGCCAGAATATGTTTCTAAGCCATTATGGACTCAGCTAGTTTGCTGGCAGCCCAAGTAAATTCTCAATCGGCACTCTGAAATCAAGAGGACTGCAAGCAGACACACAAACGATATCTGTATAGAAACAGGAAGAAGAAAAGCTTTGCCTGGGAGACCATGAGGGGTGAATTATTTTCTACAGCAGTCACAATGTCAGCGTAATGCCATCAATAAGTTTTACTTCTCCCAATCACAGATGTTGTTGTTACAATCCCAACTGATGTTACTACCAGACAAGCCTGATCCCGGTTTGATAGATCCTAATTTTGATTTTTTGTTTAGATATGTGGAGAGTAGCTACTGAGCAGTCATAGGAGTCAGCTGATGAGCTTTTTACAAAAGCTATCTTATACTCTAATGTTCACAGTAAGTACACAGTCCATGTAAACCAATAGGTGACCCGTAGTCAGACACACCACACTCTGAAACCAAGCGACAGATGCCACCCCAGACAGATGCAATGGATCTCTCATCAACTCCCCCCAGACGCTTGTAACATTGTGAGCCAACCAATCTCACTGAACTCCGTCTTTCCAATTTCCGCTCTCTAAGAACTCGCTTTAGAATCTTCTCCCGAAACAACGCTTTCTCTCGGACGCCTTCCGCAGGAGTCCACCTCCAGGGTTTCGAACTCTCCTTCTGATGTTCCTTTCCCCGGGTCACCACGCGCATTCACGTTTTCTTCCATGTACTCTTTCTCACCAACTCAGCTGTCAACAGTACACCACTGCCTCACACGCCCGTAGCAAAGAGTTACAGACCTTCAGCTGTCTCTTTGGACCTTCTGGCCTCTCACTTTCAATCTGCTTCTTGAAGCTTTTCTTCCTTTAAGCTTGAAGCCTTCCTCTGCTGCTCACTCTTAACTTCACTTAGCAGGACCTTTTCCAGGTTCCTGTCCTTCCTTTGGCTAGAAGGACTTCTTGGGGCTTTCTCCTGTTCCACTCCCCTGGATTTTGAGGACTTTCTTCTTTAGTTTGGAACCTGCTATCTGACCCTTTTCATGTCCTGCCTGTCCTGGCACCTTCTTCCAACTGCACTCAAACTGCTGTTTTTCTTTTGTGTGTGTGTGTGGGTGGGTGGGTCCTGCCTCTCTGGGCCCCTGTTGCTAGGCAACAGCAGATTTTTTTCTACTCTGGTGTTTGCTTTAACTTCTCCCCGAGGGTCATAAAACTCATTAGAAATGCAGGTATACAAACAGCTTTAGACTTGTCTCTCTCAAAAATGAAACTAGATCCCAGGTTTCACCTTTTAAAGTGAAACTAAAACTCAACTTGACGTTTTCTTAACCCACAAATACAAATATAACTTAAACTTAAACTATCTCTTTTTCTTAACAATGTAAATACGAGCGCACATGGTAAAATTATGCAAAAATTACTGTGTCACAACAATAACAGCAAATTGCATTAATACAATACCTTTAAGGTAGATCCCTAGTCACTTTAGAGAAGCAAAGCTCTTCAAGTGTAAATACAAAAAAACTGCGGATGCTGGAAATCCAAAACCAAAACAGAATTACCTAGAAAAACTCAGCAGAAGAATAAAGTTGACGTTTCGAGTCCTCATGACTCTTCAACAGAACAGAACTTCTTCTCCGCCGATGCTGCCAGACCTGCTGAGTTTTTCCAGGTAATTCTGTTTTTTTCTCTCTTCAAGTGTAGTTTGACACCGAGCCACATAAGGAAGCATTAGGACGGATGACAAAATCTTGGGCAAAAAGATAGATTTTAAGTAGAACTTTAAAAAGAGGAGACAGAGATAGAGAGACAGAGACATTTAGAGAGGGAATTCCAAAGCTTAGGGCCTAGGTATCTGAAGGTACAGCCAACAATGGTGGACCAATTAAAATTGGGGATGCGCAAGAGGCTAGGATCTGATGAGCAGAGGGATCTCAAAGGGTTGGAGGAGGTTACAAAGATAGGAAAACAACAATGAGGATTTTAAATTCAAGGCTTTGCCACCCAAGAACCAAGGAAGGTCAGTGAGTACAGGGTTGATGGGTGAGTGGGATTTGGTGTGAGTTAGGATACGAGCAGCACAGTTTTGGAAGAGTTCAGGTTTATTGAGAGTACAAGGTGGGAGCTAGTCCAGAGGTAATAGAGACATGGATGAGGGTTTCAGTTCACAGACAAGTTGAGGCAGAGGTGGAGACAAACATTATTATTAAAGTGGAATAAGCGGTATTGGTGATGGAGAGGATATGGGTAGAGAAGCTCAGCTCAGGGTTAAGTAGGAAGCCCATGGTTGTGACCAATATGGTTCAGCCCAACAATGGCTAGAGAGTGGAATGCCAGGGAATAATTTTGTGGCAAGAACCAAAGGCAATGTGTTTTATCTTCTCAACATTTAATTGGAGGAACTGTCTATCTTTCTGCGCATCCAATTCTGGATGCGGGAAAAGCATCATGATAAATCAGGTGCAATAGAAAGGTCCAGAGAAGTGGGTAGATCTGGGTGGCATCAGCGTGCATGTAGAACCTAACAGTTGCTTTATGGATGATGTCACCGAAGGGTAGCAGATAGATGAGAAATAGGAGAGGGTGAGGAGAGATCCTTGGGGGCTACCAGACATAATAGTACAAAGGTTGGAAGAGAAGCATTCACATGAGATTCTGTGGCTACACCTGGACAGATAATTTCCATGAGAATTATAAACTTTGTTGATTGACTGCGTAGTGTCCTAGGCCCAAAAATCTTCAGCTGCTTCATTAATGACATCATAAGGTGAAAAGTGAGGATGTTCGCTGATGATTGCACAATGTTTAACACCATTCATGACTCCTCAGATACTGAAGCAGTCCATGCCCAAATACAGCAAGACCTGGATATTGTCCAGAATTGGGCTGAGAAGCAACAAGTATCATTTGCACCACACAAGTGCCAGGCAATGGCCATTCTAACAAGACAGAATCTAACTATCACCCCTTGATGTTCAATGGCATTACCATAACTGAATCCCCTACTATCAACATTCAGGTGTTACCATTGATCAGAAACTGAACTGGACTAGCCATACAAATACTATGGCTACAAGAGCTGGTCAGAGACTCAGAATCCTGCGGCACATAACTTACCTCCTAACTCCCCGAAGTCTGTCCACCATCTACAGGGCACAAGTCAGGGGTGTGATGGAATACTCTCCACTTGCCTGGATGGGTGCAGCTCCAACAAAACTCAAGATGCTTGACACTATCCAGGGCAAAGCAGCCCACTTGATTCGCACCCTATCTACAAACCTTCACTCCCTCCGCCACCCAATGCACTGTAGCAGCAGTGTGTACAATCTACAAGTTGCACTGCAGGAATTCACTAAGGCTCCTTAGAACTCATCAAGGTTCCTTAGGCAGCATCTTTCAAACACATGACCACTACCATCTAGAAGGACAAGGGCAGCAGACACATGGGAACACCACCACCTGGAAGTCCCCCTCCAAGCCACTCACCATCCTGACTTGGAAATATATTGCCATTCCTTCACTGTTGTTGGTCAAAATCCTAGAACTTTCTCCCTAACAGCACTGTGGGTGTACCTACAACAAATAGACTGCAGTGGTTTAAACAGGCAGCTCACCAACATCTATCTCAAGGGCAATTATGGATGGGCAATAAATGCTGGCCAAATCCCGTGATTGAATTAAAAAATGGATAAACCATAGACTTACCAATATAGTCATTGCATTGTAATTAGTGAAAAGTGGCTATCCACTATGCTAGATTTACAAATCTACCACAATATTAGGAGTAAATAGGAGCTCACAGCAATTGAAAATTGAAATCCAGTATAATTTATTTCCAAAAACAGCTATAAGGCATATTGAAAATCGAATACTAAAGTTACAGAGCATTTTGACAAAATCAGCTAGCTTAACAGAAGATGCAAAAAGGGGTGAAAGCAAAGAAAAATCTGTCAAAGAAGATGGCATGCAGCATAATATAAAATACACAATGACAGGATAGCATTTAATGACAATGAAAAGAGAAATGGAGTGAAATAATCAAGACCGAGAGGGAATTTTCAGAAAGGATAATCTGAAGTAACTCACATACAAAGGATAATATCAGATCAGTAATTGGCATGGGAAACCACTTGAACAAAATGTTTCTTAGAGCCATCAATCTAACAACTGCTTGCTGCCCTCCCGCCATCGACTAAATATTGAAGAATCAGAAGTCCTCTCCAGCTGAAAGTACAAGATCACAAAATCACAAGATAAATATCGTGAGTAGACCATTTTAGCTCATCCATCTAGAAACACCCAGTCTCTAAACTAACTCCATGGGGAGGATTTTCGGGTCATCGGGCGGATGTGGCTGGGAGGCCTGGGAGCAGCCGGGAAACGGTCCGCTGCCCGTGGTCATGATTTCACACTGGCCGGCCAATTAACGGCCAGCCAGCGTGAAAGGCACGCTAAGAAGGTCAGCGTGGCCGGGGCGGGATCGGGAGGAAGGCGAGCGCTAAAGTCTGCACATGTGCGGGGGAGTGCGCCTGAAAGCTTGCTGAGGGCAGGGAGCTGCCTCAGGGAGCTGAAGAATTTTAAAAACAAACATGAAGCTTTTGAAAATCGGAAAAAAAATGTTCCCACATAGAGCTCACTCACATGAACATAAACACAAATAAAAAATTCAAAACATTTTTTTTTGGTCGGAAACCTTATCCCGCTCATGGATGAGGTTTCCTAAAAAGTCCAAAGGCCGCCTAGCTGATTCGCCCGCCTGTCAACCATTCGGCTGCCTGTCAACCATAAGGTTGGACATGCAGTGAAAAATGGCAGTGAATTGAAACTATAATGGCCTTAACAGGCCTCTTAATTGTCAGCAGACTCGCTGCCAACTCTCACCAACGTCCGCCGACCAAAACATTGCGGGAGTGCGCGATGACGTTGGAGTGCCCGCCTGAGGTCATCGCGCGCTATTTTACGCCTGATCAGGTCGGGCGCACGCCCACCGCGGGACATAAACTCCTGCCCTATGTTTTTAGCCCTGATGGTGTTCATCCTCTTTCCCTTTCTAGACCATTTAGCTTGTATACTCCTACATAGACTCTTCATAGTTGCTTCGCTTCAAGGTTGAACAGTCTAAATTTCTGGAGTCATTCATTATAATTTATTCCCAGAATCAACATTATGGCTCTTCATTTTACTGCCTCCTGGTTTCAATGGCTTGAATTTTGCAGTCATAATGACAACAAAACTGTCAGCATTCACAATCATTACCCCACTGAAACTAACAGCACCTCTGTCACGCAAAGTGACATGGAAATCCAGAAACTGCTGCCAGTGATTCTGCACTTCCCCTGAGGGGGAGCTGTTGAGGTCCCCCCAGAGTGGAATCCCCAAGTAATCAGTGAATTGACAAAAACTGTCACTTTTACCCCGTTAGTCTTACTGTATTTTATTCTTACATGGGATGTGGGCATCACTGGCAAAGCCAGCATTTACTGCCCGTCCCTAATTGCCCTTGAACTGTGTGGCTTGCCACTTCAGAGGGCAGTTAAGAGTCAATCACATTGCTGTGGGTCTGGGTTTATATGTAGGCCAGATCAGGTAAGTTTTCCTTCCTCAAAGGATGACAATCAACAATGGATTCATGGTCCCCACTACTGGGGTTAACTTTTTATTTCCAAGTTATTAATTGAATTCAAATTCCACCAGCTGCCATGGTAGGATTTGAACCCTTGTCTCCAGATCATTAGCCTGGACCTCTGGGTTACTAGTCCACGTTTATTTTTGTTTGTTTTAATGTTTGTTTATGGTATGTTATCTTCTATCTTAACGCAATCAGTATCATTTATTTCACTGTCTAAAAATGTATATTAAAAATGAATGATAATCAGTGCTTCCTGATTTGCTGTCTATGAAAATGCCCTAATCTGATTGGCTGTTTACCCTGCATTCTGTCATCACTGTTGCTAGACATCTGGTGATCTCAATGACTAGGTGCCAGATTTAAACTGCCATTGGGAAAAGGGGTAATCCACATCACAGAGTTTGCTAGATCTTTGTGGGCAATTCTCTGTGTAGTCAGCGGCAAGTGGTTTTACTTTGCTGCTGACTGGAAAATCCAGCCCAACCTTTCTGCTGTGACTCAATTAACAAATCAAACACTCTTTATTCAAGGTGTGGACTGACCAAAGAACTGCACAGTTTCTATAAAATGTCCTCTGACTAACATTATAACTTTAACCAGCTCTTAAGAAGTCATACGGACTCGAGGTGTTGACTCTGTCTTTCTATCCACGGATGCTGTCGGACCTGCTGAGTTTTTCTAGTATTTTTTGTTTTTGTTTCAGATTTCTAGCATCCGCAGTATTATTATGACTTTGTTGATTGGTGCACCACAGTGACTCAACATGTTCCACGGCGAGTTTACAGACACTGTTAGGTCTCTTTCAACTAAATGTTAAAATAGGTCAACACTATTCATAGAATCCATATGTCATTCATTTTTTCCCTAATGTAAAAGAGCTTACAATTATCCATATTGAATTTCACCTGTCATGTTGCTGCCCAATTACAGATTTTATTGGGTTCTCATTGTAGGTCCTTGAATGTCTATCAGATTCAACTGCTGCTACTGCAGGCATCAATCTCCCTCTTGCTTTAGTTTTATTGCCATTGAGTTTTTGAATGTAAGCCCTTGACTATAAATTAGAAAGTGTAAGGGCCCCATTGATCCTGATATAGTACTTCAGTTCCTCCCCCCAACGACACACTTCATTCCTGTAATAATTACCCGCTGCTACCTTCCTTTCAGTTTTTATTTTATTCGTATCCAGATTTCATCAAAGTCGGGCTGTCTGTGCCAGATTATCTATTAGCCTTTGAAAGTGGAATGGTACTGTATAAAATAAAATGAAAAGACTTTATTCAAATTTCAGATATTACAACTGAGCTATTGAACGTGAAAGGACTAAGGCAGGACTTCTCCACTAGGTTTGTTGTCAAGTGCAAAAGATGGAACCCCACTGGGCAACTGGGAAACCACTGTACTGGAAAGCACTTAAAGTGCCAAAATTGGTTGGTGCACGGGTAGTTTCATTGCAGTACTCTGGTACGAGCTTCAGCATCTGTTTTGCCATATTCGTTGGTGCCCTCTGCCCTTCAATTTTTGTTTTCCCTGACATTTTCATTCCTTCCTAATTTCCCTCAAAGTAAGTTATGAAAAAAAAAAGGATTTTTTTTAAAAAAAAGGTAAAGTTAAAATATATGGAAGTTATTATAAATATTATAAAATGCCACCCTGTCACCTCCACCGTCCCCCACCCCACCTTCTCTCCAAGATGCTGCTAGAACAAAGGTGAGGAATGGTTTCACACAGAGCAAATACTTCAGTGAATCATTTCCATTCCCCAGTTATGAGCAAGCCTTGCATAAAGGAAGCATGAGAAATTGAGATCATTTCCATTGAACTTGTGGGTGCTATGAATGCCCTTAGGGCTCCAAAATGGCATCCACAGCATTTCAACACTTGTGGGGCCTAGTGTGCCAGACACCATTTTGGTGAAGGTATAGCGCGCACTTAAGAGTGAATCTATGTCAGAAGTATGCAGAGCAGGCAGATCACGACTCACATCAGGACAAGGACAGTATTCACAGTGGCTGTAAATGTAACCACGGCAATGAACTGTTGTGTAAGGTTGGAACCAAGGCTCTATACCAATGAGGACTCACTACATTTCATTCTCTCTAACCAGAGAGAAGCAGACAGAACAAGCACACAGCTTCACGCGGATTGCAGGCTTCCCCGATGCAGGGTGGCATTGACTGCATGCATACTGTTTTGCGGGCTCCACTTGTTAGCTCGACCCTACACCTGAACCAAAAGGAATTCCACCTCCTTGGCGTACAGTTATGACCAAAGGCAGCAAAGCATGCAGCCCAATGCCCGATATCCTCGCAGTAGTCATGATGCCTTTATTCTGCAGCAGGCAACTGTGCCAGCTGCATGGAGCCACCACGACAAACCAAAGGGTGGCTACTGGGCAACAAGGGATATCTGCTGACATGGCTTAAGACCGGTGCACAACCATCACAGAATGAGTAGCACGTATACAATGAAAGTCATGCTGCCACATGAAAAGTGATAGGCGACCAATGTGCCCTCTAATTTATTTGTTGTTGTGCGTGGCCTATGCAGTAAACGTGTGGTATTTTTTAGTTGTTTTTTTGCGTGGCCACGTACTCACCACATCTGAAAATGTATGGCTTTTGGTGACTTTGTGTTTGCTAAGCAGCTGCACAGCTTTGAGCGAACATTGGGACAGACTATTGCTGAAACAACACTTCCAATGGACTGGGGAAGCCCTTCAGTACTCTGCAGAGTGTGTGTAAGGATGCATGTCGTCTTCTGCACGCCTCACATCCACCCCATCACGAAAGGACAGCCCTTACCACTGTTATGATAAGCAGCTGAGGAGTAGGAGGATGATGGGGGTAAGAGAAAGAGAGGAGGCAATCTAGAGAGCCCTTTTCTGCTCAGACTATCCATGACGAACCCATTCGAGTGCAATACCAGTAAACACAGCCCAATTCTCAATTCACCAACAGTTGCATGCCTTAACTATCCACTGTTACTGGCTATCACTGTGGCTGTTTGATCACAAGGCAAAAATAAAAGCCACCACAAAATAAACATTCCAAACTAAATTTATAAATGAAACCAAATAATATTGAATACAAAAGTCAACTAATTACCCTTGCGCATTCTTTTAGTGATTGTCTCCTGTGCGCCTTTGTCTGTCCTACTGCTTCTATGAAGCACAGCTGGTGGAAAGGTTCTGACTTAAAGTCGAAGAGACACAGGTAGCTTTGGAGGATGACCTCCAGCAGCGCTGAGCCTAGGTTCTACAGACTGCACCATCTTGTCATGGAGGGTGGTAGTCTGGGCTGGCTGGCTGGCTGATGGGAAAAAGCAAGGACATTGGCAATATGGCAGGGGATGGGAGGATGAATGTTATCTTCCTGAGAGAGAACAGCAGGTCCACAGACGATGGAGCCACCGCTATGCCCCTGGGACGGCACTTCGGTAGTCTAGTTAGAGTTAGTAGTTAGTTAGAGGACAGATTTATGGACAGCTGTGACTGCCTGCACACTTTAATCCACAGCAGTCTGAGTTTGCATTGCATCAAACTGACCTTGCATGAGAGCACGGAGCTACCACAGCAGCCGCTCAGATGTTCAGTAGCTAATTGCTTATGCTGCAAAGGAAGTTACAAAACTGGCCATCAGATGCTGTCGGTCAAATGGAGCTCATCCCCAATTCCATGCTGGAAGGTGTGTGTTCTAAACTCTGTGCAAAGCCATGTGTTAAGTTAGCTTTGGACTCCTCCATGCTCCTTGCCATTGACTGCAGGCTTTCTGGCAGGCTTCCCAATGCACCAGGAACTGTATTATTCATAGTCATCACGATTCTTCCATAGTATCCCCTTCGAAGTCCTCATTGGAGTCCTCTACAACAGAACTCATATGCAAGCTCGCCCTCCAATGACCTGGTACCCGTGTTATCCTGGCCCGTTGCACTGGCTTCAAGACACTCATGCCTGCTGCCTCGCCTATGCGCCATCCTTCCAAATTGTGGGCAGTTTCAGTATCTGACCTGGTAGCTGTGAATGTGTAATCAGGAGATGGGTCATCTTCATCATCACCATCTCTTCATAGTTCATGCACTTCATGCACTTCCTGGCCAGGTTCCGCTACCTGGTTATCTGAAAGGGAAAAGTCACAACACTACGGTTGTGGTGCAAGGAGAGAGAAAGCAAGAGATGCATACACCATCTACAGTTTGTAAATCAGAAGATATGGTGGGATGAGCAAGATGTAGCAAGTGAGGAGAAAGAAGAGGTACGAGGATACTATTTATCTTCAACAGCTGGCCAATGCACCAGCAATGACAATTTCAATAATGGCCAGCACCATCTCCTCCATTGGGAAGGGGTGGTGATGGTCGCGGGAACTTTAGGATACGCAAGTGTGCCTGCCTGCTGTCTGTGGTCGTGTGCTACATTGTCCTGCAAGAGAGAGGAAAGTGTATCTGTGAGTGTGGTGCAATCTGTGGACATCAGGGTCGAACAGCTGGCAGTGTTTGTAAGCTGTGAGATGTGGGTGTGAAGTTTGCAGCAGTGCTAAGTATGTGAGGGTGAGGTGGAGCAGAGGAATGTCAAGTAAGAATGCTGGTTGATGAAAGAGTGATGGTGTGGTGAATTGAGCAGTGTCTGAAGAAGCAGTTGGCAGGATATGGCATTTGAAGGTGAATTCACTGATACTGATCACTCCTGTGAGGTCATTGAAGTTCTTGCTGCACTACATCCAGGTCCTCAGGGCTAGACAACCATGGCTATCTGACCCCACTGCCTTCTGATTTTGTGCCTGTAAGGCCTCATGGCGCCCTTCTGGATATAAAATATCTCAACTCCCTTCCACCCCCTCTGCCAAGGCCTCGAGTAGCATTTGAAAACCTTGGAGCCCACTGTCTCCCATGTTCAGCATTCCGCAATGTTTCCTAGGTCAGAGTCACATCCTGCCCATCTTGTCCGCACCACCTCCAGCCACAATGCACCTCCCCTGTACGCTAACTTTAAACAGTGCAAGTTAGATTTACCTGGTGCTAATCACTTAAGCTATTGGTTCTCTGCTAATATATCTAGCCGATAAACAGCGTGGTTAGAGCTGGCTAGATGCTGAAATTATTGAAGCAGCAGCAGCACAAAATTGGCATGCATTCGCATCAGAGTTCTCCTGGATGCCATCTCACTGAGGTCTTCATGAATGCCCCGTAGCAGAACTCATATGTGACCTTGGCACTGGCACACATTGGCCCAGATCTTCCATTCTCCGGATGGTTGTAACCCGGAGGTACCCCAGAAGATGTGTATGAGGGGCCCCCTGGAAAGTGCCCATGCCCTGGCTATATGAGAATTGCCTGGGAAATTTCAACTTCCATTGGATAATTACCCGGCATCTGGAACGCTCTGAAGTTCCAGTTTAAATTTAGAGACTTCAATGGTTCAGGCTCACTTACCAGAATAGTTATCAGAAAAAGTTAGAAGGATTAAAATCAGTTCTAACTTCTAACTACTGACTCCCTGATTGCCCACTGGACCCTCTGACCCCCCCTGAACTGCATCCCCTCAACAACCCCTGACCACCCGATTACCCCCACCACCTCGACCTCCCTGACCACCTGATTAACTCCCCACCCACCGACTACCCACTCCAACAACCTCTTGACCACCTGACTACCACCACCCCCTGATCCTCCTCAACAACCCAAGCCCCCCCTGACCATCCGGCTCCGCCAAACACCCAACGACCTCCTCTCGACCTCCTACCCCCTCACCCATTCACCTTATACACTTACCTTCTCTCTATAGCTTGTAAAAGTAGCTGGGATATTTAAACTTACTAGAAAATGGCAGTTAGCGCTGTATAAAAGGGGACGTAGCTTGGCTTCTCCCAATGCTCCAAGGGCAGGACTCCAGAACTGGTACGCTCCACATTTCTAAGCAGGCCTGGGTTGGGGGTCCAGAGAGAAATGTGAAGCTCCAGTATAGAGTAAGTAAATAGGAGCATAGTGGCAATCTGATGGTGATTGCTACTCCACGGAAGATTTGGCCCAAGCTATCCTTACCACAGCTTGGATGATTGGAAGATTGGAAGTAGGCCACTCAGTGGAAAATGAAAAGTATTTGGATTCTTCATCTAGTGAAGGATGCTGATTCAAATGATTTAAGTATAAGTAATGCTCCAGTCTGCTTGGCCACAATCGTTGGCTATTCACATTCAGCCTCTCTCAAAGAAAGAGTGGAACAGGCCCCAGGCGGTAGGTAAATTTTCATCTGCCTGCCACCCTGATTTTCAGCATGAATGTGCGGTAGATGGTCAGAAATCAACACAAATGCAGCATTTCAGTTAACGTGGGTCACTTTCCATACTAATAATCAGCCAGCGGTACAATTTGACTTTTCACTCTGGAATCACCTCCAGGAAACATGTGATTCACTATTATGGATCGCAAAGAACACCATACAACAGTCAGAAAGAAGGAATGCTTTTCCAACTTAATGGAAATCTATTTAATTGAACCAGGGAAACTACACTTCAGTCTCATCAATACCAGCGCCTTATTCCACTACATCGGTTTGAACATCATATCAGTTAAGATCTAAATCTTACACATAAAAATATTTCATAGTGAAAGTGTCCATTTGCGCATTTAGCCAGCACCTTTGTAACATTTAATGACTCTGGAAAATAAGCTTACTTTTGATTGATTCAGTATAAACAGTTAAAATGTAAGTATTTAACATCTTAAAATGTCAATATGCAAGTACAGTATTTAAAGAGAATTCATAAAGGCGTACAAGGCATCATTTTTAAACCATGGAGTGCATATTTACATTTCACCTTTCAGGGTGTTCTCAAAACACACAATGAGGTGTATCACCTTATAAGATGAGGGAGGGTTAAAAAGTGGGTTGAATGGTCAACAATGCATAACGCTTCACATTTCTGCAGTGCAACTAACGTTAAAATATGTACACACTTAGAATAAAGTCACCACTGTAATAGACAACAAGAGCTGAAAAACTCCAGAAACAGATCAACTGTGACAGACTAAAAAACAATCTAGTCACTTCAAAGTATTAAGTTCAATCCCAAGAGCTAGTATTTAATATTTTCTGTTTAACATTAACACTTGGTGCTTAACTCAGAGTTTATCAGGATTATCTTTCTTGCTACTAATTTCCTCTGAACTTAATAAGCTTTGGGCTAGTGAAAACAAAATTAGCATTCTGAACAGCTTGATTCAGGAAGATGGTTTATTATTCAATAGTCTTTCCATTCTTCTCTGTGGAAAAGCATCTAGCCTTAGTGCATCTCTCTGGGTTGCTGAATTAGCCTCAATTTTATCCATCCCTGATTGCCAGTTAAATTGCAGTTAGGAACTAACCCATGGGGCAGAATTTTGCCGTCGGTGAGCAGGGGGCGGGGCCGGCCCGCTCACCAACTCGTAAAATGACGCGGGATGATGTCAGGCGGAACCCCCGACGTCATCCCGCCCCATTTAAATTTTCAGGAAGGCGGGGGCGCAGCAAAATCAGCTGTGGGCCCACCGACCTGTCAATGGCCAATTGAGGCCATTGACAGGATCATTTAAACAATTAAAGGACCTGCCCTTTCAACCTTAAGGTTAGCGGGCAGGCCAGGAACACCGGCAGCAAATAGAGAAAACATGAAACCTCATCCAGTGGCGGGATCAGGTTTCATTCAGGGTTTTAAAAAGTTTAATAAAGTTATAGGATAAATTATGAACATGTCCCATCTCATATTGTCACATGAGGGGGACATGTTAGGGATTTGTTTTTTCTATTTTTAATCTTTTTAAAAGTGGAAGCGATCTCCCTGAGGCAGCACTTAGCCTCAGGGAGATGTGCACTCTTTCGTGCGCATGCGCGAAAGAGCGCACTCTCGCTTTTGGGGAATACCCCTCGGCCGCACAGGGAGCGCATAGCGCTTCCCACCGGATGTCACACTGGGTGGGCCTTAATTGGCCTGCCCATGTAAAATGGCAGTGCGGCCTGCTTCTCCGGCGGGAATCGGCTCCCCGCCCGCCGGAGATTGGGTCGGGCCCGCCCGCCCAACAGGCAGAAAATTCTGCCCATAGTCTCACCAACTCCGATCGTAAATTGCAGGCGGCAAGAACAGTAGTCCAAAGCCAACAGGTTCCATTTGCAGGTTGGTTTCCAATATGTAATCGGGGGCCAACCTGATATTTTAACCTGAGGTCTGTGCGTGGGAGTAGCAACAGATTTCCTGCCAGGCTAAAGCTGCTGGAAACAGGTTCAATTAGTTCCGCTGTGGGTCAGATGGAACAAGCGTGCTCCCAGGCTGTTCAAGGAGAACGTGGGCCACTCCAATCCTGACCATCACCACTAACCCTTCTCCATCGCCACCCCTTAATGGCAAGCTCATTGTCTCTTGCTGTCTCTTCAGATACAGCTCATCCATTTATAGGCCCACTTGATGGTGGCATCAGGTAGGCCTCAAGTGTACAAAAGCAAAATACTACAAATGGATCTGGTGAAAGATCATCGACTTGAAATGTTAACACTGCTTCTATCTCCACGGATGCTGCCTGATCTGCTGAGTACTTCCAGAATTCTCTGTTTTCATTCCAGGTATCAAGGATCAATGGCATTCCATCTGCCTGATCTTCAACTGCCTGTTGACCCACTCATTTTTTCAGAAATGGAGTTCCAGTAGCTGCACATTTCCGCCTCCCCCACATTTCTACTGGGACAATGGAAGCAATCACAACATTTCATTGTTTGGTTTTGTTGGAGATTACAACACGACATCAGTTAATGGAACAAAACTGCCGTATTTAGTAGAGTTAACAACAATTGGATTTAGAAGGAATTTACTTGTTAAAAGAAAATTCATAACCGCAACTACAGTGAAAACAGCTCAATTACCGATGAGTTTCATTTATAACATATAAATTAACTAGGAAGACTGAAAACATACAAGTTAAACACTACAATAGTTCAGGGTGACGACTCCAAAGTGGCACAATTTATTTACAGCATTTCCTGAAAATAAATGACATGTACCAAGAGGCAAATCTTCACGTTTAGAGTGCAATGGCTTAGAATCAATTCAAAATGGATTTCATATATTAATCAGATAACCTTTAATGGTCAAAGCAAACAGCAATTCGGTTAAAAATAATTAGTATCAGCATTATGTCATGAGGAAGAATTGTATCTTACCAACTAAATCAGCCATTAGCTCAACAATGCATTCATCTGCTAAAGCCCAAGGAAAGGCACCAGCAAAATGCCCATGTACACCTCTGCAGGAAAAATAAAATACAGTTAGAAAGAAAGAATTGCATTAATGTTGCACTTTTCATAACCTCAAGGTGTCCCAATGCACCTAATTGCTTTTGAACTGTAATAATTATTGTTTTGTAGGTAAATACAACAGCCAATTTATACATTGCTAAGTCCAACGCTTAAAATTAAAGTCTCCTGTGGTAGCATGTCTAAAATTGGGTTACCCTGAATTCAGCCAGCCGCAGGCCCACTGTGTTAAAAAAAAAGGTCTGCATGCAGCCTAAGCAATGATCATTAAATGGACTACTACAGGCCACTATTTTGATGATGTTTCACTTACTCTAGGAGTGTCTTAGAGATAGTCAGTATATAGTTTTTTTTTTGAAACTATTTAATTTACACTGTTTATAAAGACCTCATGTTAAGTACATTGTTCTCTGGACACAGACTGTTCTGGGTCTTCTCACAGAGCCTCTTGGTCATCTGACCTTGATGTCATGCTTACATCATCATTAACATCATTGCCTAATCAGCATAAACATTAACCCTTTACCCTACATTTCCCTCCAAATATAATCTCGAAACTGTTAAGTTACTGTGTTAAACTAGTTACATTTCCACTGTCTCTCCCCAAAGTCATAAGCTCACAGGTTGAGCCTGTCTGGTGCTTTTAGGACTCTCACTGATCTCGTCTCAAGTATTCTTGGTTGGGGATGCTAGTCTAGCTCAGTTCCTAGACTCAAGCATAATTTCTGGGGGGCGTTTGCAGTAGAGTCCGCCTCATCAGTCCCATCATGGTAATACTGGAATGATTGTCTCCTTGCGGTTTCAAGGGGCATCAGAGCTTTTCTGTTCCTTCAGAGAACCCAAAGTGGTGTTTTCACAAGGTATGATCGTGGATGCTGAGTTTGGCCTATGTTTAAGAAGGGTAGCAGGGATAATCCAGGAAATTACAGGCCGGTGAGCCTTACATTAGTGGTAGGGAAATTATTGGAGAAGATTCTTCGTGACAGGATTTACTACCATTTGGAAGCAAATGGGCGTATTAGTGAGAGGCAGCATGGTTTTGTGAAGGGGAGGTCGTGTCTCACTAACTTGATCGAGTTTTTCAAGGAAGTGACAAAGATGATTGATGATGGAAGGGCAGTGGATGTTATATACATGGATTTCAGTAAGGCCTTTGACAAGGTCCCTCATGGCAGACTAATACAGAAGGTAAAGTTGCACGGAATCAGAGGTGAGCTGGCAAGATGGATACAGAATTGGCTTGGTCATAGAAGACAGAGGGTAGCAGTGGAAGGGTGCTTTTCTGAATGGAGAGCTGTGACTAGTGGAGTTCCACAGGGATCAGTGCTGGGACCTTTGCTGTTTGTAGTATACATAAATGATTTGGAGGAAAATGCAACTGGGCTAATTAGTAAGTTTGCAGATGTCACTAAGGTTGGAGGAGTTGCAGATAGTGAAGAGGATTGTGAAAGGATACAACAGGATATAGATCGGTTGGAGACTTGGGTGGAGAAATGACAGATGGAGTTTAATCCGGACAAATACGAGGTAATGCATTTTGGAAGGTCTAATACAGGCAGGAATTATACAGTAAATGGCAGAACCCTTAAGTGCATTGAAGGGCAGAGGGATCTGGGTGTACAGGTCCACAGGTCAGTGAAAGTGGTAACGCAGGTGGATAAGGTAGTCAGGAAGGCATATGGCATGCTTGCCTTCATTGGCAGGGGTATTGAGTATAAAAGCTGGGAAGTCATGCTGCAGCTGTATAGAACCTTGGTTAGGCCACACTTGGAATATTGCGTGCAATTCTGGTCGCCACATTACCAGAAGGATATGGAGGTATTGGAGAGGGTGCAGAGGAGGTTTACCAGGATGCTGCCTGGTCTGGAGGCTATTAGCTATGAGGAGAGGTTGGAGAAACTCAGATTGTTCTCACTAGAGTGATGGAGATTGAGGGGCGACTTGATAGAAGAGTCAATTATTAGGGGACATAGATGTAAGGTGAGAGGAGAAAAATATAGAGGAGATGTGCGGGGCAAGTTTTTTACACAGAGGGTACTGAGTGTCTGGAATTCGCTGCCAGAGGAGGTGGTGGAAGCAGGTACAATAGTGGTGTTTAAGAGGCAGCTTGACAAATACATGAATAGGATGGGAATAGAGGGATACGGACCCTGGAAGTGCAAAATGTTTTAGTTGACGGGCAATATGATCGGCACAGGCTTGGAGGGCCGAAGGGCCTGTTCCTGTGCTGTACTTTTCTTTGTTCTTTGTTGACTGCACCTTCCGCCTGACAGTCTCTTATGCACATCTTTTGCACAGCTCCTAATGTGGGTAGTGTTCTTACTCTATGCCAGTGATTATATCAACTGGACTGTTTCCCTTTGTGTGTTTGCTCATGACTCAATTCATGATCTTGTAAGGAGTTGTTGCATTTGAGTTTATGTTGCAGTGAAAGAAGTTGGGTCTTCAGCCTTCTCCCAATCAGTAGATCTGCTGGTGAAAAACCATTACTTAATGGTGTTGCCCTGTAATTGAGTAAGGCTAACTCTAGGTCATTGTTCTTTTCCATCAACATTTTGATGGTTTTTACACCTCTCTCTGCTTCTCCATTAGCCTGCAACTGATGTGGCAAACTGGTCACATGGTGAAATCCATATTCCGTTACAAATTGTCAAAAATGTTCATTCATAAACTGCGGACCATTGTCCAAGACTACTTCATCTGGAATACCATTGTAGAGTAAATGTGTTTCAAAGCTTTCACCACAGCTTCTGAGGCTCTGGTACAGAGTCTGCTGATTTACAACCAGCGAGAGTAATAGTCATTGACTAAAGTCTAGATTATTCCTTGGAAGTCAAACAAATCCGATGGAATTTATACTGTTTAAGTGGGGTGGAGCAGGTAAAACAGGATAGGAGGTCAATGATAGGTGAGGGCTAAGGAGAGATTGACAAAGATTTCATGGACACAAGACAAAGGGAGTGTTAATGGCAGTGGTAAGGGCTGAAGAAGGTACTGGTAGTGGCATAAAGGTAAGAAAGCAGAATGTGTGAATAGCATAGCAAGGGTCAGCACTCTGTGAAATAACAACATAGAACAAGTGACAGATGGTCCTTTTGGGGGTGGGGAGGGTGTAGTGATTGAGGAAAAAGGATAGAAAAGGGATAAAAAGAAAGGATAAAAGGAGGATAAAACAATGAATAAAAATAAGTAAATAAAAAATATAACATCAATTTTTAAAAAGGGATTAAAAAAGGGGTGAAGATGGAGGAAAGAGTTCATGGTCTGAAGTTGTTGAACTCAGTGTTAAGTCTGGAAGGCTGTAAAGTGCTTAATTGGAAGATGAGGTGCTGTTCCTCCAGTTTGCTTTGGGCTTCATTGGAACATTGCAGTAGGCCAAGGATGGACATGTGGGCATGAGAGCAGGGTGGTGTGTTAAAATGGCAAGCGACAGGAAGGTCTGGGTCATGCTTACGGACAGACCAAAAGTGTTCCACAAAGCGATCACCCAGTCTGCGTTTGGTCTCCCCAATGTAGAGGAAACCACATTGGGAGCAGCGAATGCAGTAGACCAAATTGAGGGAGGTGCAAGTGAAAGCACTGCTTCACCTGAAAGGAGTGTTTGGGCCCTTGGATGGTGAGGGGGGAGGAGGTAAAGTAGCAGGCGTTGCACCTTCTGCAATTGCATGGGAAGGTGCCATGGGAAGGGGATGAGGTGTTGGGGGTGATGGAGGAGATGACCAGGGTTCCCCAAAGGGAACAGTCCCTACGGAATGCTGACGGGGGAGTGAGCGGAAGTTGTATTTGATGGTGGCACCATGTTGGGGTTGGCAGAAATGCAGTGGCATGACCCTTTGAATGCAGAGGCTGGTGGGGTGAAAAGCGAGGACAAGTGGCACCCTATCATGGCTCTTGGAAGGAGAGGAAGGTGCGTGGGCAGAGGCGCAGGAGATAGGTCAGACACGGCTGAGGCCTCTGTCAACCACTGTGAGGGGAAATCCTCGGTTAAGGAAGAAGGAAGACATGTCAAAAGCGCAGTTTTGGAAAGTGGCATCATCAGAACAGATGTGACAGAGGCGAAGGAACTGAGAGAATGGGATGGAGTCCTTACAGGAAGCAGAGTGTGAGGAGCTGTAGTCGAGGTAGTTGTGAGAGTTGGTGGGCTTGTAATGAATATTGGTGATCAGTCTATCACCAGAAATGGAGACAGAGAAGTCAAGGAAAGGAAGGGAAGTGTCAGAGATGGACCGTGTGAAGGATATTGGAAGCAAAACTGATTTTCCAGGTCCAGACGAGAGCATGAAGCGGCACCGATACAGTCATCGATGTACCGAGAAAAGAGTTGTGGGAGGGGGCCCGAGTAGGACTGGAACAAGGAATGTTCTACATACCACACAAAAAGACAGGCATAACCAGGGCCCATGCATGTACCCAAAGCCACACATTTTATTTGGAGGAAGTGAGATAAGTTAAAGGAGAAATTGTTCAGTGAGAGAACAACTTCAGCCAGGCGGAGGACAATGGTGGTGGATGGGGATTGTTCGAGCAGAGAAGAAGCAGAGAGTCCTCAGACCATCCTACTGGGGGATGGAGGTGTAGAGGGATTGGACATCCATGGTGAAGAGGCGGCGGTTAGAGCGAGGGAGCTGGAAATTGTTGATATGACATAGGGTATCAAAGGGATTGCACATGTAGGTGGGAAGCGACTGGGCAAGGGGAGAGAGAATGGAGTCAAGTTAGGAAGAAATGAGTTCCGTGGGGCAGGAACAGGCTGACATGATCGGTCTACTGGAACAGTCCTGTTTGTGGATTTTGGGAAGAAGGTAGAAGCGGGCTGTCCGCTCCTATCCGTTCCTAACCTTTGCCAAAGTCTGGATGGAAATGTTGATGGTAGTAATGCTTCCGTTGGTTCTTGGCTGTTGATGGCACAAGTATGGCACGTTGAAATAAATCCTTCAATGGATTTTCAAATCCACGGCTACCATACCAATTGTTGTGCCTGTGCTCTGTATTTGGTAATGCCCAAATGACCACCATAGAGTTTTGGAAAAAATGTCTTCTCGTATCTCTCTCGGGATTGCTAGCCTGTCATTGAATACTAGAAGGTCATCAAAAATTGTCAGGTTTTTTTTTTGTTCATGGTATTGTCTTAACATCTGATTGCTTGGAATATATTCAGGAAACTGTCTTGGCAGTGTGTTCTGATCTGATTGCATTGTGTGCCCTTCAGCTGGGGTTGTCTAATCTCCCTGAATTTGTTTGCAGAGGCTAGTACAGTAAATGTTATTGATGAGAAATATGCCTCCATCTAAGAAATGAGTGTCAAGTGATGCTCTGTAGCCTGGTCGACTGTAGCTCTCTACAGTGTGTTGGCAGTTGTCTGACTTTTTCCTGACATGTACTCTGTTATAGAGTCATAGCATGAGGCTTAGCTGGAAACACTGTATCCTTGGGTCATCTTAGCAGTTTCCTTGGAGTTCAGAGGTGAGTAACCAGAGGTTTATGGTCCATCTCGATCCTGCATTTTAAGCCCATTAAGTAGTCTGACATTTTTTTGAAAGCCCATGTCACCACTTGTGCTTCTTTTTCATTTTGCTCCCCCTGCTGGGCATTCGCTGCAAAAAAGTTGTTCTTTGGCACTGCATCTGGCACATTTTAAAATAGGCGGAAGTGTTCTTTCCATCCCTTTGGCGGTTTTGGCAGGCTTTTTCACGGGATTTTCAGTGGATGGGGCGTCCGACTTTGGGCCTACCTACCGGATCGACCTCTCCCAAGCCTCAACGTCTCGTACACCCCGATTCTAACATTAAATGCTCCTTGGTTTGCAAAACGTCCAACAGCGCGTCGTGCCGGCTACAATGTGGTCGCAAGTTAACTCATGTTTTAAAGCACCATAGCTGCAACTGCTGGCCAGTTGATACAAATCATTAATAAATGAATCAATGGATTCATCCAGCCTTTGAATCTCACTCGTTTAATAACCTGATTCTTCTTAGAACTGAAGTAATTATCAAAGGCCCTCAAAACCTCCTTGTAGGATGTCAAGGTCACTGCGACTCCATGTCTTGCCAGGACATATCAGCCATGGGCCCAATCATGTATAGAAGGGTACTGGCCTGGTGTTTTTGTGCCTCTTCCTGTAAGCCCGAAGCTGTTCGGTACCTTTCAAACTGTCGCCTCTAGAGCTCCCATCATTGTTCTTGCTGTGGAGCTTCAATATTTTGGAAGGGCTGTGGAAGGGGTAGTGCCTGTTCAATGACTGCTGACATCATGTGTGGTTCACTGGTAACTACCAAGGTACGCTTTAGTTTTGTTCTTCTTTGTTGCAAAGTTGAGCTCTTCCAAGGTCTTCCCTTGCAGATTACCAATCTGTGGTCTTAATTTTTTAAACTGCAACCTCCAACATGGCCACCATGTTATGATGAGGTTTCACTTACTCTATGATTGACTTCAAGATAGTATGCTGTTTTCCTTGAAACTATTTATTTACACTATTGTAAAGAAAATATAATTTTTTCCAATATTATTGTGGGATACCATGAAGCAGGTTTGTGGGGATTGTGTGTGTGTGTGTGCGCGCGCGAGTGCGTGTGTGCGCTTGTGTGTGTGTGACTAACTTAATTAGACTGAAGATAGTCTTACTGCAAGATTTAAGTCATCAAATGTTGAAGGTGTCAAGTAGTGGGGTACAAGTAAATAGGTTAGAGCTAACATTTGCATTTTTAGATAAGTTGAGGGGTTGTTTGAATTTCAAAGGAAAATGTTTGCATCTTGTAGGAGTTCATAGTAAACAAAGTAGTGGGATATATTTTTTTTATTGACCCAAAAGCAAAGACAAGATGGAAACATGAAATATCTTATACTTGGAAGGATTTGAGTTTTAAAGGAGTGTGAGAACAATGGGTTTAAAGATGAAAGAGGAAAAACGTATTTGAGGAAAGATTGAAAGCTGTATTATGGTGGCCATGTGAGATCTTGAAGAGTGTACTGTGAAGTAGCAGCTTCTAGCCACCCCAGAGAAGTGTTTGCTTGTTCCAGAAAGTGAGGTTTTGTTATGAGCCTTGAATTTCCATTGCTGAGGGAGAGGGAGAGAGAAGCTTGTTACATACCTCCCTATAGCAACAGTAAATGACTTATGATAATATTACTGGATGTTTTATAGATTAAGAATCTATTGGGACTGTTGCCTGAAAAGGGTGTTTATTTGTGAGATTGTCTAAATAGAAATCTTTTGGGAAATATTGTAAGACTAAATTTAACTGTGTAACTGTAATCTTTTGTGTTTAGGTTTTCTTTTCTTTTGTTAATAAATGTTTTAACTTAATATTTAAAATCTCCAAAGGTGGTAATGGAATCTTTACTTCTGACTTCAGTACATATACCTTCTCATGATAAATGCAAATTGCAAAATTGTTGTGAAAGCCTGACCAAGTTTCCCTTTGAGATTTGGTTAGCCAAGCAAATACCACCTGCCATATCATAACACTATTTACAAAGACCTCATGGTAAGTGCATTGTTCTCTGGACACAGATTGTTCCATGTCTTGCTCTCTCAGAGCATCTTGGTCATCTGACCCTGGTGTCACACTTGCATAATCATTAACATTGTTGTCTAATTAACATAATCATTAACCTTTTACTCTACATCCACAGCCAACAGGCAAGTGTTTAAAATATCACTGATCTGAATGTGGAGCAGTGAGATGTAGCAGCTCCTCGTGATACCACATTAAAATAATGGGTCACTGCCATCCACTGCTCAACCCTGTGCACCCAAGCTCTCTCACGCCACACCTCACCAGGCAACCTCCCCTCCATCCTGATGTCCTGACCATCTCCTGCTCACTGACCTTGATTGATTTTAAAATTCTCGTCCTTGATTCCAAATCCCTCCATGATATCTCTTCTCCTTATCTCTGTAACCTCATCCAGCTCTATAACCTTACCTGCACTTCTCTAATTCTTGCCTCTTGAGCATCCCCCACTTTTAATTTCCTCACCTTCAGCTGTCACAAGCGTAAGCTCTGGAATTCCCACCCTGAACTTATCTGCCTTTCTATCTCACTTTCCTCCTTTAAGGTGCACTTTTTTAAACAAAGCCTTTGGCTATCTGCCCTAATATCACCTAGCATGGCTTGGTGTCAAATTATTTTTGATAATGCTGTGAAGTGCCTATATTAAAAGGTGCTATTAAAAATACAAATTCTTGTTGCTGTTGCATGCACCAGATAGGAGATACGACACAAAACAACACAGATACAGTTCTTGTAAAAGTTCACTTTACTTACACTTTGGCCCATTTATCCAGTTCGTCATCTATATGAGCCCTCATTTTCTTTGGTTGCAATCCAAGGGAGTTTCCACTTAAGTAAACACAGTCATCTTCTGCCTTTACCAAAGTTAGGTCGACTTCAAAAGACGAAAAAGAATTGTTAATGCCAACCAAGCAACATTTATACTTGTTGCCAAATACATTGCCCTACTTTTAGTACAAACAGACTACAATTTATAAAGCTATTGGAAGTTAATTCCATTAAAAGCTAGAGACAAGTAAACACTATTTATCTGCCAAATTCTCAGAGGCTGTTCCTGTTTTGATTCATGGTAGTCACAAAGAAAAGTTCGCATTTTTTTCTGTAACCATCATCTACCCCAACTATTAGCACTGTTTGTAGAAACTAACATGGTGATTTAACTAAGATTTTGAATGTCCTATTAGCCATACCGCCCAAAAGACTTTAGATAATTATTTGCAAGAGAAATTAATGCACCAGTTACTCCACATTGTTGTCAATATTGGCAGCTCCAAATTTGCAACAACATTATAAAGTAAGTGAGCAGTTGGTACTACATACTTGAAGACCTGAAGAGGTAATTTTCCTCCAGTGTCATTGTACCAGAGCAGCAATAAACATAAAAGCAAAAAACTGCAGATGCTGGAAATCCAAAACAAAAATAAAAATACCTGGAAAAACTCAGCAGGTCTGGCAGCATCTGCAGAGAGGAACACAGTTAATATTTCGAGTCCGTATGACTGTTGAAGAGTTATACGGACTCGAAATGTTAACTGTGTTCATCTCCGCAGATGCTGCCAGACCTGCTGAGTTTTTCCAGCAATAAACATAGTTGGCTTTGGCAGCATTAGCCAGTGAGGCCTTCAATGGAACTAAAGATTGTAATTTAAATGAGAAACTATTTTGAGAATGACCACTTTTTCTGATCATATACTATAGCTAGCCCTTTAAAAAAAGGCAAGGTTCTGCAAGTACAAGTTTAAAACATCTTGCTCATGCCTGTGTGCTTAAATTTCAGGTTATAAATAATTTGGTCATTATCGCATTGGTGCTTGTATGAGTTTGCTGTGCACAAATCGGTTGCTACATTACTTACATTACAACACTGAATATACTTCAAAAATGCTTACTTGGCTGCTTTTCATGAGAAAATTGCAGCCTAATGACGTTGCGATTGATCTTATAGAATCTGAAAGAAATCCTTGTGTCCCCCCAGCCCCTGCCATGCCTCTCCCACCCAGCATTGGCGTCTGTTTTCAATCCTCCCCCCCACCCCATGCTAGCTTTATGCTAAGTACCATTCTCGAGTCCCAATTGTCCTAGTCTTCTAATAAGATTTTAGCTCCCAACTGAAAAACCTGATTCTCTCCTGCTGTTTGCTGGCTTTCTGCTCTGCTGCTTTACTTAAATGACACCCAGGAGTTACAATGGTCCAGACCTCAGGTTTGAACTCAACCTAGGTTTGAACTCCCAACTCAGAACTGAATCCTTCTCCACCTCACACACTGCCTGCTTTGAACACACCCCCTGTTAAAGTCAACCACAACAACTCAAATTACAACGTGTGGTTTTTTTTGTATCCTTCAACTTCCAATGTATTAAAAACAGTTTTTTAAAAATCAGAATATTAAGCACTCTGATCATATATGGCTGTAAGAGAATCGACACCAAATGTTAGAAATTGTCCATTACGAGCTACAAGATCGCACACTTGTGTATGGTCCACACAGTTTAATATCATTGCCACATTCGCTCTTTCATTGTTTTCCTCAATTCTAAATCATGTCAGCTGAATCAATATTGCTGTGAAATCAATATCATTAAAAGGTTTTTTTTTGGATTCAGTGATGTGACATTTACTTCAATATTTCTGTATATATCAATTATTCCAATATCACCGAAAGTACTGCCATAATCATTTTACTTGTACCTCCCGTACATTTAAAAAGTGCCATAAATCCTGCTGATTAGTTTAGGGTTTCATCTTTCTTCTCCTAGTAAGAACATTCATTCCCTATATTTAATCACTTAGAAATAGCAAATGTACAGCAAAAGATAGATGTGAATTGTTTGACTGCAGTAAACCCTGAGGAGAAGTCACAAAGCTTGTTAACTACGACCTGTATACCCTTGTAAACATTGGAAATATAAATTTTACAACCAGCAGTCTGATAATGCACTAAGGAGTTCCTAAATGTAAAGGTGGTCATTTTGACTTTAGGCATAAAAATTGATACAGGTGGCAACTCATGAAATCCCACTTGTTTTACACTGTTACCCAAAGTCAAAATTTCACCCAGTGACTATTCCACAAATGAAGGCAGACCCAACGATTAGTGAAAAAGAAACAAGTTACAGGTGAGCTACACAGGTAGTGAGGGAATTGTAACATGGCTGAGAGCGTATGTTTGGGTACAGTTGGGTTTGAAATCCAGGAAAAATAGGAAGTTGCTCCAACCTGTTGGCTTCTGCAGTTTATTCCTGCGCTCTCAGCTGCTTGTAAGCAATCCCCTCACAAGAAGTGGGCTGTCAATTTCAAGTCATCATTCCATCAATTACAGCAATATTAACATGGGTTTTCCAGCTTAACTTTGGTTCCATGGGTTTCCCGAAACTCGCCAGTGAAAGCAAGGTGAGAAGAAAATTTCAACTGAGGGGGCTAAAGTCATTACAAGGGAAGATGCCAATAAGTATTAAGTAGTCACAGCTGTTTTCTTGCCTACTTGTGCAGAGATGTTACTTAACAAGCTTTGAAAGTTACCTTAAACAAACCTCGGAGGTGTCATATACACTTGAGGTTCAGGGGTCTGATCTGCACTTTGGAACAACAATCTACCATATCAGCATGGTTGCCGACTATACTGTGTTACTTTAGACCTCAGTTGAAGACTGAGTTGACTACCAGCAGGACCAGCAGATTCAGGAAAAGCAGGAGCTGCACCAGCAACAACAATAGCCTGATGCTCACAGACCTGCAGCTCCACAGGAAAGAGGAGATTAGTAGAGAGATGCAGCTCACAGGAAACCAAACTTGGCACACAGGGTTCACAGGCAGAGGATAAGCTTCCTCGACATGTCGGAGCACCACTGCCTTCGGAGGCTCAGGGTGCCATGTCAGCGGGTGGCAGACATCTGCAGCCTGCTGGAACCCGATTTGCCTCCAACTGGATGCTTTAACAGTGGCTGTCAAAGTCATCAGCACCCTCAACTCTTTTGCCTCTGGATCCTTCCAGGACTTTGCCAGAGACTTTGCAGGGATGTCTGAGGCAGCAGCACAGAAATACATAAGACACATGACTGATGACTTGTTCCCCAGGCCCAGCAATAATATAAAATTTGATGATACCAATCAGAGTGAGAAGGCATTTGAATTTGCAAACTCTGGCAGGATGGTACAGGCCCAGAGCACTGTCAGCTGCATGCACATGACAATTAAGAGATCCCCAGATCACCTAGGAGTGTTTGTTAACCATAGGGATTCCACACCATTGATGTGCAGTTAGTGGGCAACCACAAAAAGATTGGTGTGCAAGTTGTGCAAGAGTCCTGGATAGCTGTTATAATGCTTTCATCCAGCAGCAGTCCATCCTCCCTGACCACTTTGCATTTCAAAACAGGTTTTCCAGCTGGCTGCTCAGAGATGAGGGAAGTTTCAGGGAGGAGGTCAGAGTTTCACAGATCTGCTTGTGCGCAGAAGAGCAGGAGTTCCTCCCCAACTCCGCCCCAAACTGCTCATCCATCAGGCTATCAGGTAGCCATGCAAAAAACCCCAGAGCCTACTTGAAACATGGCTGATGACCTCTCATAATCCCAAAGAATAAGAATCAGGAGCAATGCAATGAATGCCATGGGACCACCAGATGTGTCATCAAACAAGGTATGGCATGCTGATGATGCACTTCAGATGCCTAAATGGAGCTGTTGGTGTCCATCAGTACGTAACAATCATGATGCTCATTGGCTTCAAAACTCTGCGGAGGAGGAACAGGAAGCCACTGAACTTGTTCTCTCATTTAATCATTTCTCCTTTAACTCATCCCACTTCCTCCAAATAAGAGCTGTTACTATGGGTATCTGCATGGGTCCTAGCTAGCACCCTCCAATGTGGGCTTCACTGCTGTTCCTGTCTTCAACAACTGCTCATATTAATTTGTGATATGCAAATCACCAGGTGAAAACCCAACTACCTGCCATTGCTGACAATGCTCAATTTAAAATTTAGTTGCTGTGTCTGTGTTTTTTAACCACATTTAGCATTGCCACACACATGAATTATTTATCCCAGGTCAAAGCTTCTGTGGTACTCCTGCACAGCAGTGTGCCCCTGCAGTTGCAGGAATATTGTTTACTGGCCCTACCAAAGTGTGAATATCTGAGGTGGTGCATGGTGTGCATGAGTCCTGTGATGATGCACCCCTCAGTAGGAGTAACCACCTCTGAGGCGTTGTCGTCAGTAACCTGGATTACCTCCTACAGGGCACAAGAGGACTTTGTAGAAGAAAAAATATTGTCAATGTGAGAATGTTTGAAGTTAGCATAATGCAAATTATCATAATTCAGTGCTATTGACAGCATTGGGTGTGGTTTGCCATGTGGCTCTCTGATATTTAATTCTGTCACCAAGTATTTGGGAGGCCCCCATTTCCCCCTCTCCAATGGCCAAGCATGCTGAAATTCCACTGCTTCCCAACATTTGCTCCACTGTTAGCTGGAGGGTGACTGGATGATCAATACGGTCATGGGCGTCAAACCGATGTATTCACTTTCTTGCAATCAGGGTTCTTATAACAGACCGACACTTCCTCCAAATCATCCCAGTTGACCCTTGAATTTTCACAAATCATGACCTTAGTTCAAACAATTAGACAAACATTAGTGAAATGAATAGTGAAGAGAGCACTCAACAGAGTGCATACCTCTGCCACGCTGTGTTGACTCAACATTATTACAATTAAGCAGCTCTTCCTCGAGGCTTTTCCCAACCTAATTAATGTTGTGTAACTACAAAGCTGAAAAATGAAATCTTTTTATTAAGAGTTTCCATCTCACAGAGGCTTCAAGTCAATCTACATCCAATAAACTGCTCTGAAAACTCTGCTCACATTTTGACAGCTATGACAAATAGCATGTCAACAGCTGAGACAAACTGCAACATTCTAAAACAATCAACAACATTCCAAGTAAAATAACCCACAACATTCTAAAAAGATCACTTTGTTCTATATTCCAATATTCACATATCCTTCAAAAAATTTCCAGGAATTCCTTCAAAAATCTACATCTAGGCCAAAAACTGAGTTCTTCCTTGAGCCTTACCCTATCTGCATACCAGGATTTTTGAAATCCATTATTTGTATTTAAACAATAGTTCTTAAAAAATTAACAGACTAACCTTCAGTGGTGGAGTTAACATAATGATTTCTAATTAGATTAGTCATGGAGCCCTACAGGTAATTTTATACATTACACCCGATGACATCAATTGGTCAGGTAAACCTGGATCATGCGTTAAGGCTGGGTTCAAAAGTCACTGACCAGAGATGCTGAACTAGACCCCACCATTGCCCATCAGCACATCACAAACTTAAAATCCAACTTGTTACCTCTAATCTATTCTCCTGAAGGTAGAAACCAATTCCGGGGGAACTGTTCCACAGGCTGAAAGCTGTAATAATGAATTGGCTTGAGGATGAGGACTTTGCGAAATTCCCCGGTGCTTCAATAAAGTGCAAAAGTTAGGAAATGAACAGGGGAATTAAAACAGTCTCCAAGATGAGTATACTTCCTATACGCTACTCTGCTGGTATGGCTTATGTCTCATTTTCATCTTAGTCTGCATCTTTCACTTTATTTTGATGAGCTGCGTGTGTTATGAAGGAGGGGGCTAGCCAGTTACATAAGAGGGGAACCAAGACATGGGACAGGCAGGTGGATTTCATATGGGAACGGGTGCTGGTAGGAACTGGGGCAGGTGTAAAATTGCACTGGATGTGAAGGTATTGAGGCCTGGGCTTTCTATCTACTCGTATTCCTATTTCTTATGATATGTTGTATTATGTTATGTAACTTCCTGGCCTCATTTAGATGCCCGCCAACCAGCTGCCCACCCGAGTTGAACAGAGGCAGTTGGCCAATGGTCAGTTGGTTAAAACCCAATGGGGGAACCTGGCACATTTCCTCCTGACACTACAATGGAAAATTTGACACTTCTCTTCAGCCTTCAGAGAAACAAGGTAGCCATGGCAGTCACCCTATTCAGAACCTGTTAAAAGGCCACCAGGATCTTATTGCCATAATAGGACCATGATTTGCATATACAGGTAATCATGCTCCTGACTGATTTAAGTCGGTCCTCATACTTACCTCAAAATCATTGCGGAGCAGAAAAGTATTTGTTAATAATGGTTGATTTGTAAATGCTTTGGGAGTTAAACTGGGTCAAAGAGTTTCCATTTTTCAGATGCTATGCTGCCTCTAGAGGCCACAAAGTGGTTAACAGGAAGCATGTGCACACTTCTGACCAGAAGTACACGCCCACCATCTTAGATAAGAATAAAGTGGCTCTGGGAAATAAGGATGTCCTGGGATTTGTGGTGGAGTGGTCTAAAGCTGGGCGCTCTTGAATTTAGCTCCCTTTAACTTTTACAAAAGTGTAATTCACCCTCACTTATTATGGAAGGATAGATCCACAAATGCAATAATAAGCCCACCATGAATTTCTCACCAAAAACAGACACCCACATAGCTACCTGCTAAATCTAGCAACATTTTAAATAGCACTGGTAATAAAAATCTCATGTAAAATTCCCAGATTGATATCACTAGAATCTACCACCAATGACATTTAAGTCATGTAGCTCCTTGGATCCAAAAGTGAATAGCCAGTGGAACACTACAGAATCAATATCCCACATATTCACTAGCGCAGCATTCAGAAAATTGATGAGGATAAAAGTTTTTGTAGTTTGATGTCTGTGTGTCTTGTGTGCTCTGAGAGGTACACTCTGTACTTTCATTCTGGGATTACTCCTCACTTCAGCCAGCAGGCATTGGGTCCCGGTAAGATTGCTCACATCTGAGAGAGCATAATTAATAAAAGTCTAACCGCTGCAAAGTTCAAGCAAGAACAAAAATTAAACAGCGGACTGCAGGTGGGCTTACTTTATGTAGAACTCCGCAGGTAGGAGAATTCATTACTGCTGAAGCTAGATAGTGCAGATTAAGCTGGGAAGAAGAACCTATTCAGTATTGGCTCCTAATAGCTAGAAAAAGCCTGTAAAAAAAGCTTTTTTTCTCCCCCAGTTTGCATTCATTTTGAACTCTGCAGCCATTTTCTCACCCAATTGACTGCTTCGTGGACAGAACTAGAGTTAAAGCTGGGGCGGGGGTCGGGGTGGGGCAGCAGAGTAAAACGAGCTCAACAGCACCACAATTGCAGTCAAGCAGTAACCTATCACAAGCTAAGGTAGTGGCCAGGAAAGGTACAGCAGTCAGATGCTAAATTAACTCTAAAAGAGCTGGAGGAAACTTGCAGAGCTATCAAACACTCCAGGTATCATTAAAAATCCTGCAAAAAAACTAAACAATGACCACAAAATATCCAACACTCAATTGGAAGGCAAGGGATCTCCTATCCGAGTTTATTTTATTCCGACAACATGTCAAGATGTGTCTTCTGGACCTCGATATTTGTCAGCCAAATAAACAAGCCATTAAAATTAAAACTGCTATAGGCAATGTAGGCCTCCACAGACTGAATACATCAGGTCTGTCCAACAACATCTTACGAATCCAAAAAAAAAATGGTTAGCACTCGAAAATCAATTACAAATGAAGCTCAACTTCAGAATACACCATCTGGAATTTATGCCCTTTAGGCAAGAACCAACAAAGGCCATTGACCAATTCATAAGAGACAATGGGCATGATTGCAACTTCACAGCAGCAGAGCTAACTGACAGCAGCAGAGAAACTGGCAGAATAAATCCAGCTCATGGTAGCATGTACTCCAATGGAAGTGTTCCAAAAAGACATCTTGAACCAACCCAAAGGTTACCATGGAAGCACTACTACAAAGTGGACGTGAGTATGAAGCCATAGTAATGAGTAGATAGAATCTACAGGCTATATGTAACTCATCCAGCATTGGCACGATAGAAAATACAAGCAAGCCTAGTAAGCAATGCGGGCTGTGCGATCCCATACATGCACCCAGAAATTGACTGGCTTTTACTGCTGTATGCAAGGCATGTTGCACCAGAGGACACTGGATTCATGAATGTAGATAGCAAAGGCTAAAACAAGTGTATCAACATCATGAGTAGCTACAAGAGGCCAGACAAGTACAGTGTTCCAAACAACCAAGAACACGTAACAAACAGCATCAGATGTTGAGGATGACCAGCACATCAACACAATCTGAGCCGACATTCAGCAAGGTGAACGTCAAAGATTGTACTAGCACAGTGGTACCAACAGAAGCCTTTGCCACCGTGCAGATTATATGCCCACAGATGCAGGGTCAGCATAACCTATACATAAAACTGGATACTGACGCAGCTGCAAACATCCTTCCACTTTGTACACTGAAATGTATGCACTCACAGAAGTGACAAGCAAATGATCCAACCAACCACTGCCAAACTCATTGCACATAATAACTTGGAGATTCCATCCCTGGGATCTATTACACACAGTGTCATTACAAGAATTTAACCTGTTCATCGCAGATTTTTTTATATTGTGGACACCACAGGTCCAATGCTTGCAGGCCTACCAGCATAGAACCATAGAACACTACAGCACAGAAAACAGGCCATTCGGCCCTTCTAGTCTGTGCCAAAATATTATTCCGCTAGTCCCATTGACCTGCACCTAGTCCATAACCCTCCAGACCTCTCCCATCCATGTATCTATCTAATTTATTCTTAAAACTTAAGAGTGAGCCCGCATTTACCACGTCAGATGGTAGCTCGTTCCACACTCTCACCACTCTCTGAGTGGAGAAGTTCCCCCTAATGTTCCCCCTAAACCTTTCCCCTTTCACCCTAAAGCCATGTCCTCTCGTGTTTATTTCTCCTAATCTAAGTGGAAAGAGCCTACTCGCATTTACTCTGTCTATACCCCTCACAATTTTGTAAACTTCTATCATATCTCCCCTCATTCTTCTACGCTCCAAGGAATAAAGTCCTAACCTGTTTAATCTTTCCCTGTAACTCAACTCCTTAAGACCCAGCAACATCCTAGTAAATCTTCTCTGCACTCTCTCAATCTTACTGATATCCTTCCTGTAGTTAGGCGACCAGAACTGCACACAATACTCCAAAGTTGGCCTCACCAATTTCTTATACAACCTCACCATAACATCCCAACTCCTATACTCAATACTTTGATTTATGAAGGCCAGTATGCCAAAAGCTTTCTTTACAACCTTGCATGGATCTAACCTTGATCTAACCACCACGGCATTCACAGCTCAATGGCAAAGGCAACAGAACACAAGGGCCCCCCAGTCACCTCTGTAGCTGACCTAACAACCCTATACCTAGACAGGCTTGATAGGATTGGAAGTATCAAGGGAAATGCAATATTACATCTATGTGCAGATGCTACTCCGTCCATTGATCCGCTACATAAGTGTAGCATTCACATCCAGAACAAAAAGAAAGCCAAACTGGATAAGATGGAGAGTGTGACATAGTCTGAAAAGTACAGCACCACATGCATAGGTGTAGCTCCATCATGTATACCATAAAGAAAGAATGTTCTATACACATTTTTTTTTTGCAGTGCAGAAGGAGACCATTCAGCTCTCCAAATGAGCAATTCCCTTCTTGCCATTTATTTGGACCCAAGACGTCTGAATGAGGCTCTAAATTGATGCCCTCACAAAATTCCCACACTTGAGCAGCTTAATCCCAAATTTGCAAAATGCCAAATTCTTCTCTAAACTCAACACTAAAAAATAGACACTGGTCAATCCACCAAGTGAAGACATCCAAGGAGCTATTCCATACTGCTTTTGGGATATCCTGTTTTCAAAGATTACAGTCAGGGCTTTCTGTAAACCAGGATATTTTCTAACAACTTATGAACAGGATCACATGTAAGATCCCAGGATGCATCAGCACAGGAGGAGCATTGTGGCTGGCCTAGTCATGCGGGGACCCATAGGGGACCTACTTCAGAGACTGTAGCTTCTTCATTTCTGCAGTGACAGCCATTATCACTGCGACAAGTGGAGCAGATGAGGGCTCTGGTGGAGGGGCTGGAAAGTTGGAAGAAGATGAGGGCGCGAGAAGCTCCCGGTACTTTCACCCACTCACTTAAGTCCACAGCCCTAGGTTGGCCTTCAGTTGGGGTCAATGGAGCTAGCTGCTGGTGCACAGCAGTCATCTATTCCAGCAACTGCTGTGCCACCAGTGCAATTGTCCTTTTAAGGGAATGGGGCTCCTCATGTATCCCATGGATATCAGCGCTCATACTCTTAGCCGACTGCTCCAGGCTACTGAGTGAGCCTTGTACCCATTGCAGCAAGTTACGTTGCTCTTGCATATTGGCCACTTTCTCACGAACTTTATGTGTTCAAGCCCCAAAGCAAGGTGGAGCTCATCATCGCCAGGGACTCAGCCATTCACAGTGCGTGTGCTCCAGCTGCCTCAGGGAACTCTGCCAGATGTCCACACATCAGCTGCTGATTATCTAAATATTGTACTCCTGAGGCTCCACGTTCCTGCCCACTGCAGCATCATCGTGACTTTCCTCCCTCCTTCAAGGGGGACTGTGCACAGATGTCTCTGACTCCGAAACCTCCTGCACTCTGCTATGGTGCCCTTCGCCCCGTGCCACATCCAAAGTGCTTCTATCTGAGTGGACGGATTGTGAGCTGGTCAGATGTGATGCTGACTCCTCGGAAATCTCTTCCTCCTCCTGATGCCCAAGGGGTGAGGTGGCCCAGTGTAGGGTGGGGGTGGGGGTGTGTGTGAGTGGCACTGTGACCTATTTGAGACACAAAAGTAGTTAATGAGATATTGCCCCTTACATTGTGAGAGCATGCTGTGATACACCCCATTGCCTTCAAACATAATCACACTACCCATATTAAGCAACCCAACTTTTGCACTCCCTCCCCTGCCAACATCCCCTGCGCTCAGTAAACTAACAGGATCACCTCCATCATTATCACCATGTTCCAAAGTGCCTCCACCACCACCTTCAACACTTGCTTCGAGCGACTCTCCATCCCCGACAACTAGCCAGGTGGGCACCTTGTTTACCTCCACTGCTATCTCCCCCACATTCCTTATTGCCTGTGGGCTCGCAGACCCATCCCCAATCCAGGCCATCTCACTAGCATTATGGGCCCTCTTATCCTGCAGATACAACATAAAGAGTGCTGTTAGCCTAATATGTAGTGCCACCAGGAACAAACTTCTTGAATGTGGCAGTCCACCACAGTGGATGTACCCCCTCCAAACTCTGTGCACTGCTGTGTGCATCTACAGGAGTGCTTTGGACATACAGCCTCCATGGTACAGGAGAGGTATGTGACAGGTCTCCCACTATAGATGCAGCATTCAAGTTGTGCTTGTGCTAAATAACTCACCTTGCTGGAATGCAGCAGGTCGTGGAATCTCTTCCTATATTGAATCCAAGTTCTTCCACTGATCCCTACAGTGCTCACGGTGGAGACTATCTCGTGCCATGCCCTTTTGCTTGCTGTGCGCGGGCTCCAGGAGCCAATTGTATATAATATTGTATGGTGCCTCAGGACCTCCTTCACCATGATCTGGAGGGTCTGGATTAATGCAGGATAGCCTGGCTTTGGTTCTTGTGACTCCCTGATGTCATGTTGTGCTCCAAACACAAGCTACCCTGCTGGTCTGCTCCCTTCGAGTCACATTGCCTTGCCATGGCAGTGCTCAGCTGTGAGGGTCCTGGCCAAGGGTCCATTGCATGGGCACACCCTAAAAGGTGGGCAGAAGGAAAATAGATGGAAAAGTGAAGGATCATGGCAAATGTGGTGTCTATCAGTCATCCCCTGAGGCAGTACAGTAACCCAACTCAATATAGAATATTGTGCACAGCTAATGTTGCCATCTCCATGGCCATGTCAACCTTTTCCAGCCTTAAATTGGTGAGTGTGCTTCTTCATTATAATGTGAATAGGCAGCAGCAATTACTATATTTTCCTCTGAAAAGCCCATGATGGACTATCTGCTCCAGTGTCAGCGACCAGTTGGACAACTATTCCAGTTCATCTCACTGTTGGTTGATATTGCCAAGCGATAACAGCACCTCCATACACTCCCTGCCTCACAGCAGGAACTCCTTAGTGGCTCACCTTGTGACCCCAACCGAGTTGTGTAACCTACGCTGGGCCCACCTCCACCCTCCACCACTCAAGTTAGCCCCGTACTAAAAATCCAAACCCATTTGGGGCAGTTTTTCCCTCGAGTCACGTTTGCAGACTCTGGAATTTTCCCAATTCTGTGCTCCCAACTAGTAAGTAAAAATTCAGCCCCATGTCTCCGCAATGGCTATCATATCATAGCCATTTAATTCTATTTATGCTATAATTTCATCCATCTTGTTACAAATGATAAATGTGCATTCAGATTAATTTTGCCTTTTACAATTTTTCCCTACTCTGATCTTATTTGCTGGTGCACTCTTATGTTTGTATGCTCTATCCCTTCCTGTCACACTCTGGTTATCATTACCTACATTGCTACCATTTCCTCATCATTTCTCTTAACGTTTCAAATCTCCCCTCATGTGAACCTTCTCCCCCACTATTTAGTTTAAAGCCCTCTCTACAGCCCTAGTTATATGGATTTGCCTGTCCACTGAGCCCAGCAAGATTCAGATGAAGGTCGTCCCAATGGCATAGCTCCCTCTTTCCTCATACAGGTGTCAGTCCCCCATGAATTGAAACCCACACCAATATTGCTACACAAATCTTTGAGCTATTCAGTTCTCTAAACTTATTTACCCCATGCTAATTTACTTGTGGCTCAGGTAGTAATCCAGAGATTTTTTTAAATTAGTCCCGAGCTAAACCCCTTTCTTATCTTTACCTATATTGTTGGTACTCATATGGACCACAACAACGGAATCCTTCCCCTCTGACCCAACTTCCTCTCCAGTACGGAGGAGATGCCCTTAACCCTAGCACTGTATAGGCAACATAACCCTAGTACTCATGCTCTTAGATGCAGAGAACAGTATTTAACCCTTTATGTATATTGTCACCTACTCTCACTGCACTCCTTTTTACTCCCCCCTCTTGAATAGTTCCCTACACTACAATGATATGATCAGTTTGCTCATCATCTCCGAATCACTGCTCTTGTCCACACCAGCTTTAGGAACCTCGAATCTGATAGACAATTGCAAGGGACGAAGCTTCTCAAGCGCTAGGTTGCAGATCCCTATAGCTGCCTCATTCGTAGCCACACGCTCATGTCCCTGACTGCGAACAATCAGAACCTGTTATGAAGGAAAGGATAGAGCTAAATTACTGTTCAATATTCCATTGTTGGTATCTAGAAATGTCCTTGTGACAGCATAATGGAGATGAGACACAGAGTCTATAAGTTCATTTGTTTGTTCACTAAACACTTTGGCAGGCAAGCTCGATTGCATGGTGCAGTGTGAAAGGAAGAATTCTAGTGGTTACTGTTCCAAGTATTGGATCAAATGGCTTCTGCTCTGGTGAAATCAGAGGTCACATGACTATGGCAAACCACAGTTGTTGCGAAACCCAAATTTATCTTAATGCTGTGCTCAAAGGCCAGGAACTCAAAAGTCCCAACAGTCTTCGGGCCCCCATTGCATGTGCAGGCCCGGAGCAGGCTGCACATGTGCAGTTCTGCAACTTCCATTTCTTCGAGCCAAGGACCGACCCAATGCACTTGTGCAAAGAAAAACGGCCCAAAAAAAGCCCGGGTCTGGTGACCAGATGTGGAGCACCATAGTCAAGTGTCCCAGATAGGGGACAAGGGTGGGAGACAGGGAAAAGGTCCAAAACAGGGGAGAGGGGATAAGGAGAGGTCCAAAAAGGAAGGCCTAGATAAGGGACAGAGAACAGGGGACAGAGCCAGGTCACAGTTATGTTCAGTTAAAGAGAGAAGCAGAAAAATAGGTTCCAAATTAGAGAAAGGGCTGCAAGGAGCAGGCTTTAAGTAAAGAGGGCTCATGAGAAGCCCTGGTAATTGAAGAGGGCTGCTGGGACAGAGTTAGCCCTTTGGAGCAGTAGTGTTCTGCCAAAGAGCTGTAGTTGTACCTGTAATTTAGTGCTTGGGTGTATACTAGGTATTCAGGGGAACAGAATCTCTATTATGACACAGCTGATGATAAATGCTGAGCTGTTCAAATCCCAGAGGTAAACTTGAAACAACTGTCATAACCAACTTTGAAATTTGTATGTTTCGAGATGCAGGCTTTGAATTAGGTAGTAATAGGACCACCAAGTCTCAAGAGATTTTTATAAAACTAAATTAGACATTTATTAATACAAGAAAGATTGTAAGCACCTTCATATGTCTACAAAATTACTCCTATAATAACTATAAAAAAGTCACCTAATTAATCTGACTCCCAGTTACACTTCCATTAAGGCAACAGTAAAACACATAGAATTAAACTTGGCAAAGCACACTCTGGACAGTCGCATTCAAAATGAGTTTCTTTCAGCTCTGGGTCTTTGCAGACAGTGGCTTGAGGCTTACAGGCTAGAGGCTTTAGATCATAGAATCCCTGCTCTTTTACCAACAGCCTTCTCTTCTTTAATACCTTTTTTCCTCTTTGAATACAAATTCTCAAAGTATCACTAGCTTTTTTGAACTTTACCTCTTCTAACAATAAAACCCTTTCATAACACCAATTTTATTAGTAAGCTTTGGAAAAAGTAAACACATTATTTGACTTCTTCTGGCTAGGTGTAATATTTGACCCATTCTTTTGAATGGTTTAGTTAAAAATGCAAATTTCCCACTTTACACTTCACCTTGTAACTTCCCAATGTTTACCTAATTACTATTTCAAACCTATTTCTATACATCAAAGCCTCTAGACCAGCTGGCTTTAATCCAATTAAGGTACATACACATAGACACAGACATCACTAGAACTCTATTTTAAAATAATTTCCAATAACACTATAGAAATTATTCTATCTTCTTGACAACCTCGGAAGGCAAGATTGAAACTCTACAAAGTGGGCCATTGTCGAAGCTGTCAGAGTTGGAACAACTCTTGGAGAGAATTCCAAGGCGAGATCTTTGAAGGTGAAGATTGAAAACCCTCGGGAGGGAGACACCAAGTTTCAGTGAGATTGGTTGACTCAGGTGTTACGAACGTCTGTGGGGGTTATTGAGAAATCCATGGAATCTGCTTTGGTTACGTTTGGCATTTATGGTGCAGTGACGTTTGTTCGACAATAGTTTACTTTTTAAGATATAAGTATAAGGATATAAATATAAGTATACGATAGATATCTCTCTGATTTTATTAAAGTTTATTTTTGTTTGTTCGTGAAATCTTGTGGCTTTATTCTAATAGTAAGTGTTTTGAGTTTCAAACTTTGTCTACTTTAAACAAAACATTATTGATCTCTAACTGGATCTCACCAACAATTTGGTCTGGCCAAGTATGTTAACACATTATACTAAGGCACTTCTCCAAACATCCCCCTTTTCATAAAAAACAACCAATCTTGCATACACTATCATTTGCAGTTGCAAGTCACACACATAATGGTCTACAATGAAAATTATTACGCATGTACAGAAAGCTGTTTGTCATCCTAGTCTGTCCCACTTTCCTCTGTTCCTACACATGCATTGCACACAATCTTTAAAGCATTCAGATCTTCTAATGACAAGCATGAAGATTATGTCTGGTGTTGCTCGTTCCTGGGGTAATGTTGCCTCTTCGGAGAATGTCATTACCATAGCGAGGGTTGCTGCTGTAGTAATTGTTGCTGCTGATCTGTTGCATTTGTTGGGAAACAGCTGATCTCTGGGACCAACAACTCATCGACACCAACACCCATCCAGGATCCTCCACCCCTGCCTGTCCCTCTGTCCCCATCCCGTCTTCCAATCCCAGCCCCGGCCGTGTATTCACCATACCCCCTGACCTTCCCCTCACCGACGCTGAACGTTCAGTGCTCAGCAAAGGACTTAGTTTCATACCCTTATGCCCTCATCTCAATGAATTTTGGGCTCGGCATGATTCTGAACTCTTCTTCCGCCGCCTTCATCTCCGTGCTCACTTCTTTGGGCAGGAGCCCTCTCCCCGTTCAACGGATCCTTTTACCCACCTCCAATATTCTCCCACCACCTGGACCCCTCCCTCTGGATTCTTACCTTCTCTTGATCTTTTCATTGAGAACTGTCGGCGTGACATTAGTCGTCTCAATTTCTCTGCTCCTCTCACCCATTCTAACCTGTCTCTCTCTCAACTTGCTGCACTCCGTTCTCTCAGGTCCAACCCTGACATTGTCATCAAACCCGCTGACAAGGGTGGTGCTGTTGTTGTCTGGCGCACTGACCTCTACCTCGCGGAGGCTGAGCGTCAACTCGCAGACACTTCTTCCTACCTCTCCCTGGACCATGACCCCACCACTGAACATCAAGCCATTGTTTCCAGGACTGTTACTGACCTCATCTCCTCTGGAGATCTTCCTTCCACAGCTTCCAACCGATAGTCTCCAAACCTCGGACAGCCCGCTTCTACCTCGTACCCAAAATCCACAAACAGGACTGTCCCGGCAGACCGATCGTATCGGCCTGTTCCTGCCCCATGGAACTCATTTCTTGCTATCTTGACTCCATTCTCTCACCCCTTGTCTAGTGCCTTCCCACCTACATCCGTGATTCCTCTGACACCCTACATCATATCCACAATTTCCAGTTCCCTGGCCCCAACCACCTCCTCTTCAGCATGGACGTCCAATCCCTCTACACCTCCATCCCCCAACGGGATGGTCTGATGGTTCTCCGCTTCTTCCTCGAACAGAGGCCCGAACAATCCCCATCTACCACTATTCTCCTCCGTCTGGCTGAATTTGTTCTCACACTGAACAATTTCTCCTTAAACTCCTCTCACTTCCTCCAAATGAAAAGTGTGGCTATGGGTACCCGCATGGGCCCCAGCTTTGCCTGTCTCTTTATTGGGTATGTGGAACATTCCTTATTCCAGTCCTCCTCAAGCCCCCTCCCACAACTCTTTCTCCGGTACATCGATGATTACTTTGGTGCTGCTTCATGCTCTCGTCTGGACGTGGAAAAATTTATTAATTTTGCTTGCAAGTTCCACCCCTCCATCATTTTCATACGGTCCATCTCTGACACTTCCCTTCCCTTCCTTGACCTCTCTGTCTCAATTTCTAGTGATAGACTGTCCACCAATATCCATTACAAGCCTACCGACTCCCACAGCTTCCTCGACTACAGCTCCTCACACCCCACTTCCTGTAAGGACTCCATCCCATTCTCTCAGTTCTTTCGCCTCCGTCGCATCTGTTCTGATGATGCCACTTTCAAGAACAGTTCCTCTGACATGTCCTCCTTCTTCCTTAACCGAGGTTTTCTACTCACGGTGGTTGACAGGGCCCTCAACCGTGTCCGGCCCATCTCCAGCGCATCCGCCCTCACAACTTCTTCTCCCTCCCAGAAACATGATAGGGTCCCCCTTGTCCTCACTTATCACCCCACCAGCCTCCGCATTCAAAGGATCATTCTCCGCCATTTCCGCCAACTCCAGCATGATGCCACCACCAAACACATCTTCCCTTCACCACCCCCCGGCAGCATTCCGTAGGGACCGTTCCCTCCATGACACCCTGGTCCACTCCTCCATCACCCCCTACACCTCAACCACCTCCCACGGCACCTTCCCATGCAACCGCAGAAGATGCAACACCTGCCCCTTTACTTCCCCTCTCCTCACCGTCGAAGGGCCCAACCTTCATTTCAAGTGAAGCAGCATTTCACTTGCACTTCCCTCAACTTAGTCTACTGCATTCGTTGCTCCCAAAGCGGTTTCCTCTACATTGGAGAGATCAAATGCAGACTGGGTGACCGCTTTGCAGAACACCTTCGGTCTGTCCGCAAGCATTATGCAGACCTCCCTGTCGCTTGCCATTTCAACACTCCACCCTGCTCTCATGCCTACATGTCCGTCCTTGGCTTGCTGCATTGTTCCAGTGAAGCTTAATGCAAACTGGAGGAACAGCACCTCATCTTCCGACTAGGAGCTTTACAGCCTTCCGGACTGAATATTGAGTTCAACAATTTTAGATCATGAGCTCTCTCCTCCATCCCCACCCCCACTCCGATTTTCCCCCTCCTTTTTGTTTTTTCCAATAATTTATATAGATTTTTCTTTTACCACCTATTTCCATTATTTTTAAATGTATTTCCATCCATTGTTTTATCTCTACCTTTTAGCCTTTTTTGATTCCTTCACCCCACCCCACCCCACCCCCACTAGGGCTATCTGTACCTTGCTCATCCTGCTTTCTACCCTTAATTAGCACATTCCTTTAGATAATATCACCACCATCAACACCTCTTTGTCCTTTTGTCTGTGACATCTTTTGGTTATCTCCACCTATCATTGGCCCTCTATCCAGCTCTTCTTTTCCCACTCCCCTCCTCCACTTAAACCAGCTTATATTTCACCCCTTTTTTATTTTTCCTTAGTTCTGTTGAAGAGTCATGTGGACTCGAAACGTTAACTGTGCCCCTCTCCACAGATGTTGCCAGACCTGCTGAGTTTTTCCAGGTATTTTTGTTTTTGTTTTGGATTTCCAGCATCTGCAGTTTTTTTGCTTTTATTTTAGCTTTGACCTCTGGGACTGATGTTCATTCAATTCCTTGTGTAGTTAGTAAAATTACATATCTGCGGTGAAGTAGCAACTTCTCCAGTTACACATGTATGGCTGTGTTTACAGCGATATGTCTGTCATTCACTTTCACCTTATACGTTCGAGGTCCCAGATTGCCAAAGTGGACTGACTTTTGTTGAGAGTGTTGAATGTTTTGCACTCTAACTGGCTCCCCAACTCTCAGCTCTGGCAATGATTTAGCAGCTTTGAAGTGGCAGCTGAAACTCTAAGAAGATACTGAGTTGGTCTCTCACTCTCATTTACTTCATGACGATATTCACCAGGAAGACATCCAAGGCCTGTGAAACCATCTTTGAATTTTTTTTCGGATTTGTTCAATAATCAATGGTTTTGTGCTGTGCAAAACACTGCAACCCTCTTCTAGTATAGGGAGGCTCACCAGTTCAAGCTTTTGACTTGTCTCAGCTGAAATGAGTGAATTTTGCTTGGCGTCTACTAGTTGGAATTGCAAATCTTCTGAGTGAAGCATGGCATTGGTACAGGGAAGTTGGAGGAGGGTGGTGGTTGCATGGCAATGATTTCCATCAGTTACCATAAAGCCAATCAATTGTGTACATGAGCCCTAGGCCTTTTTGAAGAGCTACATATGATCTATGAGAAATGGGTTGGCCACCCATAATGCAAAACATTACTCAGCACTTCTCCGACTTTTCTTGGAACTGTAAAATACTAATGGCTATACTGAAAAAAACACTTCATACTTAGGCTTGACCAAATGCCTTGAAAGACCGAAGGCAGTTTGATGGGGAAATCTATTGGTTTTGCTTAAAAGTAGTGTGAGACATTTCAATATCGCTTGTATTTCTATAAAAACAAAAAACTGCGGATGCTGGAAATCCAGAACAAAAACAGGAACAGAAATACCTGGAAAAGCTCAGAAGGTCTGGCAGCATCGGCGGAGAAGAGCACAGTTGACGTTTCGAGTCCTCATGACCCTTCAACAGAACTAAGTAAAAATAGGAAAGGGGTGAAATACAAGCTGGTTTCAGGGGGTGGGTGGGGGGGGAAGTGGGGGGTGGTTGTTGGGACAATCACTGGCTGCTTGTCCCAACAACCCCCACACTTCCTCTCTCCGCCCCCCCCACCCCATCCCCTTAAACCAGCTTCTATTTCACCCCTTTCCTATTTTTATTTAGTTCTGTTGAAGGGTCATGAGGACTCGAAACGTCAACTGTGCTCTTCTCCGCCGATGCTGCCAGACCTGCTGAGTTTTTCCAGGTATTTCTGTTTCTGTTTTTCTCTTGTATTTCTGTTATGCTATAAGGCATGGTTAACATCCCTTGTATTTCTGTTTGTAAGTTAAATATAACCAATTGTGGTGTGGACCAGTGTGTGAAGCTCACCAGGTGGTAGGAACATGGAGTGAGTAGGACATTGGGACAAATGGAGAAGAACTCTGACCGAAGCCATCACCTCTGCGGCTCATGCTGAACTTTTAAAAAATAAAGACAGTTTAACTGAACACATACACACATACACACACACAGACACACAGATAGACATGTCAGGACATGTCATTGAGGCATTACTTTCATAATTTATAAACAATTCTCAATAAAAATACACCTCTGAGGGATTGTAGTAGATTGGACATCTGACACCAGGTCAAACTTCTGGTGATTTTTGAGTGTTAATTTTCTCTAAAAATTCTGGGAAGATCATCTTAACAGGGTAATTAAACCTAAATTTATGATTTAAAATCAATTCCATCATAGAATATTTTTATTGAAAACTACCTACAAAGTTTTTCTTAGTACCAACATTTCTTTAAATGAGTGTGCTAACACTGATTAAAGCACCCCTCTATGAGGAAAGTGCTGCAAAGGGAAAACAGATGGTATTAATTCAAGGAACTATAATATTTTATAAACCAATAATGCTTTATTTGAAATCATTACCTAATGCAATAACATCACTTAACACTCTAAAGTTTTATGTTCCTTGATTCGATATGAAGGGTCAGTATTCTGTTGCAATGCAAGCTATTAGAGCAATTACAAACTCACCAGAAGGGAGGTATTTCATTTTGGGTACGTGGAATTCGTCTCGAAGATGTCTGAACTCATCTCCTTGATCCAAATGAATTGCAAGCTTCTCATCAGTAACGCTGCACCCTAAAATGGAGGCGGTATGTTCCAAAATCTGCGCTGGAGAATTGTCAGCATGCTGATCCATGGCTGCAAGGCTGCAAGCAGTCTAAAAAGGGAAGAGTAAATTGGTTACTAATACAAAGTAGGTTACGATATCAAACAAAATACTCTTTGTAAATGAAAGAACTTCCCAAAACACAGAATGTGAACATGTCTGTATCAAATTGTCCTCAAGAGGTTGCCACTTTGGTGTGAGGGCAGGTCGGGCAGGGAACTTGGTGGGGAACTGGCAGGCAGGGAATGGGCATAATGAAGACACATGGGACAATTGCTAAACACAACAATCCACCTATGCTGCCCCCTCGAGCAGGACGTCCCCATTGCTTAGCAATGCTGTGAGTGGCCCACAGCCAGCCAAAATCTAACCTGTAAGTAGTCGAGTGGCTTACATCTTTTAACCATTCTAGTTTTAACCTTACTTTCATGGAGAGCTAGCTGAAAGATAATCTTTTGGAATTACTTTTAGAACCTAGGCGAAATCTGTCACTTACACAGCAATAACCTGTTCACCGATGCTCAGTGTCAGTTCGGCTAGGGCCACACAGTTCACAGAATCACAGAATTTTAACGGTATAGGAGGAGGCCATTCGGCCCCATCGTATCTGCACCAGCAGACCAAGACCATTACTACAGCCTTAGTTCAAGGCCATTATTACAGCCTTAGTCCAAGCATGGACAAAATAGCTGAACTCATAGAGGTTAGGTGAGACCTTTGACCAAATGTGGAATCAAGGAGACCTAGCAAAATTGGTGCCAATAAAAATCAGGGGGAATTCTCCACTGGTTGGAGGAAAATGTGTTTTGGCTGTTGGAAGCCAATCATCTCAGCCCCACTGAAGTAGTTCCTCAGGCCCTAGGTCTAACAACCTTCAGTTGCTTCATCAATAACCCTCCCTCCATCATAAGGTCAGAAGTGGGGATGTTCACTGATGATTGCACAATATTCAGTACCATTTGCGACAACTCAAATACTGAAGCATCCATGTTCACATGCAGCAAGACTTGGATAACATTTATACTTGGTGGCAGGTAACAGTTGTGCCACACAAATACCAGCCAATAACAAGCTACAATATGACAGAATATAACCATCTCACCTTGGCATTACCATTGCTGAATCCCCCACTATCAACATAGACTGGCAATATAAATACTGTGGCTACAAGAATAAGTTCAGATGCTGTGAATTCTGTGACAAGTAACTCACCTCTTAACTCCTCAAAATCTGTCCCCAATCTGTAAGGCACAAGTCAGGAGTGTGATGGAATACTCTCCACTTGCCTGGATGAGTGCAGCTCCGTCAACACTCAAAAAGCTAGGTATCATATCGGACAAAACAGCCTGCTTGATCGACAGCCCATCCACCATCTTAACCATTCATGCCCTCCACCACTGGCACACAGTAGTAGCATTGTGTACCACCTACAAGATGCACTGCAGCAACTCACCAAGCCTCCTCTGACAGCACCTTCCAAACCTGTGACCTCTACCACCTAAAAGAACAAGGGCATCAGATGGATGGGAACACCCCACCTGCAAGTTTCCCTCCAGGCCACACAACATTCTAACTCCATGGTTACTGGACTTGGAACTCCCTTCCTAACAGCACTGTGGATTTACCTACACCAGGTAGACTGCAGCAGTTCAGGGCAGAGGCTGAACCACCACCTTCTCAAGGGCAATTAGGGATGGACAATAAAACTGCCACTGCCAATGACTCTTACATCCCAGGAAAGAATGAAAAAAAGTAATTGATGCCCTGAAAGACACTCAAAACTATAACGGTTAGACAATAGCTTTGAATGTACACAACAGGCATCCATACTTTTTATTGGCAACTAAAAATTTCACAGTGACATGCCAGAAAATGTAAACTGAAGAACTTTTATCATTTAACAAAAATAGCTGGAAAAACTCAGCAGGTCTGACAGCATATGCGGAGAGGAATACAGTTAACGTTTCGAGTCCGTATGGCTCTTCATCAGAACATGCTTTAACCTTTATCAGTTATTGTGTGTAAACACCTGGATTGTCAGATTGGTGTTATTTTAATGCTGCAAATTTTCACTAGTGATAAAATAACTCAAGTTATAAAAATCCAGACTCACATCTCATCAGGATTCATTTTTAAAAATTCATTACAAGTAACTGTCATTATCATTAACATTAGCAGATGTCAAACCAGATAAAATCCTGTGTTAAACAGGACTTGGTAATAACGTGAATTTTTTTTGAATAGTGAGAGAATGGAAAATGTTTGCATTCAGAGGGATTTTGTGTCCTTGTACATGAATCACAGAAAGTTAATATGCAGGTGCAGCAAGCAATTAGGAAGACAAATGGTGTGTTAGCTTTTGTTACAAAGGGATTGGAGTATAAGAATAAAGAAGTCTTATTACTATTACATAGGGCATTGATGAGGCCATGTCTGGAGCAGTGTGTGCAGTTTTGCTCTCCTTACTCAAGGAAGGACATACTTGCCCTAGAGGGAGTGCAACAAAGGTTCACTAGACTCATTCCTGGGACAGAGGGTTTGTCCTATGATGAGAGATTGCGTAGACCAAGTTTATAATCCCTGGAGTGTAAAAGAATCAAAAGGTGATCTAATTGAAACGTATATAATTCTTAAGGGGCTTGACAAGATAGATATTGAGAAAATGTTTCCCCTGGCTGGGGAATCTAAAACACGGGGCCACAGTCTCAGGATAAGTGGCCAATCATTTAGGACTGAGATGAGAAGAAATTTCTTCATTCAAAAGGATTGTGAATCATTGTAATTCTCTACCCCAGGGAGCTGTGAATGCTCTGTCATTGAGCAGATGCAAGACAGAGATCGATAGAATCTAAAGGGGTATGAAGTTAATGCAGAAGGTAGAATTAAGATGGAAGATCAGCCATGACCTTGTTGAGTGGCAGAGTAGGCTTGAAGGGCCAAATGGCTATTCTTGATCCTATTTTTTCATGTTTTTACGGTGACAAAAGAGCCAAAAGGCAAGATGAGGGAAATCTTCCTTTGTTGTTACACAGAAAAACTTTTAGGAGATTTGATTGAAATATTCAAAATAATAAAAGGATTAGATTCTTGTCCATGTGGATAACACAGAGGGGACACATGTATTAGTTATGGGGGAACATGTATTAGTTATGTGAGCACATGAAGGGCTTTTGGACTTTTCAATACTAATTTTAAGTAAACTCAGTGATTAATGAGAACTGTTCATTCATAATCTACTAAATGAGCTGAGTTTGTTTAAAAGAACTGTTAAGCTGACTGTTAAATTTGCATGCCTGGGTGGTTGACTAAATTCAGAAAGTGCTCTGCAGATTGTCTGGAAGGCAGCAGGTGAGGAATTATCGAGAAACCGTCAGAAACACACAGTGGAGGAATTTTAATTCCACAGGATGATTGTGAGGGGCACGAAGATATTAAATCCTTAAAGCAGGAAAACCAGACCCCAATTTACCAGAACTGTGACTATTTCCAGTTTAACCAGCCTGGGTTGGGGATTGGGCAAGAATGTACGGACATAAGGATACTATTTAGCCCTCAAGCCTGTTCAGTTGAGATTTTGGCTGAAATTTGAACTAATTCCATAAACCTACATTTACCCCCTATTTCTTAATACCTTTTATTTGCAAAATATTGGGCCTGAACTTCTGTGGAGTAGCAGAGTCAGATTGCTGCTCCACTCCTACTTGCTTACCTTAAAATTTTTTTCATCCAGTCTCACCCGATCTTACGACTCAGGCCAGGTGAGATCTATGCAGTGCAGCACGCTCCTGAGGCCACCAGTCGAGTGCTGCTGAATAGGAGGGAAGGACACCACACTCCCTTTTTTTTTGGCACTGGTTGCCATAAAATCAGATGGAGTTTAAGAGTCCAGCTGCTTTCAACCCAGGAAGAAGGTAGGCTTGTCAGGTAAGTTGTTAAAATTTGGGGTGGGATGGGGCATGTGGGGGCTATGTGTGGGTCTGTGCAGTAGTCACCCAGAAGCGAGAAGTGGTTTTAATTCTTCTAAATTTTTCATGACAGTTGGAACTATCTGAAGTTTGCAGCCCTCCTCTACAGCCTTTTAGCTGGGGGTGATTGTGGGGAATTCAACTTCATATAATGCAGCCCTTTGTGTGTGGAAGTGTTTCCTCGCTTCACTCTTGAAAGATCGGGCTACAATTCTTAGGCCTTCTTGCCTAGTCTTAGTCTTACAAGCCTGCAGAAATTGTTTCCGCCGATCTACCCAATCTCTCTCGAGGAGTTATAAAAATTTAAATGAGATTGTGTGCTTTGGATTTGAACAACCACATGGACTTAACAGCTGTAGCTGGATTTCCCAAGACTCAGGAAACTTTGAAACTAAAGGGAGGCAAGAGTTGCCCGATTTGCTAACACTGCTTATGGGTCAAGAGGCGAAGGAGTACATTCCACAGTCCCCAAGCTTACCTCCCACAATTGTCCATCCTTTCAATAATCGGCACTTCAGCACACTCAATCTCCCCGCACTACACACCCTGCCCCGATCCCAGAAATATCAAAGCAGTTTTACAGTATGGATCTGTATAGCCATGAGGCAGAGAGGATGAACCATTACAGACAAAGCTGTTTTGTCAACAAGAAAGATATAAGAACAGCAATTCTGAAGTGAAAGAAGAGACAGTCCACATGACTGACCAGCAGAACACCATGTAAGATATCAATAGATTATTAACCGCTCAATAACCTCAACCAGAAGAATTGGCAATCCTGAGTATTGAGTTGTACTGCTGACTTAAGGGTTGCATGAAATTCCCACTGTAAAATTTGTTCATGACTAAGTTACTGATAGCCCCAAATTCAAGCATGGTGATCGCGATACATGACTATCCCCACTCAACTGAAGTGATGCAGGTGCTCTGGGCTTGGACTCATACCAGCTCCACATTGGGTCAGTGGTACTTTTTGCAGTTTCAGTATATCTCACATTGAGATGTGGCACCCTCAAGGTCATGGGCATGCGTTCAAAGGCTCCCTACACCATGGGGAGCCTTGCTAGTCTGGCAAAGCCACGTGCCTACGTCTCCTGCTTCTGTTTAGAAACAAGTCAGTGAAGTTCCCTCTCCTGATGTACAGAACCTCGGTGACCTCTCGGCTGTAGGCATGGACAGCGAACTGTGATATGTTGGCGGCTTCACCTGTTCCAAACCGGAAGGATTTTCTGGTGTCAACACTATAGGTCCACAATCACCTTCAGGGCCACCAGCAGCACTGGCCTTGCTCTGGTGTGGCTGCAAATCTAGTTGTAAGAGGTTCTGTGACCGCCTGCTTGATGAAAAGCAGCCGCTGAACACACTGCTCCTGGCTAAGGTGCAGGCAAGAAAAGTGCTCCCTGAGGTCTTGAGGTGGGTAAGGCCTCCTAATGGGCACCCTCCTCCTCCTGCCTTGGCGAGCAGCCTGCCTTCGCTGCTGTCTCTGTTGCATTTTCCTCTGCTACTGCAGACCAACGATGAGTACAAATACAGCTGCCAAAACTGTGAGCAACTGGTCTGCTCAAAGGCCTTTCGAAAACACAACTCCTTCCAAACATTCAGCATCATTCCCTTCTCACTTAAACATCTTTTCAGAATTCCTCCAACAATGCTGAGCTTCCACTAAGGTGAGGTGAGAGTGACTGCCCTTGACATCAAGGCAGAATTTGACCGAGTGTGGCATCAAGGAGCCCCAGTAAAACTGAAGTCAATGGGAATCAGGGGGAAAACTCTCTGCTGGTTAGAGTCATACCTACCACAAAGGAAGATGGTTGTGATTATTGGAGGTCAATCATTTCAGTTCCAGGACATCACAGCAGGAGTAATGTCAGGGTAGTGTCTTAGGCCCAACTATCTTCAGCTGCTTCATCAATGACCTTCCTTCCATCATAAGGTCAGAAGTGGGGATGTTCGCTGATGATTACACAATGTTCAACACCATTCGCGACTCCACAGATATTGAAGCAGTCCATGTCCAAATGCAGCAAGACCTGGACAATATCCAGGCTTGGGCTGACAAGTGCAAGTAACATTCACACCACACAAGTGCCAGGCAATGACCATCTCCAACAAAAGAGAACTTAACCATTGCCCCTTAACATACAATGGCATTACCATCACTGAATCCACACTATCAACATCCTGGGGGTTACCATTGACCAGAAACTGAACAGGACTAGCCATATAAAGACTGTGACTAAAAGAGCAGGTCAGAGGCTAGGAATCCTGTGGTGAGTAACGCACCAGTTGGCCTCCCAAAGCCTGTCTACCATCTACAAGGTACAAGTCAGGAGTATGATGGAATACTCCCCCACTTGCCTGGATGAGTGCAGCTCCCACAACACTCAAGAAGCTTGATACCATCCAGCACAAAGCAGCACAATTGATTGGCACCACATTCACAAACATTCACTCCCTCCATCACTGATTGATTAACAGTGGCAGCTGTGTGTACCATCTACAAGATGCACTGCAGAAACGCACCTAGACTCCTTCGGCATCAGCTTCCAACCCATGACCGCTACCATCTAAAAAGGACAAGGACTGTAGATAGATGGGAACACCAACACCTGCAAGTTTCCCTCCAAGCCACTCACCATCCTGAATTGGAAATATATTGCCATTCCTTTACTGGGTTTCACACAAAATTGTGGCCAAACTTCTATAAAGATGAATCTTGCAGGTGAAGACAAATTAGCCCTCTCTCACTGGCTGGGATTGCTGTTTGTATTAGGCAGGGTTCCTTTCTTCTTGCTAGAGGATGGTCCCTCTTGTCCTGTGTCTCCAGACTGACCTGCCATCTCAAGTCAGCTTTGATCATGTGACCACATGGCCATTCACGTATGTTTGTGATAAACTGGTTTCTTCATACCTCTCTCAGTTCCAGAGTTTTTGAGTTCCAGATGCAGACTCGCAGGCCATTATATTTGAGTTTCCGTAAATGCCCAGACAACAGGTGCTGTAAATTCCACAAGTGATCTTACATTTCGAATGTCTTTTTAAGGGAGGGTCCTCCACATGGACAGTTACATTTTGCTGACTTTCCAGAGGCATGAGTTAGTCCTTGTCTAAGCAGAAATCACAAAAAGTCGCCTGGCCCCCCTGATCTCCATTTTGAGTCAGGGTAAAATTGTCCATATGACAATATGCCAAGCTTTTTTTTAAAAAAAGTAAAAATATCCATTGTTTCAGAAGTTCATGGGCATTTTACACAAGCATCACAACTGCCATCCTACCCTTGTGCCTTTCTCCTTTCAGAAACCCAAGATTTGCAACTTGCCCAGATAGTAACGCAGGAGCAAGATAGAGGACGTACATGCTGATGATGAACAAACACTGTATGTGGTCTCATATCCTGATACACAGTGTACTCTATCGGATAGCTTAGAGGCAGGATCTGCACAGGGTGAAACACTGGGCAGAAATGGCTCACAGCTTTGCCAGGGAAAAGCGTAGCATATGTTCCTGTTCGCGAGAGGGAGAGGCTGCACAAGAGTTCTGATATGGAGAACTCAGATGAGGATTTTGATGGGGCAAAAGCAGAAAAAAGCTAATAGGTTATGCACATGCTATGTGCATGCCCAGACCTACCAGAAAGTATGCAGCCACTATGAGGGAGCATGGAGGAGTCCAGCACTAACCTTGCAAAGAGTTTGGAGCACAATCGGCCAGTGTGCATGTGGCAGTAAGCTCCAGCAGTACTTTTTTCTTTATGATTCCATGGGATGTGGGCATTACTGGCAAGACCAGCATCTGTTGCCCATCCCTAACTGCCCTTTAACTAAGTAGCTTCCTAGTCCATTTTAGAGGGCAGTTAAAAGTCAACCACATCACTGTAGGTCTAGAGTCACATGTAGGCAGATTTCCTTCCCTAAAGAACATTAGTGAACCAGATGGCTTTTTAAAACAATTGATGATAGTTTCATGGTCACCACTGCTGAGATGAGCTTTCAATTCCAGATTTATTAATTGAATATAAATTTAACAAGCTACCATGGTGGGATTTGAACCCATGTCACTTGAACATTAACCTAGGCTTCTGTATTACCAGTCCAGTGACATTATCACCACACTACTGCCTTCTCCCCAGGACATAGCCATAATGCAGCATCTGATAGCCATTGCCTCAGCCTCCACTGCAGTACAAGCCAAGCCACCTAATGACGGAATATTGCAGTGAAATCTCAGATGAAGACATATAAGCTCAGCCTGTTACAATGCAAGCATTTGCTGCCATGTGTGCTCAGAGAGTGCCAGCATGGTTGCAGAGACCAGTGCTCAAAACGGGCTTACAGGGTCTCTCTCACAGGAGTTTAGCAATCTATGCTCCAGCAAAGTACTAGGATTGCTGGGGCACTGACCTGGTGGAATGGCAGTACCTCAGTGGAGCACAACCTGTTGTCCTCTCTCGAGACAAGAGCATTCATCCTCCCACTTCTGTCGCTCAGCCAGTACCCAGGCTGTTGCCATCAATGTCAAAGTGCAGGAGTCCAAAGCTGGGCCTTCTAGAGCCAGAGCTGCCCAAGGTTGCCCCGCAAAGACACCTGCAGTTTCCTCCACTGAAAGGCAGCAGCCCTCATCTGCTATGCTGCAGCTATAGCTGTGATAGTCTGTCACAAAGAGATGGGATGTTGTTGAATGGGGAATTGGGGTTACTTTCAGTGGTATTGGCAGTCAGGCCAAAAAGCAGATGTGTTGGTGCCTCCTCCCTTCCTACTCCTTAGCTGCTCACTGTGCACTTGATAGAAAGGGACGTGCTTCATGATGGTGAGACTGTGCAGGATGGATCAGACCACCACGTCACATGACATATGCTCTGGAAAATACTGCAGGGCTCCTCCAATGGAGCCCTGGTGTGTTGCTTAGGTATTCCATGGATATGCTCAATGACATTCTATGCGGTAGCCTGCTTTTATAATATTCAAGCTGATCACGGGTGCGTGGATTGGGCAGCACAGTCATGAGCCAACTGGTCAGTAGATAACCTGGATCACCTGGTAACCATCCCCTGGTCTTCCCTGGTGGCTCAAATGCCGATGCTACATTAGGCTGGTGCAGAATAAAAGCATCACGACTTCTGCCGTGATGCAAGTGTTACGGGCAGGGAGAGAGGGTAGGATAATTCTTTTCCTCTTTTCTCACTTCTTGGCTGACCGCAAAAAGATGTGTATCTGTGAAGGAGTATTTTATTTGAACTTGGGTTTTATGACACTAATTTAACACTAAAGAATAGACATGAACAGTCTTTCTTATAAATTTAAAATCAAAGAAAGGTTAAATATTTATTTTCACAACACTTGAAATGTATGCAACAAACACCCGCTCCACGCACATAGAGGCACATTCACATAAAAGGTGATTTCTGGAGATGTAACATGCACTTAGATTGCTGACAGAGTAATAAGAAACAAGTCACTTATTTAACCAGTCCTTCAAGATGGAGGTTGAAGGTTTCTCTTGGTTCCTCGGAGACAAATGGAGGTTGTATGCATCTGGCTTCTCCAGACAAAATTGTGGCCATGCTCCTGTAGTGAAGAAATATAATCTTGCAAGTGAAACAAATTCAAACAAACAATTCAACAAACCCTTTTCACTGACGAAATGACTTGTTTGTTTGAGGCAGGGTTCTTTTCCTTCTTGCTGGGTGAGATCTACCTGCACTGCTTGTTGGGTTCCCTTGTGGACAAATAAGGTGTAGACTCCCTCTCCATGTGACGACAGTTTCAATGAAGTCCACATTATGGGTTGAAGCTCGTGCGAGTAATGCACAATGGGGCAGATGATTGATATGCAATCAACATATTGTGATTATTATTTGACATTCCATCTTCATAAGACCAACAGGTCTGGCAGCCATTGTCCTTTAAACTTCTTCCATTCAAATGATGAGGACAGTTAATTTATACCTGGAAAATCCTCTTGCATTTTTAAATAACTTCCAAGTTATATTGTCTCTGTCTGTCCGGAAACCACAAACAGAAGTCACCTGACTTTCCAGAATCCATTTTGAGAGGATACAGTATTGAGTATTCCATGTTGCTTTCTTCTTAAAAGTACAATGTTCCCTACCCAATTGTTTTTATGAGCATGGTACAACCATCACACATGGCATTGACAAGTATAGCTGCACACAAACTGCCCATCGAGGTAATGAAACACTTTATGGTACATCTCTGAATTTAGCTGTGGCACCCACAAAGCAAGGTTGTGTTTAGTCAATGGCATGCTGCATCCTGGGGGAGCCCACTATCCTGGCAAAGCCATGAATGCAGTCTGGCTGCTTCTCTCTGGAAAGAGAAAAGGCAATATATTCCTTGATCTTTGAAATGCCCCCTGCTGTGGCCTGGCAGGAACCCAACATGAAGATGTTCATGCCCATGGTTACCTTCACAGCCACTGGCAATGTAGTTCTCACCCTGCTCTGGGGCAGCAGGTCTGCCTGAAAGATGTGTCAGGTTTCAGTAAACACCGTATAGTGAAATGGAGACATCGCACACACTCTTCCTGGCTTAGATTGAGGTAGCCAATCGTTTCTTGAAGACCTTGGGTGGATGTGGTCTCCTACATAGATCCCTTCTCCGCTTTTTCATTCTCCCTCTTCCAGCAACTTGTCCTCCTTTGCTCAGTCTCCCTGCACCCATCGATGAGAGAAAAAGGGATCGGCACAAAATCCTTGAAGCAAGAACCAAGGTCTTTACAAGAGCCACGCCACATCTTGTAGACACCAACATTAAGTGACAGTAAAAGCCTTTAAATGATGTAGTTTTAGAATTTGCAGCAAGAGTTCTCATGTAGGCCTGTCTTTTGAGATCCTAAGACACTGTAGAAACAGTGCCCTGGAAATTTGTAAATTGGGAATTGTTTTGATAACTGCTTGAAATGGAGCTTAGCTTGAAAGTTGCCCACTCAAAATGGAAGCATGTAATAGGACTGAATGCTGGAAAAGGCTATATATTGAAGCAAGTTCAAATAGCAGTTACCAGGTAATCAAGCCACAAAATCTGTAAGTTAATTACACCAAGGAGATTTATATATACGCAAGGCATTCCTTAATGGTGTCATAAAACCATTAGGAAAACTCAAACCATTTAGACTGACATCTAATGGGACATAAAGATGTCACACTTCTCAATTTGTGGGGGTAAAAAAGCTCTCAAGAAACCTTAATGGATAAGCTAGAAATGAAACACAAAGCCTGTCATGCTCCAGGCAACACCATGCCTCAATAGTTCACCGATATTCACAGGTTTCCACATTTATCAAAGGTAATTAACAAGTGAAGCACCAGTATCACTCAGATTGGTCCAGAGTATGGAGATTATCTTTTGAAATTAAGATATAAAAATAGACGCCTTTGTCCCTCGCCCCAGGCACTCTAATAATGCCTCTCTTCATATTTTGCAGAAGTAGGAAGACAAGTAGTTTATCCTCAGACTCTCTTAGCTTCTATGTTAGTTAGGAAGAGATTCTTTTTCTTTTCTCTTGTAATTAATGTATGCATAGCAGATGTGATGGAAATATTTTTACCAAGTACAAGATATAACGACGCAGAGAGAGAAGAAATTATATATATGGCTACGCCAACCAAAGGTAAGGTGTTTCACTAATTGTACACAAGTGTCTGTGAACAAGAAGAGTAAGAGTGAAGTGAGAGCTAGGGTATCATTATTTGTGGCTATGGTTGGTTCAGCCAGGCACAAGGAAAAGATAACCCCAATGCTAAAACGAAACTAATCGGCTCAACGGTCCAAAGTTAACACCTGTATCACTGAAGTTAGAAGAGGTTGGACTGAACCACCTTGTTTAAAAAGTCAAGAGGACAGAGCTTGACTCTGTGCTATGCATTAAATAGTGATAGCAAGTCAGCAGCTTGTTTTATATCAACCTGACTTGTATTTCCATTCACCTAGATGACCAGCTCAAGGTTCTACTTATTAGAGACTCAACAAGCAATAAACCTGCCTAGAGCAGTTATCAGCAAGAGATACAAATGCACTGAAAGATGTAAGGCATGGAAAAATGCCATCTGTACTCTGGATGACAAAAAGGGTGTGCCAAACACAATGAAACCTGCAGCACCTGAACATGAAAGCTTAACAATTTATAGCTTTGAGTTAATGATCACATTTTTCAGCTGTATAATCAGTGAATTGAAGTGAGAAGCTTAGTTTAACAAAAACCTTCAACTGCAGTATATTTAGCACATCAATGGAGTCCAAAGGTATTTCTGAAAGCTAAGCAGTTTAACAACCTGAGGAAGCAAAGGTTACCAATATTTTACAAAAGCGCTGAAAGTTTAGATTTTGGAAACATAATAACTTAGAAACACTAACCACATTCTGAAAATTTTCCCCACAATTCAATTTTAGGAAACAGGGCGAGGGAGGTTCAATTCAATTGTGGTGTTTTTCTTTGCTGCAATTCAACCAAACTCAATGCGAAAGACTGTGGAATTTTAAGCACAATCTGCTTTCAATGCAAATCAATGATCTTCTGTGCCAGTTTAAGTTAATCAGCTTGCTCAAACAAGGCTCTGTCCTCAAAACTGGCCATGACCCCAGAGTGAATTTATCAGCACTGGGGGTTTCCGCAGCTTGCTCTCATTTGTAGGCCTGAGAGAAGGCTCCAAAAATTAAGCTGGATCTTTTGGGCGCAAAGAAATTAATAGGTACATTTTGAATTTTTGATTAATTTACTAAGCTTTTATGACTGTACCCCAAAGTGATTTTCAGCAATTTAAAACCAGGTTTCTCACAGATAGTAGATTGGCACTGGATTCATTTACCACTCTTAAAATATATCAAAGGGCATTTTAAAAAAAAAATATTGCCCAATTATGCTGGATGATGGTAATATGCAAATGAACTTCATAATATGAAAATGAATAGGAGCAGAAATTGAGTGGGGAAAACACTTTTCAAAATGCAACCAATTTTGTGTACATCTGTGCTAGAATGGGCCATGGCATAGCGGCATTGTCGCCGGACTAATAATCCGGAGACCCGGATTTGAATCTTACCACGGCAGATGGTGGAATTTGAATTCAATTTTTAAAAATCCAGAATTAAAAGTCTAATGATGACTATGAAACCTAAAACCCATCTGGTTCCCTAATGTCCTATATGACCGAGGCACTGGAAATGACAACAGCCCTGTCTACTGGGAAAAGTCCCCCTTACTAACATCTGGGGGCTAGTGGGAGAGCTGTCTCAGGCTAGTCAAGCAGAGTCATCCTCATGGAATCATATCTGACAGATAACGTCCCAGACACCATCATCACCATTCCTGGGTATGTCCTGACCCAGCAGAGGTGGCAGTACAGTGGTATACAGTCGGGAGGAGTTGCCCTGGGAGTCCTCAACATCGACTCCAGACCCCATGGCATCAGGTCAAACATGGACAAGGAAACCTCCTGCTGATTATCACGTACCACCTTTCCTTACGTGCATAAATCAATACTGTTCCATGCTGAACTTGGAGGAAGCACTGAGGTTGGCAAGGGCACAGAATGTACCCTGAGTGGGAGACTTCAGTGTCCATCATGAAGAGTGGCTCAGTAGCACCACTACTGACCGAGCTGGCCAGGTCCTAAAGGACATAGCTGCTGGACTGGGTCTGCGGTAGGTGTTAAGGGAACCAACAAGAGGGAAAAACATACTTGACCTCATTCTCATCAACCTGCCTGCTGCAGATGCACCTATCCATGACAGTATCGGCAGGAGTGACCACCACACAGTCCTTGTGGAGACGAAGTCCCACCTTCACATTGAGGATACCCTCTATCGTGTTGTGTGGCACTACCACCATACTAAATGGGGTAGATTTTGAACAGATCTAGCAATTCAAGACTCGGCATCCATGAGGCACTGTAGGCCATCAGCAGCAGCAGAATTGTACTCAAACACAATCTGTAACCTCATGGCCCGGCATATCCCCCACTCTATCATTACCATCATGCCTGGGGATCAACCCTGGTTCAATGAGGAGCACAGGATGGCATGCCAGGAGCAGCACCAGGCATACCTAAACATGAGGTGTCAACCTAGTGAAGCTATAACACAGGACTACTTGCGCGCCAAACAGCATAAGCAGCAAGTGATAGACACCAAGTGATCCCACAACCAACAGATCAGATCTAAGCTCTCAGTCCTGCCACATCTAGTCGTGAATCATGGTTGACACTTAATTAACTCATTGGAGGAGGAAGCTCCACAAATATCCCCATCATCAATGATGGGGGAGCCCAGCACATCAGTGCAAAAGACAAGGCTGAAGCATTTGCTACAATCTTCAGCCAGAACTGCAGAGTGGATGATCCATCTTGGCCTCCTCCAGAGGTCCCCAACATCACAGATGCCAGTCTTCAGCCAATTCATTTCACTTCATGTGATATCAAGAAACAGCTGAAGGCACTGGATAGTGCAAAGGCTATGGGCTCTGACAATATTCTGGAAATAGTACTGAAGACTTGTGCTTCAGAACATGCCACGCCCCTAGCCAAGCTATTCCAGTACAGCTACAACATTGATATCCACCCGGCTATGTGGAAAATTGCCCAGATATGTCCTGTACACAAGAAGTAGGACAAATCCAACCCGGCCAATTAGCGCCCCATCAGTCTATTCTTGATCATCAGTAAAGTAATGGAAGGGGTCATCAACATTGCTATCAAGCGGCACTTGTTTAGCAATAACCTGCTCACTGGAAGCAACAAAGGGAACACGGCAGTGGGAGCCAAAGTTTCGGGAAATGGATGGCGAGCACACAACAGCAATGTTAGAGGTTGGAGAAACCGTACATACGCCAGGGGAGGAAGTGGGAGCCAACTTCCCAATTTCCTTGTCTTGTTCGGTGGCAGCAGGAGGAGCTACAGTGTCTCAAACAAAGAGACCCAATTAGCTTGTGATAACAGCAGGTCTCTGTCAAGCATCAATTAGGACTATGATTAACATTTTTAAGTAGTTTGTTTTGGCTAATAAACTATCACAAGAATTCGCACAACATTAATGAGAGAGAAGGGCAGATCTTCAGCAACTGCCCAAATAGGCACAAAGACAATGGAGCAGCCAACTGCAACTCACAGTTTGTTGAAGGATGGAAAAAAAATCAACCAGCTCCGTTTTGAGATGCCCAGTAGGTCTGGTCAGGGATGAAGGAGGTGACCCTAAGGGAGCAATATCAAAGAGGCTGGGGCTTTTTTGTTGGCCCAAGAGAAGCAATCCTGTTTCTGCCATCGTCATGCCAAAAAAAACATTGCTCCGATTTTGTGGGCGGCCTCCAGAAGTCCCTTTGAGGGCCACTGATTTGACTACTCAATGTCTGTGAAAGCTAGGTGAAATATCCATGATGCACATTCCACACTTATCTGCCTGAATCTTGCCACTGGTGTTGTACAACCAATAGGAGGACCCCAACTTGCACATCTAAGCAACATCCTTAGATTTCAAGTGGCCAGCTGCCTGTCCCAGGACCTTGGGCACCATCAATAGGGGTGGTGGAGCTGTCCCCCTATTTTCAATTGTTGACCCAAGTTCAAACTCATCCCCAAACTACCTGTGAGAATGCAGGGAGGTTCTTTGATCTGTACATAGGATTCAGCTTCGAGGTTATATCCTGATCTATTTATGTTTGCTCAAAGCATTAATGACTATATTAGGATTGGATAAAGTGTGAACAAATATTCATCAGAATGCACTACTGTGTCTTTGAATGGTTGTTCAATGATTTTTATTCTGAGACATTTTGAACTAGGGATTAGAGTGTAAATTTTCAGTATCTTCAGCTTAGCGTTTATGTTCAAAATTAAGTTTTTGCAATTGACACTTGCTCCTGGATTCTCCTCTGGTTGTTGGTTTTGTGGCAGGTTGGTCCTCGTGCCCTTCACTGCAATGAAAATGCAGCTATTTCCTCCTAGAACCCTCAAGTCCCTAAGCATCCCAAGTAGTTTGGAGCTTGGAACACTATTCTTCATTGGCTTGCCATCTCTGGGAGCTAGGAATGAAGAGTTATGTGTAACCAGTTAGACGACAACATCGCAGGACAGGCAGCAGCTGCAGGGCTATCAACAGCTGGAAAAGCCACAGATTTTCTGATACATCCATAATGGTGCTAGAAGTGATGGCAGAGCAGCCATCTGAGAGCAATGCAAGCTGTCTAAAGGATGGTGCTAGAGGCAGAAAGTGCAAGCTCCACCATCCAAGGACTGCCATATAGCACAGAGAGAAGTTCAATGACCTCACAAAGGCCATTCAGGTTACAAGTGCCAATATACAACCTCTAGCACTCAGTTTTACTCACCTGCTTACCAATAATATTTGTTCTCTTTTAGCGTCAAATATCAAGATAACTAATTACTGCAAACAGTAATCTCACAAACTGCCAATCCCTCAAGTCACTCTAACCACCACAAAGGATTCTGTTATTTTTCAAGGCCCCTTCATGTAAGGGAATGAGGCACCATCACCAGTCATTGTCAGCGCATGCATAGTCTCATTTCGAGGAAGTCTCCATGATACTCAGGCCTGTAATGGTGCCTTGACTCCCGCCAAAGGAAAAAATAGCAGTCATCACCATAGTATGATAGCCAGGAGAGGTCAACTATCATTGAAAGCCCGAGTCCCCAAGAGTAGGAAGTGTTAAATTGAGTAAGCAGATGTACAGAATAGTCTGTAGGATTGGGAAACATTGGAGGTAAACTGACACAAGAAAGTTGGGCAAGGATCATCATATGGGGCTAAACTTTTGCTTTCCGGGCAGGAAACAGGGGGCGAACCCAACCCTGGGGGAAACAGTCACTGGTTGAAATTTTGACCAGGCGCCCCTTTTAATTGGCATGAGGGCAGGTTCCCTGTCCAATTAAGAGTGGCAGGTGGGCGCTCGAACTGGAGGGTCAATCAAAGGCCGTCCAGCTTCAGAGGAGCATCCAACTTCAGTAAAATACAAGTGACTAAGAGGGTTCTTCCACAAGAAGGAGCCCTCTCAGCCGCTTTTTAAAAAAATATAGAAAGCAGGTAGGCCATCACTGTGTTGGGGGAGACCCCCTTTGCCTGCACAACCTCCCAGGCAGGTAGGGAGGGCCTCTGGGCCTGCTAGCAGCACTGGCAGCCTTCCTCCAGGCAGTTAAATTGCATCCTCCTTGCATTGGCAAAATTGGAAAATCTGAGTCAACCTCCAAATGAGCTTAATTGCCTGCCCACCGTGGGGGAGAGTGGCCGTGCCTTGCCCTGAACCAACTGACGTCAAGAGCAGGGTTAGGAAACCAGCACGCCTGCTGGCCTTGTAATTTTCAGGTCCTATTGCCTCTGACCTCGACCTCACCAACACTCAAAGATTCAGCCCATGTAGTTTGAGCTTCATGTACTTTCTCAAACTCGTCCTCATTACAATCACTTTCCAGCTCTTCAATAATAACACATATATTTATGTCATGTCTTTAACATGGAAAAAATATTCCATCATGTAGGAAGGGAATTCCAGAACTTAAGACCTGGGTGGCTGAAGGCACAGCCGTCAACAGTGGGACAAGGAGGACAGCTTTGAAGGAATGTAGAGCTCACAAAGCTGGAGAAGTTTACCGAGATAGGGAGGGGTAAGGCTATGAAGGAATTTAAACTCAAGGATTAATATTTTTAAATTTGAGGATTTGAGGGGTCAAGAACAACTGCAGGCCAAAAAAGACAGAGGGTTGGGGTGAGTGAAACTTAACCCAGGTTAGAACACAGGCAGCAGAATTTTGAATGAGCCTGAAGTTTATGCAGCATGGAGGATAAACCAGGGCAACTTTTGAACAATCGAGTCTGGAAATGACAAAAAACATGGGACAGTGTTTCAGCAGCAGGTAGGCTGACATGGGGGTGAGGAATTGGAGGTGGAAGAAGGCAGTCATTGTAATGGAGAGGGTATAGCATTGGAAGTTCAACTTTGTGTCAGATAGGACGGTGGAGTTGCGAACAGCCTGAATCAAACTGAGGCTGAGAAGCTGGCTGGAATCAAGAATGTGTTGTCAGACGCTTTAAAAGGAATTTCTTCAATGTCACGTGTGCATGTATTTCCTTAGCGGTGGAGTGAGTAATTCAATTTAAAAATAACCAGCAAAGTCCAAGGTTTTTTTTAAAAAAAGAATGTAACCTTCAAACAGTTGCCCTAAAATTTGTAGTATCATAGCTCCACACTGTAACAGTGTACACAGTTTATGGTGAGGGCCAGGCATGGTGGTTTCTATTTTCCCAATGTTTAACTGGAGGGAATTGTGGTTTATCTAGCACTGAATGTCAAACAATCTGACAGCATAGGGACAGTGCTGGGCTGAGAGAGGTAAAGCTGATTGCTGTCAGCTTTACAGGTGAAATTTGGGCTCATGTATTCAGGTTGTGTCATCAAGAAGCAGCAGGTAAATAAGGAAGGGGAGGGACCAGAGCAGGAGTAAGCTGTTGCTGGAGATGCTCTGCCTATGGTTGTATAGATAAGAGTGATGCCAAAGAAGAGCAATTCCACTGAGAGGCAACAGAGGAGAGACATTAGAAAGGGACCAACCAGGTCAAAGTTTGCAGAAATTCCTCCATTCCTCCATCACCTCCAACACCTCAACCACCTCCCATGGCACTTTCCTATGCAACCACAGAAGGTGCAACACCTGCCCCTTTACTTCCCCCCTCCTCACCATCCAAGGGCCCAAACACTCCTTTTAAGTGAAGCAGCGCTTTACTTGCACATCCTTCAATTTAGTCTACTGCATTCGCTGCTCCCAATGCGGTCTCCTCTACATTGAAGGGACCAAACGCAGACTGGGTGACCGCTTTGCGGAACACCTTCGGTCAGTCCGTAAGCATGACCCAGACCTCCCTGTCGCTTCCCATTTCAACACACCACCCTGCTCTCATGCCCACATGTCCTTCCTTGGCCTGCTGCAATGTTCCAGTGAAGCTCAATGCAAACTGGAAGAACAGCACCTCATCTTCCGACTAGGCACTTAACAGCCTTCTGGACTGAATATTGAGTTCAACAATTTTAGATCATGAACTCTCCATCCCCACCCCCTTTTGATTGCCCCCGCACCCCCCTCCCACCGGTTTTTTCTTATTCATTTGTATTTTTAAATTTTTATTTATTATTTTTTTCCCACTTATTTTCATTATTATTATTTATTTCCATTTTATTCATCATTTTATCCCCAACTTTTAGACCTTTCGATCTTTTTCCCCACCACCATCCCTCCCCCCACCCTACCCCCACTAGGGCCATTTATCACTTTCCAGAGTGCTTACCCTGGTCCTGCCATTATCACATTCTGCATTCCACTCTTAATTTTACCATCAGCACCTCCTTTAGCCAGCACCACCGCTATTAACAACCCTTTGACCTTTTCTTTATGACATCTTTCGCAATCTCTCCTTTGCTTCCGCCTGTCGCTGGCCTTCTATCCAGCTTCACCTGTTCCGCCCACCTTAAACAGTTTATATTTCACCACATTTCTACTTCCCTTTAGCTCTGAAGAAGAGTCATATGTACTCGAAACATTAACCCTGTCTTTCCACAGATGCTGTCAGACCAGCTGAGTTTTTCCAGCAATTTTTGTTTTTGTTTCAGATCTTCAGCATTTGCAGTATTTTTTGCCATTATCTTATGTAAAAATAACTGTGGCAGATGTCAGGGATGAAAACCAAGTATTGTGAAATTCCTTTAGTAATCAGGAAATGTAATATGAGCATACAAAATAGGAGCAAAGGTAGGCCATCTGGCCCCTTCCTTGAGCCTGTGCCACCATTCCACAAGATCATGGCTAATCTGGCAAAATAAAAGGAAGCACGAGCTGAGGTACACCAGAGATCAATGTCTAACAAAACATATTCACAGACGTCAAGTCCATTAGCCAATGTAGAAAGAATTAGATAACATAAAACACAATTAAAGAATCGGCAGTATATCTCTATGAGGCAGAATTAAGTCCCAGTTCCACAATCATGAATGCAATGCAGTTAAAAATATATTTCACGGTAAAGCATAGGCAATATTGCCTTGGACTGAAATGGTCACATAATTTCATCTCCGTTACGTGTTGCTAAGACTTCAATTTGGATATACGATTTCTCAGATAAGATGTTAAACTCAGGTGTGCAGATATAAAAGGTATAATAGCACCATTTCAAAGAATAGCAGGGGAGTTATCCCTGGTGACCTGGCCAATATTTATCCCGAAGACAACATCACAAAAAAAACCATTATCTGGTCGTTATCTTGTGCTGTCAGTCGGAGTTGGCAGTACGCAGTTAATTGGCTATTGTGTTTCCTACATTAGGACAATGGCAATACTTCAAAAGTATTTCTTTGGCCGAAAGCCCATTGGGATGCCCCGAGATCATGAAAGATGCCATATAAATACAAATCTGTCTTTATACCCTTTGATCTGCATTAACACGTAGACTGCAGCATAAAGCAAATTACATCAGAAGCTGGGAACCTCTAATTTTAGAAACGAACGCTGTGGCTCGAAAATGCGACCCATTTCCAAATAAACAAATAAACACTATGCAGAAATATTTAAATGACTCGTTTACTCCAAGTTGATAACTGCAACATTTGGCAATAATTAACTCAAAAGGTATGCGTTCTCGGATTGTTTTTTTCCCCCCCCCGCCCAGACAAATATGAAAATATCCCACTTATAAAACAGCTTCCACTCCATAAAAGTTTTCGCAGGTGGATGTGTCAGTACTTTTTTTTTAAACAATATACAACACAGCTGCAGGCTGATCCCAGTCGGTATAGAAAGTAGCTGAAAAGCAACTCAAGAATCCCTTTCACGGCAGGTCGTTGTGACACGGAAAACAAGATTAACTTTTAATTTCCCTGAACATGTTACTGCTGAAGTTGTCAATCCAGAATTCAATTTCTCTCCATTACCATCAACCAAATCCGGCGCGCACCAAGGATATATAAAAACACAAGGTAATTACCTCACTTGTGAAGTATACAGACAGCCTTTCTGGTTACTTTTGAACTATCTCGAAATTTAACAAGAGCTGGCATTGTCAATCATACAGATCGCAGTTTGGTGCGACCAATCCCCAGCCACACACTGCTGTGTACACCCCCAGAGTTTACAATTCAAAGCCAATCAATCCATTGGCAATGGAATTTTACATGTCAAATGAAGCTGGGATGTTCCATAAAAATAGGCATTTTTAAAAAATGGAAAGAGATTGTGTGAGGAAAGGACTTGTGCCTGAAGGATTGCACGTACACAAATGTGCAAACAATTCACCCCAACAGATTGGCCTGGAACTTACACTCAGTGGTGGAGCAAGGCTGCTCACCGCTGATGCTTATATTTAGATAGAACTTTTCACGTAATTACAGTTCCCAAGGAGTTTCACGGGAGGATTATAGAATGAAGCATGGCACGTGAAAAGATATTAAATCAGATGACCAAAAGAGGTTTTAAGGAGTGTTTTAAAGGAGGAAAGTGAGGTAGAGAGGAGTAGGGAGGGAATTTCAGAACTTGGGCCCAGGCATCAAGTGAACCAACTGAAGGTACGTCCATGATGGAACAATTATCACTGGGAATCAAAAGGCCAGAATTTAAGGAATGCAGTTATCTCGGAGGGTTGTGGGATTGGAGGAGATTACAGAGATATAGAGGGGCAAGAGAGATTTGAAAACAAGGGCGATAATTATAAAATCAAGACCTCAAATTAAGCCTCACTGAGTGATCTGGCAATCTACCTGGCGAGAATTTAGCCTCTGTCGACACTGCAACTGATTGGTGTTCATTACTGGACATTTCCAGCATGGAGTAGCAGTGATGCTGCTAGACTGTTCAATAAACATTTAAGGATATTCACAGACAGCCAACCAGGAAGCAACAAAATACTTCCAAAGGTTTTTTTTTTTACATAGAGTAAATTATCAACAAGAACACATAAATGGGGGTAAAGATGAGAGCTAAAATGTCCCAAAAGAACTTAAAAACAAATTTTAAAAACTTGGGTTATAAAGGGGAGGTCTTGTGGCACAGTGATAATGTCCCTATCTCTAGATTAGAAACTCTGTGATCAAACCCCACTTCAGGACATGAAAGCCATTGGAAGGTATTTTTATAATGCGGCCAAACAGCTTTTAGCTTTTTGTTTTTATCTAGGTTGATTATCAGCCTGTAAATGCTTCCAATACACCTGATGGTGGGCAATAAGAGCGGGAGAGCTTCCTGCTCAGTGCTACTGCAGAAGGCAGCGGCAAACCACTGCACAGCTTTGCCAAGCGTAATCATGCATCAATCCAATGGAAGTCCATAGTCGCCAACACCTTCTTCGAGCATGGTACCTGAAGCAGGAAGAGGAGTTTAAAAACATCTAATTAACCATTAAATATCCCTCCACAAATGTAAAATTAACTTTGCAGGGCCAGTTCGCCGTTCATCAAATTTTATTAATCATCATTAAAAATCCAGTTTCACCTGACTGAACAAGATGTAACATTTTATGGAGTTTCTAAAAATGAAGTGAGAGTAGGAAAGCTGACTGGAAAAATGGAGAGGAGACATGGGAAGGCTGCCTCCTGACTTTTACTTGTAGGTTTAGATACAGGAGCTGAGGGGCTGCTGTGAGATGAACTCTCCCAAGGACAGGAGAAGGGGACAGCCTCTCCAACCAGGCAGAAGTGGATGGAAGTGGCCAAGGATGTCACCAGATAATGCACCAAGATAATTCACAACTTCAGGAGGGCATGACAGGTGAGTGGCATAACACCTTCTAAATCCAAGCCCTACACTCCGACTTGCCCAGCATTCTCTTGCATGCCTTAGGCCGACACACCTTGCAGCTCACTCATTCCACTCCCTGCAGGCACCTCACATCCCCATCTGAACAGTCAACACACAAACAGCCTGCTGTCTCTTGCACCCGTTCCTCCCAGTCACTCTCCAAACTGGTCCCCTTCCTTCTTCTGCAGCCAAATAGTGGAAATATATCAGAGTTATTTTTCTGTCCTATTTTAAATTGATTTTCCTCTCCTTTGGGTTATATCAAACAAAATTCACAGATGTGTCCTTGCCTGCAGATACCTGCTAATGTTGGGGTACTATAGATCTTGACTTTGTACATTAAATGTAAAATTGAATATGAACATATGAACATAGGAGGAGTAGGCCTCTTGAGCCTGCTCTGTCGTTCAACTAGATCATGGATGACCTTCCACCTCAACATTATTTTCCTGCACTATTCCCATATCGCTTGATACCTACAATATCTAGAAATCTATTGATTGCTGTCTTGAACATACTCAATGACTGAACCTCCACAGCCCTCTGGGGTAGAGAATTCCAAAGATTTACCACCCTGTGAGTGAAGAAATTCCTCCTCAACTCAGTCCTAAATGGCCAACCTCTTATTCTGAGACCGTGTCCCATGGTTCTAGACACCCCAGCTGGGGGGAAACATCCTTCTTGCATCTATTTTGTCAAGCCTTGTATGAATTTTGTGCACTTCAATCAGGTCACCTCTATTTCTTCTAAATTCTAGAGAATACAGACCCAGTCTCCTTGATTTCTCCTCGTAGGACAATCCCGTCATCCCAGGAATCAGCTTGGTGAACATTTGTTGCACTCGCTCTATGGCATGTATATCCTTCCTTAGGTAAGGAGACCAAAACTGTACACAATACTCCAGGTGCGTCTCGCCAAGGTGCTGTAAAACCACAGCAAGAATTCTTTACTCCTGCACTAAAATACTCTTGCGATAAAGACCAAAATACCATTTGCCTTCTGAATTGCTTGTTGTACCTGCATATTAGCTTTCAGTGATGTATGAAATAGGTCACGCATGTCCCTTTGGACATCAACACTCCCTACTCTCTCACCATTTAAGAAATAATTCTGTTTTTTGTTTTTTTCTACCAAAGTGAATAACTTCACACTTTTTCACACTATATTCCATCTACCATGTTCTAGCCCACTCACTTCACCTGTCTAAATCCCCTTGAAGCCTTTTTGCATCCTCCTCACAACTAACATTCCTATATAGTTTTGTGGCGACAACAAACTTAGAAATAGTACATTTGGTCCCCACATTCAAGTTATTGATTTGTGAATAGTTAGGGCCCAAGCAGTGATCCTTGCGGTGCTCCACTGGTCACAGCCAACCTAAGAATAGCCTATTTATTATTCCTACTCTGTTTTCTGCCCATTAACCAATTCTTAATCCATGCCAGTATATTACCCCAAAACCCACATGATCTAATTTTGCTTACAAACCTCTTATGTGGAACCTTATTGAAAGCCTTCTAAAAATCCAAATACACCACATCCACTGGTTCTCCCTTACCTATTCTGCTAGTTATGTCCTCAAAAAGCACTAGCAGGTTTGTCAAACGTGATTTCCCTTCCATAAATCCATGCTGAATCTGCCCAATCCTACCTTTACTTTCTAACCCTACAGTTATCATATCCTATTTAATAGATTCTAGCATTTTCCTGATTACTGATGTCAGGCTAACAAGTCTGTCGTTCCTCGTTTTCTCTCTCCCTCCTTTCTTAAATAATGGAGTTACATTTGCTACCTTTCAATCTGCAGGAACCATTTCAGAATCTATGGGCAGAATTTTTCCCACGTCGAGTGGGCTCGGCGAGAGCAGGCAGGGTGGTCGGGAACCTGACCGCTGCCCATGATCAGCTGTGCACCGTCATTTTACACGGGCGGGCCAACTAAGGCCCGCCCAGCGTAATGCGCGTCTCCGGGATCAGCGTAAAGGGTTGGGCAGGGGTGGAAGCTCAATGTCCACTGGGTTCAATGACGACTCGGCAGCCGATTCAAAAATGGCGCAGGCAGCCGTGCAAAGCCTGCCATTGACTCTGCAGCACTGTAGCGATGCAGAACATCGTTCCAGGACAGGGTAGGCAGGAGGGCAGGTCGGCGGGGCAATCGGCCCTGAGGTTTTCTGATGAGTGTCGTGCTGCCCTCCTGGAGGAGGTGGCAGCACGCCGGGATATCCTTGTCCCAAGGGATGGGGGGAGGAGGCCCCCCCACCTCACCAAACATGCCTGGGAGGAGGTGGCATCCAGGGCCAGCTCCCATGATGTGGTGAGGCGCACATGGGTGCAGTGCCACAAGCACTTTAATGACCTCCTGTGATCGGGAAGGGTGAATACCGTGTTGGATTGAGTCACTTAGCTCAGCAGTTAGCAGCACCCCCCTCCCCCCCACCATCACCAGACCTCAGGGTTCTTAGAGTGTGCGTGGCAAATGTCAATGAGGCAGCATCTGGGCAAGGGGATTACCCCTGGCTGCTTGGAATGAGTGTCTTGTGGCTCCAGGGTCACGAATTGGCTGAGCCCAGCGAGGATTTCCTCAGGCGGGGTTGGCCAGGCTGCAATGGTAATGAAGGTACAGGGTGGTCTAATCAATGCTCCTCTCTCCTTTCAGGAGAAGACAGCCCACAATAACGGTGAGAGGAAGCGGACTGGTGGAGGGCCGCCCCACCTTCTAATCTTGACCAGATACGAGCAGGAGGCATTGGAACTGAAGAGGCGCCATGCGCCCAGGTCAACTGGCCATGATGAGGTTGGGGTGCTACAGGGAGGTAAGAGTGCAGTGCACTGAGGTCAGAATGTCTGTCATAGCAACCATTCCACTGTCTCTAGATTGATGTGAGCCCCCAACATGGAATCTCCATTGATAATGGAAAGACGAGGGCACCCTGATACGGATGCCAGGCATACACTGTAACAGCGTAACAACTTCAACTATCACATGTCCTGTTCTTTTCAGGCTCACCAGAAGACCCTCGAGGTCAGGGGCCTGAGGGGCCACTGCTCACCCCAGAGGACCAAGAGGATATAAACGTACCAGCATCACACCCTCTCAGCCAGGCAGGCGCCAGTGCAGATACCAGCATCTCGGTGGGAATTAGGTCATCGGCAAGTACCTCAGTGCACAGCGGTGAGGGCACTTCACACTCGCTTGAGGTGCGGGTGGAGGCAGAGAGTGCCCAGGGCGCCGGCAGCCGGAGGACTGCTGGGGACCAGGAACGTGCTCAGCTGGTGGCTGATGATGAGCCTCTGGAGTCATCCCTGAGGCAGTAAATGCTGGAAGTGCAGCAGGGAATGCGGGAGTATCTGGCGGAGACACATGAGGGAATGCTTGCCATGGTCTCCATTGTGGAGGAGTCCATGTGGAGCATGAGCAATGCAATGACCCTCATGGCTGAGCGCAATGCCTCCTCCATGGAGAGAGTGGCGACGCTCATGGGGAGGCTGCTCCAGGAGCTCAATGAGATATTCCTGGGGACGCACTCGGATCTGCAAGCCCTCACACTGGCAATGGCCTCAGCTGGTCACTGTCAATGTGGGAGATGGATTGGGCACCCAGTATCCCAACTAGGTGCCCATCCATCAATGGTGAGCAGGGTGAGAGGTCCAAAGCGACTTCACGTTGGCGCATGAGCTGCTTGTCATTTCTGTGGGCTCCTCTCAGGGCACTCCGAATGAGGGCAGCAGCTCCCCCACCCCTCTGCCAGTGACAGTGGCACCCGATGAGGCTGTGGCGACTGGGGAGATGCCAGCCATACCACTGGCCGCTTCCTCCCAGGCGGGGCCAGCATAGGCTCCTCGGGCCAGAGGATGCCCACCAAGGTCATCAAGGCCAGTGGGACAGCAGAGTGAGCAGGCTGTCTCCAATGCCGGTGCCAGTGGGTGGGGTGGGGGGGGGGCGGTGGGGGGCGTCTATTCGTAGCACCGTAAATACAAATGTAAATCACATTAGGCACAACACGGGCTTATCAATGGTGTTATTTTGTTGCCCCACTTTTAAGTTCTTTACAAATTAGTGTGATGGAAAACACCTTTACGTTTAGTTGGATTTATGTATGCCAGGCACCATACCAGTACAAAAACAAAAATACCTGGAAAAACTCAGCAGGTCCAGCAACATCCGTGGAGAGGAGCATAGTCTCAGAGGAGCACAGGACCACACCAGTAAATGTGTTTGTTTTCAACAAGCCGCTGGGTGCTTCATTAGTTCTGCAGGTGAAGGGTAACCCATGATGTTATGAGTGACTTGTTTGTCATTGAGCTTTATTGAAATGGCACATAGTGTATGTTGTTCACCAAGCAAATGTTCCTGTCAGGTATAGAGTATGGAGCCTGCAGTCCTGGTGTGTGGTGGTGGTGGTTCATCTTTGCTAGGCTAGCTGAAGGAGCATTGGATCAAAGCCTCTCTGGAATTTGCCCAGGTCTGTGTCTATCCCCGCAGCGTTCTCCTGAATGTGCTCGTCCTCAGACTCATCGTCTGCAGCCAGAGCACTGTGTCAACATCTTCTTCCTCCACTGCGTCCCCCTTTCCAGTGCCAGATTGTGGAGAGCAAGCATACAACCACTACCAGTGACACATGATCTGTGGGGTATTGCAGTGCACTCCCTGAATGATCCAGGCATCGGAAGCGCATCTTGAGAAGACCAATGGTTCTCTCTATCACCGCCCTTATAGAGGCATGGCTCCTCTTGTTCAGCCTTTTTTCTTGGATGGCGGAGTGGTGTCATGAGCCACCTTTTGAGGGGATAGCCCTTGTTGCCCAGCAGCCATCCATCCAGCCGGGCTGGAGCACTGAAGAGCCTCGGCACCTGAGAGTGTCTCAGGATGTACGCGTCATGGGAGCTGCCTGGGTACCCTGCACGGACTTGCAGAATCTGCATCCTGTGGTCACACACTATCTGCACGTTCATGGAGTGGAATCCCTTCTTGCTGACGATGGCACCCAGCTCACCCACTGGCGCCTTGGTGGCCACATGCGTGTAGTCGATTGCACCCTGGGTGTGGGGGAAGCCAGCAATGGCTGCAAAGCCTCTGGCGCACTCTGCCTAGCTGGCCTCGTCCGTGCGGTAGTGGATGAAAGTCAGTGTACGCCTGAATAGAGCGTCTGTCACCAGCTTGACACAACTGTGTACAGCTGATTGGGAGACTCTACAAAGATCACCCACTGACCCCTGGAAAGAGCCGGAGGCATAGAAGTTGAGGGCCACCGTGACTTTCAGCTCCATTGGCATGGGGTGTCCACCCACACAGTTGCAGCTGACCATCTGACAGATGGAGGTCACACTCTCCCTTGAGGCGGAATTGCACCTCGGACATATTGAGGTTGCTGCATCGCCGCCTGTAAACTCTGACAGCAGGACAGTGACATCTTCTGTGGCCCCTTCCGCCTTGGACTTCCCGTTGGCCCTGGGCCTGGCCTCCCACAGGTTGCTCCCCTGGAGGCTGAATAGGGACACCTGGCCTCCTCCCCCTTCTGGCCCTCTCTTCCTCAGAAGAGGTGCCTCCAGCAGAGACCACAATTCCCATTCCTAGGGTAAGGGAAGGCTGTCTGATACCTGAAAGGCCCAAGTGTTAAGACTCCTCTGGAGTCCTGAACTGAAGGCTGTTATTTCTGTAAAAGCAGGTCTGAAGTGAAATGAAGTTGTCCTTTTCACACAAGCAAGTAGCAGTAAGTTATAATCTAAAGTACTAACAACTCTCTTTCACGAGCCCACTCACCCCTCTTATCCCACCCATGGTTGAGGTTTTTGAAAAAGTGGCCTACCCGCCTGCCCTGAAAATCACACGTGCTGCGCAAAATCAATTTCAATTGTTTCCTCAGGGTCCTTAACTGGTCCGTTAATTAATGGCGGGTATGCCACCATCCTCATTGCGCAATGGTGCGCGGTGACATCAGGATGCACGCCCAACGTCACTGTGCATCATTTTACATGCCAGTGTGTTGGGCCCACCCCCAAACACTGCCTGAAAAATTCTCCCTTGAAGACCACCAATGCATCTACAGCCACACCTTTCAACACCCTGGGATGTAAATCATCAGGTCCAGGGTATTTGTCAACTCAGTCCCATTGATTTCTCAAATACTACTTTTTTTTTTTACTGTAACTAATTTCTTTCAAGTCCTCAATCTCGCTAGTCCTTTGTATTCCCAGGAGGATTTGTTTCTAATCTTCCTCCGAGTTATGTTCCTTCCATTGGTTGCTTTGCTCAGCAAACCGGTTGCACGCCCATCTACTGGTGAGTGAGTTGGAAAACAATATACTGCAGATGCAGAGACCAATGTAAGATGGAGCACATGCTGTTTATTAACACAAGTGACAGAGCACTAACACATGTGCTTCTCAAACCAGGCAGGCCTAATTCTAAACTACAATTAGCATTATAGCCTGTGCTACACAGCAATTGGGCAATACAATCACGTGGTCAATCTACTCATATCCTCTTAAAAGGTGTACTGCACCTCACATTACCACATCCCTCCCCCTTTTCCTGAAAGTACAATTTACGACCTTTACAATATACCAACTATTTACATAACTAAACTATTTACAAATTCAGTCACTCTGGAGGCTTCTTCAAACTTCTTCCACTAGGCTCTCCAGTAGGAACCTGTAGGTTTGTTTCTTCGACCCTCTCAGGCTCAACAGATCCTACAGGTACTTCCAAACCAAGTGGAGTTCTTCCCACATGTGGTTTAGACTCCAATGGGAATGCTTGGCACATCCCTTCTTATAGATCTGTTTCCCTTTTCCTGAGGTGATCTACGTGTCTCCTAATTATCCAACCTACAATCGATATGTGATAGGAAAGAGGTCCTGTCACAGCACTAACTTCACCTGATAGCAATTTGGATCCATCTCCAAAAATTGCATCTTTGCAAAAGTTGTTTCCAACAGTGAAGTATATTTCACGATTGTGGTAGTAGTGTCCATTTTTCTGAGCCTCCTGACTTCTTTCTATCCTCCCTGCTAAATTCAGCTTCATGAGATTCAAACGTGTCTGGAGAGATCTCTTCATCAATACCTCTGCGGGGGAAATACTGGTAGTCGGTGTGTGGCGTAGTCCTATAGCTGAGCAGGAAATGGGAAAATCTAGTTGCAATAGAGTCTCCATCCAGTTTTTTCATTCCGGAATTGAAGACCTGGATTGCCCTCTCAGCCAAACCATTGGATGTAGGGTGGTATGGCGAGGTCTTAACATATGTTATGCCATTGAGACTTGTAAGTCTTTGGAATTCCCCACTATTGAATGCTGTTCCATTGTCAGGCACTATTATCTCTGGTAACCCGTGTATTGTAAAACTGACGCAATCTGTCTATGGTGGCAGCAAATATGAGTGATCTCATCTGATATATCCACTTCGAGTGAGTGTCTATAATCAAGAGGAACATTGTGCCCAAAAAAGGTGGCACATAATCAATGTGGAGGCAGTCACATGGCCATCCTGGCCATTCCCAGGTATGCAATGGAGCAGAAGGGGGCAATTTCTGTACCTGTTGGCACTGTATGCAGCTCTTGACTAAGTTTTTGATTTCTGAATCCATCCCTGGCCACCATAAGCAGCTGCACGCCAACATTTTCATTCCAAAGATGCTGGGATGAGCACCATGCATTTCACTCCCCACAGCAAGATGCCATCCTGGCAGGTAAGCTCATATCTCCTATTAAAATAGGACTTCATTTCGTCAGACTTTGGCTTGTCAGGTCATCCCTGTAAGACTTGTTCCCTTATGTGAGAAAACTGGATTGCGATTTGTCCATTCTCTTATTTGTTTGGCATGTACTGGTGACAAGTCCAGAAAGTTTAATAGCAAGACAAGTTCTTGAGGAATTGGGATGTTCACATTGCTGCCTTTTAAAGGTAATCGGCTCAGTGAATTGGCATTTGCAACCTGGCTTCCCGGCCAGTGGATAGAAGTATATTTGTAAGCAGCTAGAATCAGTGCCCACCTTTGGATGCGTGCAGAGGCAATTGGGGGTATTGACTTATCTTCCCCGAACAAGCCTAATGGTGGCTTGTGGTCGGATACAATGGTGAAGTGGCGACCATATATTTATTGGTGGAACTTCTTAACGCCAAATACAAAGGATAAGCCTTCTTTCTCTATTTGTGAGTATCTTCATTCTGCAACGCTGAGTGTTCTTGAGCCATAACCAATGGGCCGGTCGGAGCCAATCACCATCCAGTGGGAGAGTACTGCTCCTACTCTGTAAGGGGAATGCATCGCTGGTTAAAATCAATTCTTTCTTTGGGTCAAAATGTACCAACAGGCCAATGAATGTAGCAAATGCTTTACTGTCATAAAAGCCTGTTGTTGTAGAGCTTGCTGTTGTGACCATTGCAGTTGGTAAAGCTGAGTTATTTAAAAATTCCTGAGGGAAACTTAAAATTATAGGTTACGACAGTTGTTTTAAAGTGTTATGTTTGAGATGCAACTCTAAATTCAGGAATCAGACCACCAGCTCGAGGTTTTACATTAAACTAAATGAAACATTTTATTAACTTACACAGGTTATGGCTACAAATTACTACTATCATAAGTTTTAACAAATTCCCAAACTAATCTCCATTAAGGTAACAGCAACCCATAGACTTAACCAGATATCAGGCAAAGCATCTTCACCATACAATTTCAAAATGAGGTTCTTTTCACTTTGGTTCCTGCAGAGAAAGTTGGAGGCTTACAGCTGCTTTGATCTCATATTGCCTCTGCTTTACACAGACCACACTGCTGAAGTTATACCTAGCACAACCCATTGAATGTAAATTCTCAATGTATCACCAACCTCTGAACTAAACCTCTCTAACAATAAAACCCCTTTCATAGTACTAATGTTGTTAGTATTATAAACCTATTGCTTGGTATCTGCTAGATCAGTGTCAGTTTTCACCCCACTTCTTGAATGCTCCATTCAAAAAAATGCAAATGCACTCTACCTCTGTTTAGATCTCAAAACTAGAACACAAAGTACCCAGACTAGCTGGCGTTAATTCAATTAAGACACACCCACAGACTAAATCTCTACTTTAAGAAAAATAGTTTCCAATAGTATTATATACATCAATAGCTGCATGACACTTGCCACATCCACCTGTGGTTTTTCTTGAGTAAACCGTATAATGGAACCAGTACTGTTGACAAATTTGGGAGAAAATAGCCACAATAGTTAATCATTCCCAAGAAGGACTTGAGTTCTATGGCATTTTTCGGGGCTGGCACCTTATCTTCTACTGATTGAAGGCTCTGCAAGTCAACCCTATGATTTAGGTAAACCACTTTCTTTGCTTGGAAGAAAAGCTTTTCTCTTTTCAAATGTACTCCGGCTTGTGAGAAATGCTTCAATACCTCTTCCAGGTTAACCAGGTGTTCTTCATCAGTTACTCCTGTTACTAGGACATCCTCGGGATAAACCACCACATGGGGTAGACCTTGAAGTAAATTTTCCATAGTCCGTTGGAAAATAGCACGAGCCGATGAGATTCTGAAGGGCAACCTGGTGTATTTGTATAACCCTCTATGTGTGTTGATAGTCACAAAATCCTGAGAGGCCTTTTCTAGCTCGACATGCTGGTAAGTGTGGCTCATGTCGAGCTTCATATATGCAGTTCACCCTGCCAGCTTGGAGTACAATTCATCAATTTTTGGTATAGAATGCCAATCAAGTCTGGCCACTTTGTTAATGGTCAACTTGTAGTCCCTGTATATTCAAACACTCTGCTCAGGCTTTAGTGCTGGAACTGTGGGTGCTGCCCATTTGGAAAATTGTACAGGTTGTAAGACTCCCAACCTTTCCAGCCTGTCTAATTCAACATCAACCTTTTCTCATAATGCACAGGGGACTGGCCTCACCTTCAAGGATCTGGAGGTTGATCCAGGATCTACATGTATATTAAATTGCAGCCCCTGAATCTTCCCAAGCTCTTCCCTGAAAATGGATGCATATTTCTGTAATAATTCTTGCAGATCTTTCATTCGGAGTTGAAAAGTCTCCGTCCATTCCAGCTTTATTTCCTTAAGCTAGTTCCGAGCAAGTAGACTTGGACCATCCTCTGCTGTCACTATCAGGGGCAAATTAACAGACTGATTTCCATACCGTACTAGAACCTTGCATATACCTCTTACTCGTATGTCTTCACCAGTATACATCTTTAATTTAACATCTGAATTTTCCAGATTTAATGAGAGGTCTCTCTCATTCAGATATTTGAACGTTCCCCTATAACTGCTGTGGATGTCCATGTATCGACCTCCATTCAGATGGGTTTTCCATTGACTTTTACTGTCATGTAGATTGGCTCTGTTTTACCCATTTATAAGTTGTGTCGTGAGTAAATATCTAACTCTGTCTTCTGGTTCCCATATTATGTGGATTTCATGATTTTTAGCTTTTTGCTTAAAGTTTTGTCTTAATCTGTCTTTACAATATCATACAATGTGCCCATTACTTTGGCAGTAGAAACACTCGATTCTTTTAAATTGTTGTTCGCTTGCAGGCTGCCTGGTTCAATTTCTGCCATTATTATTGTAGGTGTTCTCTGTTAAACCATTGCTTTTTGCTGGTCTGTTAATGGTGGCTGTCTCCCGTCTTTCCACGGAGCCCAGCGCTTCCGCACCATTTCTAACCAGGGCCTCCCTCCTGATGCAAATGACAGTACCATTTTGTGCTCCTTTGATTGCTTCTGAATCCCTGACTGTGCTCTCCATTGCGAGCGCCAACTCCAGCGCCTTGCTGAAGCCTAAATTTGTTTCTGATAACAACCTTTTTTGAATGGCATCTTCATTAATCCCTTCCTCTCCCTGGACTCCTTTCCCTCTCCAAACTCCTTCCTTCCTCCCCCCCGAAGTCCTGCCCCGCTTTGAACTCCTTCCCTTACATCTACCTCCCCAGTTGCCACATTCTCCTGTGTTACAACCTCCTCCCTACAGTACTCCGTCCCCTTCCCCAACCTCATCCCACCCTGACACCACTGTTCCCTCTTCCAACCTCACCCTTCCTGTCACTTTTGTTTCCCTCCCCACAACCTCACCCCCCCAACACCTTTGTTTTCCCCCTCACCCAACTTCTCTTCCACCCCGCCCCCAATTTTTGGCCTTCTTGCCATATTGTCCACTCATGCCTTCCAGGGCACCTGACACCAACGGGGACGGAAAATTCTGGCCTATGCCAATATACTACCCCCTACACCATGACATTTTATTTTCTGCCATAACCTTTGATGAGGCAACTTGTCAAATGCCTTCTCAAAATCTAAGTACAGTACATCCACCGGATCCTCTTTATCCACAGCATCTGTCACTTCTTCTAAGAACTCCAATAAATTGGATAAACCCAATAATTGGTTTTCCTTTCACAAAATCATGTTGACTCTGCCTGATTACCTGGAACTTATCTAAGTGCTCTATTATAACATCTTTAATAATAGCTTTTAACATTTTCCCTTTGCAGTTTTTTATATTTTGTCCAATCTTCCGACCTGCCACCCATCTGTGCTCAATTACATATTTTTTTCTTTAAGGTTGATACTATCTTTAACTTTTTGTACATTTTTAAGAGGCAATGGTGGTGAGCCACCTTCTTGAACCATTGCAGTCCATATGGTGCAGGTACAATGCTGCTAGGAAGGGACTTCCAGGATTTTGACCCAGCAACAGTGAAGGAATGGCATTATAGTTCCAGTTCAGGATGGTATGTGGTTTGGAGGGGAACTAGCAAGTGGTAGCGTTCCCATGCATTTTCTGCCCTTGTCCTTCTAGGTGGTAGAGGTCATGGATTTGGAAAGTGTTGTCGAAGGAGCCTTGGGTGAGTTGCTGCAGTGCATCATGTAGGTGGTACACACTGTTGCCACTGTGCATCAATGGTGGATGGTGTGAATGTTTAAGGTGGTGATTGGGGTGCTGATCAAGTGGGCTGTTTTGTCTTGGATCATGCCAAGCTTCTTGAGTGTTGTTGGAGCTGCACTCATCCAGGCAAGTGGAGATTATTCAATCACACTCCTGACTTGTGTCCACTTGTGGTGGGTAGGCTTTGGGGATGAAGCAGCAATGAGGAAGGCCTGTTTTTCTGCTCCCATAAAATCAACTGATTCAAGCTTCTGAAAACCAGTTTAAGCTAGATACCTAATTAACTAGCTGCAGCTGCTCTCAGTGAACTTGTTTTAAGACCAGAATAAAAAACTTCTGCAACTTATGGAGCAATGTTTAGTTAATTGCTAACTTAACCCTTAAAACACTCTCGCTCACCAGCTCTCAGTGCAGACAAAAATGAAGAAAAACCTATTATAAATTCCATAGCCACCCAGGAGAAGAATACTCACACCAACAGAAAAAAGAGTACTGAATATGTTTGACCTGAAAAGGAGATCAGAACAAGATCAGGGAGATTGGTCAAGGCAGTTCAGAGGCTAAACCTGTGAAGCCTAAGGGCAGAATCTTCCCCCCCCACAATCCACAGGATTTGTGGAGGGGGAGGATGGCAAAGAAGGCTGAATACAAAAAAATCAGTTTCCCGATGTCAGGAATTGAGGTTGGGGTCTTCCCCTTCTGTTGTTCAAGGGAGGTTAATGGCAAGTCGTGTTTCCTGCTGAAGCTTGGTGAGAACCCACTTTGCATTTCATGCATGTTCATTAAAACTCCAGCAGAGTTCTTCTCTGCCCCGCCAGTGGGAATTTACGGCATCCTGTTACACAACTGTACATACATGGCATGCACCCAGCGAGGGAGAATTTTAGAGCACTTACTTTATACTCAAAACTGGCTGCACCACTGGAGCTGACTGCAGGTTTGTGCACGTGAAGAAATGAAGGCAAGGAAGGCTGGAGGAGACGAAGGATGGTGTGTGAGGGGTGGGCGGGGGGGGTAGTGGCATGCATTGGGGTTAAGACACAAAGCGGTGGGTGGGGACAAGGCACAAAAAGGGTGGGAGTGGAAGACATGAGCAGGTGTGGGTGGGAGACACGGAAGGAAGGCATGTCCAAGTTGACTGTGAAAGCATCCAGGGTGATTGGGGGATGAGAATCAAGGGTTATCGAGGGGAGAGTGAAGTTCGATATGTGAAACGCACCATCCTGAGACCAAGGCAACTCAAGACCAAAGCAACGCCCTTGATGCCCAACTGCCAAACATCAAGGTGAGAGGAGGGTCATTTCAGGTGAGTGAAGGTGAAGGTCAGCACAACTGGACAACTAGAGGTAAACCATAATAATCACGTGGAGATTGTATGAGAGTTTTTTTGCAGACCTTCACTGTCCGGTGAAGGCCACATGGCAGTAAATCTGGCCCAGAGTATTCTGACTACAATGAGATCCCAACAAGGCGTAGAGCTGCCATTTGTTCTGAGCCATTTCCCATCAGTTCCAGGCAGAGTGAGGGAAGGGAGAGAGGGAGGGAGGGAGGGAGGGAGGGAGGGAGGGAGGGGGATGCCTACAAGGGGCATGAAGGTGAATGGCAGTCAACTCGCGACTGCAAACTTCCATTCCCCTGGGGGAATGGAACTGCTTGAACAAGGCTCCTGTAGTTAGCTTATGATGATCACAAAAGATCTAATACTGTAGAAGGCCTGGACGAGTATAGCACGTACAGGGGTGACGTTAAAATGGAAATTAAGTAGGCAAAGAGAGAATACAAAAATATGATGGCAGGTATAATCAAACAAAATCCTAAAATGTTTTACCAGTACATTAAAAGCAAGGGAATAACTAAGGAAAAGGTAGGGCCTATCAGGGATGCGCCTGACCTGAATGAGCATAAAATGATGGGTGATGGCGTTGCGTGAGCGTCCTGACGTCATCGTGCACTCGCGCAATATTTCAGTTAACGGTCGCGCGCAGGCATCAGCAGTGCGCCTGTCAACAATTAACAGGCCTATAAAGGCCATTAAAGTCCCAGTTGAATTAAATTTTTCACTCCCCGTCCAACCTTACGGTTGGTGGGCAGGTGAAAAGGTCAAGCGGTCTTGGGATTTTTTAGGAAACCTCATCTGCTGGGGGATGAGGTTTCCAACAGCTATTAAAAATTAAATAAAAATGTGAACATTTCAATAATAACCTGTCCCTGCTCGTGTGACAGTGTCACATGGGGGGGATATGTATTTTAACTTTTTAAAATTCTTTATTTTTAATTTTGAAAATCTTCATCTCCGAGGCAGCTGGGTGCCTCAGGGGGCTTTTCCTGCGTACACCCGTGTGCATGCACAAAGTTCCCCACTCATCCTCCTCCCCCGCACACAGGCAACGATGAGTGCTGTAGCACATGTCTCATGCTGGGCGGGCCTTAATTGACCTGCCAACGTGAAATCACGATCGTGGCTCAATTGCGGGCGGTGGTCAGCTCCCCGACCACTCCCGCTCACTCCCACCAAGCCCGCCCGATGAGGGCAAAATCCTGCCCAGGAAGTTATTGAGAGGGGTTGAGGAAGTGAGAGACATTGGAGTGCGTGTCCACAGGTCCTTGAAGGTTGCAGGACAGGTGGACAAGGAAGCATATGGAATGCTTTCTTTATTGGGCAAGGTATTGAATATAAAATCAGGGATATAATGATGGAATGGTATAAAATTCTGGTTAGGCCACGGCTGGAATTTTGTGTACAGTTTCTGGTTACCACATTACAGGAAGGGCATAATTGCTCTGGAGAGAGTGCAGAGGAGATTTACAAGAATGTTGCCAGGGCTTGAAAATTACAGCTGTGAGGAGAGATTGGATAAGCTGGGGTTGTTTTCCTTAGAACAGAGGAGGCTAAGAGGTGACCAAATTGCGGTGTACAAAATTATGAGTGGCCTAGGTTGGGTAGACAGGAAAGACTTGTTTCCCCTAACTGAGGGGTCAATTATCAGAGGGCAGAGGTTTAAAGTAATGGGTGGGACATGAGGAAAAACTTTTTCACCCAGAGGGTGGTGGGTGTCTGGAATTCACTGCCTAAGTTGGTGGTTGAGATTGAAACACTCAACTCATTTAAAAAAAGGTACCTGGATCTGCATCTTAAGTGTTGTAACCTGCAAGGCTACAGACCAGGTGCTGGAAAGTGGGGTTAAAAAGAACGGTTAGTTTTTTTCTCATTTTTGGCTGGCGCTGAATGGCCTCTTTCTGCACCGTAACTTTTCTATGGTTAGTTTTTCCATTGTGACAAACTCTCTTCATAGAGCTTCACAGGCAGTGGAGGCAAGTGGAATATTGTAAGTGGGAGGCCTCTTGCACATGGCAGTCATCTCCCTTGTCAAAGAATGTCTCCATATGCAGCAATGTATTGGGGGAGGAAGACCCATCCTTGGTGCCCTCTGGAAGGGGTGGAGTGCACGCAACCATTAAAACAGCTAGCAGGAAGAATGAATCCAGGAGACTTCCAATTAGTGCAAGCTATCATTTATTTGGAAATGCAAAAAACATATACAATGATTGTACACCCATGCCAGCAGTGATAATTCAATACTTCTTAATTTTCCTTAACAACCCTAGCCTAGGAAAATTAAGACCACTACCAACTTAGGCAGTGAATTCCAGATGCCCACCACCTTCTGGATGAAAAAGATTTTCCTCCTGTCTCCTCTAATCCTCCACACATCACTTTAAATCTCTGCCCCCTCAGCTAGAGGAAACAAGTCTTTCCTGTCTACCCTATCTAGGCCCTTCATAATTTTGTACGTCTCAATTAGGTCACCCCTTAGCCTCATCTATTCTAAGGAAACTATTCTTAGCCTATCCAATCTCTCCTCATAGCTGCAATTTTCAAGCCCTGGCAACATTCTTGTAAATCTCCTCTGCACTCTCTCCTAAGCAATTATGTGCTTCCTGTAATGTGGTGACCAAAACTGTACACAAAATTCCAGCTGTGGCCTAACCAGAATTCTACCACTATGTATTGGTGCATCCCCAACATCTGCAACAGAGGTGGAGGCAGCCTGCTGACTACTGTGCCCTCTTGCCTGGGATGACTTCAATGGGTGACCTCTGGAAGTCCGAGGTCTGGAAGATACTGGCTTGCTTTGGGTCTCCTGATCAGGGGCAGGTACACCCTTCTCAATCTGAGCAGCTGGAGCTGATGGGGTCACAGGCAGAGGGGATTGGAAACACTTGAACACCCTAGGAGTGTGCTGGTGGATGGCCCCAGGGCGTCTGCCTGATGCTCCTCCTTCCTTGGGGTGCTTCAGCTTCCCTCTGACCCTTTGAGAAAATGGGGCACCTGGAGAGAGGTTGAGGTGCCCCATCCCCCTTTCACTGTAGACACACACACATGCCTAGAGGGTGTAGGTCTGAGCGCATCTACGGCAGAAACTGGGCATTCTGCTGGACAGGTTTTCCATGGTGTCTGCCATCTTCCCGATGGAGACTTCAATGCATTTGCATGTTGGAGTCAGAACATCAGAGAGCACATGGATAGACAACTCCATCTCTCATACCAATCTGTTGAGCGCCTCTTAGACCTCTGCCTGATGCTGAAATATGGTGCATCAAAGACATCCTGTGCAAAAGTGGCTACCCTGATCAGATCATTTTGCACTGCATATTGTGCAAACTCGTCCCAACACTGTCACTTTCGGCCCTGAAAAGTGCTCAGTCTGCCTCTGATTACCCTGGGAGGGCAAAGTATCTCAAAAATTTGAACAACAGTTGAAGCTATCTTTTTCATGCTGCTACCATTTAGAAGCAGCACAAGTGCTATTCACCACCAACAGGATGCTGCCATCAAACCAAAAAGTCATTGTGCTTATCACACAAATCTGTAATGTGGTATATGAATTTCAGTGCCAGTATGATGCTAGGTATGTAGGCTGTATGTGTCAAAGACTAGCAGATCGTATCAAACAGCATGCCGCTTCTGCTGGTCAAAATGGGCAAGGTACAAACGGTACCCAACCAGTTCATGCCTGCAAAACTCAAACAGTGTCCAACATTAGATGTGATTCCATGATTGGACAACATTTGCTAAATAATCCTCTGTGCTAAAAATTATGCTGACAAACAATTTAAGATTGTCAGTTGAGCTCACAGTGTAGCACATTTGTGCACTGGAAGCCATATGTATAATACACAGGGCCTTGTTCTTTGCAGGCAGAAAGAACACGTACACACATCACACCTGTTTCAACTAAGCAAAATAAGTGATAACCATTAGCTGGTTCGCTCCTCACGACAATACCTTGACCAATCAGTCATGCTGGCTGGTTTAAATTTCAAACAATGCTTAGCAGTTAACTGTTAAGTCACCATTAACTGGTGTATTCTACATCACAACACCAATCACCAACCAATCACTACTCTCTTCTCGCACTGTGTAAAGTTGTTGCTTCTCCTGACATTGGTATTCTTACGATCGTCCTGATGAGTGCAAGATGAAAATCTTTGACAAAATGTCCTTTTGCAGCAATACTCACGTTCTCTGCTACCAAATGACTATTTATAAACCTGTAAGTAATTTATCATCCTCTTAAATAGTACTGGTGACAGTGAGAGCAGGTTCTTCATTTTGTTTCATGCGTATTTCAGGCTAGCGAAGTTAAGATAGGACATAAATCGGACTGTGGACTTTGAAAATGGCAGAACTGGTATCAAATCAGCACTGCACATTGACTAACACCATAATCTGCCTGCTCAGCATGCTGCTGTTGGTCAATAGGTACACACACTCAAATCCCTTTGCCCCTTGAAATACTACTAACATTTGGATTTGAGTCAGACAATTTACATAACTATTCACAGCTCCAGTAGTAGATTTGAACAGATATCATGAGTACTCTGGTAGTAGGAGAAAATTGTACTTTGGTGATATTTAAAGGACTGGGTCCAGTTTAAAGGAATTGTTATGGAAGGATGGCTAAACTCCTGAAAGCCTCAGCAAGTGTTCCAAGTGCACCTTAACTCAAAAATCAGTCTTTGCCACAGATAGGGGATTAATAAATGACAGAATTGAAAGGAAAATGCTTGGCTCTCCAGGCAAATAACGAGTTAGCCCAGAGCTCAATCCCTATTTGAAGGCTGCTGAAGTGGAGGTGATGCTGCATGAGGTGGTTGTAAGGATGGTCTTCCTTTGCACTACCCCTTGGCATTGTCTCTATTATTCTGCAGAACACGTCCTTGGATAGAGGTGGAAAAAAACTTGAGGCTGCAACTAATCAGTACTGTCACTGCTTATTAAACTTTATGATGCATGGAAGTAGCAGGTACCCAGGCAGGGAATGGCATAGGTCTGTAATTGTCTTGTTGCTAGCCTAGACTCTTAAGAATACAACGAATACTTACATTTATATGGTGCCATTAATGCAGTAAAACATTACAGCAAGCTTCAAAGAAGAGTTAACCAACAAAATTTAACAACAAGCCACAGAAGTAGTAAGAGAGATGACCAGAAGTTTAGTTCCTGAAATCTAAACTTTTGACTGCCTTAAAGGAGGAGAGAGAACTAGGAGGGTAAAGAGGTCAAGAAGTTTAGGGAGTAAATTCTAGAGGTTATGGTAAGGCAGCTGAAGGCATAGCCATCAAAGGTAGAGTGTTGAAAATCAAGGATGCACAAGAAGCCAGAATTGGAGGAAAACAGAGATCTTGGAGGTTTTGCCTGGAGCAGGCTACAGGCATATATAACAGAAGGAGTCTATAGAAAGATCAACATTTTAAAAATTGAGGCATTGTTGGACTGGGAGCCAACATAGGTCAGTGAGCACAGAGGCGATGGGTGGACTGGATTTGGTGTAAGTGGGATGCAGGCAGCAACATTTTGAATGAACTTAAATTTATGAAAGGTGCAAGTGGGGAGGCCAATAAGACGTCTTTGTTTGATCATGCTAGTGTCTGTATATAACAAAGGCTGGATATAGATTTATCAGCAGACCAGCAAAGTGAGGAACAGAAAAGGCAACATTACAGAGATGTTTTCAAATTCCACCGTGCCTTCAGTTACCTGGGTCCTAAGCTATGAAGTACCCTCTCCATCTCTCTGCCTCTACCTTGCTTTCCTCCTTTAAAACACTCCTTAATACCAACCTCTTTGATAAAGCTTTTGGCCATCTGACCTAATATCTTCTTATGTGGCTTGGTGTCACATTTTGTGTTATGATATTCACATAAAATGTCTTGTGATGTTTCGTATGTTAAAGCCACTATAATAAATACAGCTTATTGTTGTTGTGGAAATATACCAACACAGTTGTTAACAAGGTGAAACAATGTCTGCAAATATGATTGGTGGCAGTGGTTTCATGCAACAACTGAATTTTAGGATATTAGTTAAGAGTCAATCATGCTGGCATTGAACCAAAGTCACATTTAGCCAAAATTATGTACGGAGAACAGTTTTCTTCCACTAAACAACATTATTGAATGAGTTGGGTCTTTCCAATGTCATGAAGCTGTTAATGTAGATAATATTATTGGAAATTATTTTTCTTTTAACAGAGGTTATTCTGTGGGTGTGTCTTAATTGGAATAAAGCCAGCTAGTCTGGGTGCTTTGATGGTGTACTAGTTTTGATATGTATGAGATATAGAGTGTATTTGCATTTTTTGAATAGACCATTCAAAAAGTGAGGTGAAAACTGATACCTATCTGGCAGATACCAAGCAATATGTTTATATTACTAATAAAATTGGTACTATTAAAGGGGTTTCATTGTTAAATGAGGCTGGTGATACAATGAGAATTTACATTCAATGGGCAGTGGTAGGTATAACTTCAGCAGTTGTGTGTGTGCAGGGCAGAGGCAATGTGAGAGCGAAAGGCAGCTATAAGCCTCCAACTGTCTCCACAGGAACCAAAGTGAAAAGAACCTCATTTTGAATTTGTAAGGTGAAAATGCTTTGCCTGGTGTCTGGTTAAGTTTATGGGGTGCTGTTACCTTAACGGAGATTAGTTTAGGAATTGGTTAAGAGTTATGATAGTAGTAGTTTGAAGGCATGTGTATATATATATTTTAACCTGTGTAAGTTAATAAAATGTTTCATTTACTTTAATGTAAAACCTCGAGAACTGGTGCTCTGATTCCTGAACTTAGAGTTGCATCTCAAACATAACATTTGAAACTATAGGTTATGATAGTTGTTTAAAGTTTTCCTCTGGGATTTTTAAATAACTCAGCTTTACCAACTGCATTGGTCATAACACCAATAATTCAATAGCTTCATGGTCACTTTTACTGATTTAAGCTTTTTATCTCCAGATTGTTTTAACAGAATCCAAATTTTCAAACTGCCAGGGTAGAATTTGAGCTCACATTTTCTGGATTATTACGCAGGGCCTCTGGATTACTAGTTAGGTAACATAACCACTATACTAGTGTACCCCCTAGTGATGCTAATAAAGATGCTCGGGTGGGGATATGGGGTCGGGTGGGGTGGGATGGGGTAAGGGGATGGGGAATGAGGAATCAATAATTGGCAGAAAGACCAATGAGAACCTCAGAGCCAACAAGAATAAAAATTAAAAGTTAAAGAGGGCGGAAATGCCAAAACATTGTGCAGGAAATCTTTGTTCCGGTCCTTTCATATACTGCTGAGCACCTGGCGGTCCTTGATTTATATGTGCAATGGCAGCAATTAGAAATTATATATCCAGCACAATGGCAAAAGTGACCTAAGGCACAACTGCATTTCCTCTGCTAGATTTTCCTGTAATTTGAAAATTATATTCATTTGTTCTCTACCAATGTGCAGCATGTGAAGAGAAGCTGAGGTCTTGCGTTAAGGGTCTCATTCTCTTTTGACTCCATAAACTGATACATCTGGCATATCAATGACAGAAAATTAATCTCTTTCTTGTGAAGTGATTGGTGAAATAGCCTGTAAATTTAAAGAAATGCTCTCTATTGTTAAGAAGTATCTTCTGTATTTTTTCGATTCAGTGCAGATAATTATGATTTTTTTTCTTAAAATGAATGAAATAGGAACTGGGACTTGAATTGGCAAGTTGCAGGAAGGAAAAGTAACAATTGACTAGTCTCAACTACATTAACATCCATGTGATTGTTATCTTTCCTATTGATTTTAAACACCAACAGGACAGAAAATCAATACCATTTGTTTAGCAAATGTTTTGCAATATAAGGTCATTAAGTCAACAAACAACTTAAGCAACTGTTTACCTTGACTTAGTAGACTGATTGTGCCAAATGACCTCAAATCACAATAATATTTGTCATGATGATGTGACGTGTGCATGTGGAACATTAATTTCTAATTTCATCGGCTGGTCAAACATATATTGAACTTCTTTATAAGGGCTTTACAGCAAGCAGACACTGACTCAAGATAGCTGCCACAAATCACCTGACACATCTGGTATTACAAATTATAAATAAAACCAGAGCACGCTGGAAAAACTCAGCAGGTCTGGCAGCATCATGAAGCTGGGGTTTCCTGCTCCCACCTGTGGTGGGAGTAATGGTGAGCTGGAGGGGAAAATATCACAGGAGCCAAAAAGTCAGTTTCTTTTTGGCGATTTTCTGCTTCACCCTTCAATGGTAGGTTGCGTTTCCCACTGAACCATGTCAGGAGGGCAATTTGAATACATTAGCATGTCATGAATGCCCATTATCAAGGCAGTTCATGAGAATCACGCCCTGATACTATATCAAAAGGACAGGTCAGCGTCTGATTAGATCGGCGTGCATCATGACCAGATATAAGTGACATTCACCTGGCGAACTGCACTTCATTTGTGACTTCCAAGTAAGTTTGCCTACCTTGCATTGCGCTGCACTAATGCCTCTGCATGCTCCATGCCAGGCTTCAGCACATCAATTTGAGGGGGCTATTTCAGGCAAGGCTCCATCTACCAGGAGTGGGGAGGTGGGGGTTGGTTCTAATGTGCTACGGTTAAAGGTTTGACTAGGTGAGGGGAGACAAGACAGGGTCAAGGGAAGGGGCTGGAGGGCAAAGGCTTGACTTGGGTGGAGGGGGGAAAAGACTGGGAAGTGTTGAATGCAGATACGTGACTGGGAGGAGGGAAGACTGAGGGCAAAGAAATCTCATGGTCAGATAGTAAAGAGAGTCAAGAGTAGCAGTCCCAAGGGAACCATCAGCAAGATAGCCAACTAAAGAAGAACTTTAGTGATTTGAGCTTGAAAAGACTGTCCTTATCTTAGCTCAGGGAGGGGGAAGGCATGTCAGATCACTGACAGTAGTGCCTAGTTTGTTGTGCAGAGGGTGTGGTGAGCACTTCACAAACAGTAGTCTGGCGGCTTTCTGACAGTACTCGGCACAGTCACAGTCAGGGGAGGCATCTGCAGCCTGTCAATTGGGAACAGGTAGTGTAGGGTCAGGCACTCAATGGTCTCACAGCAGGTGAGAAATGTCAAAACATTGTGCAGGAAATCTTTGTTCTGCTCCTATCATATACTTCTGAGCACCTGGCAGTCCTCTGTACAGTCGGTCTCAAGAAGCCGAGGGAGGTGGGGGGTGCGGCTAAGGTCTACATGGGGCATAGGAACATGCACCCTAAACAACTGAGGGTAACACAGGGATATCAACCACTATAACAATGGGATTCAGAATTACAGGGAGAGGACTGAGTGTAATAGCAGGGAGAGAGACCGGAATGTAATGCTCCTCCAGGACAACGTGAGGGACTTCCATGGTCACACAGAGGGTCGAAGCTGGTGTAGTAATAAAACCTGAGGACCACCATCTTGGACCAAAGCAAAGGAGCAGTAGAAAATGAAACTAAAAACACAACTGGGCAGGGCTGTTGGGGCTTCTGGGTGGATGGCCTCAAAGCACTGGGGGGCTGATTAAAGGGGCACCCGTCTGAAACCTGTATTCCCAAATTGAGGAGGAATGTACAGCTGAGACATGTTAGAACCACTGTTACAACAGAGGCAATAATGAGCCATCAATGTCAACACACATTCATACGAGATTTATTCCAATTAGTTCCAATTATCAATTACTGTGCAGTAACCCTTTACAACAATCGTGGTTATTCCCCTTTGTGGTAGTGTCTCCAAAAACAAGGGGGCACCTCGACAAGCAAGAGAATCCTTTTGGAACAGACAAATTAGGAACAGGAGTAGGCCACTTGACCCTTCGAGTCTGCTCCACAATTCAATGAGATCATGGCTGATCTGAATGTAACCTCAACCCCACATTCCTGCCTAACCCCTGATATCCGTTCACCCCCTTGTTAATCAAGAATCTATCTAGCTCTGCCTTAAAAATATTCACAGGCTCTTCCTCAAAAGGCGGTGGAAGCAGAGTTCCAAACATTCACAACCCTCTGAGAGAAAAAAAATTCTCCTGGTCTGTCTTAACTGAGCGGACCCTTATTTTTAAACAGTGACCCCTTAGTTCTAGATTCTCCCACAAGAGGAAACATCCTCTCCAAATCCACCCTGTCAAGGCCCCTCAGGATCTCAAAGGTTTCAATTAAGTCAGCTTTCCCTCTAAATTCCAGTCAATACAAGCCTAACCTGTCCAGCCTCTCCTCCTAAGACAATACACCCATTCCTGGTATTAGTCTAGTAAACCTTCTCTGAACTGCCTCTAACACATTTACATCTTTCTTTAAATAAGGAGACCAGTACTATACACAGTACTCCAGCTGTGGTCTCACCACTGTCCTATATAACTGAAGCATAACCTCCCTACTTTTGTAATCAATTCTCCTCACATTAAATGATAACATTCTATTAGCTTTCCTAATTACTTGTTGTACCTGCATACTAACCTTTTGTGATTCATGCACTAAGATACCCACATCCCGCTGAATCTCAGAGCTCTGCAACCTCTCACCATTTAGATAATAAGCTTTTTTATTCTTCCTGCCAAAATGAAGATTTCACATTTCCCCGCATTGTACTTCGTTTGCCAGATCTTCACCCACTCACTTAATCTACTTATGTCACTTTGTAGCCTCCTTACATCCTCTTCACAATTTACTTTCCTATCCATCTTTGTGTTGTCAGCAAATTTAGCTACCATTCCTTTGGCCCCTTCATCTAAATCATTTACAGAAATTGTAAAAAGTTGAAGCCCAGCATTGACCCCTGTGGCACACCACTCGTCACATCCCACCAACCAGAAAAAGCCCCATTTATGCCAACTCTGCTTTCTGTTAGCTAACCAATCTTCTATCTAACCAATCTTTTTTCCATGCCAATATGTTACCCCCTACACCATGAGCTTTTATTTTCTGTAATAACCTTTGATTTGGCATTTTATCAAATGCCTCCTGGAAATCTAAATACAGTACATCCACCAGTTACCCTTTATCCACAGCACATGTTACTCCTTTAAAGAACTCCAATAACTTTATTAAAACATGACTTCCCTTTCACAAAACCACGTTGACTCTGTCTGATTACCTTGGATTTTTCTAAGTGCCCTGCTATAGCAACTTTATTGATTGCTTCTAACATGTTATCTATGACAGAAGTTAGGCTATCTGGCCTATAGTTTCCTGCTTGCTGTCTTTCCCTTCCTTTTTAAATAAATGAGTTATATTTGCTATTTTCCAATCTAATGGAACCTCCCCCAAACAGAAGGAATTTTGGAAAATTAAAACCAGTGCATCAACTATCTCACTAGCCACTTCTTTCAAGGCCGTAGGGTGAAGTTCATATGGACCTGGGGCTTTGTCAGCCCACAGCCCCAACAATTTGCTCAATACCACTCAATATCAATTCCTCAGAAGCACTCTCTGTAGGACCAACACTCACCTTGTTAGCTCTTTTCTGGTTTAAATATCTATAGAAACTCTTACTATCCATCTTTATTTTACTAGCTTTTAGCTTTTTCTCATACTCTAGTTTTTCCCTCCTTACTAATCCTTTTGTTATTCTTTGCTGCTCTTTATCTTCTTTCCAATCTTCTAGCCTGCCACCTGTCTGAAGGTAATTATGTGCTTTTTCTTTAAGTTTGATACTGTCTTTAACTTTTTTAGTTAACCACGGATGGTGGGTCCTCCCCTTGGAGTTTTTCACTCATTGTAATGTATATATTCTGAAATATCCCTTTAAATGTCTGGTATGAACTTCTATTGACATAACCTCATCTGCCAGTTCACTTTAGCTTTTAAGCCCTTAAGTTTGAAAACTAGTCTTGGACACACTTGTTTCTCCATCAAAATGAATGTAAAATTCAATCATATGGTCGCTGCTACCCAGGGGTGCCTTCACTAGGAGGTTATCAATCTCATTGCTCAGTACCAGGTCTAGTATAACCTGCTCTCTGGTTGGCTCCAGAACATGCTGTTCTAAGAAAATATCCTGAAAGTATTCTATAAACTCTTCATCTAGCCTACCATCTGATTTTTCTAGTCTATCTGTAGATTAAAATCTCCTATGGTTATCATTTTTTTAAAAAAAATACTCTGTCCTACCATGTAGGTGCTGTTAGGGGGCCTGTACACCACTCCCATGAGTGAATTCTTGCTTTTATCATTCCTCATCTCAACCCAAACTGATTCTGCATCCTGGTTTCCTGAACTTAGGTCATCCCTCTCTAATGTGCTAATACCATCATTAATTAACAGAATGACCCCTTCACCTTTTGCTAACTTCCTGTGCTTCCTAAATGTCATGTACCCTTCAAAATTCAGGTCCCAATCTACATCAACCTGTAGCCATGTCTCTGTAATGGCTATAAAATCATATTTATTTGTTTCTATTTGCACTACTAGTTCATCTCTGTTGTTTCAAATGCCAAGTGCGTTTAGATACAGAGCCTTTAGTTTTGTCCTTTTAGTTTTATAGTGTCTAACCTTATCTGCTGATTTACTCTTAGAATTGTATTCTCTGTCCCTTCCTGTCAAAGTCTGTTTATCATTTCCCATATTAATACCTGTCTCTCTTGCCTTGTCTCTACTTTGGTTTACCACATCTACCCAAATCTGATCCCTTGCCCCTACTATTCTGTTTAACACCCTTGCTATTCTCCTAGTTACTCAGCTCACGAGGGCACCAGCCCCAGCACAGTTCAGGTGTAGACCATCTCAATGGTACAGATCCCACTTTCCCCAATATTGGTGCCAGTGTCCCACAAACCCAGAACCCACTTTTCTCACACCAATTTTTGAGCTAGGCATTCATCTCTCTAATCTTATTTGTCCTATGCCAATTTGCACATGGCTCAGGTAATAATCCAGAGATTATTACCTTTGAGGTTCTGCTTCTTAATTTGGTGCCTAGCTCATCATCCTGATGATGTAGAGCCTCCTTCCTCATTACACCTATGTTGTTGATACCAACATGGACCACAACCACTGGATAGTCCCTCTGCCACCACAAGTTCCTCTCCAGCCCTGAACAGATGTCCCAAACCCTGGCACTGGGCAGGCAACACAGCCTTCTGGACTCTCACTCTTTGCTACAGAGAACAGTGTCAATCCCCCTTACTATACTGTCCCCTACCACCACTACATTCTTTTTTGCTCCCCCTACTTAGATGGCTTCTTCTACCATGGTGCCATGGTCAGTTTGCTCATCCACCCACAGCTCCCATTCTTATCCAAACAAGCTTAGAGAACCTCAAACCTGTTGAACAAATGCAGAGGCTCACACTCCTGCACTCTGGGTCCCCTTACCTGCCTCACTCGCAGTCACACCCTCCTATCCCTGGCCACTGACCAAACCAGAAGACCCTATCCTAAGTAGTGACTGCCTCCTGGTTTAGATCATCCAGGTATCTTTCCCTCTCCTTAATGTGTCACAGAGTCTGCAGCTCAGTCTCCAACTCAATGACTCTGAGCCAAAGTTCCTCAAGCCGCAAACATTTACTGCAGACGTGTTTGCCTTGGATCACAATGTTATCCAAGAGCTCCCACATGCTGCAGCCTTGACACATCACCTGTCCTGCCATCCTTGATATGTTTTAAATAATTGCTTAATTATATTAATCACTTTTTTAATGTTGCTTTCTTATACATTTTATTAACTTTACCACCAAATCATGTACTATTTTTGATATAATATAACTTGTCAACTTACCAGATACTCATCAAAGAGTTAGCTGCTTTCCCTGTAGTAGAGCAAGAACCAATTTCTATAGGCTGAGAAAGAGGAAACGAATGATTCCTTCTCCAAACATCCCTCTCACCAAACTCCAAGAACCCTACATTTATAGTAGACTGAACTGGGGGCTTCAGTAACCAGATCAACCAGTTAGCTAATTAACTACTCAGCGCCTACAGCTGAGAGTGAGTTTACCCTGTCTAAACTGAAGAAAGAACTTAGCCTGCTTGCACAGTGCTTTCTAAGTTCAGAGACGGGAATCCTGGGCCTCCCAAAAAGAATCTCATGCCTTCACAGGACATCTGTCCTCATGTTATTGCAAAGGATGTAGTCATTTAGTCCACTGAATGAGTAATATGTAACCCGGAATAAATGCAGGCCATTCAAGCACTGGCCAAGTCCATCTCATAGCTGTCGGTCTACTGAGATGGGGCAAGTGGGGGGGTAGCATGGTGGGCGAAGGATACTATGGCACTGAGAGTGTTTATAGCTATAACCACAATTGCACTGGCTAATAGGTGCCTATAGTGTAAGCAAGCCTTAAAGCCACAATCACAAATCAATGACAGAGAAAGGACCTTTGCAAACTGCTGTTAACTCATTTCAATGATTCAATAGAGAAAGGAATGTGAAAAAAACACAGAGCCTGCATTTAAAGTTGCCTGTATCTTCGTAAGGCAGAAATGAGTGTGCACAATCCCTGAGCATGGCCTTTTAGATTACAGACCCTCGGGGATGACAGAGAGTACATGGAGATAAAGAAGAGATTGCCCTTCTCCATACGCATCTACATCTCTCCTTGTACATTCACCTTCACCTTTCCACAATGCAGATGAGTCAGTGGACTACATGAGTCCCCACCTTAACCAAGAATGAACATCATTTGTAACCACAATGCTTGTCAACAAGATGTTTTGCACAGGCGCTTTTTACATTGAGGGTGATGCATCACTGATGTTGGAGAAGAACTGAGAAGGGACACACACTGTGTTGAGATGGTTTCACACAACATGGACCAGAAGGACATGATGTGAGATCAGCGATTTGTGGGAGGAGGGAACATGGTGTGACCCCTGATAGACCACAAAACAACTCAGCATATAGAGGTGGCAGACCCAAGAGTAAATGTGCAATGGGTGCAATTGTATTTACATTGATGGAAAATATGTACATTTGTGAACTCCTATGCCACCATGTTGCTCCTACTGTTTTTTGATCTTCCCAACCCTGTCACTATGTCTTGGTGCTTCCCCAACATCCACAATGGATTTGGAGGCAGCCTGTTGACTCCTGCGCCCTGTTGTCTGTGATAACTTTGGCGGGCATTCTCTGGAGGGCTAAGACTCGGAATGTCCCGGCCAGCTTTGGGTCTCCTGCTTTGGGACAGATGCACCCTTCAATGGAGCTGGAGGTGATGGGGTCACATGCAGAGTGGATTGGGATCGGTTGGGCACTCCCAGAGTCACCTGTGCAAATGGCACCAGCATGTCCAGCTGCTGGTCCTCCTCTCAATGGGTGCCTGAGGGCCCCTGGCTGACTCTTTGTGGAGAAGGGGCAGCTGGAATGAGATCAAAGTGTTCTGATCCCCTCTTGTGTAGCCACTGATAGATTCCACCAATGCCTACAGTGATGGAATGCAGCTTCTGGCGTAGTTTAAGACCTAGGTCATGGACAAAGGTCTCCAATGCACCAGCCGTCCTACCAATGTTGACCTTGGCGTGCTGGTATGTCAGTGCTATTACCTCACACTGAACATGGAGGGACTTCTACATTGAATGTTACAGGCTGCAGAATGCATCTAACAATCCTGCCTGACATTCCAGTGACTGTCGCTGCAGCTCCAACATCTGCGTTAAGGCCAAGCCCACAGGCTAGTCATCTGACTTGGACTCAGCAGAATCTTGGCCCCCTGCAGTCCTCCAAGTGCTGGGATCTTGGATATCCCTGCCTCTGCTTGCTGTGGACCAGAATGCTCACCAGATTGTGACCCCGAGCCTGCTCTAGACCTAAATCCCTCTGAGGTTTGCATCTCTGCACTGGTGGAGGGTGTGGGTGAGCGCTGTGACAGGTCTTCCATTGTTGTGTCCTCAGGATCCTCATCTAATCAGTCGAGAGGGCTGGAGGGGAGGGGATGGCTCTCGAAATCCCTGTGTCATCTGGCAGAGTGCCTATCAAAGATTGGAGAAAATTAGTGCGTGGCAGCAAAGTACAAAACATCACACTGCACTCAGTCTCGCTGTTTGAAGCTCAGTTGGTGCAGGGTCCTCACTTGGGTGTGTGTTGCCAGTCTCACCGTTGCCACAGGAACAGTTGCAGTCCTCTCCAGCCACATGTACTGCTTGCTCTTCATACTGGATGAGGGCCCTGATATCTGGCATAGCCTCACCGGTCTGGGACCGCTCCCTTTTATTATGGGTGAGGTTGGCCTGCATAAAGACAGATGGAGAGAGAGTGTGAGCAGGAAGTATGCCAAGGCAGATGATAAGGATGCCTGCCTTGTGTGTGTGCAGAGCGAAGCAGTGCCCTGTATGGTCCTCATGACGTGAACCCAGGTGGAGATGTTAATGTGTGTGTAGGAGAGTGAGTGGTGATGTCCTTTGTGCTGGCAGAGTATGAGTTCTCTGTGGGGTGTCATCCTGTAAATGTCTGAGAGGCTTGTGAGAATGTGAGGTGAGAGTGATGAAAAGGTTGACTTACCCTGGCTCTGCAAATGAGATCATTCATCAATTTTGGCACTGAATCCCTGTTCTCCTCTGGGCAGAGTTGGCACTCACTGCCACAGATACCTCCTGCCAGGTCAGGCTGGTGTCCTTGGTGGACCTCCTTTGGCCACCGCTAGGGTGGAGAGAGTCACAAAGGTCATGAAGGTCCTCAACAGCGTGGCCCAGCAACGTGTTATTAAGCTTGGGGGCTGTGTGCTTCTGTGGTTAGGGGGCCATCTCTCACCTGGAGCACTCCTGGGGTGCAGACATTGAGAAAGGTGTGCGCAGATGCGGTTTAAATATGGCGCCTGGAGTGAGGTCCTGCTGAGGTCACAGCAGGTCAGGTGAATCAGAGGCCACCCGCCGGTGATTCGACGTGTTTCCTGTTGACACTTAATTAATGAGGCGAGATGCGAACAATCGGTTGCGAAAACGCACCATTGCGGCCGGCAGGCAGATCGCCACTTTTCCCGCCCACCACCGCAATTAGTCAGTGGAAGGGAAAATCCTGCCCATAACCTCCTGATACAGATTTCCTGACTGAGGTTTCGATAATGTCTGCGTTGTGTGTATTTTTGGGGGTGAGAGGTAATATTTTATATGGTGCATCCTCCTTCAATACCATTTCCTCCTTTCCCTGAACTTCTCCTTCTGCTCCTCCTCCTTTATGAATGTGGCTTACAAACGTCTTTTCATAAGGAACACCATTCGTGTTCCTGAGAACCCCTCTTAGGAGAAGGTGCAGGGGCAATTCACAGGCCGTCAAAAGCAAGTCCAAATTTGTGTAGGCTCAAAACAAAAAAAAGTTACAAAAAGTTCTTCCCAGCTTTTCCTTGTACTTTCAACAGGCTCTGCTCTCAAAAGTTCTCACTTCTGCCAGTCTTAGCTGATCCTGACAACAGCTGAACTTCTATCTTTCATTCTAACTTACTCCCAATGTATTGTCAATGTAAACATAGCACTACTTGTTCTCATGCCAGCTTGTGGGTGGTTCATGCAGGTTCAAATTGCATTTGGAATTTGGGTACTTTGTTTTTTGAGTTGGAAACGTTCCTTATATCACTAAAATCTGCCAATAGGTTCAGGAAACCACAATACGTCCACTGCAAAGTGCCCATAATACTCATAAGTCCTGATACAAGAAAGCTTGTTTTAAAAAACAACCACCTCAGACTGAGCAAATTAGATCGTTGAGCAGTTGACTTCCAATGATGTTCAAGGATTATAATTGGATATAAATATGTCAGCTTTAGATAATTGATCAAAATTTGTAAAGTTTAAGTACTACTAAATTATTCAGATTCCTGAGAAAGTTTTTCAAAGTGAAACTTGAATTTTACATAGAATTACAGAGAAGATGCTGCATAGAAACAGGGCATTTGATCCGACTAATCTATGCTTGTGTTTATACTCCACATGAATCTCGTTCCATCCAATTAACTTACACATGAAGTTACAACTCTCTAGGAATGTCCGAGAGTCTCCAGCAACTGAAGAATAATCCCTTCAACTGCTGCGAGCAACCTTGAAAGTAAATCTTTGTGGTGTAAAGAAAAGCATTTCATATTATTTTTGTTTTCTTTGAACACTTTTGTCCATTGCTTATAAAGATATTGGAGATGGGGAAAAGGAAGGGTGAAGCTGTTGGTGGCAGGAGGTCATGTGATAAAACCTCCAGGAACATGTGCTACCAGGAATATGCCAAACTCGAGTTGAGAACACCATCACCCAATGGTTTCTTTTAGCAGCTTTGGTAGAACAAAAACAAAATAAAACTGCCTTTAAGTTATTTTTTGAAAAGCAAGTGGAAGATGCAGCCATATTTTTTCCAAACAAAGTTACACCTAAGTTAATGGCAATTTTTGATGCTGTTAAAGTTGAAAACATCACTGTTTAAATTAATTTACTCCCAGCAACCCGCAAGTGTTGCAGTGAATCAAAAGTAGAACTCCCAGGTTGAAGGAACGCTGTGGAGTCAAATGAATTAAAAGCATCTGTACACAAATTAACCTGCTTTTGTGTTGTTTAACATGATTAAATTGGTGTGATAAAGTATTTATGCCCAATTTAGTCTACATGTAATGCACTTAATACCTTACGATGGTTTTGACATACATTCGCTCCATTTTATGCAGTAAATTTCCAAACTCACATAAGTGGACAGATACCTTGTCTGTTGATAGCACAAATTGAAAAAAAAAAGTGCGTTACCCATGAAACATGCTGGTGACCAAAGTGTCTTGTTGCTGCCGTGAACTTGGGAATCTTGGGGTTACCTGATCTCCTAATCCAGCCAATCCTGCATGCCTTTGCTTCCCTTCTGGCTTCTGCTGAAGTGGCAGCTGCAATGATCACTCCACAATGTTAATCTGTTCCAGGTGCTGGCTGACAAATGGATTCAACAGCAGGTGTTCAGGAACATACAACTGCAACCTGATCATCTATACCACAATATGGATGACATCTCTGCTTGGGCAGTACAAGCACTACTCCGCTTCTAACTAATTACTGTGAGAAAACATTTTTCCCCATAAGCTATTGATATTTGTCAGCTTGGTAGCGTCATTATTTTAGTTTTACATCTAGCACCAATAAAGCCAGATTAAAGAAAGGCAATGTCTTTAATTTTCTAAATAGTTCATAACCTTATTAATAGGAACAAAATACATAGTATTAGTATTACAACCAGTGAAGAAATATATGAAAACTAGGATTTTTTTGTAATTTATAAGGATGAAAGTATAAATTCAATGCCTGTACTTAACTATTTACATGCTGATTGCAAAGTACTCAATCTGACAAGCTTTCTTGATTTTAAACACAAAAGAGGTTAATTTTTATTGTTCAAATAATCTGCCCAGGTAACGATATAAAGGGTTTTAAAAAGGAAAACACATAATCCAACCTTCACAACACACACACGCGCACAAGCATGCAAAACTACACGCTATACAGTAGAGGAGGTTAACTTTCAGCCAAATTAAGATTTAATGACAAAAAGGTAAAAAACAGAGAGTTCACTCTTTATGAATCTTTCACTGTTGTTCATGGCTGAGACAGTTTTTTTTTCACGGTGGTCTTGAAATTCCAATGTTGTTGAGGCTGATGTAAACTGCAATTTCTGAGACAGCTCTCTTTTGAACCATAATCTGTCTTTCCCAAAAGTCGATGCTATTGCACCTGAGGATCCTTTTGATTGAAATCCTCTATCACTGTGATAGAACCCACAATGTAACAAAGGTAGGGGGTCTGAACTTGAGAGAGAAGGGAGAGAGATGGTGTTACTCATCCATTTCCAGTCTTCTTCTAGACTCTGAAAGAACAACCAGGGTGCTGTAATATAAGGCATTTAAAAATGGTTATTCTGGTCACATGACTTCTTTCCCTATAATGACTTGGGTATTCCACAGAAGAGGAACCTGCACCAGCTGATCCTTCAGACAGTGAGACTGTGAGTGCAATGTGATGTTCTATACTTTGCTGCCATGCATTAATTATTTCTAATCTCTTTCATAGGCATCTCCGCCAGACGACACAGGGATTTTGAGAGCCACCCCCTCCTCTCCAGCCCCCTCAACTCCTTGGTTGAGGACCCTGAGGACACAACATTCATTGCAACGCTCATCCACACCCTCAACCAGCACCAAGGCACACACCTCTTAGATCTAGAGCAGGTTCAAGGGTCACAATCTGTTGGGCACAGCACAGATTCTGATCCATGTCAGGCAGAGCCTGAGACATCCAAGGTCACGGGCATCGGTGGACTGCCAGAGGCTAGGATTCTGCCGAGCCTAAGTCAAATGATGAGCCTATGGACTCAGTCTTAATGCAGATACTGGAGCTGCAGTGACAGTCACTAGAATATCAGGCAGGGTTGTCAGATGTATTCTACAGATTACAACATACGATGGAGGAGTCCGTCCACGTTCAGTCTGAGGTAAAAGCGCTGACAGCTCAGCGCACCGAGGTCGAATTAGGCGAAGACGTGGCCTTTTAATCTAGTGTTGTGGTATGATACCGGCGAACTGCCTTTTTAAAAAATTAATTCATGGGATGTGGGCTTCACTGGCTGGGCCAGCATTTATTACCCATCCCTAGTTGCCCTTGAGAAGTGGTGGTGAGCTGCCTTCTTGAACCGCTGCAATCCATGTAGTGTAGGTACACCCATAGTGCTGTTAGGAAGAGTCTTCCAGGATTTTGACCTAGCGACAATGAAGGGGCGGTGATATATTTCCAAGTCAGGATGGTGAGTGACTTGGGATAGATCTTCCAGGTGGTGGTGTTCCCATCTATCTGCTGCCCTTGTCCTTCTCGATAGTAGTGGTCATAGGTTTGGAAGGTGCAGTCGAAGGAGCCTTGGTGAATTCCTGCAGTGCATATTGTAGATGGTACACACTGCTGCTGTTGTACATCGGTGGTGGAGGGAGTGAATGTTTGTAAATGTGGTGCCAATCAAGGGCTGCTTTGTCCTGGATGGTGTCAGGCTTGTTGAGTGTTGTGAGAGCTGCACTCATCCAGGCAAGTGGGGAATATTCCATCGCACTCTGGACTTGTGCCTTGTAGATGGTGAGGAGTCAGGAGGTGAGTTACTCTTTGCAGGATTCCTAGCCTCTGACCTGCTCTTGCAGCCACAGTATTTATATGGCTGGTCCAGTTCAGTTTCTGGTCCATGGTAACCCCCAGGACGTTGATGGTGGGGGATTCAGTGATGGTAATGCCATTGAATGTCAAGGGGCGATAGTTAAATTCTCTCTTGCTGGAGATGGTCATTGCCTGGCACTTGTGTGGCGCGAATGTTCCTTGCCACTTGTCAGCCCAAACCTGGATATTGTTCAGGTCTTGCTGTGTTTGGACATAGACATGGCCTTGATAATGAGCATTCATAATTCTCTAATGTATTCAAATGGCCTTCTCGACGTAGCTCGGCAGGAAATGCAACCCTCAATTGGAGGTCGGAGCGAATGATCGTAACCTGTTTTCCCGCTCACCATGGGCCACAGCAGAATATCCTGGCCTGTGTTTCAGTAAGGAGGCTGTAAAAGAGCTGTGTTCATTTCTACACAATGACAACAGCCACAGTCACCTACCACAGCTCTGTCTGTGGCTATCATTCATCAATGATTTTCTTGGTAACAAACAGTTTGTTTACTTGTTGCGCAAAGAGATATTTCTGTTGCCCTGTGAACTACCAGATCCTGATTTTGCTCCTTCCGTAACATCAGACTTCAGTGACTGTCCACTATTCTTTCTGCTCCTCCCTCTCCAAAGTATTCGGAATAGTAAGACACCTTAATGCACCCATGAATCTGTATGGATTGACTCGGTCATCTTAATGTCTTCTTCTGTGTTCCAGGCTTAACATCTGCTGTCTCTTTCTCATAGTTTAGCAGGACATCTGTAGCATGAGTCATTGATGCAACGTGAGCTGAAAAGCAAACAACCATATGTACATGTTGGCATTACTTCGTGCTTGACAAGCTCTTTACAAGTCAAAATCTGTTCCTGCATGATCTGTATATTAACGCCCAGAAAAAAAGTCGTTTCATTTTACTTTATGAGCTGTCAGCCTTGGCACAGTGGTAGCAATCTTGCCTCTGTGTCAGACATCTGTGGGTTCCAATTCCACCCCAGGGACTTGGGTCCCAAGGTATTATTCAAAGAACAGTTTTTCTCAATGTCCTGACCAACATTTACGCCTCAATCAGCATCAGTAAATTGGATGCCACATTAGAATAGTGACAGGCATTTCAAATGCACTCCATTGGTTGTAAAACCATTGTGGATGTCATGAAAGGCAGCATATAAATACATTATCTTTGTTAATTTTTGAGTTCTGAATTAGTCATTTTGACTGGGATATTTACCTCTGGCATTTTTTTAAACCTCCATGCTTTCCTTCAGTATTGCTCTTTGGTCTAGGCGATTAAATGAGCTTGCGTAAAGTGGTGAACATAGATCTTCTCTCGCAGTTAGCAAATGTCTTGGGTGCTACAAATGAAGAATACAAATTCACAATGGGCCAACAAATGGAGGGGCAGCAGCACCCAAGTCCCATTCTGCCCACACCTGTCATTTGGCTGATGACCAGATTTATCAATCCTTTCCTGAACATACCAGAGCGGCACTTTCTTTGTCAACGTCATTGTACCGGACAGATTGACAAACATTTGTATCATATGCTGCAGAATAACCTGTGGTAAACATCCGAAGCAAGGGCTGCTCTTCCTGGAAAAGCTTTCATGGCACTGGATCCTTTCCATGCACGCCTGTGGCACGCAAAAAAAAAAATGCTGACGTCTAAAAGCAGCAGCCAAAGCTGGGGTTTGATCTTGTTGTAGTATATGGGGTCAGAAGGAGATCTCTTAATTTAAATACCTCAGGTGGCCATCTGCACCATTCAGACCACATCTTGGGTTCCTTCCCAGTGATAGATGCTGCATACTGTGCTGGGACAAGGAATGGGGTGTCAGGGATGGCCCTCTGAAAAGCAGCCACCAGTACCCCTTGGCCCCTTTAATAAGCAGATTGAACCATAAATCAATATTTCCTGGTGCCTTTAGGGGTTCAGATCACAAACTAGACCTACATAACTGTCCTTGTTAGGGTCGAGCAGAGCCTCTGAGCTCACAAATGCAATTAGGAATAGCAATAGAAAGCACGGATGGTACTTTCAGGTTTTATCATAATTTACAGCCCTTTCTCTGAAGTTATGGTGGGATTGCTCCAAAAGGATCCTACTGTGATGAAAAGGGATAATGCATTATTCTCCACATTACTTGTGGATCAAGCAACAACAACAATAACTTGCATTAATGTAGCACCTTTAACATAGTATAACTTCCCAAGTTGCTTCATGGGAGCATTATCGGACAAAATTTGACACCAAGCCTTTTAAGGAGACATTAGAATAGATTAACAGCACTAACGGCACTGTGGGTGTTCCTACAATACAGAGAATGCGGTGGCTCAAGAAGGCAGCTCACCACCATCTTCTCAAGGGCAATTAGGGATGGGCAATAAGTGCTGGCCTAGCCAGCGATGCCCACATCCCATGAACAAATTTAAAAACAACAAAGGTTTGGACAAAGAGGTAGATTTAAGGAGAAACTTAAAGGAGCAGAGAGCTGGAGAAGTTTAGGGTTGGAATTGCAGAGCTTAAAGTTATCCAGATGAAGGTATGGTCACCAATGGTGAAGCAAAGCAAATCGGGAATGCGCAAGAAGCCAAAATTGGAGGAAGTAAGATACCTCAGAGGGTTTTAGGACTGGGGGAGTTTGCAGAGTTCAGGAAGGGAAGGGATGGCCACAGTGGAATTTGAACACAAGAATGTGATAATTGTAGAAGCTGGACTGAGTTGGCACAGCACATTAAGAGTTCCCTTCAATGCATTATTGTGTCACAAATCGCACCCAGCTGGACATCACGGTCCCTCATCTCAAAATGATGGCCGAAACACAAGCAGCAAAGACACTCACTCACATAACACCTTTAATGCAAAAATGTCCTTGGGCACTTCGTAAATAGAAAATGGGTGTTGGAATGGATGGCAACCCATGGGCCTGAATTTTATCTTTGGTGGGTGCACTATCAGCAAACCCAGGAGCAGTTGGGAAGTGGACCTCCGACTGCTATCGTCCCCTGACCGCGATTTCACGCAGGCTGGCCAATTAACAGCCAGCCAGCATGAAAAACGTGCTGAATAGCTCAGCGCGCCGGGGTGGGGGGTGGGAAGACAGATGATGATGTCACCCCGGGCGCGGGTGAGCGCTATGAGAAAACCCCCTGAAGGCAGACAGCTGCAGACCTGAAAATCATCAAATAAAGTTTTAAAAAGCTGCAAAAAAATGTCCATGCATCACAATTATGTACCTTAAAATATAACTAATAAAAATGCTGTCCACAGATTTTTATTTTCATTTTATTTCACAATGGAAATCTCATCCCGTCCTTGGATGAGGTTTGATTAAAAATATAAAGGCCGCTTGGCTGACTCGCTCGTCCGCCAACATTAGGAGTTGAACGAGCCACAAAAAATCTGAGACAATTGTGCCATTAATGGGCTTAATTGCCCTCGTAATTGTCAGCCGGCATGCTTTCAACATTTGCGCACGCCTGCCGAGTGAAATATTGTGCGATTGCGCAATGACTTTGGGACGCTCGCCTAACTTCATCTCATGCGATATTACGCCCGAGCGGGTTGGGCGCGCGCCCGCCCACGGGATGTAAAATTCAGCCCACAGTAAAGTTTGAAAAGACAGAATCTGTGAAGAACAGACCCGAAACAAAATTGACTACATGCTGAAAATGCGAATCGACAGCTAAAGGGAAATTAAAAGATATCCAAAGGACATAAAATAATCTGAAGTGGAGGAGCAAAGAAACTGCACTGCATCAAGAAAAAGGCAGCTGTGACTGATGGAGTTAGACATACTCCCCCAGAGGAGCAGTGAGCACTTGTATTTGAGGCTGAATAATGTGTTTACTTAGTCTCTCGGTTTGGTCAGAATCGGAAGGTTAAATGAGTCACAGGACTGCCAGGGTAGATGACACGTACATCTGTGATAATCCCTGTTTCACATACCACCTGCACATTATTAAAATTGAAGACTTGCCTGTTACAGTAATATATGATTTCTCGAAAGGTGCACAGATGGGCGTGTGGAATCAATCTATCAAAACCCAAGACACTGAAAAAGTCAACAGTGACAAAGAATCCCTTCTAAGCTATTTGCTCTTGCTCTGATTATGTCGTTAAACTGATAGAATATGAAATACTAAGCAAAGCACCAGTGACTCGAGAAATTACTTTAGACATTTTGACAAAACTTTTGATTGCACTAACTGGGTTCTGAAAGGTGCAATGAGCATACAATGTCACTTTTGCTGGCACATGCAGGGCATAATTCATGATAAGGTTACTCGAGGTACTATTGTAACTACACACACTCATTATATATTTGATGCTAAATCCAAATTTCTGAATGCACAATGTGCCCTACTGTCTGAACTTAGCTGTATTTATTACTGACACATCAAATTGGAAGACAGAGGCCTAGAAATGCTCAAGCCTCTGTTAGCATTGTCTCAAGCAGCTGGTAAGACTTGTGCTGTTCATTCACTATCATGAGTTGGGTCCTGGCTTCGTTGGCTACTTGGGGGACCAGAAATTCCATTTAAAGGCAACCAGCACCTCTTAAAGTGGAATAAAACAGAAAGTGCTGGAAATACTCAGCAGGTCCGGCAGCATTTGTGGAGAGAGAAACAGAGTTAATGTGTTGAGTACAATATCACTCTTCTTCAGAACTGAAGGGAGGGAGAAATGTGCTGACATTGAAAGGGGGGGAGGCAGAGGACAGGGCAAGGAAGGACAAAAGAGGAGGTCTAGGATAGGGTAGAAGGTGGGAGAGATTAAATGACAAAGATGTCATGGACCCAAAGGTGTAGGGAGTGGTAATTGTGTAGTAAAGAAACAATGGGCAGAATCTTCCCCTCCCTCCAGCAATGGGAATCGTGGAAAGCGAGAGTGGAAATGTGGTGGTAGGGTGAAAATCAGTTTCCCGCTGTGATAATTATGGTTTCATCTGATGTGTAATCTGCCTTCAAAAAGACTGTTATACCTCAGTAGTTAGTAGTTAGCAGTGTAGAGATAGAGTTTGAAGTGTAAGCACATGTTTAGTTGCTGTTGAGTACCTTTGTAAATAAACTAAGAGTTTCTACCTAAGAAGTGTCTGTTGATCAACTCTATCAATAGTACCAACTCGGTCACCACTCACAAGTGTGTGCGGCTTGATTCGAAGTTTGAAGACCCCCACACGATCCAACAAACTGGCGATGAGGATAAAACAAGTTTAATAGAAGAAATAAAGAGAAACAAAATCGGCACTATACCTCGCAGAGTAATTGTAAGTAGAAGCTCCGTTCAAGTCGTTGAAGTAATTCCCTCGCAGAATGCCACAATTCAGAGGAATTGATCCTTTTGATCCAGCAACGAGCGATTGGTCTCACTACATTGAACATTTCACATTCTTTTTCCAAGATTACAGGGGAAGAGAAGAGATGGGCGATCCTCTTAAGTACATGTGGAAATAAAACCTGTGGCTTGATTCGAAGTTTGAAGGCCCCGAGTGCCCCAGATTTGAAAAATTTTGATGAACCTGGTGAAAGGCCATTATCAACCAAAACCCTCAGTAATGATATAAAGGTTCAAGTTTAACTCGAGAAATAGAGCCCCAGGGCAGACAGTTGGGTGCTATGTGTCAAGTTTGAAGCAATTAATGGAACATTGTGAGTTTGGTACATCCCTGAACGACATGCTTAGAAATCGTTTAGTGTGTGGTGTGAATGAGGTCATTATTCAGAAGTGATTGTTATCCGAAACTGGCAATGGAAAGCACAGTAAGAGATTCAAAAGCCATATAGGGCGCACAAAATGGCGCCGTCCTCCACATTGAGCGGGAAGCCCCAGCCAAAAGGGGTGCGAAGATGCAAGACTCTGCTGAGAGGTAGGAAACAGCCCCTGCTAGCAGGGAAATGAGAAAAAAAGTGACTTAGCAGCCAAAACAAGAAATAATTTCAATAGAGGTGGAAACAAGCAGCCCTTTAACGATTGGCAGTTTAAAAAAATAGAACATTTTTATTGTCATAGAAACAGGCACATAATGAGACAGTGCAAAGAAAGAAGCAAGCAGACTTTTAAACAAAAGGAAAACAAAAACAGTGATATCTACAATGCAGAAAAACCTGAAGCAACAAATTCAGATATTTGCTTGTTATTTAATTTAAAGGTCGGAAAGACAGAACCAACATATGTAACAGTGAAAGTGTATGGTAGACCAGTTAGAATGGAAGTGGACACAGGAGCTTCAATTACAGTAATTGGGGAACATACCTTCAGATATCTGAATAATGGGGAACATCAATTAAATTTAGAAGAAACAACTGCCCAATTAAAAACATAGCAGGTGAAGGCATCCAAGTCAAAGGCATAAGTAAAGTAACTGTCCGTTCTGGAAGTCAATCGGTAAAGCCATCCTTGATAGTGGTAGCAGGGGAGGGGCCAAGCCTCCTGGGGTGAAACTGGCTAAAGGAGATTAAGTTAGAATGGGTTGAAACTTTCCAGTTAAGAGCAAGTGGTTTACCAGAGCTACAACGAAAGTAAGTCTCAGCCTTTCAGGGTGAACTTGGGAAGATTCAGGGGCTGCAGGCAAAAATTCATGTGGATTCAGAGGCAACGCCCCTGATTCATGAAGGTGAGACCAATATCTTACGCACTGCGAGATAAGGTCGACATTGAATTGGACAGACTAGAAAAACTGGGTGTTATACAGGGGGGGGATGTGTAATTAAGGTTTTATCTGATGTATAATATACCTTTAAGAAGAATGTTATAAAGGAAGATCACATGATCTTAGTATCCAATAGTAGAGTAGTGTGGGCTACCTCAGTTGTTTGTAGTTAGCAGTGTAGAGATAGAGTTTGAAGTGTAAGCACATGTTTAGTTGCTGCTGAGTAGCTTTGTAAATAAATTACGTTTCTACCTAAGAAATATCTGCTGAGCAACTCTATCAATAGTACCAACTCGGTCACCACTCACAAGTGTGCAATGAGGATCAACCGATCCAACACCCGACGTCGGGATATCAGTTTGCAATCTTCCTCGCCTGTCTTTGATGATGGGTTAATGATGGGTCACCTTTCCCACTGGTCATTGTCGGGAATCCAATCCGTTTTACATCTCATGAATGTTCATTAAAACCCCAATAGACCAGAATCTTCTGGTCCCCTCCAATCGACCAACTCGTCAGAGGGAACTTCCACCATCCCGTTTGCTGACTTTATAAATGTGACGAGGGAGAATTTCATTACTTACTAACCAGTCGATGATGCGATGAGAAGGTGCATTTTAGAGATGGAGGGTGGGTGGGGTGTGGTGTGTGGGTGTTGGGTGGTGTGTGGTGAAAGGGTATTGGGAGAGATGAAGGGAGGGGGGCGGTCAATGATATGCATGAGAGGAATGGGTGTTGGAAGAGATGAAAGGGAAGAAGTCAAAGACATGAGGGGAAAGACTGCTGGAAGAGATGGAGGGGTGGTGTAATGGAGTGAGCAGGGAAGGAAGGCAGGAAAGGAAAAAGGGGGGAAGAAGGCATGAAGGGAAAGAGCAAGGAGGAACGCATGAAGGGGAAGAGTGGGGAGGAAGGCATGAAGGGGAAGGGGGAAAGGGGGAAGGAAGGCACAAAGGGAAAGAGCAGGGAGGAACGCATGAAGGGGAAGAGTGGGGAGGAAGGCATGAAGGGGAAGAGTGGGGAGGAAGGCATGAAGGGGAAGAGTGGGGAGGAAGGCATGAAGGGGAAGGGGGAAAGGGGGAAAGAAGGCATGAAGGGGAAGGGGGGAAGGAGGGTGTGGACAGAATATTTCATAGGGCAGGGACAGCCGGGTCAGCCTGGAAGGAATGGAGTGTACACAAACATTAAAACAACTAGTAGCAAGAATGAATCCAGGACATTTCCAAACAGTGCAAGTTAACATATATTTATAAGTGTCCAAACAATATACAATAATTGTACATTCATGCCACCAGGTGCATTCAGAACTTCTTAATCTTTCTGACCCTATCACTATCTCTAGGTGCATGCCCGATATCCACAGCAGAGGTGAAGGCAGCCTGCTGACTGCTATGCCTTCTTGTCCTGGCCTGCTTTGGGACTCCTGCTCAGGTGCAGGTGCACCCTTCTTGGTCTGAAGGAGCTGATCAGGCCATAGGCAGAGGGCATTGGGAATGCTTGGACACCCTTGGAGTGTCCTGTGTGGAGGCCACTAGGGTGTCTGGCTGATGTTCCTCCTCCCTCTGTGTGCCCAAGGGCCCTCCCTGACTTCTTGAGGAGCAGTACCTGGGCAGAGATCGAGGTGGCCCACCCCCGTCTCACCTAGCCACTGCTGGAATGCAGCCATGGCTACAGCAATGGTGTGCAGGCCCAGCATATTTTCAATGACTGCTTCTAGAGGCCCATCATCAGACTTGGTCTGAGCAGATGCCTATTCTCCAGCAGTCCTCCAAGTGCCAGAGACTTTGGCTGCCATTGCCTCCAACTGCTGTGGACACGTGTGTGTGAGGTAGCCATCAGAATTTGACCCCAAGCCTAAACTAGATCTATGACCTACCGAGCTGTGTGTCTCTGGGCTGGTGGAGGGTATGGACGATCGCTGTGATGGCTCCACAGGTGTGAAGTCGTTGTCTTCTTCCACCAAGGTGGCCTGGAGCTGTGGATGCCTTCTGAGAGGGATATTGGCCTCCCCCTCTTCCTGTTGGCATCTGGGATGGAGTAAAGAGAGAATGAGTGACTGCCTGGACTGGTTTAAGCATTGCATGCATCACCTTGATTTTCCGAAGTTCTCGGAATAATGCATTCTTCCTCATTGGACTCTTGGGACAGGCAAACTCAGCCTCGGCACAGGCACAGCCTCTAGCCTCCCTTGCCAGCTCAGCAGCCTGCTGCTCGAATGCAGTGAGGGATCTCAGCTCTGGCATCCCACCTCCTGTCTTCTCCCTCTCCCTCCGGTTATAGGCTGTTCTCCTGCATAAAGACAGATGGATGGATTGTGGGCAAGTTTGATGAAAGGGCAGGTTACAGTCTACTAATTCTGTGACTACTAACTGACCTCCTGACGCCCCCAAGGCTGACCACCACGTATAAGATACAAGTCAGCAGTCTGATGGAGTACTCTCCAATTGCCTGTATGAGTGCAGATCCAGAGAGATTTAACAAGCTAAACAGCATTCAGGAAAACATAGCTCGCTTGATTGGCATGGCATTCACCACCTTCAACATTCAGTCCCCCCACCACCAATGCAGGGTGGCAGCAGCATGTACATGCACAAGATGTATTGCAGCAACTCACCAAGTCTTCTTTAATATCGTCTTCCAAACACTCAAGCTCTACCAGCTAAAGGGGTAAGGGCAGCAGACGCATGGGAACAGATGCACCTGCAAGTTTCTCTCCCCTCCAGACGCCACGGCGGTCTCTCCTTTGTGGCTGGGTCAAAATCCTGCAGTTTCCTTCCTCATAGCGCAGCAGATGGACTGCGGCGGTTCACAGAGGCAGCACCCACCACCTTCTCAAGGCATTTAGGGATGGGCAACAAAAGTGGTGGCCTAGACAGTGAAGCCCTCGTCCTATGACAGAATCGCAAAATGAGTGGTGATGTGAGTTTGGAGTGAGTAGAAGGTTCACTTAACCTGTGGCACGGATCAGATCATTGACCCATTCCCTGCACTGTAGGGATGTCCTCCTGTGGAACCCACAGATGCTGACCAACCTGGTGACCGCCTCCCAGTCCGCCATGGTCAGTTAGGAGGCCTTCCCACGACAGCCTGGAGGAGAATGTCCGGGGAGGCACCACTAAATCGTGGGGCCGGAGCTTGCTGCCTTCTCCTGTACATTTTCCTGCAAGGGTCTGGTGCCATTAATGAAGGGCTGTCCGGGTGCCTTTTAAATATGGCACCCGGACATGATGGCGAGGCTGCCAACTTAATGCCCGCCCGCCATGAGACTTGATGTGAACCATGTGCATGTGTAAATAATGAGGGAGGGAGCGCACGATTGTGTGTAATAGCTCACCCTGTTCAATAGCGGAAGTCACTCGTATTTCCCGCTCTTGCCGTGGGACTTAGGGTAGAATCGTCCCAGATTTGCACTAAGTGAGGTAGCAGGAGGGAAAAAGGACATTTTACCTGCTGGCCAAAATGGCGGCTTTTCACGCCGTATCATCCCAATCCCGCCTCATTAATCATGCATTCCTGAGAAACACACCATTTCGATGGTGGGCGGGCTCCGATTCACCCGCCATGCCGTCACCTCGTTGTTTCCTCATGCTGGGCACCACATTTAAATTGCAGCCGCGCGCACACCTCTCAGTACTTCCAGCCCAGGACCACTGCAAAGACATGGCCCCAAAAGGCAAGAAGACTGCAGCCCCCTGGTTTAGTGACACGTCCGCCGAATGCCTTTTGGATGCCGTGGAGGCCCCTCGTGATGTCCTACGCCCCCGCTCTGGCTGCTGGAGGGGCAGCTACATTACCACTCCGGTTTGGTAGGCAATGGCAGTGGTGGTCAGTGCCAATGCTGCACAGAAGAGGTAGGCCATCCAGTGCAGATAAAGGATGAATGATCTCATCCGTGCCGCCAGGGTAAGGCAACCATCTCATCACTCTAAACTCACATACTCAAGCCCATCACACATTCACTGACATCTCACTCACTGCCAGTTCAAGGGACTCTCTCACACACACCCTCACGCCTCCATCTGGCTGATCTCCTCTGGAGACTGCCTCCTCAGGGGAGTCACCATCTTGAGGCCACTTGCACAGATCAACATGTGCCCCCACACACACCCCTTCCCTGGGGATATCCCCTTCCCCAGTACAGCCCCCACCCTCAGCTTCTTCCCTTCCCTGAGGCCACTTCTTCCCCTTCCCCAAGCAAGCCCTAGCCCTGCAGCTGTTGAAAAGCCAACCCCGCCTTACGGCTGGTCTGGTAGGTACAGACCTGTCCGTGAGCCCCCTGAAAAGTGATGCAGTGCAGCCTGTGAAGCCTGGCTCTGATGACCGCGAGTGCTGCCCAAAGCAAGGTAGGCAAACAAACTTGAAGTCCCAAGTGAAGTGCAGCTTGCCAGGTGCATGTTACTTATGTACAGTTGTGAAACACACCAACGTGCTCAGATGATGCAGCTTGGGGGGATGATTCCGGCGGACTGGGCTTATAATGGTATGCAGATGTATTGCAATGATGTCCAACAGTGGGACAGCAGCCCACCATTGACAGGCTGAGTGATGAATGGAAACTGGTTTCATGACGCCGTGAAACCAATTTTTGGCCTTCTCACCATATTGTCCGTTCACGCTGCGAAACCTGCTTGGCGCCAGCAGGCTCAGTGTCAATAGAATAATGAACAGCTTGTGGATATGTACTCTGACTGCAGACTACAGGGAATGCTTACGAAATAGTCCTTCTCATCTATGGACTCTAGGTATGGGACTTGATTAGTAGACAGGCTGTAGCCATACCCTGGTATCTGCTTAACATTTGTTTATTAGTACTACTTCTAGACAGGTTACAGAATAGGTATGTTGCTCCTAGGTATGGTGGTCCAACCTCTCTCTCTCTCTCAAGAGAGTCTAGCACATCACTGACAACGTCAGTGGTACATCATCATCTATGCCATTGATTTATTTTTCAATGGGATGTGGGCATTACTGGCTAAGCCAGCATTTGTTGCCCATTCCTAATTGCCCTTGACAAGGTGATGGTGAGCCGCCTTCTTGAACCGCTGCAGTCCATGTAGTGTAGTAAACCCACAGTGCTGTTAGGAAGGGAGTTCCAGGATTTTGACCCAGCGATAGTGAAGGAACAGCGATATAGTTCCAAGTCAGGATGGTGTGTCGCTTAGAGGGGAATCTCCAGGTGGGTGGTGTTCCCATGCATCTGCTGACCTCGTCCTTCTAGGTGATAGAGGTTGTGGGTTTGGAAGCTGCCTTCGAAGGAGCCTTGGTGAATTGCTGTAGTTCATCTTGTAGATGGTACACACTGCTGCTACTGTGCGTTGATGGCGGAGGGAGTAATTGCTGATGGTGGTGGATGGAGTGCCAATCAACTGGGCTGCTTAGTCTTGGATGCTGTTGAGCTTCTTGAGTGTTGTTGGAGTTGTTTTTATCCATTTAAATGGAGATTATTTCCTCACACTCCTGGCTTGTGCCTTGTAGATGATGGACAGGCTTTGGGGAGTCAGGAGGTGAGTTACTCACCACAGGATTCTTACCCTCTGACCTGCTCTTGTAGCCTCTGTATTTATATGGCTAGTCCAGTTCAGTTTCTGGTCAATGGTAACCCCTATTAATAGTGGGGGATTCAGTAATGCCATTGAATGTCAAGGAACGATGGTTAGATTCTCTCTTATTGGAGATGATCATTGCCTGGCACTTGTCATTTGTCAGCCCAACCCTGGATATTGTCCAGGTCTTGCTGCATTGGGACATGGACTGCTTCAGTACCTGAGGAGTCGCGAATGGTGCTGAACATTGCGCAATCATCAGTGAACATCCCCACTTCTGACCTTATGAAAGAAGGAAGGTCACTGATGAAGCAGCTAAAGATGGTTGGGCCGAGAACACCAACTCCTGAAGTGATGCCCTGGAGCTGAGATGACTAACCTCCAACAACCACAACCATCTTCCTTTGTGCTAGGTCTGACTCCAACCAGCGGAGAGTTTTCCCCTGATTCCCATTGACTCCAGTTTTGCTAGGGCTCCTTGATGCCACACTTGGTCAAATGTAGCCTTGATATCAAGGATTGTCACTTTCACCTCACCTTGGGAGTTCAGGTCTTTTGTCCATGTTTGAACCAAAGTTATAATGAGGTCAGGAGCTGAGTGGCCCTGGCGGAACCCAAACAGAGTGTCAATGAACAGGTTATTGCTAAGCAAGTACCGCTTGATAGCATTGTTGGTGACCCCTTCCATTACTTTACTGATGATCAAGAGTAGACTGATGGGGTGTTAAATGGCCAGGTTGGATTTTTCCTGCTTTTTGTGTATAGGACATAACTGGACAATTGTCCACATAGCCGGGTAGATGCCAGTGTTGTACCTGTACTGGAACAGCTTGGCCAGGGGCACGGCAAGTTCTGGAGTCTTCAGTACCATTGTTGAAATGTTTTCAGGGCCCATAGCCTTTGCAGTATCCAGTTCCCTCAGCCGTTTCTTGCTATCACATGGAGTGAATTGAATTGGCTGAAGACTGGCATCTGTGATGCTGGGGACCTCAGGAGGAGGCTGAGATGGATCATCCACTCTGGCTGAAGATGGCGGCAAATGCTTTAGCCTTATCTTTTGGGCTGATGTGCTGGGCTCCTCCACCATTGAGGATGGGGATATTTGTGGGGCCTCCTCCTCCAGTGAGTTGTTTACTTGTCCACTACCACTCATGACTGGATGTGGCAGGACAGAGTTTAGATCTGATCCGTTGAATGTGGGATCGCTTAGCTTTGTCTAATCTGGCTGCTTCCGCTGTTTGGCATGCAAGTCGTCCTGCATTGTAGCTTCACCAGGTTGACACCTCATTTTTAGGTATGCCTGGTGCAGGTCCTGGCATGCCCTGCTGCACTCTTCAGTGAACCAGTATTGATCCCTGGACTTGATGGTAATGGTAGAGTAAGGTTTATGCTGGGCCATGAGGTTACAGATTGTGGTTGTGTACAATTCTCCTTTTGCTGATGGCCTACAGCACCTCATGGATGCCCATTCTTGAGCTGCTAGATCTGTTTGAAATCTATCCCATTTAGCACAGTGGTAGTGTCACACAACATGATGGAGGTTATCCTCAAAGTGAAGACAATATTTCGTCTCCACAAGGACTATGCGGTGATCATTCCTACCAGTATTGTTATGGACAGATGCGTCAGGTAGATTGGTGAGGACAAGGTTTTTCCCTCTTGTTGCTTTCCTCAGCAACTGCCGCGGACCCAGCCTAGCAGCTATGTCCTTCAGGACTCAGCCAGTTTGGTCAGTCGTGGTGCTACAGAGCCAGTCTTGATGATGCACATTGAAGTCCCCCAACCCAGAATACATTCTACACCCCTGACATCCTCAGAGCTTCCTCCAAATGGTGTTCAATGTGGAGAAGTACTGATTCATCATCTGGTGGGGAGTGGGGGGGGGAATGGTAGATGGTAACCAGCAGGAGATTTCCTTGCCCATGTTTGACTTGATGCCATGAGGCTTCATGAGGCCCAGGGTTAATGTTGAATACTCCCAGGGCAATTCCCTATCAACAGTTTACCACTGAGCCATCACCCCTGGTGTCCTGTCCCACTGGCAGGACAGAGCTAAGAATGGTGATGTCTGGGGTATTATTTGTAAGGTATGATTCCGTGTGTATGACTATATCAGGCTGTTGCATGACTGGTCTGTGGAATAGCTTTCCCAATTTCAGCACAAGCGCCCTCAGGTGTTAATAAGGAGGACTTTGCAGGGTTTACAGGGCTGGATATGCCATTGTGATTTCCAGTGTCATAGTCATAGAGGTCTACAGGACAGAAAAAGGCCCTTCGGCGCATCGTGTCTGCGCCAGTCAAACAAGTACCTAACTATTCTAATCCCATTTTCCAGCACTAGGCCCATAGCCTTGTATGCCATGACATCGCAAGTGCACATCCAAATACTTTTTAAATGTTATGAGGATTTCTACCTCTACCACCCTTTCAGGCAGTGAGTTCCAGATTCCCACCACCCTCTGGATGAAAAAATTATTGCTCACATCCTCTCTAAACCTCCTGCCCCTTATCTTAAATCTATGCCACCTGGTTATTGATCCCTCCACCAAGGGGAAAAGTACCTTCCTGTCCACCCTATCTATGCCCCTCATAATTTTATACACCTCAATCTCCTCTGCTCTAGGGAAAATAACCCCGGTCTATCCAATCTCTCCTCATAACTAAAAAACTCCAGCCCAGGCAACATCCTGGTAAATCTCCTCTGCACTCTCTCTAGTGCAATCACATCCTTCCTATAATGTGGATTCCAGAACTGCTTGCAATACTTGAGCTGTGGCCTAACCAGCGTTTTATACAGTTCCAGCATAACCTCCCCGCTCTTATATCCTATGCCTCGGCTAATAAAGGCAAGTATCCCATATGCCTTCTTAACCACCTTATCTACCTGTCCCGCTATCTTAAGGGACCGGTGGACATGCACACCAAGGTCCCTCTGATCCTCGGTACTTCCCAGGGTCCTACCATTCATCATATATTCCCGTGCCTTGTTTGTCCTGCCCAAGTGCATCACCTCACACTTATCCAGATTAAGTTCCGTTTGCCACTGATAAACCCATCTGACCAGCCCATCTATATCCTCCTGTAATCTAAGGCCATCCTCCTCACTATTTACCACCCCACAAATTTTAGTGTCAACCGCGAACTTACTGATCAACCCTTCTACATTCAAGCCTAAATCATTTATATATACCACAAACAGCAAGGGTCCAAATAACGATCCCTGTAGAACTCTATTGGACATAGGTATCCAGTCACAAAAACACCTGGTCACCTCTTCGAAAAATTCAATCAAATTGGTCAGACATGACCTCCCCTTAACAAAACCATGCTGACTGTCCTTGATTAATCCCTGCCTCTCCAAGTGTAGATTAATTCTGTCCCTCAGAATTGCTTCCAATAGTTTCCCCACCACTGAGGTTAGACTGATTGGCCCTGGTTTATCCCTTCCTCCCTTCTTGAATAATGGTACCACATTGGCTGTCCTCCAGTCTTCTGGTACCTCTCCTGTGGTCAGAGAGGTATTGAAAATTATTGCCAGTGCCCATGCTATCCACTCCCTTGCCTCACTCATTAGCCTGGGATACATTTCATCTGGGCCTGGAGATTTATCTACTTTTAAGCCTGCCAGACCAATTAGAACCTCCTCTCTTTCTATGCTAATCTCTTTAATTATATCATAGTCCTTCTGCCTGATTTCCTTACCCGCATCGTCCCTCTCACTTGTGAACACCGACACAAAGTATTCATTTAGAACCGTACCTATGCCTTCCGGCTCCACACACAAATTACCACTGTGGTCTTTAATGGTCCCTACTCTTTTCCTAAGATAAAAGCAAACAACTGCAGATGCTGGAAATCCAAAACAAAAATAAAAATACCTGGAAAAACTCAGCAGGTCTGGCAGCATCTGTGGAGAGGAACACAGTTAATGTTTCGAGTCCGTTCTGTTGAAGAGTCATACGGACTCGAAACGTTAACTGTGTTCATCTCCGCAGATGCTGCCAGACCTGCTGAGTTTTTCCAGGTATTTTTATTTTTGTTTCACTCTTTTCCTAGTTATCCTCTTACACCTAATGTACTTGTAAAATAACTTTGGATTTTCCTTTATTTTACCTGCCAATGTATTTTCATGCCCCCTTTTTGCTCTCCTAATTTCCTTTTTAAGTTCCCCCCTTCACATTCTATACTCCTCTAGGGCTTCCGCTGTTTTGAGCCCTCGGTATCTGCCATAAGCCTCACTTTTTCTCTTTATCCAATCCTGTATGTCCCTTGACATCCAGGGTTCCCTGGATTTGTTGGTCCCACCCTTTATCTTTACTGGAATATGTTGGCCCTGTACTCTCCCTATTTCCTTCTTGAATGAATCCCACTGCTCTGACGCAGATCTACCTAAAAGTAGCTGCTCCCAGTCCAGTCCGGCCAAATCATATCTGATCTCTTTAAAATCGGCCTTCCCCTAATTTAAAACTCTGATTTCTGGCCCATCCTTGTCCTTTTCCACAACAACCTTAAATCTAATGAAGTTATGATCACTATCTGCAAAATGTTCCCCCACTGATACCTCTACCACTTGCCCAGCTTCATTCCCTAAAATTAAGTCCAGGGCTGGCTCCCTCTCTTGTAGGACCTTCAACGTATTGGCTTAAAAAGCTCTCCTGGATGCATTTTAAGAATTCCGCTCCCTCTAAACCTATCACACTATGACTGACCCAGTTAATGTTGGGGAGGTTGAAATCCCCGGCTATTACTACCCTATTATTTTTACACTTCTAGTGCCTAGGTCGATGCTGGTGATCTGTCCAGTTTTATTCCTTTTAGACTTTGCAGTGGTTTGATACAACTGAATGGTTTGCTTGGCCATTTCAGAGGGCATTTAAAAGTCAACCACATTGTGGGTCTGGAGTCACATGCAGGCCAGACCGGGTAAGGGGCATTGACATGTAGGCCTGGCCAGGTGAGGGTACAATCACCATCAGGCTAATTTTTTTTAAATTTCCAATTTTCCAATTTATTAATTTAATTTAAATTCCACATTCCACCAGCTACTATTCTTCCCAGAGCATTAGCATGGGCCTCTGGATTACTAGTCTAGTGACATTAACACTATGCCATCACTTCCCTCTTAGACAAGCATATCTCATGTTAACCCTTCATACTACACTTATCAGGAGCAAACTAGCTGCAAGACTAGGTCAGGACTCCAGATACTTTGATACTGGGCAGAGGCCCTGGCCCATGTCGTATACATTTATTTACATTTGTCCTTTGTCCTTTTTGTTTCCCAAATGAACTGAGTGTCTTGCTAGACTTGTCAATAAAACCAGCTGCTTCTCTCCCCCAGGAGAGTTGATCTTTAGAAACCGTCTCCCTGCTGTTCCTGAAATGAATGGTGAAAATCCTGACATAATGGCCCTGATATTTTCGGGAAGCTGAGGAGGGAGTGGGCAGGAACATGTTTCGGCCAGGAAACTTGGAAATGCAGAGAGCAGAGAGGTCCTGCTGAAATGAGAACCCTAGCCAGTAGTCAGACGATTGATAGGAAGATGCAGCTGGGTACTGCTGGGGCAGCATGGCGGGGGTGGGAGGGGGGGGGGGGGGGGGGGGGGGGCGGGGGCGGGGGGGTGTTGCTAGAGGGGGTGGGAAGGAAGAGGTTGTGTGTCAGCCTGAAGAATGGCTGGGGTTGGGGTTATTGAGTTTGCTGGGAGGGTATTGGATTGTGATACTGGGCATTGGACCATTGGGGAGGTGAAGGCCTATTGGCTCGGGGGTGCTGGGGGGTGGGGCATGAGTTACCAGCGAGGTAGGTGGGGGGAACATTTCTGCTCCCCCTTTGCCAAAAACAGTGTTTCGTTTACTGGATTCGGCAGTTGGCACTTCTTGCAATTATCCAGTTTTAAGCATCCTTGGGAACCTGGTTCACAGCCATTAAAAGGCTCTTTAAAATCTAAGGTATGTAGCCTTATTAATATTATAATTACTGACCCCACCTACTCTTGGGAGCAGGTAACTCAATCGACCTTCTATCCGCCCTCGTTAGATTAGAATTAAGCAGGTACCTGTTGGGCTGGGGTCAGGTTTTGGCTTCTTAAGAATTTAACAAACCTCCCCCTGCCGCTACCCACCCCTCTCCCACCATCCTGAGGGCTTAAAATTCTTACCAATAAGTCTGGAATGAGACAACTGACCCATATCATTTCAGTTTGTAGCAACTGGTGAATCATGACATTCTACCATCTGCTCTGTTCAGCTTCAATATTCATCTCCATTCCCTGACCGATCAACAAATAAATTCTCTGTTGTCTCAGTCACCACACAATACATCACAGTAAAGGGATGCCATTCTTCCTGCTGGCAAAAATCATTAGGGTGGGGTAGGGCGGGTCAAGCACCCCCTCTACTCGCAGTTGAGGCCTGTAGTTGCAGGCTCTCATGGCACTGGTTCCCATTCATCCTGGAGAGGGTGTTGCCCCACATTGTCACTGGGCCCAAAATCTGACATCCGATCCCCCGTTGCCAGGTGAAGCCCTCCTTCTGGGCAGGCGGCTATTTAATTGTCTTTGGAAGCCTTGCCCCCTGCTCTTCTCCCCCCAATGCAAATCCCGGGTGGTTTCCCTGCCACCTGCACAGGGCAAAGTGCATTCCCTTACCAAGTGACCCTTTTCCCCATTGACACTCACCATCCGGGGTGATGGCCTGGGGCAGCCATGACTGGCTCCCCACTCTGTAGCCACCTCCCTTTAGGTGATCTGTTTCTGAAGGAGTGGGTAACCTTTAAAAATTTTAACCTTAAATCTTGACAAGCTCATAGTGAGCTTTTAAATAGTTTAAACTGTGGATTATGCTGTCAGACCTGCTGAGTTTCTCCAGCATTTTTTGTTTTTGTTTCAGGTTTCCAGAATCCACAATATTTTGCCTTTATTTAAATAGTGGAAGGTTTTGGCACCAACCGCAGATCACTCCTTCAGGGCAATCAGCAGCTTCAATGATGGCTGCCATGGGAGTCTAAATGGCTCCCACACTTCATCTGACCCAACCACCATTCCTGACCCCATTGGCTCCAGGTGGACAGGAAACCCACTTTCATCGATGAAGGGCTTCCCCCACAGTTTTGGTCTCCTTCCCTAAGGAGGGACAATCTTGCATAGGAGGCAGCTCAAAGAAGATTCACTAGGTTGAAGAAGTTTCCTTTTGAGGAAAGGTTGAACAGATTGGACCAAGAGTCATTGGAGTTTAGGAGAATGAGAGGTAATCTTATTGAAACATGTAATAATCATTAATCACATGTAATAAGTGATCTCTCAGAGATCTGCGATCCTTCAGAATTTTCTATCCCAGGGAGCTGTGGAGACTGAGTCACTGAATATATTCAAGACTGAGATGGATAGGTTTTTGTACGATAGGAAAGCCAGGGGTTGTGGGAACAGAAAGGAAAATATATTTGAGGCCAAGATCAGATCAGCCATGCTGTTATTGAATGACGGAGCAGACTTGAGGGGTTGAATGACCAATCCTGCTCCACTTTCTTATGTTCTTATGTTCTTACAATTGACCTTTGTTGCTAATATTCCATAAAGGAAGTAATGACTGGGTCATATCATCTACTCAAGTTGTATGTTCAGAAAGCATAGATCACCTATCTTCATTTTAATCTTTCATGGAACGTGAGCATCGCTGGCCTGGCCAACATTTGTGGAATATTCCTAGCTGCCCTTGAGAAGATGGTTGTTGTTGTAGAGTGTTGGATACTGTTCAGTGGGTCTTACTGAAGTCTTCATAGTCTTCAGTAAGTTAACTGTATGGGCAGAATTTTCTGCCTGTCGGGCAGGCGGAGCGGGAACGGGCGCGGGCACGCGCGGGATCCGCGCCGCCATTTTACGCGGATGGGCCAATTAAGGCCCGCCCAGCGTGAATCGCGGCTCCCGAGGAAAGCGGGAGTGGCCAGGTGGTGGCAGGACTGCTATGACCACCTGGTCCAATGGTGGCCTGTTTAAAAAAGCTATTGCAGCCTTTCTAAGGCTGTCAAACATGGTGACTGGAAGGGCTCCCCAGAGTCCTGCTGGTGAGCAGGCCAGGCAGGAGGGTAGGGCAGGGGGGCACTGTGCCCTTCATTTCTTGGACGATTGCCTAGCTGCCCTCCTCGAAGAAGTGGCAGCACGGCGGGAGGTCCTCGTACCCCAGGACGGGAGGAGGAGGCCCCCCCCATATGACCAAACGTGCCTGGTAGGCGGTTACGGAGGTGGTGAGCTCCCGTGACGTGGTGCAACGCATGTTGATCCAGTGCTGCAAGCACTTCAATGACCTGTTGTGGTCAGAAAGGGTGAGTACCATGTTGGCATTGGTCACTTAACCCAGCAGGTAGGCTTTCCCCCCCTGGTGGCCCCACCCCCCATGCCTGAGTGTGGTGATTGCATTGAATCATTGACGGCATATGTCCTTCGCTGGGTGGGCCAGCAGATATTGCCCATGCCGAGGTCACCCCGAGAGGGTGGTGAGTGGATGGGTTCTGCACCCACAGCATGTGGTACAGTGACACCCACATTACTGTTTTGGGGACAACCTGGAGGATTTGCACCTAGGCGCAGTGCTGGAACTCCAGGACATGTCAAAGTCAGGGTGATGACATGCTGAGAAGGGAGCTTCAAGGTGGTGTGGCACCGATCGATCTGCTACCCTCTGTGCTCCACATGCTTCCGCCTCCCTGCTATGGAAAGTTAGACCATGTGGTGCCACATGTGATGTAGGCAGCATTTGGCCAAGGTGGGGGGGGGCAGCGGGAGAACAGGCCTGGCATCTTTGTGTGAGTGTTCAGCAGCAGTGGGGTGAGGAGACACTGTAGCCCTACAATGTCCCACTCTGGTTGGAGTGGGCCGTCCGTGAAGAGAGTCCAGGTACAAGTAGCACTAATCAATGCTCTTCTCTCCTTTTCAGGAGAAGAATGCACATAATGCCGCTGAGCGGGTGAGGGCTGGCAGATGGCTGACCCAGGTGGCAATGCTTACCCGGTTCGAGCAGGAGGCTCTAGATTTGGAGAGGCGCCATGCGTCCAGGTCCACCAGTGTCGGTGAGGCTGGGGTGCCACGGGCAGGTATGTTTGCCCAGCAATGAGGTCACCATTGTTCTCTCAACAGCTATGGCAGTGCTGAATGTTCAGTGATTGAAGTTAGCAACATGGCTTGACCATTACTTATGGGAGGATGAGCGCATAATGATCCGGGGGACAGGGATGCACATTGACATTGTCTCCATGTTAACTGATCCAATGTCCTTGTTCTTCCTTTCAGCATCAGCAGAGCAGGGCTGGGAGGAGAAGCAGCAGAGGCCCCCTCTCACACCTGAGGGCCCTGTAGTCTTGGGCTCACCAGCGTCACACCATCTCTGCCAGGCAGGCATCAGTGCAGATATTAGCACCTCGGTGGGAATTAGAACATCAGTTAGCTTCCAGGGGCACAGAGGTGAGGGCACTTTACAGCTGCTGGAGGAGCTGGCAGAGACAGAGAGTGTCCATGGCACCAGCAGTCGGAGGACTGCAGGGGACCAGGCACATGCTCAGTCGGTGGCTGATGTTGTGCCTCTGGAGTCGTCCGTGATGCAGCAAATGCAGGAAATGCGGCCGGGTGTGCGGGAGCATCTGGGTGTGATACATGAGGCTATGCTTGGCTTGGTGTCTGTGGTGGAGGAGTCTATGTGGACCATTGCTGTTGCAATGAGCCTCATGGCCGAGTGCCATGCCTCATCCATGGAGAGAGTGGCAACTCTCGTGGAGAAGCTCCTCCACGAGACCAATCAGGGCTTCCTGGGGATGCTCTCGGACCAGCAAGCCCTCAGATTGGCATTGACCTCAGCTGGTCAGTGCCTGTGTGCGAGATGGTCTGGTCACCAAGTTTCCCAGCTTGGTGCCCATCCATCCACGGTGAGCAGGGAGGTCCGAACTAACCTCACATCAGCGCAGAAGCTGCCTGTCATCTCTGCGGGCTCCTCTCAGGGCGCTCCGGATGAGGGCGGCAGATCCACCCCCTCTCTCCCAGTGACCATTGCATCTGATGAGGCTGCAATGACTGGGGAGATGCCAGCTGTAGCTACCTCCCAGGCGGGGCCAGCACAGGCTCCACAGGCTAGAGGACGACCGCCAAGGTCATCGAGGCCAACAGGACAGCAGAGTGAGCAGGCTGTCTCAGATGCCAGTCCCAGCGAGGGGGCAGCACCAAGACGTAGCACCCGAAAGTGTAAACATAAGGCACCTTAGGCACACCACAGGTTTATCACTGGTGCTTTTGTGTTGGCCCTCAATGAGGTCTTTATGAGTTGGTGTGATGGTTAACACCTTTATCATTTCGTTTTCTTAAGTTCCTTTTGTTATACCATGAAATTCAGACATGTCACCATGGCTGAGGGTGCCTCTTATCTTCTGCAGGTGGATGGTTACCAATAATGTTATGAGTGATTTGTGTGACAATCAGCTTTATTGACAATAGTTAATGTTCCTATCCAGGCAGATTTAGGAATCGAGTATAGAGCCTACAGCCCAGGCTTGTCCTGGTGGCCCATCTGTGGTGTGCTTGCTGAAGGTTCGTTGCATTAATGCCTCCCAGGTGTCCCTGCCTCCCTGGAGTATGCCCAGGTCAGCGTCTACCCCCTCAACATTTTCCTGTGCATGCTCATCCTCGGACTCACTGCTGGATTCATCGTGTGTAACCGTAGCAACTGCACCGACGTCTTCATCATCCACTGCATCCCCCCTTTCCAGCGCAAGATTGTGTAGAGCGCAGCATGCAACCACTATCAGCGACACTCGATCTGGGGGATACTGGAGTGCGCCCCCTGAGCGGTCCAGGCATCAGAAGTGCATTTTGAGAAGACCGATGGCTCTCTCCACCACAGCCCTTGTGAAGGTGTGGCTCCTATTATACTGCTGCTCAGCTTCTGTTATTGGATGGTGGAGAGGCGTCATGAGCCATCTTCTGAGGGGATAGCCCTTGTCACCCAGCAGCCATCCATCCAGTCGGGCTGGAGCATTGAAGAGCCCCGGAACCTGGGAGTGTTTGAAGATGTTGGCATTGTGCGAGCTGCCTGGGTACCTTACACAGACTTGTAGAATCAACATCCTGTGATCACACACTATCTGCATGTTCATGGAGTGGAAGCCCTTCCTGTTGACGAAGGCACCGGGCACACCTGCTGGCGCCTTGATGGCAACATGTGTACAGTCTATTGCACCCTGGACGCGGGGGAAGCCAGCAATCGCCACAAAGTCTCTGGCTCGCTGTGTCTGCCTTGCCCGGTCCCAACGGAAGTGGATGAAAGTCAATGCACGCCTGAACAGAGAGCCTGTAACACGCTTGACACAAGTGTGGACAGCTGATCGGGAGACACCGCAAAGATCACCCACCAAGCCCTGGAAGGAGCCAGAGGCATAGAAGTGGAGGGCAGCTGTGACCTTCAGAGCCACTGGAATGGCATGTCCACCCACACAGTTAGCAGAGATCTTAGGCCCAATCATCTGAGAGATATAGTTGACTGTCTCCTTTGAGAGAAGGAGCCTCCTTCGGCACTGCACCTCAGACATATTGAGGTAGCTGCTTCGCCGCCTGTATACCCTGGCAGCAAAATAGTGGTGTCTTCTGCTGCCCCTTCCGCCTTGGACTACCCCTTGGCCCTGCACCCCTTGTGCCTACACCTCTCCTCCCAAACGTGGTTCCCCTGGATGTGCACTCCTGGCCTCTTTCCCCTTCTAGCCCTCCCTTCCTCCTCAGTGGAGGAGCCTCCAGTGGAGAGTTCAACTCCCATTCCCAGGCTAAGGGAAGGCTTCCTGAAACCTGCAGGCCCCAAAATGATTCTTTACCACAGAGTGCTGACCTGAAGGTTGTGAGTCCAGTCCAAGCATCTGGTATGTGTTTTGCAGTATTTTAGTTCAGACAGGCAAATATCAGTTACTTTCCAAATTATATATTTGACAGAGCACACTCGCGACCCCACTGAACCATCTTATCCCGCCTATGGATGAGGTTTATACAAATGTCTCCTGCCCGTTGTGCCCGTGCGCTGACCCGAAGATCACACAGGCCCCGAAAAATGGCCGTTAATTGGTGTCTCAAGGGCCCTAAGTGGCCCATTAATTAATGGTGGGCGAGCATCAGAGATCATTGCATGCCCGCCCAATGAAATATTGTGATGGCATGTGGTGACATCGGGACGCTCGCCCAATGTCACTGCGCATTATTTTATGCATCGGCATGTGGGTCCCGCCCCCGCACGCCAACAGAAAAATTCCTCCCTATGCATTTATTAACTAGAAGAAGTATGTACAGATATAGTAAGGGTTCAAGCTAGGAGCTGTCTTTGTGCTTTCTTGTGCACACGGCTCTGTCCAACACTAGAGTGACCCTGAGGTGAGGGTCATGTGTTCTCTTACATCACTTTGTGGGCAGTCCTGTCCTCAATCCCACGTTAACCCTATATGAGCAAGACCCTTATGTTACAGTGGTGATCCCATCTGGTAAGGGTACATCCACAGTGCTGTTGGGAAGGGAGTTTCAGGATTTTGACCTCTGCTAGTGGCTTTGAAGATAACAGCAGCCTTGAATTTCTATTGCATTTGATCAAACCATCCCGGAAGCAGTGGCATCTAGTCTGCTGCAAAGCAGCAAGTAGGTGGCACAAATCTTGTTTGTTAAGATAAATCCAGGCCTCCGCCATAACTCATTATTATGCATGAACAAAACAATATTTGATTTAATTAATAATTTTGGGGTGTGCAATCAAAGCATCAACTAATGCAAGTTAATGGTGGATACTCATATAGCATTCACAATGGCCTTGAATTTAATCCATCCTACCCCAATGGGCCATGCAAGGATCAAGTTACTCCATCCTATTCCCAGCTGCCTTAATGTTTGTAACAGCAATTCAGAAGCTGGACAAGGCACCCACCGAGAGTAGGCAGGGCACCTACCTTATGTAAAAGTTACAGTCAGTGATGTCATTAGTACATGGCATATATTGAACCTCACTGTCTACAGTCCAGTAGCAGCATCAGGGCAGGAACTGTCAACTGGCAGAGGTCCAGATAAGTTTTACAACTTCAGCAGTCCTAACGTCCGTATGGGACAAGAGGAACAAGTGTGCTTGCCCCATAAGGAAATTTCCAGCAATCCCAACTTCAGTCGTTCATGCTTCCCCCTGTCCCTGATCAATGCCCAGAGCTTTCCCTCCCAACTGGCTGCCAGGGAGCATTCCCATGGATCCCCGGCTGTGGCCTCTTGGCATTAATTTCTACTCTTGTCCATCAGTAAATTAGGCCAACTGTTAGAAGGGAGTCTGCAATGATTTATTTAAGGAAGGAATAAAAACAGGAAATGCTGAAAATATTCGGCAGGTCAGGCAGCATCTGTGGCAAGGGAAACAGAGCTAATGTTTCAGGTTGATGACCTCCACAGATCGCCACACAAATCAGTCTACCGATGCTGCCTGACCTGCTCCATATTTCCATAATATTATGTTTTTATTTCAGATTCCAGCATCCGCAGTATTCTCCTTTTGCATTTAAATAATACAGGGCCTCCAGATCACTGGCATTACTCGAATCTTGACCTGCTGCTGAACTTCCCTGTTTTTCCATTAACATTTGGCCAATTGCTTCACTTTACAACAACTTAACATGTTAGTATTATTTGAAAGAGATGGGAGACTAGATGGATAGCTTCTTGGAGACCAAATATTCTCTGGCTGATCATCACCTGAGACAGCCAGGAACAGAATGTCAAAAAATTGTGCATAATTTGCCTATTTTTAAAAACATTCTTTCATGGGATGTGGGTGTCACTGGCAAGGCCAGCATTTGTTTCCCATCCCTAATTGCCCTTGAACTGAGTGGCTTGTTTGCTAGGCCATTTCAGGGGGCAGCTAAGAGTCAGCCACATTGCTGTGGGTCTGGAGTCACATAAAGGCCAGGCCAGGTAGGGATGGCAGCTTTCTTTCCCTAAAGGACATTAATGAACCATTAATTAGTGAACATTAGTTGGTCCACATAGGCACACAAGTAAATATGCTGCAATGAAAGACTATCACACTAATTTTGAAACTTGTTCTTCACTGTTCTCTTATGCTAGCATGGTAGCTGAGCTCCCTCATCCTCCCGCTGCATAATAAGCCAACTTTGTAATGTTGTGACTAAATGGTGTCATTTTGGACACCTTGCAGGAGGTCATTCTTATCTAAATATCTGATATGATAAAGCACATGCTTTCAAAATAATTCTGTGAAACATGCTGCCAGCATATTATCTAGAGGTTCAGATACTTGTTACTCACAAATTCCAAGCTCTCAAACAACCTTATTATTCATTCATTGCATCTCATGCATACCCATACTTCAACTGAGGACATATTCAAGGTGCAATGTGCAATTGATAGTATTGTCACACTCATATTTTCACCATGCTTCACACATCAAATAAAATCATAACCTACTTGCATGAGGCACAATTACTAATATGTGAGCTGCAGGTTGTTTAGATGTCTGTCACTTTACATATGCTTCTTCAACTTACAATGTCACAAGACTACTTTACAGCTGGTTCAACAGGATTACACAGAAGTCAAGGGAATAGATTCCAATTGGAGACACAATCGCAAATTGCAAGTGCTGACTCCATTTCACGGGGCCACCTTTAATGTCCCAACACATCAGAGTGTAGAAGGTATAAGGAAGAATGAAGCAGCAGGCTATCTTAAAACTCAGACCTACTCCCATGTGGCTCTTTACAGTTCATGTTCCTTATTCACTGCTGCACAGGAATACACACACAGAAATCATTCACAATGCTTTTGAGAGCTGGCACATCTAAATTTTGTCCATTGGTACTCTCCTTTTTGCAGCAATGGAAAAGTAGCCTTTCATCACTGCTAGTGGTCAGAACAAACATCCATGCTGTAACCAGAAAACCGCTCAGCAAAATTCTAAAGGTGCAATTAGAGACCTTCAGGATTTAAGCAAAGAACATCACATCAGAATTAGGAGGAGGACAAGGCTATATGGCCCCTTGAGCCATTTGGTAAGATCATAGCTAATTTTCTACCACATGTCCACTTTCTGCATATCCCTTGATTCTCAGAGAACCAGAGCACAGAAAAGGTAAAATAAATGGCGATGCTAGAGAAACAGAACAAAAGTGTCTAAATCACCAAAGGGGGCTGCCATCAATGAGTTCAATTCAGGAAACTGGTGCAATGCAGGGACATTGGAATGCTACTCAGTGAGAAAAAAATTTAACATGTTGACCAGAGTGACCGATGAATTCTTTGTCATTTGCCTGTTCAGATTATCTATCCTTTAGGCCACTCCTATTTCTCATCTATATGCTGCCCCTTGTTGACACGGTCCTGACTGACACCTCGCTCTACCTCATTGTCACCTCTCTTGGCCCCTCCACTGTCTTTGGTTTTTTTATGCAGCTTGTCTGATGTCTAATATTAGATAAAAACAAATTTCCTCCAAAGAAGTATTGGAAAGACTGAGGCTATTGTCATCAGGCCCTGCCACAAATTCTCCTTCCTATCCATTCACACCACCACTTTCCGAGTTTGCATCAAGCAGTTTGCAACTTCACCCTCCTATTTGACTGTGAGATGAGCTCTGACCATATACCTGCTCCCTTGCCAAGTTCACCCAACTCCATCTCTGTAAAATCACTCAAACATTCCTCTGCCTCAGTCATCAGCTGCTGAAACCCTCGCCAATACCTTTCCTAGTCTAGACTCAACTGTTCCAGTGATTTTTTTTCTGGCCTCACACCTGTCAAACTAAGCTCTGGAATTCCTCTCTTAAACTTCTCCACATCTCTACCTCTCTCTCTCTCACATGTCGCTTCTGTGAACTTACTTCTCTGACCAAGCTTTTGGTTACCTGTCCTAATATCTCCTTTTGTGGCTTGATGTCAAATTCTGCCTGGTGGTTTGTGTAAATGCAAGTTATTGTTATTCTACTTCATTGCTATTTATGGATCTTCACTGTGAACAAATTGCCAGCCACATTTACCTACATTACAACAGTGAGTGCACTTCAAGAAATACTTCATTAACTGTAAAGAGCTTTTGGATATTATGGAGTTCATGAAAGGTGTTCTATAATAACAACCACTTGGATTTATATAGTGCTGTTGACGCAGTATAAGGTCCCAAGGCATTTCACAGGAATGTAATCAAGGAAAAAGAGCCAAAGACAAAGACATTAAGAGAGGTGACAAATTTAAATGCAAGTCTTTTCTTTTTTTTCTTCACAGGCTATGCCAAAGCCTCAGACCTGGCTTCATTCAACTCATCTATAAAGAGGAAGAAAGAGAGAGAGCAAGAATGAAAATGTAACCATTCCAATCAGGTAATTGCAAAGAGCAAAGAGAGAAAAGATGGATGCAGATAAACATTCTTATATATATATATATAAAACTATAGTGAAATTAATCAATTTTACCTCCCCAAAAGGCATTATGTGAAGGTAAAGACCCTGGAAATTCTGTAAATTAAAATTCACCAAGATGGTGGTTTAATTTCTATGGTAACAGACAGTCTGAAATGGCAGATCTTCCTGGAGGAATGAAAGGGTGGCACTTTGCCCATCACCTGCTGCTACCATTAAGTACATTAGAGTGGCAAACACAAATTCCTCATCAGCGGTCTGCAAACATAATTCCCTGATCACAGAGCCAATAGTTTGTGGGGTTTCCAAATGCCATAATACTAAGACTAAGCAGTCATTTATCTGTTCCTGGCAGTAGCACTGCCGAGAATTAACAGAATGCCTTAGGCTTGGCTAGCAACCATATTAATATCCTGCTTTACTGCGTACTGTTGTGTGAAGGAGAGTGACCAGCAGGTTTGATGTGTATTCTGTGTTCAGCAAATTACCTGCTAAACGTGTGTTTCTGTTCAATAAACTGTTTTGGCTTTTGCTATAACTATGCATCCTGCACTTCATCCAAGCCTTGGGAGAGGGTTATGTTGGATCCCAATATTAAATATGTGATCTTAAATCTTGAGGCACCTTTTCATCCTATCCTATTTTACAGGCTGATTATGTACTACATCTTTCACAATTTTCTGTTCTCTTAATTGTTAAAATATGTGTGCCAGCAACTCTTTGATGCTTTGCTTAAGTAGCCATTCTTCACGTACGAGTGAAAGCAGGGTATTCAAATATAAATAATCACAGTCTTGTCATCAGCAGATATCATCACACTGTACATGCACTTTCCTGTATGGTAACAATCATTGGTGGGAGCCTTGATTGCCTTTTCCTCTCCTTAACACAGGGATGCATTTGTTAAATGTTGCACCTCTACTGCTTCTGTGATACCGTGGATTCTGGTGGCAGTTTGTTGCTGACTATCCCCAAAGCCTGTTGTGTCCTGTCCACCTCTCTCTGTTTTATCCTTTTTCAGGATGGAATTAGATGCCCTCACGTTTGCCTGCATTGAAATCCATTTTCCACAGTTTTATTCATTCACTTAACCTATCGATATCTCTTTGCAATTTTATTCTTTCATCTACACGGCTCACAATGCTGTCAATCTTTGTGTCATCAGCAAATTTCAACATGTGACTTTCTATTCCATCATCTAAATTTTTAATAAATACCAGGAATATTGAGACTCCAACACAGATGCTGGTGAGATATTCTGGTTACATCCTGCCCATTAGAGTACCTGCCTATAATCTCTACCTTCTGTCCCGTGCTGCTCAGCCAATTTCCTAACCAGCTCAATAATTTGCCTTTAATTCCATGGGCTTCAAAATTAGCTAGCAGTCTCTTATGAGGCCTTCTGGAAGTCCATATAAATAACATTTATCGACATTCCCCTGTCCACTACTGTTGACACCTCTTCAAAAAATTCAACCAGTTTCGTCATGTATGAACAACCCCTCTGCAAATCATTGCTGGCTCTCTCTGATCCGCTGCTAATTTTCAAGCTGTTCAGCCACCCATAGGCCCTGATAATTTCCAGGCAACAAATACTTGGCTAACTCATTTATAATTCCATGGGTTCCCTCTCTCACCTTTCTTCTTTCTTAAATAGTGACATGACAATTTTCAAATTTGAAGGGACAGTTCCCGAATCAGGAGAACTTTGGAACATTATAGTTTGGGTTTCTGCAATCTTCCCATCTTCATCCTTTAAATCTCCAGGATGGAAGCCACCTGGCTCTGGTGATTTGTCACTCTCTGGTGCCATTATTTTTTCATTGCTGTTATTTTGCTGATGTTAATTTTGATGAGTCCCTGTTACTGATTCAATATTAGTTTCCTTGGGAATTCCAGCTCTTCCTTTGCTGTAATTACTGATGCAAAATAATTATTCAATATAATAAAAAACAAAATACACCAAAAGCTGGAAATCTGAAATAAAAACAGAAAATGCTGGAAATACACAACAGCTCTGGCAGGATCTGGGGAGCGAGAGAAGCAGGCTTAACATGTAACATCCACCATAATCTCTTCAACTCCCACAGTTAAATTGGTTATACTTCTTCTCACTCACTTCCTTTGTTCTATTCTCCCAGTTTCTCTATCTCTGTCACATCTGTTCTAACAATGCTTCCTTTCGTACCAGCACTTCTGATATATTTTCCTTTTTCCCCAACTATGTATCCCCCCCCCCCCATTGTGCTTGACTGGGTCTGGGACTGTGCCCATTCCATTTCCCACACTTCTGCTCTCGCATCTCTCGCTTCCTCCCAGAAACACAATAGAGTTCCTCTTGTCCTCACCTTACACTGCAAAGGTTTCCATAAATGTGCCTTTTCTGCCACCTCCACTATGATTCCACCACAAAACACATCTTCCCCTCCTGATTAAGGGGACCGTTCCCTCTGTGACACCCTAGTCTATCTGAAACAGTGGTTTACTTGTATTTTTTTCCCATTTATTGTATCATTCACTGATCATAATGAGGCCCACTCTACATTGGGGAGACCAAACACAGGTTGGGTGACAGCTTTGTGGAACACCTCCATTCTGTCCATATGTGTGATCCCGCAAGCATCTGATCATCTGTCCACTTCCAGCCCACTCCCACTCTAATCTCTCTATTCTTCGCTTCCTACACTGTTCTAATAAAGATCAGCATAACCTTGAGGAATAGCACTTCATCCTTCGACACTTTAGAGCCTTCTGGACTCAGCATTGAGTTGAACAGTTTCAGATCATAACTCCACCGCCCCCGCATTATTTTTGGAATGCACTTGTTGGTGATGACTCTGCTTTTTCTGTTTGGTGAGTTTGGTGATGGCGCAACTGCTGAGGCCACATTCTTGCACTTGTACGTGCAGTACCTGTGATGTCACACAGGTGGCACAATTTTCATAAACTCAACCACCAAAAAAATGCTAATAGGCTAAACCGTAGGCTGGGATTTTTTTGGTTCTGCCATTGGCGGGCATCATCGCAGGTAGGGCGGCAAAATTTGGAGAGAGGCCAAAAGTCCACTGGCGGGATTGGAAAACCCTGCCCATAGTGTGTAATAGCGCTAGGGCACTTATAGGCTTAATGCATTTACGTATCAATAAAAGCATTTGAGTCTCACTTACCCTCTCCGCAGCACCATGTGCACCCTCCCACCCCACCAACACTCACACTGCCCCTTTCTCATTTTGTGCCAATTATCTTGTACTTGATTTCCTCGAGTACACCATGCAATTTCATACATGGTAAAAATGGATGTAAACCATTTTGCTTCCTGACCCCAAAAATGTTTTAAAAATAAGTGCTAGAAACTTAGCATTTGAACAATTCAGTTATCAGCGTACTTTGTGAGAATGACTTTTAAAACAGCTCCTTTGTAATTCTAAATGTCGTAATACATTAAAGATGTACAGGCAAGAGGGCGGAAGTTGTTCTTAAAGGCAAAATTAGACACCAGCTCAACATTTGCTTTATACATTTTAAATCTTGGGTGGAAATTAAACTGCAAAATTCCCGCACTCCAGTCTGGTCAAAATAGGACAGAAATAACATTTACTTTGCCAAACAATTGACCACTATAACATCAGCTGCAGGTTAGATGGACATAAAACAAAACTGCAATAAGAGGATCTCCTTAATTGTTGCAAAGGCACAGCAATCGTAATAGAAAATAGTTACTGTAAACTGCAACTGTGTGCATGTGCACCAAATCTTGCCAACTGGGATCAGGAGTTACAGTGGGCTGGATTTTATAGCCCCTCGCTAGGTGCATTTTCAGCAGGGGGGGTGTTGAGGGGAGCGCACATAAATATGTTGGGATGTTGGATGGTTAGTCTACCATCTCCCTGCCCAACCCCGACACAGTCCCAAAAATATGGAGGTGGGGGGCTGGTGTGTGGAGGGGGGTGGTGGGTGAAGATTGGGAAGACCATTTTTTAAACAACTTTGTGGAAAAAGCAGGAAAGAAGAGAGGGCACATCATTCGGCGAGAGGGTGCCCTGTGGAAGTAGGGATCTTCACCCCTCCCCCCCCCGCCCCCAGATGTTATTTCCCCTTTGTTCATTCTGCCTGGCCTTCAAAACCTTACCTCCAACTCCCTCATCCCAGCACCTCCCTAGGCTCCCCGTTTCCTCCTCATCCAAAGCCCAGACTTGCCTCTCTTCAGTGGCCAGCTCCTTTTCATCCGGGGCCTACTTGCAGTCCCAGCAGTGTCCACTACTGAATGAAGGAAAAAAATTAACTTTCACAAATCACTACAGTAAAATGGTGCTGACACTTATTCCCCATCAGTCCTACTTTCACACAATTGCTAAAAATTGGCAAACCCATAGGTAACAAGGACGCCTGTCCTTGCTCTGCTTCCCACTGTTCTGCAGCACCATGTTCCTTCAGAGCACTCACTAGATTCACTCCCGCCCTCTCACAAGACCTCAACACCTGCATCACAATGAGATCACCCCAGAGTTTTCTAATTGGTTCTAATTCTAAAACGCAGGACTCTTAGGTAATTGGCAAGAGTGATAGCAGAGAGCAGGAAAGTGGCAAACTATGATTGTGGGACAAGTAAGCACATAAGGGAATGGGCAAGAAAAAGGAAAGCTATGATTGGATGGTCAACGAGCATGCAGAGGGAAATGGGAGGCTGTGATTCGAGATAAGCGAACTCCTGGGGTTGGTGCAGTGTGGGGAAAGGGGAAACTTGTCACTGGTAGATCAACGAGCATGAAGGGAAAGGGGAGGTTGTGATTGATGGATCAACAAGCATAGACGGGAAGGGGAGGTTGGGATTGGTGGATCAGTGAACATAGAGGGGATGGCACTGCTGTCATTGCCATTTAACAAGCATGCAAAGGGGGATGGATGGGGCTAGGAAAGAGCTGTTTCAGAAAATTCCAGAGTTTTGGATTCATCTGTGGAAACTTCAGGCATCATGAAAAGTTATTCATATCATTTTAAAGATCTAGGTAGTTGCAGTTCAGTTTTTTACCACCACCCCGCCCTCCACAAAAGTTGCCACCTTAAGTGACTGCCTAGTTTGCCTGGTCGTTGCCCGCCCCTGAGCACATGACAAATCCCACTTAAATTTCCATAATGGTGACATAACAAGGGTGAGAGTGCCACCAAGAGGTGGCAAAATACACCATGACCATGTTGAGTGGCAGGGCAGGCTTGAAGGGCTATGTGGTCTTCTTCTGCTCCTATCTCTTATGCGTTCTTGTGTGTCTTCCATCCTGCAAAAATGCCCGAAGAAGTCACCTCTTCTTGATGAATGCCTACATGCTTGGGAGATTTGCATTTCGAAAGGATTGCTGCATTTGTAATTTTGTCCTTTCATGAGATGCACAGTATGCACCGCAAATGGTGAAGGTGAAAGTTGTTGAGCTTCCTTTCTTAATAAGTCCTCCATGTTTCACAGCCACACAAGGCTCTGAGAACACAGGCCTCATAAACCAGCATCTTGCTTCGAAAAGTCAGCTTGATGTCATTTCATGCACGTTACATGAGTCAGTCAAAGGTGGCAACTGCTTTGTCTCTGTGTGTTTCAAGTTCTGCATCAAGAGATGTCTATCACCGCGGACTCAGTGGAGTGTTATATATGTGATCAGGGGGCAGAGAAGTGACACCCTGTTCCATGTTTTATTTATATGCTTATAGTAACAGAGAACAAATTACAGGCATGGGAGAGACCATCCCTGAGCCTCTGTAGCTGAGTTTCTGTGTGAGTGACTAGCACGGCATCATCAGCATAGAGGAGTTCTCTGATCAAGACATGCTGTGTGTTTGCCTCAGCTTTCAGTGTATACAGAGTGCAGAGTTTGTCATCTGACCTAGTATACAGGGCAGCTCCTTCCATATCTACAGGGAAGGCAAAGGTTAGGAGCACAGAGAATAAAATACTAAGCAAAGTGATGGCAAGGACATCTGTTTCACTCTATTCTTCACCCTGAAACTGTCGGAAGTGGTCATCAAACTGTACAGTACAGTGCATGAAAGGAGCAGATGATGCTGAGGATCTTCGCTGGGCAGCCAATTTTCCCCAAAATCTTGCAGAGTCCCGTTCCTCTGACAGTGTCAAATGCTTTAGTGAGACCTCCAAAAGCAAGGTAAAGTGGCACATCCTGCTCCCTGCACTTCTCTTGTAGCTGGTGTAAAAAGGTCTTGTCTACTGTCGATCTGCCAGCACAGAAACCACACTGTTCTGGATATACTCGGTCTGCAAGCATATGGAGTCCACGAAGCACAACCCTAGCAAAGGCAGTAATGCTAAGGAGTGAGACAGCCCTGCAGTTTTTGCAAACTCCTCTGTCACCTTTGTTTTTGCATAAAGTCCTGATTTTTGCATCACGCATATCCAATGGAACAGAGCCCACATTTCAAGAAAGAAGAATTACTAGTGTATAAATTTGACCACACAGTGCTCATTTTCATGCATAAGCAGCCTCCTAAACCCCATAGCAGGCAGCCTTAATACCAGTCAGAAATGTGTGCCTACCATATAAGGATAAAGAAACAAAATCATCATTCAATGCCCATGCCTGAAACAGTTGTTATGTAGATAACGGGCCTAATATCTCTGAGGTCCTCATTGCAAGTTTGGTTTGCTCTGCGTCAAAAGGGTAATCTCAGCCTTTTCTCCTCCTTCTCCGTAATTTATATATTTTCATTTAAAGCTAAGAGTATATAATTCAGGTACTAAAGAATAGCTCTAACATTTAAAACCTCCTGCTATTAACTACAAATGTATCAAAAACAAATATCTTAGGTGTTCTCTTTCCCAGGTTGCACAACTTTTTGATCCAAATTTAACATTGCTGGAGCAAATCCAAAACATACATACAATTTCAATTAATTAGAAAAAGAATTTTTGGCCTACATTATAACAGTACTACATTTCAGCAGCATGAAAGGCTTTGTGATGTCCTGAGGATGCGAAAGGTTCTATATCAACGCAAATTCCTTCTTTTATCCCGCTTCCTTAAAAGTACTCTGCACATCTCCACTGAACACACAAGGGCTTACAATGGAACAGGTCCCTACACCAAAGGAACAATAAGTTAATTAGTTAATGCACGAATCTTAACTAAAATCAAAGATGCTGTTTAAATTTTACAAGCACAGGAATAATCAGTGTGAGTCATATTCCACCCCCAATTCTCCAATCCATTATACAAGCAAATGAGATTGCACTTTGGGAGTGCAGGCTAGCAATTTTAGGGCTCTTATAGAGTCAGGATACATTATTACATTATTCAGTATGTAAAAGGCTGTAAAAGGATAAGAATTTCATTGTATTGCTCCTGCTGCTTGTCAGTGGGACATATTCCAAAATTATGTACTTCCAGCTTGTGACTTTCCTCAGTCTCACTTTGATGGACTCTCATATTTCAGACTTAGTATGGGCCAGGAGCTCACTTGCATGTTTAACTAGGGCTGACCTAAAAAACCCAGAGAGATGTATCTGACCTTAAATAAGAACAGCTTGAAAAGCAGAGTAAGAGATTAAAAAAGGCGTGATGGCATCAAGTAACCAGTGTCGAGAAAATTGATTGCACTCAAAGGTATTGGGCTAAATTTACTGGATGTGTTCATCTCAAATTGATAAATATGAAGATTCCGTCAATTGAAATGGTGTGCATTAGCAAGGACAGAATAGTAAAAGGATTGGGGTATGATTCTCAATCAAATGCATTGATGGGTGCGAGTTCTTTATCAACTGCCATAAAGCCATTTTTTTGTAAGTTGCTCTGGGTGGAATTTTAGCAGCCATTAGATGGTGGGAAGGGAAGTGGGTGAGGGGCTGGCAAAATGCTGGGGAGCTGCATCAGGTCAGCTCCCCATTGCAGTCCCACTTTTCTGAATTATTTATTAATGGTCCAATTAAGGGCAAGCTTCCCAGGATGCTGTCATTTTCCCAGTGGTGGAGTTGCGTTACCCCCACCCCCTCACATGGAGAGGCCACCAGCTGCACAGAGGTGAGTGCCCAGCTGGTCCCCAGGAGGGGGCATCAGAGCCAGAGGCCTCATGATGTGGGGAGGGGCCATCGGCAGCAAATTATGTTGTTGCTGCCCTAAGGTTGGCAGGGGGAGGTTTCCTCTCTGTTCTCTGGGCCGAGCCTTCTTTGCACATGAGAAAATATTCTTAATGATCAACCTCCCAACAGCACCTCAAAAAAGAGAAACGTTTTCTTTCTCCTTGCTGCCTCAGCAGCAGCCATCTCTCTCAGAGGCTCTACCTAGGCTCCAGAGCTGCCGGCCCTCTGATTGGACCATTAGCTTGGAAGGGCCACCCACTGTCCTTAATTGGCCGCCTCCCCCACCTGCCAGCTCATAATTGCTTCCGCTTGGCAAAATCATGGAGGAAGTCCTTCTTCCCACCTGAGTGTGCCGAACATCCCAAAATCCGTCCGATGATGGTACCTCCACCATTTTGGCATAATCTCGCCCAATATTTGTGCCACTATTCATGATTTCGGTCAACATATTATCAAACTGGCATTAATTATTTGGATGTGGTTCCCATAGGAGCAACAAGATCAATTCCAGGACTAGGGCTCTAAGTCATAATAAAGCTGTAAGGAACTCAACCATTTTGACTAGCTGGCAGCTGGTTAGGTGAGCGGACACAATACATGTTCTCTTTCCCTTAAAGTTGTCCCAATGTTCTCTTGTGACTCCAGTGAAAGATCAGTGGAAACCTTGGAGAACCAGCATTAATATTTGTTTACATGTTTTCCATCAATCTCCTATTAAGGTTAAGGCAGGAAATGAGGAAAACTGCCACTGAGGTTCTACCCCATGATCATTATACTGCTTCCATAACAGTGGAATTCCTCAGGTCAACTAGCTCTTTAATTTAATCAGCAGGCCTGACAGCATTTGTGGAGAGAGAAACAGAGTTAATGTTTCAGGTCTGTGACTTTCGTTAGAACTCTTCTGAGGTGTTGGCAAATTGGTGTACAGGTGGGAGGGAGTACATAGCCCTTGGAGTCCTCAGTATTGGCTCTGGACTCCATAGTCTCATGCCAGCAGGTCAAACATGGGCAAAGGAATGTCCTGCTGATTATCAATTCCCTGCTTATTACCACTTATTGCCCTCCCTCAGTTAATGAATAAATACTCCTCCATGTTGAACCCACTTGGAAGAAATGCTGAGGGTAGCCAAGAGCGCAGAATGTATTCTAGTTGTGGGGCTTCAATCTTCAGCACCAAGAGTGGCTCGGTAGAACCACTGCTGATTGAACTGTCTCAGTCCTGAAGAACATATCTTCCAGGCTGGGCCTACAGCAGGTGGTGGGAGAATCAACAAGAGGAAAGAACCCTCTTGACTTCACCCTCACCAATCTCCCTGTCACATAGATCTGTCCATGACAATATTGGAAGGAGTGGTCACCACACAGTCCCTGTGGAGATGAAATGCCATCTTCACACTGAGGACATCCTCCATCATGCTATGTGGCCTTACCACCATATGCTAATTGGGATAGATTCAGAACAGATCTAACATCTCAAAACTGGGCATTCATGAGGCACTGTGGATCATTATCAGAAGCAAAATTGTGTTAAACGATGATCTGTCCCCTCGTAGCCTGGTATACTCCTCAGTCTATCACTACCATCAAGTCAGGGACTAACCCTGGTTCAATGAAGAATTCAGGAGAATCAGGAGCAGTAACCCAAAACATGAAAAAAAAAATGAGGTGCCAACCTGGCGAAGCTACACACAGAACTACGTGCATGCTAAATAATGGAAGCAGCATGCGATAGACAGAGATAAGTGATCCCATAACCAATAAATCAGATCAAAACTGCAGTCCTGCCACTTCCAGTCATGAATAGCAATGGGCACTTAAACAACTAACCAGAGGAGAAAGCTCCACCAATATCCCCAACTTCAATGATGGGGGAGCCCAGCATTGCAAAAGTCAAACCTTTGCAACCATTTTCAGCAAGAAGTGGATGATCCATCTTGGGCTTCCACTTAAGTCCCCAGCCTCTCAGATGCCAGTCTTCAGTCAATTGGATTCACTCCACATGATATTAAGTAACATTGAAGATACTGGATACAGCAAAGGCTTTGGACCTAATAACATTCCAGTTGTAGTGCCTCAGAACTTACAACACCCATAGCCAAGCTGTTCCAGTAGACCTACAACACTGGCATCTGTCCAAAAATGTGAAAAATTGCCACGGTATTTCTTGTCCACAAAAAGCAGGACCAATCCAATCCAGTCAATTACTGCTCCATCAATCTACTCTCAATCATCAGCAAAGTGATGGAAGGTGTCATTGACAGTGTTATCAACTGGCACTTACTCAGTAATAATCTACTCACAGATGCTCATTTGAGTTCCACCAGGGCCACTCAGCTCCTGACCTCATTACAGCCTTGGTCTAAACATGGACAAAAGTGCTAAATTCAAGTGGTGAGGTGGGAGTGACTGCTCTTGACATCAAGGCAGCATATGAATGATTATATAATCAAGGACCCCTATCAAAATTGAAGTCAATGGAAATCAGGGGAAAAATTCTCTGCTGGCTGGAGTCATACCAAGCAAAGGAATATGATTGTGGTTGTTGGAAGCCAATCATCTCAGTACCTGGGCATCACTGCAGGAGTTCCTACAGGGCAGTATTCTGGATCTAACCATCTTCAGCTGTTTCATCGATGACCTTCCCTTCAACATAAGATTAGAAGTTGGAATGATTGCACAGAGTTAAGCACCATTCACAACTCTTCAGATACTAATGCAATCTGTACCTGTGTGAAGAAGACCTGGGGAACATTCCGACTTGGGTTGATAAGTAAAAAGTAATATTTGCATCACAAAAGTGCCAGGCAATGATCATCATCAACAAAAGAGAATTCAAGCATCTTCGCTTGACATTCAATTACATTATCTTCACTGAATCTCCCACCATAAATATCCCGGGGGTCACCATTGACCAGAAACTTAGCCGGACGGACCATATAAATACTGTGGCTACAAGGACAGTTCAGAGGCTGGGAATTCTGCTGCAAGTAACTGAGCTCTTACCTCCTCAAATCTTGTTCACCATCTACAAGACACAAGACAGGAGAGTGATTGAATACTCTCCACTTATCTTTCTGAGTACAGCCCAAGAACATTCAAGAAGCTCAACACCATCCAGGGCAAACCACTCCCTCAAATATTTCCTCCACTACTGGTCCACAAATTCAGAGGTGTGTCCCATCTTCAAGAAGCATTGTATAGGGACATAGCAAAATAGGAACATAGGAAGATAAGTAGGCAATTTGGCCCAAAGAGCCTGCTCCGCCATTCAATTAGATCATGGCTGATCACCTACCTCAATGCCACTTTCTCGCACTATCTCCATATTTCTTGATGTCATTAGTCTCCGGAAATTTATTGATTTCTGTCTTGAACATGCTCGATGATTGAGCTTGCACAGCCCTCTGGGGTAGAGAATTCCAAAGACTGACCACCCTCTGAGTGAAAAAATTCCACCGCATCTCAGTCTTAAATGACCTATCCCTTGTCCTGAGATTATGCCCCTGTTTTTTGACTCACCAGCCAGGGGAAGCACCTTATCCACATCTAACCTGTCATGCCTGTAAGAATTTTGTAAGTTTCAATGATGTTACCTCTCATTCTTCGAAACTCTAGCGAATACAGATCCAGTCTCCTCAATCTCTCCTCTTAAGACAATCCCACCATCCCAGGGATTAGTTTGGTGAACCTCCATTGCACTCCCTCTAATGGCAAATATATCTCTCCTTGAATAAAGAGACCAAAACTGTACACAATACTTCAGGCGAGGTTTCACCAAGGCTCTATACAACTGCAGCAAGACATCTTTATTCCTGTATTCAAATTCCCTTGTGACAAAGGCCAACACACCATTTGCCTTCCTGCACCTGCATGCTAACTTTTATTGACTGATGAACAAGGATACCCAAGTCCCTTTGGACACCTGCATTTCCTAACCTCTCACCATTTAAGAAATATTCAGCCTCTCTGTCTTTTTTTTACCAAAGTGAATAACTTCACACTTGTTCACATTATTTTCCATCTGCCACATTCTAGATCATTGACTTAGCCTGTCCAAGTCCTCTTGAACCCTCCTTGCATCCTTCTCACAACTTACGTTCCCGCCAAGTTTTACCATTCTTTCCTAAATGTCCAGTCATCACATCCTTTATAATAGATTGTAACATTTTCCCTACCACTGATGTCAAACTAACAGGTCTGCAGTTCTCCATTCTCCCTCTTCCTCCCTTCTTAAATAGTGGGGTTAAAATTGCTACTTTCCAGTCCACAGGAAACTTTCCAGAATCTGTGGAATTTTGATAGATAATCACCATTGCATCCGATACCTCTCTAGCCACCTCCTTCAGCACTCTGGGATGCAGCTAATCTGGCCCAGGGGATTTATCAACCTCTTCTCTCGGCTGGAATCCAAGATGGGTCATGTCAGGACTAAGACAGTCAAGAAAGCCGCCCGAGCGATCATTGAGAAATACTACACCCGCCTTGGCAATGACTTCCACACCAACAAAAGATTCTGCGAGGAGATTGCTATCATCCCCAGCAAGAAACTTCGCAATTTTTTTTTAGTACATTTCAAGTGCTATCTCTTTATTAATGCTAAGTTATTTTTCTTCTTTAGTTTCACAAGTCCCTTGGTCGCCTAGGCCAGGATTTTGCCCCCATCGGGCAGGCTTGGCGGGGGCAAGCGGGGGCAGTCGGGAAGCCGACTGTCGCCCGTGATTGGGCCACGACTGCCATTTCATTCTGGCGGGCCCTGTGTGAAACATGTGCTGCAGCACTCAGTGCTGCCTGTGTGTGGCGGGGAGGGAGAGGAGGGCGAGTGGGGAACTTCGCACATGCGCACAGGTGCATGCAAGAAAAGCTCCCTGAGGCACAGAGCTGCCTCAGGGAGCTAAAGATTTAAAAAATTAAAAATAAAGAGTTTTAAAATGTTAAAAAAAATATCCCTGCATGTGCCTCTCTGTCAGATGAGCAGGGACATGTTATGAATGAAATTTAAACATTTTTATTTAATTTTTATTTGCTGTTGGAAACCCCATCCTGCCCGTGGATGAGGTTTCCTAAAAAATCCAAAGGCCGCTTGGCCATTTTGCCTGCCCACCCACCGAAAGGTGGGGTGGGCAGTGAAAAATTGAACTTAATTATTACTTTAATGGCCTTAACAGGCCTTTTAATTGTCGGCGGGCGCACTGCCAACTCCCCCGCGCGCCAGCTGACCGAAATATCGCGCGAGTGATGTTTTACGTTCATTCGGGTCATTTTATCGTCATTCGGGTTGGGTGCGCACCTGCCAACGAGCAAAAAGTTCTGCCCCTAGTATTTCTGGAAAATTTTCTGTGTTGTCTTCCTTGAAGACAGATGCAAAGTAACTGTTTAGTTATACTGCCATTTCCGTGTTCTGTACTATAAATTCTCATGTCCCCATCAGCAACAGGCCCACGTTTGTCCTTGCTAATCTTTTCCTGTTCACATACCTAAAGAAGCTTTCAATGATGCTAGTTTGCATTCATATTCCCTTTTCCCTTCTTAATCAATTTCTTGATGCTGCTTTACTGCATTCTAATTTGCTCCCAGTCCTTGGGTTTACCTTGTTTTCTGGCATCCTTATAAGCCGCCTCCTTTGATCTAATGCAATCTTTAAATTCCTCCATTAACCACAATTGATTCACCTTTCCCTTTGAGTGTGCCTCAGGGGTATGTACATATGTTATCGGCTATGTAGTATTTGTTTAAAGACTAGCCATTGCATATCTACTGTCAAATCTTTTAGTGTACTTTCCTATTCCACCATAGCCAACTTACCCCTCACACCTTCATAATTTCCTTTCTTCAGATTTAAGACCCTGGTTTCAGAATGAACTATATCACATTGTAACTTAATGTAAAATTCTATCATATTGTGGTCATCATTTCCCAAAGCCTCCTTTACAGCAAGATTATTAATTAGCCCTTTTTCATTACACAACACTAAATCCAAAATAGACTGATTCCTAGTTGGCTCCTCAACATACTGCTCCAGAAACCCATGTTGTACACACTCCAGGAATTCCTCCTCCATAGCATTAGTGCTGATTTGGTTAACCTAGTCTTTGTGTAAATTGATGTCACCCATTATTACTGTATTACCCACATAGCATTCATCTCTAATTTCCTGACGAATACCACATCCAACAATACCACTACAGTTTGGTGGCCTATAAACAACTCCCACCAGTGTTTGCTGCCCCTTGCTGCTTCTTAGCTCCACCCAAACTGATTCTACATCTTGATCCTTTGATCTAAGATCCTCTCTTACTAATGTACTGATTTCGTCCAGCCAAGGCTTACCTGACAGCACCCCGCAAACCCCAACCTCTACCTAAGCCAACAGATGCATGGGAACACCACTACCTGTGAGCTCTACTCCAAGTCACACACAATCCTGACTTTACACCATCTCACCATTCCTTCACTGTCACTGGGTCAAAATCCTGGATCTTCCTCCTAATGGCACTGTGGGTGTATCTACATCAGATGGACTGTAGCGGTTCAAGAAGGTGGCCCACTACCACCTTCTCAAGGGCAATTTGAGCTGAGCTATAAATTGTGGCCTTGCCAGCAACATATCATATCCCATGAATAAATAAAAAAATGCACAAGTCAAGGTCCCAAAGACAGAAATATGATGATGTCCAGCTCAGTTGTTTTTTTAATGATCGAGGGATAAATATTGGCCAGGCCACCATTGCTGTTCTTCAAAATAGTGTGTCGGATCTCTTACATCTTCCTTAGAGAGCAGCCAGGGCCTTAGTTTGACTTCTCATTTGAAAAGACAGCACATCTGATAGTGCAGCACTCCCTCTATTGTGCATTGCAATGCCAGCCTAGATTTCACGTTCTAGTGTCTGGAATGGAACATGAACCCACAGCTTTCTGATAAGAGTCCTCCCACTGTGCTACTGCTGATATGCAGTCAACCATATTTTTAAAGGTCTATTTAAAAATCAATGGGAATATATAGATTTTGTGTTCGTAACTCTATTCCAGACATCTTATTGTGGTCCCAGACTTAAATTCTTGTGCCTCTACATATCAGCTGTGGAGGTGTCAGCTGTGGCTCAGTTCATAGCACCCTCGCCTTTGAATCAGAAGGTTGTGGGTTCATGTCCCACTCCTGGAAACCAAGAACTGTGAATGTACTCGAAAGAGTTACATGCGATCTGTTGATAACTCAAAAGAGTTACATATCAGCTGCTTCAAACCTGACTGATCCTTACCTCCTACTATTTAATGATGATTCATTAATTGTATGATTGGTTCAAACAATCTATCTGTTAAGTGTTCAATTGCAACTGAACTTGTAGACCCTGGCATAAATACCTCTGGGAATTTGAAAAAAAAATTTCAGCTTCAACAACAAAAAGACAAGTTGCCTCCTAGGTCCATAAAACAATCAAATGATCTGAATTAACTGTTAAAAGTGAAACAATAAAGAGTAGTGCTTCCTAAAGTCAGAGATAATTAGCTAAAGACTTCCATGTCAGTAAATCAACTTTTCAAGCGAGAATGGAACATAGAGTGGCATGCATGGCAGTATTTAAGGAAGAAAGAAAATAACTTGCAGTTATATTGTGCATTATCACATTATGACTTCCCAAAATGCTTTACAGGCAATGATTATTTTTTGAAGTGTAGCTGTTATTATACAGGTAAATTAAGCCAATTTATGAACAACCAGATCCCACAGCAAACAAATACACTACCTCATTATAAAAGCAGAAAATGCTGGAAATACTCGGCAGGTCAGGTAGCATCTGTGGAAAGAGAAACCATTTTAGGTCGATGACCTTTCATCAAAAGGTTATTGGGCGGAAACTTTGGGCTGAATTTTACCATTGACTGCAGGGCCCCTCCAGCATGACCAAATGGGTGTCCTGAGTTCACACATGCGGGCAGTGGGACCGGTTCATTGATTTTACCACAGATGGCCTCCTAATGGCTGCCTCTAGGCTAGCCATTCAATTAAGGATGGCAGGTGGGCTGCTGACGCTGCTGGCCCAATCAAAATGCTGGTATCTCTCAAGACTCAGCACACCCACTGGGGAAGGTGAGTGCTGCTGAGGCAGAAGTGACCTCAGGGCACCTGCACAATCACAGAATCACAGAATCACAGTGCAGAAGAGGCCCTTCAGCCCATCGAGTCTGCACTGACACATGAGAAACACCTGACCTACTTACCTAATCCCATTTACCAGCACTTGGCCCTTGGCCTTGAATGTTATGATGTGCCAAGTGCTCATCCAGGTACTTTTTAAAGGATGTGAGGCAACCCGCCTCCACCACCCTCCCAGGCAGTGCATTCGAGGCCGTCACTACCCTCTGGGTAAAAAAGTTTTTCCTCACATCCCCCCTAAACCCCCTGCCCCTCACCTTGAACTTATGCCCCCTTGTGACTGACCCTTCAACTAAGGGGAACAGCTGCTCCCTATCCACCCTGTCCATGCCCCTCAGAATCTTGTACACCTCGATCAGGCTGGCCCTCAGTCTTCCCTGCTCCAACGAAAACAACCCATGTCTATCCAAACTCTCTTCATAACTTAAAAGATTCATCCCAGGCAACATCCTGGTGAATCTCCTCTGTACCACCTCCAGTGCAATCACATCCTTCCTATAATGTGGTGACCAGAGCTGCACACAGTACTCCAGCTGTGGCCTCACTAAGGTTCTATACAACTCCAACATGACCTCCCTACTTATGTAATCTATGCCTCGATTGATAAAGGCAAGTGTCCCATATGCCTTTTTCACCATCCCACTAACATGTCCCTCAGCCTTCAGAGATCTATGGACACACACGCCAAGGTCCCTTTGTTCCTCAGAACTTCCTAGTGCCATGCCGTTCATTGAATACTTCCTTGTCAAATTACTCATTCCAAAGTGAATCACCTCATGCCTTTCAGGGTTAAATTCCATCTGCCACTTTTCTGCCCATTTGACCATCCCGTCTATATCTTCCTGTAGCCCAAGACACTCAACCTCATTGCTAACCACCATCCAATCTTTGTGTCATCTGCAAACTTACTAATCCTACCCCCCACATAGTCATCTATGTCGTTTATATAAATGACAAATAATAGGGGACCGAGCACAGATTCCTGTGGCACGCCACTGGACACTGGCTTCCAGTCACTAAAGCATCCTTCTGTCAACACCCTCTGCCTCCTACAACTAAGCCAATTTTGAATCCACCTTATCAAATTACCCTGTATCCCATGTGTATTTGCCTTCTTTATAAGTGTCCCATGTGGGACCTTGTCAAAGGCTTTGCTGAAATCCATATAAACTACATCAACTACACTACCCTCATCTACACACCTGGTCACCTCCTCAAAAAAATCAATTAAATTTGTTAGGCAAATAAGGAAAATAAATTCAGGAGGCTGAGGGGTGAAGGGGAAATCCCTCATGGAGGATTGTTGGGGCAGTGAGAGCTGCTTTCCTTGCCCACGGCCCTCTCTTTGGCTTGAAGCCTCTGGCTCTGGTGGCTACCTGTGTTGCTAAAAGGAGACAGCCTCCATGAAGCTGTTGGCCTCCCCACACTGCAGGAGGCCACATTGACACTGGCAAAATGCAAGGTGGTCCTGCTTATTGTCCACTAACTGGGGCCTTGATAATTCAAATTGGTTTCCTGCCTCCAAGGAGCAGGCAGCTGATTTACATACCAGCCCACTTCCTGCCCGGCACTGGAAAACTTCCCTCGTGGCACTACAGCATCAGGGAGCTGAATATTTCCTGAATTTTCTGTTTTCATTTCCGATTTCCAGCATTTGGAGTACTTTGCTTTAGCATTACCCCATAATTTGTTTATGTTAGTGGGATTTGAGAGAATACTTATGGCTATCAGATCTTACCTCCAACATAAGGTCAGAAGTGGGGAGGTTCACTGATGACTGCACAGTGTTCAGTACCATTCACAACTCCCCAGATACTGAAGCAGTCCATGCTGTGTGTAGCAAGACCAGGACAACAAACATTTGTCACTGGTAGCTGGGTGGCCACTTATGGACCCCCAGAATACTGAACACTCCCCCACCACCCCCACACTGTCTTTCTCCGAGGATGCGGCCCCTTTAAGATCAAGGGGTTGATCCTTTACTCTGCTCCAGCGATGTAAATGATCTCGAGATGGTTGGGCCTGTGCCAAGCTCAGAGTTTGTGGTGGGACTGAAGTTCTCTTGGGCTTGGAGTGGAGCAGGATGTCAGCAGTGGTAGCATGGGGACTGAGGGTGAGAGTAGGATGAGCACTAGGACTGTGGATCTGTGAAACCGGGGGCCAGGGCCCAGACAGTAACATGCCGGGGTTCATCAGCCATGGTAGGAATCACACAGTCCAATAAAGAGTAATAATTGCAAATGTTAGAGGTATTTCAAGATAAAAATACTAGACACATATGTGTCGGGAAAGACAGACCAGATGAAATCCAGACTGTCCAGTGTAAAACTGGGCCAAAGGCCACTTTAGTCCCTATGATTTCAACATAGCTTGACAATGGACATGTCAACATTTATTCATTTGAATACTGAAAGCTAGCGGTACAATTTTGGGCCAGAACTTTTGTGGAGTGACAATCAGTCAGTGTGCCACCCCATTCCTTTTTACTTACCCAGGTCGGCAGCTGCACAACTCTCACCTGCTCTTTTGACTCACGCCTGGTGATAAATGTGCAGTGCAGCAGCTCCAGACTTCTTCCAGCGGGGCAACAACATCAGGGGAAGTGAAGCTGCAGCCCCTTTTTACGGCACTAGCTGCCATCAACAGGTACGTTTTCAGCTCCGTATGTTTAAATGCACTTTGAGAAGCCAGGGAGTAGGTAAGCGTATAAGGTAAGTGGGTAGGATGGGTCGGTGGGGTTGTAGGATGGGTCATGTTGGGGGTAGGGTGTGCCGGGAAGGGACAGGGTGGACAGTCAGTGGTGGGGGGGTAGTCGGGGGAGGGGGCGGCAGGGTAGTTGAGGGGGGTGGGAGACGTAGGTTGGGGGCAGTCGGGTTGTCGGTTAGGTAATCGGGAGGGGGGTCAGGAGGGGAGTCAGAGGGATGGGAGGGATAGTTGAGGGGTGGGAGTATCCAGTAGAGTGTCGGTGTTGTGGGTGCTTGGGGGGTGGTCAGGTGTTTAAGTCAGAGTTGCGGGTGTCAATACGATAGTTACTCAGGAGTTAGAAGTGGTTTTAATCCTTCTAACTTTTCCTGGTAATGATTCTACTAAGAGAATTGGAACAATCCAAAGTATCCGATTTAAATCGGAGTTTAGGATGGTTCCTAGTGCAAGGTAATTGCCTGTCGGAAGTTTAAACTTCCTGGGCAATTGCTGTGCAGTCCTTTTGTGGGGACTTCTGGCGGGGGGTGGGTGGTGGGGTGCGGTGGTTCTCCCAATGCATCTTCTGGGCTACCTCCCAAGTACGAAGATCGGAAGTTCTGGGCCTATAAATTTTGTCCTTCCAAGCTTGGTTAAAGCCTCGAAAAACTATAATGAAGGATGGGTGGTTATAGGTCTCTCACTGGTTATATAAGTAGTGGGAATAATTTAAAGTGGGGTGGCACTCAAACATAGTATTTTGGGTCTGTGCACTATAAGCAAGATTGCATTGCTCCCAGTTTGTTAATATGGTCAGTGATTGTAGACCCACAGATATCAATTATATCTCTGTCTGTGTCATAGAATGCTATTAAATATTGCATGTCTGTTATTGTTACCATTGCCGCCACTGAACATTGTCAGTGCACGTGCATCCTCTATATTCCTCATCTGCCTCTGGGTATGGGAGGCTCCAACCACCAAATCAATACAGACAAAATCCATGTCTTATTGTGAACACCAATGGTATTAAGGACATAGGTGAGTATATGAAGTTAGGTTCACAGATCTTTTGTTTTATTCATTTATGGGATGTTGGCATTACTAGGCAGGCCAACATTTATTGCCTGCCCTAATTGCCCTTGAGAACTGAGTGGCTTGCTAGTCCAACTCAGAGTCAACCACATTGCTGTGGGCCTGGAGTTACATGTAGGGCAGTCTAGGTGAGGATGGCAGATTTCCTTCCCTAAAGGCCATTAGTGACAATGCTTTTAATTCCAGACTTTTTATTGAACTCAAATTTCACCACCAACTGTGGTGGGATTTGAACCAAGTCCCCAGAGCATTACCCTGGATATCTGGAGTACTAGCCCAGTGATAACACCATTATACCACCACCCCTTCTCATTGATTGGTGGGACAGGGGCTAAATGCCTTCACTGGTTCCATGTGTTCCTTTAACAAGAATAATAGGAAAAAGTTAATACTTCTATTTAGATATAGCCTTATTATGTTGAAAGACCTCAAAAGAATCCACACATTAAATTAAGCTTTGGAATACAGTGATTATTGTTGCATAAGCAGAACTGTGCAGCCATCCAGCTTCATTGTCTAACATGTGGTAATGAGATAAATGGCCAGTTTATCTGGCAGTAACTGTTTTGGTTAGAGAAGGCCCTGTTCTTCTCTGAATAAAGCTCAATTGCAGATGAATAAGGGTAATTTAACATTGCATGATATTAACACTATCTATGTGCAGCAGCATTTTTTTTTTGTACATTGACATGAAAGCAACAGTAGAATTGAGATCGTGACTTGATTCCCTTGTGCACTGAAGCCATTACATACCAGGCTTCTCGTATTAATAGCTTGTGTCACCCTGATAGATATTCAGAATGTACTTTACAACTCCAGTTTAGTGCAAAACCATGTTTATTATGTGGTGATGAAGCTTATCAAATCTCCCTGAAACATATAATGGAACCCTTTTAATGTTGTGGGAAGTGGGTTGCAGGAGAAAGTCCCCGGCACTGTTACAACATAAAAAATTAAGCTGCTGGCGAGCAAAGTAATTTGCGTGTCTGCTTTCCTTTGTCACAAGACTCAGCATGATGCACAGTCAGCAATATAACTTGGGTAATCTGAATGCATGCAGATCCTGAGACTGAAATCTGAATATAATGACCTCCAATGACAGGATAATCCAATTGTGGATCACAGATGTAACTAGGAACAATGAAATTGTGGCCACTTTTTAAACCGAGGCAGCAAAAACTAGGCACAGAACTCATGCTGTTAGAATTTGCTTTGTGTCCCATCAGAGTTAATCACATCTCAATGTGGTTATCAGATAAGGATTTGTGTTTACAGCAGGGGTTCGTGGAACAACGCCGTCAATCCAAAACCAAAACCACTCCAACCTGAATCATTGATCTTCAGCATCCACACAAACTACAAAACACTACTTGTTTCCAAGGCAGTGCATCAACAATCTTTCTTCCCAAGGACAATCCCACAATGGAACAAGCTGCCAAAATAGTCACAGCCTCATCCTTTGAAATTTTCAAGCCAATCTTTGGATTATTTCATTTATAATTTTTCATTATCATGACTACCATGTCAGCAGGTCATATCTGGTTCAGCTGGCGCTAACCACACAAATGTTGACGGAATACAATGTTAGTTTGTCAGGGTGACAGAACCAAAGCAGGAGCATAAGCAGATAATACTTTTGTGTGCCTTCACTCAGAAACTGAGCTCGAGGTCATTGTCAACTCCTCCTGCAAAGCAAATGAGAAAATTGGGCTTTCACTAAAAGCCCAGAAAACGAAAGTCCTTTTCCAGCCAGCTCCCATCGTACAACACACCTACCCATTTATTAACAGAAAATGCTGAAAAAACTCATCAGGTCTAACAGCATCTGTGGAGAGAAAAAAAAATAGAGTTAACATTTCGAGTCCTTATGACTAATAGTCATACGGACTCAAAATGTTAACTTTTTTTTTTCTCTCCAAGATGCTATTAGACCTGCTGAGTTTTTCCAGCATTTTCTGTTTTTGTTTCAGATTTCCAGCATCCGCAGTATTTTGCTTTTACCCATTTATTAAGAACAATGGTGAGATCCTGCAGAATGTGGACAACTGGGAGCTCCTTCTCGATAAAGGCAAGTGACAACAAAATTCATTATCCCCTCCAATGTGCCAGCTCAACCTTTCGACAGCTAAGGAAAAGTGTATTTGAGGACCAGGAGCTCTAATCCTAGACTAATCTTATGGTAATCCCTTGACACCCATATGCTTTGGTGACATGAACAATTTACAGCAGGCACCTCAAAGCATTGCAGAAGCACCATCAATGGAACCTAGATCCTCCGAATCTGGTGACAAGAAAGGTGATCCAACAGCAGCTTCCTCTCCCAAGCCAACATGCCCAACATTGAGGCACTAATCACTCGAAACCAGCTCTGCTGGATGGGACATATCATTCATATGACTGACATCAGCCTCTTGAAATAATTGTTCCACTCAGAACTCAGTTGTGTCAGGACACTCCAATGAGGGCAGTGGAAACGCTTTAGGGATATCCTCAAAACATCCCTGAAGAGATCAAACATCCCTGCTGACTCATAGGAGTTCCTGGTTTATGATTGACTAAAATGGGGAAGGCTCATTCAGGAAAGCACTGAACACCTGGGGCAGAATTTTGTGCTTGATGGGAGGGCAGGCCTGACCGACTTGGCGGCGGGCAGGCAGCCGGTCCCCGCTGGCGAAACGGGCCGTGCCGCTATTTTGCGCGGGCGGGCCAATTGAGGCTCGCCCAGCGGGGTTCCGACTCCTGTGTTCATCGGGAAAACTAAATCGGCGGTGGGCGTGTTCAGACTGCTGGTTCCAGTGGGGAACCGACAGTTTGTATAAAGAGCGGCCAGGCAGCCTCCTTTAGGCTGTTCACTATGGCCAGTCCTCGGGCAGCACAAGAGGTGAGGGCAGAGGAGGAGGAGGAGGGGGCAAGCTGCAGGGTAGGCCAGCGGAGGGGCCACTGTGCCCCTCGGTTCTCAGATGCCTGCCTTGCTGCCCTCCTCGAAGAGGTGTCCAACCATCGGGATGTCTTGTTTCCGGGGGATGGGAGGAGGAGGGCCCCCCACGTCACCAGGCAGGCGTGGCAGGAGGTGGCAGAGACTGTTAGCTCTCATGATGCTGTGCGGTGCACAGGAACGCAGAGCCGCAAGCGCTTCAATGATTTGCTGCGCTCTGGAAGGGTGAGTACCATGTCAGCCATGGCCAATTTACCCAGCAGGTAGCCTTAGCCTTTGAGGCCCCCCTGCCCCCCGCCATGTCTTAGTGTCGTTACTGCATTGGGCATTTGGTGCACGCTGGGTGGGCAAACAGGTACTGACCATGCTTACATCAACCTTAGTGGTTGAGGAGAAGATGGGTTCTCCCTGCAGCATATGTTGGTGTTTGTCGCATTTGAGTAGTCTGGTGGCAACCTGTAGGGGAGGCAGCTAGACACATATTCAGAACTCCAACACATGTCTTATTGATGGTGATGAGATGGTGGAAGGGGAGCCTCAAGGTGTCGTGGCCAAGAGCCATCTGCTGGCCTCGGCACTGCACCTATTTGTGCCACCTTGCCATGGACGCTAAGACCTGTGTGTTATTCAAAGGGATGGACGCCGAATGTGTCCAAGGTGTCCATTGGGGGAGGGGGTTGGGACCAGCTGTACTGTCTTCTGGGGACTAATCACCAGTAGTGTGGACAGGAGCCGCTGGAGGCCTCAGACGGGCCACTGTGGTTGGGGTGCGGTGTGCACGTGCAGAGTACATGACCGATCAGCCCCAATAAATCCTCTTCTATATTTTGCAGGCAAAAACTGAGAGCAATATACAGGAGCGGCAGAGGACTGGTGGTGGGCACGCCATGCTGCAGCACATCACCATGTATGAGGAGCAGGCCATGGAGTTGGGGAGGAAGCAGGTGGCCAGGTCAGCAGGCGTCGATGAGGCTGGGGTGCAGCGGCCAGGTATTTGAGGTTCACAGTCCCATCCACTCTGTCCCCCCACCATCCAAAGCACTGATGGCTGCTGCAATCATTAATGCAGCAACACTGCTCATTCATAGACTGATACAGTCAGATGTGTGGGTCATACACAAAGGTCCCTCGGCCGGGTGCGCGGGAGTATCTGGCAGGGTTGCATGAGAGTGTGCTTCAGTTGGTCTCTGTGGTGGAGGAATCCAGGCAGAGTGTCAGTGATGGCATGAACCTCAGGACAGAGATTCAGGCTTCCTCCATTGAAAGATTGTCGACTCTCATGGAGAGGGGTTTCCAGCGGATTGAGAATCTTCTGATTGGGTTATGCTCTGACCTGCAAGCCCTCACAGCGTTAATGGCCACAGGTGGTCATTCCCAATGTGGGAGATGTTCTGGGCGCCAAGTGTCGCCGCTCGGTGCCCATCCATCTGCGGTGAGCAGGAAGGTCCAAAGTGACCTCACATTGGCGCAGCAGCTGCCTGTCGTCTCTGCGGGCTCCTCTCAGGGCGCTCCGGATGAGGGCAGCAGCTCCTCCGCCCCTCTGCCAGTCAACGTTGCTTCCGTTGAGGCTGCGACAACTGGGGAGGTGCCAGTTCTGGAACTGGCCACTCGCTCCCAGGCGGGGCCAGCAAAGGCTCCACGGGCCAGAGGACGCCCGCCAAGGTCATTGAGGCCAACAAGACAGCAGAGTCAGCAGGCTGTCTCACAAGCCTCTCCGAGCGATGGGGCGGCACCTAAACGTAGCACCCACAAACGTAAGCATAAGGCACGTTAGGCACTCCACGGGTTTCTCACTGGTGATTTTGTGTTGGCCCTAGATTAGGGAATAAATTATTATGTACGTCAGAGTGACATTTGTGGTTTATTTTGGTGGGAATAAAGTCCACATTTCTGACCATGGCTGAGGGTGTTTCCTTGTGCTGCATTTGTATGTTTCACAGACATCTCATGAGCATTTGAGTGGACATTGATGTTTCTATACTAAGCCCTTAGTTGCAGCTGATGAGGAGGAAGATGTAGCACCTAAGTGCCACGTGTGGAAGCGCCAGGTAATGCTAGTCCTGCTGATCGATGGGTGTGGAGCTAGATGAAGGTTTGTTGGATTAAAGTCTCCCGGGTATCCCTGCCTCCTTGGTGTAGTAGTGGGTCGGCGTGCTGCCCCTTATCATTGCCCTATACTTCCTCATCCTCTGAGCCACTGCTGGATTCATTAAGTGCAGCCTCATCCACTATGTCAAGGTCTTCATCATCAACTGCACCCACCATTTCCAGTGCAAGATTGTGCAGAGCGCAGCATGCTACCACTATCACAGACATGATCTGGAGGGTACTGGAGTGCGCCCCCTGAGCGGTTCAGGCAACGGAAGCACATCTTGAGAAGACCGATGGCTCTCTCCACCACAGCCTTTGTGGTGCCGTGCCTCCTATTGTAGCGCTGCTCAGTTTCTGTTCTTGGATGGCGGAGAGGCATCATGAGCCACCTTCTGAAGGGATAGCCCTTGTCACCCAGCAGCCAACCATCCAGCCGATCCAGAGCATTGAAGAGCGCCAGCACCTAGGAGTGTCTGAGGGTGTAGGCATCGTGGGAGCTGCCTGGGTACCTTGCACAAACTTGCAGGATCTGCATCCTGTGATCACACACTATCTGCACGTTCATGGAGTGGGAGCCCTTCCTGTTGACGAAGGCACCGGGCTCACCTGCTGGCACCTTGATGGCCACATGTGTACAGTCTAATGCACCCTGGACACGGGGGAAGCCAGCAATGGCCACAAAGCCTCTGTCTCGCTCTGTCTGGCTTGCCTGGTCCCAGCAGAAGTGGATGAAGGTCAATGCCCGTCTGAACAGAGTGTCTGTAACCTTGTTGACACAAATGTGGACAGATGATTGGGAGACACCGCAAAGATCACCCACCGAGCCCTGGAAGGAGCCAGAGGCATAGATGTGGAGAGCAACTGTGACCTTCAGAGTCGCTGGCATGGGGTGTCCACCCACACAGTTAGGGGAGATCTCAGGGCCAATCATCTGACAGATATAGTTGACTGTCTCCCTTGACAGACGGAGCATCCTTCTGCACTGCACCTCAGTCATATTGAGGTAGCTGCTTCACTGCCTGCATACCATGGTAGCAGGATAGTGGCGTCTTCTGCGGCCCCTTTCACCTTGGACAACCTCCTGGCCCTGTGCCCCTTGTTTCTGCACCTGGCCTCCCAAAGGTGGCTCTCCTGGAGGCTGATTGTCCACTTCTGGCCTCCTTATTCTATCCCTCCCTTCCTTCTCAGAGCAGCTGCCTCCAGTGGAGATGTCAGAACCCATACCCAGGCTAAATGGAGGCCTCCGGAAAGCTGCAGGCCCGATAATGATTACTTCCTGCAGACTGCTGAGCTGAAGCTTCAAAGTACAGGGAAAGCTATTGGAAATCGATCTGAACTGATAACAATCACACAGGCAAGTTTAAAACAGTTTCTGCATTAAATAGTTCAGAAAAAACATTAACAACCCTTCCGAGCCCACATATCCCGCCCGTGGATGAGGTTTATTAAAAAATCAGTTACCCGCCTGCCCGTTGGGCCCGTGCGCCGAGGCGAAGATCGCACGGGCTCCTCAAAATCGGCGTCAATTGCCGAGTTAAGGGCCTTAATAAGGCCTTTAATTAATGGTGGACACGCGTCTTGCTTCATAGCACGCCCGCCCACCTAAATATCGCGATGCCGCGCGCTGACGTCAGGACACTCGCGCGACATTTTAAGCGCTGACATGCGGGCTCCGCCACCCGTGTGTCAGCCATAAAATTCTGCCCCTGGAGTTTCTAACTTAACAGACCCATCGAATGGATAAAGGATTGGGTTAAGATATCAGGACAGTTGGAAGACCGGCCTACAGAAGCCAAGCCTGATCACTTTGACTCTGCAGGATACAAGATTGTATGATTTTATTATGTAACCATAATAGCTATTGTATTTTGTGTCTGTAATAAGCTTAAATAAACTTACATCTGAACAACACACTTGAGCCTGAATCACAAAACATCATTTAACTAATTAAAGGAGAATTTCTTACATATGCTAACTCTTCTGTTGATCCAGGATGTTGCAATGCTGTGGTAGCTTTCTTCTTTTGAGATCAGGATTCCTGGTACTGCAAAACATGCAAGAGAATTTGTTCCTTCAACATTATGCCCTAAAGCAGCAGCAGGTAGGAGCTGCGATGCTGAGGGGTGGTAGCTGTGGATTACACTACAATGAACTGACAAGAGAGGCAGTGGTGGTTGTGGTGTGGATGGAGGGGGGTGGTGTAGGGACGGTGCAAGAGGGAGTTAAGCATATCAGCACGAACTGAGGGAGGACAGACAGAAACTAAAAAAGGTGAACCTGAAAAGTGAGAGTATAAACTGATGGGTAAGTGAATGGCAACTTGAGTGGAGAGGAGAAACAGCAGTGTGAGCAACTTTTGAAACCATTTATCAGATTTCCCCAGCTTGCTGGATTGGTAGGGATACAATCAGTCTTACTGCTGTTCATGCCTGATGCTGCCAACTTGCTGGATTAGCACGATTGGCAGCCTTGCTCATACTGATGCTCAATCTTCACTCTGCGGCCTTGCTCTGTGCTGCAGTTGGGAAACCCCAGTCTCCATCTAAAGCAGCAATTCCCAAAAGGAACAAGGTTGAATCTTAGAATGAAACAGCAATGCTAGGACTGGGAGCAAAGAACTGTGAGGTATACTTCCTATATTTTTTCTTCAGATTAAAAACCTTTCATTGTTAAAATTAAAAGAGGTTTTTAAAATGAAACGGAATCCAACAATTGCAATTCTGGGGGGACTCATTACTCCTCCCCCCAAAAATGTGCACACAATTGGCAGAGAGGCAGGGGAGCATATGGCAAATGTATGCAGCATTTTGAATTTTTGGCTAAATCGGTGAAGGAACATAATTTTTTCCTGTGTTGCTGGGACCAAAGAAAAATTGCCTTTGCAAAGCAGCTGGTCAGAATTGAAGCATAGGCTGTAATTAAATAAGTTGAGCAGAGTCTATTATACTGCAAATTTTAAATTGTATTGTTAAAGATGGGCAAAATTTATTCTTCAAATTAATAAGGTTTGCAGCATTGAATGTCAGATGTTGCAGATTTATTAATAATTAAATATACGCTGACGTCAGTACGACAAAACCTTTTGAGTTGTATTCACAGGTTTCAAACGCATTACAATTCTCAGCTTGGTATGCAAGTTAATCAGACCATAATCAAATTCTAAAGTATCTGTTCGAACAAATGTTTTTCATATCTTTTCCTCACACCTTCTACATTGACAATTTGCATGTTTCACAGTTACATTGCACAGTTATCATTCAGCACTGATTTGATTATGTCCTAACCTTGTAACTATAGATCCATAACTCCTAACTTCATGGCACTGCTAAACTTTCTAGATCTATTGTCTTTCTCAGACAGGTGCTTAATTTCAAGGTTTCCTTCATAATGATTAAACAAAGGAGTGTTTTTCTGCCTATTCTGTATCTGCGTCTTTTAAACTTTTTTTAAAGAAAGTGTTTCACTTGTTACTATTTTACGAAGTGAAACTTGTAATTATAAATCTGCACCATTCCATGACAAACACCTGGTTCTAGAAAGGATAACTTATTTGCAGATGTTTGCTTCTACAGAACTTGTTATCAACGGATTAAAGTTCGCTGTAGTATGCAATGGATAGTATTTGAATTTGGTCCAAACTGGCCATTGTTTTAAGGTCAGTCTTAATTCAACAATTCAGTAGCCACTGCATCTAAATTGACTTATACTTCCTCACATTACAGGCAACATACGAACATACGAGTTAGAAGCAGGAGTAAGCCATTCGACCCCTTGAGCCTGCTCTGCCATTCAATAAGATTATGGCTGAGCTGAATAACCTCAACCCACATTCCTGACTACCCCTGATCTTAAAGGTTTCAATTAAGTCGTCTCTTAATCTTCTAAATTCCAGTGATACAAACCTAACCTGCCCAGCCTTCCCTCATAAGACAACCCGCCCATTCCTGGTATTAGCCTAGTTAACCTTCTCTGAACTGCTTCTAATGTATTTATATGTTTCTTTAAATAAGGAGACCAGTACTGTACACAGTACTCCAGATGTGGTCTCACCAATGCCTTGTGCAACTGAAGCATAACCTCCCTACTTTTGTAATCAATTCCCCTCAGGATAAATGGTAACATTCTATTGGCTTTCCTAATTACTTGCTGTACCTGCATACTAATCTTTTGTGCTTCATGCACTCGGACATCCAGATCCCTCGGAATCTCTCACTATTTAGATAATAAGCTTATTTTTCACTCTTCCTGCCAAAATGAATCATTTCAATTTGCCCACATTATACTCCATTTGCCAGATCTTTGCCCACGCACTTACCTATCTGTTTCAATTTGTACCCTCCTTACATCCTCTTCACAATTTACTTTCCCAACTATCTTTTTGCCGTCAGCAAATTTAGCCATCGTTCCTTCAGTCCCTTCATCCAAATCATTTATATAAATTGTAAAAAGTTGAGGCCGCAGAACTGATCCCTGTGGCACACCACTTGTCACACCCTGTAACCAGAAAGAGACCCATTTATGCCAACTCTCTGCTTCCTGTTAGCTAGCCAACCTTCTATTCAGGCCAATATGTTACCCCCTACACCATGAGCTTTTATTTTCTGCAATAACCTTTGATGTGGCATTTTATCAAATGCCTTCTGGAAATCTAAGTACAGTACATCCACTGGTTCCCCTTTATCCACAGCACATGTGACTCCTTCAAAGAACTTCATTAACTTGGTTAAACATGATTTTCCTTTTACAAAACCAT